>NC_086174.1:35250589-37908089 GCF_023053635.1 Elgaria multicarinata webbii
CATTGATTTTTTATGATTTTTTTACATTTCCCCCCTTAAGCCCTTTGCAAAGGATCTTAGGAGCACTGCCGCCCAGGGTGTGATTTAGCAACAACAACAACGCTGACAGCTTAGCACTGTAGGGGATAATTTGAGGGAAACAGGTACGTGGGATGAAGCACTCTCCCTCTCTCTCTCTCTCTCTCTCTCTGTGTGTGTGTGGTTGGCATCCACCTAACTTCAGATGGTGGGGGTGGGAGAGCTCTGAAGATGGCTAGAGTCTAGCCGCTAGGCATACCTGAGAGAGCAGGCAAGAAACAGAAGTAACCCGGTTGACTTGGTGCCCCCTTGAGGACAGGTGGTAGTAGGAGGACATATTTGGTTTTATCACTCAGGAAATATCCATGAGAAGGGACAGGGCTGAAGTAGCATTTCCTGGAAAGCAGCAAGAGTGGGGAAAGTTCTAAAAGCCACACAGAGGAATGGAGCTGGCAGCTTGATTGTTCTCCCGTGCCTTTGAAAGCAGCACACCAGACAGACGGGTGACAGGTGCATCTCCCACCACCACCTACGTCCCTATGCTGCACATGGCTGCAGCTGTTACATTGTTGTCGGTCAAGCAGCTTTCAGAGGCATAGGAGCCCCACTCAGTCAAAAGGTGGAAAACCCACATAGGAACAGCTGGTTTCCCATGGCTCACTGTTGCTGGAGGTCCTCCTGGTGGTATGCGTGGCATGATGGTGCAGGTGGCAATATTCCATGCCTCTCCTGGAGCTGAAAAGCTGTGAAGAGAAACATGGGAACCATGCTGAGCAATGGGTAGCAGTTGCAACAGAGTTTTCCTGTGAGTAGGAACTTGTTAGGAGTTGTGCATGTGTAATTGAGAAAGGATACTATTACGTGGGTGCTCCGAGAAGAGGGATGGAGGATATTCAAGACCAGTGGTGTAGTGGCAAATTCTGAAATGCAGGCGCTCATCATGACAGTTCCCCATAGCCACACCTCCAAAGACAGTCCAAAAATTGAGCCCCTGTGTTGATCCATATCAACAAATCAGTTCTAGCAGTTTTCATCATCTCTACTGGAATCAAGTCCCTTGTAAAGCATTCAACCACAAGCTCTCCCAAAATACTTTGGATCACTACAGGGT
Organism: Elgaria multicarinata webbii; assembly: GCF_023053635.1. NCBI lineage: Eukaryota > Metazoa > Chordata > Lepidosauria > Squamata > Anguidae > Elgaria > Elgaria multicarinata. The sequence goes on from NC_086174.1 coordinate 35,251,719, forward strand.
ATAATGTATTGTTGTTGGGAAAATTCATTTCCTCCCAGCCACTGTGAGAATTGTTGCTAAGCTCAGAGGGAACAGGAATTGGGAGGGGGAATGGCACACAGAGGAATCCCCACTGTTATCACCAATCTCAAGTCGGAGATAACAATGGAGATTCCTCCAGGGGACAGGGCTTACATACAGCTTCTTACCTATCATTAACTGCAATACAGCAGGATGGAAGTTTTTCTTGTAATCACTTCTAGGAGGGGAAATGTTAAGAACATAAAACAAGCCATGCCAGATCAGATCATGGTCCATCTAGTCCAGCATTCAGTTCACACAGTGAACTGCCTGTGGGAAATCCACAAGCAAGTCATGAGTGCAACAGCACCCTCCCACACATGTTCTGGTGTACATAGCTTTAATGCCTCTGATACTGGAGGTAGCACGTAGCCATCAGGACTAGCAGCCATTGATAGCCTTCTCGTCCAGGAATTTGTCCAATCCCTTTTAAAGCCATCCAAATTGGTGGCCATTACTATGTCTTGTGGAAGTAAATTCCATAGTTTTACTATGCACTGCGTGAAGAAGTACTTCTTTTTATCTGTCCTGAATCTCCCCACAATCAGCTTCATGGGATGACCCCGAGTTCTAGTGTTATATGAGAGAGAGAGACAGAGAAAGTCTCCCTAGCCTTCCATTCCCATATGCTGTGGTCCAAATGGATCTCTCTCTCTCTCTCTCTCTCTCTCTCTCTCTCTCTCTCTCTCTCACTCACTCACACACACACTGCAGCAAGCATTAAATGTTTTTAATCCACTGATGTCGCTACAAATGCTACAATTAATGTAATGTATTAGTAATCTGCCTTTTAAATACTTTTATTAGTCTTCGTTGCTTGTGCAAAGTGCTCTTTTTGTATTTCCTTCTCTCAGTTACTGAAGTTCTCCATCACCAAAGATCCATCTGTATGTTCCTCGTTCTCTAGAAATAGAGTGATGTAGCCTCATGTCAGGCACCACCTTAATATATTCGGCAGGAGCCATAGCATTAGCTTAGTGGTAGAGCGTCTGCTTTGCATGCATAAGGTCCCAGGTTCAATCTCCGCCTACCTCAAGTAGGGCTAGGAAAGTTTCCAGCCAGAAATCTTGGAGGCGCTGCCAACCAATGTCAACAATACTGGGCTAGGTGGACCAAGGATCTGATTCTGTGTATGGCAGTTCCGTAGGTTCCTAGACTTACGTTCTCCTACTAGGACTTATAGTTTCCTGGAAGCTTGATGTGATGGCTTCTTGGGTTAGGCTGAAAACTATACACATTTACCTGTGAGTAAGTTAAACTGAACGCAATAGGGCTTACTTCTGAGTTGACATGTATAAGGTTGCACTGTTGATAGAAGACTGTTCTTTGGTGTAACTGGGGTGGTGGGGGAGGAAGAAATAATGTTGGGGCAATTGCTCAGAGCTCCCCACTGGCTGCAACGGATGTTATGTTATGCTGCCTGTTTTGCAGGTATAATTTTGGGACAGGACTCACCTTTGAGCAAGGATTGAATTCTGACTAATCTCCACCTCTCCTGACATCTTCTCTCCACCCTGTCTCTGCGTCTTGTGCTGTCTGGCGGTGTACCACAGGTGTATTATTATTCTATATTACTGGCACAGTTATGACACATTGTGTATTAGCCCAAGTCCCATTCATTTCAATGTGTCTACTCAGTAGGACTAATGTTAGATGTTCTGTTCCACCAATGCTGCAGACTTTCGTAGCAATCTTATTTGTGGATGGAGAGCGAGAAATAACGAGATGAGACGTAAAGCTGGGTTTAAACAAGGGCCACATTTATTAAAGATCTGCAAAAGGGGGTGAAGGCCTAAGCGGGCATCCATGTTTGGCCTACCCACAAGGCCATTCCTGGATCGGGCAAACCATTCACAATCAGAGAAGTGGCGCCTAGCACTTCGCCACTCCACTGACTCACCCCTCATGGGGTAGGGAGGCCTTCTGGTGTCGCAGCACCCATGCCGCACTGAGAGGCTCTGAGTGTGTGAGGAGGGTTGGCCTCAAAGGTAACCCTTATCCCATCAGCTGGCGCCACAAGGCTCCCAGTTGTGGGGCTAAGGGAATACCCATGACCTGAACAGTGCCTGTGAATGTTCACCAGCAGCAAGCCCCACTCGAGATACCCACTTACCAGCCCAGACAAATGTGACCGAATTAGATGAGCCGAATTAACCTAATTAATTCTTCCTTGCTGTCTTACAGTATGAAGTAGGCAAAAAAACCCTCAAAACCATGTTAGGATATGCGCAAAAAAATCTTACCTGGCCCCCGAAAAGGGCAACCAGCAAGCCCATACTGTCTACAGGGAGGGGAGGGAGGGAGCCGCAACAGCGAAAGAGGAACTGGGAGGAGCGAGCAGGGCATAAAAAGCCCCTTAGTCCCCTCCCTCCTCAGTGGCACCATATGGAGGCTGCCAATGGCGAGCCTCCACGTCCCGTCTCTCTCTCGCCCCCACCCGCAACTGGCCACCCCCGCCCAGGTAAGCCAAGCGTGGGAGGGGGCATTTCTGTCAAGTTGATTTAACTCAAGGATAGGATTGGACTGCAGATCTGAATGTCCAAACACATATATCTATCTATCTTTATGCTATGGGAGTTTAAGCAATTTATATTGTATTTTATATTATGGTTTTATGCTGTTGTTTTATACTTCGAATGTTTTTAATTTTTGTGAACCGCCCAGAGAGTTCTGGCTATTGGGCGGTATAGAAATGCAATAAAATAAACAAACAGGAATTTTCCTTTTATATGGATTAGATAGTATGTGGCTGTTAAAGACTGTTATAGGTGCAACTTGCTTAAATTCAGAATATTCTCAAAATTGGTAGTTAAACTGATGAGCAATCATGTAAAAGGGTTTGTTTTCATTGGCTTAAATGGGACTAAATTAGGTTAAAGTCAAGTATTTCACTTAATTGTACTGAAGATGCTGCTTATAGTTCATCAGTATTCACTCTGATCTAGGGAATTTTTAATGGTTTCAAGAGCTTCAATGCATGCACATATTTTCCCTGTTTACGAAAGCTAGCCCATTCATTTCACTGTGCATTTTTGGGGATCTTTTCCCCAGACTGGAATGAACTTGGCAGTCTCAATGATAAGAGATCCATGAATGCACTTCTGAGCTCACAGATCTCTGGATTAGGAAATCTTATTTAGAAAAGAAGCAATGAATTCACAGGGGATAGGGGAAGAACAAAAATTCCGCATTAATTGTCACAGCTTCCCCAATGCAATGGTTCTGAAATGTTTTATTCAACAAAGAACCACCAATAGTTTATTGTCATTGTTAAGGTACCATAAGTGGGTTCCATCTCATAGAATCAGATTTGGAAGAGACCTTGGAGATCATCTAGGCCAGTGGTTCTCAACCTGGGGCACTCCAGATGTGTTGGACTGCATCTCCCAGAATGCCCCAGCCAGCTGGCTGGGGCATTCTGGGAGTTGTAGTCCAACACATCTGGAGCGCCCCAGGTTGAGAAAGGCTGATCTAGGCCAACCCCTTGCTCAACACAGAACCTGCAGTGGAGGATGCAATTAGAGCATCCCTGACAGATGACTGTTCAGTTACGTCTTAGATACCTCCAATGAAGGACAGCCACTGAGGCAACTTGTGCTACTGTCAAACAACTCTTACTATTAGGATGTTTCTCCTAACGTTTAGCCAAAATCTACTTTCCTGAAATTTCCACCCACTGGTTCTAGTTTCCACAGGGATGGCCCTACTAGTTGCAGAATGAGGCAGCTGCCTCAGGTAGCAAATGTTGGGGGCGGGGGATGAAGTGTTAAAGAACAGAGCTGTGTGGGCCATGTAGCCTCCCCTGTGCCCCTAAACTAGCCTGCTGTCCTCAGGAAGACACTGTGCCATTGCCAATGCCAAAATAAAATCCAACTTCCTGTCCAATCAGCTTCTGTTATCTGGAATGGGGGCTGTCTCAGGCCAGCCCTGACTTTCCACCCTCTGGAGCAACAGAGAACAAGTCTGTGCCATAGTCTGTGTCAATGCCCTTCAGATATTTGAAGACTGCTATCATACCTTATCTTAATATTTTCCCTGCTAAACATAGCCAACCCTTTTAATGGTTGGTTTCAAGTTTCACTTCTCTATGTTTTCTAGCAATTTAAAGAGCCCATGTGCTTCATTCAAGATGGTAACCGTTTTCAATAACAGCTGGATTTCATAATTTAAAAGATTTGGGATTTTTCTGCCTCCTCCTTGCTCTCATTAGTCCTTGAGTCATCTCCAGCAGCTCCTAGGTAAAGCCCGAAACCAGCGGATCACCTGCAAGACCCTCATTTGAATGTCTCCAAACCCTACCTCCCCCATTCCATCTCAAGGCTGTGATCAGGCAGACTCCATGACTCAAGTCAGCTTTTCCCAGTTCCCTCCCTCCAACCTTCGTTTTGTAACATCATACCTGATGAAGAGAGCAAGAGAGCTCAAAAGCTTGCATACATTTTGTGGGTCTTTTGGGATGGCCTAATAAACCCTGGTTTTTGGCTGGCACTAATATGGATTTTGGATTTTTTTCCCCTCTTATGGCCAACGTGGCTACCTTTGCTTTTTGTTAGTCTTTTCAGAGGTCTTTTATATGGAATCCAAAAATGAAATTTGGCAACAACTATTAATACACTCAATACTTCTTTTGCCCTGTTAGACCTATGGTGGCAGGGTTGTTAAAGGAATTAGACCCAGTTATTATACTCTTATCACAGTTGCTTTCTAGCTTCCCTACAGCCTAAAGCAAAGGCCAGTTAACACATACCACAACACAAAGCATTCGGAGGGGCTAATACGCACTGCGTCTTTTCAGACAACATAGAGTGAGCATATGAAAAGGGGGATCTTTAACAATTGTATAGAAAAGAGAATTTCAGCAGGTGCCATTTGTCGCATGCAGCACCTGGTGAAATCCCCTCTTCATCACAACAGTTAAAGCTGCAGGAGCCCTGCCCTCTTTGTATCTGGTCAAGACGGCAGGGCTCCTGCAGCTTTAACTGTTGTGAAGAGGGGATTTCACCAGGTGCTGCATGCGTACAAATGACACCTATTGAAATTCCATTTTATTTATTTATTTATTTATTTAATTACATTTATATACCGCCCCACAGCCGAAGCTCTCTGGGCGGTTTACAACTTTTCTATACAACTGTTAGAGATACAGAACAAACATTCTCTGTGTTTGTATGTCTGAATGCTCCCTGTTTTAAAAACTCAAGAGCAAATAGAAGGCAAACATAATGGGCAAAGAGCTGGACTGGAACTTTCTGCTTAATGTACTTGGGTGACTATTTGCAGGGACTTTTTTAAAAATATATATGGGGAGAATTCTAAATGGCATCTATCACTTGTAGATGAAAATGGCACAATTCATTTTTCTCCACAGCATTCTACCACCCCATTTATAACCAGAGCTGATGAAAAACACTGATTTTACCAGAAAATCATGAAATTGACCCAGTATTTAAGGAGAAGTGATTTCATGGAATTGTTTCCCCAGCTTTTACACACCGGATTGTTTTGCCAATTCATCATGGTTACTTGGGAGTAAGTCCAGCTGAAATGAATGGCATTCTGGTTAAGCGTGCATGGGACTGCACATCGCGCAGTTAAACTATGGAACTCATTACCACAAGATGTAGTAATGGCCAGCAATTTGGATGGCTTTAAAAGTGATGTAGGGGTGTGTTCCGTAACGGAGCAGAGCACACCCCTACATCACATCCAAACTCTGAGCATGGTGAAGTGAGAGTATTTTCTATACCAGTCTTGCCCAACCTTGTGCTCTCCAGATGTTTTGGATGTCAGCTCCCATCAGCCCCAGTCAGCATGGCCAATGATGGGGAATCCTGGGAGTTGTGGTCCCAAATATCTGGAGGGCACCAGTTCAGAAGGCTGATGTATACCAACTGACCAAAGTATGCATAGAAAGTAGGCACAAGATGTTTGCAGGCTAGTCATATCGAGAATAACATCAATTTTGTTTCTTCATTTCTGTCTGCTTTGCTGAATTTTGACTTCTTTCTTGACTGTCATTTATGATTCTAACAGCACAATCCTATGCACATTTATACAGAAGTAATTCCCATTAAATTCAATGGAGCTTACTCCCAGATAAGTAAAAGAGGACACATGACCACCCTAGCGTCACCATTGGCTTGCCCAGGTGATCATCTACATTAGAATTTAGCTGGGGATGGTATTGGGTAGTATGTTGACTCATAAATGTTTTGAACTTACCTTACTCATAACATTTCATGAATTCTATGTGTCCCAAATATTTGTCTTTGAATTTTATTTGCATTTTTCATCTTCGATTCAGAAATTAATTTGATAATGTAACATAATATAATTTAAAATATAAGTTATGTCACAAAGAATTTTAAAATGTATTTTTCAATGTTTTATCAATTTTGATTTTGATATATGGCAATAATAAATAGTAGGAGACACCAGTTGACATTGCAAGGTTTAATATCTTTCAGTTAAAACAAAATGTAAAACTGGCATAAAACGAAATGAGCTGCCTTATTGTTTCATGGTTATTTTAAATTGTATATTTATTGAATTTGATTGTGAACTGCCATTATAATTTATTAAAGGACTGTATAAACACCCTTTTAAAATACATAAAATAAATTGAAATAAATTGTTCAGATTATTCAAAACATAAATTAACACACTCTAAAGTTCTTAAATGACAGTTCTGATAACTGAGCAAGCAAATAAATTATCAAATTCAATTCAGTAATTTTAAAGGCACTACTTAAAAATTGCTAATGCATCTCCACCCTGCACAAAAGGAGTCTGTGACATTTTTAAAACTCAAGCCAATCTAATCTAGATTCCAAATATATATATAAGAAATCAGTATGAATGTGTTTAATATCACAAAACACTGGGCATGACCAATCCAGTCTAAATTCAGCTCTCATAAATCCCACAAGGGGGTGATTTACAGCGTAATCTAAATCTCATCGTATTTTTGACATTAGACTTTTTTTAAACCTCTAAAGTAATTGATAAATATTAAATTTGACAGTGGTCTCTAGAAGAAATTAAAATTGGGCACTTATCAAAATAAAAAAAATGCAAACATTTATATAGGCATCATGCGTTTTTTAAAAAAGTACTATACAACTTCCTTGAACTTAGATTTGGCTGCTCCTCTGCCTGGTTCAACACATATAAATAAGTGTGAGTATTGCACATGAGCTTTCCTGTAGGCATGGTTTTTGGAAAGAGAGAGAAATGGTCAATTTTCACATGGACGAAAAGATGCTTACAGCAGGAAGTGGGTTATGAAAGCAAATTCAGTCTCCATCCTGCTTTAAGAATCGTCGGTGCTGCATGTTAATAGCAGCAGCTCTGTCCAAATGCTCTGTGTATGGAGGGGGTGTAAACCATATATTCAATTAGGGAATGAAACCCAATTGGAAGGGTTAAAAACTGTCAGTCTTCCCAGTAGATCCCCCCCCCCTTTAATTCATCCAGGGTTCTAATTGTAATGGGAAGAAAAGCAAATTACAGGCTAAGGAAGGAAGGATCTCTATATATATATGTATGCCTTTGGTTTTGCAAAGATGCTCTGGTTCTTCATTGAAAACAACTAAGCTTGGACGGTCTTCATTTTTAAAACTACACCAATTTAATATTTTTTTTAAAAGCTCTGCCTATTTTGGAGGCTTAAGAAAGCACAACAACTCAGCCAACGTAATAGGCAAGAGACGGTGGCCACCACAAGGTCTGTGCAAAACAGACGCTTACAAGAGGAAGAACAAATGGCCATTGATCAGCTTTCAGATGAGATTTTGGTTTTTATAATGCATTGTTCCGTATTCCCTGCGAGGCAGCTTTGTTTGATAAAATGCTGAGTGCGGTGTAAAAAAATATCTCTCTCTCGCTCTGTAATTTGCACTCCTCTCCATTTAAAGCTATTCTTGCTGCAAACGAGAATTGAAAGCTGCTAAAATTAAGTGGTGTCAGTTTTCAATGACACTTTAATGATAGAGCGCTCAGCAAATGAGATGAGAATGAATCCCAGCATCTCAGCTAAAGATAGTAACCGGCGCTCAACAGCCTCATGCTCCGGCAAGGCTGCACGTCTTTGGCTGTTTCATTCATATTTAGGAAGAGCTGAAGTTGGGAAGCTCTAATTAAAATGGTCATAAAGAGAGAAATGTAAATGTCTAACAGGGATAATGTGGAACAGCTCGAGCTGGGTAAGTCAAAGCACCCAGAGAAACATCACTTTGGGGCGCTATCCTATGCATGTTTTTGATAGAAAAAAGTACCACAACTCCCTGCATTTCCCAGATGGCATGGGATTTGTAGACTTCTTTCTTTCTAAACATGCATAGGATTATGCCCTTAAGGAATAAAGGCCATTAAAAATAAATCAGTGGAGATATTATACATACGTATTGTCTATATATCCCACCTACCCACACCTTTTAGGGCACATTTATAAAGTGGCTACAACCAGGATATAAAATATACTAAAACATCAAACAACCAGGATATAAAATATATTAATAACATCAAACAACTTTTAAACAATTATAATACAGCATCTTAAAAGATGCAGGTCCAAAAATATGATAAAACAGCTCAGCAAATTTACAAAAAAAACAAACCAAAAAAAACAACAACACGATCATCATCTCAATTTATACCCCACCTATCTACAAAACACCTTAGGCAGCTCATATGTATATATCCAGGATGCAACAACAGCCTCATGATGCTTTCTGACTGACTGTTGACTGTCCAATTATGGGAATTGACTGGTTTTTGCTTGGGGCAAAGGTATCTGATTCAAGCCTCTTAAGGTACAGGTTTTTGCTTTTTTAAAAACAGTCTTACAGAAAGGAAGATAAGTGAATGGCCAAGGAACTTCCTTGTCCACACACCATAGCAGCCACAAGCTTATTGAAAGCCTGCTGCATAGTCATGCTCACTTCAACTCATGATAGGCATTGCTTCACTGGGTTACTCTTTGGAGGGCTCTGATGGCCCTCCAAGTACAGGAGAGTGAGGGCACGTCCACATGCCCTAGGGGAGCTCATCCCCTTGCACCACATCTATTCAGTTGTTCCCCAAAGTTAGGGTGGGTAGCAGTGCTGTGTTTTTTCTATCTCTTATTATTGGCTTAGTATATGATTTCAGGTTGTGTTTGTGCATTTGGTGGGGCTACTGTTTTAAAAAATACTGGGAAAAGTCTGTTCAGACTAAGAAAGAGAAGTCCCCAGAATCCCAAGTTACGCATTTTGCTTATCCCCTCCCCCAACTTTGGGATCATGGGATCATGACCGGGAGTTGACTCTGCCCCTCAGCAATCGAAAAGGTAATCTTTTCCCTGCCTTTACCCTACTTTTTAAAAAATTCTAGCAAGCGAACCGCACCACGCAGAGAGCTGAGAGTAGGCTCAAAATGACCCCCAGCCATGACTCTCTAAGCACAAGAAGTTTCAGAAAGATAGCTTCAAAAACAACACAGTTATCCCCTTTTCTTTTCCGCAATGCAATCCTATGGGCGAAATGTTTCAAAATGGCGATCGGATCGGTCCGCGGAAAGAGGATCGCTCCAAAAATGGGCGCTTCTCTTCGCCTTGCTTCTAGGGGTCCGCGGTCCGCTTCTACTCCACCTCTGGGCAAGGCGGAGCAGGCCAATTCGCTTCTGATTCTCCGGTTCTAATCGGAGCGGAGCACATCCCTACTATAAAGCATTAGTGTCGCTCCTGCCTTTCATATACCACTTTCATAGTGCACTATCCTGCTTGGTGTAGATTAGGCCTATATGTGAAATATATATATATATATATATATATATATATATATATACACACACACACACACGCGCAAACACACACACGCGCAAACTAAGCAGGGGTGGCCTTAACATGTTTAGGACTACAGCTTCCCAAATCCCTTGCCATTAGCTAAGCTGGCTAGAACTAATAGGCACTGTAAGCCAAAACATCTGGAAGATCACAAGTTGCCCAACCCTGCACTAACAGAAGTATATGATATCTAAGGCAGACTTAGAAACTTGCGAAGTATCTTTAGCCAATGTGCTAAAGCATGGGTCCTCACCCTTCTAGGTCTAGCTGAGGCCAAAGGGTTTGGCATCTTAAAGACTAACAAGTCTCCTGTGGATCTGAGGGAGATGCTTCTGACATGTCTTGCTGTCTCCTAGATAATGGTGTGGAGTTTCTAGGAACAGTGTAACAGTCCAGGGCGTGGGCGGCTGGGAGCGCAGACTGGGTGCTGGGACCCAGAAGAGCAAAGATATACAGAGACTAACACACACAAGCTGTCTGGGATAGACTGGTGTACTTATACAACCACAACACGGCAGGAGCGAGAGGCAGAGGCAAAGTTCCAGGGGAAACCCAGTGGTGCAGACCAGAGTCCAACAGGGCCAGCTGTAGTAGCAAGTCCAGCGTTGAACAAGGGTTCAAAAGCAAGGTCCAACCTCAGTCCAGACAGGGCCAGAATCAAGGGCGTGGTCCAGAGCACAGTTCAATGTCCAAACAAACAAGGCAGGGCAAAGGCAAGAGCAGTAGTGTAGTCCAGAGAGCAGTCCAGGATCAGGAACAAACAAGGCACACGGGAACACAAGCCAAGCACCACAGAAACAGTGTTGCTGTGGCAAAAGCTGGAGCTCCAATGTTGGTCTTAAATAGCCCTAACTCTAGCTGCTCCCAGCTGCACTTTATTAACCCACCATGAACTGCAGCTGGCCAGGGCCTGAGTTCTGCTAGCACTCTGCAGCACAGCAGCCCTTTGAGTGCAGACCTGGGTCCTGTAAGCACTCAGCAATAGTACCGATCTTGACAAACAGATTGGTTTTCTTAAAGGGACATATGATTGCCCTGCTTATAGAGTTATTGTCTACAAGGCTGTTAGTGCACTGTATCAACTTTTGGCTTCGTCGCAGAATTCAGATCTGAACTCTACACAAAGAACTTTTCTTTTCCTGCTTTTCCACTACATAACATCTAGATGGTGCTGTGCTATAGTGGAATAATGCAATTACACAGGTAGGAAATGCATTTTCTTTCATTTTCAGAAATAATAGAGCTTTTCCACACAAAGTGTTTATTGTACACTCACCATTCCCTACTCATGGTTGTTTACAGGTTCTTTAGACAATGTCATGGCCCACCCTTTGTCTTTTATTTTTAAACAGCTTTCAGCAAGTTTTTTTAAAGCAGGGGAAATTATTTGTAAAAGAAAACGGTGTTTCCATTTGTGTCATTGTGTTATTCTGTTATACCACAGTGCCATCTAGAAATTGTGTTGGGGAAAAGCAGAAAAGGAAGCAGTCTACATATTGTGCTTGGATCTCAATTCTGCGACTTGATTTTCCCCACTCTAAACTCCCCCAGGAAAGTGCTCTTAAAAACACACAACTTCATCTAAAGAACCCATGAACTGCCATGAGTAATGAATGACAAATACACAATAAACATCTCACGTAGACAAGCTTGTAGTGGTCAAGTGTTGAACTAGGACTGTGGAGACTAGAGTTCAAATCTCCACTCGGTAATGAAGCTCCCTGGATGACCTCAGGCCAGTCTTTTTCTCTCAGCCTATCCTACCTCACAGGGTTGTTGTGAGGATAACATGGGGTGTGGGAAAAGGAACATTTATGTGACATTGAGCTTGTGGAAGGAAAGGCAGGATATAAATGTAATAAATTAATTAATAAATTAACAATTTGGCCATGAGGCAGCTGTATATGTATACATAATACATGTATATGTTTCTGAAGTATGTGGGTGTATGTGCAGGTATGTTCATGTGTTAGTGTGTGACAGCTTTGATCTGTATTTATGTTTTCTGTATGCTGTACTCTGTAAAAGGGAAACTTGAGTATGCATCTGAGTTCTCTCCCGTGGACAAGGGATTAGTCTTTTGCTTACAGCTAATAGCAAACCTGAGTTTATCCTGTGTAATGTGTGAAACAGTCCTTATTCCAGGTTGAGGGGCATATATCTTAACCCTAGGATGGCCTGGCTCAGTTTATTGCAAAACGTTGAACTCCCCCAAACATTTACTGACATTGGAGTCAGTATCATTCTTATCATTCTTCATCTTTGCATGTTTATGTCCTGATCTAATCTTTATACGCTATTGCATTATTATTTTTTAAATGTCATAGGATGTTTTTGGATCAAGCACACAGTTCCTTTGAAATGTATCCAGAAAGCCAAAGGACCCATTCAGAGCAGTTCTACATGGATCTTCTCTCCCCCCCCCCACCCCCCCTTGCAAAGCAAAAAGATGAAATAAATATTGAGTGAGACAGGAGGGGGTGGGGGCAAATTCAGTATTGCATCAAGTACTAGCCTCAGGTTCTGTGACAGCAGAAATAAGGTGACATGCAGCCATACATGAGTGGACAACATGTCAGCTACACGGAGGGCCTTTTCATCCTCACACACGTCCCCTAACCGGCAGTTTACCCCCTTCAGACACAATGTTAAGAATGTTCTCTTTTTGCAAAGTGTCACATAAAGTAGCTTACCAGCTTGGTTGGCAGAAAATCATATTTTCTGATATCTGATGTCACATTTTATTAGATTTAGGGTACTATTATCCTACTTACTTAGGGGTTTAAAAGTATCCTTTTTATAACTAATGCCACAGGTAGAATGTTATACTGACGACATTTTTGCAGTAAAATACTAGGGTCTTCTTTGCATACAGCTCTTTTAAAAAACATTTTAGTGCCTTAAAACAATTCATTTGTTGATCAATTTATACATATAAATTAGCATATGTCATCCATTGTTTCTCTCCCTCTCTCTCTTTGGTGATACATTTCCTCTTTTTCAGTATATGTAAGTAGAAACCCTAAGAGTTATGTGAGGTAATACCTAACCTGCTAATGTGTGGCAATAAGGCCTATGCCTGGGTAATGAACAAACCTGTAACTAATTGCTTGTGAAGTGCCTGGATTGAGACAAACCAGGTCTGACAGTATGAGTGGAAAAAGGTTACACTGTAAAATGCTTTATAATGATACAGATTCCAATTCTATCATGTAACTACTACCTATGAGGGCATAAGATCACACCAAAGGGCTATTTAGTCCAGCACCCTGTTTGCCCATTGTGTGTCGTATGAAAAGGAGGATCTTTAACAGTTGTATAGAAAATGGAATTTGTATGCATACAGCTACAGCACCTGGTGAAATTCCCTCTTCATCACAACAGTTAAAGCTGCAGGAGCCCTGTCCTCCTTTTCATATGGTCACCCTACCATTGTGTGGCTAACCAGATACCTATAGGAAGCCCACAAGCAGGACATGAGGTCCAGGGCTGGCCCACAATGTTTTGCAGCCTGAGGTGAAGGACAAAATGGCTCTTCCCTCCATGTAGAAAAGCAGACTAGACAGGTTGTTGAATCTTAGTTCAACACTGGTGATAGGAAAGTTCCTCCACTGCTCCTGAGGTCAACAGTCTACCTTAGGGGCTACAGGGAAGACACACATAGCTTTGTCTCTTCTCCACCCTTTAGCATCTGCTGATGGTAGGCTCAGCCCTGGCAAGGGAAACTGCCCTTTCCTGCTATTGTTTCTCAGCACCTGATATTCTGTGGCGTGCTGCCTCTGTGAGATAGCATGTAGCCATCATGACTAGCAGAGCCATTGATAATAACCTTATCTCCCCATGAATTTGTCTAATCCTCTTTTAAAGCCCTCTGAGTTGGTGGAACCTCACCACATCCTTTAACTATCCACTGTGTGCCAAAGTACACACCAGAAGGTAAGAAGAGCCCTGTTGGATCAATCCAAAGGCCTACCTGCTTCTCACACTGGTCAACCGGAGGCCAGTGTGAAGCCTACAATTGGGACAGGAACGCAATACCATCCTCCCAGTTGCGTTCTGCAGCAACTAGTATTTTGTCTGTCCTGAGTCTCCCACCTTCACTGCATGACCCCAGTTTCTAGTATTATGAGAGAGAGAAACATATCTCTATGCACTTTCTCCACATCATGCATAATTTTGAATATTACTATCATGTCCCTCTTTACTTCCCTTTTATCTAAACTAAATTGCTACAAACGTTGTTATCTTTCTCATAGGGATGTTGCTTCTGTCTGCTGATCATTTTAGTTGCTCTTTTCTACAACTTTTCCAGCTTTATGGCCTATTTTTATGTGTTACATTCAGTAAACTCTATGACCATATTTAAACTGGCCACCTTGAAATAATAATTGGCTCCCATTGCCTTCAGAATACACCAAAGGTATACAAGGCATTACTTGTTCAGTGTTTTTGAACTGTGAATCATAGCCATTCATGGGCCACTGAAAGGCAGGATAACACATGCAAGAGCATGTGTTATCATGAGATGCCTGTCTCCCCATTCTCACAAAGCAAATTATGGATCCCTTACAATGTCGTGTAAGACTCCAGCCTGAAGTATTAAGAAAGGCAAACACTTACATCTCAGCACAAAATACTAAGGAGCAAGTTTCAAATCTATCTGGATATGGTAGCATTCAGATACATAATACTATTTCATGTGATTTACAGTGGGTTCTTACATTAATTTATCGCTAGTAAGACTCACAGAGCAACTAAAACGATCAAGGAGCTGGAACAACTTCCTGATGAGGAACGTTTACAATGTCTAGATCTACACTACTGCTTTATAGTGGCATTGAAGTGCACCGATAACTGTTGGGGCACAATCCACATTCCATATACCACTTCTATAGTGCTGTTTCCTGCTTTTTGTTCCACATTCGTAATGATTTGACACAAGGTGCAGATCTGACTGATTAGCTTAGAAAAATGGTGAGTTAAGGCATCATAGAGGGGTATAAAATTATACATGGTGTGGAGAAAGTGGATAGGAAAACATTTCTCTCCCTCTCTCATAATACAAGAATTCAGGGTCATCCCATGAAACTCATTGGTGGGAGATTCAGGACAGATAAAAGTAGGTACTTCTTCACACAGCTCAAAGTTAAACTATGTATTCACTACTGTAAGATGTAGTGATGGATACCAATCTGGGTGTTTTAAAAAGGGGATTGGGCAGCAGGTTGGCCACTGTGTGAACAGAATTCTGGACTAGATGGACCTTGGTCTGATCCAGCCTGGATCTTCTTACATTCTCATCTTTTCTATGTGTGTGAAGATGACTTCCACCCATACAGCCTGTCCATGCATTGATACATAAATGTGTAAATACTGGCTGAATACTGATTGGGTTATTGGTTGAGATTTATAGCTCCTTCCATCCTGAAGGTTGAAGACAGATAACAAAAGGAGAATAACCCCCAGAAAAACTGAACATTGTTCTATTACGGTAAAACTGGTGATGATGAATTGACCCCATTGCAATTTGGAACTGGGCTGCTGATTTATGGGAAGACTGATAAAAATTCAGACATAAGCTCTCCTATTTTCCATGCTTTCAAATCATGACTGAATTTTAACATATGCATGTCTCCAAAGTGCAACTTGGGAACATGACATGCTTAGTGTACTGTTCTTTTTCTACCCTTGTGTATCAGAATGTCACGCATTACGACACATCCTCCTTTGATTGGCCATTATACAGCATAATGAGTAGGTACAAATTCATATACTTCCTCTGTTGTATCGCTTCAAATCCAAATATTTAAATTGTTCGTGGAATATGGATTTTTGGGAAACAGCAACTACAGATTTTAGTTGCTCTTTGTAACTAAATACCAACTCTTTAGTTGCTCTTTGCTATTTAGTATTTTTGGCAAAGAGCAACTAACTCATCCCGAGCATGTGTCTTTTCATAATTTCCTTGAGTATGAAAGTAAGCAATATCTGTGCATGTGCAAAGAAAGGCAGAGCTTGGCTGCTTTCTTGTGCCAATCACAGAGAACATGCAAGCACAGAAAAAAGAAATTAACTGGTACATGAGGCTGTTATCCTGCACCTTTACTGAGGCTTCTGCTTCCGGATTCTTTGTGGGATTAAGATCGGATCCTTCACACGTGCATTTTTCTGTGGGTTTTCTTTCTCTGCATTTCTTTGTTTCATTATACAAACCCTAGATGGTGCTGTGATATAGCGGAATTACGCAATTAGACGAGACTGTCATTCCACCATTTCTAAATAATACCAGACTGTCCTCATTAGGGAAAAACACACACGACAAGAGTTGCGAATCATAGGAGAGGCCATATAAAGGACCCACAAACTACCGTGAGTGAGCAGTCATGAGTGCACAATAAAAGCTTCATCTAGAAAGGCTCTAGATCACAGTTTCATTACAAACATATTACAGTTCTTGTGGATGAGAATTAGGGAAATAAGCGCTTTAGATTTAGATTGTGGACTGAATGTTTACCATTTAGAAGCACCACTAATTGAAATATTTTTAAACCCACTTTATAATGAATTCACTATGAGCCTAGAAACCCACCACCCAAAAAGGCCATATAGAGCTTCCAAAAAGGTGCTCATTATGCTTCCAACTTTGGCAATGTGAGTCAAGCACTTATATATCCTGCTAGAAAACACACTTGAAAACATACTTGGGCCTAATCTACACCAAGCAGGATATTACACTATTGAAAGTGGTATGAAAGTGGTACATAAAAGGCAGGAGCCACAGTACTGCTTTACAGCAGTATTGAAGTGCACTGACAACTGTTGGGGCCCATTGACACATATCATATACCATTTTAATACCACTATATCCTGCTTGGTGTGGCTCCTGCCTTTTATATACTGCTTTCATAGTGCAATAACCTTCTTGGTGTAGATTAGGCACTGGAGTGTGGTCAGTAAGAGGCATTAGGAAAAGTCACACTCAAATGTATTGCAGAAAAACACAAGAACACAAGTGCATGTGAACATCATTAGAGTAAATGTCTTTACTCTCTTGCTACTCTTTTGGGCTCTGGATGAGTCCTGCAAAGCATTGGATCAGAACACCAAGGCTTACCACATGGCAAACATATATCTTAGGGTGACCATATGGAAAGGAGGACAGGGCTCCTGTATCTTTAACAGTTGTATTGAAAAGGGAATTTCAGCAGGTGTCATTTGTATATATGGGGAACCTGATGAAATTTCCTCTTCATCACAACAGTTAAAGCTGCAGGTGCCTTGCCCTCTTTTAAATGTGGTCACTCTAGTATAGCTCCTGCAGCTTTAACTGTTGTGATAAAGAGGGAATTTCACCAGGTTCTCCATATATATAAATGACACCTGCTGAAATTCCCTTTTCTATGCAACTGTTAAAGATACAGGAGCCCTGTCCTCCTTTTCATATGGTCACCCTAACGAGGGTGTTATATGGATTGTGCCTCAACAGTTATCAGTGCACTTGAATACTGCTATAAAGCAGTAGTGTAGATCAAACCTGTTGTTGCTCAAGCAAAGTCTTAGACCAGATAGAAAACTTTTTCTAATCTTTCCTGTCTGGGCAGCCTGGATGGGCGGTGCCAGTCCAGAGCCCCGGAAACTTCACTACCCAGAGAAATGCTGCAAATTGCAGGTGTTTGTCTCTCCAGGAAGAGCAACTGCCAACGGCACTGAGGCTCCCATTTCTAACCCTGGTGGCTCCTGACACCTGTTAAGGAGGCCCCATCTGTTCAGATATGTCTGCTTTTATAAGCCCTCAGAAGAGAGAATGGACATCTCTATTCATGAAGCCCAAACCAGGCAACTAAGCAATTGAATGATTTAGCTGCATTAAACTGAGGTCCCATTGATCTAAATGGTTCTACACCATGAGGTGGCTATGTTGTTGTTGTGCCTCCAATTTATATAAAACAAAAAAGAGCCTTGCCGGATCAGACCTAGGGTCCATCAAGTCCAGAATTCTGTTTGCAGAGTTGCCAACCAGGAACCCACCAACAGGACATGGGTGCAACAGCACCCTACCACCCATGTTCCCCAGCAACTGGTGTATATAGACTTACTGCGATATACATCAGGTTGAAATTTGAAACATTGTAACCTGTGGAGTGTCCTGATTCTGCCCTTCATAGTTTAACCCATCAATGAACTGTCTTAGCAAGGTGAATGGTCTTCATTAAAGAGCTGAATTAACTTGATAGTTGCCTGGCTCTTGTTCATTGCATAGCTTTTGGAGTTGAATACGTGACCTCCAAAAGCGCCCTACTCCAGTAGAGATTTTATCTCACAATGAGCTGAGATTGAGAGTTTACCAATATTTAAAGAATGCCACTGAGCACCAGGTTCTATGTGTTTGTCTCCTGTACCCATCCAATTAGGAAAATAATCCATTACAGAAAATCTTGATTAAAGAGTTGACTTATTCTGTACTTTGATTAAAATCCAACATTACACTGAATCAATTGTTCGGTCTTTTTGTGAAACCTTTACAAAGTGCAGATAGAAGACCAATTGGCTGGTCCTTCCTTAGTTCTCTCACCTTTCAGTGTCCTCTGATTATAACATCCTGTGAAAGGAAGAGCCGTTCTTTCGATAGCTTTCCTCCATCAGTCTTGCTCCTTTCACACATGGAGGCCTGTCTGTACAAAAGTTGGTTGCTCACTTTCTTCTGGTTATGATCCTTTTAAAGGCCCGTTAAAAGAACACTCTGCTGCAATGTAGTCTATGGGTAAGTTAGGGTTTGGATCCAACCCTAACTTACCTTCCATGAACAGGACTGTTTCCATCCATGGCAGGCTTTGGATTCAGCAAAGCATTTCTGCAGGCAAAATGGGGGCCAGGAAGAGGCAATATCTGGCAATCCCCTCAACCCCTCTGCCTCTTGAAAAATCTGCTCTTGGGATCCTCTGGAACAGTATCGGAGGTGGTGTTGA
Organism: Elgaria multicarinata webbii; assembly: GCF_023053635.1. Classification (NCBI taxonomy): domain Eukaryota; kingdom Metazoa; phylum Chordata; class Lepidosauria; order Squamata; family Anguidae; genus Elgaria; species Elgaria multicarinata. The sequence continues at coordinate 35,270,568 of NC_086174.1, forward strand.
GGCTGCAGAGGGAGGAAAGAACTGCTAAAAATCACCTCCCCCCTTCTGCTAGCTGGAGCAGCCTGAGGCCATGGCTAGATCTCCCGGTGTTCCAGTAGGGAGGTGGAAGGATCTTGCGATTTTATGATTGCGAGATCTTCCCCCTCAGTCCACACGCAGCTGTGTGACATTGCGCCCACCATTTTTTATTTGTTTTTTGACTGAAAATGAGCGCACAAGCGCTCCAGCAGTACTGGTAAGGTGTGTTTTTTTTTTAAGATTCCACTCCCCCCTCCCACCCCCTGCTCCTCATGTTTACTCGCAACAAGCCGGGACAGAACCTGGATGGCTGTCCACACGTCCCGTGGTCTCGGGATCATCCAGGGACCGTGGGAAAAACCAGGACAAAAGTGTAGGGCAATATCCCAGGGTAAGGGAGGGAACATCCCTCTCTTCTCCTGGGATCCCCTGTGTGACATGTGGATGCACAGGGATGATCCCAGGCGATCCCCAGGATAAGCCCTCATCTAGACATGCACTGAGTGGAACTCCAAGGAGTGAGTGCTCCTGCCAGTGAGAACAAATTCTAAATCTGGCTCAATGTGTTACATGAAGCAATGGTTTCTCTCGTTTGCCTTGAACATACTGCCAAGCAGTTTCATTGGATTTAGAGAGTTTGGAGTGAGTGAATAGTGTGTTGAGAAAGATGTCTACTTGAGATGAATAGCTTTTCTTTACGAGCCTGTTAATCGCTGTATCTTCTTTCCATTTCATTGCAGAATGGGGATGAAATGGGATCTGAGCTACACACAAAGAGATTTTCCTTTCCTGATTTTCTACTGAATAACCTCTAAATGGAAAATCACAATTACAGAAGTAGGAAAATACTTTTTTTCACTTTGAGAAATAATACCACATTTTCTCTGCTCTAACCCCCACTCACCCCGCCGGAAGTGGTCCTAAAAAGCAGAAGCGAAACTGGAGGTTCATGTCAACATCTAAAGAACCTGTAAGCAACCACGAGTAACGAATCATGAGGGCACAATAAATGCCTTATGTAGAAAAGTTCAAAAATGACCAACATGAACTGTGCCCAAGTGAAAGACATTTTCATTCTAAAACAGAGTTGGGGAAAGTAGCATGATCCACATAGTTCCAGCCTTTGTAGTCAGGCAGACATTTTTTACCGCCTGAGGCAAAGAACAAGATGGATGACACTCCTCCCTGGTTCCATAGAGAGAAGCCAGCAGGACTGGCAGTTGACTCTTATTTCAAATATGGTGACAGAGTGTCCTACACTGCACTTTAAGACTGCAGGCTAGTTTAGGGGGCATGAGACATAATATACACTGCTCTGTTTTCAAATTCTTCACCACTGTTCTCTGTCCCCCAGCATCCATTACCTGAGGCAGTTGCCTCACTTACCTAATGGTAGGGCCATCCCTGAGGCTAGTTTACATCCTTTGATGACAGGAAGTAGAAACTGGGCAATATTCAGACCTAAAAGAAGGAATGTGACCAGCTTGTGAATAATAAATCCCTATGGCTCCATAGCCAGATTATGACTTGAAGAAAGCTTATTACCACTGTAGTACTCATATGCTTTCCAACCATCCAATGTATTTATTTTATTTATATATTATTACATTTATAGCTTATCTTTCTTTCCTCTTGCAAGGAACCCACAGCAGCTTACATAGTCCGCCTCCTCTCTATTTTATTCGTATAACAATCCTATGAGGTAGATTAGACTGAGAGTCAGTGACTCTCACTCAGAGAGCTTCATGGCCATGTAGGGACTGGAACCCAGATCTCCCAAATACCAGGCCAACATTCTAACCACTATGAATTCACTATAAGCATAGCAAGGCCAGCCCTACTATTAGGCAGAGTGAGGCAGTCACATCAGGTGGCAGATGCTGGGAGGTGGCAGTAAGATAGTGGAGCAGAGAGATGAGTGCCATGCGGCCTGCCCTGTGCCTCCAGAGCTAACCTGATGCCTTCCCGTACAGTGGAGGATGTGTTGAAGAAACGGCCCAGTCGGCTTTTGTATGTGGAGCAGGAGAAGGTGCCATCTTGTTCTTCACCTCAGGCAGCAAAATGTCTTGGGCCGGCCCTGAGTATAAGATAATATGATGGAAGTGGCCATGAGAGAACCATGCTGCATTCCTACAGGCAGAGCCTAGTTGTTGTTACGTCGATGGGAGGTCTGAGGGAAGTGAATTTCAGAGACAACGCCTCAAATTGTTTTGAGAGTGGTCCTTTTGGATGAAGGCACAGATAAAGAGAGCGCTAATGGCAATGAAATGCAATCAAACAGTATGGCAGAGGTCAGAAAGATATTTCATTGAACATTCTACCATCCCAGAAAGCATCTTTTGTGTAATTAAACAACAATGACAAAAAGCCACTGATTGTGACAGAAGAAAAGAAAGGCAGACAAAGGGAGAGCATAGGGAAAATGTCAGCTGCAAAGCTCTCATTTTGGAAACCTACAATGTGGTGATTGATAGGCCTAGTATTTTTCAAGCTCTGTCACAGCTGAAGTATAAAGCTGTCAGTGCACATGATAATGATGGATGCGCTAAAACATGCAAATAGCATGAAAAATCATTTCTCACATAATTTTGGAAGATGAGAAGAGTTCTGAACCGAGGGGGGAAAGGGGAAGAGAGGTCATGCTTAACATTCAGCCAAGTGGAATGGGAGGCCGCCTGGTTCCTGCGTAAAGCCCTTAATTGCTAGGCAAGTTAAACAATGAGTTATACAGGCATCCTGAAAAATTTCCCACAGAAATTGCAATGTGGCCCACTTGGAAAGGGGAGATGTGGCTATGGGGTGGGGGCGCGCGGGGGTAATGAATCAGTTTACAAAGCAAACCTAATGAGGTGTCCAACCTAGCAAAAACCTTATGCAGGGAACAAGCGACAGGAGCCACGGTCTCTTGGACAACAGTGTTGCTTTATGAATATGCAGGGTATTTCAGAGGTGACATTTACAGTTTGCCATCAATACTGGGGGTGTTTCAGTTAATTAGCTACTTTTATTAACACAAAGTCCAGTAAAACCCTATGTAAGCATTAAAACTGTAAATTAGCACTATCCCCAGGTAGATAGCACTCCTGTGGTGAAGTACTATAACCTAAATACGTATTGCCAGTCTCAGAATGAGAGAATAAACATGCATTCACGTATATTCTTTCTATATTATCATTGTACCTGTTGCCTTTTCTCCTTCTGTTGACTCTCTGTCTTAAAACTATTTAGTTTGCAAACTTTTGGGGGCAGAGACCTACGTTTTTGCTTCTGTTACTCTGTAAGGCACTAAATGCACTGATGAAATATGGGTGAGTGGAAGCACATGGACATACACATATAGATTTACACTTACTTAATCGTGTATGTGAATGGGTTCAATTATGCACACTTAAACGCAAAAATTCAGCTGCTGATTTTCAGAATGGCTGTATTTTCTGTATTATTATTTTTTGTATTCTGTATTTTTGAATATTTCTGTATTCTGTATTTTCTGTATATATTTTTCAGAACACCTGCATTTTTTTTAGAATGCCTGTATCACATGCACATAGATCTATACATTTACACTTACGCAATTGTGTATATGAGTGGGTTCAAGTGTGCACACTTAAAGGCAAAAATTCAGCTGCTGATTTTCAGTCCTTTAATATTTTGTCTTTACTCAAAAGATTCTAGAAACTTGCTGGGGTCAGTCGTATAGCATGTACAAACATGTAAATGCAGAAAATCCCAGGTAGGGTGGCCACTTTCACATTGCCCCCCCCCAGCAAAAGAAAAAAAAAGGACATGAATTGCCAAAAAAAGAGGATGGAAGAGAATGTACATATGCTAATTCATATGTATGGGTACAAATTTAGAAATTATTACTATAATTTCAGAATAAATCCAGTCCATTTTACCTTAGTGGGGAAGACCATTACTAGGGGATCTCTGTAACTGCTCTGGGGGAATCTGCACGTCGTTCCCAGGGCGCTTCTAAGCGACCCCAGTGCGGCCCCAAAGCGATAATGTAACTTACCTGGAGAAGAGCCGAGGAAGAGACGTCCTTGCTGCCGCCGCCACCCAACTCCCTCCACGCCGGCCGGCAAGGAGAGCTCGGGGGAAGAAGGTGGAGTGAAGAGCTTCGCCTTCTTCCCCCGAGCTCTCCTCGCCGGCCAGCGAGGAGGGAGTTGGGCGGCGGCGGCAGCGGCAAGGACGTCTCTTCCTCGGCTCTTCTCCAGGTAAGTTACATTATTGCTTTGGGGCCGCACTGGGGTCGCTTAGAAGCGCCCTGGGAACGATGTGCAGATTCTCCCTCTGTCTCCTGTCCAGGTGATAACTGTTGATAAGTACCCTGCTGCTCTTGATTCTCACTCTTTAAACCGAACTTGGACTGGACAGTCCTCCAAACAGAGGATGCCTTCAAGTAGAGAACTGTCCTCTGCAAAGTAGGATACATGGACAAGTACATTCAATCCAGTGGAGGCTGGTGGCTCCGATGTCAGTGGGGTGGTGAATCCCCTCCGGGTTTCTTTCAGAACTCTAAAGCAGCTATCCAAGGTGTTCAGCTCCATTAGAGTTCTGACTAGTTCTAACTGAAATCTGGAGCGAATTCTCCACCCCACTGGCATCAGAGACAATGGGGTTCTGAGTGAAATCCCAAGGTAGCCAGTGCAGTTCTCTCCATGCTGGCTGTGAGGTGGTGGGGAGTGAGGTGTTCTGGCTCCAAACTCGCAGTGCTGTCTATGAGCTTGAAGCTGGAAAATTGACACATCCTATGTCCCCCCAGATGCTGTCTACGACATATAAGTTTGCTCCCTTAGTGATTGTGATAAACTATTATGTCCTCTGTGCTGTGGCTGCCCTGCTATCTATCTATCTATCTATCTATCTATCTATCTATCTATCTATCTATCTATTTTATTTAAAATATTTCTTGGCTGCCTTTCAGGGCAGAGGCCCCCACAAGGCGGCTTACAACAATAAAGTACATAAAATATTAAAAGCAATAAAAACATGTTCATAATAAAATAGCAATTAAAACAATAAAACCAGGAGGAGGAGGAATAGCTGTAATAGAAGTATGCATCATGGGAAGGCCATGGTAAAATAAAATGTTTTTAAGGCCTTCCTGAAAGCCTGCAAGGATGGTGCATGGCGGATATCTGATGGAAGTTTGTTCCAGAGGTTTGGGGCCACCACATAGAAGGCCCTCTCCCATATGGACACCTGGGGGCTTTGGAACGGGGTGGGTGGGAGGAGGCCACAAGGTGTTTAGGAAGCTGTCTAAGTTTCTGCAGTCTCCTCCCCTCCCCTGGAATGCCCCCTTTTCACCCTCGTTCGGAGCACTCTTATTCTAATATAATCAGCTATACATACGTTAATTACACAATATGCAATTAACATGTGTTTAGTTTGACCTTAAGGAAGACACCGTAGAGGTCTTTAATTGTGACTGAAAATGACGCCAGGTGAAGACCTTTTCATTTTCTCAGCATTTTAACAGTCTAGTAACTTAATTTTAACCTTGCTGTTTAACATTTGTATTTTAAATCTGTATTAATTTCTGTTCCCACACACCTGTTAAATCAAAGCTTGCCTAATCTTCCCTTCAAAGCTACTTTAGATTGCACAGATGGCCTTCTGTCTTCTTGAAGACAGGTAACTCAGGCTGTGCTTTTCCTATTGATCTGCCTAACCTGACCTAAGATGCTTGCAGGAGAGCACACATGATGAACTCCTCTTTCTTGGAAGCAGGAACAAGCAAAGGTCATTGCTCTTGTTTAAGGGGTATCAGAAGGGTCACTTGATAGTTTCTACGTAAAAATGTGACCTAAGCATACACAAAAGGTGGCCGTCTTTGTGGACCTTCAAGCTCCGTGTTAAAGGAAATGCACTAACCTAAACCCTTGCCCTTTTCCTACTCCATAGGGGCCATTCATCCCGTCAACATCGCAGAGTCGGTGTGCACTCCTGAACCTTTCCCTCTGATGCACCATGAAAGACTTTGTTCACGCACATTATATGTACATATCTCTTCACTGGATTACTCTGCACTTGATGATGTGTGAACTGGCTCCACTGAAATGGATTTCATTAACCTTTGGCAGTTCATTCACATCTGCAAGACATCCCTTGTAGATTATCAATGAATGATAATCACACATGTGTATGAACCAGTCTTAGGTCTTCTAAAGGAAGCCAATCAAAGGTTACTGTGAACATCCCATGTTGGAAGGAAGAGCCAAAAATTAAATTAAATTACATTAAATTTAAAAACCCAAAGTAAAATCCAAGTTAGAACTATCCTGCCCTTTTACACTGGGCTTTTATAACTTAAAGGATTCATGCTAACTTCTCAGGGGCAAGATGGACCAAGAGGTGGATGAAGTTCCATGTCATTTTCTTTTTTAATGTGCACTTCAGCAAAGTACAGGCTACATCCCATCAGAGGTAATTTTTCAGAGGGATGCCCCTCCTCTTGCTTTCTATGAAAATGAATTGATACCATTTACATGGAGCTCTTAACCTTCAGATTGTCCTTATCCCAGAAACACTACTCCGATTGTACAGACATGTTTACTTAGATAAATCTAATTTACCCTTTGTTAATGTGTGCTGTCTTTACTTGCTATATTACATTAAAGTAGAAATAGAGTTACCTCCCCAAAATTATCTTGCTTAAAATAATTCATACGCTATTGGCAAGGGAATACATTTACCAATTTCCCTCCTAGTTTATAACCATTCAGTCTACTAACTTGACCTTTACCTAAACAGGGCTATAATTGCAGTTAAGATTATATAATTTACAATAACAACAACAACAAAAAATCACTTTTGAAGAAGCGCTACTGGGCATGAATGTCTTGCGGCTATTAAATGCATCATTCATCTTGAGAAAAAAATTATTCTTATTCACGCCGACATTTTAACATAAACTGTAGTACTCTCGGTTGGCACTTTTTAAAAACGTACCCATTAATCTCAATAGGAAAGCGTAAGTCTCACCCACCTACTCTCTGAAGTTTGGATGTCACTACAGTGTACAATAAAAATTGTATATTCATGAACTCCATTTGTTTTATGTCCTTCTCTCTGTCAAAGTCTCCCAAGTAGCATATGCTTTGCTCTGTGGAGAATACAATCAAATTTGTCTGTCTTGTCATATTGTCATCAAAGTGATAGTATCACAATTAGATTAACATTTTTTGAAGGAGCTGAAGGGAGGGAAACAACAGAGGTGTGCTTTATGGAAAAGCCCAACTTTAACCCTTTAGGTTACTGTGACTCCTCCTTCCTTTTCCCCTCCCCTTCTTGACTTGCCATTCTCCCAATCAATGGTACCCAGAAGTACAAAAGGTAACTGGAGACTTAATTTTAAAAGTGGCCTTGTCAAACTACAGGGATCCTTGTTGGAATCAGCGAAGCCACTCCCTAAGTCTGCAAGGTATGTTATAATTGAAGGCCTACTAAGATTAGTGATGGCTAAGGTGACCATATGAAAAGGAGGACACGGCTCCTGTATCTTTAACAGTTGTAATGAAAAGGGAATTTCAGCAGGAGTCATTTGTATATATGGGGAACCTGGTGAAATTTCCTCTTCATCACAACAGTTAATGCTGCAGCTGCCCTGCCCTCTGTTAAATCTGGTCACTCTAGTATAGCTCCTGCACTTTTAACTGTTGTGATGAAGAGGGAATTTCACCAGGTTCTCCATATATACAAGTGACAACTGCTGAGATTCCCTTTTCTATGCAACTGTTAAAGATATTCATACAGTCACCCTAGTGATGGCAGTAGCCTTTTGGGGAATTAAAATACTTCCTAGGCTCTTTCAGGGAGGGAGACTGGTTATTCCTTACATTTATTTATGTTATTCAGATTTCTAGCCGTTCCCAGCAACTCAAAACAGGTAACCATTCATGGAAATGTGTGTACAATATCACTGAATGGTCCACTGGTCACCTTGTAACTAACTTCCATAATTCAACAGCTATGTCTAAAACCTTTTCCCTTAGTATACAGTCACTACCAATGCAGAGACATAGAGGGAGACATACTCATACACTGTATGCTTCTGTTGTCCTTCCAAATGACTCATTTCTCATTTGAACAAACGGAGTGGGGCACAAAAGACACTCCTCACCTGGGATGCCATCTGGTCTTATGTACATTTATAGACAAGGCTGTTTAACCTCCAGTTTCGCTGAAAGATTAAAATTCATGCTCTGCATTAGATTATTTTATAATTATTTTCCTTTCCAATCTTTCTGTAATTTCCACTATATAACTGATAGGTGGCAGTGTGGTATAGTGGAATATCACAAGTATACTGGTGGAGACTTGTGCTTTATTTTGGGATTAAAAACAAACAAACTGGATTTTCCCCTATCCATCACTTCCACCCCCCACCGACTGCTTTTAAAAAACTGCTCTTGAACAAAGCAAAACTGAAGGGTCCCATCATCATATAAAGTACCTGTAAACAAACAGGTACTTTAGATGATGATGTAACCCTCCAGTGAAGAATGATGAGTGCACAATAAAAGCCTCATCTAGAAAAGCTTTTAGTTTTCTAGAGCTCTTATGTTTTCTAAATGTACTCCTTATGGATGTTAAAATGAAGTATGCTTTCAGTTTCAAAGCAGAAAGACAAATGTCCTTTAGCTTTTGCACTAGGAACACGAAACCCAGGTTCAAATCCCAACTCAGCCATGAAGCTCACTGTGTGACAATGGGCCAGTCACCATCTCTCAGTCTAACCTAACTCATGGATAAAATGGGTGTGTGTGTTGTGAAGATAAAATAGGGGGTGGGAAACCAAATATACAACCCTTAGCTCATTGGAAGAAGAATGGGATGTACCAATACTAGTAATAAATAAATATATAATAGTGCCCTTGCAGTATAATATGTGCTATGATCTGAACTTAGCATATTAGATCTATTTAGTTTTCAGTGGGTTTTTAAAGGCATCTTGTGCGGAGGGAGGGAGGCAAACCCAGCACAAAGGAACAAGTGTGAATAGATTTTCAAAGATAAAGGCCACACACTTTGGGGAGGAAAAGTCAGCTTTATCTTGCATGATCGGCAAATATATAGCATATAACCTAAGGTCATAACCTAAGGATGTTAGCAGCTTTATAGGGCAATCCTATCACAAGGACAAACTGCTCTTGAGCAAACCTTTATATGATATATCAGACGCTGAACAAGTTTTTCCTTGAATACAAGCATGTCAGGTGTCTAACTTGAACATCTTGTAATTTTTCCTGAACCAACATATTTATTGTGACCAGTTTAAGTCAACTCTACTCACTTATGTGAACTGCCCAGAGAGCTTCGGCTATGGGGCGGTATATAAATGAAATGAAATGAAATGAAATAAATAAATAATTAGACCTAAGTCCCTTGTGTTCCTCTCTCATTGTCCTTGGATCCTTTGATTTATCATGAGAAAATAGTCTGTTCCTGAACGGAAGACTTTGTCTTTGGATAGACTTTTGAAAATAACTCCTCGCAAGAGATGACATTTCATAGTCTGCTGTTGAAAATACACAGGGCAGTACCTTCTTTTAGGGAGTGTTTTATCGCATGCTCGTGACTGACCACTCACAGCTCTTCGTAGGCCATTTTGATGGTGCTGTGTTCCTCCTGCGTGCCTCCTCCTGGTCTCCAGCTCCTTCTGCCATTTTTGCTGTTATAAAATAATCAAAAAACATGACTCTTTTGAGCTATAGCAACATTTATCACTAGTTCCTGCTATGTGCAGGAGAAGTGTTGCTATAAAACGCCCACTAGTGGGCACTGTCCCACTACACTGAATGGGTCACGTGGTCGCTGCTTTCTTCCCCTTTCTCTCCCGTGTGATTCTTCTCATCCCTATCACAAAAGAGAAGCAGGAAGCAAGCATAGTGGTAAGGAAACACGATTCCTTAGTTGCATTCTTGCAAATGCAGTTTGACGGCATGCAAGTCTTTTAGATTAAGTTTCTATGTTCCTTGAATCAAAACTACCACAAAGGAATTCCACCATTTATAGGAGGAATCTCTGTATCTCCTCTATATAAGTATTTTGTACCACCAGTTAACAGCCTTCCCCTGCCTGACTACAGTGTTGGCAGAGGGGAGGTTGCAGCAAGGGAGGAGGACACACCAGGCCAAGCTACACTTGCAGCCTGATGCCCAAGCAACAGAGTTATCTTGCGAGGGCCAGGAATCTCAACAGTGGAGGCTGGTGGCTCCAATTTTGGTAGGGCTGTGAATCCATTTTGGGGTTCAGTCAGAACCAGCCACATCTCTAAAGGGGCTATCCAAGGTGCTCAACCTATTTGCAGGATTGGGTCTGGCACCTTGGATAGCCCCTTTAGAATCCTGGCTGGTTTTGCCTGAAACCAGAATGGAGTCATAGTCCCACCAAAACCAGAGCCACCATCCTCCACTAAATCTCAGACTTCATCAGATTTAGATAAGAAAGACTCATGGGATGCAGAAAATTGCATCTTGCGAGATGCAGTTTTGGGGCAAGCCTTGCCCTTTGTGGCTTGGCCTCAGTCCAGCTGGACAGGCAGCACAGTCTACCCACCTTCCCTAGGTAAACAGGAATAGCTCTGGGTCCAGGGACTAGCTGGTCATTCTATTGAGAACTGGGAAGGAATTCTTTCCTTCATGCTAAGCAGACCGGCAAAGGCATCTGTTTTATGACCTTCCCTGGGATATCACCATAGGGATGTACACACGAACATTGCATATAATCGTCACCACTTTGGCAGGTATGAAATGGGGGGGGGGGAATCGAGGCCAATAAGTAAGGAAATTTAAAAGCCAGAATTAGGGGCTCTAATTCTGTTGGAGAAGAGTGATGCTGAACCGACCAATGTCTCGGCTAGGATCAGAAGCTCAGGTATGTGCTGAATATCCAGGAGCTAAAGTGACCTATCCCATGCCCCACCCCCACCTGAGCTAGGGTAGTAGCACTAGTGGACTCGCATCCTTCTCTGCCCCAGCCCCTCAACTTGTTTATTATACTTGTAATCAAACAAAAGCTGTGGCCAAGGTGTAACCCAACCTTCATGTCTGCCTCTTCCTTATCGAACTCAAAGTCCTCTCAAGGTGGTTCACGAAGAAGATCAATAGAACATTTTAAGAGATACAATGCATTTCACTGTAGCAACAACACATTCCGCTCCAAACCAGCAATAAATAGCAGCAACAGTTGAAAGCACAGCTTCAAAATAAAGGCTGGCAATATTATTCAATTTGAACAGCCAAATCTTTAAAACCAGTTTGAAAGCAATCAATGAGGAAGCCATACTCACCTCCCAAGGGAGGGAGTTCTGCAATGACAGGGCCACCACTGAAAAAGACCCTGGCCATGGCTAGACCAGGCCTATATCCCGGGGTTGTCCCAGGATCATCCCTGTGCATCCAAATGACACACGGGATCCCAGGAGCAGGCAGGGATGACCCCTCCATTTGCCTGGGATAATCTTTAGGTCTAGCTAAAGCCCCTGTCTCTCTTATGCCTGCCAACCTGATGGAGCTTACCTATGGGCTTATGAGCAGCCATTAAGTCAAACTCAATGTCTGGTTTACATAGGTGCAGGCGGTTCTTCAAATAACCTGGTACCAATCCATTTAGGGCTTTAAAGATAAGTATATTGGTTCAAGAAGCACTGTACTATATGTGCCCTTATCACTTGGCCCCACAAGCAACTTGTTCTAATACATATTCCCCATTAAACAGATTCAACCATAGACAGCACTGGCTCCAGATTTTCAGCAACTTCCTCCAAGTGGTGCCATCCTTCTGGAATGGACCCTTCTCATCGCTCAATTTACTTGCCCCTCCTCTTGGTGGAGTAGGTACGACCAGAGACAGGTGGGACATGATGTGTGGGGGTTACTGCTCCTACTCCTTGCTTCTCTCACAGCTTGCTTACTTGGATAGGTTTGGTGAACTAGCAGTGACAGCAAGGAGGAGAAGCTGAAGTCCAGGAAGCTCCAGGAATTGGCAGTGGGCCCTCTATTGGGGTGTTGTAGGGGATTTAAAAAGCGAAACATTTTCTTTTAAGGCGGTGGCCATACCAGGGATATAAAAGAGGCCTAACTAAAAAGACTGATCCAACGTTTGCTTTTGAGTTATTACTGGCAGGCAGCTTGACCTGGGGAAATGAGGAAAAACTCTTGCTCAATAAAGTTCATAAGGCCTCAGACAGAGTAAAACTACAGAAAACAAGCTGAGAAATGTCTATAGAACTGTATCAGTAAATAAGGCATCAGCAAATATGAATAAATATGAATAAGCAGGATTGAAAGAATACAGTAGCCAATCAGAGTACAGTAAGCACTCTGTATGTTAAACATCACATATCATGTTTAAGTGTAAAACTATAAATGTAAAAATATAAATGTAAATAAACCACATACTGGATGTGGTTGATCTTGGCAGGGGGCAACCTCTACTAGCAGAAAGCAGTAATGTAAATTTCATATGGTCACCCTATCTAAATCTAAGGAAGCTGTTCTGGACCTAAATCAGTGTCTTATGTTGGTAATGGACTGGATGAGGGCAAATTGAAGCTTAAACCAGAAAGACAGAAGTGCACTTGGTCAGTCGAAAGGAGATCTGGGGCCGTTGCTAGACCGGGCTGTAGTGCGTGTTACATACCGCCGGCGTCCTTACAGGTCCACATGACGTTCACCAGGATCCGTGTTCATCCTGTGGTGAAACCTCTGTTGTGCCGTGTTTTGTGAAATAGCTTTAAGCCAGCTTTTTCCTGTCGATGTGTGCTAATTTGGATACGGGCAGCAGAGGTGTGGGACAAAATGAGGTCAGCGCGGTTTCCGGTGAGGTCAGCACCGGTCAGGAAGAAGGCGCGCTAAGGGGAGTGGCCAGTGGTTTCGGCCAAACCTCATCCTCCATTTGCGCCCCGTGTGCAGCTGTGGCAGCAGCACGGCTGCTTTTTTTAAATACTAAACAGGTCTGCTTTGCACACGAATGGACGACCAAAAAACTGTCTGATGAGTTGTTGGGGTGTGTGTGTTGTGGATGTGTGGGATATGTGGAGCTTGTTACCTCTGTGTGGGTAACTTTTCGGGAAGGCGGGCATCCAACTGTAATGGGAAGTTGGTGCCCTGTCGTGGTGGGCAGCTACAGGTCCCGTCCTAATGCTGGTGGTTTAGGCTGCGCGGATGATGTAAAGGCAAGTGGGGAATGATGGGCATGGTAGAGGCAGGCAGGGCTGTGTGCCTATTGGTGTGGGTACACGGCAGCTGGGTGTAAGGGGGCAACAGGCGAGGGTGGGCGGCCATCTTCCATCGGCCACGTGGTGGCAGGCAGAAGGTCAGGGGAGCATCAGCCCAGGGGGTGGGCACGTGCCCTGGGGCCCCTTTGCACTGTGTCAATACACTCCCCTATTCTTCTGACTGCATTTGCTGGGGGGGGGTGCATAGTGACAGTGGGAGGCTGCTGACGCCAGTTTCGCACCTTTGCTGGTGTGGAAACTGACGAGCCCCCCTTCTTTCTGCTTGGCCCGTGTGTAGGTATCAGGAATGGCTCTGAAGGGGAGGAGGGTCACTTGGCGGCACCAGGAGATTCTAGATCTGTTGGACATTTGGGGAGAACAGAGGATACAGGAGCAGCTGAGAGCTAGCCACCGCAACTTTAATGTGTTCCAACAAGTGGCACGGGAGATGGGCAAGAAAGGCCATAAACAAACCGCAGAAGAGTGTCGCACTAAAACCAAGGGCATGTGGACAGAGTACCGGCGTGTGAGGAACCATAACGTGGGTTGGCTCCGTGGGATGGGGGGAAGGGCGCAGGGCTGGTCATCACCGGGAAAACTCAGAGGCCAGATGGGAGATGTAGGCGCAGAGTGCACATGCAGACTGCTGTCCTCAGATCACAATACATCTGTCATCACCCCCTAAAGCAAATGACAGCATCTCTGCCTTGTCAATGTTGCCACTCAACAATGCCACTCTTTCCCATCCTCCTGCCACCCCTGGCCACGCCCCCTGTGGGTCATCCCCCAATGCCAACTGGCTCCCCTGTGCCCAGCCTGGGGGGGAATGCAACAAAAGCAGCAGCGGCACTTCAGCCACCGTCGCCACTGCCAACCACCGCGGATTGCGCTCTTTCGCACTTGCGCAAATCGTGCCGCAGACAAAAAAAAACCTCCTGAAAATCAGGCCAGTGTGGCTGTGCATCCTGTGCTCGACCCGACAGCACCACAACCGGAGCAAACTCCCGCAGCCACCCCCCTCCAATACTGGGATAACCCACACAACGTGTGGACCATGAGGTGTCACACCTATACAGGAAAACCCGCTTTCACCCCTCCTCAAGCACGGAACACCCGGTAGGTCTAGCAAGGCCCTGGGAATAGGGATTCAGCCATGCTGGATGGGGCTACACTCCATTGAATACTCAGGCTCACAGTTCGTGTGTACTATTGGACGTAACCTTGACTCTGTATGCTCAGGTCTCAGTGGTGGCCTGGAGTGTGTCTGCACAGCTGAGGGTAGTGCACCAACTGTGCCCATTCCTAGAGACATCTGATCTGGCCATGATCTCACATGCCTTAGTTACATCCTGTTTGGACTACTGTAACGTGCTCTATTAGAACTAGATACCAAATTGCCAATATCTGCTGGATAATGGAGAAAGCCAGGGAGTTCCAGAAAAACATCTATTTCTGTTTTATTGACTATTCTAAAGCCTTTGACTGTGTGGATCATAACAAATTGTGGCAAGTTCTTGGTGGTATGGGGATACCAAGTCATCTTGTCTGCCTCCTGAGGAATCTGTATAACGACCAAGTAACAACTAGGGGTGTGCACGGACCCCCCGCTCCGCTTCACTTGCAGATCCGCCATTTTCCGGATCGGGCCGCTCCGCCCCGCCCCCGCTCCGCCCACTTCCGCTCCGCTCCGCCCGGAGCTCCGGATCCGGATCCGGAGCTCCGTTTCCCCCCCCCATAGGCTTGCATTGAAAGCTAAAAAATTATACAACTTTTTTTCTGTTCAAGTTAGAAACCTCATGTTTGGCACCATGACACCTCATGGGGATATACACACGCACGCCAAGTTTCAAAGCAATCCCATCATCCCCTGATTTTTGGCGAATTTTTGAAAATCGGGCACCCCACACACAACATCCCTGCGAGGTGGGCAGGGGAGGAGGGAGGGAAGGCAGGCAGGCATGCAGCTGGCATTTCTGGGGGCATAAGGAAGTGAGCCAAGGATAAGCCAGTAATGCATATAAAATGGAATAAATCAATCAATAAACAAAGGAGGGGTGGAATTAAAAGCAGCAGTGTTGCTCAATAAACAGCAAGAAGAATTTTTTAAAAAAGGCTATATCTGTCTTTTACCAGCAATAGGGGGACGTGCCCGGGGGAGGGGGAAGTAGCTGCCAGTTCAAGACACTGACAGCCACCAACAGCTCTGAGAAGAAGTAAAACGCTCACTTCGACTCATAACAGGCATTGCTCCACCACTGAAAAGTGACCATTCACTTCAACTCATGATAGGCATTGCTCCACCGTTTTACTCTCTTTGGAAGGCTCTAATGGCCTTCCAGTGCAGGAGAGAGTGGGGGCACGTCCACAATGAGATGCCCTAGGGGAGCTCATCCCCTTGCACCACATCGATTCAGTTGTTCACCAAGGTTAGGGTGGGGAGCAGTGCTGTGTTTCTATCTCTTATTCTTGGCTTAGTATATGATTTCAGGTTGTGTTTGTGCATTTGGTGGGGCTACTGTGTTAAAAAACACGGGGAAAAGCCCGTTCAGATGAAGAAAGAGAAGTTTCCCAGAATCCCAAGTTACCCGTTTTGCCTATGCCCTCCTCCAACTTTGGGATCATCATGACCGGGAGCTGACTCTGCCCCTCAGCCCTTTGAAAAAGGTATTTTTCCCGCCGATTTTTTAAAAACTTCTAGCCCGCGACCCGTACGATGCAGAAAGTTGAGAGTGGTCTCAAAATGACCCCCATCCACGACTCTCTGTGCACAAGAATTTTCAGAATGATAGCTTAAACCCCCCCCCCAGTTATCCCCGATTATTTCCCTCAATGCAATCCTATGGGCGAAAAGCCGAAAACGCAGTTTGAGCCGCGCGGTTGACCCAATTTTCACAAAAATATAGCCCGCGACCCATACGATGCAGAAAGTTGAGAGTGGTCTCAAAATGACCCCCATCCACGACTCTCTGTGCACAAGAATTTTCAGAATGATAGCTTAAACCCCCCCCCCCAGTTATCCCCGATTCTTTCCCTCAATGCAATCCTATGGGCGAAAAGCCAAACGCCGTTTGAGCCGCGCGGTTGACCCGATTTTCACAAAAATATAGCACGCGACCCAGACAACGCAGAGAGGTGAGAGTGGTCTCAAAATGACCCCCATCCACGACTCTCTGTGCACAAGAATTTTCAGAATGATAGCTTCAAAAACAACGTAGTTATGCGCGATTATTTGCCGCAATGCAATCCTATGGCGAAATGTTTTCAAGATGGCGACCGGAGCGCTCCGCCTGAACTCGGAGCTCCGAAAAATGGGCGCTTCTCTTCGCCTTGCTTCTAGGGGGTCCGCTCCTACTCCGCCTCTGGGTAAGGCGGAGCAGGCCAATCCGCTACTGCTTCTACGCTCCTAATCGGAGCGGAGCACATCCCTAGTAACAACGGTAAGAACAGACCATGGAACAACGGACTGGTTTAAGATTGGGAAAGGAGTACGGCAGGGCTGTATACTCTCACCTTACCTATTCAACTTGTATGCAGAACACATCATGCGACGCGCTGGGCTTGACGAACCCAAGGCTGGAGTTAAAATCGTAGGAAGAAACATTAACAATCTCAGATATACAGATGACACCACTTTGATGGCTGAAAGCGAGGAGGAGCTGAGGAGCCTTATGACAAAGGTGAAAGAAGAAAGTGCAAAAGCTGGGTTGCAGTTAAACCTCAAAGAAACCAAGATTATGACAACCAGCTTGATTGATAACTGGCAAATAGAGGGAGAAAACGTGGAGGCAGTGACAGACTTTGTATTTCTGGGCGCAAAGATTACTGCAGACGCTGACTGCAGCCAGGAAATCAGAAGACGTTTACTTCTTGGGAGGAGAGCAATGACAAATCTTGATAAAATAGTTAAGAGCAGAGACACCACACTGACAACAAAGGTCCGCATAGTTAAAGCAATGGTATTCCCCGTAGTAACCTATGGCTGCGAGAGCTGGACCATAAGGAAAGCTGAGCGAAGGAAGATAGATGCTTTTGAACTGTGGTGTTGGAGGAAAATTCTGAGAGTGCCTTGGACTGCAAGAAGATCAAACCAGTCCATACTCCAGGAAATAAAGCCAGACTGCTCACTTGAGGGAATGGTATTAAAGGCAAAACTGAAGTACTTTGGCCACATAATGAGAAGACAGGATACCCTGGAGAAGAGGCTGATGCTAGGGAAAGTGGAAGGCAAAAGGAAGAGGGGCCGACCAAGGGCAAGATGGATGGATGATATTCTGGAGGTGACAGACTTGACCTTGGGGGAGCTAGGGGTGGCGAAGGCCGACAGAAAGCTCTGGCGTGGGCTGGTCCATGAAGTCACGAAGAGTTGGAAGCGACTGAACGAATAAACAACAAACATGCTCTATGTGGGTCTGCCTTCGAAAACTGTTCAGAAACTTCAGCTGGTCCAGGATGCTGCAGCCAGACTAGGGTTGGTTACTGGGAGCATGTGACACCCTTCTTACAGCAGCTTCACTGGCTGCTGGTCTGTTCATGTAGGCTGATCATATGAAAAGGAGGACAGGGCTCCTGTATCTTTAACAGTTGTATTGAAAAGGGAATTTCAGCAGATGTCATTTGTATATATGGAGAACCTGGTGAAATTTCCTCTCCACCACACCAGTTAAAGCTGCAGGTGCCCTGCCCTCTTTTAAATGTGGTCACTCTAGTATAGCTCCTGCACTTTAACTGTTGTGATGAAGAGGGAATTTCCCCAGGTTCCCCATATATACAAATGACACCTGCTGAAATTCCCTTTTCTATGCAACTGTTAAAGATACTGGAGTCCTGTCCTCCTTTTCATATGGTCACCCTAGTTTATGGGCAGAATTCAAAGTGCTGGTTATGACCTATAAAGCCATATATGGCTTGGGACCAGGCTACCTGAAATTCTGCCTTCTCCCATACAAGCCTGCCCAGTACTTAAGTTCTTCTGGAGAGGCCCTTCTTTCAAGACCACCGCCTTCAGGGATTCCTTTGGTGGTGATCCAAGAGAGGGCCTTTTTGGTGGCTGCTCCCAGGCTGTGGAACTCCCTCCCAAGGGAGGCTTGTTTTGCTCCCTCTCTACTATCCTTCCACAGGCAGGCAAAGGATACTTTATTTAAGAAGGCCTTTAGCCTGTAAGCGGGTCTGTTAGGTTGGGCACTGTTCTTAAAACAACAACAACAACAACACTGTAACTGTTACATCTTTATTGTATTTTAATGTATTGTTTTATTGTTTTAATCAATTTTAGTAGTTTCTGTCAGCCACCATGAGCACCAAGTTTTGGTAAAAAGGCAGGGTAATAAATTAATAAGCATCTAACAAGCAATTTCACTCAGAAAATCTATACCTCTGGCAATTCTTCATTAATTACAGCAGGGGTGTTGAACCTCTTTCAGGCCGAGGCTCAAATTTTATTTTGGGTAGGGTGGCCATATAGAAAGGAGGACAGGGATCCTGTATCTTTAACAGTTGTATTGAAAGGGGAATTTCAGCAGGTGTCATTTGTTTGCATGGAGCACCTGGTGAAATTCCCTCTTCATCACGACAGTTAAAGCTGCAGAAGCTATACTAGTGTGACTAGATACAAAAGATGGCAGAGCTCCTTTAACTGGTGTGATGAAGAAGGAATTTCACCAGGCGCAGTATGCATACAAATGACACCTGCTGAAACCCATTTTCTAGGTAACTGTTAAAGATGCAGGAGCCCTGTCCTCCTTTCCATATGGCCACCCTAGCCATATCACTATGGAATATCCCCATGGAACACGTTTTTCTTTTCTTTTTTTAATCATCTAGAAATACCCTACGTTGCCTTTCCCCAAAGTTTTCATTCTACCTTGAGGGCACCTTTCCACAATCACAAGTTTTGGTTTAATATAAAATGACCATATCAAAATCACTCATTATACTGCAACGTTAACAACGTGGCAGGCTGAGGTCTTGTTAGGAGATCATTTTACAGCATGGAAATTGAGGAGGAGCCACAATGAGTCATCATCATTTATTATATGGTCACAGACCCAATGAACCACACTGAGTTCAATGGGACTTATTTCCAGGTAAGCATGTATACAATTGCAGCCTTATTGGGTTTTTCTCAGGAGCTGCCTTCACAGTGCCAGGTTGGTGCCACCTTCCCTCAAATCTGACGCCAAGGAAGGAGTGTGGGGTTTCCAGAGATCATCAAGGTACCGAAGCCCGCCCCCCCCTCTTCCAGCTTTCCACCAGGACTGCCCCCTGGATCCACCCCAGAGTGAAGCCAGACTGCAATAGAGACATACTGACCCTGCTACTACCCAAAAGTCTGGGTAAATCCTTGACGTTTTCGAAGCATAGCTTTGAGGAAAAGCTCCGCAGTGGCTGCAAATCTGTGGCTGCGTCATATAATGAATGCAGTGCAGATTCGCAGCTACCGTGGGGCTTTGGCCATGTATAGACAGCTCCTTGATTTTACCTGACCATGAATTGCTGTAACGTAGTAAGATACAGACAAGCCTTTTGCAAGAATACAGGCTGCTTTGTAAGAAACAATATAAAGGATAGGACTCCAGTAGAGAGGTGCAGAGACATGGGGCTCATCTACAGCAAGCAGGATATTCCACTATGAAAGTGGTATGAAAGCAGTATATAAAAGGCAGGAGCCACACTACAGCTTTATAGTGGTATTGAAGTGCACTGCAGGATCTACACTACTGCTTTATAGTGGTACTGAAGAGCACTGACAACTGTTGGGGCCCATTGACATATACGGTATACTGCTTTCATACCGCTTTCATGGTGTTATATCCTGGTTGATGTATATGTGTCATGGGCCCCAACAGTTGTCAGTGCACTTCAGTACCACTATAAAGCAGTAGTGTAGAACCTGCAGTGCACTTCAATACAGCTCTAAAGCAGTAATGTGGCTCCTGCCTTTTATATACCGCTTTCATACTGGAATAGCCTGCTAGGTGTAGGTGAGCCCAGAGGGAAGGATATTTGAGGACCGAAGAGACAGGTGCATCTGTTGGTAGATCCCTCAGTGTCCCCTGGGAGTCTTTGAGAATATGGGATCTATCTACAATCCATGACCAAAGCCATACCAGCTTTGAGAACAGCAATCCCTTTCCCCCGATCGTTGTTCACTGTTCTTGTTACTTTCATTTCATTTTTTGTGGTATCCTCAACTTTGGAAAGGCAGCCGTTTAACACCTACGGAATATCCCTTCCTCAAGAGATAACTGTACAAGCAAAGTTCAAGTGGGCCAGCATTGATTGCATGTGTTTCGTCTCAAGCTCTTTCACCTGGAATGCACTTTCTGCAATCGCTGATAGATTTTTCCACCCCTGAAGATTCTGCTGGGAATCTTGAAATGCCACTTCTTGAGTACCCAATTTTTAAGGGCCTTCTCTTCTTCTCTGTGGAACGAACTTCACTTTCTCTAACTAAGCTTTCAAAGCAACCTTTTAAAAACTTCCCAAGATTTATTCCCAGTCCTCCCGGGAAAAGACAGACATGATGCTGCCAGTTGAGGCTTTTATTGTGCAATTGTAGTGCCACATTCATGGAAGTTTAGGGGTGGTAGAGGGCCAGATGTTATCATCTTCAGTTTGTAGCCATACCGTGTTTTCATACCCCTTCTTCCACCCTTTTTTTCTTAGTAAAGAAGAAAGAAAGAAATCTGCTAAGGAAGAAAAAGACAGAGTAGCTCACTACACATTTTGATTGTTAGTGTTCAGATTTCTCTGTCTAGAAACATCTATAGATAGATCTGGGCATATCAGAACTAACAGCACAATGTTTCATGTTCTTTTGAAGATGTAGCTAGCCTCTATGGCCTTAGCTAGACCTAAGGTTTATCCTGGGATCGACCCAGGGTCAAACCTGTTCATCTAGGTGACACACAGGGGATCCAGTGCTCAGGCAGGGGTGAACCCTGGATGAACCCAGGATAAACCTTAGGTCATAGTGTTTCATTGGCCCTGTTCAGACACAATTTGGGGAAGGGTGGCTAGGCTAACCACAGTGCATGGTGGTTACCACTAACCATGCTGAGTGCTTCCACCACATGTGCATGGAGCCACAGTCCTAACAATGGTTTCCTTACTCACTGTCTAACCATCCTTCTTGGGCATGTGTAGCTTCTCCTAGATACTCTCCTACAACTGTTTGGAGAACCAGGGGAAAAAGTTCTAGGAATGTTACAGGAGTCTGAGAGGGGTGGCAGAGTCTGATGGTCTCCCCCTTGTCCCGCTGCCCAGCTTCCCGGACTTCCATCTGTGAACCACCACCACTTACCTTCTCCTGTTCTACTCTGTGGGTGAGCTGCTTGGTGATCTATCAGCCCAATTCCTCAGTGAGTCACCGGGCCTTGCTAGACTATGCCGGATAAGCCAGCAGGGAGGCGGATTGACGGCGCGCTAACTTTAGCACGCGCCGCCCCGCCTCCTACACGCACGATGCGCAGGGACTCTGGAAGCCCTGCAGTGTCGGCCATTTGTTGTTGTTGTTGTTGTTAAAGGGGCCACGTGCGCCCCGAAGACTCCGGACAAGGTAAGTGGTTTTTTTTTAATTAAGCCCCCCCACCCGCTCCTGATCCCCCCCTGCCCCCTGCCCACTCTTTCCCCACCGTTCCTCCCCGTCCCCGATGTGTGCCGCCCTCCGCCATCCGTCCCTGATGTGTGCTGCCCTCCACCATCCCTCCCCGATATGTGCCGCCCTCCGCCATCCATCCCCGTCCCCGAGATGCATGTCGCCCTCCGCCATCCTCCTCTCCTGCCGGTCCGGCCTTCCCCCCCTATCTCCCCCCCCGGGATCCCCCCCAGCCCGATGGGCACAGCGCTCATATGAGTGCTGTGCCCAGTCCGTGGATTTCCCCGGCTACTCGCGAGTAAGCGAGTAGCCGCAAAAAGCCACGGACCCTGCTAGACGTTCCTCAGGCCGGGGCTGAGGAAAAGCCTCGCCATAAATGACTTTGCTTATGGCGGTTCAAATCACTGACCCCAGATTCCCCTGTGCATCATCTGGACGCACAGCAGGGAAACCGGGCCTCACAGCGCGCTAAGACCTCGTCTAGCAAGGCCACCATTTTGCATAAAAGTGGTAGCTCATTGATTTCTGTCAAAGACATCGTATGCAAATGGTAGCTGTAAAGCAGCTTTGTAAGCAAGATTACAGGTGAGAGTAGCCAAGCAGCTCGCCCGGGGAGTGGAACAGGAGTGGGTAAGTGGTGGTGGTTCAGCGAGCTGCACATGGATCAGACACGGGTGAATTCTTTGTTCTTGGTGCACTCCTCCAAGTGCATGGTGTGGGTGGGGAGGGTGAGCAAGGGAGCTGGCACTGAGCTGCAGCATCATATGCTGCTAGGCAGCTCTCACACACTGGCAGGAGCAGCACCAGTACTTTTGGCCACTCTTGCCACAGGGCTCTATAGCAGTGTTTTCTTAACCACGGAGACCTGTTCAGACAACACGCTAAGCCATGGTTAAGGCCACTAACCCTTCTGCAGCAAGTAATTAGTGAGCATGGTTAAACCATGGTTATGTAGCCACCGTGGTTAGGAAAACCACAATTCACACAACATTCTAAGCTATCATGGTTATCTCAAAATGCTTAACCATCATGGCTTAGGGTGTTGTCTGAACAGGGCCATTGTTAAACTCCTGAGAGTGAGAAAAACCCTTGCCAATCTACTGAAAATCCTTGAAGACTTATTGCAAACCTCTGGGGATCTGCTAGTAAATCCTGATCTACCTTCTGCCTGCTCCTTCTTTAGAGAAGCACCTTGAACCTCTTTCACCCTCACTGGGGCTACAGTTAGACCTAAGGTTTATCCTGGGATCATCCAGGGTTCGCCCCTGCCTGAGCACGGGATCCCCTGTGTGTCACCTAGATGAACAGGTTTGACCCCTGGACAATCCAGGGATAAACCTTAGGTCTAGCTATGGCCTTGGAAAAGTTGCCATTTAGAAAGAGGGGGACCCCTCCCCCCATGTGTCAGATAGAGAGAGAAGGCTGTGCAGAAGCAGGAACACTGGCAGCCATGATTAGATCTTCTGTCTCTTCATTTTCCTAAGGCAGCTGCAGGGGTAGGGGTGGGATTTGGAATAAAAAAGTTGGAAGATCTGATCGCTTATACTGTGGCCTTCAGTGACTCTGCATAATAAGTGATTATTGTCATAAACAGTTACATGGTCTCATGAACAGGGCAGACATGCTAAAGCCACAAATCGCTTTGCTTAAAACAAGGAGGTAATTGTTTAGCCTGTGTTGATAACTTTGCTATAGTTAATATCAGTGCTATAGTTAACTTCATCCAGAACCAAGCAGAATTCTAAATAAGCTATCCAGCCAACTTCAGCACCTTTAGGTGTAGAAAGAACTACACTCTAGTTCTGGTTGGTTCTGGATGAAACTGGGGCCCTTTCTACACCTAAGGGTTATCCCAGGAAAATGGAGGGATCCTCCCTGCCTGCTCCCGGGATCCCTTGTGTGGCATTTGGATGCACAGGAACAATCCAGGGACGATCCTGGGGGAAAGGCAGGTGTAGAAACGTTCCCAAAATAGATTCACAGCCCCACCAAAATGGAGCTACCAGCCTCAACTGGTTAATATGAGACGTTGAAATAACCACCACCACCACACACACCAAAGGCTCTTCGACATCAAAGCCCACCTGCTCCTAATCTTGGAAACTGATCTTGATATACCTGGAAACTGAAGGCTATCTAATGTGACTCAGATATGACCTGTGTACAAGTAAAGATATGCTGAGAGCCAGGGAAGTGTAGTGTAGTGGTTAGAGTGGTGGACCAGTATAAATCCCCATTCAACCAGAAAGTAACTGGTGACCTTAAGAGTCCCCATCTCTCAGCCCAACCTACCTCACAGGGTTGTTGTTCGGATAACATTGTGAGGGGAATTCACCTATACTGCTCAGAGATCCTTGGGTAAAGAGCAAGGCCAATATGCAACTAGTTATAATCCAGTTTCCATAATGGTGTCACTGGCCATATTCAGGTATTATGAGGGGACATGGCAACACATGTGCTGCCCCTGCCTCCTCTACACCCAACCTTCTGGCGTTGAATGGGAAGATCTAAAGACAGACTGTAATTGAGTTTGGTTAAACATGGTTACAATGCTCCAGATAATCAGGAATCCTACAAAATCAGCATTCCCAATTGCATGGAGGAATGTAACTGCATCCAGCTCCCTTTAGACTTGAGATGGGCAACTTGCGGTCTTCCAGATGTTTTGGCTTACCACTGGTTAGGGCTGATGGGAATTGTTCATCAAAAAATCTAGAGGGCCTGCTTCAGATCTTCTGGTCCAACCCAGGAAGGTCGGGGGTTGATGGTCCTGGGCTGGTATGGAATCCCTGTGTCCCCTCTGTGCTTATAATTTTATAACACCTGAATAGGACTATTCCTTTAAAGTGGGATTCTAGTAATGGGCTGTGATTGGTTTATACACAGGAGCCCCACAGCACACACACATGTACCTATAAATTCATGTGTGAACTGGCCCTGATACTGGTTTTAAGACTAAACATTTTAAGTGTAGATAACATCTTTCTTTTTCTACCTTCCAGACAGGTTAGGCCAAGGACATTAATGGGTAACTAAGGCCATAGCTAGACCTAAGGTTTATCCCAGGATTGTCCTGGGGTCAAACCTGTTCATCTAAGTGCCACACAGGGCATCCAGCACTCAGGCAGGGATGAACCCGGGATGACCCTGGGATAAACCTTAGGTCTAGCTATCGTCTAAGTTTAAGAAATACTGAGTGTTTACTTTGGGGGTGTAGTCTAGAACTTGATGAAGACACAACCTCTGCCCTTACAGCATGCTGGGGAAGATCTGTTCAGTACGGTGAGAGGATTTGGAAGTTTTCCCATCCCAACAGTTCTATGATTTAATCCCGTGAAATGCTGATTAAAACCAGCAGAAATGTGCCTGTTCTTTCATTATGTGGAAGGGCCAAGCCATGTGATGGTGTGAAACATGAGGTGTGCATTTCACTTCATGAGGAAGGATTATGGACTTAATTCTTTCTATCTTTTTGGACTGCAAGACTTGGAGGACCTTGAAGAATATGAGGAATGTAATTTCTGAACGTCTCCTCACTACCTCGTTATCTTGTAATAAATTAGGAAAGTGGAGTGCTGTTGTTTACACACCTGAAATCCACAAGGGTGGCAAATCCCAGTGCTACAAGTTTACCTGAAACGTTCAAGGACATGCAATTGACACAGTGGGACTTCAACAGCAAGACAGACAGCTCCAGGCCATGGAGCTGCTGTATAAAGCTGTCTACATCTCCCTAAATTAGAACTGACAACAAGTCTTAGTTTATAATGCTGAGTTCTCAACTTTTGGACACCAAAACCTATCCAGAAAGGGAAACAGAACACATTAGAATTTTTTTAAAAATGCTTTTGGGCATTCTTCTATTTCTTTTCTTTGCAATTCATCATTTGAAATATTAACTATTTTCAGCTCATTCTTTGGTCAAGACAGATCCTAGAAATGGAAATATTTTATTTTGAAACACACTCATTAAAGTTTAATATACCACAAACATAGAATCCAGCAGAATATTCCCACTTAAGGTTGTTACATTCTTGAAGGTTTAATCATTCATTATGCCGTTCAGAGAAAGTAGTTGTCTGTTCCACGAGACCAGGAGGCATTGCTACTGTATCTTCTTATCTGCTCTGCCACACGCTGGAACACGACCTTGGACAAGTCATTTGGGTCTAACTCTTTTCAACGTGTTCATTAATTTTCAAGTGTCAAACGGGAGACGCTTCTTGGGGGAGAAAATTTCAGAGTCACCTCATACCTGTGATTCGAGCCAATTTTTACTGGGAGAACCAGTGGTTCAGCATCACTGTTAATGAGAACCTAATTCATAGAATTAAACACCCAGACACACACCATTAGGGGGATATATATAGGTTAAAACATCTGGTTTATCTTTTCCCGTAAAGTGGGGTGAGCAGATGTTCTGGCTTCCAAGTCCCATCATCACCCACATTTGGCTATGCTGAGTAAGGCTGATGGAAGCTGTAGGCCAAAATAACTGGAAGGCCACAACTTTCCCACCTTCACCCTAAAGCCTTGCATTTTCATGAGGCCAGGAGTCAGAATCTGGAGCTCCAGACGCTCCTTCTCCAGATCCCCATATCATGTCAATATTTTTGCTGTGCACAGCACATAGTGATATTGACCAACAGCCAAAGGGCCAATGGAGTCATGTGTGCATGTGTGTGTGAATCTGCTTGGCCTACAGCCTTGTTTGGTGTTTAGGGCACTTGCACGTTGTAGCTGTACATGCTCCAGATTGGATAGATTAGTGCACACCCAGAAGTGCAAGTGGGATCCCCATAAAAGGGAGGGCCCTTTCCCCAAATAAGCCAGTGCTGACAGCAATGGCTACTTGATACATACATATTCTTCACTTGATAATAATTTGCATATGCGAATGAGACATCGTAGAACCTTCACATCACTTCATTTCAAGGGGGGGGGGAATTAAAGAAGGTCCAACAGCCTCTCAAGAAAAGATAATGGCCTCTTCCTCTGTTAAGACGTACCATTATTCTGAACATGCACAGAGTGGGATTACATCTGCTTTTACCCACGGCCCTCGCACCACACAGACACACATTTTGTGTGTCTATGATAAAGCTTACACACATGCAAAATCTACATGTCTAGGCTCTCAGCGTATAATCTGGAACTCTGCCTGTTAAAGGCTATTATGGTTTACGTGCACGAAAGCTCTTTCAGATGTTATGCTGAAGGCACGTACAGGGTACGGGAGGGCCACATGGCAAGAGTGGGAGCAATTCCACACACACCCTCAATGCATGTTTAGAGTAACATGTGGAAATGGCTAGTAACTACCTTTTACAACATTTCACATGTATTAGAATTTTAGAGAATGTAAATAAACCATGGGTATCAGAAATATCCAGAGTTCTTGAAAAATCCAGATTTCCTGATGTACACAGGGTTTTCTTTCAAGGATGAAAGCACAGTGCTGATTTTAAAAAGTAAAGTCAATTCAACCAAAATGTAATTTTTTTGCCTGCAATGCTCTCGGTGGTCTCAGTGTTTGTTCCATAGGTGACATATTGCTATAATACATTAGAACCTCTTAGAGGTATTTTTAAAAATATAAGTGGTATACAAATATATTAAATTATACAAATAATGATACACTAATAAAGTTTATACTGGGGTTTTCATAGCTGTTACCTTTTCTGCAGTTGAAATAGTGAAGGCATTTTGCCTGTCAAAATCTTTCTTCTTCTTTTGTGCTGTGTTTGTGAGTCTGTGCATTGTAATTGACAAATGCTGACGTCCACTCACAAAAGAGGATTGTGTGCTGTCTTTAATTCATTCCCGCCCCCTAGACCTCCCCCCTACAGCATGGTTGTTTTCAGGGGGTCTCTTTGGCCCTTCTTGAGAAGCCTAATATGGGCTGTGCAAGACTGTAGTAAGAAAGGGGAAATTCGCACATGGAGGCGCATAGACACACAGTCACATAGAGGGAGAGAAATGCTTCTCTTTGAGCAAGCAGACCTTTAGACGGTTGATATAGGGCCTTGCTAGACCTACCGTTAGCGCGCCTCCCCCACGCTTCCAGACGCTGGAGCTGCAGGGAGGACGCAAGCCCTGCGGCGTCCGCCATTTTTTTTTTTTGGTTTAAAGGGGCCGTGGGTGGCCCGAAGACTTCGTGAAGGTAAGGGGTGGTTTTGTAAAAACCGGGGGGGGGGGGGAAGGATGGGAGGGTGGGTGGGAAGGGGGGGCGGGTGACAGAGGGAGCGCCGCTCGCCACCGCCGCCGCTCGCTCGCTTCCCACCCACCCTCCCATCCTTCGCCCTCCCCACTCTTTCCCCCCCGCCCCCAGGCCGATGTACGAGCGCTGTGCCAGGCCGGTCCACGGCTTTTCACGGCTCCTCGCGTAAGCGAGGAGCCGCGAAAAGCCGCGGAAGTCGCTAGACGTTCCCCAGCTCCGGCCTCAGGCCGGAGCTGGGGAAAAAGCACGCCATAAGCGCATTCGCTTATGGCGCATTGAAGAAGGCCTCAGCGCGGCCTGCCTCCGGATTCCCCTGTGCGTCATGTGGACGCACAGCAGGGAAACCGGGTCAGAAGGCACGCTAAGGCCTCGTCTAGTAAGGCCCATAGTGAGGTAATTTTAAACTTAATGGACTTAATTGCTTAATGGTCTTAATGACCACTAGTCCTGATGACTATATGCTACCTCCAGCGTCAGCAGCAGCAACCCTATGTACTCCAGTTGCTGGGGAACATGGGTGGGAGGTGCTGTTGCACTTGTCCCTGGTTGACAGGTGGTTGGCCACTGTGTGAACAGAGTGCTGGACTTGATGGACCTTTGGTCTGATCCAGCATGGTTCTTCTTATGCTCTTATGTCTTATGGGGGTCTCTCCTCTTTAGATGGTAACATGTATTACTTCACTTCCTTCAATGTATGGTAAGCCAGACCTGTGCAATTGGTTTCCCCTTCTGCTATTTCTGAGGCCCCAGCCCCAAAGTTCTGCCCTGAGGACACTGCTGCCTTCAGATGCAAGCCCCTGCTTCCTGCCAGGACCTTCTTGTGCCTTTGAGGATAATGAGCTCTCCATTTCTGTTCCGTATTGAAAACATGCACTCCTCTTACATCTCTGCCTTTTGCTCTTTGTCATTTTAGAAACAGACAAAGTGCTTCAGCTAAATGCTTGTGTTATTTTGCATTCTGCAACATGTTTTGTTTTTTTAAAGAAAAGGCCCGGAGTGGTATCAAAAAATAGTGTAAATCATCAGTTTTTAATCTGGCAGGAAGTAGATAGTGGCCCATTAAACTTTCGTAATTAAATTTCCCCACTACTCCCCCATATAACCATTATCTGAGATTTCTAATTAACACCAGAGGAGGGAGTCAGTTCAGATTGATGGGATCTATAGCCATCCCCTTTCATTTTAATGACCTTTAATAAACTTTTATTGCTATTGATATTGATAATTATAATATACCCTTTAATCCTGCAATGTGATTCTAAGGGTCTGTTTTGAAAAATTGAAAAAAAATCACCTTTAAAATGAAAGCAGGCTAAGTTACGGAACTCCTTAAGACACAGAATTTGGGGTTAACAACATTATCAAGCAAGAGGCAGCAGGAGGGCAAATTT
Organism: Elgaria multicarinata webbii; assembly: GCF_023053635.1. Classification (NCBI taxonomy): domain Eukaryota; kingdom Metazoa; phylum Chordata; class Lepidosauria; order Squamata; family Anguidae; genus Elgaria; species Elgaria multicarinata. The sequence continues at coordinate 35,300,021 of NC_086174.1, forward strand.
AAAGCAAGTTTCCCCTTCCACCTCTGCTAGCAGATTGGATTTTGGCCCTCTCCTGTCACTGCCAGCCCATCTAATGGCAGCACCTCCTCCCAAAAGGCTGATGACAATGGAGCTGTAATAGTGAGCTAGTTTTCTAACAAATAACCACTAGGGATATTGCATTATTCACAACTTAGCAGTGAGAGAGTGAGTCATTGCAACATCTAATCTTTTAAATGTTCATAGACATTCTTTCTTTTCCTTTTTTGGAGCTTTAATACATGAACCAGAGATTTGGCAAGAATATTTTGTTTACAAACAGTGGCAGCAAATGGAAAGACAAATGCTATATTGGGCTGCATTAACAGAAGTATAGCTTGCAAATCTCGTGAGGTACTGGTTCCTCTCTATTCGGCTCTGGTTAGGCCTCATCTAGAGTATTGCGTCCAGTTCTGGGCTCCACAATTCAAGAAGGATGCAGACAAGCTGGAGCGTGTTCGGTGGAGGGCAACCAGGATGATCAGGGGTCTGGAAACAAAGCCCTATGAGGAGAGACTGAAAGAACTGGGCATGTTTAGCCTGGAGAAGAGAAGATTGAGGGGAGATATGATAGCACTCTTCAAATACTTAAAAGGTTGTCACACACAGAAGGGCCAGGATCTCTTCTCGATCCTCCCAGAGTGCAGGACACAGAATAACGAGCTCAAGTTACAGGAAGCCCAATTCTGGCTGGACAGCAGGAAAAAGTCCTGATGTTAGAGCAGTACGACAATGGAACCAGTTACCTAGGGAGGTTGTGGGCTCTCCCACACTAGAGGCATTCAAGAGGCAGCTGGACAACCATCTGTCAGGTATGCTTTAGAGTGGATTCCTGCATTGAGCAGGAACTTAGCCCCATGGTAGCTAACACAAATTACAGGCAGAAGGATCTAAAGAGGTGTATGAGCAGTGATGCATATTCTTTGGTGGCATGCCTTGAATGGTGTTTTATGTACATTGAATCCCTGTGTTTTACATTACTCTGCAAACAATTCGGATGAACTGAATCTCTACAACATGGGAGAGGCTTGATAGGTTTTCTCTTTAAAGCAGCAGGATTCCAAATGGAAACTAAATGGGAGAAGGAAAGGAAGAGTCTCAATGAAATGACATTTGCAAGAAAATGGGCTGATTCTATCCTGGTTTTAGAAATGATTATGTGTTCACTTGGACAAAATTCCCCATTTTGTAAAATGGACTGAAGACTGTACACACAGATGCAGCATTAAGCAAATGTCAAGATTCCAAATGAATGTGGCCAATCCCAGAGTTCCATTTTTGTCTATTGCCAATTAATTCTTCCCCTAAATAGCCCCAAGGACAATACCTACAGATACCTGTTGTGATATTTTACAGCAGCTTTCCCCAAATGGGGCACATACCAAACGTGTTGGGCAAACTCCTATCAACCTCAGCCAGAATAATAATAATAATAATGATGAAATTTATTTCTTACCTGTCTCTCCATTTTGATCAAGGCAGGGAACAACAGCAAATATAAAATATATAAAACTGAATTAAGAACATAATATACGTTGTTAAAAAAATCCTAAAAACATTCTAAAACCATCCTAAAATTCCTCTGGATAGGTCTGCCAGAAGAGATCAGTCTTGATAGCTTTCTTGAATGCTAAAAGACTGTCAAGTTGACTAGTCTCCTCCGGCAGGCCATCCCACAGTCTGGGAGCAGCAGAAGAGAAGGTCCTTTGGGTAATACCCATCAGCCTAACTTTGACTGACTGAAGTAGATTCTTCCCAGAGGACCTGAGTGTGCAGGGCGGATTGTATGGGATAAGGTGATCCCGCAGGTAGCCTGGACCCATATTATGTAGGGCTTTAAAGGTAATAACTAACACTTTATACTATGCCCAGAAACTAATGGGCAGCCAGTGAAGAGATTTTAAAACTGGTGTAATGTGGTCACCCCTAGGTGTACCGGTGACCAACCTGGCTGCCATATTCTGAACTAGCTGAAGTTTCTGGACTAGGCACAAAGGTAGTCCTATGTAGAGGCATTGCAGAAGTCAAGCCTCGAAGTTATGTGTATGTGCACTACCGTCTTTAGGTCTTCCAACTCTAGGAAGGAGCGCAGCTGCCATTGTATGTTGTATTTGTTCAACACCTATGGGGGACACCAGATTGGAGAAGGCTGTTATAGAGCTTGCCCCACATAACTAGGGATACAGATGAGAGGGGGAAGAGCTCAAAAACTGAACTTCCTGACTCAAAAAGGTACACGCCATTTTGGGTCCATCTAGCCACACACGACTGCCTCAGACATGATGCGTTGCTTGGAAATTAGACCCTGCCCATCTGCTCTCTCCCCTGCAAGTCCTTTCTCTCCTTTATAAGGGAGGATCCCTACCTTTAGTATAGTCACTTACACATCCATCCAAAAGAGAAAATGCACCACCAAGAAAAGAGGACAAAAGAGAACACAGATTTACATTCTATTTGCATATGCTGATATTTATGTATAGATGCGAATCTAGAAATAAGTGAAATTGAAACACAATACGTCTCACCATGTTGGGGAAGACTGCGGCCAGGTGCTCTGTGTCCCTGCTCTCAGTCTGCTATCCAGGTGTAGATAGGTAACTTCAAGGCCCCTACTTATAGTGGAGCTCACCTTTAGCAGTGAGACTAGCAGAATGTCGTTCTCTTGTTTGTTGGTTTGCTGCTGTTGCAAATCACTGCAGCAGCAACTGCGTGGTCAACCTGGCCACCATTTTGCTTCTCCCACAATGGCCTGGATCTAGCATCTTTCCAGGGAATAGTATAGGGGTGATGGTGGTGGCAGCTGCTAGACACACAAGGGTGCACACACACACACACACACACACACACACACACACACACACACACACACACACGGTAATATTCAAAGAACACTCTACAAAGCGGCTGCTTTTTTCTTAGGAGGGGTGAGAAAAAGAAAGGTTTTTCCCCCTAGAAAAAGTGTCTTCTGAGAGATTTCAGCTGAGCTCTACTCTACTACTTACATTTTTCTGACAAAATTCTACCTTTGTTCCCGCCCCGCCCCCCCCCCCCCCCCGGCCAGTTTAGACCTTTCACACATGGTCTACCTAACTCTGAAGATCTGTTTGTAGATAAAATATATACAGAATGTGCTTACAAATATGGAGTAAAAGATGTAATGTTACTGGGAAATAATGAGCACAGAGGGAAAGGGAGCAAGTTTTATTGATCGTCGCTAGTAACTAACTTGGGGATGTAAATGTGCACATTGGAGCATCAGTAAATTCAGGCAACAGAAATAAAGCTGTGTTCCTTAATAAGCTCACTACTTCAATTTAATGGCTGCCTTTTGCCTAATCTAAATGCAGGCTTCCACCAGGTATGAATGAATGTTGTTATTAATTAAAGATTTCTGCTGATACACTTACAGCAAATGTGCTCTTACAATATATTGCAATTATATCAACATAAAAAATGTTAGCCACTTGCAGTTAAGAGGAAATGATTCTCGTCTATTAATAGCGTAACAAGCAAAGTCTGTTCTTTTTTTAAATAAATAAATGATATTCCTGATTTTGCATTATTTTGGCTAACTGACAACAAGTAAAACGTGTGTATAGATAGATAATACATGATAGATTAAATTAAATTGGGAATGTATTATATGTCAGCAACTATGTTTGTGAATACAAAGGCTGTATTTATGTAACATGTTAAGGGAGAAATCCTAGGGCCCTGAGACAGAGTCTGAGGCCATAGGATAGTTCGGATTCCTGGATCCGAGGGCAGAGACACCGCTCTGACCTCAGAGCCAGGAATTCAAGTTTCCCGCCCCCTCACAGCATGGAAACAACCACAACATTGGAGAGGAGGGAAAGGAGGTGTGCCGGTGGGCAAAGAAGGGCAGGACTGGAGAGGCCAGCTTCCAATGTATCCCTAGGCCTCCTTAGCCTCCTTCCCTCCTGCTCTACAGAGCCGTATCTAGATGGGCAGGAAAGCCCATCTAGCGCAGAGGCGAAGAGCATCTCCTACCACTCTGCACTGGATGGCCATAAGCCTCTGAATATGGACACTTACGGCTCTCTTGATAGGATTGTGCCCTAAACCATTGTTTAGTGTGACATTCGTAAGTTGGATGGAGCTTGTGAAGAGAGAGAGAGAACAATATAGATGGTGGCTCTGTGTGTGTGTGTGTGTGTGTGTGTGTGTGTGTGTGAGAATGATGTGTATGTGTGAATGGTGTAATGGAGAGTGAGGTGGCCACATCAGGCTCTGGCCACACCCACTGCAGGCTTCCCAGGTGGGAATCCAGCCCTTGCACTGTGGTAACACCATAGAATCATTGTTTTGATCCTCAACAGTGCTAACTGAGAACTAAAAAGTATTTGAGGATTTCCCCCCCCCCTAAATCAGTAATAAACTGTTTTTGTTTGACAGTTTCGTTGTTTTCTTGAGAATTTTGTGTGTGTGTATGTGTCCTTAATGCACCAAGAAGTCCATTACAGATGGATTCATATTCTTTTATACTAGCAGTTGTCCTAAACAGTTCCAGGGTCAACACCTACCATGATCAGACACAGGCCTAATTTGCACATCTAAGAGACAAACAGCCTGATCCTAACCATTTAAATCCAGCTGGTTTTAATGGGATTTTATTTCCAAGTACGTATGTTGAGGATTGAAGGCATAAAAGAAACCTACAACAGTTTGACACTGTATTCTGATTTCAGCTTTTTTTTTTTAAACTCAACCCAAGGGAACACATGAATCAAGAATGCCAACTCGCCCTTGAAAATGTGTACTGTCAATTTAATGATAGGGAGAGGGGGAAAACACACGATCATTTCCCATTACACATATACACTGGATACAATTTGCATGCTACAGAATGTCTCTACTTTTATGTTTCATCGTGGAAGTTCCAGGCAGCTGTGGGGAACAATTAAAGTGGAACATGCCAGGCGAGAAGTGACATCTGCGAGGAGCACAAGCCTGCAAGCAGCCTCTCTGACCATGTAGCAAGATCAAGGTCTCTGTTCAGCCACCTGGCTACAGCGAAGCATTCGGAGAACCACAAGCAGTGATACATAGTTTAGCCCTAGCGAGCCTTGTCGCCAGACACTGAGTATGTAGACTTAGGATGTACTCTTTTATGACCCACAAGAGTTCACTAATTTGATCTGGTGTCTTGGCTGCAGGGAACGAGGGGGGAAATAAGAGAAAGGGGGATGTTTTTAACTGGGCCAAATGCCTTGCAAACACAATGGGCACAAGACATCACTATATCTATGTTGTAACGTTGGTTTGATTTTTCACTTAGAGAAACCTTTCACACATAGGACAGACTATTCCCTTTATTTAACTTAGTAGATTCCTGTAACTTCGAATCCTATCTTTAGTTAATTTTCCTCCCTCCTCTGTTAATTGCCCAACACTTTCTTTCTAATTTAAATATGCATGATTATGGAAGCATTTAAAAAGTTTGGTCCCTGTGCTGTTTTCAGGGGTTGATTAACTAAAAGAAAAGTAATATAAGGATGCAATCCTATCCATGTTTAGACAGAAAAAAGTCCTACAAGTCAGACCATTTCCTCAGCTAAAACTAGTACCCATACTATGCAATGAGGGCTAATTGTGAAAGCAGGACAAAGGAGTTCCCTGCATGACTGTGTGCCTGTGCCTGTGTGATTTTGCTCTCATATATCAGGAACATAAAAGCAATTGTATTTACCGTATATAGAAATGTGGGATTTAAATAGAAATGCCAGTGTGATGTAGTGGTTAAGGTCTTGGACTGGGAGTCGGGAGATCCGGGTTCTAGTCCCCACTCAGCCATGGAAACCCAGTGGGTGACTTTGGGCCAGTCACAGACTCTCAGCCCAACCTACCTCACAGGGTTGTTGTTGTGAGGATAAAATGGAGAGGGGAAGGATTATGTACACTGCCTTGGGTTCTTTGGAGGAAAAAAGATGGGATATAAATGTAATAACTAAATAATAAAATAAAATAAATAAATACCATATGTCATTATTTCAAGGCCTCCCACTGAAATGTGAGACAATAAAGAGGTTTGCGGTACAAATCACAAAGCTTTATTCAATAAATAGACATCTCTTCACACCTGAAGGGAGCGTGAAGGCTAGGAGCTATCCTCTAAGCTTAATTAGCCTAACATTTCAAGGCAGTTACGTATCAACTAAATGGACAGTTTCCCACAGTGCCCAACAGGCTTTTACTGAATCCTTCCGTCAGGGAGGGTCTTCATGATGAAGCCTCTCCTAAGTGAGATAACCCAGAGATTAGTGGACTGGTGGACTGCCTCCCACCTCCCCTCAACTCCATCCACTTGACCCTGCTGGGTCTGTCAACTCTGATGTACCCTCTGACTGAGTTCCCAGGGTGGGGGAGGGTTATCTCTGAGCCTGTGCATCCGGTCTGATAAGCTCCTGGGAAGAGTCTTCCTTGGCTCCTGAAGGGTCTTGGAGAATTTTCTCCCCCATTTTCTGTCTAGACTGGTGTACATCTCCTTCTTCTTCAGCCTCCAAGTCTCCACTACGAGAACAGGCCTGATCCTGACACCACATATCTCACCATACTGGGGAGGACTGTGATCAGGTGATTTGTGTGCCTGCTCAGTCTGCTGCCCAGATGCTAACTATTGATGGGTAACTTCAGGGTTCCTGCTCTATCTTCTTACGGTTCTTTATCTTTAAAGCAGATCTTTACGGTCCTTCGTGTCTATTTTGAGGGATGCCTTCAAACAGAGGACTATTCTCTGTGAAGTAGGACACATGCCTGCCCCCTAGACTTTGGCCCCCACTGCCTCCCTCCTCAAAGGTCCCTGTCTGCTGCCACATGAATCTCCTGTTCAGAATCAAAGTGCTGAAAAACTGGTCCTGAGCTAATTGACTCTGACACAAATTTTTGGACCCCTCCTTTGTTGCAATAGCAGGCATTCTACAGCAGCACCCACCTGCCCATGTTCCCCAGAAACTGGTGTACGTAGGTATCCTGGCTCTGAAACTGGAGGTAGCATAGACCCATCAGGACTAGAAATCATCGATAGCTTTAGCCTCCATGAATTTGTTCAATCCCCCTTTAAAGCCATCTAAATTGGTGGCCATCACTACTTGCAGCTGGGACAACTGTGAAATAGGTTTCTGTTAGTGCTGAAAAATGTGGGCTCACAAAGGAGTTGTTTAGTGTGTTGTTATTGGGGTGTCACACCCCACCTGTGCCTTGCACTCAGTTCTTTGGGCATGTTATTTAATTGTTGTTGTTGTTGTTATTATTATTATTATTATTATTATTATTATTATTCATATAGCATTTTCTAATGAAACACTGTACATGAGATAAAATAGGTCAGGAGTTTACAAAAATGGAATAAATGCAATAATTCTAATAATAGACCTTAACTGAAATTAAAAGAATATAACAATAAAACCTAAAAAAAATCCATATAAAATGTGTCATTTATTTATTACATTTCTACACTACCCAATAGCTGAAGCTTTCTGGGCACTTCACAACAATTAAAATAAAACAATTAAAATGAAATATAACGAGATCAAACATAATATAAAACCTTTAAAAGTTTAAAAGTGCCATGTAAAATCAAAGTAAAACCCAGCAGCAGTTACTGGCAAGGGAAAGCCTGAGTGTAAAGGTGTGTTTTCAGGAGGCATTTAAAAGATGCCGCCTCCTGAACTGCACAAGGGAGGGTTTTCCAGAGGGTGGGTGCTGCTACCGAGAAGGCCCACCATTGGGGTTCTTCATGGTGACGTTCTGTTCATTTCGGAATGACCAGCAAGGCCTCCTCTGATGGTCTTAAACATCACCTGGGTGTATATAAAGGAAAGTGGTCTGCTAGGTCCAAGTTCAAAGTTTATATGATAATAGCATAACCTTGTACATGGCTCAGTAGCTCATAGGCAGCCTGGGCAGTTCTTTTAACACAGGTATTATGTGAGTATAGCTAAGTGTCCCAGTGATCACCCTAGCTGCTACATTCTGCACTACCTGCAGCTTCTGGACCATGCACAAAGGTAGCCCCACATAGTTTCTCAAACTGCCCAAGGAAGCATTAAAATCAGAAAGTGTCTTCTAAATAGAGGACTGCCTTCTCTAAAGTAGGACACATCCCATCTTATCACCTTATACCACTTCTGTTCTACCTGAACAAATGATGAGGTTGAGTTAGCAGTTACTGGTGCTAGTGGACACCTTCGCAGGGCCTGGCTTCTTTAGATATCAGGGGTGGGGGAGATACAATGAAATCACTGACTTGGTTTCCACAATTGCCGGCATGGTGAACAAGCCATGTTAATCACAGCAACAACCCACCTTTGCTAGGTTCAGATGACAGTGGCCTTAGCTAGACCTAAGGTTTATCCTGGGATCGTCCCGGGGTCATCCCTGTTCATCTAAATGACACACAGGGGATCCCGGGAGCAGGCAGGGATGACCTCGGGACGATCCCACGATAAACCTTAGTTCTAGCTAAGGCCACAGTAAGCCATGTTGGCAAGACGAATTAGGCAAACATGCAGCGTGGTTGACAAGCTGCAGTGGCTTGTTAGCCACCTGCCGATTGTCTGACGCAGCCTATTGTGTGGGATGGAATTGGGCCTTTTTGGCTGGCTGCAGTAACAGTCAGAGCCAACAACTCCTACAAGTACAATAACTGCTTCTCTATACACGGGGGCAAGTACACAGATTCAATGCATCTTTTGTGCCTGCTACTTTCTCAAGCTCTCTTCTCTCCCCACCCCACTCACCCCCAAATCCCTATTCAAAATGCCTTCTCTGGGTGGCGTGTGCATTGGGGAAGCACAGAACGCCAGAACGCATTTCACTCACAGTGATTTTCGCTTTCAGTAATGTTTGCAATATTTAACCGTAATGGCTCTGTCTGATACTCCGTAGACAAAGCTATTACAACTCAGCAGGGTAAGTGCCTGAAAGGGAAAATATTGTAACAGTTAAACTTGTCTACAATTTGATCTCTTCGCACATTTTTTTTAAAAAAGTCCAAGAATTCATGGAATTTGTTCAAACTAAAGGTGCCAATATCTCCCTCCAAAACACTGAAGCTGCCTTGCATCCTGTCGTATAAGTGGTGTATCAGAAATATAGTGAAACCAAGTTTGAGCCATATTAAGCTCCAGCAGCCACTTGTACCTGCTTCTCCTAAAAGAGCCAATTAATCACATTTCTTCCTTCTTTTTGCTTTAACTCATATTGCTATTCAAATTTTGAGGACTGCAGCACCAGTGACCTTGTTGTGGTTTTTAAAAATACACACATATCTTTTTGGTTTTTTTTTTAAAAAATGGACCTTGTTATTTTTTAATGAAAGAAACAAGAAGGCCCAAATCTACTTTTTCTCAGTTAAATAAATACAATACACATATACGTATCTTAAAATATCTTAAACAGCTAGTGTAGCAAGGTGTCTAAAAGAGTGAGCTGTGAACTAGGAAGATCCTAGTTCAAATCTTGTCTTTGACTTTGTGTGTGGCTTCAAAAACTGTTATTTAGGGAGGCCACTTATGCTTCACCAAAAAAAGAGGTGAAAAGAAGATACAAATTTCCATAAAATTTCCATACGGAAAACATATATTTTATAGGTGGGCAGTCAGTCAAAACATTTTATTTTGCCAGATTTTGGTTATGTGTTATCTTTGCTGACTGCAAGTTTTATCTTTCTTCTTTCTTTCTTTTTTAAAAAAGACAAAACCAAACCAAAAACATCATTCTGTTATTGCAGGATTGTGTATTGTTGTTGTGAACTTCTTTTGAGGTCCTTATGGGGCAGTATACTATATATACGGAAAGGCAGTATATGATTTTTTTCAATCAAGCAAGTATATACTGTATGCACAGATGCAAATTTAGAAATAATTGCAATAATTTGAACAGAACTACAGTAGTTCTTCTCACCATAGTGACCATGTGATCTGTGTCCCTGATGAGTTTGCTGTCCAAGTGCTAAATGTAGATGGATAATGTCAAGGTTGCTGATCTCCCTTCGAAGAGTTCTTCATTTTTTGGAATGGACAGCCCAAACTGAGGACTGTTCTTTGGCAGCCCTTCAAATTGAGGACTGTTCCCTGTAAAGTCAGACACATGGCCACTCTATTATTTTCTCTCAACTTCAGCCCTGCTATATGCAAATAGGAAGAATACTGGCCTACTTTATAGCACTGTGTGTTGTAAGATTGCTGAGGTAAGGTATAGAAAACATTTTGAACATCCACATTCTCGCACTCTTTGCTTCTTTAAAAGAGTATAACCAGGCATAACCAATTCTGTACTAGTTGCTTAATTGCACTAGCTGCTAGGTGTGATTAAGGAGTGACAGAGGACGCAATGGGCCCATTCAGACAACACACAAAGCTATGGTTAGGCCGCGAATGGTTAGCGAGCATATTTAAACCATGGTTATGTAGCCACCATGCTTAGGAATAGTTCACATGACATGGTTCACACAACACACTAAGCCATAATGTTTTGCTCAAAAAGCTTAACCACTGTGGCTTAGCATGTTGTCTGAACAGGGTTAGTATATTATAGCCCAAATGCCAGTAGATAACTTGGCTTGTTTGTTTATTTAGACTTATAGCCTATTTTTCCACTGCCATGTTTCCAAGCACCTTTCTGAACCTTGGATTAGTAACACCTAGGACTGCCTGGAAACTGCCAGTCCTTCCTTCTGCAGTTCCTGATATTCTGCTTCTTGGGCCACACTGACATTTTTGAAGCACTCGCAATGGTCTGCGAACAGCCAAAACGCACCACATTTTGCACTTGCTATCAGTACGCATCTCAGCAGATGGGATCCATCTCCATTGTTAGACATCTGCTCAGTTTGCCACCATATCGTTGTTGCTGTCGGTGGAGATGGTTATCGTAAAGGGCCCACAATTCTCTTCCTTGCAACTTCAGCCTCTTGTGTCTTGTCCACTGGAAATGATTTACTTTGTTTCACTTATTAAATTTCTATACTGCTCAATAGCCAAAGCTCTTTGGGCAGTTCATGAAGATTAAAAACTTTAAGAATGTATTTTGTATAATATTAGAACTGTTTAGGTAGAAACATATAAACAGAGCAGATGCACGAACACACACACACTATCCCATGACCTGATGAAAAGTCTATCATTTGCTGCCAAATGTCTGGGAGTCTTAACCTGGTGCTGAAAAGATAACAATGTTGGCACCAGGCAGGCCTTGTTGGGAAGTTCATTCCATAACTGGGGGGGCACCATCAAGAAGGCCCTCTCCCTTGTTGCCATCCTCCAAGCCTCACTCAGAGGAGGCACCTGGAGGGGGGCCTTAGATGATGAGCATAGCGTACAGGTAGGTTCATGCCAGGAGAGGCGCTCTATCAGGAACTGAGCTATAATTGGTCTCCTTCCTCCCCATCCTTTAAAACCCATTCACAACACCCTCCTATTTTATAGTTTGCCTTTTCTTCAGTGTGCCATTATACCTCCTCTTGACTGACCACTGTGACATACATGAGTAAATATAGTGCATTGAAGGTGAACTCAGGATTATAGTTTGTCCAAAGAAGTATAACCTCTGGCATCACTGAAGCCCTTTATTCATACCTTTTACTGAAGGCTTACTTTGTTCTCTGAAAACAATTTCAGAACCACAATACAGTGGCCTGTGGAAACAGGCATGGGACAGCTGCTACATTCTGCTAGAAGCATTACAGCATTTAATGAAAGTGCAGTTTTAAACAGTAACTGCTGCCATTGGCTGGAGTTCGGTCTCAACTGGGAATGTGGCATGCAGGGCGTGTGTGTGTACTCATCCCTCTCCCAACAAAAATCACCCCTCATGGCTGCAGTTTGTCGTTGCGAGGAAGTTTCCATTGACACCAATGGTATCCTGTTTGGTCTGCCTCTTCAGGGAAGAGGCAAACTAACCCAGACAGATCCAGGTGAGATAGATCAGACTGAGACAAGTCAATTAGGTTGAGTCAGTCAGCTCACAGTAAGTCAAGTTCTGTCAAGTCAGTAAGTCAGGTCACCATGAGTCAGGCCAGATCAAAGCAAATCAATAGTTTGGTGCTGGCATATTCAGGCAAGTAGTTATAATCAGGACCATGGATAGTTCCCAGAGTGCTCCCTTAGCTGAGCTGGAGAAAGATGTTGGGCACATCAGTTCATATGTCAAGGTGGGCTCATCGTGGATTATTTAACTGATGTGCTGGTTGTGTGCAGCCACCATTTTGAACACACAAACCCAGCCACTGTGGGTACTTCAATGGTTAAATAACCCACACAACCGTACTACTAAGCTTTGTCTCAGCAAAGGAATGTAGTCAACCGCAGTCTTAAAAATGCTAGCAGAGCCTAGTCTTTTAATGCTGTCATCCTTAAAGGGTCTATGGCTGCAGTCAGACCAAGGGTCTATCTCATCCACACTCTGTTCACACAGTGGCCAACCACCTATCGACCAGGAACCCATAAGCAGGATATGGTGTAACAGCATCCTCCTAACCATGTTCCCCAGCAACTAGCTCACTGCCTCCGAAGCTGGAGGTAGCATGTAGCCATCAGGAGTAGTAGTCATTGATAGTCTTCTCCACCAGAAATTTATCCAACCCCCTTTTAAAGCCATCCAAACTGGTGGCCATCATTACATGTTGTGGTAATGAATTCCATAGAAGACGTGCTTCCTTTTATCTGTCCAGAATCTCCCACCAATCAGTTTCATGGGATGACCCCAGGTTCTAGTATTGTGAGAGAAGGACAAAAATGTCTCCTTATCCATATTCTCCATACCTCTGTCATGTTTCCCCTTACCCACTGCTGCAATTTCTCCTATCCCTCAGCTCATACATAGCTGAGGGATAGGAGACATGTCAGGGGAATCAGCCTCCAAGTCAGAGGAGGGTACCGAAGAAGGTGCTGAGGACTTTGCCCTAAGTAGGGTGACTTGTCTGAATCTAAATTCTCCTCAGGAAGATGCTGGGCCTGGTAAGCAGAGGACATGACAAATAAGAGCTCCCTTCCCAAGGGAAATTCCGGAGGGGGGGCGTTGTCAGGCAGAGGAGTCACACCCACTGCTTTAATAGAGAACTCGGCTCTGAAAGGAAAGGAGTCATGTCAAATATTGATCAGTGTCGCTAATTATTGGATTAAATATATATAAAACAGTTTAGCATGATCAGAAGTCTAGCGTAAATGGCAGGGTGGCTAATATTCTTCATATCCGCTAGTTATTATCAAGGTATCGATGCAAGCAGAGCACACATAAGAGATGAGCCATCTTACAGAATGTCTTAAGTTAAGGGTTAAATTTGCTGATGTCTGTAAAACTTGTACAAATTCCTTGATTGATTTTTCATACACAAATTTCCACTGAGAATAAATTTTTTATCTAAGACGTGAACGGGCTACTTTGGCTGACTTTCTAATTTGTGGGCTGCATTCTACTAAAGTTTGCAATGGGGAGATGAGGAACACAGCCATTCCATTTTGAATAAATGTACTCAAGGCATTTGTGTAATGACCTTGAGTTTCACTGCGTGGATGGGATAAACATTCAGGTTCTAGAGGTGCAATAAAGTATATCATCGTTTTACAGGATGGTAGGTAACTTGGCTCTTTTCACTAGCACTCACACTGTTCTTGTTTGGTTATATTAAACATATTGGGAACAATGTAGTTACTAAACTGTGCGGCCAAACCCTCTCTCCATGATTTCTTAGAATTAAGTCCCATTGAACTTGGTCTGATTTACTCCCAGATAAGTACACATAGGATTGCAACCTGAGATCAAAACTAGGCAAGACAACAGACTCTGTGATCGGCTCACCTGTTCACATTTTTTCCCTTTAACAAGTCAAATTTTAATCCAGGAAATAGTGTAAAAGGAAAGGGATTAAATTCATCTTCCTTTAGTGCCGTATTCTGGATCTAAATCATCCCCTGCTCCATGGTTTCGATTCACAAAAAGATGGGAAGATCCAATCACATATCTTCAAGCTAAGCAGGTCTGACTCTACCATTAGGCAGAGTTATATATGACTGCTTCAGGCAGCTGATATTTGGTTTCATAAAAGGGAAGCAAATGGTTATTTCTTGTATGTTTTTACGTTTTAAATTGTGTTTTTATGTTATGTTCAAATTAAGATTTTTTTAATCTTGATTTTATTTTTAGACAACTTGAGTGCCAGTTTTTGGTAGAAAGGGGGATATAATAACAATAAATAAATGTTGTATTTTTACTGCTGTCCTTCTGCTGGCAGACAATGGCCTTTTTATTCAAACAGGCCTTTGATGTGATTGTTGGGTTTTTAATGTATTTGTTTTATTATTGTTTTTATCAAGGTTTATTGTGTTTGGAAGCTGGCTTAAGTGCCATTTTTCTTGGTAGAAAGGCGGGCTACAAATCAAACAAATCATTCAGTCAATAAAGTGCCAGGTAGTGGGAAGAAGCACTTGTGGGGTTTTCTGCCAAACTAACTCCACTAACCTTGGGCACTATGCATCTTGATGTGGCGGTGGTGAGTAAATCACCATTTGCTTTGCCTTAACAGCAAAATATTTGGGGCTGGCCTTGGTCAGGGCTGGGCTATGGGTAGCAGTCTGAAGTGAGCCAGGAGATGGGACCCAGAAGCCAGAAAGCAGACCCAAAGTTTAGTTATAGCCAAAGGCTTAGCAGGAGACAGGAGCAAGGAGCAAGTCAGAACTAGAGGATCAACTATAGAAGGTAAGACCAAAGAATAACCAAGAATGGAGGAACAATCCAGAGCTCAAGAAGACCATGCAGCTCAAACAAGGCTCAGTTGGAACAGGAAGCCCTTTATACTCCTTCCTGTCCAGAAGGAGCCAATGACCAGTCTGGGTGGGCAGTGTCAGTCTAGGACCTGGCCATACTTCACTGAGAAGGTTGCCAACTGCAGTTCAAAGGTTCATCACATGGGGGGTGGGTGGCATAAGCAGCAGATCCTGGCAGGGTATTATCTAGTTTTGCTGTTTGCAAACATAATTCTATTCTATATGGTAAAATTTGTGTGTATCTCCCTCTTCCGGGCTAAATAGTATGGCCTCTCTATTGAACCCTTTCAATGAACAGGAGGTTCCTTTCCAGCACCGCATTCCTCTCGATGTTACGGAAATGGTGCAAGAGGAACCAATTTTGCATTTCTCCCATGCATTTCTTCCATCAGAAGGGGCCTTGAATAGAAGTGTTTTCCTATGACTATGTCAATCATCCTTACAACATTCTTGTAAGGCAAGCCATCCATATCCCTAGACTGAAACCACCTAATGATTTCATAGTTGAAACTCTAGCTCCCTTTGGTCCAATCCCATCCTGCAGCCATGTTATCCTCTGAATCATACTGGCTCTCTGTGGCAATTTGGAACATCTGACAACCCTCGCTGCTGGTGAACTTTATGCCATTTTCATTATTACCGGAAAACTTCACTCATCTGTATTTGTCTTTCTCAAACGATTATGAATTGAGGACTACAACTCCATAAAATTTATATTTTGTCATCCAGTTTGATTGGTGAAATTATGTTATTGAGAAGGATTCCAAGATCACATTAGCCAGAAAAGAGTAATGCACTACACCCACTGTAAGAACAATACATGTTCTTATCTACACAGGCAGGCAATCAATTTTGCAGTGCATATATCAATAGAAGCGGGGGGCTTACTATTGGCAGATGAGGTAGATGAAGTCTTGATACTACCTCTACTAACAATGATCACCGAAGTAGAATTTATAGAGGGCAGAAACAAAATGAATTACTTTGTGCTGCTCTCTATCTGCTGCCCTAAGTCCAGCAATGCAAAAGTGCAAAGGGGAAACTCTTTTGGCCAACATATATTTTCTGTCTATATTTCTATATTATCATCCCTCTGGAATGATCTCTCTGAGGTTTGCCTCACAGCACTGGCATGTTTTAGGCATTCATTGAGAATGTATCTGCTTTCTTTGCTTTCCCCCAGCCATAAGCTGTCTTTGATGCCATTGTGTATTTTCTTTTATATTCTTCTCGTAAATTGCTTCAGGATTTATTCAAATGAAAAGTGGTATATAAATATTGCTAATTATCTATGTATCTATCTGTACATGCACACACACATGCATATAGACAAACACAATTTGATATTTTCATGCATAGCCTACCAGAGAATTAAAGTTTGCACAAGTGTGTAATTTAAGAACATATAACACCATGCTGTTTGTGTTGGTATTTCACCAAACTACCCAATGTGTAGAACCTACATAGTGACTAGATTCTAACATTTAACAGAAGAAACTAAGACATTCGCATTTCATGTTAACCCAACTAGGAGTTCATTATAAAATCAACTGAAGGAGCCGGGTCCCACTCTTGCCCTTTTCCGTCTCCTAGGATAGGAAGTGAGCACTGAACCTGGAAAGTTTCTCCTGATGTGCTGAAATAGGACCATGAAACATGTGGCATCCTATTCTAGAGCACCAGATGCTCCCCGTACATACCCTTTAACAGTTGTGCAGGCCTCACAGAACAAGAAGTACAGGGCAGGTTAGCAGCATTAGAAGAAAGCCATAAAGAATTACTGATTTGCAGAAAATAATTGCTTTGCAAGATCAGATGAAAAATCCAGTCGGTCCACCATTCCATCCAGAAATTGTAGCCAAGGGCAGGGCCCTGGAAGCTCACAAGTAGGGCTGCATTGCTGTCTCCTCAGCAGCATCTGGTAATCAGGAACATCCTAGCTCCAAACATGGAAGTTCCACTTTTGGCTATCAGGTCTAAATAATCCTTGAAAAGTGGGGAATACACGATATGCACATGCACATTCTCACACATTTAACGCAAACATATGTGCACAGAACACATGACAAACATGAGTGTATGTAGTGCATTTAAGGTGAACTCAGGATTAGAGTTTATCCAAGGAGGCCGATCCTGAAGCTCTTTATTCATCCCTTTGCTGAAAGCTCACTTTGGCTCCGAGAACAATTTCAGAGCCACAACACAGTGGCCTGTGGAGACAAAGGGTCAGGAGAGATTCCCATATCTTTGGTTGTCTCCGTGTGTGTGTGTGTGTGTATTGAGGGAGAGAGCAAGAGTGAGAAGGAGAGAGCAAAGGGAGGATTTCTCACTCAGCACATAATGTATATGCATGTGTGCTCTGTTGCCACCATCTAATTTCTTTATTCCTAATGCTCCTGAGATCCACTCTGGATATGTACATCAGCGGTGAGGCCCAGGAGCATTGAGCATAAGGGAAACAGTGGTGGCTGTAGCCATCTGGTCAGAACTACAAAGAGAAGCCCTGGCCATTAACAAGAAGAAAATGTGTAAGGTGGGGCGGGCAGTGTCAGCCATAGTGGGGGCCCTATGTGCCATACCATACCAATTATTGCCAGAAGGCCTACATTCACCCCCCCCATCCTTTCTCTTCCCTTTCCAACAGTTCTCCCCTTATCTTTCCAGCAGCAAGACTCTCTTATGTTATGTTCACATGTTATGTTCACTTTCTTAGTTTCAAGGTAATCTGACTCCTGTATTATGAATTCACACTACACACATAACAAAAAGGGATAGTGTGCTCTGTGGCGTCTCTGACCATTACTCGGGTTGGAGGAGAGTTCCTCTGCAGCATATCCAGAGGTTTCACAGGCAGAAGTATGTGTGTGTGTGTGTGTGTGTGTATGTGTGTTGGTCTATGCAGACATGTCAGGGTGTAAAGCAGCCCTTGCCAATCTGGCTTCCTCCAGATGTTATGGTCTTGCATACCCACATATTATTCCGCTAAAGAACCCTTGCTAATGCAAGTGTTCCTCAAAGGAATCAGAGTATCAGAGGCAGTAGGCCTGTGTGCACCAGTTGCTGGGGAACATGGGTGGGAGGGTGCTGTTGCACTGTGTCCTGCTTGTGGGCCCCTCACTGACAGCTGGCTGGCCACTGTGTGAACAGAGTGCCGGACTAGATGGACCCTTGGTCTGATCCAGCATGGCACTTCCTATGCCCCTAAAAACAAATTGCCTACATGCCCATTGGTGGTTGCCTTCATGCAGTTGCCTTCATGTCCATTCCTTACCTTGCTGTAGCAACAGGTCCTTCTTTTCTTCCCTTTTGTAACTGTTACTGACTAGCAGAAGTAATTGTACCAAGATAGCACTGGGACAGGGGAGTTCCTGTCACATTCAGTTATATTGCTACAACAGCAGTGGCTACACTTTCCCACAGAGGGTCATTTGATAAATTCCTAGGTAATGCCTGTCAGTGCATATTGCATAGCCAAAGTTATTTCCGTTAAGCTTCTTTGCCCATTTGCAGACAGAAAAGGGATCTAACATTCCAATCAGTGTTGGAATCATTATGTGTTAATGATTGTTTCTGTATATAACACATAGCCCTATTAATGACATCATCATAGAATAGTAGAGTTGGAAGGGGCCTGGAAGGCCACTGAGTCCATCTCTGTGCTCAATGCAGGAATCCACCTTAAAGCATCCCTGAGAGATGTCTATATCCAGCTGCCTCTTGAATGGCTGTAGTGTGGAAGAGCCCACAACCTCCCTAGGTAATTGGTTCCATTGTCGTACTGCTCTAACAGTCAGTGCAGGCATAAAAAACAGGTGTGCTTGTTTGATAGCTGCCTCCTCCCCCCAATTATGGAACATTGTCAGGGACAGATGAAAGAAAGCACTTCTTGTTACATCACATAATTAAGTTATACAATTTGCTTGTGTTGGCAACACTTAATTGGGTCCGGTTAGCAAGGGAACAAGAACAAATTAGGGACATAGGTATAGCTGGGAAAATAAATTGTCCACAACTTTATTGACTCACTTGAATAGGCTTCATGGTGGCATAGGGCGTGGATCCTGTCATTGGCCGGCCCACCTGCTGAATGATTCCACTTCCTGGCCTGGTGGTGGTGGTGGATGGCAAGGCCAGGGGCACACCATGGCATGGACCACTAATGTGAGTTCCTTTCCATCACTTCGGACGTGGCCAATTCTCTTCCCCCATGCTGGCCTGGTCTTGGTACCATGTCCCTGAGATCCCTTATGCGACTCCTCACTGTGAGGGAGAAGAGAGCCCAATCCTGCTAGCCTTCACCAATGGATCCAACCCAATGCCTATCATGCCTACATAAATTGTGACAAATATTATAAATTGAAGCATCCATAAAGAATTTACTGATAGACCAGATTATCTTATCTGCAATAGAATCAATCTTACAGTGGGGAAGGCAAAAACCCTGCACAGTCTTTGCCAATTGGTATGCAGATAAAATTCCTTCCCAATCAATTAACTGGTGACTACTTCTGTTACTGCAAAACATCTTACTACTGGGAGTCCGTGGGGAAGTCAGCAAGTACAACCTAGAAGCTGTCTGGGAGATCTGCCTTTAGGAGCTTCATGCTGAACTGGAGTCAAAATGAACGAGAGTTCTCACTCTGCTGAGTCTGCCTATTTGGCCCCACCTATTAAAGTGCTGATTGGCTCAGTATTCCCCTCCTGGGATGGAGATGCTACTGCTGAAGTTGAGCAACCTGACCTCCACAAATCATAGCTCCCTGTTAAGAAGGGAACTCGACTACCAGAAGATGTGATGATTGCCACTAGCATAAAGAGAATGACACAAATTCATGGAGGAATCTCAAGTTTGAGGCACAGTATGAATACAAGTTGTTGGAGTGCAAATAATGTGGAGAGGGTTGACGCCTTGCTGTCCTGCCTGTGGGCTTCCCATAGGCATCCGGTAGTCCACTGTGGGGAATTGAATGCTGGACTAGATGGACATTCGGTCGGATCCAGCAGGGCTTTTCTTATGCTCTTTACTCCTTATTAGGGGATTATTTTATTTTATTATTTTATTTATTCATGGTGGATAAGGCTATCAATGGCTACTGGTCATGATGGCTACATGCTACTGTCTGGATCAGAGGTAGCACGTCTCATTATACAGTACCAGTTGCTAGGGAACATGGTCAGAAGGGTGCTATTGCCCTTATGTCCTGCTTGTCAGTTTCCTGTAGGCAGCTGGTTGCCCCTGTTTGAACAGAATCCTGGACAAGATGGACCTTTGGTCTGATCCAGCATGGCTCTTATGTTCTTATATACTCCCTCTTATTGAAGACTCACCAACGTCCAAATCTGAGCACTTTTGTACAGTGAGACCTATTTGTTTGGACTGACCTTTAGAGTCCATAGTTAAGATGGAAAATGATAGGGATATTTATTTATTTATTTATTTATTTATTTATTTATTACTGAATTACATGAAGCCTTAACTCTACTCTGTTTACTTTTTGGAGTTATTGTTACTCACTTTGAGCCTTTGGGATATGCATCGAAATATATAAATAAAATCATATAGTATCACTTGACCAAAGACAGTAGGGGGCTGTTTTGTTTTGGCCCACAATTGCAGACAAAAGACTGGGATTAAAGGAAGGCTTTATCTGCAATGTATTTTACTACTCTCGTAGGAGAGATTTGCTGACGGATCAATTCATACTGATGCAGGTAATATTGCAACATTTCACTCCTTTTGTCACCTGTAGAAATATAATGAAATGCCATTCTGTAATTAATAGGGGTAGAAAGATATCAAGCCATAAAATATGGAATTAGGGCAGACTACTAGCCTGAGGATATAGTTTGTACAAAAGGTTATTTTTCATAATTTACATGTTGTTGTTTAAAAATATTCTTTTTAAGCTTGCAAAATGCCACAGGAGAAATGAGGTCCTGTTAAAGCCATGTTTTTCCAGCACTTTCATAATGCTTGTTTATGTTTAAAAAGGGGGGGGGGGAGAGAGAGAAGAACAGTGAGGTGGAACGGTTATTGACCAGATTGATCATGGGAACAAATCTGCCGGTGGTAACCTTGTTTAATGATATGTTGCTGGGCTCAGCACCTTGCTGAGGCTGTGATTCTTCACCGGCTGGGCCCGCATGATGGATCACGGTAGGAGGCTGATGGTGCAATCACTCACCGGCGGCCACTGACACCTGCACCCGTCTGACACCCATCCCCTCTGGATGTATCAGCTGGCCTGCTCAGCCTATTGGGAGATGCAACCATTCCACCAAACAGCAAATGAAAGTTCTTTATCTACCTTGCAACTTCTGTTTGGAGGACGTTTCCTTTTGCCTCTGTTTATCAGACACAATTATTGCATTGGCCCAGAAACTGCATGCAATTCAGCAAACTTAAGCCATTATGAAATATTCAAACATGGATGGGACATACACATAAATACGCACGCACGCACGCACGCACGCACGCACACACAGAGACAGACACACCCCTACAGCCATAAGTGAAAGCACTCTTGCAAATTCTGGGTTGCTCTGTATGTGCCATTAGGGTCCTATAGTAAGAAAAAAAGGCTGAAATAAAAACTGAAAGGTACTCAGAAAAAAAAAGGTTTATTGGTCCAACATGTTTCAAAAGATACATCAGGCGCACAACCAAAAATGCAATGTTTAAAATGAATTTTAAAACTACCCATTTTCAAAGGGACAGGATATTAACCTTACATAGATATACAGCACTATATTCTCAACTGTGCCCTGTTGCCAAATGACTCTAGGGTATAACCTGTTATATGTAAGGCTTTTAATATTTGATACAATAGCATGTAAACAACATTTGTTTACATGCTATGCAGCTCAATCCTACACAGATTTATTGTGATGGGCCATTGAGTTCAATGACAGTTACTCCCAAACTAAGTGTGGGTAGGACTGCAGCCTTAATAATATTGCTAATGACTAATTTATATGTTTCTAGCATTGTTTGTAGTGTTTGGCTTTCTCTGTTGTGCCCCCGCCCCCGGTTACGGAATACCCTCCCCTTGGAGGCCTGACTGGTGCTGACACTGGCTTCACTTCAATGCCAAGTTAAAACATGGCTTTTTATCAAGGCCTTTGAGGACTAAATTCTCTATGGTTGCACATAGTTTAAATTGCTTTTATTGATTTTAAGAGTTTTCTACTGGTTTTAACTTGTTAAAGATTTAATACATTTTTAGCTCTGTATATTATTTATTGTTTTACATTGTTCTGATTTTAGCTGTATGCCGCCCTGAGATCCCAGTTATATAGAGCGGGATACAAATGTTTTAATAAATAAATAAATAAATAGTGCTCTGAGGAAGAATCTTTCAAAATGTAATGGACCCATATATATTTCCTTTGAGATTTTATCACTCCTTCCACCCCTTCCCCAATCTTTGGTGCTTTACCTCCTTCCAACTTATTAGCTTACTGTAGACAAACACAGAAATACTTATTTCTGGCTGTTTATTTGTGAAGACAGTTATTAATTCCCCATTTTTCTCATGCAATCCATGTTCCAATGTGAATTGTATATAATGGCTACAACTGCCCTCATTGTGTTATTTTAAATATTGTTTATTTTGTGTTACATTCTTCAGAAAACCTGAAAAGCAGATGATCAAAAATTATTTTTAATTCCCCATCCAAAGTATTCAGATGGTTGCAGAGAGAGCCAAACAAGCAAAAAGCCTTCAGCATGTGTTGCCAATCCACATTTGAAGTATGTCCCCTTCAGCACCATGGCATTGTGAACAAGGATGCATTTCCACATGCAGGCTCACCAGTTGTTCCAAAAAGACCCTGTTCAGATGACATCCTAAGCACGGTGGTTAAGCATTTCGAGCTAAACATTATGGCTTAGCATGTCATGTGAACCATTCCTAACTATGTGGCTACATAACAACAGTTTAAACACACTCACTAACCATTTGCTACAAAGGGGTTAGCAGCCTAACCATGGCTTAGCGTGTTGTCTGAACAGGCCCATGATTAATTGCTCATGACTACAGCTAGAAATGGGACACTTTGTTGATAAGTAACATGAAGTAATGAGATATGTTCCTGCATGTAAACTGTTAGTGTTTCAAACTGCATTACAACACAAACAATGGGACGACTTTCCTTTATTGCATTTATATGCTGTCTTTCCTCCAAGGAGCTCATGGCTACATAGATGTCTTTCCCCCCTCCCTATTTTATCCTCCCAACCAAAGGATCAGGTCTTTGTGCTTGGCTTCTTGCAGTTTAATATCCTATACAACGACATCATGTTAAGTGGTGTACCAATACCTCCATCTAACTTTGTACTTGTCTTTACATTAAAGCTAGATATTAGTAGCCTTAATTTCATTTACAGCAGGGGTACAGAACCTTTGTGAAGCTGTGGGCACATTTGGCAACTGTCCTGGACACTATCAGGAAATGGCTGTCATGGGAGATATGGCTAGTCACAAATAACCTGCCAAAAAGACTGCGTTCAGACAACACAGTAGTCAATGGTAGGGTAATAATCACCTCAACAGTTGTTTATCTAGGGGGTACGGCCCACAAAACATGACAATAATCAACCATGGTGTGGATTAGGATCAGCGTTGAGTTGACTATTAATCCATGCTGCATTGACACACTCATTCCCTGCCCTCTCTCCCCCTCAAAATCTATCCTGCCTATTTCCTCTTTCAGATGGATTGAGGAATAGTCTCATTCAACTCAAGCTTGAACAGCTCAAGTGAAGTTCTAGCCTTAAAAATGCAGGAGATTGTCCCCTAAGGTGAGCTGCATAATAATATTATAGGTGTTGATTGTGGACCTTTGTAAGTCTGAATGCTTCCACTCCAGAGGAGGAAAGGCACAAATGATCCCATTCTATGTTTGCGCAGAATGCTGTGCTTGGTGGCCTAGTCTAGTCATGCAATTCACAGCAGTCCATGATTGAGAGGTGCATACACCTTCAAAGCATAAGTGCTTTGAAAATGCATGAGCCACATCTTTTGTTATGTTCAAAGCTGGGGAAGTACTTGTGAGGAAAATGATGCTCAGATTGTAATACATCAGAGCATTTTGAACTGAGCAGATTTGCATTCAAAATCAGTTAATTATGAACTTCAGTAGCATCCCTACTTGGATAAAAGAGCAGTAAGCGTGCCCTCCAAAAGAACATCAAGAACAGGAAGGCAGGTCTAGACATCTGAAAAGCAACAGACTCACTAACATTCCATGTTGTTAGTGCTTGTTTACTACCTCTACCTTTATCAGAACCACCTAATTACTTGGTCATTATTTACCCAGACATGAGGTAACATTTCTCATTAGCTTAGGAAGAGAAGACCCTTTAGGGCAGGGATTGTTGTCATACTATGGCCTAGATAAAACTCATTAAAGGACATAAGGTGGCTCTGTGGGAAAGAAGGGGTGAGGGACACAGGAGCAGGCAGAGGGAACATCACGGTTTGCTCCAGTTGGACTCTCCCCACCTCACAAGGTTGATATCGTGACCCTGTCGAGAAGAAGGATCAAGGATGACAGAAGCAGGCAGAGGGAACATCAGGGCCTGCTCCAGTTGGACTGTCCCTCCTTCAAGATATGAGAGGGAGGAGCAGGGCCATCCTACCAGCCCTGCTGGCAGTCCCCCCCTTCCCTCCCTGTCACCTTTCCCTTGTCTGTTGTGTCTTTTTTTTAGATTGTAAGCCTGAGGGCAGGGACTGTCTTCTTTGCTGATTGATTGTAAGCCACTCTGAGAGACTTGTTTTGGCTGAGGAGTGGGATAAAAATATTATAAATAAATAAGGTGGCTACAGCATGGACATGGAGTTCCATAATAATCTGGGTTGATTAAAAATAAAAACCCACAAGAATTTCAACAGGTAAATTGGTGGAATAAGTAGGCACCTAAAGAGAGAACGCACCTTATTCCATCTGGGTTCTTGCATGCCTCATGCCAGCACTAATTCAAATTTCATTCAGTAGTTCATAGAAATAATTCAAGCAACCTATCAGGTAGCAGTTGCACTCAAATAATGATCAACTTCCAAGGAGGTAATATTAGGGTGAATGCTTATTGCAAAGTAGTACGAATTTTGTGATCCACAGCACCCATGAAACCACAACCATTATGCAATTTCCATCCCTTTTGGCTGGTAATGGAACTGTTTTCACCCACTCCAACCAAGCTACACTGACTACGTTAGATGTTTAATCTTACTATACAATAGTTGACACCCATTAAAATTCTGGTTCCTTACAATGACAGAACTTGAACCTTGTGATATGTTTGCAACGTGTCTTAGAAATATAAGCTAAGCAGTGGGAAGCAGTCATCCATCCTATCCCACAGCCTCTCCTGTCCTTCACACAAGACACTACAGAAATAACTAGGGACTTCTTAAGAACTGCATCCAGCAAGTGTGGAGCCTCTGACAGTCCTGGTCCTGCCAGCCTTCTTAAGACCTCAGTTGTCTGCAGTCTGTTCCTGGTGGAGCAGCTCCTTGTTAGGAAATTCTTCAGCCGGTATCACCAACAAAATGCTGTCCAAAGTCCTGAAAATTGTTAGCATTATTGTGCCCCTGCTTTACCTGACATGATACATGAATTATCCATGAATGCTTGTGCTGTAGGCCACTTCCCCTGGGCCTCCAGCCTAGCCAGGACAATTTGTTCCTTCCATGCTTAAGACTCTACCCACCCCCAGCCTCAAGATGGTGGTCAGAGCATGGCTCATTGAAGTGATCTGCACTTCACTGAAGTCATCAGGATCTGCACCGATAGGTGGACCTAGGGTAGAGGACCTTTGCATGAGCAGAGCTCTATTGGTGTAAGTCTCCTCTGGCTGATTTCGGGTGATTTTCCATCTCCCTCTGCTGCTCTCTGCAACCCACACTGTTCAGGAGAGGGACCCAAACTATCTGGAGAGGATTCCCAGAAGACGCAGGGGTTGCAGAGGGGGGGGGGGAAGTAGTTGCAAAAGCGTCTTTCTGCTCTTTCAACCCCTCTATACTTTTTAATATCTTCCATAAGCCCACTTTGATTCAGATCAGCACTTGACAGCCACTTCAAATGACTGGTTTGATACAGACAAGAAGTCTACATATGCTCAATTTTCAAGCAGCCACCAGAGGGATAGATGAAGAGGCCTTAAGACGTCTAGGGCAAAGATAATGGAAAAGGAAAGGGCCTGACAAATGAGTTGCGATATAGGGAAGATTAATTGGTAGTAGACAATGCAGAACAGGAAGACTTAGCTCAGAGAAGGTTTTTAAAACACAGATGGAGAAGGGGAATGATGGCCAAAGTGGAAATGAAGTTTCAGACATAGGAAGCATCATGGCAGAACACACAGAAGAGCTACTATGAGCCAGTCAGCCTGAGCAACCACTCAAGAATGTAGCAATGATAAGAATGGAATAACCTTATGTCAAAAGAATGCCATCTAAACACGTGTGTTTCTTGTGTAGGCATACAATTCTCTTCCATGTAAATAGCACTCTTAAGTTTCTTATACTCTTCACACATGAACATGTACACCTCTGTTTCAAATTCCATTTGTAAAATGCAGTATACATATCAATGGGAAAATACCTCTGTATGCAAACATGCACACATACGTAGCAAAGTGTGATTGGGTATTATTGAATTGAACTCTGCATCTTGCATCCCCTTAACAGCGTGCAGCTGTTAAGACAATGAAAATGTTTTTGCAGCTGTAGCATCTGGCTACTTGGCAGGCTCACTTAGTAGCTGTGTTGGAAGCTTTGGGTTTGCCTCTGGGTTTATGAAGGCAATGGGCTGCCAATCTAGACTCCCATTTGTTTTCTGCCTCTTATTTCTAAGGGGGTACTTATATTTGCATGTATAAAAGCTAGTGAGAAAAGAAACAACAACAGTAATACATTTTGGTTATACAGGAGACTGCGGACTCCAGTCTGCCTTTAATCACGTTATTCTCAGCGCCTTTCTCTCCAATTCATTTATAACAAAAGGATCATCATAAGAGTAAAAGTGTACATTTCATTGTGTGTATACGAATAGTCTTTCATAATCCCTTTTAATGCATTAATATAATAAACAGTAGACAACATTTTATTGTGCAACAATAAATTATGTGTTAAAGGAAAATCCTTTAACACGAGCATTTAATAACTTCTGCTTCCTCCTTGTGCAACAAATGCAAAAGAAGATTCACTGAACTGTGTGTGATTAAAACACTGCAGAACAAATGTGAAGATGTCTTAGGGAATTAAAGCACCAGTATGTTCTCCTGAACAACCATATGGAAATGAACTGGAGCTGTACAAGTGAACAGTAGCATACTCTCATTTATTTGAACATGAGAAGAGCCATGCTGGATCAGACCAAAACCCCATCTAGTTCAGCATTCTGCCTATAAGAAGCCCACAAGCAGGATGAATGCAATAGCACTCTCCTGCTTATGAACTCAACCATGCATACAGAGGTATATTGCTCCTGGTACTGGAGGAAATATAAAGCCATCATAACTAGAAACTCTCTACTGAATGGGGCTGTGGTGTTACACCCCACAAGTCAATTCCAAATGTATGTCTGCAGTTTGTAAGTCTGTGGTTTTTAGAATGTTGGCCTAAGTGGGCGGAGTTAGAACGTCTTGGGAGGGGGAGGAGTGATATATAAGGGAATGACTGAGGGGATTGGGAGTTCTTGTTCTTGTTCTTTTCAGGAAACCTTTTCAGGGAAACTTGTTAGGTACTCTTAGAGTCTGTAGTGCTCTCTGTATTTATGGTACTTAAGTTCTGGGAAATTTGAGAGTCAGTGTAGTGAGTGGTGTCTTTAGAGTGTGGTGTGCACGTAGTGGAAGTATATTAATCAATACTAATAATAAAGAAAGTTCAAGAGTGATTGTGTGAGAAAAAGGAAAGCGCGAATGTGAATGAGTGACCGGATTGTATGAAAGGTTTCAAAAAGGTTTTTAAATGTTGTTATTTGAAACAAAGCTTATGAACTTTTAAAAATAAATTTTGATTGTTTTGTTTTTAAACTACCACAAAAGTCCCACGTGTCTGTTTAGCATTTATCATCTTAAGTTTACACATTCAGCACCCACTCTGACAATCATTCACCTAAGCAGATATAACTCACAGCGCATTATATTATATATATTAAAATCCTTCTCCATTTTAAACCCCTTTCTCCACATAGTTTGGAGGAAGGTGGGTTTTATCCCTTGCCTCAGGCGTATCAAGCGGTGGTGCTTAGCTTGAGCAGGGAGTAGCCTCGGCCGGGTCTGGTGTTCAGAGCCTGTGTCGCCCCATAATAAGTGGTGGCAGACGTGAGGTCTGGTGTTCAGAGCCTGTGTCATAGCAGGGGCTTGCACAGGAAAAACATCCTGGTGAATAAGCACTTAGATTTGTTTTATCTCAGCATCTGTTAGATTTAAACACTTATTTAACAAAGCATTTCTTGATGTGGAAAAATCAAGAGGAAAACAGCTTATTAAGAGAACTGTTAATAATATTTTCAAAGGCAGCATCAGCATGCGGAAGGTAACATTGGTAATTAAGGATGCACACATGGGTAGACCCATCAGACAACGTTTAAATAGCTTGTTGCTTTCCCAAATCAATCAGTCAAAACAACATCTTTACCTATGGCTTTCAGTTTACAAGAAAAGATTACAAAGAGAACACCATACTTTCACAAATCACTGAGAAACCTCTTAAGAAGACATATGCCTTTGCTCTGTAGCATTGCCTGAGAAGAAAATCCTAGATCCAAAGAACTGTACAAGTTGTCTGCACCTAAGGGAGCTTTGGATTTAAATAACAAGCTCTTCAAGCCACACAGAAAGCCTCTTTTGAAATAGTGGGTAGCTATTGCAATTTGTCATATAGTATGGTGGCCTGCAGACAAAGAGACCTATGGCATGGTGTGCCATAACATTGCATGTGCAGTTCAAAGGAAAGGACCCAAAATTCTGCTGGGCACACCAAAGGCTCCTAGTACATCTAAAGCAAAATACATAATTTTAAAAAGCACCTCTTTTTATAAAATACTTTTCACTGAATGAGATTTTACTTAATTATAATCTTCTAGTACCCCAAATCTGCATAATACCACTTTTCTTAATGAAAAACTATACGTATTATGTTTCATTTAGGATTACTTGACATATCTATAAAAGACAATTAAAATTATCTATCAACATACACAAAATTGTTTTGAGTTTCAGTGTGGCTATGACTATAACTATTTATAAACTTCTTTTTACCCACAATAACAAAAATGAATGGGGGAGGGGAGAAGAATTAAAACATACTTTGGATAATGCTATGCATCAGAAATACTTATAATAAAATTATATATGTTTCTAATCAATATATATTCCCATTATTCATTGTAGAAATTCACCATCATCTAGAATAATTCAAAATGATTTTTAAAGCAATATCCTGATAAAATTGTACTTAGCATCTCATGTAAGATATTATTTACTTATTTATTCTAATATAGTTTGCAAGGACAGTAGCATTCACGGAGGACTTCCTAACATTCCCATTACAGGAAATTGTGCATTCTAAAACTAGAAGACCCTTTATGTAAATTATTTTGCCTTTGGCCATTTCAGAAAGAAACGAACAAATGGAAAGATACTATAGTTTTGCAGAACACTAGTGAGAGTGTTGTCAACTTTGATCTTACATCAATTAGTCAAGTTTCTGAATGATCATAAGTAACAAAAACTCAAATCCCCTCCCCAGTTGAATAAACTCGCCAATGATTCCTATTGCATAAATTACAATATTTCCTAAAGCAATAACAATTCTTGACATACATTTACTGGTCAGTGGGAATAGAATTTCAACATATTTTTCTTTTACAGCCAAAGAACTATGATCATCTGCTGTATGTGTGTGTTCGCCCATTTTCCCTAAGATACTATGAAAGACTATTTTTATTATAATTATTTCTTATATCCCTCCTTTCAACCAAACTGATTCCCAAGGCAGTGTCTGTTAAATCTGATGGAAAAACAAGTTAAAATCAAATAAACTACAAAATTTAAATCAAAAATAAAACAGCAACACCAGCAAGTCAAGACAACACAGAGATGAGCTCCAATAAAAATCATTGTCAGTTGTTCTAGACTAACCAATAAAAATAATTCTTTTTTAACCCTCCACAAACGTGAAGCAAGTTGAGTGAGTGATGATGTTGAGCATTTTCACTCTTCCCAGTTGGGTTTGTTGCATACAAGAATTCCCTTCATATATAAGGCCAAAACAGTTAAAACAAAACACTCAATTAATTAATTAAAAAAATACTTTAGCCTGTGTAAGTAATCATTTTTAACACTCCTGATTTAATTAGCTTTTTGATTCTTGGATTATTACAAGCTAGCTAGAGCTAGAAGCTATATTTAACTTTTAGGAAATATGACCTTTTGATTGCACATGGAAAAGCTAAAACTTCTAAGCATCGCTGAATAGCCAGTCCCAGCAAAGTTTCTGTTTTTTCCCTACAGGTAGTATGACATAGTGCTGGAATGACAGGGCCCCATCTGAACCATGCCCAGCTCCCCAGTCTGCACAAACCTACTCTATCAATCATGGCAGGATAATGCATACAGGCTGCACCTGTGACAGGATATGATTGAGTGTTGAACACAGGGCCTGCCTCGCCTGTCACTTTGTGCTTTTGTATTTCTCCAGGGCCAGTTTGAGAATGTTCAGAATTTAGAGCAGGGGGTGGAGAGAAACCACAAATTCACTTGCATTTTATTTAAATTCCATTTGATTAGTCGGCGGCATTGCTACAGAAGGACCTGCAAGCTAAGAAGACCAAGATTCGGTCAAGGCATTCCAAAGCTACACGATGTAATTGCATTAAAGCGCAAGCAATTTAGTCTAGGTGCAGCAAATGAAAAATGCAGGCTGCAGCCAATCCATTTGATTTCTCTTACCAAAATGAGAAGTTTTCATTGCATGGAGACACAGAAATCACCAATGGCCTGTACTGAATAGAGATAAAATAAGCAGAACTTTAAGTCATTATTCATCCATGTTAGAAAAAACAATAACAGCAGCAAAGCACCATAAAGCACCATTTTTATGCTGATTCGATATGGATAATTTTAAGTGAATGTAGTGTTCCAAATTTTTGGAACTGCTTGCCTAAAACGTCTGGATTTAAATAATTACATATTGTCTAGCTGTTTTCTTTTTAAAATTGTTCAAGCAAAAAACATTACAATGTATGCAATAAAAGAGTACTGGGAATTTAATTGTGCTTAATACTGTGTTGTCTTCATTGCGGTAAATTGGTGAAATCTAATTAATATCCCGCATCGATCATATATAAATCAAGTTTGTTGTTTGTAATTCAATCAAATTCTGAAACTATTAAAAAAGTAGATTATATGCAGATCTCCAAACTATGATGATCTTAATAAAAACAGTTAATATAATTGAAAGGACAGAATTTAAAAAGGGCAAATTTCAGATTCAAATTATGAGAAACAGAGATCCTGATACATCTAATTGCTGTTTTACTCCCTTTTCTTAGGTTGCAATCCTATACAGTTACCTCTGAGTAAATCCCATTGAACATGCATAGAATTGTGCTGTTAATAACTTGTTTTGTTCAATACTACTAACTGAACTATACAGACATATTTGATCAGCTAAATGATCCCTGACAAATAAAATTGGTTGAAAATATTTTGCTTAACCAAAAATAGCTTATTCGAGATCAAAAACAATCATAGCATCTAGAAAGCTCAATAGGCATTACACAATTAAAAGAACACAGCACCTTGGTTACTTTTCAATTGCTAAAAAAATGCTTCCAAATTCTTTCATCCACTCCCCTTCTCCTTGCTATTTGCTGAAAGGTTTCAAAAAGCAAAATCATAATTTTTAACTGATGAATGAATGAGTTGGTGTTTAGTGAAATGAGAATTATAAATGGATAGTGCTACAACTGAAGAGTAAAACTCCAGGGGGTGGGGTGGGGGACGGCATAAAATATTGCATGAGTTTTGCTTTCTAACAACCATCTCCATTTCAGTCTCTGTGCTCTGACATCATGCTAAACAAAGACAACTATGAGGATCATCTCCACACTGGCAATTGGGTGTGCGTACATTTCCTTTTCAACTTTCTCAAGAGCAACGTGTCCAAGAAACGAAAACAAAAACCCAGCCAAAATGAAACTCGCGTAGCACGGGTGCTTTTTCAGCAAGGAAGGAGCTGTGAGTCAACAGAGGGGGGCTGGCTGGGGGCCTCTGCCCTCGCTCCTTTATTCTCTTCCAGCAGCTGCAGAATGAAGCCTGCAATCGTCTCCTTTCTCTCTAGCAGAAGTATTCGTTCTCTTGTCTGCCTCAAGCTCACTTTTTTTGCCACAGATCTCCGTCCGCAGCTGAAAGCAAAGGAAGTAGAGCCAGCAGGTTTCTTCTTTCCAAGCTCAGTGAAAGGTCCATTTCCTGAGCTTCTTGGCCTACTCTCAGTGTGGTAAGCTGAGTGCATGGAACTTTCTGCAGCTCGTGGCCTAAAGGTCTTGACCGTGGCTGTTACTGCCAATGGCAAAAAAGCATGCGGGTGACACCCCTCTTTCCCGCCATTCCCGGCCTAGTCGGTGGCTAACAGCCCCTCTAAACTAAAGCACCTGTGTTAATGGCTCTGAGACTTCCCCTCAGCCAGGGCTGTAAAAAATAAAATATTTCATTACATTCCACAAAAAGCACCAACCATTAGCAACCCCCCCCTCCTCTCTCCTCTTCCCCAGTCTCTCTTTCCTCCCTGGCTCTCAGGCTATAAAGAG
Source organism: Elgaria multicarinata webbii (assembly GCF_023053635.1). Lineage (NCBI taxonomy): Eukaryota > Metazoa > Chordata > Lepidosauria > Squamata > Anguidae > Elgaria > Elgaria multicarinata. The sequence goes on from NC_086174.1 coordinate 35,332,642, forward strand.
ACCCGCAGCTCAGGCTGCTAGTTAGAGACCCCTGAACAAAAACCTGAGGGGAAGAGGAGGGAAGGAAGGAAAGCAAGCCAGCAAACCAGCCTGTGCTTCCCAAGTAGCCCTTCTTAGAGGGAAAAGCGGGGAGGGGTGAGGGCGAGTGAAAGACAAACATCTGGGGATTGGACCATATGCTAAAGCTTTGTCTTGTCCTTCGAAGTTAGGCTGCCCTTGAAGTGATTTGTCAGGCGGCCTAGCTGTGACAGGGAGAAGATGTGGCGGGAGAGAAGCGAGACCTGGAAGCCAGGGGCAGACAAGGTCAACAGAAGGGGCAAAGAGGAAGGTGAAGGGCAGCCGGGAAGGGGGTAGAGACAGCCGGGAAGAGAGCGGTCTGTGTATTATTCTGGAAGCACAACAGCTACGGATCCAGGCGTCCTTTTAAGAGACGGCCATTATTTGGAAATGTTGCTTCTAGTTCCAAGATGTTGCACAACAAATGTGCATGCAAGTGTCATTCTGCTTATTTCAGGACACCCTCTTAAAAAGGAGGCTGCGTTTCTCACGTCTGTAATAACTACATTGGTTCGAATAGAATGCGTATTCAGCTTCTGTAAATGGCTTTTTGTTTGTTTTCTACACTGTACTAGGCTGGCTAGGGAATGCTAGGAATTGTAGGACTTTTGTCTCTCTAAACATGCATAAGATTGCACCTTTGGTTTGTTTGTTTTTTAAATACGTATTTTAGAGATTCATACTCCCTCCCTTCAACAAGTTGCCTGGCTGAGAATCACATGTGTGAAGAATAGTGTAACTACTTTTGGTGTCAGGTATAAAACCTCATGGTGTCAGGCCTCATGTTAGGATTTGTAGTGTAACTACTTTTGGTGTCAGGCCTCATGTTAGGATTCATTCCTAGGACATGAAATACAAAAATGAGTGTCTCTGAGCATATTTAGAATGCCCTTTTCGGACCATTGATTAACTTCAACCAGACCCACTTTATTTGGGTTTCAGGGTTATAGATTACTTCAAGGTGATGTTGGACTCAGATTGCTTAATAAATAAAGTACTGACTAAATCTAACCACTTAAACACTACTGGGGCAATGGAAGGGATTAGCCACAAAAATCATCCCATTTTATCAAGATTTCTGTACTTTAAGGAATTCAAGAAAGCTGTGACATCTGACCTGTAGATCCTGCTCTGTTCTGAAATATAGAAATCCCCAATTGCCTTAAGGGGTGGATCTATAATATGAGGACATCAAAGAGATGTCTTGTACCTCTGCATAGAGTCATTATTGAAGAAAGGAAAATGGTAAAGGAACAGGGAATGTGAGAGACAGAGGAAAGCTGAAAAAGCGAATCGTTCTTGAGTTACAAAAGGGTTGTGGTGAGGGTGTAATACTCTACAAATTCCGTGTTATTGGCCTCAAAATCTGAAAGAAACCCATACTCCTATTTTACTGCACTCCTCTTTCCCTGTGTGTAATTCTACCCTCAGAAAATCAGGAGAAGATGAGGACTAAGGAAGAAATGAGGCACCAGTTGAAAAAATAATAATAATAAAGGGATGGCTGATCATGCTGCCTCCTTCTTCCCTCTTTCCTTTTTGCCCGCCAAGCGTTGAACTGATTAGAGTGTAATTAAGGCCATAAAACCCTCAGCTTATCCACCTGTTTATTCACTAAAGTCTCAGGCTCATCAGGCAAATTAGCTGCTTCCAGGCTGCACGTTGGGCCTAGAGCTGGCCTGATTAATGAAGTTTATTGGGAGCTGTTAAAAGCATTAACTGAAGGAAATCTCAGCAATTCGTCATATTTAAGGGATGGAAATTAAATCTCCCCATGCAAATGAGAGGAGACTCCAAAGCGGCTTCTTTTTAGAGGTTACAGAGGGGGAGTGGGGGTGGTTGGGTGGGAGGCAGGAAGGAATGGATGCATTTTATTCACCAAGCGGCTTTTTGTCTGTCTCTGGGGCAGATGACCCCATAGCACACTCTGTTTCCCAGAGCCCTCTGCAGCTATTGCTGCACTTACACTACAGTTCTTTTACTGTTTGGGTAATAAATTAAGCCATGGTTCGCAGAATGACAGGGTCCAAATGGAATGGCCAGGCCCGGAAAAACAGTTCATATGAACTTGAATTGTAGGCCAGACCTGATTTTCCATTTGAATTATGGCTTTTTGAGTAGCTGAGATGACTTCAGCATTATCCAATCTGATGGTAGCTTTAGATTAGGTTGTGTCCTGCTCAGTGATAAAATGAACTGAAAACTGAACAAGAACTTTAAAATTATTGCTGTCAACAAGCAGACTCTTGTGTGGCATCTTGTATATCTAGTTCAGGATTATTGACACTGACTTGCTTTTTTCTCTGCAGTATTATCTGCACTGGCTTCCGGAGATTCAGATATTTCCCCACACACCCCGCACTATCTGGAGGTGACAGGGATTTGGCTTGGGAGTTTTTGCACTCAACATATGTGTTCAGCCACTGAGCTATAGACCTTCCTCATGAGATCCTGGACATGAAAAAGCAAACTCCCTGGGGGCATTGAGTGAGGCCAATTTAATGTTGCCTGAGAGAGCTGGGTAAGGTAAGCAGAATAAGGATTTCTGCTTTGTCACTGCAAACTCTGAGAACTGTTGAGGGGATCTTTCAGAGAGCTAGGGACTGCAGTCCGTTGCTGGTGTAAAGGATCTCAGGAGCTAAATCTGGCTCAACTTTGTTTCCTAATCCAGTCCTCTGGGGTTCTCAAGATAGCTACAGCCATTTCCCCCCAGCCACTAATTGTTTGGTGGTTCCCTGGCTTTTGGACATTTTCCTCTTTCTAAAAGGTTGAAATGCCTCTCCCAAGGCGTATTCCTTGCAATAAGTGTGTTAAGCTAAATTATGTTGTTGTGGTATTTTTGTTCTCACCCTTCTTGCTTTTGACCTGCCCCCTTTTGCCTTAGGCTTTGCCCACGAATGGAATGTGGTTCCTGAGAGCTTCTCCAAAATGGAACTTGGCCCTCGGGCTGGAAGAGGTTAAGAATATAAGAACAGCCCTGCTGGATCTGACCAAGGGTCCATTTAGACCAGCATGCTTTTCACACAGTGGCCAACCAGTTGTTGACCAGGGACCCACAAGCAGGACATGTCTGATTGCATAGGAGCCATGTGCCAAAAAAGGTCTGCGAGTAAACCCCATCACAGGAGAAGTGTACATTTCAGTGTTCAAAGTGTACATTCAATGCACTTTATCTATCTCACACATTTTATTTGGTGACTTAATTGCTCCTTGTGGTCCCACTGTTTTCCAGTTTTTGCTTCTGGGGCTCAGGCAGAGCCCTTCTCCTAGGTAGGCTCCTGATGGTTTGGGTCAGTGGGTTACTGCAGTCACCAGAGGTTGTGTAGAGGAGTGAAAATGGTGTCATCTATCCCTTTTTTTAAGGAGGACAGTACTCTATTTGAAGCACTGCCAAAGGACCATCCTCTATTTGCCAGCATGCTCTCTTTGAAAGGCTCCCCTGTCTAATTCCATTTTAAAGAAAAAGACCCAAAAGAACTGTTGCTCATCAACAATTAGCACAGACTGAACAGGTGGGCACATGTGTCACCTGGGCACAATCTTTCACATTATGGTGCTTTGTACTCTATTTTTCGTTTAAATTACACAAGTTATTTCTATATTTGCATCTAGACGTATAAATAAGCACATGCAAATTTAAACAAATTGCTGTCCACTTTTGTTCTCTTTTTTGGAGACGCATGGCTTTTTTCTTTTCTTTTTTTTAGTAATTCATAACTGCCCTTATCCTGAGTTAGTTCACTGCCTTGGTCAGAGACAATATTTTGGCAGTCGTATCTTGGCAGTATGTCATATGGAGCTCTGTCACAGTTATCAAAGGTGCATTAACATGTTTTCCTTCAAGTCTACACTGCAGGTGAAATTCAAAACAAAATCAAATTTAAACAATACATGGTTGCAAGGGCTTCTAATGCTTCCTCAAACATCAGATATCCTGTGATAATTCATTTCAAATTCCAATTTACTTATTTATTTAGTAATTGATATCCCAGCTAATTAAAATAAATTTTAGGTGTTTCATAATAAAACAACTCAGAATAATGTAAAACTACAGTCAATCAGAACCAATAAACAGTGACAGGGCGGGGATCCTCTGGCCATCCAACTCCCATGAGCCCCAGCAAGCCTGGCCAATTGTCATAGATGATGGGGGTTGTAGTACAATAATACCAGGAGGGCCACAGGTTTCCCACCCTGACTATACAATATCCAAAAAATCAGATGACAACATTCAGATAAGCTACAAACTAAAATAAGTGTGAGGGAAAGAGCCCCAAGAAAAGCAGGAGTTCTTGATTTACCACTGCTTCTTTTTAGAAATTCTGACTGTTCAATCAGATGTTTTCAGGTTATTTTCAGTTCAATCAGATGTTTTCAGGTTATTTTCAGTTCAATCAGATGTTTTCAGGTTATTTTCAGTTCAATCAGATGTTTTCAGGTTATTTTCAGCAATATGGTTTAAATCAGCTTTTAAACCATGTTTAAAAGCTCCATGTGAACCGCCCAGGGAGCTTCAGCTGTTGGGCGGTATAAAAATGCAATAAATAATAATGATTCTATTTCTAATAATAATGTAAAATCTAAATTGACTGCAGTGTAGTTAAATTTCTCTTCCAGATTTTCTTACACAGGGCCTTGCTAGACCATGCCGGATAAGCCGGCAGGGAGGCGGGGCGACGGCGCGCTAACTTTAGCGTGTGCCGCCCCGCCTCCTAGACGCACGACGCGCAGGGACTTCGGAAGCCCTGCAGCGTCGGCCATTTTTTATTTATTTTTTTGTTAAAGGGGCCACGTGTGCCCCGAAGACTCCGGAGAAGGTAAGTGGGTTTTTTTTAAATTAAGCCCCCCACCCTTTTTTAATTAAGCCCCCTGCCCACTCTTTCCCCGCCATCCCTCCCCGTCCCCTAGATGTGCCACCCTTCGCCATCCCCCTCTCCTGCTTGTCCGGCCTTCCCCCCCATCTCCCCCCCCCCGGATCCCCCCTGGCCCGATGGGCACAGCACTCGTATGAGCACTGTGCCCAGTCCGTGGCTTTTCCCGGCTACTCGTAAGCGAGTAGCCGCAAAAAACCACGGACCCTGCTAGACATTCCGCAGCCTGAGGCCGGGGCTGTGGAAAAGCCGCGCCATAAGCGACTTCGCTTATGATGCGTCAAATGAGGTTTCAGCACGGCCTGATCCCGGATTCCCCTGTGCGTCATCTGGACGCACAGCAGGGAAACCAGGCCTCACAGCACGCTAAGACCTCGTCTAGCAAGGCCCACAGTAATCACAATCATAAGTGTCACAAAACCACAAAAGAGGCTCAAAAGCACTTTTTAGCATGGCCAATTAAAATTCCTTTGATCACAGTGGTCCTTCCTAAACTAAGAAAGTAATGTGCATTCTTCCCTCACACTGTAGATAGCAGATGTCAAGAAAAGAGAAAGATCATCATGTTTTGGGAATCCAGAATGTTTTACGGTGCCCAAGGCAGGGGCCCTAGGTGAATTAGAAGACTGCCCCCTAAATAGAATCCCTGTTTGTCCACAGCATTGCTAGAATATGAATTAAGGCACATGGCATACTGTAAGCAATTAATGGGAAAGTCTGCACTGGCACTTTGCTTTCTGGTCCAGTTAAAATACAAACTGGGAAAGATTAAAGAGGACCACCTCTAGTACTTGCAATTGCCACCTTGGTCTCTGATAGCTGAGATGGCAAGGGAAGAAGAGGTCAGAATTCTTTGGCGGTGAGCTAAAAGGATGAGTAGAAAAAGTGGAGAGAAGGTTCATTATAATATCCTTACTCTGAGATTCCCCGTCTGCATAAACAAAGACTGAGGAGTAATAAACTTTAATCAGCAACTTGAGAAGTCTGCCTCTTGATCAAACCTTTCCTAGATTTAAAGGCTGTTCATTATAGTTTAGAAACATCATTTTTAGAAGTTTACCGAATCCATAGTTTCGGTAAACCATAGTTTCTTCCAACCTTTCCTAGAGTTGGAAGACCTAAAGACAGTAGTGCACACGCAGGTAACTTCAAGGCTCAACTTCTGCAATGCACTGTGCATAGGGCTGCCTTTGTGCCTAGTTCGGAAACTTCAACTAGTTCAAAATATGGCAGCCAGGATGGTCAATGGCACACCTAGGGGTGACCATATTGCACCAACATTAAAATCACTCTACTGGCTGCCAATTAGTTTACAGGCGAAGTGCGAAGTGTTGGTTATTACGTTTAAAGCCTTAGATGGTTTGGGTCCAGGCTACCTGCAGGATCACCTTCTCTTGTACAATCTGCCCCCCACACTCAGGTCCTCTGGCAAGAATTTACTCCAGTCAGTCAAAACTAGGCTGACAACTGTTACCCAGAGGACCTTTTCTTCTGCCGCCCCCAGACTGGAATGGCCTGCCGAAAGAAATTCGTCAACTTAATACTCTCTCTGAGTTTAACACAGCCATGAAGACTAATCTCTTCCAGCAGGCCTACCCAGATGAATTTTAAACCTAAGAATTTTAAGATGCTGTGAACGTTATTTTAATATCGTATTAGTTTTATATGCTCTTTTAACCAGTTTTATATATTGTATTGTTGTACTTTATTTATTTATTTATTGCAGTTCTATACCGCCCAATAGCTGAAGCTCTCTGGGTGGTTCACAAAAATGTTTAATATTGTTCCCTGCCTTGATCCAGAGGGAGAGGCACGTTGTTGTTGTTGTTGTTGTTGTTGTTGTTGTTGTTGTTGCTATTGTTTCATCTCATGTCAAAGGTTTCATTGCAATAAACAACAAAGACAAAATAAAGAAGGAAGGAAGTGTTGTTTAGTATACTTCATACTTGGATATCTCCTGACTAGAAATCTAATTATTTGTTGCAGTTATTTGATTAACTTTTTAAAACAGTTTTTCCACTGTATAATATTTGCCTGATTCAGTGAGTTGTAAGGAAACTGAATTTCAATAGGAAACTGAAATTAGGTTTGCAAGTTTGCTCAGGCTTCCTACTGTTTTTCTGATTGTGCAGAATTTCTTCTTTCAATAGGACAGCTGGCATCTGTACAGCTGCCATGAAGCAGTACAACTATTTTAAAATATGCTTGATGTAAAATAGCTGAAATGAACTCTTAATTAGATCAATTTGGTTTAAAATTATGCAAGCTTTCGACTTATGCAGGATTCTGCATTTGACAAAATGGGGAGATGGGTAATTATTTCAGCCGAGACCAGCAAATGCAATTAATACAGTCACTTGAGAGCACTGAAAACATGCACATCCCCAATACCAAGAGGAAACTTGAGTAATTGTGACTGTAGCATAATCAGACTGCATTAGTTTCCATAATTGAGAACAGAGATTCACAATTCTTATGCGATGCTGTCTGAATGCACAACACACTTTAACTGCATTGTTCTTTATATGTCTTATGTTGTCATCTTAACCTTCCAGTAAACAAAATAAGGTTGCAATCCTGCACATACTGACTTAGGAGTAAGCCCATTGACAGTGAGATTTACTTTTGAGTAAACATGCTTGGGCTGCGTGCCTATGGGTAGTTGACTGTGTTGTGCATGTGTTCCGCATACTTTCCAAAATGGAAAGACTTATTCATTTAATAGTAGCATAATGTTGTTCAGCAACAGTACCTAGCTATGTAGGGTTATATGTGCTTATTTTTGTCTAAGTTCTATATATAACTATTGAATAGTTTTGTGGAGATATTTATGGATATAAGCTGAGAAATTTAATTTAAAAAATAAATTATTGTAACAAAGAGCAAATTCATACAAATATGAATACTTTAAAATATTTTTAATTCGTTTATCTAGTTTAGTAGAATTGTTTGGAAATGTCTAGAATGAAATGCAATGAATATTTAGAAGCGTTTGGACACTCTGGTTAGTTACTAGTGTCTGTCTACACAGGCAATTGACTACCTATAAGTTTGAAGGTGAAATCTGTAGTGATTTCACAGAATGTCGAGGGTCAGTTGGAAACCGCTCCACCCCCCACCCCCCAAGTAAACCAGAGATAGGGAGTTGGCCTGCTTGTGCCCCTAGCACATTCAAGTATCCTATGGATGGGCTTAACTGACTGGAACCCTGAGCAGAAGCATTCTTTGTGCAACATTAAATTAAAATTAAAAGTAAATTAAAAATCATTATACATGAGCTCGACTATTGTCAGGAGCTGCCCCTTTTCAGCATGCAACGCCTTTGCACTGCACTGGCTATTTATTTTCTAGGGGGCCAAGTTTAAGGTTTTGGTACTTGTGTACAAAGCCCTGAACAACTTGGGGCCAGGATACCTAAGAGAGCACCTTCTCAATTACCAACTGGCCCAGTCACTGAGATCATCAGAGGGCATCCTCCCTATAGTTCCTCATGGACCTATGGCCTGATTGGAGTCCACAGGGAGAAGAGCCTTCAGTGTGGTGGCCCCCTTTCTTTAGAAGTCGCTGCCCCTGGAGTTGAGGCAGATGCCAAAGTGTGCTGCTTTTGGCACCCCCTGAAAACAGTTCTCTTCCGGGAAGCAATCCTTAATTAACCAGCCACGGTTTTTATTGGCATTCTGTTTTAAAAGAATAGTTTTAATAAAGGTGTTTTAATTCTTTTTCATTCTTATGGTCACCACTCCAGAAACTATTTTAGAGATGGATGCCATGTTTCTCGCCTGCCCAAGGGTCTCTACTTCCCTTGCTGGGCTTCGTCCATTTTCTTCTGCTGCCCCTTATCCCTGGAACGCTCTTCCAGAACATTTGAGAACTACAAGTTCAACCTCAGTTTTTAAAGCTCAGCTAAAAACTTTTCTTTTTCCTAAAGCTTTTAAAACCTGATTTTGTTCTGACTTTATACTGTTAGTTTTACCCTACCCAGTGCCTGTTTACCCTACCCTGTGCCTGTTTGCATTCTCTTCCCCTCCTTATTGTTTTATTATGATTTTATTAGACTGTAAGCCTATGCGGCAGGGTCTTGCTATTTACTGTTTTACTCTGTACAGCACCATGTACATTGATGGTGCTATATAAATAAATAATAATAATAATAATAATAATAATAATAATGGAGCGGTTTATGAATATTGTAAATAAATGAATAAATAAATAAATAATAAAATTCAATAAATAAAATACTGAAAACACCAAAAATATTTAAAACAACAAATACTAATGTAAGACTGGAGGCCTGGGCAGGAGAGAATTAATAGACCCAGGAGATGCTAGCACTTCTTTTTTATGGAAACTACAGATAAATGGCCCAGGGCCAGGAGATAGTTGGAGAAAAGAAATTATCCTTGTTCCCAAATTTCTATTGGGGCAGATTTATTCATTTATTTGAAAGACTCGAAGGACTCCCTTATGCTTTCAAAGAGTGTGTGAGGTGGTCATGGGTGACATAGGCAAGTCCCAACCCAGCAGCCACCCCTTGATGTATTTATTGATATAAAAATGCAATAAATAAATATGTCCATGTGTTCGGTGTGCTTGAGAAGGGGTTCTACATGAGTATTGACATGTGAATGTGGACCTGCTCCATGGAAAGATGAATTTTGATTGGCTGTATATTGGGATGCACCTAGAGCCATTCCTGTTGCACGCAGAAAAAGTATATAATGGGAGGAGTGACCTCCAGGTGTGTCAGTGGGAACTGGCCCCATACCACACACGGTTTTTGAACACATGATGGGTTTCATTGAACCTCCCTACTATCAGAGTGGCTTCCAGTAAATATTTTAAATAGCATAAACCAACCAATACACTCAAATATGTTTAAAATATCAAACCTATAAAAGCAGCATCAAGAAAAATATCAAAATAATTTTTATATTTATTTATTTACCCTATTTCTTTGATTCTAAGACAAACTTTTTTCCCATATAAACATCTCTAAAAATGGGGTGCTTCTTAGAATTGCGGGTGTGTCTTAGAGGGTTTTTTTTTCCGTTGGTGGTACTGAAATTAGTGTGCGTCTTACAATCGAAGAAATACGGTATTAAATTTATATACTGTCTCTTAGCCGAAGCTCTCTGGGCGGTTTACAAAATCTCAGTAAAACAGATTAGTGAAAGGTTACAAGCATGGGGAGAAAACGAAACACCTTTACTTGGCAAGCTGGGAAGTCATCAGAGTGGTTGCAGGGTGAGCCTGTCTTGGGAGAACATCTCAGAACCAAGGCACCACCACTGAAAAGGCTCTTTACTTGCTAACCACCTGCCATGCCTCAGGGAACCATGGAGAGAGCTCTGAGGCATGTGAGGTTTGTGATCATAAGAAAAGCCATGCTGGATCAGACCAAGGGTCCATCTAGACCAGTGGTTCTCAACCTTCCTAATGCCGCAACCCTTTAATACAGTTCCTCAGGTTGTGGTGACCCCCAACCATAAAATTATTTTCGTTCTTCTCTACACGATCCATTGTCATGGGATGGTTTGCTAATGAAAATAATACATAACAATAGCTTTAATACAAAAGATGATACATGGTCAATACAGTTTCCTAAGACCATTGGAAATATGTGTTTTCCAATGGTCTTAGGCGACCCCTGTGAAAGGGTCGTTTGACCCCCAAAGGGGTCCCGACCCACAGGTTGAGAACCGCTGATCTAGACTAACATTCTGTTCACACAGGAGCCAACCAGCTGTCAAGCAGGAATGCACAAGCAGGACACGAGTGCAATAGCACCTTCCTGCCCATGTTCCCCAGCAACCGGTGTACATAGGCATACTGCCTCTGATACTGGAGGTCATACATAGCCATTAGGACTAGTAGCCTTTGTTTCCAATGTTATTACTCCCTAAAGCAGCAATTGCATCTGGACAGAGATCCCCTCAAGAGAAAACAGGTGATTAGAATCTGTTCCCAGGGGTGGGGCAATGAAGGCAGGGTGCACTTTAAGAACATAAGAAGTGCAAAGCTGGATCAGACCAAGGGTCCATCTAGTCCAGCATTCTGCTCACACAGTGGCCAATCAGCCATCGGCCAAGGACCAACAAAGCAGAACATGGTGCAACAGCACCCTTCCACCCATGTTCCCCAGCAACTGGTGCACACAGGCCTACTGCCTCAAATACTGGAGATAGCACACAACCATCAGGGCTAGTAGCCATTGATGGCCTTCGCCTCCAGGAATTTATCCAACCACTTTAAATCATTCCACCTTTTCTTTGCTTTATAGGAGTGGTGATGATGACCCAGTTCTAACACACAGTTCTGCCATTGCCGTGTCTAGTTTGCCCATTAAAGACAAGCATACCTGAGAACAGGTGAGGGACCATAGCTCAGTGGTAAACCACTTGCTTTGCTTGCAGAAGATCCCAGTTCAACCCTGGCATCTCCAGTTAAAAAGGATACTGCCCAATAACCAAAGAGCATCTCACAAAAATTACAATCCAAAAATGCAATAGAATAAAAGACTTTTTAACAAACAGAGTTTTAAAACAATTAAAATTAGCGAAGATCAGTTAGCAGCTGATGGGAAAGAGGTCTGCTGAGGGCTGTTGCCAGTCAGCATAGACACACTTGTCTGGATGCACAAACAGTCTGACATGGTATCAGGCAGTTTCCTATGCTGCTAATGTACAAGGTGCAAAGAATGCAGAGCTATAAAGTAGTGAAAGAAGAGCCTTGTCTTGGGGCTCTGACATTCATCAGGAGTTCTGTGCAAGGCTGGAAAAGCTTTGGTCGTGCACGGAGCACTTTCAGACATTCACGTTAGTGGCATTGGCACTCGCAAAACTCCTTGTGCAGTGCAAAGCTTCCTAAATACTTCTTTAGAGTGATTTGTTAGTAGATACACAGATAAAGGTTTCTGCTTTCCATTTAATAAATTTGCATGACTGTGTATGACCGCGATAGCAACAATACCTTGATCTGCTATTGCTAACATTTGACAGCATGCCTGACCAGCAAACACCCATTTTTTACTTTTGTTTTTTCTGTGCCTTCTGCAACATTTGATTTTTGTGTGTCAGTCCTTCCTTATTAACTTTTTACAGCACTTCAGCTGTGGCTAAAATCACAGTGTTAATGAACCAACCACAGTAATCACTTTTAGTTATCTAGGAGCTTTAATGAAGCATAATTAAAATTAACATGACATGTTTGGAAGGAGCTGTTCCAAACTTTTTTAAAAAAAGTATAACATCCTATTTTTTATTGAGAAGAAATTATAGCTTATTCCAGTTTTCTATGCAACAATTGCTACATTTATTGAGAGCTTTTTCTTTCCTTAGTAGCATCAGAAAACCAGGACCTAAGGAAAAAAATACCATAGCTTCCTTTGGAAGGACATTTAGCTAATCCTTTAGTCAAACACACTCAAGAAACACACTCAAGAAAATGGAAGCTACATGTTACAGTGATGAATTGCTTTAAACAACTGGCATATTATTATTATTTTGCCTCGCATGAGAAGATATCTAATCAAGAATTATGGTAGATTATATATTTCATTTAGGAGATAATTACGAACATACATGTGAATATTTACATGTTAAAATCCTTTAATGCTTCACATGAAGCATGGTTTTTGTTATGAAAGCCTGACCTCTTTATATTTTTTGATGAAGAAATCTAGACTATAGCATTTGCATTTTAGAGCAAAGTTTTTTTTAAGTCAACGCAGTAAACAAAAATTAGGATAATAAAGACAATTTGATCACCATTACAAACGGATACTATTTTCATATGCTGCTTTATTTCAATAGACTCATCTTCTATTGTGTTACATTTGAACTAGCTGTTTTAAGTCACAAGGGTTCTATTTAGTCATACATAATGACAAATCCTTACCTCTCCATAAAGTAAATCTAAACTCCGGCAGCAAAAATTGGATAATGTCATTTTAATGTCACCACTAGATTTTAAGTATGGGATAAATCAATTATTATAATCGCAGCCCTTGTGTAAATCACTAAAGGCAAACCAACCTCAGGATTATATGATGAATCTGACAAGTATTCAAGGTTTCAGCATATTCCCAGTAATGAGGATTAAGCACTTGCTATCTTGTGAAAGAAAAGTTTTATTCAGTTACTAAGGAATATGCGCGTAATCATTAAGAGGTCAGATTAACTAAGGTAACTTTGCAAAAAAGGGCATCCAATACAACATCTGCTGGAAAATCAATGATAAATATGTCAATTCTTCTTGTAAAAAAGGAAAGATTAAGAAACTTAATGCTATATTTTTAAGAATGGAGAAGAATCATAATGATATTGTAAAATATCATTATAAAACTTTTTGACATTTTTATGTCAAGAAAAAGACGTTTGTTTCTTGAACCAAGAGCAAACAGTGATTTCTGAAATCCACGGGCAATTCAGTCAAGCCCAAATAAATCCTGATTCTACATGAAGGGATTATGTAAAAAAGGCTCTGGACTAGTCTACCCTGTTCATTGCAATTCCTCACACTTCACACACACACACAGTGCAAAGTTGTAACAAAAGCATATTTTAATTGAATAATTTTGCTCCAAAAATAAAATTCACTCTAAAGATTCCATGTAGAGAATAAAATATAATTTGTATATTATTTTCCCCAAAACTAGCAAGTTACATTTTCTGTAGTGGAATGTGAAGCACAGAACCAGTTCTCTGCAGGAAGACAGCTGATAAGGGCAAAATGATTTCATTATATCATTATTTATAATTTAATTATTAAAGAGAGCCTATGCTTAACTGTCAGAATATTTTTTTTATCAAAGTCTGATATCAGTATTTACATGAGTCTCCCCTTTAAAGGATAGCAGTATATACATTTCAGTATATATGTATATATATCCTTGCAAGTACGCTTGGGTTTTATCTCAAAAAAATTGTTTTGTACAAGTATTTTTAATTAATGAATGGCTCTTGGGATACTTTCTGTTAATTGGACTAGGATTTTAAAATATCTTCCTCAGCTTTCCTTTCTGTCCTTCTGTCCAATATTGCAAGTTTATTTTTTAAATAGCAGAATACTAAATTTCATGTTTGTTGTTATGAGTAAACATATTTATATAGCTTTTTTAAGTGTAATTTCTTTTTTAAAAAAATTGTATGTATCTGTGTATATGCATGCTTATAGTTGTGGTTTAATATGAACTGTGATACAACGGTAGTTATAGATGAACTTATTGAAAAGGTATATAGTTTATTCAAATTTTACAGTCCAAAATGTCAGGGAATGCCTATCATTCTAAAAACAAACAATCATGGACGAAAATATTCAAAAAATATTAATTAGTTTTAAAGCATAAATTGCAATAATATTAAATTCAGGGGGGAAATGTTATGCAAAATCATAAGAGATTTAAATTTTAGAATGCTGAAATCAAATGCCTAAAATATATTGGTAGAAACATTTGCACTATGGACTATAGAAATAATGTTTATGGATTTGTCTGGCTGCTAAATGGTTTCATTTGTTTAATTTACTTTTTCCTGCTAAAGGTTTTAATGATTTTTTTTTTAAAAAAAATGCCTCACATTGGATGCCATTGTCCCTCGGAACTGAATATTAATATCTGGTAAGGGTTCTAGATCTGTACAACTAATTGATCAAAGAGAAAAATATAGTAGTTTTTAAAGTGTTCTTTCACAAAATTACCTACAGAAATAGTTTGCAGTTAATCAAGGATTGTTAGTTACAGTAAATGAATTACACTAAGAAATATGCTGCCTAAAAGACAGGAACATATCAGCTGAAAGGATATAGTAAAAAGTGTAGAAAGATCATTGGGGTCTGTTCTGTATATGTGATAGAACAAAACAGAAATTTGCACAGTAGAAGTCTGGCATCTGGTGGTTGGGAGATGAAATGGCAGCCATTTTAGAAACGTGAGGGGAAATGTTAGAACCTACGTTAAAATGTCAGTTTTTATTACAAATGTACATCATAACTTCAAAGGTCTCTCAATTTTTCATTTGGAGTATTCGGAGTCCCTCCAGAGTATTTCTGAGTAATACTGGTTTCACTTTCCAGTTTAAAATACTGCAATTTTCCATTTTCTCAGAAAAGTGATCTCAAGGTACTCTTAGTAATTGTGGTAGAAACTAAGGAAAATTGGGGCTTTATTACGCCATCTCAAGTTTTGGAGAGGAAGAAACACTGTGATGATAAAGAGTGGAATTAATCCCCCACAAATTCTGCAACTGCAATAAATTATGCAAATAATATACATCTGACATGGTTTGGTTTTGGATTCTCTCCCTCACCACACACACACACACACATTTTTTAAAATGATTACGTTCCATATTCTGCAGCTATTCCAGATTCCCACACCTCCTGATTATAAGTATATGGGAAGGTTTCAAGAGGAGAAAGGCCACTATTTGCTCAATTTTTTGGTTGAGCCCCTAGACAAGAGACCTCTAGTGAGACTCCTCAAGTTAGAGGCTTGTCCTTTCTCCAAGGAAAGCATGAATATTCAAATTCTTCCATAGTTATGCATGCACTTTTCCCTTTGCTCTCCTGAGACGTGGATTGGATAACGGGTCCAGAACTCAGCCTGGTGGGCCCTTCAAACATCTATAGATGTCCAACTTTGCCAGGTGTTGTCCCTGGCCATGGGAAGAACATTTCTCTCTGTGAGATTGCTTGGTCTCAATTTTGTTTGCTTTTCCACTTTCCCATGCAATGTGCTCTCACCTTTCTCACTAGATCTAACTTGCTTGCGCCTCCATTTTGCTTATCACAATCCAAACATCGAGGATTACTCCAACAGAATTGTTTAGGTCCAGAGGATGATTACTTTCAGCACAGAGAGCTGGGACTACATAACCTTCATAATTCTTCTGCAGTACTATAATTCCAATTTTCTTCTCCCTCCCCGCTTCCCCCCACTCTCTATTCACTATAAATATGTCACTAGTAAGCACATTTATTACTCTGAAACACTCAGGTACATCTATGTTACAAACAGTAACTTGTTGAAACTAGTTTAACTGCCTTGGTTTATTGGAATAGCAATGGCAGAAGATCATGCTAACAGAAAGCTTCACAAACGGTTAATCTGCTCTTAGAGAGATAGAGGTTCTCCACACTGAGGCTTTTTGTCCCTGTGATATGTGGATGTATATACCTTTAAGAGGCCTGTAGCTGCTAGTCTCCAGGTCCTCATCGAAGGCCTGGGCGGAGTCTCTGTTTCTGTCAGTTGGTGTTGTGGGCCTTGCTGAGGGAGTTTGGTGTCACTGTTCTAAGAAGTTTTAGTAATAAAAGAATCCAGCAATGAAAAGACTCTGATGTTATTGCCTGGTAGTCTAGAGGCAAGTGGCAGGCTGAGCAGGTAAGCTCACCCGTATGGTCCCTATGCCTGAGGGATACTACATGGTGTCAGAAGTGGGATCTCCCCTTCAGAAATCCACTTGAAGAGGGGTTTTAGTGCCCGCCGCCATATTGGAATAAAACATGGAGCATTTTAAACCTCCTTCTGAGCTAAGCTTTATTGGGAACTTAGGAGAAAATTGGAGGAAATGGGAACAGAGACTACAACTATACCTTACAGTTACAAAAGCGGAGAAAGAGTCAGAAGACTACAAAATTGCTGTAATGCTGCACTGCATAGGAGAAAAGGCTTTAGAAATTTATACAGAACCTCTGATGGAAGATAGAGTGATCTACAGTTTGTCCAGTACAGACCCGCTTAGTGATCATATGCTCAAATCATTGCAAGAACACACATCAGCAGATACATGCCTACAGGGCTTGAAGACTCTACATATTAATGGCTGGCCCAGGAGGCGCAAGCAGATTAGGCCTGAACTTTATCCCTATTGGCCTCTCAGAGACAGTATTCGAATTGAAAATGACTTGTTGCTGGTGGGACACAAAATCATCATCCCCCAGGGCGCCAGAGACAACATGTTAAAACTGCTGCACTTACCACACCAAGGGGTCAATAGATCTAAAGCACATGCTCGGGCATTGATGTATTGGCCTCGTATGAATGAAGAGATAGAACGGTGGGTCAACAATTGTCAGCCATGCCAGGAACATCAGCCAGCCAATCAGAGGGAACCAATGATCCCTCACGAGATCCCAGACCTGCCATGGCTAAAGGTAGCAGCTGATATTTTCGAGTTACAAGGTCACTCTTACCTGGTAGTCATGGACTACTTTTCTAAGTTCCCTGAAGTTCTCCACTTGACAGATAAAACAGCTGTGACTGTTGTTGCCAGATTGAAGGCAACATTTGCACGTCATGGTATACCTAAAGAGATAATCTGTGACCATGTACCATTTGCGAGCCAGGTTATGAGACAATTTGCAACTGAGTGGGGGATCACCTTGACACATTCGAGCCCAGCTTACCCCCAGTCCAACGGGCAAGCAGAACGTGCTATACAAACCATCAAGCACATGCTATCGAAAACTCTACAAGATGGCGCTGATCCATATCTGGCTCTGTTGAACCTGCGTAATACTCCAGTAACAGGTTTAGATTTTGCTCCTGCCCAATTGCTCATGGGACGTTTACTACGGAGCACACTGCCAGCTATTACATCTGCCCTGAAGCCCAGGGTGCCACGTGGAGCGCACCCTAGATTACAAGATCGACAGAGGCAGCAGAAAGCATATTATGACAAGCACACAGCACCTCTTCCACCTTTGCAAGTAGGAGACAGGGTCAGGTTGAAAACAACTTTAGGTTGGATGCCAGCATCAGTAGCTCAGAAAAGAAGAGAGCCACGCTCATATGTAGTGGAGACTCCCCAAGGTCAAACTTATAGAAGGAACAGGGGGCACCTCAGGAGGGATTGCTTTTCCCCTATGAGTGCAACCAATGTGGATCTAGGGGTTGCAGAGGAGCTGGCATCCCCTGAGGCAGTGGTCTTGCCAGAAGGACCTCAAGGTGAGCTGGAGCTATCGTCAGATGTAACAGCAGATGGAATCAAACGGACACGGAGTGGGCGAGAAGTGAGACTACCAGCAAAGTTTAAGGACTATGTTATGGGATAGTGGTGAAGAGCTGAGATTGACAAGTTAAGATTTAATTGAACAAAAGTTATTGTTTTTATGGAGAAGGGGGGATGTGATATGTGGATGTATATACCTTTAAGAGGCCTGTAGCTGCTAGTCTCCAGGTCCTCATCGAAGGCCTGGGCGGAGTCTCTGTTTCTGTCAGTTGGTGTTGTGGGCCTTGCTGAGGGAGTTTGGTGTCACTGTTCTAAGAAGTTTTAGTAATAAAAGAATCCAGCAATGAAAAGACTCTGATGTTATTGCCTGGTAGTCTAGAGGCAAGTGGCAGGCTGAGCAGGTAAGCTCACCCGTATGGTCCCTATGCCTGAGGGATACTACAGTCCCACCAGGGCTTCTGCTTCTGGATTCTTTGCAAGATAAGATCAGCCCTTTACTAGCTCTCACCCCACCCCACCCCACCCCACTTTTCTCCCGTTTATCTGGGAGATCTATGGTTCATTAACAACAGCGCCATCTAGTGGCTGAATATATAGCACCACATCCTCTTGACATACAAGTCAGATTGATTGAAAGCGGATCTTTTTGTTAGCTCATTATTTCTGTTTCAAATGAAGGTGTGAAAATGCTTGGAAAACACAGGAGAGGCACAGGACATTGACGATATCATGTAAAGGACTCACAAAGTTCTGTGAGTAACCAATCTCAATCGCACGATAAATGCTCCATGTGGAGAAGCCCTTAGAGATGTAATAGCAGGGGTCACCCAGGGTGCATAGCTAATCAGCTCTCCTGTGGAATGGCCTGCCAGAGGAGACTCGTCAACTTAACAGTCTACTAGCACTCAAGAAAGCTATAATGACTGATCTCTTCCGGCAGGCCTATCCAGTGGAATTTTAAGATGTTTTTAGAAAGTTTTAGGATGTTTTTAACAATGTATATTATGTTTTAATTCAGTTTTATGTATTTTGTTGCTTATTGTTGTTCCCTGCCTCGATCAAAATGGAGCAGCGGGTAAGAAATAATTTGTTTTTATTATTATTATTATTATTATTATTATTATTATTATTATTATTATTGAGAATGCTGCCTACTAGCAAGGCGGAGCCAAAGACATTTTTGCTGCTTTAACCAGGGCTGCTTCTTGTACAGAGAAAAATAACTTCAGTTCTTGTGTCAGTATGCTTATGTGTGCTTTTTGCAACCTAGAAAAGATTACTTTTGCCAAGCCTTCACTTTGAGAACTCAGTTATTCAGCCACTTTTGCTAGCGGTATACTGAAATACCCTTTGTTAGACATTCCTGATGCTATCAGAGGGCTACATCTAAGGGTGCCTTGAATGGCTGCCATGACAGTTAATGATGCACAGTTTTTAAATGGGAATTACACACCTGCCATCATTGTACGCTGCTATCGCAAGAGATTCATTGTGGGTTGTGTGGAACATAGCAGGCGTCAGCCCTTGGAAACTGAGATGTACATAGGAAAGGAGGAGGATGCCTTATACGGAGTAAGACTCTTGGTCCATCCAGCTCAGTATTGTCAACACTGACTGGCAGCAGCCCACCAGGGCTTCAGGCAGAATTCTTTCCTAGCCCTACCTGGGACATTCAACTTGGGACTGAGCTACAGTCCTTCTCCAAACATGTGCTTTTAAGTATGTGCAAAATGCTTAGAAAGCAGAAACTACGTCCACACTTTTGTCATTGGAAGTGTGGCTTCTGAAACAGAGTGGATTTGCATGATCACAACGTTGTGGCTTAATTAAGCAACAATGGGTTGCAATACGGGCAGGTGGTCATTTTGAATATTCTAGCCCAGCTTGTCCTGTCTTCTAAATCTGGTGAGAGTGGGTTATTGCTATGGTTAACAAACCACCAGAACCCTGTGTTGGGGTTGTGGGTGGTTTGTTAACCATGCCAACAACCCACCCTTCCTCAGTTCAGAGGATATGACAAGCTGCAGTCATGGCCTGAATATTCAAAATGGCCACACCATAGCCCACCATTTTTTAAGGCACAGTAAGCTGCTTAATCATGCAAACCAGCTCAGTGTGTGTCTTCAAGGCAGCAGGCATGAGCCCCAGAACCTTAAAAAAAATTAATCTGGGTCTATTCCCCTTGTAAGTGTATGCAAGGGTTGTGATTCACTCCCCTGAGTGAATATTGGAACCATCAATGGATTAAAGATATTTAACTAATGCATGAGATTGATTAATCAAGAAATTAATCAATTAATTTGAAATAAGCGTTCATATCAATCAAACCTAAATATAAGTGCCTTTTGAAAGGTATTGAAAGAAGTGCATAATATAAACAAAAGCTACCATTTGCCTTTTCATAATGGGAAGTCCAGAAAGCCTCAGAAAGGTACTTTATTTCCAAAACATTTGATAGTTCACAGCGGTTGGACCCGGCTCCTCCCTTTCTCCTCTCAGATTGTAGTCACAACATATTCCAGTCAGAACATCTAATTGCCATCACTCAGAAGCTCACTTGAAGTGAAATTGCTATGCCTGGCTCCTCCCTTTCTGTCCTCAGACAGTGAAAGGACCTGCAGTCTTGGGTCAGATGGAACCTTAAACAGTGGGGGACCAAGTTACCTAAAGGACGTCCTTCACTCATACCAGCCTGCCTGCACTTTAAGCTTAGGAATGGAGGCCCTTTTTGCTTGTCTGCCACCAAGAGCACTCAGGTTGGAGGGTATAAAGATGAGGGACTTCTCTGCAATGGTCCCATATATCTAGAATGCATTACCAACTGAGGTCCATCGAGCCTCATCACTGTAGGCTTTCAGGGAAGCCCCCCAAGATTCATTTATTTTTCCATTTTCATTTATTTTTCTTGAGGTGTTTTTACTGGCCTGCTGATGGTTTGCCTGAAATTATTTTGGGGGAGGGGTAGTTGTTTTACTGTTTTATTTATTCTGGGTTTTATTCATTCTGATATTTTATTGTTGGATTGTTTTTATCGTGTGAGCCGCCTTGAGAGAGTTGTACCATAAAATATGTAATAACAAAAATATGTAACAACAATAAAGAGCTAGGTAGCAGACCACCCAGTTGTCAACACTCAGAGGAGTGCAATGAAATTAGAGTCAGTAAGTTTGTCATAGGCAACAAACTAACAAGAACGCAGTTTTGTGGGAAGTGGGGATATGCTTTGCCAGAGGGGGCAGAAGCATATTTTATTTATTTTTAATGTATCCTGCTTTGGGGATCCTTTGGGACTGAAAGGCAGGCTAGAAATATTATTTTATTTTATTTATTAAGATATTCGTATCCCACCCTATATCACAAGAATCTTAGAGTGGTGTACAGATAAAATCATACAAACAATATAAAACAATAAATATACACAACTAAAAACAAATTAAACCATTCATTACATGGCTTGGGACCACAATACCTGACAGAACACCTTTCCCAACATGAACTTACCCAAATACTACATTCAACATCTAAGGTCCTCCTCCAGGTGCCTACTCCGAGGGAAACTCAGGGGCTGGCAACAAGAGAGAGGGCCTTCTCTGTGGTGCCCCCACTACCATTGTGGAACAATCTCTCTGACGAGGCCTACCTAGCGCCGACATTGTCATCTTTTCGGTGCCAGGTCAAGACTTTGCTCGCAGGCATTTAGCAATATGTAATGAGCCTGGGCCTGTCTTTTTTTGAGGGGGGGGGGCATTCATCGTTTCTAAAGTTGATATAGTGGTTTAAAATGTATGTGAATTTTGAATGTTTTGTGGTTTTTAATTTTTGTATATTGATTTTAAATGTTTTATCTTATGTGAACCACCCAGAGAGCTTCAGCTATGGGGTGGTATATAAATGCAATAAATAAATAAAACCAGTACAAAATTTAAAAACAGTAAAACCAATTAAAACAATTAAAACTATGTATAGGTTTGGTGAATATTAGCCACCAAAGACTTTGTTAACTTGGCGTGGCTTAACTTGGCGTCAGAATAAAACCAGCGTTGACGCCAGTCAGGCCTCCAAGGGAAGGGCATTCCACAGCTGGGGTGCCACAACAGAGAAAGCCCTCCCCCATGTCCCACCATAGTGTATGTCTCGTGTTGGTGGGATGCGGAGGAGGGCTCCTCCAACAGAACTCAAATCTTGGGCAGGCATATATAGGGGAGGCGCTCTCTCAAGTATTGAGGTCCCAAGCCGTTTAGGGCTTTAAATGTCATTACCAACACCTTGAATTCTGACCAGAAGCATATAGGTAGCCAGTGCAATTCCTTTAAGACCAGTGCTATGTGGTCTCTGTAAGATGTACCGGTCAGCAGTCTAGCTGCTGCATTTTGCACTAGCTGCAACTTCCGAGTCATCTTCAAGGGCAGCCCCACGTAGAGTTCATTACAGTAGTCTAATTGGGAAGTTACCAGTGCGTGCACTACTATGGCTAGGTTATCCCTGTCCAGGAAAGGCTGTAGCTGGCAGATCAGCCGAAGCTGACCCCAAGTACTCCGTGCCACGGAGTCCACCTGGACCTCCAGTGACAAGGATGGATCTAGGAATGCTCCCAAGCTATGCATCTGCTCCTTCAGAGGGAGTGCAACCCCATCCAGAACAGGTTGTTTACCCAATTCCCTGAACTTGGGGAGCACAAATCCACAGAGCTTCTGTCTTATCAGGATTCAGCTTCAGTTTATTAGCCCCCATCCAGCCCATTACAGCCTCCAGGCACTGGTCCAGCATCTTCACCGCCCCAGCTGGCTCTGATGACAAGGAGAAGTAGTGCTGAGTATCCAACCAACCAATCAACAATTCTTGTTACTTTCTACTAACACATTTACTTTTTCTCAGAAAAGTCCATGTAGCTATCACAGGAACTATGTAGATTTTTCAATCCAAGTTCAAATATAATTTGACATTTGTTGTTTCTCTCCCTTTCACAATTTGCATTTGACACCACCTACTAGGGCTTCCGAATTTAAGGTCACTCCAAAAAGCAAAACAAAAATTAAATCTCCTGAAAAGTGCTGGTGGTTCAACTTTCAACAATCCAGTCAATATTCTGCTTGTCTGGATTTCATTGTTTTCAAAAATGGGGAGCTTGCAATGGATACAGAAAAGTGAAATGTGAAAATCTGTCAAATTTTGAATTTCCAGGTTGGGGGGTGAGTCCTCTTTAGATGTGTGTTCTTGGCCTTTACAAGTACTAATTAGATTGAACTTAGCTAGTTATGCAATGTGAAATGACTGCAGCTGCAGAATTGCGTCATTAGATGCTAACAAGATAACATTAAAAACGTGAAGCTTTGTTAATGAACTCTTCATCCATTTAAACTGTGTCTGAAACATTCAGTCCAGCTTCTACACAATAAACAAGTGCAGCACCTGACAGAAAACCTATTGATCAAAAGTGATATATCCAGAAGCAACATACTGTTTACAGTAAGTTGTCATTCAATTGAATAATGATTTAGCCATTTACCAGGAAAATCCTTACAAATTGAAGTCTAATACACAGATACTAGGTCTTCCTGATGGCACCACTTTGCCAAGATTAAGTCCCATAAAGTACTTCACACAAATTTTATTGAAACTACTGTACAGTACTTTATGTGTGGGATACAGAAGCACATAAAGTATCTTGCAGTAAATTTTGTAATGAATGGCCACAAACCCCTTATTAAAGGTCCCTATGTGAATGTTCAGCCTCTCAGAAGCTATTGCAACTCTGATGTATTTTTTCTAATAGTTTGCAGCCTACCAAAACATGTCAAGAAGATATAGGTATGGGCAAATGACTTAATAGTAAACATAAGTAATATATCATGGATGATGAGATTATCACAGCATCTATCTATCAAAAGGTGTGTCACCCAGTAGTTGACTGACCATGAATCCTTAGCAAGTTACTAGCATGGACTCTTTTGTATTTATTTCCAGCAAAGATTACACTGAGCTGAGTGCAGAATTGCTAGTGAATATTTCTTTTCTAGAGAACTAAACCTTTGCAGTTCAATAGAGGCTAACCTATTATTAATGCTAAGCTAAGAGAAAGACAGTGTGGTGTAGTGGTTAGAGTGCTGGACTGGGAGTCAGGAGATCTGGGTTCTAGTACCCACTCCGTCATGAAATTGCTGGATAACTTTGGGCCATTCATTGACTCACAGTTTAACCTACTTTAGAGGATCATGGTGAAAATAAAATGGTGAGGAGGAAGTCCATGTAAGCTGGCATGGGTTCCTTGCAAGAGGAAAAAAGGCAGCATATAAATGTAATTCATTAAACCAAAAACCTACGGTTTACAAAACAACGTTAAGGCTCTACAGTTTTCAACCAAGCACCAAAAAGCAGGGCAATTGGGAGTTAAGGCTCACAAGCCTTAACACCACGTCCTCCCTAAGGAGGCAGAAAGTGCAAGTGAAATTCTCATTCTCCCAAAGCGGATAAACCATGAGGACAGGATGAAGAATATGATATGCAGAGGTGACTGTGGGGTTGTGGAAAACTGATGCCAAGGTGCCTCTGGAAGTGGCAGTACCAGAAAAATAATAATGGGGGGGGCACAGAAGGGGCAAAGCATATTTCTTGGTGGGCAGGCTGTATCCCACATGTTCAGATCTCTGAAAAAAAATTGTATATCTCACACTAAAATTGCCATCCTAACCATATATTCTGAAATAAATCAACTAAGCCAAATTCAGATTAGTGTAAGGAAAAATGCTTTCAAACAAGGCAGAGTCACTACACAAGCATTTCCTTGACATACAGATTAAACAGACAGAACACTTTCTTTAGGAAACAATTACTTTTGAACGAGTGCAGGCAGAACCAGGAAGATAGGCTCTTAGTGTAAGGAAAGTAAGAGCAAACAGACACCTGGGCCCTGTACACCTAGGAGACCCAATTTATGTGAAATAGTAGTCTAAAGATCCAAAAGATGAAGTTTTGGAAGATAAAGCTGGGTGGGTTTTTTTAATTGCAATCCATTGCCTTTGTAATATGGAATAAAAGAAAAAGAGGCATTGAATATGGTGGGATTAATTTACGAGTAAACATTCGTAGGCTTGCACTGTGAGTAAATTCTTCCCACCCCCCATTCCTGTCCTAAACCTCTGAGGAGAAATAAGGAAGGCGTGGAACAGGTACAGATTAATTATCCCCCCCCCCTCTCATTTTTCCTGACCTACTGTCCTGAGGGAAAAAAGGAAGAGATCCATAGAATAAACAGATTAATTCTTTCAAGGGTGTTTTAGCTGGCTCCGGCTGCTGGTGCTGGAGTATAGTTTGGAGAACTGCCAATAATAAGTTTAGGTATCAGGAGTTTTAAGTGTGATGCAGTTATGAGTGCCCCCACCCCAAACTTCAGTTATCTAACCCTAATTGGTGGGGCAGAAAGTGGCTTCACTGGAGGCAGAGCCAAGGGGATCAACACCCCCGCCCCTCAGAAACCTCTCAAGAATAACACAGAGAAAGCCATTTGTGGCAGAGCTCACTTTCTGAAAGCAAAGGGAGGTGCGAAAGGAAGACGCCCATTTGGGTTTGGGTTACATAATTGCAGCATAGTATGTTCCCAGAACCAATAGAGAGCAGGCTTTCTTAAGTGTCTTTAAAAAACCCATTTATCCAGGGTATGTCACAACCCAGAGAAAGGTATTTATAGACAAGACCACTTCTCCAATATTTAAATTAAAGGGGGATAGGAGACTAGGGAACCCATTTCACACGTAGGCAAACTGAGGCAGCAGGCAAATAAGAGTCAATGAATGCAAGGGAGAGAGTTTGGGTTACATAATCACATGTTCAAAGGAGAAAAAGAAGTGGCCCATCAAACAGAAGGAACTTAGCCAGGGATGTGTGTTAACTTGCACCACAAAAAGGAAAGAGAGGATTTTTTAAAACTACATGTTCACAATATAATCGATACGCATTATATAGCAAAACAAAATGGATTCTTGGCCCATACATACACACACACACACACATACATACACGTGGTTGCAACACCTCTCCAAAGAATTAAGGTACCAGCAATAACAGCCTTAAGCTAAAATATGCTGGTAGTTTTTGTATCTTTATCCCTGCCTCTTTTGCCTTTGGCTTCACCCTCTTTGCCTTGCCCCCTCCCCTGGATTATGTCTCCTGGCCCCAAGAGTTTACTGAAATTGAATTTGGCCTTGGGCTGAAAGAGGCTCCTTACCATCATACCCCCCCCCCCCAACAGACCTGGAGCTGCCATTCTGAGGATCCTGTGAGGAGATCTGAGAAGACACTCATATTGTTATGTGTTTGGGGTCAGTCTAAATTACCTCCAGGGCACCCTTAACAACTCAAGGTGTCTGAGTAAAAGAGATTGAGGATTCCTCCCCCACCACCACCACACACACACAACTATAATTCCTAAATACACCCTGGACAAAGCTGGTGTTATGCTTTGCAATATGTAGCCCCCCCCCCCCCCGGAGAAATATCTAGAGTTCAATCTCTTTTTGACCCTGAAGGGCTGCAGGAGAAAGGGAGGTTCTGAGGAGAAAAAAGGAGAGTGAGATGGTGAAGAAAGGCCTTGAGGAAATGGAGGAGGGAGAGTGACAGAAAACACAAGAGGCTGAGAAAAGACCAGGAAAAAGCAGCAATAGTGAGTGGTCCACAATCCTTTTTGGGTCAGTGGGAACATTTGAGATTTTGAGAGAGTGCCCCTAAATGGCTGCTGACAAGGGTGCCCTGTCCATTCATGAAATGGCTACTGTAGTGAGTGAGCAGAAATATGGGCTTCAAAATGCTGCTAAGAGACCTGTGTAGCCTAACACAGTGAGTTGATTTTAGCTGACAAGAGCAGGACAAGATCTATAGTACTGCTTATAATGGTTTTGACAACTGTTCAGGCCCAGGACACATTCCATATTCCGTTTTCAAACCGTTTTCAAAGGGTTGTATCCTGCTTGGTGTAGATCTGGCCCAGGTCTCATTCCCTGGATGGGCCGCTCATAGTTACATCACCCTTTTCTCATAGGGTCGTATTTCAAAATGAGCTGGGAGGTTTTCATGCCTAACAAGGTACCAAGGAAGGCAATTAGCTTTCCCAGCTTGAATGCTTTGGGATCCTGTGAGAGAGGGAGCCTCCCAGCTTCTTCTGAGAGGGGGGAGGGATGCAGCCTGTCAGTGGGGCCTGGCCAGTCACAAAACACTCAGTAACCAGAAAGCAAACTGGTGGGGCTAAAACAAACGTCACTTGCCCAAGAATGAAAGTCCAAGGCAGAGCTGGGGTCCAAGCTCTAAAACCAAAACCATTCTTTTGAACAGAAATAAAGATGGCACTGGAGGGCAACATGTTTGTTTGTTTGTTTGTTGCATTTCCATACCGCCGGAGCTCTCTGGGCGGTTCGCAAAAATTAAAACCATTCAAAGTATAAAACAACAGTATAAAACTATAATATAAAATACAATATAAAAGCTCAACCAGATAAAAATCTCTCAATATAGCACACACACACCATTTTAATTTTAGAAAAGCTTATGAAATAAAATAAAAATCAGGGACATCAAGAGAGACATCTGTGGTCACATTGGCACAAACAGACACCACGTTGCAGAGCCTAGGGCTTGGGAGGCCAGGTGTCCCATTTTGCCAAAGATAGTCCTCCCAGAGTGCAGGACACAAAATAATGGACTCAAGTTAAAGGAAGCCAGATTCCAGCTGGACATCAGGAAAAACTTCCTGACTGTTAGAGCAGTGCGACAATGGAATCAGTTACCTAGGGAGGTTGTGGGCTCTCCCACACTAGAGGCCTTCAAGAGGCAGCTGGACAAGCATCTGTCGGGGATGCTTTAGGGTGGATTCCTGCATTGAGCAGGGGG
This sequence comes from Elgaria multicarinata webbii, assembly GCF_023053635.1. Lineage (NCBI taxonomy): Eukaryota > Metazoa > Chordata > Lepidosauria > Squamata > Anguidae > Elgaria > Elgaria multicarinata. The sequence goes on from NC_086174.1 coordinate 35,360,393, forward strand.
TTGGACTTGATGGCCTTGTAGGCCCCTTCCAACTCTGCTATTCTATGATTCTATGATATTTCAAGGTTTGTCAGAGGACAGGCATCTATTTAAGGTCCCCTTGACTACAAGGGCTGTTCAGTCTGGTTTGGGGTCAGCACATTCCTCCTTCACCTATCTCACTACTGTATGAACCAAAATCCCATGATTTCCACCACCCCACAGGGTTGCAGTTAGGAAATGTGGGATTACATTGGGGAGAAAAACTAGTCATCGCAAGTACAGTGGCCTTCCAGAAACTCTCGGTCTGAGGGCCAAAAAAGCCATGAATTCATTCACACAATGAGCAACTGGATATTGGTTTATTAAATGCTTTTATGTATTGCTTTATAGACTGACCTCACAAAGCAGTTTACATGACATTTTAAAAGCAATGAAATCAGTAAAATTGTGCAATCAAAAACAAAAGACAAACAACTCTTTGACATGGAGAAGCTGATTCTGTTTCTTCCCCTCTCAGGGCAAGATGGGAGTCTGCATGCCAGTGGTGCCACCCTCCACTGGGTCTTGGGTACTGGTGCAGGTTTACAGTGCCCATAAGGTGCCTCATCAGGACACCATCCCTGTGGCTCATTGAGCCTGCAATGGGGCAGAGACACGTCTTAACCCCACACAAGTCCTGGGCACAACATGTGCCAGAAGAATAAAAAAGTCTACGTCACATCAAACTGGAAGCTCTGCGCCTTATTTTAATGGGACAGGCGGTTAACTCTGCCCTTGCTGGAAGTCCAATCCCATCCCTGGAAGTCCCACATCCGGAGTCCTGCCCCGGAAGGGGGGAATCACTGGATGGGGGTCATATGACTCCTAGGTGAAGTCATCATACCTCCATGGACCAATAGGATGGGGGTGGAGAGCCCTGCTGTATATGCGGGGGAATGGAAGCGACCCAGTAGGGGCCATTTTCAACCCCATGCCCAGATGTCCTACCCTGGAGGGAGGGATCATCTGATGAGGTCATGTGACCTCTCTACAAACTCGTCATGCCACCTTGTCCTCTTCAGCCACCATAGCATGAGGAGTTCGTAGAGGGGTCACACGATCCCAGGTAAACCCTCCATCCAGGCCAAGATATTTTAAACTCGGAATTCTTGGGATGGAGTTGGAAATGATCCTGCATCTGCTACCTTGCCTCCTGGACTTTGCCCTGTAATAGATGCTCTGTTCTACTGACCCTTGGACTCCTCTGTGACTCTGCTTCTGGACTGTGTAATGAATGTGAATGCCTGACTGTGTTTTGTCCCCTGACAGATATGTCGACCCCTCCTGCCTAAGCCTGAACCCCAGTTAGGGATGTTGGGGGAATCCATGCTGGGGGTGGAGCTTCACAAGCTTTTGTCAGCTCAGCCCCACGGATTCCATTGTGTCTTCCACCAACTGGCCCCACTCAGTGTACAATGAGTCAGGCCAGCTTGTGGAATTCTCTGTTATTTATTTTGCCCAAATTTGGCTGCAAATTTGCATAATTTACAGGTAAAATGTATGCAAATCCCTATTTGCACAAATTAAGCCAAAACAAACAAAAATATATGTAAACCCACACGACTCAGGTCGCAAAAGCAAACTGGAGTTAAGCGTGCCACGGAAGTCCAGCAAGCCCCAAAGGGCTAGATTTCTCGGCGACAGACATCCCTAACCCCTGTATCTAACTGCTTCCAGTGCCCCACATGTATGGCAGGGGCTCAATGGACAAATTCATAGAGGAGTCATATGACCTCCATCAGGCGATGCCTTGATCTGGAACGTCCGTGGATGGGGTGGGGCTTCTGGCAGATGTGGGGCTAAACCCCCCTTTGAATAAGGGGGAAGGCTTAGAATTTGATGTGAGGTAGCCTTTCCAAGAGTCCGTTGATCTCTTCACTCTGCCTCCCATTGCAAGCTTACCCAATGCCAAGTCCAAGCACCTTTCATTGTGCCACATGGAGACAGAGACAAGGGAGGAGGATGGAGATGTTCCCTTGAACTGGACGAATGGAGGGGCATTGGCTACGAATGCTTCCTCCCCTGAAGCTCTGGGAATGGGTGTCCTCACTCGGTTTCAGGCCCAGGGGAAGCAGTGTGCACACAGCATTCACTGCCTGTTTTGGATCACTCACTGACTGGACATTACTCCCAGAAGGAGTTGTTGTTATGGTGAAGGGCTGCAGTCAACTGAAGCATTGAGATGTCTGGCAGAGCAATAGAGGCCTCTTCAGTTTCAGCTAGCCTCTTGCTTCCACAGCTGCCTTTCTGAACAATGTACCTCCTCCTAGTCCAAGAAGAGATGCCCAGGCAGTTTGAACCAACCCACAGTATTTCCACAGTATTTTCGGAAGGTGTGTCTCCTTCTCCACTGTGCCCCATTCATCTGCCTCAGAAGGACACCATGTCTGTCCCTGATTTAGCCTGCAATGGGGCAGAGAGAGGTCATATCCCCCCCTCCACAAGCCCTGGGCACAACATGCACCAGAGGAGTGAAAAGGCTACGTTGCATCAAACTGAAAGCCTTGCACCTTATTTTAAAGGGAGAGGTGGTTAACTCTGCTCCTGCTGGAAGTCCAGTCCCATCCCTGGAAGTCCCACTTCTGGAGTCCTGCCCCGGAAGGAGGGATCACTGCATGGGGGTCATATGACTCCTAGGTGAAGTCATCATACCTCCATGGACCAATAGGATGGGGGTGGAGACCCCTGCTGTACATGCGGGGGAATGGAAGCGACCCAGTAGTGGCCATTTTCAACCCCATGCCCAGATGTCCTACCCTGGAGGGAGGGATCATCTGATGAGGTCATGAGACCTGTCTACAAACTCATCCTGCCACCTCGTCCTCTTCAGCCACCATAGCATGAGGAGTTTGTAGAGGGGTCACACTATCCCATCAAGTAAACCCTCCATCCAGACCAGGACTTTTGAAATTGGGAATTCTTGGGATGGGGTTGGAAATGATCCCACGTCTGCTACCTTGCCTCCTGGACTTTGCCCTGTGATGGATGCTGTGTTCTACTGACTCTTGGACTCTTCTCCACTCTGCTTCTGGACTGTGTAATGCATGTGAGTGCCTGACTGTGTTTTGTCCCCTGACTGCTATGTTGACCCTTCCTGCCTAAATTAGGGATGTTGGGGGAATCCATGCTGGGGGTGGAGCTTCACAAGCTTTTGTCAGCTCAGCCCCATGGATTCCGTTATGTCTTCCACCAACTGGCCCCACTCAGTGTGCAATAAGTCAGGCCAGCTGGCAGAATTCGTTTAAAAATATATCAAAATTTGGCTGCAAATTATGCAAATCTGCATCATTTACAGCTGAAATGTATGCAAATCCCTATTTGCACAAATTAAGCCAAAACAAAAAAATATGTAAACCTGAACAACTCGGGTCGCATAAGCAAACTGGCGTCAGGCGTGCCGCAGAAGTCCAGCAAGCCCCAAAGGGCTGGATTTCTCGGCGACAGACATCCCTAACCCCTGTATCTAACTACTTCCAGTGCCCCACATGTATGGCAGGGGCTTAATGGACAAATTCATAGAGGAGTCACATGACCCCCATCAGGTGATGCCTCGATCTGGAACGTCCGGGGATGGGGTGGGGCTTCTGGCAGATGCAGGGCTAAACCCCTCTTTGAATAAGGGAGAAGGCTTACAGTTTGATGTGAGGTAGCCTTTCCAAGAGTCCCTTGACCTCTTCACTCTGTCTCCCATTGCAGGCTCACCCAATGCCAAATCGAAGCACCTTTCATTGTGCCACATGGTGAGAGAGACGAGGGAGGAGGATGGAGATGTTCCCTTGAACAGGATGGGGGGGGCGCATTGGCTGCGAATGCTTCCTCCCCTGAAGCTCTAGGAATGGGTGTCCTCACTCAGTTTCAGGCCCAGGGGAAGTGGTGTGCACACAGCGTTCACTGTCTGTTCTGGATTTCTCTGCGCAAGACAGGATCCACATTGGAGAAGGCCGGAGGTAAGGCTGGAGGCAGGGATAGGCCTTTGGAGTGCACTGTGGACGAAGTGGTGGCTAGAGATTTCTCCCAGAAGGAGCTGTTCTTATGGTGAAGGATTACAGTCAACTGACACATTGAGATGATTGGCAGAGCCTCTTCAGTTTCAGCTTGCCTCTCGCTTCCACAGCTGCCTTCCCCGACAGCATAGCTCATTCCAGTCCAAAAAGAGAGGCCCAGGCAGTCTGAGGCATCCCAGTCCCTGCTTTCCCGCTGCTAATGCTTTCTCTCCTGAAGCTCTAGGGATGGGTTTCCTCACTCGGTGTCTGAACCGGGGGAAGCGGTGTACACATCGTATCCACATCAGGGAAGGCTGGAGGCAGTGCAGGACCTTGGAGAGCACGGTGCATGAAGAGCTGACCAGACGTTTCTCCCATAAGGAGCTGCTATTCAGGTGAAGGACTGCAATCCACATAGGCCTTAAGAGAGCTGGCTGCACCTGGTCTTTCAGTGGCTCCCCCCCCCCCCCCCGTTGCCTATTAACTGGAGTTCTTCAAGGGCCGCTGTCAGGTTCCGTAGTCCTGTGATCTTGGTGGCTGAGGAACAGGGAGAGATGGAGGTATAGAAGGGGGTGCTAAGGACGCCCGCTGAGGTGATATTATGTGACCAAGTCATTTGCAGGGTCCTCTGGAGCCTCAGATCTAGGGGACGCCTTCCCCAACACTAGGAACACCCCCATCTCACCTGACATGATCCAGGCTTTGACTGAAGTCATTCGTGAAATTTTATAGAATCAGAATAGTAGAATTGGCAGGGGCCTATAAGGCCATTGAAACCAACCCCCTAATCAATGCAGGAATCCACCTTAAAGCATCCCTGACAGCTGCCTCTTGAAGGCCTCTAGTGTGGGAGAGCCTATGACCTGCCTAGGTAACTGGTTCCATTGTCGTACTGCTTTAACAGTTAAGAAGCCTTTCCTGATGTCCAGCCAGAATCTGGCTTGCTGTAACTTTAGCCCATTATTCCGTGTCCTGCACTCTGAGATGATCGAGAAGAGATCCTGACCCTCCTCTGTGTGGCAATTTTGCAAGTATTTGAAGAATGCTATCCTGTCTCCCCTCTTCTCAAGGCTAAACATGCCCAGTTCTTTCAGTCTCTCCTCATAGGGCTTTGTTTCCAGACCCCTGATCATCCTCATTGCCCTCCTCTGAACACGCTCCAGTTTGTCTCCATCCTTCTTGAAGTGTGGAGCCCAGAACTAGATGCAATACTCAAGATGAGGCCTAACCAGGACCGAACAGAGGGCAAGCAGTAACCTCACACGATTTGGAAGCTATACTTCTATTAATGCAGCCCAAAATAACATTTGCTTTCTTTGCAGTCACATCACACAGTTGGCTTATATTCAGCTTGTGATCTACACCAATTCCAAGATCCTTCTTGTTTGTAGTATTGCTGAGCCAACTCATCTTCTAACTGTGCCTTTAGTTTATTTTTCCCAGGTGTAGAACTTGGCATTTATCCCTATTAAATTTCATTCTGTTGTTTTCAGCCCAGCGCTCCAGCCTATCAAGATCACTTTAAAGTTTGTTTCTGTCTTCCAAGGTATTAGCTATCCCATCCAATTTTGTGTCATCTTCAAATTTCTAGATGAGTTGATGTGCCTGGACATGCATGGAGGCTTCCACAAGCGCTCTTCTAGACCGTAACCTTTCCAAAAGTTCAGTAGTTGTTGCACAATTGTAATTCCCCACTTGTCTTTTGACGAATCAAACAGGTACCCTGGCAGGTGAGGTGGAAGATCAAAGGAAACCGTGCTTTAGATGTCTAGCCCAATTCCACGAAGGCTGCCAGTTCAAGTTGCTCTGATAGGGAATGCAGCTGACCCACAGGGATGCAAAGACCTGGGACAAGGTCAGTGGGGCAGACAGAAGGGTGATGAGGGGCAGGCTTTCTTCTTCCACCAGTCTGAATATGTCTTAATGGTGCGCATACTTGTTGAGAAGTTGTAGTTCTAACTCAGGGGTGACAGTTGCTGCTGACTGGATCACGTGACCCTGGAAGCAGGTATTTCAACAATAGGCTGAACTGAATCCAATGGACTGACTACACTCTAATGGATAAAAGGATTGTGTTGAGCAAGCCAGGCAGTCCCCAATACAATTTGGAAATGGCACGAGGTGACCTCATTAAAGGACAGCCATTGCCCCTGGTTTTGGATTTCGGTCCCTATATCCTCAATTCCATGTTGGATGGGGCCAGGTGTCAATGGGCGTCCATCAGCGGCTTCAAGAAGGACAGGAGGGGCTTTTGGAACAGCAAAATACATCCTTGCTGGAGAGGCAAACTGACTGGTTAGCAAAGATGGGGCTTTTGTTGGCGGGTTGGTGCCTCTGTGATGTACAGCACATTGCTGTGGGGCGCATCACAGCGGATCCCATGGATTTTCCCATTGTACAGTTACCCAAGATTTCCCCTGGAGACACTGCATCAGAGTGTCCCAATTGGCCATGATACAAACACAAGTGGAGCTGGCGGCAGCGGCGGCCCTTCTCCTTGGCTGATTGATGAGCCTGTGCCCCATGAAGCTGCATGGGTTTAGGCTCCCGTAACCAGTTTCTCTGGTGGTACAGGCACTTGGCACTTCAATACCATAGTCCAGAGAACTGCCCAGTAGGGGACAAGCCCTTTTCTGGAGACAACAATTAATCAGGTCTGGCAACTTTGTAGGTATGTCCAGCTGAGCTAATTCATCTTAAAGAGGATCTAACAGACCCACCTGGAATTGATCAAGGAGGGCAGCCTCATTCCTATCTTAGACACAGAGCCAGAAAGGCATGCCTTCCAAGGATCTCTCAAACACCTGTATCATCTCAGCAAGGAAGGCCATATAGCTACTGAAGAGAGGGCTCAGGAAATAGGGAGTTGCCTGGACATCCACCAACTTTCTCTGGGGAACTAACATGACATCTTCCCCAAGATGGGTCAGGGGCAACATTTGCAGCTTCATTAGCCTTCCGTTGGTTTTGAATGTTCAGATTTCAGCTTGATGTTGGCCCACTTGAGCTCACAAAGCCTGGTTTGGAGCCAATAAAACCTGGTGCTCAGCTGTGAGAGCTCTCACCCCTTCTGTCTGGGCTGGAACAAGCTGTCCTGGCTCAGCAGGAGGCCCAGGAAAACTGGTCTGCAGGGATGGGGAGAGCAAGATGCTGGAGGCAGTGGGGACGATGGGCGGGTGGCAGTCTCCTTCTCTGGTGTGACTTTTGCTACATGAGCTCCCATGACATGTTGCAGGGCTCTTGTCAATGGCCCTGGCTTTTGGGTCCCTGGAACAGTGAAACAGCTTTGAGGAATCCTCCTTAAAAGGGAAGAAATCCTAGGATCCTTCTTCTTTGTCTTCTCATCTTCCATGAGGGGAGGTGTATTGGAATTGCAGGAGAACTCTTGACAGATGTGTAGAGCAAGGAACCCAAAGACAAGCCTGGGGATGAGTTTGAGATGTGTTGTCCCCAGTTTTTCTCAGAAAGAGATGTGAGGCATTGCTTCCCTTCCATGAAGAGTCGAGACAGACATTGCATGAGTGAGTTATTCAGCTGCCATGCTCATGCCGGCCTGGGATGTGGGGAAGGGTCAGTCAAGGGTCTCTAGGAATCAGGTTTCCAGAAACACTGGAAAGAAAAAAAGATGACCAAAATTGTCCTGTGTGCCTCTGCCTGTATTCTCCTATTAAGGCTGCAGTCCTACCCTCACTTATAGGCTTCCTCCCTCAGTTGGACTATTGTCACCACAAACGGTCATGGGTGCTGATCATAAAGACCGTATATGGCAATATTTTAAAGGCATTCCCTCTGTAGGTAGAAAAAGGAAAGCATTCTCTCTTTAGTGAGAAAAAGAGATGCCAGTCGTGCTTGTAATAATGAAGCAGTATGAAAATGCATCAATTCATTTTCATTAATTTCATTGTGTCCTACCAGTTGGGTATCTTCAACTACTAGATGGCAGATTTTCCTAACCAACACATGGCTTTGCATTCCAGCCAGATTGAAGCCACGGAAGGAAAGCAGTGGAGGCTTGTGGCTCTGATTTTGATGGGGCTGTGAATCCATTTTGGGTTTCCAATCAAAATCAACCAGATTTCTTAATGAGCTCTCCAAGGTGCTGAACCCTAGCCCCAATTTAGACCAGCACCTTGGATAGCTCCTTCAAAGTTCCGACTGACTCCCAGAATGGATTTACAGCCCCACTGAAATCAGAGCCATCAGCATCCACTGGCCTGAGGGCCAAAGTTAACCATCCCACCCTTGAGTGTGGCGTCACCCAGAAAAGAGCCCCCAAAGATGATCCTTAGAGTCAGGCAGGAACATATGGGAGAAGATGCTCCCATATGTTCCTGCCTGAGCCGTTGAAATAAACAGCTTTGCACAAACAAATAAACCAACTTTTCCCATAAATAATTAAAAATAAACCCACTTTTTCTGGGAGAAAATGCAATACATCCCATCCCTCATCCCTCATCTTGGGTGATATGTTTGTCCAAGTCTCCCGCTTCCCCGCCCCTCATTGCACACACACATTTCTTCAACTCTTCTTATGTCTCTCTCATGGCAATGACAGAGGCAGGTGCACCCAGGTGACTTGTGGCTATTGCTGCTTGCATGAGACCTGTGAGACCCTGAGGCTGCCCTCTTCTGAAGCTGCCACCAAGTGAGCACATCCTCCCCAGCCATGGGCTGAGCCTCTACTGTGATGACACAAACAGGCTCACAAGCCAGGGCTGCAAAAGTTGACTGCAATGAGCCCGCCTCAACCACAGATTAAGCTTTATTTATTATATTTATATCCCGCCTTTTCCCCTGCCAAGATTCCAAGGCAGTTTTATAATCATCCTCCTTTCCATTTTTATCCTCACAACAACCCTGTGAGGTAGATTAGCCCCAAAGTCACCCAGTCAGTTTCATGACTGAGTCCCAGACCAACACTCTGACCACTAGGCAACACTGGCTCTCAATGCCATCACTTGAGAAGCCCTGATGTTGCCCTCCTCTGAAGCTGGCAGTTGACAAGTTAGCAAGGTGTCTTCACCCACTGACTGATGTCACAATAGGCCAGAAGCCAAAGCTGGAAGGAGGCCTGGTATTAACTAGGGGTGTGCACGGACCCCCTCAATCCGCTTCGTGGCCCGATCCGGAAAATCCGGATCGGGCCCAATCCTCTTTGCGCCGCTCCGCCTGTCTCCCGCTCCACTCCGCGCGACGGCACCAGAGAAACCACCCACCCACCCCGCCCCCTTACCTTCCTCCATCGCGGGATTCAATTGAGGCCCCGGTTGAAGCCGGAAGAGGCCTCGGCCTTCACTTCCAGCTTCAACCGGGGCCTCAATTGAAGCCGGCGACAGAGGAAGGTAAGCGTCCCTCCTCCCTGCTCCCTCACCTGGCGCCGCCGCCGCTGCATGGATGGCGGCGCCGGCAGCACCAGATGAGTCCCCCTCCCCCCCACTTACCTGCAGGCGAAGCTCTGGATTGAGGCGATCCTTTTCGCCTCGATCCGCCGGCCCCCCAATCCTCTTCACCTCCGCCTTAAGGGTAGGCGAAGCCCCCCGCTCCGCTCCTGCTTCTCCGGTTCGAGGAGCACATCCCTAGTATTAACCTACGGCATCCTTGGCCAGTTGCTGGGGGCCACTGCTGTGCTGATATCTGCCCCCACCAAACACACACATCAAATAGCATTGAGCCACCCTTTAAAAATACCCACAATGTCCTGGAATGAGACTATATCACAGGTGCATCACAGAGAATGCACCAAAACAGGAAGGGACCCATTAGCTCAGGGCTGGGGAATTTCAGGACCTTAAGGCCAAATCTGGCCTTTCAAGAGTGCCAATCTCTGGCTCTTGCCACATGGCCATGCCCCCTTCACCTAGCCCCCCTCCCCCCCCACACAATCTTTTGGTGTTTTCCTGCTTTTTGTGCAATTTTTCCACCACTGTAAAAGGTTGAAATACCCCTGTAAAGGGCTAGATACTGGCAATAAGTATGGAAAGGGGTGTGAATGGGGTGCCCGATTTTCAAAAATTCCCCAAAAATCAGGGGATGATGGGATTGCTTTGAAACTTGGCGTGCGTGTGTATACCCCCATGAGGTGTCATGGTGCCAAACGTGAGGTTTCTAACTTGAACAGAAAAAAAGTTGTATAATTTTTTAGCTTTCAATGCAAGCCTATGGGGGGGGGGGGGGAAACGGAGCTCCAGATCCGGATCCGGAGCTCCGAGCGGAGCGGAGCGGAAGTGGGCAGAGCGGGGGCGGGGCGGAGCAGCCCGATCCGGAAAATGGCGGATCTGCAAGTGAAGCGGAGCGGGGGGTCCGTGCACACCCCTAGCTGAGAGTCAATGACTGGCTCAAAGTCATCCCATGAACTTCATGGCCAAATAGGGACTAGTACCTGTGTCTCCTGATCCCCGGACCAACACTCTAACCACTATACCACCCTGGCTCTCCCCTGTAATTTGGCTCTCAGGCTGCAACCATACACCTATTTACTTGGAAGCGAGACCCAACAAGTGGAGACTTCCTTCTAAGTAAACATCCATTGGATTGGATTATGATAAAGTAAAGGATAATAGGAATTGTCCTTGGAGATATTCGCAGAGCCTCTGAAGAGCCTGGCACCTTGGAGGTCATCTCTCTAATTGAATGTAGAGGTGCCTTATTTTGGCTTTTATATCAGTGAATATGATTAAACTCCTGCTGTTGTGCTAAATTTCAAAGATTATAAAAAATCAGGGGAATTAAAAAGGTCAGTGCAGTATTTCATTTCAATAGCAAATCTGTGGAGTAATGTTGTGCACGTGCGTTGGAGACTGCTTTGAAGAACCGCTTTGGGAAGAGAACTCGCCCCTGATTTCATCCCATTTGGGAAACTCCGCCCAGCTCTACCAAGTGAAGCATATCTGAACTTTGAGTGCTGGTCCCAATCCAGAGAAGTGGGAAGACCTGTGGATCCTGCACACTCAGTGAGACAGTTTCTTTCTGTACCGCATCGTAAGGGGAAAGGAAGGGAACCTCAGAAGCCACTTGTGGAGAGCTCCTCTCAAAGCCATTGTAGCATCTCTGCTATCCTTGAGAGAGCTGAATATCTCCCAACCTTGCTCTTGGCCTTGGGAGGGTCTAGTGACAGGGGCCAAAGATTTTACTGAATCCAGTGGAGGCTGGTGGCTCCAATGGCAATGGGGCAGTGAATCCTCTCTGGGTTTCAGTCAGAACCAGCCAGAACTTTAAAGCAGCTATCCAGGGTGCATCTTGTATAGCTCCTTTAGAGTGCTGACTGAAACCTGGAGTGGATTCACCGCCCCACTGATATTGGAGCCATCTTCCTCCAAGCTCCATCATCACCCCCAATTCAGGACAGATAAAAGGAAGTACTTCACACAGTGCATAATTAAACTATGGAACTCACTACCACAAGATGTAGTGATGGCCACCAATTTGGATGGCTTTAAAAGGGGGCTGGATAAATGCCTGGAGGAGAAGGATATCACTGGATACTAGTCCTGATGGCTATGTGTTTCCTCCAGTATCAGAGACAGCAAGCCTATATACACCAGTTGCAGGGGATCATGGGCAGGAAGGTGCTGTGGAATCCGTGTCCTGCTTGTGTGTCCTTGATCAACTGCTAGATGGCCACTGTGTGGACAGAGTGCTGGACTAGATTGACCCTTGCTCTGATCCAACATGGCTTTTCTTATGTTATTATACTGAGTCAGATCCAATGAAAAAGAAGAGATAGACTCTAGTGTTGGAAAATAGAAAAAGGTTTTTATTTTTTGCTACATATATCTTCAATCTTTAAAAAATGTATTGTTGTAAAAGGACTTAATGTATAAAAAGCTCGACGTTTCGGATCTCCCGATCTTTCTTCAGGAGCTACAAATCAACGAAAAACTTTTTTATCAACACATACAATACTTACATTGAATTTTATCATAAATTGTATGCACATTAACAACATTAAAATATGCAAAAAGCAAACGAAAAGGGAGGAGAGGGAAGGGAGGATAGGAGGACAAGAGAAAAAGAGAGAAAACAAAGGAACAACATTGCTTTTAGTTCCATTTGTGGCAACCTCCCTCTTCCTTTGGATTACACTTGCCAACCCAAACTTTTTTCCATCATTTACATAAAGCCTACAATGTTGGCCTTGCAGTCAACCTTATTAGAATCACTGGCAAGTGATTCCTACTATTAAAATAAAACAAAATCGAGCTGATAAGTGATAAGTGCTTGCCAGTGATTCTAATAAGGTTGACTGCAAAGCCAACATTGTAGAGGCCGCACTAGAGACTATCTCTTCTTTTTCATTGGATTCGCATAGTGCTTTTCCCCCTCCTTCATTTTGACTTATACTGAGTCAGACCATTGGTCTATATAGTCCAGTATTCTTGACACTGTCTGGCAACAATGGCTCTTCTGGTGGGCATTTTTCCAGCCCGACCTGGAGATACCAGCAATCTAAATTTGGACCTTCTGCATGCAAAGAAGGTGCTTTGGACTGAGCCACTGCAATTAGAGCAACCCTGCTGATTGCTGCCTAAATTTCCATAATCACCTCCACAAAATTCCTTTGCACATTGTAGTCTAGATAACAGAGCAGCATGGTATATAACACAGCAAATGGAACCATGGTTCTTGAACCAGGAGGCCTGTGGGTTAGGCTTGGATTGCCTGTTCCTTGCACCACAGAGCAGAGGAGGAAATTTCATTTCATTTCATGTATTATGTTTCTAAACTGCCCCATAGCCAAATTAAAAAACATTAAAAGACAATATACAAAGTACAAAAAGAAAGGCATTTACATAAAACCAAATAAACAACGCACATTCAGATAATATATGTGTAAAAACAATTTTTAAACAATCGGCCAAAGACGATCCAGGACCTGATTAAAAAGTCATCTTATGCTGCCAAATGCCTGAGAGAAGAGGGCAGTTTTAATCAGACACCGAAAAGATAAAGTGTTAGTGCACCTGCGGGGCCACCACCGAGAATACCCTCTGTCTTGTTGCCCACACCACCTCTGATCTTCCTTCAGAGGAGGAACTTGGAGGAGGGCATTAGATGCTGAGCATTAGGGATGTGCTCCGCTTCTCTTCAGTTCAGAGAAGCAGGAGTGAGGTGGCCTAATTCGCCTCCGGAAAAGGCGGAGGTGAAGAGAGTCAGGGGGGCTGCGGATCGAGGCGAAGAGGATCGCCTCAATCCAGAGCTTCGCCTGCAGGTAAGTGGGGGGGAGGGACACTAATCTGGCGCTGCCGGCGCCGCCATCCATGCAGCGGCGGCAGCGCCAGGTAAGGGAGGAGGGACGCTTACCTTCCTCCATCACGGGCACCGCTGGCGCTGCCATCCATGCGGCGGCAGCACCAGGTAAGGGAGCAGGGAGGAGGGGCACTTACCTTCCTCCATCGCGGGCCTCAATTGTGGCCCCGGTTGAAGCCAGAAGTGAAGGCCAAGGCCTCTTCTGGCTTCAACCGGGGCCTCAATTGAAGCCCCCGATGGAGGAAGTTAAGGGGGCGGGGTGGGTGGGTGGCTTATCTTGCGCCGCCGCCGCTGTCCATATAGTGACGGCGGCGAAGCCGGATCTTGCTCCGCTCCGTGGAGCGGGAGACAGGCGGAGCAGCGCGAAGAGGATCGGGCCTGATCCAGATTTTCCGGATCATGCCACGAAGTGGATTGGGGGGTCCGTGCACACCCCTACTGAGCATAGTATATGGGTCAGTTCATGTCCAAAGAGGCGCTCCATCACGTATTGTGGTCCTGAGCCATATAAGGCTTTATAGGTCAAAATCAGCACCCTGAATTTGGCTCGGAAACATATAGCATCCAGTTTGAACCTGGATACAAACACCATGGCTCAACTTCTCCTGGTATTGAGGCAATTTCTAGAGAGCCAACCCAGTGCCCCTGCTTCCACAAAGTTCTCATATCTGGTGCACTTCTGCAGACTGCGCAACCTGTCCCTATGCTATCCCTCTGTGCTTCCTGACTACTACAGGTATTTTCCAGCACTTAAATCTGACTGAGTACTTGTTAGGGTTGCCCAGTGTCCAATTTACAGAGGACAGTCCTCTATTCTGGGAAGCTGGCAGAGGACAGACCTCTATTTCCAGGTGTCTTCTATTTGATGGGCTGTCCATTCCAACTCTGTTTAAAAGTCAAAGAACCAGAAGAGCAGCACAGGCCTAGATGTTGCCCATGAACAAGCTGAGCAGGCCCACAGGTCATCTGGTTACTCTTCTAAGCTATGGTGAGATGTATTTCTATTTAAAATATATTTCTACATTTGCACATTTGCAAATTGCTGTCTTCTTTTTTGGTGATGCAGTTCCCTTTTTTTGGCAATGTTTACATAGCCACCCTACCTGACATACAGTTCTCAATCATTAAAGCAAATGACAAAAGACCTCTCAAATGCGACCACCAACACCCACATTACCTGGCAATCTTAGCACCAAACTACACAGGATACTAAATGTGTCACTTAAACAAGTAGTTTCTTTCTAAAACTGTCAATAGCTACAGCAGGGGAAACATTTTTTTTTAATGTTTTTTTGGTCAGGGCTCCTGTTTGCGGGCTGGGAGGGGGTTAGCCCTTTCCTCTGCCACCATGGGGCCAATGAAAACCACCCTTCCCTGAAGCTGCCATTCAACCTAGGGGGAGAGCTCTTATTGGGACCAATGGGATTTCCCTTCCAAGGGCAACTAGCAGCTTTGGGCGAATTTTCATTAGGATCATGGTGGAAGCAGAAAGTTTAGAAACCTCCCTGATGTGTTTAGAAACCGTCCTGGTGAAACTCACATCCAGCAGTTGCTATTCATAGTTTTATAAAGGGACATAGTACTTGTGATGGTCTTTCACATGATGGGAACGCTAGCGTAGTGCTGTGCTGAGAATTTCTTCCATCTAATTTCCAGTCATTCTCATTCAATTTGCTAGAAAAGAAAGCGCTTTCAAAAAGAATTTGAAAGGGGAAGAAATTTCAGAGAAATTCTCATGGGTTGGGTTCAGGGTTCTTGTGCTTACTGTTCTTATGAGGTGGCTGAGGAGGGTGTGTGAGAATGTCCTGTCATTCACTGTACCATCATCTTTCTGGTTGCTTGTAGCCACCTTGGCTACCTGCTACTTCAATTAAAGCCCAGGGGAAGACATCCTGAAGTGCATCAGGCCTTAGGCCTTTTTCTTTTTTAGATCAGAAAACAGATGGAGCCTGAGAGACTGCAGAGCAATGGAGCGATTACGTAAAGTCAAAATCACCACCAAAATCACCACAGTGATTATATAAAGTCAAAATCACCACCAAAATCAATTCAAAATAAATTATAAAATGCCCTGAGAATGGTAGTCTCTTTCATGGGGCAAGGAAACTTTCAGGAAATTGGAGGTCAGATTTTGGCACAGTGCTGGTTACACCTCTTCCCTGGAGCTGGACACAGCACCCCACCCCCACCCCACACACACTTGCTAAAGGGATTTCCAAGAAGGACCAGTATGATCAGGACTTGGATTAGGGACAGATTAGGGACACCATCAGCCCTCAGAAATTTAACATTTGAAAGATCTTGCAGAAGGTGTTGAACCCTGAAGAATGACTACTAGAGATGAGCTAAAATTTCTCCGAAGTCATTTTTCTTAAAGAAAACATCTTGAGATTTCTTTTCTTTTCTTACCTCTAGAAATAAAAGGCCAATTTGCAGAATTATCTCCAAATTTCTTCCCCATTTTTGAGTGGGGTTCACTTTCGCTCTCTTCCCCCCCCCCCCCAAACACACACTATTTGCCATAACAACGCTGGGTAGGAGGAATGCAAAATGGGGGGCCTGGCTGCCAACACGATTTATGCTGTTGCCACTTGCAGTGGCAGTGTTAAAAAAAATTAGGGGAACAGAAGAAGAAGATGAGGTACAATCTTTACCAGTGGTGAGCCCTACCTGTGAGAAATAGATGGCAAATTTCTCCTCCCCCTGAAGAAATTTGGTGAAATTGTCCCTCCCAAGTTCTCTGCCCACAAATTGAGTGCAGAATTTCAAGAGACCATTTGCACACAACCTCCTCCATTGTATCTAATGATCATGGGTAGATTTGCAGCCCTTTTCCCTGTAGAAGGTGACAGGTACTTGCCGGCAGTTTCTCAACCATCCTTGTCTAGTTCCCATCTTGTGAATAAGAAGTTACAGCTTAGAAGGAAATGTCATATCCATGATGAGAGGGAACTGGGCCATTCCATCAGCCCTGCTGAAAGGCTGCCTCTGTCAGCTCACTCCCAGGGGAGACTGGTGGCTCCAGTTTTGGTGGGGGAGGGTTTCCATTCTGGGTTTGCGTTAGGGATGTGCTCCGCTTCTCTTCGGTTCAGAGAAGCAGGAGCGAGGCGACCTAATTCGCCTCCGGAAAAGGCGGAGGCAAAGAGAGTCAGGGGGGCTGCGGATCGAGGCGAAGAAGTGGGGTAAGTGGGGGGGAGGGTAAGTGCAGGTAAGTGGGGGGGAGGGGGACTCATCTGGTGCTGCCGGCACCGCCATCCATGCGGTGGTGGCGGCGGCGGCGGCAGGTAAGGGAGCAGGGAGGAGGGACGCTTACCTGCCTCCATCGCAGGCTTCAATTGAGGCCCCGGTTGAAGCCGGAAGTGAAGGCCGAGGCCTCTTCCGGCTTCAACCGTGGCCTCAATTGAAGCCTGTGACGGCTGCAGGTAAGGGGGCGGGGTGTGTGGCTTATCTTGCGCCGCCGCTGCTGCTGCCGTCCATGTAGCGACGGCAGCATAGCCGGATCTCGCTCCGTGGAGCGGAGCGGGAGACAGGCGGAGCGGCGCGAAGAGGATCGGGCCACGAAGCGTATTGGGGGGTTCGTGCACACCCCTAGTTTTTGTTACAACCAGCCAGAAGTCTAAAGCAGCTATCCAAGGTGCTGAACCCTATCCCCCAAAATGGATTCAGAACCTTAGATAGCTTCTTTAGATTTCTGGCTGGTTGTAACTAAAACTCAGGATGGAATCTCCTTCCACCTACCAAAACAGAAGGCACTAGCCTTCCCTGCTCATTCCTCAACTGTCCCCACAAGCAGACATTCCAGTAGGCTTCAGCAGAGGGAGATGAGATGCAAAGCAGGGCCATTCCATCAGTCCTCCTGAAAGTCTGCTTGCTTTCCCCCCCTTTTCCTTCCCCACTCATTTTTCCTTTAATGTTGTGCCTTTTTAGATTGTAAGCCTGTGGATTGTTTTATTTTTGTCAGTTATGTAAGCTATCCTGGGAGCCTTTTTGGATGAGGAATGGGGTTTAAAACTAGGGTTGGGCACAGACCCCCCTGATCCGCTTCGTGGCCCAATCCAGAACTTCCGGATTGGGCCCAATCCACTTCGGGCTGAGCCGGCCATCCCGCACTCTGCGCTGCCGCCAGGTAAGCCAACCCCCCACCCCCTTACCTGTGTCCGTCGTCGCGGGCCTCGGCCTTCACTTCTGGCTTCAACCGGGGCCTCAACTGAAGCCCGCGACAGACCGCGACGGACACAGGTAAGCTTCCCTCCTCCCTGCCCCCTTACCTGGCTCTGCTGCCGCTGCAGGGACAGCAGTGCTGGCGGCACCAGGTAGGCCAACCCAACCCCACCCCCTTACCTGTGTCCGTCGTGGGCTTCAATTGAGGCCCCGGCTTGAAGCTGTAAGAGGCCTCAGCCTTCACTTCCGGCTTCAACCGGGGCCTCAATTGAAGCCTGTCACGGACCGCAATGGACACAGGTAAGCCTCCCTCCTCCATGCCCCCTTACCTGACTCCATTGCCGTCGCCTCAGGGACTGCGGCAGCGGCAGTGCCAGATGAGTCCCCCTCCACCCCCTTACCTGCGTCCGGAGCTCCGGATTGATGCGATCCGGTTCGCCTTGATCCACAGCCCCCCTGACTGTCTTCGCCTCCGCCTTTTCCAGAAGCGAATCAGGACGCCTTGCTATTGCTTCTCCGACCCAAAGAGAAGCGGAGCCCAGCCCTATTTAAAACATGCTTTAAATAAACATACAAACAGGACCTTTTTGTTTTATTCATGCAAAGAGGTTTAATGCATTGGATGTTATCATAGAACAGTATAGCACTTTGCTAGCGTGTTCTCAGTTAAACATATTTTATCATGATCAAAGAAATGCCCACATGGCATTAAATGATACATGGGAGGAGGAAGGATGTGAAGTGACAACAGCCATCATTATAAATGTTTATAGACATACCTGAAGTCTTATCTAAAATTCATCCTGTTAAAGGACATGTTTTATGTTGTACGGTTCCTCTTAGAATATCAATCTAATAAGCACCAAATGAGGCTGAAGACAATGCTGTTATTTTTTAAAAAAAAAATGGAGAAAAATGATTAAAATGTGATAATTATGCTGATAGTTTATATGCTCAATCTAATCAAGCAAGCTCCCAATTTGTCATAATGTACACTCACTCATACATTATTGCTTAATTATAGCAACACTTCTATTTGGAGAGGCTGTCAATCACACGAATGCCCATCATTTTTCTTTATTTGCATTTAAAAGACGTATTATAATTCTGTTTTATACTGAGTTAGCCCTAGCCATTTTCTTGCTTACTATTAACTTGACTATTCTGTTTGTAAGGCTGTCACTAGGAGGTATTGTGAAGTCATATTTGCCTTTTCATCATTTATTCTCCCCACATTCGGTCAGTTTTCCTACCCATCTGTAATTAAAATTAACCCATCAAAGAAGAGGTATGACCCAGCGTCTGCCTAGCAAGAGAGAAACGGGGATAGTGCAGAGCTTGAGTATCTGGCCAAGCATATCTAGTGCCTGGTAAGTTCAGCAGCCATCTATGATTGCCCCAATCCACCCCAGGTGCAGAGCATGTGAGAACCCTCTTGGAAAACAGCATTGCTCAGTGTTAGAGCACATGGGTTGCATACAGAAGATCCCACATCCCATCCCTGACATTTCCAGTTAAAAAGATCAGGTAGCAAATGACGTGAAACACCTCTGGTTGAGACACTGGAGAGCTCCTTCCACTCAAAGTAGCTAGATGAAATAAGTGGAGTATGGTGGCACCAATGTCAGTGAATCCTCTCTAGGCTTCAGTTAGAACCAATTAGAACTCTAAAGGGGCTATCCAAGGCACTGAACCTATTTCGAGGTTAGTGGTGAGCACCCAGGATAGATCCTTTAGCGTTCTAACTTGTCCTAACTAAAATCCAGAGCAGATGCATAGCCCCACTGACATCGTAGTCACCAGCCAACTTGGTATAATAAGGCAGCCCCCTCTATTCCAAAGGGGTGGAGCCAGAGCTAAAAGTGGGTGGACTTTGTAGGATTGCAGGATTGTATAACTCAGCCTCTCCCCCCCCCCTCTCGGTGTTACTCCATCTTTCTCCCTGTACCACCCCATTTCTGCAGGCCAAATGAAATTGCATGCAGGCTACAGCCTACCCACTCCACACTTAGAAGGACTATCTATCTATCTATCTATCTATCTATCTATCTATCTATCTATCTATATCTGTCTATCCCTCCCTCCGTCCCTCTAGTCAGTTAGCTATAATTGTGTTTGCTTTTTCTACTGTGTGATCAAGCCTACAATAAGCATTTGGGGGCGGGTGGGGCGGGTTTGAGGTTCAAAGTAGTGGGGAAGCACTAATAGTGAGCTGGCGCATCCTGTCTTTGCACTTCTTTGTTACATCTGTTGTTTGAGAGAGGCATCTCCACCAGGAAAAGGGCCAGAAGAAAGGAAAGCAGCCCCAGTGGACGAATGCTCTGCTAACTTGTGGGATGGGCTTTAGCTCAGTGGTAGAGCATCTGCTTTGCCTGCAGAAGGTCCCAGATTCAATCCCCAGCATCTCCAGGTAGGGCTGGAAAAACTCCTGCCTGGAACTCTGGAGAGCTGCTGCAAGTCAGTGTTGACAATTTTGGGCTAGATGGACCAAGGGTAAGGCATCTTCCTGTGTTCCTCACCTGTCCTGTCTTCTTTACAGTCTTCTTGATGAAGTTCTTGACATTTGTCTTCCCCACATCTCAGTGAGACTTCAAAAAGGAAGAACACATCTTGTTCTGGCATTGTGAAAACTCCAGCAAGCAGAAATCAAAATGCACATGAAGCCAAGGGGGTGTGTGTGTCAATATCTCCCTTCATGAGTGGGGAGAATCCAACATCCTTGAATGAGAGACAATGATAAGAACTTTGTTTTGTTGGGTTAAAATTGGACTCTCAGCCAGATTTCAAGTGTAACATTCTTGAGCTAGGCAATGGAGTGTGTGTGTATGTATGGTCATAAAACTCCAGGGACTGCTGGATGAAACTGATGATCTAGATTGGTTTGATACAGAAACTGTCTTGATGGATGACTTACACTGAGAGCCAGACAGTGGCCCTATTGATTATCTTGTACCTCTCAGTTGCGTTCAATACCATTGACTGTGGTATCCTTCTGGGACACTTGGCAAGATTAAAGACTGGAGGATTGGAGGCTAGTGTCCCCAGTCCTTTATGGTGCTTCCACTCCTCCTTGTCAGGAAGTACCTTGGAGATCATAGAATCATAGAATAGCAGAGTTGGAAGGGGCCTAGAAGGCCATCGAGTCCAACCTCCCTGCTCAATGCAGGAATCCACCTTAAAGCATTCCTGACAGATGGCTGTCCAGCTGCCTCTTGAACGCCTCTAGGGTGGGAGAGCCTATGACCTCCCTAAGTAACTGGTTCCATTGTCGTACCGCTCTAATAGTCAGGAAGTTTTTCCTGATGTCCAGCCGGAAGATAGTGCTGGGGAACTTCTGCTTTACCTTATGGGAGTTTTTCTGTGAAGTACCACAAGCTAAACAGACTGAAGTTCAATCCAGACAAGATGGAGAAGTGAACGGTGGGTGGTTCAGTTGATCTGAGAGTTGGTGGTTCCCCTGTTCTCAGCAGCAGCTGCACATACTCTTACAGGAGCTCTGTTGAAGTCTTTAGAAAAATTCTGAAGACATTTTTATTTCAGCAAACCTTTAGGGATTAGTGAGGTTTTAAATTGCCATATTTAAAAAACTGTTCAGCTGAGCATCTATGCTTGTGTGTTTGTGATGGTCCTGCTGTTTTAAGATTGTGTTATGTTTTCGGGGTTGAATGACTGTCAATTTTGGTTTTGCTCAGTTTCTCATTTTTCTAAACATAATGTTGTTTTGGCCTATTTCTGCATCACTTTCTTTGTTGGCTTATTTTTATTTTTAAAAGTATAGTCTTGACAGTTTGTTTTGGGGTTGGTTTTTTTGCATTTTTCTCCTAATGCACATATTTTGGGCATAATTTTGCCTTATATGCCTGTGGTTTGGAAGCTGCTTCCCTTGTACAACACATTTTTGTTCATTCTTTGTATGGATATACATATTGGTGTGCATGCAGTTCTCTAATATATGCATGTGTGTGCATGCATTTTTTGGTTGGAGAACTGCTTTGTTAAATTTTGGAAAGTGGAAATACTGCGAGAGCTGGACCATAAGGAAAGCTGAGCGAAGGAAGATAGATGCTTTTGAACTGTGGTGTTGGAGGAAAATTCTGAGAGTGCCTTGGACTGCAAGAAGATCAAACCAGTCCATACTCCAGGAAATAAAGCCAGACTGCTCACTTGAGGGAATGGTATTAAAGGCAAAACTGAAGTACTTTGGCCACATAATGAGAAGACAGGATACCCTGGAGAAGAGGCTGATGCTAGGGAAAGTGGAAGGCAAAAGGAAGAGGGGCCGACCAAGGGCAAGATGGATGGATGATATTCTGCAGGTGACAGACTTGACCTTGGGGGAGCTAGGGGTGTCGACAGCCAACAGAAAGCTCTGGCGTGGGCTGGTCCATGAAGTCACGAAGAGTCGGAAATGACTGAACGAATAAACAACAACAAAACTATGTTTTGGTTCATGTATTGGTTTGGGAAGTGCAAATTAGCTAATTGATCTTTTTTTCATCCATCCCTAATTTTGCTTTTATTGTAATGATTTGTAGTGTGCTTTACTGATAGTTGTTATAATTCTGTTACAAGCCAGCATAACATGAGTGGGGCCTGGGAAGCTGAAGAAATTCACAAGGTCAGAAGCAGTGCCTTGTTTGAGGTGTCCACAGTACATTTAGTTGTGTTTTGCCGAAACACATTCTAGAACCACATGGGACATTTTCAAAGTCATCAAAACTGAAGGAATTTCAGCAGTGCCTTCCTGGTGTTCAGGTATCTGAGGGCTAGTTCATAGATGACTTTTTTCACATGGGGACACATTCACAATAGCAGGGTATCAATTGGCCAATACTACATTGTTACAAATATGTTTGAAGTAGACATAGTCTACCTGCTTTCCCACCCACCCCCCAAAAAAGTCATTTTGCCAATAAGCCAAGAAGGTGTGTAGCTGTCATATTGGAATCCAAAATGGTAAATGGAAATGTTGCCATTGATCTCTTCGATTCATACAGTGTTGTTTTGCCATTGGAATTATTGTTTTGTTTTTAATTGCTATAAACTGCCATTGGAATTCAGTTTCTAATCCTGGTGAGGGCTGTGATATTTCCCAGTATTGGTCAATATTGACCAATCATCTGAAATATTGACCAATATTCTTAATATTGATGCCAACCATCTTGGATTCCAGCATAGTGGCTAGGCAAGCTAATTGCCAGATTGGTAAAACGTGCCTGCCCTGCAACATGTTATGTTCAGAAAGAAAATGGCTCCATCCTTAACCATGATGTTAACAGTGTAATTCTGTTTTCAAATTATGCTGCTCACTGGTACTCCTAAGACCCCTTGTGCATAAGCCACCATAATTAGCCACCATAATTACTACTGTTGTTCAAGAGGGACTGGAGTCAAGGCCATGGCTACTGCTCTGGTGTCCTGCTTTTGGTCTTCCCATAGATGCCTGGGTGGCCATTGTGGGAAACATGATGCTAGACTAGATAGAGATCTTCAGAACATAAGAAGTGTTATGCTGGATCAGACTGAGGGTCCATTTGGTCCAGTGGCCAGCCAGCTGTCAACCAGGGACCAACAAAGCTGGACATGGTGCAACACCACCCTCCCACCCATGTTCCCCAGCAACTGGTGCACAGAGGCTTACTACCTTGGATACTGGAGGTAGCACATAACCATCAGGGCTGGTGGCTATTGATAGCTGTCTCCTCCATGAATTTATCCAACCCCCTTTTAAAGCCATCTTGGGTTTTTATGTTCATAGCATACATAAGTTTGTAACCATGTTATGGCCTTGATGTACTGGTCTCCCAACAATAGAGTCATCCTATTATAGTCAGTACCTCATGAATCCTGGAGGCTGTAAATAGAAATGTTTAGTCCAGTGAATGATATATCAAGTTGGACATGGTTACCTTTGTGTTGATACCAGATCTACAAGCCTGTGCCTCTGATTGATGAACAGTAGGCAATAATATTTAAAGAAGAGCAGGTTTTGCTCTGTAGGGAGCCATCTCCATGCAACTAAGAGCAGAAGCTGACCAAAGGATTCTGAAATGATTGGCAAGCTAGAGCTGAAACTTGCAGATAAATAGTTGGAAGCTCCATTGCTATTGCTGTCTTGTGAATCTGTAGAAGTATTTGACTTAACACTAATGATCTTGATACTGGTACTGAACCATAACTAATGTTACAAATTTGCAAAAATTAAAAGAACATCACCTAAAATATCAATGAGTCCTATGATCAAGGTCATTGCAAATGATATGGATCTTGTCTAACTACTTGGATAATTTAGGTATAATTGAAGGATCTCTTTCCAGCACGAACCAGCTCCTTCCTGCAGGACCAAGCTACAATCAAGTGTGTTCCTAGCAGTAGTCTGATTTTAGGGTATTAACAATTAGCTAACATCTAGGTTATTTCTCTCTTATACTTGAACAAATAAAATTTACTTTTTTATGACCATAATTTACCTTCTCACTAAATTGTACCTTCCAACCAAATGAGCAAAGACCTTTTTTCTGCTGTGCTAAAACTAACTGTAAGGGATGATGCCAAATTATATAATTCTCTTGCCTGTTGATCTTTTTGACCTATGTCAGCCTTCTCCAACCTCGTTCCCTCCAAATGTATTCAGCTACAGTTCCCATACTTATTGTCATACACACACACACAATATATATATATATATATATATATATATATATATATATATATATATGAATTCAAGAGACATGGCGGTGCCCCCTGATATCATGTGGCCTCTGCCCAAAGTGCCCCTGAAGCTTTCGAGGATGGGAAATGTCCACACTCAGAGGTTCATCAGATGTGCGTTTTATCGCACACTCACTACTACCCAACTTATGGATGTTCGTGCATCATTTAGACACCAATGTCCACTTCCCACGTGCCGCCCGCTCCTTCCACTCATTTTTTCCGTAGCAAAATTGGACTTTTTTTAAAAAAAAAACACACACGGAATGTGCCGCGATCTCCTGCTGTGTGCAGGAAAAGCAGTGTGATAAAAACAGCCTCTGAATGAGTCACATAGTCTTTGTTTACTTCCTCTTTCCCCTCTGAGAGAATGAGGAAGTGTGGAGAAGTGACCGTAAGGAAGTGCAATTTTCCTCATGTAATGAGCGAAGCTGCCCTAACTGAAGCTGAAGGTGGAGGAGCGTTTCTCTAGCTGCCACCTCTGCTGGGACTTATAGAATCATACAATAGTAGAGTTGGAAGGGGGCAATAAGGTCATCGAGTCCAACCCCCTTCAGTGCATCCTGGCTTCTTCCAACTGGGGAAAGCAACCACTCCAACACTTCCTTCATTGGGAGAGTGGGCAGTGCACTAAGTAAGGGTTCTCCAACCCTGCACTACTGGAAAGCACTTCAGTTTGTATAAAACAAGGCACCCAATTTCCACTAGCCTTTCCTACACACTGCCACTCCCTACACTCCTGAAAAGTTGCTCCTGGGGATTAGGGATCCTGTGGAATAGTATGGGGTATGAAGGTACAGCAGATAGCGGGGATTGATGAAAATTGGGTGCCTTGTCTGAGACTACTTCTCATTCCATCCAACTAGCTTGTTTCCCAAACTTCAACAGGTGTATCTGAGATTCACCAGATCAAGAGAGAGAAAAAGGGTCATTCTTCCATCTCTTAGACGCCTCTTCTAAGATGGTATCTAGGATGATACATGCATACATCATTCAAAAAGTATTCTTCTTGGTCTGAGGGAATTTAGATTTGCCTGTATAAGTGCTTCACCTGCCCTCGTATGCATAACCTTGTTTTTATGAGTGCCTTTAATTGTACCCTTTGCCCAGCACCCCTTTCCTCCCATGCCCCACCCTACCCTTTCATTGGGTTATTAGTGTATTTATGTTAATAATAGCTTCATCACACCAGGGTTATACTGTGCAATCACTGCGATATGAGTGCAAAGCACTCCAAAGTTTTCCAGTTTATAACCTGCTTTTACTGTGACGCACTCCCATGCATCCTGCTTTAATTGTGCTTCTTAGCCAAAAGAAGCATTGTATTTTAGTACCCCTTTAAGAGCAAATCTTTTGTTGTTCTCCGAGCGGCCACTGGGGGTGCAAGAGGATGATTTGATATGTTTAAACTACAAATTAAACAAATGCTTACAACTGCGTAAGTTTTAAAGATAAAGACATCAAAATTTGAATCGTATTTGGTCATCCATTGATTTTTAATTATTTTTTTACATTTCTTTCCCTTAAACCCTTTTCCTTGTATGCAAAGGATCTTAGGAGTGCTGCCACCCAGGGTGTAATTTAGCTAACAACAATGACAGCTTTATGCTATGGGGATAATTCGCGGGAAACGGGTACGTGGGATGAAGTTTTAAGTATTGAGGAAGTTGTTACAACACTTAAAACCTTATTCAAAAAATGTATTCAAACAAAAGTACGCATCTTACTTCAGAGATATTCTTTTTACCCAAATGCAAATTCAACAGATGATCGATTAAGAGAAGCAGTGGTGGGTAATTTCTGGGGTCCTCCCCTGCAGCCCACTAGGATCTACACCCCTCCCCCCTTGCTATGTTGTGAAGCGGTGGTAGAGGAAGGAAAATATGGTGCTTTGCTGCAGTGGGAGCCACATGCATGTCATGTGTGCCCCACCCCCTTAATTAAAAGCGGATTAATTAATGGAAACTTCTTTAGGCTGCAATCCTATACTCACTTATCTGGTAGTAAGCCCCATTGAACTCAATGGATCTTACTCCTGATTACTCCTTACTCCTGATGGAACTTATTCCTGATGGAACACCTCTCCTGACATGAACCTACCCATACACTACGCTCAACATTGAAGGTCTTCCTCCGTGTGCCTACTCCGAGGAAAGCTCAGAGGATGGCAACAAGGGAGAGGGCCTTTTCAGTGGTGCCTCCCCCCCCCCAATTATGGAATGATCTCCCTGATGAGGCTCACCTGGTGCCAACATTGTTATCTTTTTGGCGCCAGGTCAAGACTTTTCTCTTCCCCCAGGCATTTAACAGCGTATGTTGAGTTTTTAACTGACCCAGAATAGTTGTTTTAAATGGATATTGTATTTGATCTGTTTTTAGGCTTTTCATGGTTTTAAATTTTGTATATCGGTTTTGTATATTCAGTATTTTAATCTTTGTAAACCACCCACAGAGCTTCGGCTATGGGGGGGTATAATAATAATAATAATTAATAATAATAATAATAATAATAATAATAATAATAATAATAATAATAATAATAATAGACACATGCTGTCAATCTAGTAGCAACCCTGTTTATCATATTACCTTCATCCCAGGCATTTAACAGCATTTAACAACTTATGCTGAGTTCGTTCGTTTTTAATGGAACCCAGAACTGTTGTTTTTATGCTTTTGATAGTTTTAAATTTTGTATACTTTTTTAATGTTCACTGTTTTTAACTTTTGTAAACCATCCAGAGAGCTTCGGCTATGGGGCGGTATAGAAATATGATAAATAAATACCCTCTATTTATGAGGATTATCTGTCCCAATGTTGGTCCTACTTAGAATAGACCCATGGAAATGAAAGATATGTAAGTTAGACTAACATTGGATACAACTGGAGAAACTAAAGAACCCACAGAGAACCAGAAAAGGAGCAGACAGGCATTGAAAGTCAACAGTTCTGAATATACCACAAACAGATAAGGGATGGATTGGGGGTTGGGATGTGTGTGTGTGTGTGTGGGATAACAGCTTGAAAGCAGCTGGTTTGAGCCTGCAGGTAAAAGTGGTCAAGTTTTTCACCTTCACATTTACTCTCGCATCTTCCCCCAGTAGATCATTCCTTGAGCTGAAAGAAATAGGAGGCAGAAGCGGTGCAGTGGTGCATGCCTGCTCAGCTTATTAAAACGGGAAGACGGCCATATTTCACCCCCCAGAAATAATAATAAAAAAAAGATAGACAAGTAAGAGAGGCTAATCCATCTGATGAAATTAGCAGGCAGAGTATGTAGCTGTTTGAAATGATGAACGAGGTTGAAATAGCTACACAGGCTAACATCCAGTGGGATAATTACTCCAAGCTCTCGGGCTAAAATCTGTCTTGAAGGAACCGGGAGGCTTTGATGACTCAATTTCAACGGGCATGCTTATGAAATACATAGTAAAAGCTATTAAAACTGAATTGTTCTTGGGTGGTATTCTGAGACTGGGCTACTGACCCCATCAGGCTGTTTTTAATAAGCTGCATGCTAGCTTTGCTCCCAGAAGTGGCAGCTATGTTAGCTACCCACCTGCTGTGCCTTAACCACCTCGTAGCCCTCCACCCTATTGTGAGCAATTATTATGACTCTAGAATGCATCCCGTTCTCTACGTATAAAAATAGGTAAGAAAGCTCTCTGCTGAACCGCTACTGCTGCATCACCTGCCCTTCCATTTTTAGATTCCGCCTGCATATTATTAACCCGAGTATCATGCTAAAGGGATAACATGCTTTACAATCAATCTCCTGGAGTAGATTTCATTATCTATAAAACCTACTACAGAAATGAGATCATTTGGAAACAAATCACCTGTAGGATTATATAAACATAGACCATTTTACATACGGTTGTCCCTTAACAAACATGAACAGTGCAAGCCTATAGATGCCTGTTCAGAAGTAAGCCCCATTGATTTCAATGAGTGTGTATAGGATTGCAGCTGCTCTACGTATGGATCCACTGGCCTCTTGTGCTATAATGAGCAATGCTTACTGTATGTTCCATTGTGATACTTTTCTAGTCTGGGTGCCTTAGGCATCTGTGTGACAAACAGTAGCTTTCTATGTATAGTGCTGAAGTGCCTTAACCATTTTAGGGTGTTCTTCATGTTCCCCTTTTGAGGGAGAGGTGTCAAAATGTACCATCACCCCACACCACCCACACATATTTCCAGTCTGCTTTGGTAAGCTATATATCACATTAGAAGTTTTTCCAAGCAATTTTTACTAAGGAGTATAAACAAACTTTTCCCTTAATAAAGAAGTTTTTTTCAAACTGGCAACTGTGTAGCTGTGGAATTCTCCTAACAATTTTGACCCCTCCATGAGTGAATGTGTGATGGGTCTCAGCCAGTCAGTCAGTCAGTCCCAAGTTCCTTTTACTATATGATGATAAGTAAATGTGGCTCGATGTAGACTGTATTAGAGAAGTGTTGTCACCCCCATGCAGAGCCTTGCAAGAGCTTACAATGTGCCTCTGTCATTTCTCATATTTATGGAATGGATAAAGGTTTCTTGGGAAGTCCCTGTCATGAATTCAACCTGCCTCCACTTCTTCCTGGGAAGGCCTCTGAACAAAGACCATGGTCAGTCTCTGATAAACCCACAAATTTACATCTCTATACCATTAAGGCTGACTCAGACTCCTGCTCAGCAGCTAAGAAGCTCACCAGCATAGCCAATGGTGTGGGATTCTGGGAGTTGTAGGTAAAAAAAGATAGGGTGACCATATGAAAAGGAGGACAGGGCTCCTGTATCTTTAACAGTTGCATAGAAAAGGGAATTTCAGCAGGTGTCATTTGTATATATGGAGAACCTGGTGAAATTCCCTCTTCATCACCACAGTTAAAGCTGCAGGAGCTATACTAGAGTGACCAGATTTAAAAGAGGGCAGAGCACCTGCAGCTTTAACAGTTGTGATGAAGAGGAAATTTCACCAGGTTCTCCATATATACAAATGACACCTGCTGAAATTTCCTTTTCAATACAACTGTTAAAGATACAGGAGCCCTGTCCTCCTTTTCATATGGTCACCATAAAAAAAGAGCCACAAATTGCCAACCCCTGGTTAGTGGATATATAGTTCAATTGTAGTTCATCCTATATGTTGCCTATGGAGATCCATTTTCATACACTCAAATAAATTACATTAGCAGACTAACATGTTACTGATTGTCTAATGCAATAAGTTTTATTAACTCCTAAAAGAAGTGGTTTCTTGGAGGTAATGCAACATGCTGATTTACGTCGGTGTGATTCTACAATAGACCTAAGAATAAGATTCCATAACAACAAATCTGTGATTCTTACCAAACACTAGAGTACCCTGTTGCAAGACATTTTAACTAACTTGCTCATAGTCTCTCAGATTTACAATTCCTTCCAATCAAACGAACAAAGGACACTGACATGCTTGACAGAAAGGAAATCTTCTGGATCTACAGACAGAACTCTTAGTTCATAAAGGGTTGGGTGTAGATGCTGCTCAGTGAATGAGAAAGGCTTGTTCACTGTCCCTGTCCAAACTCCCCTGTTCAGGGAAGTGTAATGGAAGTGCTGAATTAAGCCCCTAGACCAGCGGTTCTCAACCTTTTTTGCACCATTTCCCCCTTTCACCATTGTTCAGAATATAATTCCTCCCTTCCCAAGGTAGTCTAACTCAAAAGGTGCATTCCAAATAATATGCCTATAATATTGAAAATCTTTTATTTTTTCTATATTAGTCCCATTTAAAGGGGCAACGCAAAGCATGGCCCCTTTTACATTCTCAGCTCGCATGCTTTGCGTTGCCCTTTTAGATGGGAAGCTGGAAACTTCTAGGATTGCGAGGGAGGGAGGAAAAAGCGAGCAAAGGCCTGGCTTTTGCAGACAACATGACACTTTTCTGGGACGTTTTTAATAACATGTGTAGGAAGACATAATCTACAGGACATCATACTTTGCTGAATAGTGGTCCCAATTCCCTGCCTGGAACCCTAAAATTCCCCCCCAGGGGGGAATTCCCACCTTGTTGAGAACCCATGCCCTAGACTTTACTCCACTTTACCTCGTCTCTCATTCACCATTGTGAAAAGTTAAAACAATGCTACATATTATGAATGGGTAAAGTAGGCTACTGCGTATGGGAGAAACAGCCATGCTGTGCTTTCATGAATGGGAGAAACAGGCTACACATTGTGAATGGGTAATTCAGGTAACGGGGCTATTGTGAATGGGAGAAACAGTGCTACTGCCATTAGACTCACCAGACTCGCCTCCCTCCCTCTCCCTCTCTGCTTCACCCTCTCTGGTCACGTCCCACCACCAAGACTTACCTGTAAATCGCATCCTCCACCCAGAGAGCCAAGCTGCAATTTAAAATTAAGATCACAGCAGCTCTCTGTTTTTATTATATCTATGTCCAAAAACTATGGTGGCCATAAAGGGCCATTTCTCTTTATGGCCGCCATAGTTTGAGCCTTAAATAAGGTAAAAATTGAGAACCTCCATGATCGTAACTTGAAATCATGGCTCAGCTCTCTGGAAGGAGGATGTGATTTACAGGTAAGTCCTGGCAGTGGCTCTGGATTGGAGGGGAGCAGGGATAGGGGGAGTCGGGAGTCCCATTAATTCCCATTTAGCTTTGTGCCCAGCTTTCCTGGGTGCCGGCTGTGCAGTCAGCACCCAGTAACCTGCAAGGCCAAGTTGCTTCAAGGGCAACACTTTGGCCGCCGAGGTGAGTCAAATTGGGTCCCTTTCAGAAGCTCTGAAATGGCTTCCGAGGTGAATCAGGGGGGCTGGGCACAGCTCTAATGGTTACCGTATTTCTTTGATTCTAAGACGCCATCGATTCTAAGGCGCACCCCATTTTTAGAGATGTTAATTTGGGGAAAAAAGGGCATCTTAGAATCAAAGAAATACTTCCCTCACCGCCCAGCCAACCTCCTCCCCCCCTCCACGCTTTCTTCTAATGGTTGTGTCCTTTTCTTTTTTCCCTCTGTGAGAGAAGAAACTGCCGTTTGCGCGGGAAGAAGGGGGGGCGTTGAAACAAAGAGTAAACTTAACTCTCCAGTCCCGCTCTTTACTTGTCTCTGCACCAGGGGATGACGACACGCGAATAAGTCCCATGGAAATCGATGGGACTTATGAATAAATTTGCCTAACAAAAAACCAGGCGCTTACCCAACCAGCTCCTCCTCGCTCGCATGGCTTGAGGCTGCTGCAGGAGCTTCCTCTTTTCCTCTTACCGTATTGCTTCGATTCTAAGATGCCATCGATTCTAAGACGCAGTCCTTTTTTAGAGCTGTTAATTTAGGGGGAAAAGTGCGTCTTAGAATCGAAGAAATACGGTATATCCTACCTCCAGGATCAGAGCTAACATGCCTCTGAAAATCAGGTGCTGGGGAACAG
The DNA here is from genome assembly GCF_023053635.1 of Elgaria multicarinata webbii. Lineage (NCBI taxonomy): Eukaryota > Metazoa > Chordata > Lepidosauria > Squamata > Anguidae > Elgaria > Elgaria multicarinata. Next base: position 35,391,933 of record NC_086174.1, read on the forward strand.
CAGCTTTTGTTTTGCTGTTGCTCTCGTGTCCCACTTGTGGGCTTCCCAGAGGGGGGCAGGGCGTCTGCTTTGCCACCCTGGGAAGAATTCTGGACTAGATATTCCTTTGGTCCAATCCAGCAGGACTGTTCTGATGTTTTTAAGAGAGGTGTTTAAACGCATGGTGATGATGATGATCTAGTGTAGTGGATTAAAAGTAGCAAGTGTTAACAAAAAAACACAGGCAGGGCGTGCCTGGTGAAATGCATTTGCCCTCTGCCCTGGTGTCTCCTAATTTTCCTGCAGAGATGGCAGCCCGCCTATATATTTCTGATTAGATCAGCTGTCATGTGTTATTCCTTCCATAATTGTTTCTGTAATCCACCATTATCCGTATGATTGTTCTAACCCATTATCCACTTAGATTCGCTTAATGCATGTGCCACAGGGAAAATGAAAAAACTGAATCAAATGGAGGGCTTTTAATAATAAAGAGACGAGTGCCGTACCAAAACACAAACAAACAAGCCATTTAACATCCTCCCCTGCAGCAGGTGAATAGGAGGAGAACAAGCTATGAGCATAATAGGTCTGAAGCCAAGAGGAGCTTGTAATTGAGTCTCACCTCTTAGATAACAAAAGGAGCCATTATTTTGCCTGGCTAGTTCTTCTCCAGTTCTGGACTTATTCCATATTTTTCAGAAGAAATCCATTACCTTATAATCTAAAACTCAGAAGGTGAGAAGAACCCCCAGGCCAGAGGGCCTTTGTATTAATCACACCATGTTGTACCAGTTAATATTTATTAATTTGTGTTTTTTTTAGAGATTTATAGTTTGGCTTTCAATCAAAGGATCTCCAAGATGAGCCTATATACACCAGTTGCTGGGGGACATGGGAGGAAGGGTGCTGTTGCACAGTGTCCTCCTTGTGGGTCCCTAGTCAACACCTGGTTGGCCACTGTGTGAACTGAGTCCTGGACTGGATGGACGCTTGGTCTAGTCCATCATGGCTCTTCTTATGTTCTTAAGATGGCTTCCATACAGTGGTGTAGTGGTAAATTCTGAAATGCAGGTGCTCAACAAGACAGTCCCCCATAGCCACACCCTCAGGGATAAGATGACCATATGAAAAGGAGGACAGGTCTCTGGTATCTTCAACAGTTGTGTTGAAAAGGGAATTTCAGCAGGTGTCATTTGTATGCGTGCAGTGCCTGGTGAAATTTCCTCTTCATTATAACAGTTAAAGCTGCAGGAACTATTCTAGAGTGACCAGATACAAAAGAGGGCAGGGAAGTTGAAGATACAGGAGACCTGTCCTCCTTTTCATATGGTCATACTACCCAAGGACACCCCCCCAAACACAAGTAAGGGAGAGTCCAAAAATGCAGGCTGCTGTATTGATCCATAGCAAACAAACAAAAAAACCATTTCTAGTAGTTTTCATCTCCTCCAGGAACAGGTTTTTTGTAAAGCTAATGGATCATAATTACCCATTTAAGAAAAACCACCCCCAGAAAGCTTTACATTACAACATGGAACAATAAATTGTTGGTGGGGAAATACAATAGAGGCAATAGAGAATTCTGAGTGGGGGTGGTGGCACATGACATCAGCATCCCTGCCAATAAAAAAGTGTTGGGGCTGCTTCCCTGCAAACCCTGGCGTCACTACATCTTCACTTTTATCATTTTATTATGGTGTGATATAATACAGTGCTATACAAAAGGATTAACTCCGCTTTTAGTGGTGGAGCCACCAAGAGAGAAGCTAGGGCAACCATCCCCAACCTGGTGCCCACCAGATATTTTGGGCTTCAACTCCCATTAGCCCCATTCAGCATGGCTGGGCTTTGCCCCAATTCTGGCCATACCACCTGGTGCCCATTTGAGCCATTAGCTGACTTGGATTCCCAGCTTTCATTTAAATAGTGCAACAGTGCATGAGTTCGGATGACATGCTAATCAACTGGGGGGAGGGGTAATAGGAACAGAATGGGAAACAACTGTTTTGCGTGTCGTCTGAACTCAGCCACTGTCATTTCACACAGCTGATAGATCAGATTAATGTCCCATATCACATTAACTCCAATGTTTTTGGAAGCGGGATAAAGGTCATAAACCGCTGTACGAGCCCTGGAAGCTGACAACATCATTTAAAGGCCCCACAAACTTCCATGAGCAACCAACCTTGATCACATGATATAAGCCCTGTGTGGAGAAGCATTCTCTCTCTCTCTCTCTCTTTCTCTCTCTCTTGTATTCTCTGTCTTCTCCACACACATGAAAATGGCTGGAGTAGAAATTGCGGAGCTGCATGATTGATGACTTGGACCCGGCAGAACCCAACTCAACACACCAGGTTCAGACAACATACTAAATAAATTATTCCTCGCTTGTTTAGCCAATCGCACTAGCAGGAGGAACCAAAATTGTAGCTTACTCCTCTGTGTGAATGTGACCAAAGATACTTTTGTGTGTGGTGTCTGTACCTGAGTTCAAAACATGTCAATAGAAGCTGCCCTTCACCAAAAACAAAAATGTTGTATGACCAAAATGGTTGGATTCTCAAAATATTGTATGACCAATTTTTGTATGACCAAAATGGTTGGATTCTCATTTTACCCATGGCCAACCAAATGGTGGGAATGCGTATGCAGTAGATCTTGGCTGGGGGTCACCTCAGTATGCCAAACTCATTTTAAACACTTAGCTTTAAAAATAAATAAATAGAAAGAAGACATTCAACTATGCTTAAAATGGTATATGGAAACCCTGTCCCCCCCCCAAGTGCCTCAGCCTCTTTCACCAGAGTTTTCATTTTAACCCCACCTCCCACCCCACAACATGCTGAAAATGGACCAATCAAATTTTTTGGCACAGCACTAATTTCAGCCTTTTCGAGTGGGAAAAGCCCCAAACAAAGGCCAGAAAACCACCAAATTATTGGTGACTGAGGGAAAGAGGGCTCCATTTGGACTTCAGAAGGACCAGATTTGGCCCCCGAACCTGAGGTTCCCCACTCCTGTTATACAGGATTATTATGCAAGATTGTGATTATTATTATTTTTTAATGCTTGTCCCTGTGTGCATATTTCGAGGTAACTCAGACAAAATAACTTTCATGGTGCCTTAATGAAATAAATCATGTTCAGAAGCATAATTAGGGGCTGTAAACCCCTTAGAGTTAGCTTATTTCACCTTCTAGCCTAACATACACAAATGCTGAGACCAATAAGGAAACAGAGAACCTGAAAAAGGAGATCTGAAAGGCACCTTTCTGAAAAACAATTGATTTGCTTCATTTCATTGAAATGGCTAGTGCTTTGATGGTTCATATTTACAATAGCTTGTCCTGTTCTTCAGTGGAGTTGATATGTTGAAGTCTTTAGAACCATAAAGTTGATCAGAACTTCCTGGGTAATAAACAGCGGATTTAAGATGTTGGCCCCCTCCTCACAATGTTACTGCAAGCCCAGCTGCATGTCAATTTGTAGCTAAAGACATCAAGAAATGTGTTCTTCATGCTCAAATGCCCTTGGAAGTTGAAAATAGTTCCTGGAAGCTCAATATGTAAACTGTATTCAAAGCCTGAAAGAATTTAGGGAGTAAAACCACACACACACACACACACACACACACACACACACACACACACACACCATGACATCCTGACCTTCCTTAACAAAGGGCAAAGCTTGGATAAATCCATTACCATCACAGACAATGGAACAGCTTTTCTGAGCTCAGAGTTAGATGAGAAAAATTGGAGGACATTACTTACCTGTATAGTTCTTCTCTTAGATGAGAAAACAAATATATGCACATATACAAATAAACTTAAACTGATTTAACAAAACTTTCTAAAGCCAACACTTTAAAAAGAAATGAAATGAAAAATAGGAGAATCTGCACTTGCAAGGACCCCTTGAAGGAGAAGGAGAAGAAAAAAGGCAGAGTAACGATGCCTTCTCTGATGGTCTTGTTGCAGCTAAACAAGCATCCAGTTTTTACTATTAGGTGAGGAAGGTTTTCTCATGATTGAATATCATTCATCTGTACCATCTTTTTCTTTAAATCGAGTCTTGAAATGGAATATTTCTGATCATCAGTAGAACAAACATTATCATGCTGTCATTGTCTTCTTTTGTTAAATTTGGTTCTTTTGGCATCTATATTTTAATGAGTTTCCTATCATCCGTCACTTGAGGTTCTTATGAAGTTAACAGACTTTACAAATTAGGGAAGTGAGCGCAAGTAAGGGTGAAATGTTATGCCTGTGTGGGATTGTGTCCCAAACTAGTAAAAGGCAAGTAAAAGCCACAAAACCCATCCTACGCTGACTCAGCACTGATTGCTCCTATAGCTGATTTTATGTCATGCAACGGGTAAGGATGGTACTTAGATTTTGGACAGCTGGTTAAATTCACTTGAAATTTTGGGCATGGCTAGACCAGGCCTATATCCCGGGATTGTCCCAGGCTCATCCCTGTGCATCCAAATGACACACAGGGGATCCTGGGAGCAGGCAGGGACGACCTCTCCATTTGCCTGGGATAATCCTTAGGTCTAGCTAAGGCCTTTAACACCCCAAGCCCTGATTTTTCTGTACATGCAAAGAAGTGCCTGAGAATCAGGCTATCATTTCCTCTGACTCCATGTCACAAAATACGATATTATGCTCTCACCGCAGAGGTGATATACCACAATCTCGCTCATCTGATCTGGAATCAGTTTTTGGAAATTGGCTAGGATGTTAGTGTCCATCAGACCATGTTCTAAGATCCACCCAGTTTGCTTCAGACATATGATTTTTATTTATTTACTTATTTATTTGTTGCATTTCTATACTGCCCAACAGCCGAAGCTCTCTGGGTGGTTCACAAAAGTTAAATCCATCAAATACATTTCAAAGTATAAAACAAACAACAGTATAAGAACACAATATAAAAGTACAGTATAAAAGCACAACCAGGATAAAACCAAGCAGCAATGTACAGATTTATACAGATTTAAAATAGCAAAGTTAAAAGACTAAAACTGTTAAAATACTGATGACAAATGGTTGAAATACTGGGAAAATAAAAAGGTCTTCACCTGGCATCGAAAAGAGTATAATGTAGGTGCCAGGCGAACCTCTCTAAGGAGCTCATTCCACAGCCAGGGTGCCACAGCAGAGAAGACCCTCCTTCTGGTAGCCTCCTGCCTCACTTCCTTTGGCAGGAGTCATGGAGAAGGATCTCTGAAGATGATTGTAGGGTCCAGGCAGGTACGTAGGAGAGGAGGCATTCCTTCAGATAACCTGGCCACCAGCTGTTTAGGGCTTTGAATGTTAATACCTGGTTAAGGAACAGCAAGTGGGTTATTGCTATAGTAGTAGTGACTAGGAGCTTCTCTAACTGAGCGATTTATTGGTTGCTCCTGATTACCCCTCATGGAAGTTTGCAGGCATATTACATGATGTCAACATCCAAGACTTCTCCCACGCTATTCCCAGGGAATCTCGCTTTAAAAAAACCCACAGAGATAATGTGGTGTTGTCTGGAATAATCTCTCCACTACTTGATGGCACTGTCTCATTAAATACAATGGAGGCTTTCCAAGAAGGGAAGTTTTCAATTCAAAATCACGTGGTCATGTGTAAGGAGCACAGACTGTGAGGATTAAAGCCCCAGTAAGGCTTTACTGGGGCTTTCTCTACTCACAGGATTTTTCCTGTGAGTAGAGAAGCTCTAGGTCAAGAGAAGAAGTGGGAGGTGCCTCCTGCGAATGCCTTCAGCTGAGTCGTACTGGGAGTGGAGCTCCAAATATAGATATTTTCCCTCTAGTTCCAGTATCCAGGTGTGAGTGCCATTGCTTATGTTGCCAAAACAGCAGCTCCCATGTACAAGAGGGAGGTATAAGAAGACTTAGGGAAACCCTAAAGTTTACAGAAGTACAGAATGCTGATTGACTGTTGGGAATGGGGTGGCGATAGGGGTGGCAGAATTGAAAATAAGGTGAGAGTGGGAATGGAGCATACGGCTAACTACCCAGGACAGTGAATAAGAGAAACTCCACACTGGAACATTTTGCTTCAGGTCCCACTTGTCTATATTATCAATTTGATGCCCATGCATAACCTTTTGCAGTGATCCCATGGATGCCTACATGTGGGACATTTACATCAGAATTGGATACCAATGCACTTTGACCAGGTATAATCCAATGAGCAGAATCCTAGATTCCTGCCAGAAGCTGACTCATCACAACAAGAACATATTCCAATATAACTTTTGTACATTTGTTCTACATTTACAGAATAGCTACATGGTGGGTGTGGGGAACATACCATGAGCACAAAGTGGTTTGCCAGAAGCATATTTTTTTGTCTTAAGGCCATATTTCTATATTAATGGTAATACATCACAATCATTTCCTAATGATGCCATTTATCAGTCTATACTTATTGACTAAATATTTCATTTTTGATACCCTTTAATACAGAATTTCACTGGTATTTACTCTAGAGTTACTAGATTACGGTCTTTTATCAATAATCATAGTTCCAAATTCATCGCAAATTTGGAAAAAAAGATCTACGTTAAGAAATGTAGGTGCTGGCGCTGGTAAAGGTTAAAAGTACAGCGAGAACTCAGGACACTGAGATGACTTTGGAAACACAGATCAAAAACAAAGAGACTGGAAGTATAATTAACTCCATTACTGCTCAGTCAAATGAAAACATCCATGACACCCTTTCTTATTTATGACAGCAGCAAATAGCTCTATTCTCTAGCTGGTTATTGCTGTAGGACAGCATTGGTTCTATGGGAGATGAAATGGAAACAAGCCTGCTAATATTTATGTCACTAAGATCAGGTTATGGATACATGATTTATGCAAAAGTTGTATTTAAAAAACCCCAACCCTCACTCAGTTGCTTTTTAATGTCTTCGTTTCACAATCCTTTTCCAATAGTAAACAAAATAGCTTTAGATTCAATATTGCAAGTAATATTGTGAAATTATAGCAGGCTTTCACTACTTGACTGCTGCTGTATTTTCATTATAGCAATATTTGGCCAACCTCTACAATGCACGCTGCATCGCATAGGAATTAAAATGGACTATTATATTTATGGATACAGTTATCATCTGAGTCGGTGGAAGGCTTCTGAATGAGTAGGGACTGAATCTGCATGAGCTGGATGGGGCATACTTTTTATATGATGGTCCGTCTTGGGCAACATTTCAAGAACAGAAACATTTCAAGAACTAAAGAGTTGAAGGGCATGGGTCCTCTTCTCCCACACGGTTTTCTAATGTCATCAAATTGCATAAGGCCAGTTTGTGGCTATGTCCAGTGCTAATCCGGATTTCAATAGCATAGATCTGGGAGCTGCCTTTCCTGTGGCTTGCATGCATTTTGAAGCCAGCACGCTCCCAACCAGCCGCTTCCGTCTCGAAAAGCCACAGTATCAGTGAGTCGTTTTACTCAGTTCTTTTAGTTAAAGCAACTCCCAGGCTCTTCCTCTGCAATGTGCCCTGTTCTTCTGCATGAAATCCTGGAAATGCGTATAAATTTTTATTATTTCAAAATACAACCAACTTACAAACACACAATACAAAACAAGAAGAAAAAAACATATAGAAAGATTAAAAAAAACCACACAACACATAAAAAGCTTACAAAGTTAAAATGGACTTCTAATTTTCTCCATAGCAAAAATAAGTGACCATATCTTCTCTTACTCTATAATTACAAATATCAAAATCCCCCTCTTTCTTTTATCTTAAAGTTTTCTTCTTAATTGTTGAATCCACAGATGAACAAATCATTTTTTCTATTCCCTGCAAAAAGTCTATAAGAGGTTTCCATTCAGTTAAAAACACAGATGTTGATTTTTCTTTAATTATTGACTGCAGCAAGGTCTTGAAGCTACTGCCCAAGCAGTCGCCCAACAGCATGCCTCCACAACCACTGCCATCTTGGCTGTCCCAGAACGTACGCTAATACCATTAGAGTGGAAGGGGGTTCCCATCCACTCTCATGGTAATAACTGGAATCCAGCATCTGGGGTGGCAAGCTCCTTGTTTGGGGGTGGGGGGCGCTTCTTGTAATTTGCAGATGAGGTTGCAATATTCTGAAACTAAAGATATAATCAATTTATCAATCAACCAATCAATAAAGACTTGATATTTTATTCTGGATTAGTCCATCTAGAATTGCTACACAACTACCCACTTTGGTACTCAGAAACTTTAATAGGCTTTAACCCACGTACCTGTTTCCCTTGAATTATCCCCTACAGCATTTAGCTGTCATTGTTGTTATTGTTGTTGTTGTTGCTAGCTAAATCACACCCTGGGTGGCAGCGCTCCTAAGATCCTTTGCATACCAGGAAAAGGGGTTAAGGGGGGAAATGTAAAAAAATCATTAAAAATCAACAAATGACCCAATCTGATTCAAATTTGGTACGCTTAAAGCTCTCCTTAATATCTATTACTGTGCCAATTTTGATGTTTTTATCTTTAAAACTTATGCAGATGTAAGCATTTGTTTCATTTGTTCTTTAAACATATGAAATCCTGCTGCTGCGCCCCCAGTGGCCGCTCAGAAAACAACAAATGATTCACTCCAAAAGTAGTAGCAAAATAGGTCAGGTCTTTTGGCTTTATAGCAGGATGAATGGGAGTACTTCACAGTCAAAAGATTATAAGCTGGAAAACTTCGGAGTCCTTTGCATGCAATTCACAGTGATTGCACAGTATAACCCTGGTGTGATGAAGCTAAATATAGAGTAGAATTGCCATTCCATGCAAATGCTGCACAAACTGTCCACCCATGGGAGGTGCAGATGCAAATGAGCCCAGGGCTGCCATATCTTTAATTAGCTGCACAGAGGAGGGAAATTTAGCAGGGGCGGGTTTTCCCCCTCACTGTATGCCAAACTACAAGGGCTGATATTGTATCTACGACACAGCTGTTAAAGATACAGGAAGGAATATTGTTTTCCTTTGCATTGGTTGCCTTACGCATTTATGATAAAATAGAGGGCACTGCAGTCTTACGATGGTACACAGACTTGCTGACATTAGCAAGAGAAAAAGCTGCTTTCATTAATAATCACTATAAATTTGTTATTTATGTTACTGCCTTGGACTACAATGTTCACCGCTGTGAACGCAACAGTAATTAAAATGATGTAATGTGTACATAATGAGTATGAGGTTTAGTACACTTGAGGGGCTGTGTGTGTTTAGGCATATACAGAAAATATTTTTAAACTCCTCCCCTGCACACATGCATCCATATATACACAACTGTCCTTCCAAGACAAAACCATGTGGGCCAATTCCAGTGAAGAGTAGATTTAAAAATAAAATTGAAAAGTCATGTCATAAAACCTCTAAAACGGGTATTTCATAGCAACTAGATAATTTATAATACTTCTGCAGTTTTTAATTATTCAGATGTTCATAGCCCAACAAATTGAATAATGAATTGAATAATGAATTGAACCCTGGCAAGACGATAACAGAAAACATTATGGGTAGTCACTACACAGTGAAACACACATATGGGGTGGGAGGGGGAATCCCTGAAAGAAAGCAACTCCATTGAAGGACTCATTTTCTCTTCCAAGTTCGAACACTTAAAGCAGGGGGGGTAAATGTGTTTAGGACTTCATCATGAACGAATAAATATTAAAAAGCACACACCTGTAAAACAATACATTTTATGATGTCTAACAATGAATCTACTTGCCAAATAGACCTGTTATATTTTCTAAGGCTGTGGGTTACGCATTTCATTATTGGTTTTGCCATAGTCAAAGACGGGAAGAAAAAACAGCGCCCATATAAATTCTTAAACACTAAAGCTTGAGGCTTGGCCTTGGGGTGTGATGCTACTGCACTGATGCTAAAACACACAGGTTTTTAACCCTATTTAATGCATTTGCATTGGCACTGCAGGGCAAACGCCTCAGTAATAAAAGTGATAAACACACTTCACTTCTCAGAAAGTTTGATACGCAATGCATATTTGTATCTCCATGTCAGGAATTTAAAAGATGGAACTTTTGCTTGTGCAGTTAGCATAAGCTATCTCATTGCATGATAGAATTACCATGCTCCTACCAAGAAAAAAAAAAAAGAAACCCAAATCGGAATACTTTTTCACTGACCCTCTTCAGAAGACACGCTAAGCCTCAGTGGCTAAGAATTTTCAGCTAAACATTATAGTTTAGCGTGTTGTGTGAACCATGACTAACCATGGTGGCTACATAACCATGGTTTAAACATGCTCATTAGCCATTTTCTGCAAAAGGGTTAACAGCATGGGCGTGCAGAAGGGATGTGCTGGGTGTGCCCCGGCACCCCCTAATGGCTCAAGCAATAAGCACCAAATTGAGGGGGCCATTGAGTAGGGATCCAGAGGGGGATCCAGATGCAGCGGGAAATGGTCCTCCAGCTGCCCTCCAGCTGCCCTCCAGCTGCTCCACTGCCACCGCTCCCAACAGCACACTGTTGGGAGCGGCAGTAGGACTGAAAAGGAGTCAGTCTGGTGGGAGCCTCTCTGCCAGGAGCGGTGCTTCAAAGACGGGCCTCGAAGGCTAATATTGCCTCATAAGCCCCTCCTCTGGCCAGTGTCACCACAAAGCCCCACCAATGTTGGGGCTTGAGGAGCGTCTCCTCGTCCCTTGACCCTCAGCTGCAACAGCCCACCAGTGTCTACAGTGTTTAATAAATAAATGGATAAAAATACCCTTTATGATTGTGTAAATGATTGCCTTAAAAAAAATATCCCTGAGTGCATACCCTAATGAAATGTGCTGCGCACGCTTATTAGAATGTAAGCCTATGCGACAGGGTCTTGCTATTTTATTGTTTTACTCTGTACAGCACCATGTACATTGATGGCGCTATATAAATAAATAATAATAATAATAATAATAATAATAATAATAATAATAATGGCTAGCAGCCTAACCATGACTTAACGTATTGTCTGAACAGGCACACTATACATAATAGTTCCTAGTATTTGGTCTCTGTTATTCTATGAGCTGTAATGCTTAGTGTGCATCAACGGGATATAGAACCTGGGAATCTGGAAAAGAAGGGAATAGAAGCAAGGCAGTTCCAATGCTTCAATCCAGGAAGGGGCTGTAGACTATGCAAGGAGATAATCCAGCACCATTGAAGTGGGGGGAAAGAAAGGAGCTGAAGAGCAAAGGTCACTTTTCCTCAAATGAGCATAGAACATTTTAAAGTTTTTGGTTTTTTGTTTTATTATGAGGAAATGGCAAAAAAAAAAAAGTGCAACTTTCCTGAAGAAAATAAAAATGACCTTCTCGGATTTTTTTTTATTATTTTTTTAAAAAATAATACAATCTTTCTTCATATTTTTGGAAAACAATCTTATCTTGATACCTGGTGGGAGGGATGTGTGTGTGATTGTCTCTTTGCGATTGTTTTCAAAGATCCTTTGAGACATTTTGTTCTTTTAAGGGTAGCTCAGTACAGGGGGAAACACATCCTATTTTATCCTTGGCTGCTTTGGGAAGCTCAGCTTTTTGTCTGGCTGCCTCTTTAAAGCAGAAGATTTCTGTTCTTTGGAGGCCGCTGGTAGATAATGAAGAGCCTTTGGCAAGACTGCTGTGCAATTCTATTTGATAAGCATTTTGTATTGTTTTGGTCAGTGTTCATCATCATATTGATTATGGCTATGCATGAGCTGTGCCTTTTTCACAAAAGAGCCCTCTTTTTTAAAAAAAACACAAAAAAACACACAAACCAGCTTTACACAAAAACTACCGTTTTGTAACAGGGTTGCACAGCTGTTTTTCTTTTCAATGTTCCAGTGTGCAGGGTTTTGCTTTCAGCATAAACTATTTTCTATTTCTCAGCTATTATGAATGATTCTGACCTCTTTCTGTTACTTTAGTCTGAGTTTCTTCTGAGAGGAAATCACACCCACACACACCCACACCCACACACACCCAGCGTTCATAATGCAATTGTGAGTTCAGGGTGGGATACGGTGTCATGGCCAATTATTAGATGAGGGTTACAGCCAGTTCACACACAGAGCAGGCGAAGTGGATCCTTCACCGCCACCACACTGGAGGTGAAGGATCACATCTTTGAAAACCTCCCTATTGATGCATGTAGAAAACTATACATCAGGGAGATATTTTGCTTTCCCGCTGAGGTGCTGTTTTTCAGTGTGCAGGGAGGTTGTTGTTGTTGTTTAAAAAGTGGAAGAATTAAAACTTGCAACCTCTTCCTCCACATTATAAACATACTCCATGCTTTGTCCACTCTTTTTCACACTAGCCTAGTGACATCATCAGGGACCACCACCATCTCTGAGGTAGGCTCAGGGTGACATCTGAGTGCACCTGTAGCATCTTTTGAAAGCAATGCCTATGACTGAAATCTTGAGATTGTAAGTACATGCTACAACAAGGTCAGAGTTCCGAATCCCATGTTTGCTCTGTAACCCCAATTGGTGTGAAGCATATTTGTGCTGGGAATTGACAACTAAGAGGGTGCTCAGCTTTCCTAACCTGCAGAACCTTCTTCCCATGCTATTTTAGCCCATGCCCCTCCCCCCCACAGTTGTATTACCCCCCCCCAAAAAAAAAACAGTTTCAAAGGTAATTTGCAACATAGAATTGAGTGGGGACTGGAAGTGTTAAGGCACAATCCTATGAATGATGTTTTCACAGAAAAAATATCCTGCAGTTCCCAGCATTCCCAGCCAGCCTGGCTGGGGAATGCTAGGAGTTGGAGGACTTTCCTCTAAACTTATATAGGATTGTGCCCTTAAGGACTCCCTGCTCACTTATTCTCCGCTATAAACGGCCCTCCTGCCTGTATTCACATTAGCTCAGCAAATGTAGATTTGGGAACATGTGTTTACTGAGGTAACTTTATAGCTTGCCTTAAACAAGAATACTTGGGAAGTGGCATTATATTTCCAAATTTTCCATGCTTTGAGGCAGAAACTCCACATCTCTCCCATTCTCTCCCTGTGGGGAGAAAACAAATCCTCCTTTAGTCAGTGGGGCACAAAAGGATCAAAGAAGTGCTCTTTGTAATCTTGGAAGGGTCACATAACACGAATTTAGCAAAGCTTCTAGGACATTGCTTAAAGTCGCACATTCGATTCCCAGGCCTTGCTTTTCCAGCATTAAAAGTTGTCTACTTCTTCTTCTTCTTCTTCTTCTTCTTCTTCTTCTTGAACAAGATAATAAAGAAATGCAAGTTTAAATAAAAGGATCTGGGTCCATTTTTCTTAGTGCATAGTTCTGGTTTCATTTCAAAAGTTGAACTCCCCCACCATTGGATGGGTGGGGGGGGGAGAATACTAAATCTATTTACTTACTTATTATTTATTGCATTTCTTTACTGAGTCTTTTCCTCTTGCAAGGAACCCAAGCTGGTTTACATGGTCCTCCTCCTCTTCATTTTATCCTCCCAACAACCCCGTGAAGTAGGTTATGCTGAGAGTCAGTGACTGCTCCAAAGTCACCCAGTGAGCTACATGGTTGAACCCACATCTCCCAAGTCCCAGTCCAACACCTTAACCACTACACCACACTGGCTACAACTCTATACATACTTAACTGGGAGTAGATTTCACTGAACTCAACAGGGCTTACTTTTCAGTAGATAGACAGAGGTTAGCATTGCTTTAGTCCAGATCGTTAAAATGATTTCACAAAAATGAAATGGAGGGAAGGAATTGATTTAGGTTTTTCAGATATCCTATACACTCCTAAGACATGAGGTTTGCTCAGTGGAGGCTGGTGGCTCTGATCCGGTGGGCCTGTAAATCCAATCTGAGTTTCTGTCAGAACCTGCCGGAACTCTAAAGGAGCTATCCAAGGTGCTGGGCCTAATTTGGGCTGAGGTTCAGCACCTTGGATAGCTCCTTCAGAGTTCTGGTAGGTTCTGACTGAAACCCAGAATGGATTCTTGAGCCCACGGAAATCGGACGGGCCAGCCTCCACTGGCTTTGCCACTATTAGAGTGAGTGTGGTGTTCACCACTGCCAGTAAAGAAAAAAAGGGGGGGTGATATGCGCGTCTTCTTTCTGCTGTCTTTAATTATGCGTAGTATAATTATGTGATTTTGCAAAAGCATATTGGAATCACTGGCGGAAACTTGAGGAGTGACGTTCTTGTACAGCTGGTGTAATTAACACTGTTTGACAGTTTGCTCCTCAGCTGGCTCATAAGGCTGTGGTATTCCTTCCTATCAGTATTTTTAAAGGTTTTGCGGAGATATGTGTGTATGTCTGTATGTGCATGTCATTGAGTCCTGGAGGCTTAGAATGAACATCCTGCACCAAGCTGAGGGCTTTACTTCAAGCTGTCTAACCTCTGCTTGCCAAAAAAGGGGGGATCATCCCCCTCTTTTTTGCCGTCACAGATGTACCTGTGTAAATATCCCCAAAGAATGCAGCTGGCATTTGTAATCTGTCCATTTTATTCCCTTCTCAAAAATGCTCCAAGTTAACGGTTTATGACCTAAAGGCCAGTTCTGGCTGCTTAATGGGAACAAATATCCACAAAAGGAGGAGGATGGCTTTCAGCAGGCGTCCTTATGCACTGCCCGCTGTGGTAATTGCAGGCCTTCGCACTGTGGTTCTTCAGTTCTTGTCACAGATCGGTCTGCGTTGGCTTGCTGTGCTCTGATAAATGGATGCCGCCGTTTGGAGCGGTGGTGAGGTGATTCTCCTGCCCACGGAAGCTCTCCAAAGCCACGAAGCCCTTTGAGGTCTGGCGAGATGAAAGACTCCCCACTTCCACCACCACCCTCTGAATATCAGCTATTATGTTTTTTTTCAAATGCCCTTCGGTGCATCAATCCTCCTGTTTCCAGAAGAGCCAGTTTATTCTCACGAGGGAGATACTCAAGGAGTATTGGTTGCGTGCAATTCCCACCTGACCCCCAACAAAAAGATAACATCAGAGTGTCAAAAGTAGAAGTGAGCTAGAGGGGGAGAGTTCCCAGAGGAGGTAAAGATGCCTCCACAGCTTCTTAGGGAGCTTTTCCTCCCGCCTCAAGATACTGTTAAATCACCGCTGTCAGGGATGACTTTTATCCCAAGGGCTAATAAAAATTATTTGAAGAGGATTTATCTTTTAGCTTCTGCCTTACCTGGGTGTCTGAGTCCTCTTCTGCCCCTTCCTCTGCCAAGGCCACTGTGTAAATCAAACTGCTACAGCAACAGGAATGCTATAATGAGGGGATAGCTTTACTCCGCTGGAAAATGATAGATATTGAATTCTGTGGCTCCAAATTGCCAGCCAACGTTTCCCTAAATTTTGACATCTAGTATTTATTTGATTCTGATTAATATCATTTAAATAGAGGCTTGAATGAAAAGCCATACATGGGGATGCATGAATCCCCTACTTTGAAGAGGACAGTCCTCCATTTGAAGGGCTGTAGAGGACAGCCCCCTTTTTGGAAGTGTCCTCTATTTGAAGGGCTGTTTAGACCAAGTCCAATTTCAAGATGAAGAACCATAAGAATGTAGAGCAGGGGCTTTGAAGTTGCATATCAGCAATTTCCACACGGACAGCAGACTGAGCAGGCACATAGGTAACTATGGTGAAATGCACTGTATTTTTATTTAAATCAGGGGAGAACAGTCTGTGGCCCGACAGATGCATTGGCCGATAACTCCCATCATTCCTCACCATTGAGGCAATGGGAGTTGTAGGCCAAAACATTGGGAGGGCCACAAGTTGCCCACCCCTGATTTAAATAACAATAATTATTTCTAAATGTGTATCTGCTCATATAAATTAGCATATGCAAATTTTATGGAAATATGCATCCACTTTTTGTCCTCATTTTTTTATGATGCATTTTGTGTCTTTGGTGTAAGTGGCCTCTGTGGGTGAGAAACACTGAGGTGGAGAAAGGAGTGATTACCACAAGGACAGCTATGGCAGATTCTTTCTTCTTCTTCTTTTAGTTGCCATTATCAAGCTGTTGGTAGTCAGAATTCTTGCTGAACTACTGCAAATCAACCCGAGGTCTACCAGTAGATCCCAATCTACCTATTGCTTCCCCGCTCAACTTTCATAATTATTATTACTGTGGTGCTTAGCTACAGTTCCCTATGGGCAGAGCAAGTGGCTTGCTACTTGAACTTGGGGTATGAATAATTGCAAAATGCTTGGTATAAAACTTAACCCTTACAGAGAATGCAAATGTTGTTCTGATTTGACACCAGTAGCATAAATAAGGAAAACCAGGGATATAAAAAACATAGCTGTGATCATTAGGGCAAATCTAGTTGTCGGCACATTATAGAAAATGAGTCGCTTTTTAGAAAGGGCTTTTAATTGCTTAATCTAAGAAATGTGGACAATGGCATACGTGTTTTATTTTAGGGTCTATCTAGCCCACTCAGAAAATGTAATGGACCTAATTTTCATTTAGTATAGGTCTGTGCAGTTCCTAAAACATCTAAATGGCTATTAATTTAATCAGGTAATTTAACTATACCTCCAGAAAAGGCCACTAGCTAGTTGTCACGCAATGATTATGAGGATGACATTTCTATCCCATGATGCCAGGGGCAGACTTTGATACATCATTTTCTTTTTGAAGGTTAAACTCAGATAACCTGCCTTTGGCATTTAATTAGCTACATATTAAACACTCTTTTAATAATAAAATGATTAAAAATTTTATTGCTTCTCAAATGAGGCCCTTTTAGATAGATTTAATGACTTGGTTCGAGCACTGTAGTTTGTGAACCAAACCTTAGGCCAGGATGTGTTCTAATGATATGCTTTACAGCTTGCAAAATCTGTATTTTATTCAAATGGCTGTCATAATCATTTTGGGTAAAACTTATAATGCTATCTTCTGTATTTTTAAGTCGAACTGTTAAATGTCATTGAAAAGGAACACAGAGCCTATTGAAATCTTTTTTTTTTAAAAAAGAGTTTGAATTCAATATTAAAAATATCATGGACAGATAGCAACATGGTCATACACACACATGTTTACCATTGTGAAATAGCAAATTATTATTATTATTATTATTATTATTATTATTATTATTATTATTTAGTTGCTGGGGAACATAGATGGGAGGGTGCTATTGCAACATGTCCTTGTGGGTTCCTGGTCGACTGCTGGTTGGCCACTATGTGAATGGAGTGCTAGACTAGATGGACCCTTGGTCTGATCCAGCATGGCTCTTCTTATGTTCTTACATTCTTCTTCTTATTTATTTGTATCATTTTTGTTATTACTACATTCAGAATCATATCAACCAACAGCAATGAAAAATCATGAGCTAGCTGATAATTCTAGTTCCACATTTCATATGTAAGTATTAGATTTTTAATGAAACCAGCAGACAAAAAGACATGGGTTTCTCCAAGAACTGGATGACAACTGCATGATGTAGAATCAAAATATCTCCGAGGAGTAAATGGAGCTGAATTAGCTGCACTGAACTATAGTTAAGCCCATTATGGAAATGTCTCCGTTGTCAAAAAGAGAACTAACTAGTGTTTATACTTTGAGAAAAAATAATCAGGGGACTGATGATCTCCAAAGGTGGTGTTGAGTGGTTTGTTTGTTTTTAATTTGTGCCCTCTATATCAACACACAATATCCATTCAACCTAGGTACACACAGACTCGTAACCTTATTCAGGTGTTCAAAAAAGAGTTAAAATCAACACATGAGGAGGAGCACTCCAGCCCTGTGGCTCCATCACATTTACCACCCTGTGATGTGGAGCACAACTCTCTGGAGAGCCTCCACATGAGCTCGAACATGCATTTTCCAATGTGCGGAAATTCCCAGAAGAATTCTCATGAGGTGAAGGAGCAAAGGTTCTAAGAGAGCTCTTAATATTTATTATTTATTTATTTATTACATTTTTATACCGCCCAATAGCCAAAGCTCTCTGGGCGGTTCACAAAAATTAAAATCATGAAGAGCATAAAAACAACCAACAATCTAAAAACACAAATACAAAATACAATATAAAAAGCACAACCAGGATAAAACCACACAGCAAAAATTGATATAGGTTAAAATATGGAATTAAAACAGCAAAGTTTAAATTTAAGTTAAATTAGGTGTTAAAATACGGAGAAAATAAAAAGGTCTTCAGCTGGCAATGGAAGGAATACAGTGTAGGAGCCAACCGAACCTCTCTGGGGAGTTCGTTCCACAGCCGGGGTGCCACAGCAGAGAAAATCCTCCTAGTAGCCACCTGAATCTGAAAGGTACAATCTGAAACAGTTTGAAAATTGCTAAAGTAAGTTATAGCGTATCTTTCTTGGATAAGACCTTTTTATTTGATAGTCATTTTAAAAAAACACCAAATAATTTCCATTGGATATTTGCGTTGTGTTGCATTTTCTACATTATGATGCTTATAGTGTGTTATTAAATCGCATGTGTTTTATTGTGTGAGATTTCCATAAACACAGACCTTTTCAAGGAAACCTCGCTCTTTCATGTCCATAACAAAGGTGTTGCATGTGTGTGTGTTGTGTGTGCAATCTTTATGAAAATATAATGTTCTTGTGACATTTTGTTATTCATGTTATGCAAAGCCAGTGGCTTGCCTTTCTGCAATTTAGAGCGCAGCCTGTAGAACCTGACAAGTACATGGAGACAAGGTGGAAGAAGGTCTGAGAGGGCTCTGAAGACTGCTAATTTACAATGCCTAAAACAGTAACATCATATTAAATATGTAAAGCCAGAAGAGAGGGAGGGAGGGAGGGAGAGAGAGAGAGAGAGAGAGAGAGAGAGAGGGACACACCGACCAATTGAGGACTCATTTCCACAGAAGGTGCCAGATGACCCTCAATGGAAGGATGACATAAAGTAGATGGGTTTATTTATTTATTTTGTTCTTCCCAATATGCAAAGCAGCAGCCAGTCAGCCACGTCAGGAGTTTTCAGATTTTGTCATAATAAGCCTTCCTAAAATCAAGAATAAGACAGAGATCCCATGAGCAGCTGCGCGGCAGGGATAGACAAAGCTGGCAATTTTGGTTTCTCTCATTTTTCAGTCCTTGGCTCATTCTATCCCGATTCCTCGTGAGTTTGTGACTTTAAAAAAAAATCTGCAGCAGAATTGAAAAAGCATTTTCCTGCACTTTCCTCTTAATAAACACATATCTGTGTGCATTTTTGTAAACAGTTTTCTTTTATATAATACTCTTTTCTGATGTATTCCCACTGTGATGTGCATTTTTGTGAAGCCTTTCCCCTAACATACACATTTTTGTACACATTTTTTTGTTTGGAAAATTGCATTGCAGGATCCTGGGAAGTGTGAATACCAAAGGATACGGTATGGTTCGCATATTGATTTATGAAGTACAATTGGGTAAGGTTGTATTGAAACATGAATTTCACCCATTCTTAACTGATGCCTGTGAGGTAGGGTTTTCACCACCAAACAGATGTTAGGTACTGTTATCTTGACCCTGGTTTGAATGTTCATAGAGTGGTTCAGCTGTTATTTCAATATTATTCCATCCCCCATAGTGCTGCTAACATATGTAGTAGAGGAGTGGTTTTCAAAGTGTATTCTTGCAATTCTTGGGGGTTCATTGGATTTATTTGTCATTTATATTTAGTAGACACTTTATCAAACAAGTACTCTAGGCGTCGGTCAAAATCAATTATTTATTTTATTTATTTCATACAAGTATATCCCAATTTTCTTCCATCATGGAAGATGGAAGATGCTTAAGCCAGTATTCATAGGATTCCCAAGTGTCTCCCATCCAGGCATTGACCTGCTTAGCTTCACCAGTTGTAAAAAAATATATCTCCAGTCCATAACAACCGTACAATTAAAAAATCCAACAACGCATCTACAAAAACCCAACTCAGCATAAAAGATACACTATCAAAACAGTAAGATAAAAATACAAATTAAAAATACAAGCTAAAGAAGTTAAATTCAGTGACCAGAGATAAGGCAGGGAAAGCCAGCCAGTCAAATGGGTATATTCTATGGTCCATATTGGGCCCACAGCCCAGAGGTTCCCCATCTTGGAGCTAAAGCCAGCATCAAAAACAAAGGGACTAAAATATCAAGGTATTAAAAATCTGGGAGAACAAGAAAGGCAGCCCAGCATTGAAAAGACAACAATGTGGATTTCAGGTGAGTTTCCCCAAGGAATGTCAGTGAGTGTCCCCTCAATCTGACATCCTTCTGGATGTCAGATTGAGGGGACACTTGAAGGAGGGCCTCCATAAATTATTCTGAGGCACAGGTAGTTACATGCAGGATGAGGTGTTCCACAAGGTATTGAGCTCAATAGAGTAGGGATGTGGCCCTCCAGATGTTGCTGGGCTCCAAATCCCATCATCCCTGATCATGGGCTTTGAAGGCTGAGGTTAATGGGAGTTCTAGTCCCACCAGCATATGGAGGGGAGACATGACTGAGGTGTACAAAATTATGCTTGGTGTAGAGAAAGTGGATAGGGAGACATTTTTCTCCCTGGAATCATAGAATAGCAGAGTTGGAAGGGGCCTACAAGGCCATCGAGTCCAACCCCCTGCTCAATGCAGGAATCCACCCTAAAGCATCCCTGACAGATGGTTGTCCAGCTGCTCTCTTTCATAATACTAGATCCCGGGGTCATCTCATGAAGGTGATTGGTGGGAGATTCAGGACAAATAAAAGGAAGGACTTCTTCACACAGTGCATAGTTGAACTATGGAATTCACTTCCTCAGGAGGTACTGATGGCCAGCAATTTGGATGGCTTTAAAAGGGGATTGGACAAATTCCTGGAGAAGGCTATCAATGGCTACCAGCCTTAATAACTATGTGCTACCTCCAGTAGCAGAGGCAGTAAGCCTATGTACACCAGTTGCTGGGGGAAATGGGCAGGAGATGCTGCTGCACTCATGCCTTCATGTAGGTTCCTCATGGGCAGCTGGGCAGCCACTGTGTAAACAGAATGATGGACTAGATGGACCTTGGTCTGATCCAGCATGGTTCTTCTTATGTTCTTATGTTAGGTTCCCCAACTCTTTTTAACAATTTTGAAATAAATTGTCAGGGTCCTTCCCTTAGGACAGTTGGTGGGAGATGGCCCTGTGGGCAGCGAGAGTCCAGCTGGAACAGGAGCATATTTCTGGTGTCATCATCATCTATCTTCTCTCCTGGAATCCTTCCCACAGGGCAGTGGATGTCCAATAGCCCTGTACAGGAGGGTACAAGGAGGAAGGGAAAATCCAGTTGGAGCAGGGAGCTCAGGTCTTCTTTACCTGCCTTCTCTTCTTGAGATGTCTTTGAAAAAGGCAGTCCCATATAGAATGCTTTCCAGTAGTTGGTGAGCCACAGTTTGGTGGGCTACAAGTTGTGCAGGCCAGTCTTAACAGTTCAGATAATTGGGCTGAAACCTCACTTCACACCTGGTCATTTTCCTGTACAGGTATAAATGGATGTAGGGTGTGTGATATTCAAGCAGAATAGATTAATTAATAATTGTGCACTATCCCTCACAATATATCTCCAGATCTCACCTGTCTCAAAGCCTGTATTTAGATGCATGCCAGACAGCTGTCATTTCTGTTACAAACATCGGCATTGAGTCAAGATACTAGAGAAATTTTCTAATCCCCCCCCCCCTACATCTATGAAGGAAACCAGTCATATGTGAAACTGCTTCTGAGTAGGGGTGTGCACGGATCCCCCTCTCCGCCCCACGGGCCGATCCAAAAATTTCGGGTCGGCCCACTCCGCGCCGCTCCACCCGTACTCCGCGCCTCTTCGCCTCGGAGCTCCGGCTCCGAATCGGAGCTCCGCAGTGGAGGGGAGTGGCGCCAGGTAAGGCTGGGAGAGGAGGGCGGGAGGTTTACCGGCAATGAGCCTATCTCCCAGACTTGGGATCCACTCACCCACAGGGTTTTCAACTTGCAAGGATTCAGCTTCAGTTTATTGGCCCTCATCCAGCCAATCACTGAGTCTAGGCACTGATCCAGGACTTGCACAGCTGCTCCAGATTCAGATGTCACAGGGAGATAAGCTGCATGTCATCAGTGTACTGATGGCACTTGGCTCCAAATCCCCTGATGACCGTCCCCAGCAGCTTCATCTAGATGTTAAACAACATTGGAGACAAGATGCTACCCTGCAGAACCCCATAACTCAGTTGCTACATGAGGGGTACATGAGTGCTGGGAAGGGCGGTAGAAGGGGAACAGTGCATAAACATCTGTAACCCATTCTACTTTGTTGTCCTGACTCCCTCCTCCTTCCATATCTCCTAAATCACTGGAATAGAGGTACCACCTCCATGGGTCCCCGAATCAGAGGCTTCCAAGAACATCCTTATCACGCCAAACTTCACACAAACACACATGCACAACTCATACCCTCAAACACTCACAACCTTATACTGGCATGATTATGTGACATCAGCCTTGTCGATCCCCCAAGCAACATAGGGAAAAATCAAAGCACTTAGCTTCTACCCTTTCTGCACCTGCCCCCACACCCACCCTGGGCTCTCACCCAGAGGGAATCCCACTGCTATCCCACTTCTAGCCATCAGAGGGTCCCACCTGGGCAGAAGCAGCAGCTCTAGGCTACAAAGCCTCTATCCTCTGTCTCTCATCCGCATCAGCTAATAAACCCTAAGGGCAGGACACAAATACAGCTGTATCATCATCAGGTGTTCCCTACTCTCCCCCATTATTAAACTAAACAAATAAATAAACAAGCAAAATAAACAGCCAAACAAACAAGAAAAAGAGGGACAGAGAGAGAGAAAGAAAGAGAGATCAAGGGTCTGAAAACAAAGCCCTATGAAGAGAGATTGAAACAACTGTGCATGTTTAGCCTGGAGAAGAGAAGATTGAGGGGAGACATGATAGCACTCTTCAAATACTTAAAATGTTGCCACACAGAGGAGGGCCAGGATCTCTTCTCGATCCTCCCAGAGTGCAGGACACGGAATAAGGAGCTCAAGTTACAGGAAGCCAGATTCCGGTTGGACATCAGGAAAAACTTCCTGGCTGTTAGAGCGGTACGACAATGGAACCAGTTACCTAGGGAGGTTGTGGGCTCTCCCACCCTAGAGGCATTCAAGAGGCAGCTAGACAACCATCTGTCAGGTATGCTTTAAGTTGGAATCCTGCATTGAGCAAGGGGTTGGACTCGATGGCCTTATAGGCCCCTTCCAATCCTACCTTTCTATGATTCTAGATGGCACCCTCGCCCTTGTGCCATCCCAAATGGGTGTCTCCCTTTGGGGATACTCATATTTAGGCAGCCTGCCACCCCAAAGTGGTGTTGCTTATATTTCTCAGGGGCTTGAAGGTCTCAAATGGCTCAGAGACAGAGCTCTGCCTTGGCTTGGTGGTTCTGTAGCAGGTGAATCCAACACAAGGGAGGTTTGCCATGAAGTGGGGGGTAGGCAGTTGTAAAGCGACTTTTTTGTGAACCACCCAGAGAGCTTCGGCTATTGGGCAGTATAGAAATGTGATAAATAAATAAATAAATAAATAAATAAAGTGGTTGTTTAAAGCAATAAAAGAGCCCTTCCCTCTCTCCAGCTCCTGCTCTCTTGACAGCTTTGCTTTTTTTCTTTTTGCATGAAAATCCATGTGTATTTTTGTGCGTGTTTTCCAAAATGTAGGCATCCCGCATGCAGAGGGACGTTGCAGGTGCCCCCACCCACCCGTAGCCCCGTTCACAGACCATGTGGCACTCACTGGACCTGCCCACGAGTGCCGTACAGTCCGTGATCATCTGGCTGCTGCCCACTCCTTCCCTGAGCCACCATTTTGGGTAAGAATGGCAGCTCACGTCTTTTCCAGAACAGTTGTGGAGGTTGCAGCCATAAAGGGTGATCTGTGCAACATTACAGGCATGAATGGGCCTCTTGTTCCTTCCAGAACGTATAAACTGGGTTAATCCTGATAAAAAAATGGACTGAAACAAATTTCTCATACATCCCTGCTCCTCACATTCACAAAGTGTGCAATCCAGTACCCTCATTAGACGGCATTAATTGCAAATCTAACTGCATTAAATGACATTGAGGATTTTCCCAGCCCTAATTCAGTGGGACTTAGTTCCAAGTAGACATTTTTGGATTCCCCTGCAGTCTTAGACATGCCTAGTCAGAAGTAAGTCCCAGTGAGCCTCAGACTACAATCCTATACACACACTTACCTGAGAGAAAGCCCCACCGAACACAGTGAGACTTACATCTGACTAAACATGCATAGGATTGCTCTGCTAATCTATATAACATATGGAATTGGCACATCGC
The DNA here is from genome assembly GCF_023053635.1 of Elgaria multicarinata webbii. Taxonomy (NCBI): domain Eukaryota; kingdom Metazoa; phylum Chordata; class Lepidosauria; order Squamata; family Anguidae; genus Elgaria; species Elgaria multicarinata. Next base: position 35,416,211 of record NC_086174.1, read on the forward strand.
TGTTAGCTAGAACTCAATAGACTTTTTTTGATTTTTTGTACATGTTCAATTTCATCCATGGAGTGGCAGGAGGGGGGGTGATGTGACGGTATTACTTAAAACCTTGCCTTCTTGAGCTTGATATTCAAGCATTTTTGAGTGATAATTCAATAGGATTAAATTACACTCATGTGACAGCTCAACCTCACTAATGAGGTACATTTCAGTAAATTGTTGACAGAACTGTCTGGAAGGCTTCTTTAATTTACCAACACATAACAACATGGGAAAAGCATTAGTCAAGCAGATGAAGATGAATAAGCAAGAGGTCTGTGGGGCATTTAGCGTTAACACATGACAACCTGAAAGTGTTTTTGTCATTTGCTCTACTTAGCCTGAGGCCCTTGCAAAAAAACTGGTACCTGTTAGTGTGATTGACTCACTAAAGCAACAGAAGGGGTTACATATATAGCGTGCACACATACACACACACACACACACACACGTCAGGAAAACCACCAAATTCTTTCTTCTCCAGGAAAGCCTGTTTTTGAGAGAAGGTGTCTTACAGAAAAGTTAAAAGTTTTTATTTTAAAAAAGATTTCACCTTCAATCAATCTGCCACATGGATGCTTTCATATTCAAAGTTTATCGGAAAAGACATGTCTATATACTGCGGTAAAGAGGCATGCAGCAGGAAAACATAACCTTTTGCTCAGTTCTTTGAAATAAAGTGCAAAACATTATGTCCGCTAATAAAACTAGCATTCTGATCCTGAACAAGTTGATATGGAACTTAGGACCAAAACAGACATTACTATGAATGTGTGATTGGCTTTTACATCTCTTCTCCCCTATTTTTACACAAGAGTAGGAGCAAGGACCCTGATCTGGATTGGCATGGGCAGGGGAGATTTTAAGATCCAGAGCCTAATATAGAGTAAAAATTAAAAGAAGACAAAGCTGCTTGACATACATTGCAAGTAATGGGTGCTTCCTGGGTGTCCAGATGCAGCACTGGCACTAAAAAGAGGTGCTGAGCTGTTGGAAGGTGCTGAGCAACCCCTACCAATTAAAGCCAAACTGGAGATTATGTGGCTTCTTTATTTTTTGTTTTATTTAGTTCATACCTGAAATGGAGCTATGGGACAGGATGGGGATGGAGACTGTGGACTGCCAATTTCTCGCAGCACAGAAAAGGAGATGTTGAGAGAGACACAGAGAAAGACAGAGACTACAGAAGAAAAGCCGTGGGAGTCCGGGTGAATCCTGTGGTCATTGTAATGTTTCAAAGTTCAATACGTATTTTTCTAGCAACAGCAACACATGTTTTATTAGGGGTCCCCACCTTCACTCTCCTCTACACAATCTTAGAGCGTCATCACACGGGGGGGGGAATTGCATTTCCTTACCATCGTTTCTCCGTCTGCGCTTTTGTTCCTCATTACTTCCTCTTTCAATAGAGGAAGTGAACAGCGTGCACGTGGCCTATTCAGTGGGCCATTTTGATTGCACACAGCAGGAGATAGCAGCAAGTTACATCTCAGAAACGAGGAATAAAAAAAAAAAGCCGCTCCGCCGCGCTGCCCCAGCTGGCGGACTGGGTGCAAATGGCGGAGGCGGCTTGACCGAAGCCACTGGCCACTCCCCTTAGCACGCCTTTTCCTGCCCAGTGCGGACCGCAGTGACCTCACATCCTCCCACACGTACTCCAAATTAGCGCGGGACGGCAGGAAAAGGTGCACTAGAACTCACTTTTTTAAAGACGGGATAAAGAGGCTTCACCGCAGGATAACGGCGGATCCTCGTGAACGTCATCTGGAAGCCTCGACGTGACTGCGGAAGGTAATGTGCGCTACAGCCTCATCTAGTAACGCCCTAACTCAGACTTACTATGATGGGGGTTTTTTTGTCATGCGAAGAAGGCTAGAAGGGGCCAGAGGCATGTGGGATGCAGACAACGTCATGAGAGGGACCCACAAAAATCCGTGAGTGCCCAGCAATGAGTGTGCAATTAAACCCCAATGAAGCAGCCATGAAAGTCTGAGTACTTAGGGCCAGGTTCACACAACACATTAACCCACCATGGGTTATAATATTGTCTGAAAGCAGCCACAGGGTGGGTTGACGTGTGTTGTTTGAATGCAGTGCCTTTTGAATGCAGTATTGCGTCCAGTTCTGGGCTGTATTGCATCCAGTTCTGGGCTCCACAATTCAAGAAGGTCGCAGACAAGCTGGAGCATGTTCAGAGGAGGGCAACCAGGATGATCAGGGGTCTGGAAACAAAGCCCTATGAAGAGAGACTGAAAGAACTGGGCATGTTTAGCCTGGAGAAGAGAAGACGGAGGGGAGACATGATAGCACTCTTCAAATACTTAAAAGGTTGTCACACAGAGGAGGGCCAGGGTCTCTTCTCGATCCTCCCAGAGTGCAGGACACGGAATAACGGGCTCAAGTTAAAGGAAGCCAGATTCCAGCTGGACATCAGGAAAAATTTCCTGACTGTTAGAGCAGTACGACAATGGAATCAGTTACCTAGGGAGGTTGTGGGCTCTCCCACACTAGAGGCCTTCAAGAGGCAGCTGGACAACCATCTGTCAGGGATGCTTTAGGGTGGATTCCTGCATTGAGCGGGGGGTTGGACTCGATGGCCTTGTAGGCCCCTTCCAGCTCTGCTATTCTATGATTCTATGATTCCGCAGGGTGGCTTGTCAACCATGCAGCATAGTTTATTTTTCTCGAACAAGCCACATTGAGAAGCCATGGCTTGTTGTTGGATTGTTCAGAGTGGTTAACAAGCCACACTGCATTGCTACCAAGCAACTCCCTGGAAAACGTGCTGTGTTCAGACAACACGACAGGATCTACACTACTGTTTTAAAACGGTTTGTAACAGTAGTGACAACTGTTGAAGCCTAGGGCACATGTATACAATTTTCAAATAGTTCTCAAAGTGTCATATCCTGCTTGGTGTAGATCTGCCCCAGAATTACCCATGGTTCAACAAAAACCCACACTACCAAAGTTGTCTTTTAAAACAGAAAAACCACAAAGACGTATTCTTCCTTGAATACCTTCCTGCATTTTCCTGCATCCCCAAAGTACCTTACAGGCATCATCCTTACAGGAATTTATCCCCACTGGGATGAAAAGGGAAATCCAGAGCAGTGACTCATGCATAGTTCACTGGCAGCATCTGTCATGGGGCGGGGGGAGGTGCTTCTACTGTGTCTCAGCATCAGGAGCGACTGAATCATCTCATCACACCCCAATGCAGAGATGTAGCAGAATAAGCCACCTTGAGAGCAGGCTGATAGGCAGACCATAGGCAGACTCCTCTGAAGACAGGCACATCTGCTGCACCTCTCTGCATGGGACAATCTAATGGCTGAGGATTATGGGACTTGTAGTCCTATGCATCTGAAGGCTCTGCTAGTAGTCCTCTTACAGCTCACCCTTTAGGAATGCCCGCTGGCCACGTTTCTTTGAAATTAGTCCCCCTCCACGGAACATGCGGAGAAGTATAAACTTTTGATGCATTGAATCCTAACGTGTGTGTGTGTGTGTGTGTGTTTAAATGTTTTTCAGATGAACAAAGAAGTGTCTCAGATGAAGAATAACCTGGAAGGCGGAGCAAAAGGAAAAGGAGAATGTCTGATATGGAAGAGCTCTTTTCAAATTGCTTCTGAGGACCCCTGCACCTTGCACTCCCAGTGACAGCTGATTGAAGGCACCGGTGCACTGCAGTGACATCAACAACAAAGTAGAAAAATAGAGCCATGTGGGCCAGGTAATGTATCTTGTTTAACAGCATCACTTTCCTGAGCTAAAGAAGGCTGACATATGACTTTGGGGTCCAGTCCTGTACCAGATTTATTTCTAATGTCGGTACGAACGCCTGCATTTTGCAAATGGTAAAATGAATATGCATAACAAACAAATGAGAGCAAAGATAAGTATGATTTATATCACCATTATTTGCATGTTACTTGTCAACATAAGAAAAAAAGGAGAGGGAGGGGGGATGTCTTTGCTCTAAGGAAGTTACATTTCATATCTACGTGCCTTTTTATAATATTTAGCTTGATAGTCAAAACTGTTGTGAGAGACACATTGGGTAGTATCCAATGTTAGTCCTACATAGAGTAGACCCATTGAAATGAATGGGATATTAGTCATGATAACCTATGGCCTTAGCTAGACCAGGCTTTATCCAAAGGCAGACCCCGGGATCATCCCTGTGCATCCAGATGACACACAGGGGGTCCCAGGATCAGAGAGGGATCATCCGTCCCTGGCCCCGGGATACAGCCCTACACTTTGGGCTCGCTGAGCCAGGAGGAGCGCTTTGCCCATCGGGGGTAGGGTGGGGGGAGCGGGGAAATTAATTAAAAAACATAACAAAAACTCCTACCTCTGCACACGAGCGTTTGTGCGCTCCTCTTAGTTTATTTTTTTTTAAATGGCGGGCACCTCTCTTCCTGAGGTCATCATGCCTTACGTGTAAACAGGGGCGACATCTTGCATTAATTCCAACGTGAGGTCTCCCCTCCTCTGCCCCGGACTTTCAGGTAGGTGTAGCTAAGGCCTAAGTCTCATTCATTTCAGTGAGTAAGAATAAGAGATACTATCCATTGCTCCTCATGGTGTACATCGGGGGGGGGGGGGATGGCTCTCAAGATGTCATTGCATCATAACTCTTATCATTTCTGAACATTAACCAGCTTGGGCCAACGGGAGTTAGAGTGTAACAACATCTGGAGGGCCACAGGCTCCCTGCCCCTGGTGTTCATATACATATATTTTGTCCTATTGTTGAGCTTTTTAAAACAGTTCCTGGATGTGGGTAAAAATGGCATGGGTGTACATACCATGAGCAGTGAATTGCCTGCACCATCTGAGAGAAAATATTGTTTGGTTCCAGCCATTAATGTCCTGCCAATAACTTTCTGTCAAGATATCAGTAAACTATCTTTCTGACAAAGTATCCATAATTCTAGCTCCTAAACATCTGGGCTGGCCCTGCCATGAAGCATGGTGAAGCAATCTGCTTCAGATGGCATGATGTGTGCTGGGGTGTTGGATAGATTAAGGCAGAAATAGTTCAAATGGTGCCACAAGGCTTTTTACATAGTTGGCCCCAGCTGTGCCAGCTCCATTTTTTAAGGTTCTTACAATTGCTATAGCTCCTCTTCCTCTTTCTCGTCATTGTTACTAAATGATACCTTTGCATGCTTGATGGGCAGAGAGCCAATGAGCAAATAGGCAGAAACAACTGCTGCTTCTCCATTTTATCACTACCGTTGTCTGGGATAAACTGAGAGGCAGCTCCAGTGGGGATTCTTGTTGGTAGGCTCCTACTTGGCCGGGGGTGGTGGTGGTCCTTAGCAGTTGCCCAACCATGGTTACCCTTGATGTTAGACTTGGCCCCGAGTCTTGGAGTAGGAACCATTTGAGTTCTGCTTATATCATGATCAATGCAAATCCATAGGTCCTGGTTTGCTGTTTCCTCTCCTAGCAGCACAATCCTCTGCTTGCCTACTCAGAACTAAGTCCCACTGAAATCAATGGGTCTTACTCCCAGGAAAGGGTGTACAAGATTGCAGCCTAAGTCACCCAAATAAAGTGTGTCATGAACTATTTCAATCTTGATACCTATTTGAAGACTAGCATTAAGAGGTCTGTGCTACACGTTGAACCCAATGCTGGTGGCAGCAAAAGGTGCAGGCTTGGATCGCACCCGATTTGAAGCTCCATGAGCTTCAAAAACCCCATTCAGCTGCATTGACAATGCAGAGGTTTTATTACAGGTACCGAAGAGGCATTTTTGTTAGCAAGGGCCAACCAAAATGGCCGACGTTCAGTGCTTCAGTGTAACTGGGGACAGTAGAAACCCAGGAGGAGGTGTCTTAAATCCGGTGACCCACACTAAGGGCCTTACTAAACCTGCCGGCTTACGCCGGCAGGGAGGCGGGGCCGAGGCGCGCTAACGTTAGCACGCCTCCCCCGGGCTTCCAGACGGCGGAGTCGCAGGGAGGACGCAAGCCCTGCGTCGTCCGCCATTTTTTGTTTTTGTTTAAAGGGGCCGCGTGTGGCCCGAAGACGGCGGACAAGATAAGGTTTTTTTTTACTTTTTTAAAAAAAAACGGGGGGGGGGCGAAGGATGGCAGGGTGGGTGGCATGGGGGAGGGTGGGTGAGATCGCGCCGCGCGCCGCCCGAGCAAGCAGCCGAGCGGCGCTTGCCTGCCAGGCATTGCCCGCCGGGCAAGCGCCGCTCGGCTGCTTGCTTGGGCAGCGCGCGGCGCGATCTCACCCGCCCTCCCCCGCCCTCCCCCGTGCCACCCACCCTGCCATCCTTCGCCCTCCCCTCTCTTCTCCCCCCCCCCAGGCCGATAGGCACAGCGCTCCTATGAGTGCTGTGCCAGGCAGGTCTGCGGCTTTTCGCGGCTCCTCGCGAGTAAGCGAGGAGCCGCAAAAAGCTGCGGAAGTCACTAGACGTTCCCCAGCTCCGGCCTGAGGCTGGAGCTGGGGAAAAAGCGCGCCAAAAGCGTATTCGCTTATGGCGCGTTAGACCAGGCCTCAGCGCGGCCTGCCTCCGGATTCCCCTCTGGACGCACAGCAGGGAAACCGGGTCAGAAGGCGCGCTAAGGCCTCGTCTAGTAAGGCCCTAAATGGATTCAAAGGTACCAATATGACTCCTGTCCATTTGTGTGAAAGAATAATAGCATTTATTGATGGGAAATAGATTCAGATAATATAAGAAAGGAAAGCTTACAGAAGCCCCTCAGATCAAGCTGTAGCTGCTCCAGTTCCCCAGAAGTAACAGGCACTGCCCTGGGGTCTGTTTATCCAAGCAGGCAGCAGGCCGATCTGTCCAGGATTTTATAGGACTTCTCTCCTCTAGTCTCAGGCTATCAGAGGGCACCCACACACCTCCTACCCTTCACCAAGGAGAAGAAAAAATGTTTTTTAGGATATTTTATGGATGTTTTGATCATGTATACTATGAATTTAATCACTTTTTTATGTGTTTTATATTCACTGTTGTTCCCCGCCTTGATCCAAGTGGAGAGGTGGGTAAGAAATAAATTATTATTATTATTATTATTATTATTATTATTATTATTATTATTTCTTTGACAGGATAGAAAACTTCTCACAGCAGAGAAAGGAACATTCTTCTCTTCAGAAAATATGAGGTGCACCAAATAGAAATCTGCTTGGTGTTAGTAGCAAAAAGCACTGACCTTCACTATAGCTGTGTTTAAAGAAGAAATCTAATACACCATCCAATATACGTTGTTATCCGAATCTGTAGATGCTACGAACAGCATATAGGATGCTGTGTAAGTTCACACCTGACACCTCGCCATTCTTCCGAAACCAAATCCAATACAGGAGGGCAGGATGATCATGGAATTCAGAGGAGAGAAAGAAGCTGCCACAGGAGCTGCTAATACCCCTGCCCCAATGTTTTCCTTTTCCTTTTCATGGGCATGAACGAGATGAATTATTTTTGTAAGCCACCTTGAGAGCTTTCTATGGCTAAAGGGCTGGATAAAAATGCTATAATAAACAAATAAAAATTAAGGGCCTGTTCAGAAGACATCTTAAACCAGAGCTTTCCAAACTGTGTGTCACGACACGTTAGTGTGTCAGCTACAGTGTGTAGGTGTGTCATGCGAACATAATGGGAAACCTCTGAGTCTATGTGAAATAAGCAATACCAACTTGCATGCATTTTTATGCAGCAAAAGTGCCGATTAGTATGGTGCACTAGTATATTCCCCTTCCGTCGTATCTGTGTATGCACACCACGGTTGAGGGATCATATAAGTACTGCGCATGCGCAGTATGCATAATCGGGTCGAAACAGCTGATTCCTCGGGTTTGCTAGTAAAACTGAATTACTGTGTCGCCAAATGATGCATGTCTAAAAAGTGTGTCACCAACATGAAAAGTTTGGAAAGCTCTGCCTTAAACCCTGCTGGTTAAGGCTTTTGGTTAAGCAGGTGTCTTGTGCGATGTGTTTTGCTAAGCCCTGCTCACTCCCTAACCACAGTGGGACTGTCTGCAGCAGAGTTAGCAGCTCTAACCATGGCTTAAAAGTGTTGTGTGAGACAGCACAGCATGTGGTTAGTGCTAACCCTAGAGAACCACAGCTTATAGACAGTGGTTGCGTTCGGACATCACCTTAAGCTATGATGCAGTACCTGATGAAATTCCCTCCATCACAATAGTTAAAGCTGCAGGAGCTAATGTTCTCTGCTTCCTTAAGAGTCCCAACTTCCTTCTTTTTACCTTCCCCTTTCCAGTAACGCGGGGTTTAGGCTGTAGGCATGGCTGATTAGCACACCAGAAACTTGAGGTTTAATACAACAGTTTACTAATGAATTAAAACAACCAAATTACAACAAAGGTATTTAGTCAATAGAGCTGAGTGACACAAAAGGCTCTAAAAGAAAATAATAGTTGCAAAACACACACACGTTCTTTTACCCTAAGTTGCACCTAGACTTCTTCAAGATGCAACTATCTGCTCTTTCCTTATGGTCTGGTCATCCCTGGCTCTGGTCTGGCTGGCTCTCTCCTCTAATCCCCTCTTCCCCTAAAACTGATTGCTTCATCCCACCAGCCTTATATTGTGCTGTTGCAGCAAAATCTGCGCAAAAGACTCAAGTGACGCTGACTTTATAGTCTGCTTTAACTGCGAAGGACTTGGATGACGTAGACTATGTCCTGCTGTGATTGTGGTGTGTGTCCACCACCACCACCACCACCCGGTTATAGTGAATTATTTTGGTGCAGGGAAAGTCTGGTTCTTCCAGGCATGCGAAAACACATTGCTCAAATTTCAACTTGTGTTTTCATCCATCATTTTCAATGCGCTGTACTGTGGGCGTGTTTTCAAGGGGAGGTATTGCAAAGGAACATGTTGTTCCGTAGGTCCATAAGAGTGCTCTTCAAAGCAAGACAAGGCTGGCCAGTTTCACCCAAATGTCTTGTCAGTTTCAAGTGAAGTCCTTTGGCTGCTTCTGAATCAGTGTGTGTGTCCTTTTCCATCCTACTCTGCCCCGTTCCCCTACCCCCTCCTTGCTCTCCATGTGGGTGGGGCTCCTCCCAACATCTCAGACACAGGTTGTGTGTCTCTTCCCTTATTGGTTCGTCTCCCTAAAAACATGTGTTACATTTGTTCTTATTTGAATTGCTCTTGTTCTTATTTGAATGAGAGTTGGTGGGGGAAGGACACAGATCGTACTTCCATTCCTTTGAGCATGTGAAGCTGAGTGGGGGATGGTAGGAGACACAAACAGGGTGAAGCAGAGATGGAAACGTTCTCCATGGGGGGGGATCCTGCATCTCCCCACCTTTCCCTTTTCTTTTTTTTAACAATGGGGGGCTCCAGTTTTTATTGGGAGCCCCCACATGGGAAAGGATGGCTTAATCCTCTCACTAACTGTGATTTCCCTCACAATTTCTCTGTCATTGGAGGTCCTGGCGCTGCGTTTGAAGTCTCCTCCTCCGTACACTGGAAGTTGAGATGGCCACTTCTTACCTTGCTTCGCTCCCCCCACCCCAGCCACCCATCTCATTTTTTTTCCTTTTTAAAGTTGCAAAAATCAAGACTGCAATCCGAAGGGCTCTAATTTGGAAATGCATTCTATTGAACTCAATGGGATTTATTTACTGAGTAAGCATGCAAAAGAGTTAACTGCAGTCTTACATAACGTTCTGCTTTGGTGTTCAGTAACAAGAGAAGCAAATCCCAATCCCTGTTGTCAGAGGGGGAGTTGTCCCCACTTCAAACAACCAATGAACGGTAGGAGGAGGTACAAAGAAGATCTGGGGGGTGGGGATAACAACATGTGTGAATGCATCTTAACAGATCTCTGCAACGCGCTACAGCACAGGTGTAAGTTTACAAGTTTTTGTATACTATATATGCACTATATAACCAAAATGGGATAATTCAAGGATAAACCAGAACAAAAGTGTACATGGGATGAACCTCTGAAAGTACTGTATTAATCTTTGGAGAAATGAAAGTACTCCTCTCAGGGAAATCCCCTCCCAACAGAAAATGTCCAAGTTTCTAAGGCCTGACTTTATTACTTTGCCTCTGTAGGCCTCAAATCTTCACATGGGCATTACAAATGCTTGGAGGGCAGGAATGGGTGAAATATGCCTTCTTACTAAGCAGAAATACTTGTCCCTGAAAAAAAGAGAAAGGGGGTAATGAGAAGCAGCAGAGAGGACCTATTAAAGAAGAACAGGCCTTACTTGCATCTGTTCCTGAATATTATAAGAAGCATTATTTCCTGCCAGAAGCATGCAAGTGAGCATGGGATTTGCGGTTTCCTCTGCTCCCTAAACTGAATCCCATCATGCACCTGATCCAAACTCAATTGGGTCTGGGTTGACTTGTAATGGAGTATGCAGCTTTCTGACTTGGGAAATTCATATTCCAAACTTGCCCAATTCTGAGTTCACATTCACCACCACCACCACCACTCGCAGCCACTAACTTTAATCACCTTTTATAGGCAGATGAAAAATGTGGTTATTTCACACCACTTTACTTGGAATGCTGCCTAGGTGTTGTTTTTAATTCCTTTTTTTATTGTGAATTACAACAAAATAAAACGTTTTAAAAAAGAAAAGAAACATTACACTTATATACAATATAACTACATGTGTTGAAAGTATCCATTTCAATTGGCTACAGCATTCTAAAAAATGAAAAGAAAAAGAGATTTATATATAAACTTCGACAAAAGCAGACCAGATATCCATATCTGTGTGGATTTGTGTGTGGCGTCTATAGACCACCCTTCCAAATGCTGTAGCGTGATTAGATCCTCAGTCCATTGCATTATAATAGGAGAGCATTTATCCTTCCATTGAGATACCAGGCTTTTGGCTGTCAAAAGGGTGCAGAAACTGATCATTCGTTACTTCCAAGAAGCTGGTAACTAATTTTAAAGAATACGTACGTCAGCAAATATTAAAGAGTGTTCCAGTGTGGGGAATTCTGCCTAGGGGCCCACTAAGCACTTTTGCCTTTTGTCTTGTCCTGTTGATAGCTGTGATTGTGGATTGTTTTACGGAAGTGGTCCAGGCTTACAGTCCAACACTTACTCTGGTAGTCAGCCTTCCCCAATCTGATGCTCTCCAGATGTGTTGGACTACAACATAGCTGGATGGGGATGCTGGGAGTTGTAGTCCAACACATCTGGAGGGCATCAGGTTAGGGAAGGCCTATCCAGTGGGATTTTAGGATGCTTTTAGTATGCTTTTAGGATGTTTTTTTAACTGTGTATACTATGTTTTTAATCAGTATTTTATGTATTTTATGCTTGCTGTTGTTCCCCGCCTCGCTCCAATTGGAGAGAAGATGATGATGACGATGATGATTGTTATTATTGGCAAGAGACACTAGGTCCTCTTCTGTCCCCAAAGCTGCCCACCAATCTTGCCTGCAGCGGTTGTGCTGCTGCTCAAGAATGAGGATCAGCTGGAAGGGTGGGGCAGAGAGTTCCCTTCCCATGGCAGGAGGGTGGTGGAGAGTTCAGCAGGCAGAGAGCTTTGGCCCCGTGAGAGCAGCAGGCACTTAGTTGCCAAAGCAGGCAAAGGAGGAGCAGACCCAGGCCTTAGCTAGACCTAAGGTTTATCCCGGGGTCATCCCTGTTCATGTAAATGACACACAGGGGATCCCGGGAGCAGACAGGGATGATCCCGGGACGATCCCGGGATAAACCTTAGGTCTAGCTAAGGCCCCAGCCTCCTTCCACCAAGGCCGAATCAGCCAGCACGGAGAACCACAGCTCAAGAGGCACCAACATGAATCACCTCTCCAGAGGGCAGTGCTGTTAAAAATTGCCCTGCCTTTCGAAAGTATTCCCAAGATGCTTCCCATAAACCAGGAGCGGGCTACTTGTTTCTTACAACATTTATAGTGGGATTCGAGGTTATGCAGCAGGATCCAGATTTTGTGCCTTGTCTATAAATGCACAAAATGAGGACTGGATTAAAAGACCATGGACTGTAGTCGATCACATCATGCCTCCATCCTAGTACCTGCATATTCCTCAATTTGTGGAGCTTTTGTAAAAGTGCATCGAACTCAGACTCTAAAATGCCAACGATGCCATTTTTTATTTTGACACCTCCTTCCTCCCCCTACTCCTGCGAAGTGGCATTGCTGGTATCGGGTTGCTTCTCGCCCACACTGGCTGCCGGGCGATGGCAGTTGGCTCTGCATCTGTGTGATCCATCATGTCCAGGCTGCAGCGTATAAATCATCTCACGAGGTTTCTGCTCCTGCACTGAGACAGTGACAGATTTGGTTTTGTCTGGGCCCCACAACCCCATCAGCTTCCCCTTTCCCCTTTGAGTAAGGAAGAGCAGTAGGCACTGGGGAGAACGTTTAGACCGCAGAGGGGTAGAGCTCCTTTCCCACAGCGGCCGTGTCCACCATGAAGTGAGAGTCCAGGGAGCGGGCCACGGCCTTCCGGTCTTGACTCCCCTTTCATTAGAACCACAGAGGCATCACCCTGCTCTGCCCAGAGGAACCACAACAGCAAGAGTTGGGAAGTCGGCACGGTTTCTTGAATTGCCATCCATCATCCTTTGCTCAGTTCTTCTGCTTGGACTTCCTGAGTCACCTGAATGGCTGACGGCCAAACTACACATTACATGCAATTATATAGAAAACAAGCCATGTAGCGGTAAATGTGGAAGTGCAGCCGTTCATCATGACAGCCCCCAAGGAGAGTCCAAAAATTCAGGCAGCCGTATTGATCCTTATCAACAAACCAGTTTTTGCAGTTTTATCTCCACCAACAGTAGGGTGACCATATGAAAAGGAGGACAGGGCTCCTGTATCTTTAACAGATGCATAGAAAATGGAATTTCAGCAGGTGTCATTTGTATATATGGAGAACCTGGTGAAATTTCCTCTTCATCACAACAATTAAAGCTGCAGGAGCTATACTAGAGTGACCAGATTTAAAAGAGGGCAGGGCACCTGCAGCTTTAACTGTTGTGATGCAGAGGACATTTTACCAGGTTCCCCATATATGCAAATGACAGCTGCTGAAATTCCCCTTTCAATACAACTGTTAAAGATACAGGAGCCCTGTCCTCCTTTTCATATGGTCACCCTAATCAACAGCAAACCTTTTGCGAAGCTAATGGCTTGTAATTGCCCATTCAAGACCATACAGGCATCGCTCCCAAGAATATAATTAGGGTGACTATATGAAAAGGAGGACAGGGCTCTTGCATCTTTAACTGTTGCATAGAAAAGGAGATTTCAGCACGTGTCATTTGTATGCATGCAGCACCTGGTGAAATTCCCTCTTCATCACAACCGTTAAAGCTGCAGGAACTATACTAGAGTGACCAGATACAAAAGAGGGCAGGGCTCCTGCAGCTTTAGCAGTTGTGATAAAAAGGGAATTCCACCAGGTGCTGCATGCATACAAATGACACCTGCTGAAATTCCCTTTTCTATGCAACTGTTAAAGATGCAGGAGCACTGTCCACCTTTCCATATGGTCACCATAATGTTGCTGGGAAAAATCCATTTCCCCCAGCTACTGTGGGGATTGCAGTTTCTCTGAGAGGGAACAGGAGCCCCTGAGGGAGGTGGGACTGGCAGATGACATCACCATCTCTGATAATCAACCATCCCCAGCACTTCGACACCACTACGCCACTGTGCATCTGAGCTGTAAGCCATGCTCTGTTTCTCGCCAAAGGTACTTTTGCAAGGCTTCACAATGGAATTGGAATAAACACAATCAATGCTGCCCCATGGGGCTCCTCCAATGAGCCATCACTTTCTGTAGGTGGAGGAGAATAAGGAGGTGAGGGGCAGAGAGAGCGGATTAAGAGGGTAGCTTCTTCTTTTAGACTGGGTTGGATCATTTCCTTAGTGGGAAAACTTGGAATGCAGAAGAATACCACCGTCGACTCCCCTTCTAGTTGAGCCATCAGCTAGGACAAGCTAGATGCACCTGGCTGTAAAAAAAAGAAACCGGAAAAAAGTCAACCCAACAACATGGAGGGGGTGGAGCTTAATTACAAATTTGATGCTATTTTGTGTTTGCTATTCTTAAGGAAGGAGAAAATGGAAAACTGCTTCTGTTGCTGGAAAGGGGCGGTAAAAGCAATGCAGCCGGGGGTGGGGGTGGGGAGGAATTGGGAGTGCTATCATAAATTTTGAGTTACCATAAATTTCTGATAAAGAAATTAAGTAGGCTCAAGTTTAATCACACCACCAGTAAATCAAATATCAAATTTAAACCAACGAATTACAGAGAGTCTCCTCGCAGTCACTTAGCATTGATAAATTAGTAATGTAATATTAAATTATTCATATCCATTCTCCCCCATCCCCCTCCTCCTTAGGACTATAATGATATACTGTACACAGCAGTGATAATTTACTTAGGCTGAGTCCATTCATTTAATTATGCTGCTAAACTTGGTAGGCCAATTGGTCATCATGAGAGTTTCCAGGCAAGCTAATCACAAATATATAGAACATGTCCCTTATTGTCCCCAGCGGCTAAGTGCTAAAATGCTATTTAGTACTCCGAAGGTTAATGTCCTGCTTATGTAAATTGTCCAATTTAACATTCAGCAGCAGTACCATAAATTCTGGCTCCAGGATTTCATTAAACGTATGTTCAAACTAGTTGACCTTAAAGGTTAACAAGCACAAGTTAAACAGGACAATTATTTAACTCGCTTCTTATCAAGAGACTGAAGCGCTCTAGCCATTTAATAGTTCTGCATACTTCACAATTAGAATTCTTAAAAGGTCCCCGATAAAGCTGCAGGTCATGAATTTTCATAAGGGTGTCACATAATAACTATTTATCTGTGCTTGTTTTTCTCTCTTATAAACTTAAACTTTGATCTTAACATTCAATTAGAAACAATTCCACTGAGAAGGACTAGGTGACTCAAGGATCTTGCCTTCCACGCATTAATTTTATTTCTAAATGATATCCAAGAAGCGTCGCATCTGCATTGTCTTCTGCTGAAAATGAGTTCAGAAGTCAGAGGAAGTTATCCCTGAGCAGCAAAGAAACATGCAGGCTCCCCTTCCGCCTCGAGTTGGACTATTTACTAAAATGCTGGCTGCACCTTATGTCACCCAACCAAATACAGGTGTGTGTGTGTGTGTGTTTTATTACAGTTGGCAGCAGCATCTGATTAACTGGTGTAATTAATCGATTGACTTAACTGGAGATTTAAAATGTAGATCTTAAGCAGGTATTAATCAGATGTACTTGCATGTTCATTATACTGGGTAGCATTGTAGTAAACCAGCAGTCTTCTTCACATGGTGTTCCAGAAAAGCTTGAGGTCTAGGGGTTTGTTTGTTTTTAAGAAGCTTGGCAGGGGGTTGTCAATAAGAAGGGTAGTAATGGCAAGACTAGTTTTTTTAGTCTTTTAGTTTTGTTTTCCAAAGGCACAATCCTATGCATGTTAGGTAGAAAAACTCCCAGCATGGCTGGCTGGGAAATGCTGGGAATTGTACAACTTTTTTCTGTCTAAACATGCATAGGATTGTGCTCTAACGGTATTATTGCATGGTTAGCTGTTTACACCGCTGCTGACTTTTATTCTGCCCTTTTAACTGTGGCTTAATTCTGTTTAAAACTTTTAGAGCATAACCCTAAGGGGTTGCTTCTCAATAGACAGGGGTCTTCAAGATGTCTACGCAGGGTGGGAGGAGGATGGAAGCAAAAACGCCTCCCATTCCTGAACTAGATAAACCTCTCAGCTCATTTATCTCCCGTGTTGTAGGAGGGATGGGTGACGGAGAGGTTTTAGGGTCCTGTGGATTCTGGCCTCTTCTCCTCCCTCCCCCTGCCCCACCATCCAGCCTCCTGCCCCCTCCCCCAGCTCTTCTGATATCACTGTTGCAACCATGGAAGTGCAGTCGCTGTGCTATTTCCTGCGGTGGCTGTGAGGGGAAGGGGATGGGCCCAAACTCAGATTCTTCCTACTGAGGGTGTAGCAGTGTCTATGGGCTCAGGAACTGTGGTGTGTGTGTCCACCATAGGATTGCTCTGTTTTATAGTATGCTTTATTTTACGGTTGCAATTTTTGTGAATTGCCCGGAGAGCTCTGGCTATTGGGTGGTACAGAAATGGAATATATATTTAAAACTTTCCTGAAAGACAGCTTAGCTGTCATTATTTATGGCTGTTCTTGTAGTATATTTCTATCTGACTATTCAAATCATACGGAAACCCAAAGTTATTCCCTAGGAGTTTAACGGGCGGGGACTTAATCAGAAAGTCTATGAATGTCTTTTCAAAAGTAAGACTAACTGGGTTGAATGTGACTTACTCCCAGGTAAATGTGCAGATAATTAATCCCAAGTAAGTGTGCGTCAGACTGCTTCCTTACAGTGCAATAGCCTCTCTCTCTTCAATGGGGCTTATTCCTAGGTAAGTGGGCATGTGGGCCCCCAAAGAGAGTCTTGATAACCATATACAGGGGTAGGACAACCCAGTTCACTTCAGGTGTTTTGGACCACAATTCCCACAATCCCTGACTATTGGCCATGTTGGCAGGGGCTGATGGGAGTTGAAGTCAAAAACATCTGGAGGGCAATATGTTTCCTGTCTCTGCTCTAGTTCATCAAAGGATGGGGGGAAATCAACAGAAGCCACAGCGGTTAAACAACCAAAGACTCAATGGATCTCAAATGCAACTGCCTCCCCCCAAAGCCTAAAAGATAAAGAAGGTTAAGGTGAACCTCTCTGGGGAGTGCATTGGTACTGCCTCTGAAAAGGCCCTGTTCAAGGTCACCACTCTCAACATCTCTGATGGAGAGGGGACCTGGAACAGACCCTGTAGAGATGGCTAAGTGCATAGGTAGGCTCATTGGGGAGAAGATGGTCCATTATATATGAGATCTGACTCTTTCCCCCTCTCTCTTTCTTCTACCCCTTTTCTCCCTCTCTTTCTGACACCCCCTCTCTCTGTGTGTCTCTGCCCAGTGGACAGATTAATCTTGGCAGAGGTCTGAACTTTTCACTTGCAGAGGGCTGCGTGAAATTAGACGGAAGGCTCCATATGGCTCACCCTGGTTTAGTTCTTTACATGTTAAAACCATCACTTTGAACTGGGATGGGAAGCTAGTGGTTCTATTTCAAGACTGGAGTCAGATGCTCCTCCATGCAGCCCTATTAACAACCTGGCAGTTCCATTGTGGTCCAACTGTAGTTTTCCAGGGCAGCCCCATGTAGAGTGCATTTCTAACCTTCCCTCTCGATGTGCACTGCAGAATAGTATTGGTGTGTCTGTTGTGTTTAGTTCACATTCCCAGTCCATGTGACTTTGTGCCCCAAATCCTGTGCAATGCTAAAGGAATCCATAGTGTGGATATCAGTGTGGAATAATGTACATTTCTTGGTTTAGGGAATGTCCAGTGGAGAGTGGTGACTCCTATCTCAGTGGGGAAGTGAATCCACTCTAGGCTTCAATCAGAACTCTAAAGGAACTGGACCCATTTTGGGCATAGTGGATAACTTTGGATAGCTCCTTTAGAATTCCGACTGAAACCCAGAGCAGATTCTCTGCTCCATTGACATAAGAGCCACCAGCCTTCACTGGGAATGTGCTATAGATAACATCCCAAACAAAATCTCATAGTGATATTTCTTAGCTGCTGCTACAACTACCAGCAGGTTTTCATCTCTCCCCACCATTCCCCCCCAAAATTACAATGGGCTGGCAAAACAGGTGTGCAGGGAGTGGGGGAGAATTGCAGCTCATTCCTCTTTCTCTTGGTCCTGGGAGAGACCATTGGAATATTAGGATCTCTCTCCCACACGCACAAATGAAGCCTCCTAGCACCCTTTGTTAATGGTTAGCTTAGAAAACGTTTCTAGAGTTAACGATACATGCATCTTTTTTTAAAAGACTTATTAGGAGGGATTCTTTCTCTCCGACCCCCTGCCTCCCCCACCCACAACTTTTGGTGCCCTATTTTCTTTGCTGTCTGCCCCTAGGCTTTGTGAAATATGAACAGCCGCGGCTTTGGAGAGTGCCAGCCTCATCCATCGCTACCTATGGCGAGAGTGATACATTGAGACCAGCCCCTCCAATGACATTTCAAATCCCAGCCTCGCTCCGTCTATATGCAACAGGATCAAGCGATAGCTTCGGGGCTTGCATTAAAACAGTAAACAGGTATATGAGATCTCAGGAGCAGATGCTAACTAGAGACTCTGGGAAAGTCATAAGAAACATCTTTTGTCTTTCAAGCTTAACTTCACAACATATACGCTCTTTATTATCAGATAAAATAGCAACAACCGCAAGCAAACCATTTTAGATTCATAAATCATTCACGCCGCCCCTTAACATTTCAAAGACGGGCGAGATGGAATGGAGGGAGCAAGAAGTGAGACTTGCGGGCCACTTTGCCTCCAGAGTCAGTTCACACTCTCCTTTGGTGTTGCAAGATGCCAAAAGAAAACCCAGCATGGCCAGGGTGGGGTGCTGCCTTTGGCCCGGTGGCCGGAAGAGTAACCTCATTTTTTTTTAGCTGTCCTTCTTTTGTTCCCAGACAGCTTTCATGCTGGGCTCTACGCACCCTAGAGCAGGAGTGTGCACCCTGTGGCCCCTGGTCTAATTTCAAAACCTCCCTGCAATGACCAAACTTTTGGAAAGAGTGATCTATCCCTTCCTGAGCAGCCTGTTGGCTGAGAGTGGGAAACAGAAAGAGGAACAGCGTGGCAGAAAGAGAGTGTGTGAACAAAACGGGACGGCAGAAAGAGAGAGAGAGAGAAAAGGGCTATCAGAAAGAGAGAGAAAGGAAAGAAGTGGCAGAGAGAGAAACAGGAGGTGACAGAAAGGGAGGTGGCACGCTAACCACCGCAATGCGGCCCCTGACAGATTACTCCTGAGCGAATGTGACCCTCAGCATAGGAAAGGGTCCATCTACACCACTGGCTCCCTACCCCTGTACTTGTTCTGCCATGGTTGGGGAGGAAGAGGAGGAAGTAGACTCTGCCTCATTAAGCCCAAAATATAAATCAGCCATGAATAGACCTACCTATTGTCCCCCATCTCTGTTCCTGATCTGGGGCTAAGTAGCTACTGATTTGAATACTACAGCTGGTGCTTTTTCTCATTATTGGTGAAAAAACTCACGGTGATAAGATGTTCTACAGTTTATATTATATGGCATGTGCACATTAGCATGCTATGAAAGTGAAACAATGGTGTGGTACCCCAGCACTTTTTCTGCTGCCCTCCGGATATGTTGCATGGCAGCTCTCCAGCATTCCCAGCCAGCATGGCTTCAGAGGTTCAGGGGCACGCTGGCTGGAGGATACTGGAAGTTGTAGGGTTGTCTGCATGAGGCACTTATCGTGCACTCGTCAATCACTACTCACATGAGTTCTTTAAATGATGTTGTGATCTTCCAGTTTTGCTTCTGTGTCTTATGAGCACACTCAGTGAGTTTTTTTTAAAACAACAACAGGGAAAATGCGGCATTTAATTGTGAAAGCGAAATAAACCACTTTTTTCACTTGTCTATTCATGCTATTCCACTATGCCACCTAGTGGTTATGTAGCAGAAAAGCAAATGCTCTTCATGTAGAGCTTGGATCTCAATTTTTTGATGAAACTGAGATACAAATTAAAACTGATTAACAGGCTATTGTAGAAATGCTTGCTAAGCAACAAATTTCGAGGGTACCAGGTTGGGAAAGGCTGACATATGGAATATTATGAACTGCATTACTGGCTGCAGTGGGAAGGGGGAATTGTTGAAAATTGGACAGGGGAGTCTTGTATCGCTTGCTGTATGTCCCAAATTTTGTCCATTTCTCTCCATAAGGCACAGCCTATAATGTTCAGTAGACCCCTGCCCCTGGAGAGGGTTTTGGGGGTGGGTATAGGGGTGGCAGGGGAGTGGAGAGGAAGGGAAGATCCATTTCATGTCTTGATCTTCTGTTTGTGCAATGTTGGACTTCACCCTTTTATGTTAATGGTGCCAGGGAAAACAGGGAATAGATAATAATAATAAAGTATTATTATTATTTGTAATAATAATAATACTTTTTGTATTATTTTCCAAAGGAGGTGTTTGCCCAGTTTGTTTGAAAGAAAATAATACAAAAAGTATTTCCTACATAAGGAATATGTCAGTGTTTTATATCCCCATGCATGGCTCCTTTTCCAAATTTCATTTTTTTGAATAACTGGCTCCAAACTCCACTGGAAAGAGGACATAAATAAAGCAGAATGGCTAATGGACTAAAAACACTTATGATCAGGTTTTCATAACTAATGTTATTGATAGCTTCCTTTGAATGCACACTCCCATACAGTGCAATTTTCTTTTCTAAAGTAAGATTTAAAACCCTATTTGCAATAAAAAAAGGCTAACACATGCAAATAAAAAGAGGAGAGAATCGATTACGTAACAACATGCAGCGGACTCGCACAGAGAATATGCCTTTGGAAGACAAAAACAGGGCAGCTTTTCAAAGTCCCATCAAAGGTTTTCACATACACCTTTTACGATTAGTTGAAAAGACAAGGAAAAGGTCTGGATGAAATTTTCTTCGCTTAATTGACATCAGCAAAACATGGATGGCATTTGAAAAAGATTTGTAGAACCGTACATCTGAACGGAGAGGTTTTCTGCATTGTTTATTATCTAAAATGTTTAGCCTGGAGAAGAGAAGATTGAGGGGAGACATGAAAACACTCTTCAAATACTTAAAAGGTTGTCACATAGAGGAGGGCCAGGATCTCTTCTCGATCATCCCAGAGTGCAGGTCACGGACTAATGGGCTCAAGTTACAGGAAGCCAGACTTGGGCTGGTCATTAGGAAAAACTTCCTGACTGTTAGAGCAGTACGACAATGTAACCAGTTACCTAGAGAGGTCGTGGGCACTCCCACCCTAGAGGCCTTCAAGAGGCAGCTGGACAGCCATCTGTCAGGTATGCTTTAAGGTGAATTCCAGCACTGAGCAGGGGGTTGGACTCGATGGCCTTGTAGGCCCCTTCCAACTCTACTATTCTATGATTCTATGAAAATGTACCTTGTATTTTGGAACATGGCCTGGCCAGACTGCATCGTCTTTATTTGGGGGCATTCATGGTGCCTGGACTTCCCTTGAATTTTATTAGCGGACAGTTCTTGAGGTCTTCTTAACTGTCTGAATGTGCTTCGTATTTTCTCTAAAGCCCCATCTGGTCTGGTTGGGTAGTCACAAATTAGTTGAGTCCATTAAAAATCCATATTCAGAAAGCTAAGAAAAAATATGAAGTAATATCCTTATGGCTCACGAGATTCCATTGAGCTGCCAGCAGGATGGGAGGAGCGCCTGGGGCAATTTTCGCCACTCTGTCCTTTGCATTTTTCTCCACATGAGCCTCTGATCTTGTCTAGAGGGTATACTGGTGGAAGAGGGACTGGGGTTGGAGAGACCATAGGATTCTTCATACCCTGGCCTCTCCCCTCTCTGCCCATTGGATCACACCTTTACAGTCCTCTCCAAGGCCACTTTTGCAACCTCAGGAAACACCTGGTGTAGTTCTTTCCATGGTGGCTGTGAGGAGGCAGGGGAGAATGAGATTCCAGAGTCCCCCTCTGAGGTCATAGCAGGGCCACAGCCTCAGAGGGGGGATTCCAAAGAACCCTATGGTCTGTGGGATGCCCTCCTGGGACTATAGGGTTGCTCTCTTGGTTGAGTGTATATAATCAAGGTGGAAGGGACTTCACATGGTCATCTAGCCCAACCCCCTGGTGATGCAGAAAACCTGCTGCCATCGCATCTCTGATAGATGGTCATTCAGCAGGTGGGGTATTGAATCTGCTCCAGGTTTAATTCAGAATTCTAGAGGAACTATCCAAGGTGTTCTAGCAACTTTAGAGTTCTGTCTGGTTCTTACCTGGTGAAAGTGTTCCACGACTGCCGTGCCACCGCCGAGAGACTTCTCTCTCCAGAAATCACCTGCCTCACTTTAGTATATTTTCAAGTACTACAGCATCTCCTAATTTCTCTTCCTTCTTATATTCACCATTTCTAGGGCTAAAGCCCAAAGTCAAAACACTGGAATGTTTTAAATATAAACAACGCCTAATTTCTTTGAATGAGTTCAAATCTCCAGGGCCTGATGTACTGCATCCTAGAGTAATGAAGGAGCTAGTGGAAGAACTCTCAGAACCACTGTCAATTATCTTTGCAAAATCATGGAAGATGGGTGAGGTGCCGGACGACTGGAGGAGGGCTAACGTTGTCCCTATCTTCAAAAAGGGCAAAAAGGAGGAACCTGGGAACTACAGACCAGTCAGTCTGACATCCATCCCTGGGAAAATTCTGGAGCAGATTATAAAGAAGTTAATCTGTAAGCACCTGTCAGACTAATTTGATCTCATTTTTGCAGCGGGGAACCTCCCTTGTGGACTGTGGGAATGCTGTGGACATAATATATCTTGATTTCAGCAAAGCTTTTGACAAAGTGCCCCATGATATTCTGATTATGATTATTATGATTATATTTATTTGTATCCCGCCGTTTGCCTAATACTGGGCCTCAAGGCGGTCTTACAAAGTTTAAAACATACATTGTAAAACCTAGGAAAAGAAATGTAAAAAAAAAGAAAGAAAAAGGTTAAAATACACAACAAAATTATAAGTCATTAACATAGATGGAGGACCAAATTACTCTCCAAAGGCCTGCTGGAACAAACATGTTTTAGTCTGTGTCCGAAAGCCCATCAAGGAGGGAGCCAGTCTAGCTTCCCCGGGAAGAGAGTTCCAAAGCACTGGAGCAACCACCGAGAAGGCCTTCTCTCATGGTGGGACTGAAAGAACGGCTTCTCCAGAAGATCTTAAAGCACAGGCAGGCTCATAAGGGAGAATACGGTCTTTCAAATAACCTGGACCCGAGCCATATAGGGCATTATAGGTCATAACCAGCACTTTGAATTGTGCCTGGAAACAGAATGACAAACTAGCTAAAAGTGGGCTAGATGGAACAACTATTAGGTGGATTCAAAGTTGGCTACAGAATCGGACTCAAAGTGTGCTTATCAATGGTACCTTCTCAAACTGGGGAGAGGTAACGAGTGGGCTCCCGCAGGGCTCAGTCCTGGGCCCAGTGCTCTTTGACATTTTTATTAATGATTTGGACGAGGAGGTGCAGGGAACGCTTATCAAGTTTGCAGATGACACAAAATTGGGTGGGATAGCTAATACCCTGGAAGACAGAAACAAACTTCAAAGTGATCTTGATAGACTGGAGTGCTGGGCTGAAAACAACAGAATGAAATTTAATAGGGATAAATGCCAAGTTCTACATTTAGGAAATAGAAACCAAGTGCACAGTTACAAGATGGGAGATACTTGGCTCAGCAATACTACAAATGAGAAGTATCTTGGAATTGTTGTAGATCACAAGCTGAATATAAGCCAACAGTGCGATATGACTGCAAGAAAGGCAAATGCTATTTGGGGCTGCATTAATAGAAGTATAGCTTCCAAATCGCATGAGGTACTGGTTCCTCTCTATTCGGCCCTGGTTAGGCCTCATCTAGAGTACTAAGTCCAGTTCTGGGCACCACACTTCAAGAAGGACGCAGACAAGCTGGAGCGTGTTCAGAGGAGGGCAACGAGGCTGATCAGGGGTCTGGAAACAAAACCCTATGAAGAGAGAGTGAAAGAACTGGGCATGTTTAGCCTGGAGAAGAGAAGATTGAGGGGAGACATGATAGCACTCTTCAAATACTTAAAAGGTTGGCACACAGAGGAGGGCCAGGATCTCTTCTCGATCATCCCAGAGTGCAGGACACGGACTAATGGGCTCAAATTACTGGGAGCCAGATTCCGGCTGGATATCAGGAAAAACTTCCTGTTAGAGCAGTACGACAATGGAACCAGTTACCTAGGGAGGTTGTGGGCTCTTCCACACTAGAGGCTTTCAAGAGGGAGCTGTACAACCATCTGTCAGGGATGCTTTAGGGTGGATTCCTGCATTGAGCAGGGGGTTGGACTCGATGGCCTTATAGGCCCCTTCCAACTCTACTATTGTATGATTCTATGAACACAGATTCTATTTTGGTCTCACAACTAAATAGCATATTTAGATGCTGGCATTCCTCCACTCCCACCCCATTATAATTATCTCTGGGGCAGATTCAGATTGGCTCCCTCAAATACCTCTTCTCTGCTGGGGAAAATACTCATTTCAGGCCTGCTTTGTGGGAGGATCTTCTTATCTATTTGCTTATTCTGATTCACTATACCTTTATTCTACACATAGCAACAAGGGGGCTCTTTTGTTCTTGAAAGAATATTTATGATGGAAACAAAAAAAAACCAAAAACAATATTCAGAACAGTACATAAAAGCATCATAGATTAAATTGTAAATCTTTATATTTTGAAGTGGATGCAGTAAATGCTTTATCTGCCCTTTTATTGGTTTTCTGAGTGAGTTGCAAACAGGGAATCATTTCAATATCTCATTGTATCCTACGGAATTGATTCTTTTAAATGGAATTGAGTCTATTACAACAGAGAACAATATACTGACCCGCTTCAGAAACAGGTCAGTCCATGGGGCAGTTGTGTCATGCCAGATGCCCATAGGGGCCTTTTTACATGGCACCCCTGCTTGCCATGTTGTGCGGTAGACAACCCTCAAATAACCCTAAAACCAGCTATGAGTTATTTGGGAGTTGTCTGCCTCCTCAAACAACCCAGAACCCAAGGTTTGCATGGCACAGCAAGCTACAAGCGTGCTGCTGCTGCCACTTGCATATTCAAAATAGTGGACAGTGCACTCTGCTAAGCTCTGTGGGGAAATTAACACACGGTGGCTTAGCATTACATGCAAACAGCCCCATTGTTGCTGGGGAAATACATTTCCCCTCAGTTACTGTAAGGATTGCAGCTAAGCTTAGAGGGAAGAGGGAAGCCTGAGGGTGGTGGCAGATGACAGCAGCATCCTTGCTAATAAAACTGTGCTGATGCTGCATTCCTGGGAGCCTTGACTCCACTACACCGGCCAGCCTCACAAAAGGAAGTAGGACACACTGCTTTGTTGATTGCATTTGCATGTCATTTTTCCTCTGGGAAGCTCAACGCTGTAGACATAGCTCTTCCTCTGCCTCATTTTATCCTCAAAAACAACCCTGCTATGTGAGGTAGGTTATGCTGACATTGACTATCCCAAGGTTGTCCAGTGAACTTTGTGGCACAGAGGGAATTTGAACACGAGTCTCTCTGCTCCTAATTTAACTCAGGGATCAGCAACCCATGGCCTTACCTCAGGAATCAGCAACCTGGAGCCCTGGGCCTAATTTCAAAAGCCCTCCGCTAATGATCAGTTCAGGCCTCTGGCCAGAGCAATCTGTCTCTCCCATAACATCCAGGAAAGGGGGAGAGAAAGAGATGGAGAGGAAGAAAAAAGTGGGTGTCAGAAAGAAAGAAAAGATGGCTGTACCTTCTGCCCGTCCACTGTTGGCTTCAGCCCCTGACAAATTACCATTGAGGTAATGTGGCTCTTGACAGGAGAAATAATAATAATAATCCTATTTCTGCTCTAATCGCTACACCACACTGGCTTTCTCTCTGCTCATCACTTGCTTCCTTTCAGTTCCATAATTCTATAAATTGGAGAAGCTCAACAGGACAGCTAAGTAATTTTATACCCTGGAGTTAATCATCTTGTGGGTGCCCTCTTCAGATGGCCAAATGGATTACTTCAGTTATGAAGCACACCGTGATGTCATCCCTTCCCCCATGCTTTACAATTGCTTCTACATTCCTTATATTTTAGAACAAAAATATATGCCAGCCCAGATGTTAAAAAACCAAACTCTGAGCATGTACAGCTTTGCATTTTCAACTTACTTAAATCATGACTACAGAAATAAAACAGAGTTTGCTTCTGCTGCACTGACCATTTGTCACTCCCTGGGTGGTCATTTCCCCAACCTCCAAGCCAGGTTGCAGTGCCCAGGACTTTGGCTGCACCACTGTGTGTATAAAACTCCTTCAGGTGGCCACAGAATGCTGCCAGTGAGAGGTGTGGCCAGGGTTCACATCATTGAGGGTGGGAAAGGGCTAGCTGGCATGACCCCACGACCTTTTCACGTGTGCTTTCAGTGAATTAAAGAACTCATGAGAACCCCCTAAAGGGGTAGGCAATTTGGAACGGATCTACACTACTGCTTTAAAGCGCTTTATAACAGTTTTATAGCGCTTTAAAGCAATAGTGTAGATCCGGCCTTGGTATCAGTTGGAAGAGCCCTATAAGGCCATCGAGTCCAACCCCATTAAATGCAGGATGTTTTGGCCTGCAGCGCCCATAAGCCCTGACTGTTGGCCATGGTTGCTAGGGGCTAATGAGGGTCGTAGTCTAAAACAGAGATGGGCAGACGGCAGCTCTTCAGTCGTTTTGGACTTCAACTCTCAGAAGCCCCTGCCACCATGACAATGGTCAGAAATGCCGGGATTTGAAGTCCAAAACATCTGGAGATCTACTTTCTGCCCACCCCTTGTCTAAAACATCTGGGAGGCACGCGGCTGTTCGCACCCATTTACTCAAGGGCGTCCCAAAACGTGGAGCTGGCCCTGCGGGTTAAGGCATGCAAGAGCTGTGCGTAAAAATAAAGGCAGCCACTCCAGCCCTTGCGTCCCCCGCTTGCAGTCGGGCTCTATGGGGCAGAAACCCCACCGTGCTCCCCTAAGAACACGTATATAAATAACTGCCTGCTTTCCCCGCAGACCACTCATGCCGGAGTCCGGCGGGCAATTCTAGCTGCAGGGACACCAGTAAGATACCTCCCCAGCTGCGTTCTTACAGCCACAGAGATAGGAAAAAACAGAGAAGCGCTGCAAATAGCGCTCACTTCCGGTTTCTATTTCAACGCCGCCATATGAGGGACTGGAGAGCCGAGCGCAAACAAGGGAGCAGCTCTAATGACAGCCTTATCTAATTCCGCAACATGCATAAGAAAGTGGCTGCATACACTTTCGTACTGATTGCGCAGTCCGGCATGTCCCATGGGGTACCGGAGGTGTAGCCGTACTAGTGTTTTTATGTATATACGTTCTCTTTGCGCCTGCCTTAGATCACGTGGAGATGAGTGACGCCAGGCCTCTCGCTCTCCTCCCCCGGCCCCGCCCTCTCCAGGCGATGACTGCTGCCCGGAACGTTCGTGGCGGCTGCGCGGTTCCGCCGGACGCTGCCTGAAAGGACGAAGACACGTTCTGGGCAAGATGGCGGCTGCCATGGTGGGCTCACGTGGGGAAACAGAAGCCGCCGGCTCCGAAGTGTTGGAGAGCGATGGTGGTAATGGCCTGAGGGGCTTGTCCGTGGCTCGGAGGGGGACCCGGGTTGACGGCTTGGAAGGAAAGAGAAAGAGAGCGGGAGGGAGGTGTTCGAGGGGAGGGTAATTAAAGCGCCCAACTAAAAAGTAGTGCAGAAATTCCCTTCTCTGAGCCTCGGAAGGATGGGATTTGGCGGAAGGGTGGGGTGAACTTCTCTGAAGGGGCAAGGCGTGGGATTGAGCTTGGAGCAAAGGGCGAGTAAGGGGGATAGCTATATGCTATCCCTAGTATCAGAGGCAGTATGCCTATGCACACCAGTTGCTGGGGGACATGTATAGCAGGGAGCTGGTTGGCCACTGTGTGAGCAGAATACTGGACTAGATGAACCCTTGATCTAATCCAGCATGACTCTTCTGTTTTTGCGAATTCCTGTTTTAATATCCCCCCTCCCCGCGACCTCTTATTACTTGGTCATTTCTGCGTCTGTGCTCACTCCATATCTTTCAGTTTCATTCGCTTTTCGTTGTCTTCTGTGGGTTATTTCTGTCCCTAACGTTAACTGTTTCCCAGCAGAGAGAGTATTGATCAATGCGCTCTTCCTAATCCTCTTGGATCTTTGTGGAAGATCAAATACCTAAATATTTTCTCATCTTTGTAGAAGCCCCCCCACCCCACCTTAATTATTTATTTTATTTATTACATTTTTATACTGCTCAACAGCTGAAGCTCTCTGGACGGTTCATTAAAATTAAAACCATGAAGAGCATAAAAACAACCAACAGTAGAGTAAAAGGATCTTGGTTTATTTCAGGCCTTCAAATTAGTTGAGGTTTTGTTGGATCAAGGGCTGTTTTTTATTATTATGTTGAACGACTTTGGGTTACACTTTTTTATTCAGTCTGGAAAAATGTAGCAGTAGTTACATGCTGGCTATCAAAAGTTAGGCTGGTTGCAAATAGAAGATTGTCTATATAATGTGATACTGGCTTTTATCTTGGGCCAATAACTGCATAGTGGCTTAGCCCTGATTGGCTTTGTCAAGAAGGAGCAGCCCTTACTAAGAACTTAATAGCTAGTTCAGAATTGCTTTACAGTTTACGAAACTTACAGATCCAACTGAATTCTGTTACAGATTATAGTTAGCCGACATATAGCTGTATTCTAGAAAGCTCTTTCTTTAAAAGCTACTTCATTATTTTACAGCTGATGCTGGCATCTACTTAGATGATATCACTTGAACTCCAGATACTTGTCAAATTCCAGTCTGTCCAATGGTGATATAAAAAGTCTCTCCCAGGATAATTTGAAGAGCGAGAGCTTGAAACCATATCTTGCGATTTGGAAATAACAATGGGAACCATGAGTACATTTTGTTGTGTTTCATGGGAGGTTCCTAATTTGCTAGGACATTTACAGCATCCTATTGTAAATGTATTAACTGAGCCAAGAACTGCTTCTATTTGCCAGCATTAAACAGAAACCGATGAGGAAATAGGTTTTATTCCTCATATAAATATGTATGTGGTGCTCAAACACAGTGTTGAAAACAGTTATCTTTGTAGATGCATGTGGGCATATAATGCAGACATTCATTTTATATTTCTGAATAGGCAAAATGCCGTATAAAGTTTATAAAGTCAAAGACAAGTTAGTGATTAATTTTTCAATCTAATAGTTTACCAGTTGTTAGTCCGCTGGTCCTGGACCGAAGGTGGGGTGAAGGCTTACATAGATGACTGTAATCTCTTCAAGGAGAGTTCTGTGTTCCAAAGAGATGGGACCAGATGCTATACATATATTTTTCATGACTGCTATTGGACAGATTGGTGTTTTAGTGGGTTCCTTGTAAGCAGGCTTTCTCCCTAACCTGTAGTTGGATTGTGGGGGGTTAAGGCATGCAGTGTTCTCCCTACTGCTCTGACTGATAAAAAAGGATCATGAGTCTCTGGCTGGTATGGACAAGTGCTGCTTTTTTGTTCTCTGGAAATAGAACATGCAAAATAGCTGAGGCACCTCATGAAACGTACTGTGTAACTCAAAATCATGTATATGTTGTCACTAGAAATTGATTAGAGAGTGCCCTTTCCTTGCCTATGTACTGACCTTAAAAGGTGTAGAGAAAGGCAGCCATTTGACAAACTGAAATTGCTCCTCCCACTGTCCATCTCCATGCCAGTATGTTTTTTTCTCCCACCCTATATAGTTCCATCAATATTCATAGTATTCTGCAAAGTACAGGACGACCATTCCTTGGCCTGAGGACCTTACAATCTAAAATTTGATACAGGGAGATAGCAGAGGAAGGAGAGGGAAATGGAGGCAGAGTTAAGGAGGAAGATTAGGCATTATTTCAGTTACACATATTTATACCAGGCCGGATAATATTGATGATTTTTTTTAAAAATAATCCTTTAATTAAAACCTGATTTTTTTTTTAAAAAAAAGTTTTCTTCATTTAAATCACTCTTTATTTTTAATAATATATCATAAATAAAATATTAAATTTCTCTGCAACTTAAAAATAGCAGTTACAATTAAATCTCGTCATAAACATGCTAACTCTACATTTATGCGCTCATAAAAATGAAGTAATCTACCAATGAAACATGGGGGTTTTCAGTTTTTCATCTCATAGAAATGGTTCTGTCCACCCTAACTATCAGTTCTTGCTTCTTGAAAGTTCTGGGCTTAGAGTTTCTCTGACTCAAGTTGCATGTACAAAGACACAGCCTAGATAGGATTGTTCTATGCCCCATTGAGCTCAATTTCTGAGAGACATGTATAGCATTGTGCTGTTAACCTCACACTGTCAAGCGTGCTAGTCATAAAAAGACCCTGTATGGGAATATTTAAAAGACATTCCCTCTATAGGTAAAAAGGAAATTATGTAAAATATATACAATGAGGCAAAGAGATGCAAAGCCTGCTTGTAAGAATAGAACTGTGTAAACAATGCTTGCATTTAGTTGTAAATTATCATGGCTTAGCAGCCAGATTTGCGGGAAATATTTGATGTTTTCTCAGGAAATATATGAAATGTCTGTTTGGACACACACACGTACACACATCCAGACAGAATTAGTTAGTCCGAAGCTGGGCACCAGCACTTTGTAGAAACACGTACAATCGGGTAGGAATTAGAGCTTTATGCAAGCAGTTAAGAACAGGCTTCTGCGGAGGACTAGATGCATCTCACTACTCCAGTGGGTACTGGTAAATTTTGATGTTCAGGTGCTCATCATAACAATCCCCATAGCCACATTCCTAAGGAGAGTCCAAACATTCAGACCCCTGTGTTGATCCATAACAAGCCAGTCTAACAGTTTCACCTCCACCAAAAGCAGGTCTTCTGCAAAGGTAATTGGTCATAATTGCCCATTCAAGATCCGGCCAGCCTCCCCCCTCCCAACCCCCCCCCCCCCCAAAAAAAACCCCAAGGAACAATATACTGTGCGGATTGCAGCTAAACTCAGAGGGGAGCCTGAGGGGGCTGGCAGATGACTTCAGCGCCTAGGCTAATAAGCATTGCATCCCTTTGAGTCTTGGCCCCGGTACACCCTTGTTTTACCCCATGCAAACAAGACGTTGAAATTTAAAATTTCTTTTAAGATATGCCCAGGCTTATTTGACCTGCATGGCAGAGAGAGGAGTTGAAAGAATAACTTTCATATTATGTCTACTAACGTTTAGTATAAACTACTACTACTGCCACCATCCTTTCTTTTGTTGGTGGTGAGGGACAGAGTTTGCATTGGGTCTAGAATGGATTAAAACTGTCTTATAGCTATAATTACTGAAATAATGTTTGTGTTTATATAATTCAGTAGTAGTAATTTATAAATGCTTAGGCCATAGGCCATTCGCATACAGAATAGATACACTATGAAGAAACAACAATATAAAAATACTACATATAATCACAAACAGATCATACATAATAAAAGAATAAAATTCAGTACAATTAAAAGCATAATTTGAATATAAAATTTGTAGTTAAATAAGAGCATCTCCAGCACAGTCAACTGCAATCTCAGTAATAAATCTTGCCCGAATTTTCATTGCTGCCAGGGCAAAAAGAGATACTTTGTGCGTTACCCTAGAGTCAGTGTCAGACAGGAGATAGAAAATCTTTTCCGAAGTGGTATTGAAGTGTAGCTGATACAGAATAGATTCCAAAAATTTGGTTCTTGGTTCAGAGTATAAAGAACAGAAGAGCAAATAATGAGGCAGATCCTCAATGTCTGGTGCCCCACAAATACACAGACGGAGGGCCAAAGGGGTGCGCTGATATCTGCCATCCGTCATAGCTGTAGGCATAGTTTGAAAACGGAGGGCTGTAAATGCTTGCCTAAGCTTTGGGGATGTAAGCTTTACCAGGTAAACAGCCCTTTGATGGTCAAATTTATAAAGCCTATACCATTTTGAAAATTTGGAATTGTTAATAGCTTGTCTGTCCAGCTGAGCACCATAGTTAAAAATATATTCCCGAAGTTTCTCCCTTGAGTTCAAGACAGAAACGTTGTCAAGAAGAGCAGGATACAATTCAAGCAACTTGTAATATCTTGAACTCCAGCTTTTACAGTTTGATAGCTGTTCAAAACATAGCTTGGGGAAAATCCTAACTGAGGAATCCTGTACAATTCTCCAACAGTTAAAAATAAATAAATGAATACGAGATCTAATAGAGGGGAGTGTTTATATAATTGCTAAGTGTGGTAGTTGTAGTAAGCATGTCTGGTGAGGGTTGTATTAATGTCATTACCACTTGAACTGGTCGTATGGAAAAATGTGAGGTGTATTGGATACCTTCACATCCAACTTACCCCTGTGGCTTCCCATATTGGATGGGAAGAGCAATTAGAAAATGTGTTCTACTTTCCTTCAAGAGGCTGGTGATGTGTGTGTCCTCTTACTTATCATTAACATGTAAATACTCACAGCTGGATCCTATGCATTATGTAATAGCTTTAGGTTTATTTTCACAAGAGGTATCTAAATAGAAGGGAAGGACAGCTGCAACAGAGTGAGGCTTCAGTCATCTTCTCTGAGTAGCAAAGGTACTATTAAGAGTCAGAATCAGAGGCTGCCTGTTACCAGAGCTGATCAATTGTTCAATTGGCATGCATGCACAGAATTGGATCGGATCACATGCTGCTCATTTCAGCCCACCTTGGTTTTGAGATTTCAACACTAGATGTCAGTATTGCAATTTTAATCTTTTTAAAAGAAAAACCTGCTGCTTTTACCCCAGAACGTTACTAATTCTACAATAAATTACAGAGCTTTGTTCTTATTCTAGTCATGACTTTTAAACTCATAGTTCTGTAGAGGTATTGTCTGCACTTTATACATCCTTTTAGTTTCCATAAAATGATGCCTTGCTGCACATGACCTTGGTGGGGGCGGGCATTAGTTCTGGCAAGAGATGTTGCCTGGTGTTTAAATACCACTAACTTTTTTTTAAAGTTGAGAAAAAACTTACCTTGGTTAAGAGTATAATACCAGTAGCAAGGAATTGGATGTGTTTCTTTTTCTCTTAGGGTCTGAGTGGAGCTCGGATGTACCAGAGGACAGCTTCTCATCTGGGGGTGAAGAGCCGGATGGTGAGGATGAGTCAAAGACCCTGGCCACTGAAGCCCAGGAGGCAGCAGAGTCCAAAGAGACCGGCAATGCTGGTTGGGCTGATGCCATGGCCAAAGTGCTTAATAAAAAGGTTCCCAAGAGTAAGCCCACCATATTGGTTAAAAACAAGGAGCGGGATGCAGAAAGAGAAAAGGAAAAACAAGAGAGGCTGAAGAGGAGAAGACAGGTAAGGAACCAGATATAGCATTATGACTGCGGTGTTCACCAAACACGACCGATACTTTTGGAGTGGGGGCCTGAGATTCCTGAAAGGCATCAATTATCTCTCAGTATGGCGAGTTTTCATCTTCAGTATCTAATCTACACTTAACATTAAATTGCCTAAGTGTTGACTCTTTGGGAAGTGGTTACTAAAAGCCAATTTGAAAGTCTCCTTCAGGCTGCTATGAAGCCTGCACTGGGTGCAAGAATCATAGAATAGTAGAGTTGGAAGGGGCCTATAAGGCCATCGAGTCCAACCCCTTGCTCAATGCAGGAATCCACCTTAAAGCATACGTGACACATGGTTGTCCAGCTGCCTCTTGAATGACTCTAGTGTGGGAAAGCCCACAACCTCCCTAGGTAACTGGTTCCATTGTTGTACTGCTTTAACAGTGAGGAAGTTTTTCCTGATGTCCAGCCGGAATTTGGCTTCCTGTAACTTGAGCCCACTATTTCGTGTCCTGCAATCTGGGAGGATCGAGAAGAGATCCTGACCCTCCTCTGTGTGACAACATTTTAAGTATTTGAAGAGTGCTATCATGTCTCCGCTCAGGCTAAACATCCCAAGTTCTTTCAGTCTCTCCTGATAGGGCTTTGTTTCCAGAGGACTGGTGCATCGTGGTAGGGATCCCTTATGTGTCCAAGGGAAAAACTAGCAACGCCATTGGTGGCAAACGTTGTGTCACTGCAGGAGTGCCAAACTCATTGGAGGAGCAAAGCTGCCATCCAGGAGCTGCTCCGTTGTAATGCCTATAATAACCCCCCCCAAAATCAGCTCCCTTTGAATTCAACATGGCTGTCTATTGTGTTTCAGATTCCCTGAGGTAATAAGTGTAAAGTTTTGTGAGGCAGTGATTTTCATGACATTTACAAGGATTATGCCCCAAGTTCACTGGAGATATATCTGGTAATTTTAATACCTATCTCTTTGAAGACCCTTATGCTTTTTTAATCTTGTTAATGACACCATAATGCACAGAGGCCCTGGGATTGGGTAGCTAAAAGTATAATATCCAGTATTGCACATCTTTTAATGACTGCATAATGATACTATAAACCAAACTAACAGATGGTGGGATCCGCCCCCCAAGTAAGGCTGCGTTCTTTGGTTTCAGCCACTTTATTCCATTAAATTGCATTCCCATCTCTTTATTGAAGTATCTTATTTTAACAGCAGTGTGTGCTACCAGGCTATGGTGGCTGCTTGGTTACTCCCAATATATTCAGGATGAGACTTGAAAATATAAGGCTGTAATATAGAATATAGTCAATGACTGTTTGCTCTCTATATCTGGTTTTATCAGATAAATATGTGGAATACCACAAATTGGTGGTGCACTGTTGGTCTATAAACTGATTTGTTCACTATGAGATAAACTTAAAACAGCCTGCCTTTTATTAATTCCATGCCAATGGAAGATTAAAATAGGGTTAGTTGTTTGATCTGAGGCCAGGGCATAGCTATAAACATCTGAATTCATACCAGTGTGCCTGGGTTGATAAAGATGAGAGTTTTCAGACTTCATAAAAAGAGGCCATGGGTAATGCAAACTTAGTGTTCAAGAGGGCTCAAGTAATGTTAATTTGCTATTCAATTGTTTTAAGTAACCTGAACATCTGTTTTGCCAAAGCAGCTGAAAGTAAAGATGGTACATATATATTATGGCTGTTGATAGGGACAAAAAAAGTTTTATTGTCGAAATCAATATTCTTTACCCACCAATGCTTCCCCTGCTAAACACTGGCTGGGTTCACATAACACGACAACCCATGGGGAGATCCCTGGCTTGTTGACGGTTTGTGAACTGTGGGTTGATTGTTTGTGAGCGCAGCTGGGTTTACCCAACACAGCAATCCATTGTTCAGTAATAACTGACAATCAACACATACTCAACCTTGAGTGTGGGTTGTCATGTTGTGTGAAGCCAGTCAGAGGGCCAGTTTGCTTATTTAGTATGATGTCTTCCCCAACAAGCCAGAGTTGGAACCACGTAGGAGGAGCAGATTGGGAGCAATTGAGCAATAGAGACTAGCATGCTAGCTCATTCTTGACAACTCAGGTTTTTTTGTGTGTTTTAAAAAACTGGGTTGTGTGCAAACTAGGCAGTTATGTATGATGTATAAGACTATGTACTTTTAGCAAGCTGGGGTACATACTAGCATACTCTACTTCAACATTTTGGTAACCTTTTTATATCTGGAAGAATTAACTGCATTCAGTTGACTACATCCTGAGCTCAGTCACAGAAACGATAGGTTAAAAAGTTATTGATAACAAAAATACGAGTTTTTAAATGTTTCAGCTTCCACCTTTTGTCAGTAATGCAGCTGGATTTCAAAGCAGGCACTGGGAGTCTAGGCAATAATTGCAAGAATGCTAAGAACGGATAAAATTCTCAGGAGGTAACGTCTTCCATATAAAACCTCCTAAGATTACAAGAAAGATCTTAAAAATGACTACGCGTAGCTAAAATATGGATTCTCCAAATTAAGGCCATGAATGTTGGCATATCCAACATTCTGTTAGAAGTTCTGGCTGTTCTGTTAGGCTGTTCTGTTAGAAGTACTTCCAATCTCAAAGATAGTTCATGGTTTCTCTTAAATTATTTGGGCAATGTGCTTTTGAATGTCTTGTTCCAGTAGTAGCATGTATTATTCGAGTACTGTGATAGTTCAGCTACCTCCAAAACATTCAGTGTCTATGGAGGTGCTTGTCTTCTGAATATAAGCTTTCTGTGTAGAATCTAGATACCTGTACTCTGTTCACCAAATATGTCTATTTATATGGGAACTTCAAGTCATCCTTGAAGATCCTACCCACAGACTACTCATCCAATAATGATAACTTTGATGCCATTTTTGCAGTTTGATGCAGTGGCAAAAGGAGTTTACAATGGTGATTAAAAATTCTTGCACCCATTTCCTTGATGTTTTCCATCATAAATCATAATAAGATAGTCTAGGTTTGTATACCAGGTTTTGTATAGTATACCAGGGATAAGCACTTTGGCACCCTCCAGTTGCATTGGATTTCAACTTCCATCTTCCCCAGCCAGCATGGGCAATGCTTTGGGATAATGGGAGTTGTAGTCCAAAACCTCTAGAAAAACACATCAAGAAAAAAAATCTAGTTTGGCCCACAAGATTAAAACAACAAAACTTACATTAAATGTAAAAAGCACTTTCTTCAACAAGGATATCCTTCTGTCACTGACTGCAGTATTGCTAGTCATCAGCCTTCTCCAGATAATTTCTCCTCCACTAATTTGAGGAAGACACTAACAAGGGACTCCATATTCATTTTGCATTCATCTTACGTGATTTAAGAAGAGCTGTCCCTATTAACCAATAAATGACACCTTTCAGAATCTACAACAAGCCTCCTTTTGGTGCTTTGCAAATTAGGCGCAAGAGCTGAACTGAACCAGCCAGTTGTCCATCTTCGATCAGGTCACACAATCGCTGCATGATTAGCACTTGAGGAAACAGGCCCTTTCAAAAGTAGAGTGATGGGCAGTGCCTGGGACAGCCTTGCCCAATCTGACACCCTCCAGATATTTTGGACTGTAATTCCCATCAGCTCCATCTAGCAATGGCAGTCAGTGGTCAAGGATGATGGGAGTTGCAGTCCAAAATATTTGAAAAGTGTCAGGTTGGGCATATCTTGCCTATGACATTGAATAGAACCTCACCTTTAAGTGTAATGTTCTAGTACACACTTACCTTGGATGCTCTGTGTGGTATTCCTTAACATACTGAGCTTTGAACCTCTTCAGCAATAGTTGGTGTTCACAGTTTTAAAAGTGTGAATAGCCTGTTGTGAGATGGGGCAGTTTAGGTGGCCATGGACTTTCAGACTTGAAAATATTTCCAGTCGGACAATAAATCCAATCCTGAGACTCTAGAAATGGGAGCATCTCTATATAAACCGACTGAACACTGCAATGTGTTTGACCTGGATGATAATGCTTACAGTTTTGGGACCTAGAAATATGTAATAGCATTTCATATGCCTGAAAATAAAGAGCAGGCATGCCCCACCCCCACCCCCAATTGGGAATACAGCATGCAGAAGTCAGTGTTATCCTTTTCATGCCATTGTCCCAATTAAATAATCACCCCCTCCCAGAAGCTGCTGTTGGTGTTGTTGGAAGCGTGTGAGAAGGGTGAATCATTTCTTCAGTAAGTGACATACGTAAAGTACATGCTATTACATGGCTTGTATAATGAAAATGTACTGTGTGTATTGAAAATACAGTGCTGGATTAGGTATTAAACACTTTGTCTAACAATTGCTGAGTGTTTTTCCAAGGTGCATCATTATGATATCTCACCGTGACTCTCATTGTAAAGTAAGAGTCTGATGTGCAAACTGGTGGCCAAAGAATGCTGCAGGTTATTTTGGAGAAAGGTGTAGTGGAGCACACCTGCCTTGGAATTCTGCATATCTTTAACTGTAGTTCCATAAATGTCCATTCTATAAGAGGCTATGCTCCAGAGTAACTCTATCAACCTTAGAAGTTTTTTTAAAAATAATTTGCCTAGAATACTTTCCTCCCAGAATATGTGTTTTTAAATAGGGGTCCTATTGTTGCCTGAGTTGCGATGAGATTCTCATTTTTTTGCTCAGAGCGAATATTTGCTTGCCTGAGTGAATACCTAAATTCCAGGTAAAATTGTTAAGTTATGAAGTGATTCTTTTCTCTGCCTGGTAGGGGAATCCTATTTTGAGTCCTTTGTGTCCATGTTTAAGAAACTTGCTTGAAAATCTGTTGGTGCTAATGTGGTTGGAAAGATTCGCTGGTGTGCCCATTATGTGAAAATTCACTCTGTTGACCTGGGGATATGTTGCTTGGCCCTACAGAAGTAACATTGTTAAGCCTAGGTGTCTTCTCCCTGTCCTTGCCTAACACTGCCGTACATGATTTATCAACGTCGTTTTTTTAAGCAATATTCTATAGGAGTACTTTACATTTTTAAAATGCCTAATGCTCTTCCACATAACAATATTTATGATGCAGATTGATAAAAAGCGGGAGTGGGAAATGATGTGCAGAGTGAAGCCAGATGTTGTCAAAGACAGAGAAATGGAGAGAAACCTTCAGAGAATTGCCACGAGGTAAGACTGTGTATTTGGGCTTTTGAAAACAGATCTAAAGGCATGCCGGAATAATCTGCTTCTAATCAAATCGGATCCTTAAGAAGTGACTCGTGGGAGTCAAATGATTTATACTTGGTTCTGTCTCATACAGTATCAAGTTCAACAAAAGATTTCAGAAGTCTTATGAAAGCATAAAATTTGGACAAGACTATAACGTGTTAAGTGTTCACCCAGCAGGAGTTCTGGGCCTTAGCTCATGGTTTTGTTAATTCCATACTTACAAAAAAATATACAGATCAATCACTTCTCCCGCTCTTTGTATTTCTCTAAAGTGCATTCACCAAAACTCGCTGTTCTTGCGGTCAGATTACTGTCTTGCATTAACCTTGTGCAGTACCGCATGGCTCTAGTCTAGAACAGAACCAATGTGTTCTCTTGATCATATCAGTGGGCTTATTTTGATATCTTTACCTCCACTGGGCCTGCTTTAAAAGCTTGCCTCTGAACTTTGCTTAGGTGGGTGTGTTAAGTCATAGGTGGACTATTCTCATGTGTACCATGACCTCGTGCCAGAATTTTCCACTCTAGTGGGCCATGTAAGGGCTGGTTTACACAAACAAGTGGTATTTATTTTCTTCATGTGATTATGTACTTGGAGACATGGTAGTGTGGAAGCAGCTTTCCTGTGGGACAGCCATGGCAGCTTCTGTGATTTCAGCAGAACGGGCAGCTGCAGTGATGGAAATGCTACGATGACCGCTGTTTTTCAACATCACTGTGTGTCAAAGTATTACTAGTAATGAAGCCTGTATGAACCCTGTGCTCTCCAGATGTTTTGGGCTACAACTTCCATAATCCCTTACCATTGGCCATGCTGGCTGGGATTGATGGTTATTTTAGTCCAAACCTTCTGGAGGGCACCAGGCTGCCTATCTCTACAGTATTTCAATGAACACAATTTAAAGAACCAATCTGATGGGTGATGGTAATAGGTAGAAATCAACATTAGGGAACTCTGCAGAGAGCAACAAGTGGCATGCTTGTGTAGATTAGTTTACTACTTGTGTGTATTGACTGAATTACTTCCTTTTGAGTTCTTATACTGTCTCCTATTTTTGCATGTTATGACACTTGGCAAGGATAAGAGTATTTTGGGCACACTGGAGAAAGTTAAAACACCCTGGGCAAGCCACTATCATAGAAACCCATTTATGCAAATACCCTAAGGTGTATGTCAATAACAGCAATTTTACCCTAAGGAAGTGCCCTTTCTAATCTGACTTGATTCACAGAGCCAAGGTACCTGAGTGTGAAAGGAGGCTTGTTTCGTTTTAGAGGAAGGTGCAACATGCATCTTTACTGAAGATTGGAGGATAAAGTTAATAGTTAAAAAAAACCTGCTAGAGACCCTGTAGGAATGGGAGGGAGGTCCTCACACCTCCTTCAGTAACTGACTACTATTTACAGAGTAGCCTTCCTGCCAAAACATGGGGAGGCGCTTTTCTATAGCACTATATAGTCACTGTCTGGGTTCAGACAACACAACCCACACTCAAGGGTTGAGTATGGGTTGTCGTCGTACCATGATTTGTTGTTGAATGTGGCTTCTCATCTTGTCTGAACCCAGCCATGCTAACAAACAGTGGCTTGTTGACCATAAACAAACCTATGAAGAGAACCCATGTTTTGTTGTTGGGTTTGTATAGTTCGTAAGCGTGGCTGTGTTCAAACTATTACACTCAACCTCCTTGTGTGTCTGGTGCACTGTGGCTGAGGTGCCACAGTGCAATAAACTTTCATCCTTGCCAGACCTGTTGCCAGCATTGTTTTGGTAATGATACTTGGATGTCTAACTACTTCTTCAATCTCCAGGGGAGTTGTTCAGTTATTCAACGCTGTCCGGAAGCATCAAAAAAACGTTGATGAGAAGGCGAAAGAAGCAGGGAGTTCCGATAGAAAACGTGCTAAATTGATCTCGTCTGTTTCAAAAAGAGACTTTATCAATGTACTAAGAGGAATGGAAGGAATGGAAGCTGAACAAAGTGTTGCCAATAAATCCTTGAAAAGCAATCAGGTAGGCACTGCTCCTTGGAGCAGTATTTCTTACCGCAAGCAGTGTGGGCCATTCAGTTTGCATTTCCGTGTAATTTTGTTCTCTTGACCTCCGTTGGTTATGCAACTAGAGCTGGTTCACCCAACAGCTTTTCTACCCAAATGAGCAGTCTCAAGAGTCCTTGGTCAAGTGTGTGTGTGGAGAAAGGTGATGTGTACAGCGGGCCATTTGCAGCAATTGAAGCAGTGGTCTTGCTACAGAAATTAATGCTGGGGATGATCTGAATTGCACAAAAGGACAGCAGAACTAATTTGCGAACTAGCATAAAGCCATTGAGTGAGAGTTAGAAATCCTGCCTGTTTCTGTTGTGTGTGTGCAGTTCACACTCGAATGGTGAACACCACACTGCCTTTCAAGGGAGAAGCAGTGTGGTGTTCACTAAAGAATTCCAAGCAGCTTGAGCAACTGTCCAAGACAACTGAATGGTTTGACTTCCTTCAGCTGCTGCTTTAATGTCAAGCAGAGTTTTGGAAGCTATACATCGAATGGCCTTTACTGTTGACTTGGGTAAATAAAGTCCTCATCAAGTTCCCATTTTCAGCAGCATCTTAGGTATTTTGTTGTGGATCTTAATGGAGGGATGAATATATTGAATAATGCTAACAGTCACAGATAATTTTTTCCCTTTTTTTGCCCTTTCCTCCCTTTACTGTTGGGTGTTCAGTTCTGGGCAACTTAATTTTTCATAGCATTGGAGTTGGGTATTGTGTTCAA
Source organism: Elgaria multicarinata webbii (assembly GCF_023053635.1). Classification (NCBI taxonomy): domain Eukaryota; kingdom Metazoa; phylum Chordata; class Lepidosauria; order Squamata; family Anguidae; genus Elgaria; species Elgaria multicarinata. The sequence goes on from NC_086174.1 coordinate 35,457,303, forward strand.
AGTTGCAGGAGGTGCTGAGACTCCTCAACAATTTGGCTGTTGAGTCTTGGCTGAAGAAGAAAAAAGTATGTTGACGCTGCTCCTCTCACAGTCTTGTTCTGATTTGATGTTGCAATTCCTGCTCTCTGGATATCTGCTTTCAAGTGGGTTTCTTTATGGTGCTGGTTCTCCCCTCCTTCTCTGCATGTGTTGACTGAATTCACATATAGTGAAGCCATTCGTTGTGCTAACCAAGAACACACACCATGGTTCAATCGACATACAGCAGGCAGGCAATCTGTAGTTTAGAGCTGGTTGTCTGCATTTCTTTCCCACTTGCTCAGCACCCAGCTTTGTGAATACATGCCCATAGTGCAGCAACCTCTTGAGCGGGGAACCTAATTGTTTTTTTCCCTCCACTGGTCAGTGAACTCAAACATAACAGTACACGGTGCTAAATGCTATTGTTCGCAAGCTACCTTCAAACCATGGTTTCTTCCCATTTTGTCTCCAAACCATAGTTCGTGGGCAGGCTCAGATTCAGACAACAGCTGAATTGTGGTTTATTGTGAACAAACCATGGTTCTATATTATCTGTGAGTCCATCCCATGTGGCCATAGTCATGAGTTTTACCACTCATCTCTCATTATGGATACTTGGCTTGTGGATAGTCCAACCCAGTAGGGCTGTTTATGTTCTGAGCATTTGACTAGCAGAAATTCTGTCCTTATTATACTTTATCTGTCACTTACCATTGCCTGTCATGGGATTCTGGATAGCATGGTTTGGGGGCATCCCCCTGAAAGACCATTGGTTGTGCTGATTTGAATTGGGATATGACTATGGTCTTCAGTGCTTCACTTGTTTTTGGTTTTATTAAAAGCCGTGTGGAGCTATTTTCCCTTGCGTTACCTGTTCGAGCTTAGTTGCAGGGCTGACACTGTATTCCTTCCAAGAGAAATGTGTATTTAAAAAGTCATATGAGGACAAAGATGTTGGATCAGTCAGATTTTAAAGGGAGCAGGACCCAGGGTTTGAGAATCTAGGATTTCAGAAGCTGCATGTTTAGAATACATATTTGCGTTCATGCTTGAACTTTGTGCTTGGTAGTGGGTGGAATACTTCTCTTGGCCCTGAGCCACTGGAGGAGTTAACTAACCGCTTTCTTGTGCCAGCAAGAAATACTTTAATCAGTTGGGAGACAACAGTTTGTCATGTGTTCTTTGTTTAGTGTGCTTTCGGGAAGCATGCCGAAACACTCCGTGGCATGAAGAGCCCTCTGAATTTCACGCAAGTGTACGATTAAAGTATTTTAAAAATTCATTGGGTAATAATAATAACTTAAGACAATTGCCAAGTGTTCCATTTCTTCTTAAATCTGTCCAGTTTGCTTGATTTCAAAGGCTGGAGAATTAGAATAATAATGGCGTTGTAATAAAAGATCTCTACTAATGCTGCTGTTCAGAATCATAATCTGTTGGTGTGTATACACACACACACAAATCTGATTTATAGGCAAGTTGCATCGCTAACACTGGGGTTAGAGTTAGTTCTCTGGTTGCCAACAGAGCTAGTCTTACGCCTAGAAATCTTTGAGGATCTTGGATGGTAGGCCTTGAGGCTCTATGAAAGATAGGAGGGATGACACAAAGCAAAGCTGTGGCATAGCAAGGTTATAACAAGGAGAACCATACCTGAGCCCTTGTGTTATATTTAGGAGAGTGGATGGTTGACCGGTGGGTGGGGGTGGGGCTTGGCCCTCTTTAGCTTAGAACACTGCAGGATAAGGAGCAAAGATATCCTCTTATGTTTGTGTTCTGATTGTGGGTTAAAAAGAGATTCCACAAACTGATAGCATGTGTGGGTGAATTGTATATATTACCTGGTCAATATGCATAGTTGCCAAGTGGAGACTCTGCATTTTGACCAGGCAGTATATCCCACCTACAGAACTACTGATAAGCAAAAAATGCTGTCAGTAAATTAGGATCTAGGTTAAACTTGTTTCTGTAGGGTTGTAAAGAATAAAGTTGAAAGGTCCAGGCAGTCTTTGGGCATGATAAAAATGAGTTGGGGGTGTCTTGGTTTCTCCCTATCCCACTGCACATACATTAGAAAATTGGTTTTGAATGCCAGAAACATTTGTCTGCTTTCCAAACCTGACATCTGATCTCTCTCTCTCTCTTTTTTTTTTTTTGCCTCTGTTGAATAATGTTATGAAGTTGAAGGGGAAAATGAAATCCTGGAATTTAGATCAAACACATTTCAGGAAACTTTGTCCTTTCTGCAATATCTAGATCTTTATGGATATTCTTCATTTTCCTAGTTTTCACTTGCTGCAACTCTTCAACTTTAAATCTCTAACCACTGTTCAAGTGAACTAACTCTTTGGGGGCTTTTGCTATGCCGGTCTTGGTCAAGACTAATTTAGTTCTTGTTTAACTCCCACCTTTCAACTTTTAAAGGAATGCATTTAAGTTGGGAATCAAAAATGGTCTATATCTGATAGGACAGCCTGGCTCCGTCCAGATGTGTTGGATTGCAACTCCCATAATTCCCAGTCAGCATAGCTACTGGCCACGGAACACAAATATTTGTATAAGGAGGTTTAAATTTAATCCTGTGTTCCTTTTCCATCGTAAATTGTGCCCAAAGAGGCTAACAATAAACATTAACATATCAAAACTCATATCAAATTGTGGTTTTTCAAACATTGCAAAACATAATATTAAGTTCAAATAAGACAAAATCAACATTTGAATACTCATAGGATAAATTCAGTATTATGAGGAAATAATCTAAACAGAGCACAGAGCAAATTCAGAATTAGCAGGCCATATAAATAAATAAAAATAATCCACACTACTATTTCTAGTCCTGCAACACTCCCAAGGGCCTACAGGAGCTTGTCTTAAATGGAGTTCAAGGGGGGACTAGGGTGGAAGTGGTGGTCTTCTTGTCATCCTAGATGGTTCACAGCTAGCTCCCTCAACTCTCCTTCAGACGAGGCTGGCAACAGTAAAAGGGAAGTGCTGGGCGGTGGCCGTGATGGGGTGTGTGCCCTTTCCCCAGCCTCCCAGGTATTCTAGCTGCCAGTGCTGATTTTCCTATACCCTGCATGTTAAACCCATAAATAACGACTTGTCCCATCAATGCTGCAGTAAATATAGTTTTAATAATTATTATTACATTTATATCCTGTCTTTTTTCCTCTTGCAAGGAACTCAAAGCAGCTCCCATGGTCCTCCTCTCCATTTTATCCTCACAACAACCCTGTGAGGTAGGTTAGGCTGAGAGTCAGTGACTGGCCGAAAGTCACCCAGAGAGCTTCATGGCTGAGTGGGGACTAGAACCTGGATCTCCTGAGGATAACGTCCAGGATAACTGTCCACTACTCTAACCATTATATCTCACTGGCTCTCAGTGAAGTTGAAATATATGCAGCTGCTAAGTTGAACTCTGCAAGTGATAAATCTCATGAGTGCCTTCCAGGATAACTGTTTCAGCTCTACACTGCAAAGGTCATTCACTAACTTCAGCTAAAATTTGTTCTCAAATTGGCACATATGATCCCTTAGAGAATGGACTGCACCATAACGTAACCTTCACACATGCAGAAGGTCCCAGATTCAATCTCCAGGTTAGGCTAGGAAACATTTCTGCCTGAAACCTGGGAGAGCTGCTGCCAATCAGTGTAGGCAAAGCATTGCTAGATGGACCAGTGGCCTGATTCTGTATAAGGCAGCTTCTTGTCTTCTTACCTGTAGGCCTAGCCTGGGCATGCTTGTTTAGATTCACCAGCTATATAGATTCTCCCATTCCCTGCCTTCCTATATAGCCGCAGTGAGGTACTATGGTCTGCTGCGTAAATACTTGCTTGTACTACTTTAAAACTGGCCCTTTGTGCAGGTTTTGTGTGCTCAGATGGGAGTAATTATTTTTTTGAACTGCATCCAAGGGCTTTGCCTTTCATATCATTAATGGTTTATCAAAGTATTTCTTAATCCTTGCCGAACCTGCTGACTTCTGTAATATTCTCTCCCCACCCCTTCCTCCAAAGTACATAATGCCTGTTTTTGGATAGGATCTTGTGGTCTCTCCCTTTTCCCATCTTCCTTATCTGGAAAGCCTGCTTGGAGGAGAAGGCTGAATTCATTTTATGCTATTTAGGGCGGGGTAGTGATGAGCGATTGGGGATTTGAGCATTTGAGTTCTGAGCGTGTCGAGCGCAGTTATTCTGAGCATGGCCTCGTGTGGAGGTAAACTGAGATATAATGCTTATTTCACCTTTAATCCCCAATTATATGGCTCAGGTATTGAGATGTATTTTCCAGGGTACGATCAGTGCATAACACCCACACTCTCTTATACCCACTCTTTCTTTTATGAATATCATGTCTTTAACCCTGACATTGTAAACCCAACCTGCCTTGTCAGAAATACCTGCCCTGGACATGAACTTATAGAGTACTAAGATACCAGCTGCTGGGAGAGAGATGGGATAGGGGAGCCAGTAGATTTTTCTTTGGTGAGGGAAGGATAAGGCACTGCATAGAGGAAAAAGAGTAGAGGCAGGCTGTACATGGGCCAAGGAACAGGATAGTGCTGGCCCAAATATGCTTTCTGCACTGCCCCGTCTTCAGTCCTCCGCCCCACAACCCCAAATCTTCCGCCCTTTCCCACTGCAGCGCATTCCCTTCTGCAATTTGAAAACGCCTCGCACGTTGGTGTGCTATTACCTCCTTTCCTTTCACAGATGTATGTCTATGTAGCTTTGGTATGTGTCTGTGTAAGGCAGCCTTCTCTAGTCTGTGTAAGGCAACCTCCAGATGGGTTGGACTGCAACTCCCATCATTCCCCACCAGTGTGGCCATTGTAAAGGAGCAATCGGGCCGGGAGGACATGTGTATGTGTGCGCAGGTGCGCCCTTATGCTTTTCCAATTTTGCTTTGGGGAGTGCGGATGAGCCTCAGCGGTCCAGAAGATCGTTTGGCAAATGTGAAGAGGTCCTGGTTTCAAGTCAATGTTGCAGCTCTGTACCTCTGCTCTAAGTACCATAGCTGCATACAGGACTCTCCCTCTGCTATTGCAATGCATGATCTATGGTGAAATTTGGAACTTGTTCAGCAGTTTGGAAGGCAGGGCTAAATTGTAGAAACTTGTAATAGAAAAAAACACATTAAATTACAGTAGCGATAAATCAACTGCTTCATTACTTAATCTCAAAATGCCTCTCTTTTTTGCATGTGTACAAATGTAATGTATGAACTTAAATTAATGTACATCGATGGTGCTATATAAATAATAATAATAATAATAATAATAATAATAATAATAATAATAGCCAGCACTATACATTATGTTGCTGCAATATGTTGCAATGGGAGCTCTGGTTGTTACCTACAGGGCCGGGTGCTCTGGAATGACCTGTGATGCACATACAAGATCAAAAGATGTGTATTATGCACAGACATCCAAAATACCTAATCCAATTAGGACTGCTTTATTGAACTCTAGAAGCATCATAGCTACAGATGTTTTATTTAAAACGTTTGACTTGGCACTAAACCAGCCACCTTAATTATTCCTGTGATTTTGATTTTCTTTTAAGTTTGCACTCACGCAAGAAGATTTTCTTTTACTTTTCTTTCTGGTTCTTTCCTCAGAGCTGTCTCTACATTGGGGCTGAAAAATAGCAAGAACAATCTGAAATCATTCAGATTTTTTTACTCAAGTTGTTGTGAATTCATCTCAATTCTAAATAATTCTAAGTAATTCTAAAAAATTCTAAATAAATGAATCTGATAATTCCTAATCATAGCTCGCTATTTTTCTAATGCCAAATTGACTTTTAGCTTTTGGGTAAGTTGTGGAAATAGGCAATTACTTTTGTCTTGCAGCACTCTAACTCTGAATTTCTTTTGGATCAAGGGAATGTATCCTATCTGCTCATGTTGTTGATAGCCAGCAGCCTCGAAAGTCGAAGGCTGCCAAGTATCCTAATACAGGACAGCCAGAGCACGGCAGCAACCCTCACCTCCATGTTCTGGCTGCCCTGTATTTTTGTTAGATGGGAGATTTTGCTCATCTAGCTACAGTGCTTTGGAATGGGAAGGAAGGAAGCTGGAGGGAGCATAGGAAGATGTGTAAGGAAACTTCCCTGGTCTCCTCCCCTCCCCAACCCTGGGACCTCCCTCTTTTGCCTGTCTCTGCACTCGAGTTTCAGAGTGCGGATAGGTAGCTGATGTGGTTCTCCCCATGCTGGCTACAAGGGAGAGGGTGAGGTGGCGGTGAGCACGGTTTGCTAGCTCCAAGGTTGGAGCCAGTAAACTGAACATTCCTATGGCCACCCAGACACTGTTTAGGGGCTATAGGATTGCTCTCTTAATTAATAGCAGAGTAGCTGTGTTTGGATGTAATGATAACCTATTCTTCAGTGCTATGGAAATGATCAGAAGTGACGTAAGAGGAGCAGACTGGAAATTCTCATGTCTGAGTTCAGTCATAACACTAAATTGCAGTTAGTAAAAAAAAAAAAAACACGGACACGTAAATTTCCTCCATGCTGTGGAAGAGGTGAGGGCAGTGTGCGAGCCCAATGCTCATCTGAGGCAATTCCTGTAACAGTAAGCAATGGATTATTAGTGTGTCCAAATGCAGCCAATGAATAGATATAATATCCATCAAATAGGGCAGTTGAAAAAGTTGATTTTAATGTCTTTTTTTAACTGTATTAAATCATTCTGCATGTGGAGAAGGGGCCAGTAGGATATGTAGAGAATTCTAAAAAATGGCTTATTACCTGCGTGTCTAATAGCTTTTTGGGCATACTAAAATTAGCATTGCTTCTTTTTTTCTTAAATGTTAAGAAAATGTAAGGGAAATTGTCAGTCTTAAAATATTTACAGGTGTTTCAGTAACATTTTTCCAAGTTATGCTTTGAATTTGTGTGAACGTAACACTTGAGCCACGTTGTGTGCTTTATTGATTCCTCCCTCCTCCTCCTCTCCAGTCATGTACTTTTGGCTAGTAGAAAAAAAAACCCCTGAGATTTATACAGCATGTAAGATTAGCATAACACACTTCTTTAGCTGTATTCACAAAATGCAAATCACACTTGCTAAATCCCAGCAAATTTAAAGCATTGGGGGGAAATGGGAAAACACACTTCAGGCAGTGTTGTAACATGATCAGCAGACACTTCTGTTGAAATCTTGCTAGTAATATAGGGTTATTTTCCTGCAACGTTAAGTTTTAAATACTGGGGTTTGGCAGGTTGTATGTTGTCAAATGTTCAAATGATGTCTGCATCAGCAAGAGCTTGAAACGCTATTTTAGAGCTTTAGAAAACTTGGATGTGGGTTGGGTTGGCTCTTACCATGGGATGCAGTTGGCATTGGTTTCTATTCACCACTCTGCTGCTAAGATCATCTTCTTGGCTCATCACAATGATCATGTTACTCCACTCCTGAAATCTCTTCATTGGCTTTCAGTTCACCTCAGAATCCAATATAAGCTTCTCCTGTTGACTTTCAAAGCTTGTCACAGTCTAGCTCCTTCCTATCTTTCTACTCTCATCACACCCCGCTCGTGTTCTTCGTTCATTGAGTGCCATGTTTCTTACCCACCCTAAGGTCTCTACTTCTCTTGCTTGGCTTTGTCCATTTTCTCTTGCTGCCCCTTATGCCTGGAATTCTCTTCCAGAGCATTTGCGGATCATGAGTCCAACTACTGTTTTTAAAGCTCAATTGAGAACTTTTCTTTTTTCTACAGCTTTTAGAACTTGACTTTGTTCTTACTTTCACACTGTTAATTTTATTGTCCCCTGTGCCTATTTGGTGCATTCACTTCCCTTATTGTTTTATTATGATTTTATTAGAATGTAAGCCTATGTGGCAGGGTGTTGCTGTTTTTTGTCTTTACTATGTACAGCACCATGTACATTGATGGTGCTATATAATAATAAATGGGTATAAAGAGTGTGACGTTAGATCACCTATATTTCAATTTCATAAGAGTCAGCCCTGGCAGTCAACAGACAAATTAGTTGAAGGACTTCCTTAGCATTATTGCTTAAATTCTGGCACACTATTGTGACTACTTACTATTCTATTCTACCATTTGGTGATTCCTCCAGTTACAATGTAGTGATGGATGAGCTCAGTGGTTCATAATTTTTGGCTGGCCTTGGTAGGAAATTAGGTCACCAGGTCCCAACCCTTTTGCTGGTCTCTAACCTCATGCCTCTGTGTGTATGTTAGGTTACATAGGAACATAGGAAGCTGCCTTATACTGAATCAAGCCATTGGTTCATCTAGCCCAGCATTGTCGATGCTGACTGGCAACTGCTCCCCAGGGTTTCAGGCAGAAGTTTTTCCTGCCCTACCTGGAGATGCCCGGGATTGAACCTGGGACCTTCCGCATGCAAAGCAGATGTGCTACCACTGAGCCACAACCGCTCCCCACAGTTGGGAACAATCTCTGTTGAAGTACTCAAAGTAGGTCGGCAATGCAGCAGCCCCAGCCATCTTCCCAACCCTGGGACTAGAGTGGAGGTCTGGGTTCCTGCTGAACTACATTTAGAATGTAAGCCTGAGGGTAGGGACTGTCTTCTTTACTGATACATTGTAAGCCGCTCCGAGAGCCTTTTGGCTGAGGTGCGGGATAAAAATACTCTAAATAAATAAATAAATAAATAATAAACTATGGAGACAATTATTGCTCTCTCCTGGAGCTCCCAAGTTTGTCAGGAAAGCTGAGGCTCACTGTGCTCCTCGCCAGATAACACACTAGCAATGGCAAGTGAACATATTCAATCATGGGCAATTCATTATGGGTTTGTATAAAATTCTTCCCACACACACACACACAAAAAGAAAGCGAAAAAAGTTATTTAGGAACACAAGGAGCTGCCTTACACTGAGTCAGAATGTGGGTCCATCTGTCCCAGTATTGTCGACACTGATTGGCAGCAATGGCTCTCCAGGGTTTCCAGCAGGAATTTTTCCTGCCTTACGTGGAGATTGAACCTGGGGCTGCCTGCATGCAAAGCATGTGCGCTACTGCTGAGGCACAGCCCCTCCCCATGCTGCAGCTTGGTTCCGTCACATTTCCATTGATATAACTGGAGCATGATGGGGGTCTAGATCTCTCTCTGCCCCGCCAAAAGAACTCCCCCAGTGTGCCTTTCAATCCCAATCTGTATCTTGCTAATTTCTGTCCTGAGGATTCGTAGTACTGTTCATTTTAGAGGTGTTTGTGGATATATTTAGAGAATTGTGACTTTAGATTTCTATGGTATGTTCAGTTTATTGTTTGTGCACTGTCTCGTGAGGGCTTTAAGTCCTAAAAGTCAGTTTAGAAATCTGTCAAGAAAAGAAGTAGATTTACCCTTCCCCCCAGACTGTTCTTGGTGGCAATGTAGGGGCCTTTCACTGTAATCTACATTATGCTTTAGGACCTGCTATAGCAGCATCCTAGGTACCAGGATCCCTGGGAAATATAGCTCTAGGGCTCATTGGGTTTATTCTTGGGACACTGAGAGCTCTAGGAATTTCCCAAAGTTTCTGGCACTTGAGGTATTTCTGCAGCAGAGTTTTAGGGCATAATGGCACTCCTGTCAGCAGTCCTTCTTACTGCTACTACAACCAAGTGCATTTATGTGGCAAGCAGGAGGGGGCAGCAGCAAAGAGGCCTGAGGATGGGATAAGCCCATTCCAAATTACTTCAGGTTTGAGGCCCAATTCGGAATACATTTGCAATATATGGTTGAAATATTCATCTTTTGCACTTTGCCCTCATTCTGAAATTCATTACTGTTTCTAATTAAGTGTGTAGTGGCTGTGATTGTGTAAACCTGCATGAGAAAGTTTGAGCAGATGTGTGTGTTGTTGTGGTAAGTAAGCCGTCTGGATTTGTAAATTTCAAATGGGTCTGTGGAAATGACCAGAAAATGATCGGAAAGCCCACAATGCAGTTCTGCAGCTGAAACTAAGCAGATCTAGCCCAGTCTGGAAGAGAGACCCCTGGGAACTCTAACTCTCTCTCACACACATTTATATTCAGTGGCTTGGTAGAAGTGCAGATTATAAATATAATAAAATGCTGAATCAATGTTCTCTTTCTATCTAGGTTTCTTTGTGTTTGTCACTTGTTCACTGAACTATAAGCAAACCCATTTAGCCTCCTTTCTTTTCCAACAGACTTGCTACATTCTATTCTACATTCTATTCTATCTGTTCAGTCACTGCTATTTATATTTGTGAAATTACTTTTGGTCCTCAAAAAGGCCCCCAAAACAAATCGCAATAAATATACAGAAAAAAACCAGGAGCATTAACAGATGGTCAATTAAAAAAAAATGCATAGGCAGGTAGGAATTAAAATATATCAAAAGGCCTGGCAAAAGTAGTGTGTGTCTTGACTACCTGTCCATGAGGACACCAATCTAACCTCTCCTTGGGGGGAGTTTCACAGCTGCAGGGCCTTAGCCAAGAAGTCCATGTCCAGTGTCCCAGTCAGATGTTCTTATCCTATTAGTAGGATATGGAGCAAGGACTCTGAAGATAAACGGGTCTCTTTCCCTGCTCTTCCATTCCTGGCTCTTACACAGCGGCATCTGTGTGCTCTCATGATTCATCTGCTCCCAGTGTTCAGTTCCTTTGCAGTAGCCAACCAGCTGTAATCCCACCCCCTTCTTTTTAGCACCTTTATGACCTAACAAAAGATCTTCTCTCCAGCCACCAATAGGCAACCCACATTAGGAAACAGTGCTTATCTATCTTTCTCTCTCTCCAAAAGAACACTTTGTTGTTCTAATATCTTAATTCCAACCTGGTAAGATCAGACAGACTTTGGAATTCACTGGCAAAGCACAGTCCTCCAAGCCTTGTATATGGTCCATATCACAAATTAGTTAATTTAGGGATTGGTACAGAACGGCCAGGATTTGGCAGGCTGTTCTCCAGGGAGGCCAAGGGCTAAACTAGCATAAAAATGGATTCTTTCCGATAGATGGTCTGATCTTTCCAGGTCGGGATTAAGATGTTCAACAAAGCATTAACCCTACCTGGCTCATGAACAGAGAATTTAGGCCCTAGTACTGCCAGTCTCTCAGTTGGCTGTGCAGACATTTCCCTCATCAGGAGTACATTCTAAGTTTTTTTTTAAAAAAAAGGAAATTCTATATAGAATTTTAGTCTCCTGAAAACATCTCAAGCTTAGCGATGCTGATGTAAGTTAATAAGTATTCCCCTCCTCCTTGGAACAATGAAGTCCTTCTCCCCTAGAACTGATTTTACACGTTGTACAACCCAGAATTCCAGTGGTAACTTGGCACCTGTCTACTGGGTCACATGAGAGCTATTTGGCAATGTTCTGAATTTCATAGAGTCCTAAGGACTGAAAAAGAATAATTAGGACCCTATACTAAAGCAGACATACTGCCCTCTTCAGATTACCCAGCGATGAGCATGCAAGTGGCAAATTGTATCTCTGCACGGGTAGCAATTGCCCATTGGCCCTATTTAGACAACATACTAAGCCATGACACATTTTGAGCTAACTATGATGCCTTAATGTGTAGTGTGAATGGTGTTTTTCCTCACCATGGTGGCTACATAACCATGGTTTAGCCATGCTTACTAACAACTTGCTGCAAAAGGGTTAGTGACACCTTAACCATGGCTTAGCATGTTGTTTGAACAGGCCCACTGACTAACAGGTGAGTAGTAGCATGGGTTAAATGCTGTTATTGCTGCTGTTTCAACATCCCTGGTCTTAATTGTCTTGGCTTGAACATGATTATATGCATGCTTATTTCTATCAAATGTAGTTATGCTTTCATTTTTCATTCAAACTAAAACTCTGTAAGGTGAAAAGCATAGGTCTGGGGTCTCCAACAGTGTGCCTATGGTCACTTCATTTAGCACCCACCAGGCTCTATGCCCCTCTTGATTTCTATTTTTTTTTAACATGCTACAAAGTGAAATGCCATCTTTATTGGGGTTTAAAAGAGTGACTGTGTTTTGGAGCTCAGACCCCACCTCTGCCTTGTACTTAGGTTCTTGGGCAGGTTACTTTTCTTTTAGTCTCACCAGTTTGTCTTCTGGGAAATGAGTGTTCTGTGACTGGCCATGCCCACTGTAGTAGTCTCTTTATGAATAGACATGCCCTTCCCCCATTGGGAACCATTTTGTCAAATTGATCACAAAATCCCAAATGTACCCTCTGACCCAAAAGGTTTGGGGACCCTGGCTTGGATGCACTTATAGAATTTTTTAATAGTTTAGTTATAGCACTGTTTACTTGATAGCAAGTTGCATTGATTGTGGTGGAAAAGATTCCCTACAAAGGTTTGTGTTTGAAGCCTTCATCCAATAGGAAATGTCTGTGAGTGTTCTGAAGATTGCATATGAATTGCATATTTTATTCCGTTTGCTTCTATTTTAAGTGATGTGTATTTATGTAGATCTTAGTTTTGAAAAAGTGTTCACCAGGGCTTCGTTCTAGAAAGAATGGTCCCAAAATCTACTTGTTATAGTGAGTGGCCCTTTCCTCTCTGGAAATGATGAACCTCGCTCCTCCTCCTGTGCTTGGAATTGGGAGGGGGAGCAATAGCTAATCTCTGACACCCACACTGGGTTTTCTAGGCAAACCTTAGAGCTCTAGAATTCCTCTGCAGTTGTGGATGTAACCATTTCAGTTTGTTGGTGTCCTAGATTTCAGCAGCAACCACCTGGATACTTTGATTGGAGCTTGGGGGAAAATAATACATATTTCACATGTTGGATTAGATGTCTGACCTAATCCAGTGTGCTTCCACTGACAACTCATAGTGGTGCATGAATGAGGAGAGGAGACACTTCTGTGGAGATATTGGGATGCTTGCTGTGGAATCTTGAATGCCCAAAAGTGAAAGTGTCAGAACAGGACAGGAATAGTCTTGCTATCAATTGAATGACTAATGGGAATGTTCTTATCAGTTACAATGCATGCAGTTTCTGTAACAGCTCTTTGAAATTGAAATATTGAGAACCTGCACTAATAACTCACCCTAAGCTAGTTCAGTGGGACTTAGTCCCAGGTACCTATGTGTAGGATTGCAGCAGTAGCTTTTAATTGCTTTAATGGCAGGCGGGGGTGGAGTGGGGGTGAAGTCAAAAATGCTTTGACTTCAGTGATTTGGTTCCTTGGCGAATATCAATCTGAAGCATGCATTCATTCCACACTCCCATCATTGCAACAAGTCTAAAATGAGGTTGTAAAATATTGGAAGTGGGGAGGGACGCCTTCCTTGGGTGGTCCCCCAGCAAGGCTCAAAATGAGAACCTGTGTTTGTCCTGCCTTAATTAACCACACAGTGGTGGAATTAAAACGCTTGCTGTGTGCTGGAGATGAAGTTATCCAGGATAGAAGGGAGACCAGGTGCTGTAAACAAGGCTTTGTAGTGTTTGCTTACTGGCTGCGCTTCCCAGCAGCTGCAGCTAAGCCTTCTGATTAAGACCTGCTGATGAGACTGTGGGAGATCAGTTGTGTACATCGCTTTTTCATATTTGTGTCTGAAGTCCAATATAACTTGTGCGCTCTCTCTCTCTCTCTCTCTCTCTCTCTCTCTCTCTCTCTCTCTCTCTCTCTCTCGTTGCTGTTTGGGTTTTGTTCTGTTCAAGGCAACACTGCCAATTCCAGCATTCCCACTTTCAATTGTTAGGTCTGAGATTTATTTTCAGTACAGCTCTTGGCCAAGTCAAGGTTGTTGTTGTTTTTCATTGATTGATCATCTGCCTTTAGTTAAACCTAAATAAATTTGCATGTTACCAAAACTGCAATAACTTCTTGAGGCTTTTGGAGCAATGATGTCTCTCTTGTGTAGAGTCTTCTGATTTAATAGATCAAAAGTGGAACGTGAAAGAGAGTCATCTTTTAATATTCTCCATCATTTTGGGATTCTGGAAGGTAAAATTTATTTATTTATTTATTTATTACATTTTTATACCGCCCAATAGCCGAAGCTCTCTGGGCGGTTCACAAAAATTAAAACCATCATAAAACAACCAGCAAGTTAAAAACACAAATACAAAATACAATATAAAAAGCACAACCAGGATAAAACCACGCAGCAAAATTGATATAAGGTTAAAATACAGAGTTAAAACAGTATAATTTAAATTTAAGTTAAAATTAAGTGTTAAAATACTGAGTGAATAAAAAGGTCTTCAGCTGGCAACGAAAGGAGTACAGTGTAGGCGCCAGGCAGCTGAAAAAATGATCCTTGTTTATTAATACACCAAAGCAAAATGACTTTAATGAAGCAAGTTCAAATTCTATCAGCATTAAGGAATACTCAATGCCGTATTGACATTGATTTCAACTGAGCACTGTTTGCTTCAGTTGTCTAATTTTACAGAGAGAAAAAGACACAGTTGTTCTTTCCTGCTAGCTTGAGGGCTGGGTGCACACAACACACAGTCAGGGTTGTTGTTGAACTGTGGCTTATTGTGTTGTCTAAACACAGTACGTTTTTGCAGGGCGAGTTATCTTGTTGTCTCAATACAGTGTGTTTTCCACAGGTGGCTTGTTAACCATGCAGTGTGGTGTGTTTTTTCTCAAACAAGCCGCCTTGAGAACTTGTTGATGGATTGTCCAGAGTGGTTAATAAGCCAGACTGCATGGTTGACGAGCAACCTGTGATGCCGTCTCCACTGGTCCTCCTTTATTCTTCCCTATAAATCAAAGGATCCCAGCAATGGAGCAGGCATCAGAGTGCTACTCACTGTCTCTGTAAGTCGCCACCCTTGTCTGGCATCACAGCAGCCCAGCCCAGCCCAGCATCCTGCACATGCACCTTCCCTTCCACTGCCACCATTGAATCCTGTACCCTGCCTCAGGTACCTCACAAACCACTCCAGTGTGAAACAAAAAGAATGTCTATTAAAAGTATGCACTTTAAGAGCATAATGGTTTAATCAGGTTCAACCTTATTTGTTTCAGTACAGTTCCATATACAACCCTGCCTACGCTACCCTCTCTAGACCACACTCTCTCCTCCCTTCACTCTGTTCCCCAAAATAATAAAACATGTTCCTACACTGAATCGAGACCCTTGCTCTGACAGACCCAAAACCCTTCTCTCAATTGTCACAGACTTCTCACTGTTTCTCTGTTAACGCCTCCCACTCCCTGCTAACCACCAATCCTAACCTTTGAACCACCAGCCAATCAGCATTCACTCACACATCCTGGTCACTCACTTCCCCTCCCACTAGAATTAACTACGTAACAACTTTGTTCCAGCAGTACACACAGCAAATACATCTTTAATCTGCAAACATAATTAAAACAGTACAAATACTTACATTACAAAACAGGCATTAAACCGCAAACCATCACACAACCCTGTGGAAAATGCACCACATTCGGACAACATGTTAACCCACCCTGTGGAAAATGTACTGAATTCAGGCAACATAAGAACACTCTCTGCCCCCTGCCGGGTTAGTGTGTTGGGTGAAGTGGAAAATCCACTTTAAAGTAACGGTTAAATCACTTTTTTGCTATTCAGAGGAGGGAGGTGCTAAATCTGTGTGGCTGGCACAGTAGCCTCAGTCCCATTTATAAATCTCAGCTAAATTTTAAACCTGCTATTAAAGCTTGTAGCCCTCATAGTTGTACTTAGGATAGTATTTGCCCATGTCCCAGCTTCTGTCTTGCCCATTAAAAATTAGGTTTGTTTTTACATCTAAGCTGTTCATTTTCTTGGGAATTAAAGGTTCCCTGGTGCTTTGATTTGGAAACCCCAGTGACAGCACTAGAATTTCTAGGTGAATTCTCAGCTTCAAAGCTTGGCTGCAATCTTGTACAAAGCAAAATAAAGATTTTACATTCCTAAATAACAAGGGGTTTTTCTAACATTGCTTTGGACACATTCCAGTGACTTGCATTTAGCCACCCAGTAAAAACTAATGTCTCAATTGGGCCTAGTTTTATTGTCTGCAAAGGGTCATCTTGACTTTTTTCATTTTTGTAATTGATCTCTCAGTGCTAAATATGTTTCTAGTAAACTGAGATTAGTTTGCTGTGGTAATGAGTCCTCCAAGTAATGAGCAAAACGCTATTAACACCCTCGTCCAAAACATGTTTACTTGCAAGTCTCTCATTTTGATTTCATTGGCCTGGTTGAAATGTAAGAACAAACCATGGTTTGTTACCTTGGGATTTCAGGCCCCCACCCCACCCCCAATGAGTGAAGGGATGAGAATTGAAGATTAGGTCCTGGTTTAGAGGATTTTTAACATTCTAATGATTTTTAGAATTCTGCTGCTGTAACAAATGGCAGCTTGTTAGAAACATGAACAACGTTGTCATTTGGTGCTTGTGTGCTGCCACATTAAAGGTGCAATCCTATCTGATCTGCCATGGGTACTCGTAAGCCTCCAAACTTGGAGGCTTACAAGTATTCAATGCATTTTAGCTAGATGGGCATTTTTCTCCCATCTAGCATAGGCTTCGGGGAAGGGAAGGGGAGGAGGCTTGACTGGCCATAGGATATGTCGTATGGCTGCTGCCCCCGGCTTCCTCCCCTCCCTGTGAATGTCCCCTTTTCCCCATCTCCATGCTCCATTTTCTGAACGTGGAGAAGTAGCAGGGACAGTTATCTACCAGCCAGCTATGAGAGGCAGGGGCAGGGAGAGTGTTGGAGGCCTGTTTCCAACCTCAGAGCCAGAAAACCAAACAATCCTATGTCCTCCCAAATGCTGCCTAGGCTCTATTTTATTTTGGATGATTTAAGCAAGTATGGTAGTCCACAATCACCTTTTTTGGGGATGGGTGAGGAATACTTGGGGGGGCATATCATATAATGTAATATTATATAATATAATATAAATCAACATGTACTACTTTGAACACTGCTTGTTTGGCTATATGAATGCTGTTTGTATTCTTGTTAGGAAAATACAAAAAGTAGTACCTATACTGGTGTTTTGTTGGCATGGTGTTTTTTTTTAATGTAGATACACCTTTTAGCAATACAGTGCAGAAATAGGGATTGTTTTGACTTTGCAAGAATGTGCTGTTGGAAGGCGAGGAATGTAGAGCTTAGTTTATGCAGGTAGACTTTTAAGCTGCCTCATTGCAGGTGCCAGGAATCAGTTTGTGTTTTATCTACAGGAAGTCAGATTCTGGCATTGGATAAGATGCTTTTGCAGAGAGGGCAAATGTGAGCTAATTGCTAGTCATGCGGGCAATTTGTTGCTTGCTTCCCGCCACCCCCAGAACCTTATTTTGTTCGGTTAATATTTTTTTAAAAGAGAAGTGGGTCAGGGTCATTTCATACGTTAATACTTTTGTTATATTGAAAGCATGACCATTTGATGTAGCCAGGACACAAATCCTTGTGTATGGTGGTTTCTTTCTGTGACCTTCAAGAAATGTGTGAAGTGGCCCCTCTGTTTCTCTGTCTAAGGCTCACCTCACGCAAGACCATTTTTTTACCTGGCTATTGCGTTCTCATAGAAAGCTACATATACATTGCACGTACCCAGTAATGTAAAGGGGTACAAAGTAATATATTAGCATTTCTGTATATTTTAGCACTGCATGGAGGCACAGCAGTATTCATGTGTACACTCGTCAGAAACTGTCTGCATGCGACACATGCATTTTGCCACATTGCAGAAAAATGAGAATTGCCCCCAATTTATTCTCTAGTGTAGTATTTTCATAAGGTTGCAGAAATCTGAAATATCTCAAAGGAAATGATATATCTCAAAGGAAATGATAAGAGGTGTGCTGAATAAATGGCCTTTAAGTGGTACAAGCCATGTGGGAGGGTGTTGGATAAGGCATTCTAGACCTTACTAGTCCATGAGCAGGATAATGAATGGACATTATTATTATTATTATTTATTTATATAGCACCATCAATGTACATGGTGCTGTACAGAGTAAAACAGTAAATAGCAAGACTCTGCCGCATAGGCTTACATTCTAAAAAAATCATAATGAAACAATAAGGAGGGGAAGAGAATGCAAACAGGCACAGGGTAGGGTAAGCAGGCACAGGGTAGGGTAAAACTAACAGTATAAAGTCTGCACAACATCAAGTTTTAAAAGCTTTAGGAAAAAGAAAAGTTTTTAGTTGAGCTTTAAAAGCTGCGATTGAACTTGTAGTTCTCAAATGTTCTGGAAGAGCGTTCCAGGCGTAAGGGGCAGCAAAAGAAAATGGACGGAGCCGAGCAAGGGAAGTAGAAGCCCTTGGGCAGGCAAGGAACATGGCATCAGAGGAGCGAAGAGCACGAGCGGGGCAATAGTGTGAGATGAGAGAGGAGAGATAGGAAGGAGCTAGACCGTGAAAAGCTTTGAAGGTTAACAGGAGAAGTTTATATTGGATTCTGAAGTGAATTGGAAGCCAATGAAGAGATTTCAGAAGCAGAGTAACATGGTCAGAGCGGCGAGCCAAGAAGATGATCTTTGCGGCAGAGTGGTGAACAGAAACCAACGGACTGATGTGAGAAGAAGGAAGGCCAGAGAGAAGAAGGTTGCAGTAGTCCAACCGTGAAATAACCAGTGCATGAACAAGCGTCTTGGCAGAAGAGACAGACAAAAATGATCGAATCCTGGCAATATTATACAGGAAAAATCGACAAGATTTAGCTACTGCCTCACTATGAGGAATAAAGGAGAGCGAGGAGTCAAATATAAAGCCAAGGCTATGAGCTTCTTTGACCGGAGTAAGCGTAACATCGTTGACAGTAAGAGAGAATGAGAGATGAGGAGAAGGTTTAGGAGGAAAAACAAGCAATTCAGTCTTTGCCATATTGAGTTTCAAACGACGATGAAGCAGCCAAGCTGAGATATCTGAAAGACATGCCGAGATACGATTGTGAACATCAGGAGAAAGTTCCGGAGATGACAGATATAGTTGTGTATCATCGGCGTACAGATGATATTGGAGGCCATGAGATTGAATAAGCTTGCCCAAGGGCAACATGTATAAGGAAAACAACAAGGGGCCAAGCACCGAGCCTTGCGGAACCCCTACTGAAAGGGGAAAGGAGGAAGACGAGCTGCCATTAGCCAACACGCTGAAAGAGCGACCCGCTAGATAGGAGGCAAACCAGTTATAGACAGAGCCACAAAATCCAAGGTCATGAAGGGAATCTAAGAGAAGATCATGATCAACCGTGTCAAAGGCTGCAGTTAGATCAAGGAGAATAAGAACGGAGTAATGGCCTTTAGACTTGGCAGTAAGTAGATCATTGGTGATCTTAGTAAGGGCTGTTTCGGTGGAATGCAGAGGACGGAATCCAGATTGAAATGGATCCAAAGCAGAGTTACTAGAAAGAAAGTCAAGACAGCGAGAGTAGACCGCACGCTCCAGGATCTTTGAAACAAACGGCAACAAAGAGACAGGTCGGTAGTTAGACAGAGATAGCCTATCAAGAGTAGGTTTCTTGAGAATGGGAGAGACTGTAGCATGTTTAAAAGCAGAAGGAAATGAACCAGAGGACAGAGAAAGATTAATACTATGAAGCAAGGAAGGGAGGATAGCAGGAATAAGATTAATAAAGACACGAGAAGGAATCAGATCACGAGAACAAGTGGAAGGCTTCGAAGAGCGCAGTATTGTAGATAGTTCATCCGCTGAGACCGAAGGAAACGCAGAGAAATTTGCAGGAGGAACTGACAGATGAGGAACAGGAACTGGAAGAGGAGCAGAGCTGGCCAGATCAGAGCGGATAGTTTGGATTTTAGCATTGAAAAAAGAGGCAAAGTTATTAGCAGAAAGAGAGGCGGGGAGAGATGGCGGATTAGGCTTCAGAAGAGAATTGAAGGACGCAAAGAGCCGCTGAGGATGCCTAGCATTTGACTGGATCAGCGTTGAGTAGTACTGCTGTTTGGCCAATGAAATGGCAGAAGAGAAAGAGGAGAGTACAAATTTGTAATGGACAAAGTCCGCCCGGTCCCTGGTCTTACGCCAAAGGCGTTCAGCTGCCCGGGAACAAGAGCGAAGGTAGCGGAGGGAAGAGGTGAGCCACGGTTGGGGTTGAGAAGGGCGAACTATCCGAGTTGTAGATGGAGCAAGATTATCAAGAGTTGAAGATAAGGAGGAATTAAAGAAGGAGACAGCTGAGTCCAAGGAGACAGCCGAAAAGACAGAAGGAAGGGAGGAGGCTAGAGACTGGGAAAAAGCCTCATAATTGATAGATTGCAAGTCACAACAAGAGCGAGAAGCGGGACGTGAAGGAGGAGGATGATGAGTAATATTGAAAGAAACTAGGTGATGATCTGACAACAGAAAGTGAGCAGTAGAAAAGTCCAACACAGAGCAATTCCGAGTGAGAACAAGATCCAGACAGTGTCCAAGGGAATGTGTGGGTGCATCAGACCAAAGCTTAAGATCATAAGAGGAAGATAATGAGCGAAATCGTAGAGCTGCAGCATCTTGAGGGTCATCCACATGAATATTGAAATCACCCAAAATAAGAGTAGGACAGTTATCAGAGAGGAAAAAGGACAGCCACGAATCAAAATCAGAGATAAATTTTGAGGACGAGCCTGGGGGGCGGTACAGAACTGCAACCCGCAATCGCAATGGAGCGAAGAGCCTCACCACATGTACCTCAAAGGAGGAGAAGCAATGTGAAGATGGAATGGAAAGAGGACATTTCATATTGTTTGTTCCCATGTTAGTTCCATAGACTGAGAGAAACACAAGCGATGCCTCTCCAAAGCCTTTCCTTAACCTAAGGCCCCCAGGTATGCCTGGATAGGGGCTACACAGATGAGGGGTTTTAAGAAGCACAGAATTGGAAGCAGGGCCTCAGCTTACAATTTAGCTTCATAGAAGAATCCTGTGAGATTCCACAGCTTGTTATGTTCCCTTTTACTGCATGAATTTATGTAGTTATTGCTTTGCTTTGTTTTTTATAGGATCGATATAGCATAGGGTGACCATATGAAAAGGAGGACAGGGCTCCTGTATCCTTAACAGTTGCATAGAAAAGGAAATTTGAGCAGGTGTCATTTGTATATACGGGGAACCTGGTGAAATTTCCTCTTCATCACAACAGTTAAAGCTGCAGGTGCCCTGACCTCTTTTAAATCTGGTCACTCTAGTATAGCTCCTGCAGCTTTAACTGCTGTGATGAAGAGGGAATTTCATATATTAGGTCAATATATATTAGGTCACCCTAATATAGCAGATGAATTAGATTTACATAGTTCCAAACTTCCACAAGAAAAGCATGAATGATTGGATATTGTGATTGAAAATAAAACTTCCAACTTGTTAACCATTCTTTCCACTAAGGAACAAACTTTTTTAAAAAGTTAAAGTGATTTTGGTTATTAGCCACTGCGTGCCGGTAAATTAATCTGATTCGTGGCTTAGTAATAATTATTAAAAATAATTTAAGGCTTAAAAGATTGACTTAAGCGTGACTGAGTTAAATTTTAGGGGTAAGTTGATTATTTTTTGTGGAACAGAGTTTATGCTGAACTTCTTTTATGGTATATTAAAATATATTTTAGAAGTTTACTATTTAGCAGTATTGAAGAACTTGAGCTGTGTGATTAAAGGAGACTTGGAAGCTAGTTTAAAGCAGGGGTAGCTAACCCTTTTGGGTCCTCGGGCACATTTTACATTTTGAAATGTGTCCACAGGCGCCATAAAAACTTGGTGTTGGAGGTATTGATTGTTGGGTGGGCTCCTAATCTTACCCTGTTTGCAAATTCCTTCCTCCTTAACTCCAGTTGTGCTTTCCCCCTCCTCTCCTCCCTCCCAGCTTGCAATTTCTTCCTTCCTTCTCTCCCACCACAGTTGTGATTTCCACCCCATTCCACCATTACTCTCTTCCCACTGCTTCTGCCACGTTCACTTTAGGCCTAGGATGGCTACAAGAAGTACAAATATCCCACCTTCCAAGAGACCCCAACATAAAGACCCATAAAGACCCCACTCAAAACCTTAACAGGATTAGAAGAAGCTATGCTAATGGTAGGGGTAAGTGGGAAGGGAATTGTATCTTTAATTTTCTGTGAACTACCCAGAGGCAGTATAAAAATGCAATCTATATAAATAAAAATGTAAATGTTCATTCGAAACAGATGTTATATCTCCGAAAGTTCTTCACCGATTGCTTTGAAATTTTGACACAACGTTGCATTCGAATACGCGAGCGTTGTTATGTAACTATGTTCTATATGGGGTCAAAAGTTTGTCTTAAAATCGAAGAAATAGGCCTCCTCAAAACCAGTCCTGCTGATCATTGTGACATCGCCAACCAGTAGGCCAATCCACTGCCTCTGCGTCCTGTCCTATTTGCATGTTCTCTCACAATTGGCTGAGTGAATATAGATGTCACACCTGTGACAGTTACACGTTCTGAAGAAAAGTAACTGCCAGGAGTTTCCACTAACCTCCTCACCGTAAAAACATCCTTTTTTAAAAAGCAAACAATCTGCTTTACTTCATCCAAATAATGCCTCGCAGAAGATCACACTTAGGTTGTCATACTCGCAGAGCGGAAGCACTGCGACAAGAAATTGCAAATCAGACTGAGGAAGAACGGGCATCAGCAAACGAGAAAAAAAGAAAAAGAATGCCTCAAATACGTGCCAAGGAACCAGCCAAGCAACGTTCAGCCAGACTTGAGGATGCACGGTTGCGAGCACAGCAATTGCATTCTACAGCTTCAGATCTGCTTTGTTCTCAACAGAATGAACGCGACAGGCTGAGAGTGGCTGAAAGACGTCAACGAGAAACAGCACATCAGCGTCAAACACGACTCCGTGGTAAACAATTACACGATTACAATCGCCTTGCATTCCGGTACAACCCAGCTGATGATTATAGTTTGAGGTGGCATGTTCTCATCGGCACTATGACTGAAGTGTGTCCTTCTTCTTCGTGGTCATCTGTGCATTCACACCAATGGGCTCTGCGCCTGCGCGAGCTCGGCTTCGGGAACTTTCAAAGCTTATAATAATTTTAGGCGGGAACCATCCCCCACGCTGCACTGCGCATGTCCGTTAGGTTCCCGCCTGGAAAAATTAAACTGCGTCAACTTGGAGGACCACCAGAGCCATTACAAACTTTGCTTGCCGGATATACCGCAGAATCAAAGCATTTCCTATCTAACATCAGGAAATACAACTCATGCTTCCAAATGACGTCGTTCGGCGCAGAAATCATCACAGCTGCATTTATGCCAACTTTCAAAGTCAAAGGACAAATTTATCATAAAGCCGGCTCCTTCCTTCCATTTCAAGATAGTCAACATAAATTCCTACAAATGTATTTCATTGGTGATGGCAATGATGAATTGAATGCACGCTGCGGAATTTATACCGGCATAAAAAGGTCCATCGTTTCAAAACTGCAAGAGCTACTTCACGAAAAAAACAATTTAGTACATTTGTTCAAAACAGCAATTGACATGATGCCATCTGATACGCACAAGATTGTTATTCATGCTGACAAAACGCCTGCTGGAGAACATGTGCGAAGATTCAATGCTCCAACTATAGACGAAGTGGCAATTGTTATAGTCGGAGATCAATCTTGACAGGACCTTTCAAAGGTGAAGATGTCCTCATTCCTCGCATTCCTATGATTCCAACAGATATGCCATTTCAATTTAAGAGATTGCAATTCCCCATTCGATTGGCGTTTGCAATCACCATCAACAAAGCTCAGGGCCAACCTTTAGAATTGTGCGGTTTAGATCTAGACACAGATTGCTTCTCACATGGACAATTATATGTTGCGTGTTCTAGAGTCGGCAAACCAGACAATCTCTATATCTACACAGACAATGGAACAACTAAAAATATTGTATATCCACAAGCATTGTGAAATTAAACATATTAGAAACATCCGCTTTGTCTTTTCTTTCTTTTCAATTTAACCAGACTGAGCCACAGCAACGCGTGGCAGGGTACAGCTAGTAAATAAATATTCATAAATAAATTCGACAGTGAGGCCCTTAGTGGGGAGAGAGCTGTTTCTTTTCTCTTTGCTTTAAAGTCAGGAGACAAAATGAGCAGGGATGCGAGAAAGGAAAAGAGTAACTAACCTGGAACTATGGGAACAAGGCAAGCTATATGGTATGTGGTGTGGGTAAACTGAGTCAAGCCTCAGGGCAGCAGTGTGCCCTGAGTTTCCAGGCTGCACATGACCTGCTGCTTTGCCTTTATGACACGCCCTGGAACAATGCCCTGGGCCCATCAGGCGCTGTGGGGGGGAGTCAGCAGGGTGTTTGGCTGCCCTGCACACACAGAGCTGAGTTATTTTACGAACGAACCCACCCAGAGAGCTCCAGCTCGTGGGCAGTAATCAAGAAATTGATATAGAACATGGAGGGATCTTATGACAGCAGCGACAGCTGGTCCTTTGCCTGCTACTGGGACCCCATTTTCCTCCTCCTCAGTAGCAGCGTTGTGTTTTGTGTGCTGATCTGCTTCTTCCGGAAGACCCTGCAGGGCCACTTCCTTCAGAGAAGCCAGCTTCAACCGTCTGCAGAGCATTGGTCCAAAACGCAGCGGGTGAGTAGTTTATCCGAGGTTGTGGCTTGGTCCAGCCCAGAGTCACGACATCCCCAACTCCATCTTTACAACCATTGATGCCGTTTAGACTCTGGCCGTGCGCGGAAAAGGCTGGAGGGGAATCGGGCCCTTCGCAGCCCTTTAGCACTTGCTGCAAAGTGCCAAGGCTGATTCAAGCATGTGAACTACAGTTAACTAACCAGAGTTTGAACGTAACAGAACGCCTGCCAGCTGTTTCCAGTGCACAAAGGAAATGGATGTGTGTGTGGTTTAACCTGCACAGCCGTCACTTTTAAAATTAGGGCCGTGAAGGGCTGCTTAGTTGCTCAGAGGCCCTGCTCCCGTGGTCCAGGTGTCGCTTCCAGTGCAAGCAACACACACGCTCCGGGTCTTCAGCTGGATCTCAACCTCCCCTCTTGGAGCCCGGAGCACACACACACCCGGTTGCTTTTCACAGCGCCATGGAGTCACCCACTGCAGTTCCTTGTACTCACACAGCCTTCCCCAAGTGGGCTGTTGGGGATGATGGGAGTTGCAGTTGTCCGCATCTCAAGGGCACCAGGCTTTTGGCATTTCATGGAAACGTGGAGCGGGTCTGCAGAGAGCCCTCTCCTCGAGGTTATTGATGGGGCTTTTTTGGGGGGGAACAGCGCATCCCTGCCCCCTTGCGCCATTAAAACGGCGAGGAGGAAGGTCACGGCGCCGTCCTCCTGCTCCCGTCTCCTTCTCCTCCCCCAGAAGCAACAGCAGAGCATGCCGCCCCGGCAGGGAGACTCTGAAGAAGCCGAATTACTGGACGCCCTGCACCTGCTGCACACCATGATGGAGAAGATCCAGCGTCACCTGCGCCGGCTGGAGAGGAGGCAGAGAAGGTGGAGGGACGCGGAATAAAGAGGCCCTGTGCGGCACTGTTCTGGCTCAGCTGTTCTGGCGGGGCGAGGGTGGAGGGTGTTAGAAATGTGGTTGGAAATAAAGATTCAACAACAATGGTGAAAGCGCTCTGTTTCCTTTTATTAATACAGAATTGCAAGTCTGTACACAGAGCTGTTGCCAGTTGTTCATATACTAGAACTATTTCTTTAGATTCAAGGAGGTACCCAAAGATGTGGAATTCTATTCTAATTCTTAGCAAGGTGTTACAAAAATTGTGGACTACAACTCAATTCCAGATGCAGTCTTAAAAGGAAAGTCCACTTCTACTTCAGGTACTTTAAAAAATCTCTTTGTACAAAGGTCTTCCGCCCCCCCCCCCCCCGGCAATGTAAAAACAGTATAAAAATGCAATAAATAAATAAATAAATAAATAAAATAGTTTATGCTATCCTAAAAGACACCCAAATGGGTTTGATGGTGAGCTTGAAGAAAGTGTGGGAAGGAGATTTTGAAAGGGAATTAGATTACCGTAGCTGGAATAAATTATGGAACAATAGACCATTTAAATCAATATCATTTTCTATTCGAGAAACTTCTCTGAAAATACTGCATAGATAGTATCATACACCAATACAGCTAGCACGTATTACTTCAACATGTAGCCCCCTCTGTTGGAGAGGCTGCAGGGTAAAATGCATAAATTTTCATTTATGGTGGACTTGTCCACATATACAGGTA
Organism: Elgaria multicarinata webbii; assembly: GCF_023053635.1. Classification (NCBI taxonomy): domain Eukaryota; kingdom Metazoa; phylum Chordata; class Lepidosauria; order Squamata; family Anguidae; genus Elgaria; species Elgaria multicarinata. Next base: position 35,483,440 of record NC_086174.1, read on the forward strand.
TTCTGGATGTTAGTACATAAAGAATTGATGGTTATTACTATAGAAAGGATTGTATATGATCCAGAATTATGTATAGTTCATGAATCAACAAGGCAGACCATTGAGAATATGCCCAATATGAAGGACTTTAAGGATAATGGAGAGCCAGAGGTAGAATTCAAAAGAATTTAAGCATCACAAGTTATCGGATTTTAGAAAGGCATAAGAAAAGAAATGGGAAGAGAAATGAGTGGTGGGGAAAGGAAGATTAACTGACAAATGGGAAGAGAAAATTAGAGGGCCAAATGTGTAAGCTGTCCGATAGCTTCTAGTTCTTAGAAGTTGGAAAGGTCTAGACTTTAAAGTAAAAATATGTTGGGGAATGAAAAATACGTATTTTTTTACGGTATTTCTATGCTGACCCACAACTGAGGTTTACTGGATGGTGTACATAAAAGTTGGACTGTCAGAATAGGAGGTAGAGACATTAAAGGGGAAAATAGATAACGAAAGCAGAGTTTTGCCAAGAGTGTAGAAGAGACAGACAATGAAACTTTTAAAAGAACATTAAGAGGATTAACTTTAAAGGGTGTGAAAAGGAGGACTGTGTTTCATTGTTTTAAAGGTTTTACAGTTGAGTGATCAAAGCATAATTGAAATCAGTTGTGCCACCTCTCATCTGCAGAAATATAGAATTATTTTTGTATAATTTATCATTTTTTATTGTAAGAGCCACATCCCAAAGAATTTGGAATAGGATGAAATTGGTGACTGGGCAAGAAGTGCAAGTGTTGGCAGATCTCCATGCAGAGATGTTGGCAAAGAGATAAGAGCATACTAAATTGTTGGAGGAGTCTAAAAAGGTAATAAACCTGTAATTTAAGCACCAGTCTAAAATGGGTTAGGCCAGATACTTCAGAATACAAATTATGGTATAATTCAGTGAATTGTTTAAAATGCACACGTAAAGAAAAGGTACGCAGAGGGTGTTTAATGCTTATTTCATGGATGGGAAGAATATGTAAAGATTACCTTTGTTAAAAAGATAATATTCCCTTTCGTTGTCTTAGAGATCCATCATGCAAAACTTCACCATACTGAAATGTGTCTTTCCAAAATATATTCTAGAATAATCGGTTTCCACGCTCTAGTTAAGAAGCAGTTGGTGTTGAGTCTTCCCATTTTAACTTGGCAGTAAAACTTTGTAATGAGGGCTGCAAGAGGGGAACTGGCACAGATATCCCATAAGATCTCGGGGTCTGCAAAGCAATGGGATAAATGTTTAATTATTAAATGTTGGGTAAAAATGTAGGCCATGCTTAAGCCTTGAGGGATCCCAACTTCTGATAAATACTTTGACGAAAGGAACCTTTTGAGAAATGGGAAAGCTTGAAAGTCCAATTAGACTTAAATATATTGAGTTGGATCCAGATTTAAGAGTGGCCAACTGGGCTGGTAGAATCAGACTTCCATACCGCCACTTCCACACGGCAGCCTTTCCAGCCTCCTGGAAATGCTACACAGAGGGTTGGGCCCCCTGTATTCAACGAGGTGAGGCTGTGGGGTGTGTGGGTGTGGGTGGGGCGGGGGGGGAATCCCTGAAAATTGGATGGGGCATCTTCTGTGAGTGGAGCCCTTCCATCCACAGAAGGCAGAGCCTGGATCCTACCCTTTGGAATTAACCATGTAAACATGAGAAATGAGGGCTTAGAGATAGGGGTAAGGGAACGGATTACTGAAGTTGTGTATTTATTTAGCTTGAGTAATGTCAAATGTTAAAATACCAAACTAAGCCTGAAATCCTATATATGCTTTCCTCAGTATAAGTCCTACTGAATTCATTGGGATGTGTATAATTGCACTGTCAGTCTAATTTGAATGTGGATGGTGTTTTTTTAATAAGAGCCTGGGGAAAAAGACATATCAGCTCATCTCTTTGTAAATTTCACAAAACTGTTAGAAACCTCAGTGCCTTAAAGTTTTAATAGGCCACACGTTTGTTTTTACGGCAGTAGACTAACACAGCGCTGTGTGTTGTTCCTTGGATTATGTCCACAGAGTGGTGCTGTTGCACTGCCTAAAATATCTTTTCGCCTCTTCAGTCTTAAAGAACTGGCAACTAGTGAAGTTGTAAATGCTTAGCTAAAACCAAACTCATCACCCTTCTCTCGCTCTCTTTCTTACCCACTAAACAATGCTTCGTGCTACCTGTTTCCAGGCAGACACAAATTTGGGCATAACGTTCCAACTGGATTGCTATCCAGGGAACATCTTGCTATTGCTTTTTTTTTTGCTGAGGCAACTTTGCACCGTATGATTTGCCTAGGTTGTAATGGCTGACATAAGAGGATTTGGGTAACAAGTAGCAGAATATGCTAATCCCATGTTCTGCGGGGATGTTGCATGCCAGGAAACATCTTAATGAAGCAGTATCTTGACAGTAATAAAAGAGGCACTTTGGATTGCCACGAAGAAGCTTTAATATAGAAGCCGTTCCCTGGGTTGATGGTAAATTACGCTCCTGGGGGTTGGGAAGGGATAGGGTACATTATCACGTCCTCAGCCAGCCTTCTTATTACTTAAGCATCCAACCAGTCGTGAGTTTGTGCGTATGTGCGTCTTGTTTATAGAAAGACATTTTATAATTTATTTCTTTTATTACATTTTATTAGCGCAAATCCTGTGTCACCATGGGGCTAATCGTCTGAGAATGATTGGATAAAGATATGTTTGCCTGTTTTCCTTGTGACTAGGACAACACTTTTACACTTTTAAAATAAATGTACTGCAAATAAATCAGCAAAGGTGAAAAAAATGTTATTTTTAAAAAGTTCATTTACCATTTCTTGAAGTTTGAGGTCGAAAACATGTGATTTTTCTCACTCGTCTCCCTCTGGTGTCCTTTCAGCACTTTCTCCTCAGCTTCTTTTCCTTCTCCTCTGTCACCAACTGACTTTTCTTCAGCCCCTTTCCATCAAATTTGGTGCCTTTCCTTTCATTGGCCCAGAGCTCGTGGGAGTCAGCATTATTTCACGTGCATAGCATACACACAGTGTGCCACGTGTTAAATTGCATGCACAGTGTGGGGCATATGCATTAAGTTCCCCTTTGCTTCCCTTCTCAAGCTGCGCAAAGCTCGACTTCTGAACTTCTCGAAGTTTACAAATTTTCTGCATGCCTACACTGCTCAAGCTTAAGTTTAAAACAAAATTGAGCAAAATCAGTCTGGTAGGACTTGAGTAAGCTTACACTACCGTGTTCTTATAGAAGATACTGCCCAATAGCCTAAGCTGGCCCACCAGGTTGAATGTGTCATTCAGTATCCATTGTAATGATACTGATGCTGGAAGGTGTAGGTGTGATTTCAAAGCTTTCTACTGTGATCCAACCAATGCACTATACATGGGACTGCCTTTGAAGATGGTTCGGAAACTTCAAGTGGTGCAGAATGCTAGTAGGGGCGAGGCAATTTGATCATATAATGCCTATACTGTTTCTGAGCCCAAATCAAAGTGCTTGTAACAGTTGGGACTCTGCCGCTAAGATCATCTTCTTGGCTCGCCGCTCTGACCATGTCACTCCACTTCTGAAATCTCTTCATTGGCTTCCAATCCACTTCAGAATCCAATATAAACTTCTCCTGTTGACCTTCAAAGCTTTTCACTGTCTAGCTCCTTCCTATCTCTCCTCTCTCATCTCACACTATTGCCCCGCTCGTGCTCTTCGCTCCTCTGATGCCATGTTTCTCGCCTGCCCAAGGGTCTCTACTTCCCTTGCTCGGCTTCGTCCCTTCTCTTCTGCTGCCCCTTACGCCTGGAACGCTCTTCCAGAACATTTGAGATCTACAAGCTCAATCGCAACTTTTAAAGCTCAGCTAAAAACTTTTCTTTTTCCTAAAGCTTTTAAAACTTGATGTTGCTCGGACTTTATACTGTTAGTCTTACCCTACCCTGTGCCTGTTTAGCCTACCCAGTGCCTGTTTGCATTCCCTTCCCCTCCTTATTGCTTTACTATGATTTTAGTAGAATGTAAGCCTATGCGGCAGGGTCTTGCTATTTACTGTTTTACGCTGTACAGCACCATGTACATTGATGGTGCTATATAAATAAATAAATAAATAAATAATAATAATAAGGACCGCCTTCACCCATATCAGCCTGCCCGCACTTTAAGATCAGAAAGAGACGCCCTTCTGATTTGCCCACCTGTGAGAGCAATGAGGTGGGTGTCCACATGGCAGTGCCCCCAAACCACTGGAACAAACTTCCATTGGAGGTCCGCCATGCACCATCCTTGTAGACGTTTAAGAAGGTCTTAAAAACAAGTTATTTTACCGTGGCCGTCCCATGATGAGTACTGTTATTGCTGCTATCTGTGCTGGTTTTATTGTTTTTAATTGCTATTTTATTATGATTTGTTCTTGTTGCTTTTTATTTTATTGTTTCTATTTTATTTTAAGTGTATTCATGTAATGTTTTGCTGTAAGCCACCTTGTGGTGACTTCTGCCCTGAAAGACAGCCAAGATATGTTTAAAATAAAATGAATAAATAAAAAAATGAGATTTCTAAGGGGGCTGCAGTTGTGCAGCTCCATATATACCACAACACTCATCTGAGCTCTGTTGAACTGGCTGGGTGTGTCTTTATGTGCATGTCCCATGCAGAGCCACTAGTTATGTCCTACTAGTTGCCTGTGTCCAGTTCAGGACTACGGAACCTCTTTCAGCCCGAGGGCCAAATTCCGTTTCGAAAAAGCTCTTGGGGGCCGCGTTCCAGTAGTGGGTGGAGCCAAAAGACAAAAGGGGCATGACCACAGGACCAAAATACACAATTGAAAGCATGTTTTCATTTAATGCTCTTCCTGCCAGTAACTCAGCCTTTGGAGACGCAGTTCAGCCTTTTAGAATGGGGTGAAAACTGCACAAAACCCACCTAATGATCCGTGGTGGGGCCAGGGAAAGGAAGAGCTCCTTCTGAGAAAACCCCTTTGGGCCAGATTAGGACCATTAGAGGGCCTGACGTTCTGCACCCCTGATCTAGGTGGACTGGGGCCATTGATCATGTATCTCATAGAGGTTGTGTGGTTTTTGTTTTGGTCTAGCAGTTAGGCTTCCCCTCTTCAGTCTTGTCTGACTCACCTCTGGTTCTGGTTTCAGTGAATTAATATAAATGATCCCCCCATCCCAAATAGTTAGGACTCTGGCATGGTTCACAGTTCATCGCTCTGACGTTTAGCAGGAGCCATCACAAGATTAATCACTCAGACAGGATTTCCACATCTCCGGATCCCCACTCAAACACAATGGGTGGTATTCAATGTTAGTCATGTGTAGAGAAGACCCATTGAAATGAATGAGGCTTGTTAGTTACAACTAACTTAAATCCTTTTCATTTCAATGGGTCATCTGCATAAGGCTAACCTCGTACACTACCCAGTGCTTTCCTGTGGATCCGGTTTTCACATTCAACTGCAAGTTATCAAGAGTTGTGAGATGTCAGTGATGTGTGTGCATGTATGAACCAGCCGCTGGTTTACTACTAAAATTCTGCATTTCTTACAAAAGTCAAAATAAGCTCTAACATGCCTGGTACAAGAGTGTATTCTATAACTAAAGAATGCAATCTATAATTAAGCCTAATTACTGAAGGCATCCCAGTTGAAGTTTCTTAGGTTGGAGAGATGGCAAATTCGACTGTGGCCTTGGAGAGTTAGAGCATGTGGTTGCCTTGTGATTCCAAGCACTCTTGGATGAAGCTCAGTTTCTAGGTCTAAATTGGGCTTTAGGCCTGATCTTGTTATTTGATGGATGATCTATGCCAGGAGAAGGACAAGGGGGGTGGTGGTTTGCAAGCATGATCATTCTCATGGACCTCTTTAGTAGCTTTTAGTACAAGTGATTGTGGTATTCTTTTGGGTTGGGAGTGGAAGAGAAGTCAACCAGCACCACGTTCTGGAATGGGCCATCCTAGTAGGACCAGAACTGCTATTTAATGGGGCCTCTGTCTCAGTTGCCTTTATGTTTTGGTGCCTTATTGTGTTGTATCTATCTAGGTCAGCCCAGTAAAGCTACTAGCCCCAAAAGCAAAACTAAACCCTATCCTGTTGGCCTAACTAGTCTCTGTGGTATGGAGTGTTTCACCTGCTTAGGCTGGTGGTCCAGTTGCAACCCTATCTAGAAAGATGTAGCCTAGCTTTGGTGATCCATGTTCTGGTAACCTCCAAGATAGACTACTGTATTGTGATTACATGTGGGGCTGCCTGTGCCAGAAGTTACGATCAAACTACACTGGTGCTTTGTCAACCGTACTGGCTCCCACTCTGTTTGCAGGCTCAATTTGGTATGCTGGTTTTGAACTTCTAAATCACTTCTCAGTGGCCAACTGGAAACGTTCAGATTTCAACCCATGGGATGCAAAAAATGAAGGGTAGTTTCACAAGATCATGGTGGTCTCCTCTGCATAGTAGAAGTTATCACTTTTAATGATGCCCCATACGTGTCACCTGAGGTGGCCACCTTGGCATCCCATGTTATGGCCACCTTTTTTCCCAGCCACATCCCAGCATCAGAAAAGCCCACTGGTAGATTGTGCTTAATTAGTGGAGTGCTGTACTGATTTTGTACCTCTGGCACCACAATGTCTTGGATTGTTCCTGCCTGGGAGCCTACTCTCAGGGACCTTTTGCATGCAAGCCTGAAGCTAGAGCCAACTTCTTTTCCACTATCCCCAGCAGTCCTTCTCAGTTCAGTCACGGCATCCCACCACTCCTGCCTGTAGACTTCTTGGGCTTGTTTACCAATGAGGGAGGCAAGAGCTCTTACTGAGCATGCTCAGGAGAAAGCCCCAATGATAGCCAGCTGGAGAAGAGCAAATGAGATGCATGCTGGAGCCCACTTAAGACTTACCCATCTGCTCAAGTGCAGTGTCACAGACATTCTTGTGGCCTTAGAGGTGACGGTACATGAGCAGCCTTGGTAGTCTGCTCCTCTTGAAACTTCCTCCTTGCCACATTTTTCACCTTTTCCAAAGGCCCAAGGAGCTTTCTATTTGGGAGGCCCAATAGTTTTCTGGTATGGACGGTGGGGTTTGAATGTTCATTGCATTGCATTTAAGGCACAATCTCTTTGTGGATCAGGTGGTTATAATTCTAAATGCAATCCATCTTGGATATTTTGGATATGCCTATATCCTGTATCCTGCTTGTGGGTCCCTAGTCGATAGCTGGTTTTCTGTGTGAACAGAGTGCTGGACTAGATGGACCCTTGGTCTGATCCAGCAGGGCTCCTCTTAAGTTTTTATTTATTTATTGGATTTCTATACTGCCCAGTAGCCGAAGCTTGATGCTGCTTGATACTGTTATTTACTCATCTTTCTCTCTGCTCCTCCTCTCCCAACTCTTAGGTTGAATCTAAATCAGAAGAAGGGCCAGCATGGAGTATATTGCGAGACGACTTCATGATGGGAGCCTCAATGAAAGACTGGGATAAAGAGAGTGATGGGGAAAACAATGCTGGACAAGACAATGGTGTCAAACAGGAAAGTGAGAGTGACTCCGACTGATGAACTCCAAAGTGGTTCCAAAATCTATGTGTATTTCCGTGGAACGCATAGGATTTTTAAGGTTGCCTTTTTATACAAAAAGCAAAGAACCACTTTAAAGGTTGAGGAACTCATTTTAACAACGGAAGCATCGTCTTAACAGTCCTGAAATCTGTAGTATTTCGTCACCAAACTGGTCTTCATTTTCTGCATATTTCCAGAACACTTTGTACAGTCAAAGCAGTGGCATCTGCCCAATCAGAAAGAGGAGTGAGGTTTGTGAAGGATGCTAAGAGTTTAAATATTGATTAACATTGCTGTAGTATTGTGCTCGACTTTCCACCTCAATATTTGTAACTTGGCTATGTGTTGGTTGGCTCATAAAATAAATAGCAAAATACCCTTTCCGTGTAAAATTGTCTGCTCCTGTAGGAACTTAACTTTTTCTGGACTAAGAAAGGTTTTGTAGGTAATGAACCAACCATTCATGTGATAACATTTGTCTTTTAGTGTTGATATAAGTGGAGACAACCATTAAACTTAATTTTAAAAGGGGTAGAAAAAGCCAGTATATATAACAGTACTGAGTCGGTGTGTGTGTTAGAGAGAGGGAGAGACGGCGAAGTATTGGCAGGGGGTGGAGGGCTTTGAATCTTTATATATAAAGTTTGCACACTAACATTGAACTGAAATTTGAGATACTGGGGCTGGGATCCAAAGGATTACACAAATAGTTCCATGTGCCCAAGGGGATCTTGGGCTTTCTATAATACGTCGTGCACCCTTTTTCATACTGAATGGAGTTTCAAAAGCAATTTGATATGGAGTGGCTATGGTCTTTTTTCTTTTTTAACTTTCTCAAAAAAAAATACAAAAATCTAAGGGTGCTTAAACTATTTGGGGATGCTTAAAGTAACTCTTTGGCTCTTGATCAAAATATTCTCCATTTGGAAAAGAAAGTGAATCCAGTGGATTGGGAAGACAATGATAACCGTGGGAAATTTAGGGGAAGCAGAGCTCTAAAAATAACCTGGGGTTCATTTGGTCTCCTTGTAATCCTTTCCTGGTGTTATCACTGCTCCACATCAGTGCCTAACCCACGTTTCCAGGGTCAGAGTCCTCTGTTTTGTTTTCGTGAACCACCTGGTTGGCTTTTGCCCAGAGAGCTCCATTTGTTTCATACAGAGAGAGAGAGAGAGAGAGATTTCTGTCTTGCTAAGGAACTCTTTGAGTCCAAAGTATGCTTCCGTATATAACACAGTGCAACCTGTGAGTTTCCTACTTCCATGTTTTATGCCTTGCAGGGCTCTGTGACCTAGGTATGAGTTGTTGGTTTTGAGGGCGGTGGTTGTGCTGGTCAAATAGGAAATTCAGAGTATTTGGGGAAGCTTCTATCAAAGGCTTTGAACCAAGAGCAACTATTTTAGACACCTTTTCAAATCTGTTTTCACACCAAATTGTGGCTCTATGGTCCATAATAGCAGCTAAGCTTCTGTTTAGTCTTCCCATCATCACCATGAGAACCAGTTGTGCGGGAACTGCAGTTGGGCTGATTATTTGGCAGCTCTTTTCTGGACAAAATGGAGTGAAGCTTTATGCCTTTTAAACAAATTCATAACAAAAAAACTGGGAGACTAAAGCATAGCCTACGCCCATGATATTTTTCTAACTATCCGTGACCAATCCATAAACAGGTAATTATAAGCACTTATGCTCGACGTCTTCTATTTCCCTCTCTAACTGTATCCATTTTGTCTCCAAGAACCTCCACTTTCACCGCCACTCGAGCTTTCATGCCGTATACAAACTTCAGCCCTGCCACTTCTATAGAGCCTCCTTGCACTCCTTATTTAGCAAATACTGACTTCCCCAACCTTTGTCTCTGTCTCTCTGTGTTAGGATTATTACAATTACCATGCCGAGGGTTTGTGTGTGGATGGAGGACATGTAGCAACAGTTGGCCAACTGTTGCTTGCTGTGTTTGTCCGTTGAGTCAGTGGTCCCTAGCTGTTGCAATAGGTTCAAGGATAAAGGGCAGCGGGGAGAGCAAGTCTATTCCCAAACGTATTGCCGGGCCTTTTTCATGGTTCAAGTGGAGGAAGCAGCAGGCCGCTTGCATTCACTTGCACACACACTCCCTGTCAGTCCTCAAACCATTCAAAAATTTGCTCCTGCTTGCTTCTCTCTGATGTGGTAGTTATTGAGATCAGGGGACGAAGAGGATGATTTTGTGACCCTCTTCCCCATGTTCTGCAGGGAAATGATCAAGGCCCTATGAGTGGTAGAGATCTCCTCTTATCCAGCAGCGCCCAACACGTCCATACACTTCATAATGAGGGGGATTATAAACAAAAGCTTCATTGTCTTTCAATAGACACCAACCCAGTTTAGACACCATGCTGGGGCTCATTGTGGGTTATTTAACCCATGATGAGCTGCAGCACCAGTGGGCATCAAGTTGCGTACGCAACCTGCACTCGGTGGTTGCCCTGTTGTGTGAACCCAGTGTTAAACAGTCCTTGCATAACATAAAACAGACCATGAGTTATGCAAGGGTTGTTATTTATTTATTTATTAAATTTATATACCACCCCATAGCCAAAGTTCTCTGTTAAACCCTCACGTAGCCCAAGCTTGCTGAATTCGCACAACACAGGGGGTTGCGTATTCAAAATGGCATTTGCACGCACCCCACATGTTAAATAACCCACAGTGGGCTGTTGTGTTTTGTGAACAGCCCCACTCCTTTCCCTGTTTGAACAAGGAGCCATTCCCTAGCAGGCAATATTTACCCTGAGTACCCAATGTTTGAAACTATACAAATGTCTTTAAGGATATTCCAGTAATAAGGATAAGTAGCTGGTGGCCTCCAGGGACTTTCCATCTGCCCCCAGGTGTAGTCGCCTAATTCAGGGATCCTTTTTCCTATGCATCTTGGATGCTTTCTCTAAGAAGCAAAGGGCGCTATAGCTCTCTGTTCCCTATTATAAAGAGCAACAGAGGCTGTGTTTGTTGCCTCCTTAGGCCCTTCAACAGCTCACTCCTGTGTGTTACCTGTGTTTGGGTTCATGCTCAAGAACAAGCAGCTGAAATGCTGAAGGGATCCTGTGTTTAAATTTATACAGCACAGCGGGGATTTAAAGAAGTCTGTGGTGTGTGCAGGGTTGCTGACTTGTCTTCCAGTAGCTTGTAGCTCAGCCATCCCCAAACTAATGCTTTCCAGGTGTGTTCGACTTCGGCTTCCATCTGCCCCAGTCAACCTGTCCAATGGTCAGGAATGCTGGGAGCTATAGTCCAACACATCTGGCAGGACCAGGTTGGGGATGGCTGTTTTAGATGGACAGAAATGTTCAATTATCATAAGATTTGTATTCCAAATGCACTGTGATAGATAACTGGAACTTTTGGAAAGACATGTTTCCTACATCTTTCCTACTGTAAAGTATTTGAAACTATTGTTATGTAAAACTAAATTATGATGTCCAGGTGTGCTTTTTTATACAAGCTTGAAAACAGCCTCTTGTGTCTTTTATTGTTTAGTGCCAATATGATGCTACTGATTTTAAACTGCAAAGAACAGGCCTGCTTTTTAATTCAGGAGAAAGCCACAATCCTGCCTACTAAATTCCTTGTTTGATGTACACAATGTGTGTAGAGGCGGGGTTAATCTTCCTCTCTACTAGGGCACCTAAGGAAAATTACATTGAGCATCTGGATGGCATGGTAAATTGCCAGGTATTGCAGCGTACCTCTCCTATACCAGATGCAAGCTCCTTTTAATTTGTTTTATATTTTTATTTAACTAAAGGCTTAGGGCAGGTTGCAACAGTTCTTACGAGCAGAAGATTAAATAGAAACAGCTGAAATATAAAACATCAGAGTAAAACGCCACACAATGTCAATACCAGAACGCAAAAATTAGATTTAATCTTATATTTCAATATTGGCTATTGTGCTGCTTTGCAGTATTGATCCCCACACTTGGCTTTTCATCTACCGCCTTAAAAACACACCTAATTGTTCCAAAACTCAAACGGATAATCCTTTAGTCTTTAATGTATTTGTTTTATTGTGTTAAAATTTTGGTTCCGATTCTTGAAGTTAAAATTTTGGTTCATGTGATTGCTAGCTTCCTTGAGCACCATTTTTGTAATAGAAAGGTAGTGTGGAAATCAATAAATAAACTTCATGTTACTTGAGTAACTGTTGATATATATCTTGATCCTTGCCTATTTTCCGGCCTTCTCTAAGTTGTACCTAGAATAGGTGCCTTTATTCTTTGTCCTTGAGTATAAAACTGCATAGTGTGTTCTTGCTATGAACTTCTTATGTGAGACAAATAGGAGATGGGTGTATTCACACTCAGCCTGATGAAAGGTTCTGGAGAACTTGCAAGCTGGCTAGTATTTTGGGGATGTATTGGTTAGTCCTAGAAGCCCTACTGGGATACGTGATATTTGAAGTTCAGCAGAACTTATGAAGCTCCTAGTATGAAGTTGTGGAGCTGCAGTTGGATTCTCTGCTTGTGCTTGAAGTTCTTTTCAGCGTCAAAGAAACAAAACTGTTGTATGCAAAACTGAATTCAAGTTGAATCAACTGGTTTATATATTTTCAAAAGTACTTGGGAGGAGTTGAGCAAGTGGAGGAAGGAAAATGAATTTATAACTACTAGATTGGCTCATGTGGGCAGTATCCAAGAATCTGAATTTTATTCTAGCCCACTTCTTCTAGCAGAGCTCAAACAACAGTTGTTTACATTTTCAAGCATCTTAGATAGCTAAAAAGTTACAATCATGGCTTGATGTCCATTATCAGAAAGGGAGGTGCACACTAATCATCATCATCATCATCATCTCTGACTTTGCCTTGTATCGTGACGATTTTTCTCCCCGGACGTGAACATCTGGCTAGTCAATATGAGGGCAAAAGCAAGGAAAACCCCACAGGGGAGTAAAAAATAGCCAAAGGCAAGAGTGGAACCAGATAATCTTCTACAATAATATTGTTAGTAAAAGTTTTATTAAAGTGCCAGGTGCCTACGCGTTTCGAACACGGTTGCGTTCCAACCGCGTTCGAAACGTGTAGGCACCTGGCACTTTAATAAAACTTTTACTAACAATATTATTGTAGAAGATTACTTGGTCCCACCCATGCCTTTGGCTATTTTTTACTCACTTAGTCAATATGAGGGCCTAGGACAGGGCAGCCACCTTCTTTAGCCCAGCTTCTGCCTAGCTAATATGCCAGCCTTCTAGAGTGAACTATCCTAAAGAATAAGACCTTGTAGAGTTTTCTGCAAAACTGCGGGAACCTTTAGGTTGTCTGCTCACTTAGCACCAATCCCAGTGCTAACTAGCTGAGAGTGAAACTGAGAACAGAATCCTTTTTCACAGGTCCAGGGCTGTTTATAGGCTTTCCTCCCAACTTTCTGGTGCCAAAAGTGAGGACTTCTCTCTGTTAGCATCCTTTACTTTTAGCAGTTGGAGAAGCACTGGGGGGGAGGCTAGAGGGGTCCCCAACCTGGACTAGCATGTAAGGGGAATGGACCACCAGCAAAACGTAAATCTCGTTGCCCCAATCTGTTGCTGAAATATGCTTAATTTCCACACTTTTTCTGAATTGCAAATTTAGTGTACTTGTGCAACTTGGAATACCATGGATAGATACGGGTTTATAAATACATTGTCATTATGCGTGTTTTAGTTTAGTTGATGTACGCTGTTGATCTGTGTAAGCAACTTCTTCTTGGCTTTCCCCCAGGGATTAGCAGGCAAAGTTCTTATGACTCTGAGGAATAGGTTACCCAGGCCTATACATATTAGTAGATCTTTCCCACCCACTGTTAACACCTAATTATGCCCAGGAGGGATAGAAGGACCTTCCTCATTAGAAATATGGTTCTGGATAAATGTGGGAGGCACTTGGGATGCAAGACCTGCCGTAGTTAGCTTGAGCATTTTCTACACACACAATAAATGTATTGGGATTTGAAATCCAGTTTCAAGTCTGGTTTCGTTTGATTTTTAACACATACACACACACGAAATAAAATCTGGCATGCTGACAGTATAATGGCTCTGGAACTGATCATTCCTTTAATCCTTTTGCAGAAATGGATTGCCCAGCGTGTTGACTGCAAAACTGCTTTCTGGCGCAATCCTACCCCTGTTTAGACAGAAAAAGAGCTACAGTTCCCAGCATTCTCCAACCACCCATAATGGGAACTGTAAGACTTTTTTTTTCTATTCCAAGCAATTTTTAAAACACAAAAGAGGGCCTTCTCGATGCAAGAGAGGCTAGTTTGGCCCTTCTCTGTTGTCCGTCTGCCAGCAGGCAAAAAATGTTTTAACTCAGACAGGCTTTGGGCATGTAAGCTGGTCCATTGTAATTGGTTAGTGCTGTTTCTTTATATTATTTTTGTGGTTTTTAATGTATTTTTTTATGCTGTGTGTTGATTAAGAGTTTGTTGATCTGGATTTTATTGTTAGCTGCCTTGAGCACCATTTGGGGGGGGCGGAAAGGGGGTGCTAGCAATTGAATTATTAAATAAATAAATTCATATCTAAATATATTTCTGCCTGTCCCCTAAAGTTCTGAGCTGGATGGGGGAGGTAGATTTTGGCATGACTAAGGGGACAATCCTATACATGTTTAGACAGAAAAACTCCTACAAAAACTTTTTGTAGGACTCTTTTTCTGCCTAAACATGCATACAGTAGAATAGTATTTATTGCATTAGTCCTTAGACCATAGCAGTACACAACCGTGAAAGAAAGAATACATAATTTTGCAATAATTACCAATTAAAATTAGTCATTAAAATTGTTCAAGTTAAAAGATTCTCTTAAAATAGCAATCAATTCCATATGTTTGTATAACTATGCATAAGATTGTATGTTGTAGAACTTTTTCTGTCTAAACATGTATAGGATTGCATTCTACGCTGCTAGGTTATTCCCATTTTACAGATAAGGAACTAAAGATAATGCAGGACTGAAAGCCTCACAAAGCTATAGCTGACTGAGTATTTATTTTATTATTGCATTTATATTCTGCCTTTTTTCCTCCAAGGAACCCAAGGCGGCATACATAATCCTCCTTCTCTCCATTTTATCCTCACAACAACAAGCCTGTGAGGTAGGTTGTGGTGAGAGTCTGTGACTGGCCTAAAGTCACCCAGTGGGTTTCCATGGCTGAGTGGAGACTAGAACCCAGATCTCCTGACTCCCAGTCTGACACTTTAGCCACTACACCTCACTAGCTCAGCTCTCCCATGTCCTACATCTGATGGAGGGAGCACATCCTTTTTATCTTACATTCATCGCATTGACACATCATGAAATCAGTCCCGGGTGTTCCTGTGCTGAGCCAATTTGGGACCAATTTTCTAAAGAGTAATAGACACCTTGGATTGCCCTTAAGCTCTTAAAATGCTGTGAATAAATCTTAATTATTTTTCTACTCTCAGCCATAATTTCAAATAAAAATAAAAATCTTGCAGTCATGATGCAATCATTTGAATTCCAGGCCATTCCTCCTAATTAACCTGCTTTCATCATCCTAATAAAGTTATCCAAATGGCAATATATAATTTAGATTAATTTGTTTCTCCCTGCAAGACATGTTATTCAAGTAGTTAGATTTTCCAACAAGATAGCATGTGTGGTTGGTGACAGTAAATGTGAATTTTACGTCTACAGCAGGGAGCAAAGGAATAAAAGAAAATAAATGAATAGTAGGGGTGTGCAAAGTGGGTCTTCTCTGCCTCGAAATTCGATCTGGAGCTCCATAGAGGTGGAGCGCCCCCCCTCCCCCTCAGTGAATTACCCATCGAATTACCAGTTTCCAGGTAACTGGTATTAACAAAAATGCTTACAGCTCCCTCATTTTTAAGGATGAAGAGATAAAACTTGGCAGTGATAGCCCTTAAGGTGGGCTTTAGCCACACCATTTTTGAATCAAATTGGTTCATGCTTTCATTTTTTAGGGAATTTTTAAATGGAAATTAACAAAAATGCTTACATCTGCATAATTTGTATAGATAAAGAGATGAAACATGGCAACATGATAGCTCTTAAGGAGGGCTTTAGCCATGCCAAATTTGAATCAGATCCACTCATGCCTTGACTTTTTAGGATTTTTTTTTAAAAAAATCCCCACTCCAGACGCCCCCTGCCCTGCACCCAGCCGCTGAAATTAAGTACTTGCTTGTGCCTGACTCAGGAGTAGAAGCTTTCTCACTGAGCATGCCAGCCAGCCAGCTCAGCAGCACTTTCACACTGGAAATTTGGATGATTGACTTCTATGAGTCTGAGCAGAAACGCACTTCCTCTCTCTCTCCCCACAACCAGAATCAGCAGCCAGTTAGTGTTTCCCACTGTGATTGGAGGAGAACGGTCAAGGACAGTGTTGTGGCTTTTCCTAATTGGTTAGCTGCAGAGGTCAATATCAAAGCTAGCCCTCACCCCACTCAGCATCTTCCTAATATGGAGATATTCAATTTAGACACACACACAGAGCACAGGATAATTCCGGAGACCTTAGAAACTCTGATTCAGCATGTCTTCGCTCTGATATTAATCAATGGGTTTGGAAGAGGCCAATCTCTGCCCTGGAAGATTGAATACTCCACGGATGTTTGTGGTTACCAGATAATTCCGGGGCGGAGTGCACACCTCTAATGAGCAGTACTAGGGCCAGGATTTGAGTGCAATGAAAACATCTGAATGTTTTCTTTAAAAGACATGCATAGACATATGGATAGGCATATAGTTAAATTATGGAATTTGCTTCCATAGGATATGCGGATGGCCACCAATTTAAATGGATTTGGAAGGGGATTTCATCAATTCATGGAGGAAAAGGTTATCAATAGATATTAGTCACAATGGCTACATGCTAACTCAGAACATCACAGGGGAGCAACAGCTGGAGAGGACTATTGCCTTTGTGTCCTGCTTGTGGGCATCCCATGGGCAACTGGTTGGCCACTCTAGGTAACAGGCCGCTGGACTCGATAGGGTAATTATTGGATTTATTATTGGTTTTGTTGAGTACGTGTGCCTGTTTTGTATGGCGTCAAGAGTTTCATCTATAAGGTGACTATTAAATGAAATTAATAAATAGGCTGATCCAGCAGGGCTCTATGTTCTTATAGAGATTTATAATTCATAGGATGATTCAGCAGCCATTAAAAAATTGGTGGACTACATCAGCTTCTGCTATTTCCGCTGTTTTCCAGGTAAAAAAACGATTCATCAGATAGTGAAAGGGGTTTGATAGGGAATTATTCCCTGAACCTTTTTGCGTATGTGGGGCTTTGCTCGTTTTAAGTAAGCAATGAAATGTCCTCTGTGGTCTGGGGAGTTCAGTCAAAAGTGCTTCCATACAATGTGACTTGCATTGTCATCAGTTGTGCAGATGCTCACAATAATGCTGAGCACATAATAAGTAACATGAGCACTGATGTCTTTGGTCCCTGCAGAATTTTTCCAAAGCATTGCAGCCACATGAGTTGTCATCAGGTGGCTGAAACTGTAAGCTTGGATGTGCCCAACCACATATTATACTTGAGATCCTGTCCTCTCCATGATGGATCATCCAGAAGTATGTTCCTCCTCCCTGTTAGAGCCTAAAAAGTAGTTGAGATGTAATAAAGGTATTGTGTGTATGCTGCATTTGCTGTGATTGGTTAAGCTTGTTTTGCTATTAGGAGTGCAATTTTGCAAACCTGAGTCAGCAAACACACACACACGGTTCCTCTGCCAAATTAGTGTACTTCCTTGATTAATCAAATTATTCTGGCAAGCAACCAAGTGTGCTTGTTTCTTCCAGTATTGATATCTTCAAACAACAACCCCTCGCCACCCCCCACCCCCCATTTTAGTTACCTTTTACTACTGGAACTTGGAGATATGGCAGTTCAACCCACAGCATTAATTTTATTTTTATTTTTATTTATTATTGCATTTACATCCTGTCTTTTTTTCTGTGATAGAACTCAAAGTAGCATACATTGAATTTTCAAGAGGTCTTCCTTCCAGTCAGGTACCTGTTCGGCTCCAGCAAAATTGTTGCATTGCAGTAGAGTCCACTGTAACCTTCGTGTCTAATGTAGTCTGAGTATACAGTCAGACTAATGACTGAAGCCAGGTTATACAATGTCGAGTTTTATAATGGCCCAGTAGATTGAAAGTGTACCCCTTCATTTTCATAGCCACCTTAATGTGAGGGGCTAATCAACTGCAGTTTGATTGGCCCCAGAGGAAGTGGGCCAGCATATAGATCAGGGCTGGGAAGCATTGGGTGGTCAGTTCCCCAGACCCGCTGTGGGCCACCCTCCCACCGACACCCTTGATCTGAAAAAGGGGGGTTGCACTAGCTAATTTTGTCCACTCTAACCATCCATAGTGGTTTGTCAGTGAATTTTGGCAGGGAACCATGACCTTTTCTCCCTCCTCCCCCCCCCCCCACAAATAAGAAGGAAAGAAACAGGTCAATTGTGGCTGGGTGTTGCCCACCCCTGACATAGGTTCTTATCTTCAGCAGCCATGACGAATTGTGACATTAAGCATAAGAATATTGGACCCTGTACACTGGGCAATGTTGTCTTCTTTCCAGTTTTGATCCTTTCTGGTTCACCCTATGTTGGTCCAACCATCACAAAATAGCAAACAAGGGGGAGAGGGAGGAGGCGGGGAGCTCACTCCTGGATCCTAGGTCAGAGAGCTGTCTCCAACCTCAGGCACAGAAACTCAAAGTATCCTATGCTACCTCCCTCTGCCCCAAAGCTGTGAGACACTTAATAGTTATCATTTTTTTAAAAAAATCTGATCTAAATAAAAAGAAATCGACTTTTAAAAATCCTATTTTATCCACCCTGTAATTGACATGGTTGTCCCAACTGGCAAGAGCAAGATTAGCTTTTCTGCAATATCTTAGAAAGACTAGTTAGGGTGGGGGGCATGATAGAGGTGTATAAAATTATGCATGGTGTGGAGAAAGTGGATAGGGGCAGTTTCCCCCTCCCTGTCTCATAGTACTAGACCAGTCCAATGAAGGTCTGCAATGGGAGATTCCAGACAAACAAAAAGAAGTATTTTTTCACACAGCCCATAGTTAAACTTGCACAAGATGTAGTGGTGGCCACCCATTTGGTTGGCTTTAAAATGGGATTATACAAATTCTTGGAAGATGAGGTTATCCATGGCTGCTGTTTATGATGATCATTTATTATCTCCAGATACAGAGGCAGTATGCCTCTGTGTACCAGTTGCTGTAGAACAGGAGGAGGAGGGTGCTACTGCATCTATGTCCTGCTTGTGGGTCTCCCATTGGAGCATCTGGTTGGCCGTTGTGGAAACAGAAAGCTGGACTAGATTGGCCTTTGGTCTGATCCGACATGACTCTTCTTGTGAATTTCTGCTGATTTTCAATACCTTCTTAATACAGTCTTAGGCCATGGCTAGACAGGATCTCGCAATCTGCTAATTGCGAGATCCTCCCCCTAAGTCTACATGTGGGGCGAGACGTCCCAGGAGGAAGACGATGTCACGCCCGCCATTTTGTTTTTGTTTTTTTATTGGAAATGAGTGCAGGAGCACTCCAACAACAAAGGTTGGTGTGTGTGTTTTTAAAAAACAAAGCCTGCTCCCCCCACCCCACCCCGATGGGCACGGAGCTCCTGAAGAGCTCTGTGCCTGGTTCCCGCCTCCTCCCTGTTCCTCGCGAGGAGCCGGGACGAAACCAGGCCAGTCGGCCGCACATCCCACAGTCTTGGGACGAGCCCGAGACCACAGGAAAGATCAGCATTAAAGGGTATGCCAATATCCTGGGGAAAGGGAAGGATCATCCATCCCTGCTCCTGGGATCCCCTGTGCATCATGTGGGCGCACAGGGATGATCCCCAGGGAAATCCCCAGGATATCAGCAGGTCTAGACATGCCCATAGTTTGCTAATACAAGTTTTAACAAAAGCTCTTAAAATCTCATCAAAGTATGCAGTCCGTGGTATCTGGGAGATAAACTCCAATTGGGAGACCAGGGAGATTGAATGTGGCAACATCCCTACCGTAGATGGAAACCGTCTGCTCAATCTGCACCAAGTTTCCACCATTTAAATCTATCGGGATTTTTTTTAAAAAGCAATGACGCAATCTAGTCCGTGTTAAATAACAATGGTACAATGTATTTGTTGTGCTCTCAAAGACAACCTAATGAGAGTAGTTACAAAAACAAAAACAAAAAACCAAACTACCATCAACTTCAGCTACATCTTATCTATAACTGATGCTCTTAAATTGGAATTAATTTATATATCGTAAAAATAACCCCTTCCTTGAACTATCAGGGTGTTAGTTTCTTTGAATTTATTTGTGAAGCTAGTCATTTTTAAAAGTGATAATAGTAATATCTGTATTATTGATTCATATAAGAACATCAGCGTGCATATTACTTTACAGTGTAGAAGAGAAGTTCACAATCTAAAATTTGAAATGTGGGAAAGAACAGGAAGGGAAATGGAGGCAGGGCTAAACCGGGACAGGTATGTGGTTGTTTCCACTGCATGTGCTTAGACATAGACACAAGCTGGATTAAGAAGGGTATGGGAACCAGAGAGCCCAAAAGAAAAGATGGATCTTAAAGAGGGATTTGAAGTAAGAGAAGTGGCATCATGCAGGTGTTCTGGGAGGCAGTTCCAAGCCTAGGGACATAGAAAGCTGCCTTATACCAAGTGAAGTTCTTGGGTCATAAGAACCTAAGAGCTCAAGGGCCCTGCTGGATCAGACCAAGGGCCCATCTAGTCCAGCACATGAGCCAAATAACCAAACGAAAAGAGCAGATCCCTCTACTGCAGTCACATTTTCATTGAACAGTACCACTGCCGGGAAGGGAAAAGAATCTTCCTTTTCAAACACTAGGTTTCAAACATTTTGCCATTGTTGATGTGGCCTCTCTTCCATGTGAGAAGTTCAGGGCAACTTCCCCCACTAAAATAAATAAATAAATGATTTTTTAAAAAATAAAAAATGGGGGCGGGTCTTTTCGGCTAAACCTAGTGAACAGGAGAGTCACATACAAATTCGGATGTGATCACATATTGCTATGAGCTGGGCTTACTCTGGTGCTAACCCACAATGGCAGTCCAATACATTTTGGGAGAGAAGTGTTGGGAAGAGGGCAGCATCTCCCAAAAATGTATTATCATTAAAAGGTCTATGTTTCGGATCATCTGTTTAGCAAGGAAAGGGGCTACGGCCTTCTACCTTATTCTTATCTATCTGGAACAGGCTGTTGATGTTGTCATGTCTATACCAACCTATGGCTGAAGTTCTCTGGGTGGTTTACAACAATTCATAAAATTACAAAATTTTAACACAGAAAAATTAAAATGTGAACAGCTAAAAGCAATTTAAGTCTGTTTATATTGCTACCACGTTTCCATACAAACTCAACTAGATTGGCTGACATTGGACAGGGAAAGGGCCATCGCTCAATGGTGAGACACATGTTTGGCATTTGAAAGGTCCGAGGTTCAATTCTTGGTTATCTCCAGATAGGGATGGGAAAGACTCTTGGCTGAATGCCTGGAGAAATGCTGCAGGTAAGTATAAAATAGACATGGGGTCTTTGTCTCTGTGTTCCTCATGCAACTGGTTTACAAGTAACTCTACCAAAGTCGTCATGGGGTCTGGAATCATTGAGCTGGTTTGCATGACACAGCACAGCTTCATAGAATCATACAATAGCAGAGTTGAAAGGGGCCTACAAGGCCATCGAGTTCAACCCCCTGCTCAATGCAGGAATCCACCCTAAAGCATCCCTGACAGATGGTTGTCCAGCTGCCTCTTGAATGCCTCTAGTGTGGGAGAGCCCACAACCTCCCTAGGTAACTGAATCCATTGTCGTACTGCTCTAACAGTCAGGAAGTTTTTCCTGATGTCCAGCCGGAATCTGGCTTCCTTTAACTTGAGCCCGTTATTCCGTGTCCTGCACTCTGGGAGGATCGAGAAGAGATCCTGGCCCTCCTCTGTGTGGCAACATTTTAAGTATTTGAAGAGTGCTATCATGTCTCCCCTCAAGCTTATCAATGAGCTGTGGTGCCTGAGAGTACCACTTTGCATGGTGCCCACAGAGACCTCCAGTGGTGCCCATTAAGCTCTCCCCTCCCTGCCCCCTTCAAAAAAATTGTTCTAAGAAAACGCTTGGAAAATATTAGGGCAGTCTCCTTTCTGTCCCTCCTTAGCTTCTAGCCTTGCTCTTTCTCTCCCCTCTACTCCTCTGCCTTGCTATTTCTTCTTCCCTCCCAGTCTCTAGCTTTGCTATTTCTCTGCTCCCTTCTTATACCTCTCTAGTTCACTTTTGACTAACCAGGCCCCCATGGTGGCCATTTTGTGACCAGACATGTTTATGATTTGTTTCACAAGGACTTTATAGGTGGAGGGCAACAGCAGTCAAAAACCTAGTGGCTCTACAGGCCAGTAGTTCAGCACCACAAAGGCATTTAGGATAGAGAGAGAACAGCCATGCTGGATGAGGGAGCAGGCAATGGAGGAGGGAAACAAACAACCCAGGGATTGAGAAAACAAACTACTGTTTGTTTAATCATCTGCCAGACAAACCCTGGGTAGGGCAACAAACCGTGGGTTAACTAAACTGGTTGTTAACTTTATGTGCTAACCAGGCCAACCTCTTTTATTCTTTGTCTCTGTGTTCCTTGTGCAACTTGACTCTACTGAAGTCATGGTGGGGACTTGAAAAATTGACCTGGTTTGCATGAGATGGCACAGCTCGTTACAAGTTATTTAAACTACGATGAACTGTGGTGCCTGAGGATGCAACTTTGCATATCCAAACCCTACTTGGGAGTTGTCAGGTTGTGCAAACCTGGCAAACATAGATTCTGTGAGGGTTAACCCGTGCTCTGTTCTAGGATTATGCAAGGGCTGTTTAACCCTCACATAAACCATGCTTACTGGGTTTGCACAACATGACAAACTCCGAGCACAGGATGAATATGCAAAAAGGCAGCCACATGTCCCGCAGCCTCACCATGGATTAAATAATCCACAGTGGACTGTTGTGTCATGTGAACTGGCCCAATGTGAGGGTTTTGAACTAGAGAGAGCTGAGATGCAACCTTCAAGCATGGGTGGCCCTTGCAGCTTCTCACCCACTTTATTTTAAAGGTGGATTGAATTTGGAATGCTATAGAATAATCTCTAAGAATTCTAAACTGTCTAAATGGAACAGTTGAATAAAA
This sequence comes from Elgaria multicarinata webbii, assembly GCF_023053635.1. Classification (NCBI taxonomy): domain Eukaryota; kingdom Metazoa; phylum Chordata; class Lepidosauria; order Squamata; family Anguidae; genus Elgaria; species Elgaria multicarinata. The sequence goes on from NC_086174.1 coordinate 35,506,220, forward strand.
GTGAAAAGACTGGTTTATATGATGGTGGTTGTTTTTAAAGAGTATATGGAGAGACCCTGACTTTCTCTCTCTCAGATGAGGGATGCACCTCCCAGAAGGCAAAACTATTGCTGCTTTGAAGGGATGGAAATAAGGAAAAAGCCTGGTTCCAAGTCTACTGCCCACTGTATGAGCCTGTTGTACCCTGACAAGGGAGCATATTTGAGTTAGCCCAGCCTCTACCCTAATCTCCCACCCTTTGTTGCTACCTGACTTAAATCGCACCACATTCTTTGGGCCTGTTCAGACAGCATGCTTAGCTATGGTTAGGCTGCTAACCCTTTTGCAGCAAATGGTTAGTGAGCATGTTTAAACTGTGGTTATGTAGCCACCATGGTTAAGAATGGTTCACACAACATGCTAAGACATGGTTCACATGACACACTAAGCCATAGTGTTTAGCTCACAATGCTTAGCCACCATGGCTTAGTGTGTCATCCAAACAGGGACATAGTGATGTCCAGGCCCGGTCCACAAGAAGATGTTTTGTCTGCAAAGAAAGGAGAATTTTTTGCCTCATGGTGCTCTTTATCCCATCCCATATTCAATTTGCCCAACAACCCTCACAGCTTCTTTTGTTTCTAAAGTCTCTGCCAGCTTTGCCTAGAAAAGCCTTCAGCTCCCTCGGAAGAGCCGGCCTGCTGGCAAACGTCCCGTTGAAGAGAATTCAGCGGTTCATGACCGTTCTAACATTCATGACCATTCTGACACAGTAGCTCAGCCTGTGACTGGGAATGCTTTAGTATTGCTGAAAAATGTCAGCTTAGGCCATTTACAAAACAGATTATATGTATTCTAAAATGCTTTACTATAGAAGCGCCCTTCTAATTTGAACTATTTAATAAGGACTACCATTGTCCTAGCATATAACTTTATATATAAATATACACAGAGATGGGCAGAGGGGTAGGGAAGAGAAGGGAAGAGGACAAATTAAAAGGTTCTTGACTAACACAGCACTTGAAATCCGCTTTAGGACTGTAACCACCTTGCCTCAAAGAAGGAAAATTGTGCAATTGTCTGACGCTGGTCGTCATTGTGCAGCTTACGAAAATTACCTCTTAAATTCCAAAACATATTTCTCCTCCAACAATGGCCTTTAGTGTATGAAACATGGCTAGCCATCTTATGTAATGATTTGGTCGTCAGCAGATCTAGAAAGAGTATTACCTTTATATTTTACACAGTGCATTTGCATTTAACAATGTAAAAAGAAACCACAAGATGGTTAAAAAAAATATATCTCGATCACATAATTTTTATGTTAACAGGAAACAGAAGATCTTTATGCTCAATGAAGTAACTTTCCAGGTGTCCCAATTTTTGTAATAAACAGCAAATTTTCTTTTTAAAAAAATATCAGTGTGCAAAAGGACTTCATTGTATTCCAATGGAAGCATGAAACAGATAAGTTTTGTTCTTTGTACTAATGCTAGGTGATCAAATCGTCTTTGCAGTAGGGTGAAACTGCATTATCGGCAAAGCCCAGGTTTGCCGAGATAATGAGAAGTCAGGTTGGGGGTGTACAACCCCTCTTGCACTTATTTATTTACCCTATATTTCTCTCCCCCCCCCCCCCGCCCCCAGGTCTGTTTTTCTCATAGCTGGGTTCCAAAATCAGAACAAATTGGCCTGGGGTGGGAAGGAGGCATTTGCAGCAGATGATCAGTGGATGTGGAGTTAAGGGACCTTTCCCACTTACCCATTATCCCCTGTATGCTCTTCCACACTAGAGTGGCCAAATGTAAAAGAGGACTACACCTACTGAAATTCCCTCTTCTACCCAACTACTAATGGTGAAGGAGCCCTGGCCTCGTTTGCATCAGCCCACCCTATCATGCTTTACAAGGGAAACATGGTGTCGGACAGGGGTGTTGAACCTCAGGCTTGGAGCCCAGATCTAGCTCATCTGGGGTCCCAATCTGCCTGGCTTTGGGTTCCCAAAGGGCCTCAGCCCCTTCCCCTTTCACCAGGTCTTTTTTTTCTTTCTGCCAGCCTATCATTTGGTGGTTTCTTGACCTTCATGCAATTTCTTCTTTTGTATCTGGTCAAGAGGGCAAGGCTCCTGCAGCTTTAACTGTTGTGATGAAGAGGGAATTTCATCAGGTGCTACATGCATACAAATAACACCGGCTGAAATTTCTTCTTCATGACAACTGTTAAAGATACAGGAACCCTCTCCTCCTTTTCATATGGTCACGCTAACTGTATAGAAACAGTGATATGCCCTTGCTGTATACGAATAGGTTAAAACATCATCTCAAGAGCCAATCCTCACCCATCAATATTTTTTTGCCACTTTCCCAACCCTTTTACCTTCAACAAGCCAGTGAGTGCAGCTGGGTTGCATGCTGACAACCATGTTGAGGGTATGCAGCAGCCTCACTGAGCATGTGCAACGAAATCCAAGATGGCAGCTGCTGTCTTGTGAGATCCACATTTATCATCTGTAGCCCTAGGCTGGCTGTGTTGAAGGTTCCATATATAATATACTAGCTGTACCCTACCACGCGTTGCTGTGGCTCAGTCTGGTTAAATTGAAAAGAAAGAAAAGACAAAGCGGATGTTTCTAATATGTTTAATTTCACAATGCTTGTGGATATACAATATTTTTAGTTGTTCCATTGTCTGTGTAGATATAGAGATTGTCTGGTTTGCCGACTCTAGAACACGCAACATATAATTGTCCATGTGAGAAGCAATCTGTGTCTAGATCTAAACCGCACATTTCTAAAGATTGGCCCTGAGCTTTGTTGATGGTGATTGCAAACGCCAATCGAATCGGGAATTGCAATCTCTTAAATTGAAATGGCATATCTGTTGGAATCATAGGAATGCGAGGAATGAGGACATCTTCACCTTTGAAAGGTCCTGTCAAGATTGTTGCTTCTATGACCTATAAGAGCAAATAGAGAACATGCAAATAGGAGAGGAGGCAGAGGCAGTGGATTGGCCTACTGGTTGGCGATGTCACAATGACCTATAAGAGCAAATAGGAGAGAACATGCAAACAGGAGAGGAGGCAGAGGCAGTGGATTGGCCTACTGGTTGGTTTTTTAAAAAGGATGTTTTTACGGTGAGGAGGTTAGTGGAAACTCCTGGCAGTTACCTTTCTTCAGAACGTGTAACTGTCACAGGTGTGACATCTATATTCACTCAGCCAATTGTGAGAGAACATGCAAATAGGAGAGGAGGCAGAGGCAGTGGATTGGCCTACTGGTTGGCGATGTCACAATGACCTATAAGAGCAAATATGGGAGAACATGCAAATAGGAGAGGAGGCAGAGGCAGTGGATTGGCCTACTGTTTGGTTTTTTAAAAAGGATGTTTTTACGGTGAGGAGGTTAGTGGAAACTCCTGGAAGTTACCTTTCTTCAGAACGTGTAACTGTCACAGGTGTGACATCTATATTCACTCAGCCAATTGCGAGAGTGCATGCAAATAGGAGAGGAGGCAGAGGCAGCGGATTGGCCTACTGGTTGGTGATGTCACAATGATCAGCAGGACTGGTTTTGAGGAGGCCTATTTCTTCGATTTTAAGACAAACCTTTGACCCCATAGAGAACATAGTTACATAACAACGCTCGCGTATTCGAACGCAACGCTGTGTCAAAATTTCAAAGCAATCGGTGAAGAACTTTCGGAGATATAAAAGCATGTTTTTACAGTGAGGAGGTTACTGGAAACTCCTGGCAGTTACCTTTCTTCAGAACGTGTAACTGTCACAGGTGTGACATCTATATTCACTCAGCCAATTGCGAGAGTGCATGCAAATAGGAGAGGAGGCAGAGGCAGCGGATTGGCCTACTGGTTGGCGATATCACAATGACTTATAAGAGCAAATAGGAGAGAACATGCAAATAGGAGAGGAGGCAGAGGCAGTGGATTGGCCTACTGGTTGGCGATGTCACAATGACCTATAAGAGCAAATATGAGAGAACATGCAAATAGGAGAGGAGGCAGAGGCAGTGGATTGGCCTACTGTTTGGTTTTTTAAAAAGGATGTTTTTACGGTGAGGAGGTTAGTGGAAACTCCTGGAAGTTACCTTTCTTCAGAACGTGTAACTGTCACAGGTGTGACATCTATATTCACTCAGCCAATTGCGAGAGTGCATGCAAATAGGAGAGGAGGCAGAGGCAGCGGATTGGCCTACTGGTTGGTGATGTCACAATGATCAGCAGGACTGGTTTTGAGGAGGCCTATTTCTTCGATTTTAAGACAAACCTTTGACCCCATAGAGAACATAGTTACATAACAACGCTCGCGTATTCGAATGCAACGCTGTGTCAAAATTTCAAAGCAATCGGTGAAGAACTTTCGGAGATATAAAAGCATGTTTTTACAGTGAGGAGGTTAGTGGAAACTCCTGGCAGTTACCTTTCTTCAGAACGTGTAACTGTCACAGGTGTGACATCTATATTCACTCAGCCAATTGCGAGAGTGCATGCAAATAGGAGAGGAGGCAGAGGCAGCGGATTGGCCTACTGGTTGGTGATGTCACAATGATCAGCAGGACTGGTTTTGAGGAGGCCTATTTCTTCGATTTTAAGACAAACCTTTGACCCCATAGAGAACATAGTTACATAACAACGCTCGCGTATTCGAACGCAACGCTGTGTCAAAATTTCAAAGCAATCGGTGAAGAACTTTCGGAGATATAAAAGCATGTTTTTACAGTGAGGAGGTTAGTGGAAACTCCTGGCAGTTACCTTTCTTCAGAACGTGTAACTGTCACAGGTGTGACATCTATATTCACTCAGCCAATTGCGAGAGTGCATGCAAATAGGAGAGGAGGCAGAGGCAGCGGATTGGCCTACTGGTTGGTGATGTCACAATGATCAGCAGGACTGGTTTTGAGGAGGCCTATTTCTTCGATTTTAAGACAAACCTTTGACCCCATAGAGAACATAGTTACATAACAACGCTCGCGTATTCGAACGCAACACTGTGTCAAAATTTCAAAGCAATCGGTGAAGAACTTTCGGAGATATAACGACAGTAACGAACGGTCTTTTTCATTTTTATTTATATAGATTGGGTCAGGCGAGTGCCTCACTGGGATAGTTTAGTATGCATTGTACTGCCTTTAAGGGCTTGTATATTATCACCATGTGACATCACAAGGCTTGAAGGCCAAAAACTCTTGAGCAAAGGACACAAGCTGATGCTCCTTCTCACCATTCTTGGCAGTTGGCAATGCTGCTCAGAATATTGTCATAGGCTATCGCCTCACATGCCAAAGATGGGACCTGTCTGGTGGTTCTGCACCTCTTGGCTTCAGATTCATTTCAGAATGAAGACTTCATGGGGGAAGAGTTTACAGAGGGTGTAGATACAATTTATACCAGATTTTCCACCCTAGTGTCTTTCAGATGTTTTGGAAGACACTTCTCAATGGGCCCTTTTGCCTGGAGCTGCTGGGTGTTGCAGTCCAAAACATCTGGGTGGTACCAAGTATGGGAAGGCTGGTTTATACTAAAGCCCCCAAGGTGAAAATGTCAACAAGACAGACAATCTGCTGAGGGGAGAAGTGCCTTAGCATTAAGTTCCGTGCATTTATAAAGCGGGAGAAACTGATGGTGATGCACTTTTTAAAAAAAGTGTGGTGGGCGTAGTTTGAACTGCCTTCTGTGGCATTTGTTTTCAAGATGGCAAGTGGCCATTAAAACTGCTGCAACTAATCTGAAAGTGTCTTGTTGGCCTTCGCCTAGAATCCTTTTCTCTTTTGTCAAATGATCAATAATCATGGAGGAATGTGATCTCGTAAAGTAAATTCTTAATTACAATGAAAAGGCCCTGTGTCATCTGAAGAAATAGCATTTTGGGGCACACTTTCCACCACCCCCTCCCCAATTTTTTAAATCTGTTTGCCATCTCTGTACAATTTATTTATTTATTTAATTACATTTATATACTGCCCCATAGCCGAAGCTCTCTGGGCGGTTTACAAAAGTTAAAAGCAATGAACATTAAAAACAGATATACACAAATTTAAAAGCATAAAAACAATATCTATTTCAATATATATCTATTGAAGATGTTTTGAGAGCAAAACAATATGGGTTCAATTGAGTGCTTTTGTGTTGCAGTGTAGATTCCCCCCCCCCCCAACTTTGCTTTACGCTCATGATCTTGACATTACTTGCTTCAGTTTACTTTTTCTTTATAATGGATGGTGCTGGAGCAGCAAGATATGGGTTCAAAGGAGTGTTTTTGTGTTGTATGGGTCAGACTGCCCCCCCCCCCCGCCCATGCACTTTGTATTCATGACTTTGAAATTACTTGCCTCTTATTATTAACATCTACACTATATACTGCCTTTTCTGCCAAACAGACACCAATTTCAAACCATAAAAATAAAACATTTAAAAATGGTAAAAACACCAAGCTACACATTTTAAAAGGCTGTACTGAAAAGATGTGTCTTTATACCAAGAGAATGGGGCCCAATTGTAGTTCTTGAGGGAGTGCATTCCATTATTTGGGAACAATACAGGAGAAAGGCCTTTCATGTGAGAACCAGGCCTCTACAGGTAAGAGTGCCCTCAAAAGGCCTTTCTTGCAGATCTTAGTACCTGGGCAGGTTCATAGCGAGACAGGCAGTCCTTTAGATAGTCCAGTACTAAGCCGTTTAGGGCTTTAAAGGTTAAACACCTTGGATTGCACCCGGAAAGCAATTGGCAACCAGTTCAGCCATGATATATATGGTCCTGATACTGTGCACTGGTTAGCAGCTTAGCCAATAGAACCTTCCGGACACACTTCAGGAGTAGCCCCACGCAGAGTGCATTACAGTAGTCTAAAAGCTTGGATAGTTTTTCTCAAGGCAGACGCTCTGGGGAAGGGTTGCAGCAGGTTCACCAAGCATAATTGTGCCGACACGTTCCTTGCCACAGACATCACCTGAAGATCCAAGGACAGTGTAGCATCCAGGAGCACTCCCAAGCTATGGACCTGATCCTTCAGGGAGATGCAACCCCTTACAGAATAGGTTGAATCCCAGTTTTGACTCAGTTTTGGAGGAGAAGAGGAAAAAAGAGAAGAAGATGGGGAGGGGAGAGGAGGAGGAGAAAAGAAGGAAGAGAAGGAGAAGAGGAACGAAAAGCACCCCACACACACTTCTGCGTCCTGTAATGATGACCACAGCCGGGCTCTTTATACATTTTGCCCCATTTGGGAGCGTGGCATCGTTAAGAGGGGAATGACTTAGTCCGGATCAAAAATGGCACCAGTAATCCCTGCGGGGAGAAGCCGCCGCTGCGTCGTCGGCATGCGATCCTACCACGTCATTTTGCCGGGGAGGCGAGCAGGCGCGCGCGCGCGCGCACACACACCCGGTGCCGCGGGGAGAACCTTATAAATTCTCCCTCTCCCGGCAAGATCGTGATGTTATCTGCGGGCGAAAGCGGCTCTCTCCTTCGCAAAGCGAGCGGAGGGGCTCCTCGTGGGAGCTCGGAAGGAGCGAAGCGAGGCAACGGGGCAAGGGGAGGGGGAGGGGGAGGAGGAGGAGAGTCAGCCTGGCCGATCGGTGGCTGCCTTTAAAGCCCGGGAGGAAGGAGCCGTGGGCAAAGAGCGGATCACCTCCTCGGGGAGGGAAGTGCCAAGGCGAGAGAGAAAATCCAATCCAATCTCTGCAGTCCACTCATTCATCTAAATAGATAAATACCGAGATACGCGCACACACGCAGAGCACTAGAGGCTTGGAGAAAAGGCAGCTCTGCCTTGTTGGCTGTGCTTGCCCCCACTTTTTTCCCCTTTTCTTTTTTTTTTAATTGTGGGGGAGGAGGAAGAGGAGGGAGCTCCTGGAAAAGTTTTGCAGCCAGAAGTAGCCAGAGAGAGGAGAGGGAGGTTAGCTGGTTGGTTAGTACAAGCAGCAGCAGCAGCAGCAGCAGCTCGCGGGCCACAGGAACGTCAGCTCGGTTCCGATCTCTGCCCACGCCACGGGTGGGGGTGGTCGTGGAGAAGAGAGAACGGTCCTCGGGAGTGGAGGGACCCCGGCGCAGCCGCTTGAAAGCAAGCCGCCCGCCGGTCCCCGGCGCGCCTCGGCTTCTCTCTCCGCGCGTGCACACACGTGGGCGCTTGTCGCCTGGGCTCGTCAGCTGGGCACCAGCCCCTCGGGCAAACCGGGGGGAGCCGCGTGCTGTCTCCGGGAAGGAGGGGGCGGCGCATCCCCCTGGACGGGTTGTCCTCCGACTGCCAGCCGGTGCCATCTCAATATAGAAGCGTGGGAGCTTTGGAGAAGCAGAGCTCCGAGTCTCGGAAGCCCGCGCTTGAAGCGGCAGCAAGTCGGCTCCCCACCCCCCTCCAATCCTTCTCCACGTCGCTTGTTCGACTCTCTAAGAAACTTTTGCATTGGCGTGATTGTTTGTTTTTCCTTCGGGCTTTTGTTATTCATAGATCCTTTTCTTTTTCTTTGGTTTTAAAAAAAGCCTTTGCTATTTGCAGTCTGTTTGTCCTGGTGGAAACGAACTGCTTTCCCCCATTATTAATATTTTTAACTTTTTTTGCTCCCCACCCCAAACAAACGCTTGCAACCTGTTGCATCCCCCTCCCGCTGCTTTTTCAACGACCGTCAACCTGTTGCAGTTTTTAATAGAAAGCGATTCCTGGCTTGAACTCGCCACATCTGTTGCGGCTGCTGTAGCAGCAACGTCGCATCTGTTCGCAGGCTTGCGCCGGGACTCGCCACCCAAATCCGAGCAGTTTGGGTCTATTGCGCTACTGTTTGGTCTGGCGACCTGTTGCCTTTTGTTTTTAAAAGTCTCTACACCTTTGCTTGCACACTTCCACTTCGGGGGCGAAACGAAAATCGAAGGTCTCCTTTTCGGTGCAAGAAGAAAGAGAAGTGTTTTGGTGTTTTGTTTTGTTTTAAATATATAGAAATATCTATTTCTAAAATGCACTGCTATCTTTGGAGCGTCTTCCTCACGCTGGATCTGGTCACTGTGGCCTTTGCCCTGTCTACCTGCAGCACCCTCGATATGGATCAGTTTATGCGTAAGAGGATCGAAGCGATCCGGGGGCAAATCCTGAGCAAACTGAAACTCACCAGCCCTCCGGAAGAGTACCCGGAGCCCGAGGAGGTCCCTCCGGAGGTCATCTCGATCTACAACAGCACCAGGGACCTGCTGCAGGAGAAAGCGAACCACAGAGCAGCCTCTTGCGAAAAGGAAAGGAGCGACGAGGAGTATTACGCGAAAGAGGTTTACAAAATAGACATGATGCCTTACTACCAGTCCGCAAGTAAGTCTCGTCTGTATGTGTGCGCGCGCGTGTATAGGAGAGGGAGAGAGATGGCCTGGCATTGGGCTGCCGGATCATAAAATATAATGGACGGTGTGAGTTTCTGGGAGTCCCTGGCTTGTCTATTCTATGGGGGCGGGAAAACCCCAGGTGGGTGCCTGGCCACTCGGGCTCATAGAAATATCAGGGCGGCACCTAAGAATGTGATCGGTCTTTGTAACCCCTTCGCCCCCCTCTCGTTACAGGGTCGTAAAAATGTAATGCAGAGAGCCTTTTTACAAAAAAATGGAGGGGGGGGAGGGACATTTAAATATTCTGGTCCTGAGAGGTTAGGGTGTGAGGAAACGTGATGACGTAATAACTATCCGTGATGTAGGTCCAGTAATCTGGGATAAGGTATCTCCACCGAGGTTCAGTTAGAGATTGGCTTCCATTTGAGCTCCGTGTTTAGCCTTGGGATGCATGAAATAATAAGGGGTGTCTCTGAGCATCTGCAGAGTGTCTTTCCTTTGCCTGTATGGGACAACCGCCCCCTACAGATCTGAAGTCAAGAGTCAGGGCTTCCAGGGCACCCCTCATTTTGGAAGATAAGCACTGGGAATCACCCTTGAAAATGAGGGACAGCTGGAAAGAGTAGGCTATCACCCACTCGTTTGGCAGCGCCTGGTGCCTCCAAATGCCAGATACACATTCATAAGCCTCCTTATCTGTTCTCATCCTCAGCTTCTCTGTTGTTTATTTTTCAAAGTTTTCCTTTGGGTGGGAACAGTGGCTTTCCAGTCTGTTCTCTCTGGATCCTCTCCACCCCGATTCTTCGCTTCAGCTCACCGTGCTGCTAGCCAGCAATCAGTGTATCTTTCCCCTTTCGTCTTTGGCCAGCACCTGGGTCAACAAACCTCCCACTCGTAGGATTAGTTTAGTTTGCTAAGTGCCCCACCACCACCACCACCAAGTCCTCTCCAGTTCTCTTATCTCCTTCCTATCTCCCATCCATTTGGGAGACTTCATAACTGATCTCTTTCCACTGCCAGTTGTATCTGAACTGACCAGGATTTCATTTCAGAGTACCTTGGATGGTGTGTGTGTGTGTGTGCTGCGTGTGTGTGTGTGTGTGTGTGTGTGTGTGGGAAATTCAAGTCCTGTAAAGTCTCCACCCCAAAACCAAGTTTCCTCTAAAATCCTCTGCTTAAATGGGTACAGCCAAAAAAGATGGGTCCTGGAAGTGTCTCTTTAGATCCTATTTTCAATTTAGTAGTCATTCTCATTTGTGGTGATTTTATTTCCAGGTACAAAATGATACTCCCTTCTTCAGTGTTTTTTTTTTTTTAAAGTCCAGCTTCCTGGACACAGTCTGTGAATGTTTCAGCTGGAACTGATTACGTGCACTCGTTTCTGAAAAATAAATTAGAGCTTGAAGGAGCTGGCTTTGTACCTTGGTCGAGAGCCACCGTGGTCCAGAGACAGAGCATTAGTGTTGGAGGTGGAAGACTTGAATTCAAATCCCAGCTCAGACTTGGACTTGCTGTTTGGCTCTGGCCAAGTGAACTGTCTAGTAGCTGGGCAGAGCAATTATGTGTGTGTCTACTCAGCAATAAGCTCCATTGGGTTCAACCGGACTTTATTCCCAAATAAAAGTGCACAGGGTTGCAGCCTCAGTCTCTACAGCTGTAAAATGGATACATTCACAGTTTTGTTGTCAGCATGAGTTGTATATTAACAGCCCCATATAAGTAAAAACACATGCAAAACAGAGCCCAAATGTAGGTCATTGCTGGAAACATTGTTCGAGGAATAAAATAAGAACGTTGCTACATGCCTAGGCTAAAGCGTATCTCTGTTCCCTGACTTTATTTCATACTCATACTTGGTCTGTCTGTGGAAAGCACGTACCTCTCGTTGCAACGGGTAATGTAGCCATCTTGGTAACTTTACCCTAGACTTTCTAATTGTAGCCTCTTCTGTTTATTTTGAATGCATCAAAGGTGTAGGTCTGGGGCTTGCTGGGGCTTGCTAGCAATAGTCCCAGGATGCCAGCCAAAGATCTCTCTGAACCCCATTTGCTGTGAGCTGCCTCCTTTCTCTTCTTCTTCTTCTTTTTGTTCAATGACAATCTTCGGAAGAGGACACTCTGGCAATCAAAGGGTTTTATTATTGTAATTAAGGCACCATCCAGAACTGCCTGTGATAAATACACTCCACCCTTGTTGCCTCGAGGGAAGGAAGACTTTGCAAAGTGTGCTGGAGCCAAATGGGTATGTGCAAAGCTCTCCAGCGTAATTTGTAGCAATAATACCCAGACGCAGAAGAAGAACTCAAGGCATTTCCAAAACACACGCATGGCGACGCCTACCCACACCAATCTTGCTTGCATCTTGGAGAAAAGCGTCCCTTTGTGCCCCTGGAAGCGGTACTGTGAGAATGTTTACCAACTCGCATGCGAGGAGCATTTCCTGACCTACACTTATGACCCTTGAACAGAAAGATTTCTTTACCTTTTTTTTTTTTTTGAGGTAAACTCCCCTAATCTTTTCTGACCACACTTTCCCCCCACAACCCACATAAAGAGGCAGTGCTACCCAAAATGAATGAATCCCAGCTATACACACCCTTCTGGAAAATGAAATGGCTGGAGTAAGGGGGGGAGTGTTGTCTCTGGAATAAAAGACCTACAATATATATATAATCCCTTCCGAAGCCTGGACTGTTAAGAATGCAGTTGTGGAGGACAAATGTAGCTTGCAGGTATCTGCCAAAAGGGAGCATCAGAACTTTAAGAGCTGAGGGCCCTGTTAGTTTTTGCCAGCCCGACTGTGCAAATGCTTGGTTGGGGCCATCACAGTAAGTGGGTTAACTGTTTTTCCACTGCTGTCTAGTTATATATACTGGGCTGAACAAGCCATTCTAAGAAGAAGAAAAGATACAGCCAAGAAGAAATAGTGGTGTGTGTGTGTGTGTGTGTGTGTGTGTGTGTGTGTGTGAGAGAGAGAGAGAGAGAGAGAGAGAGAGAGAGAGAGAGAGAGAGAGATTGTGTGTGTGTGAATTGAAAATGCAGGGGTTAGACTACACTGTACAGTTTTCCTCATGCTCCAAACTTTTAACTCTCCAGTTGCTGCATTAGTTGAGCAGGCAATGTTGTGGGAGGGAAAGGAGAGCTCTACAAATACACTGAGGTCACAGAGTGAAAAGCATGAGAAAGAGGCATCATTCAGAGTTTTTTTTTTTAATCTTTTTTACCACAGAGATGTTAACGTTTGGTTAACTGACTACAGCCCAAGTATTACAAATATGCTCTAATTATACTCACAGCCAGTTATATATCACTGCACAGATCCCCGATAGGTCTTTGTGGGACATTTTGTAAAGTTCAGCCTAAATATTTTTAGCGATGGAGAGATTTAAAAGGAAAACGCAAAGAGATATTGTACATATCTCAAGGCATATTTTGTCTTAAATATTATCCTTGGCCAACTGTACTATATAAATACAGTAAATATGAATAGTGGTGGCATGGTGCCAATCTCCTGGGATGAATTTTAGTCAAGAAGGTATTTATGGGATATAAATAATACTGTGTCAACATTTAAAGAAAGGACCTGATTAGCTCAGAATTTATTCGTATTAATCTTTTCACGTGCTGTTAGTTTAAGGCTCAAAGTGGAGTTGTGCTAAGGTTTTGCTGTTCGTTTGCACCAAGGGAATACAAAGGCCTGGGACTTCTGCTTGATCATCTGTGGGAGCTTAAAGAGACATTGGGCCAGTTTGTACAACCACCATGAGTTAAACTAGTCATGGTGGCTTGTTTAAGCTGGTTGTGTGCCAGGCACCATTGGACTAATTACCCACATGGGTGTGGCTTGTCTTGTCATCTGAACCTGGGTGGCATGCTTGTTGGAAGGGGAAACAACCCTTATATAACCCAACAACAAGCCATCACTTATTTGAGGGTTGTGTCCCAGCCTATTCTCTCAATAAGCCATGCCATCTGGGTTGAGACAACATAACAATCTACGCCCAGGTTGGTGACTAGGCAAATAGCACCCAGCATGTGCTGTGGCTTAAACAAGCAATCATGGCTTGTTTAACCCCTGATGATCATGGAAACTCAGTGACTGGCTCAGTATGGTTATGAAAATTAACATATACCAAGAACTAACGGGCCTAGATTTCTAAAATACAAACAAGGCTGCAGTCCTATGTCTACTTACCTGGAAGATAGCCCAATTGAATTCAAAGGGAATGACTTCTAGGTAGACATGTGTAGGTCTATTTCTCCTCCTCCTAAGTCCTTAGTAATGTCTAATTTGTGGCAAATCATGATTATATCAAGTTCCAAACTATAAGGTGCATCCCATGGAGGTCAATGAAAAAAAATCTCTCTTGCTTTTAATAGATTTGGCTTCCATCCCAAGGCTATACATACCATGCTGGCTCCAGGTTTTGGAGGGCCCTTGGGCAACACACCCTCAAGTGGGGCTCCGTCACTCAGCCCGCCCACCCATCCACTCCCTCACTGCTACTGTCACCTGCTCCTCCACTTCTTCTTCCTCTTTTCCGATTGCTTGCCAAGCAGAGAGCACCTTCCACTCCTCCTTCTCACCACTGCTGGCTGTTTGCGTGTTTTCCCACTCCCACTGGGCCAGAGCGTGAGGTAGATAAACAACCAGGTTGTAATGCTAAAGAGAAGGAACAGGTCAAGGGAGCTCTTCTCAGTGGGCCCTCTGATAACGCATGGGCCCTTGGCAGGGGGCTGTCCATGCCAACCCTTGATGCCAGTCTTGTATACATATTTCACAAACTTTAACAGCAATTCCTTTTCCCTAGGGATCATTGGCAAGCGCTTTGTGAGAGGAGCTAAGAATCACCAACAGCATCAGCACTTAGACCAGACTACAATTCCCAGGATCCTTTGGGGTAGCCTTCCCCAACCTAATGCCCTCCAGATGTTTTGGACCTCAACTCCCAGGGTTCTTTATGCTGGATGAGGCTTATAGGCTCTGACATCCCAAACATCTGGAAGGCACCAGGTTGGGGAAGGCAGCTTTGCAGGAAGCCATGACAGTTAAAACTAGTATTAAAAACAGACTTGAGACTAATTACATGCAAGTTATTTCCCCTGATTTTGGGGGGAAGTGTTAACTGGCATGTCTGCAATGAGTATTGCTCATATATGTTGCCAGAAAGGGGTGGGGGAAGAAGCAATTTTTGTAAAGTTTCCTTCCCTGGTTTCCTGGAACCAATTGTTACTTTCCACAGGCAAATGGACTTTCTACAAGGTTGTATGAGACTGGCAGAAGTTTGTAGTATAGATATGCCACTTGAATGCAACTCTTAAGCACTAGGGAGTCAGACCTAATGAACTCAGTAGAATTAATTTCCAAATAAATATGCCCAGGATTGGGTTACACGGTGGAGGCTGGTGTCTCTGAGGTCAGTGGGGTGGAGAATCTGCTCCGTGTTTCAGTCAGAACCAGTCATCATTCTAAAGGAGCTCTCCAAGGTGCTAGCCCAGAGAGGATCGACCGCCCCACTGACCTCAGAGCCACCTGCCTCCAAAGGTGTGACAGCACCCTTCTCCAACCTAGTGCCCTCCAGAGGGTTTGGCTTGCATCCCACGACATTCCTGTCCATTTCCCAAGCTGGGTGGGGATGATGAGAGTTGAAGTCCAAATCGTCTAGACAGCATCAGATTGGAAAAGTTTGTGATACTATATCTGCTATTCATTCTGTCAGGAACCAGTAACTAAGGGCCAGTTTATATATTGCAGCATCAAACAACTGTGTTCTGCTGCACGCAGTGCAGGTTTTAGGGATGCATACCCACACCTCTATAGATGCCAAATGTTTTTGATGTACTTCTTTATAATGTAACCTGTAGTGGTTAACCACTTTCAGCTAAACGTTATGGCTTAGTGTGTCGTGTGAACCATGGCTTAATGTGTCATGTGAACTATTCCTAACCATGGTGGCTACATAACTACAGTTTAAAGACGCTCACTAATAATTTGCTGCAAAGGGGTTAGCGGCCTAACCATGGCTTAGCATGTCATCTGAACAAGGTCACTGAGTCAGACTACTGGTCCATCTAGCCCAGTATTTTCAACACTTACTGGTATCCATGGCTTTCCAGGGTTTCAGGAAGGATTCCCTCCTTGCTCTATCTGGGACCTTCTGCATGCAGGCTGTAGAGACTGTAGCTGTCCAGTTTAAAGATAAAGGCTGTTCTGTGTGACTGAGCTTGAAAGGAAAATCTAGGGGCAGAGTATTTGGAAGGTCTAACTGCTCTCTAGATGTCTTCCTATATCCAATGCTTCTTCTTTTGTTTAATTAAAATTAGGTAATTGTAAAAGTGTGTGTGTGTGCATTACCTTTGGGTTGGGTGTGTCATCTGTTCCACCAGTCCAACGGTATGATCAATTTCTTCTTACCTACATGCATTTCTCTAGACTAGTAGCTGTCTGTGTGCATGGACACCACTGAAAGTATTGTATTTGAGGTGATATAAGGAGATGTGAAACTTGTTGAATTATATCTGTGATGGCCAGTCATGCACACAAGTAATCACTTAATATGAAATCATTGAGTGCTAAGCATGCATGAACAAATCAGCGCTAGTTATAAAAGCAGATACATTGAATGAAACATGTATGATGGGTGGTGGTGGTTAATAACATGTATGATGGGTGTGTGTGATTAAAATGCTGATGAAGCAGAATCTGGTATTTTGATTCCAGTTCCTTTGGAACCTTTCCTTTGAACAAAACTAGATGGATTTTAATGGGTGTGGATTGTAACCTTGTTATTACTTCCTTCTGCCTTACTGTTGACCAGGACTGGATCCTCGGTTTTGGCATTAGTAGAAAATTAGTATTACATGGAAATCAAGTTTATTCTGATGAGAATTAGTAGTGCACCTTTCCAGGGCCTGGATTGTACAGTTTGTCTCTAATAGGTATAAAAGACCCAATTATGTCTCTCATTTTTATTGCTGGGAAAAAACTTCGTTTGCTGTAATGAGAGTTTTGCTTGAGTAAGAACTGGGCTTAAGTTTAGAGAGTAACTTATCACTTTGATGTTTAGAGGTTGGGATATAAATTTACAGAGTCCTGAAAAACTGCAACTGTTTATACTTTTCATAGCAGTTCCACATGAAAGTTAAACTAATTTAATGCAGAACAGTTCACCCCTCCCTTCAACCTCTACTCCTTAAATTGAATCTCTAGTCTACACCTCAGTTTTACGAGAGCCACTGGTGTGATTTATCCTTCCATTAGCTCTATTGCATGAATATTTGCTTGACATGGCCTTTTTTTCTTCTTTGCTTGAGTATTTTACCTAATGAAAGAAAACATTATAAACCAGCCACATACAATGGCATGTTTCTACTTTATCAACAAGGAATTGATTTACTAGTGTTTATATGTGTGTGGCTTTCTTGCCTACAGAGGAATTGGGTTACTAGTATGGTACAGGGGTAGCTGGTGGGTTTTGTCTTCCAGGGAGGGCGGGGGACACAGTAATGCCACCAAGCAGGGATAGCTAAGAAGGGAACGAAGACAGCAGTCCTAATCACACTTACTAGGAGGTATTGAACTCTGTTGGATTTACTTCCAAGTAAACATGCATATGTTTGCGCTGCAAGGAATTTATGCCCTGGGAATGGGAGGTACGTGAAGCGAATGTGAGACATTTTAAGGAGATTATCAGAAAATGTGCTGTTGCTTATAGCTTTGGGGGTTTGGGAAAGGGAGGTATACACATGGAGTACCTTGGGACTTCATGTGGTAGAAAGACTTAAGAGCTAAACAACCCAGAGATGCTCCTTCACTGGTTGGGTTCACACGTCACACTAACTCATACTCAGTGGTTGAGCATGGGTTATTGTTGAACTGTGGGTTGTTCTTTGAATCGTGGGTTAGTATGTTGTCTGAACCCAGCACATTTTCCTCAGGATAGCTTGTTAACCATGCAGTGTGACTTATTTTTCTCGATCAAGCCATCTTGAGAACCCATGGGTTGTTCAGGGTGGTTCTGAAACTTTGAAGGCCCTGTTAAGCAATTATTATTATTATTATTATTATTATTATTATTATTATTATTATTATTATTATATGGCCACTTTTGACAGGAAAGTGGGGCACAGTGGCCCCATAAGGGCCTGATGGAATCCATTGTCCCAGATGCTGACTCCACACTCTCGAACTGCCTCTGGTGATAGAAGCTAAAGGCCCAAGTGGCATCTCTCAGAGAGCCAGCTCCAGGTTTTTGAAGCCCCTTGGGCAAGGCACCCTCAATGGGCTCCCTCTTTCAGTCATTTTACCTTCTCACTATCATTTTGACCGGCTGCTAGTTTTTGTCGTTGTCCTCCTCCTCCTCCTTCTCCTCCTCTTTCACATAATTGCTACTGCTTGCTTGCTTGACTGACAGAGAGCCAGTGAGCAAGTAGGCCATGACCTCTACTATTCTTCCTTTTCACCATCTCCTTTGTCTGGGTGAGAACAAGAAGCAGATGAACAAGCAGGTTGCAATGGTGAAGATGAGGAGAAGTCCAAGGGACTCCTGTCTGTGGGCTCCTGCCATGGTATGGACCCTTGGCAAGCGCCTGTCCATGCCTACCCTTGATGCCAGCCTGGGGCCAGATTTAGCCCAGGGCCTACTGGTTGCTGAACAGTATATGAAGGCAACAACAAGGGGGCTTAAAATGTAATTGAGACAGGGGCACTTATGCTTCCCACACATCATAGTTGTGCCTTAATGTGTGATACAGCATTAAGGAAAGTAGAGTGATCCATTGTGTTGACCTATCATGTGCAACACTGCTTGTGGTTTTGCAGATCTCTACCCTCCGTCACGATGCAACATTGTTAAATTTGGTATCCCAAAATAACATTAGAAAGTGATTTTGGCCAATTGTTCTTTTTGCCATTCTCTACAATCCCGCCCACAACATGTATAATGATATTATCATAGAACATCACTGCAAATGCCAATTTGTTTTGGACATTGATAATAGACTTTTCTATTAAGTATCCAAGGTGGCTTACAACAAAAGTAACTAACCAATAGTAGAACCTGTCCTTAGATTCTGACGCTCTTGGGAAGTTGGTTTCAGTTAATTCTCTCTCTCTCTCTTTAAATCAGATGCATGGAAATGATTTGGTTTCATCACTTATGATGGCAGAGGTTCATCTTCCAAAGCTTGGTCTGAGGCAAACTCTGTTTCTGTTGGATGCTGCTGTGATACTATCCTTTACCCAATTAGTTCTTTTCAGATGATTGTGATAAAAATGTATTGACTGCAATTTTTGTAAAATCTAAAATCATGGGGGGGGGGGTGTCCATGTGCACACACACACACACACACACACACACACCCCGTGCAAAACCACCACCACCACCATGAATGCATGGAAAATATTTATATTTTACTGGGATGAGAGGAATACTTTGGAACAGGTCAAAGAATGTAAATATTTAAGACCCCATTTTCAACACTAAATGAATCTTACAGTGTAAATATGCACATGAATCCATGGATTGCAATATGTCTTCAGTTTTCTGTTCTTATTATATCCAAATTGGTTGTAGAAGTCTTCCACCTGTTAGGATATTTAAAGCTAGCCAGTGGCTCAGTTGTTATATGGCATTTCCATCTGGTTTGAGGTGCCAGCTCTGTTCTAGAAAAAGCCCAGGCATCCTTTTTAATGCCACATTTTTGGGGGAAGGGGAGGAGGCATCTATCTGCATAGGATTTGTGACCTTGAGCTTAGAAACTGGTATAGGATTTTTGGAAACCGGAGCTTGGGCCCTGACCCTAAAAATATGGTTATATCATTACCTCTCCCGCCCAATTACATCTAGTACTCCTCTGTGTATACCCCAAGTACACCTCTTTGTTACTAGACTTATACTCAAGTAAATGGTCCCATATAATGCTATTTAAAATTAGTTAATTTGGTGCCTCACTGAAATGTCTTTGAATGCTTGAGCAATGACATACCTTCCAGATGTTTGTGATTCCCAGCAATCCTATCTATTGGTTATGACTAATCTAATTTTTCATTGACTTTTATGGTAGCTCAGAATAACTCTCTTTCTGTGGATTAGTTACAAGGAGTCTAGAAATCTGCATGGCATCAACTAATCTTAGTAAATTGGAATAACTTGGCATTTAATAAAGTATCTCAAGACCGAGTTTTTATTCAGTTTTAAGAACAAGTTTCTAGCCCTCATAATAACCGGGGAAAGGGGATTAGAAAGTCTTGACATTTCTGCAAAGACTCAGAAAGAGGGAGGCTTCTAGTGACTAAGAGGAGACAATTCAGTCGGCAAAGCTTTCAGTCTATATGTTGCCATGCGTGGAATATATTGGTTCATCCTTCTGCTCCATGAATTATCTATGAATTACAAACTTCACAATCAGTCCTTATCTCAGTATCTAACAAAGAAAGATTTGTGATGCTACAAGTTCTTGGGTGGGGAGTGGTAAATATAGTAAAGTATATAGTAAAGTAAGAACACTTGTGTAAATGATGATAACTTAATGTCCATCAATTTGATGTCTTTGTGTGTAAGTAAAGGGGGACCTGTATATTGCAGTGACCAGCTGAACCCCAGGTTCAGTGGAGGCTGGGCTACCTCTTATCAGAGTTGGGCACAGATTTTGCTTCTATTGCATTGGAATGCAGTGCTTTCCTTTTTATTATAGGAGTGAATGGCAGCCATTCCCTTGTATGGGTGAAAGGAAAAGGTTGTACTCAGGGACTTCATGGAACTGGGTGATTTTTGTCCCTTGTAACCCAGGATTTGTTTTGAGGGGGCGGGGGAAGTGGAATAGAACGTAATGGGAGCCATGGAGAATTGATTTTCTTTTTATCTGCCCCAGCAGTGGGTTCTGTTTCTTAATCAGTCTAGAGGTTGACAAAGAGAGAACACAGGAACTGGCCTTTATATAAATGATGATGCCTACTATCACTCCCACCCCACCCACCCCAGTTTTCAGTTGCATTTTCTCTCCCTAAGGCAGAATTCGAGCCCCCACCGTTCACCCGCTCAGTTCTGAGGAGTTCAAGGAAACGGGACTGCCTCTCACAACATGTGCTGTTAATTGTCAAACGTCATAGGCACATTTATTTTTGAAAAGCATTCTCCTCTCAGTGACAGCGTGATCCTAAAGCGCCTCTTCCAGTTGGCCTCATGCTTCCCTCGCCTGCACAGTGTCTCTCATCTCAAGAGTTTTTCGGCATTACACATTCAGTGGAGGTTCCCAGTGTATCTTGACAAAACAAGTCATTAGTGAGAATACACAAATGTTTCCATTCCCATTGCAAAACCATATGTTATCCTTCCCCCACCCCCTACAGAAAGGCATTTTTTTTTCAGCCTGGGAATGTTGTGTTCCCCAGGTATTAATTTAATTTAATAAGTTAGGAGTGCATCATCAACAGCATTGTTTAGATGAAAAAGAATTCTTTGCTCATTTGTTCATAGTGTGTTTGCTTCCTACTTGCAACTGTAGGCTGGTTTTGTTTTTGTTTGCTGCTTTTTCTTTCTTTCTTTTTTAAAGATGATTTCTATGCTTCATGGCTCAGTTTCTATCAGTGTACTCCCTGGAATGATCCAATTTCACGTAGTTGCTTCTTTCCTCCTTATTTTGATCTAATACCTAAGACCACACACCGCTTGCAGAGATAAAAATAGAGCATGATAAGAGGATGGGCATTTGAGCGCATTTTGCTGAATGCGTATGATAGGGAAAGGGGAGGAACAGGGGTCCTAAGACAGTGGCTTAGTTCAGATGCAACACCAAACCATGGTTCTGGTGTTACAGAGCTTGTGTCCTTCCTCCTCTTGACTGTCTCCTTCCTCCCTGAAGCATTTCACCTTTTCTCCTTGTGGTTTCCTGTTATACTGTACCTGAGCTGAGCAAGCCATGATTTGCACAAAGTGTAGTGTGTCTGTAAACCAGAATGGGGATGCAGGCTGAAACAGTAGTCTCCAATGCCGCTTTGTATTTAACTATGGTTTGTAGGAACCATGGTTTGCCCAGTTCAGATGTAATTGCTTGTTGCACAGGTGGAAGTGAAGAGGACATTGGAGTATGTGAGGGAAAGATGGAGGAGGAGGAAGAAATACGCATGCCCAGTGTTTCCCAAACTCTTGATATCTGCAGCACACTCCCCCTCCTGCCCCCAGAATAAAATTAGACACACATTTTACTCTTTGTCAGAAAGATACATCTATATCTTCAAAACTAGCTCCTGGTAAGGTGGGCTGGCATCCCCCTTGCGACTGCAGAATAACTCAGTTAAAATTGTCTCCTGATGCTCTGCACCCTCCCCTTTGCTCAGTCAGTCTGGGTTCAGCTGTAATATATGCTTTGGAGGCAGCAGCAGTGATGCTTCTGGAATCTCCTTGCATCTGCCAGCTGTAGCCAGGGCTTTGCCGGCCAATGGCGTAGTGGTAACTGGTAAGTTCTGAACTGCAGCTGCTCACCATGATGGTCCTCATAGGCATGCCCCCAAGGAGAGTCTAAAATACAGGCAGCCATCTTGATCTCTCCCTCATTACGTGTGTGTGTGTATGGGTACACACACACACACACATACACACACACACCAGCCAAAGAGAAGCAGTACGTAACCTAATACCCAATTGATTAGAATTAGCTGCCTCTCTTAGGATAGTGAGCTGGCAAGGGCAGCATAGTAGTTCGCATGTTGGACTTTGGCTGGGGAGACCCAAGGCTGCATGAGAAAGAGAGGGAGCCAGCAATGTCCCCAAGCAGCATAACCTCAGGATTTTTCCAGGTATTCCTTTTCCCAGCGCCATGGAGGAACATTTGATGTTAAAGTCAACAAAGCAGTACTAGCAGGCCTTATCTTCATGGGGAGCAGGTCTTTGGGAAAGCTTATGGGTCTTAGTTACTCATTCAAGACAAGGCCACCCCCACCCACCCCAAATACTTTGCAATACGACAGGGATAGTTTGCAGCAATATATTGTGGCTGAGAGCGCCCTGCCCACCCAGCCCCAGCTACTGTGAGGATTGCAGCTGAGCTCAGAGGGAGAGGGCAGCAGATGATGTCATAGTCTGTGCTAATCCAAAAGCCTGGTGCTTCAACCCTCTGGGCCCTGGCTCCTCTACACCACTGATGCTGGGGAATCCCTTCCTCAGGATGATGCCACTGTCCATATATTGGCAGAGGTTGGGAATTAATGCTGCACAGGGTAGAGCGACCATATGGAATGGAGGACAGGGCTCCTGTATCTTTAACGGTTGAATAGAAAAGGGAATTTCAGCAGGTGTCATTTGTAGGCATGCAGCACCTGGTGAAATTTCCTCTTCATCACAACAGTTAAAGCTGCAGGAGCCCTGCCCTCTTTTGTATCTGGTCACTCTAGTATAGCTTCTGCAGCTTTAACTGTTGTGATGGAGAGGAAATTTAAGCAGGTGCTGCATGCACACAAATGCCACCTGCTGAAATCCCCTTTTCTATACCACTATTAAAGATACAGGAGACCTGTCCTTTCCATATGGCCAGCCTAGCACAGGGCCTCTTTACTCAATGCGTGGTGGATGCATCCAACATGGTAGCTTAACTTTTCAACAGATGTCTCAAACCCTGTTGCACGCTAGAGTGCCATGGCACCCATTTTAGGAATCCCCATCCTCAGTCCTGTTCATATCAATGATCAGCTTGAAGACGCTCATATATCGTTCATTGTTAAAGGTTTAGTTTGCCCTACCTGAAAAGGTAACGCAAAAGTTTACACGTTGGGATGTCTCTTTTCAATTCTCAACAAACATAAGAACACACATGTGAAGGTAGATCAGGGCAAGTGGACAATGCATCACTTTGCAAATGGAGTCACAAAATCAATGCCAACTAGATAAAATTCTCCTTGAGGAGGTGTTTGTGTAAAATAAGTGGTCAATAGAAGTTATTAACCCCCACAAATTGGCACTTCCTTTATGTAGGCAGTTTCTTAACTTCCTATTTGTGGATCAGCTACAGGAGGTGAACATATAACATGTGAAAGTGCCTATGTGCATAGAGACTGTACATCTTTCTGGGGATCCTATCCATGTATACTCTCTGTGTTCATAAGCTCTTTCACAGGTTATACCAAATGGGTGGGGGCAGAACCGGTCAGCATGGTCCCATTTCCTCCTCTATGCTCGTTCGCTAAAATGTGTTGAGAGTGCTAATTTTTTTTTTAAAAAAATGCTATGTTCATATAAACATGTGTTCTGTGCTTCTAGGCTAGCAACTAATCCCCCCAAAACTAGCCACTGTTCTGTCATTCTTCAAGTAGGTGGATGGCTTTCTTTTAAAAACAAAATTCTATTGACCTCTAAACCTGTGACCCTAATTTCATGCACCCCGCCGCATCATTTTGCTCTCCAGACACTGTGGGAATGCTCTTGCTCTCTGAGACACTTCTTTTGTTGTATGTGTGGGCAAAACAAACATTACTTAAATCTGTTTCTAGCAGCTATGTCTTTTTTATTTTTACTCTAGAGTAGGTACGGGGGGCACTCTGGATCTTATCCCCCTACCCCCTGCTAAGTTTGAATAAATGAATACAAATGAAAGATGATGTAGCAGCTAGATGTCTGTCTTGGGTGTGTGTGTGTGTATGTGTGTGTTGCTATGCCATGTTGCAAACTCCTCCCACCCATAGCTGTGCGCCTCAGTTGAGTTTTCCCATGGGTCAACTGCCCTTCGTAGGATAAAGCTTCATCACCCCTGCTCTACACCAGAGCACTACCTGTAAGGGGAAATCCCTTAAGTTCTCAGAGCTCATTTGCCCTACTGAAAGGCTGAGGAGAGCTTTACATGGATTGCCCTAGTTCTTGAAAAGGTGGATGCCTAATCAGAAGGAGCCATAAGGCCAACCACTTAAATGAGGCTGGGCCAAATTCACTTACAGCCCTCTAGCAATTCAAACTTCCCATGTGCTACAAACATCCAAGAAGTAACTGCAGAGCAAATAGTTTGAGTGGGTGAGCCAAACTACATGCTGTAGCACAGAGGCCTGAATGTCTGTAGCCAACATGAATTGAGAGAAGATTCCACTCTCTAGCTGATGATAAGAGTTACTTGGGCATTGAGCAAAATCCATCCCAAAGGAAATGTTAGTATGTTCAGCCTTCTTCTACCCTAGCATTCTGTTCCGGTGATCAACTTACTCCAGAAATCAATTATATATAAGTTGCAATAAAAAGAGATCAAATATCCATATAGAGGCCCATTTGCAAGTAGCACCGGTATGCCACTCCTTTGAATGTTGCTAGTGTTGTTAAGTCTTCAGCATTTATACCTGCCCAATTTCTGTGATGGCATTTGTTTTAAAATGAAAAATATCCCACTCATCAGGACCGAGAATACTGACTTGCACGTCGTGTTTCAGCAACCACTCCTAACATAATTCCTAAGTCAAACGAAAGAGGAAGGGGGGTGAGAGAAAAATGTTGTGAATTTGACCTTGGCCACGTTTGTTTGGCTCTGTGCCTCACTGTCAAATGCACACTGTATTGACAAATGCCACATCTGCCCTGACACATTTGCAGGCATTCATTCATAATGTCAGGTTCTTGTAAGGATCCATCGGTTTCTTCATTCCACAACTTTGCATTTCAACTTTTGGTACTAAATCAAAATCTTACAATATGGATCTCCAGTTGATTTTTCAAGTCTGGATGACTTTTTGCTGGGGTGGAAATCCAAGAGGGAGGTCTCGTCTAGAAGAGAGTACTGTATTATATATGTTTTTAAAGGATGCATATGTCTATTTTACAGCATTAAACCATTGCTGCTGCCAAAGCCCAAATTGGAATGTTCTGGGAAAGATCATTTAATTTTTAATAGTTGGATCACTGTCAGCTATGGTAATTTCGACACTTCCTACAGATAGTTTATCGGCGATGATTGTACATGCACAGCAAAATGCAGCAGTAAATCTCTCATTCTTTCCAACTCCCTTTTTCTCTCTCATCGAAATTCATGATATTTTCCTTGTTTGGCCAGTGTCAAAGTGTTTACACTGGCATCCTCTCATTCAAAACCTTGCCTTGAATTTTAAAAGGCAGCCCAACTGCTGCGGAAGGCTTTCCGTTTTCTGATTCTGTTTTTGTTTACGTTCAACATTTGCAAGTCAGCAGCTTGCTCAGCTCAAATAGAGCTTTGGGGTAAAAGAGAGAACGAGAGAGAGAGAGAGAGAGAGAGAGAGAGAGCATTTGCCACACAGCCTTGGCTGGAAAGTAGGAATCATAGCATTATATTGCATTTCTTATTGCAAACAGCAGGTTGGAATTTAGTTGATGTCGCCATGGTCCAAAGCCCTGTTGGCAGGGCCAGCCCAGGATGTTTTTGCTACCTGAGGTGAAGACAAAGTCATCCCCCCACTCCCAATTCCACGGAGAGTTCACAGTGCAAGAAAAAAAATGTTCATAAAATGATATTAAAAAGAAACATATAAAGAAAAAACTGGGAGAAATGCACGTGGAATTGCAAAAATCGTATGAGGAAAAAGGTCCTGTAGGCAGCATTTCTTACATTCCACAAAATTAGCAGCAATTTGCAATGTTATTAGAAGAAAGCTGATGAGAGAGTAGAAACCCAGAAACAGTTAAAAGCATTGAAGTGTGTGTGTGTGTGTACACACACATAAAGGTGGGAAATTGGAAAGATACTGGAAAGATACTGATAAGGGAAAGAACAATATTCAGGTCAAGTTAGGTCACAAAGTATTATTAACAACTCAGGGGAAAGTGTCATCGAAGATGCATGGAAAAATGAATCTTGGGAGAAATAATGTATGTTTTTAAAATAGTCTAAAGTAATGTTTGGAAATATTTTGTTAAAAACAGCAGTGTAGAAATTTTGTAGACTGACCTAGAGTAACTGAGGGAATTAAGACAGCTACATCATGCAGCTGTTAAAAAAAATGATGAGAAAACACACAAAATTAACAGAATAATGGAAGAAGATATTTGTAAAAGAGTTCAGATTTATTATAGAATAGAGAAAGCAAATAAAAAATGTTGAACAAACATGTGTTCCTCGGGTAGAAATAAGAAAGAAAAGTGCAGCTGATAAACTTTATTGAGAGGAACAGCTTGAACACAAAACAGGTAAAAACTAGAAGTCTGGCTCATTTAAGAATGCTAAGCACAAGCATTTTGCGATAGGTAATTTGATACACATGTTTCAACATTGTCCAACCAGACTTTTCAGGCATGAAAAAGTGGTGATTCTTACATAATATGCCCATATGTGCCATTGCTAGGGTGCCCAATACTTTTACAAAAAAAACTTAACTAGTCAGCACCTACTGACAAATCTTCTCATATATTATTATAACAATACACTTTCTACCAAATAAGGTAGAAGCAAAATAAACAAACCACGAAATCTGTTGTTCACACAAATATTGTGGATTGTCCACAAATCTTGCATGCATATTGTAACTAAATCACCAGGTTGAGGCTGATAGGATTGCACTGTATCTTGTACAAAAAGATCCCAGTCCATATTTTATACACACACACTCAGAGAGAGAGAGAGAGAGAGAGAGCTGTAATTGTTCAGGAACAAGACACAACCCCATGCAATCCTATACTACCAGCATGTAAAACTTGCATAGGATTGTACCCTTAGTCTGTTGCAGTGAAAACCACAATGACTTTTCTGGCACCTTGAAGATAACAAATGGTACTGTGGCATAAGATTATGTAGACTAGAGCTCACTTCATCTATTGCTGAGAATTATGGCTTTTAGGTAATGAGCAGCATGTTGGTGCATGCTGCCCAATTGCTCCCACTTGGGTCCTCCTTTAAGTGGGCGTGGCTAAATAAACCAGAAACACCAAGGCTGCAACGCTTAGGGCATCATCAAACAAGCATTTTACTGCATGCTTGTTGCTGGGCACTCATGGATTTTTGCGAGTTCCTCTCACAACGTCGTTTGCATCCCGTGTGCCTCCCGCCCCTTCTAGCCTTCTTCGCACAGCAAAAAACCCCACCCCAGTAAGTATGACTTATTTTTTGAGACAGAAATTGCCACTATCTCCTGCGGTGTGCGGGAGAAGCAGCGCAATCAAAACGGCCCACTGAATGGGCCACGTGCACGTTGTTTACTTCCTCTTTTGAAAGAGGAAGTAATGACGGACAAACACACGGGTGGAGATGCGATGGTAAGGAAACGTGATTCCCCCCCATATGATGACACTCCAAGTGATGCTTCTGAACCTGGTCTAACAAGGGCTATGCTGGAGCAGACAAAAGGCCTACCTAGTCCAGTATTCTGTCCCCACAGTGGCCAACCAGCAACAGGAGAGACTTTTGACTTTTCTCTCCTCTAGCAAGCCAAAGCTTGAAGCCAGGGTTTGCAGTTGGTTTACAGATCCAGGCTTGTTAAAAAATTGTTAAGTCAGGGGCTGACTTTAGATGCAATGCTAAGCTTTTCCACCCTGGCAAGTTGCTGGTTACTTTAGCTGCTCCAACTTGCAGGAGGAGCCAAGCAGGAACAATTGTCAGAATAAGTGATCATCAATAAGCCAGAATTCTCTGCAATCCTGACTTAGCATTTTGTGTGAATGCAGTGAGCTGATTTACTAGTGGATACTCTTCTTCTCCGTGACTACTTGGCCTGATTCATACATTCCCAAGGTCTGGAGTGCATTGGTTTCAGTTTGCAGTTCCAGTACTCAAAAAGGTTGAGAACCAATCATCTAGATCGCAGGACATTGACTACAATAGGGAGTCGAAAGTTCCTTGAGTCAAATGCTGCTTCTGTCAAGGTATCACATTTCTTGCATTCAATCATTTATGGCAACAGTTGTGTGAGGAGGAGGAGGAGGCGGCGGCAGCGGCAAGGCAAACCTCTAGAGATACAACATGATGTATGTCTCTTTCCTTCCCATTACTTTCAGATGTAAAGTTGACAGTGTTTGCCCCTCCCCTAGTTTGGTATCAGGTGGTACCAATATAGCCATCTAAAGGAGAATGGATAGATATGTAGCACCATCACTATCTACTAGTTCCAAACAGCCATTTGCAATGTGATGTCCACTTTAAAACTTGACACACGGCACCTCTAACTACATGAAGATCAGCTTGCTTGTAGACCATTTGGTCAAAGCGTCACCAGGTTCGCAGCTTTCCCTGGATTTCTGGGCAGCTGCAGGACCATGCTAATCATGCAGACGATCCCAGCTTCCATTCCTGGCATCTCCAGGTAGGGCTGCGAAACCCTAGAGAGCTGCTGCTGCTAATTGGGGTAGATGATACTGACCTAAATGGTCCAATTATCTGACTAAGGCAGCTTCATGGGAGGAGACCTAGAGAGTACCAGATAGCTAGAGAGTACAGATACACTGGCTCTCCTCTATACTGGGTTTTTGAGCTGGCATCGTGCTACAATTATGGCTGAAACTCCCATAGCAGCTGAGAATTGAATGCTGCCAAGTGACCCACAAACATTTCTGAGCCTGATCGAGAAAATGTTTGATAAACTGAAGGCCTCATTGCATTTGCGACATAACCAGACTGTACAAGGGACTCTGCAAAGTCTCTATTTTTTTGCCTGCACATGACTCCTCTTGATAGGGAAGTCTTAGGTCTGCAAGTCAATCCCAACATAGGAAGCTGCCTTCTACTGGCCCAGTTTTCACAATTCCAGCATAGTGGCTTTTTAACCCTGCTGTGCATGCTGGTTGTCTGCTGTCTGGATTTCCTTAATGATCCTTGCTGGTGCAGCTTGCCATATTCTCTGAACCCGGGTCCATGGCTTGTTTAAGGGGGCTGTTGTTGTGTTGAGGGTTGCGCCCTCCCCCCCCCCCCAACAAGCCTAGCCATCTAGGTTCAGAGGACATGGCAAGCCACACTAGCGAGGGCAATTAGGGAAATCCAGTTGGCATGTGTGATGGGGGAAATAAGCCAGCCTGCTTTATTTCTCTTACTGCGATCGTGCAAACCAATCCATTGAGTCAGACCATTGACCAATCACCAAGTATTACCAATAGGATCAGCCCTAGGATGAATGGCACCCTGGGCAGGGAGTGCCTTTGCCCACCCACATGTAATCAGTTTTGCTGGGCCACCCAGAGGATTTCTAGGGCCTAGTGCTGCCAATCGAGAATGGCATTGCTCAAAACCTTGATCTCTCAGCAACTGTGCTGCAGTTTGCAGAAGCCAAAGTTCCAGCAGTTCTCTATGCAACCCAACAGAACTATCACAGATTTTACTTCTATTTTGTGGTTTGTAGCAGTTGCTATCTTTTAAAAAGCATTCTCTATTTTAGAATATTGATTATTTTTATTCTTAAAAATAATAAAAGTAATAAATAAAAAAGGTATCCTGCTTCTGGCTTATTATTCATATAGTGCTTGTAGTGTTTACAGTATTTGAAGAGCTAAGTCCTCACTAATGTCGTCTCAAAGATGTGTTCCACTGATTTTTACCTAATGCAAGTGACATCAAAGTGGGAATTGAAAAAGAAACACTTTAAAGGTAATTGAAGGAAGATAATTTTTGCTGTTTGTAACCAAACAACCTGTAGAACATCAAAAGAAAGTTTACAGACACATGCTTTTTTCCACCCTAGCTCACTGCAGACACTTCATTGAAAAACCACAGCTACTGAGCTCAGGTTGGTGCCTCCCCTCAGGTAGCTGTCCCTAGGGACAGCCCTGATTGTCAACCCTGACTGGCAGCAACTCTTCTAGGGTTTCAGGCAGGGAACCCCCCCGACCTACCTGAAGAAGCCAGGGATTAAACTTGAGCCCTTTGGCATACAAAGAAGGTGCTCTACCACTCAGCTATGGTACCTCTGACATGTTTCTACTTCCGTGTGTGTGTGTGTGTGTGTGTGTGTGTATGTGTGTGTGTGTGTGTGTGTATTTTCCTTTTTTGGGGAGGGGGGGGGATCAAAACCAGCCCAGAAACAGTGAGGGTTTGATTTTGCTGTGGGTAAGTAAAGGTATTGTACATTTGTATCCAACATTTCAAGAGAGTCAAGACTATTTTGGAACACCTTTCTGAAATGTGGTTCTTTGCCTTTGGATTACCATCAGAGCTGTAGTTCTACATGAGCTCTAATTTTTTAAAAATAAAAGGATGAAAAAATAAACAAACTGGCAGGTTATTGGTAGCAGCATTTGATAGCAGTTGTCATCTGGTAGCAGCATATGGCAGCAATATGGTCATAGCATGTGGTTTTAGAATTCAGGGAAATAAGCCTGAGTTTATATGCTGTACCTTCCTGGTATTCTACCCACACACCCCTTCCCATAATAAATGGTGATCTGGCCATGAACACCTTCCAAATAAACATGTTTTAATGTCTTTCCGTCATTCCTTCTCCTGAAGCTGTTACTCATTTAAGAGCCAAAGTGGGCTTTGTATCTAAAAGATTCTCCAAGGATAAAGGCAAAACCATACCTTTAATACTTATACGTTTGAGCACGAAAACCTTCCAATAGCTACAAATAAGTGACAGCAAAGCCTTCATACACAGAATCATAGAATAGCAGAGTTGGAAGGGGCCTACAAGGCCATCGAGTCCAACCCCCTGCTCAATGCAGGAATCCACCCTAAAGCATCCCTGACAGATGGTTGTCCAGCTGCCTCTTGAAGGCCTCTAGTGTGGGAGAGCCCACAACCTCCCTAGGTAACTCCCTAGGTAATCAAAGTTACATTGCCTGAGTTACTTGTGATGGAAAGAAAGAAACAAGTGAAGTCTGAATGTCATCTGCCATCTAAAACCCAAAGCAATTTTGGAACAAGACCCATATTTGCCGATGGGAGCAATGTGTATGAAGCTTTAAAGATGATCAAATAGTTGCACAGTTTTGTCTGTATCAGCCTTCCCCAACCTGGTGCCCTCTGGAAGTTTTGGACTCCAAATCCCATCAACCCCACGGATAGAGAAGACCAAACACACTAGCAAGAAGAAGATTCCTCCTTTGTATAATAGCCTTAAGTTTCCATGTTTTTCTGCCTTGAAGTGGGTTCCTACTTTTTGCATGCTGTGTTCCTGGGTTGTTGTCATGACATGTACAGTCAGCACTTTGGGTTGTTTAGGCTTAATTTTACTAGCAGATCAAATAATATCAAAGAGACTTTTTACTTTTTACTGGGTTGTTTACAAGAAGGATGTAAACCGGGTGTGATGAGTGCACAAGAGGCAGCCCACTTACAAACATCCCATAGTTTGTTAACCATGGGCAGTTTTCCTGTGATACAGGTGATATAAGTAGTTCTGGTTACCACATTTTAAGAGGGACACTGATGAACTGAAGTCTGTCCAGTCCTGGAGGATGGTGAGGAGTCTGGAGTACCATGAGATGCAATTGAAAGGGCTGGGTATGTTTAGTCTGGAGAAGAGAAGGTTAAGGGGAGATATGATGTTTGTCTTCAAATAGCTGAATGGCTATAATGCAGAAGATGGAGCAGACTTGTTCACTTGCTCCAGAGGATAGGGCTAGAACCAATGGATGAAAATTGCAGGGGAGCAGGTTTTGGCAAAACATAAAGAGATACTTCCTAACAGTAAGAGCTGATTGACAGAAGCACCAACTACCTCAGGGGGTATTTAAGCAGAGGCAGGCTGTAGGCAGTTGGATGAGACGATCCCCATAGTCCCTTCAAAGTCTGTGAATCTATTAATGAAATGGCTATTATTCAGCAATTGGATGGGTATATGCAATAACGTAGCATTCCAGTAGTAGATCAGGAAAGAAATTAGTGTGCTAAGTCAACATTGACTAGAGGGTTGCTGTCTTGACAGGTAACTGCTGCATGTTTGGCAATCACACACACAGGGCTATGCACAATGGCAGATCTTCCGAACAAAGGTATCTTTAAACACTAGTAAGAGCATTTCTCACCATCATCCACAATGCCCTTACATAGGCCAAAGCAGTCAGCCACTATGCATGGACACAAATAGGACATCAAAAAATGGTTATACTCAAAAAACAGCGGGAAGCATTTTGAGCAGCCTGTAAAGTTGTAATACTTCAGCAACAACAACAACGGTTTCAAAGGAAATAGCAACATGAATCCACTGAACTGGAATTCTTAGCAACTTGGGAACACTGGAATTTGGTTTATTCTATACAGAAAGTAGTTGTCTCTCTTTAAGTGTTTATTTTTGCACTACTGATCTTGCTAGAGCTATTGATCACCAATGGCCACTAGTCAGAAGTGGGTCTTGCCTACACTGATAGGATCTTAAATTCATTGGATTGTGTTCTGTATGCATTTGCACTCTGCATAATACTGTGGCAAGCCTACTGCTATCTCTTGCATTGCCTGGCCCTTAGTTCCACGTTGTAATTAAGACCACAAACCAAACACCATTTCCTTCTTCCTCCTGTGTATATATAGCAATCTATCTTGGATGTGTTTATACTGCAAGTGTGATAGACATATTTTAAATAAATAAAGTGCCCCCTTAGGGATGCTTTATTTATCTCATGTAACTAGTGAATTGGGTGTTCATCCATGGAGCCTTACGATGCAATATGTTGGTTAACCTCAATAACTGGGTTTGCATGATCAGGGAAGGAAAATAAACCAGTGTGGCTTAGTTTCCCGCCTCATGCATGCCGGTCGCACACCATCGAATTAGCATAATTACCCTTGGAAGGTGTGACTTGTCATGTCATCCAAACCCCGTGAAGGCGGGCTGTGGGTGGGTTTACAAACCACCCCACAACCCATGGCTTGTTCTAGGGTTGTGGGGTGGTTTCTAAACCTCCATTGTCACCCACTCTCACCAGGTCTGGATGACATGACAAACCACACTTGGCGAGGGAAATATTGTAAACCGGTTGTGCACAAATGGCATGCGTGGGGCAGAAACGTAAGCCATGGTGGCTTATTTCCTTTCCTGATTGTGCCAGCCTGCTGTGTGCCAAAATCACAACTCCCAACCTTCTGTTATTTTGGAAAATTTGGTCTGGGAAGCCTCATTTGTGAGCATAAATGACATTGGGATTATGAACAATTGTAAATAGATATTTACAATTAGGTTATTTCATTTGATCATCCATTAAAACCTTAAAACCATTGTTTGTATCTAATTGTGGCTTTGCATAGTAGAAAGCACTTCTGCTCATGCAAGGCATGGCACCTAGCTTTTGCCCATTTCCCACTATTGTATGTAGCCATCTGTCATATTCCATGTTATTTTAGAGAGTTCCCCAGCCCTTAGGAGCAGCTTTGGGGAGGGCTGCAATGGGAGGGTGGGGAGAATTGCTGAAAAAAATGTGCTGGATCTTTGGAAAACCAAAGTCTTTTCCAGTAGCACAGAGCCACGATTGGGTACAAACCAGGTTGCGCTGTCAGCAACCCATGGTTAACAAACTATGGGATGTTTGTAAGTGGGCTGCCTCTTGTGCACTCATCACACCCGGTTTACATCCTTCTTGTAAACAACCCAGGAATGCTGTGTTCCTGGGTTGTTGTCATGACATGTACACTCAGCACTTTGGGGTGTTTAGGCTTAATTTTACTAGCAGATCAAATAATATCAAAGAGACTTTTTACTTCAGTTAGCATGGTTATTACATCTGTCCTCTGTAGCACAGCATGTCTTGAAAGGTAAACTGTCAGTAACACCCATGATCTTGTTCATTTTGAAAACTCACTGTGAAATTTACAGGTCAGTTTTTCCAGTTTTAAGAGTTAAATCAAGGGATATTTATAGTGAGCATTTCTTTCTTTGGTGAGTTTTGGAAAAGAAAGAAAAGGCATCAGGATTTTACCGCTGTTAAAATATTTGCAATTTTATGTCTGACTTGGCTTGGGTTCATATAACATTTAGTTAGCAATCACCCAAGTTTCTTTTTAAGCACAGAACCTTTCAAATATAGATCTTTGGTTGTGATTCTAAAATTCCCCCTAAAGTTTGTTTTCCATTAGTCTTGCAATACCATGTTTTAATACTTAGTATTTTCCCTTATATATTTCCTTTGCCTTTTAAAAAATTAAAACCCAATTTGCTTGCAGTACAACCCTACGCCTATAGCCATCAATGGCAAAACACCCATTGGTTTTAATGGAGCAGAATTGTAAGCTTGGACAGTCCAACTTGCTTTTTAAAAAATAAATAAAAAATGACTGACTTTCATTTCCTCCTGCAGCCAGGGAATGGTTTGGATATTCTGTTCTTTCGAACCCCTGGCTAAACCTCCAAAGCCAGCCATTGGTTGAGCGTGCCAAAAAGAACAGGAGTTCTTCCTGGCAAAGAGGGGTTGGGGGTTGGGAGAGACAGAGGTTGGACGAGCAGAATGTATCTGTGCAATGTAAAGCACTCACATCGTCACAACTTTCGCTGCGTTAGGATGCTACGGTTTGTTGATGGCTTTAAAAGTCTTCTGTTCACCGTTGCTAGACAATTGAAGGGGGTGTTTTTTAAAGGGCGAACAAAGGAAAACTACCCCGTTCTCCCCCCCTTTTTCTTTTATAAATAGTAATTGAGTAAAAATGTTAAGTTAGCCAGTGCCAAGGGGCAGGCATCCAGCATAAGAGTGAATTTCTCCATCCTGAGTGTGATTTTGAGGACTCGTTAAGGGAAAATACGCTATGCCAAGTGGCTGAAGTACCGTCAGTATCACCTAGCATGAACTATGTCTTCGCAAATGGTTGGTCTCAAAATGTCTCTCTGATAATAGGGATAATGGTATCGTACACACATCCATTTTATCACCGTGCTTTAACTGTTTTAAAATGCCATGCTAATCAAAGTCACCGTTGTCGTTCTTTTTAAACACACAGACACGGACACACACACACACACACACTCACAAGTAAGTACATTTCAAGACAGGCAAAAGCCCCAAAATTCAGAATCAGTTTTTCCTACAATGGTGCCAGTTGTCATAACGGCGTTGCAAGCAGTGCCGTTTGTGTTCGCGCTTGTGTTTTTAAAAAGACCCCATTGCTAAAATGGTTACATTCACAGCTTCTTTTTTATTTTGTTTGCAAAGAAAAAGAGAAAAGGGTGTGAGACCAATTGCCATGAACATCTTCTGTGCAAGCCACTGGTCAACAGGGAAATGTTTGGTTGTCCCTCCACCTTCCTGGCTTTCGTGGCTCTAAGCAAAAGCTTGAAAATGCAGCCATTATTCCTGGTCTGAATATTAGTAGACAAGAAGAGAATGCAACATTTATGGATTCCAAGGAACTGTGCAATATTATTCTTTAAGGTACCAGGGGGAAAGAAATCTCTCCCAGGATGTTTTGAGGTCCTATTTGGCTGTAACATTTGGGATTGCTAACTATCCTCTTTGGTTACACCAGCCATCCCCAACTGGGTGTGCTCTAGATGTGTGGCACTGCAACTCCCAGCATCTCCAGTTTGTGTTGGAATTGTAGTACAACAGAACTGGAGGGCACTTGGTTGAAGAATGCTGGCTTATACTATTCTAAACGCAAGGGGAAATCTGATCTCTGTTTTTGCACAGCACCCCTGCTTACCTTGCAGGGTGACTGTGGCTTGACGTTACAGGAGATATGTGGTGACGAAAACTACTTCATGCCATGTCCTCTCTTTTCCTACAAATGTGTAGTAAACCAAAACACATGGGTGCAGTGTCATTGTGTCCTGGATTTCCTTGCCTCCACAAGAATCAACCAGTGAGGTGGAGCAGGGATAGGATAGATGATGTCATGCAAAGCCATTGTCGGCACATGGCATCTTCATCATTGATGAAAGGGCCCATCGTTGACCTCTGCCCTCAGCCCAGGGCTCCAACGAGCACTGTGTGGCTTAGAGCCACCCTTTTAATTTGCTCCTGTGCTCCAGAGTGCCCACCAGCATAGTGTTGCCCCAGGGCATTTTGGGAAATATAAATGGTAATTCCCACTGGGACCTCTGTTCAACTTTCCCATAATACCTGGCCTTCTCTAGATGTGTTGAACTACAACACCCAGGATCCCCAGCCAGCATAGCCAAGGGTTAGGAATGCTGGGAGTTGTCTAAAACATCTGGAGAGCACCAGATTGGGGAAGGCTGCCCTAGAGTAAAGCTATATCTGGGTAATAATATGTCTAGGAAAATTAAAAGGTGACCTTAAGCTACTCATTGCTATAGGAATGCCGCTGCTCGCTGCCAAGTAAGCCTACTGAGACTTGATGAGTGTGTGTGTGATCAACGTGGGCCTAGGCCCCATCAAACCTGGAGCTGATGGCACAACCTGTGTTCATTTTACAAAATGTTATTGGGGAGAGGAGGAAAAATGAAGCTGATGCTTTCAGTGGCCACTACATAGCTACTTTGACGTATATAATCCCAGGTCATGTGGCTTTCAAAGATCTTACCACAACAATCAAGAAGAGTCTTAGGCACATTTCTCATGTCATACCCAGTCTGCACAATTTTGTGACCCGCCAAAAGCCTATCAGCCATGTTGTGGTGGCACACCAGATAGTTGATAAAGCTCTTCGTTTTGCTGCCTGATTGGATGGCAAAAATGAGAGTGGGGAGGAGTTTGTCTAGAACATGGCTGGGGATCCGTGCTACATGGCTGGTGATCCGTGTTTGTCTTAGGCCCTTTCTACACCATCTGTTTTTCGAGGGATCATCCCTGTGTGTCCTAATGATGCACCGGGGGTCTCGGGAGCAGGGAGGGATGATCCCTCCATTTCCCTGGGATAACTGAGACCTCAGTTATCCCAGTTTTACCTGTGGTCATGGGACGATCTCTTGGACATTGTCCAATGGGCCACCTCCCTCATTGAGCCTACCTATTAGCACCATTGGCAACAGCTGCTTTTGCCCCTCCTCCTCTTTCTCATCATTGCTACTTCTTGGCTGTTTGACAGACGCAGAGCTACTGAGCAAGTAGGCAGGGGCATCTACTGCTACTCCTTCTCACTTCCACCATTGTCTGAGCCGGAGTGAGAGGCATGGGAGCAAAGAGTTTGCGATGGTGAAGAGGAGAAGCAAGTCCAGGGGGTTCTTGTCAGTGGGCCTCTCCTGGTGTCATGTTTAGCCCTGCTCTCCCGGGTTGGAAGAAGGTGTTTCAGGTGATCAATCAGAATCAGACTCAGACTCTGAAGTAGAGGAGTCGGTGCCAAAAACAGGCCAGCCTGTACCAGTGGGGGAGAAAACTCTCACGGGTTCCTCACTAGCTGGGAGTGAACCCTCTCCAGAACTTATCTCCTCAAGGGCAAACAATACACAGTCAGTGGGATGCCAATATTCTTCCGAAGGAGAGAGCACGGACAGGTTAGCCGATCCTAGAATACGCCGCAGACTAAAATGGTCAGAGCGAAAGGAAGGTGAGAGAAAGTCAGCCCGGCTCACATCGCATCAGAAGCCGCCTCAGAACTAGTCTCTCTGAAGTTAATGTGTCTTGGGAAAAGGCTTTCTGTTCTTCTTGAAAGGACAATAATCTCGCTTAGTTTGCATAGTTTTGCCTAGGGGAAAGTTCCAAGAGATTAGACTTTCTTCAGGTAGAAGAGATGTTTATTGCTTAAATAAAGCTTTGTGGATTACTTAGCAGGCCTTGTTATTGTCTCCCAAGAAGGCAGGAGGTTCTGTGAAACCCGACACCTGGGGTTTGTGCCCTCGACAGGTGCCCGACCATTCCTACCTCGATGCCAGTCCCAACTGTTCATCATGGAATGTGCTCTATCTGCTGTTTGTGAGCAACTAACACATTAACTGTGTGATTCTTAGGAGACCATGTCATCATGTGTTAAATCCGTATTAAATTAATCATTAATGTGCTAACCTAAGCCTAACAAATGTGTGTTGTTTTGTCCTTGAGCCAATATTTTGGCTCTCTTTAGACCAACACATTCCCCTCTATCAGGAAAAGGCAAGTCAGACACCTGTTTCACTTCTAAGTGTGTTCAAGGTTGCAATCCTACATACACTTACCTGAGAGAATGCAAGATGTCTTACTTCTGAGTAGATATGTTTAGGATCGCACTGTAAGATGGCCACTTTACTCTTAAGTACATTTAAATAAAAATATGCTCTATTGAAATCCGTGGGACTAAGGACTGTCTGAGCAAACCTAGAAATTAACTCTCTGCAACATGAGCGCAGCCTGCTTTCATGGGGATCTGTAGATGGAGGCCAGTGTGTTTCGGATTGGGGCACCAGTGTGTCCTATCTTACCATAGGCATTTTAATATTGCTCCCATCTGATAGATGAGATTGGGGCACAGCAATTTGACCCACATCGTCCACAGCTGAGTTGGGATTTGAACTTCCGTCCACATTTTAATGGTGTAATTTCTGGCTGTGCCTCTACAATGTTGACTCTCTTGTCTTTTTCTTGTGCCTTCCAGTCTACCCTAATGTTATGTTGTCATAGCATCATTTAAACTGGTTTTAAGCACTTAGTTGATTTTAATGATTTAATTTAATACTTTTTACTTATATTTGGTAAATTTAATAGGCCAGACTAGCCTGGTATAATTCTACAATGCTTCCTCAATTTCAGCAGGAATCTCTTCATTAGCCATTTTACCTTTTATTCAACTCAAGTGTTGATAATAGTCTCATTTTATGCTCTTTGTAAAGTGCCATCCTATCATGATTTTACAGTTCACTCCTAATGTGTCTACTCAGAAGTAAGTCTCACTGTGCTTAATGAGACTTGGGGTGCAATCCTTTGCATGTTTAGACAGAAAAAGCCCTACAACTCCCAGCACAGACTAGGGAGTGCTAAGAGCTGTAGGACTTTTTTCTATCTAAACATGGATAAGATGGCATCCCTAGTCCCATCTAAGACTGTGATCTCATACATACTTGCCTGGAAGTAAGTCCCATTGTTCTGAGTGGAACTTACTTCTGAGTAAACATGCATAGGATTGCCCTGGAACTGTGCTTACAATTGCAGCCTTAGCTGCGATATATTACTCTTTTTCAGTTAGAAAAAATGTTGACTCATCGGGGACATGATAGAGATTTAGAGATTTCTAAAATGATGCCAAGTGTGGTAAAAGTGGTGAGGGACAAATCCCATCCCCCGCCCCTTCTCATAATACTAGAAGTCAGGGTCATCCAATTAAACTTGTTGGCAGTAGATTCAGGGACAGACAAAATAAAACACCTTTTCAAACAACTCATAATTAAGTTTATGTGATTTGCAAACAGCAGGTTGTCCACCTTTGAACTAGAGAAAAACCAAGGGCATGCTTTTTGGAGAATATGCATATTGCCTATAGAATTACAGTCAAGATACACTCATTCTCCAAGTCCTTTTGGAGATTATTCACATTACCCAGAGAATGTACAAAATGCAGTTAAGATACTCACATTCCCCAAGGCCTATTGGAGATTTTGCATGTTGTCTCGGGAATGTGCACAATTTTCTCTTCATAGTCAGAGAAAATGTGCACATTCTCCATGAGATGTGGTGAACGTGCGCAATGGCGAGTTATTATGTACATTAGCCGTTCAGCTCACAATACCCCTAACAGCTATATGAAAACTCCAAGTTCAGAGTCAATATACCATTGAATAACAGTTTATGAGGAACAAAAAGAGGACAAGAGCAAGCCGTTGCCTTCATGTCCTGCTTATGGCAACTGATTGACCACTCTGAGAAATAGGATTTATTGATTTGATTTGTACCCTGCCTGTCTACCAATAAATACCATTCAAGGCAGCTTATGGATGCTGAACAAGATGGACCTTTGGCCTGATGCAGCAGGTTCACTCTGGTGTCGTTATGTTTCCATACAGAGCCAGATCCTCATAATGTAGTTCTGAGTCTTAGGCAGACTGTATTCTCCAAAGAATGCTCGGACCTGGTGGTAGGCAAAGTTAGCCTGTTAGCTGGGATTTCAATAAATGGGAGTCTTACTAAAGTTTGGAATCTTTTACCAGAATTATTTTCTAAGGAGAAAAATGCCATATCAAGGCTGTTGCTTGAGGGAACACCTTAGCTTTCTTTGACTTTATCTAATTTTATCAGTGCTTGGCAAACTAATCAACATTGAGTGGTCTCTATCAGCGAATCAGGGCCAATGTCAAGGGTAGGCATAGTCAGGCACCTGCTGAGGGGCCCGTGCCCCTGGCAAGAGACCTCTGAAGTTGCTTCTCCTCTTCACCATTGCAGCCAATGGGTTCACCTGCCTTGCTCTGGCCTAGACAATGGTGGTGGTAAGAAGGAGGGCCAGTAGATGCCCCTGCCTATTTGCTCACTATCTCTCTGCCTTGTAAGCAAGCAAGTGGTAGCAATGATGAGAAAGAGAAAGAGGAAGCGGAGAAAGAACAGCTGGTGACAATGGTGGGGAGAAGGTAGGTCCTCTTCTCCCCTTTTTTTGGGGTGATGCACAAGTGGCCACTGTATCGGCAGATCCTCTGGTCCCAGGAGCTGAGAGGAGGGAAGGGGCAGAGGTAGACCCCTAACCCCAGGAGAAGTCCTTGCCTTGTCTGACATGTATACTTGAAGACTTACTTAGAGAGATGAACTGAGGTGTGGAGAAATATTTCAAAACAGGCACAATGCTACTTAAAAGTCACACCAGCTCTTTAGCAGTACCCTCCAAAACATTGATTCAAGCTTCTGAATTTAGCTTCTGCAATGGGTGGCCATCGGTCCTAATTCACTGACAAGTGACACTGTTGCACTCATGTCCTGATTGTGGGTCTCCCAGAGGCAGGTGGTTGGCCACTGTGTGAACAGAATGCCGGACCAGCTGGACACTTGGTCTGATCCAGCATGGCTCTTCTTAAGTTATTATTATGCCAGTCCTCTATTTGAAGACACTGTCTATTGGAAGGGCTGCCCAGTTCTTGTCTGGTTTAAAGATGAAGCACCACAAGAAGGGAAAGCAGGAGCTCTGAGGTGGCCCATCAAGAGCTAGCACCAAGAGTTAGTAGACAGAGCAAGCACACAAGTTACTCAGTCACAATCTTCACTCACTGTGGTGATATGTGCTGTATATATTTCCATTGAACTTAAAGTAATAAAGGCCCCATTCAGAAGACACTTTAAACCATGGCTTATTCACAATGGTTAAAGCCATGGTTTAAGGTCTCTTCTGAACAGGCCCTATTTCTAAATGTGCATCTATACATATACATTGTCATTTGCAAATTTTATGCAAATATGGGCTGTCTCTAGCCCTTTTGGGGGCTTTTCTTTTTCTTTTTTTGGCAACAGGTAAGTGGCCACCCTTCCTTAGCTGGGGACCAAAGGTTCCTGTTTGCTGCTTCTTATTTTTTAAAAAACAAAAGACTTTGATAAAATAGAGGTGGGCCAGACTATTTCAGGTGAGTGGCTCGTGACACTACAACCATGGAAAACAAATTAAAAATAAAAGCAGTCTTGTCATTTATGGAAGGTTGTTCTATAATGCCTCTGTCTGGGTTCACTGGAGCCCACTGAAGTGAAAGAAATTCCAAGCTGCTATTTGAGGGGGTGTCCTCTAAGCTGGGAATCATAGTACGGCTGCAAAATGCAGGAGAAAATTGTGAAAGAGGATATAAATAAATCCATTTGCAGTTGTTTATCCAGTGCTGGGTGTTTTTATTAGCACACTAGATCAGCAACAACAGTCAGATAGTTCAGAATGCTTTTACTCACGCAGTGTGGGAAGAGAAACTCTACCTCTCAATTTCGTCTGTGCTTGGCCCGTGATTTATTTTTTAATTTATTTTTGAGTGGAAATGTTCTGACATTCTGTCCCCATTAAGAATGAAGAAAACCGTTGGCACACCAGAACTTTCTTTAGGATGGAAATTCCATTTTTGAAGCAGATCTCAAGGGGTGGGTGGGGGTGGGGATATCCAAGGGTTGAATCTACCCTGATCGAAGCATAAATGTTGCTGTTTTGAGAGTTGCATACTGAATGAATTCAGCAGCTGTTTAAGTTTTCAGCTGCTGACCCAGTAGTCTCACAGAATATCATGCCTGACCTTGAGCTAACCAAGATCCCTAGAGGCTGTGTCTGAAATATTAACTTTTCATCCACTTGAGGGAAAGGGGGGGGGAGTGTTTGGGGGTTGGGAGGCATCCCCTTTCTGTGAACGTATTCCTTCAGCTTAATTTGGGAGCCTGCTATACTTTGCCTTCACCCTTTCACTTGTTGTATAATGTTTTCTTTTTCAGTCTCCACTGCTGTGGTCACCATCTTTCTTTACAAAAGACACATAGTTCTTCTTGTCAAATCAGCAGTGTTCTGTTCATAATTCTTTTAGCGCTAAAGAACATGCCGAAAGGAGGTATTGGGGGAGCTTTGACAAAACGTGCATGGAATGGATGGGCTTGAAAAAGGGCTGAATGTGACCCGAGGTGGCCGTAGAGATTTGTAGGTAAACCATGAAAAGAGCCCATTTAGGATTTTTAAAAAATTATTTATTTATTTAACTCAATGGGCTTCAGGGTGTTTTTTTGTTTGTTTTTAGAAGGGTAGGTTTCTTAGAATGTCAGCCAGTTGTCACTGAAGGATAAAATTTCCATTTAAATATATTTTAAACATGCCAGTCAACTAGTAGAAGATGTCACCGCCCCCACTTTATGCAGTGACTTAGTTTGGGTGTAATGCTATGCTATAGTTTAGCACTAGCCAGCTCCCACCTCCCCTCTTCTCCCTTCTGGCCTGGCTGTGAGAAGGATATTTGAGGCATCTGCTCCCATTTTTAACTAATCTTGCATTTTCATCATGTCTGAACAAAGAACTGTGGTTGGTTTTAACTGTGGTTTATTCAGAGACCAGGATTGTAGAAGAACTGTTTTATGTGGTCTTGTTTGGATAGACTATAGTTAAAGCTAACCACAGTTTGTGGTTCAGACATAACAACAAACTGTGGTTATAGGGTGACCATATGAAAAGGAGGATAGGGCTCCTCTATCTTTAACAGTTATATTGAAAAGGGAATTTCAGCAGGTATCATGCAGCACCTGGTGAAATGCCCTCTTCATCACAACATTTAAAGCTGCAGGAGCCCTGCTCTCTTTTGTATCTGGTTACTTTAGTATAGCCCTTGCAGCTTTAACTGTTGTGGTAAAGAGGGAATTTCACCAGGTGTTGCATGCATACAAATAACACCTGCTGAAATGCCCCTTTTCATACAACTGTTAAAGAAACAAGAACCCTGTCCTCCTATTCATATGGACAGCCTAAAAAAGGAAACAAATGCTTCCACTCCCCTCCTCATAGAGTGAGGGTGGAGATTTCACAATCTCGAAGCTTTTTCATTTATTTATTTATTACATTTATATACCGCCCCATAGCCGAAGCTCTCTGGGCGGTTTACAAAAGAGAGGAAAGACATCACACATGAAAAAGAGAACACACATTGGCATACAATTTTGATATGCTAATTTCAGAATTGATGGACAACTTCAAGCCCAGTGCTTCCTTCTGATGGGTCTTCATCTTTAAACAGGTTTTTAGTCTGTATAGGCCTTCAAACAGAGGATGACTTAAAAACAGAGGAGAATTCTCTGCTAGCCCTACCAATAGAGGAAGGTCCTCTGCAAAAGAGGCCACATGGCCACCCTATAGCAGAGTTTATTCTACACCAGTGTGATTGAATTTCACATCTCCCTAGCAGTCACACACTTGACCTAAGAGACTGAGCAATCCCTCACCTGCTGCAACTTGGGGTGCTTCCTCGTCTTTGCTCTGTTGTCCTCCAGCCCAAGTTTCCTGTAAATCTTTGTTTGAATAATGTCCCAGCTTTGAAACAAAGGCATGGCTTTGCATAGTGGTCGTGGACTAGAAGTTTAATTTCATTTCCAAGATTCTTGAATGATGCTTGATACCAAATCTCCCCTCTCTACTTTTCCATGTTGGTAGGAGCTTTGCCATGGACATAAGTGGAGCAGGTCTTCCCTCTGTTTCTTCAGGCATTCTAGGTTTCTTCAACCTCCTGAATGCCAGCATTGGAGATTAATGCTCTCCAGATGTAGCATGAATTAGCCGGCATTTTTCCAGGTCCAGTACATAAAACAAATACACAGGGCTCTATTTGATACCTGGGGGGAAAAACCAACCCCTCAAAGTCTAGGGACTTCTGAAACATACTTCATTGTAAATATTCATGATGCGTAACATGAATTTCATGATAACAACTTTACATGGATTTTCAGGGAATTGAAATCTGGAACTCTGCTTAAAAGTCAGCATAGCTACTCAGTTTTCTAACCTCTGGCAATTCCACGCTTCACAGCCTAGCTGACTGAAAGATGCCCAAATTTTTTTTCTGTATCTCCCTAGCTAGTTCATACACTGTTAGTCAGCTGTTCCTC
Source organism: Elgaria multicarinata webbii (assembly GCF_023053635.1). NCBI lineage: Eukaryota > Metazoa > Chordata > Lepidosauria > Squamata > Anguidae > Elgaria > Elgaria multicarinata. Next base: position 35,550,741 of record NC_086174.1, read on the forward strand.
AGAGCCCTCCATATCTTGTATAACATTTAACCACGCGCCTGTGCTGCCTCTAGGTTTTAAGGGCAAGATGCCCTAAATAGCCCCCCCCTCCTCAGTGAGTTTGCCTTCTTACTGCCTTTGTCATCAGCTCTTACTCCTCATCCTCTTTCTCATCATTGCTACCACTTGCTTGCTTGACAGGTAACGAACTAGGGAGCAGTTGGGACTATGGGCATGTCTAGATGGGGCGATATCCCAGGCATCGTCCGGGATCGTCCCTGTGTATCCACATGACACACAGGGGATTCCGGGAGCAGGGAGGGATGATCCCTGCATTTCCCCGGGATATGGCCTTACATATTTTTCACGGGTTTTCCCATGGTCCTGGGATGATCCCGAGACCATGGGATGTGTGGGCAGCCATCCCGGTATAGTCCCAGCTCCTCACGTTTACTCGCAAGGAGCCGGGAACTGGGCACAGAGCTCTGCAAGCGCTCCACGGACATCGGGGTTGGGGGGGGGGAGTGGGGTCAGGGCTTTTTAAAAAAACAACAACATTAACCTTTGCGCTGGAACGCTCAAGCTCCTGTTCCTTTTTTAAAAAATGGCGGGTGCGATGTCCTCTTCCTCATGGGACGTCACGCGCCACGTGTGGACTGAGGGAGACAATCTCGCAACCATAAAATCGCAAGATCATTTCCCTCCATCCCCTCGTCTAGCCATGCCCTATGTTGTCCTTGTCTTAGTAAACTCTTTATTCGTTTATGCTACTTATATGCTGCCCTATGACAAAGAGCTCTCAGGGTGGCTTAGGAAAACAATTTTAAACCAACCATAACATATGTAATACAATAGGTATCATGCGGTACTGAAACAACTGGCTTTGGGCCAGTCACAGACTCTCAGCCCGACCTACCTCGCAGGGTTGTTGTTGTGAGGATAACATGGAGAGAAGGAGGTTTATGTACGCCGCCTTGGGTGCCTTGGAGGAAAAAAAGTGGGATATAAATGCAATAATAAATAAATAATGAATAACAAATAAATAATAAATAACTAAAACTCCAAGGTAAGATCGGAAACAATATCAAAAAGCGAAGAGGGAAGCGTAAAACAACAGTGCTAGATGTAAAAAGCTGCAGGAAGATTTTAAAAGCCTCGGGAATAAAAAGGTCCTGAAAAAGGTATTGAAGCTGTCAATGGGCAAGCCTTCCAGGAAGGGCAGGCCACAACTGGGGTGCCATTACCCAAAAGGCCCTTTCTCTTGTAGCCTCACCTGGCAGGGGCTCCTAAAGACAAGCCTCCAATGAAATTTTCAGGGTCCAGGTACCCAAAATTTGCCACCACGATGTAGTGATGACCTCCGATCTGGATGGCTTTAAAAGTTAGTTAGACAAATTAATGGAGAAGAAGGCTGTCAATGGCTACTAGACCTGATGTCTGTATGCTGCCTCCAGTGTCTGAACCAGTATGCCCATGGATACTGGTTGCTGGGGAACATCGGCTGAAAGATGCTGTTGCACTCATGTCATTCTTGTGGGTTTCCTGTGGACAGCTGGTGGGCCACTGTGAACAGAATGCTGGACTAGAAGGGGCCTTGGTCTGATCCAGCATGACTCTTTACACATATGGGAAGAGACAATCTTTCCAATAACATGGCCCCAAGCTGATCTTCTGTGTCAAGGGAAACAAACAAACATGAACTTGACATAGAGAAAAGCTGAAAATAATTTGTGCCAAGAATTGACGCCCCATCTAGGATCACTGTAAAGACAGTTTCTCATTTCTTCTAGGAAGGGATTTATTTTTCATAAAAACATAAGAAGAGCCCTGCTGGATCAGACCAATGGCCCATCTAGTCCAGCACTCTGTTCACACAGCAGCTAATCAGCTGTCGGCCAGGGATCCTCAGAAGCAGGACATGGTGCAACAGCACACTCCTACCCATGTTCCCCAGCAAATGGTATATATGACCTTAATGCCACTGATACTAGAAGTTGCACTATGTGAAAAAGTACTTCCTTTTATCTGTCTTGAATCTCCCACCAATCAGCTGCATGGGGTGACCCCGGGTTCTAGTATTATGGGAGAGGGATAATAATGTCTCCCTATCCACATTCTCCACATCGTGCATTTTTTGTACACCTTATCAGGTCTTCCTTTAGCCTCAGTTATTTCTGAACTAAATAACCCTAGCTGTTAGAATCATAGAATCATAGAATAGCAGAGTCGGAAGGGGCCTACAAGGCCATCAAGTCCAACCCCCTGCTCAATGCAGGAATCCACCCTAAAGCATCCCTGAAGGCCTCTAGTGTGGGAGAGGCTACAACCTCACCAGGCAATCGGTTCCATTGTCGTACTGCTCTAACAGTCAGGAAGTTTTTCCTGATGTCCAGCTGGAATCTGGCTTCCTTTAACTTGAGCCCGTTATTCCGTGTCCTGCACTCTGGAAGGATCGACAAGAGATCCTGGCCCTCCTCTGTGTGACAACCTTTTAAATATTTGAAGAGTGCTATCATGTCTCCCCTCAATCTTCTGTTCCCCAGGCTAAACATGCCCAGTTCTTTCAGTCTCTCTTCATAGGGCTTTGTTTCCAGACCCCTGATCATCCTGGTTGCCCTCCTCTGAACACGCTCCAGCTTGTCTGCATCCTTCTTGAATTGTGGAGCCCAGAACTGTAACCTTCCCTCATAGGGGAGATGCTCCAGTTCCTTGATCATTTTTTAGTTGTCCTTTTCTGCACTTTTTCCAGCTCTACAATATACGTTTTTTAGGTGTGGTGACCAAAACACTACACAGCATTCTAAGTGTGGTCGCACCATAGGTTTGTATAAAGGCAGTATGATACTGGCAGTGTTATTCTCGTTTCCTTTTCTAATAATGCCTAACATGGAGTTTGCCTTCTTTACAGTGGCCGCACACTGGGTTGACATTTTCATTGAGCTGTCCACCACAAACCCAAGATTTCTTTCGTGGTTGGTAACTGCCAGCTGAGTTCATATCAGGTTATACTTGGTTGAGTCCCTGTCCCCCAACATGCATCACTTTGCACTTGCTTACATTGAACCACATCTACCAGCTTGGAGAGATCCTTTAGGAGCTCCTCACAATCCCTTTTTGTTTTAACCACCTTCAATAATCTGGTGTCATCGGCAGACTTGGCCACTTCACTGCTCACTCTTAATTCCAGATCATTTATGAATGAGATGAAAAGAATTGGTCACATACAGACCCCTGTGGGACCCCACTATTTACTTCCCTCCATTGGGAGAATTGAGCATTTTTTCCTACTCTCTGCTTTCTGTTCTTCAACCAGTTACTGATCCATAAGAGGATCTCTCCCTTTATTCCATGACTGCTAAGTTTGCTCAGGAGTCTTTGGTGAGGGACTTTATCAAAAGCCTCTTGGAAGTCCAAGTAAACAATGTCCATCACATCTCCCTTGTCTACATGTCTATTGACATTATCAAAGAACTCTAAAAGATTAGTGAGATGGGACTTACTTTTGCAGAACCCTTGTTGATTGTTTTTCAGAAGGACTTGTCCTTCTATATGCTTACTAATTTTGTCTTTAATAATGCTTTCAACCAGTTTATCTGGAAAAGACGTTAAACTAACCGGCCTGCAATTTCCTGGATCCCCCCTGAATCCCTTTTTCAAAATTGGTGTTACATTGGCCATCTTCCAGTCCTCTAGTACAGAGGCTGAGCTTAGGGACATGTTACATATTTTGTTTAGAAGATCAGCAATTTCATATATGAGTGACTGCAATTACAGCCAAAGGTTCAATGTCTTTATCTGAATTGTGTGCAGATGCTTGATACAGTCTGGCACAAGGCAACCATGCATCAAATGCCAAGAGGAGACTGCTTGGAGACCTCACATTCCAAACCTGTTTCCTTGCAAGTGTAATATTTACTAGGTTCCAGGAATGCAGAACAAAAAGAAGAGGATGGGTGGGGGAGAACAAAAGATTGAATCTGATTGTAGAAGTGGCCATTGCTTTTGTTGAATTGGCATTGTGTTGTTTTCCTTGGTTAGACAACACTGATTCCTCACTCCTAGCTTTCAGTTTCTAATCCCTTGTGTCCAGAAAGAGGGCAAACGGATATTTGCATGGGAATTGTGCTCCTTCTTCAGCGGTTTAGCAGAAAACAAGACATGCAGCCCCTAAAGTAGGCAGGCTTCAGGCATGCAGGATCTGCATTGGTTGGTTGGTTGTTTTTTTGGGTTGATTGATTTTTATTCTAGAACCCCAAGCTTCACCAACTTTGAGCCTGATGCAAAAGGGAGACCCTACTAATTAAAGGATAATGAACCCAGGAATTTGTTTTGTTTTGAGCATTGAACAGATCTCGCTGTCCCTCCCCAAAAATGCATGCCTAGTTATTCCAAGCTCTCTTTATTTCAGCAGTAAAATGTAGGGTCATAAGAACATAAGAAGAGCCATGCTAGATCAGACCAAGGCTCCATCTAGTCCAGTACTCTGTTCACACAGAGGCCAACCAGTTACTGACCAGGAACCCACAAGCAGGACACAGGTGCAACAATTATAGTTAAATAATTGGAAGTCATAAATCCTGGCTGATCTGTTTTCTGTATTGAATTATTGTGATACTTCTATACCGCTGAATATAATAGAATCCCTTTGTGGTTCACATATAAGTATTAAAATCACATTTAAAAGGCAATATTAAAAACAATTCCAATTGCAGTAATAGTACAGAACAATACAAGGAACAGTAAGATGGCTGAATTATAATTAAATCAAAATTACAATCTACTGCAAATCACCCAGAGGTTTACCAGTAGACCCAAATCTACTTGCCCACCTCTGCCTTAAATAAAAGATAACATGGTGAATTGGCATCCTGTGTCAATATCACTGCTTTTCCTATATGGACTGTGCTATCCATATGTAGCCAGTAGCTCCTGGTTACTTCTGAGTGGTCTGGCTGGGCCTTGGAACTAATTTATTTGTTTATTTATTGCATTTTTATACCGCCCAATAGTGGAAGCTCTCTGGGCGGTTTACAAAAATTAAAACCATAAAAACCATTCAAAATATAAAACAAACAGTATGAAAGCATAATATAAAATACAATATAAAAACACAAAAATATAGGGCTATATATAGAGGATACTCTTATGTCAGGAGAAGACTTTTCACAGCCCTGCTGTTTGACATTCTGTTATTTGCGGGGGGGGGGTCATTTCACAACTGAATGGCCTGCTTTTCAACCATTGTTCTCCAAGCAGGTTACAGTTAAAAGAAAAATACAATACCAATAATATTACAACAATGTTGGGAGCCACCACCGAAATACATTGTTCTGTGATAGCCTCCAGTATGTCAGTTGGTGGGAGTGTGTCTATCTCCTCCTTTAGCTGGAGATGGCCAAGCGATTGAGATTCCTGAGGAACAGCAGTGTTTACCTGTTGTAGCAAAAAACAACAAGAAATCTTTTGGCATCTTGAACACTAATGCATTTATTGTGGCACCATCTTTCATTGGCTATACATATCAATAATGATGAGCTGTACTTTTATTACAAACAAGTTCAACATGTTGTTACATTAACTTGTTACAGAATTAGTGTAATCCTATTTTGAGAATGGAGGCAGAATATTTATGAATCTTCTGCCTTCTTACATTTTTTATGTCTGCTTGCAGTCATCCCCCATTTGTTGCTGCTTGTGTGCTTGTTTTTGTTTATTTATTTATTTATATAATTTATAAACCACCAGTTTTCCTCCAAGGAACCCAAGGCGGTGTACATAATCCTCCTCCTCTCCATGTTATCCTCACAACAACCTTGTGAGGTAGGTTGGGCTGAGAGTCTGTGACTGGCCCAAAGTCACCCAGTGGGTTTCAATGGCTGAGTGGGGACTAGAACCCAGATCTCCCGACTCCCTGTCCAACACCACACTGGCCCTTGTTGTTAGTGTTGTGAATGTGCGGTTTCTTTTTAACATGAAAGGGCTTCTTCACTGAGTGATACCAACAATCAGGCATCATGTTGTGAACATGATGATACACAACACACATGTAAGCCCTTTTCATGCATTCTGCATGCACAGGGTTACCACATGTGTGTAGATGTGTGTTTAGATAGAAATCCCCATTCATGCTCTTTACCATCTTGTCAGGTAATTGCAACTGGATTGGGAGAGCCCCAGTCTGGTTGCCTTGGCAACTTGGATGCATTTTCTCTTCCCTTGAAAACCCTTCCCCTTATAAACAATTTTGCACCTTTCAGAAAGGGGTGTTGCAAATCGCCTTGAGGGGTGGTGGTGCATTTCATAGCAAAAACGGCTTGCAAAACATACACTCCCATGCCTATTCAACATCGCTAGTTCTTTCACTTGTCAGGGCCAGCACTGAAAAACACAGTGCTGTGTGCTGTCATCTAGGAATCGGAAGTGGAATTTTCTCCATGTGTCTTGGCTATCCTTAACTGCTGTCATGCGTGAACAAAATTGGATTGGTACTGGTAATTAGGTTTACCATCTCTTCTCAGTAACCCATTGACAATGGAATAAATTTATTTGTTTATTGCATTTTCATAGCCGAAGCTCTCTGGGCGGTTCACAAAAATTAACCAGCCCCAAATAAAAGAACCCATGCACACACACACACACACACACACACACACAGTGTTAGGCTAGTTTAAGCCTGTGCAGACAATAACCTTTAGTGTAATGTATGCATTCGCTCCAAATATGTCTTGCCACAAGGCTTTCCAAGGGTGGAGATGTGGAGGGTAAGCACTTTCGTCATCGTTGGAATACTTGCATTCAATAACAGGTCTAGCAAATGTGATGAGCATCAGGGCAATTCATAAAATACAGGGCTTGAAGAAAAATGAGCATGTTTCGCAAAACCACCTACGTATTTTGTGTCCCAACAGATGACAGTTTCAAATAGTGCCTAGTAAACTGTAACATTAGAAGAAGCTGGTTCTCATTCAGCTGGACTCTGTTCGACTTGACGACTCCACAGATGAAAAAAAAATGCTGTCATTCCAAAGACAATGTGTTACAATTGTACGCAACGTTTAATCATTTTCCATTCATTTAACTAGTAATTAGAACCACAACACTGGGAGCGGTTGCTGTAAGCCGCTTTCGTTTATGAGTCTGATCTGTGCCAAAAATCTTGCGTGGCGTTGGACCATCTTGGGATTCTGAACAGAGACCAGCAATTCTCGTTTTCCTCTGCTAGTGATGCCGCCATTTCCCATACTTTCTAGAACTATATGGAATTGTGGCAAACGACAGGTTATCCTGGGTCTAGACAAGGCAGTTGGCATTTGCAAGGTGCCACAAAAATGCTTTCATGAAATAATAACTCGTAAGCCAAAGAGCAGGAGAAGTTTTATTGTAAGGGATTAATTAAGGAGGGAAGTGGTTCACTGCTCAGACTGAGGAGAGAATAAGCTGTTCTAACTGAAAGTCTGTCCACACCTCAATCATACCACCAGTTCTGTGGTGCAATTATCACTGGAATTGACTTTACCCCTGTAATGTCTGCACTACCCTAGAGGTAGTGACTTCTCAGTTAAACTTTTGCTAATGCTAGAGTATCTGTCGGCAAATATTGTGGTTTGTACTTTTTATTGCAGTGGAAACAATTATGGAAAGTGATGTACTGGCAATCCTATATAGGTCTGTGAATGTTTTTGCAGCCTTAGTTCCTGCTGTTTTGGCTGGCCATACATCGTAGGGAGACAAACCTGGCCCAGATCGACACCTTGGGTCAAATCACTACAATTCCATCATGGCAACACTATATCCCTCTTGCACATTTATACCTCGTAGGACTCAATGGCATTTGTTGTGGTGTTTTGGATAATGTGGAATAAAAAGCAGGAAATAACAAAATGAAAGCAGTATATGGAATGTGTAATGTGCCCCATTAGTCCACTTCAAGACTGCTATAAAACAGTAGTGTAGATCTAGCCCTGGTTCCCTGATGGAGTGTACCTGTATGATACACATCTTTGCAAAGATGTATTTGTTCCATCCACATGATGAACATGTGTGATAGTCAGAGTGGTGCTCAAGTCTCATCTTCCTGAATCTTTCTGCTTTTCCCTATCTCATCTAAGCAAAGATTTTTAAATAGTCATTAACTCATTGTTTCAGAGGAGAAATAAGTGAACAAAATCTACAGTAACTAAGGAAGGAAGCTTTAAAAACAGAACAGGAAATCTGGACATATTTACGGTAGCAACTACTGGTATATGTATATTGGTGCATGCAGGAATGTGTACTTTTATGGACAAGACATATAAATACAGACAAATGCCCTTCAAAACTAATAGTGTACCAATCAGTTCCCCTTTATTTCTTTTTCTTGAGCAAAAATAGTCTTTTCTCTAGGGTGAACACAGGCAACCTACAAAGTGATGAACCCCATTCTAATCTTTTCAGCATTGTCAACCTGTAAATATTTCATTTATTTAAATAAGAGAGCAATCCTATGGCCTGTAGACAGAGGCCTTAGCTAGACGATCCCCGGGATCATCCCTGTGCATCCACATGATGCACAGGGGATCCTGGGATCATGCCCTCCACTTTAGGCCTGCTTTTTCCATGGTCTCAGGCTGAGCGAGACTGCATAACATGTGGCCAGGCGTCGCTGTTTGTTCCAGCTCCTCGAGGTTTGTCCTGGCTCCTCGCAGTTCCTCAAGGGTGGGGTGGGGTGAGCGGGGATTTTTTTTTAAAAAAAGGACTTACCTTTTGAGCGCAAGTCCTCGTGTGCTGCTTCCTTTTTTAAAAAAAACAAAACAAAATGACAGGCGCCTCTGAGGTCATCACGTGCCGTGTGTGAACAGAGGGGGAGAACTCGTGAAAAAAATATCACGGGATCTTCACCCCTCCATCCCGCTAGATCTAGCTGATGCCAGTGTCTGGGGACCATAGGATTGTTCATTTTCCTGGCTCTGAGGTTGGAGACAGGGCTCCGATCTCGGAGCTAGTAAACTACACTCCCTGCACTCTTCCCCTTGTAGCTGGTATGGTGAGAACTGCACCAGTGACCTCTCTGCACTTGGAAACCTGAGTGCAGAAACAGGGAAAAGGCTTCTAACTGGGGTCAAGGAGGGGAGAAGACTGGAGAACCTGCCTTACTCAGCTTCCTGTGCTCACCCCATCCTCCTTTCCTTCCACTCTGAAGTGCAAGTAAAATTCAAGGCAGCTGTTGCACAAAGGCAAGGATTGCATCCATGCTCCACCCACCCCACAATATGATACAGGGCAGCCTCCAACTTTGGACATTGCCGACTATCAACATAGGATTGCACCCTAAGAGTGTATTTTCTTTTATGACTTATTCTTTATTCAAAAATTTCAACAAAAGAAAAGAAAAATGGAAAAATGTAGCTATATAGATTTCAATATATCAATTTCAGTGCATACGTTTGAAGTGTGTGTGTGTGTGTGTGTGTGTGTGTGTGAGAGAGAGTGAGTGAATATAGGGTTCTAAGAACTATACATAAATTTCAACAAAAGATATTGAAAGCGTTGTAAGGTCTTCGGTCCTTCGCATTAGAGGAGGTGAATGTTTATTTTTCAATGTCGTAATATAATTCTTTTAGCTGTCAGAAGGGTGTGGAGGATCCATTTGCCCTGACCATAGGTTAACTTCGAGGAAGCAGAAAGATAATTTAAAAGAGGATGTAGAACAGTAAATATTAAGGAGTGTTTCAATACAAAATTTATCCCTATAATTACCTCATCCCAAAAAAGAGTCAACTATTGGGCATTGCCAAAAGAAGCATTAGCGGTGTCACACCTCCAACAATTAGCTGACTCAGATAAACTCTTATTAAAGAGACATTGTGTTTTTATTTAAACCCTCCCATCTTCTGGCAGGTCTTGGGACGGGGTGGATCTGCCGCCCTGCAGTTCCCCAGTCCCCCTTTGGATTGCTCTGACCATAAATTGTACATTCTGCTATTCAGTACATATATTTCCAGGGTAAATAACAATGTGAGTAATAAATGCCCACCCCCACTATGAAAGACTAAATAGAAAATTTAAAACAAACACACCTCTGAACAACAGCATAAGATGGGGGAACAAAACAAAGCAGAAGTATAAAGCAACAAACAATAAAATACCTTGGGAAAATACAAGAGCCTGTCTGGCTAGAAGGTATGAGTCTATCTCGGGAGAACATTCCAGAAGGCCAGGACCAAAACTGAGAAGGCCCTCTCCTCAGTTCCTTCCCATCTTACCTCAGACAGCAGGGTTTCCAGATCAGGGCCTCCATTGGTGACATAAATGCACAGGCCAGATGATGACATGGGTCTAGGCATTCCTTCAGGTTCCTAGTACCCAGGCCATGGAAGGGTTTAAAAAGTAAGTACAGCCACTTTGAATTGTGTTTGAGACCCACTAGAGCTCCTTAACTGGCAGCAACATATATTCCCTATGGCCAGTTAGCAGCCTAGAGGTGCTATTCCCTTCCCTTCCTGCCAGCAGAACACAGTTCCTTCTACATCTTGGCCCTGGGTGCAGATTTTCATTAGACTCTCATTCCCCCCCCATCCCCTTTATGGGCTCTGATCTCCTCTGCCCTGTTTTCCTCTGGTCTCCACCTCCTCCATCCTTTCTTCTCTAACTTTCCAGCACTGCTTCTATCACTTTGGTAGGTATGATCAAAATGACACCCACAGTCAAGGCCATAGTCACACTTGCTTGATTATTTTGATAGAGGGGCTGGCTGGGGTAGGATATGTATGTGTGTGCTGTAACTCAATAGTGGGACGCATGCTTTGTTTTGCAGGCAAAGACGCCAAGGGTTGCAGGTTCAATCCCTGGCATCTTCAGATAGGGCTGAAAACATCCTGGTCTGAAACCCTGGGGAGTCACTGGTAGTCAGTGCAAAAACCTAGCTGGATCATTGGTCTGATATAGAATAAAGTAGTTTCCTATGTTTATCAGTGCTCCTGCTGGAGGGATACTGATGCTGAAGCATACAGACAAGGAGATTTGAGGCTATCTGTGGGGAATTTGCTTACTTGAATGTGTTTCTGTTTTTTGACCTGCTGAATCCAAATCTGTCTGTACCTTACTCCAGCTAGTTTATGCTGTTAAGAGGTTTATGCCATCCTTAATTTTATGGTCAAGGTTTTATAGTCATTGATTATATGGGCAAGTCCATAATAGAATCGTCATTATTTTTGGCTATGACAGTGGTCCTCCAGTCAAGGCTGTGGAAGCTAGTGTCAGCCTTGGATAGCTCCTTTCGAGTTCAGACTGGTTCTGAATGAAACCTGGAGCAGATTCACTGCCCCACGGACATCAGAGCCACCATTGATAAGAAACGTCACTGAATGATAGGAAGAGAAGTTTTATCGTTAATGGCCATTCAGTTGAAAATGAAGAGTGAAGAACATTTGGCTTGTAAGAGTAACACAACATGATTTCTGAAGGCATTAGCTACACACCTTCATGCAGGCAAATTCACTATCATGCAAGCTTCAGTTGATGCTGATGAAGAAAATTCTGAGTTCTTTACCACAATTGTGTAAGCAAGTGATAATGCCTGAACATTCTAATTGACTATAATAATAAAAGGGGATGTCTGTCTGTCTGTCTGTCTGTCTGTCAGTGCCATAGCTCCAGGACCATGAAATCTAGACACTTGGCATTTATACCAAGTCCTCCCTCCCCCAGATGTATGCCTCAGGATTATTTGGCTTTTAAAATACATTAATTGATTTAATTTAATTTAATGGCTCAGAGTATTTGAAACCTGCTGCACCATCTTGAGTCACTAGGTGGCAGTCTTCCCTAACCAGCATATAATTCTGCAGTTGATACCGGATAAAGCTAGTGCAGACTAATCTGAGGTAAAGAGTTATATGGCTGATGTAGGGCAGCCCCACCCTCAGGGGAGCGGAGTGGACAAGGTGGACACCATGTGTCCCACTCTGACAGCTGCATAACTTTGCTCGAAGGCTTCACTATATCACTCTATTCCAACCCATGTGAAGTCAAGTCCATTTGCATCTACATCAGGGGTGGGCAACCAGTGGCCCTCCTGATGTTGTTGGGTTGCAACTCCATCATCTCTCACAATTAGTCATTCTGGCTAGTGCTGATAGGAGTTGCAGTCCAACATCATCTGACAGGCCTCAAATTGTACACCCCTGACTTACCTTATAATTGGCCCTGTCAAAGGACTTTTAACTACAAATGTGGTTACATTGCCAAGACTTCTCTCCCCCACGTTGATTCTGACAAAAAAAACCAAGCCCTGGTTTCATAAGAAGAGGGTCAATAGTTACTCTTCTTACTGTATAAAATATAAGGCACTATTGAAGCATGCTGTGCTGAGGGAAAATTAAATTGAAAACATTTTGAATTATTTAGAGAGCTAAATAAACTTTCCCTAAATCCAATTTTCTCCAGCAGTGTCACAAGAACCACAAAGCCGTCATCCATGACAAACTTAGAAGTGTTGAAATCAAGAAAATGGCAGTAAAAACACATTCTCAAGCTATTTCACAATTCAGCTTAGGCTCTTTAGACTGCTGTATTTATGTGTCTCCACCTAAGTGCAAGGAAATCCAACCCAAATCTGGGTTCTTCCAACCTTCACGGTGTTGTTGTTCTGTAAAATAGCATTACAAAAAGAAAGAAAGAAAGATAGAAGGAAAGCATGAAAGAAGCATTTTTACTGTTTCTTGAGTAATGTCCGGAGATTTTCAGCTAATTGGAAATTAATGTGCATGGGATGCGTAGATAATAAAATCAGGGTGAATGGCATAGATGATGATGGTGATGACAATGATGATAATGATAAGGAAAACCTACGCACTTAAAATATATAACCAAATGTCATTGTGAGGACTCTCTCAGAAACCAGTAGAATGAATCAAGTATTTTAGAACTTTTAAAAAATCAAGTCCTGTGGCTGATAGGAGGGAGAAAATAAATATGGCTTTAGTGATAAAAATGATTGCTCTATTAGATCCCTCTATCCATCCACAATGGAAGGGTATCTGTAATACCATCCTGCCAATGTACTTCAACACTTTATTGGGGCGGCCTGTTGCAGAACACGGAGGCCGTTTCTACACCTGTCTTTTTCCCCAGGATCGTCCCAGGATCAACCCTGTTCATCCAAATGTTCATCCAAATCATTAGGTGTAGAAAGGGCCGGAGAAAGAAAGAACCCAGCCTGCATGTCATTTTGCTTGTGTATTCTAATTCTTGATTCCCTGACCCTCTTCTGTGGCCACTATTTCTTGTTTCCTTTCCTTTAATCCAATCACGGTGGCCATATTAGTCTGGGATTTCCCAAATTTCGAGGCCTTTTAGGAGATTTTTGTTTTTGCATTTTAAAAAAATGTTTCTTGACCTGCTGAATCTGTCTATAACTAAGCAATACACTTTAGCATTGATCTTAAAACCAAGGGAGCAGCCTTAATGCCATCAATGTGCCCTTGGAGCCAACACTATTTAACCAGTTTTGATGAAATGTGAAGGCAAACTAATATTAGGTCTAGCATTTGCCCCTAAGAGTTTTAGAAGATTAAGTTGAAAAATTTCAAAATGGAAACCACTTCATATCTATTTTGGGAAAGAACACAAACACAAAATGTTACAAAACCAAATGATTTAATCATAGAGTATTAAAAGACATATGTTTGGCAGAATAGATCAGCTTTCGGTGACACTGTGATGCTGAGCAAATGGAAATTAAAAAATCCAAAATGGCTGCCAAAATTGCTACATCTCAGTTAAAGCTGAAATATATGAATCATTTTGTAACTATATGAACAAGAAAATGTTTACAACTACAGGAATAGCACCTGATATATAATTATAATTTAAATAGAAATGCACTGAATCTAACCATAGTGTGGAACACTGTGACCAGTATAGAATTAGAATTATAGAATTACAAAATAGCAGAGTTAGAAGGGGCCTACAAGGCCATCAAGTCCAACCCCCTGCTCAATGCAGGAATTCACCTTAAAGCATACCTAACAGATGGTTGTCAAGCTGCCTCTTGAATGCCTCTAGTGTGGGAGAGCCCACAACCTCCCTAGGTAACTGGTTCCATTGTCATATTGCTCTAACAGTCAGGAAGTTTTTCCTGATGTCCAGCCAGAATCTGGCTTCCTGTAACTTGAACCCGTTATTCCATGTCCTGCACTCTGGGAGGATCGAGAAGAGATCCTGGCCCTCCTCTGTGTGACAACCTTTTAAGTATTTGAAGAGTGCTATCATGTCTCCCCTCAATCTTCTCTTCTGCATGCTAAACATGCCCGGTTGTTTCAGTCTCTCTTCATAGGGCTTTGTTTCCAGACCCCTGATCATCCTGGTTGCCCTACTCTGAACACACTCCAGCTTGTCTGCGTCCTTCTTGAATTGTGGAGCCCACGTACTCATCATGAATGTCCCCAAGGAGAGTCCAAAACTTTAGGCAACAGTTCTAACACTTTCCATCTCCACCAGGATCTTTTGTAAAGCTAATGGTCTTCATAATTCTTTCAAGGCCAGGTCACACCAAAATATTTTGCATTACAACTGGGAACAAATTGTCGGGACTAGAAATAAGAACTTTAATCAGAAATCTGCTGGCATTTTGGGTATTTTTGTCCCATCCCCTTTTGCCTCAGCCCTGTCCTCACCCCTTTGCCTTATGTCATACTCACCACTAGAATGTGTCCTCCAAGAACTTCTCCAAAATGAAATTTGGCCATTGGACTGAGAGATTTTCAACATTCCTGATGTATACGATCGCTTTGTAAATACCTAAACAATCCTATGACCCTCAAGTTACCCACCCACAGTCGCAACTTTGCATGATTCACAGGTCAGGGTATTTTTTTTTTAATTTTTTAAAAAATCTATCCAGTATTATTTACTGTGACTGGCAGTGGTTCCCCAGTCTCTCTGACTGGGCTTTTCTTCGTCACCTGCCACCTGTTCCTTTCACTTTGAGATGCTGAGAGTTGAACCTGGGACTTTCTGCATGAAAAGCATGTGTTACATCTCCTTATTGTGAAAACACCTCCACAGTAGTGCCTTATTCAGTAACACCAAGGATAGACTCCTCTGAGAGTAGGTAATTCTTACTTTCAGGCATTCTAAAAGTAAGATTTTTATTTATATATTTCAGATGTAAGAGTCAAGTGTGCTTCCAATTTTAATTCATTAAAATAATGTGTTCTTCAGTCAAATCCTCCCAGAACATTTGAAGCAGGGGCTGGGGGATGCGGTCCATCTTTGTAGCTGAGAGGAGTGGTGCCATTTCTGGAAACTTAGGAAGTTCCCTCCCAACTGCTGGATGTCCACCAGAATCCTCAAATATTATGACCTACATACTGAACTGAGAATGTTTGTGTAGCTCTCAGCTAGTTCTAAGAGGAATTCTTGACGCCAGGTTGCCCTTCTCTGCTGCCCGATTCCTTATTTTTAGAAGGCCTGAGCAAATGGACAGGCAGGAACCCGTCAGAAGTGAATCGATAATGTGTGTATGACCTAGCAGAGAGTGTTGGCAACTCAGTGAACTCAGAAGGAAACATTCTCTTTTAAATTTTATAAAAGGAAAATATCCCAATTCTGCATCCTGATTCCCCGTGGTTATATGCAAGTGCAGCCTGGTGCTGTCCAGATGTGCTGGATCACAACTCCTAGCATGCCCAGCTCAGTTTGGGGAGCTGCAATCCAACACATCTTGAAGGCACCAGCTCTGGGAAGTCTGAAGAAGTGGTACCCACAACAAAAGGTGGGATTTTCACTGTTCAAGATCCCAGCCCCTCCCCTCTATTTTCCCTCCCACTAGTTTCTGCCTCCCCCACCCCCGCTGCAACAGTCAGTCAGCATTCTGTGGCAATAGAGCATGTTTAGCATATAAAATATTGGATCAGTCAAGAGCTGGGCACATGATGAAGCCATCGAATGACTCAAACATGGATCACACACAATCCCCATTTCCAACATAGCAGTTTGGCCGTGTAAACTGGCCCTTAGGTTTGCCAGGGTCATTGGCCTCCAAGAGACTCTTGAAACACATTTCTGAAGTGACCAGAAAAGGAGAGTAAGGCTGCAATCCTATGCATGTTTCGATAAAAAAAAAGCCAGCCAGTATGTTTAGACATAGCTGGCTGAGGGATTCTGGAAGTTGTAGGACTTTTTTTTTGCCTAAACATTTTTTTGTCTGAACATAGGATTGCACCCTAAGGGGGAATATGATGGAGGTTTATAAAATTTTCTATGGAGTTGAGAAAATGGGACCATTCAGTGAAAAGGATCATCAAGAGATTCAGGAGAGACAAGAAAAAGTACTTCCTCACACAATGTTAATGTGTGAAATTCCCTGCCACAAGATGGCCACTGACTCCGATGGCTGAAAAAAGGGATGTGGACCAAGGGTAGGCAACATGGTGTCTTCCAGATGTTTTTGATTACAATTTCTATCATCACTGACCACACTGAGAGGGGCTTATGAAAGATGTAGGCCAAAATATTTGGGGGGCAACAAATTGCCTACCCCAGATCTAGACTAATTCAGTAGCTACTAGCCATGATGGCTATATGCCATCTCCTGGTTCAGAGGCAGCATGCTGGTCAATACTACTCATTGGGGAGCAAGAATTGGGAGTGGGCTTCCCAGAGGCATCTGGCTGGCAACAATGGATCACTGAATTAGATGCAGCTTTGCTCTGATCTAGCAAGGCTCTCCTTAAGAGTTTAAGAAGGCCAGGCCATGGCATGTTATATCCAGCTTCTTGGCCCTGCCTGCACTGTAAACATTCAGCCCACTTTCAATAAGCCTGAGCTACGTGTATCTGAGTTCATGGCCCAGCTAAAAGCTGGAAAAGGCCACCTCTGAAAAAGTTAAAACAGTGCAAGGGGCATTGGTGTCACGGAGAGATTAACAGCCACTATCCGTGACATACTTTGACAGCTTAGACATAGGGTTGCATCTAGTGCTGTCCTTCCCCCAGCAAAATGGATGCTGTTGGTGGATTGAATTTCACTTCCCCGCACCTGCAGCCCACCATGTGTGTCCAAACTGCTCCAGAGGATTGGGAGACCCTACAGAGCAGATTTTGGGGGGGGGGGGCGGGTATGAGGGGGGAGAAGGGGGAAGTGTAATTTCTGTTACGCGAATGGAAGTTTGCTCACAGAATATCAGATTTAGCCCATAGTTCAAATAACATAGCTGTCTCTTCCCTAACTTGTATTGTATCACTGTTTTTTTTAATTAATATGTGATAGTGACAAATGCTCTTGGCAATTGACCTAAAATGTTAAAAACTACATTTCTACTGCTTCAGAACCTGGCCCAGGAAGCCATATTGGCCTCGGACTCCCATCTCTCACTGCAGGTGCATCCTGTCCGCCTCCTGCAAGTTCCCCATTAATGCAGCTGGGATCCCATGGTTCCTATGGGTCTGTGGCTGACCCAACACTCCTCTTCCCTCCTACTCTTAATCCTTCAGGGCTTTGAAGAGCGGGATATAGGCAACATATTGAGAGATATAGATGTGCCAAAAGGTTTATATGCCGAACACACAGAGATAGATTTATAATAGAAACAACATATTCTGTTAGTTTGCTGGATTCAGTGAAACTGCCCCCGCTCCCCCTGCCCCAGGAATAGTTCTCTTTAGAAAATTGGCATACCTGAAGGCCAGTTTCACCCTGGAGAAGAGAAGATTGAGGGGAGACATGATAGCACTCTTCAAATACTTAAAAGGTTGTCACACAGAGGAGGGCCAGGATCTCTTCTCGATCCTCCCAGAGTGCAGGGCATGGAATAACGGGCTCAAGTTACAGGAAGCCAGATTCTGGCTGGACATCAGGAAAAAACTTCCTGACTGTTAGAGCAGTATGACAATGGAATCAGTTACCTAGGGAGATTGTGGTCTCTCCCACACTAGAGGCCTTCAAGAGGCAGATGGACAACCATCTGTCAAGGATGCTTTAGGGTGGATTCCTGCATTGAGCAGGGGGTTGGACTCAATGGCTTTGTAGGCCCCTTCCAACTCTGCTATTCTATGATTCTATGATTTTGGCTGGCCAGAAACATACCAAAATGAAATAGTTGAGGGAGGTGATGGGAAGGAAAGTTAATACCCACGACAATAAAGCCCCCATATCAGAAAGCCCTCCTGTAATTGGATTTTGATTGGGAGCAATGGAAACACCTCTCAATCTTGGAGCCAACCCTGTACAGAGGCAACTGATAGGGGCATCTGCTGGGACCACAGCATCCAAAAGTAAGTCATGGATGGGGCTGGAGAAGCTTTGTGGGCTGCACTTGCTAAAATCCAGTGCTTTAGATCCTCAAGCTAGGCTTCTCTTTAGCCCAAAGACTCTATTGCCAGCTCCTCCTCTCATATAGCTAGGGTAACCGTTACACATCACTAGGAAAAGTTGATGCACTTTTGCATAAAATTTGCATATACTAATTCTAATTTATATAGGCACATTTAGAAATAATTACTACATCAATACATCTCATCATCGGTGACCAGGTGACTTCTGTGCATGCTCAGTCTGATGACCAGGCACTAGCTTTTGGTGGGCAACTCCTCTTCATTCTTACGATTGTTTAAAACTGTAAACCAGACTTGGACTGGACTGCCCTTCAAGCAGAGGAGGAGCTCACTGCATGCAGAGGGTCCAAGGTTCAGTCCTTGGCATGTCCAAGGAGAAGGGTTCGATAGCAGATGTTGGGGAAGACCTGTGACTCTGAGACCCTGAAAAGCCACTGCCCATCAGGCAGCACAGGACTGGGCTAGATGGATCATAGCCTGACCAGGTTTAAGGCAGCTCCCTGTGTTCATTCTCCCAGAAGGTCTACATCAAGCAGGATCTAGCACTATGAAAACGGCATATGGTATGTGTCAATGGGCCCCAAGAGTTGTCAGTGCACTTCAATATTTATTTATTTATTTATTACATTTCTATACCGCCCAATAGCCGGTGCTATTCAAACCATTCAAAGTATAAAATAACAGTATAAAACCATAATATAAAATACAATATAAAAGCTCAACCAGATAAAAACAGCAGCAATGCAAAATTACAAATTTAAAACACCATGTTAAAATGTATTTATAGATTGTTAAAATGTTGGGAGAATAAAAAGGTCTTCACCTGGCGTATAAAAGCATATAATGTAGGTGCCAAGCGAACCTCCTTAGGGAGCTCATTCCACAGCCGGGGTGCCACAGCAGAGAAGGCCCTCATCCTGGTAGCCACCTGCCTCACTTCCTTTGGCAGGGGCTCACTACTGCTCACATAAAGCAGTAGTGGGGCTCCTGCCTTTTATATACCGCTTTAATAGTGAAATATTCTGCTTGGCGTAGATGAGGCCTAAGGGCTCCCTGATACAGATTCCTTCTTGAAACCTTCAGTTTAGCTATTAAGACTAAGGGGCTCCAGAAAAAGATTACTTCTTGAAATCATTATTTTAATTACTAAGATAGAGGCTCCTAATTACAGATTACTTCTTAATCCTGTCGTTTTAGTTACCATGCCATCAAGCTAGGAAGAAAAGGCTTTTACTATTGAAAAACAACCAAATATGCCCCTTTGCAAGCTTATTAATAATATGTAACATTTGTACAACACTTTCAAGTATTCGAAGTACTTCACTGTCATCATCTAACCTTTATAACATCTAACCTTTTACAACAACGCTTTGAAGTCAGTCAGTATTATTATTTACCATATTGCAAATGGGCAGGGAGAACGTGGAATTCATGGCAAGATTTGAACTGGGGACTTTCTCTTTCGTAGCTTGGTCTCTTAGCCACTACACTACACCAGCTGAATGGCCAGCTCAGCTGTGTTCAACCAAGACAGATGATCTTGCCTTTGCCAGCAAGGGAGGGTCAATTTGCACCCCCCCTCCTCTGTTTCCTAAGAGCAGATAGGAGGCAGTCCTGTGATTCATGCACACATTAATCCAAGCTGGAAAAGAAGCAGCACTTCATGGAAGGAGATGAAAGTGTTCTGGATATATTTCTTACTTGATTTTTTTTTTTTGGATTCCAGTATAAGCAGAATAGCAAAGTGCATACCTGAGAATTTTCCAAACACAACACACATCTACTTGCATATTTGATTTCAGCGGTGATACATGAGACACTGGGATTTCAGGCCAAAGATGCGAGTCTGATGGTGATTTGGAAGGGGCTTTGCCTTTCTCAGATGTTCTGGCAAAAGCTGAAGTGCTTTTCATTGCTCGTCTGAAACAGCAGAGGAGAACATGGAGGGCCCAGATTGTCCTAGAAATAACCTCTCCCAGTCTCAGCTGATTAGAACCTGGCTTGGCTCTTTGGCTGTTCCTATCCTAGCTCAGCCCATTAATGTGCAGAGGTGTAGCGGCTTGCACCACACACACCTCTGGGCTGGTTCTGATGCCTGAAGGACTTTTCAGCTGATGTCCACTATTATCAGTGCAAGCAGAGCAGTTTTTTCAGGCCGAACAAAGATGGCTTTAATAATTGCCTTCTGTTGGGGATGAGGAACTTTTTTCTTGTCAAGGTTGAAACCTTTGGGGGGTCTGCATTCCAGGAGTGGATGTGGCCAGAACAAAAAATGGGCACAGTTGCAGATATAACTCTGAGCTTTGTTCAGCATGCAGTGAAAAAGAAGACATTGGCATCCAAGTAAGCTACCTAGGGAGGTTGTGGGCTCTCCCACACTAGAGGCATTCAAGAGGCAGCTGGACAACCATCTGTCAGGGATGCTTTAGGGTGGATTCCTGCATTGAGCAGGGGGTTGGACTCGATGGCCTTGTAGGCCCCTTCCAACTCTGCTATTCTATGATTCTATGATTTTCTCCAGCTTGTGCAAGGTTCCCTCCCTCAACTTCGTAGCTGAGGGACAGAGCAGGATGGAATTAATAAAAACACAAGAAGCACCTTGCTAGATCAGATCAAAGGCCTGTCTAGTCTATCATTCTGTTCCACAGTGGCTCATGGGAAATCCACAAGTAGGATATGAGTGCAACAGTGACTTCCTTTTTGTTTTCCCTAGCAGCTGGTATTCAGAAGCATATTGCCTCTGATACAGGAGGTGATATAGGGTAATATCAACTGTTTCATTCTGTTAGCGCAAATGGCATTGCGCTAGCAGAAAGTTGAATCATAGAATAGTAGAGTTGGAAGGGGCCTATAAGGCCATCGAGTCCAACCCCCTGCTCAATGCAGGAATCCACCCTAAAGCATCCCTGACAGATGGTTGTCCAGCTGCCTCTTGAATGCCTCTAGTGTGGGAGAGACCACAACCTCCCTAGGTAACTGGTCTGTGCAACCCATTGGGCATCCAGTTGCGCAAAACTCTTGTGCAACCTGTTGCACAACTGGTTGTGGAAGCATAATGGACAGCCACTTGTGCAATGGAAAGATTAGGTGGAGCTTCACTAGTGTTGTTTGAGTTTGTGAAATGACACCATTGGATACTGCCCATATAGTCATCATGACTAATAGCCATTGGAAGCCACATATGCCATCCATGTTGGTGGCTATCACATCTGCGGTAGCGAATCCTACAGTTTATGCACCAAGATATATTTCCTTTTTTATATCCTGAATCTCCCTCCATTTAGCTTCATTGGATGATCCCAGGTTCTAGTATTATATAGTATTATCCACTTTCTCCACACCATGCATAATAATATCACGCTCATAGGAAAAATAGATGCAACCTCTTTGCAGTCATTCCCCACCCAATTCTACCTTGCTACTCCATTAGCAGGTGCCTGAGTCAAAAAGGCTGTAAAGAATACTTAGGGCCAAATTCACCCAATGAGATGAGTTGAGCATCTATGGCTTTGGGATTATGGGAATTGCAGTCCAACTGGAAGGCACCAGGTTGGGGAAGGCTAGATTATTGTATGAGTTGTGACCAATCCTGTGCAGACGTGTTCACAAGTCCCAAGGAGGTGTATGATATTTCAATGGGATGTATGGTATCTTTTTTCCCTTACCCTTTTATCCCACCATGTTCCAAGGATTTCATACATGGTTCTCTCACCCGCATTTTAACTTCACAACCAACCTATGAAACAGGATAGGCTGACCTGCTGACCAGGGGTTTCAGCCTGAATAGGGTGACCATATGAAAAGGAGGACCGGGCTCCTGTATTATTAATAGTTGAATAGAAAAGGGAATTCCAGCAGGTGTTATTTCTATGCATGCAGAAACGGATTATTATTATTATTTATTTATATAGCACCATCAATGTACATGGTGCTGTACAGAGTAAAACAGTAAATAGCAAGACCCTGCCGCATAGGCTTACAATTATTATTATTATTATTATTATTATTATTATTTATATAGCACCATCAATGTACATGGTGCTGTACAGAGTAAAACAGTAAATAGCAAGGCCCTGCCGCCCTCTTCATCACAACAGTTAAAGCTGCAGGAGCCCTGCCTTTTTTTGTATCTGGTCAAGAGGGTAGGGCTCCTGCAACTTTAACAGTTGTGATGAAGAGGGAATTTCACCAGTTTCTCCATATATACAAATGACACCTACTTAAATTCCCTTTTCTATGCAACTGTTAACAATACAGGAGCCTTGTCCTCCTTTCCATATGGTCACCCTAGTCATTACCAAAGTGTCATGGAAGCAATGGCAAAATATGTAGAACATAGGGGAAGCCCTAATTAGCAGACAGCAACTGAGCAGATCTAGGCTGAAGGTTTTGGTAAACTGGGAAATATTTTGCCTCTATTTTCCATTTAATGTTTTTTAAGCTTATTTATTTAAAGAGAGGCATAATTATACAGTTTTCTGTCCATCCGTCTGTCTGACCAATGTTTCTGAGATTAGATAAAATAGAGACCTGAAATTTTCAGAATAGATTTCTCCATGACAGCTAGATGATATATCAATCTTATTTCTAATACAGATACATTGAAGATGTTAATTATAATTTTTAATATTACAAATTAATCAATCAATTTATTGCAGGCAACCAAATACAGGTTTTAGCCAAGTACATAGACAAAAGTTATACACAGAGTATAAAAGTGTGTCATATAAAAAAGAATAGAGAAAATGTTATAACATGTTAAAACATGCATGCACATACAACTAAAACCTTTCATGTTAAAATGTTAAAACACACATGCGCATACAACTAAAACCTTACATCTCAAAGCAGGCCACATGAGTTTGTCTAAGCTGAGCAGCCTTCACAGCAAATTTGGCTGTGTATATTACAAATCCAAAATTATCCATTTCTCTATTCTGCTTTAACTACCATTACCACCACATCCAATACAGCAGTAACCAAGAAAACTCTTAGAAAACTCGAATTTGCCACCTCATTTAACTTGGTGCCCTAGGCCAGTGGTTCCCAATTGGGGGTCTGCATAACTCACCCGTGGTGGGGGGTGGGGCTGCAGCACCATTCACATATTCACCATTCATTTTTGGAGTCCACTGACGACGAATTCCTACCAGAAGTAAAATATAACATCACTGAGCACCTGCGTGATTTAGCGACTAGCTTCAGAGATTACTTCCCTGCACCTAATCCTGAAAACTCATGGAGAAGGAATCCTTTTGAATGTGGTGATGTACAACTAACAACTATCTATCTGCGGAAGAGCAAGATGCACTTGTTGGCACGACTTGTGATGGTTCATTGAAATTACAGGACAACAAGGGGGATAAGACAAGCAGCTGTTGATACAAAATTTCTAGTGCCCACTAGTGTCTGGAAGCATGTGTGGTTCTTATTATTCAACAATCATTGAAATTATTTTTCAAAGAATATAGACTGGACCAATTCTGGGTGAAGGTTTTTCCTGATTATAAGAAGTTACGTGAAAAAGCTTTGAAACATCTAGTTCCCTTTTGTTCCACTTATCTTTGTGAACAAACATTTTCAACATTTTGTTATATGAAGAACAAGCGTAGAAATCGGCTCAATGTTGATCCAGATTTGAGATTAAAGGTAGGAAATATTGAACTGGATGTGGAAGGGATTGTCCGGGACAAAAAGAGGTATGATTTCTCCCATCACATTTAGATTTAGTAGCTGCTAGACATGTCATAATTTGTTCAATTGTAAACTAGACATTAGTAAAATTAAATTCGCCTTTATATTCCTAACTAAATTATTGTCATTTTTGCATGGTAATATCACAAATTTTATGGTCTGTTTTTTAGTATACCTAAAATCCTTTGCTTATTAGGGGCTACCCCTTATTTTCTCCCAAAAATTGCTTCGCACAGGTAACTACCATAGAGATAACAAATTTTTCAAAAGTAGGGGGTCCATGGCTTGGCATTTGAAAAACAAGGGGTCCACAGTGCTTAGCTAATTGGGAACCACTGCCCTAGGCGACCCCCTAGTTCATCTATATGGACGGGCCACCCCTAGTAAAACAGTGCACATGCCAGTGAATCTGTTAAGAAGGGATTGGTAGACCCTTTTGGTTTTTCAGGGTGGGGGGATGGGGAGAGTACCCAGTGTGGGAAATATAATAATTATTTAGCCCTCCTGTTAGTGCCTTCCTTGTTCTGCTCAGTATGGAAAGTGTAATATAGTAGTGCAGATTCATAACCTGGGAAAACTGCTGCATTTGTTTTGAAGAAAGCAAAGCATTCACCACTGGCCATGCTGAGCCAATACTCCGATCTGTCACAGTGCCACCAACAGCGATTGCTTGGTCCCAGATGTATTCCCTGCTCACTGGGCAGGGATGTAGAACGTCATTAATCATTCCGTAATCCCTAAGATGTAACGTTATCCATCACTCACATGGCAAATATAATAGTCTAGCACAGGGGTGAAGAAAGATGAGACTTAGAAGATGGATAACTTGGGGAAAGAAACATAGTTTTTCTGGAGCAGACTACAGACAACTTCCCACTTCTTATTCAGAAATGAAAAAAAAATATATCCAGACCTGGCATACAAGTCAAACAATGTTTGGATAGTGAATTCTGATTTAAGAGCTCTCCTCTTAATCATGCAAAACTCAGTTTTCTTTGGTACCTGTAAATGTTTTGTTTTATGATGAAACGGTTCTCTTCGACATAGGCGTGCACAGCGCATTTCATTAGGGGTGTGTACCCAGGCAATTTTTTTTTAAAGGTGAATATTTATTGAATACTCAATCATAGAGGACATTATTTTTATTCATTTATGTATTAAACACTGTAGATACTGGTGCCCTGCACCGCGTTTGGCTTTCTTGCTTGCGGGAGGGCTGTTGCAGGTGGTGGTGGGGATTGAGGAGGCGCTCCTCAAGCCCCCTCATTGGTTGGGCTTTGTGAGGACACTGGCAGGAAGAGGGGCTTACGAGGTGGTATTCGCCTTCAGGGGCCCTCCTCCTGGCCTCTTCGAAGAGCGGCTCCCGGCAGAGAGCAACAGTGCTATCTGGGGGCAGCCAGAGGACTGTTCTGTTGGATCCCCCTCTGGATCCCTCCTCAATGCCCCCTTCAATTTGGCGCTTATTGCTTGAGACATTCAAGTGTGCCTGGGCACACCCGCCACACACGCCTATACTCTTCGATGAATAGTTTCTGGCCCTTTTAAAATTCTACATATATTGCTAAAGCAAAGAGGATTTGTTTAATTCCTGCCCAAGCCCAGAAACTGAACTCTTGTTGCCTGCAAGATACAGTCCAAAGGGAATATAATGCAGCAGAATTATAGCATCTCATTGACACCCTTTGGCTTAATAGATAATATTGGTATGCATTTGTATGTGTGGCAGAGATTAAACACACTGAGTTGGATCTGGATTAGTCAATCATGATTAACACTGATTTCAAGGAGTCTACCCTAAAGTGGGATTAAATTGGGATCCAATCCCTTGTTCTAAACCTGAGGAAGTTGGTTCAGTGTAAGGGCCTTGCTAGACCTACCGCATAATCCGCTGGTGAGGAGCGGCCAGCCCGCGCTAGAAGTAGCGCAGGCTGTCGCTCCTTTCCACATGTCAGACGCGATGGGCTGCATGAAAGCCCCGTTGTGTCCGCCATTTTGTTTGTAGTTTTAAAGGGGACAGATGCGCAGGAGCGCACCAGTGCTTAAGGTAAGGTTTTGTTTTGTTTTTAAAAAAAGGGTTCCCCGCTGCCCCCCGGCTCCAATTCCCCCCTTGGCTCCGATTCCCCCCTTGGCTCCGATTCCCCCTGGCTCCGATCTCCCCCTCATCTCCCCCGGGCTCCGATTTTTCCCCCCATCTCCCCCGGGCTCTGATCTTTCCCCCCTCATCTCCCCCCAACTCCAATGGGCCCAGCGCCCCATCCACCACTTTTCCAGGCTACTCGCGTGTAATTGCGGTAGCCGGGAAAAGTGGCGGAACGGGCTACACGCTTGCGGTCTCTGCCTCAGCCTGAGATTGTGGGAAATTCCGGGCTACAACTGTAGCCAGATAGCCCGGGCCCAGGCAGGGTTGACCCCTGCCTGAGCCCGGGAGCCCCTGTGTGTTATCTAGATGCACAGGGGCAAGCCCGGGTGTTAGCTCGGGCTAAGCCCTGGTCTAGGAAGGCCCTAAGTCTCCACACTCATCCTACAAAGGCAGCAAGCCCAGGAAAGTTTACTGAGTCCTTCTGGGCCACCATATAGGGTAGTGGGCCATATTAGGCTTCGTGAGCCACATGCAAACTTGGCCAATGTGCACAGGGACATCTTGTATAAGCATCAGAAGTACAGTGTCCTTCTATGACCTGGTTAGCATGGTTTGTTCTTGAGTTATTTCTCGGCTTGATGGGTGAGAGACAAACCAAAGTTCTTTGTTCACATGTAATGCTAACCAAACAACACCTGGAAAGTCTGTAGTTTAAATTCTGGGCGATTGGGAATGAGACAGCATGTTGGTGTGCACTGCCCAATCACTCCTGCTACTTAGGCTGCAGTCCTAAGCAAAGTTTCCTGGAAGTAAGTCCTTCTGCATTTTACTTCTGAGTAAAACTGCACAGATTGCACTGTTAGGCTGCAATCCCATACCTATTTCCATGAGAACAAGCTCCATTGACTTTTTAAATATATTTTTAATATGTTTTTATATATATACACTGTTGTATTTATATTTTTGGTGGTTTTAAGTTTGTATACTTTTTAATGTTCACTGTTTTAACTTTTGTAAACCGCCCAGAGAGCTTTGGCTATGGGGCGGTATATAAATTAAATAAATAAATATTGGGATTAACTTCTGAGTATATATGAATGGGATTGTGCTAATAGTGGATTAATGCAAAGAAGTGGGAATGTTGAAACAAACCACACACAGACGTAGTATACACTTGATGTGGGGTGGGTTATACGTTGTTGTTGTTGTTGTATTGTATCTTTAACAGTTGTATTGAAAGGGGAATTTCAGCAGGTATCATTTGTATGCATGCAGCACCCAGTTAAATTCCCTCTTCATCACAACAGTTAAACCTGCAGGAGCCCTGCCCTCTTTTGTATCTGGTCACTCTAGTATAGCTCCTGCAGCTTTAACTGTTGTGATGAAGAGGGAATTTCATGAGGTGCTGCATGCCTACAAATGAAACCTACTGAAATTCCACTTTCAATACAACTGTTAAAGGTACAGGAGCACTGGCTTCCTTGTCATATGGTCACCCTGTTGTTGTAAGTTAACCAGGCTTATGTATGTGTACAGAACTGCCTCTTCATGCTAGCAGATGGTATCATGAGAAAAGATAGGGAAAGTTATTTTCTTGGCTTGCTCAGGCTCTCAATTTATTTTTAACATAGGATCAGTTGTATCACTTACTTGATTGTTGTATCAGTGCCAATAGTCTACTTAAATCATAGCATTCTGTCACTTCAACAATCATGTCCTATATTTTGTTACCTTAGTTTGACCTCCCTGTCCCAGTTAAGTTACAGGAAGCCATGGCAAGAATTTGAGTTTGCGCATGTATGTTTTTTAAATTCCACAATACCTTTTTTTATTTTACTTTGTCTCCATCCGGTAGTGTCAGCTATATTGATATTAATGTGCTGATTTACTCTCAGTAGAAAATCTGGATCTTAAATGATCCTGAAAACTTCTGTCTCTGCATTAAATCTGCTAATAGCATAACCACGTACATTTCTACTCAGGAAAATGGGGCTTGCTCCAGGATAAATAAGTATGGGATTGCAGCCTAATAGTGCAATCCTATGCGTTTTTATTCAGAAGTAAGTCCCTCGGTGTTCAGTGGCTGAGGCATGCTGGGAGCGGTAGGAGGTTCCCTCCACCCCTGTCTAAACATGCATAGGGTTAGGGTCAATGTAGGGTTAACCCTACATTGACTTTTACCACAGCTTTCGTTATAGCTAAAATGTGAAATCCAGGCTAATGTGCCAAGATATATTTTAGCAAACAACAATTAAGCTACACATTTGATGAGGGATGGGTTTTGGTGATGATGATGATGATGATGATGATGATGATGTTGCCACATTGTTTCCTTACTGGCTTTGGTTATGTTAATACAATCCATTCTGAAGTATCGCCTTTTTTACTGCACAAATGTGCCTCCCTCTTAGTCATCTACAGATCACTGCAAAGTGTTACTACTTTCTGTGGTGGAAATTAAGAAGGCAGAGTCACAGCTATTGGGCGGTCACAGTCCACACAAATCTCAGGAGAATAGGTGGAGAGATTTTGAGAACTTGCTGATCAGTCTATAACTCTGCATGCTGTAATGTACTAATAGTGGTCCAACTGGGAGCTTTACAGAGACCACCCTGAAAATCCAGCTACTGGACAGAGAATTGGAAACAGTCTTCAAACACTTCTGCTGTGCATTATAGCATAGTGAAGAAAGCCAGCAACAGAAAAGACAACTGTTGCCAAGTTTAATGTAAAATACATGTGGTGGTGTGATCTGTTGTACCTTGGGAAGATCAAATCAGTGCCCGTTTAATTTTCCAAATGGTAAAATCCCTACTTCCTGTTTTCTTTCCATACTTTCTCATGTTACATGTTTTGTTTGTTTAAAAACTAGTAAACTACACTGTGAATCTATGGCTAGATGATCAGTTCCATGAATCGACAGCAAATTCTTGGCAGCCAACTCCTAGAAGATGTGCAGGTCTGAAAAAGGCAAGACATAGGCCTGTATTCGTATCAGGATGGAGTGATTGCTATAGTTGTGTCCGTCTTCTGAAATCCCTCTACCTAAAGGGTCTGTTCAGGAATTAAGGCTGTGTCCACACACCTTTTTCCCCTTGTGAACTTGTTTCTAGGGCAAACTGAAGCAAAACTCTTTGTCCCCATAGGTTTCAGCAAAGGCCTCGTCTGCCTTGTCAAGTAGCAGCCAGGGAGGGCATAGTCAGGTGAGGTCCACGGATGAGAAAAGCTCAAATCTCCAGCTGGATGTGGAGAGCTGGGTCCTCAAGGCAACACAATCCCCCCTCTCCACCTCCGATCAAGTCAGTTTCAGTCCTAATGGGACCAACTGACTGGGCAGGAGCAGCTTGGAACTTGCTGGTGTGACAACTAGTGGGATACCTACCCATGGGCAAATCCATGCATGAGTAAAGAATCTCTCTGTCCGTTACTTTAAATTGTTCTTTATGGTGTTATATTTATTTATTTATTTATTTATTTTGTGAATCGCCCAGAGAGCTTCAGCTATTGGGTGGAATAGAAATGCAATAAATGAAATTAAATACTAGTGGCCATGCTTCTACTGTGGTGTGCATTCAGTAGGGTGACCAACTGTCAGGATTTCCCCGGATTTGTCCTGGTTTTTGTTCTTTCCATGGTGTCAGGGGGGATTTTCTATAATTTTCAATAATGTCCTGGAATGACACACCTTCCCCTTTAAGGCTGCCATTAGCATGGCAGGAGGGAATGACATGCTTTCTTGAGGCACATCATTCCCCCACCCCGAGCTCCAATTGAGGTCTTAAAGGGGAAAGTGGGTCATTCGTGGACATTATAGAAAAGGCCCCAATTGGAGTGGATGGTGGTGGTGCAGAATGAAATCCTTTCCCCTCCTCCACTCCAATCGGGTTCTTTAAGGTGGCGGGGGAAATAACATACTTTCTGCAGGACTCAGAAAGCTGCTTCTCCACGCACACACTAGGTGTCCTCTTTTTTGGTTTCCCAAATATGGTCACCCTAGCATTCAGTCATTGCCAGGAACTTTGTGGAAGAAGTGAGTACCTGCATAATGAAGTGCTTTTAGTGATAGAGAACTGGTATATATTCATACCAGTTCCTGGTATAGATATATACCAAGATTTATGATATTTCAGTCTTCGGATATAATTGTTAATCTGTCTTTCTTTTTCGTAATACTTTTACAGTTGGATTGCCAACTTTTGCCCCATTTTCATAGTTCTGAGTAGTGAAAAGTCTGCACAACTGTGGGAAAATGTTGCATTGTGGATTTTACTCACATGTGCTCTTGATGTAGGGTGACTATATGAAAAGGAGGACAGGGCACTTGTATCTTTAACAGTTACATAGAAAAGGGAATTTCAGCAGGTGTCATTTGTATGCAGGCAGCACCTGGTGAAATCCCCTCTTCTTCACAACAGTTAAAGCTACAGGAGCCCTGTCCTCTTTTGTATCTGGTCAATAGGGTCCCTGCGGCTTTACCTGTGGTGATGAAGAGAGAATTTCAACAGGTGCTTCATGCATACAAATGACACCTGCTGAAATCCTCCTTTCTACGCAATTGTTAAAGATACAGGAGCCCTGTCCTCCTTTTCATATGGTCACCATACTTGATGTCCAATTAACAGTCCCAGCTGTGCTTCTGCTCAGACCCTTGGGGTATTTTGTTTGTTTGTTTGTGCACTTTGATTCTGAGGATGCCTTTTCAAAGAAACAACCACGCGAAAGGACTTGTGGATATGGCGAATGTGTCATGAAAAGCAGGGAGTAGCCATTTTTAATTCAAACAACAGCCTCTGGAAATGCTGTTATTTAATTTGAATGATCTGGCGCACAGATGCTTTGCTGCACCTGCAAGCAGATGCAGTGTTAAGGATGTGTATCTTTAGTTGCCAGTCACAGGTTTTGCCAGAGACAAACATGAGCATCCAGTCCTCCTGGGGCCATGGTTGACATGCAGAAAGTGGGTGAAACACATAGGCTGGAGTTAGACATGTCTTTTGTCCCTCTGTGATCTGTGGGCTCATCTACACCAAGCAGGATATTGCACTATGAAAGCGCATGAAAGCAGTATATGAAAGGCAGGAGCCACACTACTTCATTATAGCAGTATTGAAGTGCAATGACAACTGTTGGGGCCCATTGACACATTCCATATACCACTTTCATACCACTTTCATAGAGTTATATCCTGCTTGGTGTAGATGTGTCATAGGCCCCAACAGTTGTCAGTGCTCTTCAGTACCACTATAAAGCAGCAGTGTAGATCCTGCAGTGCACTTCAATACGGCTATAAAGCAGTAGTGCGGCTCCTGCCTTTTATATACCACTTTCATAGTGCAATATCCTGCTTGGTGTAGATGAGCCCTTTGATCAAACAGGTTTTGCAGGTTTTGAATACAGCCAAGCTGAGCATTGTCTGTGGGAGGACATCACTGAGAGCAAATGAGGCTAATTGCCTTCACTTCAAATTATCTTTGTTTGCCCTCCGTGATGGCCAGATTCTGTTGCCAGGAATAGCTGATCCACCACCCTTTCCAATTCACCACTTGAGCAGGGCATTCACCCTGCCTCATGGGAGGGCCAGCTTTGGGCTGGGGAAAGTACAAACATCCTTTCCCTGCTGCTCTTTCAATCTGACTTGCCCCATCAGAAGGTGCTTTTCCTGTTTAAAGAAGGCCATTGGGATAGTGTTACAGGTATTTCTGTGTACTGCAGCTTTCCTCAACCTAGCACCCTCTAAAGGTGCTGGGCTGCAACTCCCATCATTCACAGCTGGCATGATGGGAGTTGGAGTTCAACCCCTCTGGGGGGTGGGGGTGGCAGCAGGTTGGAGAACGCTGGAGTAATGTCTGATTTGGCCATGAAGATATATGTGCAGTTTGGATTTATTTATTTTGCTTCACTGCTCATTCATTTGTACTTATTGTCATTGGACCTCATCTGCCATTGTTTCATCTACATCACTGTACTCAACATCAGGGTCACAAGGGGGTGAACCGTGGTAAGTAGCAGTTAGTTTTTGGGGTCCAGCTGTGCTACACACACATCTCATTTCCTGGAGAGGCCTCCCTCGAAAGAGGGGAGAAGGTCCGTGACCCTTGCGTGCCTGACAGCGAGGAGAGGATATCGCCGGGGAGACATGCGGCGATAGCATAATAACCTCTTCCTTGGGATTTGCCTTTCGTGCAAACAGTATCAGTTATCACATTTCATTGTTATTGAAGGAGGAGACGTTTCTGGATCGATGCCCATCTGTAGATCAGGGAGGCTCTGCTCTAAACAGAGAGTGGGAAGAAACGATCTCACCATGCACAGAAGTGACTAACTTCGGCTCTTTGTGTTTTATTTCATTTGAATCCATTTTTCTTATTGGCTGAAATTTAAACAACTTAAACAGCCCTGCTAGGGAGAGGTCTAGGGAAGCAAGCCAAAGCAATGCAAGCATTGCAACCGCTTTTAATCACGATCAAGTGACTCTTATAAATATTTGCATATATTTATATACTCCATCAAAGCCTACTAAGCGGCCATTCATGTGATTCAGTCATAAAAGAGATGGGAAAAGCACTAGGACCTCCGTGGCTTGTGGCTGCTGTAATTAAGGGTGGGCAAAGGACCAAAAGAAGAGCGCCAAAGTTTAACAAACACAGAAAGAAATAAAAATAAATCTTCAGAACATTTATTGCCCACTTTTGTTGGAAGGATTACATTGGAGCTCTCCTCTCGCTGTGTGTGTGTGTGTGAATATGGGAGCGCAAGAAAGAGTGAAAAAAATAGGCAAGGCAAGCCGTATGGTATGACTTTTTCCCCAAAGAAGAAAAGGAAAGTTGTTTATGTCTCCCCACAACAGGAAACATATTGAATTAGTTCCACTCACTTAGGATAGTCTATCGAAGAATGTTTGATGCTTCTGCTCTCTAGCAAGGAAACTGTACTTGTGGTTGAAATGGACCAGACGCACATCAACAGTAATTCTTGTCAAACCAGAAAGATTTTCAAAGGGTATTATTATTGTTGTTGTTATTATTATTATCCTTTGAAAATCTTTATGATTTATTATTTCATTACCATTATTTATATAGCAATCTCAGTGAACACGATGGTTTACAGTGTATAAGCAAAAAGGACACTAGCCTATGGAGCTACAATCTAAATGTAAACCACAGGGGTAGGCAGAGGTAGCCCTATAAGACAAGGTGAAGTGGTTACTTTGAGCGGATGCCAAAGAGGTATACAAAATTATGCATTGTCTGGAAAAAGTGGATCGGGAGATGTTTTTCTATCCCTCCCATAATACTAGAACCTGAGATCATCCTGTGAAGCTGAACAGTGGGAGATTTGGGGCAGATTTACACAGTCCATAGTTAAATTATGGAATTTGCTAGCACAAGGTGTAGTGATGGCCACTAACTTGGATGGCTTTGGAAGGGGATTAGACAAATTCATGGAGGATAAAGCTATCAATGGCTGCTAGTTATGATTGCTGTATGCTACTTCCAGCATCCTATACCAGTTGCTGGGGAACATGGGTGGGAGGGTGCTGTTGTATTACTGTCCTACTTGTGGGTTTCCCATAGGCATCTGGTTGACCACAGTGTGAACAGAATGCTGGACTAGACAGGCCTTTGGACTGAATCAGCATGTCCCTTCTTATGTTCTTGTGCTATTAAGAGCAACCTAGGAGAGAGAGTTCTGATGCATGGGATGTAATCCATCAGTAAGTAAGTAATGAGCAAACACAGTTGTAATGAATTGCAGTGGCACAAAGGCACAGTAGTTGTTTTCATTTATCTTACATTTATAGACTGCCCTGAGAGGAGAGGTGTCATGCTCCTGCACAGCTGCCATTTATTTTAAAGAGGTTTCTTAGGAGATAGTTCTACCTGATTGTGTCTCATGCCTATTAGCGTGTTTGGGGATGAGGGTCTACCTTCTGGATTTCCTGCTTCAAGGGCCAAATATGTTAGGCTAGGTCTTGACGAATGATGGCAGAGGAAGTTGCACATGCTTAGAGAATTTGATTTTCTGAGACCGAAAGGTTGCCAGTGACATCAAAGTCATTTTTGAAGCACCATTCAGTTCTTGCCTCTTGTCAGTTACAGCCAGGGATGGTGAAGAGGACAAATTCCCCTGCAGGTTGGGGGCTGAAGGCCTTCCAATGTATTGGTTCATATTGCCAAATGTTAGTGGACAAACAAGGTTGCAGGCAGAATCCAACAGGGCGCTTATGTCTCCAGCAATTCTCTTGCACTGCACTGATTCCTGTCAAGTGGCACCTACTGCTTGCGGAATGAAGATTTAGTGCTTATGGGACAACCAGAAATGAGTGAAGTTTCTGGAACAGGGCAGGTTGGTGCTCACATAAGGAAGCTCCTCTGACCTGTCTCAATCGAGAAATTAGCGTTTCCATCCATTTCAGTGCTTCCTCTGTGAATCGCTAACTCTCTGTTGAGCAAGTGGTGGATCCCATTCACACATTCGAAACACCGGGAGTCACCAATTACACAACAGAATCTGCATGGCACAAGAGAATTGGCATGAGCATAAGCGTCCCATTGGATTCCGCCCATTGTATCCTTTCTGTTGGCTAGCCAATGGGAGCAGTCCAGTCCATGTGGTTGAACAGGAAGACACCATTTCATTTCTGAAGCAAAAACTTGAATGAGTGGTTGGGCCTGCATAATCTCTTCAAGGTGAGATCAGTCCTGGGTCTGGATGCAATACTGGTGTGGGATAATGCTCAGTTAAGTTGCACTTTTTAAATTTTAAAATATTTCTTACCCGCCTCTCCCTCTGGATCGAGGCGGGGAACAACATCAAATACAAAAATATAAGATACATAAAACTGATTAAAAACATAAAACCAATACATTATTAAAATCCTAGAATCTTTTAAGACATTTTAAAATTCGACTGGGTAGGCCCTTGCTTCTCTTCCTCTGAACCAAGGGCAGTGGGGCTGGCCTGAAACTATAAATACTTGACATCCAGAGTGACATTGGAGAAAATAGTGCCCCTTCCAGAATCCAGAAGGCTGAGACCCTAAAGAGCTTCCACAATTCAGAGTAGACAATACTTGTCTGGATAGGCGAGGAATCTGACTGGGTATAGGGCACTTTTTTATGCTGCGTGACTTAGCAGGCCATTACGATGAACTACAGTAGGATACATGGGAGTCAACTAGACCTAGCGGGATGGAGGGGTGAAGATCTCACAATATTTTTATTGCAAGATCTCCCCCTCTGTTAGTGATGATCTCAGAGGGAGAGGTGTCACACCCACCATTTTGGTTGTTGTTGTTTTTTAAGAGGCAGCAGCGCACAAGCACTTGTGTGCAAAAGGTAAGTCCTTTTTTTAAAAAAAAAAATTCCTTGCTCCCCACCCCACCCCAATGGGTGCAGAGCTCCTGAGGAGGTCTGCACCCCGTGCGCGGGTCCCGGCTCCTCACAAAGAACTGTAAGGAACTGGGACAATCTGGGATGCCCGCCCACATGTTCCATGGTCTCGGGATAATCCTGAGACTGTGGAAAAACCAGGCTCAAAGGTGAGGGTGAGATCCTGGGGCAAGGGAGGGATCATCCGTCCCTGATCCCGGGATCCCCTGTGTGTCATGTGTACGCAAAGAGACAATCCCGGGGTTCGCCCTTGGATTTTGCCCCATCTAGCTAAGGCCATGGCTGGGGGGGGGAGGGGACGAGACATGATGGGAGGTGTGCACCTTCTGCAGGATTAATTCTGAATCCTTGGCTGAGGAGCTCTTAATAAGTATGATCGTTTTCTCGCCAGGTATTGGGTTGGCAATCTTGGTCTTCATCACACACTACAATCTCTTCAACTAATACTCATTCAGAGAGGCATTTCAGAGAGCAGCTTTTCCACTTGGAAAGCTCCAAATGTGTAGGTGTGCCTTCATTATGCGGGGGAGGGCAATTTGGCATAGGGAAATGGTGGGCAGAGAAATGGTTAAGCATTCCCTCGGCTGCCACTTGAGCCATTGCCAGTCCATGTCGACAACACCAGCCTAGATGGACCAATTGTTTGACTCAGTATAAGGCAACTTCACTTATCATTTAAAGGGAGGCCCATTTTAATAGCAAACCATGGATACTTTTAAAGCCAGCAGTGAATATTGCAATGCAACTGCACAGATCCAATCCAATCAGCATCAGTGTGTAGAAGTACTTTTCAAAAGATGTGTAATACCAAATGTAACTGGTAATTCTTCTCCCCCTTTTTTGGACTCTGTGTGTAATGTCTTATATTTGTTATGCAATTGTCTGTTTCCTTTCCTCTTCTTTGAGAATCAAGACAATCGAAACATTTAAAAGACAAAACATATTGTCAAGAGTTTAGGCATTTTTGCTTCAGGCTCTTTTCTTTTTCTTCTTTTTTTTGTCATTAAATTCTATTTTCTTGGCAATTGTGATTAAGTGTATGCAATTCTAGAGTCATTTGTGAAACATCAGCTGTGGTGAGTTGGTTCCAATTTATAATCATCCAGGATTTTCCACCATTGCTTTCAAAGAACAGGGTTAAATGCATGCCCCCGAAAGAGAGTTGGAAATAATTTGCTGATCGCTATTAATCTGCTGTTTCCATAATCAAACACATGTGTTTGTTTATCTGGTTAAATTGCTAATGATATCAAAATTGGCTGCCGGGAGTTGAATCATCCTGTAGACATTTCCGTCGCTGTTTCTTGGGGCGGGCTGTCTTGTGTTGAGGCCTGTGAAAGAACAATATATTTATCATTTTAAACCATTACACTAACTTCTTGCAGATTTCATCTCAACAAACCACCCCATCCCTTATTTTAGAAGAGTGAGATTTGATGTCTCGGCAATGGAAAAAAATGCTTCCAACCTGGTGAAGGCAGAGTTTAGAGTTTTTCGCTTGCAGAACCCAAAGGCTCGTGTATCAGAACAACGGATAGAACTGTATCAGGTAAAGCTGGGATGATGTTGTTCTTGAATGCCTTTTTCACATGTGACATCTTTACAGGGTGTTTCTCCACTACATAGACTTACTTAGAATGGTATGAACCTGATCTGAATTTGTAGTATAAGAAAAGTTCACTTGTAAGTCTCTCGTAATCCAATTTTAATGCTCATTCCTAGGGAAGTCTGGCAAATGTAGTTCTGTGAGGAAGGCCTGAGGATCTCTCTACTTCACCAAACTGCAATTCCCAGAATTCTTTGGGAGAAGCCAGGCCAGTTAAAATGGTATAAGATTGATCTAAACTCACAGTAGGCATGAGTGTATTTGAACTTTGTGTTGCCTAAGAATTCACTTAATGCTGGATAGAAATTGGAAGAAAAAATGAATACACATCCCAACCAGTGCCGTTTTATATCTACTTTAGAAGCTGGCTGAAAACAAAACTACATTAAATCTCATGTGTGAAAACAACCTAAGTAAATTGAATCATTTTAATTGCATCGTATGTTCTTCTTTCCTCTCTGATATTTTCATTTATCTGTTTAATTGAAACTATATCATGTCCTACACATATTTGCTCAGAAATAAGTCACATTTGAGCACAGTGGGCTTACACACAAATAAGTAAGCGTTAGATTGCAGATTCAAGGCACATGCATAATAAAAATTCAAACCAGTTTACATTTCCCCAAAGAACCATGGGAACTGTAGATCCCTAGGCACCAAGAATTCCTTGATGGAGAAAGAACTACAGTTCCCAGGATACTTTGAATAGGAATCATGATGGTTAAAAGGGCTTGAAAGTGGTTTAAATTAGGGTGAGATGTGCCCCTGAGTCAGGGGGAGGCAATGTGTTGCCCTGCCTCCCCCACTTTTGTTGTTGTTGTTGATGTTGTTGTAGTTAACATACTTTCTTACCAGCAGCTGGGATTGCTTCAGACCCAATTTAGAAGAGAGAAAGAGAGTGTAAGAGAAGAAGAGATTGAAGGGATGAGTCGGTTGGTGGAGGTGGGGCAAGGTGATCAGGAAGCGTTTGTCTTCTGTAAAATAGGCTTCTGATAGCATTGAAAACTGTGGGTTCAAAGGAGGTGAAGCGTGTTGGAGCTCAGACCCGATCTCTGCATTGTAGTCAGTGATGTGGACACTCGTCCTTTGTGACTAGCCATGCCTCTCATGGCAGCCATTTTGTGGTGGTGCCCAAGACAGTTTATCCAATTGGCAAATGGGCCCGTGAGCCCCAAAAGGTTGTTTACCCCTGCCCCAAATGATATAAATATTCCAATTATTAAAATCTCCAAAGGAAACACATGACTCTTAAATCATATATTTGACCTGACCTGAAGAAAGTTAGAAGGGTCTTTCCATGAGAGTATCTAGGCCTGAGCAAGCATCTGCTGTTAGTGAATTACAAGCATCTGTGAAGGAGCTGGGATATGGACACACATTTAGCCATGATTTGTCTTTATTCTGTGCTAGAGCTGCTCTTGCTGCTGCTGGGCTGCTTTGTGGCTACTGCTACAAAATAGAGACCTCCAGTTTTGGCCATGCATATCTATAGGTGGGATAGTTTAAAGTGCTGTACTGAAGGCTGAGTTTCCACATACTAAGTCCTAGCAGAGCTAGCTGTCCATGTGGATCAGTATCCTCACAGTCACAAATAAAATCTCTCATAATACTAGAACCCGGGGTCATCCCATGAAAATGATTGGTGGGAGATTCCAGACAGATAAAAAGAGGAACTTCTTCACACAGCACATAGTCAAACTATGGCATCTGCTACAAAAAGAAGTAGTGATGGGCAGCAGTTTGGATGGCTTTAAAAGGGGTTTAGACAAATTCCTGGAGGGGAAGGCTAGCAATGGCTAGTTGTCCTGATGCCTCAATGCTACCTCCAGTATCAGAGGCACAGTTGCTGGTGAACATGGGTTGAGGGGGTGGGGTGCTGTTACACTCATGTCCTGTTGCACTCATGTCCTGTCTCCCATTGACAGCTGGTCGGACACTGTATGAACGGAATGCTGGACTAGATGGACCCTTGGTTTCATCCAGTAGGGCTCTTCTTATGTTCTTAAGGCGGCTATCATATGGATGCTTATCATTTGAAATCACCAAGGGTGGAGAAATATTCCAAAGGATTGTCTAACCGTAATATAGATTCAGGCTGGAGTTAAACAGGTGTTAATAGGGGATGAAACAAATTTGCTATGTGTGCCCTAACGGGAGAAATTCATTCAGTTTACCCAGTTTTGCACTTTTGAACCACAATGTTATCTGAAACTCATTTATCCTTTGACATGCACAACACTCCACATTTTGCAATTGAGTTCTCCAAACAAACAAAAAAATCATACAAAAATGTGTATATCAGGCAAAATCATGTTCAAAATGCATTACATTATGGAAATTGCTTGTAAAATAATGTGTAAATTTGTCAAAAATGCATACAAAAAGTCATGTATATGGAGAAATATGTGCAAAAATGCTTAGGAATGATCATGCACACTTAAACAAAAAGTTTGCAAAGTTCAGGGCACACTGAACTTAAGACTGGAGAAATTAACAACATTCGAAATGAACTGAATTTAAGACTGGAAAAATGAGAAACTAAGAGAAACCAAAATTGATTGATTAATCTAGGCCTGGTATGTGCACAGGTTTTAGTTTTGTTATATTACAGAATAATGTTACAGTTTAAAATTAAAGACTGAGGAGATGCCTCAATCAGGAAATTGTGTTATCAATCAGGAGCTTCAGCTATTGGGCGGTATAGAAATGTAATGTAATGTAATGTTATGTGTCAATGCAGTGTTGTCAATGTTGCAGTGTTATCCTTTGTGCTACAGTCACACATATATCCAGGCAATGATGGAATTGTGATTTTGTCCTACTGGATACGCACACCCATTTCATTTTGTGCAGGCCACTGAAAGTGTTGCAGCATTGTCACATTTCTCCTTGCATCACATTTCTCATTCCTACCATGAAAGATATCCAAGATCACCTTTTAGGTAGTTCTTGTTCACCCTTATTCAGAATCAGAACTCTGCACATCACAGCAGACAATGAAGAAAGGTGGCAACTCACTCACTGTGTCCCGGGTAGGAATAGGCAAGACTTAAAATACTAGAATGATACTTGAATTATGTAAGCCAAATATGTTGCTTTTACTGCTATCTGCTCCTGCTGGCATGATGATAGCACAACACATGTATCCTTTGTAGCAAGGGAGAAGCAGGACAGGCTATTTTGCCCCTGCTCCCCAATAATAATTTAAAAAATGAGGTCAACATCTCCCGACCACAGTCCTCCTAATATATTGTTCACCCCTCTGAAGCATGGGTGGAGTGCAGAAGAGCTGTTCATGATTCAACAACTGTGGATGACTCTACTAATTACAGCTGAAATAACAACAACAACAACAACAACAATAATAATAATTCTAACACACCTCTCCCTCTGGATCGAGGCAGGGAACAACACTGAATACGTTGAATTTTACTCTAAAAGCTGTGAACATACAAGAATTCTTTCAGAAGGATAAACTCTTAAAAGATCCCCAGAGGTTGCAATTTTCATACCAGACATACAAGCAAAAATGTCTCAACTTCTCCTCCGCAGCAGGAAGCTTCCAGTATCAAAGGCAGTAAGCCTATATACACCAGTTGCTGGGGAACATGAATGGGAGGGTGCTGTTGCACCCATGTTCTGCTCAGCTGGTTGGCCACTGTGTGAACAGAGTGCTGGACTAGATGGACCCTTGGTCTGATCCAGCAGGGCTCTTCTTATCCTCTTAATACTGAGTCAATATTTTTGTAGGTAGCCATGGGTCGGCCTTGCACATAGCTCCCTTCTCAGCGTTCCACAGCATTGTTATTTAGGAGGCAGGGTCCAGAAATTCCTTTGCGTCCCCTAATAGCAAATGAACCTGTGAACACTGAAAGTCACAGAGGAGCCTTTTTCTCTTCTTCTCTTAAGGTCTGCCCACTTTCTCACTAAAGGGTATGGCATAAGATACCCTCCGTGGCACACGTTCTAACAAAAGACCAAGACTTTAAGTAATATCTGGTGGATAAAAATACTTTAAAAGAGGGAAGGGAAATAAAATTATTAAACAAACAAGCTCAAACATCCACCAGTGTTCCTTGCTATGTTTATAAAGATTGATGCCAAATGCAGGATTTATTGGAATTTGATCAGATAAAAAAAAAGTTTGGATGTTGTGGGAATGTCTTTGAACCTGCCTCTTCAGCAGCACTTTTGTAGGCTTCATCACATCTTTATTTTATTAAGGTGCTTCTGTATTTAGAAATAAGCCTCTGCCCCCATTTTTTATTTTATGAATAGGCATTCCGAAAAGAAATCAGTATCCTTGCAAAGTAGGGCAAGCGAAAAATGGAGTAGAGAGAAAGAAGAAAGAAAGAAAGAAAGAAAGAAAGAAAGAAATGTTTGTAGTGGTTTCGGCAATATTGTTTTTATGGTAGTTTATTAGCTACAGACTATAAAACAATAACATGTTCAAATGACTTCCTATGGAAACAGTGCCATGTTTTGGTAACACATCATAAAGCATCGTGAAGAATGGAGCTGAAATTCTGGGTTTTATTACTACTGTTATCTGAGGCTTTAGCCTGCTTAGGTATCTGATAGGTCGCAGGAAGAAAAGGAATGCACCATATGATATGGGAAAGGAGGGAAAATGTTGAGCCGCTGTGTGCTTCTAGCAGCGCTCTGGACCTCAAGGGGGATGTTATATTACAGGGAAAGAATCAAGGAGGCCAAAGGCTTAAGGCATATTTCTTCTCTCCCTTACGTGGGTGCAGTTTTGAATCACTAGTATGATCCACTGCCTTTAATGTTCCAGTCCTTGGAGCACAATGAAATAAAACAAAAGAGCTTTCTTTGCTTCGGAAGAGCGACCCCCCAAGCAAATGCTCTCCAGGTGTTTTGGACTTCAACTCTCATCAGCCCCAGCCAGAATAGCCAATGGTCAGGAAGCCTTGGAGGGCACCGAGTTGGAGAAGGTTGCCCTGGAGGCTTAATTCCATTTTCAGAATGTTAGCCAGTGTTTATGT
Organism: Elgaria multicarinata webbii; assembly: GCF_023053635.1. Taxonomy (NCBI): domain Eukaryota; kingdom Metazoa; phylum Chordata; class Lepidosauria; order Squamata; family Anguidae; genus Elgaria; species Elgaria multicarinata. The sequence continues at coordinate 35,592,815 of NC_086174.1, forward strand.
TTATGCTGATGATCTGGTTCTTCTGTCCTTCAATAAAATTGGCCTTAAAAGGATATATTAGCCAAATTTGGGCAGCTTTGCAAAGACGAACAGCTGACAGTCAAGTACTCCAAACCAAAGATCATGGCATTTGGGAAGAGTGGCCCAAAGTTCTGTTGGGTACTTGAGGGGCACACCTTGAAACAGGTCCACTCGTTCAAATACTTGGACTTGCATTTTCATGAGAAACTCTTATGAAATGTCGTTTAGATGCTACTAAGCTATTATGTGCCAGATCTACTGTGCAGTGTAGGGGGGAGTTCTACACCAGAGGGGGGCAATTAATTAATCCTGCCCTTAAGGTCTTTACTGTTAAAATTATACCCAAAATGCTATATGGGGCAGAAATCTAGGGAGAACTAGCGAAGCACGAGTTGGAAGCCCTGTAAAATAAATTTATGAGGCAGACAATGGGGCTTCTCCCTGGGACCCCATCGGCCCACCTTAGTGCTGAGTTAGGTTCTCCATCAAGAGCAGCGAGAATTGATTTATGTTACCTTAGATATTGGCGCAGACTAAATGGAATGGAGGACCACTCCATGACAAGCTTTGTTGGGTTGAGCAGTTAAAGTCTGGTAGCTGGGCTCAGCTGTGCCAAAACAAGCTAGAGATTTACAATCTTTCTATGGGAAAATATTTAAGCCTCAGTCCACATGCACTTAGAAATTGGATTTTTTTACCACGATGCTAGTCAGCATAGGGTACTTATAGTTGATTCACGATTTTCTACTTGGGACCCCCAGCTTAAGGTCAATCATGCAAGATCAATTACTTTGAGGCATTGACCTTTGCACAGCTTCGAAGGGCTTTTAGAGGACTTAGGTTCTAGTTGATGCCCTCTGCATATCTTGATGGGAGATATCTAAGAATCCCAGCCACAGAATGGAAATGTATATTTGGTTGCAATTAGGTTGAAGATATAGTTCATTACTTGCTGGTCTGTCCTTTGTATGTGGAACCTTGAAGTAAATTTTGTCATCTGTTATTCAGTTGTATTCAGATTGAACTCTTCAAGAAGAATTCATAGTCGATAAGCATCTATTTATCACATACTCAGTAGCCCAATTTGCTTTGGCAGCCAAGAAGCTGTGATCCTGTCACATCAAGAAATAGGATGTACTAGAAATCTTTTTAGATTTTAGTGGCAACATGGTTTGTTCATAACAGCTTGTTTAGTGTGTAATTTTTATTTAGATCAATGTTTTGTATTGGGAAAGGTCTCTTTTTAACACTTTTGGACATTGTAAAGGCCTATGGCTATATACAATAAAGTTTACATATGTCTTAAGCAGTGTAGACTGGTGCTTCGATTTTGATGGGACTGTGAATCCATTCTGGATTTCAGTCAGAACCAGACAGAACTGTAAAGGACCTATCCAAGGTTCAGAGCCCATGTTAAGGATAAGGTTTAGCACTTTTGGTAGCTCCTTTAGAGTTCTGGCTGGTTCTGACTGAAAACCAGAATGGATTCAAAGCCCCAGTGAAATCAGAGAGCCACCAGCCTCCACTGGCCTTAAGATGTGATCTGCCATTGCAGTAGAATGAGGTGGGAATAAGTTGGTAGAACATTGATGCGGAGGCGGGGGGGGGGGAGAAGGGTGGACTGTACCTCTTCAGATTGGAGGGGGAGGGGGAGAACTACAAGAACAGAACTAGCACAGCAGAGAGCAGGTTGTGCTAGGGCCTGTCTCCTTGATGTGTTCTTTTTATGGTTTTGCTTGCAATGAATTTATTTATTTATTTATTATATGGGAGAGCATTCAAAAATTTCATTCTGTTACCTGCAGCCTGAAGTGATGTGATTCATTTTATCATCATCATCATCATCATCATCATCATCATCATCATCATCTTATTTGTAAGCTGCTTTTCCATGCAGAACCATACTCAAAGTGTCTTACTGCAACATCCCCCCCACCCCCCCAAAAAAATCTTTTTTGAAAAACGGCACAGTAAAATATAGTGACAATAAAATAGACAAAATGTCAACAATAAAACGCATCAACCTCTGGACTCTCAATATACTGCATATGTAGACTAGTCAGATTCTCCTTTTGTCATGAAAATAAGCCCTGAAACTTACGCCGGAGAGTAACTGAGGACACATCCCCACCAAAACTTCTTGTAGCACTCAACATCGGGAGTGGAAGAGTGCATGGGAAGAATTCCTTCCGAAATGTGTGTCATTCTCTTCACATTGATCATGGAATGCTAACCTGTGCTGGTCCTGGGCGGCTCTTCTCCTGCAGCCTTCCTCATCTTGGTGCCCTCCAGGTATGTTGGTCTATGACTCCCATCATCCATGCTGGCTTAGGGTACTGGGAATTGTAGTCCAGCACATCTGGAGGGCACCAGGTTGTTTCTTCCATCTATCTGCACTTCCCTTCATATGTACTGGATTTGGAATGCATTGGTGCGACAACCCCTATTTTATAGTCTGTATTGAATTTCTGCTATAAGCACACTCTGTGTTTTACTTCCCCACCCCCACCTTATCCTGACACCCTGCTGTACCCATCCCAAGGATACCTCTAGGATCAAGAGAAAGAGTTAGAATCAAGCATATGCATACTTCTAAATCTCCCCCGCCCCCAAGCTTCTCTTGCCATCCTGGGAAGAGAACACGTCAGGAGTTACATGAGTAATTGAGAGTTGGGTCCAATGTTAATTCAGTCCTATTCATTTCAATGAACCTGTTCAGAGCACTTTGAGCTAAACATTATGGCTTAGCGTGTCATGTGATCCATATCTTAGCATTTCATGTGAATCATTCCTAACCATGGTGGCTACATAACCACGGTTTAAACACGCTCACTAACCATTTACTGCAAAAGACTTAGCAGCCCAACCATGGCTTAGTGTGTTGTCTGAACAGGCCCACTGGGTATACTCTAAGTAGGGCTAACAGTGGCTACAAACCTGCTTCACCCGACGCCATCTCCAGTCTGGTTTTGAGGCTCTTTTCCTTCCCTCCCCCAATTCGTTTTGATAATTCTAAATTTTATTGTGTTTTGCAAAATGCAAGTCATACAACATTTCCTACTCTCCCTTCCCATCCCTAGATCAAGTTACAAAGTACAAAAATACCAAATCTCTCAGGAAGCATATTTAACTTTTGAAAATAAAACAATATGAAATCATTTACCAGGTACTAATGTTCCTTTTAAAACTGGAACAAAACATATGTAAAGCTACACGCAAACATTTCAGTAAATAAACGCTCAGGTTGCACTTTTAAAAAGAGTAAAAAGTCCGCCTGTAGACCAGGGGGAGACACAAAACAGATGATTGAAATTGGTTCAGATCACCATTAGGCAATTCAGTCAAATATTGTGAAAGATTGAGGCGAAGGCAGGGAGGGGGTCATGTCTCCGTGAAAGAAAAACTGACATAAATCATTAGAGAAGGCAGTAGTCAACGTTGTCAATGTCAAAATTAAACAGATAGTGCCAAGGCACACAACTACTAATCTATAGATATCAAACTGGGGGACGCAATTCTCATAAACATATATCAATTCATATATATATATATATATATATATATATATATATATATATATACACACACACACACACACACACACACACACACACATACACACACACACACACACACACACACACACACACAATATCGTCACTGTGACAGTGAAAATACAGATATACAATTATTATTACCAAGCTGAAACAGCTGAGTAAAAGATATTTGAAACAAACAGTTAAATCAGACAATGATAAAGAGCAACAAGCTGTATGTTCAGTCTTATGAAACAAATGTGACGAAGTTAAACAGATTTCCTCAGTGTTATATAAAAATATAAAAATTGTAATTTAAGAATTGATATATGTTTATAAGAATTGCGTACCACAGTTTGATGTCTATAGAAAAGTAGTCGTGTGCCTTGGCACTATCTGTTTAATTTAGAAAAACTCACATGACATCTCCTGTTTAAAGGTACGTCTGCCATTAATACATGCTGCCACCATTCTACAGCCCTCCCAATGTTTGGGCTACCCAGCATTCCTGAACTTTGGCTGCACTGGCCAAAGTCAACGTCCAAAACATCTGGAGGAGGTCAGGTTGGAAAGGCTGATGTGCAATGTACATGTGGCCTCGGTTACTGATATTTGCCTGGTTGCCCCTACTGATCCTATGATGCGTTTGCTACTCTTGATGAAGTGATATTGGCGATAAAACAGCTGCAAGGCTTGGCAAGGGTCTGCAGGAGTCCTCTTGCTTGGCTTTGCCTGTTTGCCATCAGTAGGGTGATGACCGAGCTCTTTCTCTCGTTTTGATCTCGCCTTTCTGTGTTCCTCTTGGAGGAGAGGAACATAGAATTGTGGAAGAGCCAGGAAGCACTAGCTTTTATGTTGGACAGGAAATCTGATGTAAAATTCTCACATAGATTATCTTTCATTTTAACTTAATGGGCATGAGTGCATGGAGGCCTACAAAGACTGGGGGAGCTGCATAAATCAGCATCTCTAGAAACAGAAAAGGACAACTTGCTCTGGTTTTGTGGCTTTGGCTTCTCTGGCTCAATATTTCAATAAAACCTACCATGCCTCAGGCGAGTTAGAGCTAAATGCTGGTGCCCTTTTGCAGAGATCTGTTTGTTTTGTTTTGCATTACGTCTTGGTTCCTGACAACCTCAATCGAAACCTTCTAAAACTGCCAGAAATTGCACTGAGCATGTCAGCATTTTCCTGGAGTGAAACCTTTGAGACTGTCCTGCAGTGAAACCTTTGAGACTGTTTTTCCATTCTTTTGACACTACTGAGGCCACTTTGTGCTAAGTGAAGAAATAAAAAATGAGGGTGAAGCATCGGGGAGCCTTCCTAGCATAATAGATGGTCTTTTGCTTGGCTATCAAGAGGGCTAGGGACTTTGTTCCAATGTATTGCCCCAGTTTCAGTCCATCTAACTCTACGGTGCAGAACCCAAGGCTGAGGGCCGAATCTGGCCCACCTGCGGTCCAATCCGGTTCCCCAGGGTTCCCCATGTGGCCACGCCTACTTGCTCTGGCCCCTCCCCTTTCCCCGACTGACAACTATCCGGTGTTTTCCAGTTTTTGTACATGTTTCCCCATTCTAAAAGGTTGAAATGCTTCTCCTAAGGCTTAGTTACTGGGAATAAGAGGTTTAAGCTAAAAGAGACTCGTATTTTTTGGTATTTTGGTCCCAGCATTTTTGCATTTGGACCGGCCCCCTTTCCCCACCCACCTCTGGATTGTGACCCTTCAGAGCTTCTCTGAAATGGAATTCGGCCCTCGGACTGAAAGAGGTTCTGCATCCTTGCTCTAACTTATCAGTCACAGTGAAATGTTTCACGACATGTCTAAGAAAAAACATGATGTGCTGATCTCCACCAGTCTATAGGGAACCCAGGTTAGAGAAGTTAGTGTGAGTAATCACATTGAGGAATTCTGACATATAATATGGTATTTTTGTTCATGTTGGAGTACCACTTCCTAAATTTTCTGCTATAGTCCTAAAGTACAAAATTCACTGCAGAGGTAGCTGCCATGTAGACAACACCCTTAAAGTTGTAATCCATCCCAATCCATCCTACCTCTACAGTTGTACCTACCTCATAAGAACACAAGAACATAAAAAGTGTCATGCTGGATCAGACCAAGGGTCCATCTAGTCCAGCACTCTGTTCACACAGTGGCCAACCAGCCATCAGCCAGGGACCAACAAAGCAGGACATGGTGCAACAGCACACACACCCCATGTTCCCCAGCAACCTCCACTTCTTAACACACAAGCACACACAAGCACACTATCCAGAGTAATCATTTCTAAATAAGCCCCTCCCCACCACCAAGATATTGTAGCTTTTTAATCAGCAATGAAATTAGAATATTGTTGGCAAAGATAGCTGTTCAATAAGAATATTTGGTTCAGGAGGGAAGGCAGATATAGAACAGTGTTGTATCCTTACGGGCTAGAAACCCTTGCAGATAATAGGCACTGAAAGATGATGTTCATAACAGCCAACATGAAGAACTGGCAGTGAATTAAAATTGAGAGCGCCTAAGTAAGAAATGATAGTTGTGTAGGGGCACATATCCTGCGCACACATAAAAACATCCAGCTGATCTTGTGCCCATTGAAAAGCTTTTTTTATATACTCATGAGGGCTAGGAACATCATTTTTAAAAGCATGCAGGATTTAAACATGAACGCAGAAGTACGGTAGCAACTCTTAAGAGGTTATTGTGACTGTGTGGACGAATGGCATCCATTGGAGCTGTGTTACATCCACCCAGGTTATAATTGAGTTTGGGTTGTGCGTGCAGTATGCTTTATTTGCAATCTTGCATGATGAACGTGCTTGGCAATTTCTCAGGAAGCGGATCACAGAACTATAGGCTTTAAAACATTTGGCAAGTCATATGTACCTTTTGTATTTTGGCAAGAACGCTGCACCTCGTACAATAGTTTATAAGGACCACATTCTGCTCTCAATTATTGCCAGATCCAAAGCTCACTGCAGCCAAAGGAGAGACCCCTGTTGGCTTCCGTGGCTGTGAGTCCACTCCCCTTTGCAGTCACATAGCATCACACATATGTCTAGCTGGAGGAAGAGCATGGCTTGGAATGTTTGGCAGGTAGGCCCGGTTGCCGAAAAAAGCAAAGCGGCCCACGGTCCAAAGACATTCATGCAAAAAGCTTTTCAGCAAGGAACTGACCGCATAACTAATTTTCCAGGAAGAAAAAGAGAAGCAAACATTTGTGTTGATGTCAGAGCTCAACACTCGCTGTCAGATGGGGGAACGGGATTATTTATTTATTTATTACATTTCTAGCTTGCCAATCCTCCAAGGAGCTGAGGGCTGCATACATAGTCCTCTTCCACCTCCAATGATGGCCTTACAACAACCCTATGATGTAGGTCAGGATAAAAGATACAGGCCCCATTCAGAAGACACCTTAAACCACAGCTTTAACCATGGTGGTTAAGCCAGAAAGCCGGGCCATATTCAGAAGACATCTTAAACCATGCCTTTAACCATGGGGAATAAAGCTTTTTGCCTTAGGCCATAGCTAGACCTAAGGTTTATCCCTGTATCATCCAGGGGTCAAACCTGTTCATCTAGGTGACACACAGGGGATCCAGTACTCAGGCAGGGGTGAACCCTAGATGATCTCAGGATAAACCTTAGGTCTAGATGTGGCCTTAGTCACCATGGTTAAAGCCATGGTTTAAGATGTCTTCTGAACACAGCCTGGCTTTCTGGCTTAACCACTGTGGTTAAAGATGTGGTTTAAGGTGTCCTCTGAACAGGGCCAGTGATTGGCCCAGGATCACTCAATGGGCTTCCCTCCCTGTTCTGCAGCCACTTTTATCCAGTGGCTAAAGTATTGATTTTGAACCTGGGAGATGGCAAGCATAGATGAACTTATAGATCAACTCTCGGAATGTTCTTGAGTAAACCACTCTCTCTCAGCCACAATTCTCCATCTGTAAAATGGGAATATGGTTGACTTATTTTGCAAGACTGTTGTGGGTCTAATGAGCTAAGGAGAGTAGGCCAAACATTCTTCATCACCATCTCTTCAGTTGTTTGGATGGCAAATAGAACTGGCTTTATTTGCCCCAGCCTGTGATAATTATTTTGCATACTGTATTGTTGTTTTATTTGTACTGTGTTTTAGTGGTTTATTTGGAGTTGATAGTAGTTGTTTCATTTGTCTTGCAAACTGCCTCGGGGTCCACTGTGATGGGTCTTCTTCCAGCCATGCCCAAGGCTGGATGTTGCGCAGAAGTACGTCCTGAATTTTATCTGTCCTGAATCTCCCATGAATCTAATTTCCTTTTAAAGCTATTTGAAGAGATGGCCATCACTTCATCATGTGGAAGTGAATTCCATAGTTTAACTTGCATGTTGTGCAGAAGTACGTCCTTTTATCTGTCCTGAATCTCCCATGAATCAGCTTTATGGGATGATGCCAGGTTCTAGTATTATATGAGAGAGAGAGAGAGAGAGAGAGAGAGAGAGAGAGAGAGAGAGAGAGAGATGTCTCTATCCACTTTCTCCACACTATGCATTATTTTTGCACCTCTGTCATGTCTCCCTTCATTTGCCTTTTCTCTGAGCTAAACATTCCCAGACGTTCCTATATTGGTAAACCATTTTTTGCATTATGCTCAAATGCAACCTTAATCTGACACTCTAACTACTGCATCAAACTGGTTCTCTGCACACAAAGATATGCAACCCAGAAGTTTTGCTCTCACAAGTTGCTTGCTTTTAATACAAAAAACAAAACGTAGAAAATGTCCAGAATTCATAGCACTGTAATATCTTTATGAGGCTAATACAAAGGTCACAAAATACTGTGCAAGGTTTTGATTTCTCCAGGATGCTTCATCAGGCAAGAGAGTGAACAAAGCCAAATTGGAGATGGGGGAAGAAAAAGTGGCTATTGCTCAAGCCAGATAATCATCAGTTTTCATTGGGCCCTTCTTTTGTTTTAAGCCCTTTTTGTACCTCTACAAGACCCAAGCATTGTGATACCTCCAGTGGCCCTGTTTGAGCTTCATTTTTGTCAGCACTCGCCAACATATTTTTCTGTTAGAGAGAGTGAATAATCATAATAGTAGTAACTAGGCAAACCAGTTTCATGCCCCTTCCCACCCTATGGGTGAACTGATGGTCCAAATAGCTGGGGTGAGCTACAGCACTGACTGCCTATTAATTAACCTTTATAATGAAGACGCCAAGAGGCTCTTTCTTTGCGTTGGCTGTTACAGACTAACGTTGGCCCACCTCTGGCATTTGTTCCTCACGGCCAGCTCATGCTACGAACTTTGTATAACAAGACTCATAAATATGGCTCATACTTGTATCCTCTCGGAAACAAGAGAGCTGCCCCAGCCCATGACAAAAAGCAAGAGGAAACTCTCCAAAGGTGTTGTAGAACAATGGCTTGCACCTTAACTCTTTGAGATGAAGGAGCTTCCGTTCACAGAAGACCGCTTGTGAGGGTTCTTCTGTGTCTGTGGAAGGACCCCTTCCGTGACTGCAACACTCCTTCTGTGAGCAGAAACTTCTTAGGATCCAAGCCCTTCCCTTCCCCAAAATGCAATTTGAAATACATTGACCTTTACAGCTCGTTTTTTCAAAGGCATTTGCCTTCTCTCAGTGTTTTCAAGGGGAGGAAGTAGAAAGTTAATGAGAACCTGACCACTCATTTAGAAAGATGTTTGAAAGGGAAAATACTATTGAAAAAGAGCTGTTAACGCAAAAGGCTTTGAGCGGTTCTTTTAAATAATAAAACCAGTCTACAGGGCATTCCTGAGTGGGCAGGAGTGGAGTGGTGGTGGATTATTCACCACTTCCAAAGCCCAGCCGGTTCACTCTGGACAGAGGGGAAGGGGTGTCTTCACTGGGATTTTCAGCCCACCAGATTTTGTGGAACCCCCCCCCCACACCCATTGAAACCCCCCATGGAGGGGATTAGCCATGCCAGTAGCTAATCCTTAGGAGAGGCTTTTCAATCTTTTAGAGCTGGAAACATGCGCAAACGCTCAGAAACCACCACATGATTCAGTGAAATTCGGTAGGGCCAGAGGAAAGAGGTGCGGCCATCAGCCAAATGCGGAAGCGACCACACATTTGGCTGGCTAGGTTGGTTGTGCATCAGTGTGCAACCGAGGCTAAAGCAACTGTGGATTTTTCACAGTTGCACCTTAAAAGTCCCATTCGGCATCTCTTCGCTTTCAGTGGCCTTGACTGGCAAGTGGAGGAGGAAACAACACCTTTAAAAAGTACACTCATGGATGGATTTATTTGATTCATATCCTGCCCAAATTACAAATGCCCTTGGGGGCGGTTTCCAATCATAAGCCCCCTCCCCCAAAGGAATAATAAGATAACCATCGGAACAACAATAAAGCCGATGAAAGTAACACAATGGCCTGGTTCAGATGACACTCTGGGCTTTGTGGTTAGCTTAACCATATTCAGCTGTGGTTAACGCTAACCACATGTGGAATGCTTGCAGACAACACTTTTGTGGTTAAGTTTCCCTTAGTGAGCCTAACCACAATGTGGTTAATGGGGCGGATGATTCGGGAAAATGTGTGTCAGACGACACCGTAAACCATGGTCAAGCATTCCTTTAACCATTTTGTGGTTAAGCAGCATGGTTTAGCATGTTGTCTGAACGGGGTCAATATTAAAATATTAAAGATGTTGTACCATACTGACCTTAATTTTAGAAGTTCAAAATACCTTATGCTTTTCCGATATTAGAATCCAATTTTGTGCCATATATATGAGTAGATGTTGATGGTGTAACCTCAAGTTTTGCAGTTACTTTCTGCACTTATTGCCGTTCAGCTTTGAACCCTAGTTAGCTATCTGTTCTCCCAGTGAAATCCTGACAGTGCAAAATCTACAGAATATATTTTTTTTTCTCTTCCTTGCAGGTTCTCAAATCCAAAGATCTAACATCACCAATGCAACGTTACATTGATAGCAAGGTAGTTAAGACAAGAGCGGAAGGCGAATGGCTATCTTTTGATGTAACTGATGCTGTACAAGAATGGCTTCACCACAGAGGTGACAGTACCCTAATCCTTTGACCACTGAGGGCCTGCATACGTTAATCTGACTATTTTCAGGTCTGTACCTGATCTAAAGGCAATTTCCCTTCCTCTTGTGTTTTGCAGACAGGAATCTTGGATTTAAAATAAGTTTACATTGTCCATGCTGCACGTTTGTGCCTTCAAATAATTATATCATCCCAAATAAAAGCGAAGAATTAGAGGCAAGATTTGCAGGTAATAACAAAACATAAAAATGAAAATGATTGTGTGATAAGAGGAGTTTCTGCAGTCCATGTAAAACATGCAATTCGGTGGATGGAGAAGATTGAGGAAGATGTGGAGAGGCAGGAGAAGAGAGCAGAGACCTGCTACTGACCAGGGAGAAGGCCTTTCCCCTGTTCCAGTGTTGAGACTGAAGCTAAGCCTGTCCCTGTGCTGACAGAGGGGAAAGGGCTGATCTCCTATTTGCTGCAGCTCAGAGATAAGCCCTTTCCCCTCTCTGGACACCAGGGCAGGGGAAATGAATGAGAGGGAACCGGGCCTGGGAAAGAAGCTCAGCAGGCCAGTTGGGAAACCCTGATGGCCATATTCAGCCTACCGTCCAGAGGTTCCCCCTGCCTATTATAAAGGATTTAGAACATGTACATCAGGGTGCTTTACTTTGCACATCAGAGTGCTTTACTAGGGTCCATTCAACCCTAGAAGTTTTCTTCCTGTGCACAGTGCCATCAGAATAATTCAGGATGGAACAGGGTTGGATTTAACCACTTTCTGGGCTTGGAGGTTAACATTTAGACTGTGGTTGGCACGGTATTAGGGCTAAGGTGTGGTGGCTAAAGAGTTGGACTGGGAGTTAGGAGATCCAGGTTCTAGTCCCCACTCGGCCATGGAAACCCACTGGGTGACTTTGGGCCAGTCACAGACTCTCAGCCCAACCTACCTCACAGGGTTATTGTTGTGAGGATAAAATGAAGAAGAGGAGGAGGAGGATTATGTACACCAACTTGGGTTCCTTGGAAGGAAATAGGTGGGATCTAAATGTAATAAATAAAAATAAATAAAATAAATAAAGTACAGACTATGCAAAATATGTAGCGGACTGCAGATCCTCACTTTCTTTTTTTACCTCCATCTAAGTTTGCGGAACTCCAATCCAAATTAGGATCAATGCTTGCAGCTACGGGAGGTTTAAATCTTCCCACCCAGTAGCTTCCCCTCTGCCTGATTGTGCAGGGGACGACGACGACTCCATTGGTGTTAATTGAGTTTCTCTTTTTTCTCTTTTCTAAATGACGGCAGGGGGAGTGGCTTGGTGGGAATGTTTAAACCTCCCCTACCCAGGGACGGTGGTCCAGATCTGTGCTATGCATTTAGCATAGCATGTAGTTTATCTCTTTTCCTAACTGTTTTGATGATGAATACAGAGGTGTCTTATGAACTTGGGTGAGGGAAAGCAGTGGTCCTTTGCTTAGCACATTTATTCTGGGCACTTAAGATGGCAGTCAGGAATAAGCACTATAACAATGATGTTTATATATGCAATTACTGCACAGTATCCAGTATTGCTGCTATACATGGAGTTTGCTCCAAAGAGTCATAAGTATGAGGAACTGTGTGCTGATATGTATAAATGTGTGTACACTTCTTTATTGATAACATTTTTATAACGTACAGACTAGAAATTGATTTTCTGAACATTCTAGTGCAATCCAACCCCATTAAAATAGATGGCAGTCTTATTATAGATTTTGCTGTTTGACTGCTTAGTAAGAGCACTTACTAGGGAGTAAGCTCCATTGAGCTTTGTGGAACTTACTTCTAAGTAGCCTTGCTTTGGGTTGCACTGTACATCTTGCTTAGCAAATGAGAAATGAAGGAAGCTGAGTGGATCAGAAGAGTGGATGTTAGTTTTGAGTAAAATTATCATCCAGGTTCATGTTATACTGAAATAATTGCAAAAAAAGGAACTTTAATATCTTGTATTACAATTTATCAAATAACTAATCATTAATGTGGATGAAGCAGATGATATAGTACAGAGTTTCCTGGCACTGCTTTATACTGAATTGCATAAAAGCCATTTTTTTCAAGATTGAGATTGAAGGCAAAATACAGGCTGAATTTGAATGCCACAATTTGAAGGCTTGGGTACATGCCATAGGCTCATATACTCTCTGTTCCCTCTCATGCACTAATTCCCTCCTCCGATTTTAGGTTATTCTAACCATAGTTTGCCATGACTATCCAGAGCAGCTACCAAGGTTAGTGCTAATCTACAAATCATGGTTTGATGGTTTTCAAGCCGTCATTTTCAAACCAGTATTTGGAGCTTAATATTAACCATAGTTTCTCCAGTTTGGACAGCAAACTACAATTTGAACAACTCTGAAGTGAAGGAGGGCATTGGTGTGCGATGAGGGGAGGGAAGGATGTAGAAAAACATAATGTTTCTAATCCTCTAAAGAATGGTTTGGAAAATTATCTGAAATGAGATAAACCAGAGAGCGTTGGATCGTTTAACTCAATGTGAGTTACTTCCCACATTCAAATATGCATACCGGCATGTCGTAAATGCACACAGCTGATGCCAGAGCCCCTGGTTTTTCTATGATTCAGGGTTTTTATAAAGAGATGGTTTATATAATTTGTTCCAAAAGAGCAACACAATATTTATTACCAAAAATGTATTTTTTGAAGGTATTGATGACTACTACACATATCCCAGTGGTGAGAAATCTTTAAAGCCCAGTAGGAAAAAATACAGTGGGAAGACCCCACATCTCCTGCTAATGTTATTACCCTCCTACAGACTTGAGTCGCAACAGTCCAGTCGGCGGAAGAAGCGTGCTCTAGATGCTGCCTATTGCTTTCGGTAACTATGGATTGAGATGTTATATGTCTGTATGCATGCATAATAATACGTTAGTACGCATATCATATGAATGCACTCCATTAATTTATTACTTCTTTTCTGTATCAAATTCATTTTAATAGCATTTTATTGAATCACTACAAAGCAGTTCAGCAGAACAAAAATTGTAAAAGAACAAACTTAAGTCAGGGAGCATTTTCATTTACATGATACTCCTCTTGTTAGTTATAAATGAAGGGTGGTAGTATTCTGACACACTCAAGTTCTGATAGTCTCTGCTACAACTAATCTAATGGGAGAAAAAATGGACTTTATTTACTCTAAATTGCCTTATCTTCCACTGATCTTAAGAGTTAAGGAATCATATTTATCTCTCCCAAAACATAATGTGAGCCAATTCAAACTTAACAGGAAACAATGTCTTCTCCAAACATGAATGACCCATGTGAGCTTTGCACTCAGCTACACCCCTCCCTGTTCTTCCTCTTTTACTCTCCAGGGAACCACGCTTGTTTACACTAAGGTTTCAGAACAAGCCAGGATCTGAAACCATAGTTTGAACCTGGCTCCCCCAGGAATCCAGTTTGCCAGCTAACACCATTACCGTTGCTTCAGAGGTTGCTTATGCTAGAGCAACATAATTTACTTTAGTGCTAGCGTAGACTTCGATACTCTCTAAGGAGATCTTAGTATATGAATTCTAATACTTTCAAATCCATAAGCTTCCAAAACTGGTCAAAATGTTATCATAGTTCTATTCATAAGACTAATTTCCACTCCCCCCTCCTATTCATTATTATTTCTCTCTTCTTTTGTGCCTGGGGTGTCCTAGTAATTTTCTGAAATCTGGAATGGGATTGTTGAAATACCCTTAATAATTGGCATTATTAAACACTTTAATGCACATTGATTTCAAAAAGTGCTTATGTTTGGTAGAAAGTGTCTTGTCATCATCCTCATCAGTAGAAGAAGAAGAAGAAAAATAAGAATATTGCAGACTTCTGGCTTCATATGTCACAGAATACACCATCTGAATAATGTATAATGGGTGCTGGTTTCTCCAAGTTTGATAAAACAGGGCTAGCCCAAAGAGGAACTATCCGACTGGATCGCCCAGTTCCAAAGCCTAGCAAAGAAGGCCTTGATTCAACATTAAGTCTACATATACTAAATTTGATGTGGGTCGAGTTTAATCTTCCACTTTAAAACACACACACACACACACACACACACTCCATGGTCCAGCAAGAGTGCATACTCAGAATCATATAACAGTCTGGTGGCCACTTGCACACTGTCAAAACAGAGGACACACACCACCAAAACAGAGGATAGAAGAGGGCACCAATTTGCAGAAAATGTGCATTTGCTAATTTATATGTATAAATACAATTTTAGAAATGATTACTACAATTTCAATAGAAATACAATCCATCTCGCCACCATGGTGAAGTCTGTGGCCAGATGACTTGTGTGCCTGGTCAATCTGCTGTCCAGGTACTACCTATTGATGGGGATCTTCCAGGTCCTTGTACTCCCTTCCTGTGGTTCTTTATCTTTAAAGTGGACAGCTCTTCAAGTAGAGGATGCCTTCAAAAGAGGATTGTGCTGGCAGCCCTTCAAATAAGAAGGCTGTCCCCTGTAAAGTAGGACAGATTCTACCCAACGGTTAAGGCATGTAACAAATCTCTCTTAAATGAACTTGCTTAAGAACATAAAAAGTGGTTGAACCAGATCAAGGCCCACTTTTGCAAGAATCCCAGCAGCCAGCAGGCACTAGAATTTGGACTACCTTTTCCCCTTGCACATTTAACATAAGTGTGATCCCACCTATCCTGTAGGGCTGTGCAGGGTCCCCCCGATTTGCCTCTGAAGCCAGTTCGGAGCCCCCGAAACAGCCCCGATTTGACTTGGGAGTGCTTTGGGGGTTGCCTGCCTTGCCTCGGTGTTAAAGCCGAGGCAAGATTCGGGGGGCCCGGGGGGCCTCGAGCTGACCCAGAACCAACTGGGAACTGAGGCAAAGTAGGCCGAATCAACCCGCCTCATCTCGGTTTGGGGATTTGGCCCAAGGCGGTGCACAGCCCCTACTATCCTGTAAAATTGCTTAAAGTTTGAGCCAGCCTCAGCGTGGACAGTATAGGTGAAATCCAACCTAAATCCTACTTAGAGTAGACCCATAGAAATAAATGGGACTTAAATTAGTCATGACTAACTCAAGTCCCATTCATTTCAATGTTGAACTTATGTTAGATGTTACCCTATATCTAGTCATAACTGATTTGGGGCACAATCCTATGTATGTTTTGCCAGGAAAAAAAGTCCTACAACTCTCAGTATTCCTCACCCAGCATGGCTGGCTAGGGAATGCTATACAAAATTATTATATATCAGCAAAAATTTGGAAAGCCTCCAAACCACCTAAACATTGCAACGACAGAGCAAATGAAGGTCCCTGTGCTTCCTTCCTATGGATCTTTATCTTTAAACTGGACGGCCTTTATCATTAAACTGGACAGCTACAGCCTGCATACAGAACGTCCCAGATAGGGCAAGTAGTGAAACCTTGGAGAGCCATTGCTTCCAGTCAGTGTCAACAATACTGGGCTAGATGGACCAATGGTCTGACTCAGTGACCCTGTTCAGACAACATGCTAAGTCATGGTTAGGCCACCACTAACCCTTTTACAACAAATGGTTAGTGAGTGCATTTAAACCATGGTTATGTAGCAACCATGGTTAGGTATGGTTCACATGTAAATCTAAGCCATGGTTCACACAACAACTATCACACAACAACTAAGCCATTCCCTGTTCAGACAACACACTAAGCCACGGTGGTTAAGCATTTTGAGCTAAACATTATGGCTTAGCGTGTCATGTGAACCATTCCTAACCATCCTATGATTCTGTGAGGAAGGCCCTCAGACTTCCTGACTGTGACAACACATCATGGTCATCTCTACAATCTCACGTCATATTAATGCAACTCTATCTTTCATGGTCTCTGTCTCCCTGTTACTCGCAGGCCCAAAAGCCTGTTTTGACGCTTCTTCCCAGAGAATGAATTGTCCCCATCCTGTCATTACAATGACTACATGCTATTGGCCGTAATTTGATTCATTCGTTTGTGATTACATTTTGAACTGTTGTAGGCTACGCTAATGAATTCAGAGTGGCATATTAGGAGGATAGATCACATAATCCAAACTGGGAGGGGAGTACCAGAAGGGTAAACTCAAGGGTTTACTCTCCCAGTGGATTGCAAATTGAGAATCAAACTAGACGGTACATGCACAGTGTAATCCTATGCACATCTACTCAGAAGGAAGTCTCATTCAGTTCACTGGGACCTAGGCCAGATCTACACCCAGCAAGATATAACACTTTGAAAATGGGTTAAAAACTATATATGGAGTGTTTCCTGGGCCTAAACAGTTGTCACTACTGTTATAAACCATTATAAAGCAGTAGTGTAGATTCTGCCCTATTCCCAGGTAAGTGTGTGTTGGGTTGCAGCCTAAAGGTGATTTTTAAAAATGCAGGTAGCAACTGCTTGGGAAGGGCAGTATAATTATTGGGTTTGCAGCAGGCACAGAGGGGCTGCTTAGATCTTTGCTCCCTTGCTGTAGACTTTACGAAAATTGCTCTGTTGAAGCTGCCTTTTGCTTGGGGAGGTGATTCTCCCCACCTCCATTGGTGGTCCTCCTCTTTCTGCCCCAAACTACCTGTTGGTGTCTGCAGTCAAGGAGCATTTGTAACAGAGCTTTTGAGCTCCATCAAACGAGCATTTTATTGCACACTCGTTACTGGGCAACCACGGATTTTTTGCAGGTCCCTCCCATGGCGTTGTCTGCCTTCCACCCCTTCTTGCCTTCCTTGCGTGACAAAAAAGCTCTGCAAAAAGTGCAATATATTTTAAACCCGGAAGTCGCTGCTCTCTCCTGCTGTGTGTAGGAGAAGCAGCGCGATTAGAACAGCCAACTGAATGGGCCTCATGCTCGTTGTGTACTTCCTCTTTTGAAAGAGGAAGTAACTGGGCAATGAAAACATGGGCGGAGAAGCGACGTTAGGGAGCGTGTTTCCCCCTGTGTGATGGAGCTCTTCATCAAGCCCTGATGAAGCAGCAGCTTTCTGCACATAAGGACCCATGGGGGAATGTAGGGGCGTCAGGCAGTGGGGGCTGGTGGTTCCGATGTAAGTGGGGCTGCGAATCCGCTCCAGGTTTCAGTTAGAACCAGTCAAAACTCTAAAGGAGCTCTCCAGGGTGCTTTGCAAGTGGGAGTAAGTCACACTGAACTCAGCAAGACTTACGTCTGAGTAAATGTGGTTAGGAAGACACTGTGTGCCACAAGACAAAAATGAATTTGATAAAGTAAGTCTTCTGTAAATTCATCCGTAGAGGAGGCTGCCCACTGCATCCCTGAGCGATTTATTGTTCTGGCATTTTCTCATACCAGTCAGCTAAGTAATGCTTCCATGTTATGTCTCTGTGTTAGATGTAATTGGGTCATTGATTCACACTCAGTGGAAAGAGGGAGAAAGCACAGAATAATGTGCTCTCAGAATAGGTGCCTGTGTTAAAAGCAGGCAGGAAGGAGCCACATGGATCCACTCTGCCCCTGCCACTATTCCTTTTCACTGGCCACACCTTCAGCCAGTATGAGAAAGGGCCCTGGGTGCATGCTAAGGTGTGCATGTGGAGCTCCTCCACGATTGGCTGACAATCCCCCTTGTTTGGAGGAGTGGTACATGCCTACTTTGGTACACACCCAAGGCCCTTGTCATGCTCACTAGTGTTGGCAGGGGGCAAGGCTAGCCCATGTGCTTTCCTCATGCACAAAGAGGGTTTTCTGAAACCACTTTATTAATGGGGTCATCTGGAGCAAGAGAATTCTCACTCTGCCCCATGTTGAAAGTAAACATGTGTAGATATAATGAAGCCTACCTCCAATTTCATCCAGAAAAAGCACCAGATGTACAAAGCTTGGAGAACATGACATAGGTTGTGCAAAGTATCCCTTTGAGAGTTGGACTGAACTCCCTCCAAAGGGAGAAAAACACTGGGACACACGGACACACCCCAGATCCCAATTTCAGTGGGCATGATTCTAACAAGGTATTTGTCTGCAATTACATTTACAGGAACGTGCAAGATAACTGCTGCTTGCGTCCATTTTATATTGACTTCAAGAGAGATCTTGGATGGAAATGGATACATGAACCTAAAGGATACCATGCAAATTTCTGTGCAGGAGCTTGTCCCTATTTATGGAGCTCCGATACTCAGCACAGTAGAGTAAGTTTCTTCCTTTGGAAACTCGAGATTTTGTTTTATGATCAGATATTGACATTAACATTAGGAACTAAAAAGGCAGGGTGGGAATTATTTTATAAATAAAAATTAGATGTTCTTCTTTGGCCCAAATGAAATGAGAGCTAGTTTAATTAATAGGCCATACTGCAACATTACTTTGTTGACACAAGCTTTTCAAAAGTGATAAAATGGCAGCTTACCAATCTTTCTGTGCTCTTAAGTCTCCTGAAAAACAACTAATGCAATATGTTTAATAATAATAATAATAATAATAATAATAATAATAATAATAATAATAGCAGCTCCAGTGCAGTTCTTCCATTCTCAAGATATTCTATCCACCACCCCTCAACTCTAATATCTATAGATTCAATGTATGGCCACATATATCTAAAAGCCAGTTCCTGATTCAGCCTGTTAAAAAACTGCAGAGAAATAGAATTAACAGATGGATGGATGGATGGATGGATGGATGGGTGGGTGGGTGGGTGGGTAGATAGATAGATAGATAGATAGATAGATAGATAGATAGATAGATAGGTGTAGTGGCTAAAGTGTTGGACTGGGAGTCAGGAGATTTGGGTTCTAGTCCCCACTCGGCCATGGAAGCTCACTGAGTGACTTTGGGCCAGTCACAGACTTTCAGTCCAACCTACCTCACAGGGTTATTACTGTGAGGATAAAATGGAGGAGAAAAATCTCTCTTTTAATTACAAAAAATATTCAATTTCAGTGGATCAGAGTCAGGGCTCATTGTACATACAGAAATTATGAAAGTCCTAAATTTGTACTGCTGAATTTAGTGTTTTGGCAGCATTACCAATAATATTTATTTAAGTATTTGAGCATTTGCTGCCTTTTAGTTGTGCCCTGAACCTGCAACTGTAGTGTTGAAGCTTACTTTGATTAATGGTCTGGGCCTTAAAACATTTAAAGCATTAAAACAAGGCAAGTATGGAGAGACATGATAGAGGTGTAGAATGGTTCCATGATATGGACAACATGATTAGGGAGATTTTTTTTCTCACTCTCCCATAATAGCAGAACCCAGATTATACCATGAAGCTGTTTGGTAGGAGATTCAGGACAGATGAAAGGATGGCCTTCTTCAAACAGTGCATTGTTAAACTATGGAACTGGTTACCATAAGATGTAGTGATGGCCACCAACTTGGATGGCTTCAATAGCTACTAGTTCTGATGGCTATATACCTTCAGTATCAGAGAAAGTGTACCCAGTATGCTGCTGGGTAGGGGTGTGCACGGACCCCCCGCTCTGCCCCGTGGGCCGATCCAAAAATTTCGGATCGGCCCACTCCGCTCCGCTCCGCCCATACTCCGCTCCTCTTCGCTGCGGAGCTCCGCAGTGAAGGGGAGTGGTGCTAGGTAAGGCCGAGAGAGGAGGGCGGGAGGTTTACCGGGCCCTGCCACCATCGCCGCCCGTGCGCGCGACGGCGGCAGAGCCCAGTAAGGGACCAAGAGGGAGGGGGGCCTTACCTGCCTCCGTCCGTGGTCCGTCGGCGTCTTCAATTGAACAAGCGGCCCAGACTTCCAGGTTGAACCGTGGGCTCAATTGAAGACGCCGACGGACCGCGGACGGAGACAGGTAAGGGAGAGGAGGGCGGGGGGGTTACCGGGCCCTGCCGCTGTCACCGCTGTCGACAGCAACAGCAGCAGGGCCCGGTAAACCCCACTTACCTTTCTGGCGGAGCTCCGGATCGAGGCGAAGGATCCGCCTTCACCTCGATCCTCTTCGCCACGCTCCGCTGGCCCCCCAATCCTCTTCACCTCCGCCTTAAGGGCAAGTGAAGCCCCCCGCTCCGCTTCTAATTCACCGGTCCAATTAGAGGCGGAGCACATCCCTACTGCTGGGGAACATGAGTAGGTTTGCGCTCATGTCCTACTTGTGGGCTTCACATCGAGGCATCTGGTTGACTACTGTGCAAACAGCATACTAGACTAGATAGGTCTATGGTCTGATCCAGCAGCATGGCTCTTCTTTATGTTCTTAAAACCAACTTGAAATTCATGCAATCCATAAACTATGATGCTCTAGAGAATCTGGAGGAAATAACTTCATCTCCCTTTTCCTTCCCTCCAGGTACTCAGCTTGTATAACACTATCAATCCAGAAGCGTCCGCATCTCCATGCTGTGTATCCCAGGATCTAGAACCCCTCACCATCTTGTATTATATTGGCAAAACTCCCAAAATCGAGCAACTTTCGAACATGATCGTAAAGTCTTGCAAGTGCAGCTAAGGGATACATCGGAGCAGCACTGCATGTGCATTTTTTCCCCCTGGAAAAGAAAAGAAGAGAAAGAAACATACCAAGAGGAAGAAACAAAAAGAACACATAGGATCATCAGTGTTTTAAAAAGGAAAAAAAAAGCGGTACTAGTCCTGTTTCATTGTTTTGTTTTGTTTTTAAACTGTCATCCGATGCAAAACCGTGAAGGCCTTATTCTACATTTCAACTACTTGGTTAGTGAGATAGACAAGAAGCATTTTTTAATAAAAAAAAATAAAAAAATACTAACAAGAAAGAATGACAAGAAAAAGAAAAACCTTTTAAAAAATAAACACTGGAAGAATTTGTAGAGTTCTTATGTGAAAGGAAAAAAACAGGAAAAATCCCATTAAGTGGAGTTGCTGTATCTATCCCGTGGCTTTACTTGATCTCCGTGTTGTTATGCCATAGACACCCTATCCGTTCCTTGTAGTTTGTAGAATTAACAGCGCATTATTTATTTTTGTGTAATACGATCAAATGAGAACATGCTGTTGCCATTGGGGGTGGGGTGGGGGTGAAAGTGTCAGAAAGAAAAAAGTCACAAATGTGCAGACCAAATAAACTGCTAGAAATATGTTTAATGCCTAAGGAACATGAGTTTTTTTTGGAAAAAAAAAAGCCCTGAAAAAAATGGTTAGATTAGCTCAATTAAAAATAGTAGTCTGTTATTTCTTTATTAATGAAGTCCACATACACCTTGTATTTCTTGCCAAGAGCCTAGGAAGGCTTTAGGTAAGGCTCATACCATTGTTTTTAATACTGAAAAGCTTATTAATAAAGGACATTTTGTTTCAGTCTCAAAGACAAGTCTGTTAAAAAGATTTTTAAAAACCCCAACAATTGTAAATGAATAGACTGTCCATTTAGTAAACCAGTGAAATATTTAATAAATGTACTGGTCTAATTTTCAGACCCTAATACGTTGCTGTATAGCTATTGCTTTGGGATGGTTTGTTTTTGGTATATGTAACCAAACCTATAGTATTACAATAGGTGGGTAGTAAGAAGCCAGCTTAATTGGAAACATATCTGTAGATCTCTATTGTAAACTATTAAAAAATTAAGTACTTTATGTGTAACGTGTAAATTTTCACCATATTTTTGTATTCTGTTAATACTGTCAACTCTGAAGCGTTTGAATTTGGGGGCTGTTGTTGATCACTCAGAATCATGTGTTTCCCTCTAGCTGGCCAGTATGAGTAGAGTCCCTGTATTTTCAACTTGCACTACAAATACATGTTTTATTTGCTATACATGTGCTTTGTATGTTGTTTTTCATCCTTTATGACATGAGCTACTTGACTCCATTTTTATTTTTTTTGGTTTCATTTTACAAAAACAAACAAGCAAACAAAAGAAAAAGGTAGATTAAAATAGTGTGTTGTGTAATGTATTCCTCTCATCTTCAGATGAGAGACTTCAAAATGTTGGTGGATCAAGCCCCTCTTTTGGAGTTGGGTGACGGGATGGGGTTTAAACAGATGGTCAATCCATCAGATGGAGAGGAGAGCTTCGGCTATGGGGCGGTATATAAATGTAATAAATAATAATAAAGCAGAAGCCAAGCAAAGACACATCTGTACACCATTAGAGCCATAACTGATTTGCATTTGGGGGCCATAGGTTTCCTTAAAGAAGGTTTTAGAAAGGAGCAAAACTTCTTTCCTAACCCCATGGCCGATCCAGTGGTAGTTGCAAGCAATGAGTCAAAAGACACATCTAGCCAGTTCTGTAGGCTCAATGCACATTGCAGTTCTGATGGGCATGTATGTACATGCCAGATGAAAATACTCTTATATGGGCAGCCTCATTTCTTCCATGGGGTGCATGTATTTTACTGCAGTTTGGGGATTGATTAGTTTGTGCTCCTTCGATACTCATCCCTTCTTTTAAATGTTATTCATTGCATGAAAGGCTATTAAATCCCCAATCAAAAGGAAAGGTGGTGGTGTGGAATGACACTCCACATCTCCATTCCAATGCAGCATGTGCAGAACATCTGGTTTTGCATGCATGTGGTCCTTTAAAATGAAAATATAAATGTCAGTCCAAACAATCAGCTGTTTAATGGAGATGGAGAAGCAGAAAGGGACTAAACCCAGCCTAGATCTCTCTCTCTCTCTCCAAAAGCCAACTAGCAGAAATTTCAGGGTGGTTTTGTTGTTTTCATTCATATATATATATATATATATATATATATATATATATATTACATAAAAGACTTATACAAGGAGCCTACAAGCCTTTAAAAAAGACTTCTGCATGGATACAGTGGGACCAAAGTGGGGAAGTGTACATACAGTACCCATTGTTATATAGGTACACTGTCCTGTCTAGCTAGGTAAATACATGCAGAAACCTGCTTCCCAGCACATATGGGCCCCAGATGGATTTGGCCATCTATGTCCATGTATTGAGACCGAAATGATCCTGGGTGTGGTTAAACTCCCACCCCCACCCCCAAATAGCTAATTTATAACTGTTACTGCAATTAAGTAAGGTGTTTTGTTCATGCTTCCAGAAAGCTTTGAGTTGGGATGGGAGAGTGCAAGTCAGTTATATGAGGTTTATGCCAAAGTAAATCCCTGGACATTTTTTTTTATAGATGTAATCCAATACTATCAATAAATAAATCTGCATCTTTTAACACTGAATTCAAATAATTGTCAAATACATGCCATTCAGTAAAGCTATGAAGAGCAGCACAATCCTATGCAGAAGTAAATTTCACTGGGGTAAATAGGGCTTAATCCCAGGTAAGTGTGCATATGATTACAGTTATAATTAGGTTCATCTGACCTCAACAAATTATTAATGTGCTTTTCCAAGCCTATGAAGGTTGAGTTCAGATGACTAACTGTGGTCTATAGACTAATGTCATGTTCAAAAATGGGCAAAATCTAGCTATATAATGTTTCTATGGGAGCCATTTGAACCCAAGGCTGTCATTATTATTGAGCTCTGCATATCCTGTTTGGAGACAGTGAACCATTTGTTCTCAAATGACAAGCTTTTCCAGTGATTTACAAAATCAAACCATATATCTGTGCATTATTTTGCTTTTCTTAATTTATTCATTGCTTCCCCTGATAACACCTTACTTTTTCTTTTCATTAAAAGAAGCAACTAGAACCAACCAAAAGCTCCTTTTTGTTCAAATTATTTTATACTATTTTAATTGTGGTATAATAGTTTTCCCCAGATGCATTCCATTCCTCTCCTACAGGTATGTATGTATATGAATGTTGACATTCATATGTGATTTCTGACAATTCCAGATGAGTTGTGTCAATGTCTGGAAACTCCAAGGTATGCAACCTTTACAGTGTAATCCTTTGCATGTTTGCTCAGAAGGAAGTCTGGATATGTTCAATGGGGCTCACTCTCAGGTAAGTGCTCACAGGATTGATATTAACAGTCATTTGTACTGAGTAGAAGCATTTACAGGTGAATATCTGAAATAAAGTTTATGTATATACCCCCCTTTTTTTGACATTCACAAAATTAATCTGGCTTATCAGCATTCTGATGTGAATGTCACCATTCACCAGCTCTCACAGTCACTAATGCATACACACACACACACACACACACACACACACACACACACACACACAAATTGTATATTGTGTATGGGAATATGGTAATTCAATGGAAATTGAATCTTCTTTAAAAATATATATAGGCCAGGATCAGGACTTTGATTGATAGGGCATGTCTAGATGAGAGGGGTGGAGGGGAGGATCTCGTGATATGATGATCACATACACACACACACACACACACACACACACACACACACACACACACCGTCTACATGGATGTGCAATATTTAGGAAGGAAGAGGACGTTGCACCCACCATATATATTTTTAATGGAGAAAGAGCACAGGAGTGCTCCTACGAAAAAACTGCTCCCCCACCCCATCCCCAATGAGCACAGAGCTCCTGAGGAGCTCCGGGTCCTTGTGGTTACTCGCGAGGAGCCGGGACAAACTGCGATGCCCGGCCACATGGGACGATCCTGGGACCGTGGGAAAAAATGGAATTAAACGGGATATGTATGGCCATATCCCAGGGCATGGGAGAGATCATCCCTCCCTGCCCTGGGATCCCCTGTGCGTCATGTGGATGCACAGGGATGATCCCGGGGCAATCCCAGGGATATCGCCCCGTCTAGCCATGCCCATAATGGGTTGGATGCAGATTTAGCCATACTCCACATAGATCCACTGAAATCAATGCGAATTAAGTCATGAATAACTTAGGTCCCATTGATTGTAATGGGTCTACTGGACATATGGCTAAATCTGGATCCAACTCATAGTTGTTGGAATGTTGTTGGGACATACTTGTGTGAGCAAGTGAAGTATGAGGAGGGTACGGGAAGATCACATGTGCATCATGCACATAGCCAGCCTCTGAAGTTACTTTCTCACATGAGATCAGTCACAAGAGGCCAATTTATCATTTATAAATCAGTCCTTAGAACACTGAAATATAGATACACATTAGCCCTCTTCAGAAGAAAGGCTTCTGCATTGAACCAATGCATGAGCAGGGATGCAGTGGCTAGTCTCATCCCCAATGTCCCTCCAGATGGCTTGCCTGGTGTGCCCCTGTATGAATTCCAAGGAGAGGGCAAGCCAATGATGGAGTAGTCAGCATGACACCATCCACATGTCTATCCAGCTGGAGAACTTTCCTTGTTGCTGTTAGAATAAGACCACAGCTAGACCTAAGGTTTATCCTGGGATCATCCAGGGCTCGCCCCTGCCTGAGCACTGGATCCCCTGTGTGTCACCTAGGTGAACAGGTTTGACCCCTGGATGATCCAGGGATAAACCTTAGGTCTAGCTATGGCCTAAGTGGAGAGTGAACAGCGGCCACACTACCTTCCTTCCCCCAGAGTCTTTTAAGCGCTGAATCGTATCTTACAGCCCTCATGTGAAGACTGCCAAAAATGGCTTCCAAGCTCACATCCTATGCTGGGAGTCATGTTTTGAATGCTTTCCATGGCGTTCAATCAAATACTGTGTTTATTGCCCAGGCCAGCACCATATAAGTTGGCAACCACCAGGGCTGAAGTGGAAACTCCCCACATGACTCAGTGAAATGGAAGTGATTTCCCAGACATTCTACATGGGGATGGAGGGTTAAGTATGAAGCAGCCCAAAAGCTGCAACCTATGCACCTGGGAGTAAGCCCCATTGACCTCCATGGGGTTTACTTCAAAGTGGACATGCATAGGATTGGCACTGTAAGAGCATTTAAGAATACGGGAAGCTGCTGTACATGGAGTTAAAACTTTGGTATATCCAGCCCACTATTGTCAACACTGACTGGAAGCAGCTCATCAAGGTTTCAGATGAGAGTTTTCACTGCCCTACCTGGGACCTTCTGCATGCAAAGGATGTGCTCTATCACTGAGCCACGGCCCCTCCTGAATTCTTGGAGGCAATTCTTATTGAACTCAGTGGAGATCATCTGGAAGTAAGCATCTAAGTGCCCAATTCTGACCATGGCTTACTCATACATAAGCCTGTTTATTGCAATGGGATTTTCCTTCTAAGTTTAGGATCATCACATTACATTTTGGGTTTATGCAATCCTGCAGTCCATGCATGCAACTGAGGTCACTCTGTAATTCTCTCATTGAGTTTCATAATATAGAATATGGTTTATTCTCAAGCAATGTGGAGTGCTGTTCAGGCATTCACTTGAAGATGTGAGGGTTTAAAGCTTGCCTGGAGATGTAGGAGGAGGCACCAGCATATGTGGCCCAACCCTCTACCCACTTTAAGCCCTCATGCATTCAATCAAATGGCTGGACAGGACTGAACAGAAGCATGTAATCAAACTCATTCATGGCCATTTCAGATCTAAATGCTTTCCCTTACATACCAAGTTTCCCACTGAACTTGAGTCAATGGAACTTTAGTTCCTACATCATTAAAAGGGAAAAAAGAGGGCTTAAGGAAGTTACCCACTATCTGATGCATCTCCGATGATTCCAGTTAGCATAAGATTGTCAGAAACAGGAAATGAGATTTCAAGCTGGATGTAACTTTGCTGTACAGAAAATTGACTTCTTTGGCAACTAAGGCCACAGCTAGACCTAAGGTTTATCCTGGGATCATCCAGGGTTCGCCCCTGCCTGAGCACTGGATCCCCTGTGTGTCACCTAGATGAACAGGTTTGACCTCTGGATGATCCAGGGATAAACCTTAGGTCTAGCTATGGCCTTAGTCACAATGTCACCAAATTGTAGTCCTCTATGTGTGCTTATGCAATCAGCCGTCTCAGTGCCAATGGTGGACATATGTGCATATTTGCTTGGGTGACATCAAGAAATTCTGAAGTGCAGCAAAATTTACTACTATGTCCTATAATACACCACCATGAACAGATTGCTTGAGATTTGTAGGGATCCCAGGTTTACACTGTGCCACAGGCTGATTCCACTTTAGAATCCAACTAGAATGGTAACAATTTGCTGAAGTAGAGGTACAAAAAGGACCAACCTTTCTGGAGCATTTTATCAAATTATATTGGATTTTAAAAATAATAATAGAAAAAGCAAGAATTTCACTTTTCTTTGGTTGGCTTTCTTGTGTAAGTAACATACAATACAAAAATTCTATGGATGATATGATTTTAAAATGGAAATGTAAGTATCAGAATAACTGTGGAGAATGTTTGAAAAACTACAAGCAACAAACCCAGTTTGTGTGTATGTGTGACCATAACCCTTTCAAAACCTCGATCCTAAGGTTTGAGGATTCCAGGCTGTAAGTATTTGGGTTGAGGGAGCACATTCCAGAACATGACATTTTGTTTTCATGACAAGCAGCTAGAACTGCTTGCCTATGACTAGGTTTGGGGTGAAATTTCTCTTGCTTTGCAGGATAAAACCTGGCTTCAAAATTTGCTCTTTTATCCTTGTATTTTATTTTATTTTTTATTTTTTAAAGAAAACTTATTTTAAAACATCTCAATCTTTTCACATTGGGATAAAATGATATTAGGCAATTGTTGCTGTTTTGAAGTCAACACAATCAGGCTTATCTACATAGATCATAACACATCTGGAAAATTATGTTTTGTTGACAGAGGTGACTGGAGACCCTTCCTCTTTACCATCCATGTCTAAAGAGAGATGCCTGATCCTTCTTTGTTCAAACAAGAGAGATTTCCCCCAAGTTTGCAGGAGCAATGTAATCTCTGGTATTCTTCACAATTAATTTAAAGTAGGGATTAGGATGGCACAACCATTTCGTGCCAACTATTATTATCCTCTGACAAGTTTGCAAGACTTTTTCATTCAGTGTGAGGGGCTGATGCCCAATTGGGAATTAAGGAATCTCGTTGTTTCCCAGTTCCTCGACAAATTTGCAGGACCAAACGTGAATGGAAGGGTGGAGCCCAGGTAGAAATTGTAGTGTTTCTCCAAATGGGACAGAGCAAATATGTTTAATAAATAATAGTGTAAAGGGGGGAATGTGCATGAGAACAATTCTACTGAAATCCAGTGCCTACTCAACTCTGTAATACAATGTATTTGGTGCTCTAGTGGTAAATAAATTATTTCAATTATATGCCCATGTCACTTTCATATTGCATTCTTCCATTTGCTATTGAAAATTTCCTGTCCAACTCATCTTTGCCTGGAAAAGATTAGGAGTCCTATCACCCCCATCCCAAGCAACAGGACCCTTTCTTCAGTGTGGATGTGCCATTCCTTTGGCCCTAATGCAGCGCACAGCCACACACTCTGAAATCCCACTGAAATTGAAGGAGCTAACCCTACGTGGTGTGTGACCCATTTCGTGCACTTCTTCATCATTGTTATGGTGTGATCCAGTTGCTGCATAAATACAGGGAGAAGGACCAAATGAAAGTTAAACTATGGGGAGCAAATTGTACATGACGTAGAGGTATAAGAAGGAGCAACCTTTCTGGAGCATTTCCAGTGCAGCATTTCTGGAGCATTTCACATTTCCAACATGAAGATAATTCTACCTTGAGATCTTTTTTTCTCTCTAGGAAAAAAAAAAGGGCATTCACAGATAATCTGTACCTGGCAATCTTGGGACCAAATCCAGCCCTCTGAGTAGTGTGATCTAGTTTCCCAATTACTAGCCCAAAGGGGCGGGGAGGGATATTGCAATCTGTAGCAATGGAACTTGGCAGCAGGTCATTTGACAGGGCGGCAGAGAGGCTGGCCTATAGCCTTGGCTTGCCCCTGTATTCCATTCCTTTCCCAAATGCCCACATTATATTGTTAGTGCTTTTTAAAAAGCATGCTTAAATTGGGCCATTTTTGCTTCGAAGAAAAAGCAAGTGTGAGGCTCCCATCTCCAATCTGGTCCTCCTCTGAATCAGGGGGGAAGTATTGGTTCCCTGCTGAAATCCCCCCTAGCTATTTGCCCCCCAAAGAGTACTGTATGCAGTAACTATCCCAGTAAGGGCAAAAAGGAGCTATGGGGGCGGAGGAAATTACTTTTGTCAGGAAACTGGTGCAAGGATCCAATCCGGATTGGGAGCACATTCCTGCTGCAAACAAGGTGGTCTTAGTGGCTGTTTTGTTTTGCTGTAGATATGCCATTTGAATTTGCTGTATCTACTGCCACAACGTTTCTTAAAGTCCTTTTCCTAGGCAATGGTGCAGCTAGGTAATTTTAGACCCTAGACTTAAGCATCTCTTATGGGGTGGGGATGGGTGCTTTAGACAGCCATGAGTGTCACTTTGCACAACCAATGAATTTCTTCTCCCACACCCTCAACCCCTGCCATTCCATGCTTCAAAAATGCTTCGGTATTCCTCAGATGTTAGAGTAAACTCCCGCCTTGCAAAAAACGAAATCTGTTTGCCAATCCTGATAAAAGAAAAACATTGTTAAAACATCCTAAAAACATTTTGTAAACCGCCCAGAGAGCTTCGGCTATTGGGCGGTATAAAAATGTAATAAATAAATAAATAAATAAATAAATAAATAAATAAAATTCTAAAAATATCCTAAAATTTCCACTAGATAGGCCTGCCAGAAGAGATCACTCTTCACACCGTGGCCAACCAGCTGCCCACAGGAAACCCACAATCAGGACATGAGTGCAACATCACCTTCCCACCCCTGTTCCCTAGCAACTGATGTACATAGATGTACTGCCTCTGACACTGGAGCTAGCATATAGCCATCAGGACTAGTAGTCATTGTCTAGTGAGCTTCACGACTGGGTAAGGATCAGGACCCAGGTCACCCTGGAACAAGTCCAAACTCCATCTAACACACACACGCGCACACACACAACGACGTAGGAAAAATGTAATAAAGAGGAGAAAACATGCTCTAAAAAGAGTTTACGATGTAGGGATGGAAATACGAGAACCATCCCATCGTAAAGGATTGCGTACAAGCAGCTAAGAGTGCATTATTAAAAGGCAGCTGCTTGTGCCAAATTTTTAGCTAGTAGGGCTGGCGTTTTCTCTTACCCTACACAGAACATTCCTTCTATATTGGTTGAATCAAAATGTGGTTAATAAAAGTAGAATATTTGATATGGGAAGCAGGGAAAGAACCTAATTGTATAAGTGTCTTGAAAACCTTTTTTTAAAAAAAGTCCAAAATCTGTCTCTTAGATCAGACAGAACAGAGTCTATCAGGAGCCATGAGTTCTGGGAGAAAATAAACTACGAGGTTATGTAATTATATGTGGTTATAAAGTAGATGTGAAGTCATGTAGTTGGCTTGTCACTGGGCATGGGTGTAACAGTAATTTCTTCATCTGTATAAAAAATAAAATAAAATAAAATAAAATGGAACAAAAAACTGATGAGACTCTCAATCAAATTTGATACGCTTGTTTAATGAAGTAACCTGCTGGAATCTAAGGGCAAGTCCCAGAGGCATGAACTAAACCATGTTGTGGTGCTCGAACAATTTAATCTTGCCTTTGAATGAACCATTGAATGCCAAACCAGAATTTGGCAAGAGAGGGTCAATGACCACTATTTCCTGGGGTTTTGTTCTGCTTGCACATACTTCAGCATAACTTATCCTTTATAATATATTTTCAGCATCCAGAGGCTGTTACAATGTTTAACGAATTCATCTTAAGCCGTGAAGATTTGTTCGTTACTATTTCAACTAGCAAAATGGCAACAAAATAGCAGTTGGATCCTTCCATATTGAGTAGAGTGAATATTTTATTGTCAGGGCCGGTCCAAGAGATTTTGCTGTCTGAGGCAAAAGACAAGATGGCACCTTCCTCCATTCCACATACAGAAGCCAACCAGACTGGAAGCTAAATATTACTCAATGCCAGCAACAGCTGAGAGTTCTCCACTGCACCTGAGGGCAGCAGGCTAGCCTGGGGGAACAAGCTACAGGGCTAGGGTGACCATATTTTGGAAACCAAAAAAGGAGGACAACATGGCCGCCCCAAGGGGGCATACCCACCAACATGTCCAGCCCCCAAAGGGGTGTGACCACCAACATGCCCTGCCCCCAAGGGGTGTGCCCACCCAAACATGGCCTTGGTCACATGTCTGATTTCACAGCACATAATTAAGACAAACCTGTTCTACATAACATGTTAATGTTCAAATCACTGGTATAAAGAACAAGTGAGACATTCAATGTATCTGAAATTAACTTCACTCATTCCTGTTTTTGTAGCTTTTGCTGTACTTTGAAGCTTTTGCTATACTCTGTGTGATACAGTCTCCCCTTCCCTCAAATATCTTTTCTGACTGCAAATCCTTCATTGGATAGTGTGACCATATGAAAAGGAGGACAGGGCTCCTGTATCTTTAACAGTTGTATAGAAAAGGGAATTCCAGCAGGTGTCATTCGTATGCATGCAGCACCTGGTAAAATTTCCTCTTCATCACATCAGTTAAAGCTGCAGGAGTCCTGCCCTACTTTATATCTGGTCACTCTAATATAGCTCCTGCAACTTTAACTGTTTGTATGAAGAGGGAATTTCACCATGCTTACAAATAACACCTGCTGAAATTCCCTTTTCTATACAACTGTTACAAGATACCCAACAATGAGATAGATCAGGATAGCTGTGCTGGGAGGGTTCATCTGATGACCAGACTCAGCTATCTGAGTCTGGTTCCAGTTGAATGCCACCAACTTTAGTGAAGAAAAGAGGACAGAGATGTTGAGTTAAAGTTGCAGGTGAGATGTGGAACAGAGAGATGGGTGCAGTGGTAACTGAAAAGGAATCTGGCCAGCTATAGCCACATTTTGTACGTATTTATTTATCTACCCCCCATTTGGTGGGTGTTCCAGCATAACAATGCCTTTACTGGTGGATGAATCTAGACCTGGATGTTGGAGCAACATCTAATGGCAGCGCTACATTTACATGGCACTGGTTAATAAATGCTCTTTTTAGAGCATGCTGTCAGTCTCCAACCCAGCAGCCAAGCCTGGCTTCAATGAGGATTCATCTCCTTTAATCTTGCTGGTTCAATGCAGCAAGTGAACAGAGATCAAAGTGTCTTCAGAACCCCTTCTAATTATGATTGCAGCCACAAACATTAGAGCGAAATGGGACTTGTTCCTGAGTGAAAGCGCTGTGGAACAATATTATGCAGTGTACAAATTCCATCCAACCACTGTACAAATAAACAATGCTACTGAATCACACAACAAATCATCGTACAATTAGGCCACACAAGACCATCTGGTTTACAAAGCAGCCTCTGAGCCAGAGGAGAAAGCTTTGAAGATAAATATTCCCATATGCGAAAGGCAAATAAAACAAAATTACTACTCACATGGAGCATCATTCAGTAACGTAATTCTCCATGGGAATAGACGATTTCATACGGGGACCGCTACGTTCTGAACAAAACTTGACAGATGCAAGTGGAGATGGAGTTACAAATTGGTTTGGGCGCCATAAGAGCTTGACTAACTGGCAAGGCTGTTGGCTCTTCTCCTGTTTGTTTTCTCTTTGAGCGTATCATGGTGGATCATTCTTCACAGGACAACTCAAAGTCCCAAACATATATTTCTCCCACCCCCTCATCCTCACTCAACACAAACTATGTAGGGGTGAATAGCTGTATATAAACAGTTCCTCTCTGCCTTTCACTCGTAGTAATAAAAGCAGCATTTTTAATTCCCTTTGTACTGTTTCATACAGCTGTGAAGTAAAAACTGTTTGGGACATGTGGCATGTGGAGAATGAGGGTTGAAGAGATCCGTGAAGAGTATGCCCCTTCACACCCACAACCAGACCCTTTGGAGTGACTTCCCACTGATGCTATACCACATGGCTGTGGCATGTGTGTGCAGTGTGCTGATCAGTTAGAAAGATCCATGTGAGATCATTCAGGGTGGCCATGTGTCCTGTTTTACAGAGGGCTGTCCTCTATTTGAAGGGCTGACAGAGGAGTATCCTCTGTTTTGAAGGCACACTCTATTTGAAGGGCTGTCCAGTCCATGCCCAGGATAAAGAACCACCAGAAGGAAGATGCCCATCAGTGGCATCTGGATAGCAGATTGAACAAGGCACAGATGTCACCTGGTCACAGCCTTCCACACTATGGCAAGATGTACTACATTTCTATTGAAATTATAACAATTATTTTCAAATTGGCGTCTATACATATAAATGGGCACGTGCAAATTCTATGGACATTGGTGATCTCTTATGTTCCCATGTTTGACCATTTATGAATGGCTCTCCTAGTAAGATTACACCATGGGAGGTAGCTCCCACTCTATGAGTGTGAAGGGATCTGTGTGATCCATACCAGTGTGATCCATCTGTCAGGTATGCTTTAGGGTGGATTCCTGCATTGAGCAGGGGGTTGGACTCGATGGCCTTTTAGGCCCCTCCCCACTCTGCTATTCTATGATTCTATACCTCCTGCTCATATATTTAAGGTGCCACCACAAAAGTATTTATTTAAGGCATTTACTGTATGAATCACTTTTCTACCTGTGACTCCAAAGTGACAAGTTTACCATTAAAAAAAGGACACACCCAATAAAAATGAAACAATCAAAATACTAACATCATTAAATGGTTACAAAAATCACCAGCAGCAATGATCAATAATGCAGGAGATAAAACCCAAGAATTGTCATTTAGGTTGCAATCCAATACATACTTACTTGGGAATACATACATAGGGAAATATAGGATTGCACTGTAAATGGCCTGGTCAAGTTATTGATATTTATTATCACTTATAATGTGCCTAAAATGTTCTAAGTGCAGGGTCACAATCTTAAAGACAGGATAGAAAAGGAAAAAGGGGTGGGGGTGGGGAAGGTAAGAAGAGAGCAAACAAATTTATGAACTAATTTTTACAAAAGTTACAAATAATGGTGCTTAAATTTCATTAATGAATAGCCTCCTCAATCCTTTGGTAAGGGTATTTAAATGACGAGGCACCACCACTGAAAGGTCCCTCCCTGGTCTCTCTATCTCATAAAGCAGGGATATTTCTGACCTTCCAAATGTTTTGGCCTATAACTCCCAGTATTCCTCACCATTGGCTGTGCTGGCTAAGGTAGGGTGACCATATGAAAAGGAGGACAGGGCTCCTGTATCTTTAACAGTTGTATTGAAAAAGAAATTTCAGCAGGTGTCATTTGTATATACAGAGAACCTGGTGAAATTCCCTCTTCATCACAACAGTTAAAGCTGCAGGAGCCCTGCCCTCTTTTAAATCTGGTCATTCTAGTATAGCTCCTGCAGCTTTAACTATTGTGATGAAGAGGGAATTTCACCAGGTTCTCCATTTATACAAATGACATCTGCTGAAATTCCCTTTTCTATGCAACTGTTAAAGATACAGGGGCCCTGTCCTCCTTTTCATATGGTCAACCTAGCTAAGGTGGAGGGGAGTTGGGGACCAAAACATTTGGAGGTCTGCAAGTTGCCCACTCCTGCCGTAAGGTGTGTATGGTGGTGGTGGAGGTCATGGAAGGCATACCTAAAGAAGGGCCTTGGAAGAGGTTTCAAACATCAGGCAGATTCATTTGGGAGCAAGTGATCCTTTAGGTGCGTCGGTCCTAAGCCATCTTTAGGGCTTTAAAACTTAAAACCAGCAGTGATGCTGTGAACTAAGATGTTTTAATACTGGTGAGAAGTCCCTGCAAACAGTCTTGTAGTCATATTTTGAACCACTTGTATTTCTGAACCGTTTTCAAAAGCACCCTCTACACTAGTTTAACTTACATATTACCAAAGGATAAACGTGGCCAGACTTACCCCACCCCCTAGGAAGGAGAGAGCAACAAAAGTGCTGTAAATAGGTTGTGTTGGGTATAGTTTTGCCATTTCCAGAACTTCAGTATGTCTAAACTTTCAGTAGAATATCTTATTCCAGCATTGCTGGAACAGTTCCTGGTTGATCACCGCCGTGTTTACTGTTCTCACAATACAATGAGTTGAGCAAGAGGGCAGCTACCCCATAGCTTTATCCACAGCAAAATAAACACTCTCGCTAGCTTCATAAATGACCATGTACATTGTTTTCCCTACAGATTACCTCCCTGTGGGAAAATGTCATGTGACGTGTCCCTAAGGCAACGTGTCTGACTTTCCACTGGTTGCAAAGAAATGATCTCTCTCTCTCTCTCTCTCTCTCTCTCTCTCTCTCTCTCTCTCTCTCTCTCTCTCTCTCTCTGTGGCAATATTTAGCCAACTTCTTACAGCCTGGCATTTGAGGAATGTGAATTCAGGATTGTGCTGGCAAAGATGAAATTCTTGCCTGTCCAGGGTGGCCATATGAAAAGGAGGACAGGGCTCCTGTATCTTTAACAGTTGTATAGAAAAGGGCATTTCAGCAGGTGTCATTTGTGTGCATGCAGCAGCACCTGAAGAAATTCCCTCTTCATCACAACAGTTAAAGCTGCAGGAGCTAAGCTAGAGTGACCAGATAAAAAAGAAGGCGGGGCTCCTGCAGCTTTAACTGCTGTGATGAAGAGGGAATTTCACCAAGTGCTGCATGCACACAAATGATACCTGCTGAAATTCCTTCTTCATCACAACTGTTAATGATACAGAAGCCCTGTCCTCACTCTATGCCTGTCGTACAGCTTTGAAAGGCACAAGGGTCCCACCAGAAAAACCAGGTGGCATCTCAAGATCCACCATTCTTCGCTGTCAGAAGGTCTCTTGCTCCCTCAAAAGACTCCTCCCTTTCTCCCTTGCTGACCCATTTGCTTGGAACTGCATCTCAGAACACCTACGTGATACCACCTCTATTACTTCCTTTAAGCCCCTTCTCAAACCCACCTTTTCTATATAACCATTGGCACAATCCCCTAGGTTGCCTTGCCCAACTGCAGCTACAAATCCCATCGCCCCAGATCATTGGCCATGTTGGCCTGTGTTGATGGGAGTTGTAATCCAAAACTTCTGGAGAGCACCCAGTTGGGGAAGTCTAAGCACATACAGCTGAAACAACCATCAATTCCCTGTTTAATTTTACCCCTTCTGTTGTTTCCCAGTGGAGTAGTGGAGCCAGGGCTCACCAGATGCAGAATCAGGACTTTTTGATTAGCACGGCTAGCTGGGGCATGCTGGGAGTTGTAGGATATTTTTCTGTCTAAACTTGCCTAGAATTGTGCCCTAAATTGATCAAGTTGGACTCACTCTTCATTACTTCATATAAAATTCCCAACTTTCATACAAATGTCCTCCATCCTTTTCTCCACCTCTTATTTTCATATATTCAGTCAAAATTTCTCCGTCGCTGCTGTCTGCCAGATTTTTACTATCCACATTTTAAATGAGGGGTTTTCTCCTTGCTTAAAATCAAATTAGAATAGCAGTAGTATAGCAACAATGGATGGTAGGTTATGCCCTAACGTTCTCTAGAGCATTGTTATATATGATCCTCTGTGAAACACACTCCTTTCATTTCAAAGAGTGTTTACAAAAACAGGCACTCCGCATCCCTCTAGAAGTCCTCCAGGTAGAGTATTCTTTACTTAGATCCAATTTCATTAAAATGGCAAAGTTAATCATTGTTCTTCTTCATCATAAGGAGGGGGAAAGGGGAGGAGAACTACCCCCATCATTCCCCTGCCTCTTTCTCTCTCCAACTTCATGGAAGCGACATTGTTCTCTCTGTAAAGATGACTGGGGAAACTTGCTAAGATTTTCCCTCTGGCCTGCAGTGGATGTACACTGGGTAAGAGGAAATGTGGAGTCTTGTGATGTAGATTGTTATACCAGATGATAATCTTAGCGCATGCTATTTGTGTCGATCAGTGGTGCAAGTGAGTCATCATCCAGAGAGCTGACCTTAGCCGCTGTGAAAATGGGCCTTTCAGACACTGTCGTCGTACAAATTCCAGCATTGTAGAAGCCAACACTGTGCTAATATTTCATGCTCTTCTCCAATAAGCAGTTTCAATTCATTATGAGCTTGTCCCACTGCTCCTGAAATCAATGGCAATATTGTCAGGAAGAATGAGCAAAGACCAGTGGTCTTAGCCAGGGCTGGCCCTACAATGAAGCAGGAGGAAGCAGGTGTAGCAGGTCGTGAAGTATGGGAAGAGCGATGCTTTCCTCCTCCAAAGGGTCTGCTGCTTCTTGATCCTGCCAGCTGCCTGAAAGGCAGACCAGACAGCCGACCATGCAGGCAACCAGAAGGACCAAGAAGCAACCACTCACTCACTCCCTTCCATGCTGCACCACACCTCCCCTCCTGCTGCTCCACTACACTCCTGCATCTCCCAACCCTGCCCCCGCCCCCTGCCTGGCCCCATGTACCTAGCTGCAAACTGGCTGGCTGGTTTACTTTTGTTTGCATGCACCCTATAAGGTGTTCCCACTTTCAGGAGCTGCGTGGTGCCAGCACATGGTCAGGTAAAGTATTGTGAGAGGTCTTGGAAGTTCCAGGACCTCTCATGATACTCTGTCTGACAAGGAGGCACTGTGTGGCTCCTGAAGATGGAAACCCCTATGGACAGCACACTGGGGAGGCGGGAGTGCCTTAGCACAAGCAAAACTAAGCTGGCTGGAAGGTGTATGGGCTGTTGAGGTGTACACATGCATTTGCATGACCAAAAAGGTAGGTGGTCGGGCAGATTGGGAGGGAGGGAGGGAGAAGGAGGAGGCAACGGCGGTCCCTGCTTCCGGTGGCAACCTGCCTTGGGCTGAGCCTGGTCTCAGCCATAGCTCAACATTAGCTATCTCCCTCACTTTTTAAAAGTTTTTACCTTGTTAAATAATGTTGCTTAAAAGCAGTATTTAAACACTGTATCATTCAAAAATTATCTACAGACCTGTAGTCCTTTAGACTCAACTGGAGAGTGTCTGGCATAACCCTTCTATAAAATGTGTAGTGAAATTGTCTGGTAACATCCTTTCTGATATTGCTGGTTGAAAATCTAATTATCTCTCGACAATGCCAATTATAAATTGTATTATAAAAGAACTTAATAATTAGTCCAGTGTGTTGTGATTGCTTCCTTGCACTTGTAGTGTTTGGATTTAACCAAAATGAGCACAACATAGGCCCCAGGCGAACCTCTCTGGGAAGCTCATTCCACAACTGCGGTGCTACCACAGTAAAGGCCTTCCTCCTAGTAGCTATCCATCTCAGTATAGCATGTGATGTTTTACTGTTTATTGCTATGTATTTATGATGTAAGTGCTGTTTGGACTTCAAATGGTATAAGGATGGTTAAGAGTAGGGATGTGCTCCGCTCCGATTAGGAGCGTAGAAGCAGTAGCGGATTGGCCTGCTCCGCCTTACCCAGAGGCGGAGTAGGAGCGGACCGCGGACCCCCTAGAAGCAAGGCGAAGAGAAGCGACCATTTTTCGGAGCTCCGAGTTCAGGCGGAGCGCTCCGGTCGCCATCTTGAAAACATTTCGCCATAGGATTGCATTGCGGCAAATAATCGCGCATAACTACGTTGTTTTTGAAGCTATCGTTCTGGAAATTCTTGTGCACAGAGAGTCGTGGATGGGGGTCATTTTGAGACCACTCTCACCTCTCTGCGTGCTGTGGTTCACGTGCAATATTTTTTTAAAAATCGGGTCAACCGCGGGGCTCAAACTGCGTTTCGGCTTTTCGCCCATAGGATTGCATTGAGGGAAAGAATCGGGGATAACTGGGGGGGGGTTTAAGCTATCGTTCTGAAAATTCTTGTGCACAGAGAGTCGTGGATGGGGGTCATTTTGAGACCACTCTCAACTTTCTGCGTGCTGTGGTTCACGTGCAATATTTTTTTAAAAATCGGGTCAACCGCGGGGCTCCGTTTCGGCTTTTCGCCCATAGGATTGCATTGAGGGAAAGAATCGGGGATAACTGGGGGGGGGTTTAAGCTATCGTTCTGAAAATTCTTGTGCACAGAGAGTCGTGGATGGGGGTCATTTTGAGACCACTCTCAACTTTCTGCGTGCTGTGGTTCACGTGCAATATTTTTTTAAAAATCGGGTCAACCGCGGGGCTCCGTTTCGGCTTTTCGCCCATAGGATTGCATTGAGGGAAAGAATCGGGGATAACTGGGGGGGGGGTTTAAGCTATCGTTCTGAAAATTCTTGTGCACAGAGAGTCGTGGATGGGGGTCATTTTGAGACCACTCTCAACTTTCTGCGTGCTGTGGTTCACGTGCAATATTTTTTTAAAAATCGGGGTTTGGGTTTTTTTTATTTTTTTTTTTTTATTTTTTTGGAAGCGATGACAGGCACATTCAACTCCCAATCCTGATGAGAATTGATCTCCTCAGAAAGCATCCTCCTCCAATCCCAGCGTTGGAGGGGGGACTAAGGCAGACCCACCCTGAGAACTTTCTGTTTTGTGTCTCTTTGTGGGTTGGCGTTCGTGGAGGGAACACTTACTTAGCTAGTGCTCCTGCTTTGGAGATAGATTAATTTAATATAGGTTTAGTTTGGCGCGTGTGTGTGTTTGTTTGCTTCTTTCTGACTTGTAGCTTAGTTTGCCCTGTGTTTTCCCCTTACTTTGATTTAATATAAACTTTATTTTTGAATTTTGGAGTGTGTGGTTGGGTTGGTTGCCCCCCCCTTCCCTGTATTAAAGCCTGACTGTTCTGCTTTTGTGAAAGCTTTCTTTTGAAAGCATACACACACTTTTTGTCCCATTTCCCTACATTTATATTCTTAAACATATTTTATTATATTCTTTCACATAGTCCATTAGTATATATTCTCATACATATTATATTAGTATTCATATTTTGTTCTTCTTATAGTAGTGGTTGGTTCTTTTCCCCCCTCCCCTCTCTTAAATCCTGATTGTGTTTCCTTCTATCTTCTATATACCAAATATACCAAAAAAATTGGATTCTCTTTTTCTTCTCTGTGTAACTTCGACGGAGTGGGCTGCTTTTGTCAAGTTCAACAGGCAGCCACAGATTGAGCATTTTGGGGAAAGCATACGCACACCATTTCCCTATTCTTAAACATATTATTATTATATTCTTTGACATAGTCTTAGTAGTCTATTAGTATACATTCTCATACATATTATAGTAGTGGTTGGTTCTTTTCCCCCCTCCCCTCTCTTAAATCCTGATTGTGTTTCCTTCTATCTTCTATATACCAAATATACCAAAAAAATTGGATTCTCTTTTTCTTCTCTGTGTAACTTCGACGGAGTGGGCTGCTTTTGTCAAGTTCAACAGGCAGCCACAGATTGAGCATTTTGGGGAAAGCATACGCACACCATTTCCCTATTCTTAAACATATTATATTATATTCTTTGACATAGTCTTAGTAGTCTATTAGTATACATTCTCATACATATTAGTAGTAGTAGTATTCATATTTTGTTCTTGTTATAGTAGTGGTTGTCCCATTTCTTGTCCCATTTCCCTACATTTATTAGTAATATTCTTAAACATATTATTATATTCTTGTAGATATTCTTAGTAGTAGATATATATATATATATATTAGTATATTCTCATACATATTAGTAGTAGTATATTTTATTGTTCTTG
Organism: Elgaria multicarinata webbii; assembly: GCF_023053635.1. Classification (NCBI taxonomy): domain Eukaryota; kingdom Metazoa; phylum Chordata; class Lepidosauria; order Squamata; family Anguidae; genus Elgaria; species Elgaria multicarinata. The sequence goes on from NC_086174.1 coordinate 35,633,855, forward strand.
TCCCATTTCCCTACATTTAAACATATTATATCTTCTTATACATATTCTTAGTAGTACCTTATACATAGTATTAGTAGTATTAATATTTTGTTAGTCATCATGAAAAGAGGAAGCAGGCGTGCTGAAAGCAGCAAGGCTCAGTCTGCCAGCAGTAAGCAGGCTTCCTCTCCTCCTGTGAAACTCAAACGGGCAACTCCTTGGCTGACTGCTCCAAAACAGAAGCAGGACAAGCAGCAGGCAGAGCCACTCTCTTCTGCAACTTGTGCCCGGCGTTCTCTTTTTGAGGGTGGGAATGGGAAAAGTGCCCGTTTGCAAGAGGCACGTGGCAGCAGTGCCATTAGAGGAGGAGGAGTATCCCCAACTCCTTCATTCTCCTTTCAGCCCACGAGCCCGATGATGGACCTAGACGAGGTCCTCAGCACAGTGGAGGGGGGGGAGGAGGAGGAGGAGGCGGTGGGCCTCCAGGATGTGGGGGCTGAGGAGGAGCAGCAGCAGGCCGAGGCTCTCTCCCCAGTCTCATCCCACACCCCTGTTTCTGTGGCAACACCAGAGAGCTCAGGCGGGCAATTGGTGGTGTCACCACGGAAACGAAAGACAAGCATCGTGTGGGACCACTTTGAGTTGGGAGCGGATCCCCGCTTTGCTGTCTGTCGCCACTGCAAACTCAGCCTAAGCAGGGGTTCATCGACAGGGCATTATGGAACCAGCAGCATGAAGATGCATCTTAAGAGGCAGCACCAGTCGGTCTTGCTGGGGAAAGAGGCGGGCAAGGCGACTGGTTCCAGGGGAAAGCCGAAGGCGGCGGCTGCTGCTGCTGCTGCTGCTGCTGCTGCTGCTGGCACTTCCAGTCTCAGCTCTCCATCTCCCATCCCCACAAGGGTTAGGCAGGCAACCCTGCCGGAAATGGGGTGGGGGAAGTATGGAACCACAAGATGGCGTTTTCCAACGCCCTCCCAGATCACCACGTCAATCGGTGAGATGGTGGCGTTGGACGACCAGCCATTCAGCCTCGTCGACAACGCAGGCTTCAAGAGGCTGATGGCGCTTGTGGTGCCATACTACAAGCTGCCGTGTCGCACCACCCTGAGCAGGCGGGTGGTGCCTTCCCTGTACCGTTCCTGCAGGGAGTTAGTGCTGGGTCGTCTGTGCCAGGCAGAGGCACGGATGGTGCACTTCACCTCGGACATTTGGTCCAGCGAGGGCGGAGTGCACGCTTACCTGTCCCTGACGGCACACTGGTGGGCAGCCGTGGGGCAGGAAGGATCCAGCACTACAGGGACTGGCAAGGAGGGCTACTGCTGGGCCCTCCTCCACACGCAAGTGATGGACCAGTCCCACACGGCAGGGGAGATTACGGAGGCCATGAACCGCATGGTGGATGGGTGGCTAGCTGGGCAGAAGGTCACCCGCGGTTACATGGTCACGGACGGGGGAGCCAACATGGTGAAGGCGGTGCGCGACGGCGGATTCGAGGGCGTCCGCTGCATCGCGCACGTCTTGAACCTGGTGGTGAGGGATGGCCTTGGGATGGGCAGCAGCAAGCCCAACCTCGGTCCCCTGTCCGGGATCCGTAACCTCCTGGAGAGCTGCAGAAAGGTGGCAGGCCATTTCCACCACAGCGTCAAGGGCAGTCGCTTGCTGCGGGAGAAGCAGGAGGAGTTGAATCTCCCGCAGCACAGGCTAGTGCAGGATGTGGTGACACGCTGGAACTCCACCTACCTGATGCTGGAGCGGATGGTGGAGCAACAGCGTGCCATCCACGACTTGTTCAGGGTCAGGGACATGGGCGTCCACCACCTGGGCAAGCAGCAGTGGGACGCCATGTCCCAGCTGGTGGCGGTCCTCAAGCCGTTCCTGAACGCCACCGAGACCCTGAGCAAAAGCTCTGCCCTCCTCAGCCAGGTGATCCCTGTATGCAGGCATCTCCAGAAACAGATGGGCGACTTTCTGGAGTACAGGGATCCCGTCACCGGCAGGCGCTTCGAGCCCGAGGTCCGCGAAGCGGTGACTAGGCTGAGGGACGGCGTGACGCGGAGGCTGGAGCCCATCCAAACCGACAGGGTCCACATGTTGGCAGCCATGTGCGACCCTCGTGTGAAGGATGGGCTTTGTGGGCCAAATAGCAGGCAGCACTGGGTGGAAACGCTGGTGGGCGAAGTGCGGGCGGCATGGGCCAAGAGGGTGGGGCAGAGTGAGGCAGAGGAGCAGGCCACCCCTCCCCGCAGCAGCACCAGCAGCACCAGCAGCAGCCTCACCTGCATCCCTCCCAGCAGCAGCACAGGCGAGGGGTATTGGGAAGAGGCTCTGCACACCGTGTTTGGGCAGAGACCCTCCCCAGCCACCAGCCAGGATGACGCTGCAACCACCGTGCAGCGTTACCTGTCAGAGCCCATCGAGGACTCCTCCATGGACCCCCTGGCCTACTGGTCATCCCGTTTTCAGATTTGGCCGGACCTGGCGCGGGTGGCCATGGATCGACTCAGCTGCCCACCCACCAGTGTTCCAAGCGAGAGGGTGTTCTCTATGGCGGGCGACATAGTGACCCCTCACCGCTCTCGCTTGGAGCCGGACTTGGTGGAGCAGCTGGTCTTTCTGAAGGGCAATCTCCCCCTGCTGGGATACCCCACCCTCAAGCCCTCGTGGGAGTGACAGGCAGGCTCCCTTTAATTCCACCCCTCCTTGGGTTGGCAGGCACACTACAGTTCAGGCAGGCTGGTTTTTTCTCTGTAGGCACTAGGCAGAGTTTGTCACCGTGCGTGTGTGTGACTGACTGTGAGGGCAAAGCACCGCACTTGAGTTCATTTCATTTCTGTGGCGTCCGGTACAGCTTAGTCAACTCATCCGGATAGTTTTCCACCCAGTTCCAAAAGACTCCATTTATTTATTTATTTATTTATTTATTTATTTAATTAATTACATTTATATACCGCCCCACAGCCAAAGCTCTCTGGGCGGTTTACAACCGTTTGTCCATGATTGACTGCACGTTTAGGTGAGGTGCAAGCAGGGGGCAAGGCAATGCCTGGCACCACCACCACCACTAGCCAGGCTGCCTCTCTCCAGCAGTCCACGGGTCGCCCTTTGGAGTGCCCTGGGAGTGGAAGACGTACTCCCTGATCCAGAAGTATGGTTTTTTGAGAAGCAAACAGGCGAGTCCTCGCCTTTGAGAAGCAACCTTTCACTTGAACTCATGGAAGTCATTGACTTCAGCACAGCCACTACATAGAGGCTGTGGACCTCTGGGTGACTCCATCAGTGTGCTGATTTTGAGAAGCAACCTTTCACTGAAACTCATTCACTTCCCCAATTGAGGGTGAGGGAGGTTACACTCCAGCAGTCCACGGGTCGCCCTTTAGATAGCTCGGGGATCAAATGGAGTCCTTGATCTGTGTGCTGATTTTGAGAAGCAACCTTTCACTGAAACTCATTCACTTCCCCAATTGCGGCTGGTACTCCAACAGTCCACCGAACGCCCATAGCACAGCCACTTAGTGCATAGGGACAGTTTAAGTTTCCTCCTGAGAAGTGAGCACTCACTTCAACTCATGACAGCCATTGACTTCACCACAGCCACTACTGCGGATGCTGTGGTCCTCCAGGATGTGGGGATAAGTAGCAGTCGCTGGTCGAGCTTCTCTCCCCAGTCTCATATGGAGCAATTTTGAGCTCTCACTTCGACTTCAAGTTCAGACACTTGAGCACAGCCCCTACGGTGGAGGCACAGCTGGCCGTGCCTCTCTCCCCAACCACTGACTGCACAGGGACAGTTTAAGTTTCCTCCTGAGAAGTGAGCACTCACTTCAACTCATGACAGCCATTGACTTCACCACAGCCACTACTGCGGATGCTGTGGTCCTCCAGGATGTGGGGATAAGTAGCAGTCGCTGGTCGAGCTTCTCTCCCCAGTCTCATATGGAGCAATTTTGAGCTCTCACTTCGACTTCAAGTTCAGACACTTGAGCACAGCCCCTACGGTGGAGGCACAGCTGGCCGTGCCTCTCTCCCCAACCACTGACTGCACAGGGACAGTTTAAGTTTCCTCCTGAGAAGTGAGCACTCACTTCGACTCATGACAGCCGTTGACTTTACCACAGCCACTTCCTGGTGGATACTTTGTTCCACCACGATGTGGGTGAGGAGGATTAGTTGCAGCAGCTGGCCGTGCCTCTCTCCCCAACTACTGACTGCATAGGGACAGTTTAAGTTTCCTCCTGAGAATTGAGCACTCACTTCAACTCATGACAGCCATTGACTTCACCACAGCCACTACTGCGGATGCTGTGGTCCTCCAGGATGTGGGGATAAGTAGCAGTCGCTGGTCGAGCTTCTCTCCCCAGTCTCATATGGAGCAATTTTGAGCTCTCACTTCGACTTCAAGTTCAGACACTTGAGCACAGCCCCTACGGTGGAGGCACAGCTGGCCGTGCCTCTCTCCCCAACCACTGACTGCACAGGGACAGTTTAAGTTTCCTCCTGAGAAGTGAGCACTCACTTCAACTCATGACAGCCATTGACTTCACCACAGCCACTACTGCGGATGCTGTGGTCCTCCAGGATGTGGGGATAAGTAGCAGTCGCTGGTCGAGCTTCTCTCCCCAGTCTCATATGGAGCAATTTTGAGCTCTCACTTCGACTTCAAGTTCAGACACTTGAGCACAGCCCCTACGGTGGAGGCACAGCTGGCCGTGCCTCTCTCCCCAACCACTGACTGCACAGGGACAGTTTAAGTTTCCTCCTGAGAAGTGAGCACTCACTTCAACTCATGACAGCCATTGACTTCACCACAGCCACTACTGTGGATGCTGTGGTCCTCCAGGATGTGGGGATAAGTAACAGTCGCTGGTCGAGCTTCTCTCCCCGGTCTCGTCCCACCCCTCTTCCGCTGTAACCCTGTCTTTGAGAAGCAAGCTGTCACTTCAACTCATGGACTTCCCCTATGTGCGGGTGGTACTCCAGTAGTCGACCGATCGCCCATAGCACAGCCACTTAGTGCGTAGGGACAGTTTAAGTTTCCTCCTGAGAAGCAAGCTGTCACTTCAACTCATGGACTTCCCCTATGTGCGGGTGGTACTCCAGGTGTCCACCGATCGCCCATACCACAGCCACTTTGTGTGTACGGACAGTTTAATTTTCCTGAGAAGTGAGCACTCACTTCAACTCATGGACTTCCCCAATTGCGGCTGGTACTCCAACAGTCCACCGAACGCCCATATCACAGCCACTTAGTGCATAGGGACAGTTTAAGTTTCCTCCTGAGAAGTGAGCTTTCACTTCGACTCATGACAGCCATTGACTTCACCACAGCCACTTCTCGGTGGATGCTTTGTTCCACCAGGATGTGGGTGAGGAGGATTAGTTGCAGCAGCTGGCCGAGCGTCTCTCCCCAGTCTTGCAATTCAAGTTATCTGAGAAGTGAGCTTTCACTTCGACTCATGGACTTCCCCTATGTGTGGGAGGTACTCCAGCAGTCGACCGATCGCCCATAGAACAGCCACTTAGTGTGTACGGACAGTTTAATTTTCCTGAGAAGTGAGCACTCACTTCAACTCATGAAACTCATGAAAGCCATAGACTTCCGAAGCAACCTCTCTCTCCTCAGTCTCATCCTCTTCCTCTTCCCCTTCTGCTGTAACCCGTCTTTGAGAAGCAAGCTTTCACTTAAACTCATCATTCACTTCCCCAACTGAGGGAGGTAAAGTCCAGCAGTCCACGGGTCGCCCTTTGGAGTGCCCTGGGAGTGGAAGACGTACTCCCTGATCCCGAAGTATGGTTTTGAGAAGTAAGCTGTCACTTGAACTCATGAGCCTCTGTGCAAAAGCTGTCCTTGTGTGTGTGGTTGTGAGTGTTACTGCAGCTGCCTGTCTCGCTGCGAAAATGAAACAGGCAAGTCCTCGCCTTTGAGAAGCAACCTTTCACTTAAACTCATGGAAGTCATTGACTTCAGCACAGCCACTACGTAGAGGCTGTGGACCTCTGGGTGACCCGATCAGTGTGCTGATTTTGAGAAGCAACCTTTCACTGAAACTCATTCACTTCCCCAATTGCGGCTGGTACTCCAGTAGTCCACCGAACTCCCATAGCACAGCCACTTAGTGCATAGGGACAGTTTAAGTTTCCTCCTGAGAAGTGAGCACTCACTTCAACTCATGACAGCCATTGACTTCACCACAGCCACTACTGCGGATGCTGTGGTCCTCCAGGATGTGGGTGAGGATTAGTCGCAGCAGCTGGTCGAGCTCCTCTCCCTGGTCTCGTCCCACCCCTCTTCCGCTGTAACGCCCTCTTTGAGAAGCAAGCTGTCACTGAAACTCATGAAAGCCATAGACTTCCGAAGCAACCTTTCACTTCAACTCATTGACTTCCCCTTTGAGAAAAAGCTAAGCTCCAGTAATGCACCGTTTTTCCGTGGGACAGCTCTCTTTCGAGAAGCTGCACTGCATATGCAGCAGTGCCATGGCTTTGAGAAGCCGAGACCCATCCCAGCCACCGGGAACCGGAGGAAAACTCCAGCAGTCCACGGGTCACCCTTTAGATAGCTCGGGGATCAAATGGAGTCCTTGATCTGTGTGCTGATTTTGAGAAGCAACCTTTCACTGAAACTCATTCACTTCCCCAATTGCGGCTGGTACTCCAACAGTCCACCGAACTCCCATAGCACAGCCACTTAGTGCATACTAGGGACAGTTTAAGTTTCCTCCTGAGAAGTCAGCACTCACTTCGACTCATGACAGCCATTGACTTCACCACAGCCACTTTGTGTGGGATGCTGTGGTCCTCCAGGATGTGGGGATTAGTAGTAGTCACTGGTCGAGCTTGTCTCCCCGGTCTCGTCCCACCCCTCTTCCGCTGTAACCCTGTCTTTGAGAAGCAAGCTGTCACTTCAACTCATGGACTTCCCCTCAGAGAAAAAGCTAAGCTCCAGCAGTCCACCGATCTCCCGTAGCACAGCCACTACGTTTCCTGAGAAGTGAGCTCTCACTTCAACTCGTCTTGTAGTGCGCCCGCCGAGTTGAGCACAGCCACTACAGTGGAGGCGCCTGCCCGCCTGCCTGGGAGCCATCCTTGTGAGGTAGCTGGATCTGCTGGGACTGACTCCCCCACAGATCTATGGCTTACTTGTGCAAGGTACCAGCTTTTCTGGGCCCGCCAACCCATGCCTGCCTGCCTGTCTGCCCGCCTCCCCCGGGGTGCTGCTGTGGTGGGGCATCTGCCAGGACTGACTCCTCGCCTACTCTGCCTGCCTCTCTGCCCGCCTGGTGCCTGGTTTGCTCCCAATCGTCCTCCTCTGTGCCCCTCAAGGCGTAACTGCTGGCTTAGAAAGAAAGAACCAGCCATCTTTGCCTCACTTTGCGCCCACTTATGGGTTGGTTTGCTATGCGTTAGTGCTCAAGCCATCCTTGCGGCACTACAATGCATGCTGCCTGCCTGCTTTCCCTCCCTTCTCCCCTTCCCGCCTTGCAGCGATGGTGTATGTGTCTTGCTTTGACTAAGGGGAGAAGTCCTTCCTGCGCTCACTTAGACTTTATCAAATTCAATAATCCCTTTTTCAAATGTGCCAGAAGATTTAGGGTTATCTCGTGGCATGTTGGGATTGCCTTGGAACTGGCCCCATTGAGCTGTCTGCAATTGCAACTTTAAATCCCTGACATACTGGAGTGTTCAAATTTCAAAAGTTCCCCTAACATCAGGGGATGATGGGATTGCCTTGAAACTTGGTGTCCATGGGGACACATGGGTAAGCTGTCATGGGACCAAAGGATAGGTTTCTAACGTGCAAATTGACGTAGTTGTAGAATGGGACTTGATTTGGGGTGAGTTAAAAAGTTTAAGCCGCGCCAAAAATCAGGGGATGATGGGATTTGCTTGCAACTTGGCGTGCATGTGGACACATGGATAAGCTCTCATGGTGCCGAGTTTGAGGTTTCTAACATGCAAATTGACGGAGCTATCCCAAGGGGTGTGAATGGGGTGCCCGATTTTCATAAATTCCCCAAAAATCAGGGGATGATGGGATTGCCTTGAAACTTGGCGTGCATGTGGACACGTGGATAAGCTATCATGGTGCTGAGTTTGAGGTTTCTAACGTGCAAATTGACGTAGTTGTAGAATGGGACAATTTGGGGTGAGTTAAGCCATGCCAAAAATCAGGGGATGATGGGATTTGCTTGCAACTTGGCGTGCATGTGGACACATGGATAAGCTGCCCTGGTGCCGAGTTTGAGGTTTCTAACATGCAAATTGACGGAGCTATCCCAAGGGGTGTGAATGGGGTGCCCGATTTTCATAAATTCCCCAAAAATCAGGGGATGATGGGATTGCCTTGAAACTTGGCGTGCATGTGGACACGTGGATAAGCTATCATGGTGCTGAGTTTGAGGTTTCTAACGTGCAAATTGACGGAGCTATCTAAAGGGGTGTGAATTAGGGTTATGGGAGGTGCGTTAGAGGGTAGAGCCGCGCCAAAAATCAGGGGATGATGGGATTTGCTTGCAACTTGGCGTGCATGTGGACACATGGATAAGCTGCCCTGGTGCCGAGTTTGAGGTTTCTAACATGCAAATTGACGGAGCTATCCCAAGGGGTGTGAATGGGGTGCCCGATTTTCAAAAATTCGCCAAAAATCAGGGGATGATGGGATTGCCTTGAAACTTGGCGTGTGTGTGTATACGCCCATGAGGTGTCATGGTGCCAAACGTGAGGTTTCTAACTTCAACGGAAAAAAAGTTGTTTACTTTTTTAGCTTTCAATGCAACCCTATGGGGGGGCAAAAACGGAGCTCCGGATCCGGATCCGGAGCTCCGAGCGGAGCGGAGCGGAAGTGGGCGGAGCGGGGGCGGGGCGGAGCGACCCGCTCCGAAAAATGGCGGATCTGCAAGTGAAGCGGAGCGGGGGGTCCGTGCACACCCCTAGTTAAGAGGTTAATGTTGTCGGGAGGGGGAGTGAGTGTATGGAATGTTGGAGTGGATGCTGATTGGCTGTGAGATTCAAGTGTGTGACAGTTAGCAGTTAGCAGCAGTTGGATTGAGAGTTATGTGTAGAGGGTTGACAGAGTGAGAGAGAGTCTGGGTTTGTCTGCTGAAGGGGTTTAGAATAAATTAAGATCAGTGTTTTATTGTTTTGGGAAAAGAGGGAATAGGAGGAGACAGATTGGTCTAGTGGGTAGAGTAGACAAGGCTACATGATATATACTGAATTGTAATAAACAAGTATTGCAACAAATGAAACCACAAGGTTGAGAAACTACATGAAATTGTTAAACAAAAGTTATTTTGTTTCATAAACTGGATTGGATTCTTAAAGTACTTGAGGTCAGGTACTGGGATTTATGGTGGCAGCGGTTAAGTAAAAGGGTGAATAGAGTGCTGGGCTGGTTACTGTGGGGCCAGGAAGAGTCAGTGAAACACAGAACCAGTGAGCAGCAGTATGCCGACTGGGTCCAAGGTAAAAAGGAGACCCAAAGGGAGCAGTTGCGACAGAGCACGTTACTCTTCACCTGGCTTCCTGGACACTATCTGTAACAGGGGTGGGGAGCCTGTGACTCTCCAGAGGTTGTTAGTCCCCATAAGCCCCAGGCAGCATGGCCAAATGGGCAGGCATGATGGAAGTTGTCATCCAACAACATCTGGAGGGCTACAGATCCTCTTCCCAAACCTGTTGGTTTGTACATACCTGGGGAAAGATGAGTGCCTGGGCAACAAGTAATGGAAGGCAATAAGGAGGAGGAGGAGGAGGAGGCAGAGGAGGAGGAGGAGGAGGACCAGGAAGGCTCTGCCAGGGCACACCTGGCCATAATCAGCAGCACTGCTGGGCATATGCAGTCATACATTGGCCATGATTCTTATATGGGATAGGCCAGCCTTTGCCAACCAGGTGCTCTCCAGATGTGTGGGGCTGTATCTCCTATCATCCCCAGCCATTAGCAAAGGCCACACTGTCTGGGGATGATGGGAGTCATAGTTGCACACATTTGGAGGGTGCATGGTTGATGTATGGTCAATGGCCAAGTCCAAGATGGCAAGGACCACTTTTGTTTCTGAGTATATTGTTATACGCAGTAACCATGTTTGGAGACCATCTTTGTTACAGAGGGGTTTATGTGACTGAAAGGAATGCAATGTTCCGATCCAGCCTTTGAACTGTGTGTGGTTGCTGAATTTTCAACCAGCCTCCAAAGTTGTGGCTTTAACAGCAGCTTGATATGTAGGAATCAGCAGGTGGCACTTTTTGAGCCAATGTTTCTGAGCATATTTTATCACTTGGTATTTGCTGCCGATGCCCATTAAAAAGTTGCCAATGCTAGATTCAGTATGGGAGTTCACCTATCCCTTCTTCGTAGTAGAGTTTCCATCAGTGTCTAGGAGTTTAATCTATATTAATCATTTGTCTTAGCTACTTGGTTCTCCCTCCCCCGCAAGTTGGCAATTCCTCATTATCACTGTTAACTGAAAATGTTTATTTTTGCTTTGAGATCCTTTCTGATTACCCAATATCAGAGCCTTCCAACAGAGCTTGCACTGCTTAGCCAACAAAAACTTATTAAAATTTGTGTGAGAGAGGCACATGTCAAATCACTCAAAAAGTCCATGTTCATCTTAAAACAGTTCTTTTTTTAAAAAAAAGAAAGAAAAACAATTTGATTAGTTGAAGAGAAAAAAGATCAATGAATAGATTTCTGTATGAATTTTGATAAATATTAACACAACGGAAGAAAATGAATGAATGAAATTAGGACTTTAGACATGCATAGGATTAAGTAAAACCTATGTTCATTGTTTAAAGGTGATTCCAGATTAGAGGTTTATTGTACAATTGCACTGCTTCATTCACAGGGGTCCAGATGAAGACATCTTCTGTTTGGAATACGCCTGTGTTTTCACACCACTTCTTCCATCTTTTTTTCTTACTAGAGAAAATCAAAGAGGAAAAAAAGAACACCTTCACAATTCATTTGATCAGTAGCACTAGAAGCACTAGGAGATGTCTCTCTGGGAGGAGCATAAATAGCTAAAAATGGAGCTGTCCATACCAGATAACCATGCCCCTGAGTCAGATGGTCCCAGGAGTCAAAAAGTTGATTATGAAGTATGGGTGACGGTGTACTACTCCTGAAATGAAAGTAAGAAGAGTGAGTCATGGTGGATCAGGCCAAAGGCCTATCTAGTCCAATATGCTGTTCACAGAGAGGCCAACCAGATGCTCATGGGAAGCCCACAAGCAGGTCATGGATGCAACAGTATCCCCTGCTTATGGTCCCAGCAGCTGGCATACAGAAGCATACTGTCCCTGGTCATGACTAGTAGCTACTCCATGAATTTGTCTAATCCCCCTTTAAAGCTGCCCAAGTTGGTGGCCATCACTACCTGTGGTAGCAAATTCCATAGTTTAACTACGTGCTGTGTGAAGAACTGCATTCTTTCATCTGTTCTGAATCTTCCACCATTCACCTTCATGGGATGACGCTGGGTTCTTGTATTATGAGAGAAGGAGAGAAACTTCTCTCGATCCACCTTCTCCACACCATTCTCCCCTAAAAAAAAATAAAAAATAAAAATATCCCCAGTAAACCACTTTCCAATGTTTGGTATGGGGTGATCCACTTGTGTGGCATATATCCTTGGGCTTTGGCAAAGTGTTCATTCCACGTCGTTTTCTGTTTCCTTCACAACAGCTCTCATAAGTGTGAAAATAATCATTTCTCAGCTGAGCTGTTGTTCATTTTTCCTGTTTCCCAACATTTGCTACTTTCTCTGTTTCCCCTTCCAGTGGGATCATAATTCTTCAGTGTCTTATCCTGGAATTTTCTGACATCCTTTGTGTTATGAAGGCTGTTCTTCTGAGCTACATCCTCTTCTAAGGGAAATTATGCTGCCATTTTCTGAAGTCAACCAGACATCTCTCTTGTCTAGAGAGCACAGAACTTGCTGGGAGTTTTGTTAGTTTTGAGTAGTGCTGAACTGAATCCTGCCCCCTATTTTCAGATTTTTTCTCTCTCCCTGCGAAAGAGGCATTGTTTTTTCTGCCTCTTTCTCGGGGGGGGGGGGATTCAGAGAATTTTCTCCTTGGGGAGGGGGACAGGGTTCATACTGGTGGTTAAGGGGGCTTCCTCCTATTTTTTTTTCAAAGAAACACCCCTTTCCCCTGGCATTTGGAGGAGCCCAGCAGTTCTTAATGAATGCCTATTGGAGACCATGTGACCTCTCCATCCCCAATAAGCATTGTGGAAGAACTCCTGGGCTACTGAAAATGCTAGGGGTGTTTTAAAATAAAATTAAAAGAAAGAAAGAAAGAAAGAAAGAAAGAAAGAAAGAAAGAAAGAAAGAAAGAAAGAAGACCCCTTAGCAACTGGCTACATTTAAAAAGGTATGTTTAAACTCTGGCCATAGCTAGATGGAGCTTTATCCCAGGGCGATCCCCGGGATCGTCCCTGTACATTCACATGACACACAGGGGATCCTGGGATCATGGAGGGATGATCCCTCCCTTGCCCTGGGATCTTGCCCTCCCCTTTAGGCCCGGTATTTCTACGTGTGGCCAGGCAGAACATATGGCCAGGCACCGCGGTTTGTCCTGGCTTCTCGCGGTTACTCGTGAGGAGCCGGGACCCACGCATGGGGTGCAGAGCTCCTCAGGGGCACTGTGCCCATTGAGGATGGGGTGGGGGGAAGTGGGTAATATATATATATATATCACTTACCTTTTGCGCATGATCTCTCATCCGCTGCTGGCTCTTTAAGAAAATAAAAAAAAATTGTGGGCATGACACCTCTCTGTCTGAAGTCATCGCACACCGCATGTAAACAGGGGGGATCTCATGATAAAACCATTGCGAGATCTTCACCCCTCCATCACAGACTAACAGGTAGGTCTAGCTAAGGCCCCTGTCTCTCTCCCCAAGGAGAAAATTCTCCAAAATTCTCACCCCTCCCAGCCTCTTTTGGCCAACTTTTAATTTTTCTCCCACCCCCTACTAAATGCCAAAAGTGAATGCTCGACATTTTCGACACAGCACTAGTTTTGAGTTCTGCCATCCCAGTTGTCTAAGTCATTGTGGATATGCAGAAAAGATCAGAAATGGTCCATATTTTCTATTTTATTGTTTTACTCTGTACAGCACCATGTACACTGATGGTGTTATATAAATAAATAAATAAATAAATAAATAAATGAATTTGTCTAAGTGGTGTTGACTGATACTTCCATGTGAAAAGCTGTACAGTTATTTTCTTCATTCTGGTCCTAAGGCCCAGTTCACATGGGGCATGGTTGCCATATTGCAATCAATCTGTATGAAGCAGTTCTCCAGGCAATTTGGGTGATTTTCATTGTTTGTCTTGAACACTGATGTATCTAGGAGAAAGTCTTCCATGTGGCACTATAAGCTAGAAAACTGCAATATGTTTAACCTCTAAAACACTGCTGGAGGATAAGGCCCTCAATGGCTGCTAGTTCTGATGGTTATTTATAACCTCTAGCATAATCGTCAGTATATGATTATATGCTGGCACCATTTCCTTATTAGAATGTAAGCCTATGCGGCAGGGTTTTGCTATTTTATTGTTTTACTCTGTACAGCACCATGTACACTGATGGTGCTATATAAATAAATAATAATAATAATAATAATAATAATAATAATAATAGTAATAATGTACACCAGTTGCTGAGGAACATGAGTGAGAGAGTGCTGTTGCACTTGTGTCCTGCTTGTGGGTTCCTGGTCAACAGCTGGTCGGCCACTGTGTGAAGGGAACGCTGGACCAGATGGACCTTCATTTGAACCAGCCTGGCTCTTCTTATGTTCTTATGAAGTGCATTTAACTTGGCCTGCCATTAGCCCCCCTCCTGTCCCCAATGTTGGCATGTTTTGAAAGTGCCTATGCTTTTATAACTGATGTACTCGGGATGGTTCAATGCACAGACAACATCTGGTTTCCAGTTGAATCCAGGGTTAACTGAGGCTCAGGAAGCATCGGATGACTTGCCCGAGGTCTCACACTGATCGGAGCCTCAATCCTCATTTGAACTCAGCAGCTTTCTAGTTCCCAAGCACAGATCTAAAGAAATGACTGGCCCACACGGGCCTTTCAAAATCCACATTCCCCAGGATGAGGCCATTTCCTCCAGCTCTGCTTCGTTCCTTTCTTGGATGTGCGTGTGTATGTGTGTGTGTGTGTGGGTTTTATCTCTCTTTCACTCACATTGGTTGTGCCAGACCATATTAAGGAGCTTACCATTTGACACTAGTGCCTGGCTCTGCTTTTGCTTCCTAATCATATGTTACTCCAAAATGTCGAGTCACTTGTCCAAGATAAGGGAGATAAATTATGCAGGGATTGGATGGTTGCTTGCTCCACTCTGCTTTCCCAGGGACTAATTGGAGTTAGGGCTACCCAGGGCTTAGCCCGAGAACCTGTTCGCAGCATTGGAATCAACCCAAGGACTGCAAAGTATGAATAATGGAGGTCACATATGGACATATACATTATGTCATTCTTTAATGAAGATTTCTATAACCTTATATGCCAGGGTGGAGGGGGAGGCCAAACAAGACACAGCAGGAACGGAGTGCACACAATTTAATAAGGAGGTGTTTTTTGTTATGCAAATAAGCAGCCTCGGAACCATGTTGAGTAGGGAGGAGGAACTGAACTCCTTCTCTCCCTGCCACAGTCCCAACCAAAAACGTCTCTTTGAAGCTGCTCTTTCCATGTTAAGGGGAGCTTCCATGAGCATCAGTGAGGATTTTTATTGAGACTAAAGAGAAGAGAGAAAAGGAGTTGCCCTTCCCCTTGCCACCTTCCCATAGTACTGGAGCTGCTCAGATTTCCATGTGGCTGCAATTTGCATCACTAAAAATGTCCCATGAATTGCCTTCCCACAATTCACCCCATGGCTAGTTTGGCCCTCAGAGGGAGCCATTTCCAGACTCGGAAATTTATCAAGGGTTCTGCAATGGTTGACAAACTTGCCTTAAAGACAGCTTATCCACCATGATGAGTTTCTTCACACGAGTGAAATAAGTCACACTCATGACTGGCCGCGCATGGAAGTTTGTGGGTCCTTTTGACAACATCAGCAACCTCCTGCACGTCTCCCCGCCTTCCCCTGGTAATACCATTTTTTAAAAAAACTGTAATAATCTGATTCTGCTGAAATATCTCGGGATTTCCCACTGTGTACAGAGGAAGTTGTGCTACAAAGGACCCACTAGAGGGCATTGTCCCATTCAATACTATGAAAATGGAGAGGAGGGGAAGTTTTCAATTACAGGCCACACCGTCGCCCTTCTCCTGTGTAATGCAGCCCCGTTACAATTTCACAAGAGAAGCAGGAAGCAAAGCCCCAGTAAGGAAAAACAATTTTCCATTAATCTAAAGGAGCTCTACATATCTTACATTGCAACAGACAATGGTGGCAGAGTGTTGGCTGTTCTCTTTGTGCATGCTGAGCAAGAGTGAAGCCCAGCAGGCATTGCCAGTGTTTTTCGTGAACCAAATGTTTATTTATTTAAAATATTTCTTGGCCGCCTTTCAGGGAAGAGGCCTTCAAATGTTAAGTACTGAGAGATGTTATCATATTCAGTGGTATACCGTATTTCTTCGATTCTAAGACCCCATTGATTGTAAGACACACACTAATTTCAGTACCAGCAACAGAAAAAAAGCTTTGATTCTAAGAAATAATAAACACACCCGCAATTCTAAGATGCACCCCGTTTTTAGAGATGTTTATATGGCAAAAAAAGTGTGTCTTAGAATCGAAGAAATACAGTATAAATGTTACAAATAAATACATAAAATAAAATATGCTTCATGAGACAGGGGATTGGGCCCTTCGTCCCCTCAAAGAGGCTATGCCAACCTAACGCCATTTCTCAAGGGAGGAGGGGTGGTTGCGAGTTTCCCTGGAGCCGTGATCGCTGTTCATGGGGCTCCTGCGAGGGAAGTTTCCCACAAGTAGAATCATAGAATAGCAGAGTTGGAAGGGTCCTAGAAGGCCATCAAGTCCAACCCCCTGCTCAATGCAGGAATCCACCTTAAAGCATCCCTGTCACATGGCTGTCCAGCTGCCTCTTGAATGCCTCTAGTGTGGGAGAGCCCACCACCTCCCTAGGTAACTAGTTCCATTGTTGCACTGCTCTAACAGTCAGGAATTTTTTCCTGATGTCCAGCTGGAACTATAAAGGAAAGCTGTTGCAGGAGAATGTGTGCCCTGTGACGGCGGTTCTGTATGTGTGTTGGCAGAAGTGGGAGGGACTAGGCAGATGGGTAAAGGGCAAAATTTTTCTAAATAACTCCTGAGAGATGCGCAGATATACATTTTTTTTTAAAAAAAAGCACTCGGCAATGAAACATGCCGATGTCCATGCACATGCCCCTCACACCAGGTTGGCTGTTTGCTGAGCCAGGAGCTCGCTCCGAACAGCAACAACTTTGCAAACGGGGCACACCAGCCGCAGATTTCGGGATTGACAAAATTACAACAAAACCAGTCAGTGATAATCCTGAAGTGGTGGAGCCGAGATCACAGTGGGATCAGCTGTGGATCATGTGGCCTGGTAGGGATGGCATTGATATTATCCTGGAATAAACGGCTGGTGTAGACATGGCCTTGTCCTGGGAGCAAGAGAGGAAGAAGTAATGTGTCACCATTACCATCTCTTCAAACAGGCTTTTTTTAAAAAAAGTAATTGTTCATTATATATATCCTCCCAGGAAGGCCCACCATCATCTCCAGTGGGAACTCCAGAGAGCACTGACACTAGGGTGACCATATGGAAAGGAGGACAGGGCTCCTGCATCTTTAACAGTTGTAGAGAAAAGAGAATTTCAGCAGGTGTCATTTGTATACATGCAGCACCTGGTGAAATTCCCTCTTCATCACAACATTTAAAGCTGCAGGAGCCTCTTTCGTATCTGGTCACCCTAACTAAAGAGGACAGGGCCCCTGCAGCTTTAACAGTTGTGATGAAAAGGGAATTTCACCAGGTGCTGCATGCATACAAATGACACCTGCTGAAATTCCCTTCTCTATACAACTGTTAAAGATATAGAACCTTGTCCTCCTTTCCATATGGTCACCCTAACTGACACTCTACTACCATGACACTTGCCACAGCCAGAGCCGACGGGGCTCTTCTGAGCAGCCAGCTTCTGAAAAGCTGCAGTGGCCAAGGAAGTACCCAGTCTGAGTCTTCAGAAAGCCACCCCGGTGAAATGCCTGGTTCTCAGGGGGCCCTTCCTCAGAACCCGGCATTGCAGGAATGTCCCAAGAGAACACCTGTGCTGATAATGGCTACTCTGATAATGTCACGCTTATTTACACAAAGAAAATCCCTGCTCTTTCTGAGCAGCTGAGGGGTTAAAAGGGGGTTCCCTAGGGCCACTGATAATTACAGATCCTACCCATCAGCTGGCTTAGGAGCCATGAAAACTCTCTGATAATTCTTTACAGAAAAAGAAATATTCCAGGCTGTAATGATTAATGGGCAGACGTGAAGAGGGAACACAAACTTATGGGAAACCATTTCAAACGGTGATGTCAGCAAGGAACAATTCACCGACATAATTGCTAAAAAATTATCAGAGACTTCCTTGTCAAGTATTTTGTATGTTTATAAAGCTGTTGGTGACTCACTGAGAGCAGTCTGGGAGACTTATTTGATTTGGAATCGGGCTTTTATTATAGCTTAGCTGTTATGTAATAGTTTATTCAGACTAACGGTCAGCTATTCTTTCATGTCAACAGAGCCTGTGTGGTGGTGGTGGGTGGGTGGGGGAGAGACAGGCTCCATGTAATTCTTTCAGCAAAATGATATCTAAATGTTTTTCCATATTTTTGCATTTCGGATGCTGCCTCCATTGAGAACACACTGGGAGAACAGCTCTTGGCTTCATTAGCCTCTAGTTTTGCTCACATGCTAATAGGCTCTAATAAATTCTCCTAGGTAGGAGCTACACCTTGTCATGTTGATAAGATCCCATCATGATAACACTGTATCCTTCTTGCGCATTTAAACCTCAAAGCACACATGAAAGGATGACCATATGAAGAGGAGGACAGGGCTCCTGTATCTTTAACAGCTGTATAGAAAAGGGAATTTCAGCAGGTGTCATATGTATGCATGCAGCAGCACCTGAAGAAATTCCCTCTTCATTGCAACAATTAAAGCTACAGGAGCCCTGCCCTCTTGACCAGCTACAAAAGAGGGCAGGGCTTCTGCAGCTTCAACTGTTGTGATGAAAAGGGGATTTCGTCAGGTGCTGCCTGCATACAAATGGCACCTGCTGAAATTCCCTTTTCTCTACAACTGTTAAAGGTACAGGAGCCCTGTCCTCCTTTTCATATGGTCACCCTAATACACGATGACACCTGCAGTGATATTTTGGATAATACAAAATAAAAAGTCAAAAATAAGCAGTATATGGATTGTGTAAAGTGCCTCAACAGTTGTCAAGGCACGTCAATATCAGTAAAAAGCGCTAGTGTAGAGCTAGCCCTGGCAAGTAAGAGTTGGGTGCAGGATATTGCACTATGAAAGCAGTATGAAAGTGGTATATAAAAGGCAGGAGCCACACCAAGCAGGATACAGAGGTATGAAAGTGGTATATGGTATGTGTCAATGGGCCCCAACGGTTGTCAGTGCACTTCAGTACCACTATAAACCAGTAGTGTGGCTCCTACCTTTTATATACCGCTTTCATACCGCTTTCATTGTGCAATATCCTGCTTGGGGTACATTAGGCCCTTTCAGTGCACCTCAAATATGAATGAATACCTTTATTGAATAAGTCTACTGACCATTTCAAAAAATCACATATTAAAAACAAACAAATACTTAAAATTTATGATTTAAAATTCTAAAACAATATACAGTTCATAATTAATACAATTATATATGACTAACAGTTAATAAAACCCCACATATATTGCAACATTTGATAAAAACTTATTAATTAATCTATTTTTTCTAATTCTTTTTTCCTTATACTGGCTGCTTTAAGAGCGAAGAGAGCAACCCTCTGGGTCACAAAATAGTTAGAACCACGTAGGAGAAAGGCCAATTTATCCTTGGCTGACCAGTCTCTCATGCGTATTAAAAACATAGATAGATAATGTTCTCTACATTTTGAATATAAACAACATTCAAGTAAATAGTGGGCTAAATCTTCAATTTCAGGGTTGCCACATATACATATTCTATCTTTCGATGGAATACCTTGGAATCTACCCTGTAACATCATTGTGTCAAATAAGTAATATAGTCATGCATGGATAAAAGATGTAGAAAAGAAGAAGAATGTAGAAAAGAAGAAGATAACACACAGGCTCTGTTGACTAGTATTTTTTTTTTTAAAAAAAAAATTTGTCTGCAAGGCTGCCAGAATCCTAGAAGTATTCATAACTGTGGCAGTGTAGAGTGGCTGCCATCCATGCAACTATGATAGCATTCTGTGTGACGCAAGCGGGGTGGTCCATCCTGCTGTGAAATCGGTCACTTGCCCTCCCAGCCTTATAGGTTACTAATACAAAAAGCAGTGTTCCTCTGTGTGTTTTCTAGATTGTGATGATGATGTTGATAACAAAAATAATAATCACAGCCCTTTGCATATCCTATTACTGAAGTATCCCTAAACCAGGGGTGGACAACTTGTGGCCCTCCAGATGGTTTGACCTACAAGTCCTATCAATCCTAGCCAGCATGGCCAATGGTGGAGTGATAAGAATTGTAGGCCAAACATCTCAAGGACCACAAGTTGCTCACCCCTGCCCTAAACCATGTCACCAGATGTACACTAAGCAGGATATAAAACTTTGAAAATGGTTTGAAAACTGTATATGGAGTGTGCCCCAACAGTTGTCACTACTGTTATAAAAAGATTTAAAGCTGTAGTGTAGATCCTGCCCTGGACTGTGATTGTGGTTTGGGTGAAACTGTGATGTAGTCTCAGTTCAGGACTTGGGATTGAAATCTTTTGAACAATTTCCCAATTGAGGGCCCACAATTTGGCATTCCTATACTGATGCCTGGCCCTTAGCTGTGCTGCCATTGATATTTCTGAACTGTGCATACATGTACAACTCATTAAATGGCCAGTGCACTGAAAACTAACACAGTGACATACAGTGCCAGTGGCGATGTACAATGCTACTGTCTCAGAAATGGCAATGGCAAAGGCAAACTGTGGGCAGAGCGCAGTGAAGAACAGACAAGAGATCATGAATCTATCCTCCACCAGAATGTCCAAAGCTGAGCTTAGAGACTCTGCATCCCAACTGCAAATGCATTGCACAGGTTTTCCACGGTGTGATTTTGACAGTGGTAGCTAGCCAAGAGTAGCATTGATGGTGCATCATGTAGCACCCTTTGCAATTGCCAGGGTAATGTCACAACTTGGGACCCTGTGGTCATTGCGCTTCCCTTTTAAGTTCTGCTTTCATGAGCGTATCATGAGCGTATTTTATGAGCATATCAGCTCATAAGCGTGGACTGTTATTTGAAGTGAAGTTGATTTCAGTTAAGTTGTATGGACTTAACATGCTAGCAGATGGGTGTTCTTTTCTTTTCTTTCTGTTACTTTTCTTTTGCCTCTGTTTATTTTAGGGGGAATTTCATTGAACACTTAACACAGCATAAGTGCATTTGCTGATCTGCCCGAGCCACAGTATGCTCTATAATTAGTACTGCTATCCTCCTTCGATTACCACTAATGTTCAAAGAAAAGTTGCAAATAATTTGGATGCAGTTATTGAGTTGGTGCAGGCATCACTGTGATCGAGGGATTACACACTGCTTTAAAAACACACGGAGGCCGTAGCTAGACCTAAGGTTTATCCCAGGATCATCCCGGGTTCGTCCCTACCTGAGCTCTGGATGCCCTGTGTGACGCTTAGATGAACAGGTTGGACCCCAGGACAATCCCGGGATAAACCTTAGGTCTAGCTATGGCCACAGACACACTTCAGCCCAATGAGATATTCAGTTCTGTGACCATTTTGTGACCGTTTTATACCACTACTGTAAAGAAACCCTCCAAAGAAGATGTCTTTGGTGTGGGACCCACCAGTTGGACATCAGCTCAGGGGCCGTAGCTCAGTGGTCGAGCACATGCTTGGCATGCAGAAGGTCCCAGCTTCAATCCCCAACACCACCATGTAGCCCTCGAAAGGAATCTACATTCTGTTGAAAAATGGGAGGGGCCATATCTCAGTGTAGAAGGTCCCCGGATGGATCCCTGGCTTCTCCAGGTAGGGCAAGGAAAGAAATCCACCTGAAGCCCTGGAGAGCCATTGATGCCAATCAGTGTTGACAATATTGGTCTAGATGGAGCAATGGTCTGATTCAGTCTAAAGCAGATTCTTATGTTCCTACGGATCCTGCCTGAAATCCTGGAGAGCTGCTGCCAATCAGTGTTGACAATACTGGACTGGATGGACCACAGGTCTGACTCATTATAAGGCAGCTTCCTATGACCACTGACTTCAGTTCTTTGTATGGAACATAGCCAGCAAGGCACAAATTGGCTAAGGGCACAACCCTATGCATTTTGTAGGAAAATAAATCCTACAACAACAGTATTCCTCAGCCAGCATGGGTGAAGTGGAAAGATGGGTAAAGTGCAAAGTATACCAATATAGGCTGTCTATGCTTCATGCTGTGGCAAGATTAATTGTTGTGGGAGTACTCCTGACATCTGATTATTTAACCTATTTTTCAAAGGCCCAAATGAGGGGAATTCCTCAAACTCCTGTGGGCAATTTATTTTGTTGCCTATCTATCCATGGTAAGGCTATTACAGTTCCTTATATAGTCCTGCTAGTTTCTTCCTGTAACATAAATCCAGCTTGCCCTCTCCTAAGAAGCCTCATAGAGCATTTGGGATGTCCTCATCCTTTCATTCCAGCTTTTTACATAACTAAAGACCGCGACCATGTTCTTTTCCAGCTCTCTCCTCAGGAGACTAAACGCTCACGTTTCTCCCAACCTTCCCCAGAGGCCTGGCATTCTAAATCCTTTAGTGTATTTGTTGTCCTCTGAATTCTTTCCAGTTCAACTTCATCGTTGTTCAATATGGGATGAACAAAGACATGCATAATAATCCATTACTGTATACTGTAGGTGTTCATGTCGTATATAGAGATAGATCGATAGACAGATCGATAGCTAGAGATATATTTGTACATACCCACTCACCCACCCACACTATTTACATGTGCGTAACATTAAGCCTTTTGCAGAATGTGCCTGTACTTTCATGCTCACAGCAACCACATGAGCCCCACTCACACCACCACACCAAACCTACAATCCCCTCTTAAATATAACGGGTTGGATCCAGACTAAGGCTCCACTCCTATACCTGGGAAGAAGTCATATTTCATTCAATAGGATTACTTTTGAGTAAACATGTAAATGATTGTACTGTAAGTTAGATCCCACTGAAGTCAGTGGTAAAAGTGGTTTAGATCCCACTGGGAACCAGCTAAGAGTGCAACTCTGTACCCATTTGCCACTAAACTCAATCAGGCTTATTTATGAGTAGACACATAGGGGATCACACTCTTCATCTGGATATAACCCATTGATTTTAAGCCAATCTTGTGATCCTAAAGGCATGACTCTCTAGATTTGGAACATTTGGGATATTCTGGAACATTGGGAACCTGATTGCTCCAGAATAAATTCCAGAGGTTCATCACACAATTTGCTCTCTCCCATCTCTGCTGCTAGTGACTGCATTATAGCAGCTTATGTGCGCAATTAAGCCCCACCTCTAGTATATTTCATCCAATCTGATATGCACAGAAGGTGTATGGAGCTCTGTGCCATCACAAGCTGCTTATCAGTGCCCACAGTGGGGATGCCTGTGCCTGATCTTGAAGAGAATTAAACTGCTCCTTCTTGTGTGAGCACTCCAGAGTTTCAGATTGTGTGGCCACCATCTAAATGGATATTATTACATTTATCTTCTGCCTTTTTACCTCTTACAAGGAATCCAAGGGGGCTTACATGCCCTCCTCCTCTCCATTTTATTCTCACAACAACCCTGTGAGGTTGATTAGATGGAGAATCAGGCCTTAGCTAGAGCTAAGGTTTATCCCGGGATCGTCCCGGGGTCATCCCCGTTCATGTAAAATGACACACCGGGGATCCTGGGAGCGGGCAGGGACGACCCCAGGATGTTCCTGGGATAAACCTTAGGTCTAGCTAAGGCTTCAGTGACTGGCCCATAGTCACCTGGAGAGCCAAGTGGGGACTAGAACCTGGATCTCCAGAGACCTAGCCCAACAATCTAATCACTATGCCACACTGGCTCTCAAGATACACCAGTGAAGAAGCTTCCACATTGATTCACAAGAAGCTGGCTTAGACCAGGACTCAGGCAGGGGGCTTTGCCATCACCTGGTACCTGGTACCTGATCCTTTTAATTGGAGATGCCAGGGATTGAACCTGGTACCTTCTGCATGCAATGCTGGTGCTCTACCACCAGGGATGTGCAAATCGGCAAAACATGAGCTCACTGAAGTTCTCTGAAAGCCATCTTGACTCGCATCAGTATCAGATTGCGATTTTCGCATGGAAATCCATGTGCATTTCTGTGTGTATTTTCCCAAATGTATGCCCCAGTTATGTGCATCTTTGAAGTGTATGCATTCTTCTTCCATTGATTGCAGTGCATTTGTGTGCATTTTTCAAACGCATTCATTTTTTCATGCACATTTTTCAAATGTATGCATGCTGCCAAATGCATTTGGGGGGATCTGTGAAGCACACTGCAAGCTTGGACATGTACAGACTTTGACTGCAGAGGTTGCATCCGTGTCTGAGTTCGGTCCGCACAGTATGGACTGGGTAAATCCTGTTCAAAGCTGAACTGAAGCTAATTTCTCATACATCCCTATCTACCACTGAGCTATCTTCCCTCCCCGTGGGCTGCCCAAAACATTTTCCCGCAGGAAACAAAGCACCAATTGGTGCCTCCACACAAGGGCCAACCCTTAAAAAAAACCCCACTGCAATCACTCAGGGCCTGTGAAGTTGCTCATGAACTGGTAGCACCTGGACAGCAAGCTGATCAGACATGCAAGTCGCCTGGACAAGGTCTTCCTCACTATCGTGAGATGCATTTCTATTTAAATTCCAGTGATTATTTCTAATTGTGCATCTATACATATACCTTGGCATGAATGAATGTTCAAATTAGTGCCCTCTTTTTTAAGGAAAGAATATCCTCTTTTCAGGTCAGACTTAAGCAGCCATCCAAGCCTTATATTTGAGGTCAGGGGTTCACCATTCCAACCCCTACTCCTTTGCCAATTAGTTTCCGGGCGAAGTATAAAGTGTTGGTTATCACCTTTAAAGCCCTACATGGTTTGGGTTCAGGCTGCCTGCGGGACTGCCTTCTCCCGTACTCAGGTCCTCTGGGAAGAATTTACTCCAGCCAACAAAAACAAGGCTGACAACTATTACCCAGAGGACCTTTTCTTCTGCCGCTCCCAGTTTGTGGAATGGCTTGCCAGGAGAGATTCATCAACTTAATAGTCTTCCGGAATTTAAGAAAGCCATAAAGAGTGATCTCTTCCAGCAAGCCTACCAAGTTGAATTTTAAATTTGCCTTTTATTGATGTGCTGCTTTTAGTGATGTATTGGTTTCAAATGTTTTAATTAGTTGTATGATGTTGCATTTGTGTTGTGCCCCACCTCGATCCGGAGGGAGGGGCGGGTAACAAATAAAATTATTATTATTATTATTATTATTATTATTATTACTGTGATGTTCTGGGGGGAAAGACTTACTTTTTCAAATAAGGGGCAGACCTTCAAATAAGGGGCAGATGTCAACCTGGCTTCCTGGCTGACCTCCTCTAGACTGCCAGGAAAAGAGAATAACGTGGTCACTTCACCGTACCATTTGGACATGTCCTCAACAGCTTCTATAGATCTGTGTGGTTTGTGTGGGTGAGAGGAAATGTCCAGGAAGGGGAGGACAACTGAACAATGTAGGTCTGGAAAGAGAGAGAGAGTAAATGCCAAAGAGCATTGTTGACTTGAATCCATTACCTTATATTAGCCAAGGAAGCTGTGTGTTCTCTCTCTCCCTCTCTCTCTCTCTATATATATATATTCCAAAAAATGTACTTTTTTTTTTTAAAAAAAAAGCATTTTGAGTAGCTTCCCCCTTTCAAAAGAGGGTGGTGGATGGGTGAAACAGACTCTTGAGAAATGGCACTTTTTCTGTTATTTGAGAAATCCCAGAACCGTTTGAGCTTTAAAAGCATTTTCAATTTCTTTTTGGTTCCTGAGGGGTTTTTTTTTTGTTTAAAAGAATACTGATGATATAACCAGACTGTCTAAAAATAAGCACTAGCTTAAAAAAAAAAACGATGGGAAAAAATTGCCAAAAACATTATGTGGAAAAACCATGCCCCCAAACATGGGGCATTTGACTTTAGCAGCATTTCCAACTCCGCAACCAAATCATTCCCATTTCCTGCTGCCCTTTGAAATCATCTCAGTGTAGGGACAATGGTAATGGATGATTTGTGCCATAGAGCAGGGGTGGGCAACATGTGGCCCTGCAAACGTTTGGGCCTACAACTCCCATCAGGCCTAGACAGCATCACTAATGGTGAGGAATGATGGGAATTGTAGGCCAAAACTTCTGGAGAGCTACGAGTTGCCCACCCCTAATCTAGGGCCCTGTGTTTGCTGTGCATTGAATGGAACTAATCAAGTCCTTGCTGCTGCCCCATACCCCAGGTGATTCCAATGAGTGGTGTTTGCAGCACAGAGGGCATAGCACCCCACTGGGCAGTTCCAGGCCACAACGGTCTGGCCTTTCCAAACCTGAGCCTCCAGATCATAGGATCATAGAAGCAAAGAATAGTGGCGTTGGAAGGGGACTATAAGGCCATCAAGTCCAACCCCCTGCTCAATGCAGGAATCCACCTTAAAGCATACCTGACAGAAGGCTGTCCAGATGCATCTTGAAGGCCTCTAGTATGGGAGAGCCCACGACCTCCCTAGGTAATTGACTCTCAGCCAAGGTGATGGGAGCTATAGTCTATCAACTTCTGAGGAGCCAAGGTTGGGAAAGGCTCCTCCAGGTTTCAGTGTGTGCAAGCACCAAAAAGCCATTGGACAGATTAAGAGAGCAATCCTATGGTCCTTGGGAGAGCATCCCTGGAACCAAAGCATTGCCTGGGAAAACTCCTCCGAGGATGGAGATAGCACTCTGACCTTGAAAGGGGGAGTTGGAGGTTTGGAAAGAACTGAGCCGGTTGCCCTCCAAGATCCAAAGACTGACCTCAGAACTGGAGAGGAGACCAGAGAGGCTAAGATAGGAAGTATCCTGAGCCTCTTCCAGCCTTCTTCCCCCCAAAGCACCGTCACTAGACAGGCTTAGGGTGACCAACTATCAAGAGTTCCCCAGATTTGTCCAGGTTTTTGCTCTATCCTGGGTGTCATGGGGGATGCTCTATAAGTTTCTATAATGTCTGGGAATGACATGCTTTCCCCTTTCAGGCCACCATTAGTATGGTGGGGGCGGGCATCATTTCCCCATCCCACTGACCCAATCAGGACCTTAAATAAGGAAGTGGGCCATTCCTGGACATTATAGAAAAGGCCCTGATTGGAGCAGTGGAGGGCACTTTCCTGCTGGAGGAATGACATGCTTTCTGGAGGCCCCAGAAATGCACTTTCCTGGCCCCCCCCCCGGGTGTCCTCTTTTTTGGTTTCCCAAATATGGTCACCATTTACAGGCTGAAAAGATGGAGGATGGGGAGGACAAGATCACCTCTGCTGCTCCTCCTGCCCTGCTGGCTTCAGCCTGGCAGGGCATAGGAATCTCGGAAGCCTCCGAGTTCTGAGGCTTCCAATAAAATTGTGCCCTCCATAGCTTTTGGAATGTGTAGTTTAGACTTAGCCCTCAATAACTTAGATACGGAGACATTTACTGAGAATTAGTTCGTCTGCGCTGTTGCCCTCATGTCCTGCTTATGGTTCTCACATCGACAGCTGGTCGGCCACTGTGTGGATATAATGCTAGAACAGATGCACCCTTCGTCTGAACTCTTCTTATGTTCTTATATATCATTCCTTGGACATCTACTCAAAATATAAGAGGACAGGATTATGCTGACTCTGCATAAACATATGCTGTTAGAGCAGCACCGCAGGAAACTTCTAGGCAATGGTGCAGTTACGTCATTTTAGTCTCTGGACTTAAAGGTCTTATCCGGGGGGGGGGGCTCTTTAGAGGTTAATGTGTATGACTTCACTTACTTTAAAATGTGGTAAGCCAGCCCTGCTGTGTGTAGGGCCGCTCCTGCTTATCCTGCTGAGTGAGACCTGGACCTCTGCTCCAAGTAGTCATGGCTAAATCAGTTTCATTTTCTCCTACATTTGAATATATATATATATATATATATATATATATATATATATATATATTTATTTTCATTCCCAGGCAAGAGGAACATTGCAAATTTTGCTAAATTTTTATCAGAAAGAAACTGAAATGAAAATTTTCACTCATCTGCACCAGTGAAATTTAGTATGTGTGGCTCTTCTAAGCATGGGAGAGGCCAGGATGTACTTGCCTGCCACAGAGCTAATAACAGCAAGTGTGGTGGTGTAGTGGTTAGTGTGTTGGACTGACACCTCTAAGATCTGGGTTCCAGTCCCCACTCGGCCATGAAGCTCACTGGGTGACATTCAGGCAGACACTGACTCTCATCCTACCCTACCTCACAGAGTTGTTGTTATTATTACATTTCTGTACCATCCCACAGGCAAAGCTCTCTGGACGGTTTACAACAATTCATAAAAATATAATAGCATTACAAAATACAATGTAATAAAAACAGTCTAAATATGTTTACTACAGAAAACTTAAAACAATTGTTTCAATTGTTGGGCTGCCGCAAGGATAAAATGGAAAGGAGGAGGAGGAGGACTCTGTAAGCTGCCTTGAGTTCCTTGCAGGAGGGGAAAAGGTGGGGGATATTGATTTCATTTCATTTCATTTCTATATTGCCTAATAGCCGAAGCTCTCTGGGTGGTTCACAAAAATTAATAGGGAAGTTTAAAACTGCCCAGAGTGTTTCAGCTATGGGGCGGTACATAAATGTATTTATTTATTTATTTATTTAATGCATTTTTATACCACCCAATAGCCGAAGCTCTCTGGGCGGTTTACAAAAATTAAAACTGTAGAAGCCATTCAAAATATAAAACAAACAGTATAAAAGCATAATATAAAATAAAATATAAAAAACTCAACCAGGGTTAAATTAAATTGCTAGACTGTTAAAATGCTGGCGTCTAAAAGAGTATAGCGTAGGTGCCAGGCGAATCTCTTTAAGGAACTCATTCCACAGCCGGGGTGCCACAGCAGAGAAGGCCCTCCTCCTGGATGATGATGATGATGATGATAATAATAATAATAATAATAATAATAATAATAATAATAATAATAATAATACCATATTACAAAAGTATGTCCAGAGTAAAACTGAGCAGCAATTTTGGCAAATTCTTAAATTTCTCCCTAGCCTGAAGGCACCGCTGCTTCCAAGAGTTTTGCTGAATTTTTTTTCTCTTTCCCCTTCACTGTCTTTGCAGCAAAGATGAAGCAGCCATCTGACCTCCATTGATGCTGTGGTTTGTGAAACCCTGAAAGGAATACCATTGGGGGAATATTGGTGCCCATTTCAGTTCAGCCATGGGCCTTGCTTAGACCAAGTATACATAAGAGGCATTGGAAAGATGGTGAACCTTAACAAGATCAGAGGCAATGTGAATGTTTTGTTCAAATCCAGAGCAGGGGGGTATATCCATGGGTTAGGATAAGGATCTAGAAGTACACTGGAATGATATTTCACATTATTTTTGCTATATTAAAATCCAGGCTGAGTGCCTAAGTTTACGGAAATGTTATCCGGGGGCGGGGAAGGGGGGAAAGGGGGAAGAATTCACACTGGTGGATTTGATAAGTAAAGGTTCTATTGTATTTGATACAGTGCTTACATTATCGTGGGAAATTCACTCCTAGACCTTGAGTTAAGTCATGGCTTTTTATAGTGTTCTAAAGACAGTAGTGAACATAAGATGTAAGTGGGCCTGCTGCTCCTACCCCCACAATTTGTGCACTGAGTGCAATATTAAGTGATAGTTACATGTGTGAATGAGCTTTTGTTGATCTAGCTTCTGTTTTGGCTCATGTCACATGTTAAGAATAACCAAGATTTTTAAAATAAATAAATTCTAGGTTATTGTGACTTGTGGACCAGACCATTGCCTCAAACACAACACTTTCAATTGATGCATTGCACATGAATGTTTTCATGCACATTTTTCAAAGGTACAATTTTGGGGTTCTGCAAATCACATTACCAGCTCGGAAATGTATGGATTTTGATCGTATTTGGATCTGGGAGGTGATAATTGGGTATTATTCTGGTCAAAGATGAACTGAATTTAATTTCTCATCGATCCCTAGCCCACTTGATCCACACGTCCTTGCATATAATTAAACAAGGGAGCTCACTTTTATGATCCCCCTTTGTGATTATTCATGACAACCCTAATAGCTAGAGATCTGAAAGCCTGGAAAAAACCCAGAAAAAATCAGAAAAAAACCCAGTTTTTCCTCAGTTTTTCCAAAGCCTTTTTTTCCCTGAAAAATTGAAAAAATGAAGAAAAATAGATTATGAAATTTTTTATTTTAGCATGATGAATAAAACATTTAAGACGTTTTAGCTATTTACTTCTCCAAATGATTTCTAAGAACTATGTACTGTATCAGATTATTACAATTTCTGTGCACCGAGGACAAGCAAGTCCTAGCTTGCAAACTGAGACTACAGAGCAAGGTGCATTTCTGCCTCTAGGGGGTGCTGCCATTGAAGCAGAGACTGAAACTGATAGTGATAGCTATAGCTCAGAAAATGAGTCTGATTATTATTATTATTATTATTATTTTATTTATTTATATAGCACCAACAATGTACTTGGTGCTGTACAAAATATACAAATAAAACAACGATACCCTGCCTAGAGGCTTACAATCTAAAATCACATTAAAACATATGAAGGGGGGGAAGGGGTTCACAAAGCAGAAATAAGAGAATAATCATAGTAATAAGAACAGTAGATCAAGCTAAAATACCAAAAGCTATTGAAAACAAATGAGTTTTCAAACGCGTTTTAAAATCTACAATGGAACTCGTGGTACGTAGTTGCTCTGGAAGAGCATTCCAAGCAAATGGGGTATTAAACAGGGTGATTAAATTTCTTGCATATTCATTGAATCTTGGTCCCCCCTTTTTTCTCAGTTCTTTTTATGGGAATGGGTGTTTTAAGTCTGCTTGAGACTGTGAAGGCCTAGCGGAGACATAAATAATTTTCTTCGTTACTAATGTTGATGGTTTCTTCTGTTGTTGTTCTTTAAATTGTTTTTTGCCTGCTCCTCATAAACTGGCAAAATCAAACAGGTTCCTTACAGATCAGGAGCTTGTCACTCCATTTGTTACCAAAAAAAGTAAAAATTTAAAAAAGTAAATTCAATTTGTAATAATTGTTTGAATACATTGCACTTTTAATATACCAAATGTAATAATTTTATGCCAAACCAACTTGGACATAATTCCATTTCATGTTCCTAAAGTAACAAACTGACTTTCAATCTGTAAATAGTGCTAATATTGCAAAAAAAAAAATATTCAAATTTTCTGTAAATTTCCATTCCCCCCCCAACCCCCAACCCCCTGAAAAATGTTTTTTTCCCATGGCTTCAACATTTCCAGAAATTTCACATCTCTACTAACAGCTATCAAAGAGAGTTTCAATGAAGCTGGGAGGCAGATGTGCAGAATCGTATTGTGCATTCGAGACAGAGAAGAACTTCTTGGGGAAATAACACTCAGAAGGAACAGTAGCTCAGAGGTAGAGCTCCAGCTTTGCATTCAGAAGTTCATAGGTTCAATCCCTGCCATCTTCAGTTAGGGCTAGGAAGGAGGCCTGCCAGAAACCCTGGAGAGCCATCGCTGCCAATCAGCATTAATAATACTGGGCTAGATGGATCTACGGTCTGATTTAGAATACAGCAGCTTCCCATGTTCCTGTGACACTCAATTTTAAATGCAGCTCAGCATCACAAGCTAGATAAATTTGTATTACAGAGGAACATAGGAAACCACCTGATACCAAGTGAGACTTTGGTCACATGCACCCATGATGAAAAAACAGAATTTCAGAGGACTCTGGCTTATCATGAACGAGATGCATGTTAGTGTACATTTGCCAATTTCTCCCACTTGGCTCATCCCATCAGCAGGAGTGGCACAATGGAAATGGAGCTGGGCTCCTGGCTTCTCACTCCCAATCAAGCCAGTAAATGTAATCCAAGAACAAAATCTAAGGCCCTTTCTACACCTATGGGTATCGAGAGATAGAGAGGGGGCGATCCCGGACTTACCTTCTTCCAGGATCGTCACCCTCAGTCTAAACGAGCCACGTGACGTCACGGGCATCAGGCCCATTGCGGCCACCAGGTTTTTTTAAAAGCAACAAAGCTGTGTTCCAGCGAAAACAAAAAAGGTAAAAAAGCTCCACCCTGCGCCCAAACCCACCTCTGATGGCCCTGGACTCCCCCCGTCCTGGCTCCTTCCCTCTGATGACCCCCACTACTCGAGGGGAATTGGGAAGAAGACGGGACGGGTGCCCACACCGCCCGCGGTCCTCGGGATCATCCTGGGACCACATGTAAAACCAGGACAACTGAGGTCTCAGTTATGCCGGGGAAATGGAAGGATCATCTCTCCATGATCCTGGGATCCCCTGTGTGTCATTTGGACACACAGGGATGATCCCGGGATGATCCCTCCCAAAAACGATGGTGTAGAAATGGCCTAAGCTTTCAATTCCTGGTTAGTTTAATTTTTTTGTCGGAGGAGCAAAGTGGGAGCGATTGGATTGTGTGCACCAGCAAACACATGTCTTGAAAAACAAGTCAGAATGAGAATTATATGTGAAGGTGGCCTGTTTGTCTACCCAGAGGTGGCTGTCCAGGATTTCTGGCAGAGAGATGATTTCCTCGTATTCTGTTATCTGATTCTTTTTAAAACCTGGAGATGTTAAAGACTGAACCTGGGACCTTGCGCAAGTCTTCTACCAATGAGCTATGATGCTCTGCAAGGCCTGTGCCTAAAAGTTTGATTTGGGTACCTAAGGATTAGAAGTTATTTTTCTTTCCTGTCTCTACAACTTCAGTTCTGATGCACAATATGTGCTGCACATTTTATCTATGTGGAGTTCTTTTGTTGCTGCTTCTTGGGAAAAACCTAGCTGTAGAAATCAAGACAAAATTTGCCTCAAGGCACACAGCTGGCATGGTTACGATTCACCAGTTCCCCAGTTTCAGTACAGCTAGACAGTTAAAAGCAAAGCATCCGGTGTGAAAGTCAAACCCACAGACTTCCAGGATGCTCTTAAATGCCCTTAGGGACATTCTGTGTTGGCTTTTAATCTGGTTTCTCAGGAATAGGCTATGGGAGACAGCCGGAATGTTTCACCTTTGATATGTTGAATGGTTCTCTTTATTTTCCTCTGGTTCAGCTCCAGCTGCCTGGGTATGTCAATGGCCTCCAAACGTACATGTGTGTGTTTGCATGTGTGAGACTATGAGTCACAGGAATGTAGGACTAGGTAGCCTCCTCAATCGGACTATTGAGTTATCTAACTCTACTATCCACACCAGGCAGGGCCGTCCCCACCATTACATGGGGTCAAGCATCCACATCAGGTGGCAGAGCAGGAAAGAATGGCGAATTGAGATGCTCTCCCCACTCAACCCCTGCTAGTAGGGCCTACCATGTCTTTCTATCACATGTGGATGTGAGTGGCCATGGGCAGCTGTGGCTGAAGTCAGTTGGTCGGCTGCTCCCTGACTTGTTTGGGCAACTGGCTGGCCACTTGCTCCTGCCTGCCCAGTCACGCCTACTTTCTGCAGGGGTCCTACAAATTGTCCTAAGAAGCTGGCCCTGGCTGACCTTTCCCAGGAGTTTGCTGGGCCTCTTTCAATGGTTGGTATACAAGGTGGGAGCAGCCACCATGTTGGCAAGAGCAAGTGACCAGCTGAGCTGGTTGGCCAAGCAAGTGAGGGAAAGGCCAGCTAGTCAGGAGTAAGGAACACACATGGGGGTGGGAGCAGCAGCAGTTCTGCCACCCCAAGAAAACAGTAGGCTGGCGAGCTGGGTGGATGGTCATGGCACTGGTGCCTGGCTTGAGACAGAAAGATACCTTGGGCCAGGTCTGACACCAGGGATGGGGAACCTCCATTTCATGGGCCTAATCGGGCCCATGGAGGCTCAGGCTTCTTTGACCTCACCCACCCAAGTTCCACCTCCAGGACTGGAGGCTAACAGGGCCTTGAGCAGGAGGCAGAAAAATCAGAAGTAAAACGTAGATCCCCCTGCTTGCCACACCCCCTCCATGGGGTGTGGACCTGCCCCAGATGTCAAGGGATGTTGTTCCACTCCCTGACATCATTCAACCAGTGGAAGTTGGGGTCATCTTCCCCCTGCCCCAAGTTTTAGTTTCCCAGCCCCGGTCTGCACTCAGAGGCTCTCTGGGGTGCCAGGGAATTTCCCAGCCTTACCTGGGAAAGCCAATCCCATGCCCACCACAGCTAGACTCATGTAAACATGAGAAGGACCATGCTGGATTACACCAAGGGTTCATCTAGTCAAGCATTCTGTTCATGCAGTGGCCAACCGGCTGCCTATGGGAGTCCCACAAACAGGAAATGAATGCAACCACACATTCCCACCCATGTTCTCCATCAAATAGTGTACATAGGCTTACTGCCTCTGATACTGGAGGTAGCATAGAGCTATTAGGACATTGATAGCCTTCTCTTCCAGGAATTTGACTAATGTCCTTTTAAAGCTAACCAAGTTGGTGGCCATCACTATGTTTTGTTAGCAAATTCCATAGTTTAACTATGTGCTGTGTGGAGAAGTACTTCCTGTTATGTGTCCTGAATCTCCCCGCAATCAGCTTCATGGGATGATCCTGGGTTCTAAAAAAATGTCTCCCCTTGCCAAAGCCCTTCCTCCTTCCTGCTTCACTCTCATTTACCCATGTGAGTCCCTCCTATTAGACATATTAATGACAAGTATTTATTTAAACTTCATTTAAATGGACATTTCATGTCCAGAGGTTGTATGCCTCTGTAATACCAGATGCTGGGGATGGGGACAAACTAGAGAGCTGCTGACTGGGCACCAGTTCATTATTTTTCAAATTTTATGTCTTTGTTTTCTCACTACTTTAAGCAGGAGGAAAAAGTGGAGGATCAGAGCCACGCAAACGATCGCAGTGTGTGTGTGACAAACCCTGAAGGGGAGATAGGGGGCACAGAGCTCCCTGCAAGGATGGAAATGTGGGGGTTCTTTTGCAGCGGAGTGTGAACTTGAGGAATAAATTACCTGTGTGCAGCTGTGGAGGGTAAAGATGGGGAGAAATGTATTCAGTTTGCTCCCCCTCCCCGGCTTTGAACCATTATCTAAGCTGGAGCAGAGTTTTTCTTCGAATCCGTGCCTCTCTGAATTTCGCAATAGAGTTCCCCAATCAGCAAAATGCATAAATTAGTGACAATAATATTTTTTTTAAATGCATTATCTTAGGAAAATGGTGTGCATTATTGCCCCATGACCCTATCCTCACCCCAAAGGGAAAGCACTAACAAGCAAGCCCCTTCCACACAACTGATTTTCCACTGCTAAGATTTCCTCTACTTCAGAATTTGGCTCTAGTGATTTGATCTCACAGCGCCAGTAATCTCTTGGCAGAGCTGAAGTGGAACAAATGTCTCTCAGGAGAGGTTGTGTTCATAGTTTGTTCCTGTTTTTTGTTTTGTTTGTTTTGTTTAAAAAGTAATATCCACAATAGTCATGATTGAAAATTCACCTGAAGAAGGTGGGTGGGTGGTGGTGTAATTATGGTTTGAAAAATGTGGTGCTGACTGTATCAAATCTTTTAAATAGGGATGCTCAACCTGTGGCCACAATTGCTGGGAAAAAGGCAGGATATAAATAAATATCATCATCATCATCATCATCATCATCATCATCATCATCATCGCTACCAAGGCCAGATCAGCACCTTGTGTCAAATAATTACGAATGTGGAATAAAAAGCAGGAAATAACACTATGAAACCAGTATATGGAATGTGGACTGTGCCCCAACAGTTATCAGTGCACTTGAATACCGCTATAAAGCAGTAGTGTTGGACTCGCCCAAGTCTTAATTGTCCCCCCGCCCCACGGATGCTCCAATCCACTACCACTGCAAAATTCCTTTCCCCCAGTGACCTTGATACAGATCTTTATACAAATCACTCTTTCCTTGCTGGTAGCATCTCCATTCCTTTCCCCATAGATCCTCATAAATTCAAAAGAGTTTTGTTTGTGTTTTGGAGCTCAGACCACCATCTTCTGCTTTATAATAAGATACTTGGGCAAGTTACTTTTCTTTTAGTCTCACCAGTTTGCCTTTTGGAAAATAGGCATTTTTAATTCCATGTCCACCATGGCAGCCATTTTGTGACAGCACCCATGACACTCTCACAAAATTCCAAATGTGCCCATTGACCGCCCCCCCCCCCCCAAAGGTTGCAAAGCTATTGAGATGCCTTATATATCAGTTTGTAACATTGGTTATTTGAAACATTGTGCCAGGACTATGGAATGCAAGCAGAATTGAAGCAGAGAGGCTGCTCAAGTTGGGTTGGGCCTGCCTTGAATTCTGTTCACAACAATTTGAGTTGCTACAAACTCTAGATTCATCCCTCATGAAAGCAAGGTCTGGTTTTCATCTCCTCATGTACAGGAAGAGAGCACAAAAAACTCATGTGTGCACAAGGTAAGCTGGAAGCAAAAATGTATCTGATGGGGTGGAAGATAAAAGAATGTAAACCAGCATTCCTCAGCCTTGAGGATGATGGGAGCTGTATCTCCACACATTTGGAAGGCACCAGGTTGGGGAAGAATGAATTGTAAAGGTATCATACTTCCTTTACAGCAAATTTTATTTATTTATTTATTATTACATTTATATCACAACTTTTTTTCCTCTTGCAAAGGACCCAAGGTGGCTTAGATAGTTATCCTCTTCATTTTATCTTCACAACAACCCTGTGAGGTAGGTTAGGCTCAGAGTCAGTGACTGGCCCAAAGTGGGGAGCTTCATGGCCAAGTGGGGACTAGAACCCAGAACTCCTGAGTCCCAGTCCAACATCCTAACCACTACACCACACTGGCTTACATCCTTCTCCTTACTGCTGCTCTATCCCACTGACCCCAAAGCTAACAAGAACAGATCACTGCTACTGATCCAGAGGAGAACTGGGTGAGTTTGGCTGGGGGAAAGTCCCCCCCCCCCCGGACCGGCCAATGCCTTTTCTTTTGAAACCATCTCTGTCCATCCCTAGCCATGACATCCCATCCTATTCTATGCAAACTCCCCCTTTACAGTCCCTCTCTCTCTCTCTCTCTCTCTCTCTCTCTCTCTCTCTCTCTCTCTCTCTCTGTGTGTGTGTATGTCATGTGTGTTTGTGTAAAATCTGGATCATGCAATAGCTCAGCCTTCCCCAACCTGGGACCTCAAAGTGTGTTGGACTGCAAGTCCCATCATTCTAACCAGCTGGCTGCATCCAACACATCTGGAGAGTGCCTAGTTGGGGAAGGCTGACTGTCTGGGATGTCCAAGTGGCAGCTGAACTGTGTGCATATGAATCCAGGAATGGCATACATTTTCTAAATGTATTTCATTTCATTCATTTTCCATTTATTACATTTCTGTACCGCTCCATAGCCAAAGCTCTCTGAGCGATTTACAAAGATTAAAAACCATTACAAATGCATTATACATAGTGTAGATTTAAAAAATCCCATCATCATACAAACAAAGAATCAGACAGCACACGCAGAGACACACATATAGCTAAACATTTCGAAATGATCAACACTAAGAAAAATCCAGGACCTGATTAAAACCTCATTGTATGTTGCCAGATGCCTAAGAGAAGAAAGAAGCTATGGGGCTGCTGTCCACTGTATCACTGAGAAAATAAAGGCATTTATTTAACAAAATGATGGGCCAAATCTGGATGCTAATGAAGCATGGGCAGGTTGAGCCCTCATGGGGTACAATTAGTGTCAGAGAGAAGCTTCTGGAAGGTCTTGACTTGGGCATTGTCACAGGGTGATGGAAGGGCTGCCGTATAGACACTGGATGCCTGAAGGAACTATATTACAAGATCTCATGGTATGGTGCTGCTTCCATTCCGTAAACAGACAGATATAAGCTTCCAGTAATAAGTAGTGACAGTACTATAAATACTTGTGGGTGTGCTGTCCATTTCTTTCCTTATAGGAAAGGAGTTCAGCACTGAAAATATTTTAGTGATGTGATCAGTGGACAGCAGTGGGAAAGAATTTTTTTTTTTCCTAACTCAACTTGAAGTCAAAAGAAGGAAGGAACTTCTGAGAGCCCAGAGAATATTTTTGTTAACCAGGATGTGACACTTTCCCACATCTGGATGTCAGCGCCACTTTTTCTCCTCTTATTTCAACACTTCTAACGTTTGTCACTGCAATTAAAATCCCACCTCCCCTTTGGAACTGATTGTGTGGCTAGGCATTTTTCCTTTCTTTGGGGCAACTGTTTCCTAGCTGGTTGCTTACATTACCTGACCCATAAACACTCTCTCACTCACTGTCACTCTCTCTCTCTCTCTTTCCATGTGATATCTGTGGGGTGGGAAAAGGCGAGCCCCTCCTGAAAATATCACGAAACCTGGAAAGGATTCTGTGTCTCTCATCTTCTGCATGTGAACCATTTCAAATGAAGACAAACTCTCATGGGAAATGGCTTGTTCTTTGCATACAAATTAGAATCCAGTTCCCATACATAGAAAAGAGATACGCAGAAAGCAAATGTATCAGGTGGATTAAAAAACAACAACTCACACACGAAAATAAAAGGTCAGCAAAAGGCAAGCATTGACACATCCCTTTACAAAACTAACAAGGATGAATCAGCTTCCTAGGATCAAAAGCTGCTTTCTCTCAAAAGCAAATAATGATGCATTCTGTATATAAAGCCCCAGACTAGAAGCTCAACCCAAACAGGGTGGAGATGGTGGATGGAAAGGAAGCAACTCTATCCCAGCTGCAGCCTTGTCTCTGCTCTCTTACCTTGACTTTTTTTTTTGGGCATCTCTCCTTTCTTCCTGTATTCAATCTATTGTCAAGTCCTTTCTCCCTTTACAATGTTGCAAGAACGTGTCCCTTCCTCTCTTTCCCCTCAGCAAAAACTCTAGTCCATGGCTTGTCATCTCTCATCTCCACAACCCCATTCTCCTCCTCTCTGGGCTCCCCTTCTCTCACCTTGGTCCCCTTATGTCTATCCATGACTCTGCTGCCAAAATTATCCTTTTCTGATCCTGTCACTCACTCTTCCTTACATTCCGACAGGGCAGCTTGCAGCTAGAGATGCCACCAAGTTTTGTAATTAATCGGCGTCTTGGTCAAAACTCATCCGTCCATAATACTCACTTTTGTAGCGAGCTTGGATTGCTGCATCAAAAATTTGCTATTAAATTTGGAATTGCTTGCAAGCTTCAGAGCATATGCAGTCTGCATCTAAACAACACCATTTCATGCATGCACTCAGTTGGTTATCTTAACCCTTGAATGATCTGGTGCATCCACTGCTGCTTCCCTTGTCTGTCACTGCTGCAGCTCTGGGTCAGTGAGCAGGAGGAGGATTCTGCTGGTCCTTCTTCTGCCCTCCGTATACCAGGGATCAACAAGTAAATATCACATCATGCAGGATGTCCATGTGAAAGGAACCAATCAGGAAGAGGGTGCATAATGTGGTGATGCATGACACCATGCTTCACTATACAGTTCGAAACTACAGCTCCGAAGATGCACCTTGATATTGCACACATGTAAAAACTCATGTGCATGGAATGAGATCTGGTATTAAATGAGAACTCTTCTCCAAATGCATGTCGGTGGAATGGGTACATGGACAGACTGACACAAAGATAGGGAAAGAGTTTGTTTCTGAGTAGCTTTGAATCTTTCCCAGAAGTTCCTGGTGTGGCCATAATATAAGCTGGAAAAAGTTGTTGAAGACATAGAAGGTGGGAGGGAGAGGGAAAGAATAAAGGCAAACCCACACAGTACTAGAAGTTATTGCAATATGTCTGCCAAAACAATTGCTAGCCCTAGACTGGGATGTGCATCTTGTCATGTCTAGCCCTGCTCCCCCTGGGTTGGAAGAAGGTGTTTCAGGTGATCAATCAGAATCAGACTCTGAAGTAGAGGAGTCGGCGCCAGAAACAAGCCAGCCTGTACCAGTAGGGGAGAAAGCTCTCACAGGCTCTTCACCCGCTGGGAGTGAACTCTCTCCAGAGCTTATCTTGTCAAGGGCAAATAATACACAGTCAGTGGGAAGCCAACATTCTTCTGAAGGACAGAGCATGGACAGGTTAGCCAATCCTAGAGTACACCGCAAACTAAAATGGGCGGAGCTAAAAGAAAGCAAAAGAAAGTCGGCCTGGCTCGCATCGCGTCAGAAGCCACCTCAGAATTAGTCTCTCTGAAGTTAATGCGTCTTGGGAAAAGGCTTTCCATTCTTCTTGAAAAGACAATTGTCTCGCTTAGTTTGCATAGTTTTGCCTAGGAGACAGTTCCTAGAGAGTAGACTCTCTTCAGGTGGGAAGAAATGTTTATTGATTGAATAAAGCTTTGTGAATTACTTAGCAGGCCTCGTTATTGTCTCCCAAGAAGGCAGGAGGTTTTAAAAAACACGACACATCTGTCTCATGCCATTGGCAGATACATCTAGCCAGTTTGTTGGGCCCCTATGAGTACTGTGATGTGGATGTGTTATTTCTATGCACATGTGCATCCTAATAGGCATGCATGCCATAGGTTGCTTCTGCATGTGGGATCTTCCCTGCTGGGCCAAGGCAATTTTCTACGGTTCTACTCCTGTCAGATCCCTGCAACTGTATGTTATGGTTGCCACAAGGAAGCGTGTTTCCAAAATGCTCCCTTCTTTTCTCTCCTTCCCTTTGCTCTGACATCTGTCACCTTTACATCTTTTTTATGTCATTCGGACAGGCAGCTCAATAGTTTAATTAGTGTCTCTCAAAGAGAAGAAATTGCCGTGCAACAAGAAAGGCCTAGAAGAAAGTGTGCAAACTCAAACACAGCAAGACTGAAATAAAATAAAATCATGAAAAGAAATCAACTGTTATTTGCTTTGGGCTCTGAACAGAAAGTGAGCCCAATTGGATGTGCCAGATTCCACAGCC
This sequence comes from Elgaria multicarinata webbii, assembly GCF_023053635.1. Classification (NCBI taxonomy): domain Eukaryota; kingdom Metazoa; phylum Chordata; class Lepidosauria; order Squamata; family Anguidae; genus Elgaria; species Elgaria multicarinata. The sequence goes on from NC_086174.1 coordinate 35,674,261, forward strand.
CTTACGCACCATGCATACAGTCTTGGCGCTCTAGATGTACAGTGTACTCTGGACTGGGTTAAGCAAATGATTCTTATGTAGAAGGGCTGTTCGGCATGAATAATGCTTCCAAGGAGAAGAGGGTTGTGACAGCTGCTGCATGTTGATCTGAGGATTATTCTATTGTCCATTGCGATCTCTCTTCCTCTCCTCCCAAATATCAGTAGGGAACTTTCACCTATAAATGCTCACACATACATTAAGAGGCTGCTACAAGTACTTTATTTGGAGGGCATTTCTAGGGGGCGTTTGCTACCAGGTGTCCTCTGAACAAAAGCCAAGAATATGCATAGGAGTAGAAAGCCTATACATACAAATATATACAGTAACCATTGAAGTAACATTCATTAAAAGAACATTTCCCCTTAAATGTCCATCATTTACATGGGTGGTGTGGGCCGCTGGGGTGGGTGAGGAGAGAGAGAGAAACCCCTTGGGTGAACTGACATCTGCTCATTCAAGATTGGCTTCTGCCCTTATATCCCATTTTTCTATTAAAACTCTAATGCAGTTTACAAAAAAAACAAACCATAATATAATATAACATAAAGAACAACAACTGTAATTATAAAACAAAATGAACAAGCTCAGTTATCATTAATAAGTAAAAACAGCAAAAGGTAGCATGATAAAACAGCAAAACAGGTGTCAATAAAACAGCTGATATCTCCTTCAAATCTCCTTTAAAATAAATGTCTTTAACCCTCTGACAAAAGGCCGAGGGAAAGAACTTCCTGTTGGTGGAGGAAGTTCCATAGTTGTGGCATCACCATCATGAAGCCGGACATACCTAAGCAATTGTGATTACACACACTTTTCAGTAGCTGGGCTAAGAGGTTAAACCACAGGCTTCACGGAAAAGGAGGGGTTTGAAAGAAAAGACAGAGAGGGAAGACCCCACAAAATAGTTCTGGAAAATAGTTCTAGGCAGAATGGAAAGCAAGGGAATATGGGTGGAGGTGTTTATGAGAACAGCTGTGGATTAGAAGAAACAGAAGGTCATGGCTAGTGGTACTTTGGCAAATAAGGGTAGGGTGGGCCAAGTTTAAGACCAGGTTAAATACCATAGGTTGCTATGGTTGCCCATGAGAGCAAAGATCTTAGTTTGCCTCATAGGCCATGGCTAGACCTGCCAATATCCCAGGATCACCCCGGGATCACCCCTGTGCATCCACATAATGCACAGGGGATCCCAGGAGCAGGGAGAGATGATCCCTCCCTTGCCCTGGGATATCGGCATAGCCTCCCCCCCACACTTTTTCCACAGTCTTGGGATGATTCCGAGACCGCAGAAAATGTGGGTGGGCATCGCAGGTTGTTCTGGCTCCTTGAGAGTAACTGTGAGGAGCTGGGAGCTGGGCACCAATCTCCTCAGGACCTCTGTGCCCATTGGGGGTGGGGTGGGGTGAACAGTGATTTTTTTTAAAAAAAAAATACTCATATTTGGCAAAATACTCATGCGCTCCTTCTCCTTTAAGAAAAAAGCAAAATGGTGGGTGTGACGTCCTCTTCCTCCTAGGACGTTGCCTGCCGTGTGTAGACAGAGGGGGAGATCTCACAATAACCATATTGCGAGATCCTCCCTCCCTCCCCTGTCATGCTAGACCCGTAGGTCTAGCCATGGCCATTGATTCTATGTCTCATGTCAAAGAATGTCAATGGCTGGGCCACCTTGAAGGTATGTCTTTCCTTGTTGGCTAAATTTAGTTGGGCTAATTAATAATGCTTAATTGTATAAATAATTTGTGACTTACTTTTCCAGAGATATAGTAAAGTAAAGTTCTCAAATCAGCACAGACCAAATAATGGTTAGACCATGCAGACTAATTCTTGCTGAAAGAACAACCCATACTGCTAAAATAGCCTCCTGCGTCAGCAGGCCAAGCAAAATTTGCATTATCCAAGACTCACAGAGTGACTGTGTACAGGACACTGAAACTTCACCTGAAATTAGGTGTTCAGTTATGTTCCTTGCCTTTTATCAGGTGCAGACATCAAAAGCTCTTTGGATATGGTCGTAGTCACACTGCTTTCTATGAAGCCTTATGCTATACGTTATCTACCCTAGTCTAGTGGCTTGTATAGGACTAAAAACATTCCGTTTTCTTTCATCTACTGCAGGAATTGAGTTTCAGCACGTTATGAATAACCCATCCTAGCTGTGGTCTGACTTGAAGGAATCCAGAGAACTGTAAACCAGATTTCTTGCCAGCTGGCTTCCTCAGTGTCGCCGAACTGTGGTTACACTCTGGGCTTGGCAGCCCAGGAAGTGCTGTGAAGAGCGACCAGTTCAACCACCTGTGGCCATCACTGAGTTTCCCGAGAGCCAAGAGTGTTGCTTGGCCAGAGAATGGTTACTTGGTGAACACGGTATTTTCTTCCATTAACAGACCCAAAAATTCGTTTAGGGAAACTTTCCCTTCAGTGATCCCTTGGGACGTTCCTACTCTTCCTTTGTGTCAAGCCCTCTTTCTCTTCAAATCCTCTCCTACACCAAACAATGCACTTGCGAGGCACTTTCTCCTCTCAGGTAGTACTAGGATTGGGCAAATCTGTCACCTTTGGTTTCCCCTGTTTCTCATTTTCTTGACTGTGAGTTCATTTGGGCCTGTTTCTAGATCAGTCTGCGAATGCGGCAAATAAATAAATAAATAAATAAATAAATAAATAAATATAATCTGCACAAAAATCCATGCACATTTTTGTGCACACTTTTGACAAGTGGTTTTACCTTAGCATATGTATTTGGGGGCACAGTTTCCCTTAATATATGCATTTCTGTGTTCATTTCTGGAGTTTATTTATTTAATATATTTATATCACACTTTTCCACAAGAGTCCTCAAAGTAGCTTGCAATATTTATAAAATATAACAGATGCAGCAAGTTTCACACGCTCAAAAAGCAGAACTGAACAATACAACCAGCTCCACTTGAGCAGGAGCCGATATTTGATGTTCCTTCCCACAGGTCATAGGTGGGGGGCGGGCAGCCAATTGGAGCAGGCCCTGATGTTCCCTTTGCCTGCTACTATCTCCTTTGCAAATGGCTAAACTTCCAAATTCTGAGAAGTTCTCCTCAGCCACACGAACTCAGTAGTTGGTCATATGTAGGTGAGACATCATTCACTCAGCAGTATGTAGGTCGGCCTTCCCCAATATGGTACCCTCCACATGTTTGGGGCTACAACTCCCATTGGCCCCAGCCAGCATGGCTAAGGGTCAGGCATTATGGGAATTGTAGTCCAGCAACATTTATGCACTATGTTGGGGAAGGCTGAAGATAATAATAATAATAATAATAATAATAATAATAATAATAATAATAATAATAATAATAATATCTTCATTTAGTAGGCTATTTCAGCATCACTAAGATACATTTTGTGGAACATTCTGAAGTCTGCTAATATAGTTGTTAGGTATTCTGATCATTTCTCTTCTCTTTTTTATATTAAATACAGAGGATAGATCTATCAACTATTGTTAGGCATAATAGTTAAATGAAACCTCCATACTGGAAAACCTTATAATCTGACCGACAGATGCTATGGGATGACCAAAAGGGGAGGGCTATTGCTTTCATACCCTGCTGGCTACTCTCAGAGGCATCCGGTTGGCCACTTTTAGATGCCATATTGGAGGGATGGGAAGAACGTACATCTCCACATGTTTTGAACTTCTACTCCCTGAAGCCCATGCCAGCATGGTCAGTTGTCAGGAATGCTGGAAATTGAAATCCCAAACATCTGGAGATATAGTATTTGTCCAGCCCTGCCATATAGGCACTGGTGGTCTGTATGATTCTGAGCCCAATTCAAGGTGCTGGTTTTGATCTATAAAGCCTTATATGACTGAGGATTGCAATACCTGATGGAGGCCCTCTACTGATATGAACCTACCCACACACCTGAGATCATCCTCTGAGATCCTCCTCAGAGGGTTTCCTCCACAGAGGATGGCAAAAAGGGAGAGGGACTTGTCAGTGGTGGCCCCCTGACTGTGGAATGCTCTCCTCCACAAGGCCCACCTGGTACCAACATTATAATCTTTTCAGAGTTAGTCCAAGACTTTCCTCTACTCCCATGCACGTGAAGGCATATGATGAACTTTTTTTTTTTACCCTGAACTGATATTTTAGTTGTTTTTATTATGTTTTGTTATTTTAATGGCCAATGTTGTTGCAGAATGATGTTTTCTAATCTGAATATATTGTCAAAAATTGTGGGAAAGCTCCAGTGATGTCTGGCCTGTGGTGCTATTTATTTTGCACTAGTGGAAACCAGTGTTTGTGCAATGTTAATAGCACTTGGTACCTCAACAAGTTTCCCAGAAACCCATGAAGCTAGCAAGTGCTATTGATGATGCATAAGCGTTGGTCTCTACTAGCACCACATAAAATAGTGCTAGTGGCCAGACACCATTAGATCTTTCCCATAATGTAATTACTTGGGATTTCTTCAAAAACCACCCAATGCACTAATCTGTTAGTATGCTTAAAACCAACAGCCCCAAGCATCCATCCTAGAAAACTGGAGTCCCAAAGTGCTAGTAAAGTATATCTCCCTGAATCTGGCTAGGAAATAATTAAACATTAGTCTTTTATCTTTCCGGAAGAGAGTGTAGGCATCACTGAAGCTTTCCTTTTCTCTTATAACTTGATATCCTTTAGTTAATAAAGGGGGGGGGGGAGAGAGAGAAAGGGAACAAAAAAAGGATCGGATGAAATGTTATGTTCCATGGAATCTCTCCAAAGAGATGTTTCGTCATATAAGAATGTGGTCCAAATGTGGTCCTTACCTCATCTTCCTACTGTTGCTTCCTTTGGGGCATCTAGAGGCTGAAATGATAAAAGCAATGTCTTTTCCTGAGCTCTAGGACCTGAGCAAAACCAGACTGCAATGTGGTTAAGAGTGCTTAAATTAGTTCTCCAAAGGGTGGTGATGTCATTAGCTTATTAATAAATAAATCATTATTGCAATTAATAGATAAAAATTCCAGCTCTACTGAAAAACCCTGGATATCTTTAAACTTATGAGAGTAGCCAAAGGCTTCCTACTCTAAGTCTTTTGCCAGATGCTTCCTTTTCTTGGCAATCCTCTACATTAGACAAGACACTAAAGGCCGAAGAGAGGAATATACGATATGCCTCATACATCTGCAATAAGAGACAGAATTGGGGATGATTTCCTGATAATATTGTCTCTGTTGTGGGTCCAAAAAGCCTGTGGGGGTGTATGTGGTTGGTTCTTCAAATTCAGCACTGTATAAAATGCTACCGGTTTGAAAAGCAGGGTTAGGCAGTTTGGTGCTCTTCAAAATGTGTTGGACTACAACTCCCCAAATCCATGCCCATTGGCCATGCTGGCAGGGGCTTATGGGGATTGTAGTCTAAAATATCTGGAAGGTACCGTGTTGCCTACACCTGAGCCAAAGGTTGACATAGGTTCAAAGAGTGGACGTTTGTCAGGGCCATGGGACCCTAGCTCTCTATCACTCTAATAGTGCTACCGTTTTCATTTTGCATTTCTACCATTTCTGCTTTGCACAGAGTATCTGAGACCAGACACAGCCCTATGTAACGTGACCACTTATGTATTGCCTAAAAAGAAGAAGTACATCAGCAAACAAACAAACAAATAAAAATAGGATAAAAGAAGAACCAGCTTGGGATAAAATTTTCATGTGCTAAGTTTTAGGTACAGATGCCAACTTAGGCCATTATCATAATTTCCAAAGCAATACATACTATTGACCAGGTGGCCTGTGTGTCTTTCTCAGTCTGCTGTCCATGTGCTGTTGATAGGCAACTTCATATTGATAGTTGATAGGCCCAGCTCTTCCTTCAGAATGGTTGTTTATTTTTAAATAAACAGGCGTTGGTCTGGACAGCCCTTCATACAGTGGACATCTTCAAAATAGAAGACAGTTTTCCATAATCTTCTAAAATCAATTTTAATTATTGTTCAGTTCTGCTTTTTGAGCATGTGAAACTTGCTGCATCTGTTATTTTTTATAAATATTGCAAGCTACTTTGAGGACTCTTGTGGAAAAGTGTGATATAAAGTGCCATGGTAGTAGAGTGTCAGTTAGGGTGACCATATGGAAAGGAGGACAAGGTTCTATATCTTTAACAGTTGTATAGAGCCTGGGCATGGTAATGGACTGGATGAGGGCTAGCAAACTGAGACTCAGTCCAGACAAGATGGAGGTACTGTTAGCGGGTGGTTCATCTGTCTGGCGAGGTGATGTTTGCCCTGTCCTGGACGGGGTTGCACTCTCCCTAAAGGATCAGATCCGTAGTTTGGGGGTGCTTTTGGATCCAGAACTGTCACTTGAGGCACAGGTGAACTCAGTGGCAAAGAGCACCTTTTATCAGCTTAGGTTGATATACCACTATGCCCTTATCTGGATAGAGATAGCCTAGCTACAGTTATCCATGCTCTGATAACCTCTTGTTTGGATTACTGTAATGCATTATATGTGGGGCTGCCTTTGAAAATGGTCCGGAAACTTCAGCTGGTATAAAACAGGGCAGCCCGCCTACTAACAGGGACTGGCCGATGAGATCATATCATGCCAGTCCTTCTACAATATCATTGGCTGCCAGTCCAGGTCCGGGCCCGATTCAAAGTGCTGGTATTAACATTCAAAGCCCTAAACGGCTTGGGGCCAGGTTATTTGAAAGAACACCTCCTCCCATATGTGCCTGCCCGGACCTTAAGATCATTCACAGGGGTCCTTCTCCATGAGCCCCTGCCAAAGGAAGTGAGGCAGGTGGCTACTAGGAGGAGGGCTTTCTCTGCTGTGGCACCCCGGCTGTGGAACGAGCTCCCCAGAGAGGTTCGCTTGGTGCCTACATTGTTTTCCTTTCATCGCCAGCTGAAGACCTTTTTATTTTCTCAGTATTTTAACAACTAAGTTAACTTAAATTTAAACTCTGCTGTTTTAATCTCATATTTTAACGTATATCAATTTTTGCTGTGTGGTTTTACCCTGGTCGTGCTTTTTATATTGTATTTTGTATTTGTATTTTTAAATTGTTGGTTGTTTTATTATGCTCTTCATGGTTTTAATTTTTGTGAACTGCCCAGAGAGCTTCGGCTGCTGGGCGGTATAGAAATGAAATAAATAAATAAATAAAACATTTGTATCCCACCCTATATCACTGGCATATTGATAAAATTAATCTAGGCAGTGTAAAATGATAAATAATTTGCCCAGGTAAAATGTATTGAACTATTAACAAGCTAAAACCAGTAGAAAATTTAAAAGCAATAAAAACAATTAAACTATGTTCAGCTTTAGACAAATTTAGCCCTCAAAGGCTTTGCTAAGAAGCCATGTTTATCTAGCACCGAAACGAAGCCAGGGTCTGTGCCAGCCAAGCCTCCAAGGGGAGGGCATTCCGCAACCGAGGTGCCACACAGAGAAAGCCCTCTCCCATGTCCCATCATAATGTATGTCTTGTACTGGTGGGATGCAGAGGAGGCCTCCTCCAATAGACCTCAAATCTCAGATCAGCACAAATGATAAGTGGTCCTTCTACACCACTGTGATTTGAGCACTTGTGAGAGGAGTCCTGTAAGTTTACAGGTTCACAGAAGTGGGTGGTCAAATTGGTAGACCTCATTGCATAAATGATCAGGAGTGTGATGGGATTTGAATTAGTTTGGAATGGTGTCGTTTAATCCCTGCTATTTTTCCATTTTGGGTCGAACAAGCTTGGCTTAATCAGAGCCAATTCAATTCAAGACTTGAAGAGCTGAACCATCACTAGTTCCAACCCAGGAAACTTTCATGGCCATGCTGTTGTAGCAAAGCACTTTCCAAACAATACAGGATTATTGTTTTTTTCATTGGTAGTCTTTTGTAGTAATCAGGAATATACAAATACAATCAAATGCATTTGATGGCAAGTGTAGCTGAGAAATTCCACGAATCATCCTACTATTGATTTATTGATAGCTGAGAAATGCTATGAATCTTGCTTCTATTGATTTTTATAGCATTTTAAAGGTTGCCCAATAATATTGTTCTCTGGGTGGTTTATAATAAAACTAGAATATTAAAATATGATACCAGTAAACAACAAAACGTTGGCTGTAGACATCCAGATTTCTAAATGAATTCTCAGTTGGCATGAAAAATTGAGTTCTGCTCTTGCAATGAAGGCATTGCTTTTGATGACATGCATGTGGCAAACTTCTGAGCACATTTTCTTGGAAGTGATTGTGATTAAAAAATCAATGGGGCTTATTTTCAGGTAAAATGTTTTCCATTGGGATATAATGTTTTGGAATGGGAATTTATTATAACTAGAAAACATTATCATCTTAGAGCAATGTGACATTACGAAAAGTCTTCCGTTGGCTTTAAACTCTTTCCAAAATGTCTTGCAAACAAAATCACAACCACTGAGAACTTTCTTTTTTCCAATTATAAACATCCCCAGGATAATATGAAAAAATGTTGCTAATGGCAAAGTTACTGGAATAGTTGCTGAAATAAACAGAGGTGAGTGGAGTGGGGGAAGAGAAGAAAAGACAAAACCGAATCCAGCAGGATAAATGATTTTATTTTAAAGTTTCTTTTGAAACAGGAGTATCACTGTTTTTGAGGCCATGAAAACATATTTGTTAGTTCAAATAATTTCAACATTGTAAATTTTCAGGAAACAGCTTACACACACACACACACACACACACACACACACACACACACAAATACACACCAGAGAGCATGTTCATGTGCATGCAGAGTTTCCTGTTTGCTCCATCTGTAATAAAACAGCATCACAGGTATTCTATTGAGCTTGTGACTTTCTCAACATAGTACATTCACATCTGTTCTTCTTCCATGGACTTCACATAGACTTTGCTGATTGGGAGGATAGGGAATGCAATGAATGGCTTCTGAATGTTTAAAAATGTAAGTTCGATCCAGACTTAGCCAAATTTAGAGTAGAGCCATTGAAATAACAACTAACGCCAAGTTGCACCATGTCCTGCTTTGTTGGTCCCTGGTCGACAACTGGTTGGCCACTGTCCAGCTCTCTAGTCCAGAGTGCTGGAATAGATGGACCTTTGGTCTGATCCAGCATGGCTCTTCTTATGCTTTTAACATAAGGTTCACTTATTTCTATGGGTCTACTCTAAGTATGACTAAATGTGGATCCAAGCCATTATGTCTTTCCAAAAGTCCATAACCAAATCTTCCCTGAAACTCTGAAATAGAACATCAGTAGCTCAGAATACACAACAAATTCATAAAGAGGGAGCAGCATTTTGCCCAGGCCCAATGTCCCAATGTCAACATAAACAACTTGGGAGCAGGATACCTAGTAGAATGCCTTCCCTTATGTACACCTATATGAGATCTTCAGAGGAAGTCTTGATGGCCATTCCAAAATGAACGGAATGTCTCCATGAAGAACCCCGATGGGAAGCCTTCTCTGTAGTAGCATCCACCATCTGGAAAACTCTCCCTCATGAGGTTTGGAAGGCAGAAAATGTAACATCCTTTAAAAAGCCTCCTGAAAACATCTCCTTTCAGTCTTTCCCTGGGCTGTAACTCCTTTTGGTTTTATATGGTATTTTTTAACTTTTAAAGCTTTATATTATGTTCTGTCTTATTGTATTTTATTGTTTCAGTTGTGAACTGCACAGAGAGCCTTGACTATTGGGCAGGATAAAAATGTAATACAAATAAATAAACAAATGAATAAACCTGGAGGCCTGAACAGATGTATGCAGGCTCTGTCCAGATCTTGAAATCAATGCATAGTAGTTGGGGGTAATTTTCCCTTTCTACATGGTCCTTCTATACACATGTGTTGTTTGAATAGGGCTAGTCTTTTCATCATTAAAGCAGGAGAAGTAACTCCTGGTTAAATAGAGTGGGGTGGTGGAATTCTTTCGGTTTACATTTTGATGTAAACTTAAATAATTTTGTAACTTGGAACCAACATGTGAACCAAAACTTAGTTATCCTTTGAAACATGCTCCAAATTTTGCAATAGGGATCTCCAGTCAAAGAATGTGTACAAAAAGTGCAAACAAAAAGACCTATATTTGTGATGCATATTAAAAATGCATATATATATATATATATATATATATATATATATATATATATATATGCCTATTAGGCAAAATTGTGTACAAGAATGCACGTATGAGGAAAAAGTTTCACAAAAACTTAAAAACAAAAACAAATGAAATTAAAGTTCAGGATGAATTGAACATACAATCAGAAAAATAGGACAAGGAAAGTAACTGAAATTGACCGATTCATCTATCCCTGTATATAGGTTTCGAAGCAGCAACCAGGAGCCCGTCTACACTTGTCTAGATGAAACGTAACAAGTTGGCAGAGATGACGTTTGCAGTCACGTGATGCTGTTGTTGTTACGTTTCTTCTGACTTTTAAAACCGTTCCACTTTCTGTTAAAATCGTTTTAAAACTAACAATGTGCCCCAACCTTTCGTTGTTTTCAATGCCGTCTTTCAAAGTCATGTCTCGTGACCATGGTCTTTGCTTCCTGATTAGGACAAGTAAGGGCTTTTCTAGGGGAGGGAGAGCTGGCACAATGCGACGAGGGGGAGGGGGAGGGGGAGGGAGGGCGGTGAAAGAGGGGACAGAGGCTTATTTTTTTAAAAAAAACGCTTATCTTTCGGGGCACACGTGGCCCCTTTAAGACGCTGCAGGGCTTCCCTCGTCCCTACGCGTCGCCCCGCCTCCCTGCCGGCTTATCCCGGCAGGTCTAGCTCAGAGTCACCGGAAGAAGGAGGTTTACTTCAGAGCCGGTATGAGCATAATGAAGAACGTTCTAAAGAAGAGTGTGCCGGGGTAAAACGATAGAAGAAAAGGTATTTCGATTGACTGGGCTCAAGTTGCATTTTGTAACGTAGCAAGGGAGGCCGCAACAATGCACTTAAACAACGGTGTAATGAATAGTGTAGATCCTGCCCAGGTTTGCCAAGTGAATGGGCCAAAAAAACAAAAACAAAAAAAAAGCCCAGCTTGCTCTTCACAGCACTTTGATTTGCAGACTTGAGTTGACCAAGCTTTTGACCAGACTGAGATAAACTTGATCACTTACTCATTGCTGCTGATCCGACTGCTATTACAGACATCGCTGCAGGGAATGCGTCAGAAAGCAGCAGCCATAGGAAGTTTTGCCCAGGGACTTTACGGACAGTTCCTTGGGTGTGGGCCACAGATATTCTGACTGGATTGTTTTTCACGATGTAACATATGAAACTCTGGCAATTCCCAGCAAGCCATTTGTACTGGGGCAGTGGAAGTGCTTCATATACAGTTCCATACAGAGAAATCAGACAATATCACCCATTCTCTGAATTGATGCATTTCCAGACAGTGATTCACTAGCAGCTGTAAGAAAGCCAGATAGGTGAGAGAGAGAAAAACCTTTCAACCCCCACATGTTTACCTTAGGCCTTCAAACATAATTGCTAGAGTAGTGTTGCTACCTGTTGATTCATCCGGAACAGGATGTGTGTGTGTGTGTGTGTGTGTGTGTGTTGTGTGTGTTGTGAAGCAGGGACAAGGAGAGAATTCAAGACAGGTGTTAGAAATGGAAATGACAGCATGAATGAAGGTTGCTGAGTCTGGACTTTAAGGGAAATTGTGTTGTTTACCTGGGGCTGTTGTGTTTCCTGGTTCTTTGGCACGATTGATATGGGCTGTATGGGCTGCATTACATGGGAGGAGAGGAGTGACAAGGAGGAGGAGCCTGCTGTTTCCTTTGTTGTTTATTCGTTCAGTCACTTCCGACTCTTCGTGACTTCATGGACCAGCCCACGCCAGAGCTTTCTGTCAGCCGTTGCCACCCCTAGCTGCCCTAAGGTCAAGTCTGTCACCTCCAGAATATCATCCATCCATCTTGCCCTTGGTCGGCCCCTCTTAAACAGCAGACACATTTTGAGGGAGCTCCTCCCTCCTTGGCATGGTTTAATTTGTTTTTAACTGCGCATATTTATTGTTTTATACTATATGCTTCTACCTGTACGCCGCCTTGAGATCTTAATGATATAGGGCGGGATACAAATGTTTTAAATAAATAAATAAATAAAATGTGTGCAAAGGAGCAGGGGGCTGGGGGTCGTGTTCTATAAGGCCTTAGCTAGACCTAAGGTTTATCCCGGAATTATCCCGGGGTCATCCCTGACATACAGGATATCCTGGGAGCAGGCAGGGACGACCCCGGGACGATCCCACGATAAACCTTAGGTCTAGCTAAGGCCTAAGTCTGCAATCCTCGGCACACTTACTTGGGAGTAAACCCTATTGAACACAATGGGACTTATTTCTGACATGGGGAACTACTAGCACAAATGAACAGAAAGAAGAAGAAAATAAAAAGAATCACAATCACAACTCCATTCTAGCATAATGAAGGGTCTCCCTTACTTGAAGGTAAGGCAAATCTGCCTTGCTTTGTTGCTGTGAGTCATTTTACCCTCTTCTCTCTTCGATAGCAGGGAAAATCCTTCCTTTGCAAGTTTGTAGTGCAATGTCAGCTCTACACATTGCTGATTTTGTGCCATTAGCAGTTTATTCCAGTTTATCTCTGATTGTTTTGAAAATGGAATAAGGAGGGGAAACCATGGGAGAGGTCATGTTTGTTTACACCGTTATGTAATCCACCCAGAAACTTCCATGAGTAGCCAGTCATGAGCATGCTACAAATAGTGTATTCAGAGAAATCCTTTGAGAGATCTCCTATGAAGCCTCCCTCAACCAGATGTTTTGGACTACAGCTCCCTACAATGTCCATGCTAGCTGGGGATGGTGGAGATGGTTGTCCAATAAGGGGGATTCCTAGGCACTGAAAAGATTCTTGGCCCAGGCTCACAAAACACAAATCTGCATCAAATGTGCATATGCTAACTTATATCTACATATACAATTTTAGCTGTGACACCCCGGCTGTGGAATGAGCTCCCTAAGGAGGTTCGCCTGGCACCTACACTATATTCTTTCAGACGCCAGGTGAAGACATTTTTATTCTTTCAGCATTTTAACAGTCTATAAACTTAATTTTAATTTTTCTGTTTTATATTTGTGTTTTGAAATTTGTATTTCTTCACTAACGCTGATTTTATTCTGGTTGTGCTTTTATAGTGTATTTTACATCATGCTTTTATACTGTTTGCTTTATACTTTGAATGGTTTTAATTTTTGTGAGATGCCCAGAGAGCTTCGGCTATTGGGTGATATAATAATGCAATAAATAAATAAATAAATAAATAAATAAAGTAAAATAATTGCTAGGATGCATTTACATTTCAAAGAAGGTAAAGCCAGCCAATTAATTCTCACCCAAACAAGCTCAAATAAAATTAATTTGCAACAGTGTGTGTGTGTGTGTGTGTGTGTGTAAGCAAAATGAGTGGCTGGTAGATTTCCCATGAGCCCTCTCCTCTCTCTCCCCCCACCCCACCCTAGACATTTGAACTAAAATGGAGTTTCAAAAAATTATCAGAGTGCAAATCAAAAGGCAAGCATGGGAAAATGTTGGGGGGGGGTCATGTGAGTTTAGTATGCGCTCTTCACAGAGTGCATAGTTAAACTATGGAACTCACTATCACAAGAAGTTGTGATGGCCACCATTCTGGAAGGCTTTTTAAAGGAGGTTAGAAAAATTACAGGAGGAGAAGGCTATCAATGGCTACTAGTCCTGATGGCGATGCACTATCTCCAGTATCAGTAGTAGTAAGCCTATATACACCAGTTACTGGGGAACATGGGTGGGAGGGTGCTATTGTACTCATGTCCTGCTTATGGGCTCCATGATGACAGCTAGTGAACAGAGTGCTGGACTAGTTGGGCCCTGGGACTCATCCAGCATGGCTCTTCTTTTGTTCTTAATTTATCAAATCCCACCCAGATCTTGCTCCAAAAGTTAAACTGATTTTATCACTGGTAGCAAATAGGCAGCCAATACAGTTCCCTCAGCAAAGGAGTTTCATGCTGAAAAGGGGCAGCTCCTAACAACAGCTGAGCTAGCTCAAGCTTCCGGACTAGCCTTAAGGGCAGCCCTATATAGAGGGCATTGCAGTAATCCAGTCTTAAGGTTACTAGCATGGCCAAGCTAACACAGTCTATGAACAAGACCTCATGGTGTGTGTGTGTGTTTTAAAAGTTATGAGCAGCTACAGGAGAGTCTAATTCAATTAGGGCCACAGCAAACCAATGTTGCACAGGATCCCCCACTTATGATGGCGCAGAATGGTGGATCCTTAGGAACACAGAAAGCTGCTATTAGTCCACCAGGCCCCGTCGTGTTGACATGAATGTGCTGAGGATCCAACATGAAACCTTCTGTATGCAAACTTTACCACTGAACTGTAGCCTCTCCCCATTCAACATGGTGGCCCATATCAGTCCCTCTTGCTGCATCTAAGGCCTTAGCTAGACGACCGGTTAGCCTGGGCTGATACCTCGGATCGCCCCTGTGCGTCCAGATGATGCACAGGGGATCCCAGGGTCAGGCAGGGGTCAACCCTCCCTTGCCCCGGGGTAACAGGCATCACTTTTGGCCTGATATTTCCCGTGGCCTTGGGCTGAGCCCAAGACCACGAGCATGTAGACTGTTCCTCCGCTTTTCCCAGCTACCGCAATTACTCGCAAGTAGGCAGGAAAAGCTGCGGATGGGGTGCAGTGCTCCTCAGGAGTGCTGCGGCCATCACGCCTAGGGTGGGTGGAGGGGGAAAACCATTTAAAAAAAAAACACTTACCTGAGCACACGAGCGTTTGTGCGCATGGCCCCTTTAAGACGGAAAAAAATGGCGGAAGTGACGGGGTCCTTTCTTGACCTCATCACGCCTGAGGTGTAGACTACATCGAGAGCCTGCAATAGTTGCATCGCGGGCTCTCCCCTCCTCACCACCGGATTATCAGGTAGGTCTAGCAAACACCTTTGTGTACTTTGGGCAGAGGCCGTAGGTCAGTGGTAGAACCCTTGCTTTGCATGCAGAAGGTGTCAGGTTAAATCCCTGGCATCTCCAGGTAGTACCGAGAACAACTCCTTCCTGAAATCCAGTCAGTGTCGACAACATTAAGCGAGATGGACTGAGGGAGGGAGTCCTTAGCTAGACCTACCTGAAAGTCCGGGGCAGAGGAGGGGAGATCTCGCCCCATTTATGCGCAAGGCGCGACGTCCTCAGGAAGAGAGGTGTCGCGCCTGCCATTGTTTTTAAAGGCGGAGGAGCGCATGAACGCTTGTGTGCTGAAGGTAGGTGCTTTTAAAAACTTCATTTCATTTCCCAGCTCCCCCCACCCTAACCCCAATGGGCTCAGCTCCTGGTTCCACGTGAATAATTATGCAGAGCGGCGGCAAGCTGCAGAAACGGACCACACGTTACGCGTTCTCAGGCTCAGCCCAGGACCGCGGAAAAAGCAGGCCCAAAGGGGAGGGCTATATCCCAGGGCAAGGGAGGGATGATCCCTCCTTGATCCAGGGATCCCCTGTGTGTCATGTGGATGCACAGGGACAATCCCAGGGTTCGCCCCGGGATATAGCCTGGTCTAGCTATGGCCTGACTTGGGCCTCATCTACACCAAGCAGGATATTGCACTATGAAAGCGGTATATAAAAGGCAGGAGCCACACTATGGCTTTATGGTGGTATTGAAGTGCACTGACAACTATTGGGGCCCGTTGACACATACCATATACTACTTCCATACCACTACATCCTGCTTGGTGTGGCTCCTGCCTTTTATATACTGCTTTCATACTGCTTTCATCATGCAATATCCTGCTTGGTGTAGATGAGGCTTTGGTATGAAGCAGGTTCCTATGTTCCTACCTTAAAAAAATTAAATGTGGACCCTCTGTTGCATACGTCCCCCCTCCACAATAGTATACACTCAGTGGGACTCCAGATACCAGAAATCAGTACTGAATCCCCCATTTAAATTTTGAAGCACCAGTGTGAGTGGTTTTATCTATGTTATTTGAATTTGTTCTATCCCATTTTTTCCCCTTCACTTGAAAGTTAGAGGTCAAGTCATTAAATTCCCTGGAAAATACCCCCAAACAGCAAACCAGGGGATAATAAGTTTTTTTTTGTTTTGTTAACGTAGCTGTGGAGATAAGCTGTTTTGTCCTCTGCTGGTGAGTTATCTTGCCCCAGTTACAGAAACCCAATGGAAACGAGTAATGCAAGTGGCTGAAATACCAAGCAAAGCAACTTTTACAGCTTTCAGATAACATTGTTGCTGAGTTGCTTAGACAGGAGAGTATCAGACAATTGCAAATAAATGAAAAATGGCTTGTAGGGAATAATGAATAGTTGAGGAAATAATAATAATTAAAAAAAAAGAATTCCACAAATGCAAGATGATTGGTACGTTGACCTTTCTTTGTATTGTAACATGGACTGCAACATTTTACAGACCATGTGGCACCAACTCAAACTAACAAAAATGACTACGAGGCAAGATAATTGGAAGAATAATGAGGTTACAGCAACAGTGAAGACACGAAGAAAACTGATGTCGGTTATCTCTTCACTCAGCTCAGCCAGAAAGAATCAAGTGTTTCAGCTTTCGGTGGTGGATGGAGAATTCCCAGTTGTGCTTATCAAGATTTGCTTGCTTTTGGATTAGTGAGGGAAGCTTTGGGGTAGAGAATGTCTCTTTGTACAAGCTCTTAGAGCATTCTCTGGGTTGGTATGTGTCTCTCACATTGTCTTTCTTATTTGTGCTCCAATGAGGTGACAACTTCTCTCCACCATTTCTTTTTGCTTGTTTTATTTAGTTAGAACATGTAGCAGCGTGTTGCAGAGATGTGTTGAAGCTCTCTATGAAATGCCACTAAAGTCATCTGAACTCTTTTGTCAAGAATTCCTCTGGTGTTCCACCTTTGGAAGAACCATCACATTTGCCTCAGAATTTCACTTTGGGTGAAATCTGGTCACAATCAAGGGATGTGTGGAACCCTCCTGGCAGGGCCGGTGCCAGACTATTTTGCGCCCTAGGCAGGTGAGCTGCTTTCACCCACTCACACCCACCCCAGAGTACCTGGGCGCGGGGCGCCATCTTGCCCGCCCAGCCGAAACGAAGCCAGGATGCTGGGGTGGCCGGCAGGGGGGTGGCTTCGGAATGGCGCACCTGGCCAGAAGCCGCTCTGAGAGAGTGACTTCCGGGTGCGCCGTTCCAAAGCCGCCCGCTTGCCCCCCTACCCCAGCGTTCTGGCTTTGCTTCGGCGCCGGCCCAGCCGAAGCAAAGCCAGGACGCTGGGGCGGGCGGGCGGCTTTGGAACAGCACTCCTGGAAGCTGCCCTCTCAGAGCCACTGTGGGACAGTGCTTCCAGGTGCGGCGTTCAGCACCCCCCTTACCTTGGCGCTTTAGGCGGCCGCCTGAGTGGCCTCTATGGTAGCATCGGCCCTGCCTCCTGGGAAATCTGGTTGGTCTTACTTTAGCTTCCTTTGAAATTCCTCAGATGTTTCAACTGAGACGTAAGGAAGCCCCTGAATTTGCCCTGAGTGTTGCCTTGAGTACAATGTATGTGGCAAATAATTTTAATACATTCTATACTGTTTCTTTCAAACAGTGCAGAAGGTGCAGAAATAGATTACATCTAGATCAGTATAAACTACCTTGAAGGCCTTTGGGAAATGTGTGTATTTCTTTCAAACAGTGCAGTGTACTATTACATGTGCACATACACACACAAACACACACACAGAGAGACCAAAGGCCTTCAAAGCTGATTAAAACAAATCTTAAAAATAAAACAAAATACATATAAGAATGAAAAACACCAGCGCAGTAGAAAACAAGTCTCAGAGAGATCTCCATGGCTCTGCAGCCTCTCTGGCTGCCCATGCTTCTTGATCTGAAAAAGCCAAGGAGGAGTTACCTCATGATATCTTCCCCTAGCCTTTAATTGATGCATGAGCATCCAGGAAGGCTGCAGACTACCAGAGAGATCATTCTATAATGAAGGGCAGGACGTCCACACACCATCCATACACCTTGGCCACCTTGTAACTAAGGTAAGCAAGAACCTTGCTCTCCACTCTTGGGAATTTCACCGAAATGTTCTTCTTTGAATTTTCTTTTATTCAAATTTAATAAAAAATGGCAAGAACCATGTGGATCAGCGCTGCTGTCTAATTTCCAAAACACCCAGCCTCTGGTGACAAATTCTGTAGCCTGTCCTCATGGATCGATCCCCTGGGGATCCTACTGCCACAAGTGCCAGAAAGCCCCTGACACTTAGGGTGACCATATTTTGGAAACCAAAAAGGAGGACAACATGGTCGGCCCCCAAGGGGGCATGTCTAGCACCAAGGGGGCGTGCCCACCCAAACATAGCCTTGGTCACATGTCTGATTTTACAGCACACATTTAAGAGAAATCTGTTCTACAAAATAATTTTAAAACCTCAATTTTAAAAAAATTCCTAAAAAATCAATGGATGAATGAATCTGTTTCAAATTTGGTATGGCTAAAGCTCTATCTAAAAAGTGGTGCAAAGTTTCATCTCTTTATCTTTAAAAATGATGATTTAAAAAATAATAATTTAAAAACCTCAATTATTAAAAAATTCCTAAAAAATCAATAGATGAACAGATCTGTTTAAAATTTGGTATGACTAAAGCCCTTCCTATGAGCTACCATCGTGCCAAGTTTCATGTCTTTATCATTAAAAATGACGGAGTTATAAGCATTTTAGTTAATTCCCATTAGAGCTGCTCTTTGGCTGGGGAAGATTGAAAAAATCTGGATTTCCCCTCCCCTCCCGGATTTGTCACCAAAACCCTGGACAAATCCAGACAAATCCGGTCATATGGTCACCCTACTGACACTGGGCATGGCTGCTTTGGCACGCCAGTCTGTTTTGACCTTAGTGGGTAGAAGAGCAAAGGAAGAGGCAAGCCTCATGCTGCCGGCTGGAGATGTGATGTGGCACCTTTGAGTATGTTATAACTTACAAGGCCTCCTTTGTTATGTAACACTTGCCCTACATTGGCATTCCCAATCTGTTGCATGCAGGTGCCTTGGTACCTGCCAAGATATTCCACTGTGTCCACACAAGGCTCTCCACCCAATCCTGCTCTACACCTGTCCCCCTGATCCCCATGTGGGCTGGCTTGTGGGGAGTGAAGGAAGTGTGGGAAAAGGCCTCACAGCCCCTGTTGCTGCCATGCTGGGGGAAAGAAACCCTTTGAAGACAGGGCTCAGGCATATGGGATGGAATGACATCCCCAGTGAGGCCTTCCTGGCCTCAACACTGTCTTTTTTATTTTTTTATTTTTTTCATCTTTTCAGTACCAAATTAAAACTGTCCTCTTCTCCCACCCATTTAATGGCTTGTGACAGGGCATTTATGCCAGCTGTTTGAACAGGTCTAGTATTTTACTAAAATTGTTTCTAGCTGTTTAAATTGTTTATAAAATTGTGTATATTTAATTTTTTATGCTGTCTTGTGGATCATTATGAACTGCCCCGAGAGCTTTGGCTATTGGGTGGTATAGAAATGAATTAAATGAAACAAAAATGAAATATGCTTGCATATGTGCACAACACCAAGAACGAAGTTAAAGAGGGGAGTCTCAGTGAATTTTCCCCTAGAATTCAGTCGTCGTCATCATCATCATCATCATCATCATCATCATCATCATCTAGAATAAAGAATTATGATGTGAATAATAAAGGTAAAATTTAAATGAATTGCTCCGCAATAGTGTGAACTTGTTTTGTTATATGTAAAAAAAAAGGCCATAGGATTCAAATGGCAATATTGCTATTTAGGGCAAATAGTTACAACACATGCAGAATAAGCAGTCCATTAGTACCCATCATGTACTTTTCCTTGGATGAATCTTTGAAACTGAAATGGCACATTTTTGGAATGTTAGAATTTGCCCGTTTTGACAAGTATCTAATGATCTGGCACCAAGAAACCATTCCTCATCTGGCCCCGGTGCTGAACAATCAGTCCCAAATCCGCTACCCTTAATGAGCATAACTTGTTCTCTTCTGTTTGGCACCAGGGTATGGTGCCTCTGTCATCACTGCAAGAAAGACTAGCTGGTGTTTGGCGCAGCGTTAAGAGAAGAGTCCCATGAACCATTTTGGCAAACGGCTAGCTCTACTGGAACTAAACTGAAGGCATTCTTGGGACTGAATGTTGATGGATCACTCATATTCTCTGGAAACTTGCAAAAGAGCATTAAGGAAGATGGAAGTCAGTTGCTTGAAAGAACTAATCTGATCAGCCTTTGTGCATGCCAGCTCAGACGTAAGAAGACAGATTATATTTCGCCAATAAGAACTAGTCAATACGTTTTCATTCAGGGTGCGACTGTCTAGTACGATGCTAAGAAAAGGATATTAGGAGACCAGAGAAGGACACTGTTTTGCAGGTGCACAAAGCCTGGCTCTTGGATCAGATTAAACCTCCATTTACAGTTAGAGTGGCCATATGTCCTCCTTTACAGAGGACTGTTCTCTATTTTGAAGGCATCTTCTATTTGAAGGGTTGGCAGGCCAACTCTGGTTTAAAGATTAGGAATCACCATTATAAAGAGCACCACTTGAAGTTATTTATTTATTTATTGCATTTTTATAGCCAAAGCTCTCTGGGCAGTTAATAGAATCATAGAATCATAGAATAGCAGAGTTGGAAGGGACCTACAAGGCCATCGAGTCCAATCCCCCGCTCAATGCAGGAATCCACCCTAAAGCATCCCTGACAGATGCTTCTCCAGCTGCCTCTTGAAGGCCTCTAGTGTGGGAGAGGCCACAACCTCCCTAGGTAACTGGTTCCATTGTCGTACTGCTCTAACAGTCAGGAAGTTTTTCCTGATGTCCAGCTGGAATCTGGCTTCCTTTAACTTGAGCCCATTATTCTGTGTCCTGCACTCTGGGAAGATCGAGAAGAGATCCTGGCCCTCCTCTGTGTGACAACCTTTGAAGTATTTGAAGAGTGCTATCGTGTCTCCCTTCAATTTTGTGTCATCTGCAAATTTGATAAGCGCTCCCTGCACCTCCTCGTCCAAATCATTAATAAAAAATGTTGAAGAGCACTGGGCCCAGGATTGAGCCCTGCGGCACCCCACTCGTTGCCTCTTCCCAGTTTGAGAAGATTCCATTGATAAGTTCTCTTTGAGTCCGATTCTGTAGCCAACTGTGAATCCACCTGACAGTTGTTCCATCTAGCCCACTTTTAGCTAGTTGGTTAATCAGAATGTCATGTGGCACTTTGTCAAAAGCTTTGCTGAAGTCAAGATATATGACGTCCACAGCATTCCCACAGTCCACAAAGGAGGTTACCCGATCAAACAATGAGATCAAAGTAGTCTGACAGGGTTTGTTCCTGACAAATCCATGTTGGCTTCTAGTAATCACTGCATTGATTTCAAGTTGTTTACAGATTGACTGTAAACACTGACTGGTCTGTAGTTCCCAGGTTCCTCATTTTTGCCCTTTTTGAAGATAGGGACAACGTTAGCCCTCCTCCAGTCGTCCGGCATCTCACCTGTCTTCCATGATTTTGCAAAGATAGTAGACAAAGGTTCTGAGAGTTCTTCTGCTAGCTCCTTCATTACTCTAGGATACAGTTCATCGGGCCCTGAAGATTTGAACTCATTCAAGGAAATTAGGTGTTCTTATTTGTTCGCATTTGTTTATCAATCTCAAACTGCAATCCTGCCCCCTCAACTTCTGCTTCACTTTTTCCAGAAGGGTCATAGATCCGCTTTTGGGAGAAGACTGAGGCAAAGTAGGAATTGAGCACTTCAGCACTTCAATTCTACAACTGCTAACAACAACAACAACAACAACAACAACAACAATTTACAATATTTGCATACTGCTCCATATCTAAAATAGATTCCAGAGTGTTGCACATAGATATAAACAGTAAAGAGAAAGAAGATTTAAAAAGTAAATTAAAATAGTTCAATTTAAAACTAAGGACCAGTAAAAAACAGTGGCTAGTCAGTTCAGGAAGGCTTCTCAAAATAGTTGTTTTCAGGAGGCGCCAGAAGCGGCCTAGCATTGGCACCTGCCTGACCTCCAGGAGCAGGGAGTTCCAAAGAGACGGGGCCACCACACTAAAGGCTATTCTCCCAGTGGATTCAAATTTGGCCATAGGTTGCCCACCAACAGCACCTGAACAGCAGACTGAGCAAAGCACATACGTCACCTGATCACTGTCTTCCAGTGAGCAGGTGACCTATGTGAAATGTACTGTGTTTCTATTGAAATTACAATATATATATATATATATATATATATATATGCAAATTTATGCAAATCAGTGTCCTCTTTTGCCCTCTTTTTTGCTGATTCATAAGTGGCCACCCTATTGCAGTCCGGTTCATGCTTACTCAGAAGCACGTCCCATTCATTTCAATTGTGAGTATGCAAAATATTCCAGACCTCATCAAGTACTCCTTTTCTAACTCTGGTCCACCGGATGGCCCTGGAACCTCACAAGCAGTCCTTCTATTGATCTTTGGCCTACCCAATCCTATGCATGTTTACTTAGTCACAGGCCCCACTATGCTCAATGGGGCCTACTTCTAAGTAAGTGTGAACAAGACTGTAGCTTAATACCTTTACAATGATACATGTATGGGAATTTTCATAAGCACGTCTATTCACACAAAAACATACAACTTGCAAAACTTCCCAATTCCATGCCATAATAATTTGAGACTTGTGCTGGGGGAAAAAAAAATCTTCTTTTTAAATTGTTTAGATTGATGAATCACTCTTTTTGCCTTTATGCTTTTAGGCCAGTTTTACACCTTGTGTCAAATCATTACGAATGTGTGATAAAAGCGGTATGTGGAATGTGTCAATGGGCCCCAACAGTTATCAGTACACTTCAATACTGCTACAAAGCAGCTGTGTAGGGCCTTAGCTAGACCTACCGGTCTAGTGGGATGGAGGGGTGAAGGTCTTGCGATATTTTTATTGCAAGAGAGGTGTTGTGCCCACCATTTTGTTTGTTTTTCTTAAAAGGGGAAGATGCACACGAGTGCTCGTGCGCAAAAGGTAAGGGTTGTTGTTGTTTCTAAAAAATATTTTCCTCGCTCCCCCCCCCCCCCCGGATGGGCACAATGCTCCTGAGGAGCTCTGCATCCTGTGCGCGGGTCCTGGCTCCTCGCAAGGAACCATGAGGAACCAGGACAAACCATGGAGCCCGGCCACACGTTCCGCGGTCTCGGACGCAGCCCGGGACCGTGGAAAAAATGGGCTCAAAGGGTAGGGCAAGATCCTGAGGCAAGTGAGGGAATCATCCCTCCCTGATCCCAGGATCCCCATGTGAACGCACAGGGACAATCCTGGCGATCGCCCCCGGATTTTGCCCTGTCTAGCTAAGGCCTAGATCTAGCCTTAGTCTGTTTTTATTCTGCTTAATTTGTTGTTGTATTCTGATATGGTTCTATTTTTTGTGTGAATAGGTCCCCCCTCCCGATATTTGTACACTGCCGTAGAATCCTTTCAATGAAGGATTGTTAAAAAATATTTTAAATACATATATACATTTTGCATGCAAACTGAAGACCTATTTATACATCCAATCATTTCAGTTATACACATATATTTAAGCAATTAGAAGTCTTTTCTAAAAAAAATCATAATATTATTTTCTTCCCTCCACAGAACACAATGTCTTGTTTTCAGACGCGGTCATAAATGCATTATCTCACAGGGCCTAAGTATCCATTAGCTAATTTATAGTATATAAAGGAGTTTAAAGCAGTGTACACAAAGAGCTGTGTTTAGAATCTGCCAAACATTTGGAAGGAATTGGCATTCAAGAAAAACATGGGGGGGGGGAAGGAGCAAAACAATGTGTTTCTGCATGATTCATCCATTTGGTCGACTTATGAAGCAGATGTTAAAATAACTGTGGTGGAGATCCTACTCCGATTGAGGTAACGAGGGAAACTGTCATTGATTTCCATTGCATTTGGAATCATGTTTACAATTGATTCTACATTAAAATAACATAATATGGCTAGTATATTTTTCTCCCAAGGTTGATGTCTTAATATTTTGCAGATTGCTAAATTAATTAAAGTGAATGTTGGTTTCCAGATGTCAACTTAAGAAGAGGTTTTTTAGAAGCAATGCTCTTGTTGTTGTTGTTGTTGTTGTTGTAAGAGTTATGTGTTTTGTGCCCTTCATTGGTCTAGTCCACACATAACACTAAACCATAAGTTAGCATTATGCGCACAAGCATCAGACTCATGTGGTTGCAAGGAGATCAGAGGCCTTAGTTAGACCTACCTGATAGTCCGCGACGGAGGAGGGAAGATCTCGCATTGCGATTAATGTGAGATCCCTCCTCTGTTTACACGTGAGGTGCGACGACCTCAGGAAGAGAGGCATCGTGCTGGCAATTTTTCAAAAAAGAAGACAGAGCACATGAACGCTCGTTCGCTAAGGGTAGGTTTTTTAAAAAATTTAACTAAATTTCTCCGCTCCCCTCACCCTACCCTCGAGGAATCGCGTGGAGCTGGGTCAAACCGCAGCAATGGGCCACACATTCTGCAGTCTCGGGCTCAGCCCAAGACCGTGAAAAAAGCGGGCCCAAAGGGGAGGGCTCTATCCCGGGGCAAGGGAGGGACCATCCCTCCCTGATCACGGGATCCCCTGTGCATCATGCGGACGCACAGGGATGATCCCGGGGTTCGTCCCATGATAAAGCCCGGTCTAGCTAAGGCCTGAGTGATTTGCTTCCATTTCCAACTAACCAAAGTGTGTTATGTCCAAAACAGGAACTACAGTTCGCTTTAAGTAGGGTTTATCTGAAGAAGTCAGGATTGAAAACCATGTTTTGAAGTTGGTTGTAGATAAAACAAGTTAAAACTAACCACAATTTATCCAGTTGTGGACACAATGAGAAGTTGGAAGCAAATGTCATGCCAGAGGAAGAATGGGCTGTGAGGGAGACACAGGCCCAGGGTTTAGCATTAAACAAGCTATTGACTTGTTTAATGTTAACAGCAGGAGAGATCAGAGGGTGGCAACACCTAAAAAACCAGGGTGAGTGAATGGGAGAAGCTGCATGTTCCTACGGAAAGGGTACACAGATCTCTCATTGAAGATAATGTCCAGTTGACTGATGCTATGTGGGGAGGGGAGGAAGTGAAAAGAGCTCCGTGGAATGGGGTGATTCTGTTGTGTGCACAACTCTCAAAGCTGTGTGTAAGAGAGAAATTCACCCCCCATCCTCCAAATTCTGGAATAAACTTTAAGAGAGCAGGAAGTCAGTGAAACATAGAAGATGGTTGGGATCTGTCCTGAACATAGGAAGCTGCAGTACACCAGGGCCACATCTACACTCTGTGTCATGTCAATATGATCCCATCATGGTGCCGCTATATCCTTCTTGTGCATTTATCCCTTGTAGGACACACAATGACATTTGTTTTGGTATATTGGATAATATGGAATAAAAAGAGGGAAATAACACTAGAAAAGCAGGATATGGAATGCATAATGTGCCCCAACAGTTATCAATTCACTTCAATATGCTAAAAAGCAAGGGTGTAGATCTAGCCTAAGTCAGCATATTGGTCCTTCTAGTCCAGTCATGGGCAGGATCCAATGGTGACTGTCTGAGTGCAGCCAGCCTTGCTGATTCTGTCATGCAAGTGGCCCCCACTGCTTGCACAACAACGATTTAGTGCTTCTGGGGGCACTAAAACAAGCGGGAACTCCCATTCCTGGAATGGGACTGGTCAGCAGAGCTCACATGAAGGAGTTTGGCTGACTTGTCCCCTTCCATTTCTGCTATTTTGGGGGCTTCCCCCCCTCAGAAGTGCTAAATTGCTGTTGCACAAACAGTGGGGGGTGGCTGTGTGCACAACAAAAGTCATGGTGGGTCCCACATGTGGATGGGCAGGATTGGATGCTGCCGACTGATTACTCTGGCAGCAATTCACCAGAGGGTCAGCAGAGGTATTTTACACCACCTGCTACCTGATTCTCCCCCCCCCTTTTTTAAAAAAAGAGAGGTAGAGATGCCAGTGATGGAATCTGGGATCTTCTACCTGCTAAACAGGTGCTATCCTGGTAAGCTACAACCTCTACCCTAATGAACAATGGCTTCCGATGGTCCCTGAATTTCTCACAAGGGGCTTGAATGCTCTTACCCAGCATGGAAGACTTCCCATTTGTTTTTGGTGAACAACCCAGCTTACCATGACAGCTATTGGGTGAGGGGGAGAGAGAATATCCTTTAATAGCTCTAATCAGTCGAAGCATTGGGCACATTAAGACATTTTGGGGTGGTTTTTTTTTGTTCCAATCCAAGAAAATGGTGTATGTAGGCATACCACTACTCACATTACATTCAGCATTATGAATCCTTATGTAAATAAATAATAGATCTTTTAAGACCGCTGATTCAGTTAAGACCCAAGACATCATAACCATCGTAAATACAGAAAAGTTCCATTAGAAAACTTTGGAAGGGGTTTTCTAAGAAAGGCAGTTAATCTTCACATCACAGCCTGAATTCTTTTGCACCCTCCCAAGTTAAGTCTAGAATGATTTTTTTTTCCCCCACCAGTGGGAACTGGCATGTTTTTGTGTGTGTTCCAGGCAAAGAATTTCCAACATGATGTGGAATTTTGGCTCGAGGCAACTTTATGTGACAGATGTTTAAAGAAAGAGGGGCTGAAAGCGGATTAAGGCATTCTTACAATAATACAGGGGAAACAATTCTGCTGTTCGCTCGGCATGGTTTTGCATATCCATCCATTCTGTCAACAGAATAAGTAACCCACTTCAGACAAAGAATAAATATTAATGAAACTAAGCTTTAGGACTCTTAAGTGTTAAACTAATACTGTACGCTTGAGGATGAAATTAGCCAACCGGTGCCAAACGCATTTGTCTAATTTTACCCGTCTTCTCCGCAGATTATTTATTGCATTACATAAACCATGTTGCTTTAAGTAATGAAGGATAATTATATGACAGTCGGTAATCATTTTCCCTGTGTTTGATGCATTGAAACATGCCATAGGTTGTTTTTGCATTGTATTAGCGTACAGAGTACACACATGCCAGTCAGCCTTATCTAATTACAAGAAGCTAAGTGGAGCCGACTGACGAAGACTTCTCATTCTCTAAGCGCCATGCAATCAGCATTGTTTGCCAGCTGGGCCCACTTCAAGAATCCTCTTCCTCATCCAAAGAGGATCTAGCATGGGTATGTCGATAGCTTCCTCGTGAGTCTGACTTTCTGGATTGTCAAAATGGCTCCGATAAAGGTCTGCTCTTCCAGCTTTCTGGAGTGCCCTAGTCCCCCCACCTTCCATGGATAGGCAAATCCATCTATTTTCAGGAGGGATTGTTACATTCGTTGATTTTGGCTTCTCTCCATTTCTCATTTCTTTCTGCTGCTCCATTTCCACATCACTTTGCAATTTTTTCACACGAAAATTTGTATGCATTTATTTGGAAATATATGCATTTTAATGCAATTGAGCCTAATGTACACATTTTCATCAGCAATTTCCTCCAATATAATATATTTTGCATACTTTGGAAAACTAGTATATGAATTTTCATGCACACTTCAACCCCAATATATGCATTTTTGTATTAATTTTTTGATTGGAGAACTGTATTGCAAATTTTGTAGAACTGGAAATACGAAAGGCTAACTGTGTTTCGGTTTGCATATTGGTTCTGGAAGTGCATTAATTTCTCCCCCATTCCAGTTGGTGCCACTTTGGCATGTGTTCACCCACAAGTGTGTTATATCTCATTTCCATAAAAGATCCACATGAAAATGTAGATTTAAATGTACATTAAGCATTTAAATTTGTATTTTAGAATGCATTTTCACTCAAACTATGCAATGTATTTTATCACAAAATACGCATTTGAAAATATAATTTCATATTTTCTTTTAAAGCCAAAAGCATATTTGGAACACTTTTTTCATAGTGTTTTTAATGCATTTGTTTTATGATTGTATAAACTCTTTTTAAATTAAAAATGAGTTCTTATTGTTGTTATCCATCTTGGTAGAAATGTTATCCATGTCTTGGTAGAAAGACAGGGCATAGATCAATAAAATAAAATAAATAGTATTTGGGAAATGTGAAAGTCAGTGGATAACTAAGTTCTGACCCACATGTTAAGCTGGAAGATCTGGACCATGCCAGTTCATATCAGAATTTGAAAATATCGAATTCTTCAAGCATCCAAAACCCTCTCTCTCTCTCTCTCTCTCTCTCTCACACACACACACACACACACACTGTGGACATACAGGTTTCTGATCAGTGCCGGCTTGTTGAGGGCCTTTGGGCAAGTCACCCTCAATGGGCCTGCTCAGTCAGTGCGTCTACTTCTACACTGCCATTGTCACCAGTTGTTATCATTACTACCACTTGCTTGCTTGACAGGCAGAGATCTAAGTGAGCAAGGAGGCCGTGGCATCTACTGCTCCTCCTCCTCGACACCACCATTGTCTGGGCCAGAGTGAAAGGGAGGTGAACAAGGAGGTTGCTATGGTGAGGAAGAGTAGAAGCAAGTCTAGGGGGCTCTTATCAGTGGGCCCTTGCTGGAGTTGCACCCTCCGAGGGTACCCAAATAAGCTTAACCTTGATGCCGGCCCTACTTCATATTTCCATGTTGGACTTCTGGTCACCTGCATAGCTGGCAGAGACCAAAGCAATACTTTCTGCAATGAGTGAGATGATGTTATAGGAGGAAAATATCTGCCTTTCCCTGTCAATATTTTCTGCCCTCCCTCTTGGTCTTTTATTAATTTCCAAAAATGTTACAGTTAACAAGGCAAGGCATTTCAACAACTTTCCCAAATGCTGGAAATTTTCCTGGAAGCTCTCAACAAAAAGATTTTAAACAGCACAATTGTAATGAGTTAGGGCCTTGCTAGACCTGGTGGAAAATCCGGGGGAGAGGAGGGAGACCTCGCATTATTAATAATGCCAGATCTCACCCTTATTCACACGCGAGCCGCGACAAGCTCTAGAGGAGAGCTGTCGCGGCCGCCATTTTTTATTTTTAAAGCGGCAGCAGCACGCAGGAGCCAGGAAAGGTAAGTAGGTGTTGTTGTTTTAAATTCTCCTTTAAATTCTCCCCCCCTGTCCCCGTTCTCCTTCCCCCCATCCACTATTCCCCCCCCGGCCCTGTTCTCCTAACCCCCGTCCGCGATCTCCCCCCCTGGCCCCGTTCTCATTCCCCCCGTCCGCAATCTCCCCCCTGGCCCCGTTCTCCTTCCCCTGCCCGCCCGCACCCGTGATGTCCGATCACCCCCGCCCTCGATATCCGATCCCCTGCCCACCCCCCCGCCCGTGATGTCCAATCCCCCGGTGTCCCCTGGGCCGCGATTCCCCCCGATCTCCCCGGCCTCTGTTTCCCACCCCCCCATAGCCCTGATGGCCGCAGCACTCCTGTGGAGCGTTGCAGCCTGTCCAGCGCTTTTCCCGGCTACTCCCAGTAGCCGAGAAAAGCAGTGGACCTGGCTACACGCCTGTGGCCCGAGACTGCAAGAAAAACCGGGCCTGAAGCGGTGCCGGGTACCCCGGGCACAGGGAGGGTTCACCCCTGCCTGTGCCCGGGATACCCTGTGCGTCATCCGGACGCACAGGGGTGAGCCCAGGGCTCACACCGGGCTAAAGCCCCGTCTAGGAAGGCCCTTAGTTAGCAATACTTATTCAACTTTTCCTCCTCCCCTAGAGTTATACAGTATTTGATTGGTCTTTGATCATATTACCCAAATATCTAGGGATTGGGTTGTTGGGTTTTTGTTGTTTTTTTCTTTCTTTTTTTCCTGTTTTGGTTCCTAAAGAAAAGTTTAGAATTAATCAGAAATATTAAATCACTGAGTGGAATTGGGCTAGGGTTCTTTCTCATTTAGGATCAAAACAGGATTCAATTCCTTTCTCTCCTAGTTGCTAAAGGCAATATGGAACCTGCCCCACCCATTCATGTATAAAAGCTGACCAGAGTGGCAGTTGACTCTTCTTTCAATAGGACTCAGGCAATAGGACAGTGTCCTTGACTGAGGGCTCATCTACACCAAGCAGGATATTCCACTATGAAAGCGGTATATAAAAGGCAGGAGCCACGCTATTGCTTTATAGTGGTATTGAAGTGCACTGACAACTGTTGGGGCCCATTGACATATACCATATAACACTTTCATACCACTTTCCTAGTGTTATATCCTGCTTGGTGCAGATGTGTCAATGGGCCCCAACAGTTGTCAGTGCTCTTCAGTACCACTATAAAGCAGTAGTGTGGCTCCTGCCTTTTATATACCACTTTCATAGTGGAATATCCTGCTTGGTGTAGATGAGCCCTGCACCTCAGGATAGCAGGGCAGCTTGAGGGAAACATAGGGTAGTTCATGTGGCTACTAACAGGGTACTTCATGTGGCTGCTAAAGTGTACTTTGTCTTGAAAGATTTGTACTGCTTGCCAATTGCTTTCTAGGCTCTATTCAAGGTGTTGGTTTTAACCTTCAAAGCTTTAAATGGCTTAGGACCTGGCTATGTGAGGGACTAGGGGCTCATCTTCACCAAGCAGGATATTCCACTATGAAAGCGGTATATAAAAGGCAGGAGCCACGCTACTGCTTTATAGCAGTATTGAAGTGCACTGCAGGATCTACATTGCTGCTTTATAGTGGTACTGAAGTGCATTCCCCTCAACGGGGATTGGTGTCCTCAAGAGGACCTCTCCTGCCGATCTTGATAACCAGGCAGGTTCATAATGAACACGTAGGGCTCATCTACACCAAGCAGGATAAACCACTATGAAAGCGGCATGAAAGCAGTATATAAAAGGCAGGATCTACACTGCTGCTTTATAGTGGTACTGAAGAGCACTGACAACTGTTGGGGCCCATGGCACATCTACACCAAGCAGGATATAACACTATGAAAGCGGTATGACAGTGGTATATGGTACGTGTCAATGGGCCCCTACAGTTGTCACTGCACTTCAATACCGCTATAAATCAGCAGTGTGGCTCCTGCCTTTTATATACTGCTTTCATGCCGCTTTCATAGTGGTTTATCCTGCTTGGTGTAGATGAGCCCTACGTGTTCATTATGAACCTGCCTGGTTATCAAGATCGGCAGGAGAGGTCCTCTTGAGGACACCATTCCCCGTTGAGGCTGAGAGGCCTTTCTCCTGTGCTGCTCCAAAATGCAGAATGCAGAATGCATGTGTTCCCTCAAGAACTACGATTGGTCCCTACTCTCTTGGCTTTTGGAAAGTGTGTGAAGACACAGCATTTTTTTTTTTTTTTTACTTTAGCCTTTAAAATTGCGTAGTTGTTTTTAATGTTTAACAGATTTTACTGTTTTTACTGTTCCTGTCTTTTCACTGTGTTAAAGTTTTAACAACATAAGAAGAGCTATGCTGGATGAGACCAGCTGCCCACAGGAAATCCGCAAACAGGACATGAGTGTAACAGTTTCATTGCTTCAATTTGTGGCACACTGTCTTGATGGCTTCTTAGCAAATAAAGCAGTAAATAAATGCTAATGATAAACAATAATATCACTCTATTCAGCATTCTGTTTCTTCTCTTTGCTATCTGAAGTCAATTTTTACTAGGCAGTATCAGGAAACACTATAATGGTATGTTCCAGATTTCTCAAGGAAAAATGTGGACATATTTTGATATAACACTGACCTACATGACTTAATATTCAAATGTTCTAAACAATAGTCAGCCATCATAAGAACCAGCTGGTAAGATTGTTAAACCTTAAATTCTAGAAAGTTAAATTCTAGAAAGTTAGATTTCAAAAATTTCTGGCAGAATTAGAGGCTATTAAGTGATCCAATGAAATAAATAAATACGTGGCTACTCAGAAGTAAGCCCCATTGTTCAACCAGACTTATTTCAATATTTTATACAGTGTATTTGTGTTTGTTTAGTTAATATGTAATGTTACCGTAACTATTAAAGCTCCATTGTGTCAGCATATAAAAGATGAATCCAAACTTAGAGGGTTATTAGCTGGCAGGTATTTTATTTATTTACTCTATATTATTTATTTATTTTACTTGCCCATTTAGTATTTTTGCCTCTGGTTTGATATCAACTATTTTGTTGAAAAAAGGAGATATTTTCAGCTGGGCCAGTTTAATGCATGCCCTCCCCTTTTTAACCTGATGGGCTGATCTAACAAGTCCACCTCTTCGGCATCAAACTCAACTTTCTCCCATCGTCCCACCAAACATAATCAAGTTGTGATTCCTGTGATCCCAACCCTGATTCTACCCACTGACCTATCATTGGTTCCTTTTACTGACCACGTGTCTTTAAAAATGGAAGCTGACTTCCCCACCTAGGCCATGAACAGGACTGGAGAAAGTGAAGCAGAACTATCCCGTCTTCTTAGATTTCCTGCATTTTGGATGGATGGCATAGAACTGTAGCTATGGAACAGTTGACATATTTAATGTTTAGGGATGCATCTAAAACGTTTTAAGCATACAAATAAAAATGTAAAGATGAATGCAACAATCACATCCATTGTACATTCACCACAGAGCCATGACTTGCTATATCTCCCTGTTGAGTGTACACCCTGTGCCACCCCTAGGTTTGTCTCCCTGTAATGTGTCTCATAGCCCTGAGTTACTGAGGCTAGATCTACACTACTGCTTTAAAGCACTTTATAACAGTTTTGACAACTGTATATCGAGTGTGTCCTGGGCCCCAACAGTTGTCAAAACTGTTATAAAGCACTTTAAAGCAGTAGTGTAAATCCTGCCTGAGAGATTAGTAGCAGTAATTGAAGATGTTGGAGAGAAAGATTTTACAATCCAAATAATTTGATAATAATGTCAGATAATCCAAGGAGGAAGGGTGAGGCAGGGATATGGACATTATTCTCATGAGATAGAAAAGAAGGGATGGGTTGATTTGCACTTGTGTGACAAGCAAATAAGTATGATTGGGTATGAGTACATAGAAACCTGGCATATACTGTAGGGTGACCATATGGAAAGGAGGACAGGGCTCCTGTGTCTTTAACAGTTGCATAGGAAAGGGAATTTCAGCAGGTGTCATTTGTATGCATGCAGCACCTGGTGAAATTCCCTCTTGATCACAATGGTTAAAGCAGCAGGAGCCCTGCCCTCTTTTGTATCTGGTCAAGAGGGCAGGGCTCCTTCAGCTTTAACTGTTGTGATGAAGAGGGCATTTCACCAGGTGCTGCATGCCTACAAACGACACCTGCTGAAATTCTCTTTTCTATGCAACTGTTAAAGACACAGGAGCCCTGTCCTCCTTTCCATATGGCCACCCTAATATACTGAGGCCTAATCTACACCAAGCAGGATATTCCACTATGAAAGCAGTATATAAAAAGCAGGAGCCACACTACTGTTTTATAGCAGTATTGAAGTGCACTGACAACTGTTGGGGCCCATTGACACAGACCACATACCACTTTCATAGTGTTATATCCTGCTTGGCGTGGCTTCTGCCTTTCATATACTGCTTCCATAGTGCAATATCCTGCTTGGTGTTGATTAGGCCTGAGTCAGACCTTTGGTCTATCTAGCCCGGTATTGGAAACAGTGACTGGCAGCAACTCTCCAGGTTTTCCTGCCCTTGTGGAAATGCCGGGGATTGAACCTGGGACCTTCTGCATGCAAAGCAGGTGCTCTGTCCCTGAGCTACAGCCCTCTCCCTATAACACTTTCATATTCTTTGTTCTCATTCATACTTTGCTTATGTCTACTAATTCACCTGTTTACTTTAAGTAGCAAACTAATTTCTGTGAAGTCCCAAATAGACCAGGATATCTGAGGCCCGCTATTAAGCAAAAGGCGGGATACAAATAACAACCACAACAACCACAACAACACAGGCCTCCTCCCATATGGACTTACTGTCCCACTGCACTTGTCATCTGAACATCAGGAAAAACCTCCTGACTGTTAGAGCAGTACGACAATGGAACCAGTTACCTAGGGTGGTTGTGGGCTCTCCCACACTAGAGGCCTTCAAGAGGCAGCTGGACTACCATCTGTCAGGGATACTTAGGGTGGATTCCTGCATTGAGCAGGGGGTTGGACTCAATGGCCTTATAGGCCCCTTCCAACTCTGCTATTCTATGATTCTATAATTCTGTGACGCTCTGCTACTTGTTTCGCCACCTTGAGAAGTGCAGTTGGGGGGGGGGTATAAGACAGGGTCCTTTTGGTTGTGATGTCCAGAGAGTGGAACTCCCTCCCTATAGCAGTACAATTGGCCCATTCACATGGTTTTGGGACGACCATTTCATTTTTCCTGGCATTTGATCTGTGTTAATTTAACCTCCACTAGGTTGATTATATTTTGAGGGGCTCTGATTCTAGGGTCCCAGCTTTTAATGTATGATTTCTTTATTTTGCAATTATAATAGTAAACTGCCTTGGGGGGTGCTTTTTAGGCCCAAAAGCCAGGAAATAATAATAATAATAATAATAATAATAATAATAATAATAATAATGAGGTTTGTTTGTTTTTATCTTGCACAACAGTGCTAGTTTGCTATCCCACAACCGGTGTTAGCAGTTCTCCCCACTTCCACCCCCCTCCCACACACACCTTCCGCACAGAAACTATTGGCGAGTGGGACAGATGTCATCCGACATATTCCGTATAAAGTCAACTCCTGTCCCACCAATAATCGTCTTAGTAAAATTAGGCAAACTAAATTTCCAATGATGATTGCGTCTTAATATTTCAGTGATTTCCCCACACAGACTTCCTCTCTAGGATGCAACGTTTTTTAAAGCCTACGTCATTTCACTTTTTAAAAACTGCAATTTGCCTGACAGTCAGATGAAGTAAGACAAGCAATTCCCCCTTGCACCTGGAAATGATTTCTCTGTTTCGGTCTGACATTTGTAATACGTCAAACTAAATAGGTGATTACGATTTTCAGCATTGTCGGGCCGTTTTTCAAGTTTCTTTTTGAATAGCAGCACAGCCTCCAAAACAATGGCGCACGTGCTGTCGCTAATCCAGAGTGTGCTTTCTAATGAGTCATGCTGTCACCAAGCTGAAGCAAAAGAATACATCTGAGAACCTTTGACAAGCTGAGCAGGCTGTTTATGCACACAGATATGGGCGCTCCATTTCTCGAGAAGGAAAGCCAGATTTATTCATTATGAGTCATAATAGTCACTGAAATAAGCATGATGGAAGGAAAGTCCAAGTCCATTTCTAACCTATGCAGTGGTTTTTAGCAATTTACATATGGTTGGGCTCATTTGCACAGCGAATATTTCCTTCTGCTTCTGCAATACATCCAAAACGTACTCCCGTGGCTGCATTGATCGTAATGAAGGCCCTATTCATTCCATTCAGCGCCATTACTATTAGTGATTGCTAGGAACTGATGGTTGGAACCAAAGCGTTCCATGAGTGGTTTTACGGAAGGAAGCAATTTCGAGAAACACCATGAAGGAACAGAATCTTGGGGCTGACCACTTCCTCTATTCAACTACTTCCAATGTTCTCTAAAATTTTCTGCAGGTGTTTTGTTTTTAAAGTATACTTTAAAATACTATAAAATAGATGGAATTCACATGATAGCTACGCCATATCTTGCAAACGTGATTTATCTATCGCTTCTTCTTTATTCCACAGTTATCCTTCAATAAAGAGAACCGAAAAATTAGACATTAGGTACTATACAGTGTAGCATTCTCCTGGTGCCATATAGAACAACAACTGTAATATTTGCTGCTGCAATCTTTGCAGGTAGAATTAGGCGATAAAATAGACAGACTTGAACTATGCTGCTCTGGGTTGCAACCTGGGCAGCCCCAACCATCATGAGAACAAGACTACATGTGAGCCAAATGTAAACTCTTCTGGGGGAATAAGTTCCGCTCAAAGCCTCAACCACCTAATCTATTGAATTTGCACTATGGTTGAAACCAATCGCCAGCATCCTGCAATTCCCATGAATTAAATATTATTCCCTTCTATTAGCAAACAGCCATTTCAAATTTCCATCATGTCAAGAGGTTTGGCACAAAGATTGGAGGAAAGCTCTCACAAGCAGCCTGATGATAACATACATCCCAGAGCCAGGCCAGCCATAATGGGAAATCCAGGATTCTAGAATGTTCTTGCCTTTGCTAAGATCACAACCATTTACAAGTTTTGGGTCATGGAGGCTAACATCCAGCTGGCTTAACTTTAGTTCTGAAGTGAACACCGGATACATCATTACCAATTTTCCATTAAAAATGAAAGCACAAAAGAGAGAGTAAGGGGGATAATTGCTGGAGGACACTTGCTCCTACTGCCTTAACTTTTTTCAGAAAAAATATATCCCCCAAGAAAACTTCAGTTTTACAGCCAGAGCCATGCCTCACCTTATGTGAAGAACTATGGCCTTAGCTAGACCTAAGGGTTATCCCAGGAAATGGAGGGGTCATCCCTGCCTGCTCTCAGGATCCCTTGTGTGTCATTTGGATGCACAGGCATGATCCCGGGACAATCCCGGGATATAGGCCTGGTCTAGCAGACTGACATCTGGACCTAACTTACACTGCAGCGACCAAGGCCTAATCTACACCAAGCAGGTTATTCCACCATGAAAGCGGTATGAAAGCAGTATATAAAATACTGCTTTATAGCAGTATTGAAGTGCACTGCAGGATCTACCTTACTGCTTTATAGTGGTACTGAAGAGCACTGACAACTGTTTGGGCCAATGACACGTCTACACCAAGCAGGATATAACACTATGAAAGTGGTATGAAAGTGGTATATGATATGTGTCAGGGGCACTTCAGTACCACTATAAAGCAGTAGAGTGGCTCCTGCGTTTTATATACCGCTTTCATAGTGCAATATCCTGCTTGGTGTAGATGAGCCCGGAGATTAGGCCCAAGTCATAACTTGTGCTGCTGTAACAGAAGCTTGCTTTTCTTCTCCAGAAATAGTGAGCTAACTCATATTTACTGTTAGAATGACATTTGTACCAACCTTTGTGGCTTTTATGACCCATCAGGCCTATAGGAGGCCGTGTAAGGTAGCCAGGGTGGCATCTCATCTATTGTCACCTCCTGCTGCCCCAGCTCTGAGCAGTTCCCAATGGCCCTGTAAAAGAAGTCAGGATCTACCTGACAACCCTGCAGGGTAGACTCCTGGACCAAACGTCCTGAACTCCCAAGTTACCCACCTCCCTGCCCAGTCCACAACTGGGACGAGCCAGATGTTCACGGGAATAAACCACAGACACACATTTAGGGACCAAAGCAACTTTATTGCAATCACTAAAACTAACACGTAAGGCCTTGGTCGTTAAACAGCCCCTTAAAAGGAAAGGATAAGGGAAGGGGGAGGGGAAGGGGGATGTGGTCAAAAGGAGTGAGGAGAGAAGGTGAGGAAAAGCTCTAATACTTAGCCATTACCCCAACAAACATTCATATGACCCCACACCCCGCCAACATCCGGCTGGCCTTCTCCAGAATACCCACACACGTTAAAACATTAAAAAAAAAACATTCTAACTCCGGGCAACTAGCATAGTTGCCACGGACCTGATCTTCCCACTTGTCATACGCACGCACCACCAAGGAAGATGGCCGAGCTTCATCATAAAGCTTTTTATCCATTTTTAGGACCCCTGGTCCCATGACCTGAATAAACCAATCCGTGCCCTTCCCGGGCTATAGCCCACCCCTCTCCCATAGGGGCCAAGCCACCTCTTTTTCCCACAGCTGAATCCTGTTTAGTGTGTCCAACGCCCTGATAATGTCCAGGTGCCAGTGGGAGTTGGACTGGCTCGGGATGAGAATGACCTTGGCTGGCGGCCACGAAAGCCTGGCACAGCCGGTTTGAACAACAGACCACAGATCCTACCTAGGGGAAGATCTCCCACCCCCATAGCAACAGCAGGTTAAAGGTACAGACTTGCACCCCTATCCTTCACAGGCCCATGCTTAGTTTAGTCATGCTGTGTAGGAACTAGGAGGGAAGCACTGGTGTAGTACAAACCTGCCCTGGGTTTTACGATTATCCAGCATTCCAGATTGCATGGAGAGCACCTATGGATAGACGAGGCTCTCCACTTCACACAGTGCCATGAGAGCCATGAAAGATTTATTCATTTATTACATTTCTATGCTACCCAATAGCCGAAGTTTTGGGGTGTGGCTAGAGCGCTCCCCCTCCTCGTCCATTTAAGCTTTGAGAGCACCTGAATAGGCTTTTTGTTATCCTTCCATCAGCAGTAGGCAAAGATATTTTTATTCAGGCAGGCGTTTGGCATCAAGCTGGTCTGTTGCTGAAGAGGTTTTTAACTGGTTGGGTGCTGTTATTTCCAATTCTTTCTATTGCTGTGCTTTAAATGGTGTTTGTAACTGATTTGTTTTAAAGTTTTAATCAAGGTTTCATAGGATATCTATATCTATCTGCTATTAGCTTACTTGAGTGTCACTTTTAGGGGAAAGGCATACATGTAATCAATACCAAAGGATGCTGATGCACCTGGTATGATTCTTTGTTCCAGGAAGAGGAGAAGGTGGTGGCTTTGGGTGAGAGCAAGGACTCTTACACCAGATCCTGTCAGCCTTGGTGCGGCAGTTCATGCTATTGGTTGTTGATCACATCCTCCCCTGCAGTTAGACATAAGCCTCATTTGCTTAATTTGGGATGTGTTTCCACCTGCCCATCTTAAATACAAACCTCCTCTTGAAAAGTGGTCCACTCAAGGTGAACTAAAACTGTGGCCTTAGCTAGACCTACCATTTAGCCCACAACAGAGGAGGGAAGATCCCACAATGTGTTTATCACGAGATCCCTCCTCTGTTCACATGCGACGCGTGAAGACCTCAGAAGGAGAGGCGTTGTGCCCGCCATTTTTTAAAAAATTAAAGGGGCAGCAGCGCATGAATGCTCGTGCGCTGAAGTAAGGCTTTTTTAAAAAACAAAAATTGAAGTACTTTCCCCATTACCCCCACCCTACCCCCAATGGGTGCAGCTCCCAGCTCCTTGCGAGGAATCATGCGGAGCCAGGTCAACCCGCGGCAACCAGCCACACGTTCTGCGGTCTCAGGCTCAGCCCAGGACCATGGAAAAACCGGGGCCAAAGGGGAGGGCTATATCCCAGGGCAAGGGAGGGATCATCCCTCCCTGATCCAAGATCACCCTGGGATAGAGCCCCATCTAGCTACGGCCTGTATAAAGTGCTTTACAAATACAGTGGAACACCACACAAAGAGCGTAATCAGACAAGCATTTTATTGCATGCTCATTACTCCCCACTTATGGATGTTCATGATGATGTCATCTGCCTCCTATGTGTCTCCTGTTCCTTCTTGCCTTCTTTCTGTCACAAAATAGACCCCTTTACATTTTTTAAAAAATGAAATGTGCCTCCATTTCCTGCTGTGTGCAAGAAAGGCGGCGCGACAAAAACGGCCACTGAATGAGCCACGTGATCATTGTTTACCTGCTCTTTCTTCTCCTGTGTGAAGAAAGAGGAAGTATCATGGGACAGAAGCGGGGAGGGGAGTGACGGTAAGGAAACATGATTTCCCGAATCTGATGATGCTCAAAATATGTGTATATCATTTCTCCCATAAAAGGAAGACAAATTCTGGCTCTCTTATGGGTCCTTTAGCTACAACGTTCAGAATTCCTCCTTAATAAAAGGAGTGAGAAAAGAAGAAAAATGTATGAAGCAAGTTGACCACAGTAATGATTCTACAGGCACATTTATTAACTGTTTTCTTAGGATGGGGGGATGGTATATGTAGGAATGATACAAGTTAAAGCCCTCTTTATAATCACACTTTGATTAGGAATTCACAGTACATTTAAGACTCGGACTTAGAATGTATTCACTCTATTGAAGTCAGCAAGACTTCACTTACTTAAAAAACCAAGTGCTCCCACTTCATTTGATTGGGCATCAACCTATCCAGGGTTTCCAAGCAAATTTAGCACTGGAACCGAAATTAGATTCTGGAACTATTTTCAGGTATTACTGTTCCAATTAAAACACTGAATCCCTTTGGGAGATAACCGAGTCATTAGAAACGAAAACTCTGCAAAGAAAACTTTTTTCATTGCAAAGTAGATGACCTTTAGAAATGACTAACGTTATTCATGCTTTGCTGTAAACAAGGAAGAAAGAGGTGTTCAAATTCATTGGGATTTTAAAGGTAACTTTAGACTTATGATCAGAGATGACAAGTTATGCCAGCTGGGGATCTAATTAAAGAAGCAACTCTGTTAAGATGGTGAACATATATTAATAGATCTCTCATAGCTTTATGGCAAGCTTCTGCTTGAGTTGACAGACACCTTCAAAGTCACTACTGCTAGGATGCAAGTTGTATTTTAACTAGAAGCCTAAGATTCCAAATGGTTTAAGACAACAGCTGGTCGCCAGACTGCTAATATGAATTTGTACAGTACATATAATAATAGCAAGAGCAGACAATGGAATTAGGACACAAGTAATAGGTTTCCCTTGAGATGGCCCCCTCTTTCAGGAACTAGAATAGCAACTGTGCTAGTTCAGCTTTTCCAAGGACTGCTTTTCCTTAGTGATTAGTGGTGGTATTCTGCTAATTACTGGATGCCTTCTAAAGATAATGAAGGTGTAACATATTGGACTGTTACTTTCTGTTCAGGAGAGGAGATGATGACGATAATGATGATGATATTACATTTATATACCACATTTCCCCCTCTTGCAAGGAACTTGAGGCAGCTTACATGGGTCTCATCTATACCAAGCAGGATATTCCACTATGAAAGCAGTATGAAAGCGGTACATAAAAGGCAGGAGCCACACTACTGCTTTACAGTGATATTGAAGTGTACTGCAGGATCTACACTACTGCTTTATAGTGGTAATGAAGTGCACTGACAACTGTTGGGGCCCAAGACACATCTACACCAAGCAGGATATAGCACTATGAAAGTGGTATGAAAGCAGTATATGGTATTTGTCATGGATCCCAACAGTTGTCAGTGCACTTCAATACCATTATAAAACAGTAGTGTAGCTCCTGCCTTTTAAATACCGCTTTCATACCACTTTCATAGTGGAATATCTGCTTAGTGTAGATGAGCCCATGGTCCCCTTCCTCTATATTTTATCCTCACATCAACTTTGTGAGGTAGGTTAGGCTGAGAGTAAGTGACCGGCCCAAAGTTACCCAGTGAGTTTCCTGGCTGAGTGTGGATTAGAACCTGGATCTCCTGAGTTCCAGTCCAAAACTCTAACCACTACACACAAATGAAAACTGTTTGGAATGGGACATTGCAGGAAGATCGCTGTAGCTACAAACCAAGTGTAATCCTGCCAAGTAGCTAACACAGGTCACAGATTCATTCAAATATGTTACCCTGCAAGGCTCTAAAATCATAAAGTTGCTTCAAGGGGGGGTGGAAATAAGTGAAATATTCAAAGATATTTTATCACATTTTTAAAAAAATAAAATAACTTGCAACATGTATTTAACAACAGTATAATTAC
The DNA here is from genome assembly GCF_023053635.1 of Elgaria multicarinata webbii. NCBI lineage: Eukaryota > Metazoa > Chordata > Lepidosauria > Squamata > Anguidae > Elgaria > Elgaria multicarinata. The sequence goes on from NC_086174.1 coordinate 35,715,822, forward strand.
AGCTTCTTCAGTACCTCTCCAAGAGGCTACACACACTCAAATAAACAAAGTGTGTGTCTGTAATCCACCAGAGCAACAAAGTGAGAGCCTCTCCCCACCCCCTCCACAAAATGCTTCAGGAGTTTTCAGTCCAATAAAAGTCATCTCCTTCCGCAAAGATACTGAATAGAGATCCTTATGGAGAAGTATCTATCCATACCTTTGCTCTCTAGAGGCTACTTCGTTGCTGGGCCTAGGCCTATCCACAAACCCTTCACTGAGTGTGGCATATGCTGCTTCTTGTCTGCCCATCTCAATGTCATGATTCCAAGCCCTCCCACTGACATGCAAGACAAGAAACAGATCTGCTTTGTACTCCACAAAGCTTTATTCAGCAAATAAACACCTCTTCACACCTGAAGGAAGTGAGAATGCTAGGAGCTTTCCTCTAAGCTTAATTAGGCTAATTAAGCTAGGCAGTTGCTCTTTCAACTAAAAGGGAGCATTTTCCCACGCAGTCCAAGAGCCACTTTAGCTCAGGGAGGGTCTTTCTCGAAAAGTCTTGACGAGTGGCTAACTTGGTAGACCGCCTGTCACCTGCTTGCAACTCTGCTCACTTGACCCTGTAGTGGACTCTGGGATCTGTCAAATCTGAAGTCACCTCCCCCTCTGACTTTGGCTGAGTTCCCAGGGACTGTGGGAGGATGGGCTCTGAGTTGTTGGCATGCTGTCTGATAAGCTCCTGGGAAGATTTCCCCTTGACTTTTCAAGAGTCTTGGAGGATCTCCTTCCCCACTTCCTGTCTTGGCTGATAAATTTCTAGTCCTCCTCCACCTCCACCACCTCCTCCTCCTCCTCCTCCTCTTTCTTCTTCTGATTCTGACCTCCTGAAACCCCTTCCCCCACACTAAGGAGAACAAACTTGATCCTAACACTCAATATTTTTGTCCACTAAAAGATAGGAGGACTGTGTGCAGAATAAGAACAGGTTTCAAGCATTTTGCAGCCGGTTAGGGGTAGCAGGAAGTTAGAAAAGTCTGATTTGGGGTCCGATTTTTAGATTCAGAAATCAGGGGGCAAAATCCCCAAGGAAATTATCAATCCTGCATGAGCCCCATTGAAATGTAATTGGGCTGTAGAAGAGCACAAGCTGAGGACATTTCCTGGTAGATCCTTATCATTGATGGACTGATGTTCTTTTTTAGCTTCAAGGACTGATACAACTTCTTGAAAAAATCATCTTTGGGTAAAATCATTTTAATAATATAAGGTGAAACATGGAATGTTTGGCAGCAAAAATCTCAGTGTTACTCATGTACAAATCAAATGGGATCATAAAACAGCCACTGAAGCATTTTTGTGATCTTCTGTAAACCTCAAAGGCCTACAGCAGGAATAGAGATACAAACTTGTACTTTGTTTTTAATGCTCCAGGGACATTTCTGGTTTTGACATTTTATTTTTTTTATTTTTGTCTCCCTGCTGCCAGACACCAAAGCCAAACACATTGCTAAGACATTAGACACAATTTCATCAATAAAATAAGTTATGAAATGGATCCTATAAACTCATCACAACGGCCAAGTTATAAATTCATTATTTTCATGTCCTTCCCCAAACAATGATGGACTGTTTGTGAAAGTTTGTCCTGTTACCAAAAAAAACCATGCTTGCAAAACCACCATTCACAGCTTTTAATTATCAGCATAAGGCCCAGGCGTTAAGGGCGGGGAGTTCCAACTCCATCCGTGTTTTATCTTCAGTTCAAAATGACAACATTTCTCTATGTACTTATGTTGTATAGAAAAATCACACACATTAAGGAGTGGAGTAGCTGCATAGACAACTAGCCAGCCCTTCGGGGAATGGTGTGGTTGGGGACCATTGTCCAAAGCTGAACTAGTTTTATGGGGTTTATGGAAATAGGTTCAGTGGGGGCTGGCATAGGGCAGGGAGGATGAATATCATTTAGCCCTAACGGCCTAATTCCATGTCAGAGGCCTTAGCTAGACCTGGCTTTATACCGGGGTGAACCCCGGGATCGTCCTTGTGCGTCCAGATGACACACAGGGGATCCTGGGATCAAGGGGGATCATCCCTCTTTATTTATTTGTATTTTAATTAATTATTGCCTATATATATATATATATATATATATATATATATATATATACCCATCTTACTTTGCTGGCCCTGGGAATATTACAGTGCCATTCTGTTTTGCTGGTCTTGTGACCGTAATAAAAAAATTATGTAAACGGGCAGAAAGTCAGCAGAGAGGACGCACGGTCCCTATTGTTTGAAGTGCAGATAACAATAAGCAAGATCCGTCCCCAGGAGCATATTCTTGGGAGGGGGACACACGCAGGTATACTAGACCATTAGCTTACTTTACTATTGGAAATGGGACAACTTCTACTGTACTTGGTCAAGTGGCATATATGGCCTCTATTTTATTTTATTTATTTAATTTCTATACCTCCCAATAGCCGAAGCTCTCTGGGTGGTTCAGAAAAATTAAAAATAATAAGTACAACATAAAATGTGGTATAAAAGCTTAAAACCACAATATAAAACCACACTACAAAAGTACAACCAGAATAAAACCGAGCAGCAATGCAGAGATTTAAAATACAGATGTAAAATGCAGATTTAAAGTCGCAGAGTTAAAAGACTAGGATAGTAAATTGCTAAAACATGGGGAAAATAAAAAGTTCTTCACCTGGCGATGGAAAGAGTATAACGTAGGTGCCGGGCGAACCTCTCTAGGGAGCTCACAGCTGGGGTACCACAGCAGAAAAGGCCCTCCTCCTGGTAGCTACCTGCCTCACTTCCTTTGGCAGGGTCTCACGGAGAAGGACCCCTGGAGATGATCTTAGGGTCCGGGCAGGTACATATTTTTGTAAACTGCCCAGAGAGCTTCAGCTATTGGGTGGTATAAAAATGCAATAAATAAATAAATACGGGAGGAGGTGATCCTTCAGATACCCTGTCCCCAAGCCATTTAGGGCTCTGAATGTAAACACACTGGCATCCGCTGCCCTGAGGCAGTGCCCTCACTATGCCCAATGATACAGCCAGACCTGAGTGTGTTTGTATGAATGTGTGTGAGTGCGTGTATATGTGTGCAAACGTCAGTGTGTGTCTAGTTCTGTGTGTGGAAGAGATGTGCATAAGCATACTGGACTGCAGCTTTAGAGTGCAATCCTAAAAAAAATCTACTCAGAAGTAAGCCCCATTAAGTTCAATGGGACTAAATCCCAAATAAGTTAGTATAGAATTGCAGCCTTAGATTCTGTGGGGTGGGGGAGTCAAGAACCTGGATGTAATCTTTTAAATTTTGTTAGGCCAAATTCCTAGCATCCATACTTCAGCAAGTATTCACTGCTGCAGATTAGCATTTCCTAGGGGTGGATGAAAATGGCAATTTCAATTTCTCACAGTTCTTCATTTTTCCAGTCTTAAATTGAGTTTTCTTCAACTTTTGAGAATTTATCCAAACTTAAGTTCAATTTGTCCCAAATGTTGCAGGTTGGGTTTTTTTAAGTCTGCATGCAGATTTTTTAGTATTTTTTTCTGCTCATTTCTCCTAATACATGCATAATATACACATTTTGTGCAAGCGATTTTCCTAACGTAATTTAGAAGGATAACCAACCAAGTTTTGGGCCATAGCTAGACCTAAGGTTTACCCCTGGATCGTCCAGGGGTCAAACCTGTTCATCTAGGTGACACACAGGGGATCCAGTGCTCAAGCAGGGGCGGACCCTGGATGATCCCAGGATAAACCTTAGGTCTAGCTGTGGCCTCAGTTTGCTTAGTAATTCAAAAGTATGAAATTACGTAAGTTTGCAATAAAATGTGAACTGAACTATTTTCTCCCCTGTCCCTAGCATTTCCAAGTTTGGATTTCAGAAAAGTTCTGCCAAATAGTCACAGGTGATCATTTATTTATTTATTTATTTTATTACATTTTTATATCGCCCAATAGCCGAAGCTCTCTGGGCGGTTCACAAAAATTAAAACCATAATAAAACAACCAACAGGTTAAAAGCACAAATACAAAATACAGTATGAAAAGCACAACCAGGATAAAAACCACGCAGCAAAATTGATATAAAATTAATATACAGAGTTAAAACAGTAACATTTAAATTTAAGTTAAAATTAAGTGTTAAAATACTGAGAGAATAAAAAGGTCTTCAGCTAGCGACGAAATGAGTACAGTGTAGGTGCCAGGCAGACCTCTCTGGGATGCTCATTCCACAACCAGGGTTCCACAGCGGAGAAATCATTTATGGAGTTCAGACCTTGGGTGAAGGGTTTTATGAACACTCTTCACTTTATTTGACCTTCTTAGGGGTTTGAATTACCTGATTGTATTTCCGGAAATAGAGGAATCTGCGGTGGGGTTGGGGTGGGGGAATTAATTTGTAAGTCTAGGCATCTGGATTCATGTCTCCAGGTTGTTCACACTGTCATTCTAATGCTCCAGAGTTTTCAGCATTTCTTCCAATTTTTATTGACAGCCAGTTGGGTTACTCAGCTGTGACAGAATCGCCCTGTGCTAAGAAAATTCAATAGTCCAGGCCAACCTGCAGATGTATCTAGCTTTTGATACCCACTCTGTGTCCAGCCACTACATTGTAAACTCTGCAGTTGTACTAAAGGCACACAAATCAATGTTAGGATCCTCACAGGCTTTTGTTCCAAACTATCTAGAAGGCGCTATGTTGAGGAAGTCTACATGAAAACAACGCCATGTCTGCATATAGGGAGACTGGTTGTGCACCACCAACCAGTCTCCCTATATGCAGACATGGCGTTTTTTTCATGCAGACTTCCTCAACATAGTGCCTTCTAAATATTTTGGATTTCAACTCCCATCAAATCCAGCTAGCTGGGAGTTGTAGTCCAAACATCTGGAGGATGTCAGGTTGGGGAAGGCATCTTTATAAGAACACAACAAGAGCCCTGCTGACTTGGATGTAGTTTTGGCCACTCCAGTATCCTGTCTCCCACTGTGGTCAGCCACATGCCTTCAGGAAGGCCATAGCTAGACCTAAGGTTTATCCCTGGATCGTCCAGGGGTCAAACCTGTTCATCTAGGTGACACACAGGTGATCCAGTGCTCAGGCAGGGGCGAACCCTGGATGATCCCAGGATAAACCTTAGGTCTAGCTGTGGCCGAAGTCCACCAAGAGAGCCTAAAGAAGGCAATAACAAGCCCCAGCAGCTAGTATTCAGTGACATATTGAACATGGATGTTCCATCCAGCTGTCATGGCCTATAGGGATAGTCTTGTATCCGTAGACATTGCCTTCTCCTTCTGAGGTCAGAGACAGTGCTCTGACCTCAGAAGGAGAAGTTAGCAATCCAACCCCCCCCCTCTCCTGCCCATTTGCAGCCGACATGGAAGGAACCATACCAGCTGCCATTTGAGCTTGGAAAATCAACCTCGGAGAGGGGGGAAAGAGGGAGTTTTGGTGGACGGGAAGGGGAGTAGACTGGAAAGGAGCTATCCTGAGGCCTCTCCAACCCCCTTCATTCCCCCCTCTGAAGCACCACCACAAAAAGTGCAGGGTTGGAAGACGTGATGAAGACATCCTTTGCCGCTACTGCCTCCCTGCCTTGGATGATCAGAAGCCTCCAAGTTCGTGGGCTTTTGATCATTGAGGGTGCAATTGAAAGGATTGTGCCTTAATAGTCATTTCACATATTAATTTATTTGCACACACCAGTTGCAGCGAACCATAGGATGCATGAAGAACATCCTTAAAAGAATGTAGTACATTGCTTTTAAATTGTGGACCCCTATATGGAGGATCCCACCAGTCTACAACTTGCTCCACGTGCTGCAAAAGGCTCTGTTGAAGCCTCTTGTTACCAGACACAGACGGTTCTCTAGTTATTACCTGTCTTCAGGGCTGCTGTTATTCCAGCATGGAGAGATGGATTGTGGAATATATGAAACCTGATCCAGATTAGCCTGTTTCAGACAGTCTCATGAACTGGTGTGTTTTGCTAACTCCTTCTCCGTTTGACTAAATCCATATCCCCTGTTTGTTTTTTTGGACGATGACTTCACATAAGTGGAAGATGTGATTCCTCTGGAGCAAGGCCAACTTACATCAGCAGAGAAAATCCCAGTCGTTACATTAGAAAGGTAGACAATATGCCCTCATGTCAAAGATACTAATAAAGCAAACACCCAGTGTGGTGGCAGACTGAACCTGAGCCAGCACTGCTGGGGAGTCGGGGATGATGGTGGAGTAGCAGGGGGGAGCACTCATGGGTGCAAAGAAAGCATTCCCAGACTTCTGAAAGCTGAGGCACACTTTTCCTCTGAATTAAAATTAGAGGCACATTTCAGTCATAACCCCAGAAAGTTTTATTTTATAATAAGAGTAGCCCATTCTCATCTGCTATATTTCTGTGGGAATTACTGTTCTGGACATATCTCCAGATCAGGGATGCATAGATCTGTCAATTTCAATTTCTCAATTTCACCTTGTTTCTGCATCACTTTGTTATTCTTTCCTTCCCCTTCAAAGTATGCATACAAATTGTGCACTTTTTAATAGGGAACCGATTCGATTTGGATCCTGATTCAGACCTTCTGAATTTGGCCTGATTTGCTTTGGATCATTTTGGAACTGGTCTGCGTTGCCTTGGATCTGAATCAGAATCAAGATTCGGATTTCTGAATTATTCAGATTTCTCATTTTCCCATAGTCTTGCATTGGAAAAAAGAAATGTCTATAACTTTTTCGTTTTTCATGATACAAACATGAAATTTGGAGACCTTACAGATGCTGTGAAGGTGCGCATGTCTGCCAAATTCCAGATAGATGGACGCAGTGGTACTCATGTAAACCACTGGTAAAATTTGCTTTTTTCAGAGAAAAATGGAGGAAACAGATGGAAGGAGGGGAAGGGTTGGAGCAAACACACTAAAGGTTAACAGTTAGAAGATTGTTTTTAAGTTTTTGTATATATTTTTTTTAAAAAAAGACAAGCAGAAAGAGAAATAGAGGCAATAGAAAATAGTGAGAGAAGGGGGAAAGCTCAAGAAAGATCCATGTGCCCCAGCAACAAACCTAAGCTAGCCAGCCCTAAACACCCTACTCCTACCTAGGCCACAGCTAGACCTAAGGTTTATCCTGGGATCATCCAGGGTTTGCCCCTGCCTGAGCACTGCATCCCTTGTGTGTCACCTAGATGAACAGGTTTGACCCCTGGACGATCCAGGGATAAACCTTAGGCCTAGCTATGGCCCAAGTCTAACTCACAATGAGCAAGAATGAAGGAAGCTTGATCTCCTGATTGTCCTTAAGCCCTCCTCCGCCATTGTGATTGGAGGCTTCTAACGAGAATTGGAAGATTTCAGGAGGATTGGGGGTTGGAGCTGTCACTTAACAATTTCCCCCTCCAAACTCCTTCCCCCTCCATAACCTAACAAAAAAAGTTGCAAGCACAGACAGGCTGTCTGCGCTTGAACAAAAGGTCTGAATCGATCTGAATTGATTCAGACTGGGCCAATTCACTTTGGCCTGATTCAGACCAGTTTCAATTCACTTTGGTTGTGCTTTGAGGCCCTCTGAATCTTCCTGATTCACCTTTGATTCGGATCCGAGGTGATGCACAGTTCTACTTTTTAATGTATGTTTCTCCTAATATAAGCATTTTCTACACCATTTTGCCTAATATATGCATTTTTGCCATACATTTCTTCTGATGTAATGCATTTTTATTTATGTATTTATTTTTAAATGATTTTTAGTCGTCTTTAAGAATGGAACCCTAAATCATTTCTGTAAGCTATTTTCATGACTATATATATTTTTGTGTGCACTTTCCCCTAATTTGGTCTTAGTATTTTATTTATTTACTTACAATATTTATATAACAATAATAAAGGTTCTCTGAGTAGTTTACAGTAACAATAAAAACCATACCAATAAAATAAGACAAATACATGAAATCGAAAACAAAACCAGAAAAGGCCAATAACTAGAGTAAGACCAGTGAGAGCGAATAACATGAGAACAAACAAAGCATCTAAAAAGCATAGAAATACTTTAAAATTGTGAGATTGAAAAGTCTGAGAAAATGAAAGACTCAACTATCTCCAGAAAGATTTTAATATAGGCATCAGATGAGTTTCTTTGGGAAGGCCATTCAGCAATTGTGGTGCTACCACAAGTAAGGCCCTCTCTGTAATAGCCATCCACCATAACTCATTTGGCAGGTACACCCAGTGAAGGGACTCAGAATATCTTCTTAAGGTCTGAGAAGGTATGGGTTTTTTTGGAAGAGGTGATCTTTCAGGTAGCCTGTTTCCAAGTGGTTTAAGGGTTTAAAACAGAGATGGGAACCAGATTGAGGTGGAGGCTGAATTGCCCTGCCCAACCAGGCCCATTGCAGGTTAGATGTTGGCATAATTGTCCTGTCCACTTTGCCTTTCTCCATGCTGAGCCAGGCCTAAAGTTCAGTGCCTCTCTCAGCATTGAGACACAGGGACTCGGTCAGTGCTGGGAGACAGGGCCATCTTAACAGCATTACAGGCCCCCGGGCAAAGCAGTACACTGGGCCCTGCCTACACAACCACTCACAGGAATAAAAATGTTAATTTATCGATAAAATAAACTTATATTTATTGGTACCTCCAACAAAATCAGTGTTTTGACATTAAAAAAAAACATGCTGTACAGCAAAGATTAATCAATACAAATGTTTGGACAATATAACATGACATAAATTATTTATGACATAAATTCTGGTCTGTGCATAAATTAGCATGGGGCCCCTATGCTCGTGGGGACCCCCGGACAACTGCCCAGTGTGCCCATGCATTAAGATGGCACTGCTGGGAGGAGCCACTTTTCCCCTCGCAGTCCCCTGCCCATGCTCGGAATTGTTCCAAAGAGCTGGGAAACCCTCTGGAGCAGATTTTAACATGGCACAGAAGCCTTACGGGGGGAGGAGAGAGATTTGCTAGCACAATATGGGGATTAACCCTAAGGAATACATTAAGTAAATAAATAAAATTAATATGAAAATGAAAATGAGCAGACTCAGGACTTTTCTACACCTGCCTTTCCCCCCGGGATCATCCCAGGAGCAGGCAGGGATGATCCCTCCATTTTCCTGGGATAGTCCTTAGGTGTAGAAAGGTAGGGTGACCATATTTGGGAAACCAAAAAAGAGGACACCTAGTGTGTGTGTGTGTGGGGGGGAAGCAGCTTTCTGAGTCCTGCAGAAAGTACGTTATTCCCCTGCCACCTTAAAGAACCTGATTGGAGTGGAGGAGGGGAAAGGATTTCATTCTGCACCACCACCATCCACTCCAATTGGGGCCTTTTCTATAATGTCCACGAATGACCCACTTTCCCCTTTAAGACCTCAATTGGAGCTTGGGGTGGGGGAATGATGTGCCTCAAGAAAGTATGTCACTCCCTCCTGCCATGCTAATAGCAGCCTTAAAGAGGAAGGTGTGTCATTCCTGGACATTATTGAAAATTATAGAAAATCCCCCCTGACACCATGGAAAGAACAAAAACCAGGACAAATCCGGGGAAATCCTGACAGTTGGTCACCCTAAGAAAGGGCCTCAGAGGAATGGCAAAGAGGAAAAGTTCTAGGAAGGAAAAAAAAATCACCACCCTAATGTACTCTTAAAAAAAAAAAAGCAAGCAAGCAAAACACTTTGCTATATAAATAGCATTAAAAAGTTGTCAAGATTTTCAACAGTCTGTATTACAAGTCTTTATAAGCATGAACATACACACACACACACACACACACACACACACAAAGAGAGAGAGAGAGAGAGAGAGAATCTTATTAGGAATTCAACCCCCCCTGTGTCTACTGAAATACTAACCTCTGCCTCAGCCAAACTGATATTTCAAGCTTTCCACTCTGAACTGGAACTTGGGAGTTTATGGCCTGGCCATGCCCTGATACATGACACATAGTAACATATACCTTGACTGAATCATTGAAATCAGACATGGAAAAGACCTATTAGGTCATCTTTTCCATCTCCCTGCCAATTTAGGATTGTTCTTAGCCAAAGGAGGATTATCTTCAAATACGTTGTCCAGTCTCCTTTGCAATGAGTCAGGCGAAGGGGCTTCCACCATTTCCCTTGGGGCACCATTCTGCAGCCTGATAGGCCGAGGGCTTTGGGGTTGCGTGCGGCTTTCCTTTTCCTTTTCTGGCAGCTGCATATAAGCTCACTCTCTGTTTAATTGAAAGGGTAGTCAAACCCGGGGATCCCCTGCCTGCCGTCTGACGTGGCACAGTCTTGGATGAGCCGTACCGTAGAGTCGGGGAGTGGTAACTGGCAGCAGTAGGCATGGAAACTATGCAGGCAAAAGGTCAAAGCAAGAGGTAGAAAAGAGGCCTCCTCTCTCCTATGCCCATGATGTACATCCCAGGAAGGATTGTCTCTTGTGATAAATACGCATGGACCTTATGATCGTCTTCAGTGGTCCTTCTCTAGGACCCTCTGCCAAAGGAAGTGAGGTGGGTGGTGACAAAGAAGAGGGGCTTTTCTCTTCGGGTAACCTGGTTGCAGGATGAGGTTCCCAGAGAAGCTTGCCAGGTGCCTACGTTGTGCTCTTTCAATGCCAGGTGAAGGTCTTTTTTATTTGCCCGGGCATTTTAGTTTTTCAGCTTCTGTCTTAAATCTGGTCTTGTATTTTAAGGCTTTGCGTTAATGCTGGCTTCCATTTGGTCATTATCTTCATTTCATACTCTAGTTTTTAAACTTTTAAACTTTTAGATTGTGTTTCATCATGTTGCATTTTAGGATTTTAATTGCTTTGAACCGCCCAGAGATCTTTGGCTATTGGGCTGCATAGAAATGTAATAAATAAATAAATAAATAAATAAATAACATTCCCTAATGAATGTCTATGAAAAACAAACAAACAAACAACAAACACCTAAGGAACTCTCCCATTGGCTCTAAACATTTGTTAGAGCCAATGGGAGAGCTAAACAATAAATGGGGAGCTTCACCCCTCTCCCACACTGGAGGCCTTCAAGAGGCAGCTGGACAGCCATCTGTCAGGGATGCTTTAAGGTGGATTCCTGCATTGAGCAGGGGTTTGGACTCGATGGCCTTATAGGCCCCTTCCAACTCTGCTATTCTATGATTCTATGACGCTCTGCTCCTTGTTTCGCCACCTTGAGAAGTGCAGTTTTGGGGGATATAAGACAGGGTCCTTTTGGTTGTGATGCCCAAAGAGTGGAACTCCCTCCCTATAGTGGTACAATTGGCCCATTCACATGGTGTTTGGATGACCGACCCTAAGGATTATCCCAGGCAAATGGAGGGGTCGTTCCTGCCTGCTCCCGGGATCCCTGTGTGTCATTTGGATGCACAAGGATGATCCTGAGATGATCCCGTGATATAGGCCTGGCCTAGCTATGGCCTATGATTCTAATTGCCCCATATCAGGGGCCAAGGTTTGTATGATAGTGGTTGGGTGGTTGGGAGAAATGGTTAGGAAGCTGCCTTGTCTAGATCATGGGCCCTCCAGATGTTGCTGGATTCCAACACTCAACAGCCCTAGCCAGCATAGCCAATGGCAAGGAATGACAGGAGTTGTAATCCAATAATATCTGGACTAAGGGTGCTGGAGATGGATTAAAATGAATTCGGATTTCTAAGAAGCTGACTTGCAGAATCCACTGTGGAATGGCCTCCCCAGGACACACAGCTCCATGAACTTCTGGATTTATTTATTTATTTACTTTCCCAAAAATTATGCAAATTCACTTGCAGGAAAATACGCACGTTTCTGCTGAGATGTATGCCATGCTGGAAAATATACGCTGGGGAAAATATCAGATGGAATGGGGGACAATACACTGTTATGTGCTAAGATTAATTATGTATATTGTTGCAAACTTCCTTTTAAAATTATTTCTGTATTTTTTTGCATAACAACAACAAAAAACCAAATCTGCCTGCGAATGGATGCTGGAACGGATGGCACGGCGCAATCTATGTTAACACAAGTGGGACGGATTTCACAAAATCCGGACAACTGTAATCTGGACAGCGCACACATTCATCATCCCTGATCACACCAACTGGTGGCAGTTCTCCTGGGTTTGGGGGCAGGGGGCCTCTGTCTCCAAGCACTTGGGGATGCCTGGGTTTGAATCTGGGATGTTTTGCATTGGAAGCATGTGGGCTTTTGCCGTGCCACAGCCCTCCTTCTCAGGCACTGTTTTCACTCCTGACATAAAATCCAGGCATGGATGGAAAGAGCTGCCCAAAGAGCTGTCCTGTCTTACAGCTCTTTAGTAAAGCTCACCATGTATTTGCAAACCATGCCTGCGATCCTGCAAGGGGAGGGGGTTTAAGCATGTGCACATCTGGCTGTTTCCTCCCCATTCCTCACTTTAGTGATCCCAACGCACCCTCTCCCATCCCCTCCTGGCCTGTTGGATCACGAAACAGCTTTTTAAACTTTATGTGCATCTATTAAAAATGGTCTGGCATTTGCAGAGGCAGGGCTGCTAAAGTGGGAACTGGAGGAAGAACGGTACCACGCTGTGGATTAGAATCGATGGCTTCAGTTTTTTTAAAAAAACATTTTTTAATGTGTTTTGTAGATATCAAGGAAGAGGTCAAGCAGGTTTTACAACGGACATTCCTGAACAGTATAATACTAATGACCTGCAGGATTCTGGCTCTTCTCTTCCTTCTTCCTCTGCCAAAATGCATTAAAAAGGAGCTCTAAAAGTCACCCTTTTAGTAGGTGGTATATTTTTAGAGAGCAGGAATGTCCTATTCATGAATAAGCGGAAAGGTGGATCAACGCTGTCAGGAATCATTTGCGGTAATATATTAAGATACGATCCCTGCTAGACAGTGTGGATGTGTATGGATTCAAAAGCAAGTCTTGGGTCTCCACCCAAATGTAATATTTTGATGTTGAAAAATGAACAACATTTTTCCACTTTCCCACATTTTTATAAAAGAGGAAAATAAATTTGCAAAAGTGCAAAGGGAAAAAGAAATACAAAGAGAAACGCTTATAAACAGCTGATTTTGAAATGTTCTGGTGGTTTTTTTTTAAAAAAAATGTTCAAAGGAATCCCATGTTCAATGCCAAAGGCATGCTTAGACAGAAGTCCTGCAACTCCCAGAATGCTAAACCTGCATATGATTGTGCCCTAAGAAAATCTACTTCCAGTTGACCAAGGCCTTTGCTAGACCTACCTTAAAAAGCGTGATGGAGGAGGGAAAAGCCCATGATGCAACTATTGCGGGCTGTCGCACTAGTCTATATGTCAGGTGTGACAAGCTCACGAAGAGAGCCATTGCGCCCACCATTTTTTTATTGTTTAAAGGGAGGATGCACATGAATGCTCGTGCGCACAGGTAACCTTTTTTTTAAAAAAAAAATGGTTTCCCTGCTCTCCCCACCCTGCCCCTGATGGGAGCAGTGCTCCTGGGGAGTGCTGCGCCCCATGCGTGTCTTCTCCTGGCTACACACGAGTAATTGCGTGGAGCTGGGAAAAGCCGTGGAACGGGCTACACGCTCATGTTCAGCCCGAGACTGTGGGGAAAATTGGGCTTAAAGGGGTAGGCTACATCCTGGAGCCAGGGAGGGTTGATCCCTCCCTGAGCCTGGGATCCCCTGTGTGTCATCTGGACGTACAGGGGTGATCTCGGGTATCAGCCCGGGATATAGCCTGGTCTAGCAAAGGCCCAAGCATCCAGGAGTGCCAAAATCCAAGCACACAGTAGCCATAGGTGCCCCCCTCAAAAAAAGTGGGGACTCTGGCAAACAGTACTTGGGATGAAGTGAAAGTTAGGAAGGACATTTCCCCCCATATTTGTCTCCTCAAAAATCCTTCTGGCTCCTACATTTAGCAAACACTTTTGCACCCCCAGCAATATTCTCACAGAAGGTTGCAAAAGTTAAACAAGACACTACAATCTTGTAAGTCTTGTCATTCAGCTGTCGTTTTTTGAGGAGCAATATGCAGAGGACATCTGCTTTTGTAGTGTTGTTACCTTTCAAGCTTCTCCGCAGAGGTCAATAACTCACTAACACCACCTCCTCACACAACTGACTGTGTGCTTAGGGTACATTAAACACATGTTTGAATCTTAGGCATGTTCCCAGCACTCTCGGACCATCTGTGTCGGACCGAAAACGATGCCATCAGTGCGATTTGATATACAGCATCCGCTCTTCTATAGTCACAGCTGGAGCTTTCCATGGCTTCAGGATGAAGCCGGGGAAAATGATGCTTCTTTAAATGGGTCAATCTCATCAATAAAAATTGATTTTAGGGTAGAATTTCCTCTAAGGTGGAATTCGTTTTCTCCATCACCATGTTGAATCAGGATGTATCACTGGCAAAAAAAATCTCCCCTGTATATGACCTGTTTACATCACCAGTGGTAATGCTGAATTTTGAAACGGGGAAGGCGGGTTCAAACTGCTGAGCCAAAGTGATGTAGTGGTGAAAGTACTGGACTGGAATTTGGGAAGTTTTGAGTCCTCACTGGGCCATGGAGCTCACTGGGTGGCTTTGGGCCAGTTACCTACCTCACAGGGTTGCTGTGAGGATAAAATGGAGAGGAGGAGAACCAGGTAAGCTACCTTGGGTTTGTTGCAAGAGGAAAAATGGGTGGGGGGATATAAATGCAACAATCATCATCACTTCTCCTGGTCTGATTCTTAATAGATTTGATTCTGCATTATCAGGATCAAGCCAATTAAAAATCAGCCACCAGCCTCCCTTTCCCCCAAACTTATCCGAGCAAAAGGCAGTAGGGAGAGTTTGCAGCACCAAAGGAGTTACATGTGCCATAAACTCAAATGCTTCCTTGGATCCATATAAGTTTCTTGCTTCATGACATCAATGGACATTGCCACATAAGTGTATGGCAGAGTCCATTGATGCTAAGAAGCAGCTTTTACCTCATTTTCCCACCTCAAGTGGATGCTGGTGCATATGCCAAAGCCCTCCTCAGCATTGTGAGCTCTTGCCTGGGTAAATTTGGGGAAAGGGAGCTGGTGGCGGGTGGCTGGGTTTCTTGATTATTTTATTAAATTTTATTATAAAATTTATAAACTGCTCCACATTGAAAGATATTGGAGCAGCATGCAATATATTAAAACACAAAATACAAAATGTTCCAGTAAAAGAAAATAGCTCAATAAAACAGTGGCTGGAATTTATTCATCAGGCAGGAAATGCTTGCCTGAAAAGAAAAGTCTTCACCAAATACCCAAAACAAGGTAGTGTTGATAGATGCCTGATGTCAGTTAAAAGGGCATTCCATTGGGTGAGAGCCACCACTTTAAAGGCCAAGTGCTGGTGGTTTCCAAGTAGATCTCCAACTCACGTGGGACCACCAGGAATGCTTCTTCAGAAGTCTCTTATTGGTGAGTCCACATGGCCCTGTGACTTTTCTGATGACAATATTGGGTGGAACACAATGGGATGTGATTCAAATTGGAATCAACTTAAAATGAACTGTTTTCTAATGCTCATTGAACATTTTTGAAAATACCCAGATCCATATGAGCTGAGTCCAAATCAGGCCAGGAGTTTGTACATTACTGAGGGCCACCTTGCTTGCGGTAACCAAGAACTACCTCTGTCTAGTGCAGATCATGGGATGCTCATGGATTCCTTCCCATGTCAAAAGATGAAAGGAGAAGTATCAACTCAGCTCCTTTCGATTGTCTTCAGTTGAACGTATTTAGGTGGGTAGTGGGATGGATTCATAAATATCAGAAGACAACAAAGCCCATTCCCTCTGCCCACACTAATGCACCGATGGAAGCAAGAAGAACCCACAATCCCATATTTGTTAAACTAAACTACATGAAAATGCAGATAAATGTTAGGAAAATAAAATACCTAGTATCAAAGCTGTTAAAACGTCTTCTCTCGAATGAGTACTCTTACAGCATGGCAATTCAGCATAGAGGAAAAGTGAAGGGGGGAAGTAGCAACAATGATACTAGTTTAAGTGCTGGATGCTCATATTACAAATGATACTAGTAATCTGGATTTCTCATTAGAGAACAATAGGGATGTGCTCCGCTCCGATTAGGAGCGTAGAAGCAGTAGCGGATTGGCCTGCTCCGCCTTACCCAGAGGCGGAGTAGGAGCGGACCGCGGACCCCCTAGAAGCAAGGCGAAGAGAAGCGACCATTTTTCGGAGCTCCGAGTTCAGTCGGAGCGCTCCGGTCGCCATCTTGAAAACATTTCGCCATAGGATTGCATTGCGGCAAATAATCGCGCATAACTACGTTGTTTTTGAAGCTATCGTTCTGGAAATTCTTGTGCACAGAGAGTCGTGGATGGGGGTCATTTTGAGACCACTCTCACCTCTCTGCGTGCTGTGGTTCACGTGCAATATTTTTTTAAAAATCGGGTCAACCGCGGGGCTCAAACTGCGTTTCGGCTTTTCGCCCATAGGATTGCATTGAGGGAAAGAATCGGGGATAACTGGGGGGGGGTTTAAGCTATCGTTCTGAAAATTCTTGTGCACAGAGAGTCGTGGATGGGGGTCATTTTGAGACCACTCTCAACTTTCTGCATCGTACGGGTCGCGGGCTAGAAGTTTTTTAAAAATAGGGTCAACCGCGGGGCTCCGTTTCGGCTTTTCGCCCATAGGATTGCATTGAGGGAAAGAATCGGGGATAACTGGGGGGGGGTTTAAGCTATCGTTCTGAAAATTCTTGTGCACAGAGAGTCGTGGATGGGGGTCATTTTGAGACCACTCTCAACTTTCTGCGTGCTGTGGTTCACGTGCAATATTTTTTTAAAAATCGGGGTTTGGGTTTTTTTTTTTTATTATTATTATTTTTTTGGAAGCGATGACAGGCACATTCAACTCCCAATCCTGATGAGAATTCATCTCCTCAGAAAGCATCCTCCTCCAATCCCAGCGTTGGAGGGGGGACTAAGGCAGACCCACCCTGAGAACTTTCTGTTTTGTGTCTCTTTGTGGGTTGGCGTTCGTGGAGGGAACACTTACTTAGCTAGTGCTCCTGCTTTGGAGATAGATTAATTTAATATAGGTTTAGTTTGGCGCGTGTGTGTGTTTGTTTGCTTCTTTCTGACTTGTAGCTTAGTTTGCCCTGTGTTTTCCCCTTACTTTGATTTAATATAAACTTTATTTTTGAATTTTGGAGTGTGTGGTTGGGTTGGTTGCCCCCCCCCTTCCCTGTATTAAAGCCTGACTGTTCTGCTTTTGTGAAAGCTTTCTTTTGAAAGCATACACACACTTTTTGTCCCATTTCCCTACATTTATATTCTTAAACATATTTTATTATATTCTTTCACATAGTCCATTAGTATATATTCTCATACATATTATATTAGTATTCATATTTTGTTCTTCTTATAGTAGTGGTTGGTTCTTTTTCCCCCTCCCCTCTCTTAAATCCTGATTGTGTTTCCTTCTATCTTCTATATACCAAATATACCAAAAAAATTGGATTCTCTTTTTCTTCTCTGTGTAACTTCGACGGAGTGGGCTGCTTTTGTCAAGTTCAACAGGCAGCCACAGATTGAGCATTTTGGGGAAAGCATACGCACACCATTTCCCTATTCTTAAACATATTATTATTATATTCTTTGACATAGTCTTAGTAGTCTATTAGTATACATTCTCATACATATTAGTAGTAGTATTCATATTTTGTTCTTCTTATAGTAGTGGTTGTCCCATTTCTTGTCCCATTTCCCTACATTTATTAGTAATATTCTAAAACATATTATTATATTCTTGTAGATATTCTTAGTAGTATATTCTCATACATATTAGTAGTAGTATATTTTATTGTTCTTGTCCCATTTCCCTACATTTAAACATATTATATTCTTCTTATACATATTCTTAGTAGTACCTTATACATAGTATTAGTAGTATTAATATTTTGTTAGTCATCATGAAAAGAGAAAGCAGGCGTGCTGAAAGCAGCAAGGCTCAGTCTGCCAGCAGGGCTTCCTCTCCTCCTGTGAAACTCAAACGGGCAACTCCTTGGCTGACTGCTCCAAAACAGAAGCAGGACAAGCAGCAGGCAGAGCCACTCTCTTCTGCAACTTGTGCCCGGCGTTCTCTTTTTGAGGGTGGGAATGGGAAAAGTGCCCGTTTGCAAGAGGCACGTGGCAGCAGTGCCATTAGAGGAGGAGGAGTATCCCCAACTCCTTCATTCTCCTTTCAGCCCACGAGCCCGCTGATGGACCTAGACGAGGTCCTCAGCACAGTGGAGGGGGGGGAGGAGGAGGAGGCGGTGGGCCTCCAGGATGTGGGGGCTGAGGAGGAGCAGCAGCAGGCCGAGGCTCTCTCCCCAGTCTCATCCCACACCCCTGTTTCTGTGGCAACACCAGAGAGCTCAGGCGGGCAATTGGTGGTGTCACCACAGAAACGAAAGACAAGCATCGTGTGGGACCACTTTGAGTTGGGAGCGGATCCCCGCTTTGCTGTCTGTCGCCACTGCAAACTCAGCCTAAGCAGGGGTTCATCGACAGGGCATTATGGAACCAGCAGCATGAAGATGCATCTTCATAGGCAGCACCAGGCGATCTTGCTGGGGAAAGAGGCGGGCAAGGCGACTGGTTCCAGGGGAAAGCCGAAGGCTGCTGCTGGCACTGCCACTCTAAGCTCTCCATCTCCCATCCCCACAAGGGTTAGGCAGGCAACCCTGCAGGACATGGGGTGGGGGAAGTATTGACCCACAAGATGGCGTTTTCCAATGCCCACCCAGGGTGCTACTGTGTTGGGGCATCTGCCGGGACTGACTCCTCCCCAATACTAGATCTATGACATGTCACTCTGCCTGCCCCTCTGCTAGCCTGTCCTCCTCGGTGACCGACTCGCTGGGATGGTTTGCGTTTGCAATGCGTGACTAACTGCAATGCTGGCTTAGAAACCAGCCATCACTTCCTTGTGCCCCCAGAAATGCCCGCAGCCTGCCTGCCTGCCTGCCCGCCTCCCCCGGGGTGCTGCTGTGGTGGGGCATCTGCCAGGACTGACTCCTCGCCTACTCTGCCTGCCTCTCTGCCCGCCTGGTGCCTGGTTTGCTCCCAATCGTCCTCCTCTGTGCCCCTCAAGGCGTAACTGCTGGCTTAGAAAGAAACAACCAGCCATCTTTGCCTCACTTTGCGCCCACTTATGGGTTGGTTTGCTATGCGTTAGTGCTCAAGCCATCCTTGCGGCACTACAATGCATGCTGCCTGCCTGCTTTCCATTGATGGTGCTATATAAATAAATAATAATAATAATAATAATTCTCCCCTTCCCGCCTTGCAGCGATGGTGTATGTGTCTTGCTTTGACTAAGGGGAGAAGTCCTTCCTGCGCTCACTTAGACTTTATCAAATTCAATAATCCCTTTTTCAAATGTGCCAGAAGATTTAGGGTTATCTCGTGGCATGTTGGGATTGCCTTGGAACTGGCCCCATTGAGCTGTCTGCAATTGCAACTTTAAATCCCTGACATACTGGAGTGTTCAAATTTCAAAAGTTCCCCTAACATCAGGGGATGATGGGATTGCCTTGAAACTTGGTGTCCATGGGGACACATGGGTAAGCTGTCATGGGACCAAAGGATAGGTTTCTAACGTGCAAATTGACGTAGTTGTAGAATGGGACTTGATTTGGGGTGAGTTAAAAAGTTTAAGCCGCGCCAAAAATCAGGGGATGATGGGATTTGCTTGCAACTTGGCGTGCATGTGGACACATGGATAAGCTCTCCTGGTGCCGAGTTTGAGGTTTCTAACATGCAAATTGACGGAGCTATCCCAAGGGGTGTGAATGGGGTGCCCGATTTTCATAAATTCCCCAAAAATCAGGGGATGATGGGATTGCCTTGAAACTTGGCGTGCATGTGGACACGTGGATAAGCTATCATGGTGCTGAGTTTGAGGTTTCTAACGTGCAAATTGACGTAGTTGTAGAATGGGACAATTTGGGGTGAGTTAAGCCATGCCAAAAATCAGGGGATGATGGGATTTGCTTGCAACTTGGCGTGCATGTGGACACATGGATAAGCTCTCCTGGTGCCGAGTTTGAGGTTTCTAACATGCAAATTGACGGAGCTATCCCAAGGGGTGTGAATGGGGTGCCCGATTTTCATAAATTCCCCAAAAATCAGGGGATGATGGGATTGCCTTGAAACTTGGCGTGCATGTGGACACGTGGATAAGCTATCATGGTGCTGAGTTTGAGGTTTCTAACGTGCAAATTGACGGAGCTATCTAAAGGGGTGTGAATTAGGGTTATGGGAGGTGCGTTAGAGGGTAGAGCCGCGCCAAAAATCAGGGGATGATGGGATTTGCTTGCAACTTGGCGTGCATGTGGACACATGGATAAGCTGCCCTGGTGCCGAGTTTGAGGTTTGTAACATGCAAATTGACGGAGCTATCCCAAGGGGTGTGAATGGGGTGCCCGATTTTCAAAAATTCGCCAAAAATCAGGGGATGATGGGATTGCCTTGAAACTTGGCGTGTGTGTGTATACGCCCATGAGGTGTCATGGTGCCAAACGTGAGGTTTCTAACTTCAACGGAAAAAAAGTTGTTTACTTTTTTAGCTTTCAATGCAAGCCTATGGGGGGGCAAAAACGGAGCTCCGGATCCGATCCGGAGCTCCGGGCGGAGCGGAGCGGAAGTGGGCGGAGCGGGGGCGGGGCGGAGCGACCCGCTCCGAAAAATGGCGGATCTGCAAGTGAAGCGGAGCGGGGGGTCCGTGCACACCCCTAGAGAACAACTGCCAAACTCAGCCTACTGCCAAGGATGATTTAACTATTTGCAGCATCAAACTGATCTCGTATGGGAAGAGAGAACCCTAACTGCAGTTTTCAGTAGGTTGGGAATGAAAAATGAAAATGAGAGGCAGCATGTGAAGCCACACATATGGTAAGGTCATTATTTTCGCCATTAACAAATGTTCTCCACTGGGGCTGTGCTCCGCTTCGCTTCAGAGCATAGAAGCAATAACGAGGCGACCTGCTCCGCCGCCGACAAAGGCGGAGACGAAGCGGTTGGGGGGGCTGAGGATCGAGGCGAAGAGGATCGAGACCAAGCGGATCCTTCGCCTTAATCCGGAGCTCTGAAAAAAGGTAAGTGGGGGCTTACTTGGTGCTGCCGCAGTCCTTGTGGTGACAGCAGCAGAGCCAGGTAAGGGGGCAGGGGGGAAGGGTCTTACCTGAGTCTGTTGTGTTCCGGCTTCACCTGAGCCCGAAGACTCAAACCGGAAGACCAGGCCGCAACCACGGCCTGCCCTTCCGCTTTGAGCCTCGGGCTCAGGTGAAGCTGCTGCCAGAACATGATGGACGCAGGTAAGGGGGGAGGAGGGAGGAGGCCTTACCTTGCGCCACCACCACCGCAGTCCATACGGCGATGGCAGTGGAGCCAGCGAAGGGGGAAGGGGGCATAGTCTGCGGCCTGGTCTTCTGGTTTGAGTCCTTGGGCTCAGTTGAAGCAGCCGCCGGAACGCAACAGACACAGGTAAGGGGGGAGGAGGGAGGGGGGCTTACCTGCCGCTGCCGCTTCAGAGTTCCGATTCGGATCTGGCGCTCCGCAGCAGAGCGGAGCGGACCATAGGCGGACCGATGCAGGGTGGAGTGGACCCGATCCATAATTTGCGGATCGGGTGCGGAGCGGATCGGGGGGCCCGTACACAGCCCTATTCTCCATGCTTTGCGCATGTCTGTGTACATGCACGTGTGTTAATCCGGAAAAGATGGGAGTGTTGAAGGTGGGGGAATCTGTTAATATGGATGGAAGGGTGCAACTGATGCTGGATGTGGTTGCACTCCCTCTAAAGAGTCGGGTATACAGTTTGGGAGTTCTACCAGACTTGGCACTATACAGGCACAGGTTGCATTGGTGGCCATTGCTTTGGCTGGCTCACTAGTCCTCAGTAACAGGTACAGTAGAATATATCACCTGGCCTACTCAATTCTCAGGTACTATCCACTGTGCACAGCAGTCACACTGCCTGAGGCAACATAGGAGGCACACTTTTGTCACAAACAGCAAACCAATACAATGTGAAGGGCTGACATACATTCCTAAACAGCAAGGGATTAGGAATGTATAGGTTTTTTTAAAACTGCTCCATCTGTGTTTCGTGGATTGTCAAATGTCTTTTGTTCCAGCATATCTTTGTTGAAGGGTTTTTTAAAACTAGAATTTCATTCTACTTGTGCTAATGTGCTAGTGTGCATTTGTGCAAATGTGCTAATCTGCATTAGTCAACCACCTCCCCCAAAAGTGCAGGTCTACAGTCTGCAAGTTGCAAGTCTATGGAATCCGCATGACCCAGAAAAGGTTGGGCCACGGTGGAAACCGCAGGTCTGATTCATATAGAAACCCAAACTCATTTTGAATCCATTAGGGATTTCTTTGACATGCCTACTAGGAAACCCTGCTGAGGACCCTGATTGTCCATGCTTTCCCAGTGCATGCCCATTGCATGTTTAGGAGTGAAGAGCTTCCCACCGCACTTGATTCGTTTGTTGTACGTAACAGTTGTGGGAAAGGTCATTGTAATACTTACATGAACAACAGATGAAATGCATTGGGGTGGAATCAGATTTGTGCTGGTTCAGCTGTACTGATAGAAGTGGACTTCCCCGCCCTCTCCTCCCCATGGCAGCCCCTCCAGCCCTCTGAGATGCTACACAGAGCACGTAAACCACCCAGAGAGCTTCGACTGTGGGGTGGTATATAAATTAAATAAATAAATAATAGGAGACCTTGCTGAATGAGTGAGCTGTGCTGTGCCAGAGACCCACAAAAATTGGACAGAGAGAACTCCTGCAAGTGGAATCCGACCTCTTGTGGAAGGCAGACCCTGAATCCAACCCATTGGCCCTGTTCAGATGAAACGCTAAGCCACGGTGGCGAAACATTTTGAGCTAAACATTATGGCTTAGTGTGTTGTGGGAACCATTGCTAACCATAGTGGCTACATAACCCCGGTTTAAACACACTCACTAACCATTTGCTGCAAAAGGGTTAGTGGCCTAACCATGGCTTAGTGTGTTGTCTGAACAGGCCCTTTGTAGAGCTGCCTGAATGTGGACAGCTGTAACCCTTTATCTAACAGAGAACAAAAGGGTTACATGAGGAGGGGAGGATTTGTTCCAAACTGGGAATTGTTGATTATATCAAGGTAAGATTTCAGCATTATCAGTATGAGCGGAACATATGAGCTCTCGCTGTAAACTTTTCATTAACAGGAAGAACTATAGCTCTATACATATGACTGTAACCTCTTGTTTGAAAATTTTCCTTCTGCAAGCTGAATGGATATGTATGCGGCAACTACTCCTGTAAAACGCCATGGAAACAATTTGTTATTTATAGTTTATGATTAATGCTTTTTACATTGATGAAGCCTAGTCGGTGCCAAGGCTCCATCAAGGGATTTAAGATTGCTTAATGCCCAAAGTGTTGCTTACACAGAATCTGAAAGAAAGAAAGAAAAACCGAGGAGGCAAACAAGTGTTTAAATCAGTTGTACAAAGCTGAGCTAGCATTTAGATGTATTTAGATTGTGCGCTACTTAGCAGCAGTAAATCAACTGGGCTCTTTAGTTTGCACTGATTACATTTGCAAGGTTACGCTGAGATGTCTTATTGAAAGGCTCATTGTGGCAATGACCCTTTCGCTCATAGATGTGTTTCAAGATTTCAGGCTATATTTTCCACCAGTGCTGTTAACTAGTCATTTCTATGCCTGGGGCAGGCTCTTAATTCTCTGCTTTCACCCATGGGAAATTTAAGGATAATTGTGGGCTTTTAAAGGAACTGGTGCTGCATTTCAAAGTCCTGACTCCATCAACAGACTACGCCTGCACAGAAGATGCTATGCGAAAAAGGGCTGGGTCCTGATTTTCAATTTATTCTTCCCCCACCAGCTGAATGTGCTTTACTGTGTTAGGCTGCAGGCACAGAGCCAACATGAAGTTCTCAGACAGCTTCTTGGTTGCCTTCCCTAACCCTCTGAGCTTTCATGCTGAAAACATGTTTGATTATTCCCCACTCAAAAGAAAACATTAGCCAATTTTACATTACCGTATTTCTTCGATTGTAAGACGCCATCGATTGTAAGATGCACACTAATTTCAGTACCACCAACAGAAAAAACAACAACCCTAAGACACACCCGCAATTCTAAGACGCACCCCATTTTTAGAGATGTTTATATGAGAAAAAAGTGTGTCTTAGAATCAAAGAAATAAGGTATTTTAATAGCTATATGATGCCTATTTTATGCTCCTTGGACAGATGTACCCAGAGCAGATACCCCTGTCACTCTATATTACTGTAAAATGTGAATAACAAAACAATGTTTAATGTTGTGGAGGGGAGCAATCAGTTGAACAGCAAGGGATATGAGTTACTCTTTATACATTAAACTGCTGTTTTTAACCTTTAAAGCCTTACATGGTTATTTGAAGGACCCCTTTCTCCTGTGCCGGCCTACTCATATTCTGAGATCAATAGGGGCCCTTCTCACCTGCCCAGGTCCAAGGGCAGTTTGGCAGGTGAGTACAAGGGAGAGGGCCTTTTCTGTGGTGGCCCACTCCTCTAGAATCAACTTCCATCAGGGATTCATCAGGCCCCTTCTTTCCAGGTATTCAGGAAGGCTCTTAAATCCCACTTGTTTTCACTAGCCTTTTCAATCAATCAATCATCAGTTTATTGTGCCTACCGAAGGCCATGACAAATACATCCATAGAAAAGCATACAACTATAAAAGTACACAACAGTTTAAAATAACCAAGAGAGCCATACAGACAAGCTTAAATTTACTATGACTAAAGCTCTCATTTCGCTCAGCACTTTGAGTCTCCGTGGCAGTTTATAGCAATTTTATCAAGTTCTCTCTTCCTAATCTTTTTCGCTGCCAGTGCGAACAGGGCCACTTTATGAGTGACATAACTGTTGGTATCACTAAGGAGGAAGAGAACTGTTTCTGCTTGGGCATTCATGCCTCCATATGTCAGCAGCGGTTTCAGGAGTCTCTCTCTTGGGTCCCTATACAGAGGGCAAGTTAACATATAGTGTACTATGTCTTCCACTTGTTGTTGACCACAGATACATAATCTTGATTCAAATGGTACCTTGTGGTAGCGTCCATCCAGCACTGCAGTTGGCATCACTTGATACCTCAATTCAATGAAAGCATTTCTCAGGGGCAGTGGCCTCAATTTGGACAGATAACATGCTCTATAGTGTTCTGTTTTTAGAAGAGGGAACCACCGAGAGAATTTAGAATTTTTAATAAGTTGTAGGTCCCTCCTGGAATCTACCCCAAAACACCAATCCCTTAGTTGCTTCTTATCCATGCTTAGAGCAAACTTCAATTCAGGGAGATGATAACTATACAGGAGCTTTTGGGATATTGCCGTCCAATTACAATTGTTATCCATTTCTAGAAAACACTTAGTAGGAAGATGCTCATTTTGCAAGATGGCGATTCGTTTAAAATATTTTAGCTGCGCACTCTCAATTCTTGCCCTAACTGAAGGACTACCAGCTTCTGTGCGCAAAAAAGCTGCAGGGGTACCAGATGGAAGAGAGAAAAGTTTTCGAAGGAAGTTGTTCTGCACAATCTCCAAGGCTTCGATCGTGGTGTTGTCAGATCCCCAGATTTCAGACCCATAAAGCAGCTGCGTTATTACTTTGGTGTTAAAGATTTTTAGGGCAGGTTCGATCAACTGTCCCCCTTTATTATAATAAAACTTCATTAGAGCCCCTATAGTTTTTTGTGCTTTCAATTTTGCTGCCTCCCTATGCCCTTTCCACGAGAGGGACTCACTGAAGAGAATGCCCAGATATCTAAATGAGCGACCCTGGTCAATGACCTGTTGGTCCAAAGTCCATTTGAGTGTAGGTTTGCGGCTGCCGAAGACCATTATCTTTGTCTTAGTATAGTTTATTGCCAGGTCACTAGCCTTTTCATAATCAGTAAGCTACAGTTTTTATGTGTGTGTGTTTTATAGTGTCCTTATAGTGTTTTATTGACTATTTATTTATCAATTTCCCATTTATTTTGTATATTGCTTTTATCTTGAATGTTGTCTTGAGCAGGTTTTACTACTGAATGCAACCTAAAATCATTTAAAAGAAACAAATACAACAAAGGGGTAGGTAATCTTTTGGGCTCACAGGGATATCTGGAAATTTGAGAAACTGTCCTGGGCTCAATCATAAAATGACTGCCTTGGGTGGGCATGGCTAGTCATTTCACAGGGAATGTTGCCTGGTTAGAACATGAGAAAAGCCATGTTGGATCAGACTGAGGGTCATCTAGTCCAGGACTCTATTCACACAGTGGCCAACCAGCTGTCGACCAGGGACCCACAAGCAGGACACAGGTGCAACAGCACCCTCCCACCCATGTTCTCCAGCAACTGGTGTATATAGGCTTACTCCCTCTGATACCTGGGGTAGAACATAGCTATGAAGACTAGTAGCCAGGAATTTATCCAACCCCCTTTTAAAACTATCCATCACTACATCTTGCGGTAGTGAATTCCATAGTTTTACTATGCACTGTGTGAAGAAGTCCTTCGTTTTATCTGTCCTGAATCTCCCACCAATCAGCTTCATGGGATGACCCCGGGTTCTAGTATTTTGAGAGAGGGAGAAAAATGTCTCCATATCCACATTCTCCATACCATGCATAATTTTGTACATCTCTACAGGCTTTTCCCTTAGCCCCCTTTCTTTCCAAGCTAAACAATCCCAGATGTTGAAACCTTCCCTCATAGGGAACATGCTCCAACCCTTGATCATTTTAGTTGCACTTTTCTGCACTTTCCCCAGCCCTGCAATATCACCACACCTTTTTTTAGGTGTGGTGATCAGAACTGCACACAGTATTCTAAGGGCATGGCTAGACGAGGGAGGTGGAGGGGGATGATATCGCAATATAAGGATTGAGAGATCCTCCTCCACAGTCTACCCGTGGCGCGCAACATCCTGGGAGGAAGAGGACGTCACACCTGCAATTTTGTTTTTTGTTTTTAATCAAAAAAGAGTGCAGGAGCGCTCCATCTGAAAAGCTCCACCCTCCCACTCCCCCACCCCACCCCAGATGGGCACAGAGCTCCTCAGGAGCTCTGCGCCCTGTACCCGGTTCCTGGCTCATTGCAGTTACTCACGAGGAGCCAGGACGAAACTAGGACAGCAGGCCACACATCCTGCAGTCTCGGGATCATCCCGAGACTGCGGGAAAAGTCAGGATTAAAGGGTAGGGCGATATCCCGGGGAAAGGAAGGGATCATCCCTCCCTGCTCCAGGGATCCCCTGCACATCATGTGGATGCACAGGGATGATCCCGGGGTGATCCCCTGGATATCGCCCCATCTAGACATGCCCTAAGTGTGGTCACACCATAGACTTGTATAAAGTTAGTATGATACTGGCAATTTTATTCTCAGTTCTAAAATGTACAACATTTTGATTGCCTGTGTTTTGAAATGTACATGTTGAGAATCAGGTAGCTGTTTTAAATTTGAGAATGGTTTTGTTGCAAAAAAATAATAATCCTTTGTCCCTATGGTTAATTAGTTTCTCCCTCAAGTTGCAGACCAGTGCGTGCAACTGTGAACTGACTGCATGGTTCCCCCCTCCCCCCCAAAAAAATAATGATAGAGTGGTGGAAAATTTTCATGAAATGATTGACTCTGGGAGTGAAATTTGGAAAGTGGTATTGGTTGTCATCTCATCTGCCTGATCAGTAATACACTGTCACATGGTGTCATTGGTCTGCTCATTCTCCACCTCCAGGAAATAGGATTTAATGGCAGGCCACAAGAAGAATAGCTATTCATCATCAGGGAAGAGAGAGAGAGAGAGATCAAGTGTTTCTATAGCTCAAAAGCATATGGAACTTCATGCCAAGCTCCTCAAAGCATTCTTTGAGTTTCTCAATTTTAAGGGTGCTCTGGGACAACTCAACATACCCTTTATGAACAAGAGCCTCCACATCATATTTGATCTTTAAACAGGCATGTCTGGCAGCATTGTAGAGCACACAGCAATAGCACTTTGCCCTGGCAAGAGAACTCTTGTGTGTTTTCAGTAACTGAAATACAGACTTCTTTGCTGCATAATTTACAGTGCCTTTGGCCATTGCTAGACCAGGCTATATCCCAGGCTGATACCCGGGATCGCCCCTGTGCATCCAGATGACACACAGGGGATCCCGGGCTCAGGGAGCGATCAACCCTTCCTGGCCCCGGAATACAGCCTACCCCTGTCAGCCTGATTTTTCCCACAGTCTTGGGCTGACCCCGAGACCATGAGCGTGTAGCCCGTTCCGCAGCTTTTCCCGGCTCCGCGCAATTACTCGCACGTAGCCAGCAGAAGCTGTGCCCATTGGGGGCAGGGTGGGGGGAGCGGGGAAATGAATTTAATGTTAAAAAAAAACCCTTACCTGTGCGCACAACCGTTCGTGTGCATTGTCCCTTTAAGAGTGGGGAAAATGGTGGACGCGACAGCTCTCTTCTTGAGCTCGTCACATCTGACGTCTAGACTGGAGCAACATCCTGTGATACTAGCATCGCAGGATCTCCCCTCCTCTCCCCCGGATTTTAAGGTAGGTCTAGCAATGGCCTTTGACTGTTACTGAAGCAACTGCGTTTTCAATAGATAACCCAAGGTCAATTGAAGCACTAAGGAGGCTGCCACCGATGGCAAGAGCCCCCTCTGATGGTAACTCATAAACATCTAGCCTATTGGGACTGGTGGGTTTCAGTATGGGGAGGGGGTCCCTGTTAGCAGAGTAAAGGGGCCCTTATAGTCTAGTTGTTTTCTCCTTATCCTCCCCTCCTGCAGAGTATATGGAGGGAGCAATCCTATGCCCCCTGGACATCATCTGAGGGGTGGGTGGGTCATAGAATTGTTTGGACTCTGCCCTCTGAGGTCAGAGAAAGTGCTCCGATCTTGGAAAGGGGAGTAAGATCCAAAACACCTCTTTTGCCTCCTTTCAGCTGGTGTGAGAAGAACCACACTCGTTGTCCTCCGAGGTCCTAAAATAGTGGGGGCAAATCATAGTTCTTGGGGGAGTGCATTCCATAATTTGATGTCAATATATTTGTAAACTGCCTACAGAGCTTCAGTTATTGGGTGGTATAGAAATCTAATAAATGAAACGAACATGGGAAAAAGCCCTTTCATGTTTGCCCAATAAGTGGGCCTCTGTGGGTAATGGCACCCTCAAAAGTCCTCGCCTGCAGATCTTAATGCCCAGGCAGATTCATAGTTGGACAGGCAGTCCCTTAGATAGATTCTAAGCCATTTAGGGCTCCTAAAGGAACTGTCTTCAAATTTTGTTTATAGTTTGGTTTGGGCATTCTGGGGGTTAAATTTCATTGCTTGTATTTGCTAAAACCAAAAGGGCAAGCAGCCAAAAGAACAGTTGAAGGCACTAAGTCTGTAGAACAAGGTTTAGCAGATGGTTAGCAAGATAAGGAACTGAAAATACAAGTTTATTTGACATCATGGTGCTGAAAGATCTTTAGTTTTCCAAGAAGTGGATCCATTCCGGCAAGATGCAGAGGCTGTTGCAAAACCGGTGCAGATGTCAGCAAAAAGAATTTTGGACAAAGGCAAGCCCTCCTGATTGGTCAAAGATACAAGTGAACAGGCTAGCTTTAACATATAAAATGTTGAGGTTAAAAGAGCAGTTTTGGTAGAGGAAGGCTGAAATAGAAAGATTGAAAGGAAAAAAGAGACAAAGTCAGAGTGCTGCTAGAGAAAAGCTGAATATTTTGGAAAACTGAGAATACTGACAGTAAAATGTTGCTTGGATTAACTTGGAAAAAAGAGCCACAGTGTAGTTAGGAATAACTGGATCTGTTCACCTGGTTATTTTCTTATTCTTTTGCTCAGATGTTGAAGCTTTTTCCTAATGTTAACACTTTTCCCATTTTGTTGTTTAAACTTTGTAGTCTCTTTTCTTTTGAGTTTATTTATTTATTCTCTTCATATCCTGCCTTTCTACCAAATATTGGCACACATGGTGACTTACAAATGCAATTTAAAATAATTCAAAACAATCTAACATATTAAAATATAATGACAACATAGCAGAATAAAAACAGCACCTAACCCACAAACTCACTTACAGGTCAATGGCCTTCTTGAATAAAGCAGTCTTTGTCTGCTATTGGAAGGAGAGCAGACAGGGTGTGTATCTAGCCTGCCTTGGGAGGGAGTTCCACAGTGTGGGAGTGGTGACTGAAAAGACACTCTGTCACATTGTCATGAAACCCACCTCTCATGGTGGCAGTGCCAAAAGAAGGGCCTCTCCAGAAGGTCCTAAGGACCAGGCAGGCTTGTATGGGAGATGGCAGTCTTTCAGGTAGCTTGGTCCCAAGCCATATAGGGCTTTATAGGTCATAAGCAGCACTTAGAATTCTGCCCAGAAAGAGACCACACGTACACCTTCAACCCACATGACCTACACACAAGAGATTTGCCTGGTGGCACTAGAAAGGGCATTGGAAGTGAAGTGTACATGGGAGTGTGGTATTCTATCAGGCTTCATGAATCAGAGTGTAGCTGGTCCCATAACGAGATTTTAAAGGTAAAAACCACCCCCTTGAATTGTACCCAGAAAGCAATTGGCCACTAGTGCAGGTCTTTCAAGACAGCCGTGATATGGATACAATATTATGACAATTCATTTTGCACCAACTGAAGCTTCAGGGTAACCCTACGTAAAGTGCATTGCAAGAGTCTAAATGTGATGTAAACAAGACATGGATAACTGTTGCCAAGTCAGGTAGATTTAGGAAGGGTTGCAGCTGGGGCATCAAGCATAATTATGCAAACAATTGATGAATAATATAAATGTGTTTATTTGGGATAATTACCTCCATCTGCTTCCATATTAGTTCTTCTTGTTTGAATCTTAGAGAAGATGATACAGGGAATTGTAGAAAAAAACATTCCATCCTGAGCTTTCACCTGCAATCTGAAGTGGTACAACTTTGGCATAGATTTACCACTTCAGTAAGAACTGAAGTGGTGGCTGAAGTTATGTCAAAAGCATTTCCTGTTGTCTACTGAACTCATTACTTTAACGAGGGGAACTTCCCCATCCCTTGTTCTAAAGAGGCCTGCGGTGTTAAAGCAATCTTGGAAATACGGTGAACATTTTCTCACATGAAGGCATATATGTGTCTAAGGCAGACTTTTTATGGATATGTTTGCATTCCAAATCTTTCCAAATATAAATGGTGAGCCACAGCACAAAAACAAACAAACTACTGGACAGAAATGAAAATGAAATAAAATAGGAGAACGCATATTTACTTTTATTTTTAAGCATCCAATTCAGAACGTTTCATTAATATCTCATTGTCATGTTGTCATATTTACTTTCCATGTTTTGAGAGAGAGAGAGAGAGAGACTAAAGATCCAACAGCTGTGCATGCATATACTCCACATGTAACAAGATGCCCTGTGTTTGTAAATTCCTTTTATTGTTCCATTATTTCTTAAATCAATGCACCAGATTTACAGCTGCTAAAGCACAGATAATACTTTGAAATAAGCAATTCAGTTATTCTGATAATATCCTTCTCGATGAGAATCACAGCAGCATATCGCTTGACATATTTCCTCTGCCAGTGGGCTGTTCATTATCCAAAAACAGTTTTACTCGTTTTCCTTCTCTCTGCCCCACTGCCATGTGCAAACTATATGCTGTCAAAGCTGGTTATGCCATTGGCAAGGACTGGACCTATGGGTAAATGCAGGAACATTTATGAAGCTAACATTATCCTGGAACAAGCAAGGAGAGATTAGTCTCATGTTACATGCCATGCTATGGCTTTACTTTAATCATGTTTTAAACACTACATATTCAGCTTACATGGCTGGCTCAAGATTTGTTTTCAAAATTAGCTGTGAAAAAACAGACAATATCGAGTCCCTTTCTCTGCAAAAATCATGGTGTTCTAGAAAAACATATCATTTCCACCAATTTCCAAAATATCTCTCTCTTTCTAGGAGGTATTCTGTAGCTTAGGGCCCTGAGATTTGAGTCTGTTGTTGGCTTTGCAGCTGTCCCCTACAACCACTGCACCAGTGGTACAGGGCTCATGTGGTGCAGTTGGCAATTGGCTCCTTCCATGAAGCGCCATTTTGCATCTAGCTCCACCGCTCCCCTTTCCTCAGCTATTCTACATCTAACTCCAGTTACTGGACCTTGCGGTTCAGGTAAAAAGCAAAGTACATCCTGCAAGTGAAATCTGCCGAGGCTTTCTGTAGAACTGGCATAGGTGTGTGCAAGGTGTGTGCCGGGTGTGCCCAGGCACACCCTAATGTCTCAAGCAATAAGCATCTCCTCAAACCTCTCCACACCTTCAATGTCCCTCCCAGAGTCAGACAAGCTGTCAGACAGGCATCAGTGTCTACAGTGTTTAATAAATAAATGAATAAAAATAAATTATGTCCTTTATGACTGAGTCTTCAATAAATGTTCACCTTTAAAAAAAATCCCTGGGTGCACACCCTAATGAAATGTGCTGCGCACGCCTATAAGAACTGGGCTCCTTAAAAGTTCGCTCAGGTCCTTTACTCCTTGCTTTCTAGGGCTGTGTGAAGATTTTCTCTCTGGAAAGCATTTGGGAATGGGGCACACTGAGCATGTCTAGACGGGCCATATCCTGTGGATCGTCCCTGGATCATCCCTATGCGTCCACATGATGCACAGGGGATCCTGGGAGCAGGGAGGGAAGATCTCTGCATTTCCCTGGGATATTGCCCTACACTTTTGTCCCAGTTTTCCCCGCAGTCCCAGGATGATCCCGAGACTGCAGGACGTGTGGGCGGCCGTCCCGGCTCCTCGCTCCTGAAGAGCTCCGTGCCCACTGGGGGTGGGAGGAGCAGGAGCAGGGTTTTTTTGGTTTTTTTAAACCCTACCTTTTCGGTGGAGTGCTCTTGCACTCATTTTCAATTAAAAAACAAAACAAAACCCCCAAATGATGGGCACAACGTCCTCTTCATCCCGGGACGTCGCACACCATGTGTAGACTAAGCAGGGAGGATCTCGCAATCACCATATCGCAAGATCCTCCCCCCTCCACCGGTAGGCCTGTATTTATTTATTTATTTATTTAGAATATTTATATACCGCTCCTCATTGAAAAAAATTCGGAGCGGTGTACAAGGTAAAATGAAAATAAAAACAGAATAAAACAGTTAAAACAAAATTTAAAAAGAAGCAAAAAACAACAACAACACAGAAATCCAAGGCTGCATGTTAAAGAAAGGCTTCTTGGAATAAAGATGTTTTCAGGAGGCACTGAAAAGAGTACAAGGTTGGAGCCTGTCTGACCTCCAGAGGCAGGGAATTCCACAGGAGGGGCACCACCACGCTGAAGGCTCTTCCCCTGGTGGATTCCAATCGGAGGATGGATCTATGTGGAGCCACCAGGAGCAGGCCCTCGGATGACCTCAGTGACCGGGCAGGTTGGTAAGGGAGAAGGCGCTCTCTCAGGTACATGGTTGTATATGTACATACATATATACATATACATATTGTATGTATATGTACATACCCCGTACATGCTCACTGAAATATATGTGATGCATTTGGGCCTGCTATTTGTTGTAACTTTGCCGGCATATTGTTAAAAGGCACCCTGCCTTCATTTATTCATTTGGCTGTGGTTTCTAATATTACGATTGATTATCTTTGATATGGGGTTGGCTCCGTGCTACGCTTTCAGAGGCAGGCAAAAACTTCTTTGTTCCAGCAGGCTTTTGGAACTACTCTGGACCTGTGTTAATGTATTGGATTTTACCTCCCTCCCTTTTAATCTGTTACTGTTTTAAAAAAATTAACATGTTTTTAATTTTACTTCCAGTTTAATTCTATGTTAACTTTTGTAAATTTATATTTATATGTTTTAACTGTACATGTTGTAATCTTGTAAACTGCCTTGAGTCCCAGTACTGGGGAAAAGGCAGGATATAAATAAATATCAGCATCATCAGCATCCTCTGAGCATTTTAACGCAGACTCGCTAGTGCCCACTCATGTTTTTTCATGCGTCCTTTAGATGCTGCCATCCGCCTCCTGTGTGCCTCCCGCTTCTTCTTTCCTTTTTTCAGTTACAAAATGGACTCCTTTTAATCTGACCTTTTTTTTTTTAGGAAACGGAATGTGCCGCCATTTCCTGCTGTGTGCAGGAAAAGCGGCACGATAAAAACACCCCCTGAATGTGTTAGTTTGCCTTTGTTTACTTCCGCTTTCTTCTCTGGGAAGAAAGAAGAAGTATTGTGGGACAGGAGCGGGGGTGGAGAAACATGGTAGGGAACCGTGATTTCCTCCATCTGATGATGCTCTATGTTAGAATATATATATATATACACACACACACACACACACACACCTTTTTATTAGCTGTCTCAAGTACTTCTGCTTGTTTGTAAAAGAAAAAGGTGGAATATAAATATTTTAAACTAAATTCTGATGGTGGCTTTGTACTAGCAGAAAGCACCTTAATTTGTACTTGGTGAGAGAATCAATTTTCAACAGTCCCCCTTACCCACTATATTTTTACATACTTGCACCTCCAATAGCTGCTCTTAAGGGTGGGAGCACCTGCTAGAACAGTATAGGGCATGGCAAAGAGGGCTGCAGTATGGGTCAAACTACACCTGCTGTTAATTTTGTAGCCTGATCGTTTTCTTTACTTTAGTGTAACTGTGTGTGGCCCAGATTCAGGTCAGGACCAGCACACATACCTGTTTTCCTTCCTCCCCATCTCTTTCCCTCCCAGAATTCCCCTCCCCAACAAACACACACATAGAAAGGGATTTTAAAAAAAGGAGGGAAAGGCTTCCATTGATTCCAAGTAAGAGGAATTGGTGAAAATTGAGTGCCTAATCTTATATAAGCAGAAGTACTTTCCACTAGCGCAAAGCCACGAATACATACAATCCTTGCTCTTTACCTTTCTGTTCATGCATCTAATGAAGTAGGCTCTTGCCAAGAAAGCTTAGACCACACGTAATACTAGCAGTTCACAAATGTTCACTTGGCTTACTCGCCAACCATTATTTCTGGTTGCTACTAGCAGTCCCCAGGCATATGCAGAGGGCCTGAGAAAAAGGCAGGCTCACCTCTCATTTGTGTGGGGTATGGAGAAGTCAAGACACAGGCCACAGCTAGACCTAAAGTTTATCCTGGGATCATCCAGGGTTCGCCCCTGCCTGAGTACTGGATCCCCTGTGTGTCACCTAGATGAACAGGTTTGACGCCTGGATAATCCAGGGATAAACCTTAGGTCTAGCTATGGGAGTCTCTTTCCTGCTGCTTACAAGGAACTTCTTCTGTTTCTTACCTGCTAGAAAACTGCAGGTGAAATTAGACACACAAACCCCCCAGAGTCAGGGGGTCAGATTTCCTGCTTGCCAGAGGCCTGGGTGCACTCTCCCTGATGAACTTGCGCGTGAATTTATGGATACCTGCACAAGCCATTAATGAGCATTTAAAAAGCCACCACAGGATTCTGTTTTGTTTAAGTCTACCAAGCAGCCTCCCAAAGGTCTAAATGGCACTGATCCTAATATATTAAGAAGAGGTCTAAATATAATTAAATTTAGGATGACCATATGGAAAGGAGGACAGGGCTTCTGTATCTTTAACAGTTGCGTAGAAAAGGGAATTTCAGCAAGTGACATTTCTACGCATGCAGCACCTGGTGAAATTCCCTCTCCATCACAACAGTTAAAGCTGCAGGAGCCCTATCCTCTGTTGTATTTAGTCAAGAGGGCAGGGATCCTGCAGCTTTAACTGTTGTGATCAAGAGGGAATTTCACCAGGTGCTGCATGCCTACAAATGACACCTGCTGAAATTCCCTTTTCTATGCAACTGTTAAAGACACAGGAGCCCTGTCCTCCTTTCCATATAGTCACCCTATGAAATACAACTAAGGGTGTAATCCTATGGGGGTGGCTGTAAGCCTTGAACCCAGAGACTTATGGCCATCCAATGCAGAGTGGGAGGAGTGGGGAAGGCTGTCTATCTGAATCATCAGAGATGGGGAGGGAAGGAAGTTCACAATAGCTTGTATCCCCACTTCTCTAGTCCCCTACCCTACCGTCCCCCCCCCCATGGGAATGCCCCCTTTCCGTCCTCTCTGAGGTTGCCTCTGCAACATTGGAGAAGCAGGTGGCACAGTTCTCTCCATGATGGCTGTGAGGGGGAGGGGAGCTTGGATCTCTGGGTCCAAGGTCAGAGTGCTGCCTGACCTCAGATCCAGGAATATGAAGTATCCTGTGTCGTCGTCGTCCCCCCCAACTCCATCTAGGAGCCATAGGATTGCTCTCTATATCTGTGGACTTGGGGTATGAGAGAATTTTTATAGTGGACAGTTAGCCTATGAGAATTGCTTTTCCCAATAGGAAGAGGAACAAAGCAATGGTTACACACACACACACACACACACACACACACACACACACACAAACATGCCCACCCACGAAATCCAATTGCAGTACTGGCCTGGCATATTTTCATTCCTACAAAGGAGTTGCAATGAAATCCCCCCACCCACCCCCAGTGAGTTTAAAATAGTCTCCACTGCAATATGTCATCTGATTAAGCCGTTAAAGATGATTTTGTTTTGTTTGCACTGCATTAGAAGAATCATGATGACGCAGCCTCATGGAATGCAAACCACGCCACTGAATTGCAAATCAAATAGAAATATGCCTTTCATCTTAATTATAGGCTGGACAGGGGAATGCATGATATTCTCTCATATGTATGAGATGAAGGAAACTTTCCCAGGGTATTTTTCTTGTACATATCTCACTCTTATTTGGTAAAAGGGGGGGGGGAGAAGGAAAAATGTACCCATGTGACACGGTACTGTTTAACTTCCCATAAGATTTTTTAAAATAATAGTAATAATAATAATAATAATAATAATAATAATAATAATAATAATAATAATAATAATGTAGGAAATGTTTGTTTCAGCAGTGCCAGAAAAAGTTGGACATGAAGTGGCATAGTAGAAGTTACAGCAATGCTATTTCACCCCCCTGGAAGGTTGTTTTATCTTTTTCTCCTGCTGGGGCTTTCTTACAATATTTATTAAAAATATAAAACTGTCCCAGGATAGGGAAGGAAGCATAGCTCGGGTGGCTGAGCATAGTCTCTGCCTGCAGAAGACCAAGCCTTGCATTCCACCCCTGCCATGCCCAGTTAAAAGGATCTAGAGGGAAATACCCTCTTTCTACCTGAGACCCTGGATAGCCAATGCCAGTCAGCAGAGACAATACTGGGCTAGAGGGACAAAGGCCATGGCTAGACCAGGCCTATATCCCGGGATCATCCTTGTGCATAGGGATGACACACAAATGACACACAGGGGATCCCGGGAGCAGGCAGGGACGACCCCTCCATTTGCCTGGGATAATCCTTAGGTCTAGCTAAGGCCAAATACTCCAACTTGGTATGAGGCAATTTCCTACGAACCTAGTATACACTAGTGGCTCCAATGTCAGTGGGGTGGTGAATCCGCTTTGGGTTTCAGTTGGAACCGGTCAAAATTTGGTTCCAAGTTTTTTCACCTTAGCTTCTTGAGGGTTCGGGCTGATTCTGACTGAAGCCCTTAATGGATTCACTGTCCCACTGACTTTGGAGCCACCTGGGCTCCCCTGTGCCTCTTCCTCAACCCCTCCCAAACCATTTATTCTGTACGTTCTCTCTGGTGCCCACCTTTTTCTCTCCCATGTCACAGGACTCTCACACATGCACATGCCTTAAGAATGCTTATAGCCTATTTACTTTCTTGTCCTTGCTTTTCAAAAACATTGCTCTCAAGAAATGAGGACTGGGTGGAAGGGGTAGTGTTGGCTTTGCCTCCTCTTCCATCCTGGAGAGAGCATGAGGTGTGTGATGGTCACATGGTGAATTCAATGGGACCTTGCTTTGGGTAAACATGCATCAGATCATGCTGTAAGCAAGTCTCCCTCCATGTGGTGCAAGGCCTTAAATAGGCTGGCCCCACTCTTGTTCTCGGGAGACGTGGTTTCTGCATCTTGTGAGATATTGGTTTTGAAACCTAGCAATGGCTGGGACCCACCCCCCCTTCACATACACACACAGCCATGGTGATGTGCCACTGCTCAGTGCTGTCCCCACCCAATATGTCCCCGCCTCCTCTGCCACCATACCCCCCCATCATTGCACCCATTCCATCATACTGGTACAGCACACCCTTCTTTTCTATGTGCCTTTATTACCTTTATTCTAATTTGATTTCTAACCTACCAGCCATTTCAAATATCACATTTAAAACCAATGCCAGGTAAAACAAAACAAAACATCAACGCACTATAACAGCCACTAAGACATAAAATACTGTGAAGGACATGAACTAAACTCACCCTGCGCCATCTTAAACATGGGCATTAAAAGCCTACCCAGAAAAGGCCATAAAGGGGCTTCAGGAAGAATCGTGTGTGGGAAATAAGGTCGTAGAGCTAAATGCAGTTAAAGTCTTGTTTGCCCGTATCATTTCCACATACTTGCAAGCCAGCAAATGGATCATAACATCCAAGTCACTCATAACTGAAATTCAAGGAAATGGAACAGACCCATTACTGAAAATAAGTCAGTCTGAAATGAAGCAATAATCATAAAGTGCCAGGTTATGAAAAATAGAGCCATAGGAAATGGGAAGGAAATAATTAGAAAGTGTGTTATATTTTGCCTTTTGCTGCTATGATTATATTAACAGGTTATTTTCTCTCTCTCTCTCTCTCTCTCTCTAAGAGCACAGTCAGCTAGATGAGGGAGAAAGTCTCAGCCGTGCAATGGCAATTCATCTGAGAAGGCATTTTGACGCTCGGCCACAAACAGCGGCCTGTGATGCAATCTGCAAACGCAGCTGGAACTTAGGTGTAATAATGCATAGTAAATCTGGAGGGTCAACCTATCTGTTGGAAAGGGCAGGAAAATATACTGTTGATTCAGGGATGTGGTTAGTACTTCTGGTAGAGGCTGAACGACAGTGATTTATAATTTCAAATTCCTTTTCACACTTGTGCGAGAAACTGAACCAAACAAAATACAGACTCTTTGAATGTTGGACAGGATGTACGGTTTGCAAGGGACCCCTGCACGCTGACCAACAGAATGACACTTTAACAACATGGTACTTGGATAATGTAAAATAACCACTTTTCCAGGCAGGGGAGATAAAAATGGTTTCGTAGTGATAGAACAAGACCAGGTGCCAGATGATGATCAGAACTACATCAACTGCTGGCTAATTGCATTGTGGGAAGTTGCTAGATCGGACATGCAAAAGTTCAGATGCCTAGTCACCGAAATCTAAAAAAAAACTAGGTTTTTTTTTAAAAAAATAGTTGTATTTATGTAATTCAATATTAAAAACACATGCTACACAATCCAATTTAAACGAACATTTACAGAACTGACAAAGAATGGAAACAGTCTATTGTGTTCATCCCTACTTCAGTAGGAAATTGGGTAAGTAAGGAAGAAAAGAACAGATGCTCACCCATGGCACCCTAGGGATGGACAAATTTGTCAATTTCAACGTCTGGTTTTTCATTTTACTAATTTTAAGTTCAGTTCATCTCAAACATTGAGAATTTCTCCAGCCTTAAGTTTCGTTTGTCTGAAAAATTGAGATTTTTTTAAAAAAGAAGTGTTTGAATGAAGATTCATAAGCCTTTTTTGTGCACATTTCTCCTAATATATGCATTTCTGTATGCAGTTTTGCCGAATATGAATATTTTGTGCAAGCCATATTCCTAACAGAATACATTTACAACATGCTCTCTAATAGACACATTCTTGTGTGCATTTTTTAATTGGAGAATTCTATTACAAAATTCAGAAAAGTCTAAATTCCTACTGATAATTGAGTTCGCAGAATGGTTTGAAGTGCAGGATTGGGTATGTTTGTATTTAAACGCCGACCGAACTAATCTGTCCCCAGTTTCTACAAATATTACTGAAGAAATGTGCTGGTCGTGGCAACAATATTATTTATTGATTTAAAACATTTGTATCCCGCCCTATATCACTAGGATCTCAGGGCAGCGTACAGATAAAATCATACAATATAAAACAATAAATACACACAGCTAAAAACCAATTAAACCATGAATCAAGTTAAAACCAGTATATTATTTAAAAGCAATAAAACAATTAAAACATTAAAAATATTATGGCACTCCTGCCTCTATGTTGCTTGCCACATGCTCTGCTGTGCTGTGAGAGATGGAGCAGCAAATGGCACCCCTCCCCACATGCAAATACAACATGAAAACCATGTGTATAGTGTACACAGTATTCCAAGCATGGCTGTGCCATAGGTTTGTCTGGGGATTATGAGATTGACAATTTTATTTTTGATTCCTTTCCTAAAAATTCCAGTGGAGGCTGGTGGCTCTGATATTAGTTAGGCAGGGGATCTGTTCTGGGTTTCAGTCAGAACCAATCAGAACTCTAAAGGGGCTCTCCAATGTGCCAGCAACCTCCACTGAATAATTCCCAACATAGATTTTGCCTTTTTTGACAGCAGCCACACATTGGCTCACCTTTCTCAAGCAAAAGTGAAACAACGTAACTTGCCAAAGCAGCAGGTGGTAGTAATTGGAGGTAGGAGGGAGCTCTGGTTCACTACCTAGGCTGTCTGTCCAGCTGGACCATCTCCA
Source organism: Elgaria multicarinata webbii (assembly GCF_023053635.1). Taxonomy (NCBI): domain Eukaryota; kingdom Metazoa; phylum Chordata; class Lepidosauria; order Squamata; family Anguidae; genus Elgaria; species Elgaria multicarinata. The sequence continues at coordinate 35,756,560 of NC_086174.1, forward strand.
GAAGCTGAAATAATGCTTCAGTACATAATTTCAACTTCTGGTGTCGGCCAGGCCAGTGAGGGGCTTTCCTGGAAATGGTCTACTGCTAGTCCTTCCTCCACAATAGGAAGAGTTTAGGGTGACCACGTACAAATAATCATAAAAGAGGAAATGTATCATACGCAAAGAAGAGGGTAGTGGTTTGTATAACACTTGAATTTGATAATGTATATGTATAGATGCAAATTTAATTTAAACAGCAAATTTCACCATAGTGTGAAAGATTATGGCTAGGGGTAGTATGCAATGGTAGTCCTATGTAGAGGAGACCCATTGAAAAGAATGGGACTTAAATTAGTCATGACTAACTGAAGTCCCCATTCATTTCAATGGATCTACTCTAAGTAGAACTAACATTGGATATTACCCTAGTGTTCTGTGTGCCTGCCTGTTCAGTTTCCTGTTGATGGGCATCAGTTCTGATGTGTATCTTTAAATTGGAAGTGGGCAGGACAACCCTACAAATGGAGGATGTCTCCAAATAGAAGATAGTCTTCTGGTAGCCATTCAAGTGGAGGAGTGTCCTCTGGGCCATCCTAGGAGTAGCTTGCAACGGGGAGGGGAGCTGGCAGGAGTTGTCATTTAAATTTGTGCCCTGTTTTGAGTCATGGGTCTGGATTGACACAAGAGGAGGTCACAATTTTATTTTTTGGTGTGGGATTGCATTATGAACCCTCCCCCCAATTTGTGTGCTTGCACCATACTCATCAGGGAGCACATGGGGGGCACTAGCAGTCTTGCAACAGGCGGTGTGCACACATACAAAAGCACCATTTAAGGCCACCCTGATTTGCATGATTTTTATAGGCGGCGTGGTTATGCAATTCACAATTCCAATTACTACAGTCCAGACATCTCAGTAGCCAGAGAACTAAATGGAGCTCCTCATGTACATTGGAGTACATAGTATAATTTAAACAGAAATAGAGCAAATCTCACCACTTCTAATATGTGGAGCTGAGATACGTTTGAACTGGTGGTGTTCCTACTGTGTTTTCTGTTTGTCATTTTAATGATTATTTTGTTTTTCCAAATTCTGTTGTAGATTTTTTGGGAGGTGGGGTATTGGGGATTTTGCTTTCCATGGGTTGATATAGAGGAAGACAGCTTAGAAATACAGTAAATAAATTAATATTTATAAACTTTATTTCTGAAACACACACACCAAGCAGTATCCAGTGCTGGCAATCCACCAGCTGTAAAAATATTGTGCTAGCGGGAATGACCATTAGCATAACAGGAAAGTAGTGCTTGCTCATGCAACAGAAGAAAATACCTTAAACTACTATTTCTGGAATAGGACAAGTCAGTGCCCCTCCTTTCTGTAACCTCTGTGGACTTGTCCCATATGGGAAATGGTAGTTTGGGGTCATTGCCGGTTGTGCTAGCAAGTGCTCCTATCCTGTTGTGCTAGTGGCTGTTCCTGCTAGTGCAGCTGTAGTACTGGATACTGCCCAAAGCACTCAGAGTTATATTCCACATAACAGTAACAAACAAAACAAAACAAAACAAATAAATAAAATAAACAAAAAAAAATAACAAATATTAAATTACTTAACGTAGTATAAAAACTAAAGAATAAAACAGCAGGACCAATCAATAGTTACCAGGTACCAATCAAAATGGAGGATAATGAGGACCCCTCTACATTCCCCTATCATGGCTCAGCTATCTAAGAACATCTGAGAGTGTAAGTCTCAACAGAGATCAAGAAATCCAGAAAAAGCATATTTTTCATCCTAGATAGAGTTAAAGAAACCCAGTTCTCCTTACTTACTGCACTGGAGAAGTGCTCTTAGAAAATTTATGAGTGAATAATAAATCTCAGAGATGCAATACCATGGGAACATACAACCCCCCTCCATAGTTGAGTCGATGCCATAGATAACAACGGAATGGTGTGTGCCACTTCCTTATACATGCTTAATTTGCTTTTTATAGCCTGTTTACTAAAAAAATCTCCTTATAGGCCCCAAGTTCTTCAGCCTTGATGTCACCATATGAACTTTAAGGATGCCTATGACTCATTTTTGTTATGCTGCCTGCTTTCCTAGTGGATTCCATTCTGCCACCATGCCATCGGAATGCTCTCATCTCTTATCAGGCAGTTCCAAGAATGCTGATGTACAGCAATTATTATTTGACTCTCTAAACCTCTTCTGGTCTCCAAGCGTGGATATTCTTTTGGCTGCAGTCAACACCAGTTAACCTGAGAGATAGGGCAAGCTCAGTTCAATTTTCAGCAGCCTTTAATTCTAATGGGAGATGTTGAAATCGTTTCATTGTCTGTAACTCCTGGGGGATTTAGATGATGAGTATTTTGAACAAAAGTTGTCGACACGTATAGGCAGTTAACAGAGGCTGTTCTTTTTTAATGAATAGGTGAATAAACAGCATTCTTATCAGAGACAAGGTACCCCCAGAACGGCATGCTTTGGATTATGTTTATTCAATATTGTACGTTGTACGATCTCAGGAGCAACTGTTTAAAAGCCTTCTTCTTAAGGTGCCTTCTCCTATCAGAGGTTAGCTATCATTACAGATATTTTTGTTTTGATGTCACTGCTCTAAATAATTTTATAGAAATAGAGCTATACCATTCCCTCAAGTTTTTTCTTTTTTAACCATGATGCCCATCTTATTCCCACTGAATTTTTTCTTCTTCAATTTTCCCTTGTATAATAAGTTGGAGTGTTGTGTATTTTTCTCCTCGGATAATACGATCAAGATATTGTAATTTTCTTCTTTTGATGGTATTTATTATTAGTTCCATTTGCTTTCTTACCCTATGTAGTATGTCGTCATTTGTTGCGTGGTCAGTCCATGGTATCTTCAACGTAAAAGCCACATTTAAAAGCCAGAACTCAATACTCTCTCTGAGTTTAAGAGAGCCATAAAGACTAGTCTCTTCCGGCAGGCCTACCCAGATGAATTTTAAACCTAAGAATTTGAAGATGTCCTGGTTGCTAATTTAATATTGTATTGTTTTTATATGCTCTTCTAAACAGTTTTATGTATTATATTCTATTTAATGTTGTTCTCTGCCTCGATCCAGAGGGAGAAGCAAGTAAGAAAAATTATATTATTATTATTATTATTATTATTATTATTATTATTATTATTATTATTATTATTTCCCAGCAAAAATGAAAACAATATATACTTTACCTACTAAATGGACTTTCACAATTGCAACCCAAACTCGAGAACCTTGCTGGCAGTAAGAATAACTTTGAATGGGCAGCTGGACATGAATCTGGAACTCTAGAAGTACAATCAAGGTATGACCGGCTCAGGAAAAAGAGAGCTGACAAGACCTCCATGGACCAGGCAGATAGATATGGGTCCAGGAACTCAGAAGAAGACAGGAAAACCTCTGGTGGTGGGTGGGGGCAGGGGAGGGATCGGCTGTCAGGGCTGAGCCATAGGTAGGCTGTCAGAGATGACCTGGGAGCTAGGAGTTGAGCCAAATGGCCAGAGCCAAGAAACCAACCCAGGGAGTATGAGCAGAAGAATCTAGAGAAGCACTGCCTTGATGTTCAGGCAACATACCAGCCCAAACAAGAAGTATTTTATAGCTATCCAGGAGGGCACAACTGCAAGCTTGGCTGGGCAAGGGCAATCCAGAACCTGAAAGCAATTGAAGATACTGTGAGCCACAGCTCAGATAGCTCACCAACCCCTCCCCAGCCTGGTGCTGTAAAGAGGAGCACTGGGTGCCACGGCTGCTGCTAGGGTGGCCATGTGTCCTACTTTATAGAGGGCAGTCCTCTTTTTGAAGGGCTGACCAGTCCGAATTTGCTTTAAAGATAAAGACATATAAGAAGGGAGAGCCCAGGGGCCTTGAAGTTGCTCATCAACAAGGAGCACCTAGAAAAGCAGAGTCACACAGGTCACCTGGTTATGGTTTTCTCCATTGTGGTTGAGATGTATTGTACGGATATTGAAAATTGTAATTGTTCTTTCTACGTTTGCATATACTCATAGAAAGTAGCATGTGCAAATCACATGCAAATCTGTGTCCTCTTCTGTTTACTTTTTGGTAACGGGGAAGTGGGCACTCCAACTGCTACCACCACCGCCACTAGATTCATTATCCTCATTGCCTGTGGCCTTCAATTCTAGTGGTGTACACCATGGGCAGAGCCCAGGAACTTTGAGAATAATGAAGATAATGGCAGCTGCAACCATTTTCCTATTTTTCCTATCAGCAGATTTCTAGTTTCTTCAATGCATTTCACCAGTCTGTCTTGAGAAGGCGGGATATAATGCATTTTTACAGTAGTTGGCTTCAACCAAAACATCAGGGAAGGAACGGACACCTGGAATTGTGTTTTACTGTTTTTGTGTGTGTGTGTTTTTAAAAAGAAGTAATTGGAAATAGCAATACAACAAATAAGAAAAATCACAGCCATTGAATGCAGCTGCCAGAAGTGAATAGTTGATTATGTTTAACGTAGTGAGCAACATCTCAGTCCTTGTGCGACAAACAGTGTCGAAAATCTGGCTGCCTTTTTGAAAAGAAAGTTCACTTTTGCTAATAGGCAAACACTTCCAGCAAGCTGAAGAGGGGGTCCATGTACTGCATCAGATAAAGTGGGTGGACTTTGACTAGTGAGGTGTGGGTTCAAATCCAAATCCCACTCATGAAGCCATTCTTGAATCAACCACCATCTCTCAGCCTAATTATAAAATGGGAATAATAATAATAATAATAATAATAATAATAATAATAATAATAGTATTTCTAACCCACCTTTCTGTTCTGATCAAGGCGGGGAACAACAGCAAGTATAAAATACATAGAATATTAATCAAAATACAGTATACATTGTTAAAACTTCCTAAAACATCCTAAAAACATCCTAAAAGCATCCTAAAATTCCACTGGATAGGCCTGCCGGAAGAGATCAGTCTTTATAGCTTTCTTAAATGCTAAAAGACTGTTAAGTTAATGAATCTCCTCCGGCAGGCCATTCCACAGTCTGGGAGCAGCAGAGGGAAAGGGCCTCTGGGTAATCACTGTCAGCCTAGTTTTGGCTGGAACCCAAACTCCTTGGAGGAAAGATGGGAAGCAGGTGCACTGGGCAAATACGATGAAAGGGATTTGCTTATCAAATGTGAAGCAGTAAAACGTGGCCGTATATCTGAGGCACAGGAGGGGTGAAACGGTGCCAACCCTGCAACGAACGCAGCAGGAAATGGTCAGTTTTCACCTAATACAGCATAGTGTTGTGCAGATGGCCATGCCCACTCCTTCACAGATGGGAGGCCTCTCCCGCACATTGCTGCTCCTGGATGTCCGCCCAAAGTGATTTGGCTGCCACACACAGAATTGTTGTTGCAGGTCTCCTCCCACCGACCAGCACAAGACCTGGAACTGTGAGAGAGAAAGGGAAAGTGTTGCATTTTCTCAACTGGAATCCGTCTGTCTCTCTCCCACATACCTCCCATTGTTAGATGGAAAAATAAACAGTTAAAAGTTAGGCCCGGTTGCAATTTCAGATTGAATTCGATTTCATTGGGATGCTAACTTGAGAGTCTCTTGAGGTCTGCTGATGAAACAGGCTTGGCACCATTTTCCATTTTAGAACTTCAACATGCATTTTGCTGCCAAGATCTCTGCTTCAGTGTAGTTTTAGCAGTTCCCTACGATGCTCAAAGACAAAATGAAGGAAAAATCTGGAGGAGAGGGGATAAGGTATGCTATGATTTCAGTACAAGATCTTCACCCCCATTCTGACCTCTCAGGTCCCTTCCATTTCTATGGGCCACATCTGATGTGATTCGGTGCTTGACCGGAATGGTGACCAGACCGACACTGAGATCTGAGGGGAGGAGCAAGTCCAGGCCAGTGCAACCAGGGTCAAGTAGCTCACAAGTCTGAACCACAAATAGACCCCCAAACACAAAAGAGTCAAGATCATGGAGTGTAGAAGCAAGGTATTATTAGGGGGAACAGAAACTGGAGTTGATTTCTGAAAAGACCAAGTAAAGGTATGAGCAAGGAGGATTAGGATGTGGATCAGTAAAGAGAGAAAGATGGGATGGGACAGGTGTAGAAGGAGAAGAGATAAAATAAATATTATGTCCAGGCAAGGAGTCAGCAGCATTGGAGGAGCAGTCCAAGCAATCTGTTGCCGAAAGAAGAGGGGGGTTGTAGTTTAGTAGTAGAGAGCGTGAAAGTCCAATCTGTCTCAGGGTCCTTGGCATCTTCACGTAGCAAGTGATGCAAGAGTCCTCTGCCAATGAACTGCCGCTAGTCAGAGTAGACAATACTGGCTAGATGGACAAAGAGTCTGACCTCATGTATGGTAGTTTCACGTATGTCACACTTAAAAGGACATGTAGAGTTGGAAAAAGGACCGAAAAGAGCAACTAAAATGATCAAGAGGGTGAAGCAACTCTCCTATGAGGGAAGGTTTCATCAGCTGGGATTGTTTAGCTTGGAGAAGAGAAGGCTGAAGGGAGACATGATAGAGGGGTACAAAATTATGCATAGTGTGGAGAAAATAGATTGGGATACATTTTTTTCCCTGTCTCATAATACTAGAACCTAGGGTCATCCCATGAAGCTGATTGGTGGGAGATTCAGGACAGATGAAATGATGAACCTCTTCACCCAGCGTGTAGCTAAATTATGGAATTCACTTCCACAAGACATATAGCCACCAATATGGATGCTTTAAAAGGGTGATTGGTCAAATTCATGGAGGATGCAGCTATCAATGGCTACTAGTCCGGATGGCTATATGTTACCTGTAGTACCAGAGGCAGTATGCCCATGTGCACCAAATAATAATAATAATAATAATAATAATAATAATAATAATAATATATTTATTTCTTACCCGCCTCGATCCAGAAGGAGAACAACATTACCCAACAGAACAACATTAAATACTGTATAATACATAAAACTAGTTAAAAGGGCATATAAAACCAATACAATACTAAAATAACAATCACAACAACTTCAAATTCTTAGGTTTAAAATTCATCTGGGTAGGGCTGCTGGAAGAGACTAGTCTTTATGGCTATCTTAAACTCAGAGAGAGTATTAAGCTGATGAATCTCTTCCGGCAGCCCATTCCACAGTCTGGGGGTGGCAGAAGGAAAGGTCCTCTGGGAACATGAGCAGGAGTGTGCTATTGCAGTCATGTACCACTTGTGGGTTTCCTGTGAGCAGCTGGTTGGCCAGTGTGTGGCTAAGGATGTCGCGGGTATCCAGTTGGAGCGCGAAGCTCAGAGATTTCTCACCAGCTCAGGCTCCCAAGACCAGAGTCTGTGGACCACTGCACTTCCCTGACTGAAGGTGCGCTAAGTCGTGCAAGCGCAACAGTCCTTCCTGGTCCACTGAGCTGCAAAATGGACCATTTACACCTGTAATATTGCATAAATGGGCAGCCTGTGATGTGGGGCAGAATTAGCCTAAAAGATTTCACAATCCAAACTGAAGTCTTCAAGGGCTTTATGCCAAATGTTAACGTCTTATGGGATGCTACAGTAGCTAAGTTCCGAGTCGTCTGACTCCCTTCCCATTTGGCATCTTGGTGGCGGCAGCAGAAACAAGCACATTCACTGATAAGCGCGTTCTTCATTTCCCTGTCTCCAATTAAAGGAGTTTAAAGACTTCCTGAATGCGACCTCTTGATTCTCCGCAGCCTTCTCAGGCTGCTTCTTTTCCAGGAACGCCAGTTTGTGGAGAAGAGTAGATCCTTGTGGTGCCTAACAAAGGAGATGAAAGGCGGTTCTTGTAAATTTATCTTGCACTTCATGCGTCTCTTAGAAGGCTCCATATAAATAGAACCAGAACTTCTGCGCTTGATGCCACTTGAGCATGTTATAAGCAGCAACAGGTGGAAGGCATGCTTTAACAATTGAACCAGTTATAACAACCGCGCTTCGTAGGTCTGTTATATCTCTAACGCAAATGCCATATGCATTTTTGGGTTATTCCAAACGCAGGGGGATCAAGGGCTGCAACGGAGGCCAGACACAATACCAGTCTATTTCTTTCTTTCTTTCTTTCTTTCTCTTCCAGTATCGTCATTTAAAAGAAACAAAAGGGAGGCCAATCTAGAGATAAATGTTTTCAGGGAAAGATGTAGATACAGATGAATGACAACTGAATGTGTCTCCTGCGGGATCTCACAACAATTGATGGGAATGCATTTACAGTTTTGATCCCCAAATGTATCTGTTAACCCACAGGCATCGGGTGGCCAGGTGTCCTACTTTACAGAGGACATTCTTCTCTTTGAAAGAGTGTCATAAGCTACTCCTCTTTTTGAGGCCATTCTCTACCTCAGGGGTCTCCAACACGGCGCCCACAGGCGCCTCCAATGGAAAAAAACACAACTCTTCACTCCCTGCCCCGCTCAAAACAAAATTGAAATCCTTATTGATTGATTGATTGATTTAAAACATTTGTATCCCACCCTATATCACTAGGATTTCAGGGTGGTATACAGATAAAATAATGCAATATAAAACAATAAATATACAAAGCTAAAAACAAATTAAACCATTAATCAAGTTAAAACCAATATATAATTTAAAAGCACTAAAACAATTAAAGTAGTGGAAACAATGTGTAAGCCAGGTGAATTTAACCATCAAAGGCTTTATTAAAAAGCCATGTTTTTACTTGACGCCAGAATAGAGTCAGCGTTGGCGCTAGTCGGGCCTCCAAGGGGAGGGCATTCCACAGCCGGGGTGCCACAACACAGAAAGCCCTCTCCCATGTCCCACCATAGCGTATGTGTTGCGTTGGTGGGATGCGGAGGAGGGCTCCTCCAACAGATCTCAAGTCTCAGGCAGGCATCTATTTATTACATTTATTTATTTATTTATTTATTTATTTATTACATTTTTATACCGCCCAATAGCCACTCTCTGGGTGGTTCACAAAAATTAAAATCATGAAATCTGAAATCCTTAGGATGCCTGCTTCTCCTTCCTGTTCCTGAACCTGCCACAAAAGCAAGATGACGGGATTAAGGGAAGAGAAAAAGTGAGGCTAGAGGCTAGGAGGGGAAGAAACAGCAAAGTAAAGAAATGGGTCAGGGTAAGGATACATTACTACTTACAGTATTGAAGTGCACGGATACCTGTGGGGCACAACCCACATTCCATATACTGCATTCATAGTGTTATTTCCTGCTTTTTATTCCACATTCGTAATGATTTCACACAAGGTGTAGATCTGGTCCAAATCCAGTCTAAAGATAAAGAACCAATAAGAAAGGAGAGCAAAGACCTCAACGTTGTCCATGAACACATAGAGCCCAGACAGCAAGCTGAGTGGGCACACAGGTGACCTGGTTACAGTCTTCCCCACTATGTAGACATGTACTTCTATTTAAATTAGAGTAAGTATTTCTAATATGTATATGTTATTGGAAGGACCAAGGGGACAGGAGCAGGCAGAAGTAACATCGGGGCCTGCTCCTGCTGGACTCTCCCCCCCCCCACAGGGCAAACTGCCATCTTGGCCCTGTGGGGAAGAAGAAGGACCGAGGGGACAGGAGCAGGCAGAAGTAACATCGGGGCCTGCTCCTGCTGGACTCTCCCCCCCCCCACAGGGCAAACTGCCATCTTGGCCCTGTGGGGAAGAAGAAGGACCGAGGGGACAGGAGCAGGCAGAAGTAACATCGGGGCCTGCTCCTGCTGGACTCTCCCCCCCCCCCCACAGGGCAAACTGCCATCTTGGCCCTGTGGGGAAGAAGAAGGACCGAGGGGACAGGAGCAGGTAGAAGTAACATCGGGGCCTGCTCCTGCTGGACTCTTCCCACACACACACACACAGAGCAAACTGCCATCTTGGCCCTGTGGGGAAGAAGAAGGACTGAGGGGACAGGAGCAGGCAGAAGTAACATCGGGGCCTGCTCCTGCTGGACTCTCTCTCTCTCTTTCTCTCTCTCTCTCCTCCCTCCCTCCCTCCTTGACTCCTTTTCCTTGTGTGTCATGTCTTTATTAGATTGTAAGCCTGAGGGCAGGGACTGTCTTTTTTGCTAAGTGTAAGCCGCTCCGAGAGCCTTTTTTGGCTGAGGAGCGGGGTATAAGTATGATAAATAAATAAATAAATAAATTATTATTATTATTATTATTATTATTATTATTTATTTATTTATATAGCACCATCAATGTACATGGTGCTGTACAGATAACACAGTAAATAGCAAGACCCTGCCGCATAGGCTTACAATCTAATAAGTTGTAGTAAACAATAAAGAGGGAAGGAGAATGCAAACAGGCACAGGGAAGTGTAAACAGGCACCGGGTAGGGTGAAGCTAACAGTATAGAGTCAGAACAAACTCAATATTTGAAGGCTATAGGGAAAAGAAAAGTTTTTAGCTGAGTTTTAAAAGCAGTGATTGAGTTTGTAGTTCTCAAGTGTTCTGGAAGAGCGTTCCAGGCGTAAGGGGCAGCAGAAGAAAAAGGTCGAAGCCGAGTAAGGGAAGTGGAGGTCCTTGGGCAGGCGAGAAGCATGGCATCAGAGGAGCAGAGAGCACGAGTGGGGTGATAGTGTGAGATGAGAGAGGAGAGATAGGCAGGAGCTAGACCGTGAAGAGCTTTGAAGGTCATCAGGAGAAGTTTATATTGGATTCTGGAGTGAATTGGAAGCCAATGAAGAGATTTCAGAAGTGGAGTGACATGGTCAGAGCGGCGGGCCAAGAAGATGATCTTAGCAGCAGAGTGGTGGACAGAGACCAGCGGACTGATGTGAGACGAAGGAAGGCCAGAGAGAAGAAGGTTGCAGTAGTCCAACCGAGAGATAACCAGTGCGTGAACGAGAGTCTTGGCAGAAGAGACAGACAAAAATGGTCGAATCCTGGCGATATTGTGTCCCTCATTTAGTTATGTGTTTCCTCTTTTGGGTGATGTATAAGCAGCCACCCCAAGTTTGTGGAATCTGTTTTGTTTATACTAGGACTCTGAGGTCCACCAACTGGAACCAAATGAAAAATATTGGGTCAGGGGGCAGAGCCAGTTCCCAGTCCATGAGGCATACATTGGGATGCCCTGCAGGCACCACTACAGAACCATATCTGAGTTACTCCAGAGCAGGGATTCTAACTGAGTTTAATTTAGACATTAAAAATTGCTATTACTAAACTATTAGGTGTTGAAGACCTTTGTTAATCTACAGCAAATCACGTAGAACTACCTTCTGCTCAGTCCTGTCTTAATCCATTTGAAAAAAGCAGTAGGAAGTACTTCTTCACACAGCACATAGTTAAATTATGGAACTCACTACCACAAGATGTAGTGATGGCCAACCAATTTGGATGGCTTTCAAAGGGGGTTGGACAAATTCCTGGAGGAGAAGACTATCAATGGCTACTAGCCCTGATGGTTGTGTGTTACTTCCAGTATTCGAGGCAGTAAACCTGTGTGCACCAGTTGCTGGGGTACATGGGTGAGAGGGTGCTGTTGCACCATCTCCTGCTTTGGTCGGTCCCTGGCCGATGGTTGGTTGGCCACTGTGTGAACAGAGTTCTGGACTAGATGGACCCTTGGACTGAAGTGAGCCTTTCCCAAATGATACTGGCAGCAAAACTGATTGTATGTGAGATACTGGGAAAGGAAGGTGACGGGCTGAGAGCCAGTGAGCAAGCAGCAGGTGGTGGCATCTGCTCCACCACCACCACCTCCTCCTCCTCCTCCTCTTCCTCCTCCTCCTCCTCATCATCACCATAGTTGTCTGGTCCAGAGGTGAACAAAGAGTTTGCAATGGTGATGAGCAGATGCAAGTCCAGGGGGTTCTTGCCAGGGCCTCCCTGCTAGGGTGTGGGTCCTTGCCAGATGCCTGACTGTACCTACCCTTGATATTTGCCCTGTTCACAGCTTCCTAAGAGACAATGAAATTACAATGGAGTAAATAACAATGGAATAACAATGGAATAAACTATCACAAGACCACTCCTGTGCAGAATCATATTATGCCACCATATAAAGAGCACTGGATGGGCAGTGAAGGTGATGAACACTTGACAAACACGTCTGCATTGAGAGAAGCTCACCGTGACTTGCAATAGGAAAAACTGAAGACGGCCATATAGGTCATTCCCAATTCAGGAAATGCCAGTGGAGGCTGGTGGCTCCGATGACAGTGGGGAAGTGAATCCGCTCTGGGTTTCGGTCAGAACTTTGCACCTTGGATAGCTCTTTAAAATTCTGACTGGTTATTACTGAACCCTGGAGGGATTCACGGGCCTACTGACATTGGAGCTACCAGATTTCACTAGGAAATGTGAAAGGGGCATCTCTTTACAAAATGGGAGATGAGAGGACATTTACAACATGTGAGTCTGCCAGTCTTCCTTCTGGAGTTATGGGTGGGGCCCTTTCCCCAGCAAAGTCCAGGGTTATGCCTTTCCGTGCCAATGGGACTTATTAACCCAGAAAGAGCCATTCACCTATCAGTTAGTTTGCAGCTAACCTGGAAGTCAATCCACCAGTCGCTTCAAGTTCTTGGAACAGCAATTAAAGGGTGAAATATAATATATTCACAAGTCCTTTAAATGCCGCAATAGGATGTAAAAGGCATTTTTTTCAAAATGCAGATAGCTTTTTGGCACCAGCTCATGTATGGAATGCTAGCCAAGAGTACTTTGCATAGTGTAAAGATATTTGGAAGGGAACTAAAATTACCGAAATGCCTACTTCTGGGAACCAGAAAACAAGGCAAAGGAATCCGGAGAACCTGAGGGGAGGGGAAGGAAGGGGGTGAAAGACTTGAGCCAATAACTTCATGGGATCCAGAGCTTGGTAGTATAATGTTGCTCAGCAGGACAAGAATCCCGCAGCTCCTCTACCACAGTGCTCATTATTAGAGTATCTACAAAGTCAAGAATGAACTTGGAAGCTGATTTATTCATTCATTACAGCAGAGCAGTTTTGGAAATTAAAAACAAAATAGATATATCTAAGTTTACAGCGCCACATTCTTTTGACCAATAAAAACATCTGCCTGTCCTATGACTGGGCAGCGACGATAATTGTCTCTTTATGAAGAAAGGTCACAAGGAGCAGCAGTGGGAACACTTTATAGTCAGGATGACCCAATGCAGTCCATTTCTGTTAGGCTTTTCGGGCCAAGTTTCTGTCTGGCTTTTGAAAAGAAGCATAATTCCCCTCTCAGAAACAATGTGAATAATTGCCTGAATTCTGATTGCGACCACCCAAAAGGAAATAACCTTTTGCAATGTGTTTTCGATTGCAGAGAGCTGGATGGAAAGTGAAACAAAACTTAATTTAAAGAGCGGGAGGAAAGTTTATGGAAGATGTTTGCATATTTCAAAATTAGTGTAATTTTTTTTTTTAAAAAATGCTTTCAAGAAATTGGGCATCATCTATTGAGAATGATCTTCTCTTGATCAGGCCACACTGAAATGCTGGAGCTGTGTGCAAAGCCACATTCCTTATAATAAATTTTACTGCACTCTTCGGTCAGCAAAAATATCCATGTCACTTTCAAGTCTAGCAAATTTCATGGGTGGGCATCCTTTTTGGCCTGTGACCATACTTAGCAGTTTGAGAAACTGTCCTGGGCACCGTCACAAAACGGGCACCAGACGGATGAAAGCATTGGCCCACAGCCGCCCGCCATCTTCATTGCCTAAGAATGTCTCTGAGTCGTATGTGTGGCCCAGAGGCATTCACGGGGAAAGATGTTGGGAGTTACTAGAGGCACTCACTGTGCTTTGAAGTGATCCCAGCTGCCAGGAAGACATTTTGTTATTAAATAAAAATAAAGAGTAGGAGCGATAGGGGACCGTGGTGGGAACCAAGGCAGGTGCCCAAGGGCATCCTGGCACCCACAGGTGCCACACTGCTCACCCTTGAGCTAATTGACTGGGGCCTGAGCTCCCCTAGCAACTGTCTACTTCATTCACTCTGGCACAATAAGCACCAGATAGGGTGCACTTAGAGTTGATAGCTGCCTCTCTGAGGGATAACTGGCATACATGGACAAGGGCAAAACAGGTTGCTAGCCTAATCAAAATTCTGCTAACTTTTCCCAGCACACCTTAGATGTTTTCCCCAAAACATCCAAACTCTGAATTTTGTTTCAAGCCCAGGCCTGCAGCAACTCTAGAACTAGCCATACCAGCTGAAATGCCTGTAAGGTGTTGACAGGAGTCACAAAACAGGGACTCTAGCAGCACTTCACCTTCCGTGCGGCCAGCGCTCTGGTCCCAAGGCAAAGAGCAAGATGGTGCCCCACCTGTTCTATGTGCAAAAGCCAACTGGGCTGGGAGTCGAATCTGTCTTCAACACTGATGGTGGCTCAGCATCCTCCACCGCACCCGAAGGCCTTGGGCTAGCTTAAGGAGTGCAGGGCAGGCCAGATGGCAGACAGCCCTCCCCCACCAACACCTTGCTCCTACCTCCCAGCATCTGCCGCCTGAGGTGATTGCCTCACTTTGCCTAACGGAAGGGCTGAACTTGGGCCTTTGCAAACTAGTCAGATTAGGCTCTGTGGATTATGGGCTCCCTCCAGGCTGCAGTTCTACTATGTCAGCTGACTCCTCAGCTTGTACACTCTCAGCTGCCCACACAAGACAATGCAGACACCATAGAAACATCCATCCTCAGCCTGAGCAATCCGAATAGCCACACAGACTGCTGTGCCTCCACTTCCTAGTCTGCCTCCTCTGGAACCTCACCAGCAGCCTGACGTAAAGTGCACCTTCTTTCTCTGGCCTGCTTCACCCTTGCTTGCTAGGGATGGACATCATCAGGAAAGACCAGCTCTTTTTAGGCTTACCGGGGGCTTGCCTTGATGAAGGGTTTGCCCCTGAGTGGATTCACAATAGCGGCAGGTCATCTACATAATGCAGCTGCCATTGAGAAGCCAACCAGGGGCAAACCCCAGAAACTCCGCTGAAAAAAAGTCGGGCACTTACTCCAACTTTTTTGGCTGTGGAGGCGTGTCACAGCCAATGGTGCCATTGGCTGGACAGGGAAGGGGGCAGATCTCCAGAAGCTCAGCAGAGCCCTGTGCTCTGTATTATTCTCTGTAAATAAAATAAAAATAAAAATGGGGTGGGGAGGATGGGAACGGGCCCCATGCGTCCTGCAAATAATAATTTTAAAATGGGGGAGGAGAGGAATGGGGTCCATTCCTCCCCCGTTTTTTTATCTGACTTGTCTGACTAAGGAGAACAGGAAGCCCCTTCCCAAAACGCCCGTAACTTCAGAGAGCCTGGTGCAAACGCAGGTTCTGGCGCAATCCTAGTTGGACCGACTTTCTCAAGTCTTCCTTCTGCTCTGTGCATTTTAGCTTCCGGTGGACCTTAGCATCAGCTATCTTGTCAGGGTGCTCTCCTCTAGAAGAAAGCTCACTTCCCGCTGAGTGTGCAGGATTTCGCCTTGAAGAGATAAGCTCTGGAGAGAGATGACTCCCAGCTCGTGAATTGCCCATGAGAGCTTCCTCCCCGACTGGTACAGGCTGGCTGGTGTCTGGCACCGCCTCCTCTAGATCCGAACCTGATTCTGATTGATTACCTTCTCCCAAAACAGGGGCAGTAGGGTTAGACATGACAATTAAGCAAACTGCGGCTGTAATTTGCGTAAATGATGATTTGGGGTGGGGACCAACAAAAATTGGTGACCTGGCCCGACTCAATCTGCCTCAAGTCGGGCCAGCTCATGGGTGAGCGAGCTGAAGTCTCAGGGTGGGGGGACCAGCTGATGAAAGCTCGGTAAACTTCACCACCCAGATGGACTGTTCCAACATCCCTAGCAAGAACCAGAACCCTTATTGAGGTCTGTCTCAGCACTTGGCCAAGGCTTGACATTCAACACCATTGAACCTATGGCATAGTTCCGGATTGTTGAGCCACTTTCAGCCCAAGGAACGAATTCCATTTTGGAAAAACATTCATGGGCTGCATTCCAGTTCTGGGCAGGGTCAAAGCCAGAAAGGGGAAGGCCAAATTGCCATCATATTTTAGCTTCATGCTCTTACTTCCAGTAACTAAACTTTAGGAGATGGATTTCAACCTTTTTTAAAAAACAGAACAAAAAACTAAACAATGCCAGAAAAAGAGGTCCTGGTGGTTATGGGGAACCCTGGAGGGCTAGTTTTGGCCCCCAAGTTGGCCAGATTGGGTCCCTTGGCCTGAGGTGCCACACCCCAGCCTAGCTTTTCATGTCACCTGACATCACTCCAATACAAACCATTTTAGGGCAAACCTGTGTCTTCAAATGCTGGTCCCACCCAGTCATGGCTAAAGTTGGCAGTGGTTATTGCATATTGGCGTGAAGGTGGGGGAGGTTAACCCTTCTGCACCCATCTCACAGTCCACCCTCCAAAGCCATTTGCCCCCCTCAGCTAGTCTCCTGCACTCTGAATAAGACTGGCTGGGATAACGGGCACAGGGCTGAGGGCTTGAGGAAGCATACGCGTGGCTTGAGCAAGCTGTGAAATCCAGTTTTAAGTTCTGCAGACGGATTTGAACCATAGCATCATATCTAGAAAATTCTGAGCTATTTTTAGGAAGCTGTTTGAACTTGCTGACTGGGTTGTGCATGGATCTGGCAGAAGGCCGCACTTCTCTTGAAAGCCTTGACACACGGTCATGTTACTTGGGCCACCACGTAGTGCTGAGAACACTCAGTGGCAGGTTTTGAATTGGTCCTAGCTAAGTCTTCCTCCCTCCCAATTGGTCCTTCTTCTTCTTCTTCGTAGCTCATCAATAACAATAGGCAGTGAGCCCATTTTTAGTTTTCAGAAGCTGAAATGAATGAGCTGCTTATTCACAGTTGCAATTCAATCTGCAACCAACAAAAGTCTATATCAAGGCTCAGTGATACATGCGCTGTAAAATATACCCAGTATTCCAATCAACCAAGATGATAGCATGGGTGGATGGTTAGGTAAACCAACTAATGGAGTTACTCCCTGGAGGCCTTGCTACTTAAGTATGCTCAAGGCAGGATGGTCACTTACACATTGCCAAAGAAAAGGAATGGCATCATCATCATTAAAAAAAAAGGGACACGTTCACATGACATTTCTATATGCAAATGTACACGCACAGATGCAAATTTAGAAATAATAGCTATAATTTCAATGTAAATGCACTACGTCTCACCATAGTCAAGAACACTGGTCAGGGGACCTGCGTGCCTACTCAGTTTACTATCCACGTGCCAACTGTTGATGGACAACTTCTAGGCCTGTGCTGCTCTTCCTCCTTATGGTGCTTTGGCTTTCAACCAGCCTTGAAATAAAAAGCCCATCAAATTGAGGACACCTTCAAATAGAAGACTGTCGTCTGCCAGCTCTCCAGAACAGAGGTCTGTCCTCTGAAAACAGGACACCTGGCCACCCTAGCTTAAGTTTGGACAGATTTCGCCTTCTAGTCTTCCCATTGTATAGGTGTCCCAAGCTAGACAAGGCATGATGCAACACAGCAGGTAACATAGCCAAGGGGTGAACCCACATTGTGACTGCCTGGTGGTCATATCCATCAGTCAGTGCTGTGCACAAATTCATCACATGCCTGGGTATGGAAACCTTTGCTTAACAACAGAGGGTAGACAGTCAGTGCATTAACTGGTGCAAAACCCTAAAAAGGTTAGAGTGATGGGGAGCTCAGAGTCTCTTTCAGTTTATTTATAACTTATTAAAGGCTAAACATATTGCTTTCACAGTTGAAACCTGTTCCCAAATATTCCCGAGACATCCTAGCCTACAGTAGTTCCTTCGGAATTATGTTCAGCAGTTGTCTACTAAAGCAACGTTCTATTATTAACTAACATGTAATTAGTTCATTAAAAATATCTCAGCCGAATGCTGTGCAACATGATACAGCCGACTAGCCAAGGAAGGGGGGCTTAGGCCCTGTGTAAATGGCAGTGAAATTACAGTGCAAAGAAGTCGAAAAGAGACGAGTGCCAGCTGGCAAGGGCCGCCATGTTTCAGATTACTTTATGTTGAAGACCTCTATGTGCTGTGTTTTCATCTTCTTCTTTTCTTCTTCTTTCAATTAATTAGATTATGCTACTCAAGAGTCTTGGAATGTCCTGGCTAAGGGCCAGGCTGATCTGCACGGCACATCTTAAGATTAATTAAGGTGTTTTACATTTCATCAGCATGGGATTTATTATTTTGCCGTGTTTTGAAGACTAGTAACTGAAGGGGCTAATAAGTCAATGGATGGGAACCGAGTCGGACCTATTTATTTATATATCTTCATTAAAAACATTTATATCCCCACTTTTCCATCCATCACCAGGATCCACAAGGCAACGTAAGAAAACATGCATAAAATAACAATAAAACCACAGCACAACAAGAATAAAGCAAAAGAACTGAGGAGAGTTATAAAGACAACATGAATGTGATCCTAACCTCCTCAGACAAGGGGGCTTAGGACTGAGCAGAGAGAAGCTCCATTAGAGGAGGGGGGGGCTTCTGCCTCAGAGGCCCCAGTTAAACCCACTGAAAGCTTTGCAGATGTAAATCTACTGCTGGTGGTGTTCCTGCTGGTGGTGGGTAGTGGAAGGCCTTAGCTAGAACTACCTCATAGTCCGTGATGGAGGAGAGAAGATCTCGTATTGTGATTAATGCAAGATCCCTCCTCGGTTTACATGTGAGGCGCGACAACCTCAGGAGGAGAGGTGTCGCGCCCCCCATTTATAAAAAAGAGAGAGAGAGAGAGGAAGGAGCACACGAACACTCGTGCACTAAAGGTAAGGTGTTTTTTTAATAAATAAATAAATAAATACTTTTCCCGCTCCCCCCACCCTAACCCTAATGGGCACAGTGCTCCTGAGGAACGCTGTGCCCAGCTCCACATGAGGAATCGCATGGAGCCGGGTCAAACCACGGCAACAGGCCACACATTCCGTGGTCTCAGGCTCAGCTCGGGACTGCAGAAATAGCGGGCCCAAAGGGGAGGGCGAGATCCCAGGACAAGGGAGGAATCATCCCTCCCTGATCCCGGGATCCCCTGTGCGTCGTGTGGACGCACAGGGACAATCCCGGGATTCACCCCGGGATTTCACCCGGTCTAGCTAAGGCCAAGGACACCAAAACAAGGCAATCGAAGGATGTAGCACAGGCAGGAGAGATGTTTAGGGTGGCCAGACATCATATCTTCTAGAGGATTGTCCTCAGATTTGGAGAGCTGGCAAATGACACACCTTTATTTGAAGGTGTTTGTTTGAAGGTGTCAGACATTTGAAGGTGTCAAACTTTATTTGAAGGTGTCAAACAGAGACCCCCTGTTTGATTGTCTGCCCAATCCAAATCTGGCTTAAAGTCCAAGGACCATAAGGAGGGACAGCAGTACAGGCCTTGAAATTGCCCATCTACAGTTAGTACGTGGACAGCAGGCTGTCCAGGTGCTACCTGATCTGTCTCCTTGACTATGGGGAGATGTCTTGTATTTCTATTTAAATTATATTCGTTCTAAATTTGCACGTATACATATAAATTTGCATATGCATTTTTTATGCATATTGGTATCCTCTGCTGTCCTCTTATTTTGGGTGATGTGTAAGTGGCCACCCTAGAAAGAAGCAACCATGAATCTAAAGCCCCTTCATCCACTGGGGAGGCCCTGTCTACACCAGCCTGGAGCTAGAATTACCAATTTCCCTTTTATTGCAAGCAATGGGGATTGGAATGAAACCAAAGCAAACTACATAAAGGTAAATCTGCACCCCACACAAAGCTCCCATTCTGGACGGTATAAAATGGAAGGGCTTTGGAAGTGGTAGATGATCTGCTATTTCAAACCCTTCCAAAAAGACCCCATTTAGGATTGTATTGTAACTAATTTATCTATTATCCAAAAAAAAAATGCCCCTGTAATGGTAGAGCCAAACTAGACGTGATATTAAATGCATCCTTGCATTTAAGATGCAGGTTTTAAAAAGTGCTGATATCACCCACTGGGAGAACTGATAATTATTTATTTATTTATTTATTTATTTAAAACATTTATAACCTGCCCTATATCACTAAGATCTCAGGGCGGCGTACAGATAAAAACATATAGTATAAGACAATAAATATACAGTTAAAAACAAATTAAACCATGATCCAAGTTTAAATTTTTTTTAAAGCAATCAATGCAGTTATAACAGTTAAAACAATGTGCCAGTGAGTTTAACCATCAAAGGCTTTCTTAAAAAGCCATGTTTTTACTTGGCGTCAAAATGAAAACAATGTTGGTGCCAATCGGGCCTCCAAGGGGAGGGCATTCCACAGAGAAAGCCCTCTCCCTTGTCCCATCATAACATATATGTTGCATTGGTGGAATGCGGAGAAGGGCTCCTCCAACAGATCTAAGGTCTCAGGCAGGCATATATAAGGAGTATCAAGATCAACCCAAGCATGGAGGAAGAATTTAATCCTTTCTTCCCTTGCTGCAATTGTGAGGAAAAGCCCTCCTCTGAAGCTGGAATTTGCATTAGGAGGAAATCCTCTATTTGGATAACTTACTAGATCTCCAGTGAATACCTAGAGGTGTCTCCTCAAAAGTAAGTAGGTTCTACTGAGTTCAATGGGTCATCCCTCAGATAAGTTGGTACAGGATTTCAGTTTTGACACAAATTTTCTCTGCATGTGATTGTTAGGGAAAACTGCTATAAAATCACAAGAAGGTGATAAGATAAATAAAAATGACCCACCTGCTTGTAGAAATGTAGGAAAAAAAGTAGGTGATTACTAACATTTATGATGGGAATGTCCTCTGGTTAAAAAAACAACACAACCACCAACAACAACCACCAAAAAAAAATGAAGTTTATAAAAGATGAAAAATCTTAACATATGATATTCTATCAGATCTGGTATTCTTTCTTCCGAGGGATCAGTTCACCAACAACACATGGAACGAGTGACTTAAATGATAACTGCAGCTAGGCTACTTTATGAAAACTCCTGGAGGTCTCAAAGTTTACTTAAACAAGAAAATCCAGCATGAAACAAAATGGACAAGTCAGCATTAACACAATATTCATAATTTTAAAAAATCCTTTTGGAATAAAAACATTTTTGAGGAGTATTTCCACATAAAAAGCAAGGGGACTTGGTAGATCTTCCCTTAACTCTTATTAACTGGGATCGAGACAAAACTAGTCTTGACATAGTGAAGTCTTGACATAGTGCGCCACATAAGTCAAGAATATATAATGATTTTCAGAAAACAAAGTTCGTTCCAGAGCAACATCTAAAACTGAGTTACATTTCTTGACCTAACTCATGTGTTACACCTAAGCATCATTTTGTCTTATCATTATATTCGTTATTTTATTTGATTCAGCAATGAGAAACAACATTTCATATTTAGATATATTAAACCATTCCTACAATATTAAATAAAAGGATTCCAATCAACTTCAACTAATGTTACCTTCTGCCTTTTCTTTAGTTTGGCCATAATGGCCAAATCCCACATTTAGCCAAGCCAATCCTTCAGTGAGGAGACGTATACAGAAATGTTTACTTTTCTATGCAAATAAGATCCCCCTGCCCTGTTTTTAAATATCTGTATGTTTTATTTTCATGCATTAAGAGCCTTTTACAATTCACTTTCATGCCTTTGAGTTCTACCAGATCGTACTGCAAAACTCAAATTTCCCAAGATATATCCTCGCAATAAACTGGTCCTGGACCACTTCACAAGAGTTTACTCTTATCAATCCTTCTTCATGCTTCAGAGGAAAAAAACACCTATTTTTTAGCACCACCTTTTCTAGCATTATATAAAGATGACATCCGTTCTGTCTGTTAGCTTAAGCAGTGAAAGAAGAGAACAATAGGATGCGTTTTCCAAAACTAATAAAACTATTCAGTACAGAGATTTTATTTTCCATCCCACATGAATGAAAGGTCATATGTGCTTTAGTACTGGAATAGGGTGGAGGAAAGATCAGGAAAATACTCCCAACATAGTCTGCTGAGAACCGTATAGATTTTTTAGCAGACATCTCTGCCTTTGAACTCTCAGACATTATGCAGATATCCTGTGGATTTAGGCTGGAATAGAATACGAGGCCCCCAATCCATTCAATGTTAGTCAGGACTAAAGTCTCAAGCAATAAGACTTTAGTTAGTTGGAGCTCTTTTATTCCATTGGTTTCAGTGGGACTTAGTTAAAACTTTCACTGTACTGAGGTCACAATCGCCACCATATAAGGTTAAACACTTGTAGTTAGTAGTAAGTGCTTTTCCAAAGGGTTTCTTCCCTTATCACATTACCTTTTACTATTGGCAAAATATGCTTGTAAATAATGGTCTTTGTTCATCTCACAGAAGCAATCAGCTACACCAAAAACTAGAATCATGTGATTTTGTAATGTGACACTTGCTATTCCCCTCCCACACACACACACACACACACTTCTTTCTTTCGCAATGTGGATGTCTGGCTGCATCTCTTTCTCTTTACAAGTGACAATTGAGCAGATACATTCCATAGAATCATAGAATAGTAGAGTTGGAAGGGGCCTATAAGGCCATCAAGTCCAAACCCCTGCTCAATGCAGGAATCCACCTAAAAGCATCCCTGACAGATGGTTGTCCAGCTGCCTCTTGAATGCCTCTAGTGTGGGAGAGGGGTGAAGCTCCCCATTTATTGTTTAGCTCTCCCATTGGCTCTAACAAATGTTAGAGCCAATGTTTAACTCTAACTTCCCTAGGTAACTGGTTCCATTGTCATACTGCTCTAACAGTGAGCAGTATGTCCAGCTGGAATCTGATGTCCAGCTGGAATCTGGCTTCCTGTAACTTGAACCCATTATTCAATGTCCTGCACTGGGATGATCGAGAAGAGATCCTGGCCTTCCTCTGTGTGACAACCTTTTAAGTATTTGAAGATTGCTATCATGTCTCCCCTCAATCTTCTCTTCTCTAGGCTAAACATGCTCAGTTGTTTCAGTCTCTCTTCATAGGGCTTTGTTTCATAGAATCATAGTAAAGTAGAGTTGGAAGGGGCCTATAAGGCTATCAAGTCCAACCCCCTGCTCATCCAGACCCCTGATCATCCTGGTTGCCCTCCTCTGAACGTGCTCCATTTTCTTGTTGAATTACTCAAAATCATGCCAGAACCACACCACTACACCAGCTCTCAACATCAACTTACCTTTCCTAAGAAGATATACAGTTCAGTCATTCATCAGGGTTTTTATTATGGCATACTACCGATATACTATTGATACATCCAAAAGAGTATGGTCATAGATCCTTGAGGATGTGGCAAATGGTTATTCTCTATTCTTGCAAGCCCACTGTCACCACCCATTTAGATGTGATTACAGCGGATGCATAAAGAGTAATCTTGGTCTATCATGACTAGTTAATACTAAATAAAAGTTTAGAGAGGTAATGGGGAGGAGCACATGCCTTCTGTACAAAAGTTCCTAGTTTCAATCCAGTTAAAAGGATCCCTTCTCCAGTTAAAAGGAACTGGTAGCAGGAAATGGGTAAGACCTTTGCCTGGGATCCTGGAGAGCCTTCCAATCAGGCTAAATGGGCAAATAGATTAGTGTGATATATGAGACAGCTCCCACCCTTTATGGAACTGTATCACCTTTGCTATTCTTACAGAGGACTGCATCCTTGTATTAAAATTTTGACGAAGCAAGCATCACACATTTTCAAGGTTCACCTGATTTTCAACATTTCATTGAAGTTGAAAGTTTGACTATTTCAAATGGCAAAATAAATGAATAATGTTAATATAACATTTTCTAAATTTAATTCCAAGTCATCTATCACACACTGTCAAACGTTGGCTCCCTTGTTATTGGCCTACAGACAGCTGGCATAAACTGTACTGTTCTGATGAGCTTTTAATGATTAACGCCAATCCTTGATTTTAGGGGTTCGCCCTGTTTTTTTGTAGCACATGTTACAATCTCTTACAAACTGTTTTATCTTTAATTTTGAAAGTATTGTGTTTCATTCTTTTTTGTTTTATTGTAAAACACCTCAAGGGGCTATTCAAAAATACATCAAATAAATGTCAGCTGTCAAATCTTCACTGCTACATATCAGATACTGTCAAAAATGAACTGCTGCGTGACACTAACAAATGTCAACTGCTACATGTCAGATATTCTTAAATATTACTATGAGAGTTGTAGGTGGGGCTGACTTTGAAAAGCATTAGGAAACTTCAGCTAGTGCAAAAGAGAACTGCTAAATTTCTGATCAGTGCTGTGTTTTGGAGTGTGTGATTTATAATATCACCAATTTTACTGGCTTCTGGTCTATTTCCAGGCTCAGTTTAAAGTGCTGGAGTGGAGGAACAGAACTGTCTTCCATTTTTGTACTTGGTTTGGGTTTTTGGATATTATGGGTTTGAAGTGTGTGTGTGTTTGAGTGTGAGTGAGTGTGTGTGTGCATATGCTGGTCACTTTCAACCTAAAAGTCAAAAGATAAGTTAGAGATGATAGTAGTCAGGATTTTTTTACTTAGATAAAGGAGTCAAGGTGTCTGGAGAGGAAGAGTTAAAAAAAAAGAGTTTGCAAGAGATACAACAGAAGGTCAAGGGAAGAGCTTAAGAAAAGGAATTTAGGACAAAGGTGAACAAGAAACTACCCTCCTCATTGGTTGGATTTGGGAAGTGAAAATAATTAATTTTAAGAGAAAAGCATAAGGTAGGCAGGGAACAGAGAGAGGGGGGTAGAGAGGGGGGAACTGGGGTTGCAGTAATCAGCCACGTAGCTGCTCGTGAAGAGCAGCAGAAATTCCTACCGTTCTCCTCAATCACCCATGCCAATGCGGCCTCAAGCCTCCCCTGCTTGTGACTACCCCCTCTAAGGAAGCCCAAATGGCACTTTGGAAGGGCCGTAGCTTGTTCACCAACCCTTTTATAAATCATTTTGCTCTTCCCCAAAATTTGTGCAAATGGGCTGCATTTTTTAAAAAAGTATTATTACTTTTTGTCGGTCTTTCAGACGTGCGCAAGTGCGCAGTTACAGCTGTTCAATAGGTGTAGCCTTGCCTTGTCAACACCCTTATATGTTTCAGCTGTCTGCAGAAACAAAGTGCAGTAGGAAACATTGAAGGAAATTGACAAGAGGAGACTAATCTAGGCTAATTTGCGCACCATTGACAGTGATGGGTCAGGAAAGTAAGTGCACCAAAAAGGGGATAGGGACAAGATCAACCACGTAGCAAGATGATCTTCACGGTTTTAAGTGTAAAATTGACACTTGTCAGTATCCTGCTTCCACGCAACACTTCCCTAAGTTTCCAACTCCTCGAGAAAGGGAAGATCTAGGCTCCCCGACTTTTCACAGCTCCCTTTCGCAGAAACTGTGGCAGTAACTGCTCTGAATTAGAATGCCGGACTAAGAGTTCACTAGCTTACCCCCTCTTTTGCCTAACCTACCTCACAGGGTTATTGTGAGGATAAAATGGGCAGGGTGAGGGGAGGAGAGAAAGATGTGTGTCACTTCATGTTTCAGTCCCATGGAAGGAAGATGGGATATAAATGTAATGACTGCTAACGTTTCTGCACAGTGAATATTGTCGGGATTGGTCCTGCCCTTGGCTGACGTCATGATCAAGTGCAGACCTGGTTGCTGAAGGCTGCACATTAGTGAATGTGGCAGGAAATCAATTTCTTCCCTTTTTCTAGGAATAAAAAATGAAGCAGAAGCGGAAATGTTGCAGAGCTCCAGTTCTCTGCAACATGAAATGAGCTTGCAATGAAACGTCTGGGGCCTTCTCGATTATTTCTGTTGAAAGAGAATGCCTGCAGCTGCCAGGGAAGAGCTCAGCAGAATCTGCCAACATTTTTCTGATGCAGGAGCAGATGTAGTTTTTTTAAAAGTTGACACAGAGGAAAAGCACAATAATAATAATAATAATAATAATAATAATAATAATAATAATAATAATAATAATTTTATTTGTTACCTGCCTCTCCCTCTGGATCGAGGCGGGGTACAACACAAATGCAAACACCATAAAATACATATAATTGATTAAAACATATAAAACTAATACATTATTAAAAGCAGCACATTTTGCATTGTTTTATTTATTTATTTTTAATTTCAAAGCTTTAACATTTTATATATATACCGTATTTCTTCAATTCTAAGACGCACTTTTTTCCCCATATAAACATCTCTAAAAATGGGTTGCGTCTTAGAATCGCGGGTGTGTCTTAGGTGTTTTTTTTTTCTGTTGGTGGTACTGAAATTAGTGTGCGTCTTACAATCGATGGCGTCTTACAATCGAAGAAATATGGTATATATATATATATATATATATATATATATATATATATATATATATTCTATTTTGTTTGCTGCCTTGGATGGACTTATAGGTATTTTAAACAAACTAAATAAATAAACAACACATGCTCTGTGGAGCTCTTGTACATTTCCCAGCATTTAGGCTACAGGAAGAGAGAGCAAAACTGCTTTCTGATAACTCAGTGGCTACTGAGTTAGAGAGTCAAGGACTGAGCCATTTGCGGACGCTAAATGCAGGCTCAAGGGCTCGGATCCTGGGGGAAGACCCTTCGGCCAGATATAAACCTTTTGTTTTGTGGCACACTGTCCCGGGGCATGTCTACACCTCCCCGCATTCCGAGAGGGAGGGGGGAGGATCTCGCAGTATTCTGCTCGCGAGATCCTCCCCTTTGGACAGATGGTGCGCTCGACATCCCGGGAGGAATGAGGGATGTCACGACTGCCATTTTTTTAAAAAAATTTTTTACAGAAGGTGAGCGAAAAGTAAGTTGTTTTTTTTACAAAAGTAAGTTGTTGTTTTTTACAAAAAACTGATCGCACTCCCCCCTCCCACCTCTGATGGGCACGGAGCCCCATGCCCAGCTCCTGGCTCCTCACGTTTACTTACAAGGAACTGGGACAAAACTGGGATGGCTGCCCACTCCTTCTGAGAATGAGGGGGAAATTGGGCTAAAAGCTGTCCCGGTTATCCCGGGGAAATGGAGGGATCATCCCTCCCTTCCCCTGGGATATCCTGTGTGCCATATGGACACACAGGGGTGATCCTGGGACGATCCCTGGGGTAAGGCATGGTGTAGACATGCCCCAAGTCTCTTCTAATTAAGATGATGGTGAGGGGCGTTCAGATTTGTATCAATGGAGAAGTATGTGTGTTGGTGTGTGCACAACACTGTGGCCCCACTCCCTCCCTCCAAGCCCTTCCTGTGTTCACCGTGACGGTGGAAAGAGGAAATGTAACCAGCCTCCAGGTGAAC
The DNA here is from genome assembly GCF_023053635.1 of Elgaria multicarinata webbii. Lineage (NCBI taxonomy): Eukaryota > Metazoa > Chordata > Lepidosauria > Squamata > Anguidae > Elgaria > Elgaria multicarinata. The sequence continues at coordinate 35,783,824 of NC_086174.1, forward strand.
ACCCTTACAGAGCTCTGGGCAACTGGGATCCCAAAGTTTCCTGACTGACCTTGGGCCAGTAACCTCTCTCATAAGGTTGCCATGAGGATGATAGGGAGGAAGAATTATCTCATGACCTGAAGCAGGGCTAACTAGCCGATCTCAGGGGCAGTGGAGGCTGGTGGCTCCAGTGTCAGTGGGGGCAGTAAATCTGCTCCTGGTTTCAATCTGATCATGTAGGTTAGGTCAGGCTGACTGAGAAAAATCACTATAAACAGAAGGTGAAATTGGAAACCCACTGTGTCATCTTTAGTGATTTATTGATTATCCTGCCATGCAAAATTCCTGGGTTAATTCATGACAAGTGAGTCACATGGCCCATTCAACCATGAACCCAGAAATGCAAAGAGCTATTATGGATAGAAAGAAAAATAATGTTTAAAAACTGTGTGTTTGAGTGAGTGAGTGGAAATAAAAATGTGCATTGGCCAATGTGAATCTACCCCCAAAGGTGAGGTTGAGAGAGGCATAGAAGCTGAACTTCAAACTCAGGAGATAGCACTCTAGGGAGGCACAGGGACTGGAGAAATGTACGAACCCTGCCCAGGTTTTTACCTCTTCCTTAGATAAAGAAAGGAATGTGGTTTCCAAAGCTGTTGAACAACGGCCGCACAGTTCTCGGGGTGGTGATAGCTTTATGATTTTTTCCCAGCCATTAGAAGCAACACAGGAAGGAGAAGAAAGATGAGATTTCTCTCAGCACTGTAAAACCTTCCTCCCTGACTCCAAAACAGGGAGCTGGCATTTTGGAATCCCAGCTCAGCAGAGCACGTGTTCCAGAACCCAGCTCGATGGTGAAATAATTTATGTCTGGAGGACGTCAGTTCATCACTAGAAAAAAACCTTCAGAAACAAATTCAGCAGCTCAATTTCCCTCTTTTGCTGGAACATGTCACCTGCCTGGGAGGGAGGGGTTGACACGAGGGAAGGAAGAGATGAAAGGGTAAGGAAGGGGGTCAGGATCTGGAAAGACTACCCCGTCGATACACTGTGGCAATGTAGAACTTTCAGACAGAAAATATATCAGAACGAAAGGGGAAACCCTGGTGATAGATCAGGGGGGGATCTACACTACTGCTTTAAAGCGCTTTAAAAGCAGTAGTGTAGATCCCCCCCTAGAGATGGAGGGATTTCCAATCCATGACAGTTTCATGCAGATTCATTCATAAGTCCATTCCATCCTGTTTCCGCGTGAATGTGCGCCACCACCACCCCACAATCATGATGAAAACTTAAATATGCATTTAAATGCCCCACATTTTTGTATTTGTATTAAGTATGAGCATGGTTCCCACCATAAAATGTGCCTTTTATACACATTTTACCCTAAAATAGGCATTTCAATATAAATTTCAGTGTGGCATAACATTCAGAAAAATGTGCAGTCCGAAGGATAACATCAGTCCAGAAGGAGCAGCTAAGATTGGCTCGATTTAAAATGCAGACTGAATGGAATCCTCAACCAACCTTTCACAGACCTCATGCAGATATTTGAGCTATACCAAGGGATCCACATCACCAGATTTAGGAGCAGATGACCCAGGCAAGTAACTGCATGAGCTAGGCCAAGGGAATATCTGTCACGTGCGATCTACTTAACAATTCATTCAAAAGCAGAAACACTTCTCTCGTTAAACTGGCAATTCTGACCTGCATAGCCACTGCTGCTAACTTTCACTGCTGTTATTGGTTCACAGGAAAATGTATGCCGCTGTACATTCATCAAACAGTGGGAGCAGTTGTGAACGGATCCATGCATGCAAATTTGTTATAGGGCCACAATTGTGAGTTGGATGAATCACATTTCGCCATTATAACCAGAAACTGCGGAGGGGGCAGGAGGCTCTACAGCTTAAACTCAGAAAATGGCTGAGAGGATTGATCTGAAACTTGACAGTGTAGGATATGTTGGTTGAGAATGGTCCTTGACAATTTTGCAGTAGAAAGGATAAGGAATTGCTTATTTATAGGGCTTTAAATTTGACAACCAGCAGTTTGGCAGGTATTATTAGTCCGTCCCCCCGCAGACTTTGTAGTGGTTTAATTTATTGGCCAATTTCTCCATTTGTACTGCATCTTTTGAGAGACTGTTGTGTCAGGTCTTTGTGTCTGGGGAGGTTTACTATGTACTTTGCCCTAACACAAGCATAACATATTTGTAGTTTTTTCTTTAAAATGTGATTTTTCTGCCCATTTTATCTTATGGGAGCTTATAAGGCCTGTTTTGCACATATCCAGTTAATGTAGGCCAGGGAGGAGGGAGTATAGAATGGGAATGAATGAGGCTGTTTACCAGGGAGGTGAGAGAGGATAAGTAGAGTAGCTAGGTCCAATCTGTCTACTCTACCCAAGAGAGAAGATTTCAGAAGAAATCTGAAACCACTCCCACCCCTGAGGGAAGGAGAAATTTCTTGAAAATAAAGGTCAATTCTAACATAATCTCTATTCCTGCTCTTCATAAATGTCCGGAAATGCACTGTTTTTCAAGCAGAACTAACATTATAGTAGGGGTTCAACTAGTGTTGTGCTGAATCCTACCCCTATATTTGGGTACTTTCTCTCTCTCTCTGTGAAAGAGGCATTCTTTTTTCTGTGTCTTTTCTGGGAGGGGGAGAATTTCAGAGATTTTTCTCCATGGGGAGGGGGACAGCGTTGCCACATACCTTTTTAAAGTGTAGCCAGTTACTGTTGTTATTATTATTATTATTATTATTATTATTATTATTTATTTATATAGCACCATCAATGTACATGGTGCTGTACAGATAACACAGTAAATCGCAAGACCCTGCCGCATAGGCTTACAATCTAATAAGAAATACTGAGAAGTCTTCTTTCTATATATATATTTAAACAAACAAACAAACATCCCTGGCATCTGGAGAAGCACAGCAGTTCTTCCTGTATGCCTATGGAAACCATGTGACCTCGCCTTGTCCAATAGGCATTCAGGAAGAACTCCTGGGCTCCTGTAAGTGCTGTGTGTGTTTAAAAGAAAAATTAAAAAATAGAAAGAAGACCCCCTGAACAGCTGCCTACATTTAAAAAGGTATGTGGAAACCCTGTCCCTCTCTTCAAGGAGAAAATTCTCCAAATTTATCACCTCTCCCACCCTCTTTCACAAGAGTTTTCATTCTACCCCCCCCACCCCACCCCACCCCCACACAGAAGTGCTGAAAATTGAATAATCAAAAAATTGGCACAGCACTACTTTCAGTACAGACACCCCCTCCAGGAAATATTCATGATACTTTCAGAGTCAATGTCTGTACTTACGTTGAAGAAAGCTGAATTCTGGAACTTCTTGCAAGAAGGAAATCAAGGATTACAAGGAATTAGATGTGGATAGCATTGGTTGCCAGTTGGGCACATGGAATGGCAGCCTAACTTTGTCCAGCTGTGGCTGGGTCAGTCCCAATTTAAGTCAAATTAAGGGGCAAATCGAAGGGTAAGTCAATTAGGCAGGCAAATAGTCAAGCACAGAGGTATCAGTCCAGTGTGGAATCAGTTGAAGTAAGGTGACCATATGGAAAGGAGGACAGGGCTCTTGTATCTTTAACAGTTGCATAGAAAAAGGAATTTTATCAGGTGTCATTTGTATGCATGCAGCACCTGGTGAAATTCCCTCTTCATCACAACAGTTAAAACTGCATGAGCCCTGGTATCTGGTCAAGGGGGGGCGGGCTCCTGCAGCTTTAACTGTTGTGATGAAGAAAGCATTTCACCAGGTGCTGCATGCATACAAATGACGCCTGCTGAAATTCCCTTTTCCATGCAGCTGTTAAAGATACAGGAACCCTGTCCTCCTTTCCATATGGTCACCCTACGTAATATGGAATAATAATTACTACTGCATTTACAGGAGACTCGCATTTTGGGCCATGTTCATGTTTCATGGGGTCAGAAAGCAGCTGAGCTTAATTTCCACGCTATTATTTCATTGTTCATTGTGTGGACCATCAAATGCAAAAAGTAGAGCTCCTGTGGGAAAGGGCTGTTTTTTTTTTTATGTAACTGTATTAAATATAAGTGGCCGGGCCCAACTACCACCTTCTATATACCGGTGTAGTAGTTCCATAGACTTGTTTGTGTGCCTTTGTACTCAATATAGTCCAGTTTTCCTAGATATTCTGTCTCAATAGTACATGAAGACAATAGCTCTAGATCTAACAGATTCAGAAACAGGAAGAATGATACAGATATATATTGTACTGGAGAGCTGTAATCTATGAAAGGTACAAAGGAGCATTTTTGAACAGCACAGTCTCGCTGGCATTTTAAACAATGGTGGCTCCGTCGAATATACAAAGAAACAACCGACAAGGCTAAAAACTGCTGTGATCTTGTATGCTTGTCACTACTAACAAAAACAATGTTTGTTTTGCAGCCTTGAAGGAAAATGAAAGCCATCGAGCAGAGAACGCATAATATTAATGTAATATAGCACAATCATTCTTAAACCACCATGCTATCTACATTGTGTGGCAGAATAGATTCCTTTCTGAATGCCAGAACTGCATCATTTGCCTCTGTTTTGATATCATTTGGAGGGTAGGTGGGTATAAGAAAGAATCAGTTTAGCTTTTAGTGTTCCTATCTTTATACTTTTAATATTTCGTTGTAACTTTTTAATGAGGGTGCAAGTAAGCATCCCAGATGAACACAAAAAGGGAGAATAGTCTCAGGATGCTATAAACAAATGTATTGTAGATAAGCCTGATGCGTTTTGGCTTCTTTAGGGCTTCTTCAAGCGGCTGTAACAATACATATATCAGAAGGATCGCCTCCTCCCACATGTACCTGCCCAGACCCTAAGATCATCTTCAGGGGTCCTTCTCTGTGAACCCCTGCCAAAAGAAGTGAGGCAGGTGGCTACCAGGTGGAGGGCCTTCTCTGCTGTGGCACCCCAACTGTGGAATGAACTCCCTAAAGAGAATCACCTGGCACCTACATTATGATCTTTTCAACACCAGGTGAAGACCTTTTTATTTTCACAGTATTTTAACAGTTTATCATCTTAGTCTTTTAACTTTGCTGTTTTAAATCTGTATTTTAAATCTGTATAAATCTCTGCATTGTCGCTCGGTTTTATCCTGGTTGTGCTTTTATATTGTACTTTTATATTGTGTTTTTATTAGGGATGTGCTCCGCTCCGATTAGGAGCGTAGAAGCAGTAGCGGATTGGCCTGCTCCGCCTTACCCAGAGGCGGAGTAGGAGCGGACCGCGGACCCCCTAGAAGCAAGGCGAAGAGAAGCGGACATTTTTCGGAGCTCCGAGTTCAGGCGGAGCGCTCCGGTCGCCATCTTGAAAACATTTCGCCATAGGATTGCATTGCGGCAAATAATCGCGCATAACTACGTTGTTTTTGAAGCTATCATTCTGAAAATTCTTGTGCACAGAGAGTCGTGGATGGGGGTCATTTTGAGACCACTCTCACCTCTCTGCATCGTATGGGTCACGGGCTATATTTTTGTGAAAATCGGGTCAACCGCGCGGCTCAAACTGCGTTTTCGGCTTTTCGCCCATAGGATTGCATTGAGGGAAAGAATCGGGGATAACTGGGGGGGGGTTAAGCTATCATTCTGAAAATTCTTGTGCACAGAGAGTCGTGGATGGGGGTCATTTTGAGACCACTCTCAACTTTCTGCATCGTACGGGTCGCGGGCTATATTTTTGTGAAAATCGGGTCAACCGCGCGGCTCAAACTGCGTTTTCGGCTTTTCGCCCATAGGATTGCATTGAGGGAAAGAATCGGGGATAACTGGGGGGGGGGTTTAAGCTATCATTCTGAAAATTCTTGTGCACAGAGAGTCGTGGATGGGGGTCATTTTGAGACCACTCTCAACTTTCTGCATCGTACGGGTCGCGGGCTATATTTTTGTGAAAATCGGGTCAACCGCGCGGCTCAAACTGCGTTTTCGGCTTTTCGCCCATAGGATTGCATTGAGGGAAAGAATCGGGGATAACTGGGGGGGGGGGTTAAGCTATCATTCTGAAAATTCTTCTGCACAGAGAGTCGTGGATGGGGGTAATTTTGAGACCACTCTCAACTTTCTGCATCGTACGGGTCGCGGGCTATATTTTTGTGAAAATCGGGTCAACCGCGCGGCTCAAACTGCGTTTTCGGCTTTTCGCCCATAGGATTGCATTGAGGGAAAGAATCGGGGATAACTGGGGGGGGGGTTTAAGCTATCATTCTGAAAATTCTTGTGCACAGAGAGTCGTGGATGGGGGTCATTTTGAGACCACTCTCAACTTTCTGCATCGTACGGGTCGCGGGCTAGAAGTTTTTAAAAAATCGGCGGGAAAAATACCTTTTTCAAAGGGCTGAGGGGCAGAGTCAGCTCCCGGTCATGATGATCCCAAAGTTGGAGGAGGGCATAGGCAAAACAGGTAACTTGGGATTCTGGGAAACTTCTCTTTCTTCATCTGAACGGGCTTTTCCCCGTGTTTTTTAACACACCTCGCAGGGATGTTGTATGTGGGGTGCCCGATTTTCAAAAATTCGCCAAAAATCAGGGGATGATGGGATTGCTTTGAAACTTGGCGTGCGTGTGTATATCCCCATGAGGTGTCATGGTGCCAAACATGAGGTTTCTAACTTGAACAGAAAAAAAGTTGTATAATTTTTTAGCTTTCAATGCAAGCCTATGGGGGGGGGGGGAAACGGAGCTCCGGATCCGGATCCGGAGCTCCGGGCGGAGCGGAGCGGAAGTGGGCGGAGCGGGGGCGGGGCGGAGCGGCCCGATCCGAAAAATGGCGGATCTGCAAGTGAAGCGGAGCGGGGGGTCCGTGCACACCGCTAGTTTTTATATCATTGTTTGGTTTATACTTTGAATTGTATTTGATGGTTTGAGAAAGTAGAGCAGGGGTGGCCTTCCAGATGTTGTTGGATTCCAGCACCCATCAGCTCCAGCCAGCATGGTCAATGGTCAGGGATGGTGTGAGTTATACTATAACATCTGGAGGGTCTTAGATATATAAACATGGTTAGAGTAGTAACTTTTCACTTTGGAATTAAGCAGTTATCACAGATGTCACAGCCCTCCCTGTTGGCCTGTATCTAATTTTTGTGAACCGCCCACAGAGCTTCAGCTATTGGGTGGTATAAAAATGCAAATAATAATAATAATAATAATAATAATAATAATAATAATAATAATAATAAAGAAATAATTTGTTGGGTTATGTTTTGTTTTGTTCCGAAAGAATATTCCCAAAATCTATATCAGTATAATATTTTTATTAGTCTAACTCAAAGGTCATACATACAATGCACGTTCTCCAGGCAAGATGGTAGACAACTCCAATAATAATAATAATAATTAATAAAGATGAGGGAGCAAAAATGGCTGAAATTCAAGCTATGGAGTTTGCATTTGTTTACAGTCTTAAGAAGGAAAATGGGAGGAGGCTGCAGATATTCAAATTAGGTTATACTGGATTCAGAGATGGTTTCAGGTCACATCTGGACTTATGGATTTACAATTTTTGTATATGTATATGCCTGCACTGTTATTGTTCACAGACTGGCATCCATGCTGTCAACCTCTTACCTGTGCTAAAGGAGGGGAAAGAGAACTCTTACCTAAGATGGAGGTGATAGAATGGATGACTGAAACTGTTATTACACCAGCCTTCCCCAACCTGATGCCCTCCAGATGCTTTGGACTTCAACTCCCATCAGCCCCAGCCATCATGGCCAATGGTCAGGAATGGTGGGAGGTGTCATCTACAACATCTGGAGGACATCCAGTTGAGGAAGGCTGGTGTAACAAGGAGTATGTCTTCATTTTTCCTTTAATTTATTATTGGCATAGCAATTCTTATTGGGAACACAGCACACATGGAGAGGAGGTTTATCTCTTTAATGACCCAATCACAATCCACACAAACACACACACAGTGAGGAGACATTCCCTCTGCAAGCCTCTTACCTGTGAGAGGAAGTAGCAATTTTTGTTCTGATCATGGTAAGGAAATAAAGAGATAAATCCCCCCCCTCCACACCATATGGGCTACATTCCCAGTAAGGACCCCTTTTTTTGCTGGCAATTAGTTAAAGAAAAAAATAAGATGTAGCTACATGCTACACATTCAAGTTTGGCCGTCACATGGCCAGTTTTTACTTACTGGGTTGAACACCATTTTCCAACTCTTGTCAAAACCTGGACATCATGTTAGTCACTGCAATAAGTACTAAACAGGGAATACAGATGCTCTAAATGGAAAGTTTATGGTTTTTAGCACAGAGCATGCAAGATGGCACAAGTTATTTTATTTCAACTGTTGACTTAAATACTATAAATCTCCACTTCTTTTTCAAAGGCGCATCTGTTTCTCATGGAAGTGCTGTGGCACTAACAGTTTTAGGCACCAGGTGTTTTTTATGATTACACTTAAGACCTGAGCCCACAAATACTTATTGGAGTGCATTTGTGCTCTTCAAAGTGGCTGCAAGAATGATATTGTAGAGTTTCTTGTTTCTTGTCACCCAGTTGTGTCCATTCTGAAAGGAAGCCCATTCACACGCACAGAATTGTTCCAATATGACATTTTCAGCCTGTGCAAAATGTTTATATTTTAGCCTTTTTTTTCCAGCCTAAAATAGCAATCTCAGCGGGGGGAAAATCCTTTAAGAATGTTAATGTAACCAAACCCAAATGAAATAAATTCATTTCCAATCACCCTTGAGGCTGTTACCAGGAATCAAGACAACATAGTTCTGGTTCTGGTTCCCAAGCAGTCCATCTCACCCATAATACTTTGCTACAGCTGAGCAGAGATGTGAATAGCTTCATCGTAGCTGGAGTTTGTGGCGCTCCACAGGAAACAAGGCCCAGAGACAGACACTTGATCCACAATGTTAACTCTTATCACACTTGGAGGTGCCCTGGACCACAACTCAAAAAGAAATGGCTTAGATGTGGAATAACTGAGATGGATACTTACTATATATATATATATATATATATATATATATATCATTAAAAAGAAAAAGAAAAACTTGCAGTGACCTATTTTTGCTGTAGACAAAACATGGTTTTTCACTGTCTTGGGAGACTTTTAGTTCAAAGTTTCATGATCAGTCCTCTATTTCAGGCTTCCCCAACCTGGTGCCATCCAGTCTCCAGCTGTGTTGAACTACAACTCCCAACATCCACAGCTAGTCATAAATGAAAGTAAGTGGGTTATTATTCCTTTGGTTAGCTATCACTCTAATATACGCAGCCTAGACCAGGGGTGGGCAGAAGGTAGATCTCAGTGGTGGCCCCGCAATTATGGAATGATCTCCCCAATGAGGCTCGCCTGGTGCCAACATTGTTATCTTTTTGGCGCCAGGTCAAGACTTTTCTCTTCTCCCAGGCAGTTAACAACATGTGCTGAGTTTATTTTTAACTGACCCCAGAATAGTTGTTTTAAAGGATATTGTTCTTTTTATGCTTTTTATGGTTTTAAATTTTGTATGTTTGTTTTTAATGTTCACTGTTTTTATCTTTTGTAAACCACCCAGAAAGCTTCAGCTATGGGGTGGTATATAAATGTAATAAATAAATAAATAAATCTCCAGATGTTTTGCACTTCAACTCCCAGAAGCCCCAGCCAGCACGGCCAATGGTCAGAAATGCTGGGAGTTGAAGTCTAAACATCTGGACTTCAACCCACGCCTGGTGTAGACTATAAATGTTTAAGTGGGGACATCGGCAAGTCTGCCCATGGGTCTGGAGAGAGACGAGAACTGGGGGAGAGGACTGCTCTACCATCCACAGCAGCCTGCTGCTCGTGCAACCGCTCACCTCCCAGCTACCTTCCCTGGACACTGGGAAGCAGATTGGAGACACCTGCCAAAGTTCTCTCCAGCCAATAGCAGAAGAGTGCTGTCTCTGAGCCTGTTGAAACCTTGAGGCTTCGAGGAGGTTTAAACTGCTCTGCGACAAGGCTGGGAAGATTTCAGGACCGGCAACTCTGCCCATAGGACTGGTGAGAGAAGAGAACTGGGGGAGACATTTTTTGTCAGAAAAGTCCTGAGTTGTTTCTTTTCTCGGCCCTCTAGAAATAAAAGGCCCCTTTGGAGAATTTTCTTCAAATTTTCTTCCCCACTTTTTTTAGTGGGGTTCACTTTCCCTTCCTCCTCCACCTCAGCACAATTTGCCATAACAACGCTAGGTATGAGATATTGTGGAGAATACAAAACAGGGGCCAGGGGCCAACACAGTTGATGCTGTTGCCACTTGTAGTGGCAGCGTTTTTTTAAAAAAAAAAACTTTAGGAAAAAAGCAAAAAGCTATGGTACAACCCTTGCCAATGGCGAGCCCTACTTATGAAAAATAGATGGCGAATCCCTCCTTCCCCTGCAGAAGTTCAGTGAAATTGTCCCTCCAATTTCTCTGCCCACAAATAGGGTGGAGAATTTCAAGAGGCCATTTGCACAGAGCTCTAATATACACATTTCAGTCAGTTAATCAATCAATCACTATATAATCATTCTATTGAACAGCTGCGACTGTACAGGTTTTTTAGTTATTCCTCAAGCATCTCTCTACAGTGGGTCATCCCAGGAAGCCTCGATGTATGGGAGACAGGCCAGTCCCCAAGCTGGGCTTGGGCCTTGAAGTCACACACACACACACGTTTGGCAATAGCAAGGTAAAAGCTAGCATGTAGCCTAGAAGCTTCTTCAGATGATCGTTTTATTGCACACTCATGATTGGCCACTTATGGATCTTCACGGGTTGTTTTGACAACAGAGTGATCCTCCTGCGCATCTCCCGTTCTATTCCCCAGTTTTAGTGTTGCAAATTAATCCACAGAAAAGCTGATCTTTTTAAAAATAAGACTGTTTCCTGCTGTGTGCAGGAAAGTTGCGCTGTAAAATGCCCACCAGAGGGTGCTGTTCCCATTGATCTGTATGGGCCTCGCGGTCTCTGCTCTCCGCAGACAACTGCACTAACGTTATAAAGCCCTGAGGAAGAACGCAACCACATTCGAAACGCGTAGGCACCTGGCACTTTAATAAAACTTTTACTAATAATATTATTGTAGAAAATTACTTGGTTCTGCCCTTGCCTTTGGCTACTTTTTACTTCCTTATACTGAATTAGACCATGGGCCCATTTAGCCCAATACTGTTGACACTGACTGGCAGAGGCTTTCTGGGATTCTGGGCAGGAGTTATTCCAGCCAGGGATTGAACCTGGGACCTTTGTCATGCAAAGTAGATGCTCTACCATTGAGCTACAGCCCCTCCCCATAAGGGAGAAGATTCTGGAAGACATGTTATATCATCAGATACCATCATTCCCAGCACCATATGTAAAGAGATTTCTAACAGGAAAGGGAGCTAGGTACAAAACAATATATCCAAACATCTTTCCCCACAGAACTTTTTGGAGTTTTTTTGAGTTCAGTAGGGAAGAATTTTCGAATCCGCCTTACTGTATTGTGGGATTTATGTGTTTTAATATTTAAATCCATTCCATCAGGAAGAGAGAAAATTCCAGGTGAATGCCCACAGATTAATCAATTAAAATCATTGTTATGTTCTCCGTGCACTTTTAATTGTTCCCAATTGGGCTTCAAGGAAAGTTTAGCTGGAATGCTACCATTTCACTAGAGTCTTCATTCAAATAAAATCTAGAGAATGCTCCAGGGTTTAGGTAATGGAAGGATAATACAATCTCTTCCTTACAAGTCAGGCAATACTTTGTTCTGAGTCCACTTAGCAGATTCTCCCCAGCAGGGAAATTAAAATTTAGGAAAGAACAGCCCCCCCACTCCCTATTATATTAGCAAAAGAATGAAATGAGCAAGAAGTAAAACATCATCTAAAAGTAAACTGCAAGCCTTGTGGTTTTGCCACAGTAGTTCCTTGTTAAACTAGACCCCTCCAGGAGGCTTTGGTTTGTTTAGGATTGTGAAAGGCCTGCAGTAATGAGAAACAAATATACAGCGAGACCCCTGCAATGGACAGTCCGCTGCACATAGTATCTTCAGACAATCTTCAGAGATAAGCTTTTGCCAGCAAAGAAAGGAAAACATATTTGCAATGATGCTGTTAGACATGCATGGAAGAGCTGTCCCACACTTATTTATTTCTTTTCATTTCTATACCGCCCAATAGACAAAGCTCTCTGAGTAGTTCACAAAGAAATAAAACTTAAAACATAACATAAAACCACAATATACAAGTACAACCAGAATAAAACTGAGCATCAGTGCAGAGATTTAAAATACAGATTTAAAACAGCGGAGACTGGGAAAATAAACAGGTCTTCACCTGGCACCGGGAAGAGTACAATATAGGTGCCAGGCAAACTAGGGAGCTCATTCCACAGCCAAGTTGCAATAGAAAAAAAGGCCCTCCTCCTGGTAGGGCCTTCCTTTGGCAGGGGCTCATGGAGAAAGACCCCTGAAGATGATTTTAGGGTCCGGGCAGGTACATATGGGAGGAGGCGATCCTTCAGATAACCTGGCCCTGAGCCAAATTGATGCAGGATTCTGTTGCACATGTAATGGGGGTAAAATCACCAGTCAGCCTTCTGTGCATACAACCCAATGTTAGAATTTGCTACACAAAGAAAACCAGAGTCTCCCAAGAACCAGTTTTATTGATACTATTCCAGGGGCCAGGCCTGGTATTAGCATGCAGCCTTCTTGGGTACACACTGGGACCTCAGCATCTGAGCAGAGCCAACCACTGACATCTGCTCCATGCTCCCCTCTCAGCCACATTTTTATGTAGCGCTTGGGTGGGTCTGAGAGCCACTGCCATTCTAATTTCCCCCAATGCACCCAATGTACCACTGGAGTGGGGGGTTGGGTGAATGATTATGACGGCTCCCGCTGGGGGCTGCCATTTTAATTTGGCACAATGTCATCTAAAATACTATCACTCGGCCAGGTTATGAGAAATCTAAACAGTGGCAGCTACAAAACGGAGCTGCTGCTGTTGTTAAGCTCTCCGCCCCCGGCAAATCTGACAGTAGCTGAAACAGGCTGCACAATCTCCACAGCAGCACCGGTGGGACAGAAAAGCCATAGGATGCCAGAAGGGGACATGAGGAGACTATGCTCATCTCACCACAGCAAGGGCAACTTTGGGCAGTCCAGGAGCCGGTTCCCTCCACAGACTCACCGTAGGCCTCACTCCAACTGCTGCTGAAAAAAAAGCTGAGAAAGGGGGAAAACAAGCTATGTGTGTCAATTTTAACCCTCTATAACTGCTACCGTGACTTAAAGTGTACAGCTTTAGCTGAGGAGGCTTAGAACATCATCATCATCCTTTATAAACTGCCCCATAGCTGAAGCACTCTGGCAGTTTACAAAGAGTAAAAATCATTGAAAATACAGTATATGAAGTTTAAAAAACATAAAAACACCACAAACAAATACCACACATAGAGACAACATATCTAAAAACAACTTTAAACAATTCACCATAAAACAAATCCAGGACCTGATTAAAGCACATCATATGCTGCCTAATGCCTGAGAAAAGAGAAAGGTCTTAACCTGGTACCGAAACGATAACCGTGTTGGTGCCAGGTGCGCCTCATTGGGGAGACCATTCCGTAATTGGGGGGGGGGGCACCACTGAGAAGGCCCTCTCCCTTGTTGCCACCTTCTGAGCTTCCCTCAGAGGAGGCATCTGGAGGAGGGGCTTAGATGCAGAATGTAGTTTCAAACTAAAGTTAGATCTACGCTACTGCTTTACAATGGTATTGAAGGGCACTAACAGCTTTTGGGCCACATCACACATTCCATTTACCAATTTCATAGTGTTATTTCCTGCTTTTTATTCCACATTATCCCAAATATTATTATTATTATTATTATTTATTTATATAGCACCATCAATGTACATGGTGCTGTACAGAGTAAAACAGTAAACAGCAAGACCCTGCCGCATAGGCTTACAATCTAATAAAATCATAGTAAAACAATAAGGAGGGGAAGAGAATGCCAACAGGTACAGGGAAGGGTAAGCAGGCACAGGGTAGGGAAAAACTAACAGTAGAAAGTAACAGTAGAAGTCTGCACAACATCAAGTTTTAAAAGCTTTAGGAAAAAGAAAAGTTTTTAGTTGAGCTTTAAAAGCTGTGGTTGAACTTGTAGTTCTCAAATGTTCTGGAAGAGCGTTCCAGGCGTAAGGGGCAGCAGACGAAAATGGACGAAGCCGAGCAAGGGAAGTAGAGGCTGGAGCAAATGTCACTGTGTGTCCAGCAAGATATAAATGCATAAGACGGATATAGTGTTACCATGATGGGATCATAATGATTTTGCAGAAGGTGCAGATCTGACAAAAAATTGTCCATTGTAAGCTTCTGTAGTGCTTTGCTGCCAAGTTTTGGTGGCCACTTTATCCAACTTTTTTTAACAAATAAAAAATAGGGATGGCAGGGGACAGCAGGATTATGTGTGATGTGTTGCCCACCCCTGCACTATAACCTAGCATAACTGCCCTTGCATAACAAAGCACCAAGACAAATGGCAGCCACTTGGACTGGTGGTCCAGTGGGTTCTTGTGATGCTGCAATGATTCTGAGAACATATTAGAGATGGGTAAACTCCCCCATGCTTGCCTTGCATGGCTGTCACTGGGACCTGGCCATTTGCCCAACCCTGGCTGGCACGTGGGGCAAGATGCTGGAGGGTCTATGAGTGCCCGGGATGTGGCATCTCACTTTCCCATGACCCCCCATTTTACACTTTTTTATGGACATTGCCATTTTGCACAAAATGGCGGCCATAAATAGTGTGTGATTTACACAAAATTGCAGGCCTAAATGGGCTAATTAGAACATTTCCGAGGACTTATCCCTAGGACATATCCCAATATTTGCTATGGTGTTTATCAATGGGCCTCTGAGATGATGCCAGCCCCCTGGGCTAGGCTGAAGTCATAGTCAGTTATTGAGAAATTTCTGAGGTGCTGTGGGGAGAAGACCTACCATGAAGAGATCAATAAAGAGATGGAGTCAAGTTATAGAGAAATGAGTGAAGATAAAGCGAAGTGACAGCAAAAGATGGACAGGGACAAAATAGAGGTAGGGAATGCATGAAGTTGGTGAGCTATATAGCCCTAGTTCACAAGTTTTATGTATTTTATACTTATGTATTTTATGTTGTTCCCCGCCTCGATCCAAACAGAGAAGAGGGTAAAACATAAATGTATTTATTATTATTATTATTATTATTATTATTATTATTATTATTATTATTCATGAGAAAAATCCAAGTTTGCACGATTAACTGTATCTAAAAATATAATGCATGCAGCTGGGATTAAGATGTAATCAGAGCATTTGTGCAAATCAGATGGATTTTGACATTTGAGGGTTTTTGCTGGCACCGGCCGGACTACGGCTTTTCATGAGACAATGGTTTGATGTTGCCAATTTGTGAAGTCAGCCTGTGTAAAACAGGATATGCAAATCAGAAATGACTCACGCTCACATCGATACGTATGCACTGAAATGGTACAAGCAGAGCACACACGCCTACTAATTTCATACCACAGTTGTAGGCTTTGGAGTTTCAGAAATGGACATGGCAGACTTTATGTTCAACCACAATTCTGGAAGAGCGTGCACATATGGGCATTTCATATATGGGCCCCACCCTGAATGTTCGTTGAGTTTCAGGCTAGGTCAACCTGTTCCATAACCATTCCAGCCTTTGCATCAATGGTACAAAAAGACAAAAGTCAGAGCCGTCCTTATCATTAGGCCAAGTGAGTTGGTTGCCTCAGGCGGCCGATGCTGGGAGGTGGCAGAAAGGTATAGGAAGAGAGAGCCGAGGGCCAAGCAGCCAGCCCAGTCCCCGCTAAGCTCAGCTGCAAAACCAAGAGCCTTTCAGAAATGGGACTTGGCTTTGGGTTGAAAGTGGTTCTGCACCCTTGATGTAATGGCTAAATAGTTTTCTCTATATCTGGGATTGTTACTGGGTCTGGCTATTTGAACTGGCTTTCAAATAGCTGTAAAACAGACACTGGCATCAGTGAGAATGGCAGAGGTGGAGGGCAGAGTGTGGAGAAATGCAAAGTGCCCTTCAACTTGTTTAGTTTGTTTGTTTACAGATTATACTTACATTTGACAAGACATAGTAGAGATCAATTCTACTGCAAAAATACCTGATCAGTTCTTTAGCTCTTTTCCATTTTATTTTATTTTTGCTCACGGTATTTTAGGGATGGTCATGACACAGAAGTGAAAGCTGCCGCAATCCAGCTCAGACAGTTTTAGCCAAGACATTTTGCTGCCTGAGGCAGAGAACAAGATGGTGTCCTCTTCCAGATGGGCAGAACCAAAGGGTGGGGCCAAAGTACCCAGAACAGCAACTACTTTTAGCATAGGGCTAAACACCAGCCTATTTTAGTTTAAAGCTGTTACTGCCAATAACTAGGCCTTAGGAGAGGCCTGCCAGCCTCTTAGAATGTGAAAAAATGACATCAAAGCCAGGAAACCAGCCAATGGCCAGTGGTTAGGAAAAGACGTTGGTGCCAGAGCAAGAAGGTGAGACCTTCTAGGGCACCCTGGAGGGTTGGATTGTGAACCCCAGAGGGCAGGATTTGAAGATCTGCACCCGTGTTAGGTGATGGATGCCTCCTCAATAAGTTGTTGTTGTTCCCCGCCTCGATCCAATCGGAGAGGCGGGTAAGAAATATATTATTATTATTATTATTATTATTATTATTATTATTATTATTAAGTTGTTTTCCAAAATTCCCCAATATGTTATTTTCCAAAATTCCACAGATACTTTGGGTCACTCGGCCAATTTTCGATACATCTAGCTCATAAAATAATTTAAACCATACCTGAAGTCATCATAACTGGGTTTCAAGCATTTCGAGGGCATTCCCTATTTTACGTTAAAAATAAAGAAAGAACTAGGCCATCGCTTTTCAGCTTCTGACAATAGCACACTGAGCACTTTTGGTTCGAGCAACTTTTCTCAGCACCTTGAAATGCCCATAGATTGTGACTCTCCTCTCCATTTTGGACCGTTTGTTACATTTGTAGAGCCTTCTCAAATCTCACCATGAACAAGACACACACTTCTAAAGCCAGCCTGGATTTTCACACATTCCACAGGAACACCGGCCATATTAATGGGCTACAAAACCCTTGGGATTTGCATATCGTCCAATACAGAACTATTAATTTGGGGCTTTCCTGCCGCCTTTGCACGGATTGAAACAATGTCCTGCTTTGCTTGTTCTCAGCTTCCAACTCAGCAAGTGCTAAAGGTTCCCCAGGCAGCTTTTTCCAAAACAGACCCAATCTGTTGGTATCATAAGCCAACTCCGCACACACAAGCAAACATTATTTGTTTTGAGTTCCAGCACAAATGCACTTGTGGCCTGAACAATACCCATTCTCCTATGCCTGTCAGTGATTTTATTTGGAGGATGCCAAGCTGATCTGTGGACCAAAGGAGCACAGCCAAAATCTAATTCAGATGGCCACAAACAATCCACCCTTCTGATTCCCTTTTAATGGCTATGGGTAGGATAAAATCAGACCGCCTCTGACTGCTTTCTCTGGTGCAGGTTCACAGTAGCAAATTAAGCTACTCCAATACAACTGCTTGGAAGAATGAAGCCAAATTGTATATTTGCATCAGACAGGTGGTGTGTCCCCTTGCTATACAGTGAAATTCATTGGAAGCAGATTAATAGGACTGTGATTTTTGCTGTCATTTCTAATGAAACGCTTGCTTTGCAAATCCCACAGCTGGGTTTAGAAATGTATGAAGTCTTGGCGTTGTGGCTAAAGACTTGTTTCTCACATGTTGTGCAGAGAATGATCTGCCCCCATGTCTGGCTCGCTTTATGTGCAGCAGCAAATGTTCTTTCTCTGAAAAGCAGGAGTGTGTGTGTGTGTGTGTGTGTGTGAGAGAGAGAGAGAGAGAGAGAGAGGGGGGGGCGGAATTAACACAGATGCAGGGCATATGCACACACAAAGAAGCCATTACAAGCCCTCTGTTTACTGCTTTCCTCAACACCTCAGTCTTTCTTTGCTCATAGCTTCTTACTCAGCGATCAACAGCATGGGCCTTATTCATCTCTGGTAAAAAGAAGAAGAAATCCACAAGGGAATCTGGCCTGATAAAAGTTGTGCTTTGATTAACAGAGCCCAAGGTCCTGCCAGGCCAAACCCCAAGTCACTGGGGATTCGAGCCCAGAGGCCTAGCTGAGGCAATATAAAAGCAGGCTTTGGTTGGGGAGCCAATGCAAAGGGCTGCTAGCTGGTTGCATCACAGTGAATGGCTGCTGCTGAATTATCGGCTATCTCCACATTCTATATCCAGAGTGAAGGACTGTCCTGTCAACCAGCTCAGTTCTTATACAGTAGAGGGAATTCTAAGATAGAGGGCAGCAGTAGTGCAGGAGACTGCAGAAACATAACAGGGAAGGGTCATTGAAGTTGAAGTACGAAGGATGTAGATGCATTTGGATGGGTTCAGAGGAGCACAACTAAGGTGGTCAGCAGCTGTATGGAAAACAAGGGATATGTGGAGAGCATAAGCAGAGCCATACTGGATCCGACCAAAGGTCCATCTAGTCCAGCGCTCTGTCCCCACAGTGGCCAACCAGCTGTTGACCAGGAATCCACAAGCAGGTCACGGTGCCAATCAGCAAAACCTGAACTCACACTTTGAGCAAAACTGAAAAAAAATCACCTCAAAGCTAGTTTTGACTTGTGTCAGTGTCAAATCACAAGGTTTGTTGTTGTTTTTGGAAGCGGGGGTTGTTCACATGAAAATTTGTGCATGTTTCAGTGTGCATTTTGATGTACACGTGATCTCCCATTGACTGAAGCATGCATGTCCATGCACATTTTTTTCAAAAGTATGCATTTTTCATGCATATATCTCCCCAAAATTTGCTGAAATCTTCCAAAATTTGGGGCTCCCAATGGGGCGTGCTCACACATTTTGCAAGCAAAACCAAAATTCTCTTACATCCCTCCCCCCATTCATGCACGTTCTCTCTCTCTCTCTCTTTCTCTCTCTGACAGACACACATAAACAATCATATGCCCACAAAGTCACACACAAATGCAGACACTCATGGGCAGGACCGGCACTCATGAAGGAGGAGAGGGTCACAATTGTGCTCACCCCAACCCACCATACAGCTGTTTGGAGGGCTGTGGGGAGCACAATTAATATGGGAAGGATGGCATGCAGAAACGACCCTCGTTGCATGCCATAGAAATATAGGAAGTCACTTTATAATGAGCTTAGCCATGGATCCATCCAGCCCAGTGCTGTCAACACTAACTGGCAGTGGCTCGTCGGGGTTTCAGGTTGGAGTATTTCCAACCCTACCTGGAGATGGTGAGAATTGAACCTGGGACCTTCTGCATGCAGAGCAGGGGCTCTGCTGCTGAGCTACGGACATCCTCCTCATCATGGCTGCAGTCCTTTCCAGCCTGTCATACAACAAGGGGGGGAGAACAACAATGCCTGCATCCCTCCTCCCCATCACAATTCTGCTTCCCTTCCTGCTGAACAGCTGAGTGGGGTGGGGTGTGTGTGTGTATGTGTATGTGTGTGTAGGGGGAAGTTGACAGGAAGGTTGGGGCTGTGGGTTTATTTATTTATTTATTTAGAATATTTATATACTGCTCCCTATTGAAAAATTTCAGAGCGGTGTACAAGATAAAATGAAAATAAAAAAATAAAACAGTTAAAACAAAATTTTAAAGAAGCAAAAACAGAGATTCAAGACTGCATATTAAGGAAAGGCTTCTTGGAATAAAAAAGTTTTCAGGAGGCGCCGAAAGGAGTTCAAGGTTGGCGCCTGCCTGACCTCCAGAGGCAGGGAATTCCACAGGAGGGGCGCCACCACGCTGAAGGCTCTTCCCCTGGTGGATTCCAATCGGAGGATGGATCTATGTGGAACCACCAGGGGCAGGTCCTCGGATGACCTCAGTGACTGGGCAGGTTTGTAAGGGAGAAGGCGCTCTCTCAGGTATCCTGGTCCCAAGTTGTTTAGGGCTTTGTACACAAGAACAAGAACCTTAAACCTGGCCCGGTAGCGAATAGGCAGCCAGTGCAGCTCCCTCAGCAGAGGAGTTACATGCTGGAAAGGGACAGCTCCAGACAACAGCCGAGCTGCAGCATTCTGCACTAGCTCCAGCTTCTGGAGCAGCTTCAAGGGCAGCCCCACATAGAGCGCGTGGGTTGCCCACAGGTGCCTAGGTGGACTTGGTAGGATTTGTACTTTTGAAATTGAAAGCTGATAACTGCATATGTTGAGTTTTTAACTGACACAGAATAGTTTTTTTTTAAATGAATATTGTATCGAATCTGTTTTTATGTTTTTTACAGTTTTAAATTTTATTTTATTTATTGCATTTTTATACTGCCCAATAGCCGAAGCTCTCTCGGCAGCAAAAATTAAAACCATAAAACACATTCAAAATTTAAAATGAACAGTATAAAAGCATAATATAAATACAAATGCCCCCTTCCGCGCTCGGCTTGCCTGCACGCGGGAGGCCAGTTGCGGGTCGGGTGAGTGAGACGAGGCGCTGGGGCTCGCCATTGGCAGGCCTCCAAATAGCGCCACCGGGAGGGGAGGGGACTGTGTGGCCTTTTAATGCCCTGCTCGCCCCTCCCCGGCCTCTTTCTTGCTGTGCGGCTCCCTCCCTGTAGACAGTGTGGGCTTGCTGGTTGCCCTTTCCGGGGGCCAAGTAGGAATTTTTTGCTCATAATCTAAATTGATTATGAGATTTTTTGCCTACTTCACACTGTAAGACAATGGAGGAGTATTAATTTAGGGTGACCAACTGTCAGGATTTCCCCGGATTTGTCCTGGTTTTTGTTCTTTCCATGGTGTCAGGGGGGATTTTCTATAATTTTCAATAATGTCCTGGAATGACACACCTTCCCCTTTAAGGCTGCCATGAGCATGGCAGGAGGGAGTGACATGCTTTCTTGAGGTACATCATTCCCCCACCCCGAGCTCCAATTGAGGTCTTAAAGGGGAAAGGGGGTCATTCGTGGACATTATAGAAAAGGCCCCAATTGGAGTGGATGGTGGTGGTGCAGAATGAAATCCTTTCCCCTCCTCCACTCCAATCGGGTTCTTTAAGGTGGCAGGGGAATAACGTACTTTCTGCAGGACTCAGAAAGCTGCTTCCCCACACACACACTAGGTGTCCTCTTTTTTGGTTTCCCAAATATGGTCACCCTAATTAATTAGGTTGTTTTGGCTCTTTCAATTTGGTCACATTTGTGGTAGGCAGGTAGGAGCGGGCATCTGGAACTGCTTTGCTATTGGTGGGCATTCACAAGCACCCTTTGTTGGTGATGGGTAATTCCGAGGCCCACAACTGGGAGCCCAGCGGCGCCAGTTGGGGGATAAGGCTTACCTTTGAGGCCAACCCTCCTCACCCACTCAGAGCCCAGCGGCATGGGTGGGGTGACACTGGAAGGGGTAAGCCTGTAAGGTGGCAAAGTGATAAGCACCACTTCATGGGCTGTGAATGGTTCCCCTGATTCTATACAATGGCCTGAGGCTTGGCCAAACAATGATGCTCGCTTAGGCTTTCACTTCTCTTGCAGATCTTAATAAATGTGGCCCATATTTAATACTATTTATTTATTTATTTATTTATTACATTTTTATACCGCCCAATAGCCGAAGCTCTCTGGGCGGTTCACAAAAATTAAAACCATGAAAAGCAAAAAAACCCCAACAATTTAAAAACATGAATACAAAATACAATATAAAAAGCACAACCAGGATTAAAACCACACAGCAAAAATTGATATAGGTTAAAATAGTAGTAGATAAACCAGGATAAAATCAAGCAGCAATGCAGAAATTAATACAGATTTTAAATACGAATTTTAAAAAGCAAAGTTAAAATTAAGTTGCTAGAGTGTTAAAATGCTGAGAAAATAAAAAGGTCTTCAGCTGGCGACGAAAGGAGTACAGTGTAGGCGCCAAGCGAACCTCTTTAGGGAGCTCATTCCACAGCTGGGGTGCCACAGCAGAGAAGGCCCTCCTCCTGGTATATCGGTTTTTTGTATATTGGTTTTTAATGCTCAGCGTTTTAATCTTTGTAAATTGCACAGAGAGCTTCGGTGATGGGGTAGTATATAAATCTAATAAATAAAATAAATAAAATAAATAAACCCAATGAGAGAGGGACTAGGATTTATTTATTTATTTATTTATTTATTAAATTTATATACCACCCTATAGCCAAAGCTCTCTTGGCGGTTTACAAAAGATAAAAACAGTGAACATTAAAAAGTATACAAAATTTAAAACCATCAAAAATATCAAAACAACAGTATAATAAAACAACGCTATCCATTTAAACAACAACAGTTCTGGGGTCCATTAAAAAACAAACAAACTTAGCATATGTTGTTAAATGCTGTTAAATGCCCGGGAGAAGAGAAAAGTCTTGACCTGGTGCTGAAAAGATAACAATGTTGATGCCAGGCGAGCCTCATCGGGGAGATCATTCCATAATTAGGGGGCCACCACTGAAAAGGCCCTCTTCTTTGTTGACATTCTCCAAACAATGGAAACAACCCAACAGAGAAATTGCAGAAGGACGTTGCTACAAAGAGAGTTGTAGCTTGAAGCGGTCACCCTGGAACCCTTCAGGGAGCAAAGAACCTCGCTGGATTGAAGAGAGTTTGATACATTTATGAAGGCTATCTTGTGGCTTCATACTATTTAGCTGTGGAATCAAGACAAATCAAGAAAATGAGCTGTGAAAGAAAAAAACGTATTTGAATGTTATTTAAGCTTCCATACCCTTGGAAAGAAACAACTTTCCTTCAGCATGACTATAGAGCAATACCGTCAAATACATGCATATAACACGGGGGGTGGGTATTAGTAGCTTGGTTGGATCATCATACTCAGCATGACTAGTCTAAGAAGGAGGTTGAGGGCTCCAATAGTGCTATTATTTTTGGAAATGGCTTTGGGTTTCTGCCGTTTTGGCTTTGACTGAGACTGGAGTCATGGTCTTCATCTTCCGCTGCCAAGCTAAACTTTTCCCTGGGTGTGAAAGCACGTGTTTACCCATGTGCAAATGGAACTACAATACCTTGCTGTAACTGCATTGGTAAAAAAAACCTTCTGAAACTATTAGCTCTCTGGTTCCATTAATGACAAAAATGGTCATGTGTTAAGGATTGGTCCAGGACAAGAATGTGAGGATGAACAATGGTATCAACTCAATTTCAAAGCTTCCTTTCCTCATGCCTTGTGTGAGGGCAGTAATTTTAACTCTTTAATTATTAGATTTGTGTCAGTTATTTGCAGCCAAAAGAGGACTGGGGGCCTGTTCCCCAGAAACGCCCCCCCAAAGACTCCTTTTAGGAATGGTTCGTAGGCTGTTCACTGCCCAATAGAGAACTGCTTCAGTCAGTGCTTTCCTGTTGTTTCTGACTCTAGCCAATCAGGGGTCATGTAAGTAGTGTGATAACATAATAAGACCAGAAAGCCAAATCTGATTGGGTATGTGTGGCATCATCACAAAGTCAATCCAGGGTGAAGGCCATGCTTTCTGCCCTGCTCTCACTCTGAATTGATTTCACAACAATGCCACATTGCCAGTCAGATTGGATGACATCATGAATCCAATTCAAAGAGAGGGATGGATATATTGCTCTCACTCTGGATGAGAGAGCACGTGTACCCCTGTTTACAATTCCACCCTGAAAACACATAACAGGGCTCTTTTGAAGCGTTTGAAAGCTTTCACGAAAAGCACTCCTGCCTTCCTGCAGATATCCTTCAGAACAGAAAATATTCTAGCTATGATAAAGGTAGTTGAAACAGACCATTAAGATTTCCTGGTAACATATAATCAATAAAATAAAATACGGTCAATAGCGTATTATCTGCTACTCTAGTTACAGAGCCCGTATAATCAGGCCTAAGGATCCCCTCTCTAACACCGTGCATCCAGGAAGTCATAACATATTATAATAAGTAACTTTACACAAATTCCTCTAGCTAAGGTGTGTATTGGTAGCTGTTTTCCATCTAAAGTCTAATCTAATAAGAATTAAGCAGTTTTATCAAAAGATCATGGGTTGGATCTAGGATCTGCCTTCTGTGGGTGGAAGCGCTCTGCTTGGAGGACCTGTGTCTGCCCAGGGTTCAGGGATTCCCCCCATTAAGAAAGGCCCCCTGGGTCCTGACACTCTGTAGGGCTGCTGGGCAGAGGAGGGGGTGGGGAGGTCTGCTTCTACCAGAGCTATTGCACATGCCTATATCTGGATCCAACCCTACAAGTTCTCTTCGTCACCATTTTAATCTTAAATTCATGTGCATAACTGCTGGGGAGGGGGAAGCAGAGATGTGGGTAGCATGTAGGGTTGCCATGTGTCCTCTTCTACAGAGGACCATCCTCTATTTGAAGGGCTGCCAGACAAGCTTTTATTTTGAAGGCATCTCTGTTGAAGAGCTGTCCAATCCAACTCTGGTTTAAGGATAAAGAACCACCAGAAGGAAGAGCTGAGCCTTAAAGTCGCCCAACAACAGCACCTGGACAGCAGACACTGGTTCACCTGGTCCCATTCTTCCACGTTATAGTGAGATGTACCGTATTTCTATTGAAATTATAATAATTACTTCTAACATTGCATCTACGTGTATACATTCGGATGTACACACTTTATGCAAAGGGATGTCCTTTTTTGATGATGCATGCCCCCCCCTTTTTTTTAGCAATTCACAATTAGCCAGCCTAGATCAGGGAGAAATCCACTGGCAAACTGTCATGGAATGGCATGAGGGACGAAAAGAAAGGAACGAAAAGACCCAGCAGGCAGGTCTGAGGCACAGCAAAGGACTTCTAAGCAGGAGCTCTTGACCAGCCTGCCGCAGCCTCTTCCTTCTTCTTTTTATTGGGGCTGCTGGACTGCTAGAGCCAAAGAAAGCAGGGAAGCTGAAGTAACCTTAGGTGACTTTGTATTCCAAGATAGATTGGGGCTATTCCCGACACCTCCGAGAAAGTAATAAGCTTTGGTGGTTTTGTCATTTGCTCTTCAGGCAGTTTATTTTGGAGCGTTTCCTTTTTCTCAGAGACCTTTTGAATGTAAAGAAATGGAACAGGGAAGACATCTTGCATCTCCTACAGGAATAACCTAAAGAAAACATATGTGAATAGTATCACATATTGATGTTGCATATGTAACAGAGGCAATTTCCCCCTCTCTGCTTGCATTATAAATATATGAGAGAGAACATCTTGAGAAAACGCCGCCCTTTCACAACCAATTTTATCGAAAGGATTGTAATTAAGAAATGGGCAGGACGGACTGTTCTGGATTTTCAACCCTCCCAAACATGCTTAGAGCCATTCCAGGGTGCAACATGATCAAGATGCTTCCTGGGAATTCCAGGTGGAATGGTCCCTTAGAAAGCCCGATAAATTGAATGCCTTAACATGGCAATAATACTGTCCCCCACCCACCCCAAAAAGAATTTTATTGTCTTCAGTACTTTGGTGGAATGCTCATTTTCTGTGATCCCAGAAATCCATGGGTTCTGGCTAAATCTGTTTAACAGCAGGGGATGACTTTATTTATTTTCATTACTGCATTTATATCCCACCTTTTTATCTCCAAGGAACCTAAGGTGGCATACATAATCCTCCTCCTCTCCAGTTTATCCTCACAAAAACAACCCTGTGAGGTAGGTTGGGCTAAGAGTCTGTGACTGGCCCAAAGTCACCCAGTGGGTTTCCATGGCTGAGTGAGGACTAGAACCTGGATCTTCTGACTCCCAGTCCAACACTCTAGCCACTACACCACACTTCAGCCCTATTTGCCTACAACATGTATAAGGGTAAACCAGAGGGGAGGAACCACAGGCCTGGGGCTGTAAACTGGCTCGTTGGGGGTTCTACAGATGGCCATACCGCCTTCCCATGACCCATCCTATTTCCCCCAGCCACCAATCACTGGGTGGTTTTCCATTTTTTTGTGCACTTTCCCCCCATTCTAAAAGGTTGAAATGTCTCTCCTAAGACTTAGGGTCTCTTCAGACAGGGGTAAGTGGGTGAGCAGGGAATCGTGTTTCCTTAACTGTTGCTATCTACCTGGTTCTCTTTCGCATTTGAAACGAGCACAATTACACGAAGAAGAAAGCAGCAACCACATGGCCTGTATATTTCAATGGGACAGAGCCCTCTAGTGGGCATTTTATAGCACAACCTCAAAAGAGTTGGGTTTTCAGATGTTTATTTTGTGATGCTAAAACTGAGAAAAGGAGTGGGAGATGTGCAGGAGGTGGACAGCGAAGTCAAATGGACCTGTGAACACCCGTGAGTAGCCAGTAATGAGAATGCCATAAATCATTCACTTAAAGAAGCTCTTAGTTACTGTAAGAACTTTAAGCTATAAAATGCTGGTACTTCGCCATGCCCACTTTGACATCAGTTCTTCCCACCACAGGAACGTGACCCCCAATAACTTCTCTGAAATTAAATTTGTCCTGTAGGCTGAAAGAGGTTTTGCACCCCTTGGCTAAACTCTCTAAGGGACGTGGGTGAGCATGATGCACACTCGGCATGAAGATCTGAATAGGGCTCTGTAACTGTGTTAATTATTTCTAGATCTGCATCTATACAGATACATTTCTAAATGTATGTCCATCCCTATAAATCTGTAAGCGGACTCTTAACTCTGGGGGCCACAGAGAACAAGTCTTTGCACTCTTCCTGCTTTTTCAAACACAGCTCTTTAATAGGATGTTTCATTTCCCAAAGGGTCTGCTCTTACTGTTAGACTATTTGCAACTTAAACCCATTTGGCAACATTTATTCTCTGGATATGAAGGTAGTGTGCTCTCGTGGGCACATAGGCATGCATACCAGCATTTTTTAAAAAAGGCAATTCCAAATTTTCCCCAATTTTTCCCACCCCCCCCAAAGGAATAGTCCCTAGTAAACAGGGTCAGTGAGAACATCCACTTGCACAAAAAAACATGTAAAGTAAAAGTGTTGAGTGTGTTAGAGGAGCAACAAGTATGGCTCATAGATAAATCTGTGGAAGGAAATTAGGGTTGAGGTAAAAGGTGTCCTTATTAGAGGACCGAACCCCTGACCAGAAGGCAGAGAATATGGAAGAAAGCCTAACACCCCTCCTGCATCAGGTCTTAAGGCCTGTAACTATATTCTGAACTTTCCCTGTTCTTCAGATGACCTGTAAATGAAAGGTTCATTGTGTTCCATGGTCTTCAAGTAAAAGCAGTCATTTGCAATTTAGTTTGACATGAGATTAATTACTGCTGAGTTATGCCAAAGAAGCCATGTCATTTCAAAGAGTTGGATCCAGATTTATGCTGGATGAGCTGCACCGATGGAAGTGGACTTCTCCAGTCCCATTGAAATGCCAAACAGACACTGTTGAATGGGGTGAGGTTTAGTGTGGGATGGAGGGGAGATTTTCCCAATATTGACCAGAGGGACCTGCACATGAAGCTCATTCTTTCATGGAAGGTTTCTTTTTCTCACAGAAGGAAGAACCTGGATCCAACTGAAACACTTTGTTTAGCCATCATTTTTCTCCTGGTCTTATTGATAATATAATCTGTAAACTGGATGTTTGTTGTAAGTGAATGATAGTGTGGCCATGTCCTCTCTTTTTATATAAAAAAAACAGTCTCTATAGGGAGCCAGTGTGCTAGAGTATTGGACTGGGAATCAGGGATTCTGGGTTCTAGTCTCCACTTGGCCATGGAAGTCCACTGGATGACTTTGGGCCAGTCACAGACTCTCAGCCCAATTTGCCTCACAGGGTTGTTAAAATTCAAGCTAACCAGCTTAATCTACTAGTTTTAATAAAAACAGTAATCCTAAGTCTCTTGAAATCTTCTCTCCTTTCACTCTCCACACCACTGACAATCCTAACTGACACTCCTAACCAACCAACTCCCACTCTAGACTCCCCCATTTATACTCCTCCCCCCTTTCACAGCATCATCAACCACACCCACTCAGTCCAACATTCTGCT
This sequence comes from Elgaria multicarinata webbii, assembly GCF_023053635.1. Taxonomy (NCBI): domain Eukaryota; kingdom Metazoa; phylum Chordata; class Lepidosauria; order Squamata; family Anguidae; genus Elgaria; species Elgaria multicarinata. The sequence continues at coordinate 35,811,879 of NC_086174.1, forward strand.
CTCACTAGACATACAAATGCAGACATACCTAAGGGAACAGAACTGTGGGGTAATGCCACAGCATCTATTTGTATAACTTAGCATTTGCTAGTGTTGTCTAGCCTGACCATACACACTGGAGAAGTCAGGGAAAAGAAGGCCAACCGGAGCAACCGGAGCTGAGGGCCAACTCACCGGTAAAACAGGGGTGCCTGACCCTGCAGTTGTGTCAGGCCTTCTTTTCCCTGTTGGCCCAGCCTTCTTCCCCAGGAAATTTGAAGTCTCGCAAGACTTCCGGCGAAACTTCTGGTTTCCCGCGAGACTTCCCAGCTGAGATCTCGCAAGATTTAGAGTGCACTGAAGACCTGGCTGGCTGGCTGGCTGCTTCTGTGCCACAGCAGCAGTAGCCATTGTGGTGGGAGCAGCAGGCAGTGCAGCACAGCAGACGACAATGACCAGCAGCACCAAGAAGGTAGGTGGCCGGGAGCGCAGCCATCCTCCGCCCCATCTTCAGGTGCAGGCCGGGGGCCGCTCAGTTGTCCAGCCTGGGCAACTGGGGCCTGGGCGTGGGCCAGCAGTGCGGCCATCCTATTTCCCCCCCCCCTTCGCTTAGGAACCTTCGCTTAGCTTTTTGTGAACCGCCCAGAGAGCTTCGGCTATTGGGCGGTATAAAAATGTAATAAATAAATAAATAAATAATAAATAAATAAAAAGGAGCCGGAGGTGTGTGTTTCCAGCTTTCCCTGCCTGTGGCTTCGTCGTGGTTTCTATGGTACCCTGAGGGGCTGCTACGAAGGCTAGTTAGGGTGGGTGAGTGAGTGAGGGGATGGTAGGTGGGTGGCTAGGTAGGTCTCCCCCTCCATAAATGCCTCCTCTCAATCTAACAGTCTCCCTTAAAAGTCTTCTCTATTGCCCTCCTTTTTCTCCTTCCCCCTTTTTTCTCACCCCCATTTTTAGCTGTTTTATTTCCCCATTTTCTCCTTCCCCTTTTTTTCTCCTTTCCATTTTCTAGCTGTTTTATTCCCCCCCATTTTCTCTTTTACCCCCTTTTTCTCCTTCCCATTTTCTGACTGTTTCCTTCCCCCATTTTCTCTTTCCCCCTTTTTTCTCACCCCCCATTTTCTGGCTGTTTCCTACCCCCATTTTCTCCTTCCCCCTTTTTTTTTACTCACTCCCATTTTCTAGCTGCTTTATTTCCCCATTTTCTCCTTCCCCCTTTTTTTCTCACCCCCATATTCCAGGGCACGTCAGAAGAAAAGTCTTAAAATTTGTACAGTAAATAAAAATCAGTGTTAATTTCTGAAATGTTGAATGTCTCACTTGTTCTTTATTTCAGTGATTTTAATATTAATATATGATGTAGAACACTTTTGTGTTAATTGTAAGGTGTAGAATTAGATATGTGACCGAGGTCACACCCCCTTGGGGGCTGGACATGTTGATTTGGCCCACCTTGGGGTGGGCATGTTGGGGTGGCCACACCTCCTCGAGGGCGGCCATATTGTCCTCCTTTTTGGTTTCAAAAATATGGTCACCCTAATGTTGTCCAAATCACTGCTGTCTTTGGTCCTCTTTTTTTGGGTGATGCATTTCCTCTTTTTTTGATGATTCTTAAGTGGCCATCCGTGCTCATGATGAAAAAGCAGTAACTCAAGCAAAGGTAAACCAGTTCAGCTAGGCCAAAGCAGACATCACTTTAAATGCATGTCTAGCAGCTACTGTATGTTTTCTTTTCATTCGCAGAGGCCCCATTCCATGTATCCCCATGCTAGTGTCCTGATTTGGGTCCCTACACCTACTCTAGAGTAAAAATGGGGGTGATGACATACCTGCTAAACATATATTTTCTTTTTGGCACTCAGGAAGAGGTGCCTTGAATGCCAAACTAATCAGGTGACAAATGCTGAATACAATAGAGTTATAGTATTAATGGATGAGTTCATATAAATTAAGAACAATCAAACCAATAAGAAAAAGTGAGCCATGGGGAGACAAAACTATTCTGAAATATACCGCCATATTTGCCTGGAACACACTATAGTAGTTCTGAAAACTGATCATTCCAATGCAACTGGAAAATGCCACACTGCAACCCTGATGACTTTTCAGGGCTTATAGCTATAAACAATTTAACGTCCTTCCATTAAAAAGGAGCTCGGAAAAGGCCCAATCGTATACAATTTTCTTTGGCAAAAGGTCGTAATTTAAACAGAGTGAAAAGGGTTCAAAAAGGGTGACAAAAGCACTGTTTTTTGCTATCCTTGGACCCCTCTCAATTTTTGTGTCCAAAGTAAATGAATCTAGATGGAAGTAGTTAAAACAGTGAAGCAGAGCAGTTCAGCTCTTTCAGAGATATTATTGCTAGCTGTATCGTCCTCCAGTCAAAAGCTGCACTGGGAGACAGGGACCCACTTCAAGTCAATGAGTCACTTTTGCTTCCTCGCCAGAACAATTAAACTTCTTGTATAATAAAACATGACCTGAAGCCTGCCCTTCACCACATCATCTCTCCTCAAAACCCCCAGAGGTCAGTCCTGACATTTAACAGCTCACAAATTCAGTTTCTTAAGCTTTGGAGGCCAACTTCAAGCTTTTAAAAACTAAAATTAGGATATTAAGGGTTCTTTTTAAAAATAATAATAATAAATGGAAGTCCTATCTATCTCTGGGTATACGATGTTATCAGTTTAGGTTCCAGACCATCCACGATTACACATCCATTTATCATTCCACAGAGGGAGAACATCTTTTCAGAAGAAGTACAAAAACAGGCCTTGTCCCACCGCGTGTGCCCAAGCATCAAAGTGAAGGTTGACGCATTCGCCTTTTGGAACCGAACAATGCAAAGAAATGGTTAATGCATTTTGCAACTTGGTGCTTCTTTATTGCTAGCAGCTGAACAGTTTTGGGTGGTTCACCCTCCCTCCTTTGTTACAGATCTCTTGCCATATTGTGCATACAATCCCCTAACAACATTAGCTCATTTCTACTCCAGTCTTAAAGATTAGCTCATCTGGGTTATGTACTTTGGTGTGTAGGTGTTGAGTGCTAAAATATAACTTAACTTTCCTTTTGAAATGGCATTCTAAACAATAAGAATTAAGTTTTGGTCTTTGGAGTGCTTTTCTTGAGGTCCACAATACTGTACAAAATAAAAGCAAGCTCTTCATGGCTAAGAAGGTGTGGTAGAGTTTCAGGCCCCTAAAACGCCACCACCAACATCAGCCTATGCTCCACTCCAATTAATTTCTTCAGTTTTAACTATTTTCCAAAATGGCCATGGTCTTAATTTCTGGAGGCGCATCACATAAGAGATAAGGACGACAATTTATCTTGGTATTTCACAGAGAGTTGCTCATGAAGAATAACAAAGCCTTTCAAAAACAGGCTGAAGGTCAAATCCAGGTTTTACCAATAGCTAGCAGTCCAGCCCACCAGAAGTACAGTAGGTATACAACAACAGCAAACACAACTAATCACAACAATCTGTGGAAAAGGGACTAATGATAGGCCTTAGCTAGACCTAAGGGTTATCCCAGGTAAATGGAGGGGTTGTTCTTGCCTGCTCCCTGGATCCCCTGTGTCATTTGGATGCACAAGGATGATCCCGGGACAATCCTGGGATGTAGGCCTGGTCTAGCCATGGCAATAGTCTCAAGGCTAGGCTATCATGATTGCACACAATTGGAAAGAGCAGGAATCTCAGATTTTTGGAGAATCCAGGGCTTTGGTGTAATGCAACCCCAGATGAAGATCAGTTGTTAACAAGACTTTCTCTCTTTCTTTGGTGGTGGTGGGGAGTTCTTGTCATAGCTAAAGTCCCATTATACTAAGGGAGAAGGTGAAGGTGAAGGTGTCCAGTAGGTCCTTCTAAGCCATGCAAGGCGTAGAGGACACCCCAGTCAGGAAGCTACACAAGAAGATAAATAAAGTCATAAATACGGACAGGGCTGGCCCAAGATATTTTGCTACCTGAGGCAAAAGATAAGATGGTGCCCCCTCCTATTCCATGGACAAAAACCAACTGCAATGGCAGTTGAATCTGTCTCCAACTCTGCTGACAAGACAGCTTTCATCACTGCACCTAAAGGCAGCAGAGTTGCTTAGGGACACAGAGCAGGATATTGTCAGGATGGGGCCTGGGCTCCCTGATTTGGTTTCAGATGCTGTGTCAGACTCTGAGGCAGAACTAGAAGAAGCCCAGTCAAGACAGGGAGCAGGGGAAGAAATTACCCAAGGCTTTTGAGGACTCAGGGAGGAATCTTCCCAGGAGCTTATCAAACTGGAGGCCCAGGTTCAGAGATCATCTCACCCCACCCCCTTGTAACTCAGTCTTTGTCGGAGGGGGAGGGAACATTTGAACTGACAGATCCCAGAATCTGCTGCAGGGTCAAGTGGGTGGAGTTGAACGAAGGTGGGAGGTGGCCCGCTAGACCAACTGCACATCAGAAGTTGGGTCAAGAGGACACTCCCTGAAGGAGGAGTCCAGTAAAAGCTTGTCAGACATGGTGGGAAACCATCTATTTAGTTGATAGGCAACTGCCTTGCTTTGATTGGCTAATTAAGCTTAGAGAATAGCTCCTAGCCTTCACAGTTACTTCGAATGTGAAGAGGTGTTTGTTTGTTTTACTGAATAAAGACTTTGTTGATTGCACAGCAAATCTCTTTGTCATCTCACATTTCGGTGGGAGGGCTTGGAATCATGAAAGATACATGGCACACAGCTCTGTCCTCCAACATCTCACTGCCATCTCTCAGCATCTGCCACCTGAGGCAACCACCTCATTCTGCATAATGGTAGGGCTGGCCCCAAATAAGAATGTTTATTTATTTCTTTTACCAAGAAAAATGGCTCCCAAGACACCTTACAATCATGAATAAAACGTGATTAAAACGATAATACAGTGAATGAATTCAGTCACAGTTAAAAACAAAGCAAAAACAGAATTAAAACAGCATACAACTCAATAGATCCACTTGCACGTCAAAGGCCTGCATGAATAAGAACATCTTTGACTGCTTGCAGAAGGACAGCAGAGAAGGAGCAAAGCAAGTCTCCCTCATCAAGGAGTTCCATAGCTCAGGAGTGGCCATCGAGAAGCCCGTCTTTTGTGTCAGCACTAAATTCACCTCTAAAGGTGGCAGTATTGAAAGAAGGGCCTCTCCCAAAGAACCTAAGACCTGGGCAGGTTTGTATGGGAGAAGGTAGTCTTTCAGGTAGCATGGTCCTAACGCGTATAGGGTTTTATAGGTCACAACCAGCAATTTGTGTCTGGAAACAGACCGGTAGCCAGTGAAGCTGTTGTAACAAGGGAGTTACATGTTCTCTGTCACTGGCCCAGGCCAACTGTCTGGCCACAGCATTGTGGACCAGCTGAAGTTCTTGAGCAATTTTCAGAGACACCCCATTACAGTAGTCCAAACAGAATGTAACTAAGGCATACATGACTGTGGCCAGATCAGAGATCCTTAGGAATGGGAAAAGTTTGTGCATTAGTCTTAGTTGCGCAAACACACTCCTGGCCACTGTCAAAACCTCCGTGCATGGGTGCACATGCTCTATCCCTTGACCCTGGTCAGCAAAATCCATGTTTCTCTGGTGCACTGCCCCTTGACCCCATCCAGTTATGAGGACTTTTGTTTTTCAGCAGTTGGGAACCCTAGTTTAAAATTATTGGTAGAGTCTAACTGGTCTGTCAATGGACTGAAAAACAACAGAATACCCTGGTGGTGAATGGCCACGTGCATATCTGTTAGTTTTATAAAGTATTAAGGATGGCATTTGCAACTTACATGTTAAATGGATGTTCTTTCTGCAAACATAACTAAATTCTTAAGGAGTGCTGAAGTGTGTTTGCTTTTTTGTTTGTAGACAACTCCCATGGCATATTTAAAAAGCGATCTATTAACTAAACAGATATTCCATTGGGGTAGCTGCATTAGTCTGCATTAGTAAAGCAACAAAGAGTTTCTGGCACACTAAAGATTAATGGATTTATTCTGGCATAAGCTTTCATGGACACTGTCCACATTATCAGATACGTGGTTGGAGGGAATTGAAATACAAAAAGTACAAACAATGATACTTACTTGAGAGTCATTGATGACATCCGTATTATCTGGAGTCAAGGACATCAGGCTCTGATGAAGGTCCACCAGGACTTCAGTAACTGCCACCCCACCATCAACCTGAGGCTAGACCAGAAACTGTGTGACTCTGGAAAAGCCAGTCCACTGCAGAATCTGTGGGTTGGATTCATAGAAATCCAAACTCATTTGATTCCATTGCAGTTTACTCTGACATTCCTAATTCTAAAACATCTGGAAGGTACCAGGTTATTCTGAGCCCTTAGTATTTAATCTATGCTGTTTCCTTTGTGACTTCATTTTCTTAGGTTACTAGAACAAAACAAAACAAATCATTAGCAGACAAGTTCGGATGCACATCGCTATGCAGGAAGAATGCACAACCAAAGGCATCCTAAGTTCAGGATCACCATGTCTGGATTCAGTATAAAAAGCAAGCATTTAAACCACATAACTCTGCTTTCATGCTTGTAGTTGAGATAAAAGAATATTCAGGGTGTGTTTTCAGCTTTGGGGTGGGGGTGGGGGGCTCCCGGCCACAGTGTGGTAAAACAATAGGCCCCCCAAACATTTAGAGCTGCCTTTGCCAGTTACAAAATCCTTGGGAAACTCAGCCATCATTAAATTGGCTTGATAATTTTGACAGGGCAATATGACAAACATTTTGTAAAGAGAATTCATCACAGCTGTTTTTCAGAGGTAGCTTGTATGGATCAAGGCACAGGCATATACACACAGAGAGTGGAACACAGTGAGTCTTCAGCTGATCAGGAGTATGCTGACTGGTGATGTGAGTGGATGAGGCAAGTGATGGAACAAAACCAGATTCAGTGTTGGCTTTCCTTCTTGTACTTTTAATACTACAGCCAACAGCTGAGTACAGTGTAGGTCAACAGCAAATCCAGGTGGTGAAGGGAAACCAGGCCAAATTAACCCAAACCTTTTCTGTTCAGAATGCAAAATGTATCTTAAGTCTACCAATTTAATGCAGAATGGTTGTTTATTCTTACAACAACAACAAATGAAACCTGTTAGTTTTACAGAGTAATAATGGGACAATCGAGGTAACATGTTTCTGCTTTTCAAAGCCCTCTTGCTAGGTGGTGTTATAGGAATTTCATGACATTCTCCATCAAACTATGCAGTAAAATACTCTAAATTTAATTTGTTTCATGTGTACGTATGGTACAAATTACCCATTTTAAACACATACACGCACATGCACACACACGCACAGCTGAACATATTATCAAAGTTCCAAACTTGGTTCTGCTTTGAGGTTATGTTGAAAAAATTGTTTGAATTCCATTTCTTAGCCCACTAATTCTGTTCTAATTTAATAAAAAAAAAGTCTATGTACAGAGTGCAATTATTTAATTAAAATGAGAAAAATCAAATTATGTGCTAATTACATTCTTATTAGATAATCTAATTTTTGCAGTTGCTTGGGCTACTGTATTGCAGGCCCCATGGATCAGCCAGGAAAGTTCTTTTAGGGAAAGGATTTGGTTTAGTACCTACTCCACCATTTCCACAGTATTTTTAAGTGTTATTGATTTAGATCTTGACGTAGAATTAAACCTAAAACACCTCTTCAAAATGTTATGTAGTAGGGTTGTGCAAAGAGGGTCTTCTCCACCTCGAAATTTGAGCCATAGCTCTGTTAAGGTGATTCTCTGCCCCAATTTTGGAGTGGCTCCCCTTACTCCGCCCCATTGGATTACCTGTCGGGAAACCGCCCCTTTTCAGATAACCACTCTAGTCAATGGAAATTAATCAAATGCTTACAGATCACTCCTTTTTAAAGTTAAAGAGATGAAACTTGGCACAGTGATAGCTCTTAAGGAGGGCTTTAGCCCCTTTAAGTTTGAATCAGATCAGTTTATGCTTTGATTTTTAGGAATTTTTAAAATAGAAATTAACAAAAATGCTTACGTCTGCGTAATTTTTATAGATAAAGAGATGAAACACAGCAAGGTGATAGATCTTAAGGAGGGCTTTAGCCACACCAAGTTTCAATCAGATCCATTTACATGCTCTCTCTCTCCCTCTACCCCCAGTCAGAATCAGCAGCCAGTTAATGTTTCCCAGGGACAGCACTGTGGCTATTCCTAATTGGTTAGCCACAGAAGTCAATATCAAAGCTACTCCTCACCCCACTCAGCATCTTCCAAATATGGTGATATTCAATTCACGCACACACAGAGCAGGATAATTTCAGAGACTTTAGAAGCTGTGATTGGGCACGTCTCCACTCTGATATTAATAGATGGGTTTGGAAGTGGCCAATCTCTGCTCTGGAAGATCGAATGCTCTGCAGATGTTTGCGGTTACCAGATAATTCCAGGGTGGAGTGCACACACCTAATATATAGCACTAACATTGCTGGTAAACAACTGCTTAGGAACCATCATGGTCCAGAGTCCCATTATGCTCCGATGCTGAATTTGCCCTTTTGTGCAACCAAGCTTCCTAATTCAGTTCAGTCAGGCAGAGGGAACCTGTGGTCCTGCAGATGTTCTTGAACTGGACTAGGGAAGGCTGAGAATTTTATTTCAGTTCAGTTTTAGGGGTGTATGAGAAATTCACAATCCATTCATTTTTTTATAAGGATTTACCCAGTTCACACTTTCTGAAACTTGGGCACAACCTGCAGTTGAAGTCTGTACATTTCCAAGCTTGCAATGTGATTCACGAACCAAAAGAAATGTGTTCGACAGCATGCAAACAGTTGGAAAAAGGACATAAAATGCATATTTTAAAAATGATGTTCACAATTATGCTTTACTCAATGGGAGAAGAATGCTTACATTTCAAAGTTGCACACAACTGAGGCATATTTGGAAAACTATGCACTACAATACGCACTGATTTTCATGCGGAAAAACAAACAAACCAAAGCTCACAATCTGAGACAGAGTTGAGTCAGAAAGAGTTTTGAGGTGGAGTTTGGAGATCTTTAGCAAACTTGAATTTTATGAAAATTTGCAAAGTCCTCCATATTCTGGACAAAAAGAATTTGAGATTAAAAAAATTCTAATGAGTGAGGAACCACAACTGACAAGTTCATCCATCCAGGCCAAGGGCCATGAATGCTTTGCTATTAAAAGTCTGGGTTTGAGTCCCTATGTTAGTGCTTGATCAGGATTGCCAATTCATTTTTTCTGCCAGGGCCTGCATCTTTAAGAGCCCCACGGCAGCCAGGTACATCATGGTCCACTCCATGCTGGAATAGCTTGCCTATTGAATTTGGCTGATACCAATGGGTGAGAATTTCATTCCAGTTAATTTTTTATAAGACTATGAAATTTGTGAAGTTCTTTAAAAAAAAAATGTAAAAGAAAACAATAATTTCACCAATAGCTAACTACAACACCCATCATTCCTAAGCATTGGCCATGTTGGCTGGTCCTGATGGAAGTTGTCGTAGTGTTTGTGATAGGTCCATTTTTTGAGCCAGGTCAGGATTTCTGAATGGCCTGCAATAAGCACAGATAATCCATCCCAGGTTTTGTACCAGACTGGCAAGGCAAAGGCCAATCTGCCTGTGACTGCCTGCAAAGAAGGAACACTAAAATAAATGACTACCTCCTAAGTCTTGTGTGGGGACTGATTGCTATTTCCAAGGGTCCCAGTTCTGTGGACACAACATTTGGAGGGCCACAGGTTCCTCATCCTGCATTGAGCGGGGGATTGGACTTGATGGCCTTATAGGCCCCTTCCAACTCTACTGTTCTATGATTCTATGATCCTTGACTTAAAAGGAAGAGGTATAACCTTCTGCTGCCAGATTGTAGGGAAAATATATAAACTGGTAACAATTAGGGCTGTGCACGGACCCCCCGATCCACTCCGCACCCAATCCGCAAATTCCGGATCGGGCCCGCTCCGCCCTGCGTCGATCTGCCTATGGGCCGCTCTGAATCGGAGCTCCGCGGCGCCTGCACCAGGTAAGCCCCCCTCCCTCCTCCCCCCCTTACCTGCATCCATCACATTCCAGTAGCAGCTTCACCTAAGGCTGAGGACTCAAACAGGAAGACCAGGCCACAGTTGCAGCCTGGTTTTCCAGTTTGAGCCTCAGGTGAAGCCACTGCCGGAATGTGACTGACTCAGGTAAGACCCTGTCCCCTTATCTGGCTCTGTTGCCATCGCTGCACAGACTGCGGTGGCGGCAGTGGTGCCAGGTAAGGCCTCCTCCCCCCTTACCTGCATCTGTCACGTTCCGATAGCGGTTTCACCTGAGGCCGAGGCTCAAAGCGGAAGGGCAGGCCGCAGTTGCAGCCTGGTCTTCCAGTTTGAGCCTCAGGCGAAGCTGCCGCCAGACCACGACAGAGGAAGGTAAGCCCCCCTCCCTCTGCCCCCTTACCTGGCTCTGCCACCGTCACCACACGGACTGCGGTAGCGCCAGGTAAGCCCCCACTTACCTTTTTTTCGGAGCTCCAGATTGTGGCGAAGGATCCACTTGGTCTCAATCCTCTTCACCTTGATCTGCAGCCCCCCCCTGACCTGCTTCGTCTCCGCCTTTGTCGGAGGCGAATCAGGCTGCCTCGCTATTGCTTCTACACTCTGATGCGAAGCGGAGCACAGCCCTAGTAACAATTCTCTCCCACCTCTGCACCCCTACCCCATCTCCAGTTTGCACATCTCATATGCGAATGTAACCTTGTCCCTGTTCCCAACTGCAGGTTTTGGCCAGAAAAGAATTCCCAATATTTATTCTTCTGCCAAGAAGCCTGGTGCCAGGAAATTTAGAAAATGTATGGACCAAGGAAGAGTATTTGGCTCACTTAACTGAGTCAGTGTTTTGCCTTAAATAAAAATGTATTTGCACACAAATGCATGAGACTACCATTTTACACCAGATATTTGGGTATAAACTCATTTTGTCCAATGTAAGAGGATGGGGCAGTGTAAGACATTAACCTTTGTCGATGCCAACTTGGAAGCCTTTCTCTTGTGTAAACAGCTGTTCCTGGGAAGCATGTACATGATACAGGTGGTGTAGAGTACATGTCCGGTCTTCAAAATAAGAGCCCAGAAAGAAGAATACACCAGACAGATCATTACCTTACTCTTTCTTTCTAAGATGACATAGCTGCTACCATATAGGATCTTGTTTTGAAAAATTTGGATGGGAATCAAGGATTTTGTTTCTTCGATTTAAAGAAGTTTTCATCACTTTTTCCCTTTGTCCTGAAAATACAACCTTAACGACTTTACCAGGGGAAGTTCCATAGGTTTAAAAATGAAGGAAAATAAGTGCTCCTGCTGTGTACCAGGTCCTGCAAATGATATCAGCATCCATGCAGTTCAGTGTGGAGTCTCTCTTCAGAGCACCATTGCCCCAGGAATATTTTTTGGGTTGGATCCAGATTCAGTCATACTTAGAGTAGACCCACTGAAATCAGTGAGATTTAAGTTAGGTAGGTCTAACTTAAATAATCCTGATTTCAGTGGGTCTGTTCTAAGTATGACTAAACCTGGATACAAGCCTATGTAAACGTCTGCCTATTGTGCAAAGGGAAATATGTTATGGGCCTAGTTTTCCAGTGGAAAGTTGTTAGGGAGCATAGGCCTGACCCACAACAAAAAGCTGCACTGTGGGGTGCTATCTCTCCCCCACCTCCAACTGTCAGTCAGTGATCCCTGGACACAGAAAATGCATCACTGGACTGTTTTTGAGGTTCGTACCTTACTTTTTCTTCTGAAGATTTTTGTGTATTTCTGCAAATATTGGGGTTCCTACATAGGGTGGTGCCTACAGATGGGCAAATCTGTCAATTTCACTTTCTCCCACATTCATTTTTAAAAATCTCAACTCCCTTCCATCCCGTTTAGGCTTTTGCAAATTTTGGTAAATACTTATCAAACAACAAACTGGAAAAAAATTCTCCCCCATCTGCACTGGCCAGATTCAGTTTTCCAGACACGAAGGGGACTTGGCTACCATGTAGCTATTAAAGAAGATGACAATTTCGGAAAAAGAGGTTGCAGCCCTTAATTCTGAACCACAATCATGTCTGAATACACAGTGATCTAAAACCAGAAATTTAATATCGAAGTACTCAAAGCACTGGATGGATGAATTTCTCAGCTTCTCCTTCGCCTACATTAAAAAATATATCACAAGGTCTTTCTCTCACATTTAGGGAGAAGCAAACTAAATCCTTACACATCCCTAGTGATGCCTTTTTGGCTACCTAAGCAATGTGTCAGGCCTAGCCCCAGCACCCTACGGCTTTAGAGCCAGAATTTGATTCAGGATTTGAGTAGGGTAATTGGAAAACCCAGTTCAGTCATGGGAAGCTCGGAGTCTGGGAGTTGAGCTCTGCCTCGATTCCTATCTGATTGCAGGCCAGAGAAGGGTAACACAGCAAGTTGTGACCTTGAGGGAGGCCTCTGATTTACTGCCCAAGAATGTGAGAATTTACAGGAGGAAGACTCAGCAGGAAAGCGAGGCTCCAGGTATCGCCCAGGTTATGCCATCAACTGAAAAGGTGGAACAGAGACACCCCTCAGACCTACTGATTGTTTGTGGGCCAAATTTCCCTGTAGGTGAGATTGTCAAATGGGGAGCTTTAGCAGTCCCTGCCCTGTATTTAAGTTGATCTACAGGCTGAAGAGCCTTTGCTGAGAACATCTTAATCATTCAGAATACTTTCTTGCCTGGACTTAATGTGAATCTTGAATTCTTGTCTGCCTTGAATCTGCATTTTATAATTGAGTTTTTAACTAGTGCATTACCTCCATTGAATAGAGAGAGTGGAGTAATTTGTTCTGTTCACATTTTAACCTAATTTCATACTTTTGAACCAATAGCTTTACTGAATCTCAGCCATCCTTCAGAAGTCGCACTTTAAATATTTTTGCAGCAGGGTTCTCAAATAATAATAATAATGAGAAGAAGAAGAAGAAGAAGAAGAAGAAGAAGAAGAAGAAGAAGAAGAAGAAGAAGAAGAAGAAGAAGAAGAAGAAGAAATTAGAGAAGATGATGTTCCAATGTGTGGTATATTAGGAAAATTGCTTGCAAAAATGTGCATATTTTAGGGCTGTGCACACACACACCCGACTCACCCCAGAGGCCATTTGGAACCTTCAGAATGGCCCTGGTTCAACTTGGGGTGCTTCAGGGCTTGGCCACCTCACTTCAGAACCAAAGTCGAAATGAGGTTCTCACCCTACCCCCCTGAAGTTGTGGGTTCCTGGGCACCTGCCGTGCAACTATGCAGCAAGCACCCAGGAAAGCTGGGTGCAAGACAACCAGTATCCATTGACTGCAGTTACAGCAAGATCACTGGAATGCAGGCAGAGGGGTCCATTGATACATTTTTTTTAATTTATTTATTTATTTATTTATTTATTTATTTATTGCATTTTATACCACCCAATAGCTGAAGCTCTCTGGGCAGTTTACAAAAATTAAAAACCATTCAAAATGTGAAACAAACAGTATAAAAGCATAATATAAAATACAATATAAAAACACAACCAGGATAAAATTTAGCAGCAATGCAGAAATTAATACAGATTTAAAATACAAATTTAAAACAGCAAAGTTAAAATTAAGTTGCTAGACTGTTAAAATGCTGAGAAAATAAAAAGGTCTTCAACTGGCATCTAAAAGAGTATAGTGTAGGTGCCAGGCGAACCTCTCTAGGGAGCTCATTCCACAGCTGAGGTGCCACAGCAGAGAAGGCCCTCCTCCTGGTAGCCACCTGCCTCACTTCCTTTGGCAGGGGCTCATGGAGATGGACCCCTGAGGATGACTTTAGGGTCCGGGCAAGTACATATGGGAGGAGGCTTCCTTCAGATAGCCTGGCACCAAGCCGTTTAGGGCTTTGAATGTTAATACCTTTAACTTTTTAACCGTTAATGTTTATGGCAGGGGTGGGCAACTTGTAGCCTTCTAGATGTTTTGGCCTCAAACTCCCACCATGCTTCAACATGGGCTATGCCGGCTAGGCCTGACAAAAATTGTAGCCCCAAACATCTGGAGGGCCATAAGTTGCCCATCCCTGATTAATGCATTATTTACAACATCTGCTGCAACTGATCATCTTAGTGCATTTTGCTTAACAGTGGCAAAAATCCACAATTAATTAACAATAAAAAGGCTGGGGGTGAGGAGAAAGCATAGGATAGAGAAAAGTTGCTTGCTGTTTTGTACAGCTTTGTCCATATACTGATAATTCCTGTGAGATCAAAGATCATTATTTTCAGTTGGAAGCATTGTACATGCTTTTTTCATTCATGATTTATTTAGTTATTTGTGAGTGCTAATCCAACTTCGTCCTATTCAACAAATGTTTAACTTAAAAAAACAACATTAATTGCTATGTTCCATTTAGAAGATTTTTATCAGGCATGATAGTAGAACAAAATGTCCTTTGAATCAAAGATGATTTCTGTGCCGAGGGAAAGGGTGAGACCCAATGAATTAACACTAGCTTGCAGAGAGCTCACACACAGTGTTTATAGGAGCAAAAGAGCTTTAGGAACAAAGATACTTCAAATCCGGAGACCGTTCCCTGTTGTTGTTCAAAAACTTTACATCACCATGATGGAATGCCAGAATAGCCTGTTTCTATTTAAGTAATGCATGCCAGCAATGCCAGAGTAGATAACCTTCTGTTCAGAAGAATCAATGCATTTCGGTTAATACCTGATTTGGAAAATCCCAGCCTTTCTGTCCCTTCATGCAATGCTTGCTTCACCAAGAATTTGTCCGGCATGTGTCAAGCACAAGATCACTTTGTTGGCGTGCACTGTAGGAGCTGTCCAGTTGCTCCTTTTCACAGAAACCGATGGACTGGGACCCTGCTAGCAAACACCGTTGAGCTCAAAATGCACAATCAGCAACCTCATGGGCTGTTATCACTGGCCTGGCTGGGCCACTCCCGGCTGCAAGAGCAGAGAGACGGACAAATCCCCCCCCCATCGAAACATCCAAAGTAGCTCGCGAGGATGAAGCATTCTAGCCTAGCCTTGTTCTTGTCACTTTTGGGTTGCGATCCTATAAACACTTACCTGGGTGTAACCCCATTTGAACTAAGAGAGGCTTACTTCTGAGTAGACATGATTAGATCCTGCTGCAGATGTCTTTGTGCACAAGATTTTGATAGATGGACAACATGGAAATTGTTGCTTACTTAACTCTGCCTGTCTAAGGTGGTACAGCAAGAGATACATCACATCAGGCTGCTGATCATGTGTCCAAATCTTGTTCAGTAGGCAAATGTGTGGGTTTTTTTGCAGAGTTTCTTGAAGTGGTAGTTCAGAAGATACCTTAAACCATGACTTTACCATGGTGGTTAAGCCAGAAAGCCAGGATGTGTTCAGAAGACACCTTAAACCATGGTTTTAACCATGGTGAATAAAGCAAAAGGCCTTATTCACCATGATTAAAGCCATGGTTTAAGGTGTCTTCTGAACACAGCCCAGCTTTCTCGCTTAACCACCATAGTTAAAGCCATGATTTAAGGTGTCTTCTAAACAGGCCCTTTGTGTTACATGATAGGATATTCCATTCTGTCCCCATCACTCATGTAAATGGGTTGGGGACCAGCCCAGTCTGGCAGGGATGTGTGAATTCAGTGGATCTGTTCAGGACTTGCTGAATTTAAGTGGCCATTATTATTATTATTATTATTATTATTATTATTATTATTATTATTATTTATATAGCACCATCAATGTACATGGTGCTGTACAGCGTAAAACAGTAAATAGCAAGACCCTGCAGCATAGGCTTACATTCTATTAAAATCATAGTAGAGCGATAAGGAGGGGAAGAGAATGCAAACAGGCACAGGGTAGGGTAAAACTAACAGTATAACAGTATAAAGTCCAAACAGCATCAAGTTGTAAAAGCTTTAGGAAAAAGAAAAGTTTTTAGCTGAGCTTTAAAAGCTGCGGTTGAACTTGTGGATCTCAGATGTTCTGGAAGAGCGTTCCAGGCGTAAGGGGCAGCAGAAGAAAATGGGCGAAGCCGAGCAAGGGAAGTAGAGACCCTTGGGCAGGCGAGAAACATGGCATCAGAGGAGCGAAGAGCACGAGCGGGGCAATAGTGTGAGATGAGAGAGGAGAGATAGGAAGGAGCTAGACCATGAAAAGCTTTGAAGGTCAACAGGAGAAGTTTATATTGGATTCTGAAGTGAATTGGAAGCCAATGAAGAGATTTCAGAAGTGGAGTAACATGGTCAGAGCGGCGAGCCAAGAAGATGATCTTTGCGGCAGAGTGGTGGAGAGAAACCAACGGACTGATGTGAGAAGAAGGAAGGCCAGAGAGAAGAAGGTTGCAGTAGTCCAACTGAGAAATAACCAGTGCATGAACAAGCATTTTGGCAGAAGAGACAGACAAAAATGATCGAATCCTGGCAATATTATACAGGAAAAAACGACAGGATTTAGCTACTGCCTCAGGTGTACAATGAAGACTATTTGTCTTTATCGATGTTGTGGATAAATTGTGTTGATTGGTAATTGATGATTGCCAATGGATAGGGATATGCAAAAGTTCTCTGAATTCCATCGCGAAGCTCATTCTGACTCAAGTCCATATCGTATTGTGAGCGTTATTTTTCTTTTCACATTAAAATCCATGCATGTTTTCATGCATATTCTTCCAAATGTACGCATAAGTTGTGCACATCTTTGAAATGTATGCATCCATCTCCCATTGACTAAAGCATATTTGGGTGCATTTTTCAAAAGTACACATTTTTTCATGCACATTTTTTAAATGTACACATTCTGTCCAACACAGTTCGAGGGGTGTGTGTGTCTCTGAATTACATTGTAAGTTTGGAAATGTACAGACTTTTATCACTGATTGCATTGGAGTTTGTGCTCAGTCCAGATGCTGTGAACCGGTCAAAAATGAACTGAAATGAATTTTTCCCACATCCCTACCAATGGAACAACATCTGAATTCTATTGCCTGCCTTTAGGCTCATTTGACCCTGCTGTCTCATTTTCTATTGATCTACTTTACTTCATACCTAGTAGGAAATCAACTCTGCTTACCGATTCCTCTCCTCTTTAGCTTTGTTTTGGCAGTGGGGGTGGTATGTTGCACTTGTGGTGGACAGGGAAAGACTATAATCTGAGACAGCATTAGAGGCTTCCATATAGAGGAAATCCCAGAGTTTTATGGTGCATGCTTTATATTTTCAAAGCTTTACATAGCATTTAAGATCTATCTAGATCTATCTATCTATAGATATAGATAGATAGATATAGATCTAGGCCTTAGCTAGACCAGGCTATATCCCGGGGTAAACCCTGGGCTCGTCCCTGTTCGTCCACAAGATGCACAGGGGATCCCGGGATCAGGGAGAGATCATCCCCCCCCTTGACCTGGGATAGAGCCCTCCCCTTTGGGGCCACTTTTTCCGCAGTCCCGGGCTGAACCCGAGACTGTGAAATGTGTGGCCCGTTTCTGCGGCTTGACCCCGCTGCGCCCATTGGGGGTAGCGTGGGAGGAGCAGGGAAATTAATTTAATTTTTTTTAAAAAAAACTTAGCTTTCCGCACGACTGTTTGTGCGCTGACATCGCTTTAAGAAAATTAAAAAATGGCAGGCGCGATACCTCTCTTCCTGAGGTCGTCACGCCTTATGTGTTTAAACGGAGGAGGGATCTCCCGTTAATTACAACGCGAGATCTTCACTCCTCCATTGCGTGATAAAAGGTAGGTCTAGCTAAGGCCCTAGATATGATCTAAATTCCCACACCCTAGTCTGACCTCTTGACTGATGCATTTGCCAAAACAGAAGGATTATCTAATTCAAGCACACAATGTATCCCCAAAATTGTCAACATGTCTTAGGAAACGATGACTTAGGAAACAATGCTTCACTTCCGGGAGTGGATTAGTATCATGCTCAGTAAACTCATCATTCAAAAGGAAAGTATGGAATAGCAAGAAGCCTCTGTCCTAGCCCAAACTACAAGGACTTCTTCTGCCACAATCTGACACCCCTCCCTCCCCCAAGCTGATGTGAGGTAAACCATGTACTTAATTCAACATTTGCAACAGGAGAGCATCCACCACCATTCCTGGGAGTACCAAACTAGTTTAGCGCAGACACAATTCTCCTCTCTAAGGTGAGGGGCAGGGGGAGACTGCTGCTTAACCACCTCCACCTCTGGACATCCTCCAGCATCTGCCGCCTGAGGCAGCTGCCTCACTCTGCCTAATGGTAGGGCCGGCTCCATTTGTGCAAAGATAATACACATAGGAATTTGTCCCTGACACAGAAGAGAAGGGCACTGTCTTCATGCTCGTTGGAGCAATGTGCTGCTTTGGATTATGCCTATTACATCTAGTTGAGCACGGTGCGAAAAATGGATCCCTTTGAGGTCTCTGAATAGCTAGCAAAGACAATCCTTCTCAAGCTCCACATTTCCTGGCACAAATGTGAGTGGGCAAAACACGCAGGAGGGGGACAAGAGGAGGGTTGTGTTTTTTTACAGCCAGCTCAGAATGTTAGGGAGGAATGTTAGGAATAATAAAAGGTATATTAAGGGGAGAAAGACAAAAGAGACTGCGGGTTCATTGCTCGTTCAGGACAAAAAGCTATTCACCGAGTACACAAAGAAGACAGAATTCCTCAATGCCTACTTTGTCCCTGTCTTCACAAAACAAGGCAAACTATGACCAGATATTAACAAACAAGGTAACTGGGTCAGTGGGTAAGAGGAATGCAACAGCCAGAACAACGCTTGGCTTCACTAAAGCTACTGAAAAAGTTTCACACAACAGTCCCCTAGAAGTGTTGCAACATACAATGGAGTTCTGGGAGTTATGTCCTATCATGAATATCTTGCATGATATTCTCCTTACTCATCTGTTCAAGGAACCACCAATTCGCTCTGTCACAAGCTCCGGGGGCCATTGCTTACAGTTACTGTTGACTTGAACTGTTTTGGGCTTGCCAACATTAATAATAATAATAATAATAATAATAATAATAATAATAATAATAATAGTGCTCACCCTATGGGTGTGGCCAGAAGGTGCAACTAAAGTGCAGCATTCGTAGAACTGAGCAGGCAGGAAGTAGATTCCAGGAAGTAGAACCTTGTAATCCTAGAATAATGGCGTCTGAATGGAATGGAACTTGGTGCACCTTGTATAGAGCTGCAGTGGACTCTGATAGGTCAGGAATGCATCCTATTAGAAAAGGTGATTTTAGACCCCAATATTTGTCATTGGCCAGAACTCACTAATTGGACCAGCAAAACTGGCTACTTGGCAGTCCCAGTTTTCTTGGTGAAAATGCATACAATTAAGGGGGAAATATCTTATTAGAAAGTAATATGCACCACTAAGGCCTCCATCCTATGTATATTTACTTGATAATAAGCCCCACCGAAAACATTGGGACTGCCTTCTGATGGAACACACACTGGATTGCACTGCACAGAAAACTACAGGGCCACACTGACCTGCTGAAATTTGCAAGTAAAGTAGCTTTTGTGAATTAGCTTTTTTCTTCCTCCCTCCCAATCCCCTTTCTTTTTGTGCCATGTCTTTGAGATTGTAAGCTTTCAGGAAGGGACTATCTTATTTCTTAACTCTGTAAGCAGCTCTGGGAGACTTTTTGGCTGAAGAAAAGGATAAAAATGCTATAAATAAATGAACTAAGTAAACAAACAGGAAAAGAGGAAAGTGCCTACAGATTTTAAAAACGCAATTCCTCTTTTTCACAAATGGCATAGTGGACAGCAGATGGTGGGCGGGGGGGAGGAATCGGCTTCACATTCTCTGATTCTTTGCAAACTGATTAATATCAAGTGTTTGAAGAGAACTCTGATGAATTCAAATTCCTTCTCCTGAGGCTTTGAAGTGTATTGCCTTTCATTTTGCTTCCATGACACAAGAAATGATTATTTGTTGCATTTCATCAAATAACTATTTGAAGATTCCTTAGATCCATCACAAACAAATAAAAACTCTATCAAAACATCTTGACTTGCTCTCACTTTTTTAAAAAAATCTTGTTTTCATATTTTCATGCATTCTTTCTGTGCCAAACTTGAACTACAAATCTCTTCTTTAATTTGTCTGGTGTAAACAGATTTCTTGGAGGACCAGAAATATCTCTTCCCCCTCTCTTGGTGGGTGGCATTGCTGATTGGATGAGGTGATGATGTGTTCTTTTCCATCCTTCTCTGATAGAGAGAGCATTTATGGGCCCACCAAATCACAGAAATGGGTCTGGCATGGATGTAGAAGATAATCTAAGTAAAGCATCCAGATTCAACAATTCCTAACAAATTGGCTCTGATATTTCAGATAACTGGAATGGATTTTGACAAGTTTAAGCACACCTGGGACATTGCCCTTAGTTATTTTACATCTTGGTTATGAGATGGGTTTCATTATTTATGTGTATTATTAATTGACTGCTCTGTCAATCAGAGCTGGAAGATGGAGAACAATGGCCAGACCCTTGCCTGAACTGAAACGTCTTACAACATCTTGGATCTTGGAGAACATCTGGACTAAGAGAATTTCAGATACAGGGAGCAACCATGGAGAAGACCTCTCTGTCTCTGCACTTTCTTGATGGCCTGATTTAGAAACATCAGAAGTTGCCTTGTACTAAGTCAGACCATTGGCAGGGTTCTTTCCTAGCCCTACCTGGAGATGCTAAGGATGGAACCTGGGACCTTCCGCATGCAAAACAGGTGCTCTACCAATTTGTAATATGGATGATAGAGGCTACTATCAGATGGTCTCAGAAGTTGCTGTCAGAAAGAGGAGCAGAATCAACAAGTGTGTAGGGCCCCAGCTGCTTGGTTACAGATTACATTTAATTTCTGCCTTTCTTCCAAGGAGCTCAGGGTGACATACATATAGGGGTGGACGGACTTAGCCATGACCGTCTGAGTTGGCTGCTTGCTGAGCCTCTGCCTACCCTGCTCATGGTGCTGTGTGAGCTTTTTCACAGCCTTGTGAGCACCTGACAAAGCATTCACACCTTTAATATGGCACAAATGGTGCCTTTACAGCTGCTGTTGATGGCGACTTTGAAATCACACATTTTCCAGAGCACCCATTGTTGTGCACACTGGCAGCTCTGGACAAGGGAGAGAGAGCAGCCCTGCGGCTTTGGTGGGTGCTCACTGGGCTGTGAAGAAGCTCACACAGTGTCGCAAACAGGAGGCAAGGGGCAGGGGTGGATTAGCGAACTGGGTCCAAGAAGGTGGCTGGGGGGGGGGGGTTCTGCAAGATTCTTGGAATCAGTTGGGCATCCCCAAATGCCCCTCCCTATCATCTGCACAACAGCTCTGTGAGGATGAGACAGTGACTGGCCCAATGACATCCAGTGAGTTTCTTAAATGACTGGAGACTAGAACCTGAACCTACTTGACAGTAGTTCAACATTCTAATCACTAAAACCATCATCATCATCATCATCATCATCATCATCATCATCATCATCATCCCACCTTTTGCCCAATACTGGGCCTAATACTATTAACAGCTCTATAAATCAAAACCAGCCCTTTGTTCTGTGTCTGAATGTCTATAACAGTGATGGGGAATGTGTCGCCTTCCTGATGCTGTTGGACTGCAATTCCATCATCCTTCACCATTGGCTATGCTGGCTAAGGCTGATGGGTGTTGCCATACAGGGGAAGTCAGCACACATACTAGATGAGTGCTGTGATTTGTTCTCAGCAAGTCACCCATCTCAGGAGCTGGGATTCCCCAGTCTACCAGTCTAGGGTAAAGGGCAGTTGTGACATTTAGAGTAAGCTTCCCGAATTTGGTGCCTTCCAGGCGTGTTGGGACTGCAACCGCCATTATTCTCAGCCAGCATGGCCAATGGTCAAGGAGTTACATTCCAATGCATGGAGGGCACAAATTTGTAGAGGGCTGATTTAGAGAGAAGCGAGGCCAGTGTGGATGTCACTTCATCAGATTCAGTTCAACGTTGTGTATAAATTCCCAGGCAAACTCTTGGGGTGGCGGGACCAATTTTGCAGAATGTCGGCCAGAATTTGGATTGTGTACAATCCCTTCCTTCTCCCTCATCACCAGCTCTTCTTCAAATGCTTAGGTTCCCTTCCCAAGGTTCAGAGACAAGCTATTCAAGGATGCCAGGGCAAGGCTTGGGTTGGTCTTCTTCCAATTTTTTTCATATCCACATTTCTCCCCACATTTTGGAGCTCTGAATTAGCCAGCCTTATTCCTATGCATTGCGGTTTTTGATTGCCAATTTTTGTATTTTTATTTCATTATTGATTCTAAATATTTCTAGGCCACCTTTCAGGACAGCAGCCCACCCAAGGCAGCATGCAACAATAAAATGAACTGATACAATGACATAAAAACAACAATGAGAACACATATATATCATCAGGGGAAGGTCAGGGTAAACAAGTTGATTTTGAGAGCCTTCCTAAAAGACTGCAGGGTTGAAGCCTGACCGACCCTCAGAAGCAACCGATTTCAGAGGTGTCGGGCCACTGCAGAAAAGGCCATCTTTCATGTACTTGCCCATCTAACTCAAAGGTGAGCAAGTGTTGTTCTTAAAGTGCAGGCAGATTGATATGGGTGAAAGCGATCCTTCGAGTAATTTGGTCCCAAACTATTTAAGGTTTTAAAGGTCAAAAGCAACACTTTAAATTGGGTTTGGAAACACACCGGTAACCAGCATATGCAATATATGATCTGATCGCCTTGCCTCCACCAACACTTGGGTGGCAGGCTGGTGTTTCCAAGTCGTCTTCAAAGGCAGCCCCACGTACAGCACAAATGTCCCGTTTAGCTTTCAGTTCCTTCTATTCATTTGGGTTTTTCTACCCGCACCTACATTACCAATACATAAGTGTGCATTGATGAAACACTGCCCCCATACCCAGCATTATTTAAGGGAGTTCACATTCCTACCTGTGATCACACTAAAACTGCCTGTTTCCTCAGTGTTTTTTCATGGTGTGTGTGTGTGTGTGTGTGTGTGTGTGTGTGTGTGTGTGTGTGTCAATAAGGCAGAGGGAGGAAAAGATGGAAATTATTATTATTATTATTATTATTATTATTATTATTATTATTTATTTATTTATTTATATAGCATGAACAGGACAAGCAACACCAAGGAAATCTGGCCCTGCTCCAGTTCCTGACTTTATTTTAGAAATTCACCTACATAAACCAGAATTCAAGGATGAGTTGGATAGAATGCAGAGTGAACCAGAGAAAACAAGTAAAGAAATTAAATTGGGGTGGGGAGTAGGAATCCTTTCATCCCTTGATGATTTCATTAGGTCCACATTTTGACACTGTCATCTTTTCAGTGCCAGGCATCTATTTCCCCAGGCATTTGGACATTAGTTATGGCCCAATTGTTGTGGGTTCCTTTTGTGATGGTCTTTCTAGGCTGTGAGCAGGGGGAGATTTTGTGTACTTGTGGATGGACACTTTTCATATTTTATTTTAAATTTATGCTTCTTGTGATATTTATTTGTATTTGTATTAGGCTGTAGCTAGACCTAAGGTTTATCCCAGGATCATCCCAGGTTCGTTCCTGCCTGAGCACTGGATGCCCTGTGTGGCACTTAGATGAACAGGTTTGACCCCAGGGCAATCCTGGGATAAACCTTAGGTCTAGCTACGGCCCAAGTGTGCTGATTGTGGATTATATTGATTTTAGTGTTTGTTCCACTTTCTTCTCTTTCTTCCTTCTCCTTCCTCTTACATTAATCATGGATTTCTGTGTTGTGTGTGTAAGGCTAGATCTACATTACTGCTTTACAGCAGTATTGAAGTGCACTGATAATTGCTGGGGCACAATCAACAATCCATATATCGCTTTCATGGTGTTATTTCTTGCTTTGTTATTTCACATTCGTAATGATTTCACACAAGGTGTAGATCTGGTCCATGTCACTTCAAGACTGCTTTTTGCAGTGGGGGCAGGCAACACGTTGTTGTTGTTGTTGTTGTTGTTGTTGTTGTTGTTATGATGCATAGATGTGTACATTAGGGAAAGAAGTGTAAAAGAAGAAATGTGAATTTTGTGTTTTGTTAGAAAAATTGCAGAATGAATTAGATATTGGACAAAGCAGATTTGTTATTGAGTAAGTGGGAAACTGATACAGACCAGACATAGGCCATAGCTAGACCAGGCCTATATCCTGGGATCATCCCTGTGCATCCAAATGACACACAGGGGATCCTGGGAGCAGGCAGGGACGACCCCTCCATTTGCCTGGGATAATCCTTAGGTCTAGTTAAGGCCATAGACTGATTTCTCTATCCCTACCCTTGATATGGGAAGCAGGTCCTTTTACCCAGCTCATCAGGTACTGAATGGACTCTTCTGAGATACATGTACAAACTTCTGTGTGTTCTACAAGACACACATTTGCTTAAAAAAGGGCCTTTTGACATTGACCATAAGACATCTCTGGCAGGAGGGGAATCCAAAACAATCCACATGTGCACAAGCTTCTTCAAAGGAGAATGTGCTTTTGTTAAACAAGTACTAATCAAAACATGCAGTTATTACTTTAGAGGAAATAAAACATGATAGAGCAATTGCATGTACATATAAAGATGATTGAACCATTTAAATTAGCTTTCCCCAACCTTGTGCTCCCCAGATATGTTGTACTACAACCAGAAGAGCTAACTGGGGATTCTGGGAGTTGTAGTCTAAATTAGCACCAGGTTGGCTACTTTAAGGCCTGCACTGAGAGCTTGTATTGTGGGGATATTAGCTGATTCCTCATGGAGACCAGCACCAGAGCACAAATTAGGCCATAGACATCCGTTGACTTGCTAGCTGGCAGTAGGAAGGGTTTGCTGGGTGAGATGTTACAAGGTGGGGATAGTGAGATTATTTTCCCTATTCCCTACTCTCTTGGGAATAACTGATTCTCGCTCTATCTGAGTAGCTTGCTTCCCAAATTTGAGCAGGTGTATCTGAGATTCACTGGATCAAATGAGAATACGATGACTTTACAGGACAGACCCCACTAAGTAATCGATTTGCACATGTTTACCAAGTGGTTTTGGCTTCATAGATTAAAGTGCTTGGGTGGTGGTCCCTGAAATTTCCCTTAAGCCAGACAACACAAATATGGTATCAAAGGATACATTTTTATTGCTCAGGCAGGCTAAAGGAAGAACAAGGTTTAGCTAAGTTGAGGCAGGTCACAAACATTCTTAAATACACATGTTATATAATCAGTAAAAGTACAATGAAGATAGTAGCAAGCATATTGTTAACACAGGCCATGTCTACACCAGCCCAATAGTCCAGGCTGGTCACAGCTGATTCCCATGCTCATCCCCCCTTGCCCCAGGAGTCCCTGTGAGTCATTTGGACACATAGGGACTCGGCTGTGACCAGCCCAGATTTTCGGGCTGGTGTAGAAACAGCCATGGACAGGCTTTCAAATAGAGGACACCTTCAAAGAGAGCTCTGTTCTCTGTAAGGTAGGACACTTGACCATCCTACCTCCAGAAGTCTTCTCAGTGGAGATTCAAAAATGTTATAGCGTCTAAACGTTTAGGATGACCATACGAAAAGGAGGACAGGGCTGCTGTATCTTTAACAGTTGCAATGAAAAGGGAATTTCAGCAGGTGTCATTTGTATGACCAGATACAAAATAGGGCAAGGCTCCTGCAGCTTTAACTGTTGTGATGAAGAGGGAATTTCACCAGGTGCTGCATGCATACAAATGACATCTGCTGGAATTCTCTTTTCTATACGACTGTTAAAGATACAGCAGCCCTGTCCTCCCTTTCATATGGTCACCCTACCTAAATCAAGCCAAATGTGATTCACTGCCCAGCCCTCTTCAGAGTTACATGCAAGAAAGCCCATTCAAATTAAAGGTACACCTAACTCTGTATAAGATCAGCAGCTTGTCTTCAAAATGGGTGCTAAACTCATCGTGAACGCAGGACAGTTCCTTTTCTACAAGGGGACAGGAAGACTAAGTAGGCTGTGAGGCACCTGGACCAGTTTCTCACAAAGAAGTAGTGAGGGAGGGTGAAAAGATTCCTTTGCTACTGCTGCCTTCACCTCACCAGCATTGTCTTTCCACGGGACATCTTGGATACAAAGAATTATTTGTCATTGAAGTCCCTAATAAGGAATGACTAGATTTCAGGAATGCTGGGATGCTATGAATCAAACGTGCGAGAGAAATAAAAAGTAGCAATAAAAAAATAGCCAACAACAACGGGCCTTTCCTCCTTCAAAGAAAAAATAAAAGCCGGTCTTCGTCACAGACAAGAGTGAAGTCAACAGAAGACTCTTTGTCTTCACCTCCAGCATGGGACCTCAGAGGCATCATTTGTGAATCATCTCTGGAATACATAAAAGCCAAAAGGTTGATAAAACGATGAGTCACCGCTTCCTCGGGAGCTTCGAGGGACTTTTGCCGACCTTTTCACAAGCTGAAGTTTGAGCCTCCTTGGGGAGTCTTGTTGAAAGGAGAGACCTTTACAGCCCAGCTGAAATAGGATTGTGTGTGAGTGTGTTGTTTTAATCTGGCAACTTTTTTAATTATTCAAAGCCAAAGAGTATGTAAGAAGATTTACAGGAACCCTCTAAAGAAAGATAGAAAACCTCATCTGGTGAATGGGAGGCTTTAGTTCCTCCGTGAGGTGAACAGTAGTGTAATTGAGTTTTCTTAATCATCCCAAGTACAGTTATTTTGGCTGAACCAAAGGTTGAAGCGACATACTCTTTCTTTTTTTCCCTTTCCTTTCCTTTCCTTTCCTTTCTTTTTCTTTCTTTCTTTCTTTTTTTTGGACACTTAACCTTCTAATTATGTTAGCTGGAAACTCAAGTCTGGGTTATGGCACAAATCCAGGGATCAGATTTGTATTGGAAGTCGTCAGATGGTCAATCATTCTTGAAGGTTAGGGGAGGGGCCACAGCTCAGTGTGATAGAGCCAATGTGGTGTGTAGTGGCTAGACTGTTGGGAGATCCGGGTTCTATTATTATTTATTTATTTATTTATTTATTTATTTATTTATTTATTTATATAGCACCATCAATGTACATGGTGCTGTACAGAGTAAAACAGTAAATGGCAAGACCCTGCCGCATAGGCTTACATTCTAATAAAACCATAATAAAACAATAAGGAGGGGAAGAGAATGCAAACAGGCACAGGGTAGGGAAAACAGGCACTGGGTAGGGTAAAACTAACAGTCCCCACTTGGCTCTAAACAGTCCCCACTTGGCCCTAAAACTAACAGTCCCCACTAGTCCCCACTTGGCCATGGAAACCCACTGGGTGATTTTGGGCCAGTCACAGACTCTCAGCCCAACCTACTTCACAGGGTTGTTGTTGTAAGAATAAAATGGAGAGAAGGAGGATTATGTACTTCGCCTTGGGATCCTTGGAGGGGAAAAGGTGGGATAAAAACGCAATAATAAATATTTGATTTATACCCAAATGAATTTTAAACCTAAGAATTTTAAGATGTTGTGCTGGTTGTTTTAATGTTGTATTGGTTTTATATGCTCTTTTAACCAGTTTTATTTAATGTGGTTCCCCGCCTCAATCCAGATGGAGAGGCGGGTAAGAAATAAAATTATTATTGTTGTTATTATTATTATTATTATTATTATTATTATTATTATTCTACAATAATAGAGAGCAGGCTTTGTATACAGAAGGTCCCAGGTTCGATCCCTGGCTTCTCCAGGTAGGACAAGGAAGGAATCCTGCCTGAAGCCCTGGAGAGCCATGGCTGGGCTAGATGGTCCAACTCAATATAAGGCAGTTTCCTATGTTCCTAAAGTTGTGAATGAAAATGGGTTGTATCAACCTTGACTGAAAACCACTGGTGGAACGGTTTCTCCTTACAGCCCCCCATGTGCCTCCAAGTATGCTCTGGAGGGCAGGGAGACCCTCTGGAATAGATTTGGGACATGCATCTGAGCTGAGGAGGAGAGGAGAGGAAAAGGGAGGCGGCTTGCATGACATAAAGCCAATGAGTGTCGTTAATACAGAGCTGTTGAAGCCAAGGGCCGATACGGGTACGGTATATCCATTTTCATATTGGAAAAGCTCTCATAGGGCACATTCCACTGGTGGGTGGGGCCAAAGGCAAAAGGGGCTGGACCAAAATACCCCCAAATACCAGCATATTGTAGCTTAAAATCGGTAACTCTTAGAGCGGAGGGAGGCAATGAAAACGCCAGGAAATCTGATGATGAGCAGGAAGATACCACTCTGGGAAGGGGAGTTAAATTTTCCCCTCTCCTTCTGTTTTTTTTCCCTCCTGAAATTCCACACCCCTTGTAATATTTCCATGGGCCAACCTGTTCTTAAAGGCACAGGAGCTGTGTTTTTTGGGGCGGGGGAGATGGCAACGTTCACAGATTTATGACATGGTACAATTAGTTGTAATGCAATCTTCACTGTTCTGTTTCAGCATCCCACTTAGAAGGAAATTATATAAATGCATTTGGAGATCCATTTCTGACTGTATATGCAGTGTGTCCTGGGCCCCAACGGTTGTCCAAACTGTTATAAAGTGCTTTAAAGCAGTAGTGTCAATCCTGCCTGTATCTCCATTTACACAGCATTGGGAGCCATGGAGCCAGTGAAGGTCCGGAAACCAACACCTTAGGTCGAATCCATTCCCTGAAGTGATATTAGGGCAGGGGTGCTGAGCCCCAGGCCCAGATGCCAAATCCAGCCTTCCTGGGTTTCCCCAGATGTCCTTGCCCCCTTTCTCTGACCCCACTCTCTTTCCCTGACCATGGCAGGGGGTTAAAAAGAAAGGATGCCTCCATCAACTCCAATGTAGACCTCTTTCTTTCTTTTTTTAGTAGGTGGTATGTGTAGGGTGACCATATTTGGGAAACCAAAAAAGAGGACACCTAGTGTGTGTGTGGAGAAGCAGCTTTCTGAGTCCTGCAGAAAGTATGTTATTCCCCGCCACCTTAAAGAACCCGATTGGAGTGGAGGAGGGGAAAGGATTTCATTCTGCACCACCACCATCCACTCCAATTGGGGCCTTTTCTATAATGTCCACGAATGACCCACTTTCCCCTTTAAGACCCTTTAAGACTGGAGCTTGGGGTGGGGGAATGATGTGCCTCAAGAAAGCATGTCATTCCCTCCTGCCATGCTAATGGCAGCCTTAAAGGGGAAGGTGTGTCATTCCAGGACATTATTGAAAATTATAGAAAATCCCCCCTGACACCATGGAAAGAACAAAAACCAGGACAAATCCGGGGAAATCCTGACAGTTGGTCACCTTAGGTATGTGGAATTATTATTAAGGGTATGTGTGGAGAAGGGAGAGCTATTAACCCCCCACCCCCAAGCACTGGGGGCTTGATCCAAATTGGGACCACACATACTTACACATGAGTAGGGAGAGCTCTCCTGCATCACCACACTATGTGGGATCAGTTTGGCTGAAGTGTAGCAGCATATTCCTAAGCAATCACTTTATGTAACCCACCCAGAGAACTTTTGTTAGTGGGCTGAGAAAAACATAAATAAATAAATTGGTCGCTCAGAAGGAAGATCTCCAAACTCAGTGGGGCTCCCTCTGTAGTAGTTGTGTTTGTGATTGCATGACCCTGCATGCTTTATACTTCCCTAACTAGACCCACCATCTCAATGGGAAGGAGGAGGAGGAGGAGGAGGAGGAGGAGGAGTGTGCTGTGTCGTAAATGCCTACCTTTCCTTCCACTGATGTGTTGCAAGGCCACCTAGTGGTGGAGCTCGGTGCTGCCGTTAGATTTGCAGCCTTTAAAAAGGAGGGGGCTTATTTATATAGCACCATCAATATGCATGATGCTTTGCAGGGTAAAGAATAGGCACATGATTCTTTGCACCATTTTAGAGGCCATTTATTCACAAGGACACATGTTCCCAAACCAGCTACACTGCATACATAAAGCTCACACTCGAATTCCACCAAACCACCAATTCCACTATCTCGGTCTTCTCCAACCTGGTGCCCTCCAGATGTTTTGGACTTCAACTCCTATCAGCCCCAACCAATGTGGCCAATGGTCAGGAACCCTGGAAGTTGCAGTCCAAAACTTCTGGTGGGAACTAGGCTGGGGAAGACTGCTCTGAGTGCTTCTTCCATTGCTAAACCATGAGATTCATGTCCACAAGACATAGTGCAGGCCACTAATTCTGATGACTTTAAAAAGGGATTGGACAAATTCATGGAGGAGAAAGCTATCAATAGCTACCAGACTTGATGGCTGTATGCTCCCTCCAATATCAGAAGCAGTATGCCTATGTGCATCAGTTGCTGGGGAGCGTGGTTGGGAGGGTGCTATTGCACTCATGTCTTGCTTGTGAATTCCTGGTTGACAGCAGGTTGGCCATTGTGTGAACAGGATGCTGGACTATCAGGTTCATCGCATTCAGTCAAAGCATACTTTGGGTTGACATTGTACTGTTATTTGTGCATGAATGTGATTTCCCACCTTTGTCAAATTAAGTAGACAGTATTTGTATGCAGATAGAGCTATGGAACAGAAAAACATACAAAATCTCCCAACACTCCTGATCTGCAACAAAAATATGTAGACTCAGACAGGGATACCCATGGCCCTTGTTACAAAGGTGGATGGACTCAGAAAGGTATTTGACCAATGGGCCCATGACAAACTGGGGCCAGAGTCCTGCACAATTCAGGCCCAGTTCATCATAGGTTCATCCCATTGTAAGCACTGCCTGCCCCCTTTTATTTGTTTGTTATACTTGTATCCTGCCTTTCGTCCAAGGAGCCCAAGACAACATACTGTACATGATTCAACATCTCTCCATTTTACCCTCACAACAACCCTCTGAGGTAGCTTAGGCTGAGAGTCAGTAACTGGCCCAAAGTCACCCAGTGAGCTCCATGGCTGAGTGAGGACTCAGTCCCAGTCCAACACTCTAACCACTACGCCACACTGGCTCTGAAGGGGAGTTTTCTGGCTCCCTTCCCTGATAGTGGGGGCCTTCCCTGATCAGTCCTTGTTTATGGGGGCTTTTTTAGGTGAGGGGTAGGCAACTTGGGCCCTAGATGTTTTAGTCTACAGCTCTCATAAACCCTCATCATTGGCCATGCTGGAGGGTTCGAGATGTTAGGATGGAGAGAAATTCATTCAGCATTTGAGTGCAAACTTGCCTAATTTGCTCTTCCCAAGCCAATACACAAAACTCTAGCTCTGTTCAGGTGTTCCCCTGAATGCATGAGGGCTTTAAATGAGTGAAGAGATGGGACTATGCACACTGGCCCCTTGCCTCTACATCTCTTGGCACATGGGTCTTGCTCCCCCACTGGGTTCAGACTTTGCCATGTTGAATCAGCAAGGACTCAAAGGGAGATATACTTGCTTGAATGCAAGTAGAATTCTCTGCACAATCTGGACCATGATTAGAACTCCCTTTCAGGCCTTGCCAATTTGACATAGCAAAGTCCAAACTGAGGTCGACAGGGCCAGCACAGAGTTTAAGCCAATATAACTTTTCCTGGCATGGAAGAAGTGGCCAGAAAAGACTCATTGGTTACATTTCTGCGCCTCAAAGTGCTAGTAAAGACACAGGCAGTAAAATGGCGGTCAACCATATGTTGAATTGAAGTGGTCTCTGATGGCCAAAATCCAGGCATTTCATATTAACTTGTTTGTAGCATGGATTTTCATGAATAGTACTCAACTTGTCTATTTGAAGATACATTGGCTTAAATGTAGGGATGTTGGAGAAATCCCTTGGGTGGTAGAGTTCATGGAGTTTCCTAGGCTCACCCCCACCCTAGACTTTGTTTCACTGTGGTGCCCGACACAATCTGCAGCCAGTTCATGGATCTTACAGGAATTTTGTGCGTTTGGGGGCAGGGAGCAGGTTCTGCAATTTGTGCACATTTCTGAGCAATTTGCCCAAATCACAGCTGAATTCGCACAAATTATGGCCAAATCTGCACAAATTATGAAAATGACAGCTGAAAGTAATTTGCATAATTGCAGAACCTCTCGCCCGCCAAAAAAGGTGCAAAAAAGTTCCCCAAGTTCAGGGAACGGCGTGCAGCTTGGCTTGCAGATACAAAGGGAGTTGTACCTGCCGCAGAACTCCGTTGAGCCAAAAAATGAATGGATTTCCAAGCGACAGACGTCCCTACTTTAATGGTTGGTGGATCACAATTAATGATTCTAAAAGGAAAACAAAGAACATTTGCTAGTTAACACCCCCCCATTTTAATAAAATATTTAAAGACCATTAAATCCTATTTCCCCATACATACATTGTCTGAATAATTTTAAACCTCCTCCCGAAAGTCTCCTCTGGTTAGGGACCACCCATCAGAAATTCAAAAAAGAAAGAGCCTTTTTTTCACATTAAATGAAGGATGGGGGAATGAATCAGAATTCGGGCTATGATGGGAACTTTTACAACCCTCACTGTAGGGTAGCTAGAGGCAACTCTCTAATAAACAACATGAAAGAACTCTGCAGTTCTTCGATGTTATTAAACCCCCGTCACTGGCAACGAATGTCTGTCATTTGCTACTGCCTTGTAAGCCTTCGTACACACAGATGCCTTCTGAAACCCACTGTATATTAAAATAGGCTGCTGTATATTGCTGCATTTTAATAATATTCAAGAACTGGTAGCCAATGCTTAGGAATACAGTCCCCCCATTTAGCCAGCATGAAAGGTGCTATCTTCTGTCAGAGATGTAGAGATCGGCCAATTTAAAAAATAAAATAAAAAGCAAACCAATGCAGGTAAACAAACTTGCCTATCTAACCCTGTTAACACAGGCCTGGTTCTTATTGCCACCCAATATAAATATTGTTTCAAAAAAAGTACCGGTTTTAACTTTAGTTACAAAGGCAAAGGCTTCGACAAAGCCCGAAACCAAAGTTCAAGTGGAGAGAAAGCCTTCTACTTTCTCAATTATATCTTTCCTCCCCCAAGAAAAGGAGCACCCTTTTTGAATACTAGTAAGCCTCATCAGGGAGGAGGTTTTCAAAATGGCAGTTCCCCAGGCTTTCCCTTTCTGGGCCTTGTCAGCTGTGCTGACAACGGGCCCATGCAGGCTGATGAAACATCTCACAGGTCTAGACTTGGAAGGTGGGGATTGGGACAAAAGGAAATGCTGAAGTAATAGCACCCTCCCACCCATGTTCCCCAGCAACTGCTGTATATAGGCCTACTGCCTCTGATACTGGAGGCAGCACACAGCAATCAGGACTAGTAGTCATTGATAGCTTTCTCCTCCAGGAATTTATCCAATCCCCTATTAAAGCCATCCAAATTGATGGCCATCATGACATCTTGTGATAGCAAATTTCCTAGTACAACTATGTGCTGTGTGAGGAAGTACTTCCTTTTAGCTGTCCTGAATCACCTGCTATTCAACCTCATGGGATGATCCCAGATTTTAGTATTATGTGAGAGGGAGAAAAGGTCTCCCTCTCCTCTTTCCCCACACCATGCATAATTTTATATACAAATATAAAGTAGATTTTATTTTATTTTTATTTTTTTGCTGCATATCAGGTCCAGATGTGAAGCACAATATGTGGTAAAATGGCCATCTGTATGGATTCCTAGACTGGGATGTATAGCACGAGGTGATATAGTGCTGAAA
Source organism: Elgaria multicarinata webbii (assembly GCF_023053635.1). Taxonomy (NCBI): domain Eukaryota; kingdom Metazoa; phylum Chordata; class Lepidosauria; order Squamata; family Anguidae; genus Elgaria; species Elgaria multicarinata. The sequence goes on from NC_086174.1 coordinate 35,845,552, forward strand.
TATTATTGGGTGAGCTATAGAACAATCCGGTCGCTCCCTAACTGCTGCTAACTAAAAACAGCCTGAGATAACCATAACAGAGGAATACCTTCTAAGTTATTCATGTGGGAACAGTAGTGTAATGCTTTTATTATGACCAGCTTAAAAATAAATAAATCACAAAATAGGAAGTCTGCTTTTGCCTTTCACAGGACTCTTCCTCAGGCACCATGTAAAGAAAAGGTGTGAGGGGGGAGAAGAGCATACAGCGTTGTGGGGAAATGGCATGGAAGAAATTCAGTTTGCAGTATGGACAGCCTTAAGATGGTTATTCATGAAGCTCTTTGCAGTTAATTTACACCCAGGGCAAAAGATCTCAGCTTGTAGCAAAGCATGCTGGGATAATAATAATGATAACAACAACAACCCCTTGAAACTACTCTCCCAATACTATGCATGCACACTTGCGAGGAAGTAAACCTCATGTAACACCATCCACAGTACACAAACATAGCTTCCTAGTGGGCTACCCTAAATGAAGGCTGCCATGAAGAACCCAGATGGAGGGCCTTCTCTGTAGTGACACCCACCCTCTGGAAAACCCTCCCCCGTAGAGTCTGGGAGGCAGAAAATGTGGCATCTTAGAAACTCCTCCGAAAAATGCACCTTTTTACCCAGGTTTTCCCTGGGTTGTTACTTTGGTTGTACGAACTAAAGCTTTTATATTATGTTTTACCTTGATGTATTTCATGGTTTTAATTGTTGTGAACTGCCCAGAGAGCCTTGGTGCTTTGTCAGTACAGAAATGTAACAAATACTACTACGGATAATCATCATCATCATCATCATCATCATCATCATCATCTTTGCAACTAGCCCACAAAGCCTTGTTAGTGCTAGAGAAAGACCTGAATATCTGTTTGCTTTGGAAAACACCATCCAGGAAGATGTCTTTCTGTCACCTAATGCTAGGACTTCGTCTAAGTAGGAGCAGACGCTTTGTCTAAGCAGGAGTGGTGTTGTCCTCCAACCACCAAGTAGTACTACCCACGTTAGTTTCTATTAACTGTACATGTAGAGCATCAACCAAAACCACTCCTATGCTTTGCTTATAGGGCTACTGAGTTTTTCTTCCGTTTACTTAGGGCCTTGCTAGACCTACCTTTAAATCCGGGTGTGTGGAGGGGCCAGCCCGTGCTAGAAGTAGTGCAGGCTGTCGCTCCTGTCTACATATAACATGCGACGGGGTAATGGAAAGCCCCGTCGTGTCAGCCATTTTTTTCATTTAAAGGAGCCATATGCGCAGGAGTGCACCAACAATAAGGTAGGTTTTTTAAAAAAGGGTTCCCTGCTCCCCCTGCCCCTGATTCCTGCCCGCGATGTCCGATGCCCCAGCCCGCCCGCCATGTCCGATGCCCCCTGCCCGCCCGCCATATCCAATGCCCCCCCACCCAACCAGCCGCGATCTCCGATCCCCCCCCCCGGCCGCGATCTCCCTCCCCCCTGGCCACAATCTCCACCCCCCTTGGCTCTGCTCTTCCCCCCCCCCATCTGTCCCGCTGGATCTGCTGTTTCTCCCGGCCCCATCTCTCCCCCCCTGCAATTCCGCCCCCCTGGCCCAATAAATAATGTCTGGTTTTAATAATAATAATAATAATAATAATAATAATAATAATAATAATATCATATTGTTAAGAATGGACATTGCTTCTTTGTCCTGGTATTGCTTAGGGGAAACCGGAGATCTGTTGTACTGTCCACAAAGTCAACTAATTAGGCTGCAATGCTACCCACACTCAGTAGGAAGTAAAGCCCATTGGGCAAAGTTGAGCCAGACCTATGTCTTGTGTCAAATCATTATGAATGTGGATTAAAAAGTAGGATATAATTCTACGAAAGCAGTATATGGAGTGTGGATTGTGCCCCAGCAGTCATCAGTGCACTTCAATACCTCTATAAAGCAGTAGTGTAGATCTAGCTTGGGACTCACTTCTGAGGAAATATGCATAGGATTGCGCTACTGGATAGCAAAAAAGCTTTCTATGTTGCCATCTTAAGGTTGTCACATATTGTAGATTGGGTTTTAACACACCCTTTACCAGCAGCATCTTTTGCTCTTCTTCGTCACATTCTTTTGTTTAAGACTGCACCTGGCGTAGGGCTTTTGTGAAACCCAAAAGCCAGCTCTTCACTTTGTGATTTTTATTTGGTCCAAATAAGGGTATTGGGTTGGATCCAGGATCTGCCATCCATGTGACAAAGGGCTCTGCTAATGGAAGGCCCTTCACCTGTTGTTGTTGTTTTTTGGGGGGGAACCCCTTCCCCCCCACACACACACACATCCCATTTTGTTGTGCAAGGTCTTAGGGATATCTGAATAAGCAAAACATGAGGTCGCTAAAGCTCTCTGAAATCCATCTTGAAGACCATTTTGACTTGAGCTTATATCTGATTGCAAGCTTTGTGTTTTTTCTTTTCACATGAAAATCCATGCATATTTTGGGGCATAATACTCCAAATGTATGCATCAATTGTGTGCATTTTTAACCATAGCCATCCTTCTCCCATTGATTAAAGTGCATTTGTATGCATTTTTCAGAAGTAAGTGTTTTATCATGCGTATTTCATGCTGCACACATTCTGTGGTCCACAAACCACACTGCAAGCTTGGAAATGTTTAGACTTTGACGGCAGATTGTGTGTGAATCCGTGTTCAGTCCAGAAGGTGCAGACCAGGTAAAATCTTGATCAAAAACGAACTGAAATAAATTTCCCCCACATCCCCCACTCCTGACTGTAGCATTTTTAGAGGATGGAGAACTCCATCAGGACAGCGTAAATCTGCATCCAACCCGTTACGTTCCTTTTCCTGTTTGGATAATTTCTAATGGGCCGGCTTAGCAGACTGCCTTTTTGTTCTCATCTTCTAAATTGTTCTATAAACACAATGGGTGGAAGGCTCTGTCTCTGTATACCCCATACATGGTGAAGTCGTAATGTTTGTAATCTATGAACAGATCCATTCTCAAGGGTTTGCACCGTCAGAGGCAGAGAGAAGCAGCCTCACATGGCTCTTCTTAATTGGTTAACACTACCTCCCAGTGATTGAACTCTAGATGCAAGAAAACAGAACTAATAACATTTCTCAGTGACTGCTGAGAGGGAAGGACGTTTTTAAAAGGGAGCGTATGTTAAACATTCAGAATTCTGTTTAAGAATTCTCCAGAGGGGAATGGAAAGAACCCAAAAATGAATAACTACTAGTGACTTTCTCATTAATTAAAATCTGACAAGGAGCTGGCAGCTGAAAGGGGGAGCTGTTGGTGGGGGAATCCTGTGGCTCACCACTACATTCCTCAAATTCATAAAAGCTGCGGACTATTTCACTGTAGGTTGGCCAGAAATGGAGATGGAAATGTGAATTAAAAGAAAGAGCTGTTTGGAGGTGACCGGAGGTACTGGAGGTGGCCAAGAGAATTCAGAAGTTGGAAAGGAGAGGAGAGGGGGGCGGAAGATGTAGAAGCTGGGCCAATTAAATCCAGTTTCGGCAAAAAGAGGGCCTCTTTTCAGAAGCGGTGAATATAGGTCAAGGGTTGACCTGCATGACAAGCAGTCCCATCCGTGTTGTAGAGATCGAACGAGATAGAAGGAATTTTCCTTTCCCCACCTCTACGACTCTATAGTCCTCTGATGATTCTTCTGTGTTCAAAGACCCTGCAGCACTAAACATGTCCAGAGGAATCACATACCCTGACCTTGTGGGTGTACATTGGCATTTCAATGGCCAACGTTGTTCATTCGGGATGCTTGGTTCCAGAACAGCTTTCTCGGGTTGCTTTTAGTATGCCAGTGAACAATGCTGGCTCCAGGTTTTTGAGGGTCATTGGGCAAGGCATCCTCAGTGGGGGGCCCTCAGTGAGTCTACCTTCTCACTGCCATTGTCACCAGCCATTACACCTCATCCTCTTTCCCATCATTGCTACCATTGGGATGCTTGACAGGCAGAAAACCAGTAGATGGTGGCATCTACTTCTCCTCCTTTTCACCCTTGTCTGGGTTGGAGAAAAAGGCAAGTGAGCAAGGAAACTGCAAGGGTGAAGAGGAGGAGCCAGTCCAGTGGGCTCTTGTCAGTGGGCCCCTGGCAGATGGCCAACCATGCCTTGGTGAAGCTCACCAGTTCATTTTATGGATGGGATATAGCAGAAATCTTGTTGCCGCTCCTGTCATTGAACGAAGACGTGACACAGGGCAGTGTGCATCTTCCTCAGAACTTTGATCACTAAGAGCGCAATCCTAGGCATGCTTATGCAGAAATAAGCACCACTGTCTTCAAGTGGGCTGACTACCAGGTAAACGTACATCGGATTGCTGCCTCAGAATCTGCCATGACCCATCATCTTGCTTTCAGTCAGGGGGTGGCAGGCCTCCATGCTTCTTGTGTGGCACTGAAACTGTCCATAGGAAGTGAGGGAAGTGACCCCAAAAGGAAAGTCGAAAAAGGTCATAGCTCATGGCAGAGCGTGTGGTTTACATGCAGTAGTCCTGGGTTCAATCCCTGGCATCTCCAGTTAAAAGATCTCGGGTAGGAAGTGATAGGAAGGACCCTGCCCAAGATCCCAGAGAGCAGCCAATAAAAAGAGCTCAGCTGGATCAGAATACAGGCCTATCTAGTCCAGTATTCTGTTTTCACAGGGGCCAACCAAATGCCCATTGGAAGTCTGCAAGCAGGACATGGGTTGAATAGCACCACTGCCCCATTTGTGTTTATTTGTTTAAAATGTTTATAGGCCACTCTTCAGGGCAGGAGCCCTTCCAAGGCAGTGTGACACTATAAAATGTACATCATCATCATCATCATCATCATCATCATCATCATCATCATCCCATTGTGAAAATAAAAGTACCAAGGGTTCCACAAAGCAACAAACATCAACATAAGACCAAACCTACAACACAACTGTAGCTATAACCACGTTTGATAAAACATAATCAGGGTAAGAGCAAGGTAAAGCCTCTTAAAAGCCTGCAGTGATGGAGTGAGGCAGATCCTCGGTGGCAACTTATTCCAGAGGTGTGGGGCCACTGCAGAAAAAGCCTTCTCTCGTGTACTCACACAAGTGAGAAGAGCCTCTCTTGCTGATCTTGAAGTGTGGGGGCAGGCTGATAAGGGTGAAAGCAGTCCTTCAAGATTCTGTGGTGGGAGGGACTGAAGTCAAAGGGGGCAGGGCCAAAGGCAAAAGGGGGTTGCAAATAGGGAGGGAAATGCCATCATAGTGTATCTTAAATCTCTTACTGCCAGTAACCAGGAGAGGCATTCCCAGGGCCGGCGCCAGACTATATTGCGCCCTAGGCAGGCGCGTTCTGAAGCCGCCGCAGCCCCCCCTCTCGCTCGCTCGCTCACTCACCGCCCCCTCACTCACCTGCCCACCCGCTTGCTTGCTCACTCACTTCTCCCACCCGCCCGCTCCCGCCCGCTCCTGGCTTTCCTGGCTTTGAAGCCAGGACGCTGGGGTGGGGTGGGGCGGGGCAGAGGCTTTGAAGTGGCACGCCTGGAAATGGCTTCCTGGCGCGCCGTACTGAAGCCTCCGCCTCCAACCCCAGCATCCTGGCTTCGAAGGAGCCAGGACGCTGGGGTTGGGCGGAGGCTGGGGCGGCAGCTTTGGAACAGCACACCCGGAAGCCGCTCTAGGAGAGCAGCTTCCGGGTACGCTGTTCGGCGCTCTTGTTTGCTTGGCGCTCTAGGCGGCCGCCTGAGTTGCCTCTATGGCAGCACTGGGCCTGGGCATTCCAACGTTTTAGAATGGGGAAACAGATGCAGAAAAGCTGGTGCTTGGGGCCAGTGGAAGGGGATATGGCCTTCCTGGGAAACTCAAGGCCAGGAGGGACAGATTTGTACCCCAGGCCTGGGGTTCGCCACCACTGCTTTTAGGATGTTGCAATGGCTTTCATGGAGCTATCCAATTTCATCCTTATGACAACCCTGTATGTCTGGATAGAGTTAATGTGTTTTATTGTTTAAATCTGCATTAATTGTTTTTTGTAAGATGCCCTGAGTGCCACTTTTTGATAGAAAGGTGGGTGGTATAAATCAAATAGATAAATAAAGAGTGAGCAAGAGTGTGCTTACTGACTGAGCAGGCATTTTAATCTGGGCTCCCACACCCAAACGAAACACCTGAGCCACCACGCCATGCATCAAACTCCTCCACCCAGCCTCCAAATTACAGCAAACCATAAAATAATATGGTACGATATGATCTTGAAGTAGGTGAAACCGGGCTGCCCTTCTCATCTCCCAGTAGCTTCCTCAGATATTTTATCAAATATTTTTAATAGGCTGTTTTCCATATGCTGGATTTATGATGTGTAACCATAATCCCCTGGAAGCTATTGACAGCAGGGAACCTCATATCCATCTTCATGTAAGCCGGTTTATTTTCCTCGCATCAGAAATTCATTAGCTGGGGATCAAGCAGAACTAGCTCCTGCATAAAAATGGTATCTGCCAATTTGCACCATGGGCAGGAGTGTAATCCTGAGAAGTTGTTCGACTGATAACGCTCACCTCGACTCCCTCTGACATGCTTTCTAAATCAAATGTGCCAAAATCCAGTTAAGACTTATCCGCTTATCTCTATGCCCCAAATTCTTTCTGCAGGCATTTGTTAAATTGCAATGTGTGTGGCATGGGTGTACAGGGAGCTCGCCAATGGAACGTATTACAAAACGGAGCAATTCGTTGATAGACACGGTATCTGTTGATTTGAAGATCAGCCAAAATGAGACCAGCCATTGGTATTGTTCGTTCTTCTTTCGCTGGGCTTGTTCTATACAAAATTGGCAGGTTAATTCACTTTTTCTCGACAAGACTGGAAGAATAATACATTCATGACGGTAATATTTCATTTTGATACACTGTTGAAGGGCAGTATCTAATACTGCTACTGCACTAACAGGAATGATTGTTAGTACAATGGGGAAAGAGCGCTTGCTAGCGCAAGTGAAACTGCTCAAAACTACTGCTTCTGGAATGGGACAAGTCAGCGGAGGTTGTGGACGGAAGCTCTGCTGACTTATCCCACTCCTTATGTGGTAGTTAGGTAGTTCCGTGGATTGCGCTAGCAAGCACTGAGTCTACCAATGCTCCATCCAGCTTCATAGGACCATAGGAAATGGCCCAGTACTAAGTCAGACCATTGATCCATCTAGCCTAGAAATGTCAACACTGATTGACAGCCATGGCTCTCCAGAGTTTCAGGCAGGAGATTTCCCTGCCCTACCTGGAGAAGAATGAAGAAGGTCAGAGCAGTCTTGTGCTGGTGTGGTTTGGTATGCAAAGTCTATTTATCTACCTGTCCGAACATTCTGGGATCAATTCAAGCCTGTTAGGTACTACCCAGGATTGTTTGACACTCGCTATTCCATAATATGTTCAACAACAGAAGAATAGTAATGCTATGTGCTACCTCCAGTATCAGAGGCAGTAAGCCTATATAAACCAGTTACAGGGGAATATTTATTTATTTATTTATTTAAAACATTTATATCCTGCCCTATATCTTTAAGATCTCAGAGCGGCATACAGATAATAACATACAGTATAAAACAATAAATATACACAGTTAAAAACAAATTAAACCATGATTCAAGTTAAAACAATATATAACTTTAAAGCAATAAATGCAGTTAAAACAGTTAAAACAAGGTACCAGTGAGTTTAACTATCAAAGGCTTTGTTTAAAAGCCATGTTTTTACTTGGTGTTGAAATGAAATCAATGTTTGCACCAATCGGGCCTCCAAGGGGAGGGCATTCCACAGTCGGGGTGCCACCACAGAGAAAGCCCTCTCCCTTGTCCCATCATAGTGTATATGTTGCATTGGTGGGATGCAGAGAAGGGCTCCTCCAACAGATCTGAGGTCTAAGGCAGGCATCTATAAGGAGAGGCGCTCTCTCAGGTATCAAGGTCCCAAGCCGTTTAGGGCTTTAAACGTCATTACCAACACCTTGAATTCTGACCGGAAGTGTATAGGCAGCCAGTGCAGTTCCTTTAAGATGGGTGTTATGTGGTCTCTGTAAGATGTACCCGCCAGCAGTCTAGCTGCTGCATTTTGCACTAGCTGCAACTTCCCATCATCTTCAAGGGCAGCCCCACGTAGAGTGCATTGCAGTAGTCTAAGCGGGAAGTTACCAGTGCATGCACTACTGTGGCTAGGTTGTCCCTGTCCAGGAAAGGCCATAGCTGGTGGAGCAGCCGAAGCTGACCCCAAGTACTCCGTGCCACAGAGTCCACCTGGGCATCCAGTGACAATGATGGGTCTAGGAGTACTCCCAAGCTACGTACCTGCTCCTTCAGAGGGAGCGCCACCTCATCCAGAACAGGTCGCTTACCCAATTTCCGGACTTGGGAACCACCAATCCACAGAGCTTCCATCTTATCAGGATTCAGCTTCAGTTTATTGGCCCTCATCCAGCCCATTGCAGCCTTCAGGCACTGGTCCAGCACCTTCACAACCCCAGCTAACTCCGACGACAAGGAAAAGTAGAGCTGAGTATCATCAGCATACTGATGGCATCGAACCCTCAAACCCCTAATGACCTCACCCAATGGCTTCATATAGATGTTGAACAGCATGAGGGATAGAATAGAACCCTGTGGCACCCCACAGCTTAATTGCCATGGGGTGGAACAGGAATCCCCCAATACCACTCTCTGGGATCGGCCCTGCAAGTAGGAGCGGAACCACTGTAACACAGTGCCTCCTACTCCCATCTCGCAGAGCCGACCAAGTAAGATACCATGATCAATGGTATCGAAAGCCACCAAGAGATCCAGGAAGATCAACAGGATAGCACTCCCCCTATCTTTCACCCAGAGTAGGTTGTCATTCAGAGCCACCAAGGCTGTTTCAGTGCTGTGCCCTGGCCTGAAACCAGACTGAAATGGGTCCAGATAATCCGTTTCTTCCAAGAATGTCTGAAGTTGCCTGGCCACCACACGCTCAAGCACCTTGCCCAAAAAGGGGATATTAGCAATGGGGTGGTAGTTCTCACATACCTCTGGGTCCAGGGAGGGCCTCTTCAGGAGAGGGCGCACTACAGCCTCTTTCAAGGCAGCAGGCACCACTCCCTGACAGAGGGAGGCATTTACCACTCCCTGGACCCACCCAGCCAATCCACCTCTGCTAGATCGAATTAGCCAGGATGGGCAAGGGTCAAGCTTACATGTAGTGGGATGGACCGATTCAAGCATGTTGTCCACATCATCAGGCTGCAACAACTGAAACTGATCCCAAAAGACATGATTAGATGGGGCACTGTACACCTCCCCAGGCTCTGCGATAACTGTGGCATCAAGTTCTGAGCAAGTACAATTTATTTATTTATTTATTTATTTATTTATTTTATTACATTTTTATACCGCCCAATAGCCGAAGCTCTCTGGGCGGTTCACAAAAATTAAAACCACAAAAAACATCCAACAGGTTAAAAACACAATTACGAAATACAGTATAAAAAGCGCAACCAGGATAAAACCACACAGCAAAGTTGATTATAAGATTAAAATACAGAATTAAAACAGTAAAATTTAAAAGTAAGTTAAAATTAAGTGTTAAAGTACAAGCAACTTTCTCCTCGAAGTGCCTAGCAAATTTATCACAGCAGGTTACCGAGGGTTCTAATTCTGGTTTCCCAGAGCCTGAGCCTCCTCCCAAGAGGCTCCACCACCCGGAATAATTCTGCTGGGCGGCATTTTGAGGATGAGATTGAGGAGGCATAGTAAGGTTTTTTTGCCATCCTCACTGCTGCATAATAGGCACTACAAAGAGTCTTTGCTGATCTTCGATCGTACTCACTCCGAGACCTACGCCACCTGCATTCTAGCTGTCATCCAGCCTGTTTCATTGCCCGTAGATCTTCTGTAAACCAAGGTGAATTACGGGCTCCACAGCACCGGAGTAGGCGCTTGGGAGCAATTGTATCGATGGCCTTTCCCATCTCACCATTCCATAGTGAGACCAAGGCCTCAACCGAATCGCCAGCCCTATCAACCGGAAAATCCCTCAGAGCATTCAGGAATCCTTCAGATTCCATAAGTCTCCAGGGGCGGAGCATCTTAATGGATCCCCCACCCCTGCAGGGAGGATCTGCTACCGGCAAACCAAATTTCACAAGGAAATTATCTGTCCATGACAATGGGGTTGTTAAAACCTCCCCCAAAACCAGATATGGGTGGGAGGGTGCTGTTGCACTATGTCCTGTGGGTTGGCCACTGTGTGAACTGAGTGCTGGACTAGATGGACCCTCAGTCTGATCCAGCATAATTATTTTTTATTATTATTATTATTATTATTATTATTATTATTATTATTTATAAAGCGCCATCAATTTTCATGGCACTGTACAGAATAAAACAAAACAAGACAACCTGCCATATGGCTTACAATCTAAAATCACCGTAATAGACAGAGGAAGAAGGGGGGAAACCAATAGGGGTAGGTTCTTCTTATGTTCTTATGTTCTTAGATCACACCAAAGGTCCATCTATTTCAGGATTCTGTTCCCAACGGTGGCCCTTTTTCTTATTGAAATAAATTGGGATTGGGGGAATTTTTTTTCAGCGCTTGCTGTCAAACTATCACAAGAACATGAAAAAGAATCCAATGGCAAGACTATTGACAGCCACGTCATTTTGTATAGGTGTGTGTGTGTGCGTGTGCGCGCACATTTTGTGAAGCTGGACTCTTTATTTTCCCATTTAAACACACATGCAAAAAGGCTTTTCAATTACCCTCTGGTTTTATCATCAAATGCAGAAACAACTTTACACACTGTAATAGGACAGGGCTTAATGGGTGGTCTTGAAGTCGAACCCATCTATCCAGATTGAGAAACTCAGTAACACATCCTTGCAGTGGAGAGACATCTAAAGTTATAAGATCAGATCGTTACTGTAATGTTTACCTTTAATAGGCCATTATCAGTGGCAGCCGGTGAGGTGGTGTGCTCAGAAGGAGAAAGCCACTGATATTCCAATGCCGCCGCCTTCTTTAAAAGCTGAGCTGCTGCCTGGAAAATATGAGGATTGAAAGGGGGAAGCGAAAGTCAGAAATAACAGCCAGCAGCCAGGGAGGTTGTGTAATGGGGACTTTCTGGCAGAATACGCTGTTCAGCAGTGGGATGGTGTGCCTTAGAAAGTGGTGGACTCTCCTTCCTTACTGGTTTTTAAGTATGGCCACCTATTGGGGGAGCTGCAGTAGTGGATTTTGTACATAGGAGAGGGGTGGACTAGATGACCTTTGAGGCACCTCCCAATTTTATGTTTTTAGGATTCTTTGAGTCACACAGAACCCTGTAATAACTTGGGGGGGGCTTATAGAGGAGTTTAACATCAGTTAGTCCCCACTCAAAGGAAGTTAGAACATGTTAAGAAAGTTCACATCATGATAGGAAGCAATTGTAATGAATTCTTAACAATATTCTATCTTGTGTTCCTCAGTAAGAATTCTTAACACAACATGATAACCTCATGTTTAGATTTTGTGTCTTTAGAGCCGAAGAGCATCGTGCCCCCTGTGGATGACCAGGTCTATTGAAACTAGTGCTGGCCAAAACCTTTTTCAAGAACTTCCTCTCTCCCTGTGAAAGAGGCATTGTTTTTTCTTCCTCTTTCACGGGGAGGGGGGAATTCGGAGAATTTTATCCTTGGAGAGGGGGACAGGGTTTCACATATATTTTTTAAGTGTAGCCAATTCCCGAAAAGCTTTCTTTCTACTTTGTATTAAACAAAACAAAAAACAAACAAAAAACACCACACCCTTCCTTTAGCATTTGGATGAGCTCAGCAGTTCTTAGTGAATGCCTGTTGGAGACCATGTGACCTCTCCAAAAAGCATCCAGTAAGCACTTCTGGGCTCCTGAAAATGTTGAAGGTGTTTTAAAGAAATATCAAAAGAAAGAGAGAAGACCCCCTCAACAACTGGCTACATTTAAAAAGGTATGTGGCCAAGCTGTTCCCCTCCCCAAGGAGAAAATCCTCCAAAATTCTCATCACTACCAGCCTCTTTCACTCGAGCCCCTCATGATATGCTGAAAACAGAATGGTCAAAATTTTCGGCAAAGCCCTAATTGAAACAATCATTCCCCTTTGGGTCATTCATCTATTATCCTAAAAAGGGAAACTGGAATACCATTAAAAGGCATTCCTGAGAAGTCATATTCTTAGTGAACGCAATGAACAATGGGTTGTGTCACTCTGGCATCATTACAACTGCCCCCAATTCCCTGACTCATAGTGACTCTTTAAGTGTAAAACAGAAAGCCAACTAGGCAACATTCTCATGTTCTACTTGTTTTAGTAGAATCACAGTTTTAGTGTATGCAAATAGTCTTGAGAGCTCTGTTCAATGCACATAAGTTCTTGTGTATACTCACAGGGGTTCTCACATGGAATGGAAACCTCTTTTGAAAGTTCCCTGGGTATGATGTCCAAAGGGATACGTATGAGAATCTAGGGACGTATGAGAATTTTGTTTCGGGGGTGAAAACCAAACAGATTTCTCCAGTTTGGCCCTGTGGATTTTGTTCCATTTCCCACTGCTGGTGTCAACTCAGTCTGTAACAAGTCAAGCCAACACATGGAATCCTTTGTTGTTGTTGTTGGTTTGTTTGTTTGTTTTTGAATGGCAAGTTCTTTGACAAGTTCGGAATATTAGGCATGTGCTCCGCTCCTATTAGAAGCGCAGAAGCAGGAGCAAATTGGCCTGCTCCGCCTTGCCCAGAGGCGGAGTAGAAGTGGACCGCAGACCCCTAGAAGCAAGGCGAAGAGAAGCGACCATTTTCGGAGCGCTTCTCTTTCCGCGGAGCGCTCCGATCGCCATCTTGAAACATTTCACCCATAGATAACTGGGTTGTTTTTGAAGCTATCGTTCTGAAAATTCTTGTGCTTAGACAGTCGTGGATGGGGGTCATTTTGAGACTACTCTCACCTCTCTGCATGGTGCGGGTCGCGCGCTAGAATTTTTTAAAAAGTAGGGTAAAGGCGGGAAAAGATTACCTTTTCGATTGCTGAGGGGCAGAGTCAACTCCCGGTCATGATCACATGATCCCAAAGTTGGAGGAGGGGATAGGCAAAACGGGTAACTTGGGATTCTGGGAAACTTCTCTTTCTTAGTCTGAAAGGACTTTTCCCAGTGTTTTTTAAAACAGTAGCCCCACCAAATGCACAAACACAACCTGTGAAATCATATACTAAGCCAATAATAAGAGATAGAAACACAGCACTGCTACCCACCCTAACTTTGGGGAACAACTGAAAAGATGTGGTGCAAGGGGATGAGCTCCCCTAGGGCATCTCATTGTGGACGTGCCCCCACTCTCTCCTGTACTTGGAAGGCCATCAGAGCCTTCCAAAGAGAGTAACCCGGTGGAGCAATGCCTATCATGAGTTGAAGTGACAGTTCTACTTCTTAGCGGTGGAGCAATGGCTTTCATGAGTTGAACTGACAGCCTTGCTTCTTAAAAGACTGGTTGACCACCAGTCAAATTGGCAGCTGCTGCTTCCCCCTCCCCTGGGCACGTCCCCCTATTGCTGGTAAAAGACAGATATAGCCTTTTTAAAAAAGTTCTTCTTGCTGTTTATTCAGCAACACTGCTGCTTTTAATTCCACCCCTCCTTCATTTATTTATTTATTTATTTATTCCATTTTATATGCATTACTGGCTTATCCTTGGCTCACTTCCTTATGCCCCCAGAAATGTCTGCTGCCTGCCTGCCTGCCTTCCCTCTCTCCTCCCCTGCCCGCCTTGCAGGGATGTTGTGTGTGTCTGGCTTTGACTCAGGGGAGAAGTCCTTCCTGCGCTCACTTGGAGTTTTGGAAGTTCCAAATCCATTTTTCAAGTGTGGAAGAAGATTCATATAGGTTGATCTCTACTCCCCAATTCATGGCATGTTGGGATTTCCTTTGAAATGGCCCCATTGAGAGGTCTGCAGGTTTAAGCCCCGCCAAAAAACAGGGGATGATGGGACTGCCTTGAGTCTCGGCATGCGGTGTATGTATCCCTGGATAAGCTGTCATGGTGGTGAGTTTGAGGTTTTTTTTTTAACGTGCAAATTGACGGAGCTTTTGGAAAGGGGTGTGAATGGGTGTTGGATTTTCATAAATTCCCCAAAAATCAGGGGATGATGGGACTGCCTTGAGTCTTGGCATGCGTATGTATCCCTGGATAAGCTTTCATGGTGGCGAGTTTGAGGTTTCTAACGTGCAAATTGACGGAGCTATGGAAAGGGGTGTGAATGGGGTGCCTGATTTTCAAAAATTCCCCAAAAATCAGGGGATGATGGGATTGCCTTGAAACTTGGCGTCCATGTGGACACGTGGATAAGCTATCATGGTGCCAAGTTTGAGGTCTCTAACATGCAAATTGACGGAGCTATCGAAAGGGGTGTGACTTAGGGTTATGGGTGGTGCGTTAGAGGTTAGAGCCCCGCCAAAAATCAGGGGATGATGGGACTGCCTTGAGTCTGGGCGTCCATGTGGACACATGGATAAGCTGTCATGGTGGCGAGTCTGAGGTTTCTAACGTGCAAATTGACGGAGCTATCCCAAGGGGTCTGAATGGGGTGCCCAATTTTCATAAATTCCCCAAAAATCAGGGGATGATGGGATTGCCTTGAAACTTGGCGTGCTTGTGTATACGTCCATGAGGTGTCATGGTGCCAAACGTGAGGTTTCTAACTTGAACCAAAAAAAAGTTGTTTACTTTTTTAGCTTTCAATGCAACCCTATGGGGGGAAGAAACGGAGCTCCGATCCGGATCCGGAGCTCTGAGCGGAGCGGAGCGGAGCGGAAATGGGCGAAGCGGCCCGATCCAAAAATCGCGGCTCTGGAAGTGAAGCGGAGCGGGGGGTCCATGCACACCCCTACGGAATATGGCTCTGCTGGCTAAATGAAGTAGTGTGAGGAGAGGATGAAACTGACAAAGATATTGACAAGAGGAGAATATGTCTCTGCAAGGCTACATCCTGGACTGGGGGGGACTTGCAATTGTGTGCACTTGTGCTGGCTACATGTTTGACAGCCATGTAAAGGGACGCTATGCACATACCATCCTATGAACATAGAGATTCCTCATGGTGGGGGGACCTGCACCATTCAGAATCCCCTCACATGGACATCTGTATGTGCATAGGGCTGAAAGGGAGAGGGGCTATGTAACATGACTTGGTGACCACCCCCCAACCCCATGCATTCTTTTGACACTTGGAGGAGTTCAAGTGAAATCCCTTCCTGACATGCCAGTTTGCTGAAATGGAGAAACACCATGTAGCATGCCTTGTGTCTCCCCTCAAGCATTCTCTCAACCCGTGAAGGGCTTTGAGTTTAGCATAGGTGTGCTGTGGTAGAAGAGAAACCCTACTGTCCACATGGACCTTTCTGTGTATCCCACTGCGCTGCAGCCATAACATTTCATAACGAAGACCTACTGCATTTCATTCATAATCCACGTTCATCCATTCAAAGCAAGGTCATCCTTTCCAAGGCCTTGAGCATTTTCTGCCTCACAAATTCTGAATGAACGTTGCTTGAAAGCACAATTATGCGTGAGAGGAACCGTACGACCGACTAGCCTTGAACCACTCCTATCTTGCAAGGAGTGTGTGATCAGTCAAGCTGAGAACCACTATATTTTTTAAAAAATCCTTTTAATCCTCTTTACGGTAACCGAAACATTTGTGAGTGATCTTTGAAGATTCTGTACAGTGCAAAACACCTGCAGCTTAATGTTTCATGTTAACAAACACCCCGTGTGAGTCTAATGCCTTCTGGCATGTCAGAACGCTCCTTGCCAAAGACGGCTGCAATAACGAGGCCCAACCTTAACCTTTGACCTCTTGCCTCCCAATCTAAACCTGTTCATCCAAATGATACAACATCGCCTTTGCTCCCCAACGGCCCCATGTATCATGTACGTGTCAGCACAAACGATTTATTGTCTCGTCGGCAGGTTAGGAGGATAAATACATTCTTTTAGTGCACCAGCGGTTCTTTCCTCGAGTCAGCGAAAAAAATCTGTCTTCCCTTTCAGTTTTTCTTGATGACACAGCTTGGGTAACTTGAACTGAAAGTCCATGTATGTTAAAGTCCTCGCTTCCACCTGTGCTCATAAAAACCTGCTTAGAGAATACAAACAGAAAACTTGAACACCTGTGACTTTAAAGTTGGCTATCGAGGACAGAAATATGTTTGTAATCATGCTCAGCCTGTTGGTAGTAAAAGCTCCCTGTTAACTTTTAATGCCTTTTAAGCCTTGGTACAGCTCTGGAATATCAAACATTTCCTTGTTTTCCTATGTATTTATTTATTTTGCTGCTTGCCCTCACTCTTCATTGTCACATCTGAATCTTCACCATGAGTCCTGCAGGTAGTCCAGCCAGGGCCGGCTCTGCCATGCAGCAGGGTGAAGCGACCTGCGTCAGGCAGTACCGTGAAGGGGGGAATCGATGAGAGCAAGAATTGGTGTGGGAAAGGTGCAGCAAGACTTTTTAAAGCATTGGCCCTAACTAAGGAAGGGGGATTTGGGCTTCACTTTGGGCAGCAAATCATCTCCTGTGTGTGGAATCTCATGAAGATATGGGTCAGTATCCCATCCAATGCTAGTGCTAAAGTAAATTATGATGCACTAGTGTAAGTGTCCTGTAGCACAATGGAAGCAGTGTTTGCTGGCACCATGGGTTTTCCAAGGGAACTTGGCACACCAGCAGATGGCTTTGGCATTGCACTAGAGGTTACTTATACTAGGACAACATAATTTACATCAGCACTAGCGTTGGGTTGGATACTGGCCCATGGGCTGGCATTTCAGTGCAGGAAGGGAATCTGCCTACAGATCTGCTGCCAACAAAATAGACCACTCCTGATGGGAGGGAGAGTTCCATTCATACATTAAAGTACTCAATGACCTCGTTCGCATGAGCGTTGGTGCCCAGCATGGCTTAAATACCAGCGATCATGCGAACCAGCCCACTGGCATGAAGAGATCACCAGATCAGGACAACTATTTAAAGGCAATTCATTGAGTGCTACATAGAGAATTCTGGGGTATTATGTAATGGATAAGAAAAACAACAACATCATTTTAAACAAAAATGCATAATACGTTAAATTCTAAAAGGTTCCTAATCACCATGCCCATGTGGTGTAGTAGTTAGAGTGTCGGACTGGGAGTCAGGAAATCTGGGTTCTAGTCCCGACTTGGTCATGGAAGCTCACTGGGTGACTTTGGGCCCATCACAGACTCTCAGCCCAACCTACCTCACAGGGTTGTTGTGGTGAGGATAAAATGGAGAGGACGATTATGTATGCCGCCTTGAGAAAGGCAGGATATAACTGTAAAGGCAGGATATAAATGTAAAAAATATAAATAAAAATAAAATCAGGAAAATAATGACTAATTTGGTCAGACTAAAAAAACAGTAAAGAGTTTATGTAATGTGAATCTATCTACATAATAGAGTAGATACCAAGAGATCTTTTGGGATATTCTGACTAGTCTATCACCCACCAACCAAATTTGTTGGCAGTCATCTTCTATGACTGCAGTTCTACATACTCTTACTCAAGTAAGTCCCATTGAACTCAGTGGGTTTTTCTTCTGAGTAGACATGTATAGGTTTGCCCTGTATACTAGTTACAGGGACACATGTTTCCAAAGAGTACCCATCACAGGAGCTGTAAAACCAAACCATCTGCTGGAGTTGGTTTTTTCTCTCATAAACAAATACAATCCATGATGGTCAAAAATATTAATTTGAACCAAAAAAACTCACCTTCCAAAATAGAGTAAATATTTTCACATTTTCAAACATCTTATTTCCAAAGAACAAAACATTTTTCCTAGTTACGTAGGGAGGTCGTGGGCTCTCCCACACTAGAGGCCTTCAAGAGGCAGCTGGACATCCATCTGTCAGGTATGCTTTCGGGTGGATTCCTGCATTGAGCAAGGGGTTGGACTCGATGGCCTTATAGGCCCCTTCCAACTCTGCTATTCTATGATTCTAAATGTTTTGAGTTACAGTATTCAGTATTTCAAATGACCATGTTGGCTAATACTTTCAGACAGGATGCAATAGGAAAACTTAACATTATGTTTTTTGATCCTCCCTGACTACCTCCTATGTTTTGAAATATGGACTATTGAAAATAGAATGACATTTCAATATTAAATTATTTCTAGGCATGTGCTCCGCTCCAATTAGAAGCGGAGAATCAGAAGCGAATTGGCCTGCTCCGCCTTGCCCAGAGGCGGATTAGAAGCGGACCGGGGACCCCTAGAAGCATGGTGAAGAGAAGTGCCCATAGGAGAAGCACTTCTCTTTCCGCGGACCGATACGATCGCCATTTTGAAAATTTTCGCCCATAGGCTTACATTGCAGAAAAGAATAGGGGATAACTGTGTTGTTTTTTAAGCTATCTTTCTGAAACTTCTTGTGCTTAGAGGGTCATGGCTGGGGGTCATTTTGAGCCTACTCTCAGCTCTCTGCGTGCTGCGGTTCGCTTGCTAGAATTTTTAAAAAAGTAGGGTAAAAGCGGGGGGAAAGTACCTTTTCAATTGCTGAGGGGCAGAGTCAACTCCCGGTCATGATCACATGATCCCAAAGTTGGAGGAGGGGATAGGCAAAACGGGTAACATGGGATTCTGGTAAACTTCTCTTTCTACTCTGAATGGACTTTTCCCAGTGTTTTTTAAAACAGTAGCTCCAACAAATGCACAAACACAACCTGAAATCATATACTAACAGATAAGAAACACACAGCAGTGCTACCCACCCTAACTTTGAGGAACAACTGAATAGATGTGGTGCAAGGGGATGAGCTCCCCTAGGGCATGTGGACGTGCCCAGTGCACACTCTCCTGTCCTTGGAGGGCCATCAGAGCCCTCCAAAGGTTAACCTGTGGAGAGAATACGTGTCATGAGTTGAAGTGAGTGTTTGCTTCTCAAAGACTGGTACCTAGACAGGACCAGTCAAATTGGCAAACACTTCCCCCTCCCTCTGGGCACGTCCACTCCCCCTCTTACTGGTAAAAGACAGATATAGCCTTTTTTAAATAATTCTTCTTGTTGTTTATTCAGCAACACTGCTACTTGTAATTCCACTCCTCCTTTGTTTGTTTATTTATTTATTTAGTTAGTTAGTTATTCCATTTTATATGCATTACTGGCTTATCCTTGGCTCACTTCCTTATGCCCCCAGAAATGTCTGCTGCCTGCCTGCCTTCCCTCCCTCCTCCCCTGCCTACCTCGCAGGGATGGTTTGTGGAAGTTCCAAATCAATTTTTCAAGTGTGGAAGAAGATTCACATAGGTTTATCTCTACTCCCCAATTCATGGCATCTTGGGATTTCCTTTGAAATGGCCCCATTGAGCTGTCTGCAGGTTTAAGCCCCGCCAAAAATCAGGGGATGTGGATCGAGATGGCGTCTGTGAGGGTGCCGGCTTCAATTTTTTTTATCTGTCCAAATGTCAGAGAACAGTCCATGTCTGCAAATGGGGTTTCCGATTTTCATAAATTCCCCAAAAATCCGGGGATGATGGGATTGCCTTGAAACTTGGCGTCCATGAGGACACATGGATAAGCTGTCATGGGACTGAAGGTGAGGTTTCTGACGTGCAAATTGACTTAGTTGTAGAATGGGACTTGATTTGGGGTGAGTTAAAAGGTTTAAGCCCCGCCAAAAATCAGGGGATGATGGGATTGCCTTGAGTCTTGGCGTGCATGTGTATCCCTGGATAAGCCATCATGGTGGCGAGTTTGAGGTTTCTAACGTGCAAATTGACGGAGCTATCGAAAGGGGTGTGAATGGGGTGCCCGATTTTCAAAAATTCTCCAAAAATCAGGGGATGATGAGATTGGCTTGAAACTTGGCGTGCGTGTGTATACGTCCATGAGGTGTAATGGTGCCAAACTTGAGGTTTCTAACTTTAACAGAAAAAAAGTTGCATACTTTTTTAGCTTTCAATGCAAGCCTATGGGGGGGAAACAGAGCTCCGATCCGGATCCGGAGCTTCGCAGCAGAGCGGAGCGGACACAGGCGGAGCGGGGGCGGAGCGAAGCGGCCCGATCTGCAAATCGCGGATCTGGAAGAGAAGCGGAGCGGGGGGTCCATGCACACCCCTAATTATTTCTAATATTGTTGAAAGCTCTCTTTTGAAGTTGTTGTGGATGCTTCTCCCCTATCTACCTCCCAGTGAAATTGTGTATTGGATTGGAGAGTGTTTGATGAAGTTGTTGTTGTTATCATCAATAATAATAATAATAATAATAATAATATATTCAGCTTATACAGGGGAATGATTCCTACTGAACATAAGACACATACACCACACAGAAAGGTAATTTTTCTTTTCCTTTTTGTTTCTTTTCTTTTCTTTTTTTCTTTTTTGAAGGAGGAGGCACATATAGGAAATATTCAAAATATATAGCAGTTACCCCTGAAACTTG
The DNA here is from genome assembly GCF_023053635.1 of Elgaria multicarinata webbii. Classification (NCBI taxonomy): domain Eukaryota; kingdom Metazoa; phylum Chordata; class Lepidosauria; order Squamata; family Anguidae; genus Elgaria; species Elgaria multicarinata. The sequence continues at coordinate 35,866,033 of NC_086174.1, forward strand.
TCAAAGAAGAAACAGCTGTAAAATGCTAGCTTTATTTGTCCTGACAGTCCATATTCATGAATATTAATACTGAATAATTTCATTCAGAAAGTGCCCTTGAATACCTTTGGGCAAGATGTTTCAATTACTCCTTCAGTCTCAAAATCCATTCTCAACCAAAAAGGAATAAATATAATTTCTAGTAAAGCCCAAATTCTTTTCTTAAGTGGTCAGGGCAGAACAAATCTTACTGAAGTATACGCCAGAACAACACGGGCACTAAATTCCCGGTATTGATTCTCCATCATTATACAAGAAAGGGGATTGTCTGTTGCTTTATACATTTATAGTCTACCTTTCCTCCAACCAGTTCCAGGCATTTTTTTTTCCTCGTTGCCTCACACTTTAACATTCAACACCCCTATGAGGGAGATGTGACTGGCCTAATATATCACTCAGGGAGAATATGGTTGGGTGGGGATTTGAACCTGAGTCTCTGCAGTGCTAATCTGACCCTATAACCCAGTTTTCTCAACCTGGCATCTTCCAGATGTTTTGACTACAACTCCCAGCATTCCTGACCATTGGACATGCTGGCAGGGGCTGATGGGAGTTAAAGTTCAAAACATCAGGATGGTTCAGTTTTAGGAAAGCTGCGCTAACCACACTAGGTCCCACTTATCTATGAAAGATACAGAACGGCACGGAGGACATGGTGCAAGTCCAGTTCCATGCAGGCAGGAAAGCATATAATTGCTGCTGGACATTGCTAGAAGATAGAAATATGTGGGATTTTTATAAGGAAGTGTTCGGAGTTGTGCCTTTGCTGAGGTGGAGAAATTTTAGTTTTGCTGGTTGCTTTCTTTTGTGAGGCTAAAAGGTTTCTGTTTCCTCTCTAGTAGGAAGTTTTTCTTGACCAGGAGCCAAGCATCTCCCTTGCTCTTGAAAGAAAAGGAGTGGCAAAGATCTCTGGAACTCTTCAGGACGAGGAGGCCAGTTTACATAAACAATTGAGCAGAAAAGTCTCAAGAGCTGAACCCTTGATAAGCTCACCCATATTCATGGGTGCCGGGCTCCACAACAGCTGCTGTGCAATTTTGCATAACTAGGCCATCACATCGCTATGGTGATAACATAGTTATGCGTTCTGTTCTAGGGGTGTGTAAGGGCAATTTATTTATTTTTTTAAAAAAGAATCATCTTTCGATACCATTTCTTTTCCATGCTGAAAGCCTCATTCGGCTGCTGTTTCATTGAGCAAAATCCTTTTCATTTTAGAAAGTATTTCTTGTCATTCACATTTTGACACTCACACTTGTTTTTATCTCTTCATCATCTTCTCCTTCTCCTCTTTTCTCCCTTTTCCCTCCTCCTCCTCCTCCTCCTCTTCTTTTTACTTTGTTTTGCTATTGGCAGTGAATGGGGAAAAAACAACTTTATGCAGTGGTGGCAGCCTTTTCCCCTCCTTCCACCTGCAAATGACACAACTTTCTGGAACGTTCTGGGAAAACCAAACCAGGAGCCACTGAAAGTGGCTGCAGAAGCCAGTTCAGTTCCCTATTGCCACCATCAGCAAAACATAGTATAAAGAGAAGAAAAGAAGCCAGACAGCTTTTCCTGCTGCCAACAAAGAAGGTAACACACCACCACCACCACTGGGAATTAGAGTTCGGAACTCCACATTCACACATGCACCTCTCACTCCAGCGTGTTTTGTGATAAATGGAAATCCACTGTCAGAGAAATCCACAAAAGTTTCAAATAAGTCCAGATTTTTATGAATCTGACTCAAGTCGCCCAAATTCCACAGACTTCCAGGGCAGTTGTGTGTGTTTTTAATGGGGGGGTGGAGTAATATTTGTAGAAATGTGCATTTATTTATGTGCACATAAATAATTGTTTATTTGTAGAAATTGTGCATTTATTTATTTAATACATAAATAAATGCACCATTGCACACAGGAACAAAATTCTCATACAACCCTAAAATAATAATAATAATAATAATAATAATAATAATAATAATAATAATAATAATAACCTGATTCCGTCAATGGTGAGATGATGGAATGAAAGAAGCTCAACCCTCGCAGAACACTGATGGCACGCATTTAACAAAATCCATACAACCCTATCCCTGACCATTGGCCATGCTTCTGAGGCCGATAGGAATTGGAATCCAATGACATCTAGGCATCCATTCGTTGTCCACCACTGCCTTAAGAACATAAGGGTCCATTTAGTCCAGCACTCTGTTCACATAGTGGCTGACCAGCTGTCGACCAGGGAACCCCAAGCAGGACATGATGCAACAGCACCCTCCTGTCCATGTTCCCAAGCACCTGGTGTACATAGGCATAGTGGCTCTGATAGTGGAGGTAACACATAGCCATCAGGGCTAGTAACCATTGATAGCTGCATGAATTTGACCAATCCCCTTTTTAAAGCCATCCCAATTGGTGTTCATCAGTACATCTTGTGGAAGTGAATTCTGTAATGTAATTAACTGCATGCTGTGTGAAGAAGTTCTTCCTTTTATCTGTCCTGAATCTCCCATCAAGCAACTTCATGGGATGACCCTGATTTCCAGTATTACGGGAGAGGGAGAAAAATGCCTGAATTCACAAACTGGCATTGGGTTTTACTTCCTGTGCCATTTTCTCAGATTCTGAGGAAAGCACCTCCAGCAAAGTGAAAACTGGTCTAGAGTTATTCATTCTAAGCAACACGTGCTGCTTAGAATGAGATGTGTTGTGGCTTCACAGCTGGGTTATCTGGCGAGTGGCCTGCCACAAGCCACAGAAATTGTTCACAACGAATCTTGTTGTGTGAGCATGCCGGGATGTCCCATGGATAACACCAGTACACACGGCCATGATTATAAACTGTAGGCCCAACTGTAGCTCATTTCTCATATTCCCAAATCTTTTCCATACTTTTGGCAGTGTTGTGCCTCAATCCCCCAAGCTTTTGCTCCACCTTTCTTGTTTCCCTAATCTATTTAATGCTAGCCAGCTGTTTGCAGTCAGCCTTAAAAACTATAACTAAATTAGCATTCCTGCTGAAGCGTATTCCCTATGTGGATATTCTCTACAACACTGACGTAGTCCATTAATGTTTCTGGAGGATGAGATGGGGCTTCACTTTCATTTGCACGAAACAGCATTTCATACCAACAAACAAACAATAGCAGACATGTTAAAATATAAAACGTTTCAGGCACGCCTGAGAGATGGTCCCACTCTCTTCCCCCCTCCATTCTTCTACATGTCTCAATATTTTCGATCCAGATTAGAAATAGGAATTGATTACTTGGCCCCATATTTTCACATCTGAAACCCCTTGCTCTGAAGTAGGGCTTTTAAAGAGAATGATATACTGAGACAGAAACTGAACACCCAGACATGGCCGCCTCCCCACCCACGTCCAGTGGAATCTCTTTCCCAAAGTGGTGCTCTCTATTGCTTTAGTTTGATTCAGACCTATGGGAAATGCAGTGGTTAGAGTGTTGGACTGGGAGTACTAGTGCCTTACTCAGCCATGGAAGCTCACTGGGTGATTGAGCCAGTCACAGAATCTCAGCCCAACCTCTTTCACAGGGTTGTTGTTGTTGGGAGGATAAAATGAAGAGGAGGAGGATTACGGAAACTGCATTTCCTTACTGTCACTTCTCTGCACTTCCTCATTCCTCCCAGAGGGGAAAGAGGAAGTATACAAAGACCACGTGGACCACCTGGAGGCAGTTTTTATCGCGCCACTTTTCCTGCACACAGCAAGAGATCACGGCACATTCCATTGTTGTTGTTTTTTAAAAAAGTCGGATTAAAAGAGATCTGTTTTGTGATGGGAAAATGAGCGGGAGGCGCGTGGGAGGCGGACGTTGTCGTCTAAAGGTTGTGCAGTGTGATGACATGCTTGTCTGATGAGCCTCTAAGTGTGCCACCTTGGGTTTCTTGAGGAAGTAAGAAAAAGTGGGTTATAAATGAAATAAACAAATAAATATGTTCTACCTGTAAGAACAATATTTCTGCTCCCACTGATATTCGCACAATTTGCATGGCTAGGAACAGAAGAAGCTGCCTTACCCTGAGTCCATTTGCCTGTGTAACTCAGTATTATCTTCTGCTACGCTGTAGTTCTCCAGGGCTTCCAAAAGGAATCTTTCCTGGCTTTACCTGGAGACACCAGGGATTGAACCTTGGACCTTCTGCATACAACCCATGTGTGTTCTGCCACTGACTCCATTCTACCACACCTGCTGCTTGGTTTTCATCTCTCTCTTCTGTGACCTCAGTCCTCATCCAGGTGTTTTATGAGTTCTTCCCAGCATTGGGCATTTTTTCTCATGGGTTTTGATCATCTGCAAGCCTTGACTTTCGCTCAATGCTGCAGATACCTCCCCTTTGCATGATGGTAGCTACTTAAAGACCAGAAGTTGAGAGCTGAGATCGCTATGTTTATGTGTATTATGAGAGTTGAAATTATTATTATTATTATTATTATTATTATTATTATTATTATTATTATTTGTATAGCACCATCAATGTTGATGAAATGATATGGAAAAATCTGGGTTGCAGCATGAAGGAGATGCATAAGAACATAAGAAGAATCATGTTGGATCAGAGGCCAACCAGCTGCCCACTGGTTCACACAGTTGACCAACTTCTTCTTCTTCTTCTTCTTCTTCTTCTTCTTCTTATTATTATTATTATTATTATTATTTATTTATTTATATAGCACCATCAATGTACATGGTGCTGTACAGAGTAAAACAGTAAATCGCAAGGCCCTGCCGCATAGGCTTACAATCTAATAAAGTCATAGTAAAACAATAAGGAGAGGAAGAGAATGCCAACAGGCACAGGGTAGGGTAAGCAGGCACAGGGTAGGGTAAAACTAACAGTATAAAGTCCGCACAACATCAAGTTTTAAAAGCTTTAGGAAGCTTTACTAGCTGTGCATAGTAAAATTTAAAGGTATTTAAAATTTAAAATTTAAAGGTATGGAAAAAATGCTGGTCTTCCAATGCATTTTCTCCATAAAGACATAAGAAGACCCACACTGGATCAGACCAAGGGTCCATCTAATCCAGCATTCTGTTCACACAGTGGCCAACCAGCTGCCCATGAGAAACCCGCAAGCAGGACATGAATGCAACATTTATTTATTTATTTATTTATTTATTTATTTATTATTGCATTTATATCCTGCCAGAAGAAATCTGGTGCAGACATATGTGTATCATGCCTATGTGAAGAAAGCAACATGTTTGTAGGAAAACAAATGGGTGAAATTGAGCATAAATTAGAGGAGAGCATGAAACTACTAGTACTATGTTGCGAACAGGTGAGCCAGTCTACAGTTTCAGATTTTAATGTTGTGGAAACTCTGAGTAATCACCAGCTTGTGGGCTCTTTGCATAAACTCTTCAATACAGTATGGTGTTATTTCTTGCTTTGTTTCTTTCTAGCATTGAGTTACACTTTTCTGCCATGAGAGAGCCTATTGTTCGCGGGATATTTCCATTGCTAATTCTGCTGTGAGCTATGAACTGCCTCATGGGGTTACGGCAATGGATAGTTTATGGCTTTGCAGGACCCTTTTGGTTGTTCGGTTACCCTTTATTATGATGGTGGTTTTGCTGTCTTTGTTAGACGGTGCTGGAGACGAAAGCTATTTCGCAATGCCTACTGGGGCCAGGTGTTCCGGTTAAAATGGGTTTGCCTATTGAAATGTTGGTGTGCTCTTATATTATGGGTCCGGCACACCCTTAGGAATTGTCCCATTGTGTTCCAACCTACACATTAAGAATCCAGCATTGGATCATATTTCAATTTTGGACATTGTATATGATTTTAAATATTTGCGCTGAGCGTAGGACTTTGAATGCATTGACCACAGACTCTTCTTTCATGTGGGTGGCAGCTTAATGTTTCCAGGACATTAAACAGCACCTTAGGAACAACAGTTTGTTTGTAAAGACTTTACATTTTCAATTCATCTGAGCTTGAAATGTATACAGTAACCCACATCTTCGTCTCTTTATTTTGGGTTGCAGTAGTTCAGTTTCTTGTCTCTAATAGCATACCAGGGTCTCTAATGTGTTGCCTGTGGACACCCTCCTGATTTTAAATTAGGAAGCCTGGTGGGTACCAAGAAAGGTGATCCTGTTGTTGTTTTTTAATTTTCAATTTTATAAAATTAACTGGACGGTTTCCATGCCACAAAACAAAGTGCCACCCTCCAGCACTGTCTTTATTTGGGTTCACACGGGTGGGTTTGCAATTTGAAGCTCAGACCCCGCTTCTTGGGTAAATCCCTTTTCTTTTCATCTCACCACTTTGCATTCTGGGAAATGAGTGTTTGTGAATGGCCATGCCCTCCGTAATACCCATTTTATGAATGGACAAGCACACACCCCCAACACACCATAACAGTCATTTTCTGAGCGCACCCACGACACTATCTCAAAATTCCAAACATGCCCACTGACCCAAAGAGGTAGCTCTGTCAAAGATCAGGGTGGCCTGAACCATGCTAAAACCGCAAATAGACTGATGGAAAATGAGAGATGGTTTGCTCTTACATTTAAGAGGATTCCCACACACGCATGCACAATTTCAACCCTTCGTTGAAACCATTAGACCATTAGACCATTAGACGTAGGCCCTTTATACACCTAAGGATTATCCCAGGCAAATGGAGAGGTCGTCCCTGCCTGCTCCTGGGATCCCCTGTGTGTCATTTGGATGCACAGGGATGATCCTGGGACAATCCCAGGATATAGGCATAGTGTAGACATGCCCCTAGTCTGGGACAGCAAAGTTAGTCCTTTAGTCTTTCCCCTCTTCTGTGTGATAACCCTCCATGAAGTTATGATATCATGACCCCCACCTTGTTTAGTCTTCTCTTCTCCAGGCTCAACTCATAAAGGTCCCTCAATCTTTCCTCATAGGATTTGTTTTCCATACCCCTGATCATTTTCATTGCCCACCTCTGAACCTGTCCCAATTTGTCTACAATATTAGTCAGCGGAGTTACATCTCTGAGATAGTCCATTCGCATGTGCAATTATTCACTCGATGGTACAGTTATCAAGAGATTAACATACATATCTGTAGCAAAGAGAGAAAACTTTGGGGGCTCGATCATGAATGATAAGACAAATTTCACAATTCCCTGAAAGGAATGGAACCCATATGATTTGGTCTGTAAGCCAAAGGGTAAAAATCCCTGGTCTCTTTTTATTTTGTTACTCCTTCCTCATTTATAATTCTGTATACTGAACCCAGCCATGACAAATCTAAAATTATTATTTTCTCTCTCTCTGTAAAAATGAACATTTGTTACCCATACACTGAGGCTGCAGCTCACTAGCGAATTCTGTGAGTTATCCTGGGCCCTGGCACTTATTAACAGGAAATAATAAAATTGTCAGGGCTGTGCAAAACTGCTTCCTGAACTGCTAAATTCATTGGGTAAACCATGTCAAAATTGAAAGGAAATGGACTATTCAAACAATCTTAGTGTTTCTGGTCTAATTAAGAACAGGATTGACTAATGTCACTTAGCAGGAACAGGAAACATGGTGGGAACCCATCTCTTGAGAGAAGATGGCAAAGGTTGCAGAGGACACTTCAAGGTTGAGATTCCACCCCATGAGCTAAGCAAATGAATTAACAGGATTTCCTAGGCAACTCAGCAGATGCTTATCTAGATTGGGAGAACTCTTCAGAGGTACTACTAATTAGTTTTTTTTAAAAAATGGAAACACAGAGGGAATTCATGATAATGGTAATTGTGAGGAAAGTATATTAAGAACATAAGAAGAGCCCTGCTGGATCAGACCAAGGGTCCATCTAGTCCAGCACTCTGCTCACACAATGGCCAACCAGCCATTGGCCAGGGATGAACAAGCAGGACACGGTGCAACAGCACCCTCCCACCCATGTTCCCCAGCAACTGGTGCACACAGGCTTACTGTTGCCAGATAGGTCCATGAAATTCAAAGAGTATCATGCAAAATAAAGGAAGGATCTAACGGTGTTCTATTGCTAGCACTAGTGAAATTGCACTAGTGAAAATCAGTGCTTGCAAAATGCTTACTGGCATGACAGGTTTCTGGGGAAGCCTGTGGCACAAGCAAGCACTACTGACATATTGGTTTCCACTAGTGCAACGTCAGTAGTGCTAGTGGCAGCACACCATTTGATGCTGCCCAACATTTTTTAAACAAATGTTTTAACCATGCTCTTAGTAAGAATTGCCACCATTTCAATGAAGGATCATCACGCCTTTAACAGCTGGCCTGAGAGACAACTTTTTTTGTCCCAACACACTATTTCCATGATGAGAAATGTTTCACCCTCTAATACCTGCCTCTTATGCACACCAGCTCTGCCCATAAAATAAAGTTGACAACTTACTCTCAGGTTGTATCTGGAAACAATGGACTGTCCCACCACCAAATGAAGTTAAGTTGATGGGAACACATACCTGCGGGATCGCCTTCTCCCATACAATACACCCTGCACATTCAGGTCCTCTGGGGAGAACTTACTTCAGTCAGCCAAAACTAGGCTGACAACTGTTACCCAGAGAACCTTTTCTTCTGTTGCCCCCAGACTGTGGAATGGCCTGCTGGAAGAGATTTGTCAATTTAACACTCTCCGAGTTTAAGACAGCTATAAAGACTAGTCTCTTCCAGCAGGCCTACCCAGATGAATTTTAAATATAAGAATTTTAAGATGTTCTGGTTGTTATTTTAATATTGTATTTTTTATATGCTCTTTTAATTAATTTTATTTATTTGATTTATATTGTATTGTTGTATTAATGATGTTCCCTGCCTCAATCCAAAAGGAGAGCCGGGTAAGAAATTATTATTATTATTATTATTATTATTATTATTATTATTATTATTATTATTATTATTATTATCTTAAATACCTGAGGGGAGAGCAGAAGTTGCTTGCAGCTGCTTGGTAAAGGAGGGCAGCAGCCAGCACACACAGGTCTCCTTAAATTCAAACCCAGCCCTCTCCCAGCCGAATTATTATTATTATCATCATCATCATCATCATCATCATCATCCTTTTCTGTGATGGCATCTCGTCTGTGGGAACTCCCTTTCCGGGAGATTAGATGGAATCCCTCACAACTTGCCTTTCAGCGAGCAGTGATGACATGTTTATTTGGTTTACTTTTCCATGACTGTTTGTGAGTTGACTACTCCTCTTCTTCCTAACAGTGTTGCTCCGCTTTTACATTTTTATGTTGTGTGGACTGAAGTATTTTGTGCATTGTACACCACCTTAAGGGTCATGACTAAAAGGTAGTGCCGAGATACTTTAAATAAACCAATAAATAATACCTTGTAGTTAAGATTAAGGAGAAGCAGAAGGGCTACATAAGCCCTCATTTCCAGGTTGTCTAGGAATTTCCTTAGATATGCCTTAATAATCCAACAGTCTGATGAAGCTATGATTGCTAGGCCCAGACCATCTTTCAAAGTCTTCCCTGAAATTGCACCCAGTGGGAGGGCACCATGGTTGGGAAGGCCTCTCTCCCATTTTCAAGAGTTGTGTAGAAGTTCTATACAACTTCTTCATCACTCCTTGAGTGAGGGGAAGGGTGAGTCTTCTAGCTGTTGCCAAAAGAAAAAGGATTTGTTCCTTTCATGAATTCACTCAGTTTGAGAGAAGATATGTTCTCCACCTTTGTTGTTGTATATTCTAAGATAATTTAGGCTGCAATCCTATACACACTTACATTGGAGTAAGCCATATTGAACTTAATGGGACTTTCTTCTAAATAGATAGGGATAGAATTCCTCTGTAATTCAGTGTTCCCTTCTCCTCAGTCCATTTTGCAAGCTAAAGCCTGTTTCAGTAAAACCAACGGGGTCAAAGAGATTGTACATCCACATAAATATTACATTTTTGAACATATGAAAGAGCTTCTCACAGAGCTGGGTAAAGAAGTATTCCCTTCACTTGGAGAGACGAGGATACTAAAGAGCCAAGGAATTCATCAATCCAGCCTTCACTTCCTTCACCTTATTTGCTTCTTGTTGCTTGTTTGTTTGTTTGGTTAGTTAGTGCCTCTAACGAATCTTCCCCAACCTGCATTGCAGATGGGTTAGACTACAACTCCCAGCATGCCCCAACCAACTTGGGGAAGACTGGCCTTCCCACACAACAACAACCTACAGCCTGATTGGAAGCCACCCAGGGAAGAATCTTCAGTGTGTGGAAACTTTCTGCTCCTGGATATCAGGTAGGCACCAGCATTGTTTTGTTTCCGGCGACTGCTGAAGATATTTATTTATTTTATTATTGCATTTATGTCTTGCCTTTTTTTCCTCCAATGAACCCAAGGTGGCGTACATCCTCCTCCTCCTCCTCTCCATTTTATCCTCACAACAGCAACCATGTGAGGTAGGTTGGGCTGAGAGTCTGTGACTGGCCCAAAGTCACCCAGTGGGTTTCCATGGCCAAGTGGAGACTAGAACTCAGATCTCCCGACTCCCAGTCCAACACCTTAAGCACTACACCACACGGGCTCTATTTCAATTTCAACAAGCCTTCTGATTCACCAGCCACAGTTTTTATTGCTATTCAGTTTTTAAAATAGTTAAGGGCACTATTCTATGGGGATGGCCATAAACTTCTGTACTTGGAGGCTTATGGCCATCCAGCACAGAGCAGGAGGAGCAACTAAGGCGATTTTGTATCTATGCTCCTCCCGCTCAGCATTTCAGCTAGATGGGCTTTTTCGCCTGTCTAGCTGAGGCATCAGGGAGGAAGATGAGAACAGCCTGTGGAGGGCAGAGGACTCCCTGGTCCCCTCCCCTTCCCAACCACAGGAACACCCCCCTTTACCTTCCCTCCAAGGTCACTTTTGTGACCTTGAAGAGGCAGTCAATGTGGTTGTCTCTGCACTGGCTATGAGGGGGAGGGAGGGGGAGGGAGGGGTTATCTCGGAGTCCAGGGTCTGAGGTGGGAGCACTGTCTCTGACCTCAAATCTAGGAATCCGAACTATCCTATGCACACATCCTGTCTAGGGACCATAGGATTGCTCTGTCATTTTGTAAATTTTGCTAAAACACTTAATATTGTGTTTTATTCTTTTTTCTTTCTTTTATTGTTCATCCCTCTGGGATCTGTTGTTTAGATGTGGGGTGCTTTAAGGTGGATTCCTGCATTGAGCAGGGGGTTGGACTCAATGGCCTTATAGGCCCCTTCCAACTCTATGATTCTATGATTCTATATATGTTGTAAATAACAACAGCAACAACAGCAGAAACAACAGCAACTCATAAAGGAATCCGCTTGAAGGTTCATCTTCTAAAGGACACCACAAATGTAGCAAAGGGGGAAATGGAAGGCATAAGGGGTCTAAAAAGCTCAGGAAAAAGAAAAGATCTGTCTTGGAAAAGCATGAGAGATGACATAAGTCTTCATAAGGGATCATAAACTTGATTTACGAGAGGGGACTGGAAGGCAACACATAAAACATTATTTTTGAAAGCAAGGTTTAGAGGAGCACCCATTGGCAAATTGATGGGGGTGGACGGGAAATCCCTGCGTTGTCACCAGGGACTAAATGAAGGTTCTTTTGGATGTACCCAGCACAAGCAAGAGTAATCTAGGTCCAAACCACCCAGCCTATAGCCTGCAACCTTAACAGGGGGAGGGCATTTTCTACAGGGTTCCGGAATTGTATTGTTCTATTCTTGCTCCACTAGATCAAAGCCATCACTCGGCTTGCTCCATTCAAAGGGAACTTTCAAGCAACATGGGTCAACTTAACCTAGGCTGCTCTGTCTTTTTAAACACGTGCGGCTGAACTGAAGGAACCCTAAATCAAAGCTTGAATGTATCTGGGCCCAGCCATGCTAGGCGCCTTGCATTTAGTTGGTTCGCCTAACATTACAAAGTGGAACATCCTGACCCATCTTATCCTTGTTAATCCCTTTGCATAAATATTACCTCTTCGGAGAAGAGGAGAGTGATTTGCGTACGGCAATTCAAGACAGAGTCAAGTACTGAATTGGTCTGCTCCCAATAGAAAACCCAGCAGATTAAAAAAAAATGGTTGTTGGTGGGGTTTGGGGAGGCAATGAGCCTGATCAGGATGAGGTGTATTTTTTTCTGACTGTAAAAGTTTCTGTTAAGGCAAAGGGGGTGGAGGTGGCAGCTAGCTTGTTTTGGGTCTTCTGCTACTTAGGGCGTTGCTAGACCTGCCGGGATAAGCTGGCAGGGAGGCGGGGCGATGGCGCGCTAACTTTAGCGCGCACCGCCCAGCCTCCTAGACGGCCGATGCGCAGGGACTACGTAAGCCCTGCAGCGTCGGCCATTTTTTTTTAAAGGGGCCACGTGCGCCCCGAAGACTGCGGACAAGGTAAGGTTTTTTTTACTTAAGCCCCCCTATCCGCCCTCCCTCGCTGTCCCCATCGTCGCCCTCCGCCATCCCCCTCTCCTGCCGGTCCAGCCTTCCCTCCCCCATCTCCCCCCGGATCAACCCCCCCTGGCGCAATGGGCACAGCGCTCGTATGAGTAGCCACAAAAAGCCACGGAAGTCTCTAGACGTTCCGCAGCCCCGGCCTCAGGCCGGAGCTGCGGAAAAGGCGCGCCATAAGCGACTTCGCTTATGGTGCGTTAGAGGAGGCTTCAGTGCGGCCTGGGGCCGGATTCCCCTGTGCGTCATGTGGACGCACAGCAGGGAAACCAGCTCTCAAGGCACGCTAAGGCCTCGTCTAGCAAGGCCCTAAGAGATGGTTTGCTTCTGAATCTCTCGTCATCAACTATTTATTTATTTTAAACTTGATGTATTTAATGTTTAAATAGGAGATCACAAGAAATATTATTTCCACGAGATGGAAGATGCAATCTCATACTTCTAACGTCTCCATGTTCTTGTTCCTTTGATGGAGCGGGGGAGGGAAACTCAGTTTGTCTTAATGGCTCACGCAGTGCAGAAGAGCTCATTGGGAGTACATTGTACATTGATGGTGCTATATAAATAAATAATAATAATAATAATCATTTCCCCATTCATAGGAATTAGCTATTTACATGAGCAACCTGATGCATGAGCTGTTGGCTCACAGATCTCATCTGTAGCAAACTTGTCAGAAAAATAAATGTTTTCAAAGTCCACATTGGAGAGTGTGTAAGTTATGGCAGATAAGATCTGTGAACGACTTAGGCCAACCTACCTGTTGGCCTGCAATGGAGGAGGGAAGATCTCGCATTGTGTTTAACGCGAGATCCCTCCTCTGTTTACACGTGATGTGCAATGACCTCAGAACAAGTGGCGTCACGCCCGCCATTTTTTTAAAAACTCAAAGGGACAGCAGTGCACGAACACTTGTGCGCATATGGTAAGTGGTTTTTAAAATTTAAATTACTTTCCCCATTCCCCGCACCCTACCCCTGATGGGCGCAGCGCTCCTCCCAGCTCCTCACAAGGAATTGCGCGGAGCCGGGTCAAGCTGCAGTACCTGGCCACACGTTCCACAGTCTCGGGCTCAGCCCGGGACCATGGAAAAACCGGGGCCAAAGGGGAGGGCGAGATCCCGGGACAAGGGAGGGATCATCCCTCCCTGATCCCGGGATTCCCTGTGCATCATGTGGACACACAGGGATGATCCTGGGGATCACCCGGGGATAAAGCCCTGTCTAGCTATGGCCTTAGTCACATGACATGTTACTCATGTGAACCGTCTAATCCTAGAACTGTTTATTTGGTGTCACTATAACTCTTCTTGCATTGGATTAAATTTAGCATAACCATGGCCAGTGCATGTGATGATGATGATGATGATGATGATGATGATGATTTATTTCATCTCCAAACCACCCAATAGCTGAAACCACCAATACAAGATAATAAAAGCATCATATAAAATCTTTAACGTACAAAATTGAAAAACAATTTAAACAGCTAAACCAGTGTAATACTGAACCTGATAAAAACAAGCAGAGAACAGTCTTAACCTGGCACTGAAAAGAAGACAATGCTGGAACTAGGCAAACCTCAGTGGGGAGAGCATTCTATAATCAGGGGCCACCACTGAGAAGGCCCTCTCCCTTGTTGCCACTAGCGCCCATCTCCATAATAAAAGCTTTGAACTCTAGGGAAGTTGATTCTCATTGACCATCAGCCCCCTTTCTCTCCCATGACCTCTACTTGTCAGCTCTCCTTCTCTTGCTGGGCAATTGACAACAACGTTGCTTGACCTTTGTAAGGATGGTGGGACCAATAGGATTCTCTGTTTTTAGAAACGCCAAGACCCAGCAGTTTTCCAGTGTCTTCTCAGGATTTATCCTTGGATTTGAACAGCTTTTTCATCAATGGCCTAATCAGCCGCTCGAGAATGAGGCAGACTATAGCATCAGTCCAATAGTTCTTAGATGTCTTCTTCTGCCATTTTGTAAACAGTTGCCATTGCTAGTTTATGGAGGAGCTAGAAGGCTTGAGATTAGAGATGGTTTATTTGTTCACATGAAAAGCCCCCGTAAACCTATTCCTTCTGCTTCCCTCTTCTCCAAAGCAATTTTTTTAAAAAAAACCCTGAACAGGGAGGAGGAGAAAGCAAAGGTGGCCAACACTCCCACAGATCCATGCAGTATTTTTCCCCTTTAGACCAGATGCGTCAAACCTCTTTTGGCCCAAGGACCAAATTCAATGTCAGAGGCCACATTCCAATGGTGGTCACAAAAGGCAAAAGGGGTGAGGCCAAATTAGGGGGCCACATTCCAATGGTGGTCACAAAAGGCAAAAGGGGTGAGGCCAAATTAGCAGCATATTTTATCTTAAAGCTCTACTGTCGATAACTAAACCTTTGTAGAGGCATTTCAACTTTTTAGAATGGGGTGAGGGAACATGCAAACCTGGGAAACCACCAAATGATTGGTGGTCATAGAAAAGGGGGTGGGGCCGGGGAAGAGAACATGGCCACCTAGGGAACCTTGGAGGGGTGGATTGGGACCCCAGATGGCCCAGATTTGGCTCTCAGGCCTGAGATTCAACAACCCTGCTTTAGACACTGAGACAAGTAACAGGATCTCTGGTAAGATAAAATGCTCTGTGCTTCTATAGAACTTCATGTCTCCTTTTCTCTTTCCTCAAGGTCACCTGGAGAAGGAGG
The DNA here is from genome assembly GCF_023053635.1 of Elgaria multicarinata webbii. Taxonomy (NCBI): domain Eukaryota; kingdom Metazoa; phylum Chordata; class Lepidosauria; order Squamata; family Anguidae; genus Elgaria; species Elgaria multicarinata. The sequence continues at coordinate 35,881,173 of NC_086174.1, forward strand.
GGAAGAGCAAGAAAAAGGTGGCAGGAGGTTCTCACAAGCAGTGCTGGCCCTATCGTGAGACAGAGGGAGGCAGCAGTGGCAGCCCCCTAACTGTTCCCCTTGAGTCCACCAGGCATTCGTCAGTCTTGAATTGACAGAGCTGTACCACTCAGCCTATCCTCTACCCTATGAGCTAGCCTGCTGGTTTTGGGCATTGTGGAGGCCCCAATCCCATTGCAGTGTTGAAGTAAGATTCATCTGCCAGTCTGGTCGGCTTCTCTATGTCGAACAGGAGTGGGTGGGGTGCCATCTGTTCCTTTGCCCCAGGCAGCAAAATATCTTGGGGAGCAAAGAGAATCAAGGCTGGGGGGCGGGCTGCTTGCACCAGGCTGTGCCCTTTTCCATGCTGTTTGCTGGAATTCCGTAGTAGAAACCAACCATGCGAGTATCCTGCATCCAATATTTGTCACATGCTTACTTGAAATGACACTATAGATAAGTTGAGCACAAATGGCAGGAGACTGGCACAGAGTCTGATCAAAGATGCTGTATTATTATTATTATTATTATTATTATTATTATTATTATTTATTTATTTATTTATATAGCACCATCAATGTACATGGTGCTGTACAGAGTAAAACAATAAAATAGCAAAACCCTGCCACATAGGCTTACATTCTAATAAAATCATAATAAAACAATAAGAAGGGGAAGAGAATGCACCAAACAGGCACAGGGTAGAGTAAAACTAACAGTATAAAAGTCAGATCAAAATCAAGTTTTAAAAGCTTTAGAAAAAAGAAAAGTTTTTCGCTGAGCTTTAAAAGCTGCGATTGAACTTGTAGTTTGCAAATGTTCTGGAAGAGCGTTCCAGGCGTAAGGGGCAGCAGAAGAAAATGGACGAAGCCGAGCAAGGGAAGTAGAGACCCTTGGGCAGGTGAGAAACATGGCGTCAGAGGAGCGAAGAGCACGAGTGGGGCAATAGTGTGAGATGAGAGAGGAGAGATAGGAAGGAGCTAGACCATGAAAAGCTTTTTTTTTTTTTTTTTTTTTGCAAGCATATGAGATGGCAAAGACAATAGCAAAGAGAAACATAAGTGAATGCACCAGCTTAATGTATGCCCTGTGACAGCATGACAATGTAGAGCTTTTCTACAGGATGTTAATCTTTTGGTTTCATCACAGAATTGAGATCTGAGGACTACATAAAGAGTGTTTCCTTTCCTGCTTTTCCGCTACATAGCCGCTAGGTGGCACTGTGGTGGAATAGTGCAAATAAACAAGAGGTAAGGGCATTTTCTTCTGCTTTCAGAAAATAAGCATTTTCCCTGCTCTAAAAAACCTTGCCAAAAGTGCTGCTTAAAACAGAATTGAAATTGGAGGATCAGGGAATGATGAGTGCACAGCAAATGCCCTGTGTAGAAAACTTGTTGCGGGTCTTCCTTTGAAGACAACGACTCAGAAACTTCAACTAGTGTAGCACGTGGCCACTCATGAGTCCTTGTTGGGGCTAGACAGTCAGATAATATCACACCAATTCAAAGTGCTGGTTTTGACCTTCGTTTTAAACAGTTTGGGTCCAGAATATATTGTGAATGTGCCCATGTGTTAAGGTCATTGTCAGAGATGCTACTAGCTGGCCCACTATTAGGAATACTAGGGTTCTTGGGCATTAGAGATTAGGGATGTGCTCCGCTTCTCCTCGAACCGGAGAAGCAGGAGCGGAGCGGGGGGCCTTCGCCTGCCCTTAAGGCGGAGGCGAAGAGGATTGGGGGGCCAGCGGAGCGTGGCGAAGAGGATCGAGGTGAAGGCGGATCCTTCGCCTCGATCTGGAGCTCCGCCAGAAAGGTAAGTGGGGTTTACCGGGCCCTGTCGCTGTCGCCCATGCGGCGACAGCGGCAGGGCCTGGTAAACCCCCCCTCCTCTCCCTTACCTGCATGCGTCCGTGGTCCCTCGGCTTCTTCAATTGAGCCCGTGGTTCAACCAGGAAGTCTAGGCCACACTTGCGGCCCAGACTTCCTGGTTGAACCGTGGGCTCAATTGAAGAAGCCGAGGGACCGCGGACGGAGGCAGGTAAGGGCTCCCTCCCTCTTGGTCCCTTACCGGGCTCTGCCGCCGTCACCGCACGGGTGGCGACGGCGGCAGGGTCCGGTAAACCCCCCCCCGCCCTCCTCTCCCAGCCTTACCTGGTGCCACTCCCCTCCACTGCGGAGCTCCGATTCGGAGCCGGAGCTCCGCGGCGAAGAGGAGCGGAGTATGGGCGGAGCGGAGCGGGCCGATCCAAAATTTTCGGATCGGCCCGCGGGGCGAAGCGGGGGGTCCGTGCACACCCCTATTAGAGATGGGGCCTTTTCAGTGGTGGACCCTGCCATAAGAAATTCCCTCCCAACAGATATATGGCTTGTTCCATTTGCTGTTGTTTTTAAAAAGGTTTAAAAAACAGACTTGTTTTCTGTGGCTTTTAATTGAAGGGTGAACATAAGAAGGGTCATGCTGGGTCAGACCAAGGGCCCATCTTGTCCAGCACACAGTGGCCAACCAGCTATCAATGGAAAACCCACAAGCAGGACACAGGTGCAACAAACAGGTGTTCTAATTATATGTTACTTTTGTTTCTGGTTCATTTATAAATTGGTTTTAAAGCTAATTCATTATTTTATGTACTTGTTACACTGATATAGAATTATATGTTTTATATTATAAGCTGCTGTGAAAAGACAAAGAAATGCAATAAATTAATATGGGCAAGCTTATTAAAAACAGAAAAGAAAAAGGATGTTAGATCATTCAGCATTTTTATATGCTTTGCAGATTTTTATATGCTTTGCAAAATAAGCTTTGCAGAGCTTATTTTGATAATCACTTCTACAGTTTTGGCTACTGGAATTTCAAGAATAAGTTTGTAATCATGGTCCAGTAGAAATGGATTGTATTTGTATACCTAAGTACAAATATAATGAAGAATTAAATTCATTAGGGTGTAATCCTATGCATGTTTAGACAGAAAAAAGTCCTACAACTCCTAGCATGCCCCAGCCAGCTATCATAGAATCATAGAATAGTAGAGTTAGAAGGGGCCTATAAGGCCATCGAGTCCAACCCCTGCTCAATGCAGGAATCCACCCTAAAGCATCACTGACAGATGGTTGTCCAGCTGCCTCTTTTTTAAAAAAATTAAATTAACAACAAACACAAATCAAAATCACTTAATACAAAAACATTATAATACCTTACTATCATATATTCGATGTTAACCTATTAAAGATAATATAATAAACATAACAGTGCTCCCCCCACCTCGGGATCTCATTCTTGCTTCCAAAAACTCATAGTTTCATCTGTTGGTGGATCCCCCCTTCCTTTAGAAAATACAAACTCCAGGAACTTTTGCCATATTCTCTCAAAATCATTCGTTTTTACTATGCCTCTTTTCATTTTTATATTACATGTCAATTTATCATTTATAGCAATGTCCCACACTTCTTTATACCATTCTTCAATACAATAATCTCCTGTAATTTTCCAATTCCTAGTTACTATTAACCTCGCGGCTGTCAGCAGGTTCGTTATCAATTCTTTCATTTCTTTATTACATTTAAGATCATCATGCAGTGAGAGTAATGCAATCCTTGGTGTAACTTCTACTTTAAATCCCACAATCTGTTCAATCTCATAAAACACCATCTTCCATAACTTTTGCACATGTACACAATCCCACCACATATGTAAATACGTTCCCTTTTCACCACAACCCCTCCAACAATCTGCTGAAAGCTGTTTATTAATCTTATTTAATCTAACCGGAGTTAAATACCACCTCCATACAAGTTTGTAGTAATTCTCCTTTATTCTTACTGACATATTTCTCAACACTCTCTGTCTCCATAGTCCATCCCACCTCTGTTGTCCTATTTGTATCTTCAAATCAGCTGCCTCTTGAATGCCTCTAGTGTGGGAGAGCCCACAACCTCCCTAGGTAACTGGTTCCATTGTCGTACTGCTCTAACAGTCAGGAAGTTTTTCCTGATGTCTTATGCTTTATTCATCTTCATTATTATTACACAGCTTCAGTTATATGCAGCTGAACAGATTTTGACCAAGGCAGTCTGGTTTGTTTGTGGGTTTTTTTAAAAAAGTATGGCTCTGTTTATGTTCCTCCGGATTGCACACCAAAGAATTCATCTAAATCTCCAGGGACCTCACCCAGTCAAATTTCAGTATAAAATTCTTTTGCTAAACTACCTTGGCAGATATTTCATCGTGGGCTTGCATCTTCTTGCATACAGTGCTCTGCCCTCCATTCACTTGGAACAGAATGAGAGAAAAAGAAAATTATTAGACACTTTTATAGAAGCATGCAACATTTCACTTCCAATGACATAAAAAGCCCAGTATTGGAGCAATAATTTCAAAATAACAAAGTACCACGTTTTAAACATTGTTATCACATCAGGATTCAGGAATGTCAAAGCTTTCTGGGTAATGGATGCATTAAAAATACCCTGAGGTATACAAGAGCTACCTTTTATTCCAAAAAAGAGATAAGAGCTGTTTGTATACCTTATTCTGAAACTTCACCTATCAGTAGCTATTTCAGAACCCAGCAATCAATATTGAGTGCTTCATTCAATTAAAATAATATGTTGTAAAGAGGTTCTATCTTTTCCCCCAGAACTTGTTCATTGAAGCCAGGTTCTGCTTTGCATGTATGATTGAAATCAAATTTTCCATTATATTCTTCAACCAGGAACACGTGTTGTACTTGATGCAAATTAAGGGCAGATAAACCAGTTCATATAAAATAAGAACTAAATCCCAAGGGGTAAGTGTTCATACAAAATCCCATCAATAGTTTTTAGATATGATGATAAATCAACAAAACTTGAGCTTGGCAGAATTTGCCGAATTCCATTTTGAAGTTCCTTGTGCCTTCAGTTTGTATGAGCTTGCGAGCATGAAAATCTGTCCATACTTCATGTGCAAATATATGTTATCAATTACGCACATCTTTGAAATTTACACATTCTTCTCCCATTGATTAAAGCATATTTGCGCACATTTTTCAAAAGTAGGCATTTTTCCATGTGCATTTTTCAAATGTATGCATGCTACCAAACACAACTTTGTGGTTCTGCAAATCACATTGCGAATTTTGAATTGTACAGACTTTTTTATTATTATTATTAACACAAATTAAAATACATCAACATAAACAATCAATCAAAACAAACTTAGAAAAACAAAAAATAAAACAAAGCTTATCTGTTAACATTTGTAATTTTTCTATTCATAATAAACAATACAATACAATACAGTTGCTCCCCTTCACCCTTTGGGATCTTATTAGATTGTAAGCCTATGCGGCAGGGTCTTGCTATTTACTGTGTTATCTGTACAGCACCATGCACATCGATGGTGCTATATAAATAAATAATAATAATAATAATAATATTCCTGCTTCCAAAATCTCATTACTTCTTCTGGTGGTGGTTTTCCACTTCCCTTAGAGAACACATATACCAGGAACTGTTTCCAAATTCCCTCAAATTCATTCGTGTTTGTTATGCCTCTTCTTACTTTAATATTACATGTCAATTTATCATTAATGGCAATATCCCAAATTTCCTTATACCATTCTTCAATACGATAATCTCCCTGAACCTTCCAATTTCTAGATATAATTAATCTCGCTGCTGTCAGCAGGTTTGTTATCAATTCTTTAGTTTCTTTGTTACACTTTAAATCTCCATATAGTGATAGTAATGCCACACTGGGTGTCTCATCAATCTTCATTCCAATAATTTCTTTTATCTCATTAAACACCATTTTCCACAGTTTTTGTACATATTCGCATTCCCACCACATATATAAATACGTTCCTTTTTCCCCACAGCCTCTCCAACAATTTGCTGAATATAGCTTATTTATTTTATTTAATAACCACCTCCATATAATTTTATAATAATTTTCTTTAATTCTCACCGACATGTTACTCAACACTCTTTGTCTCCATATTCCCTCCCCACTCTGTTGCCCTATCTGTACCATCAAATCTGTTTCCCACACCATCTTTCCTATATTCTCTATCTCCCCTTTCCCAACCAGTATTCTATATATTCCACTCGTTAAACCTTTTATCCCTTTATTCCCTCCCTTTTCCTTTTCTTTTTTAACAATCAGCTCCTCAAATTTTGTCAGTTCTCTACATTCACCATTATCTCCTAACCAATCCTTCGTCCATTGTTCCAATTGCCAATAATTTAACCAGGTTAAATTCCTCCCCTTTAACACCTCCTCTAATTTTTCACGAGTGTTCATCTCGCTTACCCAATTTCTTAATCTCATTCTTTTATCCTCTATTAAAATTTTACTCAAACTATCCTTTACATTTCCTGGGAGAATTGTACAGACTTTGACCACAAATTGTGTATGAGTCCATGTTTGGCTCAGATGGCCCAAACTGTGTAAATCCTGATTGAAAACAAACTGAAATGAATTGCTTGTGCATCCCTATAAATGGCCAGTCTACAATGCAGGAGAGGAGATTCCCAGGATAGATAATTCAAACAGCATCTACAGTTCACTGCACATCAGGAGCCCTGCTAAACTTAGGAACATAGGGAGTTGCCTTATACTGAATCAGACCCTTGGTCCATCCAGTGCAATATTCGGTTCCCCAAGGTCCTTCATACAGGAAGTCTTTCCCAACCTATCTGGAAATGTCAGGGACTGAACCTAAGCTTTTGTTCATGCAAAGCAGGGCCTCTGCTGCTGAACAGTGGTCCTTTCTGCATCTTGATAGGCATACCTCTTCATATGGATGGGGAATCCAACCTGGGATCATGAGCTCAACGCATGGTGTGTGCATAGAGCGGGGTTGACAGAGAACGGTGTTGAAGAAATGGGTTTTCTGTTACCATGAACTTGACATAGAGGTGTATTGAAGAAATAGGTTTTCTTCCAACTGTTCTACACCGTTCTACACAGCAACAGGGAACACAACCCTATAGTGAGAGGTCTTGGCTTAGAACAGAAGTGAACAACCTGATTTGGCTTACAACTCCATTCATCCCACACCACACAGCATTCCTTTATGTTTTCCTAGTTCCTTTATTATACTTTGATGCAACTCTCTGCCAAACAGCTCATAGCAGCATACATCCCCCCCCATTTTACTTTCACAACAACCCTGCTTGGTAGGTAAAGGCGAGGGGAACAATATATGTGTAACAGAGCCAAACAACAGAATGGAATTTAATAGGGATAAATGCCAAGTTCTACATCTAGGAAAAAGAAACCAAATGCACAGTTACAAGATGGGGGATACTTGGCTCAGCAATACTGCAAACGAGAAGGATCTTGGCATTGTTGTGGATCACAAGGTGAATATGAGCCAACGGTGTGATGTGGCTGCAAAGTAAGCAAATGCATTAATAGAAGTATAGCTTCCAAATTGCACGAGGTACTGGTTCCCCTCTATTCGGGACTGGTTAGGCCTCATCTTGAGTATTGTGTCCAGTTCTGGGCACCACACTTCAATAAGGATGCAGACAAGCTGGAGCATGTTCAGTGGAGGGCAATGAGGATGATCAGGAGTCTGGAAACAAAGCCCTATGAGGAGAGACTGAAAGAACTGGGCATGTTTAGCCTGGAGAAAAGAAGATTGAGGGGGGTGACATGATAGCACTCTTTAAATACCTGAAAGGTTGTCACACAGAGGAGGGCCAGGATCTCTTTTCGATCATCCCAGAGTGCAGGACATGGAATAATGGGCTCAAGCTACAGGAAGCCAGATTCCGGCTGGACATCAGGAAAAACATCCTGACTGTTAGAGCAGTACGGCAATGGAACCAGTTACCTAGGGAGGTTGTGGGCTCTTCCACACTAGAGGCATTCAAGAGGCAGCTGGACAGCCATATGTCAGGGATGCTTTAAGGTAGATTCCTGCTTTGAGCAGGGGGTTGGACTCAATGGCCTTATAGGCCCCTTCCAACTCTACTATTCTATGATTCAAGTTCAATTTCTCGGCTGAGCAGGGTTTTGAAACCGGATCTCCTTATCCAAGTCCATCCATGTCACGACGCTAGTTGTCAACTCATGCAGTTCAGACTTTATTTGCCATGGAATATATCCATAGATATGCGCTTGTCTGAATGCTCCATCATGTGCATGGTTCCCACTACCCCATGCCACCACAAAAGCTGCCAAAGACAAAGACAACCCGCTAAGATGACTGCTTTGGCATGCATATTCAGACTAGCGTGATGGATTAAAAGTAACCCTTCAAAAGTTGCCATGTAAGCCAGTAGATAAGACACAAGATTCAAATACTGAAAGAGCTGGTCCTTTAGAGCTTATTGATACAGGCGCCGCCCTCTCAGTGGGACCCCATAAGAAGTAAGCAACTGTGGAATAATGTCCTTAGATTCTTGCTTTTTCCCATAGGCAGGAGAACACTGTCTCCTAGCCAACTATATGGAGTTCTTCAGAGAGATTGCGAATGGAATAGTTCCCCTCCACCCAAGAACAGCAGGAGATTGTCCATCAGCACTACTAATGTTGTTTTCTGTCCCAAATTCTGGCTCCAATCCATATTATGCTGGGTTTAGAATATTGGCGTCATCCGCAGAAGTATGCAAGTGGCCTTTGGCTAACTCCTCTCAAATGTGTGCTGTTCTATGCTGTAGTCAGTCAGTATCTATGGGCTTTCCTCTGTTTGTTGATGGGACTCTTTGATCAACGTATACTCTGTTAAAGAGCCTGGTCTCTCGCCTCATGATGGTTCTGATAGAAGCCCTGCTTCAAACGTATGGGAACCTATGCTTTCCATTTGGATCTTGTTCAGACACACAGACATATACATTTATAGCCATATGCCAATATTCTGGTCGCACTGCTAAGAACCAAAGCCATTGCATCTGTTAAAATCTTAGATAATGAATTTGGTTAATTTGCCTTTGCAATGACTAAACTATAGGGATAGTATGAAAGTACAAAATAAGCTAGTCTAGAATTATCCATTATTCCCACCCAGCCCTACTCCATGCTATTAGTGTAAGGATAGGAAGAGCACATCCAACTGAACAAGAATTACACATGGAAGACCTCCTGCAATACTTTGTAAAACTTTCCAGTATCAGAGGCAGACCCTGTTCAGATGTCACGCTAAGCCATATTGGTTAAACATTTTGAGCTAAGCATTATGGCTTAGCATGTTGTGTGAACCATTCTTAACCATGGTGGCTAAAGAACTACAATTTAAACATGCTCACTAAACATTTACTGCAAAAGGGTTAGTGGCCTAAACATGGCTTAGCCTGTTGTCTGAACAAGCCTGCAGAAAGCCTATATATACCATTTGCTGGGGAACATGGGTGAGAGGGTGCTGTTGCACCATGTTCAACTTGTGGGTCACTGATTTACAGCTGGTTGGACAGAGTGCTGGACTAGGTGGACCCTTGATACAGCATGGCTCTTCTTATGTTCTTATGTTTTTCTCATTCATGTACTTTGGAAGACAAGTCAAAACATTTCTCTGATTGAATATTGCAGAGTACATAGGATAGGGTCAGGTGAGAATTTCAGTTCATTTTTTACAAGAAACTTACAATCTGCAAATTTCTTCCTATTCAGGACAGAATGTGGAAGAAACTGAACTGACAGATTTATCCCTCTCTCATAATACTAGAACCTTGGATCATCCCATGAAGCTGATTGGGGGGAGATTCGGGACAGATAAAAGGAAGTCCTTCTTCACACAGCGCATAGTTAAACTATGGAATTCACTACCACAAGATGTAGTGATGGCCACCAATCTAGATGGCTTTCAAAGGAGGTTGGACAAATTCCTGGAGGAGAAGGCTGTCGATGGCTACTAGTCCAGATGGCGATGTGCTGTCTCCAGTATCAGAGGCAGTAAGCCTATGTGCACCAATTTCTGGGGAACATGGGTGGGAGGGTGCTGTTGCACTTGTGTCCTGCTTGTGGGTTTCTTGTGGGCAGCTGATTGGCCATTGTATGAACAGGATGCTGGACCAATACAATCATTTTAAAGGGAATTCAACCAATTCCTGGAGGATGCAGCTATCAGTGGCTACTAGCCCAGATGATGATATACTATCTCCAGTTTCAGAGGCAGTATGCTGAGGAATGTGTGCACTCATGACTTGTTTGTGGGTTTCCTATAGACAGCTGATTGGCCAGTTTATGGCTAGGGACGTTGTGGGCATCCCTAGGGGCTCATGAGTCAGTGATGTTTTGGGTTGAAGCTGAAGGGGACTGTTGGGGGAAGCTATTTTAAAGCTGCTTGTGACATGCCTTGGCAAGTTGCTATTCAAAGGTGGAAAAGTAAAGCAAAAAATTGGGCATGCTCAGTCACTTGGGTACCTTCCAGGAGGGGGTGGGAAGAATGTGGATCTCCAGGGCCAGATCTACACTACTGCTTTAAAGCACTGTTATAAAGTGCTTTAAAGCAGTAGTGTAGTTCTGGCCCAGGTGTTTTGGACTTCAAGTCCCAGAAGCCTCTGCCAGCATGGACAATAGTCAGGGATGCTGGAAGTTGAAGTCCAAAACATCTGGGGACCCTGCCCTTTCCTGCCCTAAAGAAGCTCTTTGGAACCTGGCCCCTGATTTTATGAATTTAAAGGCATCACCTTAGAATAAGGCGGGGTATATAGCTTTAATTTTAAACAACCACAGCAGAGGTCATATTCTGATTAGTAACTCATTTGAAACTATTGCACTTTCTCCAACACCCATAGCTCGTAGAAGGAGGTGATGGAACTTGTAGAAATGCCATGGAAAACATCGTTTTGTTATAAAAATGATACAAAAGATACAAAAGAAAACACATAAGGATGTATAAAATGCTACATCAAGGACTGCAAAGATGAAAATCTCTCTTTTTCACAGCTTGTAGTAGGGATGTACAGATCTTGTTAAACCCGTTCCATTTGTGTTTTGTGGATTGTCACTTCTCTTCCTTTCCATTGTCCACCCATTGAGGGAGTCACATTTCGTATGAGAATTTTGCTCATTTGCTGAATGCACACTTGCACTAGTGAGCAGTAGTGCGAGTGTGCAGGAGCGCAAATCAATGCAAGTGCACAAATGCGCTTTTGTGCAAATCCATCTCCCCAAAAGTTTTTTTTAAAAAAAAGTTCACAAATCCACAGAATCTGCCCAACTCAGAGAAGGCTCTTCTGCTGCGGAATCCACAGGTCAAATTCACAAAAATCCAAATTCATTTGAAACTATTGCAGATTTCTAAAACACCCGTAGCTTGTAGAAGGAAGTGATGGCAGTTGTAGCAATGCCATGGAAAACATCATTTTTTTACTAGAAATGATTTAAGATAGAAAAGAAAATGAGTACAGACATCCACAGCATGATTAGCCATAAGTATGCGATCATCTGAATGTGCAATGAGTAGCCTCCCAAGAGCAGAATCCAAGGGGACCCCTGCCAATTCTCTTATGCCCTGCCTCTGCCATTGAACAAGCAGCCCCCATTGCTTGTGTCATGGCGATGTAGCCCTTCTGGCACAACCCGAAACAAGCAGAAATGCTTGTTTCTGGTAGGAGGCAGGTTGGTGTCGCTCACATAAGGGAGCTCCACAGACCTGCCTCCTACCAGAAACGAGTGTTTCTGCTCATTTCAGAGCTCACCCAGGGAAACATTAAAACTCCTTTGCATACATGCTGCATCCTGCTTGTGCAATGAGGGATGTTGCAGGCATCTGCTTAGAGATCGAAGCTTGATGATTTCTCGTTAGCTCGCTCCCCCTCCCAGTCCGGATGCCAGTCTGTGGAGCCCTGCGCTTGCCCGACTTGGCACACATTGAGTTGGACAAGTGTGGGGAACCACGATCCCTCGCTGAGCTGCCATTTTGCATAAAAATGGCATCTCAGCCTTTTCCCGTAAAGGGCCATTTACGCAAATGGTAGCCATAAAGGGGCCATTTGTGCAACGTTACAGGCTATTTATGCAACAATATATCTTATACAAAATGGCGGCTTGGTGAAAGATCGGGAGGCTGCGCACCAGGCACCTGCTGACTGCTCTGCAATTGACTGGGTGTGATGAGCAGAGTTGGTGGAGGTCTGTTAAGCCGTTTGCCTGTTCTTATGCACAGCAGAAGGGAATTGGCAGGGCAGAAAGGAATCAGCATTGATTCTGCTCCCTCCCCCTCTCTCTCTCTCTCTCTCTCTCTTTGAATATATAGTACTGGCCATCACATACATTTTTCCTAGCAAGTAAGAGCACCTTTCTTCTATGTCCTCCCTTGACTGGAAAGGCCAACTGGGATAAAGTTGCTCCTAGGAATCACAGCAAATGTAAACAGATGAAATTGATTTCCAACTCAAAATAAAGACTATAACTTACTTATGCCTGAAAGTGAGGAATTGTTCTGTGCTGCAAATTGTGCTGCAAGCTGTGTGAGTAATGGTGTTTCTCTCTTTGTACAAGCTCCAAATGATAACACCCTGGGTTAAATCCAATATTGCATGAGTGGAAGTCTGCTAGCATGATGGGACTTTCTTCCTCTGTCCTCCTTCAGCTGCTTTCCATGCTGCCTGAAAATCTGCTCCAGAGGGATGCCCAGGCCTCAGAGCAGATTTTAAGGCTGTGCAGGAGGCTGAGAGAGGGGAATTGCCCCTCCCAGTTCCATCGGTGCAATGGCACAATGAGAGAGGACCCTCTGTGTAGGACTTTGAAATGTATCCATGTGATTAAACTATATGCAAGTATTACTACATCATACTTGAGGGAGACAAAATCTTACCTCATAATCATGACAGAAACTCATAGGCATAAATCAATGTGAGATAGAGAACTGTAATAAAAACATCCATTTTGCCAACCTTGATTGACTGGATGTCAACAGTATTGGAGTTCTTAGAATAAAAGGACAGGATTACACGAGCCAAAAAACTTCACACAATCTCTCTTGAACATGTCTGGGGACAAGGATCACATAGAAAACTGGGTTAGGCAACGTGGTTCCCATGGGCACCAATGTTCTCCTGAGAGCTGTCTTTACGGCAGTCAGTTGCCGCTGCGAAGATCCAAATCCCTGTGCTTTTGCTGTTGCGGGGAGGCGGCAGCTAATCTTGATGCCACAGGGAAAGCATGGGGTTTCAGACGCCCGCCACGCCCCCTGTCCTCTGCCCAGGCAGATGGCGAACCAATCAGGGCTCACCATCTGCCTGGCCATGCCTCCACTGTGACTCTGCAGCAAGGCTAAAGGGCTGTCTTGACATTGTCTTGCACATCCCCACCTTGTTCCAAAGAAAAAAGTTGGGGCAAGACCCTGATTTTTTTCTCTGTAGCTTTGGCGGAGTGCGATTCCTGCTGCATAGTGTAATCACTGCTACGCCGCTGCGCACCCACCCTGGGGCTTTCCGAGCCTTTAGACAGCCCCCTGGACATCTTTCTTGGTGCCTGTCAAGGTGCCCCACCCAATCCAGTTTTCTTTCTTTTTCAAATTCACACATTTCTTACCAGCAGCTGGGGGTGCTGTGAAATAGATTTCTGTTGGTGCTGAAAACTCTGGATTCAATGGACATGTTTGGTGCGGGGGGGGGGGGGCTCAGACACCACCTCTGCCTTGTACTCAGTCTTTTTATTAGGTTACTTGTCCTTTGCCATGCCTCCCATGGCAGCCATTTTGTGGTGGTGCCCAGGGCAGTTTCTCAAATTGCCCAATATCCCCACAACCCCAAAAGGTCGCCTACCCCTATATAAAATAGTGTTCCATGGGACCACCACAGAGATGTCAGTGATCCTTGTGGCACATTTTGGAGTCATTGTGATTTGGAGTTGCCCATTTTTAAAGGGGTGTATGTGTGTGTTTTGAGAGTTCTGAGTTTTTAAAAAGTTGTACATTTTCTAGTTCTGCATTTTTCAAGTTGTACATTTTCAAGTTGTTGTTTTTTTCTTTTGTTAAGTCCTGCAGTTTTCAAGTTGTTTGTTTCAAGTTATATATTTTTCAAAAGTTTTGCATTTTTAAGTGGTACATTTTTATGTGGTACATTTTTTAAAAAAAACACCCCATCATTTTAAAAGTTGTATTTTTCTAAAGTCCATTTTTAAAGTTATGCAATTTCCAATTTTTTTGTCTTTTTAAAGTTGTACTTTTGTAAAGTTGCAAATTTTTAAAATTGTGCATTTTAAAAAAGTTGTGCCTTTTAAAAAGTGTACATTCTGAGAATGCAAGTTCAGGAATTTGCAAACATGTTCTGCGAACTCCTATTTGTGCTCGGAAGTCTGAATCGATAATTTTCAAATGACTTCTGACCTGAAACAAAAATCTCATAACCCCTCATGGTTATACAGATGGCTGCAAAAATGTATCTTCAGAGCCCTGGTTCATACAATCCCCTTATCTACAAGATGTCTTTACTGGAGGATGGCTGGGGAGATGACATGGAGAGAGTTCATTTCTGTGAATTGGCCCACTGCTTTCTGTCAGGAATCAGCCACATGCAGTTGCCAGGAGTCACACCAAAGACCAGTGCAAGGGAATGGAACTAGGAAGACAATGGTCACCAGGCCAAGTTCCCATTGCACTGCAAACCATAGAGAGTAGTGGGATAGGATCTATTTGAAAAATGGCTTCTCTTCAGGAGAGGACTTCAGTTGACCTTCAGATGGTTATACATAACTGGCCAGTGAAGAAACTAAGCGGGTGGGGAGAATAAGATTAGAGCAAGAACTCTTAGCAGGAATTCAATCCATCCTGAAGGCATCACTGGATTTAGGAAGTGATGTTTGTTGTAAATGCCTGTCACAACATAGGAAAAGAGGTAGTAACCTTCCATTTCTGGTGGTTTCCCACATGGAACAGCCACAAACAGATTTCTGGGTTCTTGGTTCTACCCCTGGTATCACCTGGAAAGTTGAGATAAACTACAACCCTCCATGTGAAGCATCCCTATTGATGCTGCAGGATGTAGGAGGAAATATAACCTGGTGCCACAACGCTGCTGACAGATTTTGTTTTCTCAGAGGCAATTTGCATGGGACCATTGGGAAGGTGGAGAAATGGACTACAGTGCTTTTGATGGAATGCATAGAAACATTTCCGATTTTAGTTCTATGACCATTGTGTATTGTTAAACTGAGCTATCTTGAAAGTTTAGTGCTCAGTACAGAGTTATGCCATGTATAATGTTCACTCATTCATGTTTATTTACAGCTTTTGGGGTCACCTTTCTAAGGAAGTGTTCAAGGCAACTTACAAAAAAGAAAAGCAATAAATCATGCAAACATAACATTCATAAACAATAAAAAAGCATTAAAAGCCAATAAAAGAATTCTAACCTGCAAAACATCACCAGTTTAAAATAAAAAATAAAAACCATCAACGGCGCAAATATAAAACAACTGCCCAGAGATATAATCGGAGGTAGCAAAGATGTGTTTTTTATTTCTCTAGTCTTTAGATGGATAGCAATAAACAATACTGTAATCCATGTTAAAGTTTTAAAACTGTAGAAGTCATATTTGGGAGGGAGGAAAACCAAGAGGATTCTTCAGAATGCTTTCATAATTCCCCCCACCCTTTCTTTAAACAGTTGGTTTAAATTTCCAAATAGTCCTGATTTCAAAGGGACAGTATCAAAACACATGCAAAAAATAAAAACCAAAATAAAGCACAATAAATTATTTCACTGCTTAGGTATTGGATTTCAAAGGGAGAGGAGAGAATACACAAGGATATTAGAGCGGACTATATTGGATCTTTGGGAATTGCTGTCAAATATTGATGAAAACAGCAAGACTGTAGGAGATCAGATAAAAGGAAGAAATGATTACATTTGGAAGAACAATGTGAAAACCGTAGCCAACGGAGACTTCAAATGTAAGTGAATAGCAATCTACCAAAGAAAAGAGTTGGAAGAAGTCCCATATATCTCACTGCATTTACAGTCAAGCGGCATATGTATGTATGTATGTATATCACATTTCCCCTCCTTTATGAAATGTACAAAACATCATCTTTAATGGCTCAGACTGCACGCGACCCTTACTGTGTTTGTCAATAGGCTTGTGGCTGGAATGCACAAAAACCAGTTTCAGCTCTGGCCCACAACTTTCTGATTGAACTGCTAACTTGCTCGATAAGTTCAGTTCTCGATACACAGCTCCAACATGCAAACCGTTTTGTCACAAGCAATGTTTGCATCGTAGTTGTACGCTACGGGGACAGAAGCTCAGGCCTGGGGATCAAATATGGCCCTCTAGTTCCAACTCTCCACAGTTTCTCCTAGGGCCACTCCCCCACCTTTCCCTGGTGTCAGGACCTACCTGGAGGAAGTTTCATCGGATGAAGAAGAGAAGGGGAGAGCTAGCACAATGGGTTCCACACAGAGATAGGTGAGGAACTGGAGGCTTCAGCTGATAGCCCTCCCCTAGAACCATTAGAAGAGCAACCTGGTCCCTCCAGTGCTGTTCCTATACCACTCCCCAAATGCAGGAATCAGACCCTGAGATCATTCATCCCTCTGAATGGCGTAGTCTCAGACATGAGCAGGAAACGTGTAAAAGGTAGTCGCGGCATGGGGCCTCCTTAGAAGTGTTGACCTAATTAGCCAGCTGTGCTGGAATGACCAGCTATAAATCAGCTCAGCTGAAATGAGCTCTCTGCTGCAAACAACAGTGCCTTATCCCCCATCCTTTGCCTTGCTATGCCAGACCTATTCCTAGATACTTGACTACCCATCTGGACCACTCTCTCAGACACCCACTGACTGGCCTTGACTCTTGGTAGGACTGACTCTTGTGAACTGAACTCTAGACAGCTTTGAGGCTCTGCCTTCGCCTGCCAACCATAGCTGGAATCATGTGTATGACCCTGGACTGGACTGGTTTCTCTCTGTGTGACTCCTGGAACTATCTGAGCCTTGACCTTGCCAGCATTGAAACAGGACATCTGGCCCCATCTCCTTCCCCCAACCACCGATTGTTTGATGGTTTCCTGGCTTGTGTACAGTTTTTCCCCCATTCTAGAAGGTTGAAATGCTTCTTCTAAAGCTTAGTTACCAGCAGTAAGAGTTCTAAGCTAAAATATGTAGATTTTATTTTTGTGATTGTGGTCTCACCTACCCACCATTTTACCTTTGGCCCCATCCACCATTGAAATGTAAGCCCTGAGAACTGATAATTCCCTTGAAGTAAAAGAAGGTCAACACCGTGCCAACTCCCCCATGAGGAATACTGGTTTGAGGTTTAAGAGTGCTGTTGATATGAGGCCCCAGCTGGCTGCTTTCCCCCATGTTAGCAACCCTACCCAAGGCAGTTGGTGGCCCACTCCTCCTCCTATTTCTTTCCACCAGGATTTTTCACCCAAGCAAGAAGATTGTAGCAGTAATGATGGCAGTGGTATTGGCACTTGTCTGATGAGTGCAGGATGGCCGCCACCGTAATCAGCCACAATGCTCTGCAGTAGCATAGCATCACTGCAGGGCATTGTAGGCAATCATCTGGAAAAGAGTTCCAAGACAGCACCATTAGAAGCAGTGGGCTTTTGGCAGCTGCCCAAAGAAGGCATTTGCTGCCTCCGGGCTTGATCAGGAGCCTGCAGATATTTAGTGAATACTTAACATCCCAGTAACTAAAATAAATGCATGTGATTAAGAAGTCATTATGCACCTGGGAATAAAAATTCTTTAAACTAACTGTGGGAAGAAAATCAAATCAGGGTCCAGGTTAATTTCTTTGACTATGAAGATCCCTTCCTGGGGAGATTCCACTCTAGCTAAAAGTGACACAACCGCTAAATCATGGAAACTGTAGTCTTAAGAATTTCTACATGATTTGTAGTTATCTTATCTACCGCTTTCCAAAAAAAGGTTGCCTGCCGCTTTACAAAAAAAGGATGGCACAAAAGCAATAACACACTGCAAAACTATAAAAGCCCTGTTGCTTTGACACCAGTTCCAAAATGGAGGCCTTTCTGGATTAGCGAATGGCAGATCTACCAAAAGCTATACATACTTCAGTAAGGCAGTCTATGGTTTTACAACGCTTTCCTAATCTGATAGAGCCCCAAAATATTGACTTGACTCCTACCTTAGGCGGAATTTGATAGCAATCCTAAATGGCCTGATATCTACCCACATGTCAGACAAAGGCATGCCAGGTTGATCCTGCATCCTCATCTTGTTTACATTTACAAGCATCCATCACCAGGAATGCTTCCAATGATAACAAGCCATTGATATGAATTATGTGGCATGGCAACCACTTGCAAAACCATTCTGATCCATGTGCGTTGGTTACAAACTGTTGACCTTCCAGGAATCTTTTCCATGTTGCCGTGAGGAATCTCCATAAATCTGCCACCAAAACCTGTGCATTGCAGAGGATTCTGGGAGGCATTCTGATGGCTCACAAACTGTCCATAGAGCACCATCCAGTCCTCTTGGGCCTCTCCATGACCCAATGCAAATGTACACCCTTGAACATGCCCAACACATGACTGTACATTGACGGGGAAGATTGGTAATGGTGGGCAAACAATCTCAGAGAAGCTTGTCTGCCATTGTTTTATCATAAAGTATCATTGTATAGTAGTCCATGATGGTTTCATTTCATTTCGTTTCATTTATTACATATTTATACCACCCAATAGCCAAAGCTCTCTGGGCGGTTTACAAAAATTTAAAACAACTATATTTAACAATGTACAAATCAACAATATCACAATAATATTCAAAATATACTAAATACACGTGTACAGCAAAACAAACCAGGTAAGGAGGGGGGGAAGCCTTCAGCTCCAGCCTTGCTTTAATGTCTCCAGGTGTGGGGGGAGGGGAGCAGGTGGAATAGCTCACCCTTGATGGTCCAGCATTTCTCCCCCAGAAGCACCTCCCAGCCTTCAGCTCCAGCCTTGCTTTAATGGCAGTGCTTTTAAAATACTGGCATCATTTTGTTCATTTTTAGCCCACTGCTGGTATAGGATTTTAACAAAGGCCAGTAATGAATACAATTTACATATATCAGGGATGCACTTGGGTAATTTTAGACTCCCGAGTTAATGGTCTTGCAGGGTGCTCCCATGTGTTTTACATCACTTAGCCAGCCCTGCTGCATTTAGGGACCCAATCTGTTGAGTGAGGCCATGGATTTCTGCCCCAGCGTCCTTCCCAGATGGCGCCACTGATACATCCATGTAACATCCAGCTTTGATTACTGCAATGCGTTGTAGGTGGGGCTGCCTGCGAAAGCTACTTGGAGACTTCAGCTGGTCCGGACTGTGCTAGCCAGATTACTGACTGGAACAGACTACACGAAACACTTCATGCCAATATTTCAAAGAAATAATCCCCTCTGGCTTCCAGCTTCTTTCCAAACACAAGTGAAGGTGCTGGTTTTGATTCTAAAGCCCTGCATGGCTTGGGCCCAGAGGATCTAAAGGGCTGCCAGGCCCTGCCCATGCGTTAAGGGCTGCACCAGGTGCTCTTTCCTTCAGAAGTGAGGTGGGTGATGACTAGAGAGAAAACCTTCTTAGTTGTGGTGCCCAAGCTGTGGCATCCTCTTCCCAGGGGCACTTGCCTGGTGCCTGTTTTATTAGCTTTTAAGCACCAGCTGAAGACAGTTTTATTCTTCTGAGCTTTTAGTGGATAATGTTTAAGTGCTTGTTTTATTGTTTGTTTATGACTGTGGATTAGTTGTCGGTTAGTCTGTTTTACGGCCGCTTTTTGGTGGTTATGTTTTAAGCGGTTGCTTTAAACAATTGTTGCTAGCCAGCCACTTTAGGAGGCTGTCTAAATGTCTACTCTGCCCAGTGGTGGCTGCAAATCGGCACTGCATTAGTAGGACGCAGGCGCCGATTTGCAGCCACCGCAGGACTTTTCCTGTAGCTGCACCTTTAAAAAGCCAGGGACTTTCCCCAACTTTTTCTTCAGAGTGAGGTCACCACATCCCTTCTGCTGTGTGACCTCACTCCATCGTCGAGCCAGGGGCAGTCCGGGGAGAATGGTGAACAATGATTGGTCACCGGAAACCAGGAAGGGGATGGGGGGCGGGCTCCAGAAATCTTTGATCTCAGCGAAACAAGGGAGGCATTTAAGACCAATGGTGAGGAAAGCTGAAGCCAGCCTATGTAACAATGCTTACTTGGGAGCTAACTGTACGGAATACAGTAGGACCTACTTACAAGTAAACATGCCTCAGTCGGGGGGGTCTGCAGTGCTGCAGTACCAAAACTGACTTCCTAGAAATAGGAACTTGGTGAGTCTGACTTCCTAAGATTTGTGTTGCCCCTTGGTTACATTGGGGGTGGGGGTAGTTTGCACTCAGATCTGAACAATATCTAACTGAATGTTTGTGCCTTTGATTTGGCATCACAAAATTAACAAAATCTGTACATCCCAACTTCTGCCTACCTCTTCTGCCTACCTCTTCCGCTTCCTCTTCTGCCTACCTCTTCTTCTCTACACCAGGAGTGGCCTGATTTTATTTATTTAAATTTATTTATTTATTTAAAACATTTATATCCCACCCTATATCAATAAGATCTCAGGGCGGCGTACAGACAGAAGCATACAGTATAAAAACAGTAAATATACACAGCTAGAAACAAATTAAACCATAAACCAAGTTAAAACAATATATAATTTAAAAGCAGTAAAACTATTAAAACAGTTAAAACAATGTGCCTAGTGAATTCAACCATTAAAAGCTTTGTTAAAAAGCAATGTTGCATTGTCTACTGTTTCTTTAGATCAGAATTCCTGCTTTACTGGTGTATATTTCATGTATATGCCTCATGTATACACAAGATCATTTAACACTTAAGGCCGATCTAATCTGTTAGGCCATGGGCTGGCAAAACCCCTGAGCCTTCCAGATGTTGTTGGACACCATCCCATCAACCCCCACCAGCATGGGCAAAGTCCAGGGCTGATGGGAGTTGTAGTCTAATGACATCTAGCCGGCCACAGGTTCCCAACCCTGTGTTAGGTGATGCCAAGTATACATTCTTGATTAAGGGCTTTGCTGTATCAGATCAAGATGAGCTTCTCAGGATCTCTGAAGTTCCACAATAGAGGGTTTGAAAATTTCCTGCTGAACTGAAGGGCAGATTAGGTACCGAATGCCCTATGGGGAGCCAAACCGATAAAGTCAAACCTACGGAACAAAGAGCTTTGTCATCCTGCTGTCCTGGTCTTTCTATTACTTCCTGGACAAAAGATATTTTTGCAAGGGAGACTTTCAAAACTGCACATTTCCACTCGGATAACTTTCATGAACAATGGGGTGTTTAAGAATGTGCCCTGGCAACACTCTGTGAACCAAGACAAAGAACTTTGTGAAATCTCTTTTTTAATACTCCAATTTACTATTGCTAACAAGTGAGAGTGCCTTTTAATTAGGAACAAAATATGAAGACTATGTTGTTTGCATATGGAAATGTAAAGGTTATCAAATTCCTTGGAAAGGAACAGAACAGTGAGCATCGTTCAGATAGCACACCCTTGCAGGGTTGTTGTTGCTGCTGCTGTTGTTTTTAAAGGGTGCTTATGTATTATCCATTTTTAGTAGGTTTTCTTGACATCCTGTGGCCTCTTCTCAGTGTCATGCACTTTACTTCTTACTCCCCGACAAGTCTCTAGAGGAAAAAGAAGCCATCTTGAAGGAGTTCCTTGCAGTTTTGATATCCTCGTGAGATCCTGGAGAACAATTCATCACTACTTTGACTTTTGAGCACAAATACAGTTTAAATTAGATCCATTGTGAATAGGAACAATAATACCTTGAGAAATGACACTGGCTTAATAGCAGTCCAAAAGAAAAATGCTCTCACTAAGGGCTCATCTACACCAAGCAGATATTCCACTATGAAAGTGGTATATAAAAGGCAGGAGCCACACGACTGCTTTATAGTGGTATTGAAGTGCACTGACAACTGTTGGGACCCATGACAAATACCATATACTGCTTTCATACCACTTTCATAGTATTATATCCTGCTTGGTGTAGATGTGTAAATGGGCCCCAACAGTTGTCAGTGCACTTCATTACCACTATAAAGCAGTAGTGTAGATCCTGCAGTGTACTTCAGTATCACTATAAAGCAGTAGTGTGGCTCCTGCCTTTTATATACCATTTTCATACCGCTTTCAGAGGGGAACATCCTGCTTGGTGTAGATGAGCCCTAAATCTGGCTGGTACATCTGCATCTGAATATCGTCCAAAGTAGCATGCAATGCTTTTATGTGTTCAATTGCAAAGAGGAAGGCACATGTCCCAGAAATCTGGTACTGATGCCCTTAACAGAGTTGCAGCCATTTGAAGCCACATATAGAAGTCTACTCAGAGTGGCCATGTCCCATGTGTCCTTTAAAAAGTGTTTCAAATGTTGAAAGCCCCGAGGATTTGGGGCCAAACTGCGATCCCATTGTTGTGTACTAATGCCCATCAGCTGTACACCAGATGCTGGGTAACATGGCACGATGGTGCTGTGGCACGATGGTGCTGTGGCACGATGGTGCTGTGGCACTCATGTCCTGCTTGTGGGTTTCCCATGGGCACCTGGATGGCCACTGTATGAACAGAATGCTGAACTAGGGCCAGATCTACACCAAGCAGGATATAACACTATGAAAATGATTTGAAAATGGTATATGGAATGTGTCATGGGTCCCAACAGTTGCACTTCAATACCGTTAAAAGTCAGATCTTGCCCTGATAGACCCTTGGTCTGATCCAACATGACTCTTCTTGTGTCCTCATGGAGAAAACGTCTTGGAAGTCTAGCACTTTTTCCATAGCTTTAAATTTCTACAGTTGTTGTTGTTCGCATCACAGCCTCAATGTTATTAAAGTTTGTGTTTTGGGGTGGGGGAATGATTTCCTGTTTTGTTTATTGAAAAGAAAAGAAAATATGTGTCATGGACGTTTATGAAATGTCTGTTTTCCTCCTTCAAGGATGAATTAGGATGCATGCCAAATTTGATTCCAATTGCTTTTAAGCAAAGCTTGCACCAGCGTTACAGTCAGTATGTATATATTATACACTGGGCCAAAATCTGTTTTCAGTAATGCAAGAGCATTTCGGCTGACTTCAGTGTGTAGCTGCGTATACATAGAACGGAGAGAACAATTTGGCAGTGTTCTTTCCACTGAGTATATGCAAACATACAAGAGTGTTATCCATTGTCACACAGCTGGAAGTGAGACTTCAGCTTTTCCCACAAGTACTAGAAGCACTACAATTAGGAAATCCGTGATGTTATGCCTTCAGTTTAGAATCCCCTGGGCTGAAATTTTATATCCACAGATTCAGCCCAGAACATGTTTGTACAATTGAGTTACATACATAGGCCTGAAAACGATGATGTATTAGAGAAACGATCAGCGTGATGCCAATGACAGCAGCGCATTGAGATGCCGCTATGCAAAGTTATGTTCTAAATGGAAGGTAAGACACCGATATGATGATGAGAACTTGACCGATGTGGTCCTATGTAGGACTCCAGACAAGAGGAGGGGCAGTCACCACCTTATCGCCAGTACTGTCAATTTAAACTTGTTTTAACTGAAAAGGATGAAGAGCCTTTTGGCATATTAAAGCAACAGTGGACCACTTGTGGCCCTTTGCTGGGTAGGGCTGATGGGATTTGATGATGTCCAACAATGTCTGGAAGGCCCCAAGTGGCCCAGCCCTGCCTTGATGACTAATGATGCAGATTCTATGCATGCTTAGCTTGCAGTAGGCCCCATTGGATTCATTGGGGCTTACTTTTGAGTAGACATGTGTAGGACCACACTGTAAAGCTTGGATCCTTAGTCACCCATCCACAAACAGAAAGCTTCCTTCCATGCTAGGAAGGAAGGAGGTGATTTTGGCCAAATCCTCTTCTCTTGCAATCCCCTGCCTCATCTCCCCCACTGCTCTAGAGCAAGGCTGGCAGAAAAGAGGTCTCTAAATTGAAATCACATGAGTGCTGGGATTCAACTCCCAGCATTCATGACTATTGGCCATGCTGGCAGGGGCTTCTGGGGATTTAAGTCCAAAACATCTGGAGAGCTACTTCTGCCTAGGGGTGTGATCCGCTCCGATTAGGAGCGTAGAAGCAGTAGCGGATTGGCCTGCTCCACCTTACCCAGAGGCGGAGTAGGAGCGGACCGCGGACCCCTAGAAGCAAGGCGAAGAGAAGCGACCATTTTTCGGAGCTCCTAGTTCAGGCGGAGCGCTCCGGTCGCCATCTTGAAAACATTTCGCCATAGGATTGCATTGCGGCAAATAATCGCGGATAACTATGTTCTTTTTGAAGCTATCGTTCTGGAAATTCTTGTGCTCAGAGAGTCGTGGATGGGGGTCATTTTGAGACCATTCTCACCTCTCTGCATCGTGCGGGTTGCGTGCTATATTTTTTTGAAAATCGGGTCAACCGCACGGCTCAAACGGTGTTTTCGGCTTTTCGCCCATAGAATTGCATTGAGGGAAAGACTCGGGCATAACTGGGTTGGTTTTTAAGCTATCATTCTGAAAATTCTTGTGCACAGAGAGTCGTGGATGGGGGTCATTTTGAGACTACTCTCAACTTTCTGCGTCGTGTGGGTCGCGCACTAGAAGTTTTTTAAAAATCGGCGGGAAAAATACCTTTTTCAAAGGGCTGAGGGGCAGAGTCAGCTCCCGGTCATGATCACATGATCCCAAAGTTAGAGGAGGGCATAGGCAAAATGGGTAACTTGGGATTCTGGGAAACTTCTCTTTCTTCATCTGAACGGACTTTTCCCAGTGTTTTTTAACACAGTAGCCCCACCAAATGCACAAACACAACCTGAAATCATATACTAAGCCAAGAATAAGAGATAGAAACACAGCACTGCTACCCACCCTAACTTTGGGGAACAACTGAAAAGATGTGGTGCAAGGGGATGAGCTCCCCTAGGGCATCTCATCGTGGACGTGCCCCCACTCTCTCCTGCACTGGAAGGCCATTAGAGCCTTCCAAAGAGAGTAAAACGGTGGAGCAATGCCTATTATGAGTCGAAGTGAGCGTTTACTTCTTAGTGGTGGAGCGATGCCTGTTATGAGTTGAAGTGAGCGTTTACTTCTTAATCTCAGAGCTGTTGGTGGATGTCTTGAGTTGAACTGGCAGCTGCTTCCCCCTCCCCCGGGCACGTCCCCCTATTGCTGGTAAAAGACAGATATAGCCTTTTTTAAAAAAATCTTCTTGCTGTTTATTCAGCAACACTGCTGCTTTTAATTCCACCCCTCCTTTGTTTATTTATTGATTTATTCCATTTTATATGCATTACTGGCTTATCCTTGGCTCACTTCCTTATGCCCCCAGAAATGCCAGCTGCATGCCTGCCTGCCTTCCCTCCCTCCTCCCCTGCCCACCTTGCAGGGATGTTGTGTGTGTGTGGCTTTGACTCAGGGGAGAAGTCCTTCCTGCGCTCACTTGGAGTTTTGGAAGTTCCAAATTTTGCAGGTTTAAGCCCCGCCAAAAAACAGGGGATGATGGGATTGCCTTGAGTCTCGGCGTGCGTATGTATCCCTGGATAAGCTGTCATGGTGGTGAGTTTGAGGGGTTTTTTAACGTGCAAAATTGACGGAGCTATGGAAAGGGGTGTTGAATTTTCATAAATTCCCCAAAAATCAGGGGATGATGGGACTGCCTTGAGTCTCGGCGTGCGTATGTATCCCTGGATAAGCTTTCATGGTGGCGTGTTTGAGGTTTCTAACGTGCAAATTGACGGAGCTATGGAAAGGGGTGTGAATGGGGTGCCCAATTTTCAAAAATTCCCCAAAAATCAGGGGATGATGGGATTGCTTTGAAACTTGGCATGCGTGTGTATACCCCCATGAGGTGTCATGGTGCCAAACGTGAGGTTTCTAACTTGAACAGAAAAAAAGTTGTATAATTTTTTAGCTTTCAATGCAAGCCTATGGGGGGGGAAAAACGGAGCTCCGGATCCGGATCCGGAGCTCCGAGCGGAGCGGAGCGGAAGTGGGCGGAGCGGGGGCGGGGCGGAGCGGCCCAATCCGGAAAATGGCGGATCTGCAAGTGAAGCGGAGCGGGGGGTCCGTGCACACCCCTACTTCTGCCCATCCCTGCTCTACAGGGTCCCCAATCCTCTGCAGAATGTTTCGGAAGGGTCCAGGAGGCTACAGAGGGAAGAGGAAAATAGCAAATATCACTTCACACAGCAGGAGCATCCCATGAACCAAGTTCCACTCACAGGATCTCGGGCTCCAAGTCACTCACAGTTAATCAGTGGGGTAGTGGAGCCAGAGATTTCAGAGTCAAAGTGGAAGGACTGTTTGATTAGCAGGGATAATGAAGTCAGCTGTCACCCCCACCCCCTCTTAGGTTTCCAAGTTCCCTCGGAGTTTAGCTCCAATGCCAGGGCTGTCCACCATTTTGCAAATCCTGGCATTTTGGGCCCAACAACTTCCTGCTTCCCACTGGCCTTGGCTTGCATTCATGAGATGAGCCCTTGGCTTTTCCCAAAATCTGGGAACTTTTTTGGTGTTTTAGAACAGAAGAAGTGCCCTGCTGGATCCGACCAAGGGTCCATCTAGTCCAGCACTCTGTTCACACAGTGGCCGAAAAGCTGTCAACCAGGGACCAACAAAACAGGACATGGTACAACAGCACCCATGCACCCATGTTCCCCAGCAACTGGTGCACACAAGCTTACTGCCTCAAATACTGGAGGTAGCACATAACCATCAGGGCTAGTAGCCATTGATACCTTCTCCTCCAGGAGTTTTTCTTGTAAATAGAAAGTTGCACAAATTGCACCTCCAAGTTGTTCGCACAAATTCCTGACCATAATTTGCTTAAATTGAGCAAATTACACAGAAGTTACAGCCAGAATTTGGGCAAACTAAGCAAATTATGGCTGGAATTTGAGCAAGTTATGCAAATTGTGATTGTGATTTGTGCAACTTTCTATTTATGTGGTGTGTCTTTTTTAAAAAAGGACAGAACATTTGTGAGCTGGCCAGATTCAATGCAGATCGAGTGAGGCCAGCTTGAGGAAGTGAGCCAAAGTCCAGGAGAATGAGCTGATCAAAGCTTAGTAAGCTTCAACCCCTGGATCGATGCCTGCGACATCCCTATGCGATCCTCACAGTAGCCAGAAGGAAATGGATTTTCCAAGAAACAAATTATTATTATTATTAAATTTATTTCTTACCTGCCGCTCCCTCTGGATCAAGGCGGGGAACAACATTAGATACAAATACTATAAAACACATAAAACTGATTAAAAACATATAAAACTGATAGAATATTAAAATAACAGTCAAATATATTAAAATTTATCTGGGTAGGCCTGCCAGAAGAGATCCAACTTTATAGCCTTCTTGAATTCAGAAAGACTGTTGACGAGTCTCTCCCAGCAGGCCATTCCACAGTCTGGGGGCGGCAGAAGAGAAGGTCCTCTGGGTAACAGTTGTCAGCTTAGTTTTGGCTGAATGTAGTAAATTCTTCCCAGAGGACCTGAGTGTGCAGGGCAGATTGTACAGGAGAAGGCGATCCCACAGGTAACCTGGACCCAAACCATGTAGGGCTTTAAAGGTAATAACCAACACTTTATACTTCGCCCGGAAACTAATTGGCAGCCAGTGAAGTGATTTTAGAGTTAGTGTTGTGAACTAACCCTGATGTAGTCGAAAGTATTTGGGGGCAGGGGTCCATTCACTTAAAAAGAAGAAGACTTAGAAATAGCATATAACACACACACACACACACACACACACACACACACACACACACACACAGAGAGAGAGAGAGAGAGAGAGAGAGAGAGAGAGAGAGAGAGAGAGAGAGAGAGAGAGAGATGGAGATGGAGATGGAGATGGAGATGGAGATGGAGATGGAGATGGAGATGGAGATGGAGATGGAGATGGAAAGACCTGGCTGCATTTTTGGATTCTCCTTGGGAGAAGTATCACAATGAGCACCTCCATTTCAAAATATACCCCTACACTATTTCATTTATTGTGTCACTCATGATGCATCCATGTCAAATACTTATTTCATCATATACATCAGGGATTCTGTTCCACTCTAGAAGCAGGTTATCCGCCTGGCTGGGAGATTATTCTGATTCTAGCTATGCTACATGAGAACATGGGAACATCTCTGACCAGACATATCTGAAATCACGGCTTTGCCATTAGTACAAACAAAGAGCCCTGATGGGTCAGACCAGAGGTCCATTGACTCCGGTATGCTGTTGCCCACAGTGGCCCACCAGATGCTCCCATCAAGCCCATGAACAAATATGAAGGCAGCACATTTACCCAGCTCTTGTGGTAGCCCGCCCCCCTTCCTGAGCTTTAATTGTTACCCCAGTCTGCCATGTGTTTTATTATCCATTTGTTGTTGAATGACACATCGTTCATTATTTTCATCTTGTTTATTGACTGAATTGGTGTTTTCTGAAGTAATGAATTGAAAATGCTCAAGTTTCTTGTATTGTTTTTGTGATCAGATTCCCACCACCACATTGTATATTTTATTACTGCTTTTGTTCTTGTGTGATGATAGCCACTTTCAGCTTCCATTTGGAGGGGAAAGCAGGGTGGAATCGGAGGATGCCCAAAGCCCAGGAAGATTCAGTTCTGTTGCCTCCTGAGGCAAAGTGGGCTTCCCTCTGAAGGGAACAGAACCAAAACTACTCCAGAACAAGGCTTTATTGATTCATGTTTTAAAGATGCTGGAGACGGAGACACCTCCTGTCTCTTGCAAATAACATGCTTTGGTTCCATGTTTCTAAACGCCATGATTATGAGTGGGGGTGGGGAGAAGAGGAAGAATCCTTAAGTGACTGACAGGTCCACCATCTAATCATGGGGAATGTTTTACCAGGGGGTCCAATCGCTGTGTTTTCATGAATGGCAAGGATGGGACCGTGTTGATGGCCATTCTTCCAACAACACCAGGCTTCACTATGAAAAAATCCTTAACCTGGTTTTCAGTCATCCTAACTCCCTATCCCCCACACCTATCCTTCTGAAACTTTGCAAGTTTATTGTGAGGAAACACATCTATGACTTGTGCCAATTTGTTTTCCATACAAATTGTCCCCCAAAACATAGAGGTCATGGAGGGGTATTGAATCTGTCCCATTTGGGGGGAAAAAACACCCATCCACATGATCTGCTGCACCCATTGTTATGATGCTTTGCATCTTTCTTACTTAGGGACACCTCTAGGCTGACTGTCATTTTCAGGACAATGATCTACAAGGACCATAGGGAGTTAAGCATGTCTTAGAGACTCTCAAGGCTTTTCTTGCAGCTGTCATTGAAATTTGGCAGGCTTGATCCCTTGGAATGGGCAGCTACCCCTGTAATTTCCATCCAATTCTGACCAAGAGAAAAAAGTTATAGCTGGGTTTTTTTTGCGGGGGGGGGGGGGGCATTATTCTCATGATAGTGAAGAGTAAGCACAAAGCCTCAGATTTCTGAACCTCAGTTTGGTTTTGAAGCAGATGGGCTCCAATTTGGTTTGAGCCAAATTGAGCCATTTTCCAAAGTGCTGAAATTGGGTTTAAATTGAAGCTGTCGGTTGGCTCTTCTCTCTAGTGCATATAGATGGTGTTGACGGTAGTGGTGGTATACAGTGGCAGACTTGCTCTGTGAAGATGAGGAATGAAGCATAGCACTTCCTCTTTGCTGATGGATGACCATGCCAAGTACTATTTTGACCTTCCAGGTTTGGGCAGGAAAGCCAGACATTGATCTGCACACAGGTCTTCTGTCCTTAGTCCATTCTTAAAACGTGTTGAACTCACCTCTCCTTTCCAAATATGCCATTTCAACTGGTGCTACCACCAGTTCACAGCCTGAAAGAAAGGCAGGATATTCTGGGAAATTAATCACTGACAATTGAAGAAAAACAGCCTTTCACTTGCAAATCATTGTGCAACCAAGTTATGTAAGTAGGAAACACCAGGGAGGTAAACTCTTGGATTGGCAGTCAGATAGCTTTGCCTTTCAAACACCATGCATAACCTTTCAAATCCTTTGGGGAGGAAACAACAGCAACAGAATTTGGGTTAACACGTCCTGATTGTATAAAAGGGGAGAACCCTCTAGGGTGGTCTTTCGGAAATTAATGACTTGTCAGAGAACTGAAAATAGGCTGAGAGCCAAAGAAAATATTAAGACTTGGTGATGCACTGCCTCGGACTCTTCTATTAGAGTATTTGCCGTATGCCTGTGGTACTCTGTATTCTGGGCTTCCCCCAACTCGCAAAGGTAGGCCAGTGCATGTGGAGGCAACATCTTGTGGGGAAAGGGTGCTTTGACACATTTTGGCTGGGGATGATAGGAACTGTTGTACAACACTCCTGGAAGGCACCAGGTTCTGGAAGGCTGATGTATTCTGTGGTACATCTCAGGATTAATTAGGTAATCTGGTGCTCACTCATGATATGGATAACTATCTTGAGAGCATCTGGGCTAATTATGGGAACCACCCAGAGAGCTTCAGCTATGGGGATGTATACAAATGAGAAGAAGAAGAAGAAGAAGAAGAAGAAGAAGAAGAAGAAGAAGAAGAAGAAGAAGAAGAAGAAGAAGAAGAAGAAGAAGAACAACAACAACAACAACAACAACAACAACAACAACAACAACAACAACAACAACAACTGCAGTGGTCGCATCACATAGCAGGTTTTAAGCATCATGAAAGGACAGGAAATTGCAAGCTATTTTTAAAAGATCTTGGGCAGAATCCGACAACTTCCTCGTGCAAGCGTTGGATCTCAGACATGTAGTGCTTCCTAGGGAAAATGAGCAGAAATATTCAGCTCTGGAAGGAGGCAGGTTGGTGCAAAGCTGTTATGTGAGCTCCACCAATCTGCCTCCTTCCAGAAATAAGCAGAACACAATTGGGGTGCTTAGCACTCAACCACAAAAACTCACATTTAAAGTGAAAGATCCTGCCTCCTTCCAGAAATGAGCATTTCCACTCATTTTGGGTTGCCCAGAAGTGCTAAATCGCCATTGCGCAAGTGATGATGGCAGCTTGCACAACACAATCAGTTGAGCAGAAGACACTCAGCAGAGGCATAAATGCTACTGTGGATCCTGCCCACTCTTTTATTGTTTGAATTTTCTGTCTCAAGAGACAGAGCTATCAGGAATCTGGCTCATGGTAAAGTGTCTGTGCACATATCTCTATGCACAAAGGCCTCCTCTCAGTAGACGATTTCTGCAATAATGCTCACCGAATACTGGGTTGAAGGAAATCATAATGATATCACATTTCTTGTCAATGTTCCTCTTTAAAGGAATGATCTTAACCAGCTTTTTTGACTTCAGTGCTCCTAACCTTAATGCCTTCACCAAACTCCAGTTCCCCGGGCTCTCTGGGAGATGCCATAAAGACGTTGACATTAAATATTGGTCATTTCCCAGGTGTGCATCATATTCATGTGGATCCCACAGTATCACCTGTGGTGCATGGATGCAGAAAGATTCCATATGCAGTCATTGCCCCTTTGAAAGCAACATTGGAAGACCTAGAGTCAAAGGGAGTCATTATAAAGGTAACTAATCCAACAGCATGGGTCAACAGCATGGTGATAACACAAAAAAAGAATGGTTCACTCAGGCTGTGCCTTGATCCCAGGGATCTCAACAAGGCAGTAAAGCGACAACATTTTTCAATCCCTACAGTTGAGAATGTGCAGAGAGAACTTGCTGGCAAAAAGTTGTTTACCATCTTAGATGAGAAGGATGGCTACTGGCAAGTGGCCCTAGACAAAGAGTCAGTGGAATTAAGTACATTTAACACCCTGTGGGGGAGGTATCATTTTAATAGTCTGCCCTTCGGCATTAAGTCAGCAAGTGAAGTCTTCCAACAGAAAAATTATGAGTGCTTTGGGGACATTCCTGGCATCCACATCATTGCCGATGACATGATTATTGCAGCATCCAGCAAGGAGGAGCATGATAAGATACTTAACAGGTACTTGACAGAGCGCGGGAAAAGGGTGTCAAGTTTAATAAGGACAAAATTCAATTATTGGTGGATACTGTCAAGTATATGGGCCACATCTTCTCTAAGGATGGTGTACAACCAGATGACAGCAAGGTGGAAGCAATCATCCGATTACCTCCCCCTGAAGATAAGAAAGGTCTCCAAAGAATTCTGGGCACCATTCAATACTTGGCCCAATACATACCTAATGAGTCCAGCCTAACAGCTCCCCTCAGGACTCTTCTACGAAATGATATTATGTGGCAATGGGGGCCTGAACAGCAGGCAGCTCTTGATGGACTAAAACAAGCCATTACAACTGCACAAGACTTGCAGTATTTTGACCCTAAGGAGCAACTATGGGTCCAAGCTGATGCATCCAAGGATGGTTTGGGGGGCATGCCTATTCCAGAAAAAGAGACCAATTGCATATGCTTCTCGTGCCTTATCCAAGGCGGAGCAAAATTACGCACAAATAGAAAAGGAACTCTTGGCAATCGTCTTTGCAATGTCAAAATTCCATCAGTATGTTTTTGATGTCCAAGTAAAATTCCAATCAGATCATAAGCCACTGGAGGCAATTTTTGCCAAGCCACTGGGGAAGGCCCCAGCAAGATTACAGAGAATGTTATTACAACTGCAGAAATATGATATTCAGATCCACTATACGAAGGGCAAGGACATGTTTATAGCGGACACACTTTCTAGGGTGACTACAAGTACTCTCCCCACAGATACAGAACCTCTGATGGAAGATAGAGTGATCTACAGTTTGTCCAGTACAGACCCGCTTAGTGATCATATGCTCAAATCATTGCAAGAACACACGTCAGCAGATTCATACCTTAGGGTGACCATATTTTGGAAACCAAAAAGGAGGACAGCATGGTTGCCCCCAAGGGGGCGTGTCCAGTACCAAGGGGGCGTGCCCACCTGAACATAGCCTTGGTCACATGTCTGATTTTACAGCACACATTTAAGACAAATCTGTTCTACATAACATCTTAATGTTAAAGTCACTGAAACAAAGAACAAGTGAGAGATTCAATGTATCTGAAATTAACTTCACTCACTCCTACTTTTGTAGGTTTTGCTGTACTTTGAAGCTTTTGCTATACTCTGTGTGTTACATTCTCCCCTTCCCTCAAATATCTTTTCTGACTGTATCTTCACTCATTGCAAGCTGCTGTTGTTGTTAACAGGGTTTGCTACTGGCCCCAGATCTGTTTCAAATTTGATATGGCTAAAGCTCTTCCTAAAAGCTATTATGGTGCCAACTTTCATAATTTTAAAACCTCAATTTTTAAAAAAATCCTAAAAAATCAATGGATGAATGGATCTGTTTCAAGTTTGGTATGACTAAAGCCCTTCCTAAGAGCTACCATTGTGCCAAATTTCATGTATTTATCTTAAAAAATGACAGAGTTATAAGCATTTTTGTTAATTCCCATTAGAGCAGCTCTTTTTTTAAAATCCGAATTCCTCTTCCCCCCTCCCGGATCTGCCTTCAAAATCTGGACAAATCCGGGCAAAACCGGTCATATGGTCACCCTACATACCTACAGGGCTTGATATGTGGATATGTGATATGTGGATGTATGTACCTTTATGAGGGCCTGGAGACTAGCAGCTACAGGCCTCTTAAAGGTACATACATCCACATATCACAGGACTGAGCTGAAACTATGGGCAGTATACTATGGTACCTCTGTGCTCCTGCTTTTTCTTTTGCCCCAGTGGGAGCAGCTGCTTCTGTAACAGGGATCTTGCGATTCTAAAACTCACCCCTGGAAATTAAAGTAAACACTCACTTCTAGATCAGGAGCAGACTTCCCTTCTTCAAGCTAAGCTGATCTGCCCCCATTCCAGTTTCCACTTGTTTGGGGTTGCTTGCAGAACCACAAAATCCTGTTGTGCAAGTGGTCACCCCCGAGAGCCCAGGGGCACAATAGAATTCTGTCTTTTGCATCCAAATTCACATTCATTTTTGTTGACTGTCTTCTATTTAGCCTCTGTGTGAGGATTCTCTCTCTCTCTTCCCCATCCTCAATAAAACATTCTTCCACTTCTATGGGTTCTTTGATGCTCTCAACGATATTTTGCACCACCAAGAGCCAGGGTGGGTGGCTCAACTCAGAGAAGTAACAACTGGATTCCAAGCTTCCTCTATCCAGGGGTGGGGGACCTGTGGCCCTCCAGATGGTATAGTACAGCGGTTCTCAACCTTTGGTTCGCAACCCCTTTGGGGGTCGAACGAGCCTTTCACAGAGGTCACCTAAGACCATCGGAAAACACATATTTCCAATGGTCTTAGGAACCGAGACACTGCTCCTCTATCCATCTCCAATTATTCAATGAAAATAATTTTATGGTTGGGGGTCACCACAACATCAGGAACTGTATTAAAGGGTCGCAGTATTAGGAAGGTTGAGAACCACTGGTATAGTATAACTAGAGATGTAAAATTTCTGGAAATGTTGAAGCCATGAGGGGGGAAAACCATTTTTCGCATTTTTTTCCAAGGGGAAAATGGAAATGGGGGGGGGGAATTGGGGGGGAATGCAATATTAGTACAGATTGAAAGTCACTTTGTTACTTTAGGAACATAACATGTTATTATGTACAAATTGGTTTGGCATAAAATTATCACATTTGGTATATTAAAAGTACAGTGCATTCAAACAATTCTTACAAATTGTAGTTATTTTTTTAAAATTTGTACTTTTTATGTGTGTAACAAATGGAGCTACAAGCTCCTGAACTGTAAAGAATGCCTGAACTGTAAGGAACCGCTTTGCTTTTGCCTGTTTACGAGGAGCAGGCAAAAAACATTTTAACACCCACCCACCAGAAGAAACCATCAACATTAGTAACATGGCTGGGGCTGATGGGTGTTGGAATCCAACAACACCTGAAAGGCCACCCCTGCTTTACCCTCTCACCTTTTCTCTTCTTTTCTCCTCACTTACTCATCCACCAGCTACATCCACCCCACCATTCCTTGATTCCCTGATTCTTCCTTATTGTCTAAGTATAATATTAAGATATGCAGGAAAGGCTCTTTGAAAGGCACCACATCCTTCAGAGGCCCAAGAATGCATGGAATATCTTTTTCCTGCATTGCTCCCAACTTATGGAATACACTCCCTCAAGAATTACAATTGCTCCCCCCCCTCCCCATCTCCAGGCCTTTAGAAAGGGTGTAAAGATCGATGTTATCAATGTAGCCTTTTGAAATATGTAGGTTTTAATGTTTGGAGAGAGCAATGCAATGGTCCCTGGGCAAGTGTCTCAGGGCCCATAGGGTAGCTCAGAAAACCCCTCCTGAGGTCAGAGACAGCTGCTCCGATTGTGGAGGAGGTGATTGGAGATGCGCCAGACAGAGAGAAGAGAAAAGGAATATGGTGGGAGTTATAAGATGTTTTTTGTCTAAACAAATTTATTTATTTATTTATTTTTATTTACCACTCAACAAGCAAAAGATTTCAGAGTGGTGAGCAGCAGATACAATAAAAGACTGTTAACACCACATTAAAATAATTACTATTTTTTTTAAAAAAAAGAAACAGAGTTCAGATAAAGCATGCATAGGATTGCACACCAAATCCATTTTCATTTTGTTTTTAATTTCACCCTCCCTGAAATTTTCATGGGTTTGTGTCCAAGTCTTAGACATACTGGACTGTTAACAAGGTTTTAAATGGAAATCTTCTTTAAAAAAAACACCAATGCATCTCCTACTTCACAAGAACCAAGCTTGGAGAAGGTCTCTTAACAATACTAAGCATAAGGGTTTTTTTAACCTTTGCATATTTGTTTTACCGAAAGTGCTCTTGTTATGAAATCAAAATTCACAGCATTGAGTTTTAGCCCTAGTTAAACTCAGTGTTGAACCATTGCATTTGTAGGCAGAATGCTTTTAATCATGGCAGAATGTTTTAAAATAACCCATTACTACTGAGCTCCGTATGTTGATTTAGGATTACACACATCACTTTCAGATAGTAGCCAACTGCTACTTCATCATTATTGCAAAGACTTGGGAGTGATTTAAGCCCAAAAGATAAGCTGAAATAACAGTGTAATCCTATACCTGTGTTCTTGAGTTCCATGGTGCCTATTCCTAGGTACAATAGTATAGAATTGAAGCCTTAGGGCTTCTCTACATTGAAGCAAAAATTCTGCTACTTACCAGGACTTCTTCTGGAGTCCTTGCAGGATTACGATTGATACAATACGCATGCTTTCTTCTCCTCCCCTCACTTTTTTTTGGGGGGGGGCTCTTTGATTCTTGGACAAGTTCCATATATTCCGTTTATGCAACGACTAGTTGGCACTGCAATATTGCATAATTCCAGAAATATTACTGCATTTTCAACAAGTTAAAAATGGAGGAATAAAACTTAAAAATGACTGGAGAGGCACAAAAGGTTGACTATGGCCTTAGCTAGACTTAAGGTTTGTCACGGGATCGTCACGGGGTCGTCCCTGCCTGCTCTCGGGATCCCCTGTGTGTCATTTACATGAACAGGGATGACCCCGGGACGATCCCGGGATAAACCTTAGGTCTAGGTTTAGGGATAAACCTTAGGCCTATGTCATAAAAAGACCAACAAACCTCAGTGAGTGTCCATCCATGAGTGCATGATAAAAGCCTCATGTGAAAAGGGTCTCTGTCTTTGTTGTTGTTTATTCCATCAGTCTAAATGTTTAGCCTGGACTTTCCAAAACAATTTGTAACAAATAAATAGTTCTTACTTCATCTTAATTCTTACAGTCTCAGATGTTTTCTAATGTTCTTGCAACATCATACAAATGGATAAAGTCCTATTCCCTCCCCGTATTAAATATATTGATTTGTTAGCCCCATAATAGTGGTGAAAAATGATGCAGTGCAATGTAGCAGGATTATTATACAACTGTGGAGAATGAATGGATAGTTTGGAAGAGATACTTTGTCTTAGCGAAAGAAGCCACATGTGCTCACAGTCTCCATATTGAAGGCAGGAACATTGGTGGGGACCACTGGACACTTGCAACACAATTAGGCATGTTCAAGACTTTTGCTTCTGAGTTAGCAGAAAACAACATGTGATAAGAAACCATCCAAGCAATGGAATATTTCCATAACAACCATGCCTGAATTCCCCAGATATAGGATGTGAACAAGGGAGGTGCTTGAGCAATGGATCCTCTGGTAGTTGGAAAAGAAGTGTTGGAACTAGAGATGTGAAGGACTGGGGAAAAACTGGGGAAATTCAAGAAAATCCCCAAACCCACCCACCCCACCTCCATTTTTTTTTTAAAAAAAATCAAGGGCCTTTTAATTTTATTTTATTTTAAAAATGAACTAATTAAGAACATGAGCCATGCTGGATCAGACCAAGGGTCCATCTAGCCCAGCACTCTGTTCACACAGTGGCCAACCAGCTGTTGACCAGGGACCCACAAGCAGGACATGGTGCAACAGCACCCTCACACCCATGTTCCCCAGCGACTGGTGTATATAGGCTTACTGCCTCTGATATTGGATGTAGCACATAGTCATCAGGACTAGAAGCCATTGATAGCCTTTGCCTCCAGAAATTTATCCAACCTCCTTTTAAAGCCATCCAAATTGGTGGCCATCATTACATCTTGAGGTAGTGAATTCTATGCGATGTGTGAAGAAGTACAATTTGGTTTTCTTTTAGAACAATGAATAAAATGTTTAGGAGAAGGTCTTTTTATATTGCTACCCAGCCTTTATTCTCTCAAAATGATTTCTAAAAACAATAATAATAATAACAATAATAATAATAATAATAATAATAATAATAATAATAATAATAATTTATTTCTTACTCGCCTCTCCGATTGGGAAGACAGTTGAGAAGACAGTTATAGGAAGAACAGAGACGCACAATTTCCAGAAGTTTTCAAGCCATGGGCAAGTGTTGTTGCCCTTTTTAAAAAAATCTTTGTAAGATTCCCAACATAGTTATTTCTTCCATTCTTCATTTTAAAAAAATGATCTAATGATTTACCGATAAACATTTAGGGATGCTCCAAGACCTGCTTATATCCCATCATGTGAATAGATTCGCCATATCATACTATGTGAAGAAAATGTACACACTTGATATTTTGGATTTTGTTTGGACATTTTGGGGCTTGAGAGAAACACTTTAGGTTTTCTTGCCACAGCCCCCACATTCTATGGAACAATGTGTGAGTTATCCCACCTATAATTCTTGTTTAAAAGAAACTTTGAGTTTTCGGACTATGGAACTCACTGACACAGTTTTTAATAAAGTTCCCAGTTAGACCTCACTATTAGGGAATGCTGCCTCAGCTATAAAACATTTAACTGCTGTCAACAAAATAAACCCTTTATGCCTAAAAGAAAAGCAGTTGGCTGCTTCTTGTGGGATAGACATGGGATTGCCTAGACACAATCTTTCAAAACTAACAGGTTTATATTGCTTAAAGTTTCTTAAAACAAGAAGTATATCCCACTAAGAAAGCGGTATATAAAAGGCAGGAGCCACACTACTGCTTTATAGTGGTACTGAAGTGCACTGACAACTGTTGGGGCCCATGACCCAACTACACCAAGCAGGATATAGCACTATGAAAGCGGTACGTGGGCTGTGTCAATGGGCCCCAACATTTGTCAGTGCTCTTCACCACTGCTATAAAGCAGTAGTGTGGCTCCTGCTTTTTATATACCACTTTCATAGTGGGAGCCCTGAGTCTTTCCAGGATAAATAAGATCTCAATACCTTTTCCTTCAAACCACATTTTCTTACACTCCACCGCAACCCATTCCTCACAAACAGAAACAGATGCTACACGCCAGTTTTCCTCTGCCTTCAGCTCTTCCTACTTCTTCTGGTTTCTAAAATGATTTAGATCAGTGGTTCCCAAAGTGGGTGGTATTGCCCCCTTGGGGGCGGTGGGATTGCATAGGGGGGCGTTAAGAGGCAAAGGGGCGGCAGGGGGGTGCTCGAGGTGGTCTCTCCAGAAGGTCCTAAAACCCAGGGACCGAGCAGGAAAGAGCGGCAAATTCAGCTGCTCTCCCCACATCGCTCCTGCTCAGGAAGGACTTCAACTCCTAGAATCCCCTCTAAATGGGAAGCACCTGCCCCAGGCTTGCCGAGGGAGGGAGGGAAAAGAGAGCGAACGCCTCTGTTTGCAGCCAGCATGGCGGGGCACACCAATTGGTGAATAAAGTATTCAATTAATTGTTACTGTTTTGAATTTTATTGTTATTATCTTCCTTGGTAGGTTGTTGAAAACCACTATTCTGAATAATGATTTTTATAGTGTAGGGTAGGGGGGTGTTGGGCATGAGTTTGTGGAATCAAGGGGGCGGTGACCTGAAAAAGTTTGGGAACCACTGATTTAGATGTTTCAGCAACTACCTGCTGACGTTCCCTCTTGTCAGACATAAAATGTTAAACTAAAATGTATTGTGCATAACTATTTGGTCATAAAATTTCGATGCTTGGTATATTACATTTTAAAGTATAGTTTATTCAGACAAACACTACAAATCTACTGAGTTTACCTTTAAATGCTTTTAATCATACACACACACACACATATATATGTGTGTATATGTATATATATTGCTATGGGCAGTATCCAATGTTAGTCTAACTGAAGTCCCAATCATTTCCATGGGACTCACATTGGATATATCATCATGTTCTTAAAGTAACAAAGTTACTCCCAGGTATTTGGCAGCATATGACAGGTTTTTAATCAGGTCATGGGACATTGTTTGGATGTGTGTGATTGTGTGTATGAGCATCTGCTCTGTTTATATAAACTGTTTCTATATTATTCCCAATACTGTATTTTAAAGTTTTTTAATCCTTGTAAACTGCCCAAAGAGCTTTGGCTATTGTGCGGTATAGAAATGTAATACATGAATAAATGAGGACAATAATAATAATAATAATAATAATAATAATAATAATAATTTTCACACACACACACACACACACACACACACACCAGTTTTGTTGTGTTTTGTTGTCGGGGGGAAAAGCTTCAAAATTTCTCATCTGCAGCTATTGGGCAGTATATAAATAAATAAATAAATAAATAAATCTCTAATCAGAACCAAAGAATGGAGTCAGCAACTTTGGGGCGAGACCTCCACAATCCAGAAACAGTGTGATGTACATTACAGGGCCAGTCTGCAACCTCTTTCCTTCTCTGGGTTCCAGCAGACCACCTAGAAGGGGATTCTGTTGAAGAGGGACCCGTCAGAATCCAAAACGGACATTAAACTACAAGCCTGATGGAGGAAACTTTCGTGCCAGTACCTGGGAGTTTGCTGAAGTGGCCTCATCTGCTATAGAGACATCCAATGGCGCATGATCAGACATGCACTGGGATTTCTCCTCCCTCTCCTCCTCCTCCCTGCACCCCCTGTACCACCTGATTGGGGCCATGTAAGGGGGTTGCAGTACAGGGTGGGAATCCATTCATCCAATGGTGTGTGTTTTCCTGGCAGATGGACACAGTTGGATACAACCGTCCGTAATAAATCCCAATGGTAAAATAAATCACATTAGAGGAAAATAATTTAAGTGATTAAACAAACAAAAAGCACTCCTTTTGCTCAAATGTTTACATGTTAGTGGCTCTGAGCACATGCTCTGTTTTTGTTAGGAAAGAGGGGGGCTTAATCTTGCCTTCCATAACATTTGAAGAGGATTCTTTCTTTCTTTCTTTCTTTCTTTCTTTCTTTCTTTCTTTCTTTCTTTCTTTCTTTCAAAAACAACATTAAATAGACACCGGTGTCAAAAGATTGTTCCATAAAAACACAGGCATTAAAACCTTCAGCACAAATTAAATCATCCTTATGTTTTGGTGGAGCTGGAAGGCCGGCCCAGTCATAAAACTGGTGATTCATTAGTGCTAATTAGCAATTTTCCCATGCCAGTTGCAAACTAAAAAGAGCCTGTTTTCTACATTAATCATTCTAAAGTTACAGTAATGGTAAGATTTATACATCAGCCTCTGGTGGCTTTAATTGAATGCATTTCAAAGCAAACTTATAAAATAGATTTAGGCTGTTGATGTCTAAAGACAATAGCAGAAAAGCCGTGACAAACTCAGTGTCCATTCATGTGGCAAAAAGCCACATCGTCCTTTCCTGTAGTCCACCCCCTCAATGAATTTGGGATAAAGTTAACCAGCTCCCAGTTGTGGGTGAGCTACTAAGATGGCCTTGGGGATTGAGATGTTTTTCACAGCTAAGACTGTTCCCTAGAAAGAGCAGCAGAACCTCTGTATTTGGAAAACAAAGGGCTCAGTCCAGTTGAGAGTGGGTGTAGCACCTGCGTATGTAGAAGCCCCACAGGGCTTAATAGAGGTGTGTTTCCCCCATCCTTCATGCCAGGGTGAATCCATGGGTGTGCCATAGGCCGTGGCTAGGAATTGCTGTACTGGTCCATGACTGAAGTAAATAAACTGAGTGGCTAGGAATGGGAGGTCAGTGGACACCTCCCATATCCCCATTCAGACCGACATCTGAACACCGTGTCAGTTACAAATAAGCTTGAGCAATTTATAGGCCACATGGAGTAGGACTGGTTGGAAGGTGTGCGTAGACCTCCTTTCCCTGCATTGCCCTCTCATGCCACTTGTGCTTTGGCACATGAGAGTAGTCCTGGATCAAATCCTGCCCTCTACATTCAGGAACATTCTCTCTCCCTGCAAAAGAGGTATTTTTTTGCCTGCCTCTTTCATAGGAGGGGGTAAATGTGGAGAATTTTCTCCTTGGGGTGGGGGACAGGGTCCCACATACCTTTTTAAAAGTGTAGCCAGTTGCTGAGGGGCCTTCTTATTTATTTATTTTAGTTTTTCACACACAGAACCCCCCCCCCTTTGCATGGCATTTGGAAGAGCCCAGCAGTTCTCAGTGAATGCCTACTGTAGACTATGTGGCTAACCCTCTCCAATAAGCATCAAGAAGAACTCCTGGGCTCCTGAAAATAGTCTC
Source organism: Elgaria multicarinata webbii (assembly GCF_023053635.1). NCBI lineage: Eukaryota > Metazoa > Chordata > Lepidosauria > Squamata > Anguidae > Elgaria > Elgaria multicarinata. The sequence goes on from NC_086174.1 coordinate 35,923,131, forward strand.
CAGAATTATCCTGGTGTGTGTGTGCGTGTGTGCGTGCGTGTGTGTGTGTGTGTGTGTGTGTATGTAAATTTAGTATCTCCACATTTGGAAGATGCTGAGTGAGGTGAGGGTAGCTTTGATATTGACATCTGTGGCTAAGCAATTAGGAATAGCCACAGCACTGTCCCTGACCGTGTTCTCCTCCAATCGTAGTGTTTGGGGCAGTGGGAAACACTAACTGCCTGCTGATTCTGGACAGTGGGGGAGGGAGCGAGGGAGCGAGGGAGCACATTTCTGATTGGACTCATAGAAGTCAATCATCCACATTTCCACAGTGTGAAAGTGCTGCTGGACGGGCTGGCATGGTGAGTGAGAAAGCTTCTACACCTGAGTCAGGCACAGGCAGGCTCTTTATTTCAGTGGCTGGGTGCGGGGGTGGGGGTGGTCCATCCAATAGATCCATAGGGCCCCAGGTTGGAGAATGCTGGAGTGGTGATTTTTTTAAAAAAAAATCCTAAAAAATCAAGGCATAAATGGATCTGATTTAAACTTGGTATAGCTAAAGCCCTCATTAAGAGTGATCATGTTGCCATGTCTCATCTCTTTATCTATAAAAATTACACAGATGTAAGCATTTTTGTTAATTTCCATTTTAAAATTCCTTTAAAAAATCAAAGCATGAACCGATCTGATTCAACCTTGGCGGGGCTAAAGCCCTCCTGAAGAGCAATCACTGTGACAAGTTCTATCTCTTTATCTTTAAAAATGAGGGGGCTGTAAGCATTTCTGTTAATACCAGTTTCCTGAATACTGAACGGTTCTTCAATGGGGAGGGGGAGGGGAGGGGAGCCACTCCAAAATCGAGGCAGAGGATCAGCTCTACGGCACTCCAGATCGAGTTTCAAAGCAGAGAAGTCCCACTTTGCACACCCCTAGTATTAAGTCTAGATTATTTCCTTGTCATGGTGGATTTACCCCATGTGTATTGAATTGTCTGCCTTATTTGAATGAATTAGTATGTTTCATTAAATGCTGTTTTTTTTAAAAAAAAAAAAGAAAAGAAAGAAATGTAATATATAATAAATTGATGTGCTGCCCCTCCTCTAGTTCTGTTGCACCAGTAGGACACACCACAATAGGGACTAGCACTTCTGAAAGCAACCTCCAAACGGAGCAGAAACAGGTCAGCAAGCTCCCTTCTGTGAGCTCTGCTGCCCTGCCCCATCCCAGAAATGAAAATTCCTGCTTTTATACAGTATATATATATTCTTTCAGGAACTGGTAGCTTCCCATTGCGCTAGTGGTAAGTCCACTAGAATGCAGGCAGCGTAGGACACCGCCCGGTGTTTACTGTGAGCGACTTGGGGCACAGTCCCCTGTGGGAAAACAGTTTCTAAATTATACTGAAGTATTCCTAACACAAACATATGGCTTATGTGGCGTGGAGTGCTACTTCAGTGTCTGACACTCCACCTAATTCGTTTTATGGGTAAAAGTCTGCCTTCGAAAAATTTACACCATGGATATTATTCCATTCGCATGTCTCCACGGAATGTTTTTGACTTCAGTGACCTACTCCAATAATCCATGCACAGAACTGTGTGTTCCATCAATAGCATGAAAAGTGTAAATTCTGCAAAAATATGTTACCATTTCCTTTTTGCTCAGCTGCCCATTTGAGCAGTTTGGCTGGAGGCTTTCGCTGCAGTCAGGAATTTAATTTTAATGCCATTTTTCTGTACTTGTTTTCTTTTACTTCTTCTTTTTTAAAAAACACACACACACACACAAAAGTTTTTATTGCTCCAGACATTGACTACATGGGTAAAAGAGTGTTTCTCAAACTGTGCCTAATTTTTCATGCCTTATTGGAAATAGCCTTATAAACACTCAAGGCTGTGGGTCGCAACTCACTGAGGGCTAAAATAGACATTACTTTAAATCTGTATCAAGCAGCTTTGTCTTTTTTATTTTTAAATATAAAATAGGTGCAGGGCCCCCAGTCCAGATCTTTAAAGTCTCCCTGCCATCACCACCCACTCCATACTAAAACCCTAATCCAGATTGGGTCCCTAGCGCCTACTCTAAAGTAGTGGAGGCTGGTGGCTCAAGTTTTGCTGACAATTCCATTCTGGGTTTTAGTATGAGCCAGCCAGAACTCTCAAGGTGCTGTCCAAGGTGCTGCAACCTATCCCCAAACTGGGATCAATGTTAGTCCAACTTTGGCATTAGCTAGACCTACCTGATAGTCCACAATGGAGGAGGGAAGATCTTGTGTTGTGATTAACACGAGATCCCTCCTCCGTTTACACTGAGGTGCGACAACCTCAGGAAGAAAGGTGTCATGCCCGCCATTTTTATTTTCATTTTTAAAGAAATAGGAGTGCACGAACGGTTGTGCGCAAAGGTAGGCCCTTTTTAAAAAAATAATTAAATTTCCCCGCTCCCCCCACCCTACTCCTGATGGGCACAGCACTCCTGAGGAGTGCTGCGCCCCGTGCGTGGCTCCTGGCTCCATGTGAGGAATCGTGCAGAGCTGGGTCAAACCACGGCAATGGGCCACACGTTCCATGGTCTTGGGCTCAAAAAAAGTGGGCCCAAAGTGGAGGGCTCTATCCCGGTGCAAGGGTGGGATCATCCCTCCCTGATCTCGGGATCCCCTGTGCATCATGTGGATGCACAGGGACAATCCTGGGGTTTGCCCTGGGATTTCGCCCAGTCTAGCTAAGGCCTTAGATTAGTGCCAAATGGGACTGAAGTTAGCCTAACATTGGATTAAACCCTAATTCTTTTTCTGCATGTTTTTCCAGTCTTAAGTTTTCATTTCTATTCTAAGTGTTTTTTATCTACTTTGAATGATTTTGATATTTGCAGTTATCACAATGTGTTTTTTTTTTTTTTCATATTCACTTACGTTTGAGTGTGCTTGAGAGTTTGGTGTGTGTTAAGCAAGAAACCAATCATATCATTAAAGTTAGGGTTCTCTGCATGGGAGGAGGTGGCTGAGTGAAGAGTTTGCATCTTCAATTGAAGGTGCAAAGCGAACCTTTTAAGAATGTTTGCATTTTTATTTTGTAGGTGTGATTGTGAAGTGTACACAAGTGCACAACACAGTTGCAATGAGAGAGAATTAGAGCAGGCAGCTAAAATGTTCACTTTACACCTTTAAATCGATGGAGGACTTTGCAAACATAAAAGCAACACAATCTTCAAATTAAATTAAAACACATCAGCCATCTACGAAGCAGCTGGGTCTCCCAGAAAAAGCAACTGGAAAAGAAAAAGAAAGAAATAATAATGAGTATTCATGTGATTTTAATGAATGGATAACTAAGGGAACACGTCTGGGTTCACCTGAGGCGAATTGAGGCCTAATCCTCACCAAGCAGGATTTTGCAATATGAAACCAGTATGAAAGTGGTATATAAAAGGCAGGAGCCACACCAAGCAGTATATAACGGTATGAAAGTGGTATATGGTATGTGTCAGGGGCTCCAACAGTTGTTAGTGCACTTCAATGCCACTATAAAGCAGTAGTGTGGCTCCTGCATTTTATATACTGTTTTCATATTGCTTTCATAGTGCAATATCCTGCAAGGTGTAGGGTAATGAGGCCATAGAATGGGGCAAAAGTGCTGGTCGGTCAGCAAAAATGAAGGTCAGCTCAAGGGTTGACAATTGTGCCATGGAGGTAGGGATGGGGGAGAAATTCATTCAATTCACATTTTAATGCAAACTTAGCTAATTTTGAGCTTTGGAAACACAAGTTAAACTGAGATTCAATTTTCAATTCAAAAGTCGCACATCTCTAAATTTTTATAACAGAATTCTCCAGTCAAGTAATGCATACAAAAATGTTTTCGAACAGTGGAAAAGAAAGGCAAGGCAAGATCATTAGCTTCTGTGGATTTATATACTAAGGAAGAAATTGGCTCCTCAGAAGCCAAGTAATCTGGGCCAACATTAGATAAACGTTCAAACTCCTGGGTGGTTTCCCCCCATCAAAACCAAGCACTGGACCTCTGGCATAAGATAATGAAGAATGAGAAATATTTGAAGCACTGCATAAGCAGAAAAGGAGACCTGCATAGAAAGAGTTTATATAGCTCTTTGCTTCAGTTGAGTTTTGTTGATACTCTGAATTCTTAGAATACATACAGAGAATGTGTTCCTCCATTCTGAAATATCAGTTGCATTGCTTTGTATACTTTGAGAAGTACATGTGTTTGAAAGAAATCTTTGATGTGATGTCTCATGGCAGCATGGCACTGAATACCCCCATTTGTTTCATGTCCCAGGTATTATGAGGCATGTACCTCACCTCTGACCTGGATTTCTCCCCACCGATATGAAACCATTGGCTATTAATGGACCATCTCATAAAGGTCAGGTCTATTGGTGGATATTGTCAATGAGAAGTGTGTCAACTGGGGATGTTGGGGAAATGTGCAATGGAATCAAATGAATTTGGGTTTCTATGAATCCAAACCATGGATTTCACAGTGGAATGGTTTTTCCCAAGTCACATGGACTTCGCAGACTTATGGACCACGTTTTTTTCTTAACTTTCTAGAATTTTACACGAATTAGTTGTAAAGAACACATAAAATTGAAGGGGGGGAAAGCACAAGCCAAAAATGTGCATTTTCTAGGGCTGTGCTCCGCTCCGATTCAGATCGTGAATCCAGAGCAGAGCGACCCAATCCGCCTCTGCCAAAGGTGGATCCAAATTGGGTCGGGGGAGCTGCGGATCGAGGCGAAGCGGTTCGCCTCCATCCGGAGCTCCGAATGCAGGCAAGTGGGGGGGAGGGGGCTCACCTGGCGCCGCCACCGCCGCAGTCCATGCAGCGATGGCGGCAGAGCCAGGTAAGAGGGCAGGGCAGAGGGGAGCTTACCTGTGTCTGTTGTGGTCCTGGGCCTCAGTTGAAGCCTGCATCAAACCTCTATGGAGACAGGTGAGTGTGGGGAGGGGGCTTAGTTGGCTCCACCGCCGCCACCACAGTCCATGCGGTGATGGCAGCAGAGCCAGATAAGGGGGCAGGGGGGAGGGGGGCTTACCCGTGTCCATCGTGGTCCAGCACAGGTTTCAGCTGAGGCCTGGGCCTCAGTTGAAGCCTGTGCCAGACCACGATTGAGGCAGGTAAGTGGGGGGAGGGGCTTACCTGGCTCCGCCGCCGCAGTCTGTGCAGCAACGGCGGTGGAGCCAGGTAAGGGGGCAGGGGGAGGGGGACTTATTCAGCCCCCATTTTGTCCCCCCTTCCCCACTTACCTGCCTCTGCCATGGAAGCAAGTAAGTAGGGAAGGGGGGCCAAAATCTCGATCTACCCCTCCGGATCTCGCTCTGCGGAGTGGAATGGGGGAGGTTCGGATCGACCTGAAGCAGTTCGGGCCCAATCCGAAAATTCCAGATCAGGCCACAAAGCAGTTTGGGGGGGGGGTCTGTGCACAGCCCTAGCATTTTCCCTATGGCTAAATGCCATTTGGAGCAGGGGGATTTGCACATTTGAGGGGGATTTGCACATTTTCACAAGTGCGAACTTGTGCATAGGCAAATTTGCTCAAATTCAGGAAATTGCAGATGGAATATATTTTACAAAATCCTTACATCCCAGTCTGTTAGATGATTGGAAGAAGTGAATGACACGAAGCAGGTGGCTTTCGAATGCAAAACTCCACATGGTCACAGTGCTATTTGAAATCATGTTGGCACAAATGCGTGGTGTTGTTGTTTTGGTGTCCTTACATATCAGGAATGTAGAAGCAGCTGTACAGCATGGGATGGTGGGGGAGAAGAGAAATGCTTGCTGTGTGCTTCACCGTTGAAGGGATTCACTTAGCTGTTTTACACTGCCTGCCTGCCCGCCCCACCCCAGATCATTTTATCTAGGGTCTAAAACTACCCGCTGCACCACTGCAGACACTGTATGGGATGCCACAGAAGAACCAGGACCAGTGTGTGTATGATAAAAATATGGATGGAAGAGAATGGCAGACAAGTGTCATACCATTGTTGGTTCCTAATGCCAGGGCCAGAGGTGTGATTGTTCCAGATGTAGGATCCTATGACCAGCAGCATTGCCTCAGTCAGCTATTCATGGCACAAAGTTGGAAAGGTAACATGCCAACTGGCTTACACTAAAGTCCTAAGACTTAATTCATTTTTCGGTTTGGATTGTTGTAAGTCCTTCCCGCTTTCCATAATAGAAACATTTCACTGTACATAAATCCTAAATTGCTTCATTTATGTGTCAGAGAAAATCTTGGATGGAGGGTGTTTCTAGAGATAACATTATTTCCATAAAGGCTTTCTATTTAAATAACAGTTGTACTTTTGAAAATGAAGTCCCTTTAGTTTTGGGTCTCTGCCTGATTTTTCTTTTGACAAAACAGCACATTTATTACTCGGAGTGCTTTTAATCAATGTTTTTCCTCTGTGCGGTCTGTCTATACTGGAGATCGCTCAGTAGATAAGTAGATACTGTACCCAGTGTAGAGAAAGTCCATCTGTAACATTGTGCATTTTCAAACAAGATGGAATATGAGGGGCTTGAATGGTTTCAGTTGTGCTCACTTCATGCTATAAAATGAAGGTTGGAGCTTAACTAGGTGGGTGAAACTGGGGTTTTCCAAAATGTGGTTGAATCAATAATGTTTCATATGCAAAAAAAAAAAGTGAAAAAGTGCAAATTCAAATGCTCAAACAAGATGGCTTGTTCAAAAACAAATTGTCTTTTAGGATGCTTTAAATGTTTTTTTTCCTATAATCATTCCCTCTAATAGCACATCCAAGCAGTGGCAGCACCAGGGGGGTAAGGAACTTGCCCCGGTGGCTGGCAGACAAAGCCGGCCCCACCAGCAGAGGGATGACGGAGGGGCAGGAGGGCCTGCTAATTCAGCTGCTCTCCCCTTCCTGCCCTGGCCCAGAAGGGCCCATGACGTCTTTCTTGCTGCTGCCCACTCCCTTGCTCACTCACTCAGGCAGCCGCTCCCTCCTGCAAGCTGCTGCTGCCTGACCTCTCGCGATAGTTGCTTCACAAGGCGGGAGCAGCAGCCACGCTGCGGGGTGGAAGGAGCACATGGAGCAGAGGGGGCGGCAGAGCGGCTGCCAAGAAGAGCAGTAGGCTGGCCGGCTGGGCGGGGTGAGGGAGTGTTTCTGTTGCTGCAACTTATCCCCAGGTTCCCTTCCCTCATCAGGAGCTGAAGAGAGGGGGCATCTCCCCTGCTGAGCTGCTGCACAGCACTGCAGATACTGTGAGGTTTGGGAGAACGAGAGAGATGCTGTGTGTGTTCTTCCCTCAGCCCCCCCCCCAATGGACTCCAGCAGGATTGGGAGAGAAAAGCAAGTGGGGAGGGAGAGGGGACCTCCTGGCTAAGGAGGATTCAGGCAGGGATGAAGAGGGAAGGAGGATTCAGATGCAGGTTTGTTTTTTTCAGGATGCTTGCTAAAACAATTATTATTTCCCCTTGCTTAATTAGGGTGTCCAACCCTCTTTTTTCAAGCAGATATGATGTAGCAACCAGCAAGCCATTCTTTTGGTAAACATGGTATGTGTGGGCATGTCTACACCAGGCGATATCCCGGGGATCATCCCAGGATTGTCCCTGTGCATCCACATGACACACAGGGGATCCCAGGAGCAGGGAGGGATGATCCCTCCATTTCCCTGGGATATCTTGCAACACCTTTAGCCCAATTTCGTGGGAGGTGTGGGCACCCATCCTGGTTTCTTCCCGGCTCCTCGTGAGTAAATGTGAGGAAGCAGGAACCGGGCACAGAGCTCTTCAGGTGCTCCATGCCCATCAGGGGTGGGGTGGGGTGAGGGGAGTGGGATTGGGTATTTTTTTTAAAAAAACAACAACTTACTTTTCCATCGGAGCACACATGCGTTCATCTTCTGTAAAAAGAAAAAATGGCAGGTGCAACATCCCTTGTTCCTCCTGGTATATCATGCATGCGTTTGTACAAAGGGGAGGATCTCGCGAGCAGAATATCACGAGATCCTCCCCCTCCCTCCCCTAGACATGCCTGTAGACTCCCAGAGCTAGTATCCAAGGGGCCTAATTTATTGAGGAATTCACATAGCCCCAGAACTTATTGCTGGTTCTCAATTCCAGAATATGTTAAGTGATAGCATTTTCCAGAGAATGTGCTGAGTACCACACGTTTTGCCACTAAATAATCACAACCAGCTTCCACGCACTCAGATTTAGCTGAAAGGTCACAGGGTGATTTCCAGATGGCACTTTTCAGATTAAGGCCTGGTTGCGCCTCATAGACATATCCAGGAAAGAATTTGATACTCGGAAACGCAGGCTGTATCCCCAAAGTTCCTTTATGAAAACCACTTGCTTGCAACTCTCTTTTTTAAAAAAGAAAGAAAGAAAATTCAATACAATACAACTGAAACAGTTACCGGAAAGCATTAGTTTCATGTAAAACAAAATATCTATTTTCAGTTATATAATAAATATATTCAGGCACGCAGGCAGCATGGCATAAATAATAATAATAAAAACACTGTATGTGTTCAGCATCGCAATGGATGTGGAACAAGACTAAATTGAATACATAAAAACTTTATTGGATCTCTGGAGGAAGCAAACGGCAAATGTTTTCTTAGAAAAAAACTATTGCTTTGTGCCATTAACACTGGTCCAACCAGTGCTGAACTATCTTACTAATTATGCTCTGGAGAGAAATATAGTGTTATAGAAAGCATTCAGGAACTTGTATCCTCCCTCCCTCCAATGTTTTAGCAACTTTTTGATAGCTGTTGTCAGAATTTTGGGGGGTATTGTGCATATTTTACCTCAGTATTGAAACTAGCTTATTACTGGTGACCAAATCTTCAATCTGTCCTCTCCATTCTCCTTATTATTAGTAACAATGGTTTGGTTCCTAACTTTTTGATCTATTTGATGGGATTATTTAGTAATGCTGTCTCCTGTTAGAAAGGCAGTTAGGAGAGAGAGAGAGAGAGAGAGAGAGAGAACAGGATGAGCATTTATCAGTCCCACATACGCACAAGCTACCTTGGCAGAATAAAGGAAACCACACCCTTCTTGAGTGAAGAAAACAGTTTTACTCACAAATATGCATGCATATACAATGCAGTTACAGCGTAGACTTCACAGAATGAAGAGTTAGGATCCAGGTCAATACTTACAACTACCACTCCATTAAAGAAATGACAGTTAATCAACTGTATGTATATCAATCTATCTATCTATCTATTTATTATACCCTGCCTTTCTACCAAAAATAGCACTTGAGACAGCTTACTAACTATTCACTAATAAAATGTGATAAAACAATAATATAACAAATATATTGAACACAATTAAAAACACAACAAGAACTGAGCAATAACAAACCCCGACAGACCCACTCACACACCAAAGGCCCTCTTGAATAAAGCGGTCTTTGCCTGCTGGTGGATGGAGAGCAGAGAGGGAGCGAACCTAGCCTCCCTTGGGAGGGAGTTCCGCTATCAGGGAGCAGACACCAAGGAAGCCCTCTCTCATATCCCTACCAAACATGCCTCTAAAGGTGGTTTAATGAAAGAAGGGCCTCTCCAGAAGATCTTAAGAATCAGGTAGGCTCATATGGGAGAAGGTGGTCTTTCAGGTATCCTGGTCCCAAGCTGTATAGGGCTTTATAGGTCATAACTAGCACTTTGAATTCTCCTTGGAAACAGAAGGGTTGCCAGTGCAGCTGTTGTAACAAGGGAGTTGTGTGTTTTCTGTAACCAACCCTGGGGCATGTCTACACCAGTCTTTCTCTTGGGGGTCATCCCAGAATCGTCGCTGTGCATCCACATGACACACAAGGGAACCCGGGAGCAGGTAGGGACGAGCCTTCCATTTCCACGCTATATCTGGGAACACTTTTTTCCCAGCTTTTCCCATGGTTCCGGGATGATCCCAAGGACCACGGGTGGTGTGGGCACCCATCCCAGCTTCTTCCCTCCTTCCTGTGAGTAGTGGGAGTCAGCAGAGGGAAGGAGCCAGGACGCGGGGAGTCCATGGACATCCGGGATGGATGGGTAGTTGGGTTAGGGCTTCTTTTTTTTTTTTTTACTTACTTTTTCACTGGAACGCAAGTGCGCTGCAGCTCCTGCCTTTTTAAAAAAATATATGCTGGGCCTTACATCCTGCTTCCTCCTTGGATGTTGCATGCCGCATGTGAACCCGGGGGGATATTTCGATCAGCATATCTCGAGATCCTCCCCGCTCCCTCCCTAGGTGTAGACATGCCCCTGGTCAACAGTCTGTCCACAGCATTCTGGACTAGCTGAAGTTTTTGAACAGTTTTTGAAGGCAGCCCCAGTTAGAGCATGTTACAGTAGTCCAAATGGGATGTAACTGAAGTATGTGTGACCATGACCAGATCAGATGTCTCTAGGACAATGCACAGCTGGAGCACTGACTTTAGCTGTGTGCAAACACACTTCTGGCACCACTGAGACTTGGGCATCCAGGTTCAAGGCCGAGTCCAGAAATACATCCAAGCTGTGAGCCAGAGTCTTCATGGGGAGCATAACCCCATCCAGCAGTGGTTGAATCCTGTGCCCTGGTCTATTTTTTGGCCAACCAGGAGAACTTCTGTCTTGTCTGGGTTAAGCTTCGGGGGGGGGGGGGTTTGGCTCATTCAGTCTATAACTGACATCAGACATCAATCTAGAACTGCAACAGATTCCTTAGATTTCGATGAAAGGAAAGATAGAGTTGAGAGTCATCAACATGCTGGTGATTAAACTCCCAAAGCCCCCCATTTATTAATTAATTTAAAATGATATGTGAATAAAACAACATTTTTTTTTAAAGAAAAAGGTATACATTTTCATTTCACTTTTTCTGTGGAGCACTCCTGCACTCTTTCTCGATTTTAAAAAAATAAACAAAATGGCGGGCGCAACGTCCTCTGTCCTCCCAGAAAGTCGCACGCCGCATGTAGACTGAGGGGATGGATCTTGCGAGCATAATACTGCGAGATCCTCCCCCCTCCCTCCCGGAAAGCCCGGAGGTCTAGACATCCCCTGTGTCTCAGTGGTAGAGTATGCACTGTGCCTACAAAAAGCCCCAGGTTCAATTTGCAAGTCAGTAAGCCTGCTTAAGATCTTGGAGAACCACTTGCAGACTAGGCAGATATTGCTGGGTCAGATGGGCCAGTGGTCCAGCTCAAAGGATAAAGCAGCTTCATGTGTTCTTTATGTTAGTGTATTTGTGTCTAATTTGTATCATGCCATTCCTGCACAAGATACTATGTCCAGAGCATGGGCTGAAGACAAGTAATTCAGCACCTTGCAGAAATTAGAGCTGGGTATTGTCGGTGAATCAATGGGAGATTGCCTGGACCTTTGTACACTGCCTTGAATTCCATCATGGCAGAAAGGTGAAATATAAATACAATCAATACTAAGTTACTACTATACATCATCCCTGTACAACTGATAAGTGTTAGTCTTGCTGTACAAGGGTAGGCAATGTGGTACCCTCCAAATTTTTTGAACTACAATAACCAGAATCTCCAGCCAGCATGGTCAATGGTCAGGGATTATGGAAGTTGTAGTCCAAAACATCTGGAGGGCACCAGGTTGCCTATCCTTGCTGTAGAGGGTGTAGCTGTGCTGTTTGTCACACTTTTTTAAAAAGGGAAGGGAGATGTGCACTTCAGAGCCACAGGGGGAGGGGGGCACAAGGAAATTTAAAATGGGGTGAGAGGTATCCACAAAATAGTGAGAGAGGGCAGTGAAGGGGGGGAATAGATTTGCTAAGGTGCTGCATTTTTTAACTTTTCATTTTAAAAGGCTACATTTTGTAAACTGCCCAGAGAGCTTCAGCTATGGGGCGGTATATAAATTTAATAAATAAATAAATGAGTATTTCTGTACCAGTGTTGTATCGTGAGGTTCACTCACTCTTTAAAAAACAATTCCCACATTCTTCCAAGAAACCCTAAGCAATTCGATAAAAACAATAATGCTCTTTACGAAATGTCATGAAAGGGGAAAGGAAGGGAATGCAACATCCATCATAGGAGACCAACAAGTCACAGAACAGAGGCTATTCCGTTTATGAAGTTAGGTGTCCGTTGGGCCTTTGCATTGTACAAAGCCATTGGCCTGGGAGCTGAAGGCCCACTGCAGTCTCTACCTCTCCTTCTTCCAACCCACGCTCAAGCCAGGAATAATCTGCCCTCAGAAACCCATGTGCAAGGCGACTATATAAATATTGTCCATGCAAAAATTGGCTTACCGACAGGAAACAGAAGGCGTTAGCAAAAGTGAGGAGTTGAGAGTAGGAAGAGGTAATGAGTGGTGTGCCTGGAAAGGTCAATATTGAGATCCGGTTTTGGTTTACCATGTTTATGAATGGCCTTGAAGAGTGCAAAAGTGCAACTTCAAAGGACACACTTGCGGGATGACACACAGTTAAGAGAGGGTGGGAACTTAAGCAACAAGGAAACGGGAAAAGCTTGGCCAAAGAGATGTGGAGAAGGGGATGCTTGAAGCAGCGCCAGTACGAGAGCAAGCTGAATGCGAAGGATGACATTTTTTTCCCCCAGTCAATAATACAAATACATCTACCTCCTCAGCTTGTTCCATCTACACCAGCTTTCCCCAACCTGGCACCCTCCAGATGTGTTGGACTACAACTCCTATCATCCCTAGCCATGCTGGCTAGGAATGATGGGGCTTATAATCCAACACATCTGGAGGGTGCCAGACCAGGACCATAGCGAGCTGCCTTATACTGAGTCAGATCATTGGTCATTGTTGACACTGACTGACCGCGGCTCTCCAAGGTTACAGGCAGGATTTTCTCCATCCCTACCTGGAAATGCTGGGGCTCAAACTGGGGGACCTTCTTCATGCAAAGCAGGTGCTCCACCACTGATCTGCAGACCATCTCCATAGTCCCTGCTTGCCCATGGTTTGGGGAAAAGCTGGCCTACACAGTGGCAGTGGGGCAACTCTGACGGAGCTATAATGCCAATGAGTCCAATGGGCAGGAAGGGAACACATCCTAAGCTAATCTTCCCTTCTTTTAACTGAAATGAAAGGTTGCGTTGGGAGAAGTGAGTTTGATGCTTTTTGGAATGGGGCAGTGTGGAAGCTGTGGCTTGCAAGGAATTCTCAAGCCATGGATTATTGCATCATCATCATCATCATCATCATCATCATCATCATCAACTCACAGTCCTTGTCCCACAGGACTTGGTAGGGCGCCAATAGGCTAATGTTAGCACAATATGTAATACACCTGGAATTGATTATTAGCATAATACAAGTCTAACCAGTGGAGGCTGGTGGTGCCGATGTCAGTGGGGCAGGGAATCCACTTCGGGTTTCAGTCAGTGCAAGTCAGAACTCTAAACAAAGCACCTTGGACAGCTCCTTTAGAGTTCTGACTGGTTCTGACTGAAACCCAGAGGGGATTCACCACCCCACTGACATCAGAGCCACCAGCCTCCATTGATTCTAACAGAAAAAGGAGATTAATGCTCCTTTTCCTTGCTCTTCTCCTTGCTTGCTCACTCAGAGAGGCACGTGAGCAGGTGGCAATAGCGAGGAGGAGGAGGAGGAGGAGGAGGAGGAGGAGGACAGGCAACGAGTGGGGTACCGCAGGGCTCAGTCCTGGGCCCAGTGCTCTTCAACATTTTTATTAATGATTTGGACGAGGAGGTGCAGGGAACGCTGATCAAATTTGCAGATGACACAAAATTCGGTGGGATAGCTAATACCCTGGAAGACAGAAACAAACTTCAAAGTGATCTTGAAAGGCTGGAGTGCTGGGGCTGAAAACAACAGGATGAAATTTATTAGGGATAAATGCCAAGTTCTACATTTAGGAAATAGAAACCAAATGCACAGTTACAAGATGGGGGATACTTGGCTCAGCAATACTACAAACGAGAAGGATCTTGGAATTGTTGTAGATCACAAGCTGAATATGAGCCAACAGTGCGATATGGCTGCAACAAAGGCAAATGCTATTTTGGGCTGCATTAATAGAAGTATAGCTTCCAAATCACGTGAGGTACTGGTTCCTCTCTATTCGGCCCTGGTTAGGCCTCATCTAGAGTATTGTGTCCAGTTCTGGGCTCCACAATTCAAGAAGGACGCAGACAAGCTGGAGCGTGTTCAGAAGAGGGCAACCAGGATGATCAGGGGTCTGGAAACAAAGCCCTATGAAGAGAGACTGAAAGAACTAGGCATGTTTAGCCTGGAGAAGAGAAGATTGAGGGGAGACATGATAGCACTCTTCAAATACTTAAAAGGTTGTCACACAAATGAGGACCAGGATCTCTTCTCGATCCTCCCAGAGTGCAGGACACGGAATAACGGGCTCAAGTTAAAGGAAGCCAGATTCCAGCTGGACATCAGGAAAAATGTCCTGACTGTTAGAGCAGTACGACAATGGAATCAGTTACCTAGGGAGGTTGTGGGCTCTCCCACACTAGAGGCCTTCAAGAGGCAGCTGGACAAGCATCTGTCAGGGATGCTTTAGGGTGGATTCCTGCATTGAGCAGGGGGTTGGACTTGATGGCCTTGTGGACCCCTTCCAACTCTGCTATTCTATGATTCTATGATTCTAGGAGGAAGACCAAGACCAAGACCAAGAGTCTCCAAGTCCAGGAAGTAGCATCAAACCTCTACTGGGACATAGGCCTCAGCAATGATGCCAACCTTTGGCTTAGGCCCTACTGTAGGGACAAAGCTATGTGCTAGTTGACTACATACAGAAATATTGAGGAGCAGATGTAATTTGAGAGATGGCAATCCAGAACTATATCATCTCAGTCTAAATGTGTCAAGCTTCCAGCTGACCCAAGTCCAGGAAAGACCTCTTCAGTTGAAGAGGATTTCGATCCATTAGACGCACTACTCCCACAAAAGACAAGGGGCAAATTGACGTCTCCTGTTGTAAGGATGCCTCACTTGAGATCCCAAAGAACCCCTTTGACCCCAGCCCTGTTGTGGTTCCTGACTCCTCCTAAGACTCACCAGAGCACGGGTAGTGATCGACCAGTTGGGATGCAGAGTCATCCTTGGAGCACCCACCTGGCTACCAGAAAGACCCCTTTGCACAGGGGCTGACTCAGGAGGAAGGGTTGCAGTCTTCCCCACTATGGCCGGATGTATTTCTATTTCAATTATAGTAATTATTTCTAAATTTGCATCTATGCATATATATTAGCATAAGTAATTATGCAAATCTGTATCCTCTTTTCGGATGTTGCCCGTGTCCTCTTTTTTGCGGATCCTAAGGGAAAGGCCAGTGAATGGGCAGAGGCAAGGACAAGGTGTATCCACTCAATGAGAGCTTCTGATGGAAGGGTCTTTCCAAACCTGGAACCACTTACCTGGACACCCCTTCCTGCTGCATTAACACCGTGATGTAAAGTTCAAATATGGATGCTACCCAGAGCTGTTAATCACAGAGCAAAGCAAAGCAGCCCCGGGCATTTCTACAGTTAAATGAGGGAAAGGTTGGGAAATGTTGTAACTTGTCTCTTAAGTTGATCTTTTTATTACTTTATAGCAGTAAAAGCTGTTTAAAACCATATTCACTCAGCCGCTTGTTATATTCCGTCATAAAGCAGGCAGCACTTAGAGCTAAAAGGTAGAGGGGTGCACTTATATATAGTCATTCATTTCATATGGCAGATTTTACATTCAAGAAAAAGCATACTTGAAAAGAGTCGTGTATTTGTGAATTGTTTTTTAAAATGTGCAATTTTACACTGCCCTCTTAGCAAGTCACTTTATGGCTTGGTAAAAGGCAGTGAAACACCTTACGTCTCACCAGAGACATCTTTATACAGTTCTCTCCTGGCCGATCAAGAATGAGGCCTTAAAACACATTGGGAATTTCCAGTAAAATTATTTTTAAAAAATCATTTCTTTCCATTTTCTACTGGCACATAAAAGTTGTCTTGAAAACTGGTGGTTCTCCAGAGAGGCAGTTATCTGTAGCCTACTTGGGGCCGGGGGCCATATTTTCATCAAATTGTGAAATAACTTTTTTTAAAATAGCATGAAATTAATTTTTGGTTTGTATTGTTCACCAGGAAAACCTGTGCTGATGTTGTACGTTGAGCTACAGTTAAACAGGACTTTAAGCAGTCTTCATTGGAAAAAATAGTTAACCAAGGACATGATCCTACACATGTTTTGTCAGAAAGAAGTTCTACAACTCCCAGCAGGCCCCAGTCAGCATGGCTAGCTGTGTTATGCTGGGAGTTATAGGGCATTTTTCGGTCTAGGCAATGACCTAGGAGCTCTCCAGACCCACGTGCATGAGTGATTCCCGTATTGTTGTCTGACCCTCTCCTCCATTTGTGTTCATCTGTACACCTGCATTGTCACACACCTGGGACAAGGGTGGTCACTTACGAATCACCAAAAAAGAGGAACAAAGAGGATATTTCCATAAAATTGGCACATATTTATATATAGATGCAAATTTAAAATTAATTGTGTTATACTTTAAATAGCAATACAGTACATCTCATGCTAGTATGGAAGACTGAGACCAGGGCCTTAGCTAGACCTAAGGATTATCCCAGGCAAATAAATGGAGGGGTCGTCCCTGCCTGCTCCAGGGATCCCCTGTGTGTCATTTGGATGCACAGGGATGATCCTGGGACAATCCTGGGATATAGGCCTGGTCTAGCTATGGCCCTAGTGACCTGTGTGCCTGCCTGCTCAGCCTGCTGCAAGCTGCTCATTGTTGATGGACAATCGTTTTTATGATTCTTTATCTTTAAACTGGATAATGTTTAAAGGACAGCCCTGCAAATAAAGGATGGCTTCAAATAGGTGACGGTCGTCTGGCAACCCTTTTATTATTATTATTTTATTATTATTTATTTATATAGCACCATCAATGTACATGGTGCTGTACAGATTACACAGTAAATAGCAAGACCCTGCCGCATAGGCTTACAATCTAATAAAGTTGTAGTAAACAATAAGGAGGGAAAGAGAATGCAAACAGGCACAGGGAAGTGTAAACAGGCACTGGGTAGGGTGAAGCTAAACAGTATAGAGTCAGAACAAACTCAATATTTAAAAGCTATAGGGAACAGAAAAGTTTTTAGCTGAGTTTTAAAAGCTGTGATTGAGTTTGTAGTTCTCAAGTGTTCTGGAAGAGCGTTCCAGGCGTAAGGGGCAGAAGAAGAAAAAGGATGAAGCCGAGTAAGGGAAGTAGAGGTCCTTGGGCAGGCAAGAAGCATGGCATCAGAGGAGTGGAGAGCACGAGCGGGGCAATAGTGTGAGATGAGAGAGGAGAGATAGGCAGGAGCTAGACCGTGAAAAGCTTTGAAGGTCAACAGGAGAAGTTTATATTGGATTCTGGAGTGAATTGGAAGCCAATGAAGAGATTTCAAAAGTGGAGTGACATGGTCAGAGCGGCGGGCCAAGAAGATGATCTTAGCGGCAGAGTGGTGGACAGAGACCAGCGGACTAATGTGAGAAGAAGGAAGGCCAGAGAGAAGAAGGTTGCAGTAGTCCAACCGAGAGATAACCAGTGCGTGAACGAGAGTCTTGGCAGAAGAGACAGACAAAAATGGTCGAATCCTGGCAATATTATACAGGAAGAAATGACAGGATTTAGCTACTGCCTCGATATGAGGAATAAAGGAGAGCGAGGAATCAAATATAAAGCCAAGACTATGAGCTTCCTTGACCGGAGTAAGTGTGACATCGTTGACAGTAAGAGAGAATGAGAGGTGAGGAGAAGGTTTAGGAGGAAAAACAAGCAGTTCAGTTTTTGCCATATTAAGTTTCAAACGACGATGAAGCAGCCAGGCTGAGATATCTGAAAGACATGCCGAGATACGATCGTGAACATCAGGAGAAAGTTCCGGAGATGAGAGATATAATTGTGTATCATCGGCATACAGGTGATATTGGAGGCCATGAGATTGAATAAGCTTACCCAAGGGCAGCATGTATAAAGAAAACAACAACAGGCCAAGCACCGAGCCTTGCGGAACCCCTACTGAAAGGGGAAAAGAGGAGGACGAGCTGCCGTTAGCCGACACGCTGAAAGAGCGACCCTCTAGATAGGAGGCGAACCAGTTATAGACAGAGCCACAGAGTCCAAGGTCATGGAGGGAATCTAAGAGAAGATCGTGATCAACCGTGTCAAAGGCTACAGTTAGATCAAGGAGAATAAGAACGGAATAATGGCCTTTAGACTTGGCAGTAAGAAGATCATTGGTGATCTTGGTAAGGGCTGTTTCAGTGGAATGCAAAGGACGGAATCCAGATTGAAAGGGATCCAGAGCAGAGTTACTAGAGAGAAAGTCAAGACAACGAGAGTAGGCCACACGTTCCAGGATCTTTGAGACAAGAGGCAACAGAGAGACAGGTCGGTAGTTAGACAGAGATAGTCGATCAAGAGTGGGTTTTTTGAGAATGGGAGAGACTGTAGCATGTTTAAAAGCAGAAGGAAATGAACCAGAGGACAGAGAAGAATTAATGATGTGAAGCAAGGACGGGAGGATAGCGGGGATAAGATTAATAAAGACGCGAGAGGGAATCGGATCACGGGAACAAGTGGAAGGCTTCGACGAGCGCAGTATTTTAGACAGTTCATCAGCTGAGACCGAAGGGACCCTTCAAATAGAGGACTATTCTCTTTTAAAGGAGGACGTATGGCCACACTAACACTGCCTTGTGGGGCAAATCACAGCCAGGTTGATGGAAGTTAGCATGCGATCATGGTCAGGATCAGAAACATGTTCCAGGATGGGGCTTTTTCTTCAAAATCAAAGTGGCCAGTTTAACCATGCTTTAAAAAGAAAAAGCCTTACTATCATTGCAATATCTGTGGCTTAAATAAATCTCAGGACAACCAAGGGTTCTTCTACATATAGAGAGCTTCAGCTGTTGGGCGGTATAGAAATGCAATAAATAAATAAATAAATAAATAAAAGGCAGGAGCCACACTGCTGCTTTATAGTGGTATTGAAGTGCACTGACAGCTGTTGGGGCCCATTGACACATACCATATTCTGCTTTCATACCCCTTTCATAGTGCTATATCCTGCTTGGAGTAGATGTGTCATGGACCCCAACAGTTGTCAGTGCACTTCAGTACCACTCTAAAGCAGTTGTGTAGATCCTGCAGTGCACTTCAATACCGCTATAAGGCAATGGTGTGTTTCCTGCCTTTTATATACCGCTTTTATACATTTATACCACGTTCATTGTGTAATATCCTGCTTGGTGTAGATGAGCCCCTGGTCTTCTATAAGAATCAGTATTTGTTAAGATAGCCAAATAACACAGAATGCCTCCACAAACACCCTTAGGCCAGAATGGCCAAGCGCCGACAGAACCCAGACTACTTTTACTTTCTCATTTTGCTAGATGGGCACATACTACCATTTTCTTAAAGGAACAATGGGATTTTTCTTCATCTGAAGGAGCTCACTATCAAAATGTGTAGTTTCACCCTAAATCTTTTAGTCATTAATCAGTGAAGGTCCATTTGAATCAGCGAGGGCAGCATTTACCCATGAAGTTAAGAATTAAGGATACTCTTGTTTATTTTTCAGAGGGTGTTCTGCTTCTGGTGTGTTTCTGTCATAGAAAATTAAAATACAAAAGGTGTGACTTCTCTCATGTTCTGCAGGGATAGGCAGAAGGTAGATCAGAGTCTACTGGTAGATCTCTGGTTTATTTGAAGTAGGGCTGTGCATGGGGACACACACCCCGATCCTCTTCGTGGCCTGATCCGCTTCGGGCTGATCTGCCCGTCCCATCCCCTGCTCTACGGAGCAGAGCAAAATCCGGCTCTGCTGCTGTCGCCGCATGGATGGCAGCGCCAGTGGCACCAGGTAAGCCAACCCCCTTACCTTTGTCCATCATCGCGGGCTTCAATTGAGGCCCCAGCTTGAAGCCGGAAGAGGCCTCAGCCTTCACTTCCGGCTTCAACTGGGGCCTCAATTGAAGCCCACAATGGATGGTGACGAAAGCAGGTAAGCCTCCCTCCTCCCTGCCCCCTTACCTGGCTCCGCCACCGCCGCCAGGTAGGCCAACCCCCCCCGCCCCCTTACCTGCGTCTGTCACGGTCCATCGCAGGCTTCAATTGAGGCCCTAGCTTGAAGCCGGAAGAGGCCTAGGCCTTCACTTCCGGCTTCAACCAGGGCCCCAACTGAAGCCAACAACGGACCACGACGGACACAGGTAAGCCTCCCTCCTCCCTGCCCCCTTACCAGGCTTCATCGCCGTCACCGCAGTGACTGTGGCGGCAGCGCCAGTGCCAGAGGAATCCCCCTCCCCCCACTTACCTGTGTCTGGAGCTTCAGATTGAGGCGATCCTCTTCGCCTCAATCCGCAGCCCCCCGACTTGCTTCTCCTCCGCCTTTTCCAGAGGCGAATCAGGCCGCCTCGTTATTGCTTCTCTGACCTGAAGAGAAGCAGAGCACAGCCCTAATTTGAAGTACCTCAGCAAGGATCTCTGAGTTCCAGTTATTTAACAATGGCAACAACAAATGATCCCTGCGCCCACTAAATTATATAGCTGAAAATAAAGATTGGGGTAACCAGGAATTGGGGGTTGTGTGGAAGGACTGTGAGCTCAGTTCAGTTATGATTTTCAAAACAAATTCCTGGACCCAGAATTCTTTAATTCTATGCCCCCCAGACAGCATCTGGGAGGTGGGACATAGGATAGTTTGTTTTCTTGGCTTTGAGGTTAGAGACAGGGCTCCAACCTCAGAGCCAGGAAATTGTGTTCCCCAACCCCTCCCTCTCCCCCTTGTAGCCAGCACAGAGAGAACTGCATCGGCTACCTCGCCACACTTGTAAAACACAGAGAGGTGTTTCTAGGGGAGGAGACCAGGGTGGCTGCAATACAATGTATCCAATGTCTGCCCCAGCCTCCTTCATCCCCCTCCAAGTCGCCACTGCTAGATGGGTGAAATCACCTGTCTAGCAGAAATGCAAGGCTGCTGGAGCATGGAGGTGAAGATTGCCTCTGCTGTCCTCCCACCATTCATTGGATATTCAGCTGCCCCTGAGTTCAGATTGTGCCTTAAATGTATGTCTTTTGCTCCTCGCTTTGGTTGGTGAATCTCAGGGTTCTACTCAAGTCTGGAATCTGCCCTCCCCTGCTGTACAGAGCCTAACTCAACAGAACATTAATTTAGGGTGAATAGTGACAGTTGTTCCATGAATGATTGCCATATGGCAGTCTGCTTAGTGGTGGGGGAGGGGCCAGAGCATTCTTTCTAATGGCCTGCCCAGATGTTGTAGGGTTAGGGAACAGAGTAAATTGCCTGGGGTCTCACTTTGATTCCTTAGCCAGAGAGACAGTGTGGTATAATGCTTGGAGTGCCAGAGTAGAAGCAGTGATGAAACTCATTGACTGACTTTGGCACAGTCACTACCTCTCAACTTAAAGTACCTCACAGGACTGCGGTGAGGTTAAAATGGATGGCAGAGAAAAGAGCCGTGGGTGCAGCCTAGGGTGACCATGTGAAAAAGAGGACAGGGCTCCTGCCCTCTTTTGTATCTGGTCACACTAGGCAGGGCTCATGCAGCTTTAACTGTTGTGATGAAGAGGGAAGTTTGCCAGGTGCTGCATGTATAGAAATGACACCTACTGAAATTCCCTTTTCTATGCAACTGTTAAAGGTACAGGAGCCCTGTCCTCCTTTGCATTTGGTCATCATAGTGCAGCCCAGAGGAAGGGAAGGATTAGAGGTGAGTTGCCATTGCTCTAATCCTTTAAAGTGGATTCCTGCATTGAGCAGGGGGTTGGACTCGATGGCCTTATAGGCCCCTTCCAACTCTACTATTCTATGATTCCTCAGAGGACATTTTTCTAAGAAATTTTGTGAGACTTTTCTCTTTAGTTCTCCCTACCCCACAGAAAAAGAAGGCCACATTGCAGAATTTTCTCTGAATATTCACCATCATTTGTTTGTGAAGGCTGCCATTTTGGCTTAACAACTTGTCCAAACAATGCTAGGTCTGCGGTATTGTGGGGGGTGCAAAATGGTGGCCAGGCTTCCAACACAGTCGTTGCTGCTGCCACGTGTAGAAGCAGCGACCCTGCCTCCTCCCTCAGCCCACCCCCCAAACTTAGGAAACTGCTAATGGTGAGCCCCAACCATGTGAAACTGTGGGGGAAATGTTCCCTCCCCTTGGAGAAATTCAGTGAAATGGTTTCTCCCCCCCCCCCAATTTCCCTGCCCTTAAATAGGGCAGAAAATTCAGAGAGGCAATTTGCATGCATAAATCACCTTGGGCTCCTAATAGGGTCAAAGGGAACTCATAAATGTATGTCTGTATGTATAAATAAATAAATCCCCATCATTTAATGTGGATTTTTCTCATGTTCTTGATCTGTAAGATAACAAACAGCCAGATGGAGCAGTAGTCTGATTTACTAAAGCCATGCTTATGTCAAAATAAACCAACTTGCAGCAAATCAAAATGAAATGGGGACAAAAATCGGCATATATACTCACTCAGTACACATACATTACACATGCAAACACTGGACTCTTTAAGCACGACTTGAGTCCATCAGCTGACATGAAGAGAAATATCTTTGGGGGGAAATGGTTGAGTTCATAACGATGGAGTCATAGAACTCTTTTTTCAAAAAATGACTCAAATTTTCCACTATGATAAAACCAGAAGCTAGCATTAATATAAGTTAGTTTTGACATCCATTGTTCAATGTCACTGGAAGTTCATATTATTTCTATATGGGAGAACAGTGGTTAATTCAGAGCTCGTGGGATTTAAAAAGAAAAACATATCATTTTTTTTCCCCCTCCTTATATCAATCTGTGGCTTGTGAAAATCTAGAGGGATGAATAAGCCATACAAACTGGCAAGTAGAATTAGCAGCAGTTAAAACAACTCTGTAGTCATAAACAGTAAACAAAACATAGTAACCAACTGAAACACAAGAGATTGTTGTATCATAGGAGTGTAAATTATTCGTTTAATAATTTCAAAGGCAGGGACCTGCGAGTGCAAAATCAGGCCAACAGTTCCCCCTGTGGCCGTTGTGCAGAACTGTAGTTCCAAACAGAGAAACAACTGGCCGGAAGGATGCCAAATAAATACTCCGAAATGTCTTTAAAGGGGTATGGAAGAGTATCCAATTAGCTTTCACGTGGTGCCTTCACCAGGATTTTGTTTTCCTTCATGACATAAGGAATATCCACTGCGTCTGCTCCAAATATTGACCAGGTTTTATTTTCAATGATAATCTAACAATTTTGGTAGGGTAGACATGTCTTACCCCAAACAATTAAGGCCGCAAATCCTATGGGTTGTGCCCTGGATACTTGTAAGCTCCCAAACTCAGGGACTTATGGGTATCCAATGGAGGGCAGCTGCAGCACGGAGGGGATCCTCCCGTCCGTGCTTTCTCCGCCCTGCTTTTTTAGCTAGACAGGAGGGGGGAGAGTGGATGACACTTAGGAAGCTGTCTAAACCGGATTCCGTAGTCTCCTCCCTGCCTCTGGGACAGTCCCCCTTTTCACCCTGAGTGCAGACAGGCAGCTGGTGCAGTTCACTCCGCACTGGCTGTGAGGGGGTGGGGAGGGTGGTCTCTGAGCTCAGAGCCAGAAAACTCGGGGGGGGGACCTATGTCTGCCCAGACGCTGTCTAGAGGACATAGGATTGCTCCCTAAGGGTGTAATCCTATGCCGGTTTAGAGCATCATCAGACGGGGTGGGGGATCGTCTTTCTCTACGGTTGCTGTGCCTCCTGCTGCTGTCTCACAATAGGGACAAACAGCTTCCTCTTTCTTCACATGGGGAAGAAAGAGGAAGGAAGCAACGGCCATATGGCCCATTCAGGGGGTGCTTTTATCACGCAGCTTTTCCTGAACACAGCAGGAAATGGCAACAAGTTTCATCACAACCAAAAGAATCGGATTTTCTCTGTCTTATTTTCTAATGGAAAAAAGCCCAGAAGGAGCAGGAGATGCGTGGGAGGTGGACCGTGACATCGAAAGTACGAAAAACCATGAATGGCCAGTAACGAGTGTGCGAAAAAACACTTGTCTGATGATGCTCTAAGGCAGAAAAAAAGTCTTATAACTTACAGCATTTCCCAGCCTGTCGTGCTGACCAGTGAGTGCTGGGAGTTGTAGGACTTTTTTCTGTCTAAAACTGCATAGGATTGCACCCTAAATTGGGCCAATATTTACCTTTTTAAAATCTTGTTTGCTGATATACTTTCCCCCGGCTGCTGCTTCTGCTTCCTTTCTGGATTAGGGGCATGAGTGAACCTGTCAAACAGCGAACAGGAACAGGATCACAACATTACGTAGCCAATTAGATGCACAGAGACAGTCCTGGTGAGAAACGCAGGTGTAGAAATGGCCTCTGTCTATTCTGGAAGCATTGCTCTCACTCTGAATAGGCTTGTTTGTCCTCAGCATATAGTTTGATTAGCAATGTAGTGTTCTGATATCTGTGTTATTCAGTATGTGATCCTTGATTGGTAGAGCTCACACTTAGGCCTAATCTACATCAAGCAGGATATTGCACTATAAAAGTGGTATGACAGTGGTATATAAAAGGCAGCAGCATATTTTTCATGGAATTTTCACAATCATGCAAATTGAACAGAGATCACAAATTACTGCAGAAAATGAGATGAGAAGAACAAGCTGATGTCCGAAGAATCTGGGCAAATGCAAACATCACTTGTTCACCTATCCCTAGGTTCATTACCATCCTATTTACAACTCTTGGGTTTGTTTGCTTCTTTGCAGTGTTATAAATGTTGAGTTTATTATTACTTTTTATATCTCATAAAAGTATCTCATAAATATACCCAGTTATGTTCTCAAAGCTGGTCAGCCATTTCTGAATTGAGCCAAGGAAAGTTTGTCCGCCACTATTTTTAACCTATAAAGCTTTGCTGTGTTGCAAATTCAATGTGAATGCACAGATGTCGAGTACAAACAAGAGTATGGACAAAATGATTTGCCCACATTTATCACTAAGTGAAGAGTCCTGGCGAAACGTGATGGAGCTTCAAGAGAGAGAGAAAACCTGATTTCATTGTTGTAGAGCCATAAACTCCTTGGGACCTCAGAGACCACCCTGATATTCTACTGTAAGAGATTTAAGTCAAGCAATAGCTCCCTTGTGACTGCACTATGCATGTGCCAAAAGGAGCAGCAAGGGTACATCTGGCCATGCAGATTCAGCAAAAGTCAACCCTGCACATTCCTATTAGGGCTGGCTTTTAATGGCCAAGTTTAAGCAGGTGTGGAGTAATTTTAATTTGTTTTAGTATATATTATTTTTCATCTTAATGGGTACCTTTATTCCATTGTTGCTTGAAGTGTTGTGACTTGCCCATAGCCAGATGATGGGGGGGGGGGGGTTTGCGCGCGCACGCGTATATAGATTCATATGTAAATGCTGTGTTGTTAGGGTTCTCCAACACTGTTGCAGCAACTCTCCTAAAGTCAAGCATCAAGATTGTGGGTTGAATCCAGAATCTACCTTCTGCTCGTGGAAGGTGCTTCTGCCTTAGTTTTGGGAATCCCCCCCCACTCCCCTACACATTCCATTCAACAGGGTCACCCAGTTCTCTGTGTAGCATTTTCAAGGGCCTGGAGAGGCTGCCGTGGGGAGGAGGGGCTGGGAAAGTCTATTTCTACCAGTCCAGCTGCACATTCCTAAATCTAGATCCTACCCTATAACTGTTGGAGAGAGTCCTATGTTGATGCTGCTTTCTAACATTATCTTGGCAACACTCAAGTCAAAAACCAAGATTATTAACTGTTGGAGGAAGTCCTTCTCATGCCTGTTGTGTTGTTGCCACATCCTTTTGGCTGCTCCTGGTAATGTAAGAACAGAGCAACCATGTAGCAAATTCCCCTGGGAAGAAGCTGGCCATCCCAAGGTCATGTTCCATCCTGTGGGGGGTAGCATAGTTCTTCCCATGTGATCCCCTATTTCCCATGTAATTTTGGAGCCAGAAAATAGGGTGACAATATTTTGGAAACCAAAAAGGAGGACAATATGGCTGCCCTCAGGAGGCATGGCCACCCCAACATGTCTGGCCCACAAGGGGGTGTGGCCTCAGTCAGCATCCATTAACAGCATCCATTATCATTATCAGCATTACCATCATCAGGAGCAGCAGCATCATTATCAATATTAGCATCAGCATCCATTATCATTATCCTCATCACCATCATTATCCTCATCACCATCATTATCAATATCAGCATCCATTATCATTATCAGCATCACCATCATTATCAGCGCAGCAGAAGGGATAGATAGGCCTTGGGGGGAGGCGGGGGCTGGGAGACGTCTCCCAGATGTCCAGTCCCCGTCCCCAGCACTGATCTAGCCTTCTGCTGCACTAGATCGGTGCTGGGGGAGGGCTGGAGGACCTGTTCCTGGAAGTCTGGGAACGGATCGTCCAGCCCTTTTCCCCAGTGAATTGGGGGCCAGTCCCGGTTGCCCTGGTGACCTACATTTCTCCAGAGGTCTCCGGGGTTTCCCGGTGCATCTGGTCACCCTACCAGAAAAGCCTCTCATGGAAGGAAGACCTCCTTCTGTCCATGGGAGGTTTTTGATCCAGCATAACTCTTGAGCTGGATAAATGGGCATCAAGAATTGATAGCCTGCACTCACTCCTGCTACAGAACCCTATCAATGCCACTTCACAGCAGCAATTCCGTGGTGTTTGGAGCAAAGCAGCATTGTCTCCCCAGGCCTAGCCACTTCAGTGCACCACCCTGTCTCACTCCAGCAGCCTCTGACATGCTTGCAATCTATTCCAAGACAGGGCAGGATTGAATGGGACTTCCCTGTTAGGTGCAAGCTCTTCCTTTTTTGCACTATGGATGATAGAGAGACAATAAATAGATGAAGAAACAATGAAAAGAGAAACAAATAATTCACTGATCACATAAGAATGCTTTACCAATCTTACGCGATAACATAGCCTCAGCTGTGTTTGTAAATGAAATGGACATTCCGCCCTACTTTGAAAAGAGTGCAACCCATCCTCTTTTGTTTACACAGAAAGGGAGGTGTCTTGACAGTATTGTGAGGAATTAATCCCTTGTTTACTGGATCACTCTTCCATGAATTATTCATTCCATGTAATTATGCATCTAAAGTTCATTTGAGTCTGTCTTGATGTTATAATAAGCACTAAAGTCCCCGAAAGAGCAGCATATAAGTTTAGTTTTTAATTCTTTATTTGCTGTATAGCCATTTTCTTTTCCCCACTCTAATGTGAGCACTGGCTATTTCACAGTTCAATTTTTTCTTCAAAAGAATCAAGAGGATTCTGAGTTGAATTGGACTCATAGAATCTCTTTTTCACTTCGAGGTCATTCTGAGCTTCAATATCTTGGTGGAACCTAATTTACCAGTGAACATAGGAAGATTTTTGCAATTTAAGTTCAAAAGCACATACTGTATTTGTTGGTTTACTCTCTTTGGACCAAGTTGTCTCAGGCTTTTCAGGAAAGCACGCTGACTTCCATCTATTGACTCGAAAGGTGCTCTGGGTTGCTTGTTTTCTGTATTGGAAACCTCTTCTCCAACCTAGGAAAGATTCAGAGTTCCAAAGGATTCACTGTCTACATTCACAGCTCTATCACCTTGGCTACCAGGAAGAGGGCTTTTTCTGCTGTGCCACCCTGGCCATGGAATGAGCTCCCTACAGAAGTTCGCCTGGAGCTTACGACGTATTCCTTTTGGTGACAGGTGAAGACCTTTTTATTTCCCTAGTATTTTAGCATCCTAGGCAGGATCTACACTACTGCTTTAAAATGGTTTATAACAGTAATGAGAACTGTTGGGGCCCAGGACACACTCCGTATACAGTTTTCAAACTGTTTTCAAAGGGCTCATCTACACCAAGCAGGAAATTCCACTATGAAAGTGGCATGAAAGCGGTAGGGTAACCATATGAAAAGGAGGACAGGGCTCCTGTATCTTTAAAAGTTGTATTGAAAAGGGAATTTCAGCAGGTGTCATTTGTATATATGGAGAACCTGGTGAAATTTCCTCTTCATCACAACAGTTAAAGCTGCAGGAGCTATACTTGAGTGACCAGATTTAAAAGAGGGCAGGCCACCTGCAGCTTTAACTGATGTGATGAAGAGGAAATTTCCCCAGGTTCCCCATATATAGAAATAACACCTGCTGAAATTCCCTTTTCAATACAACGGTTAAAGATACAGGAGCCCTGTCCTCCTTTTCATATGGTCACCCTAGAAAGCGGTATATAAAAGGCAGGAGCCACACTACTGCTTTATAGCAGTATTGAAGTGCTCTGACAACTGTTGATGCCCATGACACATACCATATACCACTTTCATACCACTTTCATAGTGTTATATCCTGCTTGGTGTAGATGTGTCAAAGGGCCCCAACAGTTGTTGGTGTACTTCAGTACCACTATAAAGCAGTAGTGTAGCTCCTCCCTTTTATATATTGCGTTCATACTGCTTTCATAGTGGAATATCCTGCTTGGTGTAGTTGAGCCCAAAGTGTCATATCCTGCTGGATGTGGGTCTGACCTTAGTCTCATAGCGCTGCTGTTTTAAATCCATATTTGAAATCTGTATTTTCTATCTATATCATCATCATCATCATCATCATCATCATCATCATCATCACTTTATTATGATCCATAGATACATCAAGGGCAAAACTCAGACATAAAACATAAGACAAATTAAGACTATTATCAGCTTTCATCTAATACACACAGAGCTCTAATCCTGGCTGCCTCTATAAGAAATTTAGCAACAGCCAAAGTCACTTTTGGGGACATCTTCCAGCAGGAACTTAGTATAGAATTTATCTAAACTTCTGGGCAGTTTACACAGCAGTGGGGTGATTATAGAACAACAAGGTATTTTATCTCTCTGCATTGCTGCTCTGATTTATTCTGGTTGTACTTTTGTATTGTGGTTTTAAGCTTCCATATCATATATTTTATGCTGTACCTTATGGTTTTAATTTTTGTGAAGTGCCCAGAGAGCTTCAGCTATTGGGCAGTATAGAAATAAAATAAAAAATAAATTGAAATAAAACCACAAATAAGTGAGTTTTCAAACTTATTTATTTATTTTAGTATGGAAGAGAATTAAGGCAATGCTCATATATTTTATGTGGGCATTGTTATGTGATGGTTGTTCCACTCATTTTATTTGTATGATTTCCCCCTCTCCCAAACCCATTATGAGATCTGTAAATGCATTTTCAAACAAAAGTTGTTTGTATATTAATACATCAAGGGCCCTGCTCCCCTTTCTTACCTTTCTTCATCTTTAAACTAGACTTGAATTAGACAGCCCTTCAAAGATAGGATGCCTTTAAGTAGAACACTGTCCTCTGAAGTAGGACACCATTTTGGAGTGTGGAGAAGAATGAGGACAACTGGGTCATGGGGTTCTAGCATCTTCTGGCTTCCTATCTCAAAAGCCTATAGGCTTCCTAAATAGCTTACTTCTTTGAAGTTGACTTATTTATTTTATTTATTTATTTATTAAATTTATATACCGCCCCATAGCTGAAGCTCTCTGGGTGGTTTACAAAAGTTAAAACAGTGAACATTAAAAAGTATACAAAATTTAAAACCATCAAAAAAATAAAAAAACAACAGTATCCATTTAAACAACAACCATTCTGGAGTCCATTAAAAAAAAAAAAACCTTAGCATATATTGTTAAATGCTGTTAAATGCCTGGGAGAAAAGTCTTGACCTGGCACCAAAAAGATGACAATGTTGGTGCCAGGCGAGCCTCATTGGGGAGATCATTCCATAATTGGTGGGCCTTAGATGTTGAACACAGTGTATGGGTAGGTTCATGTTGGGAGAGGCTTTCCTTCAGGTATTGTGGTCCCAAGCCGTGTAACGCTTTATAGGTTAAAACCAGCACCTTGAATTGGGCTTGGAAACATATAGGCAGCCAATGCAAGCAGGCCAGAATCAGTGTTATATATTCAAACCTTCTGGTTCCAGCTATCAATCTGGCCGCTGCATTTTGCACAAGCTGCAGCTTCTGAACCATCTTCAAAGGCTGCCCCAATGACTTATATCTCATTGTGTTATATCTTCAGCCAAGGGGAACTGATACCCCTATGCAGCAAATACGAATGATAAAGGTATACACAGGAGAGCTCTTGGTAACACTTTCCACAGGAGTAGAAATAGATGTATCAGCCTGTTTCCAGTCTGTATCAGTGTGTGTTCATTTTTATGTCTGCTCTGCCCCATTTCTGCAGCAACCTGCAATTAATAATAATAAAACGCCAAAATGTGCTTTATTTTTTAATTCAGTTTTTCCACAGAATACTTACTTTTGTATACATTTTAGTCTAAAATATGCATTGTGTCAAATTCCTGAAGGTTAGGAAAACAGTCCGCAAGTCTGCAGACTCCGTCCCTACGCTCCGCTGTGGAATCCGTGGGTCAGATTCATAAAAATCCAACCTCTTTGGTTCTGTTGCAGATTTTTCCAGCATCCTTACTCTCAGCCTAGCGTACTTCACAGGGGTGCTGTGGGGATAAAATAGAGTGGAGAATTATGTATACCTCCTTGGGCTCTTTGGAGAAAACATGGGATATAAATGTAACAAATAAATAAATAAAATTGGATGTTATTATTTAGCTAGATACTTTACAGAAAGGGTGCTTTAAAGCTTTTACAACCCAGTCGTACACATGATTACTGGATTATTATTGAGTTCAACAGGGTTTATGTCCTTGTAAGTATGCTTATTAGAATTGCCGCTCCAATAAATAAATAATATTGCATAGTGATCATTCAAAGCATGCAATAAAGCTAGACATGAGTAGAAACCCTGGAAAGAAATGGGGTTAACTACTTAGGTATTATGGGACGTGTTCTGGAGATTTGATTTGGAAGAAGTAATGTGTCAAAAAATGTGAACCAAAAGATAATCTTATCCACCAATTTTAAAGTGAGGAGGTGGGGGCAGGAGAGAGAGAATCAGTTCACATGATTAACTGTCATAAGCACAGTACATACCATTAGTCGTGCCAAAGCCCAACTTGAAAGGTTTTAAATGTTTCAAGCTGTGCAAGCATGCGTTTCTTCAGAAAGGCCGAACTGATTAACCTGATCACAGGCAAAAACCTTAGTTAAACAGAGGGAAGACAATTTTTGTAAATCGTTATGCTGTGATTATTAGCTATTGAAATAAATGGTTTTGAATGTTTATTAGCTTTAGAATTATGTTTGCCCTCTCATCCTTCCTTTGGCTGTTGGATAGCAAAGATGATCTGCGTAGCTGAGGGGATTTTGATTCTCTCCGGTCATTACACAGCTGTGATTCAAGCAACAGAGTCCAGGGGTGGAGAGAGAAAGGCTCCAACTTATCTGACATGATTTTAAAAAAAAGTTGTTAAAGGTATTTCAGACTCTGTATTAATATATCATCACACAGACAAACACACTCAGCTAGATTTGCAAAATATGCTTTTGAGTATATCACAGAGGTGGGCAACTTGTGCTCCTCTAAGGTGATGCGGCCTACAACTCCTATCAGTCTGAGCCAGCATAACCAGTGGTGATGGGTGATGGGATTTGTGGGCCAAATCATCAGGAGGGCCACAAACTGCCCACCCCTGGATCACATGCCTTTGAAAACCATGAGGCTATATCCTATTGTGTCAATCTTCCAGCGGAATGGTTATTGCTGATTTAATGGATCTCCACTCCCCCTGTGGGATGCACCATGCTGGGGTACCCTCCAAAGCAGATAGGGGTCAGGGGGATGTAGAGGGGAGGAGAGAAAGCGTAAAAGAACAGTAAAACAAAAAGAAATAAACCAGAATTAGAAAGGGGGAAACTGTTGATATATTACCGTTTTATTTCTATCATTAATTCTTATCAGAAGCCTGGGGTTGGGTCTAAATATGAGGGTGTGGGTGGAGCTTTTCAATATATAACAACTAAAATTAAGAACATAAGAAGAACCATGCTGGATCAGACGAAGTGTCCATCTAGTCCAGTACTCTGTTTACACAGTGGCCAACCAGCTGTCGACCAGGGACCCACAAGAAGGACATGGTGCAACAGCAGCCTCCCACCTATGTTCTCCAGCAACTGGTATATATAGGCTTACTGCCTCTGATACTGGAGGTTGCACTTAGCCATCAGGACTAGCAGCCATTGATAACCTTCGCCTCTGACATCACCACATCTTATGGTAGTGAATTCTGTAGTTTAATTATGCACTATGTGAAGAAGTACTTCCTTTTACCTGTCCTGAATCTCCAACCAATCAGCTTCATGGGATGACCCTGGGTTCTAGTATTGTGGGAAAGGGAGAAAACTGTCTCCCTGTCCACATTCTCCACACCATGCATAATTTTGTACACCTCTATCATGGCTCCCGTCAGCCTCCTTTTTTCCAAGCTGAACAATCCCAGCTATTGTAACCTTCTCTCATAGGGGAGATGATCCAGTTCCCTGACCATTTTAGTTGCCCTTTTCTGTACTTTTTACAGCTCTATGAAATCTTTTTTTAGGTGTGGTTACCAGAACTGTACACAGTATTCTTGTGGTCACACCATATATGTGTATAAAGGCAGTGTGATACTTGCAATTTTATTCTCAATCCCTTTTCTAATTGTGCCTAACATGGAGTTTGCCTTCTTTATAGCAGCCGCACACTCAGCTGTCCACCACAGTCCCAAGATCTGTTTCTTGATCGGTCACCACCAACTCAAATTCCTTTAGGTTATACTTGAAGTTGGGTTTTTTTGCTCCAACGTGCATCACTTTACACTTGCTTACATTGAACCTCATCTGGCATTTGGATGCCCAGTCTCCCAGTTTGGAGAGATCCTTTTAGAGCCCCTCACAATCCCTTTTTGTTTCAACCACCTTAAATAATTTGGTGTCGTCAGCAAATTTGGCCACTTCACTGCTCACTCCTAATTCTAGATCATTTATGGAGAAGTTGAAAAGAATTGGTCCCAATGCAGATCCCCGTGGGACCCCACTATTTATTTCTCTCCATTGGGAGAATTTACCATTTATTCTTACTTTCTGCTTTCTGTTCTTTAGCCAGTTGCTGATCCACAAGAGGACCTCTCCTCTTATTCCATGACTGCTAAGTTTGCTGAGGAGTCTTTGATGAGCCTTTTATCAGAAGCCTCTTGGAAGTCCAAGTAAGCAATGTCCATCACATCTCCCCTGTCTACATGTCTATTGACATTATCAAAGAACTCTAAAAGATTAGTGAGACAGGACTTACCTTTGCGAAGCCATGTTGATTCTTTTTCAGAAGGATTTGTCCTTTTATACGCTTACTAATTTTGTGTTTATTAATGATTTCAACCAATTTTCCTGGAACAGATGTTAAACTAACTGGCCTATAATTTCCTGGATCCCCCCTGGGTCCCTTTTAAAAATTAGTGTTACATTGGCCATCCTTGAGTCCTCTGGTACAGAAGCTGGGCTTAGGGTTAGAATAGCAATTTCATATTTGAGTTCTTTGAGAATTCTAGGATGGAAACCATCTGGACCTGGTGATTTATTTGTTTTTAATTTGTCAATAAGGTTGAGAACATCTTTTGTCACCACTATTTGCCTCAGTTCCTCAGACTCCTTCCTGAAAACATCAGTTCAGGCACAGGTATCTCTCTTATATCTTCTGCAGTGAACACTGATGCAAAGAATTCATTCAGCTTATCTGCAATCTCCCTGTCCTCCTTTAGTATTCTCTTAACACTATTGTCATCCAGCAGTCCAACTGCTTCTTTAGCTCCTTTCCTGCTTCTGATACATTTAAAGAATTCTTTATTGTTGGCCTTGATATTGTTAGTGTCAAGGGATTTATTATAAAAAGAGGGATTCCTTCAGAAAATGGAAATCTTGCACAAGTGAGGAAAATAAAAGGGAGCACAAGCTGGCACAAAGGCGATGCAAGCAGATAATAAGAGAGGCTAAAAAAAACCCAACAACACTTTAGCTGAAGTCTCTTAAAGTTGGAGCTACTTGAGTACACAAGGGGAATAGGGAGCTGGCAGTGTTCCCTTAATAAAGTCCATGATCATGTTGTCCTTATGCCTCCCTTTTCCCTGGACCTCAATGACCCATACCAGGGGCAGCACACGACAAATCAGAACTCTGATGCACAGTATATGAATTTTTGTTCTGACAGATGTTTGGGGTATTATGTAAGCCATTTAGATACATGAGATTATTTATTTAATTAATTAATTAATTTCTATACCCTCCAATAGCTGAAGCTCTCTGGGCACTTCACAAAAATTAAAAACCCAAAGTACAGCATAAAATATAAAATATAGAAGCTTAAAACCATGATATAAAAGTACAACCAGGATAAAACCTAGCAGCAATGCAGAGATTTAAACAACAGATTTAAAACAGTAGAGTGAAAAGACTAAAATATTTAGAAAATAAAAAAGTCCAATGTAGATGCGAAGCAAACCTCTCTAGGGAGCTCAAAGCCGGGGTGCCACAGCAGAAAAGCCCCTCTTTCTGGGAGCCCCCTGCCTCACTTCTTTTGGTAGATGCTCATGGAGAACGACCCCTGAAGATGATCTTAGGGTCTGGGCAAGTACATATGGGAGGAGGCGATACTTCAGATAACCTGGCCTCAAACTACTTAGGGCTTTGAATGTTAATACCTAAGCTGATAAAACGTGCTCCATGCCACCAAATCCACATTGTACCACAATGTGTGTGTAGATAAATTCTCAAGCCTAATAGCTGACTAAGTTGAAATGAAAAAGACGAAATTATTTCTTTAAAATGGAAAGATGGCAGATGACAGAAAATGCAGCTGCCTGTTTCCACCTAGATTCACTACTTATGTTGTCTCCTACTGTACATGTGGCTTTTGTTTTGAATTCTTACAAAAGCATAAGTCTTGAATATTATTTATTCTATTGCTCTCCAAACAGCACTGAAATTGTGTAAAAAGATTAGTTCTTTGCTCAGTTGCTGAGTAACTTATGTTTTGGTTGCAACTGTATAAACAATGTCAGCATGCTTATAAGTGAGGGCAAATCAATTAAAACCAAATGTAGACAGAATGGCCAGATGACTCCCTTGTGTCGTGTGCCCAGTAACCGGCAAAAGAAAGAATGCTTTCAAATTGCCCTGAAATCAAATTCACAACTCTTAATACTAAAATACATAAATCTACAGATATACGCATGAGGACAGGGGTACTGTTTATTTATGATTTTAATCAGAATAATGTTTACTGCCTCAATAAAGCCATGGGATTCATACAGCCCGTACTTAACTGGCAATGGGCTACCCTCCTTTCAACCTTCATTTCCTGGCTGTTCTAAGTGGGCATTACACTTCACATGCAGAATCCAGGATGCTTTGTGAAGCATTCTATCATTTAATCGTTCCTTGCACCGTAAATTGTAGCTCTTCCTTGTTTAATGCTCCCATCTCCTCTTGCCCCACCTCTTCCATCACAGCTTTGGCTTTGAATGTGGGTGTGAGCGTGAAAGGAATAATAGGGGTCGTGCCATTGGCACTCAAACGCGTTGCCTCTCCCCGATCGGCTGCCAATCTTGGTGCATCCTCCCACTCCCCTTCCCACTGATAATATTCCTCCCATTGCTACATGCTTTCCAGATGTTTACTTACCATGCTACCGAGTCATACTGTTTCAAATAACTTCTCTGAGCAGATGTTCTGAGGCAACCTACAGTGATGGCAGTTGGTTTTTCTCATACACACACTGTATATTGCCTTGTGGTGTTATTGCTCTCTAATGACGAAGAAACATATTAGACCTGTTTCTTTTTTAAAAGGAGAGGAACACACAGATGTCTAGATGGGGCAATATCCTGGGGACCATCCCGGGATCGTCCCTGTGCGTCCACAGATGATCCCTCCCTTTTCCCAGGATATCACCCTACCCTTTAATCCCAACTTTTCCCATGGTCCTGGGATGATCCTGAGACCACGGGACATATGGCCGGGCATCTCGTTTTCATCCGGCTCCTCATGAGTAACTGTGAGATGGGAACTGGGCATGGAGTTCCTCATGAGCTCCATACCCATCAGGAGTGGGAGTGGGGTCTTTTTAAAAAATAAAAAAACTGACCTTTTTCATTGGAGCGCTCCTGCGCTTTTTTTCGATTAAAAAAAACACACAAAATGGCAGGTGCGATGTCGTCTTCCACCTGGGACGTTGCGCACTCATGTAGACTGAGGGGGAGGATCTCACGATCATCATCCCCCTCCACCTCCAGCTAGCCATGCCCTTAATGTTGTTTCAATACCTGCTTATGATGCTGCAAGAAATGCATCAGGAGTCCAGAGAGCCACAGGGACTGGTGGGGTGGCTGCTCAGCTAGGCCCTGCCTCTTTGGTGGTAGGAGATGAGAGAGAGTGAGGAGAGGAGGCCAAGAGAACAGGGAGATGGGAGGGAGAGGTGGGTTGAAATAGCTGTGCCCAGATGGCCCCTTAAAATTGAAATTGTGGGCAGAGTAATTGGAGAGTGGGGTGACCATTACACCGAATTTCTCCAGAGGAAGGAGGGATTCTCAGTTTCTTGGATGTGGAGCTCACTATTAGCAGTGGTTGTGCAGCACAGCTTTCTATTTTCCTCAGGTTTTTTGGTTTTGTGCCACCACTGCTAGTGGCAACAACAGCAAATGTGTTGGCAGCTTGGTCACCATTTTACATCCTTCACCATGCCCCATCCCTAGTTAATTCAAGAGCATTATGGGGGTGGGAGGACAAAACTGGGTGGTGATCAAGAGGGCTAAGTGTGCTTTTTCTTCCTATTCTACATTTCTATCTTGCTTCCCAGCCTTTCAGGCTTCTTGCATGTTCTGGCTTGAAAAAGTCCTATGGGAGGAATCACCTCATGATGCCTTCCTCAGTACCTTAATGGTAGTGTAGAAAGCCAAAGACGTGATTGTACACCCTCTCATGAAACCTCTTACTGTATTTCAGACAGTTCTAGGCCATGGAACAAGTCCTCACCCAAGGATCTGAAGATGCAGCTAGGTTCATATGAAAGGATCATATATACAACAAGAGTAGTTCAGAGTGTAAGGACTTTAAAAAAAATCTTTAAAATGATCTATTGAATGTATCATACTCAAAGATGCCTCAGAACAAGGTATGCAGTAGCTCACGGGTAAATGTTGAAGTGCAGGTGCACATCAGGACAGTCTCCATAGCCATGTCCCCTAAGAAGAGTCCAAAAATCCAGTCAGAGTCGTTAGGCAATTTATTTATTTATTTATTTATTATTGCATTTATATCCCACCTTTTTTCTTCCAAAGAACCCAAGGTGGCATACATAATCTTCCTCCTCTCCATTTTATCTTCACAACAACAACCCTGTGAGGTAGGTTGGGCTGAGAGTCTGTGACTGGCCCAAAGTCACCCAGTGGGTTTCCATGGCTGAGTGGGGACTAGAACCCAGATTTCCCGGCTCCCAGTCCAACACTCTAGCCACTACACCACACTGGCTCTTGATATCAACAAACCCATTCTAGCAGTTTTCATCTTCACCCAGAGCAGGACTTTTGTAATCTAACAGGTGTGAATAATCCATTCAAGACTAAACCACCTCAGAATTAAGGATGTCAAGGGAACCCAATTGGATTCAGGGATCCAGAGGACTCCCCCGCATGCACCCCACCTCTAGACCTAGCTCACTGAGCAATAGGACTTTGCTGGTCCCCTCTTCGAGTTGCCCCACGGCTTGCTGCCCACCCAGTAGCCACCCGCGCCCTGGTCCAGATCTGCCATGGTGCGCAATGATAGCAGCTCCAGAAATTGCTTATTTCCAAAGTTGCATAAATAGGGCCTTTACAGCTGCAGCCCACCCTTGCTCGCAACACCGTGCTTGTCAGGCTGCGAAGAAGCTCACACGGCCCCAGGAGCAGGGACAAGCGGGGGCTTGGCAGTCCCCCGATGGAGCTGGACGCGGATGAGTGTGACCATCCCTACCCAAAATGCTTCACACAGAAGAGGGTACAATATATTGTTGCTGGAAAAAAAACATTTTGGATATGGTCTTTGCACTAATTCAATAAACTCTTTTCATTCATCCATACTGTGTAGATTGCAGATAAGCTCAGCAGGAACAGGGAATTCTGAGGGGGGGGGAGCATGGTAGATTATGTCAGTGCCCCTACTAATTTATTTTTTTAAGTTCCAATGCTGCAGCCCTGTGAGTCCTGGAAAATTTTGTAAATTAAGGTGTTTCTATTTCAACAGAAGGAGTGTAGAACTATTGCCTGATTACAATCCTCTAAGTGCAGAACGTTACATAAAGGAGTAAGCAAAATAAAGTAGACTTTGAGCTAATGTGGGAAGTTCTTTTGATTGTATTTCTAGTATTATTATATTTATTTATTATATGTATTTGTATCCTGCCTTTTGCCCAATGCTGGGCATTACAGAATTTAAAACATATACATTTAAAACCAATGAACAGAAATATATAAAAGTTAAACATATATTAAATACGTTCCAAGATTTAAAATAGTAACTGTGGGAAAGGTACTAAAAGAAAGTGGGACAAATTTAAGAAACTCTTGGAGAACTCTTGGAGAACATGCAACTGAAACCCTTCCCAGATCAATCTAAACAAGGAAAACTGCAACATAGGCCGTTGTGGTTAGAAGTAAGGAATGAGATGTGAAGAGTTTTACAAGCATTAAACTGAAAGCTTTAAAAAAAAGTGTGTGCACGCACACATGTACAAATCTGGTACAGAGGGCTCAGAGATTCTATGTAAAAATAAGCAGACATTAAGTGGAAGGATCAAATTAAAGGAACAAACAGGATTAGCAAATGCTGAGCTGCAAAAATATTTCAGTGCAACAATGAGCGCTCTATAATAGGCATACATGTTGAACAGAAGGCAAAATAGAATCATGGTCTCCTGTAAACATGAGAAAATAAGAAACAGAGGAAGAGGAAAATGAAGAATATTCATGTACCTCTTAATCCTTCCCATATGCCCTGTATACAGAATGACAATGCTTGTATTTTGCTTGAGTCAATCTGGAATGAAAACTATACCTGGGACCAGGTTCCACACACATTAACACAATTGTCTACAATCCTTCCTTCATTTATACATATACATCGCAGTATGGAAAATGTGTTGTTCTACCATCCATTAACCTCTTGACTTATAAATAGTATAGGCTAATTGAAGAAAGCAAAGAGGTTATTCATCTGCATCAAGTGATCATCACTGTACAACTTTAGTTGTTCCTGAATGTCTTGAGACACAAAATGCTGACATAAAGTACAGTGGTCTTACACTGTCCGTTAACTGGAGCAAGGAGCTGTTAACCTAGAAATGGTCCAGGAGAAGGCTATCAATGGTTACTAGCCCTGATGACTATGTGCAACCTCCAGTATCCAAGCCAGTATCCTGTATGCACTAGTTGCTGGGGAACATGGGTGGGAGGGTGCTGTTGCGTCATGTCCTGTTTTGTTGGTCCCTGGGAGCAAGGTGGTTGGTCATTGTTTGAACAGAGTGCTGGACTAGAGTGATCCTTGGTCTGATCCAGCATGGCTCTTCTTATGTTCTTATGAGGAGGCCGAGGGATATATAAAATATATTCCGGGCATGGAATATTGAGGGTGGGGTGGAGGGAGTGGGAAAATTATTATTTTTTAAATAAAACTCACCGTTTTGCGCACCAGTGCTCCGTTTCCTTTAAAAACAAAAAAAATGGTGGCCGTGATGTCACGCACCGCGTGTAAACCAGGGCGACGATCTCGCGATCATAAAATTGTGAGATCGTCGCCCTACTAACCCTCTCATCTAGTTGAGCCCTAAACTAATCCAGCCACATGTTTTTCCTATTAAAAGATTGCAGCAGCAAAGATTTCACATTTCCCAGAGGCATTCTACGCTTTTATGTAGGGTGGCCACTTATGCATCCCCGAAATGAGGAAATGCATCACTAAAAAGAGGCCACCAATTTGTATGACAGTTGAATCTGCTAATTTATATGTATAGGTGCACACGCAGAAATAATTGCTATAATTTAAACAGAAATACATAGAGGGGAAGACCGTGACTTGTGTGCCTGCTTAAATTGATGTCGTGTTGCTAAATCTTGATGGGCAACACTTCCAATGTTGTTATCTTTAAATTGGACTTGGAGTGGACAATCCTTCAAAAAGAGAATGCCATCAAGAGAGGACTGTCCCCTGACAGCCCTTCAAATGGAGGCCACCTGGCCACCCTACCTTTATAAGAAAAGACTTTTCTTCTTTCCAGTGTAATCAATTGGAGGAACCAATGTTCCTCTCATGGAGATGGACAAATCGGAGCCAATATATCCCAGGCCACAGAACGTCTCCCTTATGTGGAGTTTCTTCTTCTGTTGGCTGGCCTGAATGACATATTCTCTTTGCCCTCTGCAGGTGATGACATGGAAGTGGCAGGGTTACACATGTCCCTGTGGAGCAGCACTTCCACAGGTAACAAAACCAGTGTAATGTGGGGTAGGACTGGAAGTTGTGCTTTCACCAACAGTCAGTTGTTTAAAATCTCAAGTTCTTTCTGCCTCGTATATGAAGATATTTGTGAATTTCATTATGTTTTTGTAAAAACAACAACACTGGTTGAACGGAATCTTTGCCCATCTGTACCATGAATGGAATCCTCACCCATCCATGCTGTGAACTGAATCCTCACCCATCTATACTGTGAACGGAATCCTCACCCATCTGTACTGTGAATGGAATCCTCAACTATCCGTACTGTGAACGGAATCCTCATCCATCCAAACTGTGAACAGAATCTTCACCCATCCATACTGTGAATGGAATCCTCACCCACTGTGAACGGAATCCTCACCATCCATACTGTGAATGGAATCCTCACCCATCTGTACTGTGAACAGAATCCTCACCCATCCAAACTATGAACGGAATCCTCACCCATCTGTACTGTGAACGGAATCCTTACCCATCCATACTGTGAATGGAATCCTTACCCATTCAAACTGTGAACAGAATCCTCACCCATCGATACTGTGAACGGAATCCTCACCCATCCATACTGTGAACGGAATCCTCACCCATCCATACTGTGAATGGAATCCTCACCCATCTGTACTGTGAACGGAATCCTCATCCATCCATACTGTGAATGGAATCCTCACCCATCCAAACTGTGAGTGGAATCCTCACCCATCCATACTGTGAACGGAATCCTCACCCATCAAAACTGTGAACAGAATCCTCACCCATCCATACTGTGAATGGAATCCTCACCCATCCATACTGTGAACGGAATCCTTACCCATCCGTACTGTGAACGGAATCCTCACCCATCCGTACTGTGAATGGAATCCTCACCCATCCATACTGTGAACGGAATCCTCACCCATCTGTACTGTGAACGGAATCCTCACCCATCCGTACTGTGAACAGAATCCTCACCCATCCATACTGTGAATGGAATCCTCACCCATCCATACTGTGAACGGAATCCTTACCCATCTGTACTGTGAATGGAATTCTCACCCATCCGTACTGTGAACGGAATCCTCACCCATCCATACTGTGAATGGAATCCTCACCCATCCATACTGTGAACGGAATCCTCACCCATCAAAACTGTGAACAGAATCCTCACCCATCCATACTGTGAATGGAATCCTCACCCATCCATACTGTGAATGGAATCCTCACCCATCCATACTGTAAACGGAATCCTCACCCATCCATACTGTGAACGGAATCCTCACCCATCTGTACTGAGAACGGAATCCTCACCCATCCATCCCATATTGTCCCTAACTGCCAAGCAGATGTTAAAGATGTGAATCCTGTCAGAAAGAAAGCGGCAGCAACACAAATTCAGAACTAACATGTATAGACAGGGATTCAATTCCAGATTTTTAAGAGCAAGGCACTCAAACCCCCCTGCCTTGGTGAATCTATGTTTTGCTTTCTCCCACAATGGTTTTTTTTTCAAAATCAAATTCTTTCCATCCTTATCGAGGAATCTGAGAATCCTGGTACATTTTTATAACCAAAACAGTTTTATATAACCAAACCAAATTCTCAAAGTGAGGCAGGTGGCTACCAGGAGGAGGTACTTTTCTGCTGTGGCAGCCCAGCTGTGGAATGAGCTCCCCAGAGAAGTTCTACCTGCATTATAGTCTTTCTGACAACAGGTGAAGACTTTTTTTTATTTTCCTAGTATTTTAACATTTTACCATCTTAGCCATTTAACTTGCTGTTTTAAATCGGTATTTTAAATCTCTGCATTGCTGCTCGGTTTTATTCTGGTTGTAATTTTAAATTGTGGTTTATGTTGTATTTTGAACTGCTCAGAGAGCTTTGGGTATAGAAATGCAGTACATAAATAAAATAATAAATAATTTCTCACCCATCCCCCAACTGAGACAATGAGTGGGAAGGAAGTAGGGAGGTAAGAGACATGCTTAAGGACAGTACATCAGATATGGAACTGGTTCATTGGTTTGAGTGTTCCTTGAAGACGCCTGCACACCATGACTTTTTAATGGATATCTCATCATAAGAATTATTGCAGAAGTGGGGGAAATGTTCTGATATTGGGGAATTACTTGTTAATGGATGTGTTGCCATATAATCCTCACCCTGCCTGTTTCACAAGATCGCCAGTAAAAGTCAGTGGACCTTATTCCCGAATAACTGGATTAAAATGTGGCCTTTGAGAGACTTTGGTTTGATTTATGAACGTTACGACAGGCTTTTGCTAACTAGAGTTAATAAAAATAGTATCTGGTTGTTGTTTTTTATAAAGACTTCTTGAGGAATTTTCCTGGGTCCATTAAGTTAATAAAAGTGTGAGAACCTTGTCAAAGCCAGATTTTCTGTGGTCACTCATAGGAGAATGGATGCTTGTTCCTGGAACAAAAGGATGGAATGTGAGAAGTCTCCAGACAAGCCATTTAAACGTATTCTATGAATTTTCTCGGCTAGGGTGCTTTGTTTATATTCCCATTCTAAAATACTGTAACTCACAGGAAATCACACACAGAGAACCCATCCACCACCACCCCACACACACACACAGCGGCCCCAGTCCAACTCTAACCGGGCAACTAGTTGTGCATAACAACTCATGGCTCTAGGGGATTGTCTGTTATATGATGCAGCCACCGATTTGCAGCAAATAAGACGAAAATGAGCAGTAGAGAAATCTGGGATTTACCCTGGCTTTTTCTTCAGAGCAAGGTCACCACGACCCTTCCACCATCTGACCTCGCTCCAACATGGAGCCGGGGACAGAATGGGGCAGATGGCAACAGCTGATTGGTCACTGGAAGCTGAAGAGGGTGGGGGAGTGGGCGTTACCCGGATGACCGCCTGAAAACCCTGTGCTCTCTCCAGCAATCTGGATAACACACCGCCACACCGCACCTGCGAAACCGTGGGGTTTAGCGGCAGAGCGGGACTAAAGCGGTGCCGTGAAGGCAGACTCTAAATCTTACCCAAGAGATGGTCCCTTCTCAACTTAAGCTGCAGGAATGGAGGCAGTCAGAATTGACTGACCCCAGTTTCTCCTTGTAGTACTGCAAACTTGAAGGATGCAATTCTATGTGTGTTTAGACAGAAAAGAGTCCTACAACTCCCAGCATTCTCCAGCCAGCAAGCAAGGCATTCTTCCCTAACCTGGGACCCTCCAGGTATTTTTTATTACAACTCCCATCATCCCCAACCATTGTCCATGCAGACTGGGGCTGATGGGTGTTGCAGTACAAAACTTCTGGAAGGCACCAGGTTGGGGAAGGTTTCTCTAAGGATAC
Organism: Elgaria multicarinata webbii; assembly: GCF_023053635.1. Classification (NCBI taxonomy): domain Eukaryota; kingdom Metazoa; phylum Chordata; class Lepidosauria; order Squamata; family Anguidae; genus Elgaria; species Elgaria multicarinata. The sequence goes on from NC_086174.1 coordinate 35,966,927, forward strand.
AATCGTACCACCTGTGCACTATTATGTGTACTTATTGGAAGTTAGTGACATTGAGATCAGAGGGATTTGCTCCCAAGTGGGCACAGGACTGCAGCCTAAATCACCTAATTGTGAGTACGATGGATTCATTTGCATGGCACTTTATTAATGAACTTGCAAACGGACCCAGCTTTGCACGGGTTGGAATAGTTCTTAGTTTGATACAGCAAAACCCTCAAGCAAATTAACAAAGCTGTCAGAGATGGGCACATTGTGCCTATCCTGTCCATGTGAACCTATACTCGCTGGCACCCCTAGGCATGGCCCCTGACATGCTGCACCCTACAACTCAACCCTTCATGGGCCAAATTGGGCCCCAGCATGGGCCGGAGGTTGCCCTTCCCTGGTATAGCATCACTATAAATGCACTATACAATAAATGCTGCCTTGGGTCTTCTGTATATAGGTAGGCTATAAATTGAATAAATAATAATACAGATCATATAAATAGACCACATAAATAATCTTTCTTTATAGTGTGTGTGAGGTATAATTTTCTCGACTGAGGCTGCTTCCAAATGGATGTCTCTTAGTGCTAATAATCATTACTCTTCTGCTGTAAGCTACAAACAGAATTGCAATTGACTTCCCATGCAATATTCACCAGTGGACATGGCAGAAGTATTGTGAGTTGGCAAAGAGAAGGCCCAATTCACCTAAGCAGCTATTCTATACTCAGCTGACATTCACTATCACCTTTGAGGTGGTTGGCACTGTATCAATTTGCCGGTTTAATTTTTAATTGATCTTTTAAATATCTTCAAGTATTATGAAAACACCACTTAAAAGGAAAAAGTATTATAATGCCCTGATGGCTATGTGCTACCTCCAGTATCTGAGGCAGTAAGCCTGTGTGCACCAGCTGCTGGGGAGCATGGGTGGGAGGGTTCTGTTGCACTCATGTCCTACATGTGGGTTTCCCATGGGCAGCAGGTTGGCCACTGTCTGAACAGAGTGCTGGACTAGACAGACCCTTGGTCTGATCCAGCCTGGCTCTTCTTATGTTCTTACGCTATATAATGAAATATATATATTTTAATCCTATATCAACTTTGCTGTGTGGTTTTATCCTGGTTGCGCTTTTTATACTGTATTTCGTAATTGTGTTTTAAACTGTTGGGTGTTTTACTGTGGTTTTAATTTTTGTGAACCGCCCAGAGAGCTTCGGCTATTGGGCGGTATAAAAATGTAATAAATAAATAAATAAATAAATAATGACTTTTTTTAATGATTTTCAAAAAACCTGCCCCATTGACCACATTGCTAAAATGGCAGTGATTGGACAGGATTTGTTTTTTCCATCAGTCTATCTTGATTATTACATTTTCAAAAACTATATATGGGTTTAAAGTGGAAATGACTAGGCAATGAAATAACTAGTCTTTGTATCAACCCAAATCCCGCTCCTAGTAGATTTTACATCAGGGGTGAAGGACCTTAGTCCCGGGGACCAGATCCAACCCCGTGTTTGCCCAGAAGGCCACACGCCCTTTTCGTAACCCCATCTCCTTTTTCCCAGCCATTAGTTGTTTTGAGATCTCCCATCTTTTGTTCATTTCCCCCTCCATTTTGAAAGGTTGACACGTCCCTCCTAATTGGCAGTCGGGGTTTTAAACTAAAAAATGCTGGGACATGTTTTGTTTTTGTTTTTTGCTATTTTAGCCCCGCCCTTTCTGCCTTTGGCTTCACCCACCACTGCAATGCAGCACTCAAGAGCTTCTCTAAACTGGAATTTGGCCCTTGGGCTGAAAGTGGTTCAACAACCCTGATTTAGTTTCTTCGTGCAATTGGGAACCTAGGACAAGCAGGGGTCCCACTTGCACGGTGGAGCCCTTTTCACATACACATCCATGCATGTAAGCCCACCTATCCATTCCTGGTTGTGGGCAAGTCATCTCCTCTCAACTTAAACTACCTCTCAGGGATGTTGTAAGCATAAAATGGGACAGCCCTGGCGTATAGCACTCTGAGTTTTCCAACCGAGGGATATAAAAGTAATTAAACTCACCATCGAAAAGTTCATGTGAAGTATTTCTCTATGTAAAGTACGTCACTCCTGGTGTTGGCTAGGAACGTGATGCTTCAGCTAACATGTTTTATTTCCCTCTTTTCTTTTCAACCATCTTTTTTTAACTCTACGTAAGCTGTCCCACACATCATTTTTACCTTCCAAAAAATGCCACATTTGCAGTATTCCCGGCACTGTGCAGACAGACGCTGTCACACAAAATAAGCATATTGCACGGGAAATGCGAACAAGATACCCGTTCACCCATACGAAATGCCGTCAATTGGGGCCAATGTAAACTTGTCAGAATTATGCCTCTGTAGTTCATGCTAGGGGAGTGGTGCTTTGCAGCTGGGGAGCTGAGCTAATAAGTGATGAAAAATGAAGGGTGGAGGGTGGGTCGGGGGGGGGACTGCTATTATGGCAGAACATAAAACTGTGAAGGAAAATACATCCCCACCCCCACTTTGGACAAATAAATGGCAAAATGTGGAAGCCATAAACATGAGACCACAGCAGTATAAAATGGGAGGGGGATATGCTGGACAATTGCTTACTTCACATGCGCTTTCTGAACCAATCCACATATGTAGGGAATTAAAATGCCTCCTACAAACTGCAGTAGTGATCCCAAAGTGAGCAGTGGCCTTCGTGCAGGAGGCTCTGTTAGTTGCCAAGGAAGGTGTTAGCAAAACTAAGAAAATCAAGGTAGAAAACAGGAGGAAGATGTATGGATAGGATCTGGGGACATGGCATGTGAAAACACCCGTGCAGCACAGGATCCATCCAAGATGTATCATTGCCCGATTCAAAGGCAAGATGGTATCCATCCCGCTCCACGGCTCTCACCGTTACACGTAGAGAAACCTAAAGTGCAGGTTGTTGGCTCCGATGTCTGTGGGGTGGTAAATTCACTCCGGGTTTCAATTAGAACTCTGAAGGAGCTATCCAAGGTCCTTTTCACATTGGATAGCTCCTTTGGAGTTCTGACTGAAACCTGGAGTGGATTCACCACCCCACAGACACTGGAGCCAACAGTGTCCAGTGCAACCAATGAGTCTGAGATCTGGCAATTGGCAACACTGTCAAGAAGGCACAGTGGTGCAGCTGGGGTTGGACCTTGGGGCTAAGGTCAGGGCCCTGTAGCCCTGGGGATTAACCGCCCAGAAAGCAGCAGGTGATGGCCAGCGCATCAGGACAGCAGAAGCAAAATCCATTTTACTCCTGTAGTCCTGATGGTGCTATGACTTAAGTGAGCTTAAAATGCAAAACTGTGCGTGTTCAGAGTATTTCTGAACTGCTGGCTGGGTAATGCTGGGAATTGTAGGACATTTTTTCTGTCTAAACTTGCATAGGATTGTGCCCTTAATCAGAAGTAAGCCCCAATGAATTCAGTGCAGGGATAGTGCCAGCTGTTGTACCACCCAGGTGCCCTTCCTTTGGGGGGTGGGAGGCTTGCCAGAGTACAGAGTGTTGGGCAGTGAGGTGGACAGGGACCAGTGATGGCATCTGTAGCATCTGTGCTTCTCTTTAAATGCCAGCCTGTAAAAACATGGTTTAAAAAACTAAAAAAGACCAGTGCCAGGTGCCGGGAACCCTTTGGAGTCCATAGGCGATAGCATTTGCCCCACCTTGCTGGTAAGGACACCAGGCCTGGTTCAATAAGATGTACTCTCTAGTCAGTGTGCTTAGGACTACCGCCTTAGTTTGAGCTATTCTTTTTGGAAGGTAGCAAACGTTTGAGTAGACCCTTAAAAACATAAGGAGAGACCCGCTGGTTCCAACCAAAAGCCTGCCCGGTCCAGTATTCTGTTTCCAGTGTCCAGCCAGAGGCCCATGGGAAGCCTGCAAGCAGGACATGAGTGTCATAGTATCACTCCTAGAGATCATCTTATATATGGCTAAATCCCACAGATTTTGAGGTGGTGGGAGGGTGGCTGGGTGGCGGCTTCTCCCTCTTCGTTCTTACTGCCTGTTATTCATAGTAAGATTGTTTTCACCGTTGCATAACTGTTCAAAAACGCTCCCACAAAATGCAGGCCCAGAGTTGCCCTGGGAACCGGAGAGCAGAAGGGAGACTTCTGTTTGACGGATGAGGACAGAGTAAACAGGGCACTGGGAGGTTGCACTATCTGTGTCCCAGGAAGAACATCCTGACAATGGGGAGACCAATGTAGAGAATGGGAACTTCTATCCAGCAGAGAACGGGAACTTGCAGGCAGCTGGCTTACCCCTGCCATAAAAATATATTTGGCTCCATCCATAGGCTAGGGGAAAGAGGGCTTTTGGGTTTGCATGAGAGCTGTCTATTACTGCACCTGGTGGGCCACTGTGGGAACAGAACGCTGGACAAGGTCGGCTTTTGGTCTGATCTAGCAGAGCTGTTCTTATGCACGTTGGTGTAGTGGGCCCAGGGCTCAGAGGGATGCAGCAGCGGCATATATTTTTTTAGTAGCAGGGATGCTAACACGTCATCTGCCAGCCCCCCCTCCTCACAGAGGCCCCTGCTCACGCTGACCTTAGTTGCTAACCTCACAGTAGCTGGGGGCCGGGAGAAGGATGAATTTTCCCAACACAAGATATTGCTCCCGATTGTAATGCAAACGAATTTGGGGCGTCCTGGCTGGGTGCTGCAGTCCAACGCCTCCGGAGCGCACCCGTTTGGGAGAAGGCTGTCGGGAGGCATCTTCTTGACCAGAACTGAAGCGCTTCCCCCTCTTGCTTTCCTTGGCCTCCGAGGGTGCCATCCCCCGCAGACCGAAGCGCCTTCAAACCCACAGCTTTGCGCGGCTTGTACTCCGCCTCGCGGCCTCCTTCTATCTGCTCCCGCCCGGTCGTAGAGCAACGCGCGCAGACCGCGCCTGCGCTCCCATCGGTGCGGCTGCGCTGTGGGTTGCGGCCGCCTCTTTTGCTTTTCCCCCGGAGGAAGCAGCCGGCATGGCGGCGGCGGGCCAAGCGGCGCTGCAGAGGAGCAGGGTGGCGGCCCCGGCAGGGAGACACACGGCGTCTGTCCTCTTTCTCCACGGCTCAGGTGGATGCTTCCAACCCCACACCCGTCTGCCGGGGGCTCCAGCGCGCCAACCTGGGCTGGCTTGTCCGGGAGAGAAAGGGCTGCGAGTCAGTGGAGGCTGGTGGCTCCGACTTTTTTGCTATTTGGCAAAAAAGTTAGTTAGTTGTGTAACTAACGGCTGTGAATTCACTCTGTCAAAGCCAGCGGGCAACTCTGAAGGAGCTATCCAAGATGCTGAACCTGTTTGTGGGTGGGTTTCAGCAACTTGGATAGCAACTTTGGAGTTCTGGCTGGTTCTGACTGAACCACAGAATGGATTCGCAATGAAATCGGAGCCAGCAGCCTCCACTGCCGCTAACAGTGACATTTCCCCGAACAAGAGTTATCCACAAAAGGGGAGACTTCCTGGGCGTGGGGGGATTGTTCTTCATGCAGGGAGTTGATAGAAGAAGAAGGAGGAGGAGGAGGAGGAGGAGGTAGTAGTAGTATCGTAGTAGTAGTAGTTCTGGCTTCAGCCTGCCTCATAATTCCAAATAACTTTATAATCCTAGATGTCCTAATCCCAGGTGTATTGCTGGTCACACTCACTGGTTACTCATTGCTGAATCAAATACAATTCATTGCACGTCATTGTGTTTGACTACAATTCCCCTGTGGGGGCTGTAGTCAAACATATCAGGAAGGCACCAGGTTGGGGAAGGCTAGCTTAGCCCCTTATGGTTAAATTGTGCCCTTTTAAAGCTGTCGAACCAATTTAATTGGTTTGTACCCATTTAAAAACTTTGTTCAGTGGTGCAGCTTGGTCATTTTAGACCCTGGACATAATGATCTTATGGGGGTGGGGTTTAGACTGCCACATGTATTTGTTATTTCATTTCCCCTGCTTTTTTTTTCTCTTGAAAGGAACCCAAGGTGTCTTATATGGTCCTTCTCCTATCTATTTTACCCTCACAACACCCATGTAAGGTAGTTAGTCTGAGAATCAAAGACTGGCCCAAAGTCACCTGATGAACTTCATGGCCAATGGGACTTGAAATTGGATCTCCAGAGCCCCAGTCCAACACTAACCTCTAGACTACAGTACACTGGTTCTCTACTGTGTGGTTTCAGTTGTGAAATACACAACTAACATTTCTCTGCTCCCCACACAGCTGCCATTTCATGCATTACAGCTAATATTCCTGATATGTTATCGTTGCCTGTTGCTGATTAAAGAACAACAATACTCTGATCACGAACAGTATTGCTTTTTAAATTCACTTAAATCATAGTATCATAATGACTACAGGAATAAAATGGAATTTGCTTTTGCTACGTTCATCACCTGTCACTCTCTACATGGTCATTTGAGGGCCCTTTGTGCTACTGGCCTTACAATGGTCCAACCCCAGCTACACCACTGACTGGTTTTAGGCCTGAGCCTTAACAAAGATTAAGTCCTACCATTGTGTATTGTCTATAGGAGGACCAGATGCAAAAAAAAGTTTGTTTTTAAAAAAAGGACAGACAGATAGGCTCTCTCTGCCTTTAATAGTTTGTTTAAAGAATGGAATTTTATCGGTGGAAGGTTTGTTCATCCACCTATGACAAGCAGCAGGGATAATGACTTTTCTAAACACTCCCCTCATATCTGGGCCAGTTCACACAAATGAGCCCTGTTCACTTTGTCTTATATATTCCTCCACCCGATAGATGGGTGTATTGGGGGGGGGGGGAGCATAAATGTGAGCCTCCTATCTGTGAAGGGAACTCTGCAGTCATTTCCACATTTGCAGCTGACCTTTTACAAGCTTCCAGGATCATGGGAATGGCTGTACTGTGTAGACAGTGGTAACTCACATTAAGCATTTCTGCACATGATATTGTACTAGAGTATATTGAAATAAGCTCTGCTTGTGTAAACCTGCAATGTTTTGTGGCTGGAAAAATCTGACTCTCTTCAACTAGCCCTTTATTAGTGCTGAGCAATATACAGCTGTTTGAATGTCATAAGCACCTATCGGATAGTGCCTGAGGCTTCACTGGTGATAATTTATGCAGTTGATGTATCTGTGCACCACCATCCATGTGCCAATTTTGAAAATTTTTAAATTTTGAGAACTTATTCAATTAGTTTGTCAGAGGCTAGACATTTATTTATTCAAGTCCTCATCATACAGCAACTTGTGATGGGTTGCTAATTGCAGAATCTGGGAAATACTCCCATATACATCTGTAACCTTAGAAAATCATTCGGGACTACCAGACACATTTGTATGAATGGAATGCAATCTTTTTTACCTAATTACTGGATTGTATCTAATATTAATACTAGTTAGAGGATTGTTTAGCTTTGAAAAAAGGAGGCTAAGGAGAGATATGATAGAGGTGTACAAAATTATGCATGGTATGGAGAATGTGGAAAGGAAGACCTTTTTCTCTCTCTCTCAAAATAGTAGAACCCGGGGTTATCCCATGAAGCTTATTGGTGGGAGATCCAGAACAAATAAAAGGAAGTACTTCTTCACACAGCGCATAGTTAAATTATGGAACTCACTACCACAAGATGTAGCGATGGCCACCAATTTGGATGGCTTTAAAAGGGGGTTGGATAAATTCCTGGAGGCAAAGGCTATCAATGGCTACTAGCCCTGATGGTTGTGTGCTATCTCCAGCATTCGAGGCAGTAAGCCTATGTGTACCAGATGCTAGGGAACATGGGTGGGAGGGTGCTGTTGCACCATGTCCTGCTTGTTCATCCCTGGCCGATGGCTGGTTGGCCACTGTGTGAACAGAGTGCTGGACTAGATGGACCCTTGGTCTGATCCACATGGCACTTCTTCTGTAGAGTAGATCCAGTACTAATTTAAGTTCCATTTATTTCAATAGGTCTACTCTAAGTATAGACAAATAATATATCCTGCAGGAGAGGGGAAAAGTCAGGATTCTGCTAGTGGTTTGAGTACTATGCAGCCTTTCATTTTTGATACGTTTTCATTTGAAGTATAAGGGTATTTTTATATCTTATTTATTTATTTATTTATTACTTTTTATACCGCCCAATAGCCGAAGTTCTCTGGGTGGTTCACAAAAATTTACTAGTTCTGGAAGTTAGGTTTTAATGGAAGATCAGAGGGGGTTCCTTAATGTGGACTGGTATGTTGTTTTGCCTTAGTGTCCACTGCCTAAATGATGATAGTGATGATGAGAGGCAATACCAAAGAGCAGTAGCACATTAGGCCCAGTTTCCATGGACTTTTAGTTGTAGCATGGACAGGTATATGTTCACAGCCTTCGGGTACTTTAATGCCTATCCCATTTTAATTACCTTAGGGCTAGCTTGTTTATCTGACCACAGGCATGCTGAGATTGTTATTTCTCGGCAGGTGCTATTCTCGTACAGCTATTTAATTTGTGGTTTTTGACTAGGTGAGCTAGATCAAAGCCAGTTTTTATGTGGTTTTAAATAACTTTTTTTTCTTTTATGTGTGAAACTCATTGGAGTTATTGGACTGTAAGGTTGTTTAAAATGGTTTTACCACCCTACTGTAAACTCGTGTTTACAAGGGATCATTTTTCATGAAATGGCTATAGTTGCCAGTTCCTGATCCAGAGACAACAGCTGCTGCTGCTGCTGAGCTCCAGGAGTGCGAGACCTTATTTCAAAGGTTCCCAATGGGGCACCTCCAGGCACCATAGCATCCATGGGTATCTCCAATGGCTCCTGTGATGCGTGCAGGCACTGATTTTTTTTCTTCCCCATTTTTTAAATATATATGCATGGATTTTTATGAAATGGATACACCTTTCTAGCAATTATACATGGCTTCAACAAAAGTGGACCAAATATCCAAATACGTAAGTATCCATTTGGAGGTGGCACCAATATGCCACTCGTTCAAATGTTGAAAGTGTTATAAAGAATAGTGTAACTCCCCCTGGCTGTGCTCTGAGAACACCAACAGAGATAAACTCACACAGATTCTAAGATCCCAGAGGCTGAATAGGTCCAAGCCCTTCCAACTAAATCTTAGCTAAAATCTATAAGACCCTGCAACTATCCCTGACACATAGATATGAAAGTTAGACACCAAAGCTGTGATCCACTGATTAGGCATGTTGTGGTGGAGCCTACAGCAGTATCTCAAATTCCCAAATGTGCCCATGGGTCCAAAAGATGGGAGACCCTTGCCATATTCACAAAGTGTGGTGGCTACAGGCCATTGTCTCTCCCAGTGCCCTGGGTGCTACAGCAAGTGAGGAGAGAGGGCAAGAGAATGTATGGCCACAGAATCTCGGCAGGATCTGGCCAACCGAATCATGATTGCTCTCACCAGCTTATATCAACTAAGGAGTATGTCACCCTTTACTATAAAGGGGGAAAAAGAATCATCAATGTTTTGTATGCTTATTTGGAAGCAAGTCTCACTTGGTCCGGTGGGCTTTACTGTGTTTTAGGATGGCAGCCTAACTTGCATAAAGCCCTAAACAACTTGGGACCGGGATACCTGAGAGAGCGCCTTCTCCCTTACCAACCTGCCCGGTCACTGAGGTCATCCGAGGGCCTGCTCCTGGTGGTTCCACCTAGACCCATCCTCCGATTGGAATCCACCAGGGGAAGAGCCTTCAGCGTGGTGGCGCCCCTCCTGTGGAATTCCCTGCCTCTGGAGGTCAGGCAGGCGCCAACCTTGTACTCCTTTCGGCGCCTCCTGAAAACATCTTTATTCCAAGAAGCCTTTCTTTAACATGCAGCCTTGGATTTCTGTTTTTGCTTCTTTTTAAATTTTGTTTTAACTGTTTTATTCTGTTTTTATTTTCATTTTACCTTGTACACCGCTCCGAAATTTTTCAATGGGGAGCGGTATATAAATATTCTAAATAAATAATAAATAAAGGATAATAATTAGTGGATAGGCAAGCCTGATAGGAGGACCTCATACTATATGCTAGGGGATCTGCATTTGGAAGTTTTCGTCTATGTGCTTTGAGGCTTGGCCTGCCTCACACATAAGAAATGGAAGAAAAAGATTTATTTATTTATTTATTTATTTATTTATTTATTACATTTATTTACTTATTTCTTACCTGCCTCTCCCTTTGGATTGAGGTGGGGAACAACATTAATACAACAATACAATATAAAGCAAACACATAAAACTAATTAAAAGAGCATATAAAACCAAAACAATATTTAAATAATAATTGGGGCATCTTAAAATTCTTAGGTTTAGAATTCATCTGGGTAGGCCTGCCAGAAAAGACTAGTCTTTATAGCTAGTCTTTAACACTGAGTTTTTAACACTCAGAAGGAGTGTTAAGTTGACAAATCTCCTCCGGCAGGCCATTATACTGTTGGACCATTTGTCCATCTAGGTCAGCATTGTCTTCACCAGCATTTCCCAACCTGTTACCCTCCAGATGCTTTAAACTACAACTCCCAGCATTCCTGACCATTAGCCTTTCTGGCTGGACCTGAAGGGCATCAGGTTGGGGAAGGATGGTCTACACTGATTGAGTTTCAGACTGGAGTCTTTCTCACCTCTACCTGGACAGAACCGGAATTGAACCTGGGTCCTTTTGCATACAAATTGTGTCCTCTACCAGGTTGCTGTGGGCCAGCCTTTCTCCTTTCACATCTGTTCTTAAATGGCAGATTGTAAAATGAGAAGTTTCAAGTATCTGAGCAATTTTTAGGCTTTCTAACTTACTCTTTTTTGTTTATGTTCTTTTCCAATGTACTCAATGTGGTTAGTAAAGTTATTTATAGAAGAGGAGCATTGGTTTTACAAGTTTATGGAATTAGTTGCATGACTTTTAGATCATTTAACAAAATGGTAGACCATAATCATTTTGTGCTTAACGGAGAGATATTAAGTGCTACTTGGTTGTCCTGAAATCTGCTAAATCCTGCTTGGTTGAGCTTGTATTTCCAGATGTTGCTCAGTTTCTGTCTGTCTTGGACATGTAATTTATCTAGGCCTAGTGTTTGGCATTGCATAGATATCTAATGCAGATGGTATCTTTCTGTATTATTCAGGTGATACCGGCCAAGGAGTAAAAGACTGGATCAAGCAAGTTTTGAATCAGGATTTGTCTTTCCAACATATAAAAGTCATTTATCCAACAGCTCCTACCAGGTACACTTCAAAGCATTTCCATGATTGTATTAAATTACTCTTTTTTAAAAAATTGTTTATTAAGAGTGCTGAGGAAAATGGGCGGGTGGACTCGTGTCCTGCTTGGCTTGTGGGTTCCTCGTCAACAGCTGGTTGGCCACTATGTGTACAGGATGCTGGACTAGCTGGACCCTTGGTCTGATCCAGCATGGCTCTTCATACGTTCTTATGTTAAGATTATAACTAGTTGTCACAAGGATTTGATTCCTTGTAAATGGTTAGGAAATCAGCAGGAATCAGCTTCCTTCTGATTCTCCTCTCTGTTCCTCACTAGAAGAAGGAGCATAAGAAATATTAACCCTGGAGACAAGAACAAACCAGACAAGTCTAGAGGAGAATGCAGTACAGGCAGCAGAGCTGGATATGCATCTAATGAAGTTGCATTCTAAGCTGAATTTGTGGAAGTGCTTTTCTCCAGCTGTATATTGATATCCGCAGTCACCCTTGGTGAGATGGCAAGTTCTATGGACGGCTTAACTCAGTGTTTTGTTTTGTTTTTCAAATGGCTTGTTCAGAAGACACTTTAAACCCTTGTTGGTTAAAGCTTTTGGTTAAGCAGCTGGGTTTAGGGTGTCTTGTGCAATGCGTTTTGCTAAACCCTGCTGACTCACTAATTCTAGTCGGACCATGTGCAGCAGGGTTAGCGGCTCTAACCATGGCTTAAAAGTGTTGTGTGCGACAGCACAGCTTGTGGTTAGTGCTAACCCCAGAGAACCACAGTTTCACAGTAACCACAGTCCCTGAGTGTCGTCTGAATAGGCCCACTGCGGGATAGTAAAGCTTTCCATAATATTTTAATCCAGTTGCTGACTTTGAATTCCCTGTTGTTCAAGGGCCACGTTTCTCGAATCTATGCTTATAAAATGTCACAAGTCAAGTCTAATGGACACTGGGCTGCACTTGGATAAGTTGCATGGGCTCGCATGTGGCCATTTTGTTCCTCCCTTCATGCAAGTGAGGAAACAAGCCAGGAAGCTGCAGTTAACGCACTTCGTAGTTTCCTTCTTGCATCTGGGATAGCTAATGGCTTCCAAATAAGCCAGGATAGGAAACCATGGTTTAAAGTGGTCTTAATATGCTGGCTTGTTTGGAAGTTGTGAAGCATAATTTCCCAGTTCAGATGTAACGGGAAGCTGTGATATAGACCATAGCTAGACCTAAGGTTTATCCCTGGATCGTCCAGGGGTCAAACCCGTTCATCTAGGTGACACACAGGGGATGCAGTGCTCAGGCAGGGGCGAACCCTGGATGATCCCAGGATAAACCTTAGGTCTAGCTGTGGCCTAACTGTGTCTTCCTGGCTTGTTTCCTGCTTGTGCAAAGGGAGGCGCAGAGCAGCTGCTTGTTGGTTCATGAAGCTTGTTGCTAGCTGAGAGATGGAACATGGCCTGGGTTTTCTAGGAATGATGCCACATTTAGAATGACTGGAGTCATTGGACTTGTGCTTGTGGATAAAGGCCACAAGTGCATCACACAAGGGATAACAGACATTGGCAGGAAGGAAGAATATACTAATAAGGTTTAAAAAAATGTAAAAAGTGTTGCCCTTGTCACTGGTTTAGTTTAAATATGGATCCCACCTGAAAAGTTTGGTGATGACTGATTTAAGTTATGACTAGGTGAGCTAATATAATATAAAACACAGTGTTTTCTAGTGAGTGTTACACTGTAGAGAGGTTATAGGTTTTAAAGCCCTTTCAAAATTTAAAATATTTGAAGAGTTAAATGTTGGCAGTAAAGTTTGGGGCTGGGGGGGAGGGGTCGCATTCATTTCTTGTTCTTGACAGCAAACTGACTGTGCATAATTCAATCCAAGACAGCAATAGGCCTTCTGCAAGTTATTCCCTCTCTACCCCCCAAATCCCTTTTAAAAATTGTTGTGGGCAAATTTTAAAAAACCTGCTTTGCATTTGACTTTGTCAACTGGGCAGTAAATCACAGAATGCTACAGAGCATCCACCTTCCTGAGAAGCACCATGAACTAACACAGTGAAATAGAGCAGACGTAAGCTAATTATTTACAATTGGAAGTATCTGGCGAAATGTAGAAAGAACAGACATTTGCAGAGAATCCTTTAATTTGGATCTACACCTGGAAGATCTGATACCACAGCCTGGTAATGGTCAAATCCTTTTTTTTTTTGGACTCGTTCTTCATTTGTTAAATAGGTGGATAAACAGGGCTCTGGAATCTGAAGAAATGAGCTCTTGCCTACGAAAAGCAATAAATGTATTAGTCTTCAGGGGTGGTAATGAGAATGAATGAAATAAGGATTGTAAGACATTTGGCACATCATTACAAGTGCCATGTATGGCAGTGATTAGTACAATTATAATTATGTTAGGACTTGAAAGTATAAAGTAGTTTTGTTCACGTACCAATGGATATTATTTATGCACATGCACTTACGTGCACACCAGTTCAAGACAAATGCTCAGATCCTATGTTTGTTTTTAAATTGCCTGTTTTGTTAAGGTCTTTAGCATCAGCTCTTTAGCAAATTGGACTTTAACAGTGTCTCAACTTGCATAGGATTGCACCCGTAGTAAGGTGTCAGAGAAGGCCCATCTAAGCGGACGATGGACAGCAGAAACAGCAATGCAGCTTCCATGGCAGTCTGTGCTATGTTCATTTGCTCTCAAAAGCCTCAGGTCTGATCTGCAGCCCAATTAATCTGAATTTCTGAAATTATCCTGATTCAGGATCCCTGCTGCCAACCAGGGCAACCATCCAGTCCTGAAATTTGCCGCCCCACCAAATCAATGTGCAGCGGAGAACATACCAACTTTAGCACAAGTGTCAATTTATGCTAGGAAATCTATTTGGCGTCGTGACATCCTGTGTGAAAAGTGGGCAGAGCCCTATAAAAAACAATCTGGCCCTGGGATACTTTCAACAGCAACCAAGGACGGCTTGGTGGCGTTTGGCTGGAAACATCCTCAGTCAACCATGGTTGGATGGACATTTGTTAGGATTGGTCCTGGTATAGGATATATTTTCTCAGGGCTGGAAGTTGATATACACTGGTGATTTCTAAATTCTGTGTCAGGCATAAAAGCATGTTGGGAGAAGGGCTGAAGACTAAGCCGTGATGTTGGCTGCATTCTAGGTCTGTTGGAGCATAGTTTCCCCTTCCTTTTCTCCATATATGGTCAATGACATCATCCAAAGGGAGGGAGTAAGGGCACACCAGGATTCTCTGATACAGTTTGTGCTGCAAGCTGACAGGTATGATGGAATCCCAGAGGCAGTGCCATGGCCAAGGAAGTATATTATTATTATTATTATTATTATTATTATTATTATTATTATTCAGGGTGGATAAAAATCAATGATTTAAAAAACCCCAGATATTTTTTATTTAAATCGGATTTTTTTTAATAAAATGCTTTTTGAGGAGAAATCTGTCTAAAGATAGTTTTCTATTTAAGATACATTATAGTCCAAAGGTTATTCATCATGAAATAAGGATTAGTTTTTAAATAAAATAAAATAAATAAAATATTTTGTGAACTGCCCAGGGAGCTTTGGCTGTTGAGCGGTATAAAAATGCAATAAATAAATAAATAATAAAAAATAGTTCTTAATTATGTAGCATGAGGCTGTATATTCATGCAATGTTTACAATTTTTGGTAAATGAATTCCATTAATCCATTCACAATGTCATGCTCTTCCAGAGGTTTCTGTAAGATTATTGGGCATTTTTTCTATCTAGAAGATATTATCACAGATGCTTGGTTTTACAGTTCTCAAAACTGAATTTGTGTCTGCATAAATCACAATCCCATTGTTCCTTTGCAAACCTTTGTACACAGAATCAACCCCTTACCTCTTAATTGCTAAGTTTCAAAAAAAATCAATGAATAGATTGTTGGGAGTGGAATAGATCTGAACAAGAAGCTAAGATTAAAACTAATCTGAAAGTTGTTATTCTAAAAATGAAACCCTCATCTGGTTGTAAATATTAAGATTATACCAGCAAGAATGAGTCTTAGGTAACTCTGTTAAATAAAATATAGTGAGGAAGAGTGCACTTTTTTTGGGTGGGGGGAGTCATATGATTAAATCGAGTCTTTCTGAGTAGTAATTTAAATCGTGATTTAAATCATGATTTAAATCAAATCCACCTTGTTATTATTATATTTATTTATATCCCGCCTTTTGCCCAATGCTGGGCCTCAAGGTGGCATTACAAAATTTAAAACATATACATTAAAAACCTATAGAGATATACAAAAGTTAAAAGTGTATTAAACATATTCCAATATTAAAACATTTAAAATGACAATTTTAAAAGTACTAGGCACAGATGGCGGTCCAGATCATTCACCAGAGACCTGCCAGAACAAAAAAGTCTTTGCCTGTATCCTGCCCCTGAGTGACTGGAGAAATTGGAAGGTTGAAATGCAGGAGGGTGTGATTAGGTGAGCAGTTCATCAGCTGTAATGATGATGCCTCTTCATTGTTTTTGGGATCTGATCAATATGATGCACCTTTTTCTCAGTGTGAGAATAAACTAAACTTCCCAATTTTAATACAGAAAAAAGAGCTGTGCCCTAAATAGTTAAAGTTTAAGAAAAGCTGATCTACGTGATCTCTTGGGTCTCGCCGAACTCTGGTTCTTGCTGTCTCTTTTGCTTGCTACATTCTGTTTTCACTTCGCCTGTGCAAAACGTTTTATTTGCAGCAATTTGCTGACTTGTTAGGGCTATAGCAATTTTGCATGATGATGCAATAGCTTGACTGGTGGATCATCATTGCAGCCACTTTTAAATTCACCTGTAGTGGATCTTTCTGGATCAGTAACCAATAGCTCAGTTTTAGAGTATGTACTTTATGTCAAAAAGGCCCTAGCATCTCCAGTTAAAACAGGATCAGGTAGCTAACATAGCTAGTGATGCAAAATCTCTGCTGCCAGTCAGAATAGAAAGTCCTGGGCCAGCTGGGCCACGATCTGATCCAGCAGTGATTTGCTTCCTATGTTAGGGTGACCATATTTTGGAAACCAAAAAGGAGGACAACATGGTCACCCCCAAGGGGACGTGTCCAGTACCAAGGGGGCGTGCCCACCCGAACATAGCCTTGGTCACATGTCTGATTTTACAGCACACATTTAAGACAAATCTGTTCTACATAACATCTTAATGTTAAAATCACTGAAGTAAAGAACAAGTGAGAGATTCAATGTATCTGAAATTAACTTCACTCACTCCTACTTTTGTAGGTTTTGCTGTACTTTGAAGCTTTTGCTATACTCTGTGTGTTACATTCTCCCCTTCCCTCAAATATCTTTTCTGACTGTATCTTCACTCATTGCAAGCTGCTGTTGTTGTTAACAGGGTTTGCTACTGCCCCCAGATCTGTTTCAAATTTGGTATGGCTAAAGCTCTACCTAAAAGCTTTCATGGTGCCAACTTTCAGCTCTTTATCTTTAAAAATGATGATTTTAAAAATAATAATTTTAAAACCTCAATTTTTAAAAAAATCCTAAAAAATCAATGGATGAACAGATCTGTTTCAAATTTGGTGTGGCTAAAGCTCTACTCAGATCCTATCATGGTACAAAGTTTCATCTCTTTAACGTTAAAAATGACGATTTTAAAAATAATAATTTTAAAATCTCAATTTTTAAAAAAATTCTAAAAAATCAATGGATGAACGGATCTGTTTCAAATTAGTTATGACTAAAGCCCTTCCTAAGAGCTACCATTGTGCCAAGATTCATGTCTTTATCTTAAAAAATGACGGAGTTATAAGCATTTTTGTTAATTCCCATTAGAGCTGCTCTTTGGGGGGGGGGAAATATCCGTATTTCCCCTCCCCCTCCCGGATTTGCCATCAAAAACCCGGACAAATCCGGGCAAATTCGGTCATATGGTCACCCTATGCTATGTTTCTTTTAGTCCCAGTGCAGATGTAACATTTTTCAACTCTTAACCATGATTAAGGAATTGAAGCACATAGGAGCCAAGGTCACTTTTGGTCTAAATATTGGTAGTTTGGGGTGTATTGTGGCTAGTGATTAGCTTGTGATAATACCGTATTTTATCGATTCTAAGACACCATCGATTGTAAGACGCACACTAATTTCAGTACCACCAACAGAAAAAAAAGCTTTGATTCTAAGAATAATAATCGCACCTGCGATTCTAAGACGCACCCCATTTTTAGAGATGTTTATATGGGAGGAAAAGTGTGTCTTAGAATTGAAGAAATACGGTAATAAAATGATTGCATTTAATGTTGTCATTGGGCCCAAAAGACCTCAAGGGGGCAATGTGTTAACTAGTGCTCATTGTTTACATGCAAGCAAGAAGTAACTTTGAGGAGTGTATTTTTCAAAGGCAGAGTTCTAGAAAGTTCAGTTAATAATACATTTGCAAAGATTAGATATCCTTACATTCGGTAAGGAATTGGGTAGGAATCATGGTTTGTATTTGAATGAGCCACTGAATTACATACAATGTAGAAATAACAACTGAATCAACTTACTGTGGTTAAATATAACTTCTTTTTTCTCTGCTCCTCCACCCCCTCAATTATTGTGATTAAATGTGCTGTAACTTAAGTTGGGGCTTTAAAAATAGCATCCACTGCCACGTCTGCCCAAGTGGAGGGTTTGTGGGGGGGGGGGGTTCAAGCAAATGGGTGTTTTTTCTCCCTCCTTTGAGTGGGCATGGCTGCAGCCTTAAATACTGTTTCAGCTGCTAACAGTGTGAATTAAATATTTGTTTTCTGTTGAATTTCTAAATTGGGACAGAATACTGATTTTCCCCTCCTCCCCTCCCTCCCTTTTGCTTTTCTCTTAAATAGAAAGTGATAGCTTAAATTGGCATTAAAGAAGCTAACGTGGTCAGGTTAAAATTATGTCGTCTCAACTTTTTGAAATAAATATACTGTACCTTGTTATGCTCCCCTTCAACAGATTTAGGTCAAAGAATCTTTGTGTTATGTAGCATTACTTTCTCACAATTCTTCCCATTGTAAATCCAGAGTTAACCAATGAATAAATGAATTCTACAGGCAGATAACATATGCACTTTTTATTATACATTTTGTAAAGAATTTTGAACTCCCATTTAAGTAAATATTTGTGGAGCCCTCGGAAATGGTTTCTTCGTAGTGCAATTTTTTTTCCTGAGCCTGCAGTGGCTCAGGCTTTTTTCCTGAGCTTCTCAGAGTAGGTCTCTCTTTTTGGCCACAATACAAAACCACCAGTCAGCTTGGCACTATTTTAAATAGATTGGCAGCTACTTGATCCACGGGAGTCTTGCTGATCATAACTGAGATGAGTCAGTAAAATTGTGTTGAGACTTGCTCTGGACAGTACCCACCCAGACTCTCAAGGAAATATTTTATTAATCCTTCTGTAAGGGTGGGCAAACTCACTTGCGTCCAATTCGGTGGATGCTTGCCCCATCGCCCCTGCTGTCCAACCCTGCACATTGGGCCGCGTGACCTTTTGAGGCTTGGCTTGTCCTGGCAAGTGTTCAGTATCTGTGAAATTGCGCACTCTCCCCTCGCTTGTAGGGGCCTTGCGAGTGCTCGAGCGCAGGTCCACATTCACATGAAATGTGCCTGACTGGGTCTGTGGGGCTTGGGGCAGCCCATCAGACTCCCGAACTCAGTCGGGTGCTTACAGCATTCCTGTCCTTCTGATTCCTATCCTTTTCCTCCAACCTTAAGCAATGGGTTACAGTTGGGTCCCGCTAGCATATGGGCAGGGTTGGATACTGCAGTGCGCTGGGGCTTGTCTAAACGATGGGTTTGCCCCAGGGTGAATTTGCAGTAGTGACAGGTTATCTACATGACGCAGCCGCCATTGCGAAGCCATCCAGGGGCAAACCCAGAAACTCCGCTGAAAAAAAGTCGGGCACTTACCCCAACTTTTTTGGCTGTGGACCCCCTGATTGGTTGCCATCAGCTGGACAGCAAAGGAGGTGGACCTTCAGGAGCTCAGGAGTGCCCCGTGGTAAATAAAAAAATAAAAAGGGGTGGGAGGACAGGTACAAAGCCCGTTCCTCCCCTCCCCCAATTTTTTAATTTTTAAAGCTTTATTATGTGTATCTGCGAAGCTGCGCAGATACAGATAATAAGAATACAAAAATGGGGAGGGGGAAGGAACGGGCAGCCAGAGGGAGGCCAAAGGGAGGAGAGGTGGTTCAGGTGCCCTGCGTCCCTCTCCTCGTCCTCCTCTGGCTGCCTCGTTCCTCCCCCATCCTTCCCAGTGCTCAGCGCAGTGGCAGCTGTGGCAGAAAGTCCGCACTTGTGTTCCTTCCCGTGCAGATGGCGGGAAGGAACGCAAGTGCGGGAGTCGGAGGCCTTGCGACACCAAAGCACCACCATCAAGACAGGGGCCTGGTCTGCGAATACATTTTATTTCTTTTAGACTCCAGGTGGAAATGTTTCTCTTGCAACTGCTTTATGGTTTAGTACAGGGGCAGGTAATATGGCATCCTCCCATTGCACTGGATGTCAACTCCTATAATCCCTGACCATTGGCTTTTCTGTCTGGGCTTACAGGAGTTGGAGTCCAAAACATCTGAAGGAAACGAAGTTCCCTACTCCTGGTTTAGAGAAGCTAACAGTTGTTAAGCCTGGCCCTCTGCACAATATGCAGCTTATATAGGCAACGCCTGAGCCCTGGTGATACCAGGTGAAGTCAAAATGGTAGTGTGACCAGAAATCATGACAAATGCATAAGCAACGCTGACTGTCAGAAAAGGGTGCGAGATTTTTCAGGAGATTTTGGAACCGTATATTGGGGTACATTTTGTCCAAAATGTGCCCCCAAATACACAGTTTGCCTCGTTCTTAGCCAGAGATGCATTATTTCTTAGTTGCTGCATTGAGGTAATTCCAGAAGGCAAGAGCTGTGTTCTTCATTTCTTTGCATCTCTTCTTGAGCCTCCATTCATACATGACTATATTGCTACTAGTCCTGATGGCAATGTGCTATCTCCAGTACCAGACGCAATAAGCCTATGTACACCAGTTGCTGGGGAACATGGGTGGGAGGGTGCGGTTGCACCATCTCCTGCTTGTGGGTCCCTGGTTGACAGCTGGTTGGCCACTGTGTGAACAGAGTGCTGGACTAGATGGACTCTTGGTCTGATCCAGCAGGGCTCTTCTTATGTTCTTATATCCAGCACTTGATCCAACACTACATCCAACACCAAGCATCAATTTCCACATGTGACGGGGCCATACGGGTAGGAAAGCTCTGTCACTTCAAACAAGCACAATGCTTTTCAGTGGAATCAGTTGACACTGTCAGCCGCATATGTTTTAAGTAACTTTGATTTGAATCTGGGGAGATTTAACCACTTGGCTAGATCTTACCCCTTTTTGTTTCGCCCACTGAAGATGGATGCATATGCTTAATTGCTTCCCTGAATCTGAGCCTCGAGTTTTGAGTACATTTAAGCAAGTACAGACAAAAGAAGAGATGTACATTCATATGTGAATCCATCGCTCCAGGTAAAAGCAAGCATGCATAGTAGCAAAGCAATCCGATGTGCATAAGCATACCTGAAACCAGGGTCTTGAGCCCAGATGTTTGAATTCTCTTTTCTAGAGGAAGGGGAAGAAAGGAAGCATCGGCAACTGTTGAAGACTGGTAGGAGAAAGGTGTAAGTGATTGTTGCTAGGGATGTATGAGAAATTCATTTCAGTTTGGTTTGGATCAGAATTTTACCTAGCTTGCACCTCCCAGACTGAACATAGATGCAAACTGCGGTTGAAGTCCATGTATTTCCAATCTTACAGTATGATTTGCAGACACACACACACACCCAAAATGCGTACTTTTAATAATAATAATAATTTTATTTTTACCCACCTCTCCATTCTGATCGAGGCGGGGAACAACAGCAAATATAAAATACATAAAACTGAATTAAAACATAATATACATTGTTAAAACATCCTCAAAACATTCTAAAAACACTTTTGAAAAAATGTGCACAAATACGCTAGAATAAATGGGAGAAGAATCCATACATTTAAAAAATGTGCAGGATTAATGCATACATTTGGGGAAATATGCATGGATTTTTGTGCAAAACAATAAAACAAAGCTTACAATCTGATATGGACTCGAGTCAGAATGACCTTCAAGATGGAATTTGGAGAACTGTGGTGAGCTCGCATTTTGCTGATATTTTCTCTCCTCCATCATGGATGGATGGATGGATAGACAGACAGGTATGTTAAACATTTTGGATGCACACATATTTCATAAATATAAAACCCTACATAAATACATGGCTGAAAT
Source organism: Elgaria multicarinata webbii (assembly GCF_023053635.1). Taxonomy (NCBI): domain Eukaryota; kingdom Metazoa; phylum Chordata; class Lepidosauria; order Squamata; family Anguidae; genus Elgaria; species Elgaria multicarinata. The sequence continues at coordinate 35,988,417 of NC_086174.1, forward strand.
ATAGCCTTGTTTGTGCTTTAAAACCAAATCCTTAGTCCAGAGTGGGCATTTTGTGGCCTTCCAGGTATTTAGGCCTGCAACTTCGATCAGCCCTAGCTAGCACAGCTAGGGCTATGAGGGGAGTTGTAGGCCAAAACATCTAATACCTCCAGTATCACAGGCAGTAAGCCTTTGTATACCAGTTTCTGGGGAATATGGTCGGGATGGTGCTATTATTATTATTATTATTATTAGTAGTAGTAGTAGTAGTATCCCGCCTTTTGCCCAATGCTGGGCCTCAAGGTGGCCTTACAAAGTTTAAAATATACATTGAGGGGGGGGAGGACATAAACGTTTAAAATACACAACAAAATTATAAGACAATATAATTATGCTGTTACTCTCATGTCCTGCTTGTGTGTTTCCCATTGACAGCTGGTCAGCCACTGTGTAAACAGAATGCTGGACTAGATGGATCCTTGGTCTGATCCAACATAGCTCATCTTATGTTCTTATGAGAGCCACAAATTGCCCAACTCTGGTTTGGGCTGACATCCTAAACTTGTTAAAGGTTTAGAAGCGAAGAAAAGACAAAGCAAAACTTTAAAAACATTGGGTTTTTTGGGTAGGGAGATATATGTTCAGCAATTATTTTAATTCGCTTTTTAATTACATTTTGAGGTTGTGGGAGTAAAGCTGATTTATGATATACAAAGATGGAACCTTACTCAAAACTCTAGGCTCAGATTCAGGAAAGCAATTAAGCATATGCATCCACCTTCAGTGGGCGAAACAAAAATGGGTAAGATCTAGCCAAGTGGTTAAATCTCCCCACATTGAAATCAAAGATTCTTAAAACATATGATTTAACTTTGTTTGGATCGTGCCCATGGCTGACGGAAGTAAAAGAGGTTTCAGCAGACAGAATTTATTACAGTGAAGAAGCTGAGCTGACATATTTAGACCTTTTTTTAGTGCGCACACATACAGCTGTTCTTCAGAGTGGTAGTTGAAAACTCTGGCATCCATGCTGATGGTGAACGCTTCTGTTGCCAATGGGATGGGAGCCAAGAGACATCAGGAGCTAGTACCAATGGATTAATCTACACAAAACTGGATGTCAAGAAAAGAAAACAAACCTCTTTGTTCTATTGTAGAAGGAATGGCATCCGTACTATAGCCCCGTCTACCCAGATTTAGTGCATGCCAATTTAGAAGAAAGACCCTGCTACCTATTTTTTAAATGGAGTGTATTCTACTCTGTATTGTCTGACAACCTAATTGCCCATTACAATTATACTTCAGACTGTATTGTCCCTTTTGTGACCAATGTTTTATATTGCTGCTAAACTGGATTGACAGTCCTGGTACCAGAACTGGATTCCAGAGCTTCATCTTGGAAGGAATGGATTACACATTCCTCCTTCTGTGACATTATTATTATCATTATTATTATTATTTTAAAAAGAAAGATAATGGCAACCTCTTTCAAAATACACATTTCCTGTACATTTTCTTACATTTTGATTCAGAAAAATAGATGTACAAAAAGTTGGTGCTGTCTATTTTAACAGAGGCAGCAGATTCAAAATGGTTGTGCATGTGCTGCTTCAGTTTTTTAAAAAGAAACAGTCTGTATGAACAGGGTAGCTCAGTATGTACGTCGGGGCCATTAATGGGCAATTAAGGCCAAATTCCACATGGTGGTGACAGTTCCAGAATGGAATAGCTTCAGTTGCATAGAAAGAAAGGTCTGTTTTCAAGTGTATGAGGTAGAACTAAGCCAGAGTTTCTCAGAAGACATTTTCCTGAGAGGATTTTTGATTTGTTTGTTTCTTCTCACCCGCTTTGAAAAAGGCTACTTTTACAGAATTTTCTCCACCATTTTTGTGGTGGCTGCCACAAAATGATTTTTTTGGGGGGGGACCCCAAAAAATTCACAATTTGGCCAGACTTGTTGCGCCCCAAGTCGCACCAACTCGTGGATGATCAAGACGGAATCCAGGGAGCCAAGGCAGTGAAAACTCACTGAGCTTCATCTTTCAGTTCTCACTTGTTCTCCAGTCCTGACTTCTGGCTTGACCCATGACCTCTAGTTCCTGGCTGCTCAGTCACCACAAACTGTGATCCATGGCCCAGGTCTGACAGGAACTTAGTGCTAATTTATAAGCCCATAGCTACATCCCTAAGCACACTCACTGGGAAATACGACTTGTTAAAATCACTGAGCTGGAACATGTATTCTGGTTGCCAAAGGGATGTTGCTGAAAATAGTTTCCCTGTGTTGAGGTTCTCAGCCCCCACCTGCGATATTTAAAATTGTTCACCATGCAGCTAGCTGCTATTGGATGAAGAGCCACTGGTGGGGATGTGGAAATGCTCCAAGTGATGGTGGCCCTCTGCATAGTATGTTCCTTTATGCAGTTTGTACAGTGTAGACCAGGGATGGGCCATAGGTAAATCACCAGACCTTTTGGACTTCAACTTCCAAAAGCCGCTGCTAGCATGGCCAATAGAATTGCCGGGAGTTGAATTTGAAAACATCTGGAGATATACTTTCTGCCCACCCCTGGTGTATTGGTAGAAACCAGAAGAACCAAATTCAGATCTCCCCATTGTCACAAATTTACTAAGTGATCTTAAAGTTAGCCCTGTTCAGCCCATGCTAGTAAAATGGTCACTATTACTGCCATGTCAGTAATAACAGTGACTGAGGATGTGCCTCAGATTAGTTTGAAGCCCAAGCCAAGTTGGGCTCCTTTAGAACTTTTCTGGTGCTTCCTGAGATGAAGTGGGCTTCCTTCCAAACTGACCAGAACTAAAGCTCGACCCTTCATAAAAGCTGGAGATACACACAGTTCTACGCTCTAGGTGCCCAGAGTACATGCAGCTAGACTCTACTCCTGGGAAATGCCCATGGTAGTGTAATATACGTATGGTTTTGATCTTAAATGTGCTGTGTGTGTACACACACATAAGCCCTATTCAGGTGTTCTCAAACTGAATAAAGTAAATGTGCAAGGGGGAGCATGTTATCCCTGTCCCCACCACCACCACATCAGCAGTTCAATTATCCTCTATATGTGGATGGTAACTATATGGAGAGGAGAGAATGCTCCCCTTTCTGCGCATTTACTTTATTAAATGTTAGAACACCTGAATAGGTCTTCTCTCTTTTTGAAATGACTGGCTCAGACCCAGGTATAAACCAGGAGTGCAGAGGGTGCAGCCTTCAGACTGCAGGAGGCCTCCCAAGCCCTTTCTGGCAGCCAGGCAGCCACCCCAGAAAAAGCCCAGGCTGAAAAATGCAAAAACACTCTAAAACGGGCTCTGTAGCTCTGTTTGCAGACTGTCCTAGGAAACAGTGCTTGAAGTCTCCTGCATACTTCTTAGTATTCTCTAGGAACGGGGCCTCTATAGCAGGTACCATAGAGCATATTCGTAGAGTACACCCCCTTTTTTAACGTTTTTTTTTCCCTGTAAAGTTTTAGGTAACAAGAATGTGGGGTGTCAGGATCCTTCAGCAAGACAATTAGGGAAGGGAGAAGGGCTAGGGGCCTGGATTCCTCGCTGGTTTAAGAACTGAGGTTTCAGGGACACATGTGCTGTCCTTATCACCTCTGCAGTTACCTGATGCAGTCATCAGGACTGAAATGGTTGTGCACCTTTGGCTTAAGCAAACAGCTCTGCTGTTGTCACATGTAGTTTAAGCATGGTTGAACAATGACCATGTGCCACTGCCCTCGTGTATGTGGACAGAAGACCCTAAGACACAGAATTACTTGGGGATTTCCATGATTATGATTTTGTTCTCACACATTTTTCATCAACCTCTCTTCCAGACCGTATACACCTATGAGAGGATCCTTGTCCAATGTGTGGTTTGACAGATATAAGATCTCTAACGATTGCCCAGAACATATTGAAACAATTGACTCGATGTGTCAAGCACTTACGGGTTTGATTGATGACGAAGTTAAAAATGGCATCAGAAAGAACAGGATACTCTTGGGTAAGATTTAAGAGAAGAAAATATTTAACTTTGGTCAGAGTGCTCATCCTGTGATCTGAGCCAAGCCTGAAAATGTGGTGAGTGGATATGGAGGTTTTGAACATCCAAAGAACTCGTTCATGCTTAGGTAGCATTTCTGTTAATGCCTTTTAGGTGCTATCCCCCAGCTGTTATAATTAGTAGCAATGTGTATTCTAACAGAGTTTGTAACGTTAGGATTCTGTTGTAAAGAGGAGGCAATTGTCTACTTGGGCCTTTGTAAGTAGTCAGAGGTAACAGTCCAGGGCACGCATAAGCTCTTTCTTGACACTGCCTAACATAGTTTTTATTTGCATCTTTGTTGGGCTAAGGAGCTGAGTAATAATTGGAACAATATTTTCTATCATTTGAAAACTAGTTCTACTATCCAAGGCTGCATTGAAATAGCTAGGAAAGCTATTGAAAAACTATAAACGATGTATTTCAGGGGCAGTATCCTATACTATCTTTGCTCCTCTGCTAGTTCTGTTGCACCAGCAAGATTAGCACAACCAGAACTAGCAGTTCTTAAAGCAACCCGGAAATGAGCAGAAATGCTCTTTTCCAGATTGGGACAGGTCAGCAGAGCTCTCTTCTGAGAGCACTGCTGACGTGGCTTGTCCCTGAAATGAGCATTCCCTCTCATTTCCAGTTGCTTTAAGAACCACTAGCTCCTCACTGCACTATACTGCCATAGAGTTTCCTGGGCACTGTACAAAGATTAAGAAAACAACACATTCCCTGCCGGTGAGAATAGTCTAATAAGCAAGTTACAAATGAAAAAGGCAACAGGGTGCAAACAAGAAAACCTGCAAATTCAGCCACTAAGATTCCATAGTTATGCTAATGTTGCAGGCTTCTCCAACCTGCTGCCCTCCAGATGTTGGCCTACAAATCCCACCAGCTGGGGATGGTGGGAATCATAATAGTCCAACACATCTGGAGGTCACCGGATTGGGAAAGAATAACTATGTGGAATGGCCATTGTGGGAGACAGGCCTGGGCAGAGAGCAACCAAATGCCCATTAGTTCTTTCTGAGGTGACGGAGTGTCATCTTCTTATGCTGCAGCTAGGCATAAGACCATAGCCATCCTTTTCCACAGCTCCCAGTCATTTTGATGAGAGTTGAACAGGAAAACATCCTAGTTGACAATGGCCAATATTGTTTAGCTTTTCAACGAACACTATGCCTGTTCAAATGCTCTATAGATGAGCCTTTTTCTCTCTCTCTCACTGGGCTTGTTCAGACAACACACTAAACCATGATTAGGACGCTAAACTTTATACAACAAATGTTTAGTGAGCATGTTTAAACCATTGTTATGTAGCCACCATGGTTATAAATAGATCACACAACATGCTAAGTCATGCTTTACACAACACACTATGGGCCTTGCTAGACCTACCTGACAATCCGGGCGTAAGGAGGGGCCAGCCCGCGCTAGAAGTAGCGTGGGCTGTCGCTCCTATCCACATGTTCGACGCGTGGATAGGAGGAAAGCCCTGTTGCGTTGGCCATTTTGTTTATACATACATTGTTTAATGTATACATTGTTTGCTATACATACTTGTTGCTTGGAAGCTACAGCTGCTTCTTAACTTGTGGAACTATCATATATGATGATGTATGCTGGGTTTTGTGTTTCCTCCCTCCCATATTCTATATGGGGAAAATGTTCTCTGTGAACCAGCCCTAAACCTTCATCACATCGGAATGAAAGAAGTGCTGCAGTCATGCCAATGAACCATCTAAGGTGGTGAAAATTGGTGTTTAATGTGGGAACTTCTAAATCATATCCAGATGCCACCAAGATTCTCAGTGATGGAGCCAGGATCCTCTTTGCCTGTTTTCTTTCTGGATCTAGCCCCCATCCCCACCCCCACCCCACTCTTTGAAGGTCCCTGTTTTCTTTTCCTTAGTGCTTTGTAGTCTTGGTTACAGGATACATTGTCTTGGATGGAGTTTGTTTGAATTACGGAGTTTGTTTGATCTAATTTTCCTTTTTTACCTGCTATCCCTGTGGCATAAGGAGTAGAGCAGGTGTCTTCCACAGGACTAGCTAAGAAGGCATCTGCCTTGCAATGTGTTCTAGAAAAACAAAATCTTGGGGTAGGCTTTTCTGGAGAGACATTTTCTGTCTGGAAAGTCACTTTTGGGGAATATGTTTCTGCTTGGAACAGTTTTGCTCTATGAAGATGCCCAAACTGACTGTGGACTGCCCAAAGAAAACTTTCTTTTTAGTTATTTAAGTAGTGCAGGTGAATTTAGCACAGTTTAAACAATAATAATAAAGTAATGCAGTTAGTACATTTTGGGTTAAAACATAGTGTGTTTTACATAATTAAAAAGAAATGTTCTGTAATTCAGCTTGGTCCATAAGCATCATTCCAACAATGTAGTAGTTTAATCACAGTATTATTGAAAATATTCATTCCATCCAAGTTTTCTCTTATGCTTAACTATTAGCATTTTTTTCATATTCGTATCCACCTGACAGATTCTGAACATCGGTCCTTTCTCTCCTTGATCTCTCTCTTCCTTTAAACAATTTCATAGCTCAGTGGCAAACTATATGGGTTGCATGTGGAAGGTCCTAGGTTCAATGCATGACATCATTTTTCTAAAATAAATCAGGTGATGTGAAAGACCTCTGTCTGAGACACCAATCAAAACAGACAATACTTGTCTTGATGGACAACTACTCATAAAAAGTGAGAAATAGCTTCCCTGTTCATATCAAGCCTTCGATTTAAAGGCTGCATTCCAGATGGCATCATGAACAGCTAATCACTCATAACAACTGGGGCCCCCGGAAATGTATTCCTATCAAAAGACGCATCCAGCTAGCTCATAAAGATGTACATCAGCAGCACACATGGAAGACTGCTTTTGGATATTGTAAACTGCCCAGAGAGCTTAGGCTGTTGGGCAGTATAAATACCTAACAAATAAATAAATAATATAAATCTCTCTTGTAGGTGTAAGTGGCGTTTGTCTCTTTGCTGAACTCACAATGATCCAACTTTAATCCAACTTAGAGTAGACCCATTGAGACAAATGGGGCTTAAGTTACACTAACATTGGATACAACCCACAGTGTAGTACTTGTTTTTCTTAGCTACCTCTAGCAAAGTCCTCATTTCCTCTTTCCTAGTTTTACCGGTCAATTTTCCCTTTTTTCCTTCTTTCTACGAGTTTGGTATGCCACAGAAATGCTGATCCAAGCCAATGGGTTCCTGCCACCTGTAGTCACTTTTATAAGCCGCCAGTGAAAATAAACTCCCTGTGACAGAGCCGTAGACTCGACAGTATGCCAAAGAATACATGCATGCTTTTTGACCCCTTGTTTCATTACAATAACATGAGACATGCCGCCACTCTGTTGTTTATTGCTAGACTTCTTCCATAGCTACTGGACCACGGGAGAAGGAACATGAAAGTTGCCGTGTTTCTTAGAAATAATGGTGTATTTAGTCTCTTCTGTGTATGAACAAGATGGTGAAGAAGTACAATACCGTGTATTTTGGAGAAAGAGAGCAGTCAATAACAAAAGAGGGACAAAAGGAGCTTAATGAAAACAATGGCATCACATGCCCCAGTACTGTTGCCTCTTTCCCATTTGTATCTTTTCTGCTTTAGCAAGAAATTTCTCAGTTTGGGTGTTTAACAGAATATCTTTGAAAGTTGCATCACTTTTTCCCCTACTGGCACTTCTTTCTTTCAAACACTTTTATACTGCCCTTGATCATACCAGATTACACGGTAACTTTCCAACATAAAACAAATACAAAAAACAAGAAAAGAAAAGTACAACTTTAAAATGGATGAAAAGGTGCACAATTAAGGGTGCAATCCTATGCATGTTCAGACAGAAAATAAGTCCTACAACTCCCAGCATTCCCCAGCCAGCATTCTGTTCACACAGTTGCCCAACAGATGCATATAGGAAGCACAGAGGGAGGACATGAGTGCAAGAGCACCATTCCTAGAGACTGTTAATCTCACAGATTTTGAGGAGCTCTGTTGCGTGGGTGGGTGCTTCTCCCTCTCCCTCCTTGCAGCCCATTATTCATAGTAAGACTATTTTCACTGTTGCATAACTGTTCAAAAACTTGCCCACAAAGTGCAGGCTCAGAGTTGCCCTGGGAACTGGAGAGCAGAAGGGAAGCAGACCTCTCTCTGTTTGATGGATGAGGACAGAGTAAAGAGGCCACTCGGAGGTTGCACCCTCTGCCTCTAAGTAATAACATCCTGGTGATGGGGAGACCAACCTGGCCCCATCGATCCAGCAGAGAATGGACAATTGCAGGATTGCCTTACCCCTGTCAGAAAGAATATTTGGCTCCATCTGGCAGTTGCCCTGGGACAACACAGCTGAAGGGAAGCACACTTTGGCCCCATCTGTCGACCACGGGAAAGAGGGCTTTTGAGTTTGTGGGAGAGTTGTCTATTATTGCAGACTCCTTGAGGATCATTTAATTGAAAAGCAGGATGAACCTTAATGTTACATGGCCCAAGGTTTCCCGAGGATGAATCAATTCCTGCACTAAACCCATTGAGATGATTGATGCTTGGACAATTGTAGTGCTTAGCTGGTCCACACAGTCTGTGTTGACTGCTTCTGATTTGCTTTAAATGGTAGCCACTATTCTGTCTGTAGTTATAGATGCAATTAGGCTGCTTAATTCCTAGTTACTTCAGTAGGATTTCAGCAGCCACAGCTGAGTTTAAGACATCACGTTTCATGTTGTTTTTGCCCTAGGCACCTATTTATACCCACGGCAAAGGGATAAATCTGAAAACCTTGAATATATCAATCTGTATGCTATTAAAATGATGTCATTGGTCTAACCATTGCATATTGTATTCTTTGTCAATCTAGTGAAGTGTTTCACAGGTCTAAGTTATTGTAATATATATTTCATTTTTTAGATTTCACTTTAGATATTGAAAGCTGGCTAAAATCTCACTTCACTCTGTGTGTTTTACGTATTATGTTCAACACAAGCTTATACAGGACTAGGGTAGGCTTACGTGGTAACAGTGCTGCTTTGCAATCACAACATTTGGCCTGCAATTAAATCCTTTGTGTCTAGGAATTTGAAACGCTTTCACTCCAGAACAGGGATGGGGAATATGTGGTCCTCTAGAGGTTGGTGGACTATAAATCCTATCATTCCTCACCATTGGCTGTGTTGGCTACAGCTAATGGGAATTGTGGTGCACCAACATCTGGATGGCCACACATTGGGCTCATCTACGCCAAACAGGATATTCCACTATGAAAGTGGTATATAAAAAGCAGGAGCCGCACTACTGCTTTATAGCGGTATTGAAGTGTAGTGACAACTGTTGGGGCCCATTGAGACATACCGCTTTCATACTGCTATATGCTGCTTGGTGTGGCTCCTGCCTTTTATATACCACTTTCATAGTGAAATATCCTGCTTGGTGTAGATGAGCCCATTCTCCACCCCTGGTCTAGGATATTTACCTAGAGCATGGGATCCCACAACCATTTTTGACCTGTGGGCACATTTGTGAATTGAGAAACTGCTGTGGCCATCAGCAGAAAATGGCTCCCGTGTAGGATATAGCTAGTCACATAATGGTTGCCATGGGGGCCTGACCAATCAAAGAAGTGGGGTGGAGAGTAATAGCGAGGCTAAAGTCTGGGAGGGAGAGGAACATAGCAAGGCAAAGGCTTAACGGGAAGAGAAAGAGCAAGGCTAGAAAGAGAAAGAAGAGTGCCCTAACATTTTCCCAAAGTTTATAATTTAATTTAATTTAATTTGAAGAGGCCAGGGAGAGGAGAGCTTTGTGAGAGGTTTTGGAAGTCCCCTCGGGAACCCTGACCTAGAGACTGTAAACATACTGAAGGAGACGCTGCAGGTTTCCCCCTAGAAAACCAGGGACAGTATCCAAATGTGTCACTCCACTCACGCAAATGACATTGCACTAGCGGAAACTAGGTCCCAAACTATGTGTAGGAGGATCTAACCAAAGTTAAGTTTGCCCAAGTGCGGTTGCACAGCTGGTTGCACAAGCGTAATCCACAAGCCCTTGCACAAAAGAAAGATTCCGCAGGGGTCTGACAGCACAATTTGAGTTTGCAAAATGACACCATTAGATACTGCCCCAGTTTTCAATGAACCAGCCTTTGGCATTCGGCTTTCCCCTGAACTGCAGGAGCCTCCTGAAAGCCACATTGCTTAATGTGCTCCTCACAGAAGGTGGCTGCATTATCAGGCACTGCTGGTGAGTAATTGCAAGCTGCTTTGCCAATTAGTGACTAAGTGTATGCAGAAAGAAGAGAGAGAGAGAGAGAGAGAAGAGAGATTAAATGATTTGCAAATTAATGAGATTTCCATGTGCCTCATTTTGCTTCTGTATTCTGAAATATCAAAATGTACTTAATTTTATGTACGCGCAATATGCCAAAGACTAGGAGTGAATATATGCATATTTATACAGGGCAAATCTTTTCCACTGTATTTTTATGAGCTTTGGGGCGATGGCATCATTTGATGACTGGCACAAGGAAATGAGCAGAGGGCTCGTGAGCAGTTAAGACATTTCTTTAAACAAAAACGAAGTGTGCTTTCAGCCCATGGCTGACTGTGGTTTATATATAAAGCAACAGCTCAATTGCTTATCTTTCTGTGTTTCTACAGTTCAGCTATTCCTTCAGTCTCTAGTTTGAGGATTTTCTGAGCCTATATAATGACTGTCTAGCCCATGTGGCATCCTCCCAGAAGAAAAGAAGACAATGCATGGGCCTGAAATGTATTTCTCTCCATCTAGAACAGTCGCTCACAATCCCAGTGCTATTCAATCTGTACTGCCCTTCTTTAGTAGTAATAAAAGTGGTCATAACATTCTACTTAACAGTATTCACATATAATTAATAGCTTTCTTCTCAAATTAATAACAACTATGGAAAAGTAAAATTGCTCTGCCACCACTGCTACTAATTCAGTTTGATGTGACAGGGAAGGGTTGAACAGTCAAAACAAGTTAAGACTTGGACTGGAAAAAGAAAATCTGAATCTTAGTATGCATCATCCTACAATCAAAATGCTCAGTCTAGAAAAAGCTAGATACTTTCATAAAATAAACAAGTCTTTGACCTGTCTCAGACTTGAAGTGAAAGTCTGATTAATTGCTCTGACCCTATTCCCTCTCAAACATGACCACCACCACCACCAGATCTTCTCTGTTATGTGTGACCATCACCAACTAAAATGATACCAAGTTCACTCTTAAACCCATTCGGAGAATGTGAAGTAAGTTTAGGAGTGTATCCACCACGATTTTTAACCTAGGTTGGCAAACAGTCCCTTAATAAACATGAGTCTGGGTAGATGGGGCCGGGTGAATTAATGGGGATTTACCTCAGTTCCTAAACTCTGTTTTCAGTTGGACGTCTGAAGCAGGCCTTCTTGGAGCACTTCGTTGTATGCTAAAGTCCCATTGATTTTGCTGCATCACAACTCTGATAGGAACTTAGGAAGCTGCCAATACTGTTTGTCCATATTGTTTGTCCATATTGTCCATCCTGTGCTTCCAAACTGTCTGCTCTGATTGGTAGCAGTTCTCCGGGGTCTCAGGAAGAGGTCTTTCCTTTCATCTCCTTTTTATTTTTGAACTGGAGGCTCCACAAATTTGACCAGGGACAATCTGTACGCAAAGCAAGCACTCTTCAGTTGAGCTATGGTCTCTCCCCAGATAAGAGGAAGGCGAAAGACACTAGATGTTTGACCCAAGGAGGAACTACAGCTTACCCATTTTAGACTATGAAGAGCGTCAAGCTTGACCAAGGTCTAAACAAGCTTACAGCACAACTTTGTACATGTCTACTCAGAAGTAAGTCCCATTGACTTCAGTGGGACTTACTCCGAGGTAAGTGTGTATAAGATTGCAACCCTAGAGGGAGTAAACTTGTTCGGCTTATTCTTATGACTCTGAGCTCCAGCAAAACAAAGGGTTATGAATATCTAGTGAGCTAGTGGAGGAAAGCGGGTTAAGATGATGGGAATGCTTTTTTTTTTTTTTAATTGATTGGCTTTTCCTAGGTATGAATCTGCATGGAGTGGGCTCTACTGACATTTGGGAAGTTCATATTTGGGAAGTTCATGGTTGTAGCCTGTGCAGGTTGATTAAAACTTTAGCTTTCTCAAAGGTGTTGCTTGCATACCCATGTTTGTTTGGAAAGTATTAAGCCATTCTGAAAGCCATCCAAGGGTCTAAATGTTTCCACTTACTATGCTTTTGTCATTTGTTTCCCTCTAAAAAATATCCATAGGTGGTTTTTCAATGGGTGGATGTATGGCGATGCACCTAGCCTATAGGTATCACCAAGACGTGGCTGGAGTGTTTGCTCTGTCAAGCTTCCTCAATAAGAACTCAGTTGTTTACCAGGTATGGTTTTGCTACCTGTTTCCCCCTGTGTTTTGATCTCTAAAAATCCCGCAAGGTTCAGCATCCATGATTGATGTCGAGTGAACTTTAATTTGATCATTTATTCCTCGAGCTGCCATGTTAGTTAGTTAGCTAATCTAGTTTAGCAAATTCGATGTTATGTTAGACAACCAAATTGCAATATTCAATTAAATTAAGGTAGATTTGGGCTGCACTACTTTTTCTCTACACAATTTTATTTTGTTTCATTAAAAAGAAACTTGCTGTATTTTTATTTATTTATTTGCTGTATTTTTATTTATTTATTTATTATATTTTTATCTACCCAATAGCTGAGGCTCTCAGGGCAATTTACAATTAAAACCATAATATACAAAAAGTCAAGTTTTATTATTATTATTATTATTATTTATTTATTTATTTATTTATATAGCACCATCAATGTACATGGGGCTGTACAGAGTAAAACAGTAAATAGCAACTTTATATCAAAACTTTATATCAAAACTTTATATCAAAAAAATATCGTATAGAACCAGAATAAGTTATAGTTCAGGACGAGTTTGTCTAAGAAGATATGTTTTCAGGAAGCGTTTAAAGGATGTTACATTTTCTACCTACCAAACCACATGAGGGAGGGTGGGTGCCACTACAGAGAAGGCCCGCCATCGAGGTTCTTCATGACGACATTTTGTTCATTTTGGAATGACAAGCAGGTCCTCCTCTCATGATTGTAAATATTGTCTGGGTGTATATAAGTGAAGGTGGTCTGCTAGGTATCCTGGTCCCAAGCTGTTTAGGGTTTTATAGGATAGTAACATAACCTTATACGTGGCTCAGTAGTTAATAGGCAGCCTGTGCAATTCTTTTAACACAGGTTTAATATGGGAAGAGTTAGGTGTCCCGGTGAGTACCCTGGTTGCTGCGTTCTGCACAAACTGCAGCTTCCAAACCACACACATGGTAGCCCCACATAGAGCATGTTACAGTACTCTAATTGTGAGGCAACCAGTGCATGAATCACCATGGCTAGGCTATCCCTATCCAGGAACAGACATACCTGATGTACCAACCAAAGTTGGTAATGGGCACTCCAGGCCACCGAGGCCACCTGGGTCTCCAGTGACAAAGATGGTTCCAAGAGCACTCCCAAACTACGGATCTGCTCCTTCAGAGGAAGTGCAACCCCATCCAGAACACACAAACACCCCAGTTCCCGGACCTGGGAACCACCAACCCACTGGGTCTCTTGTCTTATCAGGACTCAGCTTCAGTTTATTAGCCCTCATACAAGCCATAACTGTATCCAGGCACCGGTTCAGGATATGCACTGCCTCTCCCGATTCAGATGTTTCACAGAAATAGAGATGGGTGTCATCAGCATACTGGTGACACCTTGCCCCAAATCTTCTGATGACCACTCCCAACAGCTTCATATAGATAGTGAATAACTTTGGGGACAAGATGGTGCCCTCTGGTACGCCGCAGTTCAGCAGCCATGAGGCTGAACTGCAGTCACCCAGTGCTATTCTCTGAAACCAACCCCGCAAGTAGGAGTCAATCCACTGTAGAACAATGCCTCCAACTCCCAACTCACAAAGGTGGTCCAGGAGGTTACCGTGGTCAACTGTATCGAAAGCCACTGAGAGATCAAGAAGAAGTAATAGGGTTGCACTCCCCCTGTCATCCATCAGGGTGACCAAGGCCGATTCTGTCCCCAAACCGGACCTGAATCCAGACATGAATGGATCCAGATAATCAGCTTCATCCAAGAGCACCTGCAATTGAGCCTCCACCCTGTGTGTTGAGATTACCCTGTGGGACCTGGTTCTTGCAAACCATTTCGCTCCTTGGACAACAGGGGTTGCACCAAACTTCAAAATATGGTTTATCCAGTGTTGTGTGTCCTTGCAAAAACCAAAAGATCCTGTTCCATTATGCAACTTGTTGCACACATACAAAATGACTCTAAAAATCTCCTGTGGTTACGTGACTCGTTTCTTTAAGATAGATCAAGTTTCTAATCTAATATCATCTAGTCTCATGTTTTCCACCCTGGGTCCACCCCACAAGTTCATCTACTGTTTAGTTCTTTTGTCACCATTCCTCATTCTGTCCCATAATTCTTGACTGGCCAACATAAGGATGTCCTGAATCACACCAAAGGCCTATCAAGTCTAGCACCTGGTTTCCCACAGTGGCCAACCAGTTGCTTGGGGACAAGCAGGACACAAGGGCTTCCTAGCAACTGGTATTCAGATGCAAGCTGCCTCTGATCCTGGAGGTGGCATATGGCCATCATCACTAGTAGACACTGTGTAGCCTCCATGAATTTGTCTAACCACCCTTTAAAGCCATCTAGGTTGGTGTTCATCACCACATCCTGTGGAAATGAGTTTCATATTTTAACTATGTGGTGTGTGGTGAATTACTTCCTTTGGTCTGTTCTGAATGCCATACCATTCAGCTTCATCAGATGAACCCAGATTCTGGTATTATGAGAGAGGGATAAAAATGTCTTTCCATTCATAAAAGCCACTTAGTCCAGATTCTTTCTGAATACCTGTTTGTTCAGCAGAAACATGGGGAAAGGTCTTAGCTCAGTGGTAGAGCACATGCTGTGCATGCATAAAATCCCAGAGTTATTTTCTGGCATCTTGAGAGATCTGGAAGTGGCAGAGCTAGAAATGATATCTGCCTAGATCTTGGAGAGTCATTATCCCTATTCAGTCCATGGCCTCACATAATAAAGGGGAGGGGGGGACATGCTAGCCACCCCTGTCCCTTCTGTCATGTCCTCATTGCCCAGCTCCAGTGCTGTCCACATGATGAAGGCCTGCAGCATAGACCTCTGCTTACTCATGTAGCCGCTGCTCTGTGCAATCTGGAACCCTGATCGTACAAGGTTCTAGATCATATGGGGGAGCATACATAGCCAGTGCAGACTTGCACCCTCCAATGAATGGAGGGTGATGGGGTTTCCAGAGGGAGGCGGGCAAAGCCAGCTAGCACATCCCCACTCTCCCCTCATGCAATTCTAATTGTGTGAGACTTTGAGTGCCTGCATAAAGGTACTGCCAATTATCATAGACCATCTTTCCCCACCATGGTGCACTCCAGATGTACTGGAATGCAACTCCCACAGTTCCCAGCCAGCAGCTGGGAATTATGGGAGTTGCAGTCCAAGGAATCTGGAGGGCAGCAAGTTGGGGAAGTCTGGAGCATAGTCAGAAGCAATAGGTAATTGCTTATTTCATATATATTTTTTAAAAAATGTGGCTTCCTTTCGAAATGTGCTAGATATTACATGCACACACCAATCTAGGCATCTCATTGGGAACCCAGTGTAAAACATCGGCCTTCTGCTTTCTTCTAGTTCTGTTTTCACTTGTTTTAAGATTGCTAACACAGCATATGTCTCCTCTGCCAACAGGCACTGAAGAAGGATGAAAGAGGACTCCCTGAGTTATTTCAGTGTCACGGAACTGCTGATGAGCTAGTTTTGTATTCTTGGGGTGAGGAAACCAACAAGATCTTAAAATCCCTGGGAGTAACAACTACATTTCTGAGTTTGCCAAACCTTTATCACGAACTGAACAAAAGTGAGCTAGAAAAACTGCAAGCTTGGATTTTGAAGAAACTGCCAGAAGAGCCCTGACTAATGACTAATAATGGATTTGATCTGTAAAAAATACCACTTCACGGGGAAGTTTCTGTGTTCCATTACTTTCACTCTTGTAATATGAGCATTTCCTATTAATAGAAACACATTTCCCCAAAAAAATAATCAAATGAGAATATTAAACACTCTTGAAAATATACATTGCTGTAAATCTTATGTGGTGTATTCCTTTGATTGTTTAGGCCGCCTTTGTGTGTATCATGCAATACTAAATGGTATAAAATAGGATTATCAAGCCCCCGGAGAATGGAGAATACACAACACACACACACACACACACACACTGCAGTATTGCAAATTGATTTTGAAACTACCCTCACTCCCAAAAGCAGTTTGCGATCCAGTACAGGGAGAGGGCTGCTCTGTGAGAAACGCAAACTCAATGGCTGGGTTTACACAACACTCCTTCACAGACCACACCAGTTATTCTTAAATGTAATCAGAATTTATTAATGTACATAAGTGCATGTACATAAGCTTATTGGGTTCCTCAGTGGTTACGAGGTTCTAAGTGTGGTTTCTGTCAGTTCCTTCTCTTATAAGTTCCACTATATAATACTACTGTCTATGTATTTAACTATCTTTATTCTCATATAATCACCCACTTCTCTCATATATTCATAAACCTTCACTCAACTAACTTCTCTTCACAGAATCCTAAACCGTGCGCTCACTCTCTCTCACGTATCTATATATAGATACATTTCTCCAGCTCCTCCCACTCTCACTCAGCCAATCAGCACTCTCCCTCAACCATCCAATCAGCACTCAGGCATTCAACCCCCCCCCCCCCTTTACCAATTGTAAGTACATTGAGGCCTACTTACTTCCTGGAACTTTATGCATAATATAAACAATAACCTTGTAGATATTTGCATTGACAGCATATAAGGCAGCTGAACATCACAGATACTACCCTATATTTCTACGTTTGTGGTTCTATGCACACTTAACTAGGAGCCCCACTGAACACAATGGGGCTTACTTCTAAGTAAATACACATAAAATTGCACAGAACCAGAATGAACTTGTGAATTCATTGTAAGTGAAGGTTGTCGAAAACCGTTTCCTAACTGGGTAGTTTTTCTCTTTATGAGCTGAACTGGAAAGAGAGGGTGCCAATTGCCTACAGCCACAGAGTGATCAATTCTGAAGGCATATTTCCTCTAGTACAATGCAGCACAGAAGTCCAGTGCCGTCAATAACAAGAGTAGTTAGTCAATGTGCTTTTAACATTCAAAAGTACATTTTCTAGGGGCATTTTTTTTTTTTTACCAATATATCATGTAGCCATTCATTTCATCTGTAAGAGTTGAAGGCCGTTTGGCAAATCTAAAGGAAACAAATGAGCAGGCTTAAGCAGCCCGTTTCATGATACCTTCTGGAGCTGCCACTGGCATTGGCAAAGTACATAATTCAGCAAGCAAATGAAAATGATTTCAAATTAGGCTTCAGTTCCCCTGGGCCTCCGAAAAGGTTTCTGTTCTGCTTGGAAACAAATGTGTGAGTTTGGTTGTTTGGGTGTTGTTTTGTTTGTTTTAATCTAACACTGTTATAAATGTGTGTTTTTAAAAGAGGGGTGCTCCATTTCATGAATAGATTAAGGCTTTGAATTGCAATGCTGCCTGGCTAATTGACGGGTCGTTACAGGAAGCTGCAGCCAGAAAACAATTACTGGCGAGACTGAAATCGGCTGATCGAGTCTAAATTATTGGTAACAAAACTGGGATTAAAGAAGAGGTTCTGGAGTTAACTTAGTCTCCCCTATTAAAATATCTGACGGTCAAATGATTTTTTAAAAAAATGCTCAAATCCATTAATAACTATTCAGAAAAAAAAATGAAGCCAGATGAAGCAGTTGTGGGCAGATGTGAGAGACATATGAAAAATGCTGGAGCTTTTTTGAGCTATTGAATTTATTTAGGGAAAAGAAAGAACCTATCAGCTTTAGCTGCCCTGCAAAAGAATGATTTAAGATCATTCAGAATATCAAAACATGCATATAAGAAAATAAATACAGAAAGTTAATGTTGCTAAAATTCTTTCTTTTAGCTAGAAATGAAAAATCCTTTCTCAAGCCAAAGTTTCAAAGAAATCTCTCCGAGAACAAAGCTGGTCCTCCCTTCCAGCTTCTGACAAACTGAAATCCAAACAAACATCACCTAAGCTTCTCACAGTGGCCAACCAGGTATCTCTCGGAAAGCCCCAAACTGGATAAGAGGGTAATGGCCCTCTCCTATTGTTGTTCCCCAGCAACAGGAATTCGGTGAACCTGGAGGTTTTATATAGCTATTGTGACAAAGGGGCCATTATCCTCCACAAACTCCTCTAATCTCCTTTTAAAGCCATCTGGTGGCGGTCCTCACATCTTGAGGCAATGAATACCATGAATTATATGTTGTATGGTGGAAGAGGAAGACCTATAGAAGAAGATGTGAGAGAAAGAAAAGCAGAGTGACTGTGGGGCTGAGGAAGGGGGCTGCTAAAGGAAAGAGGAAGGGGTGGATTGAAGAAAACATTGTAAAAAGCCCGTGGCAAAAAGGCTGTGTTCAGCTGGCTTGGGGAAGTAGACATAGTGTCAGACTCTAGATCAGTGGTTCCCAAACTTTTTCAGGTCACCGCCCCCTTGATTCCACAAACTCATGCCCAACACCCCCCTACCCTATACTATAAAAATCTTTATTCAGAATAGTGGTTTTCAACAACCTACCAAGGAAGATAATAACAATAAAATTCAAAACTAACAATTAATTGAATACTTTATTCACCAATTAGTGTGCCCCGCCATGCTGGCTGCAAACAAAGGCGTTCGCTCTCTTTTCCCTCCCTCCCTCGGCAAGCCTGGGGCAGGTGCTTCCCATTTAGAGGGGATTCTAGGAGTTGAAGTCCTTCCTGAGCAGGAGCGATGTAGGGAGAGCAGCTGAATTTGCCGCTCTTTCCTGCTCAGTCCCTGGGTTTTAGGACCTTCTGGAGAGACCACCTCGAGCGCCCCCCTGCCGCCCCTTTGCCTGTTAGCGCCCCCTGCCAGCGCCCCCCTGCAGTCCCTTTGCCTCTTAACGCCCCCCTATGCAATCCCACCGCCCCCAAGGGGGCAATACCACCCACTTTGGGAACCACTGCTCTAGATGTAGGGGAATTATGGACTGGGAATCAAGGCTTCCTTATCCTATATACCAGCCTTCCCCAGCCTGATGTGCCCCCCCCTCAGATATTTTGGACGTCAACTGCTGTTGCTCCTCCTCTTTCTCATCATTGCTACCACTTGCTTGCTTGACAGAGAGCTAGTGAGCAAGTAGGCAGATGGCATCTACTGCTCCTCCTTCACACCAGCATTTTCTGTCTTAGCCAGGGCAAAAGGCAAGCAGGTTGCACTGGTGAAGGAGGAGCGTTTCCAGGAAGTTCTTGTCAGTGCCCACCCACCCCGGTAAGGTGTGGGTACTTGGCAGGTGCCTGACTGCCTACCATTGATGCCAGCCCTGTAGGCAAAACACATGAGGGAGTTCTCAGTAGGCCTGGGAGAACTCCAAGGTGTGCAGAAATACCAAAAAAACAAAAAGTGTTGTTTTTAAGATATGGAATGCTGATTGTTGAGAATTAAAAATGGTGTGTGTGTGTGTGTGTGCGTGCGTGCGTGGAATGGAGTATCCTGGAAGAAGTTATGACTGGCTGGTTCGAACACTGAACAAAAGCAAAGAATCATAAAATAGTAGAGTTGGAAGGGGCCTATAAGGTCATTGAGTCCATCTCCCTGGTCAGTGTAGGAATTAGGGGTGTGATCCGCTTCGCTTAGAATCGGAGAAGCAACAGCGAATTGGGGTGATCCTCCGCCTGAGGCAGAGGAGAAGCAAATCGGGGGGGCTGGAGAAGCATGGCGAAGAGAGGCGACCATAAGCGGAGCGCTCTGCCCGCCATTTTGGATTTTTTCGCCCATAGGATTGCATTGCGGAAAAGATTAGTGGATAACTTTTTTGTTTTTCAAGCTATCTATTTGAAACTTGGTGTGCTTAGAGAGTCTTGGGTGGGGGTCATTTTGAGCCTATTTTCAGCACTCTGCGTGGTGTGGTTTGCTTGCTATAATTTTTTTAAAAAATAGGGGAAAAAAGCGGGAGAGGTACCTTTGCTGAGAGTGCTGAGAGGCAGATTCAACTCCCAGTCATGATCACCTGATGAAGCATCCTCCAATCCCAAAGTTGGAGGGGGGGAATAGGCAAAACGGGATACTTAGTAACTTGGGATACTGGGAAACTTCTCTTTCTTAGTCTCTGAACGGACTTTTCCCAGTGTTTTTTTAAACAGTAGCCCCACCAAATGCACAAACACAACCTGAAATCATATACTAAGCAAATAAATAACAGATAGGAAACACAGCACTGCTACCCACCCTAACCTTGGTGAACAACTGAATAGATGTGGTGCAAGGGGATGAGGTCCCCTAGGGCATGTCGACGTGCCCAGTGCACACACTGTCCTGCCCTTGGAGGGTCATCAGAGCCCTCCAAAGATTAACCAGTGGAGACTGGAGTGGAGAAGCTATGCCTGTCATGAGTTGAAGTGTCAGGTACTAGCTTCTTAAACACTGGTAATTACTTAGGGCCAGTCAAATTGGCATATCCCCTCCCCCTGGGCACATCCACTTTCCTCTTACTGGTAAAAGACAGACATAGCCTTTTTAAAAAAATTCTTCTTGTTGTTTATTCAGCAACACTGCTGCTTTTAATTCCACCCCTCCTTTATTTATTTATTTATTTATTTATTTATTTATTTATTTATTTATTACATTTTATATTTATACACCCCATAGCCCAAGCTCTCTCTTCAGTGAAGTCCGGCAGGCTTTCATTGTGGTTCAACTCCTTGTTGTTGTTGTTATTGCTATTAATTTTGATTAGTATTGCTATTATTAACGTTATTATTTTGTTGTTGTTTAATAATGGCTGTGATCACAATGCAGTCAATCAACTCTGAAGCAAGGATCACAAAGCTTTACTCTTATCCGCCTAGCCTCCTAGTTATGGGATGCAAAAGAAAAGGCATCTCTCTGTGCTGCTCCCGCCTCACAGGGATGGTTTGCATTACTGGCTTTGAAACAATCCTTGGCTCACTTCCTTCTGCCCCCAGAAATGTCTGCTCCATGCCTGCCTTCCCACCTCTGCCTTGGTGGTGCTGTTTTGGGGTATCTACTAGGACTGACTCCCCCATAGATCTATGGCATCTCTGCCTGCCTCTCTGCCCGCCTGGTGCCTGGGAGCTGTACTACATGATGGGCTTTGTGGTTCAACCCCACAAGCCTCCGGCATGCTTGCTTCCAGTGCTGCCTGTCCTCCTCCTCTGTGCCCACCTCGCAGGGATGGTTTGTGTGTGTCTTGCTTTGACTCAGGGGATAAGTCCTTCCTGCGCTCACTTAGACTTTTTGAAGTTCCAAATAATTTTTTCAAGTGTGGAAGAAGATTCATCTTTAGGTTTATCTACTCCCCAATTCATGGCATGTTGGGATTTCCTTTGAAATGGCCATGAATAAAGCCCATTGAGCTGTCTGCAGCTACCCTGAGATACTGGGGTGTCTGATTTTCAAAAATCCCCCCAAAAATCAGGGGAGGCTTGGATTTGCTTGAGGCTTGGCATGCATGTGTATACATGCATCAGGTGCCATGGTGCCTAATTTGACATTTCTAATGTGAAAATTGACGGAGTTCTAGCATGGGACTTGATTTGGGGTGAGTTAAAAGGTTAAAGCCCCTCCAAAAATCAGGGGATGAGGGATTTGCTTGAAACTTGCCATGAATGTGGATTTAGATGGCATCTGTGAGGGTGCATGCTTCCAAGTTTTTATCTGTCAAAATGTTGGAGTAAATCCCATGTCTGAAAATGGGGTGTGCGATTTTCAAAAATTCCCCGAAAATCAGGGGATGCTTGGATTTGCTTGAGGCTTGGCATGCATGTGTATACATGGATAAGCTATCATGGTGCCAAGTTTGAGGTTTCTAACATTAACAGAAAAAAAGTTGTAGGCTTTTTTGGATTTCAATGCAAGTCTATGGGGGGGGGAAGTGGAGCTCCAATCCGGATCCGGAGGTTCACAGTGAACTGGAGCGGACTATAGGCAGAGCGGAGCAGAGCGGACCCGATTCAGAAGTTGCAAATCTGGAAGAGAAGTGGATTGGGGGGGTCCGTGCACACCCCTAGTAGGAATCCACATTAAAGCATACCTTTTGAAAGCTTCTAGTGTGGGAGAGCCCACTATCTCCCTAGGTAATTGGTTCCACTGCTGTACTGCTCTAACAGTCAGGAAGTTTTTCCGGATATTCAGCTGGAATCTGGCTTCCTGTAACTTTAGCCTATTATTCTGTGTCCTGTGCTCTGGGATGATCGAGAAGAGATCCTGGCCCTCTGTGTGACAACCTCTCAAGTATTTGAAGAGTGTTATCATGTCTCCCCTCAATCTTCTCTTCTTCAGATTAAACATGCCCAGTTCTTTCAGTCTCTTCTCATAGGGCTTTGTTTCCAGACTCCTGATCATCCTGGTTGCCCTCTTCTCAACCCCCTCCAGCTTGTCTGCATCCGTCTTGAAGTGTGGTGCCCAGAACAAGATGAGGCCTAACCAGTGCCCAATAGAGGGGAACTAGTACCTCACATGATTTAGAAGCTATACTTCTATTAATACAGCCGATAGAACATTTGCCTTTTTTGCAGCCACATCACTGTTGGCTCATATTCAGCTCGTGATCAACAATTCCAAGTCCCTTCTTGCTTGTCGTATTGCTGAGCCAAGTATCTCCCATCTTGTAACTGCCTTTGGTTTCTTTTTCCTAGTGTAGAACTTGGCATTTACCCTATTAAATTTTCTTCTTTTGTTTTCAGCCCAGCGCTCCAGACTATCAAGACCACTTTAAAGTTTGTTTCTGTCTTCCAGGGTATTACCTATCCCACCAAATTTTGTGTTACCTGCAAATTTGATCATTCCCTACACCTCCTCATCCAAGTCATTAATAAAAATGTCGAAGAGCACTAGTACCCCAATCGTTTCCTCCCCCCCCCCCCCGTTTTGAAGGTACCATTGATAAGCACTCTTTGAGTCCAGTTCTGTAGCCAACTGTGGATCTAGCCCACTTTTAGCTAGTTTGCTGATCAGAATGTCATGGGGCACTTTGTCAAAAGCTTTGCTGAAGACAAAATATATTATGTCCACAGCATTCCCCCAGTCCACAAGGGAGGTTACCCGATCCAAAAATGAGATCAGATTAGTCTCGCAGGATTTGTTCTTGACAAATCCATGTTGGCTTCTAGTACTCACTGCCTTGTTTTCAAGGTGCTTACAGATTGACTTCTTTATAATCTGCTCCCAAAATTTCCCAGGGATTGATGTCAGACTGACTGGTCTGTAATTCCCAGGGTCCTCCTTTTTGAAGATAGGGACAACATTAGCCCTCCTCCAGTCATCAAGCACTTCACCTATCCTCTATGATTTTGCAAAGAGAATAGACAGTGGCTCTGAGAGTTCTTCTACCAGTTCCTTTATTACTCTAGGGCAGGATCTACACTACTGCTTTAAAGCACTTTATAATAGTTTTGACAACTGTTGGGGCCCAGGACACACTCCATATACCGTTTTCAAAACTGTTATAAAGCGCTTTAAAGTGCTTTAAAGCAGTAGTGTAGATCCAGCTAGGTTGCAGTTCATTGAGCCCTGGAGAGCCTGGGCTTATTCTAAGCATGCCTGGGCTTATTCTAAACATTATTATTTTCAACTGCATAAGAAGCCAGTGTAGCCTCCCATCCCACTGCGTGAGCACCTCCCAAATTTTTTCTAGGGAAAAAAATATGAAAGAGGAAAGAGTAAATGAGAATGATTGGCGAAATTAAGTGACAGGAATTATGGCCCAATTATATAGTCTTCTTTGTCTTTGTACTGATATGTGTTACTCTTGTATAACTACATTTACTGTTGATCTGTACATGAATTAATAAATGCTTTTGTGTTTTGTCTACTTAAGCAATTCATCCCAATAATTTAAGATTAGTATAAAGTCATGAAGATTGAAAGGAAACAGTAATCATCTCAATGTTCTGTTCCTTTATATTATTTAAGAAAATAATAAAGTCCATATTTTGTATGCAATTGCACAAAAAACTAGTTTTAACTGCACATTATTTTTTTCCAACTGGAGAAAATGTGTCCAGTGGCACATTAAACCCTGGAGCACGCCACACTGCAATGTCTTGTAGCAAGTCCCACTTGAACCCCACTAATTAGCCAAAGCTTGGTTGCACAGCTCTAGTTTTTCAGTTTATTTCAATGAAGCAATATGATGAGACAGAGCAAACAGTTACTGTGTATGGATTTCTTGAAGAGGTATTCTGTTTGTATTGTATAATTTAGTGTGACTTACTTCCATTAGTCAGAGAGCAGGATTGATAATAGGAGGAGGAGGATATTGGAATGTTTCCAAAGCCTGAAACACATTTCTGCTGACAAAATTGCGAAAAGAAAAGATAATAAGCAAACCTTCTGTAAATGCATCATGAAATCATCTTTGGCTCTTCCTCACTTTATTTTTTCTTTCTTTTAAGGGACACTGCTTCTGTAAGCAAAATATGTAGGAGTTGAGAAGGCCGCCAGTGATATCCTTCGAAGGGTAAGTTTTTCCTTAACGTGAAAACAAACATTCTGAAAGTGTCTTTGATTAATGCCAGACTTCTGACATCTCTAATATTCTTCATGCGAGAGAGGAGAATGTTTGATATTCTCAGGATTACAGGACTGTCTTTGTTATGGTCATTGTAGGTAAATATATGAACAGCTCCCACTTTTCACATTGGAAATTGGTCATTTTTCAGGTTGTTTGTTCAAATGATGAAGAGCTAACCGTAACGTTTGATGTGTTTTAAGAGCTAAAACCATTACATATGAAGATCCAAGGTAGAAGAGAACAAGATCCACCCACTTGACTTAAAAAAAGGTTTTCAAACGTTTTACAGCTCTTAGGTTGAAATTGCATCTTGTGCCATTGACTTCAGACATGATATCCATCACCATACTCATTCTGGGTACCAGATATCTTCTCTGAGTTTCTGATGTTGCTTTCAGGATTTTGAAAAAAATGCAGTTTCTCAGTTCTCCCCTTTCATATCTTAAGAACATAAGAACATTATGTGCCATGCTGGATCAGACAAGGGTCCATCTAGTCCAGCACTCTGTTCACACAGTGGCCAACCAGCCATCGGCCAGGGATGAACAAGCAGGACATGGTGCAACAGCATCCTTCCACCCATGTTCCCCAGCAACTGGTGCACACAGGCTTACTGTCTCAAATACTGGAGACAGCACACAACCATCAGGGCTAGTAGCCATTGATAGCCTTTGCCTCCAGGAATTTATCTAACCCCCTTTTAAAGCCATCCAGGTTGGTGGCCATCACTACATCTTGTGGTAGTGAGTTCCATAATTTAACTATGCACTGTGTGAAGAAGTACTTCCTTTTATTTGTCCTGGATCTCCCACCAATCAGCTTCATGGAATGACCATGGCCAGATCTACACCAAGCAGGATATTGCACTATGAAAGTGGTATGAAAGTGGTATATGGAGGCAGGAGCCACGCTACTGCTTTATAGTGGTATTGAAGTGCACTGACAACTGTTGGGGCCCATTGATACATACCATATACCACTTTCATACCACTTTCATAGTGCTATATCCTGCTTCGTGCAGATTAGGCCTTCATGAAGCTCTGAAGGGACTATTCACTCATAGACTCATAGAATGATAGAATAGTAGAGTAGGAAGGGGCCTATACAATATACATACAATATTTCTGTATGTAGTCAACTAGCACATAGCTTTGTCCCTACAGTAGGGCCTTCTGTAGGTCTTCCTCCTAGAATCATAGAATCATAGAATAGCAGAGTTGGAAGGGGCCCACAAGGCCATCGAGTCCAACCCCCTGCTCAATGCAGGAATCCACCCTAAAGCATCCCTGACAGATGGTTGTCCAGCTGCCTCTTGAATGCCTCTAGTGTGGAAGAGCCCACAACTTCCCTAGGTAACTGGTTCCATTGTCGTACTGCTCTAACAGTCAAGAAGTTTTTCCTGATGTCCAGCTGGAATCGGGCTTCCTGTAATTTGAGCCCATTATTCCGTGTCCTGAACTCTGGGATTATCAAGAAGAGATCCTGGCCCTCCTCTGTGTGATAACCCTGTGTGACAACCTCTATCCTGGCTGATTTCCAACATGTACTCTTCCATCTCAAACTTCATTTCTTGTATGTCTAGGCTTTTCGATTGTCAGCCTGAGGCCAGGGCCTGTTTCATTTTGCTTGAGGTAGGCACTCTAGAAATAAAATTGTAACATCTTTCAGAAGCAAATTATAAGTGGGAGGCCATTCAAAGCAAGGAGAGCAGCGTACAGCTCATCAGGCACCAAATCCTAGCTTTTGTCCTTGTTGCTGCTCTTCTCTTATTTATTCAATTTTTCTCATTTCTCCCCACCCCACCCCAAAAAATGAAGAATGAGAAAACTGGGAAGGAACAAATATGCGGGGACAGGCTTTATTTCAAATTTGATCCGAAAACCATTTTTTACAGCTTGAGTTATAAGCTCCGGAAAGTTGCGGTTCATAATGGAAATGCTGGCAGAACGTGAATGGCGCTGCTGTATGTTAAGAAGCTGTTTTAAGTTTTTTCCATTTTCTGAACCTAAAATAAAGCTAAGTCGCAATACTTTCCTTACCAACTCCTGCGTTGCCCGCCAGTAGGAGTTGCTGGATTTGGAGTTTCCTCAAAGCCAGTCCACGGAATATTTTTTCCCTTTAAGATGACAATTTGATTCAATCAACAGGTTTGCGCAAGACTGTGAGTGAATTCAGCTGATCGTTTACCAAGTGGTAACTTGCCATGGTGGTTATTTCACCACACAGATTAAATGGCACAGGATGGTGCTTGTAGCATTCCTGCCTCTTCCCAGTGAGAATTCCCTTTCTCTGATGCCTTTCTCACTCTCAACAGGAACCACCTTCTGTCACACACACTTGGTTTCGGCCTGTCCTTTATTTTAAGGCCTTCTTCAGGGGTAGAAGGAAGTGTCTACATAATTTCTTTTAGTTGCCAGTAGATTAATACCAGAGATAATTTTTTTGCTGAGAGATATTTTGCAGGCACTTCTTTCTACCCCCCTCTGAAGAAGGCCTTAAATGGGAACAGGATGAAGCTGCTAGACAAACATTTAAAGGGATATGTGTTTTGGTCCCCAAATTCAATCTTCAGCATCTTCCAGCAGAGTTGAGAGTGTCCCTGTCTCAAACCTAGAGTGCCTGCCAATGTGTTGGACTACAGCTCCCATCATCCCCAGCCAGCATGGAGGGTTGGGGAAGACTGGTGTAGGTGATGCTGAATTAGATGGAGCAGTGATCTGACTCAGCCTAAGGCAGCTTCTTGCGTTCCTAAGAGACAAATGCTACAGAAACGCTTATTATTAATAATAATATTTTGTGTCACTCCCCAAAGGTCACGTCTTTCAGTCCTGGCTTTTTTAAAATCCATGTTTTTATAACCGATACGTCAATCAACTTAATGCATGTTCACTCCTTAAATATGAAGTCATCTTTCTTACATAAAGTCATGAAGTAATTGCCTGGAAAAAGGTAAACATTTTTAAAACATCCATGAGGCAAGGCTTAAAAGTGGCCGGATACTTCTCACAAACTGAAACTAAATAGTGGTTGTATCAACAAGAAATCTGTCTTGTATCTTTGCGATGATGTCATGTGGAGCCCACCAGCCCAAGTGGTTTCACATGGGGCCAGTTCAATGCCCTTCATTCATGTTCAGGAGCCTCATTGTGATATCACTTTTTCCCCTTTACAGCAAAGAGAAGTATATAATAGGGTAGTGCCTGTTTGATTTATGTGTGTTTTCAAGCGGGTTTAGGTTCATAGTAAAGTGCTGTTGGGCACACAATTTGGACGGCCTCAAATGTACTTCTGAAGAGGACTGGGCTTATCTTTCTTGCTTGCTTTAGGACGATTTACCTCTCCCTGTTTTTTAAAAAATGTTATTAGTAAAAATTGAACTCTTTTAGAAACTTCAGTCTGCCATAAAGAGTGGGCTGCGTGAGACGTTCAGGCATCTCATCAGGCATAGGCAGCTGATGGTGGGATTTGCAGGCAGGAGAGGAGCTTCCTCTTTCTCCCTCGTACCAGCATCTGGAGTTGGCATCAATGGGCATCTGCTAGGGTGGCCACTGATGCATCACCTAAGAACAAGAAATCACTGGAAAAAAAAGGGAACAAAAGAGGACACGGCTTTGGGTAACATTTCCATATGCTAATTTGTATGTATAGATGCACGTCTGGGAATAATTACTATAATTTATGTAGCAACACATCTCACCATATTGGGGAACATAGTGACCGGAATGCTTAAATAAGAACATAAGAGCCACACTGGATCAGACCAAGGGTCCATCTAGTCCAGCATTCTGTTCATACAGTGGCCAACAAGTTGCGCATGGGAAACTCACAAGCAGGACATGAGTGCAACAGCAGTTTCCTACCCATGTTCCCCAGCAACTGGTGTACATAGGTATACTGCCTCTGGAACTGGAGGTAGCATACAGCCATCAGGACTAGTAACCATTGATAGCCTTTCCCTTCATGAGTTTGTCCAATCCCCCTTTAAAGACATCCAAATATCTTGTGGAAGTGAATTCCATAGTTCTACGCACTGTCCTTTTATCTGTCCTGAATCTCCCACCAATCAGCTTCATTGGATGAACCCAGGTTCTAGTATTATGAGAGAAGAAGAAAAACGTCTCTCTATCCACTTTTTCCACACGATGCATAATTTTATACATCTCCATAACATTTCCCCTTACTTACCTTTTTTTCTAAGATAAACAATCCCATACATTGTAACCTTCCCTCAGAGGGGAATTGCTCCAGCCCCTCGATCATTTTAGTTGCCCTTTTCTGCACTTTTTCCAGCTCTACAATATCTTTTTTTAGGTGAAGTGAAGTAATTGCTTGGAAAAAGGTAAACATTTTTAAAACATCTATGAGGCAAGGCTTAAAAGTGGCTGAGAGGTATCTGAGGCCTTCAGGGAGCTGTAAATTAAAAATACAAATGAGACAACACATATGATAAAACGTATTTTAAAAATAGGTTAAACAAACATATTTCCATGGGGGCCTATGCCTATATAGTAGTGTGCGGTTGTTGTTGTTGTTTTTAAAAAAAACTAACTTGTAATTTTGACACAGTGCCACCAGGGCCTATGCAAATGAATTGATATTAGAAGTCTTATGAATCTGGCATATTGCAGAAGTTTTACAAGCAAATTCCTACATGCTAGAAAGAAACGTCTACATGGTTTCTTCCGGCAAAAAGATTGTCTCCTGTATGCATCTACCGGCGACTGGAAAGAGTGCTTTTCAAAATCTTTCTTACACTGTTAGTCTTGGGTTTTTCCTGGTCACTTTTCTTTTCTTTTTGGACTACAATTACCATAAGCCCCCAGTTAGCATGGCCAACGGTCAGGAATGATGGGAGTTGCAGTCCAAAACATATGGAGGCCACTAGGTTGTCTGCCCTTAGCTTAGATGAATGTGCTTAATGTGGAAGTGGCTGATCTGGTCACACGCTCTAGTTACACCCTGTTCGGACGGTTGCCATTCAGGCTGCTTCCAGATGAGGCTTTTATTGTGCAATCACGCTGCCTCATTCACAGAAGTTTTACAAGGGGTCCAGATTGAATTTGGGGGCACGATTCAAAGTTCTAGGGTCTGTCTGCATGGTGCCGAGTTGGCTCCACTCGGCTGCCAAACCCACGATATCACTGCTGCAGGGTGGTGGTGAATAATCCCCAGTGGGGAAGGCATCACGGGCTTTCCAGTGGCTATTAGGCTTGCCGGGCCATCCCCCTCCCACAGCTTCTAGCAACCAATGGGAGGTCTCCTTCTGCCTGGGAACGCTCCTGGCACAGTGCCGGAGCAAGGACAGATGGCGGAAGAGCTGCACTGACCTTGCTTCGGCAGGAAAACTCCCCAACTTTTCTGCTGCACATCTTCAGCTCTTTGCCCCGGATCAGCAGCTACGTCATATAACCGATGCAGCACAGATTCAGAGCCACTCCGGGGCAAAGACGACGTTTAGACAGCTCTCTAGTTATGACCTCCTACAAAGCCTTAATTTTGACCTTATTATATAATATCTATGCATGCATGCATGCCTCCATGTAGCCTTACATGGGATGATTTGTTCCAATTTCACATTGCATGACCAGGGACTGAGCAAGTGAATGAAGGTGTAAGAGAATGCATCACATTACTAGAACTATCTGTGCCCGTGCCTAAATCAGCAAGTAATTCTGGCCTCCGTCCGCGTCGATACATTCTTCTTGGAAATCGCATATAGTCATTTTGCTCAGCGCCAGAAAATCAGGAAGTTTGTCACCCTGTCAGCTTCTCCAACCGAACGCAGCGAGCTGCCCTCAAGTTTGGCTGGGCTTGCATTTGGCAGCCCAGCTGGCTGCAGCAAACCTGTTCTTCATGGACATGTGTACTGAAGCCGTTGTGGCAGAGTTAAAGAGGGGAGGATGCTTCTCATGCAGCTGTGACAGTCTTGGCAATGCCCTTATTCTACAGTCCTCCTGTTGATGGAACGTACTTAAATGTTCCACTTTAAAAAAAATCCACTTAAATATTGCATATTGTAAAGCATCCAAGCACTCATACAGAATGTGAAATCAGGGTTGAAAATTGTGGTAATAAAAGAAATATCTCTCTCTCTCTCTCTCTCTCTCTCTCTCTCTCCATCTCGTTTTATTTGAAATTGCCACTCTATTTCCATTGGCATCTGTCTCTTCTTTCTTGAAGATAGGTTTCCTGAAGGAGTGAAGTGACCAAGACAAACGGTTGCCCATTTCATTTTTCTGGAAGCTGCTCCAAAAGCATCAAACCTATAAAAGGCTGGCCCTTAAATAAATATATGGACAAATTCCTAATTGCTCAACCTGTTTTTTGTTTTGTTTCGTTTTTTGAGACTTGGAGTTTTGTAGCCTCAAATGAACAGCAAGGATCTCAGTTCTAATTTGCCACAGCAGAGGGGTAGTTTTGGTGAGCACAGCGGAAACTTCAAAAAAGAGTAGCCGATCATTTAAAAAACAGTTTGCCAAACTCTCTGTTGTCAGTTTTTGCTAACATGTACATGGCATTTCCCAACCATCTGTCTGGTTTGGAAGAAAAACTGCCTTGTTTCATTGCCCCATATTTCTCTCCTTGCAGGGATTTCCTGTTTGCCAAAGGATTCATTAAAACAGAACAGATCAGAGTAGTCTTACAAATACGTCTCTCAATACACATCACAAGAAATGTTACTTTTCTTGTCCGTTGCTTGACAAATATAGAGATTATTAGTCCACGTATGCTCACACAGGCACACCCACCCATACAACCCTTTTACTAACCCCATAGTCTTCATAGACCTACATAAATAGGTAAATAGGCAGCAGGTTGGCCACTGTGTGAACAGAATGCTGGACCAAATGGACCTTTAGTCTGATTCAGCAGGGCTCTAATATTAGTCTAACATAAGTCCCATTAATTTCAATGGATCTACTCTAAGTAAGACTAACATTGAATACAATCCATAGGGAGGGGTGTGTGTGTTAAACTGGAGATTCCCCACAAGAGATGAGTCAAGTGACTACAAGCCTGCTACAGAGCCCTTTTAAATTGTTTAAATGGTGTTACAATCTTGATTATGAGCTTTTGCAGATGAGCGTTTTATCACATGCTTGCAACTTGTCACCCATGGATCTTCACAGATCATTTTGATGATGCAGTGATCCTCCTGTACATCTCCTGCTCTATTTCCCGGTTTTAGCATGTGAATTAATCCACAGAGAAGCTGGGTGTTTTTTTTTTTAAAAAAAAAAAAAAGACTGTGACCAGATCTACATGAAGCAGACGATGGCACTTTGAAAACGGTTTGAAAACTGTTTCTGGAGTGTGTCCTGGGCCCCAACAGTTGTCAATACTGTTATAAACCATTTTAAATAAGTAGTGTAGATCCTGCCTTTATTTCCTGCACACTATAGGGTGCTGTTCCCATTGATCTGTATGGTCCACGTGGTTTCTGCTCTCTTTCCCTGTGTAATTTCAACTCATTCCCAATGCGGAAGAAAGCAGGAAGCGAGAGCGATGGCACATGGCAGTAAGGAAACACGATTTCCCCCCATCTGAAGACGCTCTCTGTTCCCCCTCCCTGAAGCTCTTCGAAAGTGTTGGCTACTATGTTGATTATAGAGTTGAGGAATTGAAGCTAGGATTCAGCAATGTATCACCCAGTCAGTTGGATCCACTCCTACTCATGCTTGGATTAGGGTTTCTGGAGAAGACTGCTGCAGACTCCAAAGAATCCAACCTCTAGACCCAGTTGACCGGCTGCACTCGTACCCGTGTTTGCAAGAGTTCCCGCAGGATGGCTCTCCAGCTTCCGAAAAGACATGACAGGCAGCGCCATTAACCTATTGCAGGAAAATTACAGCTGTCAGTAGTGTATCTCACACCATTTGTGGCTGTAAAGCTGCAATTAACATAAAAATAAGTGTTTTACAGCTGCAAATGACAGCATAATAATAATTTAAAAGTATAATACCAATCTGATAAAATAAAGTTAAAATGAGGAAATTGAAAAGGATTGAAAAGAACAAGCGGCTGCTAGCATGTTAGACTAGATCGGGGAGACCGTGCTTGCACCAAGGGTTGGCATGATTGGGCAACTGCCAGGGGGACCACACCCCAGCAGGGGCCCACTGGCAAGAACCCCCTGGAGTTTCACCACCTCTTCACCATGGCAACCTGCTTGTTCCTCTGCCTCTTGCTTAGGCCCAGACAAGGGTGGTGGTGAGCAGGAAGAGCAGTAGATGCCACAGCCTACTTGTTCACTGCCTCTCTGCCTGTCAAGCAAGCAGATGGTAGGAATGGTGAGAAAGAGAATGAAGAGTAATGCCAGCTGGTGACAATGTTGGTGGGATGGTAGATTCACTGGGGGGCGGGGGCATTGAAGGTGTCTTGTCCAAGGGCCCTCAAAAACTTGGAGCCAGCTCTGGGGGTGACTCAGTTTCGCTCAACTCACTCATGACCACGGCCCAGTGACAGGTTCTCAGCCTAACTTGCCTCCTGTGATTGTTGTAAGGATGGAAATGGGGGAAGGCTCTAAATGCCATCCTAAGGGCCGTGGAGGGTAAAAATGAAATCAACAAATGTCCTATGTTCAGCAAATCTAGCCTTGCCCCCTCCCATCAAGTGGGGACAGGGCAGCACTGGGCAATTCCATGACTAATAAAGGTGCAAGAGAAACAGTGCCATGTTAGGTGGTCTTAATAATGATGATGCTGGAAAGGAGCAAAGTGCCTCTGTCTGGAAAGAGTGTTGTGCTGTTCTGCTTTGTTTACTTCTCCGTAATTGTTTAAAGAGATGCCTGGGGCAGGGAATGTGCGCATAGTTCATCCATTAGTTAATACCGATGTCACCGAATCCTAAATTACAACCAAATTATAGGTCTTGGCATTAACAGTGGCTTATCTGGCTCACTTCAGTGAACAACGTTGATACAGCAGATTGTTCATCATGACTGGCATTTTCTTTCCAGAATAGCTACAGGATGTGAACTACTTGAGGGAGCTGGATTCAGGTGACCCTCGTCCTTCGGTGAGCATCACGAAACCACAGCGTGCCATCCACCAGCGGCACCGTCTGGAAATTACCCTGGGGGGAAATACAGCTTTGCAACTTGCTGATGTGAGCTTAAAGAAATGACTTCATCCAAAGTGGGGAACCCTATAACAAAAAAAAAAAAAAAAAAGGAGGGGGAGAATCTTTGGACTTGTTTATTTTGGACTCCGCTCCTCCCTTTGCTCTCAGTGGTGATCTAGGAATGAGCTCACAATTGGAAGCAAATTTGTCTTCTGTTTCCACTCCTAAAACTTACCTACTCTCTGAAAGCTCCTAGTATTCAAAGTGGATTTGCAGAAAAAATACACTGTGAAATACCGTGTGCGGGGGAGGGTGTCTCTGTGTGTCTATAACTACATGTATAAACACGGGTGTAGTGGAACCAGGGCTCACAAGAACACAGAGCTGCGACTTTTTTTATTAGCAGAGTTGGTGATATCATCTGCCACCCCTCCCAGAATTCCCTATTTCCTGCAGTAGCTTCAGGGTGCAGCAGGGTGGGGAATGAATTTCCCCCACGAATGATATATTGGTCCTTGTTGTAACATAAACTATTTTGGCGGGTTGATATTATATGGATGGCCATCGTGGGAACGTCCAGCCCCCTTTGGGCTCACTGGTGTTCCCTGGGGGCCCCAGCTTGTCACTGTGCACAAGTGTCTCCTTCTTCCTGGTGGGGCCCCATTAGGCAGGAGGAGACACATGTGCACGAACAACCAGTGCTGCAGTTGCCAGCTGCCAGGGCACTATGTGAAAGTGTCTCCTTCTCCCTCCTGGTGCCCAGGACGTAGAAGGAGACACTTGTGCACAGTGGTGATGGTACAATGGAAGAGTGGGAGGGGAGCACTACTCTCCTGCTCTTCCACCACCACCATGGTGCAGCGCAACATTCCCTCTGTACCTAGCAGGGATGTTGCTGTGGCAGCAGCAGTGGTGTGCCAGAAGAGCAGGATGGGAACACTGCTCTCCTGTTCTTCCACTGTGGCAGCGGTGTGGCACAACGTTCCCTCTGTCCCTGCCGGTGGCTCCCCTCCTGCACTGCCACCACTGTCACAGAATGTAACCATCATCCCTCTGTCTCTGCCAGGGCCAACCCCAGCAGAGAAAGAGGGATGGTGGTTCCATGGCGGCGGGAGGGTAAGAGGGGAACACCAGGGGTCATAGTGCTCCCATCCCAAACCCCACTGCCACCACCACTGGGCAAAGGCTAAAAATCTGCCAGCTGGCCCGACCCAACAAGAGCCAAGTCAGGCCAGATGTCAGGTTGTAGTCCGGGCTGCAGGGGTCGAACCAGTGAAAACTTGCTGCACTCCATCCTCAAAAAAGATCCCTAGCTGATATGGGTGTATAAGCGTGCCTGCTTATATTTTAAGTGAAATCTGAGCCAGGGTGATAAGGTGTCCTCTTACGCAGAGGACTCTCCTCTATTTTGAAGGTGCCCTCTACTTGAAGAGTTGTCCAGTCCATGTCACGTTTAAAGATAAAGAACGATCAGAAGGAAAACTGGGATTTGAAGTTGCCCATCAACAACTTCTGGACAGCAGGCTGAGCAAGGCACACAGGTCAGCTGGCCACAGACTTCCACTTTATAGCGAAATAAAAGTATAATGATTATTTCTAAGTTTGCCTCTATGTACATATAAATTAGCTTGTGCAAATTTTTTGCAAACTGGTACCCTCTTCTATCCTCATTTTTGGAGAGTCACAAGTGGCTAGCCTATCCAGGGCCCTGTTCAGATGCTCAGCCATTGTAATTGTAAATCATGATCGATCCATTCAAGGATGGAAAAGGATCTTGGAACTGTTGTAGATCACAAGCTGAATATGAGCCAACAGTGTGATATGGCTGCAAGAAAAGCAAATGCTATTTTGGGCTGCATTAATAGAAGTATAGCTTCCAAATCTCGTGAGGTACTGGTTCCTCTCTATTTGGCTCTGGTTAGGCCTCATCTAGAGTATTGTGTCCAGTTCTGGGCTCCACAATTCAAGGAGGTCGCAGACAAGCTGGAGCGCGTTCAGAGGAGGGCAACCAGGATGATCAGGGGTCTGGAAACAAAACCCTATGAAGAGAGAGTGAAAGAACTGGGCATGTTTAGCCTGGAGAAGAGAAGATTGAGGGGAGACATGATAGCACTCTTCAAATACTTAAAAGGTTGTCACACAGAGGAGGGCCAGGATCTCTTCTTGATCATCCCAGAGTGCAGTACATGGAATAACGGGCTCAAGTTACAGGAATCCAGATTCCGGCTGGACATCAGGAAAAACTTCTTGACTGTTAGAGCAGTACGACAATGGAACCAGTTACCTAGGGAGCTTGTGGGCTCTCCCACCCTAGAGGCATTCAAAAGGCAGCTGGACAACCATCTGTCAGGGATGCTTTAAGGTGAATTCCTGCACTGAGCAAGGGGTTGGACTCAATGGCCTTATAGGCCCCTTCCTTCCAACTCTACTATTCTATGATTCTAAGGGCCAGTATGAAGGGACTGAGTCATACAGCCAGTTCCTCCATGCAATCTCCACCTCTCACAAGCTTGCTGGCCACCCCCACTCTGTAAGTGATCACATCAGGACTGCTGAGCATTGGAACCTGATCTTTGATGCTGCGGTTGCTGGATTCTGCATTCACTTCTGAATTTCATGGGGAGGGAGGTGGGTTCCCCGGGCGTGCCTCAATTTTCCACTCACTTTTTGCAATCTTTACTTGTGAGTGCTCCAAAAACAAAATATGACAATGTTGGGTCCAGGTTCTCAATATGAAGACTCTGAGCTCACTTATGAAGCACCATTGTCATAGCAGGCAGAATCATAGAAGAGAGAAGGGACCGTGCTTCTACTAAGATGGGCAATTTTTATAACGAACAATTCAGTCCTATGTATGTCTTCTCAAATCTCTGCCTCGAGTGGGTAGCTATTAATTTCCTTTTTCTTTTCTCTTTTCTTTTCCCTAAAAGCTTGGACTCCACTGTTATATAATTGGAAGCTTTAGGAATTGCATTTAACTCATCTAGACTGGTGGGTGGGAGCTAAGTAACAATTGAAATTGCTGCTAGTTTGGCCTACCATGATTTTTGTATGCCTTAGCTATTCCATTTGAAGTTCCAATACCGTTTTCATAATATTGTTTTCCAATAGTCCTCAGCAAAAGTTAAACTGTTGTATGGTGTAATCTTTGCATGTCACAATCATACTGCTTTGTGATTCATGATTACAATTGTATTTTCTCCAGAATCATTACATGTTTCACATTTTACTTCTGCACGCGATATTCTTTTGCATTTCTTCTTCTCTGTACATCATTTATGGCTTGATATTTCCTGTGTGGCATGCTTTTATTTTTCATAAGTTGAAGGGCATTGACCACAAACTGAAATGAATTTCTCATACAGCACTATTCAGGTATAAACAGTCAAATATACTGTAGTATAGTCATGTATGGACATCCCTTGATGATGATGCTACCTTGATTTGTAAACCAGCTCCATGTGGAAAAGCAACTGAGCCATGCATGCTTTGAACTGTGGGTAATTTTAACATCTAGGTAGCAAGACAGACCAACTTTCAGCACACAGACACGCACAATTAAATGCATGACTTCATGGCCTTAAGTTGGTCGGTGAGACTTACTCTGTAACCTTGTGGTTGATCTGCTTCTCGTTGCCCCTCTCACATACACACTTCTTACCATTCCCCTTCTGTTCATTACTCAAGCATTTCCAAAAGGCTGATTTAAAAAAAAAATGCTACAGATGCAACAAAGACTTCTCTTAAGTCATTCCTTTCCAAAAAAAATTTCTTCTTCACTGATGTATTCTCTCAAGAGTGATAATAATCTCTTTCTTTCTTTCTTTCTTTTTTAAATGCAGGTCTAAGACGGAAGGAATTTTTATCTGGAAGAGTAGTATAAATTAGCTTTGACTGCCAGTTTCCACTGATTATTACTTTCCAGGCGGAATTCCTACAAATTCTTGAGGCATGACCTTGGATGAAAAAATAATCCCCCTTTTAAACTTGTTGAGAAATTCCAGATAACTTCACAAGAGATTTAATTTTAGAGCATTAACACAATCTTGGTTTTGAAAGATAAAACTACAGGGCTGTTATTTGGTAGGAGCCATTACTGAATGGTGAAGTCATTGGAGCTTATTTTACTGTGTTATCTTTTCCCCTCTTTCTTCTCCCCCCCCCCCAATTTTATTATACATTACACAATGCACTCTGGATTCACCCCCATAAAAGAATAAGTATTTCAACAGATAACCTGCCTTCAGACAGCTTGAGAGCATAATCCCTGTGAGGTTTGAGTTATTGCATACACCAAAAAGGCAAAGTGTGGGGCAGCGGGCATCAACTACATATCGTCATTTCAAGCTCATTAGCTTGTAAATCTTGGGCCCTGACAGGCTTATGGAAAAGGTGAACACTGCCATAGATAGAAGAGATCTGTATTGCATTATGAATTAGCGCCAAACAATTACTAATGGCCAATGTATCTTTTGATTCAGTCTTTCAGCTATCCTAAGTAAATATAATTTAAAACAAGACAATCTAGAGATTGGTTGATGCATTATATATGCGCTAAGGCAATGCATGGCTAAGGCAATGAGAAAAATTTGTATGCTGGAGGTTCTGAGCTATGACACACTGGAGGTTCCAAGCTATGAGAAGAACTCTGAATGCTGGAGGTTCTGAACTATGAGAAGAACATTGTGTTGCTAAGCAACAGGATATATAAACACAGCTGGGAGCAGGGGTAATGGCAGTATTGAAATGTATCATTGCTGAAGCAGATCTCACAGAGGCTTCAGGTAAGTCCTGTGGGTCAGTGGGCAGGTGAGTGGGGGGAGCACTTGAGAGGAAGCAGGGGAGTGGCTGGGAGGGGGAGCATAGAGAGGAGGCCATGTGGTTTGCTGGCATGCGTGAAGGCCTCAGGTAAGTCCAGCAAGTCAGTGGACAGGCTAGAGTGGCTAGTAGGGGGGAGTCCAATAGACTCCAGGTTGGCCTGTTGCCCAGCTTTTCTGGGAGCCTGTGGAAAAGCTGGCAAAGTATGATATTGAGCAATAAAGTACTAGCATGCATATGGTCTGTGCATGTCAAGCTAGTTGTTGTTGTTGTTGTTGTTGTTGTTTTTGTTCTTATATTTAAGATTGGTTGGTTTTAATTAGGATGACCATATTTTGGAAACCAAAAAGGAGGACAATATGGTCGGCTCCCAAGGGGGCATGTCCAGCACCAAGGGGGCGTGCCCACCCGAACATAGCCTTGGTCACATGTCTGATTTTACAGCACACATTTAAGACAAATCTGTTCTACATAACATCTTAATGTTAAAATCACTGAAGTAAAGAAGAAGTGAGAGATTCAATGTATCTGAAACTAACTTCACTCACTCCTACTTTTGTAGGTTTTGCTGTACTTTGAAGCTTTTGCTATGCTTTGTGTGATAGTCTCCCCTTCCCTCAAATATCTTTTCTGACTGTATCTTCACTCATTGCAAGCTGTTGTTGTTGTTAATAGGGTTTGCTACTGGCTGGCCAGATGGCTGGCTTCTTTTAATTTCAATTTTTTAAAAAAGCTTGTGTATAATTGTCACAAGTTTCTCTGCTCTAACGTTAGGGTGGGTGTTGTGGCAGTTTACCTAAAGACTGGAGATCCCCTTAATGCCAAGGGCTGAAACTACTCAATATGCAAAACCCCAAAGAGGAGGTTTGGCAACCTGAATTTGAAGGATATGGCTCCAGCAGTTTTAAAACACAATAATTTTAAAACTTTGAACTTTTAAAAAAATCCTAAAAAAAACAATGGATGAACGGATGTGATTCAAACCTGGCATGGCTAAATCTCTCCTTTAGAGCTATCATGGTGCCAACTTTCAGCCCTTTTTCTTTTAAAAATGTCATTAAAAAATAATTTTAAAACCTCAAACTTAAAAAAAAAAATCCTAAAACTCAATGGATGGACAGAACTGTTTCAAACTTGGCATAGCTAAAGTCTTGTTAAGAGCAATCATGGTGCCAAGTTTCATCTCTTTATCTTTAAAAATAATATTTTTTAAAAAAAATTAAATCCTCAAATTTTAAAAAATTCCTAAAAATCAATGGATGAACAGATCTGTTTCAAATTTGGTATGGCTAAAGCTCTACCTAAAAGCTATCATGGTGCCAACTTTCAGCTCTTTATCTTTAAAAATGACAGTTTTAAAAAATAATAATTTAAAAACCTTAATTTAAAAAAAATCCCAAAAAATCAATGGATAAACAGATCTATTTCAAATTTGGTGTGGCTAAAGCTCTACCTAAATCCTATCATGGTGCAAAGTTTCATCTCTTTATCTTTAAAAATGATGATTTTAAAAATAATAATTTTGAAACCTCAATTATTAAAAAAAAATCCTAAAAATCAATGGATGAACGGATCTGTTTCAAATTTGGTATGACTAAAGCCCTCCCTAAGAGCTACCATCATGCCAAGTTTCATGTCTTTATCTTAAAAAATGATGGAGTTATAAGCTTTGTTGTTAATTCTCATTAGAGCTGCTCATTGGAAAAATCCGGATTTCCCCTCCCCCCTCCCAGATTTCATAGAATCATAGAATAGCAGAGTTGGAAGGGGCCTACAAGGCCATCGAGTCCAACCCCCTGCTCAATGCAGGAATCCACCCTAAAGCATCCCTGACAGATGGTTGTCCAGCTGCCTCTTGAATGCCTCTAGTGTGGGAGAGCCCACAACCTCCCTAGGTATCTGATTCCACTGTCGCACTGCTCTAACAGTCAGGAAGTTTTTCCTGATGTCCAGCCGGAATCTGGCTTCCTTTAACTTGAGCCCGTTATTCCGTGTCCTGCACTCTGGGAGGATCGAAAACCCGGGCAAATCTGGGCAAATCTGGTCATATGGTCACCCTAGTTTTACTCCATCTTTCAGGATGGACTACCCTGAAAAGGTGGCTTACAATATCATTTTAAAGAATTGTAATGCAATTGAAATGCATACAATTAAACGTGCACATGGGGAAGTCTGTGGGAGCTCAGCAATCCTCTGAGGGGGAAGGGACTTCAGAGTTGGCTGATCCCAGAGTCCGCCACAGGTTCAAATGGGCGGAGCTGAAAGAAGGTGAGAGGCGATCAGCTGGCTAGCTTCTCGCCAAAGGCTTCTTTAGAGGAATCCTCATTGAAGTTAAGGGGCTCAGGGAAAAGTCTTTCCCTTTTTTAAAGGATAATTGTCTCGCTTAGTTAGCCAAGTTTTAGCCTAGAGGAAAGTTGCTAGACTTTAACCTCTCTTCAGGTGTGAAGAGATGTTTATTTGCTGAGTAAAGCTTTGTGGATTACTTGGCCGACCTCTTTATTGTCTCGCACAGCAGTAGGAGACCTTGGAAACACGACACTATGCTCACATCCACCTCTCTATGAGGACAACATGCTTCTTCCCTTTTGCTTTTAAATTTCCTAATCCTGGTTCTTGTTGTCCTCTGCTTGTAAAGTTCTCATGAAGAGAACTGAAACAAAATTCTCACCCACCTGTACTGGCCAAATTCAATAGGTACAGCTGTTCCCAGCATGGAGAAGATCATGATGTTCTTGCCTGCCATGCAGCAGTTAAAGATGAGGAGCTTGCCAGAAAAAAAGAGGTGCCAACCCCAATTCAGCCCCACAACCTGGCTGAATACACATGGGCTATAGCTAGATGGGGCTTTATCCCGGGGCGATCCCCAGGATTGTCCCTGTGCGTCCACATGATGCACAGGGGGTCCCGGGACCAGGGAGGGATGATCCCTCCCTTGCCCCAGGATCTTGCCCTCACCTTTAGGCCCGGTTTTTCCGCAGTCTCGGGCTGAGCCCAAGACCATGGAACGTGTGGCTGAGCGCCGTGGTTTGTCCCAGCTCCTCGCAGTTCCTCGTGAGGAGCCAGGACCCGCACATGGGGCGCAGAGCTCCTCAGGAGCTTACCTTTTGAGCACGAGCGGTCGTGTGCTGCTGGCTCTTTAAGGAAAAAAATGGCGGGCACGATGCCTCTCCCTCTGCGGTTGTCGCGCACCGCGTGTGAACAGAGGGGGAGATCTTGCGATGAAAAAATTGTGAGATCTTTACCCCTCCATCCTGCTAGACCGCTAGGTCTAGCTAAGGCCATGGATTCAAACCAGACTCTTAGAAGTGAAGCAATCAGTCCTGGACCTGGATGGCCAAATTTGCTTGTTTTGCTTTTCCCCACATTTTTAAAAAACAAATCCCAAGTTCTTTCCATCTCGTTTCTCAAGCAATTTGCAAATCTCAAGTTATTTTTGGCTCAAATATGGAGAGTTTTGCTTATTTGGGGAAATTGTTATCAAAACGGAACTGAAATTAATTTCTCACCAGTCCCTAAGAAGAAGGAGTTGGACTGCAGTTGGTGCTCAAGACAAGCAGTCTGGTGAATTACCCTATGGAAAGATATTGCTGAGGTAAAGTTTTTGAATGCAATGAGCAAGGGGGCATAGCTCACTGGTAGAGACGGACAACAAATCAGACCGTTTCAGTTTCTCTCAGTTTCTAGTTTCTCCAGGCTGAAGTTAATTTCATTTCAAACTTTGAGAATTCCTCCAGTCTTAAGTTCAGTTCATCCTGAGCTTTGAGAATTTTATTTTAAGTTTGCATGAAAATGCATAAACATTCTTGTGCACATTTGTCTAACAAGTCAATTTTTGGAGGCATTTTTGTCAAATCGACACAATGTTTGCAAACAGTTTTCCTAATATAATTCAATATTTTAACATTAATTGCTCTAATATATGCATTTTGCATGCATTGCTTGATTGGAGAACTCAATTGCAAGTCGAGAAAGCGTGAATGTGACGAAATGGTTTTTTGTTTTGTTTTTCTGTATATGTATTTGAATATTTAGTTCAGGCTTGATTTGCTTTAACAAATTCTTTCTATTACAGACAGTGGTAAGTAGGTGGGAGGAGGGAGCTAGAAGGTTGAGATGTTTGAATGGTTTCATCTGATTGGCTGTTTCATTTTCAGGTGAGAGAGAGAGAGTATAACTGTCACTGGGTTTTCTATGTGAGGTAGATAAGGACGGCTTTCAGAGGACTAGGATTCGGGAAACTGGGCTATAGATTTGTGGGGTAGTTAGATTTCCCGGGGAGGTATATTTATTTTCACACCATGAAACTTAAGTTGTAGTAAAATATTGTTGTTCTTGTAAATAAAGTTTTCAGTATTGTTTTGTTATTTTACAACCACACCTTTCTCAGTATTATTTGTTGCCAAAGGTTTGTGACACAGAGAGAGAGAGAGATTTAAACTTTCCTCTTAAAAAACAAGAGGGTGATGGCAGCATAATAGAGGTTGTTGATAGCATCACAAATGGTGGCGACGCCACAGTGAACTTTGAAGGGTAACTGTGTATTGGTTCCCCTAATGGTTCAAAAGTGGTAAGTTTGCATTAAAACGTGACCAGAATGAATTTCCCACCCATCCCCACTAACTGGTAGAGGCCATGCTTTCCGTGTAGAAGGTCCTGGCTTTAATCACAGCCTAAAGATGCAACCTTATACATGTTTAGACAGAGAAAAGGCCTACAGCTCCCAGCTGGCCCCAGCTAGCATGGGTGGCTGGGGCCTGTTGAGAGTTTGGGGCCTTTTCTCTATCTAAGAGAGCCAGTGTGGTGTAGTGGCTAAAGTATTGGACTGGTAGTCGGGAGATTTGGGTTCTAGTCCCCACTCAGCCATGGAAACCCACTGGGTACTTTGGGCCAGTTGCAGACTCTCAGCCCAACCTACCTCACAGGGTTGTTGTGAGGATAAAATGGAGAAGAGGAGGAGGATTATGTATGCCACCTTCAGTTCCTTGGAGGAAAAAAGGCAGGATATAAATGTAATAAATAAATAAGTAAATAAAATAAATCTAAACATGCGTAGGATTGTGCTCTAAATGGATCAGGCAGAAGTTGGTATGAAGGACTCTGTTTGAGAACTTGGGTGTCATCACTAAAAAGGCCCTGTCCTTGGTAGCCACCTGCTTCACATCATTTCACAGGGGCACCTAGAGAAAGGTCTCTTCTCTTAAGGTCTGGGCAGGTACGTATTTTATTTATTTATTTATTTATTTATTTATTTTATTACATTTCTATACCGCCCAATAGCTGGAGCTCTCTGGGTGGTTCACAAAAATTAAAACCATTCAAAGTATAAAACAACAGTATAAAACCATAATATAAAATACAATATAAAAGCTCAACCAGATAAAAACAGCAGCAATGCAAAATTACAAATTTATTTA
The DNA here is from genome assembly GCF_023053635.1 of Elgaria multicarinata webbii. Taxonomy (NCBI): domain Eukaryota; kingdom Metazoa; phylum Chordata; class Lepidosauria; order Squamata; family Anguidae; genus Elgaria; species Elgaria multicarinata. The sequence continues at coordinate 36,032,513 of NC_086174.1, forward strand.
TTTATTTATTTATTTATTTATGGGAAGAGACAATCCTTCAAGTAATCTGGTCTGATGAATTATTCAATCCTCCTATCATCGAGGCATGTTAATTATTTACTGCTGGTCGCAACTGCTGTGCAAACAGCAGCAGGAATTGATATCGGGCAACTTGAGATGACAGGAGAATGGTGGCAGCAGAGGACACAAATTATAAGCCATCCCCATTTCCTCTTCTCCGTGCTGTCTTGAATCATCCAATTGGAACTTGTGCATCTATCCCTTTGATGAGCAATGTGTTTTCTCCCAGAGTGTGGACAACTTGAGCATCTCTCTAGAAGGGATAGGAGTCCATGATGTCAAATTCAGGCATTGCAAAGAACCACAAACAACATGAACTATCAGTGACTTTCTGTTCCCAGCCGAATTTGAACTGCTGTAAGTGCCTGCTGGGAAGCCAATTTGTGCTGGAAAATGGGCCTTTACTGAATCCCCTGTGATACTATAAACTGTGAAGGTACTTGGGGTGATTTCTTATGTCTCACCACTCCCGTGTTTCTGCCATTTCTCAGTAGTTACACGCCCCTTTTTGGCAAACTTTGCCAAAGGCTTCAAAAAATGAAAACCCAAAAAAAACCAAAAAACCTGGAGCCATTCCGAGGCGTAGCTGTCATTTGTTGCTGAATTTAGAACCTACAGCCATGTCCAAAACTGATTTCAATGCTTTTGGATTGAACCCACAGAAAATAATCCCATTCTATGATTTTGTTCAGTTCAGGGAAGCCCTGTAAAATTTCTTTCAACATATTTGACTGTCAGGGACTTGTTCCTTTCTGTTTAAGTCAGTTATACCCATACATCCCAGACTTGCAAACCGTTCCAGTCATGCTTAGCCTGCTGACCAACCTGTGATCGGAAGACTTCAGTTTTGTAGACCTGCAGTGTGTTTGTGTGTGTTTTGGTGTGTGTGTGTGTGTGCTATTCCCAAAGCAAATTCTCAAACATTGGAAGCGTAAAGCTGATTCCCAGAGACCGGTGGAAATAGATGAGGCTGGTGAAGCAACTGGTCTTATTAAACACAAGTGCTCAATTTCCTGCTTTGTTTATCTGGAATGATGTATGCAGACTGACCTCACCTTGAGAATGAGAGAGAATAAGAATGAGACTATGAGAGAGAGAGAGAGAGTGTGTTATTGCAAATAACCAAATGCCGGAGCTGTTATTTTATGGGTTTCTCTACTGGAACAGATCTAGGTCAGCTGAGCTCATTAACAAGAATTGGTCTGGACTCTGGAGCAGGTTCCTTTGAGCAAATGCAGGCTCTTGTTTATAACAAAACATGTGGGCCAAATTAGAATGTAAATAAACGGGTGACTCTCCAGAATACCAGATAACACTTGCTGATCAATGGGGTCAGGGCAGATTTAATCTAAAAATCTCTCTGCTGCGTGTAAATGATTATGTCATAGCATTTGTCTTTAATTACTAAACTCTTTCCAAAGGATTGACTCATAGCACGTTTCCTGGTTAACCACAAAAACTTGTACTACAAGATTTGTCATATAGATTCTTTCATTCCCCCTACAGCATTGTTAAGTCTTGGCTCCCGTAAAAGAAAATCCGTGCTCCCTAGAAATACATTTGCAGTCATCTTTAATGTCAGGGCTGATGGTGGAGGGGGCATGGGTAAGTGAGGGGAACTTTTGGAGAAAGACCCTGTTTACTTTTGACAGGGAAAGAATGGTTTTCTGCGTAACAATTGTCAATGTTTCACTAAAGTACACCTTATTAAACAACAATGTTCCCTATAAAAGAAAAAAATATAGACCACCTTGCAATAGGAATGCATGAAAACTATTCAGGATACTAGCCATTTGGGAAGACTTCTGGGAGACTTTTATTATTATTATTTTCTTGTGGGTTTGCACGTGTATGTGTTTTTAAGAGGGGAGATAGTTACTGAAGAATTTTAGAATAAGATACTTTTTTAGATCAGTGGGGGATCTGGGTGGTAACTACAACACAGGGAATGGACTAGGTGGATAGTAAAAAGGGAGGGAAAGGGGACAGAAATAGGCTCAAAATTGGCTACACCTTCCCTATGGGAGGGGGGACATGAAATGGGTGGGGTCTCTTTGGTTTCCTCAGTGAAAAGAAGCAGGCATTGGTTGTAGAGAATGGGGTGTCTTATTGTGCATTTTCCGTTTTTAGAATTCAAAAACCAATTGGGCAATATAAAAATGTAATAAATAAATAAATAAATAAATAAGCTGAATCAGCCTGCTTTAGCCTGTGGAGGAAAGTTGTGAAAATTTGAGGAAATTTCCACAAATTTCCCATTCGGCTGCTGCTCGGGTTGCACCATTTTTCCATTCATGCTGAGTGAGCAGTGATCACAAACACGAACAGGAATTGGGCACAAGACCTAATGGAGGGATGATATGCGGAGAATTCTAGCGATCTCGAACATTGCTCGTTCACCCAAGTGATCTTCTAGTTATCCACATGGGCTCAAAGAGAATAGCCAACACACACTGTCGATTACTAGTTCGATGAAGCCCAGGGAAAGAGAGAGCAATATATTGCAGTTGCTGGGAACAACAACCACCATGGAAGGAGGAGGAAGGAGAGAGGAACAACCCACAACTAGTGATGCTACACATTTTGTAACTAGACAGCTCACCATACGAACCTCACCTGCTTGTAATGCTCACCTTTTTCACAAGCCCGAAGCTGCGGTTTACCAATTCACTATTAAGTTTGGAATTGATCGCAAGCTTCTGAGCATGCGCAGTATGTCTCCAAAAATGCTGTTTCTGCACATGAGCTGTTTTGATTGATTAACCCTTTCTTTGCCTATCCTGGTGCTTCCCTCCTTGCCATCGCCACCACTCTGGATCTGTGGGAGAAAGAGGACTCAGCACCATCCACCGGCCCCCGATATAATTTGGGGGGGTCATCCTATCACTACCACCAACACCTGGAACGCTCTTCCAGAATATCTGAGATCCACAAGTTGAATCGCAGCTTTTAAAGCTCAGCTAAAAACTTTTCTTTTTCCTAAAGCTTTTAAAACCTGATGCTGTTTGGACTCTATACTGTTAGTTTTACCCTACCCTGTGCCTGTTTACTCTACCCAGTGCCTGTTTGCCTTCTCTTCCCCTCCTTATTGCTTTACTATGATTTTATTAGAATGTAAGCCTATGCGGCAGGGTCTTGCTATTTACTGTTTTACTCTGTACAGCACCATGTACATTGATGGTGCTATATAAATAAATAAATAAATAAATAAATAAATAAATAATTCTCTGGCTCCATGAGAAGGAGGACTCAACAGCACCCACCCTGAATTTTTAGTCATCCTACTTTCTCCTTAGTGGCTTCCTTCGTTGTCGCCGCCGCCACTGCAGTTCTGGCCCTGAGGAAGCATTACTCAATTCCAAATTACAGCTCCCAAGATGCACGTTGATCTCACGCATGCGCAAGAGCTCATTTACATGGAATGACAATTCATCGGCATGGGTGAGTTTCTTATTTTCTGAGTAAATAACAAACTCACTCAAAGAAAGTTTGTCCATCACTACCCAAAGCCAAAGCCATATGTAGGCTAAATGCATGGAAGCAGAATGGGACCCACTGTACCCACAACGTTGTGTGCCACTTAGGAATGGGTATATCTTGTCAGTTTTGCTTTCTCGGGTATTTGATTTTTTAAAAAATTCTCAAGTTATTTCTGTCCCAAATATGGAGAAACTTGCGAATTTTGGTAAATTCTTATTGAAAATGAACTGAAATTGAATTTTCACCCATCTCTAGTGCCACGAACTCAGCTCCCATTATCCATATGAAACACAAGTATAATATCTGAATAGGGCTCATGTGTCACATGTAGGAGTCCTGCAATATATTAAGACCAGCTTTGGTGGCTTATAGAGTACAGTTTCTGGCTCTTTATTTCCTATTACAATTATTTATACTACATAAAGAGGACGTAACAAACAAACAACCTAGAGGTGGTTATGTGTAGGAACTTACATATGGGTTTTGAAATGGCACAGGAGTGTTTTCGATGTGAAATCTTCTAGTAGGCTTGGTGAGCTGTCAGAATATAAATTCAGTATGCACAGAAGTTGCTGAGTACCAAGTAACCAATCTGAAGTCCTGACTGCTGTTTTGGCAACACTAGATTGAAGCACACAAAATTAATTTCATGTTTCCATGACATATTCTGGAATTTTCTACTGACATAACTCATGGAGTTGGGCTGAAATCCCATGAGCAATCCATTTTGCTCAAATACGAAATATCTTACCTTTGTGAGTAAAAAAATATATGCATACAACCACCATTAGTTAGTGTACACCGTTATTTTAATGTGTCTGGCATACAAAATAACTTTCTAACCTTTTTGTCTCCCTTACATTTTGTCTCCCTTACTCCCTTAACTTGTGCACCTGCCACCAGGGCATGAAACTTGTTAATGTCAACTAAAAATCCAAGTCCCGTATTGGCAACTGAAATCATGCACTAACTTTTTAGATGGCCACCATGATAGCTGTGCCGTAAAATAGCCCAGATAGTTGTGTGAGTAGGTCCCTTGTATATAACAGACACCAAGATTGTTGAAATTGTAATGATTGGTACACTGTTTTGCCAATGCCATCTCTAATCATGGGGTAATCTTGGGAGAACAGTGTCAGGTGATTCCTGAGGAGACACCAGCCAAATGGATGCTGAATGGAATATATTTATTACTAAGAATGTAAGAACATGGTAGAAAACAATACTTATAGTTGTCTGTCTGGGTACGGATTAGGAACAGGAATACGAGAGAATTGTGTTTGATCCACATTTTTAAGCAAACCAATCAAATTCGTCATTTAGTCTAATATCCAGGTGCTAACTGTTGATGGACAACTGTTCTAGCATGTTGTTGTTTTTAAACTCAAATTGGTCCATCATCGTTTGGAATATGATTAATTTGTTCCACCAACAAATCAGTTCAGTAGGCAAATATACAACCTATTTTATGTTCAAACATGGATGCCAAACTATAATACATATGTCTGGTGTGTGTGTGTCCGTGTGTGTCCGTGTGTGTGTGTGTGCATAAGCACAAAGAAATTTGTGCTCAATGTATGGTGTAATATACATCAGCTAATTGGCATAAAGCAATGCAACATGTTTTGGGAAAAGCTTGCATCCTGGGTTCTCTTATTCACTGAGTTTTGGACCTTAGTTATGTCACCGTTTATTCTCTCAAGTTCATATTGTACTTAGCACATTCTTGAAAAGGCCACAGCGTTGCATGAAGTCACATCTTGGATTCATGCTGGGTCAACAGTGCTAATAGAAATGTAAGGAACTTTAAGTGAAGAGTTCTGTTGCTACTTTTCTGGGAAGCCATTTTGACCCGTGGCATTGCTCTAGGTGTCAAAGCTTCCTAACAGTAAATTTGATGCCCATTTACTGAGTCATAACTGTCATTGGGTTTGATGGGGCTTACTGTCTTGAAAGGGGGACAGAAGATTTCAGCCTTAAGTTGTAAGCTCAAAGCCACACCATCTACTCGGAACGTTAGCCTCACTGAGATCAATGATACTTGTTCCCAGGTAAGTGTGTATAGAATTGCAGCCTAAAATCCCAAATAAATAAATAAATAAAGATTCCAACAAAAGTGGGGCACTGCTTTGGGGTTTAGCTTTCTGCCTAGGTAGAATAATAGAATTATAGAATTGTGGAGTTGGAAGGGAACACAAGGATCATCTAGTTTAACCCTCTGCAATGTGCAGGAAAACCAGTTAAACCATCCATGAGAGGTGGCTGTCCCGCCTCTTCTTAAAAACCTCTAGAGATGGAGAACCCACAACCTCCATTGGTAGACTGTTCCACTGTTGTACAGATCTTACCGCCATCAAGTTTTTTCTTATATTTAATCAGAATCTAGGTAGCTGTAATTTATACAGATTATTTTGGGTCCTAATTTCTGCAGCCATGGAAAATAGTTCTTGACCATCTTCCCTGTGGCACCCTTTTATGTACCTGAACACTGCTAACATCTTTCTCCTTAGTCTTCTTTTCTCTAGACTGAACATCCCAAGTTCCTTCAGCCTGTCTTCATAGGGCATGTCCTCAAGTCCCTGTATCATGTTTCTTGCGATCCTCTGAACCTGCTTATTTCTCAAGGATTTGGATAACTTACACCTATATGTTGATTTTGTTGGCCGTTTTATTTTGTTTGTTTTTATAGTGCTTTTATGGTCTGTAAATTCTATTGAATTAGGATTGTGTTTTTATGGTTGTGAATCCCTTCGGGAACCCTTAGGAGGGCCAAAAATGGTATAGAAATGTAAATAATAAATGAAATGAAAATATAAATCTTCCTCCCTATGTGGATGCTTATAAAAATAGAGGACTACTTTCACAAGTAGTCCTCTATTTGAAGGGCTGCCAGAGAACCTTTCCCCCCTATTTTGAAGGTGGTCTCTATTTGGAAGGTTGCACTGACTAAGTCCTGTTGAAAGAAAAAGAACCATCAAAAGGAAGAGCTGAGCCTTGAAGTTGTCCACCAGCAGCCTTTGAACAGCAGACTATGCTAGGCACACAGATCACTTGGTCCCGGGAGTGTATTTCTATTGAAATTATAATAATGATTTTGAATTTTGCATGTGTACATAAAAATTACGATGTGCAAATTTTATGAAAACTGGTGTCCCCCTTTTTTTGGGGGGGGTGATGTATGGGAGGGCTGCCCTATTCATAAGCACAGTAAAACAATTGTTATTGGATTGCTGTTTAGAAGCCATGGTAAAGCCACCAAATACATTGATATACATTGATGGTGCTATATAAATAAATAATAATAATAATAATAATAATAATAATAATAATAATAATAATAAATAATAATCCTGGGGCTAGGGATGGGCTTGTTCCACTTCTGACAGCTGGAATCACTACCTTAAAGAGCTAAAGAGTCCAGCCTCACAATGTCAGGAGCTCAGAACTTATTATTATTATTATTATTATTATTATTATTATTATTATTATTATTTTACCTGCCTCTCCACTTTGATCGAGGCAGGGAACAACAACATGAATGGTGTGTGTGTGTGTTTTCAAACTTCTACTGAAAGTGACTTCTAGTTATTTGTATAGTCTAGGCCATGATGTGTACTTGTTTTTTGGGGCTTGACACAAAATATCCACAACTGCAGTTCTTGCCAGCTTTTGTTTTCCCTTTTGTACGAAATTCAGGACACAATAATTCTGCCAGTAGATTTTGTGATCAGCAAAGTATTTGCACAGCTTAGTTCATTTTCTAAACAAAGGAGGTGGGGCTAATATGATCCAAAGAACCCATTACATCCTCTCAACTTAATGCTCTTCTGCCTACTCAAATGAAGTCATCTCAACGGCCTTTTCTTTACCCAAAGTCCCATAGCACTAAAAGACACACGTCCGTTAGCTGTCCCTAAATGAATACTTTACCCAGGACTCATTCCCTCTCACAGATGCAGATAAATAACCATCAAATGGCTCGGGAATTGTTTCCTGGGACATGGATGAAGTAAAAGCATAAAGTATGTTCTTTGGCAAGGACAAACACTGCGTTTTCTCACAGTAAAATCAGATTACACATGTAACATTGGGGCACATGCAAGTCTCCAGGGAAACATTCTGTATTTTGGAGTGAGCATGAACAGTGCAATACATAGCGGTGTTCAAAGACTGGAATCAAGAAATTAAAATGGTAGGATAACAGCATGAACTGGGCCAAAGTACCTCAAGTGTGAGGCCTTGTTCCCTGAGCTGCCATGAGACTGAAGTCAGCAACTGTGGCAGAGATGGTTGAAACGTACATTAGTGTGATAGAGCATGTGAGTAGATGGCAAAATAATTAAGTTAATTAGTCAATCAATCAGTTATATAGCAATGCATGATCTTGCACCTTTCAAGATTCATAATTGTCATTGTGATCATCAATCAGACAGGTCCCTGCCTCCATAAAGCTTACAATTTAAAAACTGGAAGTGGTGAAGCAAAGGCAGAGCCCTTAAAAGTCTGGGTTTTAATCCCTGTGTACTCAACCATGTTTGCACTGCTGATTTAAGGTTGCCACCTCTCTCTTTTTTACAGATGCTTCATCTCTACATGGAAGGCAAGTAAAATATAGGCCTCTCCATGCTGGGAATAATGATACCTATTGAATCTGACCATTGCAGATGGGTGAGAATTTTGTTCTGTTCATTTTTTCTTGTGAACCTTGTGGTATTTGCAAGTTTCTTAAAAAACAAACAAACAAAAAACGATGGAAAGAACTGGAGATTTCAAAAAGAATTAAAAGAAATGGGAGAAACCAAAACGGAGACAGATGCTCCTATCTGTCTCAGTTAATATAATTAAGGTTGGCTGCATTGGGGAATGAGACTTAAGGGCTTAAGACAGATGGAAGCCCTTGCAGGAAAGGTGGTGTCATGGACAGTTGGCCCCTGCCTTCTTTTGCAGTCAAGCTGTCACATCTTTTATTATGCAAACTATAAGCAAACAGGCATTGCCTCAGGTTACAGACAGTATCCTTGAACATTCACTAGGCACAGACTTTGATAAGAGACATTGCATAATACAGGGCGGCGTAGACTTCAAATAGTCACCTGGGTTAAAGCAGCATGAAAAAGAGTTGCTGTAAAACTGCCCCTGGTTAATACAAGTGGAGGGGAAGCAACTCAGCCAAGCAAATTTCAGAAACAGCCCAGGCAAACTTTACGTTTACTCCTTCCTCACATTACGTAAGTGTTGGACCCTACAACCGCTCTCTGCCCTCATGCTGACTTCTCAGGGCTCCATCAAATTAGTGGCCTATTGTTCTAATAGGACAACATTATGGACATGGCTAGACGGGGCGATATCCCGGGGATCATTCCTGTGCATTCACATGACGCACAGGGGATCATAGGAGCAGGGAGGGATGATCCCTCCCTTGCCCTGGGATATCACCCTCCCCTTTTTTTTCTTGCTTTTTCCCGTGGTCTTGGGATGATTCCGAGACCGCAGGAAATGTGGCCGGTTGTTGCGGTTTGTCCTGGCTCCTCGCACGGGGTGTGGAGCTCCTCAGGAGCTCCGTGCCCATCAGGGTTGGGGTAGGGGGAGCGGAAAAATATTTTTTTATTAAAAAACCATCTGCCTTTTGCACAGGAGCGCTCGTGCACTCTTCTCCGATAAAAAAAAAATGGTGCGCAATGTCCTCTTCTTCCCTAGACGTCACGCGCCATGTGTAGACAGAGGGGGAGATCTCGCAAACACCACATCATGAGATCCTCCCCTCTCCGTCCCGCTACACCCGGTAGGTCTAGACATGCCCTATGTCACACTGCGTTCCATGATGAATTTATTTATTTATTTATTTATTTATTTATTTATTTATTTATTTATTACACTTATATACCGCTCCCATAGCCAGGGCTCTCTGGGCGGTTTACAGAAATTCTAAAATTGAGGTAAAAAACAAGTATACAAAATTTAAAACTCTAAAACACAGAACATACACACATAAAGCATTAAAAACCGATTAAAAACTAAACATGTGGGTAATTAGGATGTGCCGCCATATGCCTGGGCAAAGAGGAAAGTCTTAACCTGGCGCCGGAAAGATAGCAGCGTTGGTGCCAGGCGAACCTCATCAGGGAGATCATTCCACAGTCTGGGGGCCACCACCGAAAAGGCCCTGTCCCTCGTTGCCACACTCCGAGCCTCTCTCGGAGTAGGCACCCGGAGGAGGACCTTAGATGTTGAACGTAGTGACCGGGTATATTCACGTCGGGAGAGGCGTTCCAACGTGAATATACCCGGTCACTACGTTCATGAATGAATGAATACATCTTAACATTAGTAGGAGTTGCTGAACATTGTTTGGTACAGGCCATTGTAAATACTGTGACATGACATAGGGGAATGTTGCATTTGGGGTTCTCCCTGATATCAGTGACTAGAGCCACAAAACAAAGCCCCAAAACAAAAATATATTGAAATATCCAAAAGAGGGATTACCTAAATGTACCTAAACAAGCAAAAAGTTTTTAAAAAATCGTGAACAAATCCTAGAAATTGCATTTACGCCTAAGGAGAAATAGCCAATGTCTAAAGAAGCAGTTGTACTATTTATGCAGTCCCCTTTGGTTGCAGCTGCAAAATGGATTGTTTATTTCCATAGCAGGGCTGTGACATCAACTACGTAATATTTTAGCTTCACCCACACACCCACACACAGAGTTTAGAGGCTTGCTAATTCCAAACACAATCTCTTCCCACCCCAAAATACACTTGATGTTTAATCTGTAAATCATGTTAGGAACTTCCCAGAAGAAATCGAATGGTTTCATATAAGTACAAACTACTGATATATTGAAACAAAACACATGGAAGCAGAATATTTAATGACGCAAGATTTGATACACAGTTCTGTGGTGTGCTCCTGTGAAGTGTAAAAAGCACCACTGAGGCATATGAAAGAAAAGAAATGGGGTTAAAGGGAAGAAAGAGAGAGAGAGAGAAAGAAAGAACGAGAAAGGAAGGAAGGAAGGAAGGAAGGAAGGAAGGAAGGAAGGGGGTATGCCATTTTTTGGGCTGACGGAAAATTTGACAATTTAAGAAACTGTCATGTGCACCACCACAAAATGGCTGCCATGAGAGGCATGGCAAAGGAAAAGTAATCTGTCCAAAAGACTGAGTACAAGCCCCAACATCCCTTTGAACCCTCACTTTTCAGCATCCACAGAAGCCGATTTCACCACAATCCCAGCTGTTGGTAAGAAAATGTGTTATTTTATTATTTATTTATTTATTTATTTATTTATATGTGGGAGGGTAGGGCAACTTGGCAGGAGCCAAGAGAGGTATCAACCTTGCACTGGTGGCTGCAAACACAGTGTTGACTACCCCTGGACTAGTGTAAAATGTATACTCGGAGGATGGCAACAAGGGAGAGGACCTTTTCAGTGGTGGCCCCCCAATTATGGAATGATCTCCCCGATGAGGCTCGCCTGGTGCCAACATTGTTAGCTTTTCGGTGCCAGGTCAAGACTTTTCTCTTCTCCCAGGCATTTAACAGCATTTAACAACATATGCTAAGTTTGTTTGTTTTTTAATGGACCCCAGAACTGTTGTTGTTTTAAATGGATACTGTTGTTTTATACTGTTGGTTTTATATTTTTGATGGTTTTAAATTTTGTATACTTTTTTTTTTAATGTTCACTGTTTTTAACTTTTGTAAACCATCCAGAGAGCTTCAGCCAAGGGGTGGTATATAAATTTAATAAATAAATAAATAAACAAAAAATGCAAACAAACTGTTGCAAAGCAGAATTAACCCTGGCATGCACCTTCCCACTGCTTGTATGTGACTGTTTGTGACCAGCCATGCCCACCATGGAAGCCAGTTTATGAAGGGGCAACCTCTGCATGGCAGCTCTTCTCCAGGTGGACTCCAACTGGGCTGTGGGTCCACGTGGAACCACCAGAAGCATGCTCTCTGATGACCTTAGTGATCAGGGAGGTTGATTTCCTATTAACTTCAGAATTGTTTGCAAGCTTCTGAACATGTGTAGTGTGTATCTAAACAATGGCATTTCATGCACTGTGTTGATTGGATTCATCTTTTCCTTGCCTAGTCCAGTGCAGCTTCCCTCCTCACTGCTGCTGCAACTACTCAGGCTCTGCGAGGAAGACAGGTACTCCGCAGCGGCAGCAGCCCCCCCCCCCATTAAATTTTTAGTTATCCTAGGCCTTAGCTAGACCTACAGTAAAGTCCGGGGGAGAGGAGGGCAGACCTTGCGTTATGAATAACGTGAGATCTCACCCTCGTTTACACGCAAGGCGCGATGACCTCAAGAAGCTCCAGCTGTGGCAATGGGCCACACCTTCCGTGGCCCCAGGCTCAGCCCAGGACCACGGAAAACGCGGGCCCAAAGTGTAGGCCTTTATCCCAGGGGAAGGGAGGGATGATCCCTCCCTGATCTCGGGATCCCCTGTGCGTCATCTGGACGCACAGTGACAATCCCGGTGTTCGCCCCGGGATAAAAGCTGGTCTAGCTAAGGCCCTAGAGCAGCCTTTCTCAACCTGGGGCGCTCCAGATGTGTTGGACTGCATCTCCCAGAATGCCCCAGCCAGCTGGCTGGGGCATTCTGGGAGTTGTAGTCCAACACATCTAGAGCGCCCCAGGTTGAGAAAGGCTGCCCTAGAGTCTGCTTAGCAGCTTCCATTGTCGCCACCATCACCATCACAGCTCTGGCTCTGAGGAGGCTGTACTCAATGCCAAACTACAGCTCCCAAGATGCACTTTGATATTGCGTGTGTGCAAAAGCTCTTTTACACAGAACGAGAGTTCGTTTCAGAGAACCTTCATCCAAGCCTGCATGGGTGAATTCATTATTTCCCAAGCAAATAACAAACTCACTTGGGGTAAGTTTGCCCATCACTAGCTGTTCCTCATTTTAACTGTTCATGTCCTGCTGGTCTTAAGCATGTTGTGATGAAAATATTGTGGGATTGAATAGCACAAATAATGCTTTGTGAGTGGAATTTTCTTACCGAGAAATGTTCACACACACTTTTTTCTCTCTTTTTTGCTGCAGCTCAGACCGTTTGGCTCTGTAAGCTGTTGCCAACAATACTTCTGCCAACATGCCATTGGAAATAAGAAAAAGTATAAAGTAAGTGCCATATCGTAATTGGCTCCAGCTGACTGCCTTCAGATTTCTGATATAGCCACAAATACGTACAAGTGAAAAATAATAAAACCTTCCTAAAGGGCTACATTTTTTAAGGTGCCACCCTTTCTGATGCTTTCCTCATCTGGAAATTTGAAAGTAATCAGGGCCAGCTCTATCATTAGGCAAAGTGAAGCAGTTGCCTCAGGCAGCAGATGCTGGGAGGCAGCAGCAAGCTGTTGGGGACAGAGCTTTTGGCCACACAACCTGCCTGGCAGCTTACTGCTTTCAGGTGTGGTGGAGGATGCTGTTCCATTGCCAGATTCAACTACTAGTCCAGTCAGCCTTTTTGTATATGGAATGAGGAGGGCTGCCATTTTGTCCTCCACCTCCAGCAGGAAAATATCTTGGGTCACAATATCCCAATTGTTCATCTTCCTCTGTTTGTTTATTAACAATACAAGAAGGAAATTGGGCAGAAACTGTCCAGAAAACCACATCTTGCCAGTGCTGAAAAGATCAGGCATGTATAATGAACATGAAATGGGTAACCCTTGGACAAAGCCACAGTAATTTTGCAAGAAACAGGTCTAGTACTGGGGCGGTTCCACGTGGACACACAGGCTGGTTGGAATCTACCCAGAGTAGAGCCCAGTGTGATACCTCATTCTGTGTGGAACTCCCTGCCTCTGATTATTAGGTGGGCACCAGCATTGCTTTATTTCCAGCACCTGCTGAAGGCATTTTTATTTCAACAAGCCTTCCGATTGACCAGCCACATATTTTTTTTATTGGTATTGTTTTTCTGTTTTTGTGAGTAAATAGGCAGCTAGTTCTCTGTCTTTATGTAAATTAGAAGAAGAGACAGGTTTGGTGATGGGGATCTGTGTTAGGGGAAGGGTGGAGCAAGGACTGGGCAGCATTTAAGACACTTGCAAGAAGGGGAAGAGAAGGTGGAGGCAAGGTGCTTATGGTTGGAGAGCTCTCTTTGTTCCTCTGCTCTGCAGTTTCCGGGGGTGTCTTCCTGTGCCATGGAAACTTGTGACATCTTCCCCCATCTCCCAACAACACACACAGAGAGAGAGAGAGAGAGAGAGAGAGAGAGAGAGAGAGAGAGAGAGAGAGAGAGAGAGAGAGAGAGAGAGAGAGAGAGAGAGAGACCCACACAAAGGAAGTGACCAGCAAAGCAGGCTAGGAAGCACCACCACTCTGCCTGCTACAATGCAGAGCAGGAAGATAATCAAGAAGAGCCATCTACCACCACTACCCACCACCCACACAAGACTAGGGTTTCACAGATACATTGAGTAACTGGAGGAGGCTTTCCTGCCCTGGTTATTATTCCAACTTTTGGGAGAGAAATAAACATACTTTTCTCTCTTTCTCCCCCAGTCATATCTCTCTCTCTCTCTCTCTCTCTCTCTCTCTCTCTCTCTCTCTCTCTCTCTCTCTCTCTCTCTCTGTGTGTGTGTGTGTGTGTGTGTGTGTGTGTGTGTGTGTGTGTCTTTCTCTCCCCTTCCTTCCTTGAGGGAAATTGCCAATAGCCCCCACAATTAGGCTTAGACCAAAAGCTGGCTTGACAACTTGACATGACAAAATACTTCTCCCACCCCATTACTGATTTTCTCATTAAAGAGTTCTTCCAGAAGGAACCCCTGCTAATTTCCCCCCACTGTTCTCTGGAACAGTTTGAAAGCCAACGTAATAATTGATATTTTAGCACAATGCATTAATACTTCTGTTCATACTTGGCTTTGTTTGTTTTTAAGTGATAATATTTGAGGGCTGAAACATTTGGGAAGACATTACAGAAAAATGTAATGTTGTGAATGGATTTCATCATATTTGTGGTAAATTCGTGCAGCACAGTCAGACATCCCTAGGCTTAATTGTTTGAAAGTATTTTGGCCCAGGCTTCATTACAAATGGATATTTAAAAAAATGTTAAAGAATACTCACAGAGAAAAATGGAATTTCTTTTGGATAAACATTTTTTAAAGTAAGAATGCGTAGAAAAAGCAAATCAGTACAAAAGTTAGATTTCTCACGTCCAGTATGAACAACAACCTACAGAATGTTTCTTCTGCGTGTGCTCAAGTCTCATTGCTAATTTCTCCTCTTTATAGCAAATTAGTTTTACATTCCTACATTTTAAAATCAAATGGTTTCTCAGCATGACTGGCAGATCCAATGTCAGTGGGGCAGTGAATTCGCTCCAGATTTCAGTCAGAAGCACCTTGAAGAGCTCTGTTAGAGTTCTGACTCCAGAGTGGATTCCCCACCCCACTGACATTGGTGCCACCAGCCTCCATTGCTGCTTATCTCATTTCATCCCAATTCAGTCATCAATGCTCTGAAGTAAGGTTTGGTTGTTTTAAACTTTCTATTGGCAGAAATATATGGATCATTGATATATATTTTCAGCAAGACAGTAATTACAGATATCCTATATCCCAACCTTCCCCAACCTGATGCTCCCCCCCCCCCCGGAGTTGCTGAGCCACAACGCCAGGGCCCTGTCTAGACATCGTACTGAAGGTGCATGCATGCGCCCCAAGTACGACCCCAAAACGATAGTGTAGACTACAGCCAGAAGAGACGGAGGAGGAGGCGGCGGCTGGGGAAGCCGAGCTCTCCGACCCGGGTCGCTCTTACCCAGGCAGCAGGAGGCCGGCGGGGAGGCGGCGGCGGCAAGGACGCGCCCGGATTCCCCAGCCGCCTCCTCCTCCGTCTCTTCTGGCTGTAGTCTACACTATCATTTTGGGGTCGTACTTGGGGCGCATGCATGCGCCTTCAGTACGACGTCTAGACAGGGCCCCGGTGCGTTGGGCTAATACTCCTATCATCCCCAGCCAAAAGGACACCTTCCATGCTGGGTAGGGATGATAGCAGTTGTAGTTCAATACAGTAGTGGGTGCCAGGTTGGGGAAGGCTGCTTTCATTTCCAGTTCTGTATCCCCTACACTCAGCAGAGGTGCTGTTGAGGCAAGCACTTGAGACAGGGCCTTTTCTGCTGTCAAGGAACACCCTGCCTCTTGATGATGATCACCAGATGCCAAGTAAACTTTGGGCAATATCCAAACAAAGTCATTCCGCAAACTCAAATAGCGCTAATGGAGCTCTGCTAAATCTTTCCATTGTGCAAACGGTTGCCCATTACATTTGCACAAGCAGAATGTGCAACTCATTGCATAACAGGTTGCACAAGGGGGTTACACAGTGGGTTTCACAAGGCCTACATGCAACCAGCTGCATGAGGACAATGCACAACCACTTACACCAAGCAGGATATTCCACTATGAAAGTGGTATGAAAGCGGTATATAAAAGGCAGGAGCCACACTACTGCTTTATAGTGGTACTGAAGTGCACTGACAACTGTTGGGGCCCTTTGACTCATACCATATTCTGCTTTCATACAGCATTCATTGTGTTATATCCTGCTTGGTGTAGATGTGTCATGGGCCCCAATAGTTGTCAGTGCACTTCAGTACCACTATAAAGCAGTAGTGTACATCCTGCAGTGCACTTCAATACCGCTATAAAGCAATGGTGTGGCTCCTGCCTTTTATATACCACTTTCATACCACTTTCATAGTGGAATATCCTGCTTGGTGTAGATGAGCCCTTCATTTCAAGGGAAAAGCAACAGGGTCAGCTGCACGCCATGCAGTTCACAGAAAGTGATCTTGAATGTCTTGCTGATTACTGTTTTTATCATGGATTATGTGTAGTGTTGTTGTTCATATTTTCACATTTTATTTTGCAAACCACCCTGGAGTCAAATTTATTGAAGGGCAGCATTAAAATATTTTAAATATATAAATAAATAAATCCAAGCTCCCTTACATGTCCAAAGATGACATGATTCAGTGTTGAGTGGGGATCTGGCTTGACTTTTGACAAATCTTTCATTGTTTCGGCAAACCATTTGCTTCCTTTTCAGAATGTCCGATAGTAATTTCTGTCAGTGTAACCTTAGAGAACGAGTGTTCTCAACTCAGAAAAATGTTAGCGACATAATTCTGACAGAGGCTTTGGCAATCATTTCATTACATTCACTGATCCTCTACAGATGTGTACAACCCACATGGCAAGCAGATTGATCTGGCTAGTAGTTCTGTATTATGTTTGAACTGAAGAAGCCGCGTTTAATATTTAAAGGAAGCCAACTATTATAATCTCTGTCTCTCTTCAAATACTTAAAAGGTTTGTTTATTTATTTATTTATTTATTTATTTATTACATTTTTATATCGCCCAATAGCCGAAGCTCTCTGGATGGTTCACAAAAATTAAAACCATAATAAAACAACAGGTTAAAAGCACAAATACAAAATACAGTATAAAAAGCACAACCAGGATAAAACCATGCAGCAAAATTGATATAAGATTAAAATACAGAGTTAGAACAGTAAAATTTAAATTTAAGTTAAAATTAAGTGTTAAAATACTGAGAGAATAAAAAGGTCTTCAGCTAGCGACGAAAGGAGTACAGTGTAGGCGCCAGGCGGACCTCTCTGGGGAGCTCATTCCACAACCGAGGTGCCACAGCGGAGAAAGCCCCCCTCCTAGTAGCCACCTGCCTCACTTCCTTTGGCAGGGGCTCACGGAGAAGGGCCCCTGTAGATGATCTTAAGGTCCGGGTAGGTACATATGGGAGGAGGCGTTCCTTCAAATAACCTGGCACCAAACCGCTTAGGGCTTTAAATGTCAATACCAGCACTTTGAATCAGGCCCGGACCTGGACTGGCAGCCAATGAAGTTGTAAAAGGACTGGCGTAATGTGATCTCGCCGACCAGTCCCTGTTAGTAAACGGGCTGCCCTGTTTTGTACCAGCTGAAGCTTCCGGACCATTTTCAAAGGCAGCCCCACATATAACGCATTGCCGTAATCCAAACAAGAGGTTATCAGAGCATGGATAACTGTAGCTAGGCTATCTCTGTCCAGATAAGGGTGTAGTTGGTATATCAACCTAAGCTGATAAAAGGTGCTCTTTGCCACTGAGTTCACCTGTGCCTCAAGTGACAGTTCTGAATCTAAGAGCACCCCCAAACTATGGACCCGATCCTTTAGGGAGAGTGCAACCCCGTCCAGGACAGGGCAAACATCACCTCACCGGACAGATGAACCAACCGCTAACAGTACCTCAGTCTTGTCTGGATTGAGTCTCAGTTTGTTAGCCCTCATCCAGTCCATTACCGTGCCCAGGCACTGGTTCAGAACAATCACTGCCTCACCTGGGTTTGATGAAAAGGAAATTAGAGCTGGGTATCATCCGCATATTGATGACATCTCAGTCCACAACTCCGGATAACCTCCCCCAGCGGGAGGGAAGAAGAAGAAGAAGAAGAAGAAGAAGAAGAAGAAGAAGAAGAAGAAGAAGAAGAAGAAGAAGAAGTAGTTTCTAAAATTCTTTCTTTTCATTTCTCTTCTTTTTAAGGTCCCCAATGGAATTATATTTGCAAGAAAGATGCAGACAAGCTGGAGCATGTTCAGAGGAGGGCAACCAGGATGATCAGTGGTCTGGAAACAAAGCCCTATGAAGAGAGACTGAAAGAACTGGGCATGTTTAGCCTGGGGAACAGAAGATTGAGGGGAGACATGATAGCACTCTTCAAATACTTAAAAGGTTGTCACACAGAGGAGGGCCAGGATCTCTTCTTGATCATCCCAGCATGCAGGACACGGAGTAACAGGCTCAAGTTACAGGAAGTCAGATTCCAGATTCCTGACTGTTAGAGCAGTATGACAATGGAACCAGTTACCTAGGGAGGTTGTGGGCTCTCCCACACTAGAGGCATTCAAGAGGCAGCTGGACAACCATCTGTCAAGTATGCTGTAGGGTGGATTCCTGCATTGAGCAGGGGGTTGGACTCAATGGCCTCTTAGGCCCCTTCCAACTCTACTATTCTATGATTCTATGATGTTCTGCCGTGCATAGACCCATTGAACCGTATGTTTCCCCAAACCTGAAGATCTCTGTTTGGCTTGCCCAAGAACAGGGGTGTGCACAAGAGGTGTGCCAGGTGTGCCCAGGCACATCCTAATGTCTCAAACAATAGGCACTAAATTGAAGAGACCATTGAGCAGGGATCCAAAACGGGTCCCGATGCAGCGGAAACAGTCCTCTGGCTGCTCTACCAACCACTGAAGAACCGCTCCCTCCAGGAAAGCATTGCTGCTCCCACCAGCAGGAGTGAAAAGGATCAGCCTCTCACCAGGGAGCCCCGTCCCCTTGGTCACTAGGCCTCTGCTGGAGCAGCTACGCCAACTGACCTCACACCAACAGAGGCACATATAAATGATAACAGGGGCATGCTGTGCCAAAATGTCACCCACGCGGTGGAAACGGCCCTCCAGCTGCTCTGCTGCTGCCACCCCTGACAGCGTATCATTGCTCCAGGCAGCAAGAGTGAAAAGAAATCACTCTACCGGGAGTCTCTCTGACAGGAGACGTGCTTCAAAGCAGCCAGGAGAAGGGCCCCCGAAGGCTAATATTGTGTCGTAGCCCCTCCTCTGGTCAGTGCCACCACAAAGCCCCACCAATGCTGGGGCTTGAGGGCTCCCCCACCCCTCTCACCTGCAACAGCCTTCCTGCAGTCAGGCAAACCCAACGTGGAGTAGGGCATCGGTGTCTACAATGCTTGATAAATAAATGAATAAAAATAACGCCTTTTATGATTGAGGTTTCAATAAACATTCACCTTTTAAAAAAAATTCCTTGGGAGCACATGCTAATGAAATGTGCTGCACATGCCTGTGCCCAAGATTTTTTAATTAGTGGAATGTGCGCAAAATCTGGTGGCTAAATGAACCAGTAGACACAATGACCTAGAGCGGGATCTACACTACTGCTTTAAAGCGCTTTATAACAGTTTTGACAACTCTTGTGGCCTAGGACACACACTCCATATACAGTTGTCAAAACTGTTATAAAGCGCTTTAAAGCAGTAGTGTAGATCCCTGGATTGTTTTCCTAATGGAATCTGGATTGTGAATTAGTCTTTTATAACAAAAACGCAAAAGGGGGGTGTCATGGTTCTTCTTTCTTTCTTTCTTTCTTTCTTTGGGCCCCTTCCCCCATACGATTTGCACATTCTCACAGGAACATAACCTCTGATTAACCTGTGCCCACCTGACCCAGGAATTTTTGTGTGAGTAGAGGGCAAAACTTGTGATTAAATGTTAAGTAATTCTGAGGAGTCTGCATTAAACATTACTAACCTTGAGAATGAACCACCAACCTTTCAGGTTTAACCAGCATGTTCAATGGAGTGCCCTTAAGGAAACAGAGTATCTCTTCCTGTCTAAGAAATATCTGCTCTCGGATCCACATATGTTTTATATTTCTTAGGCAGCTGGTCACCACCTGATGTATGACTGCAATTGCCAGTTCTATCCAATTTGTCTTTAATGTTATGATGCAAAAGTTTCCAAAATCATGTGGGTGAATTAAAGATTATTTTCCCCTCTCACCTCAAATGTTTTGGATTGCTTGTCTGTAGCGCAATCCTATCAGAGGAGCTGACAAAAACATTTTCCTGGAAATTCATGTAATATTGACTGTCCCCTAGTGGCAACTAGGATGAATTGTTTGTCTGATTGGTGAAATCCTTTGCTATGAGATGTACAGATATGAGAATGATCATTAGGGCAGAACATCAGTGCAATTCATGCGCTTAAATCATTCTGATTGCAATCATTGAGAGGAGGATGAGGAAGAAGAAGAGAAAGAAGAGGATGAAGAAGAGGATGAGAAGAAGAAGAGGAAGAGGAGGAGGAATTCTGCACATGATAATATTGGATCATGCCCAATATTAATTTCTAGAGTTTGGTGACTGATAAAAAATGAGTGACTGCAGAGAAGAGGGCTCTTTCTAGACTAGCTTACCCCAACCGCATGCACTCCAGATGTGCTGGACTCCAATTTCCATTTCCTCCAACACATCTGGGATTCACCAGGTTGGGGGATGCTGTGATAGACTTCCAAACCTCAATTCTAAAACTATTACCAAAAGCACCAAGGTTGATCTAAATTTAGGAGGCTGCAAATCAAGCCTGTCTATGAAGATTAAACAAAGCTCCATGAATTATTCCTGCAAACTAAGATGAAGACAAGACAGACTGCATGAGCTTCATATAATGGATATTGGTAGATCAAACACACAATTCAGAAGCCAATATAAGCTTGTAATGTCTTCCTTAGGAAAAATGCTTGCTTGGGGGGGGAGGGGGGTCAGTAGCTGACTGTCATCATGGATATTCTTCAGGAACATGGGTGATCTTTGTCCATAAGGGAATCACTGAGGGCAATTTCACCATCGTCTTTAAGGTGGATAATTTTTTATTTATTTATTTTATTTAAGGATTTTTATGCCGCCATTCAGCCAAAAAAGGCTCTCATGGCGGCTTACAAAAGTATGGGCTGGCTAGATGAGCCTTCCATGACATGAAGTTCCAGAGATCTAGCATTACCACATACAAAAAATGTTCAAGTTCATGGTCATAATTTAAACCTGATGGTAACTTTAGAATTCTTTAGAGCAGGAGTGGTTAGGCTTTTCCCCCCAACAAGAGGGGGAAAGCCTAACATTCCCTCTCAGGGGGTGCAAGTTGGCAGCAGAACTGGAAGTGGGCAGAGCCAGAGCCATACCACACATCACCACCCTACATACTGGGTTGGAGCCAAACTTATGGCCAAAGTAGGTGTTATGCTAAGCGTTATGCTCTTGTGTAAGTGCACCATGCCCTAATTCTGGGAGGAGAGATTTAAAACTTCCTCCTGAACCATTTCCCCCCGAAATTCCACCTCTCCATTGGAGCAAGGTGGGTCCTCTATTATTATTATTATTATTATTATTATTATTATTATTATTATTATTATTATTACTACTATTATTATTGTCTGAGAATCCACATGCTTCAAAGGCTGGAGAGTAGGGTTATTTATGTATATATTTATGGAACAACATAGATATGTCTATACTGCTTTTTTTTAAGTCTTGGGGACTCTTCAAATTGGATACCTGCTATGGATTCATTGGGGCTATTCACATAACATGACAGCCAACTGAGGGTTATTTAACACCAGTGGATGATTGAACCAGGTGAGGATGAGTTATGTGAGGGTTAAACAACCCTCGCATAACCCATAGTCTGTTTTAAGAATATGCGAGGACTGTTAATGCTCACATAATCCATGCTTGTTAGGTTTGCACAACACAACAGCAGCTAAGGGGGAATTGGGTATGTAACCTGGCACCCGTGGGGCACTGTGGCTTGTTGTGAGATAAATAACCCATGACGCGTCACAGCCTGTCATCCAAACCCGGCCATTGGATTGGATTGGATCCAGACTAACTTAAGTCCCGTTGGTTTCAATGGGTCTACTCTAAGTATGACTAAGTTTGAATAGTGCCCTCTTCCTTCTCAACTCCCCTGCCTTCTCTTACTCTTTCTCAAACAAGTTGCCCATTCGCTTCCATTTCAGAGAGGTCTGTGTTTTCCATAGCATCGCATATGTGGACTATCACTGATGTTGAAGGTACCTAAGTGCACTCATTGTTGTCTCAATGCATGGGCACGATCTGCTGGATTGGAATGTCTGGAGTCCACCTTTGGTTTGTCCATGTTTCTCTTTTAAATTGTGAAATTCATACTCTTCTGTCTCTCTCTCTCTCCAATGATGTCACTGTTATATAATGTAAACAAAATGTCTTCTTGAGTTTCTTTGATCAGTATACCTACTGGATGAGGATGAGGCCAAGCTGAAAGCATGAGGTCATCTACCACCCTTAAAGAAAGGTTTGCTTTTCAAAAGAAAACTATCCTGAAACGCCAAGGTAATTTGAGAGCTGTAAATAGTAATGCATGTTGGGTCAGCTTTGCCTCCTTTCAAGTTAATGAACAAAACAAAATGAGAGGAGAGTTGAAGTGCTTCGATTACTGTATACCTTGTACACCTGCGTGATTTTGTGGTTGCTGCTTTTATTTGTTGGAGGGATTTTTTTTCTTTCAGTTGCGCCTTACCTTCATTTTTGAAACAAAAAAATGATGGGTCTTTTTAATGCAGTATATACATAATTTTGTGTGTGGTTCCCCATTTCACAGAATTGTTATACAACACTAAGATAAATAATCCAGTTTCCATTACCTTAGACCCCTTTATTAATTTTACTTTGTCACTTTCTAGTGATTTCCTCCAGCCACATAGCTAGGAATTGCTGAGTAAACATTTTATTGGCTGTGCTTCAAGGCTCCCTTCCTCATTCGTAGTTAACACAAATTGTAGCAAAAGTTATATGATGCCTATACAATGCTTTCCTACATCTCACCTGGAGGTCTGAGCTATTCAATAGGGCTTCAACGTCCTTAAGTGCGCACACACATGAGGAAGAGGCCAGAGGCCAGAACTGGGCAGGAAATGATCTCTTCCAGCAAGCCTACCCAGTCGAAATTTTAAGATGTCTGGCTGTTATTTTAAGAATGTATTCGTTTTATATGTTTTTAATCAGTTTTATTATTTTATAATATTTTTGTTT
Source organism: Elgaria multicarinata webbii (assembly GCF_023053635.1). Lineage (NCBI taxonomy): Eukaryota > Metazoa > Chordata > Lepidosauria > Squamata > Anguidae > Elgaria > Elgaria multicarinata. The sequence continues at coordinate 36,055,740 of NC_086174.1, forward strand.
TTGATGTTGTTCCCCGCCTTGATCCAGAGGAAAAGGCGGGTAAGAAATAAAATTATATTATTATTATTATTATTATTATTATTATTATTATTATTATTATTATTATTATTATTATTCCTCATCTCCTATGTCCATTGGAGATTTAAATATCTGTGCCCAAGTTGCAAGATGGCAACCCTACCAACTACTTCTCATTCATGTCTAATGAATACTGGCTGTGTTAGCAAGCAGACCCCTTCCTTTGTCCCAACACTTCTGGTCCTCTTTACCCTCTTTTGCTCTAACAAAGGGTTTCTGTGCTGTACCCACCCACAGGATTACAGAATAAGGGGATCATCAGACAGAGGGGAAATTGCGTTTCCCTACCGTCGCTTTGCCTTCTACTTCTGGTCCCACAATAGGGCTGAGCAGCTTCCTCCTTCTTCACATGCAAGCAACGACTACATGGCACATTTTCAGTGCACATTTTCATTGCTTTGCTTCTCCTGCACACAGCAGGAAACCGTGGCAAATTTCGATACAGCTCCCCCCCACACACAAAATTGGATTTTTCCAGTGTGTGTGTGTGTGTGTGTTGGAAAAATGAGCAGAAGGCGCAGGAGACACGCGGGAGAAAAATGGCATCATCAAAAGGACCCTTGAACATCCATGAGTGGCCAGTAATGAGCATGCTATAAAACACTCTAAAGGATAATATGTTATGACAGAGAGGGGGGGGGGGGAGAGAGAGAGAATTTCTATATCTTTCACATATCTATCTATCTATCTATCTCCCATATCTATATATTAATATCATATAACATTGGAGGGGCTGTAGCTCAATGGTAGAGCACCTGTTTTGCATGCAGGAGGTCCCAGGTTCAATCTTCAGTGTCTCCAGATAGGACTGGGAAAACTCCTGCCTGAAACCCTGGAAAGGCACTGGTCTGACTCAGTACAAGGCAGTTTTCTATGTTCCTATCATGGGCGATTTAGGGAAGATGGAGGATAATTCAGAACCGATACACCAGATCATGCTGCTTTGCTTTGCCACCAAACCTGAACAGGGACCCATAATGTTTTCTCCACTTCCAGAAACATAAAGCGCTCACCAATAATACTAAACATAAACCAGCAGGAAGACCTAAACCTTTCCTTTTCTGTTTAAACTCAAGTGTTCCTCCACTTGAGCAAACAGAACATTTCTGCTAGGTAAGCCCAGCAGTAGATTTGTCTATCTTTTTTCTTTTCTTTTTCTTTTTCTTTTTTCTTTTCTTTTTTTACCTTCGGCTCCTTATATACAGTGTTGGCTTTCACTTCAGTAACAGAAGAATTCCCAGAGGAGCCTTCTCTGAAACATTAACATTCTCCAAGAAGTTCCCGGAACACCGTATTACTATAACTTGACACCGAGTTAGGAGCTGCCCAATAAATGTTTGCAAGGCTGCAATAAACTCTGTTCCTAATAGCGTGTTTCATGCTGGGTTAGCAAAGTGCTGAGGAAATAACTGAGCGGAAACTCTATATTCAGTACTTAAATATGGCACCAGCAAGAATTCCAGCGACAGGCCCTCTTTGTGAATCCAGACCAGCTACTTATTCTTTTCAGCTTTGGATGTGGTGTTCAGAGTCTGTCTGACTGCCAATGCACAAGCCCACAGCGGGCCTTGAACTGGTGATTGGAGGGGTATCAGGCAAGGTATCCACCACCCAAGTTTGGTCGAAGGAGAGGACTGCAAAGAGATCAGCCATGGCAGCCAAGGAAGCCTCTTTACCCGAATAGGCCAAAGCAGATCAGGTGCTGCTCCCTGAACCTTATAAAAGCTGAGTCAGCCTTGCTTGTTGGTGTGAGCAACTACAAAGTGTGCTACAGAGCACCTTCCAACTTCACAAGAGCTAGGTCTTACGAAAATGGAAGAAGATCTATCATTTGCTCTACTTCAAAAGGTTTTTCAGTAGAGAAGTCCTGGAGATATTAAAGTCTTTAAGGACCACAACAAATCTAGTTTCTGAGTTTGTGTAGCCCATTCTAATGCCACATATCTATGAACCGATGGAAACGAGAGAACAAGGCCTAATCTACACCAAGCAGGATATTGCCCTATGAAAGCGGTATATACCCGTATTTCTTCGATTGTAAGACGCCATCGATTGTAAGACGCACACTAATTTCAGTACCACCAACAGAAAAAAAAACCTAAGAAACACCCGCGATTCTAAGACGCACCCTATTTTTAGAGATGTTTATATGGGGAAAAAAGTGTGTCTTAGAATCGAAGAAATAGGGTAAAAGACAGGAGCCACACTACTGTTTTATAGTGGTATTGAAGTGCACTGACAATTATTGGGGCCCATTGACACGTACCATATACCGCTTTCATAGTGTTGGTGTGGCTTCTGTCTTTTATATAATGCTTTCATACTGCTTTCATAGTGCAATATCCTGCTTGGTGTAGATTAGGCCCAAGTCTCAGGATGTAGGAAAATAGAGTTTTATTCTTCAAAGTAGGCCCATCCAAAATAACCTACATCCTGAGACTTGTCCTCTCTTTTCCTTCTGGTTATTTTGGATATTCTCCAGTTTTGTCTGAGCTCCATATCTATGAACTAGGGATGTGCTCCGCTCCGATTAGGAGCGTAGAAGCAGTAGCGGATTGGCCTGCTCCGCCTTACCCAGAGGCGGAGTAGGAGCGGACCGCGGACCCCCTAGAAGCAAGGCGAAGAGAAGCGACCATTTTTCGGAGCTCCGAGTTCAGTCGGAGCGCTCCGGTCGCCATCTTGAAAACATTTCGCCATAGGATTGCATTGCGGCAAATAATCGCGCATAACTACGTTGTTTTTGAAGCTATCGTTCTGGAAATTCTTGTGCACAGAGAGTCGTGGATGGGGGTCATTTTGAGACCACTCTCACCTCTCTGCGTGCTGTGGTTCACGTGCAATATTTTTTTAAAAATCGGGTCAACCGCGGGGCTCAAACTGCGTTTCGGCTTTTCGCCCATAGGATTGCATTGAGGGAAAGAATCGGGGATAACTGGGGGGGGGTTTAAGCTATCGTTCTGAAAATTCTTGTGCACAGAGAGTCGTGGATGGGGGTCATTTTGAGACCACTCTCAACTTTCTGCATCGTACGGGTCGCGGGCTAGAAGTTTTTTAAAAATAGGGTCAACCGCGGGGCTCCGTTTCGGCTTTTCGCCCATAGGATTGCATTGAGGGAAAGAATCGGGGATAACTGGGGGGGGGTTTAAGCTATCGTTCTGAAAATTCTTGTGCACAGAGAGTCGTGGATGGGGGTCATTTTGAGACCACTCTCAACTTTCTGCGTGCTGTGGTTCACGTGCAATATTTTTTTAAAAATCGGGGTTTGGGTTTTTTTTTTTTATTATTATTATTTTTTTGGAAGCGATGACAGGCACATTCAACTCCCAATCCTGATGAGAATTCATCTCCTCAGAAAGCATCCTCCTCCAATCCCAGCGTTGGAGGGGGGACTAAGGCAGACCCACCCTGAGAACTTTCTGTTTTGTGTCTCTTTGTGGGTTGGCGTTCGTGGAGGGAACACTTACTTAGCTAGTGCTCCTGCTTTGGAGATAGATTAATTTAATATAGGTTTAGTTTGGCGCGTGTGTGTGTTTGTTTGCTTCTTTCTGACTTGTAGCTTAGTTTGCCCTGTGTTTTCCCCTTACTTTGATTTAATATAAACTTTATTTTTGAATTTTGGAGTGTGTGGTTGGGTTGGTTGCCCCCCCCCTTCCCTGTATTAAAGCCTGACTGTTCTGCTTTTGTGAAAGCTTTCTTTTGAAAGCATACACACACTTTTTGTCCCATTTCCCTACATTTATATTCTTAAACATATTTTATTATATTCTTTCACATAGTCCATTAGTATATATTCTCATACATATTATATTAGTATTCATATTTTGTTCTTCTTATAGTAGTGGTTGGTTCTTTTTCCCCCTCCCCTCTCTTAAATCCTGATTGTGTTTCCTTCTATCTTCTATATACCAAATATACCAAAAAAATTGGATTCTCTTTTTCTTCTCTGTGTAACTTCGACGGAGTGGGCTGCTTTTGTCAAGTTCAACAGGCAGCCACAGATTGAGCATTTTGGGGAAAGCATACGCACACCATTTCCCTATTCTTAAACATATTATTATTATATTCTTTGACATAGTCTTAGTAGTCTATTAGTATACATTCTCATACATATTAGTAGTAGTATTCATATTTTGTTCTTCTTATAGTAGTGGTTGTCCCATTTCTTGTCCCATTTCCCTACATTTATTAGTAATATTCTAAAACATATTATTATATTCTTGTAGATATTCTTAGTAGTATATTCTCATACATATTAGTAGTAGTATATTTTATTGTTCTTGTCCCATTTCCCTACATTTAAACATATTATATTCTTCTTATACATATTCTTAGTAGTACCTTATACATAGTATTAGTAGTATTAATATTTTGTTAGTCATCATGAAAAGAGAAAGCAGGCGTGCTGAAAGCAGCAAGGCTCAGTCTGCCAGCAGGGCTTCCTCTCCTCCTGTGAAACTCAAACGGGCAACTCCTTGGCTGACTGCTCCAAAACAGAAGCAGGACAAGCAGCAGGCAGAGCCACTCTCTTCTGCAACTTGTGCCCGGCGTTCTCTTTTTGAGGGTGGGAATGGGAAAAGTGCCCGTTTGCAAGAGGCACGTGGCAGCAGTGCCATTAGAGGAGGAGGAGTATCCCCAACTCCTTCATTCTCCTTTCAGCCCACGAGCCCGCTGATGGACCTAGACGAGGTCCTCAGCACAGTGGAGGGGGGGGAGGAGGAGGAGGCGGTGGGCCTCCAGGATGTGGGGGCTGAGGAGGAGCAGCAGCAGGCCGAGGCTCTCTCCCCAGTCTCATCCCACACCCCTGTTTCTGTGGCAACACCAGAGAGCTCAGGCGGGCAATTGGTGGTGTCACCACAGAAACGAAAGACAAGCATCGTGTGGGACCACTTTGAGTTGGGAGCGGATCCCCGCTTTGCTGTCTGTCGCCACTGCAAACTCAGCCTAAGCAGGGGTTCATCGACAGGGCATTATGGAACCAGCAGCATGAAGATGCATCTTCATAGGCAGCACCAGGCGATCTTGCTGGGGAAAGAGGCGGGCAAGGCGACTGGTTCCAGGGGAAAGCCGAAGGCTGCTGCTGGCACTGCCACTCTAAGCTCTCCATCTCCCATCCCCACAAGGGTTAGGCAGGCAACCCTGCAGGACATGGGGTGGGGGAAGTATTGACCCACAAGATGGCGTTTTCCAATGCCCACCCAGGGTGCTACTGTGTTGGGGCATCTGCCGGGACTGACTCCTCCCCAATACTAGATCTATGACATGTCACTCTGCCTGCCCCTCTGCTAGCCTGTCCTCCTCGGTGACCGACTCGCTGGGATGGTTTGCGTTTGCAATGCGTGACTAACTGCAATGCTGGCTTAGAAACCAGCCATCACTTCCTTGTGCCCCCAGAAATGCCCGCAGCCTGCCTGCCTGCCTGCCCGCCTCCCCCGGGGTGCTGCTGTGGTGGGGCATCTGCCAGGACTGACTCCTCGCCTACTCTGCCTGCCTCTCTGCCCGCCTGGTGCCTGGTTTGCTCCCAATCGTCCTCCTCTGTGCCCCTCAAGGCGTAACTGCTGGCTTAGAAAGAAACAACCAGCCATCTTTGCCTCACTTTGCGCCCACTTATGGGTTGGTTTGCTATGCGTTAGTGCTCAAGCCATCCTTGCGGCACTACAATGCATGCTGCCTGCCTGCTTTCCATTGATGGTGCTATATAAATAAATAATAATAATAATAATAATTCTCCCCTTCCCGCCTTGCAGCGATGGTGTATGTGTCTTGCTTTGACTAAGGGGAGAAGTCCTTCCTGCGCTCACTTAGACTTTATCAAATTCAATAATCCCTTTTTCAAATGTGCCAGAAGATTTAGGGTTATCTCGTGGCATGTTGGGATTGCCTTGGAACTGGCCCCATTGAGCTGTCTGCAATTGCAACTTTAAATCCCTGACATACTGGAGTGTTCAAATTTCAAAAGTTCCCCTAACATCAGGGGATGATGGGATTGCCTTGAAACTTGGTGTCCATGGGGACACATGGGTAAGCTGTCATGGGACCAAAGGATAGGTTTCTAACGTGCAAATTGACGTAGTTGTAGAATGGGACTTGATTTGGGGTGAGTTAAAAAGTTTAAGCCGCGCCAAAAATCAGGGGATGATGGGATTTGCTTGCAACTTGGCGTGCATGTGGACACATGGATAAGCTCTCCTGGTGCCGAGTTTGAGGTTTCTAACATGCAAATTGACGGAGCTATCCCAAGGGGTGTGAATGGGGTGCCCGATTTTCATAAATTCCCCAAAAATCAGGGGATGATGGGATTGCCTTGAAACTTGGCGTGCATGTGGACACGTGGATAAGCTATCATGGTGCTGAGTTTGAGGTTTCTAACGTGCAAATTGACGTAGTTGTAGAATGGGACAATTTGGGGTGAGTTAAGCCATGCCAAAAATCAGGGGATGATGGGATTTGCTTGCAACTTGGCGTGCATGTGGACACATGGATAAGCTCTCCTGGTGCCGAGTTTGAGGTTTCTAACATGCAAATTGACGGAGCTATCCCAAGGGGTGTGAATGGGGTGCCCGATTTTCATAAATTCCCCAAAAATCAGGGGATGATGGGATTGCCTTGAAACTTGGCGTGCATGTGGACACGTGGATAAGCTATCATGGTGCTGAGTTTGAGGTTTCTAACGTGCAAATTGACGGAGCTATCTAAAGGGGTGTGAATTAGGGTTATGGGAGGTGCGTTAGAGGGTAGAGCCGCGCCAAAAATCAGGGGATGATGGGATTTGCTTGCAACTTGGCGTGCATGTGGACACATGGATAAGCTGCCCTGGTGCCGAGTTTGAGGTTTGTAACATGCAAATTGACGGAGCTATCCCAAGGGGTGTGAATGGGGTGCCCGATTTTCAAAAATTCGCCAAAAATCAGGGGATGATGGGATTGCCTTGAAACTTGGCGTGTGTGTGTATACGCCCATGAGGTGTCATGGTGCCAAACGTGAGGTTTCTAACTTCAACGGAAAAAAAGTTGTTTACTTTTTTAGCTTTCAATGCAAGCCTATGGGGGGGCAAAAACGGAGCTCCGGATCCGATCCGGAGCTCCGGGCGGAGCGGAGCGGAAGTGGGCGGAGCGGGGGCGGGGCGGAGCGACCCGCTCCGAAAAATGGCGGATCTGCAAGTGAAGCGGAGCGGGGGGTCCGTGCACACCCCTACTATGAACCCCTTCACTTAATTTGCATAATACATTTTAGATGAGCTGAACACATCTGTATGCTTATCAGAACCTGGTGTTCCTTGTGGTGGAGAAGCATGCTCCTGCCTGTTGTATTTAGAACTCTATAGACATACAGAGGGCCAGATCTACACCAAGCAGGATATAGCACTATGAAAGCGGTATGAAAGCAGTATATAAGAGGCAGGAGCCTCACCCCCTTTTTATCCAGCATCCATTACTTATTTCTAGGGGTGTGCACGGACCCCCCGCTCCGCTTCACTTGCAGATCCGCCATTTTTCGGAGCGGGTCGCTCCGCCCCGCCCCCGCTCCGCCCACTTCCGCTCCGCTCCGCTCGGAGCTCCGGATCCGGATCCGGAGCTCCGTTTTTGCCCCCCCATAGGGTTGCATTGAAAGCTAAAAAAGTAAACAACTTTTTTTCCGTTGAAGTTAGAAACCTCACGTTTGGCACCATGACACCTCATGGGCGTATACACACACACGCCAAGTTTCAAGGCAATCCCATCATCCCCTGATTTTTGGCGAATTTTTGAAAATCGGGCACCCCACACACAACATCCCTGCGAGGTGGGCAGGGGAGGAGGGAGGGAAGGCAGGCAGGCATGCAGCTGGCATTTCTGGGGGCATAAGGAAGGGAGCCAAGGATAAGCCAGTAATGCATAGAAAATGGAATAAATCAATCAATAAACAAAGGAGGGGTGGAATTAAAAGCAGCAGTGTTGCTCAATAAACAGCAAGAAGAATTTAAAAAAAAAGGCTATATCTGTCTTTTACCAGCAATAGGGGGACGTGCCCGGGGGAGGGGGAAGTAGCTGCCAGTTCAAGACAGCCACCAACAGCTCTGAGAAGAAGTAAAACGCTCACTTCAACTCATAACAGGCATTGCTCCACCACTGAAAAGTGACCATTCACTTCAACTCATGATAGGCATTGCTCCACCGTTTTACTCTCTTTGGAAGGCTCTATGGCCTTCCAGTGCAGGAGAGAGTGGGGGCACGTCCACGATGAGATGCCCTAGGGGAGCTCATCCCCTTGCACCACATCGATTCAGTTGTTCACCAAGGTTAGGGTGGGGAGCAGTGCTGTGTTTTCTATCTCTTATTCTTGGCTTAGTATATGATTTCAGGTTGTGTTTGTGCATTTGGTGGGGCTACTGTGTTAAAAAACACGGGGAAAAGCCCGTTCAGATGAAGAAAGAGAAGTTTCCCAGAATCCCAAGTTACCTGTTTTGCCTATGCCCTCCTCCAACTTTGGGATCATCATGACCGGGAGCTGACTCTGCCCCTCAGCCCTTTGAAAAAGGTATTTTTCCCGCCGATTTTTAAAAAACTTCTAGCCCGCGACCCGTACGATGCAGAAAGTTGAGAGTGGTCTCAAAATGACCCCCATCCACGACTCTCTGTGCACAAGAATTTTCAGAACGATAGCTTAAACCCCCCCCCCAGTTATCCCCGATTCTTTCCCTCAATGCAATCCTATGGGCGAAAAGCCGAAACGGAGCCCCGCGGTTGACCCTATTTTTAAAAAACTTCTAGCCCGCGACCCGTACGATGCAGAAAGTTGAGAGTGGTCTCAAAATGACCCCCATCCACGACTCTCTGTGCACAAGAATTTTCAGAACGATAGCTTAAACCCCCCCCCAGTTATCCCCGATTCTTTCCCTCAATGCAATCCTATGGGCGAAAAGCCGAAACGGAGCCCCGCGGTTGACCCTATTTTTAAAAAACTTCTAGCCCGCGACCCGTACGATGCAGAAAGTTGAGAGTGGTCTCAAAATGACCCCCATCCACGACTCTCTGTGCACAAGAATTTTCAGAACGATAGCTTAAACCCCCCCCCAGTTATCCCCGATTCTTTCCCTCAATGCAATCCTATGGGCGAAAAGCCGAAACGCAGTTTGAGCCCCGCGGTTGACCCGATTTTTAAAAAAATATTGCACGTGAACCACAGCACGCAGAGAGGTGAGAGTGGTCTCAAAATGACCCCCATCCACGACTCTCTGTGCACAAGAATTTCCAGAACGATAGCTTCAAAAACAACGTAGTTATGCGCGATTATTTGCCGCAATGCAATCCTATGGCGAAATGTTTTCAAGATGGCGACCGGAGCGCTCCGCCTGAACTCGGAGCTCCGAAAAATGGTCGCTTCTCTTCGCCTTGCTTCTAGGGGGTCCGCGGTCCGCTCCTACTCCGCCTCTGGGTAAGGCGGAGCAGGCCAATCCGCTACTGCTTCTACGCTCCTAATCGGAGCGGAGCACATCCCTACTTATTTCCCACTAGACTACCTCCTTATTTCTTGTGAACTGTAAGTTATCATTCTTTATAGTTTTGTTAAATACAACCGTTAAATAAAGATTTCTTGGATTTAAAGAGAGGCTTTCATTAAAACGGCTGAAAAGTGTCTATATGCAGGACACATAGGCATGGAGACAACACACAGTGTGCCACATGTAGCATTACATGCACAATGTGGAGCATATGCAATAAGTTCCCCTTTGCCTCATACCTCTCCCTTCCTGAACTGCCCAAAGCTCGACCTTTGAACTTTTTCAACGTTACAAAATTTTCTGTACATCTACACTGCTCAAGCTTCAGTTTAAAACAAAAATAGCAAAATTGGTCTGGTAGATTTCTAGTAATAAGCATTCTTATGGCTTACACCAAAGTGTTTCAGAGGTCCATTCACATATCCATCGGTCCCACATGCGTTGGGCCAAACGTGCACTATATTTGCTGCTGAAAAGTATAGCACAAGGAGGATGAACCCAGGAAACAGTGCAGCACAAGAAATAAAGACCCCATTTACAGCCTCAAAGCATTGCAGACAATGGCTGCTGACTCCCAATCAAGTGCTGGCAAACTGAATTGAAATACCAGCAATGATATGAAAGAAAGAAGAGGCCTAAACTCTAGCCATGGTTTCCCAAATGCAGCCACCAGGGACATTTGGCAAAACCTCCAAAGACATCATTAGGCCTGGATTAAATTTATTTGGAGACCAAAGCAGTGGTGTCATCAGGGTCAGACTTCAGGGCAGAAGCTCAAGGCCCTGCTCAGCAGTATGAGTGAGAGGGTCCCAAATACAGCAGGGCAAGCTTACCACATTCTGAGATGAATGAAGTAATAAACATTAGCATCTAATTATACAGAGAAAGGAGGCGGGATAAGGCCATTAAGTCTAGAGTCTTCCACTAGAACAAGGGATAGTTGTGTAAGAATATAAAAAAGTGCCTGCCTCTTATAACGAAGCAAGCCTACAGAGCTCACATTATAACCTTGTTCAGGTGTAGAAGAGAGCTAAAAGTGGGGATAGGGATGGAACCACACACTCTGGCCCCACCCTAATATCTCTGGGAATACAGAGCCCCACAACCTTATTTCCCAATCTCACTATGTGGAGGTCTGAAGCAGGGTTTTACACATGTTCATATTTGATCAGGTTCCCCAACCGCACAGGGTGGTCAATTCATATTTAATTCAACCTCCATTGTAGAATCTCCATTGTAGAAGGTTGCTTGCTCAATGCAGATTGATTGGGGAACTAAGTGGGACTGGTGGCTGATATGATCATGTGACGCCAGTGCTTTGTCAACTGCACTAGCTTCCAGTCCATTTCCAATTCAGTATCAGTGTTGACCTTTAAAGCTCTAAACAGCTTGGGACCAGAGTATCTAAAGGAACATCTCTTCCTATATGTACCTGCTGAGACCCTTACATCATGTTTGGAGACTCTTCTCCAAGAACTCCAGCCAAAGGAAATTAGGGAAGTGGCCATGAAAGAGTGGGCCTTCTCGGTTGTGGTGCCCCACTGTTGAGGCTCACCTGTCACCTGTACTGTTATCTTTTTGGTGCCTGGTGAAGACTTTTCTTTTCTCCCACGCATTAGTTTTTGGGTTATTATGGTTGTTCATTGACATTTCATATTTATCTATCCCTGTGCTGTTTGTTGTTTTGTAATGTATTGAAGACATATTATTGTGGCTCTGTTGGCTTATATGGAGACAAGGCAAGGGTCTGGCATCCTGTGTTATGGCCATACCTGCAGCTTTAGATAAGACTAACTTGGAAGCCATTGCATTTTCTTACCAGTTCTTCTTCCTCTTAGTATTCACAGTTGTGTGGGGGGGGGGGGTTGGGGGGAGGGTCTGCTTTGCCAGGGCATATGTCATTGGCTGGCTGGCATCTATTGCTATTAATAGAAGGAAGTAAATCCAGATGGCTTCTCTCTGCCTGCACAAACAAATGCCCACAGGACCATCTCTCTTCATATCCTCTTACCCAACTATTTGTGAGAATTTGCTGCTCGGAAAATGTTAAGAATGCCCCTGAAAGATGAAGGATTAGGAACAGAGTTATGCAGCCTGAAGCTGGAGTCAGCCGGCAATAAAACAAACCCAAAGTCCATTTGTGAATCATTCATGTGAGTTTAATAAATGTTTCCCTCTGGGTGGTTTCTGAATGGCCATGGCCTTTGATCTATTGCCATGGTTGGAAAGGGGTGGCCCTCAGGCTCAACCCAGCCCATTGGCAGTCACTTGCAGAATGTCCACCAGCAGAACTGGCACACACCTTCCCAGTCCCCACTGCCTCCTTGCTCATTGACACCTTTATTAGGAGAGGGACCATAACTCCATGGCAGAATGTGTGTTTTGTATGCAGAAGATCCCCAGTTCTTTCCCTGGCATCTCAACTTCAAAAGAGGAGGGGGGATGGAGTTTGTGTTGGAGGCCTGGAATTAGGTATTTGGAGAATTGTTCTGTGAGGGATATCTATAGAGCCGTGTTCCTCATCAGGTCTCATTCCCCCTATGTAACAATTGCCCCAGTATCTTGACCTAGAATGGCTGACTGAGCAAACTTGATACTGATGTCTAATCCATTGGGATATCTTACCAGACTTACACTTTTGTTGCCGGATTGATTTGACTGTGCAGTGTGGCCCCCTGAAAGATTGGGGGGGGAGGCCCCTTTTGGCCCTTAGGAGCTGCCTTAGGGAACTGAACTGGTTCTCTCTTGGGGATATTGCGAGAAATGGAGTGGATTCTGAGAAGTGTTGGAGAAAGGAAAGAGAGAGACTGAGGAGATTGCAGAGAGGAAAAGGACCCATCCAGAGAAGACTGTGAAGGAGAATCTAGGATAGTCACTTATGGATCAGCAAAAAAGAGGAAACGCATCCCCCAAAGAGAACCCTGGCTCACATAAAACATGCATATGTTAAGATAGATAGATAGATAGATAGATAGATAGATAGATAGATAGATAGATATAGATAGATATGCAAATTTAGAAATAACTATAAATTAAATAAAAGTGTAGTATATATCACTAGTGTGGACAATTGTGAACAGGTGACCTGTGTGCATTGCTCAGTCTGCTGTCCAGGTGCTATTGATGGCAGTGACAAGGCCCAGACCTTCCTTTCAGTGGTTCTTTACCTTTAAACTGCACTTTGACTGGATAGCTCTTCAAAGAGAAGAAACCTTCAAAATAGAGGGCAATGCTCTGGCAGCACTTCAAATAGAGGACAGTCCTCCATAAAAGAGGACACATAGCCACCCTAGCAGCTGCCCTCTGCATTCACAAAAGTATTTATTCAGCAGCAACTCCACCATTAGGGTGGGTGACAGAGCCTGAGGCCTGCAGTGCACTGTTTCCCAAGAAATGTATATAGCCAGAGACAGGTCTGAGAGAGGTTGATGGGCACCATGAGCGGTACGATATTAATGCACTCATGACCTACTTGTGGGTTTCCCACAGGCAGCTGGTTGGCCACTGTGTGAAGAGAATGCTGGACTAGACAGAACTTTGGCCTGATCCAGCATGGCTCTTCTGTTCTTATGAACGCCCATAGTTGTCTAACCCCATTATTGGATTCCATCCATTACTATACTGTGACTAACAAATCTACCTGAGTTGAACAACTCTTGCTTGCTCCACTCTTTTCTCCTCCCTGTTAAATATATCCTAGTTCTCGTTGTTGTTTGTATTCTATTAAGTCGTTTCCCCTACCTCCAGTCAGGAAAAATGAGGGCTAGGTGCACTACATTCTGTTTTGGGGCCCTGGCATTTCCCCCCCTCACCCATCCCACTACAGTTTGAACCCAGGTCCCCTAGTACCCTCCTCAAGGAGTTGCTGGTAGGTTACCTTGGGTTATATAAGCTCAACCATCTGGGCAAGAATAAGTAAGAGCAAAGCTGCAGGCTGAACAAGCCTATTAAAAAGAACATGATTACTAATAAATGCCTTCTGTGTTTATTTTAGTCATTTTTCCATGAGCCCCAAATAAACAATTGATTGGATGCTATGCAAGCATTATGGACCAGGAGTAAAGTAATCTAAGTGAATTTCATCTTTCAGTTGCAATCAAACCCAAGCCATCTCTGACAAGTATTACTTCTAACTTTGAACGTCATTATTATTTTAATATCTGGCAAAATGTTTTGGTTATCAGATGACTCTTTGAATGCTTCTCTGCTAAGATGGGGAAAAAATAAGAGTGATAATAATATTCTTGAGAAACTCCCAGCATGTCTGGGAACAACTCACCCATGCTGTGGCCAATTTGCTCTTGAGTTTGAAGGAAAGAAACCTGAGCTCTGTGCACCTGTGTAGAGGTAGATCATGATGTAGTTGAGTGTCACCTCCAATACACACACACAGGGCCTGTTCAGAAGACATCTTAAACCCTGCTGGTTAAGGCTTTTGGTTAAGCAGCAGGTTTTAAGGTGTCTTGTGCAATACGCTTTGCTAAGCCCTGCTCATTCCCTAACCACAGTCGGACTGTCTGCAGCAGGGTTAGCAGCTCTAACTGTGGCTTAAAGTGTTGTGTGTGACAGCACGGCTTGTGGTTAGTGCTAATCCCACAGAGCCACAGTTTTGCTAACCACAAAGCCTGAAGTGTCATCTGAACAGGCCCGTACACACTTAAGAAAACTAGGGAATAGTCAGGTGGCTGAACATTGATAGAGTGGATCAGAGCATATGCATCCCTGCACATGCACACACAGCACACCATCCATGCGGAGAGTGCTTCAGTGTTAAATGGTTCCCACAGCTGAAGGGGATCAGTGTGGACGGTGAGATCTATACTAGCTCGCTTTCTGTAATGAGTATGATGATGCCAAATGTGAAAGCATACCTGTCATTCTCCAGAACATTTCGGGAAAATGGGAAGCTCTCATCTAAATGAACATCTGAACAGTGTTTTGGTCTTTCCTCCAGATTTGAATCTCTGTTCTGTCCAATCTCTGCCCTTCTAAGTCCCACGGGGCTTGAAGCTCTTAAATGCTCTCCCTAGAAAATCTTTTTTGGCTACATCATTATATACCTACCACCAGCATATTTATTACTTATATTTATATCTTATCCTTCCTCGAAGGAGATCAGAGAGGCACACATGTTTATATCCCAGACCCTCATTTTATGCTCATAGGGTAGATTACGTTGAGAGACATTAACTGGCCCATGATCAAGCAGTGATCTTGTGGCTGGAAGGGATCTCAAGTCTCCCTGGCATTTCAGTGTTACAGAATGGAGGCAGGAGGAATTGAGCAAAAGCAGGGAAACTACAAAATGATTGGTGGTTGGTGGAAATGAGGAGGGACCATGGGGAGGGGAAATGGCCATCTGCAGAATCTCAGAGGGATGGAATCCAACCTCAAGCAAGTAGGATTTGCCTCCAGGGCTGAGGTACGTTACCCCTGTCTTTGAGCTCCTTCAGATGGAAGAAATTGTGTTCCCGTACTGGGGCTCTGCTTCCTGCTTCCCTTCTGCTTCTGCAACCAGCTGTAATTACATGAGGAAGGGAGCAGTGACTACATGGCTTGCACAGCGCCCTCTAGTGGATGTTTTATAGTGCAATTTTGCCTGAACACAGCAGGAAAACCCAACAAATATTGATGTATCCTAGAGGAGTCAGGATTTCTGAGGTTCTATTTTTAGCGCTAAAACCAGAAAATGGAGTGAGAGATGCACAGGAGGCTGATGGCATCATCAGAATGACTTGCAAACATCTGTAAGTGACCAATAATCCATAAGTGACCAATGAAGAGGCTCTTAAAGGAGCATCATTCACCTTGTGCAGGGGGGAAAAAGTCTCAATGCCTATTTGAACAAGTGATCGCCCCGTGCCACATTTTAGATATAACTTGTTTAATGCTGTCTGTTTCAAAGCGGTCTGCTAATGCTCATTGTTAAATTCTTGTTATAGCACCATTTTAATTGTCAGTGAAATGTTTTTAAATGCCTGTTGGTTTTAACAGCAAGCTGCTGCTTCCAAATAAACTGTTAACAATTGCAAACGGCTGTTGAAGCATTTGGTGACAATGGATTCTCTCCACAATCAGTCAAGAAATGCCTGCCCTGAGGCGTCCATACTTTAGGGCTGGTACTGCAGTTGGATCCAGTGGCAGATAAGACCGCCGGCACTGTGAGCAATTCAAAACCAGAAGGATCTGGTAAAATGCGCTGTGACATTTTCAAACAAAAACTTGCTCAAATGACAGGTATAAAGGAGCACTTACCTCTGGAACAGCAACCCCTTTTTCTCAATGTTATCTTTAAGCAAACTGGAAATAAGACTTCATGCTCAATAATCTCAAACTGAAGCTCCAAAATCCATGGTCACCCAATACCGTTATTTAGGGTGACCATATGAAAAGGAGGACAGGGCGCCTGTATCTTTAACAGTTGCATAGAAAAGGGAATTTCAGCAGGTGTCATTTGTATATATGGGGAACCTGGTGAAATTCCCTCTTCAATGCAACAGTTAAAGCTGCAGGAGCTATACTAGAGTGACCTGATTGAAAAGAGGGCAGGGCACCTGCAGCTTTAACTGTTGTGATGAGAAGGAAATTTCACCAGGTTCCTCATATATACAAATGACACCTCCTGAAATTTCCTTTTCAATACAACTGTTAAAGATACTGGAGCCCTGTCCTCCTTTTCATATGGTCACCCTACCGTTATTAGGACAAAATGGCCCTGTTCAAAGAACACGCTAAACCAAGATGTTTGAGTGTTTTGAGCTAAACATTACAGCTTAGCATGTCATGTGAACCATGACTCTGGGCTCCATCACACCAGCGATTAAGTGCACTCTTGCCATGCCCGGTGTGTGGATTTGCAGCACGTTACTCACTTGACGCCGTGCCTGTCCTGCTGACACCTTGCCTCTTCCCATGCCTTTTCCATCTTTTCCTAGAATGCCTAAAGTCTGGATTATTTTCCCTAAGAGTGTCTAATGCGCCCTTAAACCTCTGCGTACTGCTGTACTCTCATGTTTTCCTTTGTTGTGTGTGTACGCTGTGACAGGAGACTTACAGTTGGCTTGAATGGATTGCATTAGGTCCTGGCAAACTTTCCTAGCAGCCAGCTCCAAGCCCCAATATAAAACCTAAACCTTTCATACTAGGCTCAAAAGCATTTTGTTTGTTTTTTAAATCATACAATGCTCAAATTTCTGCAGTGACAGGATTGTAATCCCTCAATGCCCCCAAAGAGCCAGATTAAAGGGTCATTCCATTTTTGCTGAGCAGAAAAGCAGTCTGGTTTATTTATTTTTATTTATTTATTTTATTTATTACATTTTTATACCGCCCAATAGCCGAAGCTCTCTGGGCGGTTCACAAAAATTAAAATCATAGTAAAACAATCAACAGGTTAAAAGCACAAATACAAAATACAGTATAAAAAGCACAACCAGGATAAAAACCACGCAGCAAAATTAATATAAAATTAAAATACAGAGTTAAAACAGTAAAATTTAAGTTAAAATTAAGTGTTAAAATACTGAGAGAATACAAAGGTCTTCAGCTGGCAACGAAAGGAGTACAGTATAGGCTCCAGGCGGACCTCTCTGGGGAGCTCATTTCACAACCAGGGTGCCACAGCGGAGAAGTACTTATCTGACAGGACCTGCTTGTATATGTCTTGTTAAAATGTGGGGGAGGGGGGAGCAACCAATGAACTGGAGGGAGAAAGAGAAGAGGTGGGGTGCAGTGGAGTGGAAGAGCAAACAAGTGAAAGAACAGTGTATTCAGGTGAAAGGGACCATAAGCTTGACCAGCTTATGCATCGGAGGTAAAAAAAATGCAGTGGCAAAGCAGGAGAATATTCTTTTCCCAGGCTGAATCATCTTCCAATTTGAGACGGCTCTCAAATTCAAATTACATGATAGTGGACTAAGAAGTGTAAGTGAGCAGCTATTTGATCAGTTCACCAGTATCCTTCAAAAAAACAAAAAACAAAACCAAAAGTCACCCAGCAGACCAAAGAAAGAAAGAAACCACCCAGCAGACAAAAAGATATGAGAAATGGGAAGTAGTAACAGCATATGAAAACTACTAGAACCCAGGTTGTTGGTGTGAAGTGATTCCAGCACATGTCAGCCTTTGACTCACTTGACCTCCCTCCCAGAGTTATTTTAAGGTTTCCCCCACTCTTCTGTCTTTTTTTGCTGATGAATATGCATTGCTGTTACACAACGCTTACTAAGTCGGTTATGTAAAATTCTAGAGATAAAACCTCAATTCAGAGGCCCATCTCTGAAGGTTTTTGAACTTCCTGAAGGTTCCGGGAGCACATCCAAATTTTTTATTGTTCCCAGAAGGTATGTGGAGATTATTTGTCATTTGGAGAATGAGAGTGTATTGGGGAAGAGAAGTAAGGAAAGAAGTGGAGAAGAAGGTGGGATTCGAGAGAGACTCGAAACAGATGTAGGGAAGGAAAGTCAAAAAAGAGAGTGGGGGAAGAGGTAAATATGTTGAAGAAATGCTGTCTCTGGCCTCAGCTAGACCAGGGGCTTTTACCGCGACGATCTCACGATTTGATGATCGTGAGATCGTCATACTGGTCTGCACATGGCACACTACATCGCAGCCTCCATTTTTGTGTTTTAAAGAATAAGGAGCGCTCGTGCACAGATGGTTAGCCTTTAAAAAAAAAAAATCCCCACTCACCCCACCCCACCCTTGATGGGCACAGAGCTCCTCTGTGGCCCATGCCCAGCTCTCACGGTTACTCGCGAGGAGCCGGGATGAATCACAATGCTCGCCCACATATTCCGCGGCCTCGGGATCAGCCCGACACCACGGAAAAAGCGGGCTAGAAGTGGAGGGCGAGATCCCGGGGCAAGGGAGGGATCATCCCTCTCTGTTCCCAGGATCCCCTGTGTGTCATGTAAATGCACAGGGATGATCCCAGGGATCGCCCCAGGATATCACCCCGTCTAGCTATGGCCTCTGTTAACAGCTCAAACCTATGCATGTGATCTCGGAAGTCAGTATCACTGAGCTCAATGTGAGTGCGCACAATCACACACACTGAGAGCTCCATCAGATGAGTGATTTATTGCCCACTCGTCGCTGGGCGCTCACGGATTTTCGCAGGTCCCTCTCACAGTGTCATCTGCCTCCTGCGTGCCTCCCGCCCTTTCTAGCCTTCTTCGTATGACAAAAAAAGCCACCCCAGTAATTCCAACTTATTTTTAAAGATGGAAGTTGCCGCTATCTCTTCCTGTATGCAGGAGAAGCAGCGGGATCAAAACAGCCCACTGAATGGGCCACGTGCAAGTTGTTTACTTCCTCTTTCAAAAGAGGAAGTAATGAGGGACAAATGTGTGGGCGGAGAAGCAATGGTAAGGAAACACAATTTTCCCCTGTGTGATGATGCTATGAATCATCGCCTTTGAGTGCAATCCTATGCATTTTCAAAGAGAAAAGAAGTCCTACATCTCCTAGCATTCCCCAGCCAGTCTTGGGAAATGCTGGGAGTTGTAGGACCTTTGCTGTCTAAACATGCATAGGATTGCACCCTTTGTGTGCTAGGAATTTCATATGTATCCTTTGGCCTTCAGATTCGAGTGGAGAACCAAATTGCTTTTGGTTAATTATTTGAGAAAAAGAAGTTGATTAAAAAAAAAAAAAGAATGTGGCAGAAAGCCAAACAGACAGGTTCATCCATCCAAGTGGAGGGCTTTCGGTGATTAGCTTTTAAAAGTCCCCGTGTATTCAATCATGTTTTTGGTGCCAAATTATTTATTTATTTAATTATTTGATTATTTATTTATTAAATTTTTATACCGCCCAATAGCCGAAGCTCTCTGGGCGGTTCAGAAGAATTAAAACCATGAAAAGCATAATAAAACAACCAACAATCTAAAAACACAAATACAAAATAGAATATAAAAGGCACAACCAGGATAAAACCACACAGCAGAGAATTTGCATGTCATTAGAGTTGCAACCTCTTTTGTTTTTCTGAAAGGAACTTCATCCTTAAAAACTACCTAGCAGGCAGAGCATAAGTGTACATCTAATCCAGCATTCTGATCAATCAGCGGCCAACCAGATGCCCACAGGAAACCCAGAAGCAGGAGATGAATGCACCCTCCCGCCCATGTTCCCTAACAATTGGTATACATTCGCATACTGCCTCTGATATTGGAGGTAGCATGCAGCATTTTGGACTAGTAGACATTGATAACCTGCTTTGGGCCATCCCATAACACTTACCGCTTTTAAAAACATGATGATGGTGATAATGATGATGATGATGATGACGATGATTTCAATGCTTAATGTGTGTCTATAAAATACAACCTTTGCTACAAGTCACTCCTGAACTATACTTTGATAACTACTTTTAAATGTGTAAATGTGGTTAACGTCTCAATCAGACTTTACCATGACTAATAATTCTAGCTGGAATTCCCCCCCACTCAGCTTCATGAGATGACCCCAGGTTCTAGTATTATGGGAGAGGGAGAAAAAATCCTCTCTATCCATTTCCACCACACCATGCATAATTTTGTACACCACTATCATGTCTCCCTTCACTCAACTTTTCTCTAAGCTAAACAGTCCCAGATGTCACTTTTCCTCATAGGGGGAGTTGCTCCAGCCCCTCGATCATTTTAGTTGCCCCTTTCTGCCCTTTTTCCAGCTCTACAATATCCTTTGTAAGGTGTGGTGACCAGAACCGTACACAGTATTCTAAGTGTGGTCACAGCATAGATTTATATAAAGGGAGTATGATTTTGGCAGTTTTATTTTCAGTTCCTTCATTACTTATGCCTAACATGCAACTGAAAACAAACATTGTCATCTTCATGCTGGGAATAGCTGTACTTATTGAATTTGGCTGGTGCAGATGGGTGAAAAATCAATGTTGAATCATTTTTAATAAGCTTTTACCAATATTCCCAATTTTGTTCCTATACAGATGGAGAGAATGAGATTTTAAAAATTCAAATGTAGTAGAAAGAGAAACTGAGGCCTTAGCTAGACCTAAGGTTTATCCCGGGATCATAGAATCATAGAATAGCAGAGTTGGAAGGGACCTACAAGGCCATTGAGTCCAACCCCCTGCTCAATGCAGGAATCCACCCTAAAGCATCCCTGACAGATGGTTGTCCAGCTGCCTCTTGAAGGCCTCTAGTGTGGGAGAGGCCACAACCTCACCAGGCAACTGATTCCATTGTCGTACTGCTCTAACAGTCAGGAAGTTTTTCCTGATGTCCAGCTGGAATCTGGCTTCCTTTAACTTGAGCCTGTTATTCCATGTCCTGCACTCTGGAAGGATCGAGAAGAGATCCTGGCCCTCCTCTGTGTGACAACCTTTTAAGTATTTGAAGAGTGCTATCATGTCTCCCCTCAATCTTCTCTTCTCCAGGCTAAACATGCCCAGTTCTTTCACTTTCTCTTCATAGGGTTTTGTTTCCAGACCCCTGATCATCCTGGTTGCCCTCCTCTGAACACGCTCCAGCTTGTCTGCATCCTTCTTGAATTGTGGAGCCCAGAACTGGACGCAATACTCTAGATGAGGCCTAACCAGGGCCGAATAGAGAGGAACCAGTACTTCACGTGATTTGGAAGCTATACTTCTATTAATGCAGCCCAAAATAGCATTTGCCTTTCTTGCAGCCATATCGCACTGTTGGCTCATATTCAGCTTGCGATCTACAACAATTCCAAGATCCTTCTCTCTTGTAGTATTGCTGAGCCAAGTGTCCCCCATCTTGTAACTATGCCTTTGGTTTCTATTTCCTAAATGTAGAACTTGGCATTTATCCCTATTAAATTTCATTCTGTTGTTTTCAGCCCAGCATTCCAGCCTATCAAGATCACTTTGAAGTTTGTTTCTGTCTTCCAGGGTATTAGCTATCCCACCCAATTTGGTGTCATCTGCAAATTTGATCAGCGTTCCCTGCACCTCCTCGTCCAAATCATTAATAAAAATGTTGAAGAGCACTGGACCCAGGACTGAGCCCTGCGGTACCCCACTCGTTGCCTCTCCCCAGTTTGAGAAGGTTCCATTGATAAGTACTCTTTGTGTCCGATTCTGTAGCCAACTGTGAATCCACCTAATAGTTGTTCCATCTAGCCCACTTTTAGCTAGTTTGTTAATCAGAATGGCATGTGGTACTTTGTCAAAAGCTTTGCTGAAGTCAAGATATATGACATCCACAGCATTCCCACAGTCCACAAGGGAGGTTACCCGATCAAAAAATGAGATTAAATTAGTCTGACAGGACTTGTTCCTGACAAATCCATGTTGGCTTCTAGTGATCACCGCATTGATTTCAAGGTGTTTACAGATTGACTTCTTTATAATCTGCTCCAGAATTTTCCCAGGGATGGATGTCAGACTGACTGGTCTGTAGTTCCCAGGTTCCTCCTTTTTGCCCTTTTTGAAGATAGGGACAACGTTAGCCCTCCTCCAGTCGTCTGGCACCTCACCCGTCTTCCATGATTTTGCAAAGATAATAGACAAAGGTTCTGAGAGTTCTTCCGCTAGCTCCTTCATTACTCTAGGATGCAGTTCATTGGGCCCTGGAGATTTGAACTCATTCAAGGAAATTAGGTGTTCTTTGACCATTTGTTTATCAATCTCAAACTGCAATCCTGCCCCCTCAACTTCTGCTTCACTTTTTCCAGGGGGGTCATAGACCCGCTTTTGGGAGAAGACCGAGGCAAAGTAGGAATTGAGCACTTCAGCCTTTTCTTTGTCATCTGTTATTAATTTGCCATCCTCATTAAGCAGTTGAACCACCATTTCTTTCCTCTGTCTTTTACTACTCACATATCTGAAGAAAGCCTTTTTATTTCTTTTAGCATCCCTCGCTAACCTCAGCTCATTCTCAGCTTTAGCCTTCCTGACGCCATTTCGGCACTTCTGCGCCACTTGTCTGTACTCTTCTTTTGTAGCCTGGCCTTCCTTCCACTTCCTACATGTATCCTTTTTTGTTTTTAGGTCATCTCTAAGCTTTTTGTGGAGCCACATTGGTTTCCTCTGTTGTCTTCTATCTTTTCTCCTTGTTGGAATTGTTTGTAACTGTGCCTTTAAAATTTCCTTTTTTAAATACTCCCACCCATTCTGTACTCCTTTTCTCATTAGGCTCCCTTGCCACGGGACCTTACTTATTATAGTTCTGAGTTTATTGAAATCAGCTTTCCTAAAATCCAGAGTACGTGTATGGCTACAATCAACTTTTGTCTCCTTCATAATCAAGAATTCAAGTATGACGTGGTCACTTTCCCCCAGAGTTCCTGTAACTGCCACTTTATCCACTAAGTCATCCCTGTTGGTCAATATCAAGTCAAGGATTGCCGATCCTCTAGTTCCTTCCTCCACTTTCTGTAGGAGAAAGTTATCACCCACACATGTCAAGAATTTCTTGGAAGGGCCGCTTTTGGCAGTATTTGTCTCCCAACAGATATCAGGGTAATTGAAGTCCCCCATCACTACTACATCACACTTCCTTGAAACACTGGCAATTTGTTTCTCAAAAGTTTCGTCCTCGTCTTCTCCTTGATTGGGTGGTTGGTAGTAGACTCCAATTATCATGTTCTTTTTATTCCTAGCCCCATTTATTTTAATCCAGGTGCTCTCAACGGAGCTCCCAGTCTGATCCGCCTGTATTTCTGTGCAGGGATAGGTATTTTTAACATATAGTGCAACTCCACCTCCCTTTCTATTTCTTCTGTTCTTTTTGAACAAGTTATATCCTTCAATTTCTATATTCCAGTCACGGGAGTCATCCCACCAAGTTTCAGTTATACCTATCAAGTCGTATTTGCCTTCATGTAATAAGAGTTCAAGTTCATTCTGTTTGTTTCCCATGCTCTGGGCATTAGTATATAGACATTGAAGACCATGTGTTTTATAGTCTGGCTTTGTTCCTACCTTGTTGCGGACACTATTTTGGGGCACTATTGGAGCTGTTCTCTGTACTGTGGTGCATTGGCCTTCATCCATTGTTGCCTCAAAGTTTATGTCTCCTGCCCCCGTAAGATTCAGTTTAAAGCCGTCCTGGGGTCGTCCCGGGGTTATCCCGGGATCGTCCCGGGGTCATCCCTGCGTGCTCCCGGGATATCTTGTGTGTCATTTACATGAACAGGGATGACCCCGGGACGATCCTGGGATAAACCTTAGGTCTAGCTAAGGCTTGACTTGTGCATCCCTACTCCAGATTATGAATCTGTCAATTTCAGTTTCTCTCGGTTTCTCATTTTTCCAAATTTACACTTATTTTGTCCTTAAAGAAAAAGAAGTCCATATAAAGATGCATTTCTCTGAATGTGCAGTTTTATAAATATATGCATTTTTGTATGTATTTTCATTTCATTCATTTCATTTATTGCATTTTTATACTGCCCAATAGCCAAAGCTCTCTGGGCAGTTTACAAAAATTAGAACTACAACTATATTTAACAATATACTAATCAACAGCATCACAATAATATTTAAAAATATACTAAATACAAGTTTACAGCAAAACAACCAGATAAGAAGATAATGCATATGCATAATTATATGCATTTTTCCAGCAAGTTTTCCTAATATAAGGTATTTTGTACATTACCTCCACTAATATGCATCTTTTTCTGTACTTTCCCCTATAACAAGAATTTTTTTTAACTAGAGAACTTTGTTGTTTATTCGTTCAGTTGCTTCCAACTCTTCGTGACTTCATGGACCAGCCAACGCCAAAGCTTTCTGTCGGCCGTTGCCACCCCTAGCTGCCCCAAGGTCAAGTCTGTCACCTCCAGAATATCATCCATCCATCTTGCCCTTGGTCGGCCCCTCTTCCTTTTGCCTTCCACTTTCCCTAGCATCAGCATCTTCTCCAGGGTGTCCTGTTTTCTCATTATGTGGCCAAAGTACTTCAGTTTTGCCTTTAATACCATTCCCTCAAGTGAGCAGTCTGGCTTTATTTCCTGGAGTATGGACTGGTTTGATCTTCTTGCAGTCCACGGCACTCTCAGAATTTTCCTCCAACACCACAGTTCAAAAGCATCTATCTTCCTTCGCTCAGCTTTCCTTATGGTCCAGCTCTCGCAGCCATAGGTTACTACGGGGAATACCATTGCTTTAGGTAGATTCACATAGGTAGGATCTACATTATCACTTTAAAACAGTTTATAACAGTAGTGACAACTGTTGGGACCTAGGACACATGCCATATACAGTTTTCAAAGTGTCCTATCCTGCTTGGTATAGATCTGGCCACACATACGGAGTGCATTTCTCCAAATATACACACGTGTGTGTGTGTGTGTGTGTGTGTGTAGTATACCAAACAAATCCCCCCTCCATTCCTATTCCAGATGGGATCCATTCCATTTGCCAGACAGAAACCCTTTGTTATTACCTGTTTCTACCTTTATCCCAATTCGGGGATGCCTTCTTAAAATGTTAGAAATTTGACTTACTAGAGGGATCATTCTTCAGGAGTTAACTCTCTTCTTTAGGATCTTCTAGAAGTTATATTTCTGAAGGGTATGTGCTTGGAAATATCTTATCTCTAGTGGATGGCACATGTATATGAAGGTGGACACATGAACACTGAGGGTCAAACTACATCTTGTCATTTTTAAATGTGTGGTTACATATCTGTTTCTTTCTCTAAAACAGAAGATGTGAGGGGAAAACAGGATTGGCTTGGTGGCATGAAGGGAGATTAAGGGCAAGTTCCTCACCCCTACTGTAGGCCAAATTTGAATTTATCTGTCCTCTCTGTCTGCAGCAGGAGGCCAGGCTAAAGTTCCACATTGTTGTGGACTAACATTACAAAAGTTTCCTGCCACACATGGGGGAGAAAACTGTATTTTCTTTTTATTGTGAAAAACAGCAAGTTGCCCAGTTTGATGCACACTCAGCCTCTTGGGTCATCGTTTCAGATGTCAGGTAAAAAGCTCATTTAGTTTGAAAAAGGAAACGGTGAGAGAAATACCGTGAGGTAATAAGTCATAAATTTCCATTTTAGGATGTTTGCTGTAACAATACATCATGTCTGGCTCTGTTCAAAGTTCCACGGTTGCACATTGGAACAGATGTGAACAGAGCTTATATACTTTCAATTTATGACTTATTTTCAGTTGGCAGGCTGAAAATTATTTTTCCTTTTAAAGAAAAGGGGGGGGGAAACAGGCTAGGTTCCTGTTCCCATCTTGCTAATAATATGAACAGACACACACTGATCAAACTGAAATTAAGACATATAGCAAGAAAACACACACACTCATACACACACCATTCTTCCATCACTTGATACTCAAAGCAAAGACACCAGTTTGTAATAAGGGAATCAAAAGAAAAGGTTACAGACACTCCCAAAAAGGTTGCTTTTGTGAGGTTTACTTATGGGACAAATCATAATCTCCAGTCAATTATCTACAGCTATGGATTACAAGTCCAAAGCTGCAGTTTAATGTTTTGTTTTCTTTATTTGATTTGTAGTCTACTCTTTCCCAGGGGCTTAAGGGCACATGTTATAGGGCAGGGATGCTCCACCCTACCACTGCGCTGCCATTATAGTCTCACCCTTGCAGGGCCTCGAGCTGTCCAGTCATTTCCATAGAAACAAGGGATGGAACTTTGGCAAGGTCAAAGTAGCCTTGGAGAAGGAAAAGCTGGGAACACTTCAGAGAACATTTGCAGCACGACTTCAAGGAGGAGCTGGAAGTGATGTCACTTTGAAGCTCCACCACAAAGAGGAAGAAGCCCAGAATATCAGGCTTGTAGAATGCTGGAATATCCCAGATGCCTTTGCCAGGTAACGTGAATTCAGAATAGCAACTAGAACAGTTGAACAGTGGCAAAGCCTCATCACTGGACTCAGGGCAAGGCACCAGACTTTGCAATAAATATAAATGCCAACTGTAGTCATTAATAAGTGGAGCCACGCCTAATCTACACCAAGCAGGATATTGCCCTATGAAAGTAGTATATAAAAGACAGGAGCCACACCAAGCAGGATTTAGCAAGATGAAAGTGATATATGGTATGTGTCAATGGGTCCCAAGAGTTGTCAGTGCACTTCAATACCACTATAAAGCAGTAGTGTGGCTCCTGCCTCTTATATACGGCGTTCATACTGCTTTCATTGTACAATATCTTGCTTGGTGTAGATTAGGCCTTAATGGGCTATCCACCACATCCAGGGTAAATATCCAGCATTATATAATGATGTGGGTTTAATCTCCTGTACCAAGTGCTCAAAATCCGTTTACATAAGCCAAACAGGACTATCTTTAAGACAAAGATTAAATGGTCAGGCATAAGAACATAAATTAGCGTAACAGTGAACACTTTAACCTCCCTGGACATACCATCAAGAACCTCAGGGTGACAGTTTTAAAGAAATTGAAATCAGAGGCTATTTGGAATGTGAGGTCACAGAACAAGAGATGATAAGGAAATTCAATTATATTAATCAGGGACTCAATAGGGACTTATCCCAGGATAAACCTTAGGTCTAGCTAAGGCCAATGTTATACTGTAATATTATTTAGAATAGAGAAAAGAAGGGACTCTGTGCAAGTTAGCAAGCTGTACTGTGATAAGACTTCATTGGCCTTCCGTAATTATGGTGCAGTCAACGTAGCCAAAAGAAGAAAGAAGCTGCCAGTTGCTATATATTATTTATTCTGCAAATTCGATATTCTGTGCCATTTTGTTGGACTGCAATTCCCATCATCTCTCCACTGGTAATGTTGGCTGGGGCTGATCAGAGTTATGGGCCACTAGCAACTGGAGGGCCACACGGCCTCCATCCCTGCCCTGCACACTACAAGCTATCGCTCTTCCTCGGGAATAGGGCTTCCATGCTCCGGTTCCACAAATCTGAGCAAACTAATTTGAATATTATGCAAAGATTAATGGCTGCTTTCAGGGTGCTCCTGGCAACAACCACAAAAAAATAGGACAGGGTTCAAGGAAGCCTTTTTTTAAAAAAAACAAAAAACACTTGCCTAACAATTTTCTCCTGCCAGGATTTCCTTATGCTTTCAACAGCAAGTTGTCTCAAGAGAGATGTAGCCCTAACTGCCTCAGATTCTGTTGTTCTAACACTGCATGGCGTGTTGGCAAGGATTCTTTTAAGATGCGGAGTCAATGAACACCCTGATAGGTAAAGGCTAAAGATTTTATTCTTACAGATCTTATTGACAGAGATCTTATTGATACAGATATAGTTCAGTCGCTGGGATCCCTTGGAGAAAGACAGACCCCTGCAAGTGGCCAGATATGTAGCACTGTGGTCTTGTTCTGCAGGTTATGCTTAATTACCATCTGTATCAATAAATTTTTTAGCCTTTACCCATCAGGGTGTTTTGTGAACTGCCCAGAGAGCTTCGGCTATTGGGCGGTATAAAAATGTAATAAATAAATAAATAAATAAATATTGCCCCCAAACCCTAAAAGAACTGCCATTAATGCAACAGGGGGAAATACACAATTTCCCCAAGGCTGGAGAAAATGCATATTTTCCCACTCCATTGATCCTCTGTGAACCACATTTAGACTAGGGCTCCAGGTGACTGTAGCAGCAGCTCTAAGAACCAATAGCTACTACAGGCCCTGTTGCAAAGCATCTCCTTCCATCTTGCTCACTCATTCATGCCAGCATTTTTGTTTTGACAGCAGAGAGGAATATGGAACTTATCTTGAACCAAAGTTGCAGCAACCTCCTTAGCAGAGGTTGAAAGGGAGAATGGGTAATACTTGACGGCACTGGAAAGGTGGCGCTCCCTGTAGTGGGCTGTGACTGGCTGGTCTGCTGGTACAGTCACTCAGGCAGCTCTGACCTATGGGGCAGCTCTTTCATAGGCCGGTGTGTGAGCAAACATGTAGCTGAATCTTTTCAGACACAAGACCATTCCTCCAATTTTAACTTATCATTTTCCAATATAACTTTGGGGAAAGAATGGAAAGGTGAATGGATACAAAATTAAATGATGACACGTATAGAAAGAGGAAAGTAGTGGTGGCAGAAGAATTGCTAGATATAGGGCTCATCTACATCTATGAGCCTTCCGGGATGTGGGGGGAGGATCCCGGGCTTTCCCACTTCCGGGATCGTCCCCCAGCATGCACACGCCTGTACATCATCCCAGAAGTGAGGAAGGACATTCCGGGATGCCATTGTGTGTGTTTTTCAAATCAGAGACAAGCAACGCAAGCACAATCATGTGCAAAAGTAAGTGTGTGTTTTTTTAAAAAAAGAAAACATGACAAGTATTGCTGCGATAGCAAAACAGCTCTCCTCTCACCCCCAATGGGCACGGAGCCCCCTTGCAGAGCTCTGTATTCGGTGGCAGAGGCCTGCTACTCGTGGTGAAGAAGGGACAACTCCGAGAATGGATGCCACACCGCCTCAGGTTTGTCCTGGGATCGCAGTAAAATTCAGGGAAACCGCGGTCCCAGTTAAAGTGAGTGGTCATCCCTGGTTAACCCCAAGATCCCCTGTGCATCATTTAGACACTCGAGAATGACCATGTGACCAGCCCAGGATAAATGGCTGGTGTAAACATGCCCATTGTTTATCTATCAAATCAAATTTTTATAAAGGCAACCCAGCATGGGTTTTAGCCAGATACAAGAGTCATGATATAAAAACATTACATTACAGCATTGTATTAAACTTCAAATATTGAACTTTTACATATAAAACATCATATATAGTGCTGGGATTTTTCCCTGCATTTGTCACTAAGTCAAATGCAGGGAACCGCTGGGAATGCAGGTACAGCGATCATAGCTATATATTACACTCGTATCCTGTGGAGGGTGATTGCTCTGATGTCTGTGGGTTGATGAATCCACTCCAGCTTTCAGTCAGAACCAGAACTCTTTGGAGTTCTGACTGGTTCTGATTGTAACCCATAGTGGATTCCCCTCCGCTGCTAGTATCACTCCTTCTAATAATGAACTCAAGCTGCAAGCGTTGACAGGATTGTAGCCAGAATGGGACCACCATGGAGAATCAAAAAGGAGATATCTACATACTAGGGGTACCCAATGCATTTTTAATTTATATAAACTGCTTTCTTGAATTCTGAACTGTTGTCTGCATGTTGTCCTAGCTCACGGTTTTTTTGAAGGAGAAATGTATGATTGCACATTGTTTCATAAATGTTGCCTGACAAATAACTAACTGTTAACAGGCAAATCATAGTGCACCGCTGTACAATATTGAGCTATTATGAAATTACTTGAGAACTGAGAGTAACAACGGAGGTTCCTGATTGGTCACTGGTTATGTCATGCACATGTCCGTATTCCCTCGTAAAAGCACAGGTATGACCTTTTTACCTTGAAGTTTCCATGTCATAATAGCTATGAGGCACTCCTGGTTAATAGATTTCTAAGGGATAATTGTACACTTTCGGAGTAGTTGAAGTCACTTGGCTTTTGGCTTGTGCTTCACACTGCACCTGAGATGTGTGATAATCTCTCAGCAATGTGCCGCTTGTCAAGTGTTACGGCCTAATTATAAACATTAACAAAAGCCGGCTCCAGCTTAAGTGGCTTGCCCATCTGTTTCTCTGTGTGATAGATGGGGAGGCTGCAGCCATGAAAAGTGGCTAAGAAATGCCTTCAATAGAACAGAAGAGATGGTTGTGGTGATTTATGAAGAGAAATGTCAATCATGAAGGGAGCCCTTTGGTGGGATGCATTTTTTTTGCCATGGCAAGAAAGGCTAAACTAATTTCAACATAAATCCTTTGTTTCCCACCTGGAAAACAATAGAGGTCACTTCAGTAAACGCAGTGGGCAGTATCCTATTCGACACTACCACGAACATAAATTACATTGCATTAGTCTAAGCGACCTCTAGTGCAATGGCAATTGCATTTGCTGGCACAACAGTTTTCCTCAGAAAAACCTTGACATTGTGCTAGAGGTCTCTTACACTAGTGCAAGGTAATTTATATTAGCAGCAGTGTTGAATAGGATACTGCCCAATACTCTGATTAACATTGGCCGGTCTCCAATATTCCATTCTTGGGCAAGGTGCTGGAGTGTACGATGATTTATCAACGCCAAGGAATTTTGGATGAGATGGATTCTCTAGATTCATTTCAATCTGCATTTGTCACCTTGGTGGATGATCTACACTGGGAACTGGGAAGGGGGAGTGTGTTCCTATTAGTTCTGCTGGACCTTTCGACAGCTTTCAACACCATCGACCATGCTATCCTTCTGGGGCTTCTGTCTGAGATGGGATTGGGAGGCACTGTTATATGAACCTTCTAGAAAAGGCAATCAAAGAAGGTGGTTCTGGGAGATTCCTGTTTGATCCCATGGCCGTTGAGCTGTGGTATCCCTCAAGGTTCCATCTTATCCCCCATGCTGTTTAACATATACATGAAACCCCTGGAAGAGATTGTCCAGAATTTGGGGGTTTGATGCATCCAATTCTATCCTTTCCATCTAAAGCCAAGGAAGCTGTTCTGATCCTAAATTGGTGCCTGCTGTCTGTAATGGTTTGGATGAGGGCAAACAAATTGAAGCTTAATCCAAACAAGACAGAAGTGCTCCTATTCTGTTGAAAGGCTGATAAGGGAATACAGATTCAACCTGTGCTAGATGGGGTTACACTTAATTGAAGACTCAGGCTCATACTTGGGTGTACTCTTGGACCTGGACCTGGATGCCCAGGCCTCAGTGGTGGCCAGGAGTGCATTTGCACAGCTGAGGCTAGTGTGGCAACTGCACCTATTCCTAGAGATATCTGATCTGGTCGTAGTCACACAGGCCTTATTTACAACCTGTTTGGACTACTGTAATATGCTGTGCATGGGACTGCCTTTAAAAGCTTCTCAGAAACTTCAGGTGGTCAGGAATGCCATGACCAGACTGTTGACCAGGGACAGTTTCAAAGAGCACACAACTCCCTTGTTACAGCAGCTTCACTGGCTACCAGTCTGTTTCAGGCAGAATTCAAAGTGCTGGTTATGACCAATTAAGCCCTGTACGGATTAGGACCAGGGTATCTGAAATAATACCTTTGCCCATATAAGCCTGCTGGGTCCTTAAGATCCTCTGGGGAGGCCTTTCTTTCAAGACCACTAACATCAGAGATGCATTTGGTGGTTACATGAGACAGGGGCTGGATCTACACTACTGCTTTAAAGTGCTTTGTAACAGTTTTGACAACTGTATATGGAGGGTGTCCTGGGCCTCAACAGTTGTCAAAACTGTTATAAAGCACTTTAAAGCAGTAGTGTAGATCTTGCCAGGCCAAGGCCTTTTCAGTGGCCGCTCTCAGGCTGTGGAACTCCCTCTCAAGGGAGGCTTGCTTTGCTGTCCCTCTGCTGTCCTTCCAATAGCAGGTGAAGACCACTTCATTCAAGAAGGCCTTTGGTCTGTAAATGGGTCTATGGGCTGGGTGCTCTTTTAATTCTGTAACTTTAATGTTTTTGCTGTATTTTAAGGTATTTTAATCTATTTTAAATGGTTTTGTAAGCTGTCTTGAGTGCCATTTTTGTTTGAAAGATAGAGTATAAATCAAATAAAAAAATAAAAAAATAAATTGACCTGGCCATGAAGCATCTCTAGATACATTTAACCAATACAATCCAGATGGCAACCCCCTTCCCAAACCCCACAAACGAAATGACTGCTGGAAAATGCGTTTATACACTTGGAATTTTATCGTCATAGTCAATTTATTTGTATACAACATTTTCCACAATACAGTGTGCTCAAAGCAAATGCAATGGCCATAATTACAGTGTATTACAAACAATACCACATTCACGGAATTAAAGTTCATTGTAACCATAGCAAAATTAAAATAGCCGCAAAAGATACCAGTAGGTCAGTTAACAATATCAATTAGCAACAATAACGTATAGTCACATTAAACAATTCATTTTAAAAAAATCATGTTAAGAGATCTAACAATAAGATACCTCACCCACAGCAAACTCAGAGCAAAAAAAGTGCTTCAAGCAGCCCATTCTCAAGCAGCAGAGAGAAACTATCCTCTCACTAAGGTCTCATGTCCTCAGCAAAGAATGGACACCTTCCTCCTTCCAGCAACTTCCTTCCTCCTTGTCTCTTGGCAGCAGAGTACCAGAAGAGGCAAGATGGAAAAAGTCTATTTCTGGTCAGATGTCCCCAAGTTGTCCTGGAGATAATGCAAACACCTCCACACATTATTATTATTATTATTATTATTATTATTATTATTATTAATCTCTTTCTCACTCATGGGAGTTTTTCTAGACGAACATGACAGGCTTTGCCAAGTCATGCTGTCTTTTACAGATTCAGGAATTTCCTGACAATTGAGCATCTTTTAAGTATGACTGCTTTCTGGATGTTGGTGTGGATGTATTTTGGTAGGCCCAGTTTCTGAAGGTTTTCTGCATAGTTTTTTGATGTGATGCCGGTGACTGAAGTGACTAACTGAATAATGGTGAATTATTATTATTATTATTATTATTATTATTATTATTATTATTATTATTATTATTATTTACATTTACATACCGCCCCATAGCTGAAGCTCTCTGGGTGTTTTACAAAGATCAAAGCATTGAACATTAAAACCAATATACAAAATTTTAAACCATAAAAAGCATAAAAACAGATTAGATAATATCCATTTAAAACATCTATTCTGGGTCAGTTAACAGCAGAAGCAGATCCCCTTATGAAGGCTCCAAGTATGAGGTGTGGCAAGTAAGGACATACAGATTTTGTTAAATCCATGCTGTCTTCTTTGGTGAAAAGTCACGCCTCTTTTGTTCTATCGTCCATTCATGGATGGAATTGGATTTGATTTTTACCAGAATTTCATTCTACTTGCATTAGTGCAGCACCAGCACCAGCACCGCTGCATGACAAACCCATCCACAAGCCCATTTGCTGCAGAATCCTCAGGTTGGATTCAGAGAAATCCAAACTCATTTGGATCCATTCCAGATGTCTCCAATATCTCTATTGGCATGGCAGGTATAGACGGACAAGCCCTGATGGTGAATACATAGGCATGGTTTACATGACCCGAAATAATCGGTATAACTTACAGCTACCTACTTTTTTCTTAAATATAAGGAAAAACTTCCTGATGGTAAGATCTGTACAACAGTGGAATAGTCTACCAATGGAGGTTGTAGGTACTCCATCTCTGGAGGTTTTTAAGAAGAGACTGGACAGTTATCTCTCATGGATAGTTGAATTGGTTTTCCTGCACATTGCAAAGGGTTGGATGAGATGATCCTTGTGGTCTCTTCCAACTCCATAATTCTATGATTCTCTGACAGACAGCCCACCATGGCTTAATGTACCTGCGGTGGATGTGACATTGTGCCAGCCACCCTCAGGTGCCATTTTTACCTGGCAGTCTCGGGCTCTTGGCTTGCTGTGGCTTATTATGTCAAGCAAACCCAGGTGACAGGGATTGTTTGAGGATTAGACAGCACTCAAAAATGCCACTTGGGTTTGCATGACACAACAATCCACAGCAAACCAGGTGCCCAGGAACAACATGCAAATATGGTGCCCATGGGCACACATATGACATGACAGCCCTTTTGTTGTTTATTTGTTCAGTCATTTCCGACTCTTCGTGACTTCATGGACCAGCCCACGCCAAAATAAAGCCATAGTGGGCTTCATGTCAGGTCAGGTCTCTCCCCACACTTCAAAAGATGATGGAAACTCTGCATCAAGAAGGTGGAACCCACAACAAAATGCTCTGATATATCATTGGACCTCAGGTAGACCAGAACATAACCTTTGTTGTGTAGTTGAGGACTCATAGATGTTCCGAAAGTTACAGAAGAGCAGGAAAGAAAAAGGACATGGGTTTCTGCATCCTTAGATGTGCAGAAAAATATTTGTTGTAAATTGAAAACTATTCGGGAAGGAGGAAAGAAGTGAAGCTAAGTAACTGCATGGTTAAATTTGGCTAGTGACCGTGACATACAGGGAGACATGATAGAGATTTACAGAATTATGCGTGGTGTGGAGAAAGAGGATGTGAAGACATTTCTCTCTCTCTCTCTCTCTCTCTCTCTCTCTCTCTCTCTCTCTCTCACACACACACACACACACACACACACACACACACACATACACACACACAAAATACAAGAACTCGGGGTCACCCCATGAAGCTGATTGATGGATGATTAAGGCGATTAAGGACAGATAAAAGGAAGGACTTCTCCTCGCAGCAAATACCTAGAATATAAGAACATAAGAAAAGACATGCTGGATCAGAGTAAGGGTCCATCTAGTCCAGCATTTTGTTCACACAGTAGCCAACCAGCTGCCCATAGGAAACCCACAAGCAGCATTACATCTTGTGAAACTATGGTGTGGAACGATGGAAACTATGGCTAAACTACGGAATTTGCTTCCACAAGATGTAGCGACGGCCACCAATTTGGATGGCTTTAAAAGGGGTTTGGACGAATTCATGGAGGAGAAGGCTATCAATGGCTACTAGTCCTGATGGTTATATGCTACCTCCAGGATCAGAGGCAGTATGCCTATGTACACCAGTTGCTGGGGAACATGGACAAGAGGGTGCTTTTGCACACATGTTCTCCTTATGGGTTTTGCTGTGTGCAGCTACTTGACCATTGTGTGAACAGAATGGTGGACAAAGTGAACTCTTTGTCTGATCCAACATGGTGCTTCTTATGTTCTCACCATAGTGTGGAACACTGTAAGCCTTCCTCAATCTGCTGTCCAAATGATATTGATGGGCCATTTCAAGATCCAGCTCGTCCTTCTGAAGGATCTTTATCTTTATATTGGACTTGGCCTGGACAGTCCTTCAATTAAAGGACACTTCAAAATAGGGGACTGTCCCTTGCCAGTCCTTCAAACAAAAGACTATGCTCTGTAAAAGAGGACTCATGGCCACACTACTCATCCCATGCTGTTACCAAGAGTTCCCCAATCCTCAGGAGGTGAGCTGAGGTGGTTGCACTAGGGAGGGGCCAGAGAATTCCCTAGATTGAAGCTTCTTTGCACTCATGCTAGCATGGAATGAAATCCATAATTTTCAATTGGAAACTGCTGTACTCTGTGAATTAAAATTCCATGTATTAAACCCCACAAGAGTTACAGTTTGACTCAATGAGAATTCAGTAAAATAATAACAAGTTATTCTGGCTGCAGAAAAAGGTTTTCTGATTAGACTTCTTCGGTGAAGTTTTATAAGGTTCAGAGAACTTAGGGGTACTCACAATTTGAGCTGGAGGGGGGTGTCATATAACAGTGTACATAACATCCAGCACCCAACCCAATATGTTTAATTGATAGAGGCAAATGACATACACCATTTAATCTGCAGTACACCAGTCTCTCCAAGTATGTGTCATTGCTGAAGTTCAAAGATAAAGATCAAAGAAGGGAAATATTCTTTGTATGCCCATGAGGTCAGATACCCACAGCAAAATCCATAAAAGAAGGCAGTGAAAAAGAGAGGCTCATATTTTGATTATAGGAATGACACAATCCCTTCAATAAATACCTCACTCTTTGGCCACATGAAATATCCTACTTGGCATAGATAAAACCTTAGATAGCACTATTCTTCAGCTACATTCCTGCCCACTGATGCTCAGTCTGGTCTCTTATATTATTTGACATAGGACCATTGCTTTTTTAACTTTCAACCAAATAAATGAATGCCCACCCCCCAGCAAGCTGGAGTCTCTTCCCATCATTCAAAATGAACTTAATTTCCTCTTGCCAATGTCCATATCCCATATTCCTCTTTGCGCTAGCACAAAGACTTGCAGAAATATTACATTTTATCTCTGTTTACCATCCAACCCACAGCCCACACTTGGATTTAGGTGATTTAGATCCACTAGTTTACACTAGGTTTGTTTGGAATTAAGTGCGTGGTAGAATGAGCTGGTTATGTACATGGCAGAATTTGGTCTTCACCTGGGCTAGCATTAAGGGTAAGTATGGTCAGGCACCAGCCGAGGACCCACACTCCAGCAGGGTCTCCCTTAAGACTATTTTCCTTTATATTTGAACAGAACACCCCTGTCTTAAAGGCAGGTGGTGGGGAATATGTCCCCATCCCCAGATGCAACTCCTGTCTGCCTCAGCTAGCTTAATCAGTGGTGAGGGTTGCTGCAAACAGCAGTCCACCAGTATTTATTTATTTATTACATTTCTATACCGCCCCATAGCCAAAACTCTCTGGGCGGTTTACAAAAGTTAAAAACAGTGAAAATTAAAAAGTATACAAAATTTTAAACCATCAAAAACAGAAAAACAACAGTATAAAAACAATGGTATCCATTTAAAAACAACAGTTCTGGGGTCCGTTAAAAACAAACCAACTTAGCATTGTTAAATGCTGTTAAATGCCTGGGAGAAGAGAAAGGTCTTGACCTGGCACCGAAAAGATAACAATGTTGGCGCCAGGTGAGCCTCATCGGGGAGATCATTCCATAATTGAGGGGCCACCACTGAAAAGGCCCTCTCCCTTGTTGCCATCCTCCAAGCTTCCCTCGGAGTAGACACTCGGAGGAGCTTAGATGTTGAGCGCAGTGTACAGGTAGGTTCATATCGGGAGAGGCGTTCCATCAGGTATTGTGGTCCCAATACATGTAGGGCACACATTTCCTAGCCCTGCTTTAGGGCATGTTGGTGATTGTATAACTCGGGTCCCCCAAAAAATTTTGGAACCATGTGGCATATTTGGGGATTTTGTGGCACCACCACAAAATGGCTTCCCTGAAGGATGTGGCTAGTCACATAATGGCTGCCATGAGGGCAAAAGTGAGCTAAAATAGAGTGGGGAGAAAGAGTGAGGCTAGAGGCTGCAAGGAAGATGGAAATAGCAAGGCAAAGAGGTAGGTGGGAGAGAAAGAACAAAGCTAGAGGCTGAGAGAGGGAGAAACAGCAAGGTAAAGAAGTGGGATGAGGAATGGCAAAGCTAGAGACTAAAAGGGGGAGGAAAAGCAAGGTAATGAGATGGGGAGTGAAATAGTGAGGGGAGGGGCTTGGAGGGAGAGGGAAACAGGAAGTCAAAGGGGTAGAGAAAGAGCAAGGCTGGTGCTAAGAGGGGGAGAAAGGGTGAGCTAAAGAAGTTGGGGGAATAGAAATGGTGGGGCTAGAAAGGGAGAGAAAGAAGACTGCCCTTACACTTTCCAAGGTCTTTATTTTAAAAAAAAATATTGAAGAGGGTGGGGACTGGAGTGCTTTGAAGGGCACTCTTGGAGGTGCCCACAGGCACCATGGCCACCATGTTGGGGACCTGTTTTATAGCTGACAAGAACAGCATATAACTTATTACTTGTAGTGTCAAAATTAAAAGAAGGCACCAGGCCCTATATTAGGCACATTGTACTCTGGGTGATGGCCTTTGCTTTCTTAAAAAGTTTGATTTGTCAGCTGGGGTGGGTGGGCGATGTGCCCTTCTCCCCAGGCACATAAATGAATATTTATTCATATAAATGAATATAACTCAGACTGGATTCCACTCATTGGAACAGCAGAAGAAAAGGAAGGAACTTCCTATGGAACTGCAGGAGCAAAGTAACACCACACCACACAAATGCATGCACACTATTCTGGTAACCATGCCATTCCATATAAAGATGTTTTACAATCCGCCTGGAATGTTTTCCCTGATTGTGCCATGTGAGTTCATAATTACAGTACAATCCACAAGTCCCTCCGCCCCGCAACTTTGGCTTCTTTAGGTTTTCAAATTGACTTGGTCGTGTATTCAAGAGATTCTAATCATCGCGTTTATGTAACTGAAGAGGCTTGGGAAAATGTAAATATTCAGGGACATGTTAAAAAGGGAAGGTTTGGATTTTATATGTAATATGGTTTACAAGTTCACCAAGAGGGCCTCTGCAGCCTGTGCTGCCTTATATTAGTAGATGCTTTTGCAATATTATTACTGTTACTGTGGGATGAGATTTTCAGTTTAGAGTACTTGTGTGGACCATGTATCATATGAAGGTTTACTCCTCTTTTATAAGGAAATTTATCCTATTTCTGTAGGCTTTGGCCTCTCTGTTCTCAAAAAGCTTACTTTTTAATCCTTCCCTTTGGCAGTAATTCATTAAACTCAAACTCATTAAACTCAAAGCCATGGGAAACAACATAGCCCTCGAAATCCAACTCGCCAATCAGGAAATTGTAACGACTGTCAAAACCATTGCTGATCATAGATGATGGGGCATGTTCCTTGGCTGGAATCCTAGCTCATCCAATATCCTCTCTATTGTCCTTCACCCCATTGTGAGGTTATTAGTGGTCCAGGTATTCCTAGTAGTAGGTTTGCTAACCTCAGGGGCTTGGATAAGCAGGCAAATGAGCAGATTTGAAAATCTAGAGCAGGGCTGGGCAACCTGCAGCGCTACAGATGTTTTGTTGTAGGGTGGCCAGGTGTCCTACTTTACAGAGGGCAGTCTTCTGTTTTGGACAGATGGCAGAGGACAATGCTCTATTTGAAGGTATCCTCGACTTGATGGGCTGTCCTGTTTAACTCTGGGTTAAGGTCAAAGAACGAGAAGGAGAACAGGAACTTTGAAGTTTATTTATTTATTTATTTATTTATTACATTTACATACCGCCCCATAGCCGAAGCTCTCTGGGCGGTTTACAAAAGTTAAAAACAGTAAACATTAAAAAGTATACAAAATT
Source organism: Elgaria multicarinata webbii (assembly GCF_023053635.1). NCBI lineage: Eukaryota > Metazoa > Chordata > Lepidosauria > Squamata > Anguidae > Elgaria > Elgaria multicarinata. The sequence continues at coordinate 36,094,967 of NC_086174.1, forward strand.
TTAAACCATTAAAAACATAAAAACAACAGTATAAAAACAACAGTATCCATGTAAAAAACAACAGTTCTGGGGTCTGTTAAAAAACAAACAGCGTTGTTAATTGCTGTTAAATGCCCGGGAGAAGAGAAAAGTCTTAACCTGGCACCTGAAAAATAACAGTGTTGGCACCAGGTGAGCCTCATTGGGGAGACCATTCCACAGTCAGGGAGCCACCACCGAAAAGGCCCTCTCCCTTGTTGCCATCCTCCAAGCTTCCCTCGGAGTAGGCACTCGGAGGAGGACCTTAGATGTTGAGCGCAGTGTACGGGTAGGTCCATGTCAAGCGTTCCATCAGGTATTGTGGTCCCAAGCCATGTAGGGCTTTATACGTTAAAACCAGCACCTTGAATTAGGCTCAAAAACATATAGGCAGCCAATACAAGCGGGCCAGAATCAGTGTTATATGTTCAAACCTCCTTGTTCCAGTTATCAATCTGGCCGCTGCATTTTGCACAAGCTGCAGCTTCCAAACCGTCTTCAAAGGCTGCCCCATGTAGAGGGCATTGCAGTAATCTAATTTGGAGGTTACCATGAACCGTTAGCACTTGGATAGCCCACTAAGCAAGCCTTCTCAACTATGGTGAGATGCATTGTATTTCCATTTACCTTATAGTAATTATTTCTAAATGTGGGCTTATACATATACATTTGCCTAATCACATGTTCTACAAATTGGTATCCTCTTTGGTCTTCTTGTTGGGTGACGCATTTTCTCTTTTTTTGTGTGTGTAAGTGGCTCCCCTAGGCTGGTTGGGTTGACTATTCCCCACCCCTTCTTTGAAATGGGATGGAATGTTAGGAACCAGATAGAGCCATCTTTCTCCCACCCACATCCCATCATTTTTACCCCAGCTTTCACCCCATAAGGCCCTCAAGGCAGCAACATTTTCATGGTTATTTCTTTCTCTCTTTTTTCACCATGTAGGGGGTCTATTTATATGAATGAGTAACCACAGAAGAAGGATAATTTTTATTTATCACCTCATGGTGAGATTTCCGTGTAAAAACAAATGTGTAAACTCACCCTAAGCTGTCGTCCACAGTAAGCAGATATGATGTAAGAGGAATTCATTGCTCAGGTTGTTCAGCTGCCTGAAAAAATATCACACTCTTTCCAGAGATCCGGACAGATGCTCAACAACCATCTAACGTGAACACATGTATCTGCATAGCTTTGTGGTGGCAGCTGTGTATTGTCGGCTTGCTTGCTTTCCATTCGCTTATTTAGTCATGAAAAATAAATAAATGATGCACACACACACACACACTTGCTAAATCGTTAAAAAAAATGCATTCTTCAAAGATAGTCCTCTATTTGGAAAATTCAGTTCCTGGCACCTTTTTGTTTTTCTACCAGCTGTGGTGTTTCATCTCCGGAGGAGTACAAATGACATCTGAACATCCAGCTCTATTGTGCTTAGAGACTCCACAAACAACCCCACCAAATCCTGTATGATAAATTTCCCCCTGATTAGTTAAACAGATATTGCAATGCGCTAACAGAAGGAGGCTTTGTTGACACAGCATCCCTAGAGACGCTGGTTATGTTTTCTTTGAGTATTTCAGCATTCAGCAGTTGGAGCAGCAAGAAGACAGAAAAATCAGTCCACATTATTCATTCCCAATGATTTCTTTCTTTCTTTCTTTCTTTCTTTTGGTTTTCATTAGAGTGCCAGATAAAATCCTGTCATGTGGAACCGAGACTGAGCACAGCCTTTGAAGAGCAGAGTATGAAAATATTGTTTGGTCCAATCACAATACGCTTTTTAAGAGTCTAATCCATAAAGTCAGTTCTCTGTATTAAGGATGAAAGAAACAAACAATGGTATGCAGTGTTTTGTGTGTGTGTGTGTGTCTGTGTGTCTGTGTTTAAAGTTATTTTTAGCTCCCCATTTCCCCATCACTGCTTCACCAAGGTTGCAGCCCTCCAAGAGCTGTGGGTGTTTTTCAGAACGCCCACCCTGAGTGAGCCCAGCCGAGGCCTCCAGGGCCAGATCTACACTATTGCTTTAAAACAGTTTATAACAGTAGTGACAACTGTTGGGACCCAGGACACACGCCGCCATATTCAGTTTTCAAACGTTTTCAAAGAGTTATATCCTGCTTGGTGTAGATCTGGCCAGGGTCTACACATGCAGCAGTAAACAGTGGAGATAAGGTGGGAAGGCCTAAGCTGGCAGATCAGACGGCAGCAATTTGGATGACAGGTGCGGAATCACATTTATGAACATGTTCATGAAAACAGGACAGTCTGCTCATGTGACACCAAAACTGTACCAGCTGCAGTGCGTTTCTGAGTCCAATATGAAGAACTGGTTTTAACCTCTAAAGCCGTAAATGGATTGGGCAAAAATTACTTGAAATCTCACCTTCTTCCGTACCAACCTGCCCATACTCATCAGCAGAGGCCCTTCTCAACTTCCCACTGCCAACAGAAGTTAGACTTTTGAATAAAGGGGACAGGGCCTTTTGCGTGGTGGTTCTATTTCCATCAGGGGTTCATCAAGCCCCTTTTTGCAGGTTGTCAGGAAGACTCTGAAGAGCCACCTGTTTTCACTGGCCTTTCCATAATCTGTGGTTGACAGGTTTTATGGGTCTTATCTGTTCTCATAGTATTTTATTGAATTTTGTTGTTTATTCGTTCAGTCACTTCCAACTCTTCGTGACTTCATGGACCAGCCCACACCAGAGCTTTCTGTCGGCCGTTGCCACCCCTAGCTCCCCCAAGGTCAAGTCTGTCACCTCCAGAATATCATCCATCCATCTTGCCCTTGGTCAGCCCCTCTTCCTTTTGCCTTCCACTTTCCCTAGCATCAGCATCTTCTCCAGGGTGTCCTGTCTTCTCATTATGTGGCCAAAGTACTTCAGTTTTGCCTTTAATACCATTCCCTCAAGTGAGCAGTCTGGCTTTATTTCCTGGAGTATGGACTGGTTTGATCTGTTTTCTATTATTATTATTATTATTATTATTATTATTATTATTTTAAAAAATATATATTTTGTATGCTGCCTTAAGAAAGTTCTGCCGTTAAAGTTGGGCTAAAAATAATTATAAAGAAAGAAGTAAATGTTCCCTGAAATAAATTAAAAAGAATGAGCTGAAAATTAACACAGTGGGCTAGGGTTAGCAGCAGCACAGGTTCTTTCTCTCCCCCCCCCCACCTCATGGGATTCTTTTTCAGCAACCACTGCAACAGGCAGCAACCACAAGTGTGTTGACAGCCTAGTCACCATCTTGCATCACCCACAATCCCCTGTGCTTATCATTATTCTAGGGTGTTGTGTAGGGGAAAACAGTGGCCACCACACACAAAATGGTGGAGAATGATCAGAGAGAATTCTGCAAAGTGCCCTTTTTCTAAAGAGGATAGGGAGAAAGAAAAATCATAGAAACTTCTCAGAAAAACTTATGGACAAAAATTGGCTCAGCATTGCTTAAGACTTGTTCACACATTACATTTTTAGGTGTATGTCTGAATGTAAATATGAATGTGACAAATAGGTATTGTGAGGGTGGGGGGTACTTCATACAGGTACACTTCTCAGAGAGCCTGTCAAGTGTAGATTTGTTGCTATGTTATGGGTGATGAAGGGACGGTCACTTTCTGTAGAAACAAATCCCCTGCAGTTGCTATCTATAGACACCAATGTTTCCACATTCATAAAGTAAATCCATAAATACACCTGCCTTTACATCCCTATGCATTTGCATATGGCAACCCAAGCACGTGTGTCTATCTATCTATCTATCTATCTATCTATCTATCTATCTATTTATCTATCTATCGAGAGATCTTCTAGAATTTCTGGGCTGTATCCAATTGGTGTCCCACAACTGTTGGAAGGTTCTTTGATCCAGTGGAAGCTTCCATCAGTAGAATGCGGAGGAAAACAATTTGAGTGATTCCCCCACTGTGGCACCTCCCAGGCTGTCCTGAATGGTTCCCCAGCATCTGGTGCAGATGTGGAGGCCATGAGGGCTGCATGGCGTGGGAGGGGGGATTGCTGAAAGTGTATTTCCTCCTTATTATGTTGGCAGAAGCCTCTACTGGATCAAAGAACCAGAAGGTCACCAATTGGAGATCACCCTATGAGTTTCTGGTGGAAAACACTGTAGTAACAAAGGTATACACAGCAATTTTATTTGCCCTTTAAGTGGAGCTATCTTCAATCTAGCAACTTTGTTGGTATTTCTAAAGGGCCTGCTCCAAAAAGAAACTATCACAACTCAATTTGAATAAGTTCTTCCTAAATAACTTTTACCTGTTTAGCTTTCTTCACCATCAAATCCATGGTTTTTTCACCAATTGGGGAGACACTTCACAAGGCAGACTTCTTGCTCTGGGAAAAGTTCAACCACACACTTGGACCTGTTTTTGAACCACCCCTAGAAAGGACAATAACTGTCTTTAAAGGCCCTGTTACAGTTTCCTTCTCTCATTAGTCCAAATCTATGAAACCTCACAGTTATGGCCCACATGAGCCTAAAACTGTATATGTTGGTAGGATAAACAAATGATAGCATTTTGTTAATATCTGACTGATACCTAGGTATCAAGTAAGGAAAAAAGGAAATGAACCTCTCGTGCAAGCACTGAGTCATTACTGACTCTTGGAGGGATGCCAGCTTTCACTGACGTTCTTGGCAGGCCTTATAGCGGGGTGGTTTGCCGTTGCCTTCCCCGGCCATTATTACCTTTCCCCCAGCTAACTGGGTACTCATTTTACCGACCTCGGGAGGATGGCAGGCTGAGTCAACGCGAGCCGGCTGCCTGAAACCAGCTTCCGCTGGGATCGAACTCAGGCCATGGGGAGAGTTTCAGCTGCAGAAACTGATGCTTTACCGCTCTGCGCCACACGAGGCTCTAGGTATCAAGTAATAAGTCCCTAAAAGAAATAACAGAACAGTATAAAAGTCTCAGGGGAGGTGTTTTGTTTTGTTTTGTTTTCAAATGTTGAAGACCTAGAAGGATGCCAATATTGATGTATATATGGCTTTGTATTCAATTGTGATTTTGTGCTAGCAGAAAGTGCTTCCTCTTGTGCAAGGCACAATTTTCATTGATCCCTCCTAGCCACTGCAACTCTCCACACCCCCTGAAGTGTTTGCCCCTGGAATTAGGGTGATCCTCCGGAGCAGTGTGGGATATGGTACAGAGAACTGCCAGAGGTAAGGGGCTCGCTGAAAATGGAGTGCCTTGCCTTGCGTGAGCAGAAATGCTTTCTGTTAGTGCAACGCCACCATTGGTTACGACACAACGGTAGATTATTCATAGGTGCATGATACATCTGTTAAACGTACCCACTTTTATAGTGATTCTAGATATTGTTTTATAATTTGTTGTAGACTCCAGAATTTTTAAAAGTGAAAGTGATATATAGATACACACACACACACAAATACAGAGAGAGAGAGAAAGAGAGAGAGAGAGACTCATCATACAGGAGGGGGAATCGCGTTTCCTTACCGTCGCTTTGCCTCCTGCTTCTGTCCCACAATAGGGCCGAGCAGCTTCCTGTTTCTTCACACAGGGAAGAAAGAGGAAGCAAGCAATGACCATATGGCCCATTCAGTGGGCATTTTTATCGTGCTGCTTCTACTGCACACAGCAGGAAATGGCAGCAGGCCTTGTTATAGTAAAAAAAACCACCTAGATTTTCCAGGTCTTGTTTTTTGACGGAAAAAAGAGCAGAAGACATGGGAGACACGCGGGAAGCAGACAGCGTCTTCAGAAGGACCCGTGAACATCCATGAGTGGCCAGTAATGAGCATGCTATAAAATGCTCATCTGATGACGCTCAGAGAGAGATGGAAATATCGTTTTGATTATCCACACGTATTTCCTTTTGTAAGATGAATACAGACCTAGTCATCTTTGATTCCCTCATACTTGGCTCAGTAACACTGTGCTTATTTGTTTTATTTATTAGGTGGGGAAAGTGTTCCACTTCTTTAGCCATCGAGGGTGATGCAGTTCACAGATCTATAATTTTGGGTGCATTCTGAAAAATCAAACAAGAATGGGTGACAGAATTTCTCATACTTATTTATGATTCTCCTTCATTTTCAGTGATTAGAGACAAAACCTGTTAAACCCTTTAAGGATTTGTAGTATATTTTGGTTACATATGCACTGAATATTCTGTGGGAAGCAAATAAATCTATGAGGCCAAATGCATAGTCCAGAGGAAATATTTCTGTTTATTTGGATTAATCAGCTGATCATTTTTCAGTTACCCATTATAATGGAACTGATATGTATATATTTGCCAATAAAGAGACTTTGCTCTTGAAAAAGCAAATGTTGGACTATGTTCTATAAACAATCTGTACGTTCTATGCTAAAGTTACATTTTATAGGACATTTTACTGCTCTTAAGTTATCTGCCAAGAATCTCAGGTGCTTACGTCTATGGAAAAATAAGCTACTGTCTGTTTAAGTTTCAATAAAATGGTCCAGAAAATAGATGTTAAAGGGGTGGGGGGGAACTGACATATAAAATCAATATTATGATAAAAGACTCAAAAGGTGTTTTTTTCCATTACTACTTGATATTTGGTGCATTAGAAATCTATGTAAGTGTCTTTCCCTTCAAAATTATATGGCTTGATTTTATGAGCTGCTATTCCAATGACTAAGTGTGTAGGATTGGTCCCACAATACTGGTCAAGAGTGACCACAAGCCTTCTTTTATAGCAAATCCAGTCCACAAACCTGGTTCCTTAAACTATGGGGACTCACCAAAGCCTGGGCCTGAGACATTCTAGTGATTCTGCAAGAGGTTTTGTTTTTTTTAAATTAAAACTTACTTTGGGTGGTCAGATATAGGAAGGGATAGAGTAGGTAATTAGTATGTCATTATCTGCCCCAAGTCCTTGACATTAGAAGGCTATTAAGCCAACCATTCAATCAATCAATAAAGAATTTGTGGGCTGGCACAACATTGCAATGCCGCATTGTACAAACATGGCTGAGTTGGATCCAGGATCTGCCTTCCATCAGAGGAAGCGATCCACCACTCATGAAGGCCTGATTTTGTGGGGGTCCCTCCTCCCTCACTACATCACAGCTGACCCACTACTCACTACAGTGTGTGTAGTATTTTCAGGGGGCTACCATGAGAAGGAGGGACGGGGAAGTCCACCTCCAGCAGCGCAATTATTCCGGATGAATCTGGATCTAACCAGGTAAGTTGACACTACTTTGCTTGCGATGGACAACATTATCACAGAAATGCGCCAGAAATTCTTCCTGTCCAAATTTTCCCCCAGATTTTGCAGTTCTGCATTACATGGGCTTATCTGCATTGAAGTCAAGAAAGAAGAAATATGAATTAACTTTCACAACTGATTTATTAATTGTTAAAAGTTACCTGTGAAAGCAGGTTGGGCAAAGATTTTCATAGTGCATTTATTTATGAATTCTAGCAAGATTTGGAGGGGGGGTCTTTGCTTCTGTGTTTGTGTAGGGGTGTGTGGGCACAAGGATACAGTGCATCGATACTGTATAGAAGAGATCCCCATATTTAAACATCACCACCCCCTACCCCCAACCCACTGCCCTTAGTCACACTACTATACACTCATAATCAGAGTGACTAAACGCTGGAAATTTCAATGAATATTTATAGGCAAAATTTGGATTCACTGCAAGTATAGAACCAGAAAGTGCTAGTCAACAGCCCAATCCTATGTGATTTTACTCACAAGTAAGTCCCATGAGTTCAGTGGGGTTTACCCCCAAGTAAATAATGTAAGATTCTAGTCTAAGGCTGTAATTCTATGCACACATGCATGGGGAGACACACACCATAGGACACTGTGGGATTTACTTCTGAGTAAACATGGATAGGATTGCATTATGCAGGATCTAACATACAAAACTGTGTGGTACTTAATGTGGCATTAGCCCTGTTCAGGTATTCACCTGAATGTGTGAGGCTTAAAGTGGGTAGAGGGTCAGGGCCAGGCATGCAGGCTTCTCCCCCTATGACTCCGGTCACACTGACCCCACCCCTCTCAGTGCAGACCTCGCCATATTGCATCAGGAAGGTCTGAAAGGGGAGTTCTACTCACGTTTGCTTGAATGCAAATAGCACTCTGCAAGGTTGTGAACCCTTTCAGACCTTGCCAATTCAACACAGATAAGGTCTGAACTGAGGGGGGTGGGGCCAGTGTGCCCAGAGACATAAGGCGTGGGGCCAACGTATATGGCCCCGATCCCCAATCCAAGTTAAGCCCTCACACATTCAGGTGACGCATGAACAGGGCTACTGTGTTTGTGCTGTGTGCGGATTGTAGCCTTTTAGTTTGGAGGCATGACTCCTGCAAGATGGTAGGATGGGCAAACAGATTTCTTGATCCTAAATTAATTTCTTACATACATGCAATCACTCAATTCACTCTGTCAAAAACGTAATGCTTCCCATCTGCAAGGTTTTAAGATACTGGCTCCTACAGCCTTTAAAGCAGAGGTGTGGAACCTACCGTGCGTATGCTTTTGAAGGCAGTGCTTTTTACAAGCGTGCATCAACTAAGGACCTTATCTATGCTTCAGATACAATTTGGGAGTCATTTTCCTCAGAGACAGGCGGGAACGCTAAGTCCCCTGCTTTCTCTGGTGTATCCTCGAAAGAGAAAGACACAGAGAAGATTTATAGGACCCAATTTTGGTCCTAATGGAAATTCTTGCATTTGGGGCAAAAAAAAATTTAATATATTTTTTTAAAAAAACGTTTAAATTTTTCCCACTGATGACCATGTGGGTCAAAATGCATTTGGGTTAGTTGTATGTTGTATGTTTGAAGACTATTTTAAGTGTGTATCTATTTGTTTCCAAGGTAACCGCACTCCCTTCCCCTGGCTCCAGTGCCCTTCCCCTAACCATTGATTGTTTGGTGGTTTTCCAACAATGCCATGTTTTCCCCCATTCTAAAACGTTGGCATCCTCTCATAAGGCTTAGGTACTAGTAGTAACAGCTTTAAGATGAACTATGCTGGCTTACAGACGGGAAGGGGGCTGTCCCTTTTGCTCCATCCACCACTGGAATCCCACCACCACCACCAAGAGCATCCCTGAAATTGAATTCAGCCCTTGGGCTGAAAGAGGTCCAACACACACACACACACACACTTTAAAACATGTGCGTTTGGTTTGGCCGTTCTCATTTCTACGGGCATAAAAGCCCCATTCAGGCACTTCTGAATTAAATGGAATTTAATAGGGATAAATGCCAAGTTCTACATTTAGGAAATAGAAACCAAAGGCACAGTTACAAGATGGGGGATACTTGGCTCAGCAATACTACAAATGAGAAGGATCTTGGAATTGTTGTAGATTGCAAGCTGAATATGAGCCAACAGTGCGATATGGCTACAAGAAAGGCAAATGCTATTTTGGGATGCATTGAGGTACTGGTTCCTCTCTATTCGGCCCTGGTTAGGCCTCATCTAGAGTATTGCGTCCAGTTCTGGGCTCCACAATTCAAGAAGGACGCAGACAAGCTGGAGCGTGTTCAGAGGAGGGCAACCAGGATGATCAGGGGTCTGGAAACAAAGCCCTATGAAGAGAGACTGAAAGAACTGGGCATGTTTAGCCTGGAGAAGAGAAGATTGAGGGGAGACATGATAGCACTATTCAAATACTTAAAAGGTTGTCACACAGAGGAGGGCCAGGATCTCTTCTTGATCCTCCCAGAGTGCAGGACACGGAATAACAGACTCAAGTTAAAAGAAGCCAGATTCCAGCGGGACATCAGGAAAAACTTCCTGACTGTTAGAGCAGTGCGACAATGGAATCAGTTACCTAGGGAGGTTGTGGGCTCTCCCACACTAGAGGCCTTCAAGAGGCAGCTGGACAAGCATCTGTCAGGGATGCTTTAGGTTAGATTCCTACATTGAGCAGGGGGTTGGACTCGATGGCCTTATAGGCCCCTTCCAACTCTGCTATTCTATGATTCTATTATTTTCTCCCTGAGATCTCATTCATCTGGAGGGAAAGAGCAGGACCATGCATGCCGCTCCCCCATGATATCCATGGGTAAGGAGAGGATCCCAAATGGGGGGGAGCCTGCAGAGTGAGCTGGATGTTCACTGAGACACCTCATTTTATTTATTTATTATGCATTTATATCCCGCCTTTTTTCCTGCAAGAAACCCAAGGCGATGTACATATAATCCTCATCCTCCTCTCCATATGAGAGTCTGTGACTGGCCCAAAGTCACACCAGTGGGTTTCCATGGCCGAGTGGGGACTAGAACCTGTATCTCCCAACTCCCAGTCCGACACTCTAGCAACTACACCACACTGGCTCTCCTCATGGGGACAGCCAGTGTGGTGTAGTGGTTAGAGGACTGGGGAGACCCAGGTTCAAGTCCCTACTCTGCCATGAAGCTCTCTGGATGAACTTTGGGCCAGTCACTGACTTCCAGCCTAACCTACCTCACAGGGTTGTTGTGAGGATAAAATGGAGAGGAAGTTCATGAATGCCGCCTTGGGCTCCTTAGAGGGAAAGATGGGATATAAAGGTAATAAACAAACAAACCTATAGGGTCACCTACATGCAACCTTCCACCATTCAGACACACCATGCAGCCTTCCCCCACCCTCCGCCACTGCCCAAGACATGGACAACATTGGGGGACAGGGACAGTGCAGGGTGTGATGGGGGGGGGTGAAGATGTGTGGAGATCATGTGATATATATTGAAATTGTAATGTAAACACTTCCAGAATTAGTCCAGTTATCTGTTTAAATAGCACAGGCGCGCGCGCGCACACACACACACACACAAATTTATAAATCATCAAGCCAAACAAATTTGCACAGTTTTAGACTAAATGGATCATAGGGTAGGAGTGATGCAGAAGCCATCCTTAACTGATCCCTAGATGAGCCTGTAGCACTGATGCCGGAAGCCCAGACAGGCTTGACTTTCAAGCCTCCAGGTCTACAGACTGTAGACATTTGGGACTGGGCTGCCAGTTGGCATGAATCCAAATAACTTTTCTTAACTAGGCTGTGGATCAGGCTGGAATCGAGTAACCAGAGAATGAATTCTCAATGTTTGCTTTGAGGTTTCCTAGAATGAATGATAACTTCTCAGCATTGACATCTGATCACGGAGCTTACCTATTCAAATAAACTAACAATAAGGCACTCTGTTTTTCTTTCATTATAGGTCTGCCTCCGAAAGAGCAATCCTAGCAATGGGTCTCTCATGAACAATTTGGTCCTTTCCACATGGAAGAATCAAATATCCCTCCAAGCATTTGGTTTTCACTTTGAAGGAAATGTAAAGACCCTTTCTTCAATGATAAAGTTACACAGTTCGAACTTTACTTTTAGTGATCAAGACCATTCTTTTAAAGAAATGTTAATAGGAATTTAAGTATACTTTAACACTTTAAATGAGTGCTTGATGCAAAACATTATAATGTTAATAATAAGGGGAGATAGGGGACCTCACAATGAATAAATGCATAAGTATTTTTGGGAGTAGGGATGGATGGATTCACCCATGCCCAGTTTCGCAGAGTGCTTGCCAAGCTACCGTTGCCACTTGCCCCGGTCGCCACCCTGCATGAGCTGCTGGATGGTCTAGGGAGCACCGAGGCGCCCTCTGCTCCCTCACTGAGCCACCATTTTGTGTAGAAATGGCAGCTTGTCATTTTCAGTAAATGTAATGTTACAGAAGTGGTGGCCATAAAAAGCCATTCACACAACATTACAGGCGTGAATGGAGCATTCTGTAAACGTTGGCCGTAAAATGGGCATTTATGCAAAATGCCCCTTTTACGCCCGGAGTGCCCCATGGCTCAGCAAGCAGGGTCCAGGAGACCAAGCGTGGGGAAGTCCATCAAATTCCACCACCACCCCACAGACTCTTGAGACATCCCTAATTGGGAGCTCAAGATGTTAGCCCCTGCAGGATTGGGCCCTGTACTCTGGATTAAGCAAGCTGAAGAAAGCAGTGATGTAGCAGAAACAGGGCCAGGGACGCAGCCCCAAACACTTTTAGTAGCAGGAATGCTGACATCATTTGCCACCCGCCCAGAATTCCATCTTCACTCTGAGCTTAGCTGCAATTCTCACAGTAGGTGGGGTGGGGCATGAATTTCCCAAGGACAATATATTGTTCCCTGTTGTAATGCAAAATAGTTTGCCATGGCTTGGTTTTAGATGGGCAATTTAGGTCCTTCCGCTTTGCAGAAGGCCTGACTCTGGTGGGAATAAAACTGCTAGAACTGGATCAACACAGCCGCCCGAATTTTTGGACTCTACTTGGAGTATGGCTATGAGGGGACTGTCATGACGTGCACCTGCACTTCACAATTTATCACTATACCACTGGTGAAAAAAGCAGTTGTATAGATAAGGGAATCTCAGCAGGTGTCATTTGTATATATAGAGAACCTGATGAAATTCCCTCTTCATCATGACAGTTAAAGCTGCAGGAGCTATACTAGAGCGACCAGATTTAAAAGAGGGCAGGGCACCTGCAGCTTTAACTGTTGTGATGTAGAGGAAATTTCACCAGTTTCCTCATATATACAAATTACACCTGCTGAAATTCTCTTTTCAATACAATTGTTAAAGATACAGGAGCCCTGCCCTCCTTTTCATATGGGCCACAGCTAGACCTAAGGTTTGTCCTGGGATCATCCTGGGTTCGCCCCTGCCTGAGCACTGGATCCCCTGTGTGTCACCTAGATGAACAGGTTTGACCCCTGGACGATCCAGGGATAAACCTTAGGTCTAGCTACTGCCATGGTCACCCTAGGTAGTATCCAATGTTAAGCCTACACAGAGTAGACCCATTAAATTAATAGGAATTGATGGCTGTGACTTAAGTTGCATTCATTTTGGTGGGTCTACAGTATGTAGGACTATCTTTGGATACTACCTATGGTCACAGACAGCCTGGTGTTCAGATCTGCCTGGAGATGCAAGGTGAGGCAAGGCATGGCATAAAAATCTAGTATAGCTAGAGTGACCAAATACAAAAGAGGGCAGGGCTCCTGCAGATTTAACTGTTGTGATGAACAGGGCATTTCACCAGGTGCTGCATGCAAACAAGTGACACCTGCTGACATTCCCATTTCTATACAACTGTTAAAGATACAGGAGCCCTGTCCTCCTTTCCATATGGTCACCCTATAAAAAGACCACCAAGAAGGAGAGTCTACTTTGTTACTTGGTGCATCAAGTTGCCCAGACTAAGGCGCTATGCCTAGAGCAACAGGTATATGGAGCCAGCCAGGACCCTCTTCATTCTTTGGGTCACTTGGCCTGGCAAAGTTGATGAGCTGCAGTAGCTTGTCTGGCCATGATAAGGGTGATGCTGCAACACAGAAAGATCAGGCCAGGAGGTGCTTCAGCCGGCTAGACCTGCAGCCCAGTCCCTGCTGTCTAAGTAGACCCTTGTTTTAGTCCCACAAAGTTGGGATTTGAGACTCAACCCACCCCCCTCTCTCTCTAAGGAGATGTCCTCCCTGTCACCTGGGCTCCAGGCCACAAAATGTTAGAGCAATTTCAAGAAATTGTTCCCTGACAGTACTTGCCTTTTCCAGCAGCAGGAAGCAAAACCAGGAAATACTCCAGCAATCATCTTACAGGCCAGCAATGGAAGGAGAATCTTTGGTTGGCAATGAAGAGATGAGTGATGTGCCCACACAACCACAGCACTTGTAACAGGGCCCTGGGCACAAAGGAAGCTTCACAACCACAAAATGAATGAATGAATAAATTTATTACGGTCATTGACCAGAACCAATAAAAACATTAATAACAAACAGACAATCCCAAACACATACATACATTATTATATTACATACATCCAGCAGTTGCTGAGAAATTGTATCACACAATCAGAGGCTGCAATCGACGGTTAAAAGATTTTAAAAGAATTTGACCACTTTATTCATAATATGTGGTATCTCATCAGAGAGAAACAAGGAAATATAAAAACTGTCAGTCCTACCAAGATAATTATATAAAATGGGAAAAATAAGATCCCTGAATAAATCCTGATAGAAAAAGCAATGTAGAAGTACATGGCCCACTGTTTCTACTTCCCCATTATTGCAGGGACAAAGTCGATCTTGGACTGGAATTCCCTGGAATCTTCCATCCAAGAGCTTAGAGGGCAAAGCACCAATCTCGCTAATGTAAAGGCTCTTCTATATTTAGGCAGGGTCATACTATAGTCATAGTTTGATTCACAACCACAAAGGACTTCGAAGTGCTAGGACAAGGCACTACAGCAGCTTTCCCCAACAACTTCCATAATCCCTAACTAACAGGGCCAATGTCTATGATGGCTGAGAATTATGAGAGTTGTACTCCAACAAAACTGGAAGCACTAAGCTGGGAATGACTGTACTATAGATGATCTCACTGATCATCTGAGGAAGAGAGGGCTAATTAGAATAGGGTGACCAACTGTCAGGATTTCCCCGGATTTGTCCTGGTTTTTGTTCTTTCCATGGTGTCAGGGGGGATTTTCTATAATTTTCAATAATGTCCTGGAATGACACACCTTCCCCTTTAAGGCTGCCATTAGCATGGCAGGAGGGAATCACATGCTTTCTTGAGGCACATCATTCCCCCAACCCGAGCTCCAATTGAGGTCTTAAAGGGGAAAGTGGGTCATTCGTGGACATTATAGAAAAGGCCCCAATTGGAGTGGACGGTGGTGGTGCAGAATGAAATCCTTTCCCCTCCTCCACTCCAATCGGGTTCTTTAAGGTGGCGGGGGAATAACGTACTTTCTGCAGGACTCAGAAAGCTGCTTCCCCACACACACACTAGGTGTCCTCTTTTTTGGTTTCCCAAATATGGTCACCCTAGTACTATGACTGTTGTGATTGTTTATTATGTTATAAAAAATAAAGAAATGGTTTTATATAAGTGTAAGTTCCTTTTTTAGTATTTAGTATATTAGTATAATAGTTGTGTGCCTTTGCTACTCATTGGTTGCTATCATTTACTTTCTGTGAACCGCCCAGAGAGCTTCGGCTGTTGGGCAGTATAAAAATGTAATAAATAAATAAATGTGACCGAGGCCATGCCCCCTTGGGGGCCGGACATGTTGAGTTGGCACCGCCTTGGGGGTGGGCATGTTGGGGTGGCCACGCCTCCTGAGGGTGGCCATTTTGTCCTCCTTTTTGGTTTCCAAAATATGGTCACCCTAAATTAGAATCCATTTTACAGATTAAGAACCAAAACTGAGGGGATGACCCATTGTAGGAGGATTTTCTGGTGGTCTTTTTAATTTCAAGAGGTAATGAACATAGGCTGCTTGGAAACGTAGGTTCCTGCAATACCTTGCAACAGTACTCCTTTAATTCCCCACTGTAGTAGGTGTAAGGAAGATCCAGAGATAGACATCCAGAATGACTGACTTCACTCAGACTCACAAACTCAATGAAACGATTATAACTTTAAAACATTTATTAAAACAATTTTAAAAAGTTAAAGTCAAACAGGCACACGAACCTCCATTCAGCAAAGCAAATTAAAAGAATATACTCTCAAGTCTGGCAGATTTCTGGAGAACAAGACAAACATAGACACAGATAAACACAGACAAACACAAATAAACACAAACACAGACTCTGCAAATTTATTTATTTATTTTATTTATTTATTTATTTATTTATTGCATTTATATACCACCCCATAGCCAAAGCTCTCTGGGCAGTTTACAAAAGTTAAAAACAGTAAACATTAAAAACAAATATACAAAGTTTAAAAACATAAAAAGCATAAAAACAACAGTTTCCTTATAAAAACAGCTATTCTGGGGTCCATTAAAACCAAACAAACTCAGCTCATGTTGTTAAATGCTGTTAAATGCCTGGGAGAAGGGAAAGGTCTTAACCTGGCGCCAAAAAGATAACAATGTTGGTGCCACGCGAGCCTCGTCAGGGAGATCATTCCATAATTGGGGGGCCACCACTGAAAAGGCCCTCTCCCTTGTTGCCATCCTCCAAGCTTCCCTCGGAGTAGGCACTTGGAGGAGGACCATAGATGTAGAGTGCAGTGAGCGGGTAGGTTCATGTCAGGAGAGGCGTTCCGTCAGGTTTGTGGTCCCAAGCCATGTAAGGCTTTATAGGTCAAAAACAACACCTTGAATTCAGCTCGGAAATGTATAGGCAGCCAATACAAGTGGGCCAGAATCAGTCTTATATGTTCAAACCTTCTGGTTCCAGTTATCAATCTGGCTGCTGCATTTTGCACAAGCTGCAGTTTCCAAACCGTCTTCAAAGGCAGTCCCACGTGGAGTTCGTTGCAGTAATCTAATTTAGAGGTTACCAGAGCATGGACAACTGAAGCTAGACTATCCCTGACCAGATAGGGGCATAGCTGGGCCACCAACTGAAGTTGGTAGAAGGCACTCCGTGCCACCGAGGCCACCTCAGCATCAAGAACAGAGGCCACCTGAGCCTCAAAGGAGCTCTTCTCCACAGAGGGACTTCCATCTCTCCCAGGCAAGACCAAGGGTGTAGCTAGAGCTAAGGTTTATCCCAGGATCACCCTGGGTTCGTCCCTGTCTGAGCATTGGATGCCCTGTGTGGCACTTAGATGAACAGGTTTGACCCCAGGACAATCCTGGGATAAACCTTAGGTCTAGTTACAGCCTAAGTCATGCTTGAGGGAAAGGGAAGACATTTTCCCCTCTGTGCTCAGCCTTAAATGCCCTATTTGACATCATCAATTGCTCCTATTGACGTCTTCTAAACTCCTAAACTCCTAGTCCACCTTATAATTTAGACCACCCTCTTCCCAGAATGTTCTATCCCTTTCTGACGTGTTTGTTTATGACAACGAAAGGTCAAGTTCCTTGTTCTTGTGGTTAACCTGTCTGGGTTACTTCTCTGTTCTTATGTATACAGGGATTTTTCCAACCACAACCTCACCCTTCATCAAGTTACAGTTAGTACATGTCACAAGTTCTTATTATTAATGTCTTTTGAGCAATACCAAGTTGCAAGTCCTCATGAGTAACATCTTTGAGCAATCTCGAATCATATTTCCAAATCATTTTCTATCAGGGCTTTTCCAAACTAAATCATCTAACCCTTGATACAGGGTATGCCTACTTGTCCATTTAATATTAAAGCACTACCCTATCACTTGTACACCCATTTAAACCCATTCTATGCCCCCAAAAGCTTCCTTCTCTATGTTATGCCAACAAACTTTTAAAACCCGTCTTACACATATTTAGTAAAATTTCAAATGAAGAAATAATCTTACACCATGGCCAAGCCAAAAGTTGAACACAGACCATCGCCTCACTTTAAATTAATAAAAATAATAACAAATCTCCTGGGCACACATAACTTATTACTACCATTATATCAGCAGCACGCATTAATAACTAAGTGTTAAGTACACTCAGAGCCTTGTACATATGCTGAATAATAGAGAGAAGACCGCATATACCACAGTCGCCCATTAAATTAACTTACATACAACGCTCTAATAAAAGAGAGAGGGAAATAATTGGATTAGTACCGAAGGAATAAGAAAGGAATGATTTAGGGCCAAGTGGAGAATGAGAATTGTGTTATTTTTCTCATGCTCATACTGTAAGGCAGTTCCAAAGAAGAAGAGAAATGGAAAATCCCATTGTTCTCTTCTCCTAAGCGTCTCGAGTAAGAGAGCCGCCTGGATTCAAAAGCATCTCAAATATTACTTCTCAGGGCTTTTGCCCCCGGAGTGTAGAATACTTTGAGCATTAGGTACTCTTAATTCACTATTAACTGGCTATGTTGGCAACACGTAAAGAGGCTGGGGCTGTATCATGGTCTAATAAAAGAAAAAAGAAAAACTAATAAAAGTTTTAAACTCATTCACACACATCTGCAATCTGATTACATAATGTGTGGTGTGGCTGCCAATAGCTTGCCACACTGCTAGTTCATGCAGGGAGGCGGGAGGGGGAATCTTGGTATGAGGTCTTCCTTGGCAGCTTTATTTTCTTCTCAGACTAACACCACCATCTCTGGGCAAACCTCAGAGAAACTGTAGAAAGGGAAAGAGCAGGCCTATGAGGCCTCCACCTCAGGCAGCATATGATGAGCGAAGGACTGACCGTTCCTCCTAAGTCCCCCAGCTGTTCCCCTCTGTGGGACGGCAGAGCTGTGTGCCAAAGAGCCATGAATGTGTGCCCCCTAAGCTGGCTTGATGTCTTGGCTGCCAGTCTGACTTCCTTCTGTGTGAGGAATGGAGACGGAAGCCATCTTGTTCTTCACCTCAGACAACAAAATTAATTAGACCATTCCCTGGAGCAGCTTACCCTCTGATCTTTGAAAGGCTATCAGAGCCACCTGTCCACAAATCCTTTTAACAAGCAGATTTTTAAAAAAAATAAAAATAAATCAATTCCATAATACTTAATCTAAATAAAAATAATACCTCTAGACATTTAGGTCCTTGTGATGTTTTAACAAGGATGTGAGGACCTTCGATAGTTATGATTCCACAGGTCCACAGTGTACTTTGAGTAAGTAACCCAAATAAACCAGTGCTGAATCCTCTGCTTTGAAAATTAAAAGCAATAGAATTGGGGGGCTGTGACATCACCAGCCTCTGTGACTTCTATGACACTTAGAATACTGTGTGCAGTTCTGGTCACCACACCTAAAAAAAGGATATTATAGAGCTGGAAAAAGTGCAGAAAAGGGCAACTAAAATGATTAAAGGGCTGTAGCATCTCCCCTATGAGGGAAGGTTACATCAGCTGGGATTGTTTAGCTTGGAGAAAAGGAGGCTAAGGGGAGACATGATAGAGGGGTACAAAATTATGCATGGTATGGAGAATATGGATAGGGAGACCTTTTTCTCCCTCTCTCAAAATACTAGAACCCGGGGTCATCCCATGAAGCTGATTGATGGGAGATTCAGGGCAAATAAAAGGAAGTACTTCTTCGCACAGCGCATAGTTAAAGTATGGAACTCACTACCACAAGATGTAATGATGGCCACCAATTTGGATGGCTTTAAAAGGGGATTGGATAAATTCCTGGAGGCAAAGGCTATCAATGGCTACTAGCCCTGATGGTTGTGTGCTATCTCCAGTATTCGAGGCAGTAAGCCTGTGTGCACCAGTTGCTGGGGAATATGGGCGGGAGGGTGCTGTTGCACCATGTCCTGCTTGTTCATCCCTGGCCGATGGCTGGTTGGCCACTGTGTGAACAGAGTGCTGGACTAGATGGACCCTTGGTCTGATCCAGCATCAGGGCACTTCTTGTTATTTGCTGCCACCACCCTATTCTTTTTCTCTCAAAGAATAAGGAAACAATAAACTTTCTTTTAATTACTTATTTGTGTGTGAGTATAGCTATGTATTTACCAACTAAGTAACATAAATGACTGAGCCGATGTGGTTGAAATAACAAAATAAGAAGGTACTTTATTCATAAAGTAAAAGATGTTAAAAAGACACTTTAAATTGGTATAAGTTGTACACATAAATCTACTTCTCTTTACTTGCCAGGGAATACGAACCACCTCCAAATCCTATAACACCACTTTCTTAATCCTATCCTGAAACAAGCCTGTAATAAACCCAACTCACTCCTACCCTCACTAACTTCCAACTCTCACTAACTCTTAACTCTGGCTCTATCTGCTAAATTGCCAAACTGTCTTTCACTCCCCCCTTCTCTCTCTCTCTCTCTCCCCATTTCAAATCAACTAACTAATCAGAAGACACCATTCTGGGATCTATTTTAATCTGTATTAGTTATATTGAGTTCATAGGAACATAGAATGTAATAAGCTGCCTTATATAGAGTGAGACCATTGACCCCTCTCTCCCTGTCCTTTGGTCCCTCTCTTTCTAACCCCTTTCCCTATTCCCCTACACACTCTACCCCCACTACTCATACCCTAGGGGTGAGAAGGGGGTATTACAATGGGGAGATAAAGGGAAATTAATAACTATTAATTACAAGGGGACTAAACCATAAGGTAAAGGGAGGAAAGGACTAAGCCACAAAGTGGAAAAGGGGCAGGGCCTGGGGGGTCATTACCACGAAAAGGGGCAGGGTGGGTGGGTGTGTAACCATGTAGTATGCTGAAGTGCCGACTTTCACAACCATTGGCCCCTAGCGGATACTATGATGACTCAGAAGTATGACTCCCTATTGCTTCTAGTGGATGAAAATGAAACAGCGATTGTCAATGACTAGGGCTGGGGAAATCTCCGATTCTCCTAAAATGGACGCCACGGCCACAAAATGGCCACTATTGTTGGGTTCACACAAAACGGTCACAAAGGTTTGTGAGATCACAAAATGGCACCATGCTTCAGACATCCGAATCCAAATCTTTGCACAGCCCTACTTCCCAATATTCCAAAAGGGAAAATATACCTGACAAAAACACAGGGGATCCAGAGCAGACCTGTGCATTCTTTGTTCTGTGCCATCAAATCTTTCCAGTAGTGGCCACAATCTCCCATGTGATTCTCTTTCCCGCAGTCCTTGGAATCACAATCCAAAAACTTCCAATCAGACTGAGCAAGAAGATTCTTCCTGATCCCAACAATGGCCATGATCAACTTAGAAACTTTCTTCTGACCTGTGGCCGACGCTTGCAGGCAAACACATGGAAGGGGTGCCAAGTGACATCTGCCAATGCAGGAAAGAGGGGAAAACAAAATTTTGCAAAGAAATCCATGTTGTTTTTCCCGTCCAACTCTATAAGGTTTATCAAAGTGCTGTGCTAAAAGAAACTGGCTGGGGCCCATGGATTAAATTCCAGCGATTTTCATGTGGCTGACAGAGTTTTCTTTTTTGATTATTGCTAACTCATCTCTGCCAGAGATAGCCCAGGGGCTCATAAAAATACTTCTGAAGATCAAAGAGTCGCCTTTGGAATGGCCCTCACTTCAATATATTCCTACAGGAGGATGCCCCAGTACCTCCTATGAAGTCTTCCACTCCAATTGCTGCTACCGTTCCCTTTATTTAAATGGTGTAGGGCAGCCTTTCCCAACCTGGTTCCCTCCAGATGTTTTGGTCTTTGGCTCTCTCATCTTCTTCTTTAAGGGACACTACTGCAGGATCCAGCTTGGAGCAGAACACCAGGCTGCACTGGCTTCCTATTTGCTCCCAGGTGCAATTCAATATGCAGTTTGAGACCAGACTACCTGAAAGACACCCCCCCTTTCTCCCATACAACCCTGCCCAGGTCTTAAGATCTTCGGGAGAATCCCTTCTTTTATTACAGCCTCCTTTAGAGGTGCTTTTGCTGGCAATGTGTGTGAGACAGAGCCTTCTCGGTGGCTGCTCCCATCTTGGCTTCCTCTCTGCTGTCCTTCCCCCAGCAGGCAAATACTTTTTTATTATTATTCAAGAGTCCTTTGGCATGTAAGTGGGCCCTCTGGGTTGGCCGCTGTTTTTATTCTAAGTTTTTAGTTGTCTTTTACTTTTAGTGTATTTGTTGTATTATTGTTTTAATTCATTTAGCCATTCCATCAAGCTGTTCAGAGGGAGGGGCCATAGCTCAGTGTGATGGAGCACCTGCTTTGCATGGAGAAGGTCCCAGGTTCGATCCCTGAAGGGGAGGAAAAACTTCTGCCTGAAACCCTGGAGAGTTGCTGCCAGTCACTGTTGACAGTACTGGGCCAGATGAACCAAACGGTTGGCTCAGTATGGCAGCTTCCTATGTCCCTATGTATCAATGTTTATTTATCTGTGATTGTAAGCCACCTTAAGTTCAATTTTCTTGGTAGAAAGGCAGGGTACAAATCAAAATAAGTAAATGTACCAGTTTTAACCCTTAAAACCTTACGTGGCCTGGGTATTGCATAGTTTAGGGAGTGACTGTGGCGATGTACCGTATCCTTTTCTGTTCTCAGAGGTGAGAGGAGGAGGCTGTGATCTATGCTCCGGCTTCCCATTCACTCAGGCATTGTTTGTTTATTCTTGAGAATTTCTATCCAACCTTTCAGCCTGCCTCACCCCGCCCCAACAGGGCCCCGAAGGCATCTTGCAGATTCAAAACACGCAGAAATAAAATAACATAACAAAACCAAATACAATCCAGCAATTCAGTTATTAAAACTGCAGCATGAGAAGGCCATAAAACAACTGGGCCAGTTTAAAGGTACACCGACACAGCAGATTAAACGCACAGGGGAATTTAAGAAAAAGTCTTTGAATTGACCAATACGGGCACTGGTTGCAAACTCTTTGAGGTTTGCCTTGCTCTTGATTGGTTCTGGCTCAGTTTATAAGTGGTATTGCAGTTTACTCTCATTTATGACTGAAGCTGGTGTTTTATACCGAAACGTTTCACATTTTTAAATCAGTTTGTTTTCCATTTTCCTCTTCTTTTTAATTGATAAATGGCGTTTGAGGGGAAGGCGGTGGGGCGCGGGGAAGGGGAGCCGTGGAGGATCAGACTGGGACTGCAGGAGGGCTGGAGCTTGCCTGTGGGCTTGAGGTTCCCCATGTTTGTTTGCCATTTTTCTTCTTCTCTTTTTTAAATTATACATTTATAAACTAGATATACAATTGATATGGTCATTTCTTGTGGTTTGAAAAGTCTTTCCCATCCTCCTAAACCTCAAAAGAGAGGAGTACAACTGAATCTCTTTCAGGAAACATTTCCACAATCCGGGTGCCACTACCGAGAAGGCCTAGTTTCTTGATCCCACAAAGTACACCTCCAAAGGAGGTGGGGCAGAG
Source organism: Elgaria multicarinata webbii (assembly GCF_023053635.1). Classification (NCBI taxonomy): domain Eukaryota; kingdom Metazoa; phylum Chordata; class Lepidosauria; order Squamata; family Anguidae; genus Elgaria; species Elgaria multicarinata. Next base: position 36,117,717 of record NC_086174.1, read on the forward strand.
AGCAGGCTCTCAAAGGAGTATGCAACCAGGTTCATACAGGTAGTGATAGTCTTTCAGATAACCTGGTCCCAAGCCGTACGGGCTTTATAGCACGTTGAATAGCGCCCGGAAACTATTCAGCATGACTGATGAGGACACAGTGTAGGGGCTTATTGCTGGTGGCACCCACTCTGTGGAAAGCTCATTTAGACAGATGCTGACAGCCTTTCTGTCTGTAAAAGCGTGTACTTCCAGTTTATCTTCATCAAGATTTATTGGCTGCTGGGTGGGTTTTTGGTTTGCTGCTTTTGTTCACAGGTTTAGGGCTGTTTTTAGGGTGTCCTTTAAAAAAAAACTGTGGCTATTTTTATGTCATGGTGTTTGTTGGAAGCCATTTTGAGTAACTGGTGGCAGTAAACAGCCGATTAACATTCACACAGTAAAAAAATAAATAATATAAATAAGAGCATTGGCCCATGTGTTTTATATATAAAAAAGCAACCTTAAACATCTTTGTGCATTAGATTTTTAAAAAACATTTTTGAGGCTTAGCAGCAAGACAAAGCAAAATGCAGCTGTAATAAACAATGTGCAATGTTTGTGCTGCCATGCCTTAAGCTTGGGGGTTTTTTTCCCCTGGTTTAGAAGAAAAGAACTGTTGTCTGAAGTATAAAATGAACTCCCATCGTTTCGTCCAGCATTCTATTGTTCCCATGTGCTCGGCCTGTTTAAGCACATGACAGATGGATGAGTTGCTAGAAAAGATTTGCTTTATTCCATGGCCAAGGAAACAATGAAACTAATACAAAGCGGGTCATTCTAGCAGAGAAGATTACCCTCACCAAACTGACATGCAAAAGAGAATATGGGCATCACACTCATTTAAATACACCAGTGGTTGCTGTAGTCCCTCAGCAATGTTAGCAATGCACCTTTTGTTTGCAAAGCAAAGTGTTTTCCCCTAATAAATCCTGCCATTCAATCCTAAAGGAACAAGGCAGCTAAAAATCAGGATAAAATGATCTATATGATAGAAAAAACTAATTTAGGAAAGTAAAATATGCAATTAAAAACAAACATACCAAAGCATAGACAGACTACATTTGTACTCACTCACTCACTCACTCACTCACTCGAAGAGATGGTCTAAGCCAGAAAACAGGGCTGGAAGAAATCCATCAGATGGGTCTCCCAGGGCAGTCAGTTCTGCAGTCTGGGGGGCCACAACTGAGAAGGCCCTGTGCCACCCCTCCACCACCACCACCACCACACACACACCTGCCATGCCTTAGATGGTGGAGGGATGCAAAGTAAGGCCTTCGTACCACGCAAGCAGGTTCATATGGAAGGAGGAATTTCTTGCGCCCAAGCTGATTAAAGTTTAAAGGCTGAATACATCACTTAGAATTGAGCCGAGAAATAAACCAGGAGGCAATGGAATTTGTAAAATAATGGCATTATATGAAGAGAAAATTGGGTTCAGTCAAGCTGCTGAAACTACCCAAAGATCTAAAGTTTCCAGGTACATTATATAGCACATTACAATGATCACATCTGGATTATTTATTTATTACATTTCTATATCATCTGTTAGCTCTCTGGGTGGTTCACAAATCAAACTTAAAAACATAACATAGTAAAACACAATATAAAAGCCTAGTTTATAAAACAGACTAAAACCAAAGTAAGAACTTAGATAAAAGCCATCAGCATTGCAAAGTCTTAAAGACCGATTTTATTCTATTTTATTTTTAAGAACTGAAAGGCTAAAAAAAAAAGGGAGGGAAATACAAAGGTACAAGATGGTCCCATCCATGCTGGCAATAGCTGTACCTATTGAATTTGGGTGAGAAATTCATTTCATTTCATTTTTGATAGAATTTACCAACATTCACAGATTTCTTCATATTCAGGAAAGAAGGAACTTAGGAAAAAAACCCAACTGACTTATCATTTTATTTATTATTATTTAAAATATTTCTTGGCCACCTTTTAGGGCAGGAACACTCCCTGCCCTGAAACACATGATAAAAACCTATGCAGTATTAAAACACAATAAAAAAAAAAAAACCAGCAACAACAGTAAACAACAGCCTGAGTAAAATAGTGTGTTTTCAGGGTCTTCTTAAAAGCATGGCAGACCCCCAATGGCAGCTTATTCCAGAGGGGGGCACTGCACGAAAGGCCCTTTCTCATGTGTACACCCACCTGACTTCCCTCACAGGTGGGAAATGAGAAGGTCCTCTCTTACTGATCTTAAAGGCTGATATGGGTGAAGGCAGTCCTTCAACTACTGTTTTAAAGTGCTATGGCGTGTGTCCTGGGCCCCAACAGTTGTCAAAACTGTTCTAAAGCGCTTTAAAGCAATAGTGTAGGTTCTGCCTTGGTCTCAAAACAGTTAAGGCTTTAAAGGTCAAACCAGCACTTTAAACTGGGTTCAGAAACACACTGGTGGCCAGTGCAGCAAAGACTTTATATGAGAATACAGCCTAATTTGGAGCTTACAAAAAGCTAGCACAACTGCCTTTCCTCAACTACCTATAAAATGAATGAGCACATGTACTCTAGCATGCACTGCATGGTGAAAGTAACTGCAGCTTGGGCTTACTGCCTTGATCAGCTTGAGAGAATCACTTGGAACTCCAGTTTGGTGTGTTTATGCCTTCCTGCTGAACATGTTTTCTTATACACATGAGCTTATAAACATTCAACAGAATGTAAGTGAGTATGTGTAAGACTGGAGGCCAGCTTCCCTCCCTCCCAACTAGTGTTGAATACAACCACCATTATCCACAGAGTATGCTGCCTGGGGATTATGGGGTTTGTAGTCCAGCACATATAGAGGGAGCTGGGTCAGGAAAGGCTGCTATAGCTTAAGGCAGCAACTGCAGTTTCTTCTCCGGCTTTCCCCCACAGACCCACCCCCAACCTAGGACTCTTGTCCTCTGATTAGGGTGTGATTGTCTTTTCCTTACATAAACTTTCCTTCCCTCTTTGTTTTATTTTTATTTCAGCTTGAAGTAACTGCACAGGGAGTTACAGGGCAGGCGCAACGTCCTTTCCTGGGAGGAAAAGGGCCACCATGTGTGTTATTTTAACCTACTGCGGGAGAGATAACAACACTGAATACTGGCTGAGCTACTTGGAGGAAGAAGGAGGTAGATAAGCAGAGCCTGTAACCCAAAAGAGCTGATTCTGCTGACTGCTGGCTTTCATTCACTGTACAACAGGTTTTCTGTCGAGGCAGCTTACAGGATTGGGTGTGAATGCACTGGCACTAAGGTAATGTTTTGGTAACATCGCTCAGACATACCAGCCTAGACCCAGAACATGGTGCCCTCCCATAAAACCATAACAAGAGCCCTGCTGGATCTGACCCAGGGTCAACCTAGTTCAGCGTCCATCACCAGCCCACCAGATGCTTTGAGGAAGCCCACAAGTAGAACATGAAGGTAACTCCTTTTCCCCACCAGAGACACACATACATACACACACGCACACCAGGGATGGAGGAGAAATTTGTTCAATTTGCATTTTAATGTGAACTTACTTTCATACCAATACACGAACCAAAAATCAGCTCTCCATCAAAATTCGCACTTATCTGAATTTTGTAATGGTGTTTTCCAATCAAAGAAATGTGCACAAAAGGGTGTATATGAGGAAAAGGTACACACAAAAACACACTTGTTGGTGAAAGTAACATGTAAAAGTGCATTACATTAGGAAATTTACGTGCAAATAAGGAGCATGTCTGCTGCCTTGCATTCCTTGGAGGAAAAGGTGAGATGTAAATGTAACAAACTAATAAAAGAATATGCATATTAGGCAATGTTGCATACAAACATGCATGCATCAGGAGAACTGTTATGCATATGCATCAAAAAATGAGATCAGATTAGTTTGACAGGATTTGTTCTTGACAAATCCATGATGGCTTCTAGTAATCACTGCATTATTTTCAAGGTGCTTACAGATTGACTTCTTTATAATCTGCTCCAAAATTTTCTCAGGGATGGATGTCAGACTGACTGGTCTGTAGTTCCCAAGCTCCGCTGTGATTCCGATGTTTTCCATTTGTTTTTAATTAGAGTGTTAACAGAACCTATTTCATAGTTCTTCAAATACACGGCCATAAAAGAAATGTTCAAGTGTGGATGTCCCATTTGACATACTAAGCAGTGAAGACTGATTCAAAGAATACATTGAGTTTCTATGCAATTTCCCAATCTGATTTTGTTCTGTCTTTACTCGGTCATCTATTTTCTGTACTTCTTTGTTTTGGGGGTGTTTTGCTTGATTTCCTACTTCTGATATATTTCATGGCAAAATTTTGTTGTGCGTGTTTGAGTTTGTGTATCTTTAATTTGCTCCTTAATGTTCTTCTTGGCAATCCTTACTGTACATTGATATTTAGTTTGTCAAAGTTTAAGATCTTTCATCGGATCCTTCAAAAGACTCTTGGAAGACCAACATCTCTACTTCTTCTCTGTCTCCTGCTGTTAATGCCATGGGGCATTCACAAGAGGGTCTTCTTAATGCAGTATTTAAGGCTGCCAACTTTGGATTTCAAAGGTACCTGCTCTCAGAGTTGGACAAGGGTGCAGTGCCAGCTCAAAACTGAGTGGGTAAGCATTTGGAAGAATCTTTAAGATCCCGATAGATCAGGTATGGAATTTGATGGAATTTGACTGAAGTAATTTGACAAAGCAGTATGGAGACTGCTGAGTTATAAGTAAAGGTGGATGGTGGTGGTTTATTGGCAAAACCTGGACTTTACTGGCTTTTCAAACCCCAATTCTGGTTTCCTCACTGAACACAATCACTTATGGTTTGTCTTCAAAGGACTGTACAGTAGACAGACACCAGCACTGAGATGTGTGTTAAAGTTTCTTTGCCTCCCTAAAATATATGTAAGCTCATATTATGCTGGCACCACCTTGAAGGAACAGAATGCCTTTAATGTTTTGCGGGGAGCGACCCCCATCAGGCTTTTGAGGGGAATTAATAAATCAACAGAAGCCACTAACTACAGCATTTTCATGAGTCCTGTGCAATTCTAAGTAAATAGCAAGATTGAAAGAATGAAAAAAAAAAGCTGTTTATACTGAAACATACTCTACCGTTCAAAGGAGCACAGAAGATGCTTAAGTGTTAAGATTTTATGTTGCTACCATTCTCCGTAGTAATGGTATCCCATTAAACAGAATGTTAAGCCAATGCTGTTAGCATTGGCGCAGGGCCAAGTAGACACCAAATCTGCATAGATTGGATTTAATTTGTACAAGAAGAGGTAATTTATTAAGGAACACTGAAACCTTGTATACACTGAAACATCAGACCAAAGAGCATGAAGTCTTGTGTGAATATTACATTTGATAGTCAGGGTTCCCCCTTTAGAAGGCCTAATACAGCCCATGTACTGAGACACCACTACAATTCCTCTACAGAGCTCAGATACCTGGAGCCCTTCAGTCTGCCACATTTTCCATTTCCTTCTCTCCAGGAATGTTTGCTGTTCGTTAAGATGCATTAAGACCACATTGTAGCCACTCCCAACAGTTAGTTTTGGTTGCACCCTTAATTAAACCGTGACCAATTGTTCCATCCTCTTTTACTGACCTTTCTTGCATTCTCAGTTGATATTGACTGTTTCTGTCATACTGTCCTTAAGCTATGTGCTATGGTGTAATGGTAAAGGAACCCAACGCGTGGGTCCTTTGAGTGGGTAGGTGGAGAGAAACCATTCTGAGGAGCACCAGCAAAGTTCAAAACCATTTTGAAATTAGTTTTACTCAGAGGTGCACAGTTTTAAGTAAAGTTTGTTTTCCATACTTCAGTCTTTTGTTGCATCATTTCACAAAGTTTAGAGAAGAGAAGGTTAAGGGGAGATATGATAGTGAACTTCAGAATTTGGAGAGATGTGGGAATCACCTATGAAAGATCACAGAGTGTGTGGCATAAAGTGAGAAAGAATGAAAACCAGGTTTCCAAGAGTGATTAACCTCTATAACAGTGGGAGCTTAGAATACAGTTGAGAGGGCTGTGAGCAGGACAAGGAACACATGGATGCCCTTCACTCACAGAGACATGCACAACGTTATAACAGCTAACAGGCAGCAGAAAAAAAGGACACCTTAACACCAGCAAAAGGCTTAAGCAAAATTAACTGCCGCAGGGGGAGTGATCAGCAAATTCACAGAGGCTGATCACCATTGTTTTTCCCCGGGGTCACCCCTCTGAATCCAAATGACACACAGGGGATCCCAGATTCAACCAGGGATGACCCTGGGGAAACCGAAACCAGGGATTTCCCATTTTTTCTGTTGTCCCAGGACCATGGAAAATGTGTGGGCACCTGCCCCTACTTCATTTTGCCTCCTCGTGAGTAAACGCAAATTGGCGGGAAACAGGCATGGGTCACAGAGCTCTTCGGGCGCTCCATGCCCATTGAGGGGGAGCAAGGTCAGGTTTGTTTTTTTAAAAGAAAAATCTTACATTTTTGATGGGAGTGCAATTGTGCTCATCTCACCTATTTTTTTAAAAAATGGCGGACACAACATCCCTCCTTCCTCCCAGATGTCGCACGCCATGTGTGAATCCAGGGGGATATCTTGCAAGCAGAATATCGTGAGATCCTCCCCCCTTCTTTCCTGAAGGACAGGAGGTGTAGAAACGGCCAGAGTCAATATAGTTTTGGAACCTGCAATTACAAGTGAAAGTGGAGAATGTTTGCAAAAGACAAAGACCTAATCCATCCCAAGCAGGATATTACACTATGAAAGCATTATATAAAGGTGGAGCCACAGTACTTTCTTTATTGAAATTCACTGACAACTTGGAGCACATTGACACATACCATATAATGCTTTCATACCGCTATATCCTGGTTGGTGTGGCTCCTGCCTTTTATATACCACTTTCATAGTGCAATATCCTGCTTGGTGTAGAGTAGACCAAAGAGAAAGAGAAGGGTGGCAGAAAGAGAAAGAAGGGGGCAGAAAGAGAGAGAGAGTTAGAAGGGTGGCAGAAAAGGAGAGCAGAGAGAGAGAGGGCATGGCTAGACAGGGCAATATCCTGGGGATCATCCCGGGATCGTCCTTGTGCATCCGCATGATGCACAAGGGATCCCAGGAGCAGGGAGGGACTATCCCTCCCTTGGCCCGGGATATCGCCCTACCCTTTCATTCCAATTTTTCCCATGGTCTCAGGATGATCCCGAGACTGCGGGACATGTGGCCCACCATCGTGGTTTTGTCCCAGCTCCTCGCGAGTAAACGCGAGGAGCTGGGAACCAGACATGGGGCACAGAGCTGCTCTGTGCCCATCAGGGGTGGGGGAGCATGAGGGTTTTTTAAAAAAAAAATCACTCCCAATTTCGATTGAGCGTTCGTGCGCTCATTTTCCTTTTTAAAAAATCCAAAATGGCAGCCGCAACATCCTCTTCTTCCTGGGACATTGCGTGCCTCATGTAAATCAGGGGGATGATCTCACGATCATGAAATCGCAAGATCATCCCCCTTAACCCCTCTCTTCTAGCCATGCCCAGAGAGAAAAAAGTGGTGGTTCCATCCACCTTTGGCTCTGGCCCTGCCAGCAGCTAGCATGCAACCCTCCCACCTGATTACCCTCAAGGGAATACAACCCTCAGCAGAAAGAAAAAAAAAGGTTCCCCATCTCTGCCAATATGACTATAGAACGCTGCTTTGTATCAGGTCAGACTGTTGGTCCATCTAGCCCATTACTGACAGCTCTGACCAGTGTCTCCAGGGTTTCTTCAGGCAGAGAAACATTATCCCATCACCTTCTACCTGATCCACTAACCTGGAGACTCCAGCAATTAAACCCAGTACTTTTTAGATGCACTGCCAACATCTTGCCCTGTGAACTCCACAACTACTTTATCTAGTGCAGGGGTGCAGAATCTTAGGCCTGGGGGTTGAATGGGGTCCCTCGGGGGCTCACCAGAGGGCCAAACCCACCCCTTTCCCTCAACCACCATTAGTTTGTTGGTTTCCTGGCGTTTGTGCTGTTTCCCCCTGTTCTAAATGGTTGAAGTGCCTCTTCTAAGGCTTAGTAACTGGCAGTAGGAGCTTTAAGCTAACATAGGCGGATATTTTGGCCCCACCCCTTTTGCCCTTGACCACTGGAATGCGGCCCCCAAGAGCTTCTCTGAAATGTAATTCAGCCCTCAGGGTGAAAGACGTTCTGCACCCCTGATCTAGTGGCTGTGACAAAAACAACATACTTCTCCCTCTTTCTCTCCCTCTCCCCCTTCCTGCTCCTCCCCTTCCTCCAGCACAACAACCTTTTGGTATGTATTTGACTAGTGGCTAAAGAACAGAGCTGAAGCAGAGCTGATGCAGACCCTCTTTTTAGAAAATGTCAAAGTAGCGGTTCTTGTTCTTCTTTGCTTGCACGCATTTACGATCGGTGGCCTGATAATGGGATTACCCTCTCAACTTCCAAAGACCTGTCGCCGCAGAGCACAAGGGAGAGCAAATCATCCATCAGATTACAGTAACTCTCATTTTCAGAGACCAACATCTATGGAAAAATAAACACCCTTCTAATTCAAAATCAAATCCACATATCCATAATCCAGTTAAGTGGAGCAGGAAAATGCACCACATTGTTGACTTGAGTATAACTTGCCCAGGTCCATTGGGAATGCTGGGAAAATGATGTGGTCATAAAGGTTTCCTTGCCACTTATTTGGAACAACCTACACAACTGTCTCGTGGCTTTGCCGCTAGTGAGTAATACAGTTATCTTAGAGCCATGCCAGTAAAACCCTTATTTCAAACCACATTATTCTGCATATGCCACATACAGGAAAAGCGACAGAATAAAACTATTTTCCAAGTGGTTTTTGAGTACTTAAAATCATTTGATTAGGTGCCCCATTTGTTGTTGTTGTTTTAAAAAGAAAGAAAGAAAGAAAGAAAGAAAGAAAGAAAGAAAGGAGAAAAGAAAAGGCTGCTCATCTTATTTACCATATGTCGGGCTCAGAAAGAAAGAGTTGGCTTCTAACTGATTTCCTATGGTTAAAAAGTTAAAAACATCGTAGGTATGAAATTCCATTTAGCTGGACCTTCCAAGCCTAGAAGGAAGTCATGCATGTAACAGCAGAAAACTGGGGATCTATCTTTTCTAGCAGCGTGAATCTCCCATTTTTGTTCTAAACATTTCAGAGTTCTGGTTGAAGTTGTGACCCACTAAACGCAGCCCACTATTCCGTGTATACTGGTGTTTCAAAAACAAGGGCAGGATCTACACTGCTGCATTGAAAAGGTTTATAACAGTAGTGACAACCATTGGAATCCTGGACACACTCTATATACAGTTTTCAAAACGTTTTCAAAGTGTCATATCCTGCTTGGTGTAGATCTGGCCAAAGGAGGGTGTCAAGCACCACGAAATATGAGAGCCATGGGCCTAAACATTTCTAAAGCTATAGATCTAAGACTTGATGGAACACTTCTTCCCATATTGGCTGCTAGTACTTTATTGTCATCCACAGCCAGATGTACACCAAGGAGGATATAACACGTTGAAAATGGTTTGAAAACAGTCTATGTAATGTGTCCTGGGCCCGAACAGTTGTCAATACTGTTATAAACCGTTATAAAGCAGTATTTATTTATTTATTAAATTTTTATACCGCCCAATAGCCAAAGCTCTCTGGGCGGTTCACAAAAATTAAAACCATAATAAAACAACCAATAGTCTAAAAACACAAATACAAAACACAGTATAAAAAGCATAGTGTATAGTGTAGATACTGCCCACAAAAGCCTGTCTTCAAGTGGTAAAAAGGGCCTTTTTCAGTGGTGCCCGCCCCCCAGCTCTGGAATAGGGAAGCTTGCCTGGTACCCATTCTGCTATCTTTTCTGCTCCAGGCTAAGGCCATGGCTAGACCAGGCCTATATCCCGGGATCATCCCTGTGCATCCAAATGACACACAAGGGATCCCAGGAGCAGGAAGGGGCGACCCCTCCATTTGCCTGGGATAATCCTTAGGTCTAGCTAAGACTTACCTGTTCTTTTTTCAGGCTTTTTATTTTTGTGTTGTATTATTTTAGTTCCTGCAATGTGGTTTTATCTCTGACACCTGATACTGTGTTTTATGATGTGTGGGAATGTTTATTAAAATTTATTTATTTATTTATTTATTTATTTATTTATTTATTACATTTTTATACCGCCCAATAGCCGAAGCTCTCTGGGCGGTTCACAAAAATTAAAACCACAGTAAAACACCCAACAGTTGTTCCTTTTATGTTGTTCCTTTTATTGTAATTTGATTTGGATGATGAGGTTTAAAATTGTGAAACACCTAGAGAAATTTATTTTATGATGTGCTTAAATCAATCAAATAAATAAATAGATAAATACATCACTGAAAATGGCCACCTTCAGTATACCCAACTGTACCTGGACACCTATAAGTCACCAAGGGAAAGGTTTTGGATTGGGGGCTCCAGTGAACAATCTTTGTTGCCTTCCGTCCTGTGCCACCAGCACTCTGGGCATCAGCCAACCAACCAGGCTAGGCTCTGTAAGGTTGCCAAGCTATTAGCTCACCCCACAACCTAAAGGTGGTTAATTGACCACCCCAGGCCACTCTGAAGTATACACCATAGTGAAAATGATGCAAACTTCTGTCTCAACATCAACTTTCCAATCCAACATTTGACCTCCAACTTCTTGTGAGGAAGGGGAGTGGGGATGAGTGTGCTAGCCCTACCACCATCCTAAGCATTTCTGTTGCCCTCTACATGTGTGTGGGGGTGATGGGGGTGGGGGTGACTTTCTGAAGGGGAAAGCCTCTTCAATCCATGGAGGGTCTCCCTGTGATTTTGGAACTCTAATTTTCCACAAATAGAAGAGGCTCTGCCTTTCAGAAATCCATCCTTTACACACAGGGGTTCGCCAAACTGGTGATGGGGGCAGAGTTAGCATGCTCATAGAGTTAGAACGGGTCTTAGAGGCCTTATATCACCATATCCACTCATTTTCTTGCATAGCACAGGCTGGAGATTCTGATGTATTTTAACAGACACATTAATGAAGCCGGCAACCTAATTTTGGCAGTAAATTTGGCAGCACGGTGGCAGGGTCAGGGGTGTGCCCTCCCTGATGTTCTGAGGGAGGAAAAATGGGCCCAGGAACACCCAGAAATTGCTTACCCCTGATATAGCATGATACTACTCACTTCCAGTCTACAAGTTTGTGTTGGACCATGACATCTCAAGCATCAAGTAGATGAGATGGGAAGGAGGAATGAAATATCAGCACATGAGATTTGACTAGGTTTCCAGTGAATGTCCATGGCAGGGACACTATGTCTTGAGATCCTTAGCTTCATTTCTCAGTAACTAAGCTACACTCACGTCACACTCAACTAGCTCATATACTTTTAAACAAGACTTAGGTTAAACAAGAAGAAAAAGCACTAGGTTGTCCTTTGTGGTCATTTTGGGTGTTTTTTAAGAAGTGAATTATCTTTTCTTACTTATTATGGAGGGGAATATTTGGAAATTGGAGGGAAAGATAAAGCACCTTAAAAGTCTCCTTCTGATCTAACTTGATCTACAGGGTCAATGAAAAGGTACCATGTTCAAAAAGTAAGGAATTTTTTTTCCAATTAAAAACAGAAAATATAGAAGCTAAAAATAAATTGCTAAAAAAGAAAAGTTCCTGCAATTTTAAGTTTAAAATATAAGCCTGAGTAATCAAGGAAAGTATTTTTACTACCCAGTCAATATTTTTCCTGGAAGCTTCAATAAATAGACTTTCTTTAGATCTCTAGTGTGTGTGCCTAATGGTCTTAGGTGTCTTACACCACAGAAAACTTTATCCTCAAGAAATATAGTAAACAGGAACTCTGTGGTTACGTAGTTCCTGGAAGAAAAAAAAAGCAAAGAAGAAAGTCTGTTGGTTTCCATGACATATGGACAATTTATTCTGATTTTTAAAAAGAAAAAGAAAAAAAGAGGTACCCTCCTGCCTAGTTCACATCTGTTATGCCATCCTTTGTTTCTAGATATTTCACTTTGGAAAATAAAACTTATTTTCTTTTCCCTCAGCTTGCAGGCTATTTTTCCTTATCAGAGTAATATGTCGTCTACCTCACTTTTGTGGATGTGCTAGAAAGAACAAGGAGAGCTTATTCTGTCTTGCTAAAGCTCGATATGTTTACTTTCTTTTCTGAATCAGAAACTTGTAGAGACCATGGGGGATTCTACACGCCGTACAGAGGCTGCTTCCATCGTGTAACTTGCCTGGAGAAGTGACGAGGAAGAGGCGTCCTTGCCGCCGCTGCCACCCACCTACCTCCGACCCGGCCAGGTCGGAGAGCTCGGCGGAAGAAGGGGCCACCCCGCCTTCTTCTGCCGAGCTCTCCGTCCCGGCCAGCGAGGAAGTAGGTGGGTGGCAGCGGCGGCAAGGACGCCTCTTCCTCGTCACTTCTCCAGGCAAGTTACACGATCGCTTTGGAGCCGCACTGGGGGCCATGGAAGCGCCCTCAGTACGGCGTGTAGAATCCTCCCATGAGCCTTCTCAGTAGTCCCCCCCCCCCATTTGACTCGGAGGCTGATTCGGAGCTTCCAAATCAGCCCCGATCTGATTCAGGGTGCTTCGAGCCCAGGCCAACTCACTTGGAATTTGGGCGAGGCTTACCAGGAGTCCTTTGGACTCCCCTCCCAATTACTGTTTATGATGGCCATTTTAACCAGAGCATTAACTCATATGAGTATAAATAATAGAACATGAATATGATTTTTAAAGCATCAAACAGCACTTCAAACAAGTTTGTTCTGGATCCTCCCTGTGTGTGTTTGTTCTTCCTGGGTGTGTTACTGTAGGTGCTGTCATGATTAGTTCCTGCACTTTCAAATGTACCACTAGGCAGTGATGCTCTGAGTAATGGTTCCAAGCTATCAACACGGCCTTCTCTCAAATACGGCTAGAAATTCCAGAAGCAGCTCCAGATATATTAATAACTTTCCAAATAATTGATTGGTACTCTTTTGAGCCTGTAAAATGTAAAGTCTAAGTGAAAATATGTCATATATTCTGCAATATGCCTAAAGTCTGAAATCGTTTCCTTTTACCCCTGACATCATTTGTTTTTTATTGTTGTACAACACAAACAGATGTCATTTAGCGATTTCACTTCTCCAGATGTGTCTGTTAAAATGTCATCAGCTGTTCAGATGCTTGATGGGTTCCTGGAGAGCGGAAGAGGCTGTGGGAAGCAAAGTACTTGGCGCTGGAACCTGGATTTTCAAGATGCGAAGTCCCTCTTGGTAAGGACCCACAGCAGTTACAGATTCACATTGGATGTCTTCAGAGTGTCCCACTGTGAGTTAGACCTAGAGCAGAAGTGACATAATTCGAAGCAAATCAAGTTTTTGAATAAATGTTATTAGATTAGCAGGGCTGTGATGGCCAAGACATACACATTCTCTGAATGGTCTCTTCAATTCTTAGATTTATTCTTCTTGGAGAGAAGTCATGATCATGTGAGAAATTAGCATGGGAGACCATTGTAAACAACACATTGGTTGGTGAGAATATACTTCCCGTTATAAGAGAGAGAGAGGGGGGGGAGAGAGAGAGAGAGAGAGAGAGAGAGAATGCATCAGTGCCTGCAATTATGATGAGATTTTCATCTATACTAAAAAGTATGGATCCATACTGCAAAAGTTATTTTCATTCATGGGTATGGGGGAAGGGAGGGGTAGGGGGGATGGAGGGAAAGTGAATTTGCTCATTAAGGCTGTGTCTGCAACAACATTTTCTTTTCACATTTTTTAAATGGTGGGTGAACATACCCCGAACAAAGTCATTGTTTACTAGAAAAGAAAACAGATTTGTCCATGTGCTCCCAGGTGAGAGATCTGTAATACGAAATTTCTGTCTATGTATATGAGGTTTTGTGGATCTGCAATATTGGGAGGTGTAGTTTGGAATTACATCATGAGGCATGACATCATTCATCTCCAAGTTATGCCCTCTTTCAGATTGGCCATTTTCACGTGGCCTGCCTGGGTGATGACGTCATCTGATGTTTCCTTGCCGTCATCTGTTGCCAGCATAAAGATGGACCCCACAGAGTTCTCTGCCTCCTTGTGGAGTCAGACTTGTGGCAGTGGCAGCAATGATGACGAGGGAAGCAACTAAGGAGACTATCTTTTGGAGTGGGGAGTCAAAGTGGTAATATAACTAAACATTTGGGGGGCAGAAAGCTGTGACCTACTTTACTGTGCATGCTATAAAGCTCACAATCAATTTCGAGCTTAATAATGAATTCATCATACACTGATACAGGCTCACTGCAAAGGTGAGCATTTACGGATAGACATGTTTCGACCAACAAGCTGAAAAATTACAAAAATGTGGCGGCGTCACTAATTTTATTTCACTTTGATCTACCACTATGCCACGGAGATTCCAACAGTGAAGGAGGGAGGGAGGGATAATGCATAGAAAGAGGTCTATCCTGATTCTAGCAAGCCTTGTACCCCTTTCATGATGCAATTTGCAGAAGAAAACTGGAAAGTGAAGTATAAACTGCAAGAGAAAACAGGATGCAGATTCTAATATATGTCGGGGTTAGGGGGCAGTGTCCAATGTTAGTGTTTTTTGGCCCTCCTGAGCTCCCGTAGTTAGCATGCTGCAATAGCTCATAGGAAGAGTTGTTTCCAGACTCGTTGTGGGGTAATAAAGGACAGTTGTATTCAAAAGGCCTGCTTGATCTGTACATTTTTTTCCTGCTGTTACTACAGAACAGCAGTGTATACTATGTCTCCTCCTTTGCAGCAGCTTGTATGAAAAACAGCTGGTGCAAATGTCTCCTAAGAACCCACTTGTATTTATTTGTACAGATTGACCTGGGTAATTAAAGCTTCAAGTCTGCCTCCTGTATGATGAAATACACACCAGATGGAGATTGGGCTATTTGTCCACCGTGAAAGCTGCCAAAGTAAGTACAGTTACTAGGGAGTAAGTCCCATTAGAACGCTGTGAGGTTTACTTTGGGGTAAATATGCTTACAATTGTGCAGCAAATCCAATTTTGCTAGAGGCTTTTCGAAAGACATATATCACCAGGGAAAGCTTGTCATCTGTTCTTACTATTCATAGTCAACCAGCTATCATCCCAGCTGAGAGACAGACTGCCATTTGGCCCCTTCCCTCCCTGAACGGTTTCCATTTAGGAATGTATGAGAAATTCATTTTTGCTTACAAAACATGAGAGCGTGCCCTATTCAAAGCGCCAAGCATGAGCGCAAGCATGTGTCCACTGAAAACATTCACAAATCATCAAACGCATTCCCCTGTTCGTCTCATTCCCGATTCCAAATTCAATTTGCACAATTTTTCTATTTTGCACAAATCTGTCCGGTAGACTAAATCAGCCTCGCTTTAGGCTATGGAAGAAATTGGTGCAAATTTTGGGAGATTGGCTCAAATTTGGGGAGATTTGCACAGATCTCCCATTCAATTGCTGCTAAATTGGCACAAATCTGCCGTTTGTGCAAAGCGAGAAGTGATTGCAAACGCGAACGGGAATCAAGCACAAAAAGAGCAGCAAGAAAATATTCAGATGATCCTAATGTTCTTGAACGTTGCTCGCTTGCCCATCCCTACTTCCATTCATGCTAGTCATCACGGGAATTACTATGGAATGTTTTGTGCATCTCTTTGCTTATTTTCATCATTGTTCCCCATCCCTTTGTTCCTTTTGAGTCATGTCTACATATTGTAATCCTGCAGGCAGGGATTGTTTTGTTTTCAATCTATATACAGCACTTAGCAACTGGGCCCTGCAACAAAATGTTGCAGTGTGTTGTGCTCCTCTACGGAGTCCCAGCCAGCTAGCCATGCCTGTTTCCGAAAGACCCCATTGTATTGCCAGCGTCCTCTCCCCCTTTTTGTTTCTTTCCCACAACTGTCAGTCAACATTCCATAGCAACTGAACCTCCTCAGCCCTCATTGGGCAGTGTTTAGGTCCTTCCTTCTTACGTTTTTCCCTCTTAAAGATTTTTCATTCTTAAGAACATCAGAAGAGCCCTGCTGGATCAGACTGAGGGTCCATCTAGTCCAGCACGCCATTCACACAGTGGCCAAACAGCTGTTGAACCAGAGACCAACAAGCAGGACGTGGTGCAACAGCACCCTCCCACCCATGTTCCTCCTCCTCCTTCTCCTCCTCCTCCTCATCAAAATGTCTTAGACAACTTTCTAAAAACAAAAAAAGCAACTTACACAGGCAATTTATAATAGAATTAAAACATATAACATTTAAATCAGTGGAGGGAGCAATCCTATGTGCCCTAGGCAGCATCTGGGGGGATGGGACATGGGATTGTTTTCTTTCCTGGCTTAAAGCTCATAGACAGGGCTCCGATCTTGAAGACAGGAAACCATGCTCCCCACCCAGTCCCCCTCGTAGCTGGCATGGAGAGAACCATACCAGCTATTCTTTGTGCTCACAAAATGGAGCGTGGAGATGGGGGAAAAGTGGCGTTCCCAGGACAGGGAGGCGAGGAGACTGGGGACGTGGGGCTATGAAGTATCCCAAGCTGTTGCATAAATTATGCCGAATCCGAGTGTGCCAAAGTCCAATATCGAAACACTCATGAAAGGTCATAGACAAGGCGTTGGGCTCCAAACATTTATTCTCGAGAATAAGGTGACCTCTTGGCGTTCACGCTGCTAAATCAGTCACACGGCGCTGAGGCAAGACAATAGCTTATATACTTCCATGCAGTGGTCAGAAGGAGAATTACGGCTGAGATTACTCAGCCACCATTGCCATGTGCTTTACTTCCTTGTTCCCAGGTGTGCTTTGCGCCTGTAGCCCCTCTCCTATTGGTGATGTGGCTAGGAGGCAGTCATAAGGACTTGGCTGAGTTTAACTAGTCAGTGTCATCTGAAACTGACCTATGGTGTTAAAGTGCACCTAAGTGATGTCTGGGCAGCTAGCCAGTGGAGTGGATTCGGCAGGATTAACTTAATCAGTGCCATCTGGAGCTAACAAGGCTAAGGGGCTTGATGTGTGCCTACGTACTGCTTGCATGGGGGTAAATGGAGTTCTTACTGGGGGCATCTGGCCACTCCCCCTTCCTTGCCTTGTGCGCCCCTTTACCCTTCCCAGGTGTCCCTATGCGTGTTCCTGGGGGGGGGTGCGCAAGTGGGTGCTTGCGTGTACAAGTGTGTGGGTGCGCATGTACATGCGTGTGTACATGCGTATCTGAATGTGTGTCTGTGTGTCAGGGGAAATGGACATTCTAGGTTTTACATCAAAGGCATCCCCAGCAACCTTTCCTCCCCTTTCCTGAAGCTTCCAGTAGACGGGCAAAATCCTATGGACTTCCAGTCAGCCTTGTGTCCAGCTTTCCCAGGCGCCCGCGGGTACCCAGGAAACTGCAATAGCTGGCTTACTTTGGATCACATCAAATCTAAAGTAGGCCGGGTAGTTCCAAGGTGCCTCAAGTCAAATCAGGGCTGATTTGGAAGCCCTGAATCAGACTCCGAGGTGAATTGGAGGACAGCCCTGGTTGTTGTTTTATTATTTTAAACTATATGGCTTGTTGCCACCTAGGGAGCAGCAATGCCAAAGGTGTTGCAGCAGAATATAAATTTTTAAAATAAACGTACAAATACATACCTATTTATAGGAATTCTGCTCTAATAAGTGTCAAAAATGTCTTGGTTCTATCAATCAACTATGTTTTCGTTTGGCTAAGATTCTATCTATCTACCTATCTAAGAATTTATATTTTTCAGCTCAAAGCAGATATAGATGTTAGATAGATATAGATATAGATTACATAAAAACATACAACAAAAAAGTCAGAGTATAAGGAGTGCTTTTTTTAACAGCAGGGAGAATAAAACATTTAAACTCCCTGGAAATGAAAACCTGCTTTAAAAGAAAAGTCTTAATAGCCTATCTAAATGAGCCAAGCTCTCGAATCTGCCAGGTCTCAAGTGGTATGAAAATAAATATGGGACAGCAACACAGAATGCTCTATTAATTGCTGAGAACAAATTACCTTCTGAAGGAGTTGGCATCCATAGCAAAGATTCACTACTGGAACTCCGTGATCAGGTAGCTACAGGTGGGGAGTATTTGCTCCTTCACGTATCCTCAATCCAGGCCATCTAGGGCTTTACCAGTACTAACCTATACATGCCAACTTAGAAGTAAGTCCCGTTGAATTCAATGGGACTTAATTCCAGGTAAGTGGGTATAGGATTGTAGTCTCAAAGGAAGTGGATATAGGGTTGCACCTTAAAAGTGATGGATTCTTAGCAAATAAGGTGGTAGATAAGCATTGATAATAAATAAGTCAATCAGGGTACAGAACTTCTTTCAGCCTGAAATCCCATTTTGGAGAAACTATCAGTGGGCGTGTTCTAAAGCGAAAGGGGCTGGGCAAACCACCCACATACACAAATACCAGCATATTTTAACTTAAAGCTATTACTGCCACCAGCTAAGCCTTAAGAGAGGCATTTTCAAACCTTTAGAATGGGGGGACTGAGCAAAAGACAGAAACCGCCAAAGGAATGGTGGGTGGAGAAAAGGGGTGGGGCCATGGAAATGGGGTGGAGCCTTCTGAGGAAACCTGGAGCTGCGGATTGGGAGCATGAGAGAGCCAGATTTGTCCTCTGGGCCTGAGATTCTGCATCTCTGAAGTAAGTAGAGAGAGAGCTTCGGCTATTGGGCGGTATAAAAATGTAATAAATAAATAAATAAATAAATAAAGTAAGGGTGCAATACTACCGGGGATGCCTGTCAGCCTCCCAACTCAGAGGCTGGTAGGCATGTTATGTAAGAGTGGGGAAAGCATGGAGGCATTGTCGCCCATCTAGCTGGGGCCCTGCAGAGCAGGAGGGAAGAAGGCTGGGGAGGCCAGAGGATTCTCCATAAGACTCCCTCCCCAATCCCCTCCCTGCCCACAGAACCTCCCCCTTTCCCTCCTCTTTGAGGTAGACTTTGTGGTTCTCTCTGTGCCAGCTATGAGGAAGAGGGGGACAGGGAGTTCAGACTCCTGGATCTGAGGTCGGAGCACTGTCTCCAACCTCAGATCCAGGAATCCAAACTATTCTATGCTCCATCCCTAAGAAATCAATAACTAGTGGAGCTCATGTAGTACTGGTGTTATATGCTCCAACCAACTACCACCCATCTGGCTACTTTATTCTAGATCAATAGAAGTTTCTGAACTATCTTCAAGGGCAGCCCTAAGCTAGGTTACTAGACAGCATGCACAATGGTGGCAGTGTCATGCTTTTCCAGGGTTGGGCACAACTGGGGTATCAGCTGAAACTAACACACCTACACACACACACACACACACACACACAAGCAAATTTGTTCCCTAACCAAAACAAACAGAACCCAAGAAGGTAAACATTACCCAGGAGACCACAACCAGGTGAATTGTTTGCTTGCTGGAGGCTTCTGTCCATGAATTGCCCATAAGATTGTGCCCTAAACCAGATGAGGACTGGACAGCCCTTCACACAGAGGGCAACTCCAAATAGAGAACTGCGTTCTGTAAAGTAGGACACACGGCCACCCTATCTGAGTCCCAAATCTGCAGCAGACAGAATGTGATGCACCTGCTGTTCCCTGATCCTACCAGCAGAGAGAGGCATCCAATCTCTGTTATTGTTGTTGTTGTTGTTTATTACATGTATATACTGCCCTATAGCCGAAGCTCTCTGGGCGGCTTACAAAGATTAGAACGAGGGAGTCATTTTGACCCACGGCCAGTATTTTTCAGCAAGAGCAAGCATATCTCCCCTACTGATAAGGGCCCCCTCCTGTCCACTTCACCCCTCATCACTGTTTCCGTGTCTCGCCATCTGCAACATGGACAGACTGTTCAGAAAATATATTACAACAAGCAAAAGATCTGTTTGCTTACTCTGGGCATATAGTACTTTGTGATTCAAATGTCAGCTGTATTTGTTATTTGGGGTATTTTTAAATAGCAATATATTTTTTCACTCTTTCAGTGAACATTCAAACTCTGAAAATTGAGTACCAAAGTATTCCAGTGGTATTACAAGAGATGGGCAAAATCCAAGGGTTCAGAGTTAATTTGGATTTAATTCAGATAAGTGCCTCGAGATTTAAATGCTTATTCAAAGCTTATCTAAACAAGTTGGATCTCATCAGTCAGCACATATGATTGGATTTCTCACAACATGAAAGCTGCCTTGTGGGGCATCCAGTACTTCTCATTACTATTTTGTTACTGTCTCGGTATTTTGGCCTTTCTATATTCATGTCTCAGTATTTTGGCGGCTTTTGTTCCTGTCTAGGTATTTTGGCCTCTCTTGACATCTAACCCAGCTGGAAATGAAAACGTTGAGAGGCATATGGAAATGCTGAAAAATACTAAAAAATATTGACTCGAGTGACTCTTTCAGAGACTTATGTAAACCGTTAAGGTGGCAATTTCAAAGTGTGTGTGTGTGTGTCTCCTTTTCCGATTTCAACTACATTGATCCATTTCCTTGGCACAACTAGCAAGCATCAGGTGAATCCTGACAACAGAAGACATCAAGAAGGACTCCATTGCCTATTCAATTGATCGCTATGGGAAAGTAACAAAAACCATGAAGAAAATGGTTCAAGAGATCCTCTGAGAATTTTTTGTTTCTTTGGGTCTAATTACTAGGTCAGAGTTTCCTTGCCACAAATATTTTCTTTTTTCTAGCTGGCCAAAAGCAGCCATGATTTCACATCCAGCATGTCTGATGAGTTTCTAATGAAATCTAAACAAAGTTTGCCTCGTTCATTGTGGGAAGGAAGGAATTGTGTGCTGAACCCCTGAGCTAACAGGCATGAACTCTTCCCAATAGACTTGCAAATGATACTCAAAGAAAACTCCCCCAAGCTCTGTTGTGCTGGCTGTGACAAGGTTCTGAATTCCATTCACCATATTGAGGCTTTTGGATGCTAGAACAGTGCCATTGAGAAGAGTTCATTGACCAGGGGATGATGGAATGGCTATGCCACTTATGAATCAGCAAAAAAGAGGGTAAAAGAGGATGTTTTTTCCACCAAATTTGCATGTGCTAATTTATATCTATAGATGCAAATTTAGAAGTAATTATTATAATTTAAATAGAAATATAGTAGATCTCACCATAGTGTGGATGACTGTGACTGGGGGCTCATCTACACCAAGCAGTATATTCCAGTATGAAAGTGGTATGAAAGAGGTATATAAAAGGCAGGAGCTACACTACTGCTTTATAGCAGTATTGAAGTGTCTTACAGGATCTACGCTACTGCTTTATAGTGGTACTGAAGTGCACTGACAACTGTTCGGGCCCATGACACATCTACACCAAGCAGGATATAGCACTATGAAAACGGTATGAAAGCGGTATATGGTATGTGTCAATGGGCCCCAACAGTTATCAGTGCACTTCAATACTGCATTAAGCAGTAGTGTTGCCTCCTGCCTTTTGTATACCGCTTTCATACAGCTTTCATAGCGGAATATCCTGCTTGGTGTAGATGAGCCCTGGATGTGTTGTATGCCTTGCTCAGTCTTCTGCTGATGGGCAGCTAATGTTTAGGGAGAAGCCCATCTGGCGAAGGAGCTGCAGCAATGGAGACATGAGTGATGCTGAGGAGACCTTGTAAGTCGTGGAAAGGAAACTGGTCTATTGAGCGTAAAAGGAAAGGGTCGTCATTTGGACTGATTTCTGCTATGCAGTACATGCAAGATATATTTGCAACTGATGTTCAGTGGGTAATTTTTTTTAAAAAAAAACCAAAACCAACTGACTGTTCCATAAAGTTTGTCTGGTTTTCCAGCTTTTATGACACATCCTTTCGGGTAGTACTATTTATTGCCCTTCTGTCTGTCCCTCTCCCCGGCTTATCCATCTTTGAATCACCAACATTCAAAAGAAGCTGTGATTCAAGTGAAAATCTGAGTAAGCAAACTGGTTTGGCTTTCAAATGCATGGAAAGTTCATTCCGAAGCCAAAGGTGATTACTCTGCTTGGATCATAATTTTACTTGGATCATGACAAATAGATAATCTGGGTTGGTTTTAGGCCATTTTAATTTAGGCACTTTGCAATAAGTAAGGTGGTTTAAAGCTTCTCTCTCCTCCTTGCTGCCGTTCGTTGCAAAGAGTGATTTATCATGATTAACGAGAGAGAGAGAGAGAGAGAGAGAGAGAGAGAGAGAGAGAGAGAGAGAGAGAGAGAAATCTGTCTGGAAAACATTTCATGCAACTAGGTGCCAATCATAACACTAAAGCAATACCAAATTAATTGCCTGGGTTTCCTAAACTAATTATGGGGGAAATATCTAAAGATTTTCATGTGCTTCTTCAGTTAACCCTGCAGAAAATAAATGTGATTATTTAGTTATTTTTGATACACCGCCCATCCGACCCCAAGAGCTTGAGGCTGATCACAACCTAACAGGCACCCTAGCCCAAAATATTTATGTGGTGGATACTCCCATTGAGGCTAGCTCCCAAGTGGAAGCAAAACCCAAATTAAACATGACCCCAAGCAAATGTGAAAAATGTACACATGTTCAACTATTTGACATTCAAACCAGGCCCCTCCTCCCTGCCTGAGCATGCAGCATTACCCTGTCAGGGATCTTTTTCCAACTAAGATTGTAGTGCCTGAATTTGCTTTCCTTTCCCCCCTCCTCCTCCTCCCTCCCAATCCCCTTTCCTTTTGTGTCATGTCTTTTATATTGTAAGCCTGTGGGCAGGGACTGTCAAGAAATACTTTTGTAAGCTGCCATGAGAGCCTTTTTTGGCTGAATGGCGGCATAAAAATCCTTAAATAAATAAAAATAAATAAATCTGGCGAGGGCACACAGGAGCAATAGTATCAATGACTTGTTTCATCTCATCATTCCAAAGCCTCAACAGGATTGCCAACTCTAGCCACTGGAAGATTCCCCCCAGGTGTTAAGGAATCCATTAGATTCCATTAGACTCCACAAGCATACCATCTGCAGGGGAAAACTGGAGCCCTAAGTCCAAACTTCACCAGGAAGTGGTCTGACCATGGCAACAGCCTTATTATTTATTTATTACATTTATATCCCATCTTTTTTCCTCCAAGGAACCAAAGGCAGCATACATAACCCTCCTCTTCCCTATTTCATCCTCACAGCAACAACCCTGTGAGGTAGGCTGGGCTGAGAGTCTGTGACTGACCCAAAGTCACCCAGTGAGTTTCCATGGCCAAATGGGGAATAGAACTCAAATCTCCTAACTCCCAGTCCAACACTCTAGCCACTACACCACACTGGCTCTCAATGCCAACCCCACTACTTCCAGACCACACATCTCTCTGCTTGGGGGTGGTTGGGGACTAAATCAAGGGTATGTCCTCCTTTGTGCATTGGGCAAATGACAACTGGAGACAACCTCATGGTTGCCATGGAAGCTATAAATTCTTTAGCTGGGACTCCAGAGGCAGGTTCAGCATGAATGTTTACAACTGCCCTGGGATTCTCCAATAATACGTTTGAGTCCATTTAAGTAAAAGGCTATGAATTAAGTAAAAGGCTATGAATGGAGGAAATGCCTGGGGCCTACCTTGCTGTCTTTCAGGCACCAGCCAAATACTTTTTTTTAAATTCAGTCAGGCATTTTAAAACGTTTCAAAGCATCTTCAGTGACTTAAATATTTAAAACCCTCTAATTTTTGTGCATTGACATAGCAAGGTCAAAAGTCAGAGACATTTCAAGACATATTCAAGACATTTATCTGCTTATGGAAGTACTTCTTTACACAGCACATAGTTAACCTATGAAATTTGCTCCCCCGACATATAGTCATGGCCACCAATTTGGATGGCTTAAACTTTTTGAATTTATTTATTTAAAATATATTTTGACTGCCTTTCAAGGCAGGGCCCCTCCCAAAGCCGTGTATAATGATAAAACTCACAAAATAAAAACAGATACAGTAACAAAAACAATAAAGCAACACAACAATAAAACTCACATAATAAAAAACGATACGGTATTTAAAAGAAACAGTAAAAATAGCAACAGCAGTAAATAATATCCTAAAAAACAACAAAAGGGGAATTAGACCAATTCCTGGAGGATAAGGCTTTCAATTAGGGTGACCATATGAAAAGGAGGACAGGGCTCCTGTATCTTTAACAGGAATGTAGAAAAGGGAATTGCAGCAGGTGTCAATTGAAGAAGGTGAAATTCTCTCTTCATCACAACAGTTAAAGCTGCAGAAGCCCTGCCCTCTCTTGTATCTGGCCACTCTACTATAGCTAGTGTAGCTTTAACTGTTGTGATGAAGAGGGAATTTCACCCTCTTCAATTGATACCTGCTGAAATTCTCTTTTCTACATTCCTGTTAAAGATACAGGAGCCCTGTCCTCCTTTTCATATGGTCACCATACCATTACTCAAGAGATTTCGTACTTGTATGGCATCATGAAGAAGTCTCATGAAAAATGTAATGTGTGGTCCATGAGCCACATCTGTAATACTCATATTCTGATGAGCAGCCTTTCATCTCTTACAATCTGGAGAATTCCAGTGAGGTCATCATTGACAAACAAGTCACTTGCCCGTAATGTTCCCTCCTTCATAGGTAATAATTGAAGCCACTTGTATCTTGGACTTTGAGACCCTATGCAATTATGTTGTGAGGTGAGTCTGCTTAGGGATAACAAGGAGAGAGAGAGAGAGGGAGAGGGAGGGAGGGAGGGAGACAGAAGAATGGTATAGATAAGACTAAAAGTCCAGGCCCATGCCAGGCATGGGATATACCGTTACCCAGGGCCCTTCAGTATTTCAGTGCTTCTCAGAATTGTTGTGTGTGTGACCTATTCTTTCAGCCAAGGCCTCTCCAGAAGCTTTTCAAATGGATGACCCTTCCTGAACCTAATTAGAAGGTGGATGGAGGAGAGAGAGTACACTGGAGATTTTAATAAAAGGAATTGCATTGCTTCTTCATCTTTGCAACCTGGGATTTGAGAGAGAATTTCACTGGCTTTGTAGCCATGTAAAATAAATAGACATTAGATGATGACAGGGAAAACAGAATCACTGCCAAAGCTAAAAGGAGCTTGGCAAAAGAACAAAGGACTACAACACAGTCGATCACTATTTACTGTATGAACTTTTTCATAAAGTGCACGAGAGAGAGAGGGGAGGGCATAATGGACCCTCGCTAAAAGATGAAAAACCTTTGCTCTAGCGCACATTTTCTGCTGACAAGAGGGAAGATGTGCCACAGTTCTTAGAGAATCTTATTGTTATGTTCATCCCCTCAGAAAGCTGATTATGACTCCTTGGAAGTACTTCATATCCTGAACTTTATAATGCTTCAAGTAATTAACTGCAAGGGCTATGTGGAAAAGAGAATAAGGCTTTCATGGAGATGCATACATTACTACTCTCACCTCAAATATTTCCTTTCTAATTGAAGCAGTGTGTGTTTCCGCAAAATGCTAATGGCTACATCTGAGCTCATAAGCTAAATGTTTTAAAAAATAAAGCTTCTGTACCACTATTAATATTATGAACTGATAAGCCATTGGATCTTGGAGACATTCAGAGCTCTACATTTGACATTCTGCATTCAGTTCACTGGTGCACAGACATATAAACAAGTTACTTCAGTTATTGTGTTCAGGGCATAATCCCATATGCCTTGTTGTACTGGCATTTGGAAGTGGTCTTGACACCTGTATGATGGGCAGCAGCTGGGAGTGTCAACTTTTTAAGTAGCTCTTGTTATTGTGCCTTTTACAGCAGCTTGACCTGTAGACCAATGATGATGATAATGCCTATGCCATGAAAAAAAAATGTAGTAGATTACTGCTTTTGGAAACTGCTATTAAAAAGGGAAGAAGAGTAGGCCAGCCACAAGTGTGTGTGTTTTTCTGGTCAGTTAAAAATCCTCACAGTAGGAGCTATCAATTCAAGCTTTAGAATTTGTGTCCAAGGCCCTAAATGGCTCAGGATGCAGGTACTTGAAGGACTTGCTCTGATGCTATGGGGCAGTGAATCTGCTATGGGTTTCAGTCAGAACTCTGAAGGAGCTATCTAAGGTGCTGAACCATATCCCCAAAATAGGTTCAGCTCCTTGGATAGCTCTTTTACAGTTCCGACTAGTTCCCAGAGTTCTGGGACTGAAACATAGGAGCCACCAACCTCCACTGACTTCCCCAATATTAACTAACTCAGTATTTAAGATCTGCTGGGAAACTTTGTTTGTGATGGCCTTGAGGAATATGGCCCTTGGGGCTACTGCATATGAGAAAGCTTTCTCAGTGGTGGCCCCCCAGCTGTATAGAACTCGCTTCTGGCAGAGATGCAGCTGTTCCCCATGTTTCTATCATTTATGCACCATTGAAAGATTTCAGTTTGTAGGTACATCTAGTTACATTTAAAAAATGGTTCGCATTGCATTTTTAATAATTTTTAGTGCTATATTATTATTAGCCCAGATAGATGCGATGACCAGGAGTGCCTACTATCAGCTTCGGCTGTTGTGTCAGCTGCGCACTTTTCTAGAGTTGGAAGACCTAAAGACAGTAGTGCACGCACTGGTAACCTCAAGGGTTGACTTCTGCAATGCGCTGTACATAGTGCTACGATTATACCTAGTTCGGAAACTTCAATTAGTTCAAAATATGGCAGCCAGGTTGGTCACCAGTACATCTAGGGGTGAGCATATTACCCCAACATTAAAATCACTCCACTGGCTGCCAATTAGTTTCCGGGCAAAGTACAAAGTGTTGGTCATCACCTTTAAAGCCCTACATGGTTTGGGTCCAGGTTACCTGAGGGATCGCCTTCTCCCATACAGTCTGCCCCGCACACTCAGGTCCTCTGGGGAGAACTTATTTCCATCAGCCAAAACTAGGCTGACAACTGTTACCCAGAGGACCTTTTCTTCTGTCACCTCCAGACTGTGGAATGGCCTGCCAGAAGAAATTCATCAACTTACTCTTGAGTTTAAGGCAGCTTTAAAGAATAGCCTTTTCCAGCAGGCCTACCCAGATTAATCTTAAACCAAGAATTTTTAAGATGTGATTGTTATTTTGATGTTGTATTGATTTTATACGCTCTTTAATTAATTTTATGTATCTGATTTATAATGTATTTTTGTACTAATGTTGTTCTCCGCCTCAATCCAAAGGGAGAGGCGGGTAAGAAATAAATTATTATTATTATTATTATTATTATTATTATTATTATTATTATTATTATTATTATCTATTAATCTTGGTATTATATTTTATAACCTCAGGTCTTATGTAATCAGAATTTAGCCTCTTTGGCTAAAGACAACATTAAGATTGAATAATTACTAGCAAGCACAGCTGAACAGAAGGAAATTTACTTCCAGGTCAACAAACA
This sequence comes from Elgaria multicarinata webbii, assembly GCF_023053635.1. Taxonomy (NCBI): domain Eukaryota; kingdom Metazoa; phylum Chordata; class Lepidosauria; order Squamata; family Anguidae; genus Elgaria; species Elgaria multicarinata. The sequence goes on from NC_086174.1 coordinate 36,145,126, forward strand.
CTGGATTGTCTGCATAAGATTAAAAATTAGAAGATAAGAAATACGCTGTTGCAAGTAAAAGCCAAAGTGGACAAGTGAAGCAAGCATTAAACACAGACACTGGGATTCAATCAAGACCCACTTCTGATATAGACTGGTTGTGTGAACACAGACAAAGCACTATCTATCAAACACAGTGTCAGCCCACAAATGAGAATTATTATAGTGACATACCTCACCAGTGTGGTACAGATAGTAGTGGTGTCAAAGTTTGTAATTACATGGTTTGGTAATGTGTCCAACTTATAATGCTCAGCTGTGTTATGAATTGAGTATCAGTTCCCCCAGAGGTTCTTCTCTGGCTTGGAATGGTGAATGAGGGCCAAACTAAAAAGTCTGTTTACCATGTATTGTGGAACTATGTGTGCCAGTTTCTTTTATCTCAGTGTTCTTTATCAATGAAGGGTTTTTTCTTTTATTTTTTAACTTCCCTCCTATAGGGGGGCAGTGGGGTTTCGTGGAAAAATGGGTGGGGCGGCAATGTCTAACCTACACACCTTCCCAGAGCACTACAGTCCTGATCCAAATTGGGGCCGTGCACACTTACACAGAAGGAAAGAAAACTGGCACGCATAGCTCCACAATGTGAACCGCCCAGAGAGCTTCGGCTATTGGGCGGTATAAAAATGTAATAAATAAATAAATAAATAAATAGACAGAATGTTTAGTTTGGCCTCAAGATTCTGCAGATCCATATTCAGCAGACTAGGTGTCCAAAGCCAAGTGCTTCGTAGGCACATGTGCTTGGAGCCCAGATATCGGAAAGACTGCCTCCTTCTGTATGACCCTACCCATGATTTGAGATCTTCATCAGAAGCCCTGTTGCGTGACTCACCGCCAACAGAGGTGAGGCTGATGGGGACAGATGAGACATGGGCCAGATCTACACCAAGCAGGATATAACACTTTGAAAACAGTTTGAAAACTGTACATTCAATGTGTCCTGGGCCCAAACAGTTGTCAAAACTGTTATAAATCGTTATAAAGCAGTAGTGTAGATCCTGCCATGTACTTATGTTCTTAAGGCTTTTTCTGTAGTAGCACCAGAACTGTGGAATTCCCTTAGTAGGGATGAGGTCAGGCTGGCTCCATCCCTACAAAGCACTAGACAGGCATAAAAGACAGTATTGTTTTGCCAGGCCTTTGGCTTTTCAAATTGCATTTGGCTTCATTTTAAGCAATATTCTGCTTTAGTTTTTATTTGTTTTTGCTGGGTTTTTATTGTAAATTGTTTTGAGGGCCCTGTTGGGCAGACAAGTGGTATGAAAAGGAAAAGGAGGAGGCTACCTTCTTATTCTCAAGGAAACTCTCATTGATAGATGTGCCACTGTAGCCCTGCTCTGATAACAGGGCCCATCTGCCATGCAATCAATGAATGTGTGTACAGCAGCTGTCTGAAGACTCTTCTGTACAAGCGTTCGCTGTAGAATTCCTGTTGTCTGAACAGGACTAAGGTGAATGTTTCAAATGGGCATGAACGAATACTACATGAACAAATAAACTAAGCACCATTATACAATTTTTTGGTGACATTTATGAACTTCCTAGTTCATAAATGTCACATAAAGACATACATGTGAATTACAGCGATATTGATTGATTGATTTACTTCTTTGGAATATTTATGTAATGCTTCTACAGTATTTACTTCTTTTGCAATACAGGAAAACCTTGCATACCCTGGAAATTTTAAAATCATTGCCATGGCAAGGCTACCATTTCCAGGGGACAGAGCAATAATGCACATGCATGCAGAAACATGCACTCCAAAAATGGAAGGAAGTCCATATTGATTCTACATTCAGCCTAGTGGTGCTCATCCATCACTAGTTATAAAGGTGAATACAATAACGTCCATAGAGTGATTTCAATTAATTGTGCAGTAACAATACATTGCAGTAACAATAAGAATAATAAGCATCCATAAGACATTGTGACCAATGTTTAAACCACTCAGCCTGCTTTATTTCAGCAACCCATAAGGTGGATCAATATTATTATCCCCATTTTGCAGATGGAAACTAAAAATGAGGCATCATGGTTTGCCTATGGGCATTTAGTCAGTTCATGGCTGAGACTAACAATGTCCCAGTGACAGTACATCAGCTTTGAAACAGTAGAATTGTTACCAGGAATGATAAGGCCTGTGGCTTGCAACTCAGGTGTGTGTGTGTGTGTGTGTGTGTGTGTGTGTGTGTGTGTGTGCGTGTGCATTACACCTGAGATTTTCCATCTGTTTCCTTTTCAGCAGCTTCTCTCTCCTGAACTCCCAAACTGCTTTTTAACCTTAGAAGCCACTTTATTTTTCTGTGAACTCTGTACACTCCCTTATTGAGTGGAAGTGAATTCATGGTGCTTTCAAAAATGATATAATTAATATTGTATATGGAAGTGATTTGCTGAGATTTCTGGAAGTAATATATTTTATGGAAGGGACTTGCTTTTTTTTTTTTTACTTTTACATATCTCTACTCTCTCTCACTCTCACTCACACACGCACACACACACACACACACATAATGGAATAAAATCCTCTCTTTGCACATTATACCTAGGGAGTTATAGGGCATAATTTTGGAAACAAGGATTAATGTTCCCATGCAACTCCTAAACCATTGTTAATGTGAAGGAGCTATTAAATGGGATCTCTTCATATTACATTGCAAGCTGTGCTTTTCAGTAGTACTAGAGATATCTCTTCATGTAATGGCCCTGCAAGGCAGGAGGGCTTAAGTAGTTTTTGGAGACAGGAAGGTATTGACCTGACCTATACACAGTAGTCGAATTGTTCAGAGAACATTGATTCATAGTTTTACAAAGGCCTAACTATTCCTATTCTCCAGGGTGATTATACACCTGACAAATGGTAAAAGCAATATTACCGGACATCAGAGAGCGCTTTTATTTTAGAGCACACCAGTATTAAGTCTGATAGCCAATCTTGCTGCTATTTTGATAGCCGTCTGCTAGTTAAATGAGCAAGACATTTCCTGATAGCTCATGTGCAGGTGGCCCAGGTCTCAATCTAAACTAGTGAAGGGGAAATTAATCTGTTGTGAAGAGAGATTTTATTTCATGCATTCCCTGTCTAAAGAGAACACATTTTGTGATTTAAAATGTTGTGAACACCGTTGGAATGGGTAACCCTGAAAGGTGGCCTAAATATACATCCATTCAACCACAGCTTTTAAAGCTCAACTAAAAACTTTTCTTTTTCCTAAAGCTTTTAAAACTTGATGTTGTGCAGACTTCTACTGTTACTTTCTACTGTTAGTTTTTCCCTACCCTGTGCCTGCTTACCCTACCCTGTACCTGTTTGCATTCTCTTCCCCTCCTTATTGTTTTACTATGATTTTATTAGATTGTAAGCCTATGCGGCAGGGTCTTGCTATTTACTGTTTTACTCTGTACAGCACCATGTACATTGATGGTGCTATATAAATAAATAATAATAATAATAATAATAATAATAATAATAATAACAATAACAATACATAAGTATGAATGTATATTTAGGCCGCCTTTCAGGGTTACCCTTCCCAAGGTGGTTCACAACACATTACATCACAGAATTCATAACAAGGTCTTACAAACTATAAAACACAAACACATCTAAAGATACAATAACAGCAGCAATGGCTAAAAACAATGCCAGCAAAATACAACAGTCCCTAGGCGCATTCAAAAGTGGACCATATTTTTTTTATGGTTGTACTAAACACAATAGTGTGGAGGGGGACGTATGCATCTCTCCTGGGAAGAGAGTTCCAAAGTGATGGGGCCACTACAGAAAAGGCTCTGTCCCTGGTACTCACCAGCCTAAATGCTTTTGCTTAAATACCAGAGAGCAGAGCCTCCGAAACCGATTGCAAGGCTGAGACATGTTGAGACACAGCATGTTGACTATCTGGGGGGTGGGAGTGGGAGGATGGAATGGGGTATCCAGAAAAAGGGCATAGCTGGCTACCTCTTCATCACAACAGGTAAAGCTGCAGGCATATAGCTAGAGTGACCAGATACAAAAGAAGGCAGGGCTCCTGCAGCTTTAACTGTTGTGATAAAGAGGGAATTTCACCAGGTGCTGCATGCATACAAATAGCACCTGCTGAAATTCCCTTTCCTATACAACTGTTAAAGATACAGGAGCCCTGTCCTTTTCATATGGTCACCCCAATTTCAAACTCATTTTATTGATTTGTTACATTTATATCTTGCCTTTCCTCAAATGGGCCCATACAGCATACATGCTCCTCCTCTGCTCCATTTTATCCTCACAACAACCCTGTGAGGTAGGTTAGGCTGAGAGACAGTAACTGGCCCAAAGTCACCCAGTGAGGTTCATGGCAGAATGGGAACCCGGATCTCCCAAGTCCCCGTCCAACATTTTTAATAACTACACCACACTGGCTCTTTGAATTGTAAGATTTAAATATGGAGATAATTGTCTTTATTATTGATTTTTAAAACTAGCATAGCATAGGAACAAATGGACTGGTTGTGGTTTTCATTTGCTATCTGCCTGTCTCCATCATATCCAGCAGAATAGAATCTTTTCTCCCTCACAATGAAGGGGGGAACTATATTCATGTGTATAGTGACTTTTTAGACAGTGAATATGCTCACAAACCATTAAATTATTTGACAAACAACAATGGAACAGGAAATAACAAAACATGTTCTTTAAATTAATATATAGGCTGAACTACTTAGCGTTTTCCCATACTACTTAAATTGCACCAGCTGTGTTCATGGTTTTCAACATCAAAAGTAGGGGTTTCCTCAGCAAAAGTAAAATCTTTTCCTCCACCATGGAGAGCTGAGACTATGTAAAAAAAATACAAGTAGAGTGTCTTCTTTTACAGAGGACATGCCTCTAGTTGAAGAACTGACAGAGGACTGGCCTCTGTTTTGAAGGCATCCTCTATTTGAAAGGCTGTCCACATCCAGTTTGAAGATAAAGAATATTAGAAGGAATCATCGGCCTTAAAGCCACCAAACAACAGCACCTGGGCAGCAGACTAAAAAATGCACACAGAATACCTGGACACAGTTTTCCACACTATGGTGAGATGTATTTCTGTTTCAAGTATAATAATGATTTCTGAATTTTCATCTCTACATATACATGGACATATGCAAATTTTATGCAAACCAGTGTCTTCTTTTGACATCCTTTGTGATGCTGCATGTCCTCTTTTTCGGTGATTCACAAGTGGCCACCCTATCGCTAGCAGAAGCTACCCAGATGTGTCCTGACTATGGCTGCAAGCCCAATCCTATACTCATTTACCTGGAAGTAAGCCTCATTAAACTGAATTGGACTTACTTTTGAGTAGACACATATAGGATTGTGCTGTCCATGTGCAAATACACACACAAAATAGCCTACACTGCAACAAATACTGGCATCATGCAGCACCCCAATGAAAATAAGAGCAACGTCCTCAAAATATTAAATATTTGCTTTCTGTTGTAAATCAGGACATGAGATCAGAGGAGCGGTAACTATCTCTGTTTCAGGGACAAGTATTATAATAATATTGGGACCTCTTTGGGAGATGAATAGTGGGTGCGTACTGCCACCTTTTGGTTCTAGATTGCAATTCTTGGGGAAGCAGGAGGTTTGTTTACTCTGTAATTCAAATCAGAAATGGCGTGAGTTTGATGGTTTTGAATGGAATGACCTTGTGACAGAAGCCCAGTTTCTTCCTTCATGTTTAGACTACTTGAACATGTGAACATTTGTAAATGATTAGTGGTTTTGCTTGCTTCGGTCCACATTTCAAGACAGAATTATCACCAGAACGCCAGGGTAGGGAGGAGGGAGATAATTTTCTTTCCCATTTTTAAAAAGCACTGGCATAGAACATTTGACTGTAAGGAGAGGAAGGTAGGATCTAATTGGCGACAGAATGGGGGAAAGCACTTTATATGAAGAAGAATATGCTAACTATATTACATACCTACAAATTGCTAGACTGGACTTGAATTTTCTTCAAAGCATGTATAAAACATAAGTGCTGTCACTTAAACCTCCATCACACAGGGGGTTAACATGCTCCCTACCTTCGCTCCTCCGCCCGAGTTTACATTCCTCAGTTACTGCCTCTTTCAAAAGAGCAAGCACAGAACTAGCACGAGGCCCATTGAGCCGCTTTTCTAATGGCTCTGCTTCTCCTGCAGTTTCTTTTCTATTAAATTGAATGAGAATGCTTGGGGAAAATGTGGAAGAATTTTTTGGCACAGTGCTATAATATAGTGATCTCAGGGAGGGGCACAGCATCACCTTGCAAGCAAAAGGGTTTCTACATAAGCACTCAGTAACTTGTCGTGGTGTGTCTGAGGGCTAAATGACACAATATATTAAATGTGTTGTGTGTAGCTGAACCTCACTCTTCTTTCTTTTTTTTACTTTAGTGTAAAAGTACAGGACTCCGGTCTGGATCAAGATCACCATGTGCAGGAAGGAGGAATTAAACCTTCCCACCCAGCTGCCTCTCCCCACTCCTGAATTCTCCCCTTAATAAAGGGAAACTATCAGCATCTGTGGAGGGTCCCCCCATTCTTTAGCTCCTGCATGTGGGGGACGCGAAAGAGTCCGTCACAGTGAGTCGTACATTTAATCTCTGTGTTAATGTTTCTATCTGCCTGATGCGGATAATAAAATGTATATGTTTTGCAAGCAAAATGTTCAGTTAATGAAGAGTGAGCACCCCTCTCTGCTCACCTTAAAATCCAGAATTACTTTCTGAGTAAGTAACAAATTCACTCCAGGTAAGTTCAGCCATCATTAACATTAATGCTATATTGAATTTTGAGCTGTAAATTTCCATCTTTTGAAGCAAAAATTCAGCTTTTCAATAGAAAAAAACACCTGATTGATCATAGAATAGTAGAGTTGGAAGGGTCCTATAAGACCATCAAGTCCAACCCCCTGCTCAATGTAGGAATCCACCTTAAAGTATGCCTGACAGATGGCTGTCCAGCTGCATCTTCTTTTACATAACTGTTCTGGCTTGGGTGTATTCAAAGGCTGGCATATCTCAACCCTCTTGCTGGCTTTGAAGTACACACCTAAGGATCTAAAGAAGAGAGCAGTACTGCTCTCTACAAATCAATAAGCAGTGAAGATTTTGGAAAGGCCTAGGAAAAGTCTGGATCCCAAGACCTCTAGATACCAGGCCACCATCCTGGCTGTTTTTATATGGGCCTGAAAGGTTATTCCTTTCTGATATTCCACTCTGCTTTTAACTTTTAAAACTTTTTTGATCTATGTATTATGTTGGTCTTCTGTTTAAAATTGTTTTAATGCTTTTAGGGCACAATCCTATGCATGCTGGCTGGGGAAAGCTGGGAGTAGTGGGTCTCCTTTCTCTATATATATGCAGAAGATGGGCCCTTAATTGTGAACCACCTTGAGAAGATAGTTGGTGCTCAACAGCAATATAAAAATACTTAAACAAATAAACTTGAAAAGATGTGTACATATGAGTGCAAGCAAAGGCAAAAAGCAAAAATCTCATCTCCTTCCCTATATACCTGCCCAGAGAGATAAGGTGAGGGGGGACTATTAAGGAGAGGGTCTTTTCAGTGGAGGCACCCGATCTGTGCAACGTCCTTTCCAAAGAGACTCATCCAACATGGTGGTCTTTTTGGCACTAGGTTGTTGTTGTTGTTTATTCATTCAGTCATTTCCGACTCTTCGTGACTTCATGGACCAGCCCACGCCAGAGCTTTCTGTCGGCCGTTGCCACCCCTAGCTCCCCCAAGGTCAAGTCTGTCACCTCCAGAATATCATCCATCCATCTTGCCCTTGGTCGGCCCCTCTTCCTTTTGCCTTCCACTTTCCCTAGCATCAGCCTCTTCTCCAGAGTATCCTGTCTTCTCATTATGTGGCCAAAGTACTTCAGTTTTGCCTTTAATACCATTCCCTCAAGTGAGCAGTCTGGCTTTATTTCCTGGAGTATGGACTAGTTTGATCTTCTTGCAGTCCACGGCACTCTCAGAATTTTCCTCCAACACCACAGTTCAAAAGCATCTATCTTCCTTCGCTCAGCTTTCCTTATGGTCCAGCTCTCACAGCCACAGGTTACTACGGGGAATACCATTGCTTTAACTATGCAGACCTTTGTTGTCAGTGTGGTGTCTCTGCTCTTAACTATTTATCAAGATTTGTCATTGCTCTCCTCCCAAGAAGTAAACATCTTCTGATTTCCTGGCTGCAGTCAGCGTCTGCAGTAATCTTTGCGCCCAGAAATACAAAGTCTGTCACTGCCTCCACGTTTTCTCCCTCTATTTGCCAGTTATCAATCAAGCTGGTTGCCATAATCTTGGTTTTTTTGAGGTTTAACTGCAACCCAGCTTTTGCACTTTCTTCTTTCACCTTTGTCATAAGGCTCCTCAGCTCCTCCTCGCTTTCAGCCATCAAAGTGGTGTCATCTGCATATCTGAGATTGTTAATGTTTCTTCCTGCAATTTTAACTCCAGCCTTGGATTCGTCAAGCCCAGCACGTCGCATGATGTGTTCTGCATACAAGTTGAATAGGTAAGGAGAGAGTATACAACCCTGCCATACTCCTTTCCCAATCTTAAACCAGTCCGTTGTTCTGTGGTCTGTTCTTACCGTTGCTACTTGTTCGTTATACACAAGATGACTTGGTATCCCCATACCACCAAGAACTTGCCACAGTTTGTTATGATCCACACAGTCAAAGGCTTTAGAATAGTCAATAAAACAGAAATAGATGTTTTTCTGGAACTCCCTGGCTTTCTCCATTAACCAGCGGATATTGGCAATTTGGTCTCTAGTTCCTCTGCCTTTTCTAAACCCAGCTTGTACATCTGGCAATTCTCGCTCCATGAATTGCTGAAGTCTACCTTGCAGGATCTTGAGCATTACCTTGCTGGCATGTGAAATAAGTGCCACTGTCCGATAGTTTGAACATTCTTTAGTGTTTCCCTTTTTTGGTATGGGGATATAAGTTGATTTTTTCCAGTCTGATGGCCATTCTTGTGTTTTCCAGATTTGCTGGCATATGGCATGCATCACCTTGACAGCATCATCTTGCAATATTTTAAACAGTTCAGCTGGGATACCGTTGTCTCCTGCTGCCTTGTTATTAGCAATGCTTCTTGAGGCCCACTCAACCCCACCCTTCAGGATGCCTGGCTCTAAAGAAGACCTTTTTTTTAATTGTTCCAGGCTTTTCTTAGTCCTTCCGTTTTGTTTTTAAATGTTATTTCATTTTTATATATTTTTACACAACTGCTGGCTTTTACTCTGGTTTAATTCTGTTTTTTAAACTTTTAAAGATTTGATATTTTATTGTCTAGTAATTTGGGGGAAGGGGTTGTGAATTGTTCTGAGAAGTTTGGCTTATCGGGCGGTATAGAAATGCCATCAATACATAATAAAATATGTCTTCCCAGAAGCTGAAGCTTCAGACTTGGTGATACTGGCACCTATCAATAGGAAGCTCAGTAATATTAATCTGAAAACTTTCAGAGTTTCAGAAGATGATGAATTACAATAACATCATAGAACTCTGCAGTTCTATCTACAAATATGTATGTGTTGGTCTATTGCCAATGAATTAATATATCCTGGAAAAATAGAGACCATACATCTCAATTTTCCAAAAAAAAAAGATTTAAAAATTAGGCTCCTAATAATTATGGTCTGAGGACTGGGGTGTGAGCCCTTTATTCAATAGGTACGTAAATGTTCTAGTGTCAAAGGAAACTAGTGGGAGACTTAGACATTTGAGGAGGGGAACACCTATTTAAGTATTTCAATATGAACTCATGCAGGACTACAATTTAATACCAATTTTTAAATTATCGCACCTACGGCAATTTGGACTGTCAGCGTGGCATTTAGCACACAGCAGCATGGTATCAGTTGATAGATGCTTTTCCAGGAGGTGTAATTTCCCCTTCCCCCTAGGCTGCTTTTCCAATGAAGCTGAGAAACGAAGAAGGAAGGAAGGAAGGAAGGAAGGAAGGAAGGAAGGAAGGAAGGAAGGAAGGAAGAAAGAAAGAAAGAAAGAAAGAAAGAAAGAAAGAAAGAAAGAAAGAAAGAAAGAAAGAAAGAAAATATTTGGGGGGCAATTTGCGAAAAATAAATAAAGATACAAAATATTTGTGAATCCTACACATCAGTACACTGATCTCATAATTGAATACATTGGAAGGGTTGACTATAAATCTTCAGCATTTGTAAGTTATGAACTTTTTAGAGCAACCTTTCCAACGTGGGGCAGAATCGGATGCTGCCCATCCATTAGTGGAGCAGGCTGCCTATTGTAGTAATCTAACCTGAACATGACCAAGGCTTATGTATATAACTGCCCCTTCTCCTTGAGAAGCATTCTTTGAAGGCAACTGTTAGGCAAACCCCTTCCTCATATGTGATCTCGTATTTGACTCAGGGAAGAAGTTGTGTCTATGGCCATGGCTAGACCAGGCGTATATCCTGGGATCATCCCTGTGCATCCAAATGACACACGGGATCCCGGGAGCAGGCAGGGACGACCCCTCCATTTGCCTGGGATAATCCTTAGATCTAGCTACGGCCTATGTCAGCATGCGCCATGTTTGCCTCAAACAGGTGCATTTTTGCTTGCCTGGTCTTGCAGAAAATATCAGAAGTTCCTATGTGAAAAAATCAAAATGCAGGAAAAATAAAGCAGGTTTTCATTTTAAATGCCAAGGGTTGTATTCTAAGTGAATACCCAGCCAACACTTCACGGACTACATAGCATGAATACTTTTATTTATGCATGTATTTGATGTAAGATAAGATATTAAATTTGGCACAAATCTAGAGTGATTGCTGCTGTGATGTGTGGTAGTAAATATGTGAGGCGAGCCAGAGGGATAGGAGAACCAATTTTTTTATATAGTTTATCTATAGTCTCCAAAAATCACTTAGAAGCTCATTTTGTCTCACTCCCATGTTAGTTTTTGACCTGTTTTTCAGGTCATTTGAATAGGAAAAGTGCACATTTTTAATGGGAAAAGTGCACCTTTCTGTGCATTTTAAAAGTGTGCATTTTCCCCATTGACTGAAACATGAAAATGCTTTTTTTATTAAAAAATGTACATTTTAAAGTACTCTTTTTCTTTCTTCTTTTTAAAGCATTTTCAAATGCAATCACAAATTCAGGAATCTGCAAACTTTTCTCTCAAAAAAATTCTCATTCAGGATTGCAAATGGGATATGTTCGCATCATTTGCAAAAATAAATAAATAAAAAGATGACATTCTTATACATCCCTAGGGAACGGAGCCAATTTCATTGATAAAGATAGTAGAAAGAAACTCTAAGGTGTCTCCTTCTTGGAGATGTATATGTATAAGTGTTTGTGTATGTGTGCTCACATTGCACCATCTCATTATTTTTACCTCGCATAACGTTTTCAGTTCCTTAATTAAAGCAAGAATGGAATATGCTGGTTTTAAAAGGGAACCAAATGGAAATGATTGATAAATATAGCTGCAAGAATTGTCACTGTCTGAAGCCATTTCATTTGTCTGTTATGACCCACTTTCCAAAAGCTACATTTCAAGGGCATAACAAAGAAAACGTGTCCAACAACTCCCCATAGGGCAGCCTAGGTCTTGGGCTCTGGGCCAATTAATTTCAGAGTGCTTTTAAGTTGTGTTGCTATGTTGGGAATGGTATAATTAAAAAATGACTTCAAATGGGCTGAAAAACAAAATCACATTTAAAAAAAAATCACCAGAGATATTTGGGAATAAAAGAAAAAGTTCCTGTGTCTTTTAGGTTGGCATAAAAGCTGTTTTCAGATTGGCATGAATGAGACGTTAAATCCTGAGAGAACAATCCCAATGTAAGTAGTCATTAAATCACCCCCTGAGCTGTATATTTGAAGATTTGCTTACAGTGTCTTAAGTGACAAGTACTGAAACCACACCACTTAGAAAATGCACTTCCTTGCGTCAAAATCCTGGGCATTAATTCTACTAGAAGATATTTTCTTTCAGTCCAGGCAACAAAGACTTGTATTATCCAGAGAAACATAAATCCAATTAATTCTCCCGTTGGGTATTGCTTGAATTTGGAAGATGATGTATTATTTAATAATGTGCCTGAGCGAGAGGGTGAAAAGTGAATGTATATTGGGCAAAAACCTAGTAATCCCAATATCAGCATTCATTGCAACTGAATTATTGACAGTGACTAGATGCCAAGGGTTATATTTGGCACGTGTGTGTGTGTGTGTGTGTGTGAGAGAGAGAGAGAGAAGTCTGTGTTGACATTGGCACATTGACATTAATCATGGTTATGACTGAAACATCATAACATTTTCTTTTAATTGTAACCATCATTTATCTATACAGAAGACCATAGAATCGTAGACCAACCAACTCCCAGAAGAAAGGTGTCATGGCCCCTGAGCCCCCATAGAGATTCAAATGAGGATGTGGTTCAGAAGAACCTTTCAGTGCTGGCTGGTGACTCTGATTTCGGCAGAGCTGAATACCCATTCTGGGTTTCAATCAGAACTAGTCAGAGCCCTAAAGGAACTACCAAAATTGGTTTGGACAGCTCCTTCAGAGTTCCAGCTGGTTCTGACTGAAACCTGGAGTTGATTCACAGCCCCAATGAAATCAGAGCCACCAGCCTTCAGTATCTTCTCCCGTGCCCTCCTGTCCAGGGGAAATGCCCTACTGCCATATTTGGAAACAGAAGATGAGTACCCAGCAGCCCCAGTATCTCCTGGGCCTGGGGTCTCCAATGTAGCATAAATGGCTCCCTAGTACCCTTCCGGGGGTTTTTAAAATCTTATTTCTTAAGATTTATTTTTAATTAAAAACTGTTTTAAAACAAAACAAAACTGAGAGACTGCCATGCTGCAAAGTGAAGTGTTGCCCTGCAGTGCCATTTTTATTTGAGTAAAAAAGAATGGTTTTGTGTTTTAGAGCTCAGTCCCTGTCCCCTTCTCCCCCCCCTCTCTCTCTCTCTCTCTCTCTCTCTCTCTCTCTCTCTCTCTCTCTCTCTCTCACACACACACACACACACACACACACACACACACACACATCTCTGGATTGTATTTAGATTCATGGGCAAATAACTTTTCTTTTAGTCGTACCAGTTTTTTTTCTGAGAAATGAATGTTTTGTGACTGGCCACATCTACCATGGCAGCCATTTTATAAACTGGCAAGTTGGCAACCCCACATGGCAGCTATTTTGTGACAGCACCATGACAGTCTCTCAGCATTGAAAATGGGACCACCAACCCAAAAAGGTTGGTGATCCCTGACCTCACAGAAGGATCACACAGGCCCTTTCTGAGTGGAGGGCCCTAATGCAGAACATGTCTTCCCTACTCTAATAAAGCCTCAGATGGCTTCAGCTCCCTCTGTAGCTCACTGGGAGCTTCTCAGGGTCTGGATTTCTGTTTCAGGTAACTTGTCTTGGTCTTATGAGCCTTACGCTGCAGAAAAACTGGACAGAGTCTTATTCTATGTCAGGACCATGTGGTGAACTTCAGCCTCCCGAAGAAGAACCTTCCAGATTGGCCTGGTTCCATCTATCTTGGTTGGCCATTGGTTGCTCCTGGACAAGAAAGAGTATAAAGAACTTCCTTTTCCAGGTGAGACTTGCTTGAGCAACAAGGACTACCTCAACTCTAGTGTGTCTTGCTCTTTTTTTTGGTCTTGTTCTCCAGTACTAACTCCTGGCTTATTCTTCAGTCCTGCTTCCTTCTTTGTTCTCTGATTCTGAAAGTCCTGGTGGTTTTGTTACCTGAGCAGTGCTGAATACAAAGCAACAATCTGTAATGTGCCAGGTGTCTTGAATTGGGGATTCTGGCAGCCAGATCCAGGGACCGTAACTATAAGCCCTGCTGAAAGAAGAGGAAATAGCTGGCCTGCTGTCTGAGGAGTTGAGGTGGTACCATTGCAGGTGGACAGATGGCTGCATTGCAACTATTGGGCAACCAGGAGACAACACACCAGTGGAGCTGCAATGGAGGAACTTGCCTTTTGAGCGAAGATCAATCTGTGCCTCTCTGTTCCCCATTCACCAGCTTCCCTGCTCTCCAGCCTAACTACTTACCAACTTGTCTGACTGTCAAGCTTATCATTTTGCTTTTCTTCTAAACTGCCACTCTAAGACATGTAGCCATGCAGTGCTGTTCTACAGAGTTGCTAACAAGGTCCAAAGAAGGTTCTTCTCAAGGTCTTTCTAATCCCTGTGAGACAAGGAGAAGCACAAAAGGTTCTTCTGCCACTGCAGTACTGGGATAGGAGAAGAAAGAGCGAACATCTTCCTGAGATTGTGAGACAAAATGGCACAAAAGCACCGCTCTTGGCAACGCCATTCCTTTGACATTTGGCTCCTCTTTTGGATTGCCACAAATGTCCTCTGCGCAGACCTCCTAGAGATTATCCGCCCTCTTCTCTAGAGACATTGCAGCTCCACACATAAATGTCACACCACAGAGCCTTTAGCATTTATGTAGCACTTTATAACTTCAAAGAGCATAACCTACATTAATTACGCTGCTCAATTAATTGAGTAGAGTGTGGCCCATGGGTATAAGTCTCAGGAAATCCATGACAGAGTGACTTTTGTGCTATATAACACGTTCAGTCATTCAAAGCAAGTCAAAAGGAGATCAGGGAATGGGGCAACAGACTGAGCAATGGAGTTAGTAGTATGCTTTATGGAGTCAGAGGGATACAGAGAAGTAATGCCAAGTATCGGCTCATAGAGGGGAAATGCAGCTGTAGAAATGTCAGCATGAGCAACTAACGAGAAAAAGCTTCCTATGGGGTGGATTCGGTCATAAGCTTAACATAAGACCTATTTGTTTAGAATACATGGAATCTGAAACACAACATTACAATGTGGAGTGCTGCAGTTCAAAGTTCTGGCCACTGTGCTCCATTTCCCCTCCCTTCCAGTTTTCTGGGGTCCCCCCCCCCAACTATCAATCAGCCTTCCGTGGCCACTGAGCAAACTCAGTACTCAATGGGCTGTTTTGTTTTCCTAATGATTTTTTGTACAACTGCAAATCTTGGGGTTCTCCCAAGCCTGTTGATATTGCCCTCCTGTGTGTGGTTTAGGCATGCAGGACAAATTCATTTCCATTCATTTTAGACCAGAAAAATGCATACTTTTCAAAAATGCACATAATTGATGGGTACATTTGGGAAAGCACACAACAAAATGTGCAAGAGCCACCTAAAAGTGGTCTCAACAGTGCTCTGAAAATGGAGGGGGGGCGCTATGAGAATATAGAGTTGTAATTTGTAGCCGTGACTTCGGTAGTGCAGCTTGGAGTGGTTGAAAGATACCATGGAGAAAGTTAGTAGGTAGCAATCTGGAAGGAGATCCAGTTGGTTGACAAGCCCAGAAGATGGTGCATGAAGGATTTGTCACCAATGAAACAAAACTACATGAAAGACTTCGTACAGCTTAAAGCAAAGAAACAATGTCATTCCTGCAGTCCCAGCCAGACTTCACATAAACATTATCTGTAATCTTGAAATGAATCCTTATTGGACTGGAACAGGATGGAACCAGTTGGAAGCTTTTGTCTCTGCTCTGAAATGGTTCCTGCCCCTTCTATGCAGAGGGAATCCACTGGCTGAAAAGGTCAAATGTCTGATGTGTTTCAAATTCATCTCATGTCATTTAAACAAAATCATGGATAAGACCAAATCTCATGATTTGTTTCAGTTATTTACATTTGCTAAGTAATTAACAAATGGTTCATGTCAAGCGATTCCATTTTCAGGCACTGTGTATTCTGTAGGGGTCCACATCACTCACATAGTTGACGCTAATCAATAGTCTGGATTTGTTGACCTTGGCTCACGGTGGGAGACTGGAGCCCATGAACTCTGTTCCCATTTTCACTCCTCTACGATGTGATCCTAGTGATGTGATTCCCGGCAGTCTACAGAGCACGGAAGAAATGTGCATCATTATATTGGGGGCACATTTTTGAAAATAGGACTATGTTAAGTCATCACTTCTAACGTTTCTCCCATCAAATGAAGCTGGCAATTTTACTGTTTTTGCTAATTTTCCTCCGTGATCATAGCCTTTTCCAAGCTTCAAAAACCACACGCTTGAAATTAGCCGAAGAGTTGTTGGTAGGAGCACGAACAAATGGAACGCAGCAGCTCTGTCATGCTTCAGCACTTAATGGATCGTTTTAACAGCCTGGAAGTGATTAGGCCCGGGTGCTGCCGTCTGAAGTCTTTAATGGATTGATTTGAGTTTGTGGTCAGAAAATGATTGTCAACTACAGCTTATCTATAATTATCAGTAATCAAAACCAGACTTCTTTCTTACTAATAGCAGAGTGCTCCTATAGTGCTCTTGACACATGCATGACTCAACCACTTGTATGCAGTTGACTAATAGCGGAGGTTTAAAGAAACAAGGAGCCACCATTCTAAATAGACTGACCACAATGTAGCAGCAACCCTTTGCCCTTAGGAAGTTAAATGGGACTTAAGGGACTGCCAGTCTTGCTATGAGCCTGCCAAAGTATTAACATCTGCAGAAGTGGCCATCTTGAGGACACCATTACCTGCAGAATAGGGATGTTGGAGGGATCTGTCCAGGGGGTGAAGCTCACCAGCCCTTCATCAGCTCGCCCCCTTCCCTCCCCCGGGCTTCGACTCGCTTCCCCACAAGCTGTCCCAACTCAATCTGCATTGAGTGCAGCTAGTTCATGGATCTCCTGGGGGAGGCGGGGTCGTAAATAGATATCTGTGCAAATTGCACCTGCAATTTGTGTAATTTGTGCAAATTATGGATAAAATTTGTGCAAAATGTGGCTGTAATTTGTGCAAATTTTTAGTTACGCGGAGGAAACCACAAGAAAAGTTCCTGGATTTCAGGAAAAAAACAGGGCTCAGCTCATGAATGCAAGGCAAGCTACCGGCCAGGGGTGACCTGTTGGGCTCCATAAGATGACAATTTGCAGATTTTGCTAGAGCCAGCAAGACTTCCTCTAACAATCTTAATAATCTCGCAGGTCTGTATTGGGGAAAGTGATCTGTCAAGTAACGTGGCCCCAAGCTGTTCAGGATGTCATATGCCAACAGCAGGACATTGCACATGTACCTGTAACTTACTTCTCCACACATCTGCCTTTTGTAATCATATTCCCTCTTCTATTTACTAGCATTTGCCCAGCACTAACTGCAAACCCCCTCAAGGCTAACTGTGCAGAGTCATGAAATATATATACACGCGCACACATACTTGTGGCCATTCCATGATTAGCTAGAGCTTTTCTACATGACACAATTATTGTACACTCATCATTCCTTACTCATAGTTGTTTATTAGTTCCTTAGATGACATTGTGACCCTCCAGTTTCACTTCTGGTTTAAAGAGCACTTTTTGGGGGGGGGGTTTAAAGTGGGGAAAATGGAGTACCGTTTGTGAAAGTGAAAGAAAACATTTTTCCTACTTGTGTAATTGCATTATTATGCTATAGTACAGTGCCATCTAGAGGTTATGTAGTGGAAAAGCAGGAAATAAAAAGCTCTTGGTATAGAGCTCGGATCTCAATTCTGTGAGAAACAATGAAAGCAGATATAGCGGATTAATAGCCTCGTATAGAAAAGCTCCTATTCCAATACTGTGACCCAGGATGGGTAGGCAGGTGCCAAGACTGACTGTAAAAAAGGCCAATGGGAGAAGGAGCTGGGCTTATATAGTCCTGCCTTGTCCCATTTGCATGTTATCCCAGATGCTGATGTAGTATGAGCATATCCAAAGCACCACCCTGAAGCATGAAAAAGCAGCAATATTTATGACAGTTAACACATCAAACAAAGCACTAAAATCATTATAAAACAATCTTATGTATATTTACTTAGAAGTACAATCCTATGTATGTTTACTTAGAAGTACAATCCTATGTATGTTTACTTAGAAGTAAAGTTACTTCCAGTAATCTCAGGGAATCATTTCCTTTTAAGTGTGGTTTGGTTGCAGACTTACATTCTGAATGTGAAGAATATATCCTGATGTCTGTTTTCAGCTCCCTTTAATGTAGGATTCTAAATGCTAAAATGTCACTCGTTTCCTTTCATTCCCTTCCTTTCCCTTAGGAAGGGAATTTGTCTTTAACCACCAAACACACACACTTTAAAAAATAAAACCCAGTTCCTGTGTGTAGCCCAATTATTTTAATATACCTTCTGTAATTGAAATAATGGAAACCCCAGCTAAAATTCATTCAGCACAAGTTGGCTCTTGACTTTCTTGGCTATTTATAGAGCAGATCTTTAAAGTACCAATAATATGGCCATTTCTTTTCTTTTTTTTTTTAAAAAAGAACATTTTTTTAAAAGGTTAGCCAAAATTAGCTCCCCTCTCCCAGGGCTGTAGCTGCCGTTGTTTCTGGTAACTGACCTGGTAGCATTTTTTAAAAAATATTATTATTACTATTCTTAGGCAAGAAAAAATCATCATAATTTCCTATTACATTTCAGTTGTGTGTTTTTTAAAGCACACCATCACACATAATATTCCAAAGGTTGAATATTTGGCTACCCTAACTTTCCAAAATATCCACTTCAATTGTAACCTAAAGAGTTCCTGCCTTGAGGGCAGCATGGTTAACTTGAGGCATGAGGAGGTGATGGATGTGAATTCAGCTTCCTCTTGAGAGAGAAAAAATCATTAATAAAAACCTAGGCGAAAACCTAAGACAAGCAATACAATTGGACTTTTAAATGGAAAGTTTGCCATTGCCTTTTTGCCTCTTAAAGAGGTTTTCCAGGCAGATTGTTAATCTTTACAGTGTCGGCATTTTATTTATAAGCGGCAATTAAAATAATAATTTGCAATATTGGCAACTTACAGTTCAATCCTACACATATTTAGTGAAGAATAGCTTCCATTGGGTTGGATCCAGACCATGCCTCCTGCAGATGGAAGGGTTCTTTCGATCTGTGTAAGGCTTTCAAAAAGGGAATCCCACTGGTGGAATGGGGAAGGAGATTAGTTTTGTTGATTCCGGCCCCATTCTTCTTTGCCCCCTGAAAATCTGTTCTGTAGGACAGGCAGGGGAACCCTCTGGAGGGAAGTGGCTCTGGCAATGAACATGCTTGGCCCCTTTCGGCCAGGGCTGGGCAGAGGGGGGGGCAGTGGGGCCAGTTGGCATGGGCCTATGATTTTGAGGGGGCCTACTCCAAGTCCCCCTGGGCAAAGTTGCTTGATTTTTGTTGTTGATTAAGAATTTGGCCAAAGAAAAGCACATAAAGCATTTCTGAATATGAAGAAATGAAGTCTTATATATATCTTGAATAAAAGTGCTTGCCATTACCTTTTTTATAAATCGTTCTAGTTCATACGTATTTAAAACTGATTAAAAAATACTTAATGCACGGTTTGAAATGGGGCCTACATTTCCTATCTGGCCCGGCCCTGCCTTCGGCATCTCAGCCTAGGTGCTGATGCTGAGCTTGCTTGCTGCTGCCTCTACCACCTGACATCTAGGACCACCGTTATCTAGGCTGCAGTCTTTGCCCCTGAGGTCCAACCCTACCTGCACCAATGTGTGAACATAGACTTCAGTGCATAAAGCCAGCAGTTTAAAGAAATGTCAAAGTCAGAGGAGGGGATTTAGGGCTATTTGAAGGGCTACCAGAGGACTGCCCTCTACTTTGAAAGCATCTCTGTTTGAAGGGTTGTCCAGTCCAAGACAAGATCCATCAAAAGCTTCCCATCAACAGTACCAGGGCTGCAGATCAAGCAAGGCACACAAAGCACCTGTTTCATACTATGGCCTTAGCTAGACCTCAGGTGTATCCCGGGGTCATCCCTGTTCATGTAAATGACACACAGGGGATCCGAGGAGCAGGCAGGGACGACCCCGGGACGATCCCGGGATAAACCTTAGGTCTAGCTAAGGCCTAAGATGAGATGTCCTGTATTTCTGTTTACACACTACGGTGAGATGCACCGTATTTCTATTTAAATGATAGTAGTAAGACCTAAGCTTGCGTCTATGCATATGCCTATTTTAAAGTTTATTTTATTTCAGAGGATTTCTAATACCGCTTTTCATTTTTTATATATATTAAAAAATACCCCAAAGTGCTTTACAAGGTAAAATCATAATAATATACAATAAAACCAATCATTAAAATAATAATACCTCTATTATTGACCAACACAAGAAGTTATTCCAGTCTCCCCTCGGTCCTGGCTTCTTCATTCTGCCCAGTCACATGTACTGGCAGGCCTTTGATGAATAGTCTGGACCTCTGTTTATGCATCGGACTTTTTAAAAATTGTTATTTGTATTTAAAATGTTTTAAATCTTTTAATGTTGAGCCACATTTAATTATATTTTTAACTTTTGTATATTTCT
The DNA here is from genome assembly GCF_023053635.1 of Elgaria multicarinata webbii. Classification (NCBI taxonomy): domain Eukaryota; kingdom Metazoa; phylum Chordata; class Lepidosauria; order Squamata; family Anguidae; genus Elgaria; species Elgaria multicarinata. The sequence continues at coordinate 36,165,555 of NC_086174.1, forward strand.
GTTTATATGTTTTAGTTGTATATGTTTTAATTTTGTAAAGCCGCCTTGAGACACAGTATTGGGGGGGGAAAGCAGGATACGATGATGATGATGATGATGATGATGATGATGATTAATAATAATAATAATAATAATAATAATAATAATAATAATAATGGTCCCTATCAGGTAGCCAGATGCCAGCAACTAGAGCAGTCCAGCATTCTAGACACATTCCAATGGTGTCGCGTTTTTCATCCAAAAAGAATTTTCCAACATTCAGAAACCTGTAGGAGGTTGTTTCAGTCTCCCACAACACAACACAACAATGCTGATCTTAAAGTTTCCATTGCTGCTGCCTCTCAAGAAGTTGTTTTGCTATGACTGTTAAGTCACATGTCTGAAATCCATTGCATCGTGGACTCACTTTGGATCCAACTTCACGTAAAGATAAGACAACGTCATAACCAGATCATGAAGTTGATGGTTCCAATCTTATGTTGGATGGTTCCAATCATCTAAAAACTGAACTTCCATATGAATGTCCCATTATTGTATTATTATGATTTTTTATGTATTACATTTTTATAGTCAAGTAAGTACAAAATAAAATGTGTCACTCAGCAGACTATCCACAAAAATTAAAGTTAAATGAATTCTTCTGGTATTTTATATAACTCTGGTAGCTAAAATTAAAATCATAACTAGTTACAGCGATTTCAAAATGGTATATTCAACATGGGGCTGATGTCTGGTTATGGATGCTTCCTATAGGCAGGTTTTCACACCCTCAATATTTAGATCAACCTTAAGTTTCTCAGCAAATGAGGAAGAATGAATCTTTCCCCAAAGTGAATACAATAAGTCCCATAGGTTCAGCAGGCAGTTTGTATTGACATTCTTTTATATATCAGGGACTTCAGAGACATATTTCTTAACTACTTCACTTTCCTTTGGACATAAAAAAAACAGAACATGTAGGGTTTCTTTAAAGAGCATTTCATAGCATGCTTGTGACTGGCCACTCACGGACGTTCAAGGGTCATTTTGATGCTACCGTCAGCCTCTCCCCGGTTTTAGCAGTAAAAAATAAACCTCAGAAAACCCAACTCTTCTGAGATATATCATTATTTGTTGGGTTTTCCTGCCATGTACAGGCAAAGTTGTGCTATAAAACACCCACTAGAGGACGCTGTCCCATTGAATTGTATGGGCCATGTGGTTACTGCTCTTTTTTTCGTGTAATTACAGCTCATTGCAAATACGGAAGAGAAGCAGTAAGCAGTAACACTCTCTGAAGGATCTCACAGTATGAGAATCAAAACACAAATGACAAGAAAACCTACTGCCCCTGTTTTGGGAGAAGGTGTTTCAAGTAATCAATCAGAATCAGATTCAGAACTAAAGAGCCAGACACCAGCCAGCCTGTACCCGTGGGCGGGGAAGCTCTCATGGGTGATACCCCAGCTGGGAGTCAGCCCTCTCCAGATCTTATCTCCTCAAGGCCAAATCCTACACACTCAGTGGGAAGTGAGCTTTCTTCCGGAGGAGAACATCCCTACAAGCTAGCTGATGCTAAGGTTTGCCAGAAGCTAAAACGCATGAAGCGGAAGGAAGGCATAAGAAAGTCGGTCCAACTAGGTTTGCGCCAGAACCTACCTCTGCACCAGGCTCTTTGAAGTTACAGGCGTTTGGGAAGAGCCTTCCTATTCTTCTTGAGCCAACAATTGTCTCGCTTAGTTTGCATAGTTTTGCTTAGGAGGAAGTTTACAAGAGATTAGACTCTCTTCAGGTAGAAGAGATGTTTGTTGCTTAATAAAAGCTTTGTGGATTACTTAGCAAGCCTCGTCATTTGCCTCCCATCAAAAGCAGGAGTTTTCTGAGAAACATGATAGCTCCCCCCCCCCCCACTCCTGACTTCTCCCCCACCACCAAAGTTCCATGGAAGGTTCCTCTATGAGGTCAGAACTCTGACCTGGTAGAGGGAAGAAACCAAATGTTCGGGGTGCATTCTGGTGGCCAAGGAGGGAATAGCCAGGAATCCAAGAATCTAATATCAGAGGCTCTGTTTTCAGAGCATAGGGCTGCTCTCTTACGGAGTTTAATCTTAATTACAGTCTCTTACCAGAGCTATTAGAAGTTGCCCAAAGTAGGTGAGTTGCTGGTGCATCCTGTCCCTGCTTTGGGCATAGATACTTTTTAATTGCTTTCTAATTTCTCACGATAAAACAAAAACCATACAGTAAAGAGATGCCGCTACAGCATGTTTAACAATAGATTATTCTAAATGATTTTCTAAGTTTCATTAACAACTCATGACCTAAGCTAAGGTTTGCATTTCTTACTTTGATCTATGGGTTTCCTAAATCAGATTTATAATTAAAACTCGTTCATTCCAATACTATTTGCTTCAGAGAAGACTCTTTCATTTTCTTCTACCCGGATAGTGACCCCCATTTTATCCAAGATATTGCTCTTTCTTTTAATTGTGCTGAAATGCAAGGGGACATTTGATCGTTGTGCTGACAGCAGAAAACGTAAGGTAAAACGGTAATTAGAAGATAAGAGGATGCAAGAAGATAAGAGGATGCAAGAAGATAAGAGGATGCAAGAAGATAAGAGGACAAGAGTTGAATAGGGCAAAAGTTAATGAGGCAAAAGGTTTCCAGGGAAAGGGCGAACCAAACCCTTATGTAACAATATGCCTTGAAAGAGTAAGCCACCAGGTTGGATGCATCCACAAGAGCCATAGTCATGAAGGTGTTTGTGTGCTGCAGTTCCGCAATATATTGGGCTCAAAGTGATTCAAAAACAAATAGTCATAATTATAATCCATGAAAATACAACATTAAATCTATTACCAATCATCCAAAACATATCAAAAATTTAAATAAGCACAACATATACCAGAAGGTCAGTGTGAATAATATCAACATTATCCTCACATTAAATAATTCACTAAACAGTTCGTGTTAAGAGATCTAACCATAATATACATCATCCAAATTAAAACCAAAGCAAAAAAAAAAAGGAAATCTAAAAAATAATCAGCGGTGATTCTTTCCACATCATGGCAGCATGGGCAAAATCTGCTCATTGACCCTCATGACCTCAGTGAGGCTTCATTTGCACAGCCCTGCCCTGGGTTCTGTTTCTGGGTCATTCTAGAATGTGACAGAATATTGACAATTGGCATTCACAGAGAAGTAGATACATCACTCTACATCAGAAGTGGGGAACCTCAGGCCTGAGGATCAAATCCAGCCCTCCTGAGTTCTTGATCCAGCCCTCTGCATTTCCCCAGGCCCACCTCTTTTCCCCTGACCACTTCTCATTTGATGGTTTTCCAGCTTTTGTGCCATTTTCCTTCTCTTAAAAGGTCGAAATGCCTCTTCTGAGACTTTGGTACTGGCAGCATGAGCTTTAAGCTAATATACGCTGGTATTTTGACCTGCTCCTTTTGCCATCAGCTCCACCCACCGCTAGAATGTGCCCCCCAAGAAGGGGTCCAGATGTCAACATGTATTTGTGAGACTAAGAATAAGAGCGCATGAATCCTCGTTCCCCACAACTTTTTCCTCCTTTCCCCTTTACACACTCCCTCCGGTGTATATTATATAAAGACTTTGCACAGATTCATATATTTTACTTAGAACCACTCAATTCCACACTCATTCCAAGAAAAAAAAAACCAGCCAAAGTTGGAACAAATGGGGCAGAACTGTTTCCCAACTGGACCCCAGAGACTCGCAAGTAAGAAAAATGAAAGCTAAAAACCTTGCATGCAGTGAATGCTCAAAAATGCATTTTATTTTTATTTTTTTAAAAAAAGATCTCCCAGACTAGTAATTTTATCCCTTGAGTGATGTTAAATGCGGCAGGCTGAGTGCCCAAGATTGTACCACTAAAGGTTCCAGCTCTGGTTCAAACAGGAGAGCGCCATTAAACTGCCTGCAAGCAATAAGATAAAATGTAATGGAGATAAATGCAAAGGAGTGCACATAGGAAGCGAGGTGCAGTAGTGGGACGAGAATCTAATGCTGAGGCATAAATTGCAAAATGCTGGCTGCGAAGAACGAGGGCATCAGAGGAGATTGTTATGAACACAAGGAACTCAGTCCGGAGTGGAATAAAGAAACATCCACGTTACAACATGAGATGTAGCTGTTACTTACTGCTCAGCTCTGAAGTAGTGGGAGATCTGTGTTGTAAGAATACGCTGTGAGACCAAAAAAGAATGATGTCACTTATTTATCTAATAAATATTTCTAAGTCTAATTCCACTTTTTAAGGCAAAGTCATTATAGGGCGGCTTACATGAAGAAGAAGGGGGAAAACCCACAATGGAACGACCAAAGTCAGATTCTAATAAAATACGCTCTCCAGAGGGCTTGCCGCAAAATGACAAAGACACTTGCGGAATTTTAAAGGCTAACCAATTTACTCTGGCAGAAGCTTTCATAGAGGAAGTGACTGCAGTGGTGGTAGAAGCCATGGGGGGAGGTGGGTGGTGGAAGGAGGGTTCTGGCAAGGTTCTGGCGGGCACACCCAGGGGACCTAGCCGGTGCTGTGTTGCTGACCCCTGGTGTAAGTTAATTGGGGAGAGCCTCATGTTGCCTATAAGGAACGGAGATCTATTTGGCCTTGTATGATGATGACTATTTTGATTTCTGCATGAAGCTTTATCCTTCTTCCTGCTTACTTCTAAACTGTCGGTAGCCTATTTGTATTGTTTTATTCAATGTTGCATGGATTTGATTTATGTATTGAATTGTTTTGATTTGTTTTTGATGTTACGTACATTGCCCTGGGATCCCTTCTGGATGAAGGGTAGGTTAACATATATATACACACACACAAATAGTGTGGGAAAGTGGTGTATGGACAAAGGGATGACAAGGAGAGACACAAACAAAAGAAGAATAGCAGCATCAAAGGCTAATGCTAGGACTGATTCTCACAGATAATCATAGAATCATAGAATAGCAGAGTTGGAAGGGGCCTACAAGGCCATCGAGTCCAACCCCCTGCTCAATGCAGGAATCCACCCTAAAGCATCACCGACAGATGTTTGTCCAGCTGCCTCTTGAAGGCCTCTAGTGTGGGAGAGCCCACAACCTCCCTAGGTAACTGATTCCATTGTCGCACTGCTCTAACAGTCAGGAAGTTTTTCCTGATGTCCAGCTGGAATCTGGCTTCCTTTAACTTGAGTCCATTATTCCATGTCCTGCACTCTGGGAGGATCAAGAAGAGATCCTGGTCCTCCTCTGTGTGACAACCTTTTAGGTATTTGAATAGTGCTATCATGTCTTCCCTCAATCTTCTCTTCTCCAGGCTAAACATGCCCAGTTCTTTCAGTCTCTCCTCATAGGGCTTTGTTTCCAGACCTCTGATCATTCTGGTTGCCCTCCTCTGAACACGCTCCAGCTTGTCTGCGTCCTTCTTGAATTGTGGAGCCCAGAACTGGACGCAATACTCTAGATGATGCCTAACCAGGGCCGAATAGAGAGGAACCAGTACCTCACGTGATTTGGAAGCTATACTTCTATTAATGCAGCCCAAAATAGCATTTGCCTTTGTTGCAGCCATATTGCACTGTTGGCTCATATTCAGCTTGCAGTCTACAACATGTCTTCATTACTTGATGACTTACCTCTTGGGATGCATGAAAATCTCATTTTTGCTCACAAAACATGTCCCGTTCAAAGCTCTGAACATGAGCTCCAAATACGCACCGAAAACATTCATAAAAATGTGTATTCCCATTTGTCTCATTCACAACTCCCCAATTCAGTTTGCACAAATTTCCCTATCAACCCCACTTTAGCCTATGGGGGAAAGTTGCACAAATTAGGAAGCTTGTGCAAATTTGGTAAAATTCACATGAATCTCCTATATAATCACTGATCAATTTGCACCATTTTCCTGTTTGCACAGAGTGAGCAGTGATTGCTCACTGAACATTATCCCATCACCAGAGTTGAAGTCAGATTCAGTGGTCAACCCAGTTGGCTTTGGTACATAGTATGGAAGGTGGCATATCTTATCCTTTTTGTCAGGCAGCAAAACGTCTTGGGACACGGTGCTGTTGTTGGACATGGTGGTTTAGCATCTCATCCCCCCACAAGCAATAGCCATCAATGTGGGACAGAAGCTGGGAAACTCACAATATCATGATGCCACAATACAGGCTAAGTGTTACAGCATATTTCAGACGGGGAGAACTCAGTATTACATTGCTGTTTTCAGTGCATGTAGCTTCTTGCTAGAACAGCAGATTAACAGGGATTGGAGTAGACAATGGCAATATTTAGGTAGCTGCTGCAGAATAATCAACATAGCTAGATAACCCATTAGTTTAACTAAGCAAAGTTGTTTTTTTATGTTAGGGTTCATGGTCAAGTGAAAAAATAGCTGTTTCTAAATCCTGAATTGCATAGAGGGGGTGGGGGTAGAAATTAAGTTATGCATTGGTAGATAGAGATATGCAAAACATATTTTAGGTTGGGGTATTGAAACATTAGGAGCAAACCAACAAGGTTTTCTGTCTTTAGCCAACATGTATTTGTTACACCCTACGTTTCAAATCTTGTCCCTTGTGGACATGGAATATATTTTCCATATGTCCATGTGTTAGGAGTTTCATAAAAATGCTGAGCACATTATTTTTCAAGATAGTTCTGACAAAGTATAAAACAAGCTTTAAAGTATTATGACATGGCCAATTTCCATGGCATTTAAACTCAATGATATGACACAGTATATTTTATATGTGTGGAAATATACTTCATAAATATTAGGTAGTGTCACAGTATTCTCTGTTTTATATGTGCCCCAATCCATTTTAAATATAGTATGTGTGGTGTATATTTTCTGAAAAGTAACTCAGAGTTGCAGGAAATAAAGGTATTTGGGGGGGGAGGGTGTCCACATGGGTTTAATACTGATGCTTATGTTGTTTCTTTTATTCCAACAACCTCTTCCAGTTCTATATTCAGTCTACTTTAAGGTAGAGATGGATGGTAAAATAGTTTAGTCCAATTTTTTATATGAATTTACCCAATTCACACCTCCTCAACCTATATGTGAACTGGAATGCAGTTGCTCATCTAAATCCTCACTTTTCAGAATTTTGTGCTGCAATTGGCAACTTTAAAAATGCATTACACAAAAATGCCTTTACACTAGGAGAGAATCACTTGCAAACATTAGGTACAGACATGTGTATATTAGAAGCAATGTGCATGAAAATGCATATGAATTTTCCTGTGGATATTGTTGGTCAGATTTTTTAATAGAAAGGCTGAGGGTCCATCTAGCCCAGCACTCTGTTCACACAGTGACCAACCAGCTGTCGACCAGGGACCAACAAAGCAGGACATGGTGCAACAGCACCCTCCCACCCATGTTCCCCAGCAACTGGTACACACAGGCTGACTGCCTCAGATACTGGAGGTAGCACATAGCAATCAGGGCTCCTAAAGGAAGACAGCATGACAGAAATGTAGTTTAAAATTCGTTATATTTCATAATACTAGAACACAGGCGTACCCAGTGTAATTGGTTGGCAGGAGAGTAAGTACAGTCAAATGAAAAGTGTTGTTGTTTTGACACAGCGTATGGATATTTTATTATGGAATTCGCTTACACGCGATGAAGCAAGTTGGCCAATAATTTAGATGGTTTTAATGGGGATTATAGAAATTCATGGGGGACAGATCTACCAGTGACTGTTAGCCATGCGAGACGGAGATTTGGAAACTTCAAGCAACATGCCTCTGCTGAAAAACAGGAATTTCTGGGGGCTGGGGGGATTCTTGCCTGCATGCCCAGCTATTGGGAGTTCCCAGAAGCACCTGGAAGCATCCCAGAAGCTTGCTACTGAAAACAGAACATTGGACTCCATAGTCTTCTGGTCTGATCCAAGATGGCTCTTCCTCTGTTCTTATGATGGGCTCTCCTTTGATGTACCACAATAAATCCACTGGCAAAGAAGCCCACTTTAATAAATCAGCAGTTTCTTCAGCATTTGCCACTTTAAAGCAATAACTTATCCTACTATCAGATGCCTTGCTGCTTCACGTCATGTCTACACTCCTTTTTCTCTACTTTGTCTGGTATATCGCTGGCAAATGACTCTATGAAACGAGTGGAATTATACATTGGTTATCATTAAAAGGCTTTTCAGGTGTTACTTAAGCCAGATCTACACAAAGCAGACTATGGTCTTAGCTAGACCTAAGGTTTATCCCGGGATCATCCTGGGGTCATCCCTGTTCATGTAAATGACACACAGGGGATCCTGGGAGCAGGCAGGGATGAGCCCGGGACCTTAGGTTTGGCAAAGGCCTATGACACTTTTAAACAGTTTGAAAACTGTATATGGAGAGTGTCCTGGGCCCCAACAGTTGTCACTACTGCTATAAACTGTTTTAAAGAAGTAGTGTAGATCCTGCCTATCTGAGAAAGGTAGCTCTGCCCAGTAATATCTGCCTTCAGCTGTATTCACTGAAGAACCCTTTGGATCCAGGCTGAACTACACCTGTCTGGATATAGTATCTCCCTGACATTTTGAAGTGGGTTTTCCATTCTTTACCAGCCTGGATTATAGCATGGGTGCACAACTCCAAATCTAGCCTGTCTGGGGACCAATCTGGCCCTAGGGTTTCCCAGATGACTATACTCTCTTCCCATGGACCCACCTCCTTACCCAACCACCTATCTTTTGGGGGACATCCCCCCACCATTCTAAAAGGTTGAAATTCCTCTCCTAAGGCTTAGTTACTGTCAGGAAGAGCACTAAGATAAAATATGCTGGCATATTTGCCTTTACCTTGCCCACCACTGGAATATGAGCCTTGACAGATACTCTGAAATGGAAATTTATTTATTTATTTATTTATTTATTTATTTATTTATTTATTTATTTATTGCATTTATATCCTGCCTTTTTTCCTCCAAGGAACCCAAAGCAGCGTACATAATCCTCCTCCTCTCCATTTTATCCTCACAGCAACAACAACACTGAAGTATGTTGGGATGAGAGTCTTTGACAGGCCCAAAGTCACCCAGTGAACTAGAACCCAGATCTCCCGACTCCTAGTTGAACACGCCAACCACTACACCAATTCAGCCTATTTCAAGCTGAAAGAGTTTCAACACACCTGGATTACAGGATCAGCGAGATCCCACCATCAGTAAACACAATACCCTTCATATCCCTGGAACAAGACGGGACACACAGGCTGCAAAGACTCTTGCCAGGTAGAGATTTGTCCTCAGTGAGCAATGTCTGAATAAGCTTCAGTGGTTTTCTAAGTCTCCCTGATTTCGTTTTGGACTTGTATTCAAGAGACTTTGCATTTTAAAGCAAAACAGTGCAGTATCCCATTAAACGGCAGAAGTTTTATAATATCGAGGAGGCAGAGGAGGATGAAAGTAAACGTCCCAGCTGGAATTCTCCTTCCTTTATGAATGACATCTCTAGTGAGCTACAATCATGATACCTGGTCTCTACTGTACTCTCATTTTTCAGCTCAGACCATTCCTAGAGCCACAGGAATTCCCTCTGATAGCCATACTGGGCCAACGAATGCACGCGTCCTTAAACACAGCAGTTAGTGCTGCGAATGTTAATGAGTCTTGAGCTCTACTTCTCCCTCAGGCTGCGATATGGAGCACACTTAGATGCCCTGGCACAAGTGAAAAAGACAGAGTCAGGCAAGTCAAGGATAATTCGGAAAACATGTTCCACGGCAGTCCATCAAAAGCAGTACAACAAATGTATCTTCGGAGCAGTGGGGACGTTTGATATGAGAAATGTTGCAACCGCATTGGCATAGATAACAGGAGGTACAAGCCAGCCCTCGGCTGCCTTGTAAATTAAAACCATTTCCCTTTGAGATGGGGGAGGAAATTCTGGACACAAAAGCATGGGAATTCAGTAGGTGGGCACTGGTCGCATTTCACAGAGTAGCATGCCAAGGGGGAACAATTCCTGCCTGGAAAAGCAATAACTGCAATGAACAAGAGTCCCTGCATTCTCTAGCTGAGGGATACCGGCTTCAATCAGCCTGCTCTAAATCAATACAAAGCCCAATCTTCCATTGGTTCCAGTTGAAGGGATTGGAACTGATAAATTCACTTTCAGCAGGGTTCTCTTCAGTGGATAGACGCAGCCTTGTTTCTCGGTGATGCAACCAACAATGCTATTCTTGAATCATGTGTTCATATAGCATAGCATGCCTTCTGTTACTATACAATTTGTACTCAAATAATTTAGCTACTGAGACTGTTGTTATGTGCGAACCTGGCCAGGGCAGGTTGTTGGGGTGGTTAACAAGCCACCCAAAAGCCATGGCCCATTTTAGGGTTGTGGGTGGCTTGTTAACCACCACAACAACCCACCCTGGCTGGGTTCGCATGTAATGGCAAGCTGTGGCAAGCCCTCACCGCAGCTTGAATTTTCAAAATGGTGGCCAGTGCCACAACAAGAAGCCCCACAGGGAAATTTGCCCATGGTGGCTTCTTCTTTCATGCAAACCAGCCCAATGAGAGCTTCACATGGTGCTCAGATGGTATGCATCGTCAAATGAGGGGAAGCTTATGGGGCGGCGGGGCAGGGGGAGAATGTATTACCTGAAAGTTCCCCTAAGGGGCAGATTGACAATGAATGTACTTAAAAGTGGAAGTGTGAGTAACAGTTTCATCTTGATTCAACATTCATTGGGTCACTACTGGGAGCCAGATGACAATGCTTGGGAGCTCTTTGGCTGCCATTTTGCTATCCAAGTTGCCAATGGCATTCTTTGCTTTGCCGTTGTTTTAAATCTGTTTGTGAATTTTAAAGCTTTGCATTGCTGCTGGGTTTCTTTTGTTTTTATTCTATACTGTACTTTTAAAACTTTATATTGTATTTTATCATTTTGTATTTAATGGTTTTAATTATGAACTGCCTAGAGAGATTTAGATATTGGGTGGTATAGAAGTGTAATAATTAAATAAATAAATAAATCTTATAGGTCCTAAAGTATGGGAGTAGGTCACCCAGTGACCTTGTTGATTCATTATTTTCATGGCTTCTCTTCTTCTGTAACCACATCTTCACCTGTGAAATAACAGACACTATTCAAGATGGTGCTCCCTCCCACTCAATGTACTAAAAGGCTAACCAGGCTGGTAGCTGAATCTTCAACACTGGCCATAGGACAGCGTTCTCCATCACACCTGAAGGCTTGGGGGGCACAGAGCATAAGCTGCATGGTCCACAGCTCTCTCCTGCAACACCTTGATGCCATCTCCCAGCATCTGCCCCTTGAGGAGACCATCTCCTCTGCTTAAGGGTAGGGCAACCCTGGATTTAAGCACTAGATGTCTGTGGTTGTTCTGTGTTTACTAAGGCAACACTGATGATATGGTCTTTACTTTGTGTCATAACTAAAAATAACAAAATACAATTATGCAGGAAATGATTTGGTGGTAATCTAAAGGAGGGAGGTAACTAAGAAAGTATAGTTATTCAGAAGATCATATAATCTCTAGATTTAGAAAGTGTGACCCTAAAAAGAGGAAGCAGAGTTTAATGTTGACTCACATGATTTGATGAGGTTAAATAAAGGGGGATGGATAAACTAAATCCCTAACAGCACAAACAATATTATTAGTCTGTAGATTATAAACCTGAGGACAAAGAAGGTGCCCCAGAAAGCCAGTAATTTTAAAATTAGTCCATCGACAAGAGTAATTAATGTTGGCAGAGACGAATGGACAAGATGACAATCATCCATCCAACTCAAGTGATTGAGAGAAAATAAAGTAAAACAAAACCATTTTTGGAAGCAATTATGTACAGTAAGGCTTGGCACTGGAAAAATTACTGTAAATGAAAAGAGAATGGTGGGAGGCAGTATGAAGTCGTGGTGCATTAGCCCCAATGCATTAGCAAGTTGTTTCAAGGCAGTGGTGAGCAAGACACATTAAATCTGCACAGGGTGATAGCCTTGACAGAGAGTAGGAACTCTATGCATTTTTCTTTTATTAAATCAATTTAATTTATAGATTAGTCTTATGGTTATAGATAATGCACATTAATTGCTGTCAGGTTAAACTTTGGTCTTCATCTGGACAGTTGAGTTTAAGAACTCAGGTAGGTCTCACCAACACCTAGGATGGCTATGTACCTAGCTTCATGGAGGACAATCTATTTTGAAGCCATCCATTATGACAGGGGTACCCAATTTGGTGCCAAGTGATGCCTCGAATTGTGCCCACAAAGTGGTTCTCAACATGGTGTCTGTGGGCAACCAGGAAAAAAAATGAATTCCCCATTCCCCCCTTTTTTAATACACATACATGGATTTGTATGAAATGCATACAATGTTCTAGCAATTATACATAGGTCTCAATAAAACTGGACCAAATATCCAAATAGGTATATATTTGAAGGTGGCATCTATATGCCACCCATTCAAACACTATAAGGTCCTCAATCCATTGCAGTATAGGAGGTGAGGGTTGATCCTTCCATTGTTATATCAGTCTTTTAGCTGATATAATATTCACTGATGAGCCTTTACATCAGTGAATATTAAAGACTGTTCCAGTACAAAATTTATCTGTGTAATAATACACACACACACACACACACCAAAAAGAAAAACAAAGAAGCAACTACTGGACGTTGCCAAAACATATGTTTAAAAGAAGCAGTAGCTGTATTGAACTGCCAGCAATTAGTTGAATTAGACAATTCCTTACTAAACAGACATTGCCGTGTCCAACAGACATAAAAAAAATACAGACTAAGATCCATAGATGTGACAGATAGATGCCAAAATGGTGATCTACCAATTAAGCATTTTGTGGTGGAGCCCACAGCAGTTTCTCAAATTCCCAAATGTGCCCATGGGTCCAAAAAGCATAGAGATCCCTCTTCTATTAGAAAGGCTGTGGGCATGTCTAAACCATGCCTATATCCCAGGGCAGTCCATGCCCATTGGGGGGTGGGGATCGGGATCAGGGGCGTTCTCACCTTTGGCACTGGAGTGCAAGTGAGCTCCTCTTGTTGTTGTTATTTTAAAAATGACCGGGACGTTCTTATGGGACATCGCACGGCCATCTAGACACCCACGGAGGATCGTGGAAGCTGGTAAGTCTGTGATCCTTTCCCTACACCCTTGTGGTGTAGACATTCCCCATCTAGTTTAAAGATAAAGAACTCTAAGAAAGGAGACCAAGGGCCTTGAAGTTGCCAGGCAACATTTAGAACCTGCATAGCAGACAGCAACAGGTCATCTGATAACATTCTTCCCTACTGTGTTGTGTTGTACTTCTGTTTAAATTATAGCATTTATTTCCAAATTAGCATACGCAAATTTTACACAGAATTATGCTTTTGTTCTCTATTTTGGTGATGTGTTCCCTCTTTTTTGGCAATGAAAAAGTGGTTAGCCTACCAGCGGGAGCACTACTATTTTCTAGAAAAGCAGGAGAAAAAGGAAGAGGAAGGGAAAGGGAGAGAAAGAAAGTAGTGTGTGTGTAGGTTGGGATTAAAGGTGGATCTCAGGTCAGAAAAGATTGAACTTGACTACTGATCAAGACTACCTGGGAATTTAAAATGGATGCTTTTGGAAACAGAGATGTGAATGTTAATTTACTATGTCAGAAGCACATATGTTTGCTGTAACTTCCACTTTTAAAACAAACCAAGGGCATTCCTAAGTTACCAATAAATTTTGTCCCAGAGCTTCAAGTGCGCAGATTCATTTTCCACATCAGGATCCCATGAATTGTTCCTCAAGCAATATTAAGAGATAGTGCTCATTAAGCAGTTTCGTTGAACCCACTATATGATATATATATATATATATATATATATATATATATATATATATCCTTTTAATATGGCGCGACTAACCACAGGGATGTCTTGAATTCAGAGATAAGTTTAATGTGAGAAAGGTAAGTTTGAGGTTGCTTTATGGCAGAAGAGTTGCAAATAGACCAACTATTCATAAACAAGAAAGCTTCTCAGCTAACATTTGCTGAGTGAAAAATAGCATGACTTTAGACTTTGGTGGGAAGCGATTGTGAATCATTTCTGAATTTCTTGGAAATGTCTTCATTATTCAAAATAACTCACTCAGCCATTTGGACAGCTGCCAAAGCCTTGAAGAAGGCTGCTGTACATTACACACAATTGGTGGCATTTCATTGGCTGCTGACCATGGTTGCTACCTATCTGATTTACTAAATGGAACACTGAAAGTTTCCTATCAGAAGTATGATGAATGGCTAGTAATGAAAATATGAACCAGGGGATCTGTAATATTTTCATAACCACCTAGTAGCTTCTGGAATATTTCTGAAAGCAAATAATACCAAAAGCACTAATGATACACTTTCCCTCACCTTTACCCTATTCACATGAAAAGTCATTACTCTACATTACTATGACAAATTGACTCTTGCAAGCAACACAGTCAAGAAAGTACTGACCTAAAAATGCTGAATACCATGTTTTAATTTGAGTCTGATATAGAACCTTGAAATTAATGGAAGTCTGGTGCCATTTTGATATGGAGATCTGTTATATTCAAATGGAATCCAGTTTCCAAAATCCAAAGAAACACCATTTCTGGGCATTTCCTCAATATATCTTATATTTTGGAAATTTTTAAAAAAATACAGGGCTGGTGGGAAGTTTGTGAGTTAAAGCCGGGAGCATCCAGTGGAACACTTGTTAACCACAAGGGACTACTATAAAGAGGGGAAATGTAGGGAAATGTTCACAGTAAGGTCATCATAACCCTAGGATAACGGTTTTCATGGAAGAGAATTGGGTATATCTTATTTAACAGAGATATAACACAAGTCACTTTCATAGTGCATTATTATTATTATTATTATTATTATTATTATTATTATTTCTTATCCACCTCTCCCTCTGGATCAAGGCGGGGAACATTAGATACAATATAATACATAAAACTGGTTAAAAGAGCATATAAAACCAATACAGTATTAAAATAACAATCACAACATCTTAAAATTCTTAGGTTCTTAAAATTCTAAATGGTTCTTAACTAACTGCAAGTCCTGCAAAGGACTCAACCTATCAAAGGCCACTTTTGCCAACATGTAATGGCCAACCAAGGATATTGAAACTATCATTTTGTTTCATTTGGGATCACAATTTACCCAATTAACATCTTCCAGAACTGAATGTGGATCCAAATGCAACCCTGAAGTCCATACATTTCTGAGCTTGTGATGTGATTTGCGCAACAACAAAAATGCATTAAAACTGTATATTTGAAAAAAATGCACTTGAGAATAACTACATTTTTTTTTTTTTTTTTTTTTTTTTTTTGTCATGGGAAAAACCAACCAAGTTTGCAATCTGATATGGCAGCGGGAGTCCAGGGGCCATCCACCCTATGGGTTGCATCTATGCAATGCCTTGTAAAAGACCCCCTTCTCCACACAGCAGCAGCAAAAAAACCCACTAGTGGTTTGCTGCCAAAATTTAGTTGAGACTCTGGCCATAGCTAGACCTAAGGTTTATCCCAGGATCATCCAGGGATCAAACCTGTTCATCTAGGTGACACACAGAGCATCCAGTGATCAGGCAGGAGTGAACCCTGGATGATCCCAGGATAAACCTTAGGTCTAGCTGTGGCCTAAATTTGACCTATTTACCACTCCATAGTAGATCTTCTTTCATGAATTTTGGTGATGCGCCACCAGTGGGGGCCACTATAGGGGGTGCATGTTGTCCACCCTTGCAATAAGAACACAAGTCAGAACAAGTTTTGAATTTGAAAAACAGAGAATTTAGACGGCCTTGGCCATATCTATACCAAGCAGGATATTATACTTTGAAAGTGGTTTGAAAACAGTATATGGAATGTGTCATGGGCCCCAACAATTGTCAGTGCACTTCAATACTGTTATAAGTAGTAATGTAGATCCTGCCCTTGAGTTTTACTGAGTTGCACAGCCCTGAAATCTGTAACATCCTTCCTGAGTCATCAGGCATTCTGCAAAAGTATATTTCCAAGGGGGGCAGGCACCTTGGATGCAGCTGTCTCAGTGTTCTGGGCACTAGGAAGGATTAGGGGCCCCACAGAGAGGCTGCCCAACAGGTTTCGGGGGAAGGAAACCAAGACAACAAGCTTATGTTCAAGAGTTCATGTATGGGGACTTTGGGGCTGTCTGAAGGGAGCTGAACAGGTTGTAGAGTGGAGGAGGCATTCAAGCCCTGAGCTCCCAATAAAAGCCAATAAAGAGCACAATTTCTGATTGTTTGAATGGGCTTGGGGGGGGGCAGAGTATTTTCAAACTTCTTTTTTTAGAAAGCAATTCATGTTAGCTGAACACCTTCTGCATTGGGCTGAGGGAAAATTCACCCATGAGTAGTTTCTGGTCCACACCACCTAAAGGCTACAAGCTCAGCCATTACAAAAGCCTTTTGCGACAGGAGCGGCGACGTTAGATACATTTCTGCAGGAGGAAGAGGAGTGAAGTCAGGAGAGCTCCCTAATCAGAACGGTGATTTAGAAACAAGAGTAAACACTAGACATTCTACTTACCTGAACAGTGCCAAATTTAAGGGTTAAATTTATACAACTAATTTTTAAAAAGACCTCTTTTTTTGATCGGAATCATGTTCTGCGTAATTTGCTGAACATTCCATCCCAAATATATTTTAAACACTGTACAGGATGTATGTTTGTGGGTCCGTTTTCAATCACTGCCAAAATATATCCCCTGAGATGGTGGAAAACAGCACCAGAAACGCCATGCAGCTGTGTTTGTATTAAGGGAAGCAAAGACATCCAAATTCAACTTCAACTACAGCAACATTTGGATAGGCAGGATGCAGCTAGCAGAGCTGGGATCCAGTCATTGCTGGGGCAGGACACCATCACCTGTCAAGCATCTCCTTTGACCTCCGAAAGTATAAATGAGATATAATGTGTTCTACCATTTGTTCTAAAGTCAGGACTGCCAGTAACATAGCATATCCATTATCTAAATACCATGACCACAAACTGAGGCTTCATGTTTGATCTGATGGACGTATGACGCTCCTGCACAGACAAGCTTCCCAATCATTTTAAGGGAAGGGTAAATATGGGCCTTTTTAACAGTCCCTGTGGGAGTCATTCCATCCATTAAAGAGAAATTAATCAGGAAGGCCTTGAGGGGGGGGGGCAACTTTAGGACATTGCTGGATCGGAATGTGTGCTAAAAAAAAAAACCTTTATCCCAATGTTTTAAAAAGGCCACCTTCTAAATGAATGTACACTGCTGCTGTTGTGCACTTGCTTGATGGCAGATAAGGTGATATATAAATATCAATGATAAATAAATATTTTATTTGTACCCCATCATTCTATCAAAACATTGCACTCAAGGTGGCTTACAGAAACAATTCAAGTTGATTAAAACAATACATTAAAATGCAATAAAAACAGAACAATTACAGGAAATTATCATTAAAAAGATAAGAATGTAAGAAGAGCCATGCTGGATCAGACCAAGAGTCCATCTAGTCCAGCACTTGGTTCACATAATGGCCAACCAGCTTTCAACCAGGAACCCACAAGCAAGGCACAAGTACAACAGTACCCTCCCACCCATGTTCCCCAGCAACTGGTGTACATAGGCTTACTGCCTCTGATACTGGAGATAGCACATAGCCATCAGGACTAGTAGCCATTGATAGCCTTCTTCTCTAGAAATTTATCCAATCCCCCTTTCAAAGGCACCCAAAGTGATGGCTGTCACTACATCTTGTGGTAGTGAATTCCCACCAGAACAGCACCCAACCCTCCAGAAACACTTACAGGTTCAAGGCCTTCCTAAATAAAGTGGTCTTTACTGCCAGCAGAAGGGCACCACCTTGATTTTGTGTGTGCGTGATCATTCCCTGTTCCACTTTAGGCAGTAAATTGTCTTGGATAAGCCCTGTTGCTCAACACAGCCAGAAACACTAAAGGAACTATATTTTTGTTTATTTATCTGGAACTTCCTCCCAAAGGAGATTAGATTGGCGCCTTCTCTCCAAGGTTAGTCAAGTTATTTTGGCACCTGAGGCAAAAATTCTCACAAGCACCTCTCCCTGGGAGTGATAATATAATAAATTCAAAAAGTAACAATTGCTTGCCCGTGCATGAACGAAAATCAATCACTTGAGGCTGTCACCTCTCTCTACCTAATGGTAGGGCCCATGCAGACTGGAAATTGCAGAAGTTGCAGTCCAACACATCTGGAGGGCACCAGTTTGGGGAAGACTGACCTAAGACCTCATCCATGCAAAACATGTGTCTTCCCATTATGTCCCTGCACCCTAAGGTATGGGGTTGGATCACAGGGTAGACCCATTGAAATCAATGTGACTTACATTAGTCACGATTATTGATTTCAATGGGTCAACTCTAAATATGACTAAGCCTGGATCTAATCTATGGCGTCCATGTCCATCATAGCACAGCAGTTCAATCCTGCTACACCCTGGTAGCTGGTAGCAAGCAAAAGCACCATTTTTATTCCACTCACTAACACTTTGTTTGAACATAGTGTCCATAATATGTCAGGAAGGGGATGAGAATAGTCGTCAACCCCTAAAAAGAAACATCCTGGAGTTCAAGCCTATCTCAATGTCATGCTTTCTGCCCTGCAATGGCCATGCTTTGCATGCAAAGGGCCCCAGTTCAATCCCTGAAGGAAAGAACCCTGCCTGCTGTGGTACAAGGCAGCCTCCTATGTTCTAAAGATGCCCTGGGAGTGGGCCGTGGTTCCCCATTTGTGAAGGAGAGAGAAACTCTGCACATTCCAAAATGAGCTCCTTTCCATTATTACTCCGCATGTCTCAGGCCCCAGCTGAACCTTCCAAAGCCTTCAAAAGTTGGTTCCGGGGGTGAGGTCTGGTGAGTCCTGCTGGCTCAGATTAGGGCCTGGAAGAAAGCCTGGTTTTGTTAATGCTCTTCTGGCCATCTCTCCTGTCTTCCACTCGAATTGTTTAAGTTTTTCAGCTGCATGCATTTAGCTTTCTGGCTGCTTTTGTTTTTGGCTACTAGGCTTTTCTCGATCCGTGCGTTTAAAACAAAACCCTTTCTTAAGCGTTTCCAGGCCAGCCCCATCTTTCTCACACTGTGTGGCCGCTTCCCTTCGCTGAGTTGCCAGCCTCCCACAACCCCACTGTTTGTCTTACACCTCCCCCTACTGCTAGAGACGATTAGGAATCATCCCCCCTCCAAACTGTCAACATAATATGGGAACAAATATTCCACTTTCAAAAACATGCCATTGTGGCACATGGTACATGAAAACAATCTCTCCCCAGACGGATTTATCTCTGTTTTCTCCTAATGTAGCATATTTCTCAGCAGTGAGTTGCTTCGATACTGGGTCAGTTCTCTCAAAGAACGCCTGCCATTTACACAGTTCTGTGGAATCCAGGCACTCCCCTCTCAGCTCTCTCCCCCACTAAAATGCACACACTTTGAGGAGAAGGAGGAGAACTAACATTCCTGCTTCTTCCTACACCAGCCCATGGAGTGAGTGAGTGAGTGAGTGAGTGTATGTATGTGTGTGTGTTTAATGTGAGCATGCAAAATGTTTTATCTGTACCTCGGGTCCAGGTTATCTGAAAGACTGTATTCTCCCATATGAGCCCTTCCGTGCTCTGAGATCTTCTGGGGAGGCCTTTCTCTCAGTCCCACCAACATCCCAGGCACGCCTGATGAGTACACAGGAGAGGGCCTTCTCGGTGGCTGCTCCAAGACTCTTGAACTCCCTTTCCAGGTAGGCTAGGCTGGCTCCCTCTATGCTACAGTTTCGGAGGCAGGCAAAAACATTTTTGTTTCAGCAGGCTTTTGGAACTATACTGGACCTGTGTGAATGTATTGGATCCCATTATTATTATTATTATTATTATTATTATTATTATTATTATTATATTTATTTGTATCCCGCCTTTTGCCCAATGCTGGGCCTCAAGGCGGCCTTACAAAGTTTAAAATATACATGGGGGGGGGGAGGGAAACAAAACCATAAACAATTAAAAAATACACAACAAAATTATAAGACATTAACATAGATGGAGGGCTGGATTATTCTCCAAAGGCCTGCTTGAACAAAAAAGTTTTAGCCTGCTTCCGAAAGCCCATCAAGGAGGGAGCCAGCCTAGCTTCCCCAGGAAGAGAGTTCCAGAGCACCGGAGCAACCACCGAGAAGGCCCTCTCCCATGTTCCCACCTAGCGTGCCTGTGAAGAAGGTGGGACTGAAAGAAGGGCCTCTCCAGAAGATCTCAAAGCACGGGCAGGCTCATAAGGGAGAATACGTTCTTTCAAATAACCTGGACCCGAACCATATAGAGCTTTATAGGTCATAACCAACACTTTGAATTTTGCCCAGAAACAGACTGGAAGCCAGTGGAGCTGTTTTAACAGGGGAGTTTAATGCTCCCTGTAACCAGCCCCGGTCAACAATCTGGCTGCAGCTCTTTGAACCAGCTGGAGTTTCCGAACACTCTTCAAAGGCAGCCCCACGTAGAGCGCGTTACAGTAATCCAATCAGGATGTAACTAAGGCATGTGTCACCGTGGCCAGGTCTGACATCTCTAGGAACGGGTGCAGCTGGTGCACTAGCTTTAACTGTGCAAATGAACTCCTGGCCACCACCGAAACCTGGGTATCCAGGCTCAGGGCTGAATCCAGAAGTACACCCAAGCTATGGACCTGCGTCTTCAGGGGGAGTGTAACCCCATCCAACACAAGCTGAATCCCTATTCCCTGATCTGCCTTTCGACTGACCAGGAGCACCTCTGTCTTATCTGGATTAAGCTTCAATTTGTTTGCCCTCATCCAATCCATTACTGCCAACAAACAGCGGTTTACCACAGAAACTGCTTCCTTGGAATTGGGTGGAAAGGAGTAGTAGAGTTGGGTGTCATCAGCGTACTGGTGGCACCGCACCCCACAACTCTGGATAACCTCTCCCAACGGTTTCATGTATATGTTAAATAGCATGGGAGACAAAACAGAGCCCTGAGGGACTCCACAGGCCAATGGCCAAGGAGTCGAACAGGAGTCCCCCAGTACCACCTTCTGGGTCCGTCCATCCAGGAAGGAATGGAGCCACTGAAAAACAGTGCCTCCAAGACCCATCCCAGCAAGGCGGCCCAGAAGGATACCATGGTCGATGGTATCGAACGCCGCTGAGAGGTCCAGCAGAACCAGCAGGGACACACTCCCCCTGTCCAGTTCCCGGCGAAGATCATCCACCAAGGCGACCAAAGCTGTTTCTGTCCCATAACCAGGCCTGAAGCCAGATTGAAATGGATCTAGATAATCCATCTCATCCAGGAATCCCTGGAGTTGGGAGGCCACCACACGCTCCAATACCTTGCCCAAAAATGGGATGTTGGAGACTGGCCAGTAGTTATCCAGTACAGTGGGGGCCAAGGAGGGCTTTTTCAGTGTGGGTCTTACCACTGCCTCCTTCAAACAGGCTGGGACCCTTCCTTGGCGAAGGGAGGCATTGACCACTCCACTTACCCACTCAGCCAGTCCCCCTCTGGCAGCTTTTATAAGCCAGGAAGGGCAAGGATCTAGTATACACGTGGTGGCTCTCACCAATCCAAGGACCCTGTCCACATCATCGGACTGTGCAAATTGAAAGGTATCCAATAATACTGGACAAGCAGGTGCCAAAGTTACATCCACTGGATCTGCATCAACAATAGCATCCAAGTCAGAGCGGATCCGAGCGATTTTGTCTGCAAAGTGCTGGGCAAATTGGTCACAACAGGCTGTTGAAAGGTCTGAAATCACTTTTGGGGGGCCAGAGTGTAGAAGGCCCCTGACCACCTGAAACAGCTCTGCTGGACGGCTCTTTGCAGACGCAATAGTGGCAGAGAAAAAAAGTTTTTTCGCTGCCCGAATTGCCACAGAGTAGGCCTTCAAATAGGCTCTAGCCTGTGTTCAATCAGATTCACTCCGAGTTTTCCGCCAACGTCGCTCTAGCCTCGTTTCATTGCTGCCAGCTCACTGGAAACCCAGGGGGCTGGTGTGGCTCCACAACGTGAGAGAGGGCGCTCAGGAGCAATCGTGTCCACTGCCCTCGCCATCTCTGTATTCCAGAGATCAACCAGGGCATCGACAGAATCACCTGCCGAGGCAACAGGAAAATCCCCAAGAGCCATCAGGAAACCATTTGGATCCATCAGCCTCCTGGGGCGGACCATCTTAATCGGTCCTCCACCCCTGCAGAGGTTCTGAGTGCCAGCAAGTCTAAACCCCACCAGGTAGTGATCTGTCCATGACAACGAAACTATATAAAGTTCCTCCACTCTCAGATCCCTGTCACCCCATCCAGCACAGAAAACAAGGTCCAAAGTGTGCCCAGCAACATGGGTGGGGCCAGATACTACTTGGGACAGACCCATAGTTGTCATGGCGGACATGAAGTCCTGAGCCGCTCCCGACAGGGCAGCCTCAGCACGGATATTGAAATCCCCCAGAACAACAAGCCGTGGGGACTCCAACACCAAATCCGAGACTATCCCGGCTAGCTCAGGAAGGGAGACTGTCGAACAGCGGGGTGGACGGTACACCAACAGAATCCCTATTCGATCCCGGGCACCCACCTTCAGATACACACATTCGAACCCTGCAGACTGTGGGACAGGGCACCTGGTCAGGGGGATGGAATCCCGATAGACCACTGCCACTCCACCTCCCCGCCCTCCAGGCCTTGCTTGCTGCTCGACAGAGAACCCTGGCGGGCAAAGCTGAGAGAGATTAACTCCCCCAGCTTCATCCAACCAGGTCTCTGTGACACAGGCCAGGTCGGCATGCTCATCCAGGATCAAGTCCTGGATAGCAGTTGTTTTCCCATTAACCGACCTGGCGTTCACCAGCAGCAATTTCAACCCGGGAGGTCTGTTGCCAGGGCCATCCAAATTATTTGAATTGGGGGGAAGTTTGGGGACAACCAACCCCCTGTCATTGCACTCTCTCTTATGACAGTGCAGCTGTCTCCCCGCCCTGTATCTCCCTCTGCCCTGTATAACTGTGATGGCTGCTCCCGGACTCCCATCATCTCCTCCACTCCCAGGAAAGCAGATGTTCATGACAGGCTGGCAGAACCCTCACATGACTAAACGGAAGCAGGCCGAAAGTAGGGGGGTGGGGGAGAAAAGAAAAGAAACAAAACAAAACAAAACAAACAAGGGGACAGGCCCTCGCCCTTGTGTACTGCCCTGAAGTGGCTTCCCCAAATTGGCAAACCCCTTTGGAGTCCCCTCCCCCCCCCCCCCGGCAGTGAGCCCTCCCCCAAAGGAGCCTGCCTCTTAAGCTCCCAGTCCCCCAAAGTTGTTGCAGCTGGGGGTGAGATGTTTCTTTGCTGGGAGCCTGAGTCTGCTAGGAGGCAGTTGGAGGTTCCGCAGACTAGGCAGGACAACAGCAGCCGCTGATTGGTCCCTTGCTCTGCAGGCCTTCCTCTCCTGGCTGGATCAGATGGTCAAAAACCCAGGTAGTAGGAGCCTGCCTCTTGAGCTCCCAGTCCCCCAAAGATGTTGCAGCTGGGGGTGAGATGTTTCTTTGCTGGGAGCCTGAGTCTGCTAGGAGGCAGTTCACCATTACAGTTTAAAACAACAACATGTTTTTCATTTTACTGTAGGTTTAATTCTATTTTAAGATTTGTAATTTATGTTTATATGTTTTCATTGTACATGTTTTAATTTTGTAAACCACCTTGAGTCCCAGTCCTGGGGAAAAGGCGGGATATTATTATTATTACTAATAATAATAATAATAATAATAATAATAATAATAATAATAATAATACCTCTGAAAACGTGTGTGACTTAGCTACCTGGCATCACCCCAATGTACATAGCAGGGAACCAAAATTGCCTATCGTACCCACCCACCACCCACCAAACCTTCATCTGTATTTATAGTATTAAATATGCTAAAACAAGAGGAACAAAGACAAAAGAAGGCAGCAATTGGCATAACATTTGCATTTGCAAATGTATATGTACAAGTGCAAATTGAAAAATAAGGACTTCAATTTCAAAAGCAATTCTTCTTCCCACCATCGAGAAGACTAAGCCAGTGAGCTGTGTGCCTGCTCAGCCTGTTAGCCAGGTGCTAACTGTTGATGCCCAGCTTCTAGGCTACTGCTGCTCTCCTTCCTTATGGTTCTTTGACTTTATTACAGACTTGGACCGGACAGCGCACCAAACAGAGAACACCTGCAAACAGAGGACTGTCCTCTGCCAGTGTTCCAAAATAGAGGGCTGTCCTCTGAAACGGCAGCAGTATTACCTCATAATGAGAGTTTGATATCGCACTCGCAATGGACAACCTCCCCAGGGCTCCATTGAGAATGAGCTTGGCTAAAACAAGCTCACTTGGGCTCAGTTTTGATCGAAGCTGAATTAGCTCCTTTTACTCAAGGTCTTACCATGCTTACGATGGTGTTATCAGGAAAACAATGAGGTCTGGAGCCTCTTCTCATAACTAGGCCTGGAGGAATCCCAAGCCTAAATCGCTCTTAGCTGATCCTTCTATTCCCCCTCCTTCCCCAAACATACCTGACAGTAGGGTGACCATACGCCCAATTTTCCTCAAATTCATCTAGGTTTTTGCCCCTTCCTGGGATGTCTGGAGTTTTTTAAAAATATTTTAAATAATGTTCTGGAAAAATCCTTGTTCAGTGTTGTGATTATTTGACTAGGGCCAGATCTACACCAAGCAGGATATGACACTTTCAAAACGGTTTGAAAACTGTATATGGAGTGTGTCCTGGGCCCGAACAGTTGTCAAAACTGTTATAAACCATTATAAAGCAGTAGTGTAGATCCTGCTCAGACTGAAATGCAGATATATAGGACTGAAGGGGAGGCACTCTGTATATGTTTAGGGGCATTGGTCATGATTATAGATCCCATAGCATCCCATTTCTACAGTGCCTTCAGGCTGTGGTTGTTGCATAGTCCTCCTTGACAGAAGGGGCTTGCACTTGCTAGAGAAAGGTGAACAGATCTGAAGAAACAGAGGGACCTCTTTTTCTTTTGTGTTCAAAAGCCACAAAGTGTCTTGTGGCATCTTGAAGACTCACAAATTATGCAAACTATGTTCATCTTGTATGTGACTGACAACTTCCTCCACAATTGCAGAAACCTCACCCTCCTAACAACTTCCCCCCTCCTCTGTCAATGATCCTGTTTTGTGTTTGTAATTACGTTTACATTAACACTTTAGGATTGCAGGCCCTATTGCAGTCAATGGGACTTCTGAGTAATCAGGGCTCCTCTTTGGTATCTGGTCAAGAGGGCAGGGCTCCTGCAACTTTAACTTTTGTGATGAAGAGGGAATTTCACCAGGTGCCACTTGGAGAGATTCGTCAACTTAATACTCTCTCTGAGTTATAAAAGACATAAAAGCTAATCTTTTGCAGCAGGTCTACCCAGACAAATTTTAAACCTAAGAATTTTAAGATGTTGTGATTGTTATTTTAATATTATATTGGTTTTATATGCTCTTTTAATCAGTTTTATGCATTTGATTTATATTGTATCATTGTATTTAATGTTGTCCCCTGCCTCGATCCAGAAGGAGAGGCGGGTAAGAAATAAATAGTTGTTGTTGTTGTTAATAGAAGTACAATTATGCCAATTGTTTTCATATGCCAATACATTTTACAATATCAGTTTGTATTAGTCAATCCATTTATGAATCACCCCAAAACAGGAAATGCATCACCACCACCACCCAAAAAAAGGCCAGACGAGGACAGTGATTTGCAAATACATTTGCATAGGCTAATTTTTATGTATCGCTGCAAATTTAGGAATAATTTCGATAGAAATGCAGTACATCTCACCATAGTGGGAATGACATGTGTGCCTTGCTCAGCCTGCTGTCCAGGTGCTGACTGTTGATGGGCAGCGTTCTTAACATTCTTCATTGTTAAAGCTTTGGATGCTAGTGGGTCCGACAACAGTGGGGCGATGAATCCACTTCGGGTTTCAGTCAGAACCAGTCAGACTTCTAGAGAAGCTGTTCAAGCACCTTGGATAGCTCCTTTAGAGGTCTGGCTTGTTTTGACTCAAACCCAAAGCAGATTCATAGCCCCACTGTTATTGGAGCCACCAGCCTCCACTACTCTACCTTGGAAGTAATCAAGACACCGCTTCTAAATGAGGACACCTTCAGATAGAAGACAGTCCTTTGGTAGTCCTTCAAATGGAGGGCAATCTTCTTTAAAAGAGAATACATGGCCACCCTACATAGCGTTGCTATCAGAGAATTCTGTCTCTTCTTTTCGGCGCCCACTAAAGTTCCAATTATGGAGAGTTAGGAGGGGGAACGGTTATCCCTTAAAAGTTAATAAGTGTTTATAGAATTGCCATCGACATGTGTTGCTTTTGAATTAAGCCTGGCTCTGGGGTACAATAACGCTACCATGTATCAAACAACATCGCAATGCTTCACAGCTCACTTTTCAAACCCTGTATCAGTAGGGTGACCATATGAAAAGGAGGACAGGGCTCCTGAATCTTTAACAGTTGCATAGAAAAGGGAATTTTAGCAGGTATCATTAGTATATATGGAGAACCTGGTGAAATTCCCTCTTCATCACCACAGTTAAAGCTGCAGGAGCTGTACTAGAGTGACCAGATACAAAAGACGGCAGGGCACCTGCAGCTTCAACTGTTATGATGAAGAGGAAATTTCACCAGGTTCCACATATATACAAATGACACCTGCTGAAATTTCCTTTTCAATACAACTGTTAAAGATACAGGAGCCCTGTCCTCCTTTTCATATGGTTTCAGAAACCAAAAGAGCTTTTTCTTCATAATCATTTGGGAGACTGTCTGTAGGAGTGGAGGGGAAATCAGCGTGGGCAATCTTTTTGCATTGATTGTTACAAAGCTGTGTTGCTTGGAGAACTGAATGAAGTTAATTTCATAAAGGGTATGCAGAACACGTGTTTCAAGTTGATTCATTTTTATTCTTAAACACAAACACACATACACACACACACACACACACACTGGGGCAGAAAAAAACAGTTTTCTTTTTCAGCACCTATGTTGACTTGGGGCTGGCCTCAATGTAATGGAGGTTTATAATCACTTAGACTTTAAACATGGGGCATAAAGTGAAAGATTTAGTGTGGCCCAAAAGAGACATTCTTTTAAGTTTGTGTCTATATTAGCTACATCTTATTATTATTATTACTTTAGAGTAGGCATAGGGTACCAAATCCAGATTGGGACCCTCGTATTGGGAGAAGATGGGCTTTTAAGATCAAGATTGGGGTTCCTTCACCTATTCTAGAGTAAAAATGGGGGCATAGCTGCTAGACAGGGATTTAAAGTAATGCCTGTTTTGGCCTTCATGACTAAATCTTTGAGGCAAACTACATGTATTGAGAATAAAAGGGCCAGTATCATACTTCCCTTATACAAATCTATGGTGCGACCACACTTGGAATACTGTGTACAGTTCTGGTCACCACACCTAAAAAAAGATATTATTGAGCTGGAAAAAGTGCAGAAAAGGGCAACTAAAATGATTAAGGGGCTGGAGCATCTCCCCTATGAGGGAAGGTTACATCAGCCGGGATTGTTTCGCTTGGAAAAAAAGAGGCTAAGGGGAGACATGATCGAGGTATACAAAATTATGCATGATGTGGAGAATATGGATAGGGAGACCTTTTTCTCCCTCTCTGAAAATACTAGAACCCGGGGTCATCCCATGAAGCTGATTGGTGTGGACAAATAAAAGGAAGTACTTCTTCACACAGCACATAGGTAAATTATGGAACTCACTACCACAAAATGTAGTGATGGCCACCAATTTGGATGGTTTTAAAAGAGGGGGTGGATAAATTCCTGGAGGCAAGGGCTATCAATGGCTACTAGACCTGATGGTTGTGTGCTATCTCCAGTATTCAAGGAAGTAAGCCTAGGTGCACCAGTTGCTGGGGAACAGGGGTGGGAGGGTGCTGTGGCACCATGTCCTGCCTTGTTCATCCCTGGCCGATGGCTGCTTGGCCACTGTGTGAACAGAGTGCTGGACTGGATGGACCCTTGGTCTGATCCAGCAGGGCACTTCTTATGTTCTTAGGATACCAATTAATAGGTTCCCTTTAGCTTCAGCAATGCTGCCTCACTTTCCAAACAGCTCTGCCAGCCTCCTGTTTACCTCAAAACATTTGCATTGCTTGTCAACACCCCATGACTGACCCTTCCCCCTCAGCAGTTCAAACATTCAGAAACACTCTCTGACATCACAGAAGCTCAATTAAAAGCTTGCAGGAGACAGCCAGAGGATTAGTCAATTATCCACATATTAGATTTATCAGCCATTAACTTCAGGAGTTCAAAGCAAAAGGAAAAGTTGGCATATGTTTGACACCGTAACTGATCAAGATCAAGGAGATACTTCCCAAATCAAGGTGATAGTTTTACTATTTCTGTAAAGGAAATGATCACTGGGATATTTTTCTAAGATGTAAACATAAAACTGCTGCCCCTGCCATAAGGAAAAGCTATAGTAACCAGATGTTGTCATAGTCTGGCCCTTGTGAGTCTTCTATATTTCTCTGCAGGGCCGAAGATTCAGTAAGTATGTTTCCTGCTGGGTCTGCCAACCGTTAGTTGGTAAGATCCAGAAATCTTTCAAGACTAGCAACTCTTATTAAATATACCATTAGTTACAATAACTTATTATGAACAACCAACCGGCTTTTTAAAAAATGTACAAAATTACAAAATACATCAAGTGTTGAGACATTTCTCCAGTTATTTTGCACACTTTTGTCCATCTGGTTTCATTATTTAACTTCTGAGGGGTGGGGTACCTGCCATCAGCTCTTTCTAAAGTTAAAAAGCAAACATTCCATTGGCTCAGCCAAACATTTGAACTGTCAAAAGTTCAGCCCAAATTTAGAGTGGGGAGGAGAGAGATTGAAGATGACTGCACACTTCCACATTTGGGAAGTTACCATTTTTGAAGGTTGGGGAGAAACTCACTAAGGACACAATCCTATGCGTGTTTAGACAGAAAAAATCCTACAACTCCCAACATGCCCCAGCCAGCCATGCATCACATTGTGCACTAAAGCACTGATTCCTCAGCAGCTGCCATCTTTTTTTCCCCAAAATGCAAAAAGTGGAAACTTCCAGTGAGTATCTTCTGTAAGGGACAATCTTTTTTGTTATTATTCATATTATTTATCATTTATTACATTTATATTCCACCCTATAGCAAAAGCTCTCTGGGCGGTTTACAAAAGTTAAAAACTGTGAACATTAAAAACAAATATACAAAATTTTAAACCATAAAAAGCATAAAATGCAAACAAAAACAGTCAATATCCATTTAAAACAACTATTCTGGGGCCTATTGGTTTGGCTATATTTGGGGGGTAATTTACAGAATGTTCCTTGGAATGGGGCATTCTGGGAAAATAAAATGGCACCCACCAGCCAATAAAAGCAGCAAGTGAGCTCTGGTTACAGGTAACAGTTATACAATAACCAGACTAAGGGTAGGAAAAGAATCAAAGATGTCAAATGGAACATCAAGAAGAAATGCAGGAAAGGAGAGCTGCATTTTTTTATAATTTATTTTTTAAAAACAACAACAATGCCTTCAATATCTCTGAAGCATAAATCCTACTAATAAATGGTTTCTTAAAAAATCTGAAATTGAGATATATACAGCATTTCTACACTAGGGAAAGTCCCGCAACTTTATCACAGCTTTCTGCTTCCATTTTTGTCCCATGATCACCAGGTGCTGTCTTTACACACACTTCCCTTCCCTTTCCCTCCTTTAACCAGGAGTTCTATACGTTTCGTTTATATAGCCACAAGATGGCACTGTCTTCTGACTCTTTTTATAACTGGATTTCCTCTTCCCATGCCAAAATGAAAAGGGGGTCTTTTAGTTCATAGGTTTTTCCCCCCATTTCAAATTATGCCATGGAAATTCTTCCAAGGTACGAGAAAGGCACTGGAGGTTTACAGCATCATGTAATCGACCCAAAAACTTCAGTGAGTGGCCAGTCATGATCATGCTATAAATAGCTCATTTAAAGACGCCCATAGCCAGTTTGGATGTAATGATCCTGACTTGCTGAACTGTGGCTGAGCAAGCTGAGAACAAGTCCTCACATCCCCCTCCACATGTTAGCTTAAGCGCTACAGTCCTGATCTGCTTAAACCAGGTCTGAAAGAGAGACCTTTGGTTTGCTGTCAGTTTACTTACCAAGTCCAGGTTACATGATGACTTGTTCATGGTTTACATTCCTGGTTAGAAAAGTACCATTAAACCAGAGTTCTCCATTTCAGGTGTAAATAGGACTGCGGTTGTATTTTACTCAATATCTGCAGTTGCCTGATCATGCTCTACTTCATCCATTGCCTTGTTACTGGATGACATGCCTAAAATTGATGACCATGAGACATTTCAGTCAAAATAAAATATTTTAGGCACAATCCCACCCATGTTAAGCACTTCTAATGCTATTTGATTTAAACAGGAAAGATTACACTCGTGCTTAAGTTTCCCACTGAAATCAAATGGATTTAGAAGTGCTTAATGATGGCCGGATTGCGCCCTCTTCTTTTTTTCTCTCTTTAATCTCTGGAAAATTTATTTTAAAAATTACAGAACAGAGTTATAAAACACTTTCGCCCCCCTCCACCTCCCCATCCCCCCTTGGCTAAGAGGTTCTGTCCTGCTGGAGTCTGGAGAAACAGCTATGTACACTTTATGGTAAGGTTTAAGTAAATATTAGTGAAATAGAGGGAGTGTGGTCTGCCTTTTATTGCCAATTACAGATTTACAATGTTAGCAGGCAAAGGGGATATTCTAGTCAAAGGAGCATTCCTCACCATCGTTCAAAGTCTTACTGTTCACTGAGAAGGCATTTGTTATACAGGGGAGCCCATAAGGTCCGGACATCCTGAGGGACATGAAATGTATCCACAGTAGCGGATATCCAAAATTTGTGAAAGGCAGAGAGGCATAAAGTACATAAGTTATAGTTAATAGTGGGAAGTTTGCCTAGTACACAGACGGGCCTAGTTATGGGAGGTCCAGATAAGAGGGTCTTTATATATGTTTATTTTATGACAAAAGGATCTCTAGCCAACACATTGAGGTACATGTGTAGCTTTATTGCTGGCCTGCTTCCTTTTTCTATACTCGCCAAGACGTTGGAAGGAGGAATAGTGGTTGTGGACAGAAGCAAGACATTGGCCTTGGGGTCACCTAGGCTGTCAGCTGTGGCCGCAAATGTCAGTTGAACAGATTCAAGGCAAGCGGCTGACTTTCTGCTCCCCACGTTCCAGGAAAACAGCCCAATTTTTGGCAGACGCTTCTTACAGAGGTTTCAATTTATGGGAAAGAGGCTTGCCTCAAAGAGGTTTATTTTTCTTCCTTGACCAAAGTTTGATGTTTTCAGCCATTAGATCTTTTCACTTTATAAAGAGTATTAAGAGGCTCATTTCCACCCAGATAATTTTCAGGCCTTTTTTTTTAGACCTCGTTCGAAAGGCACTTCTAGCGGAAAATGTGCTTCATAAAGCAAAGTTGACTTTTATTTTTATTTTTTTTAAATAGCCTTTAAAAATCCATTCACACTTACAGTGCAATCCTGTGCATGTTTACTCAAGAGTAAGTTGCAACCAACCATCTATACAGCAGTGAATTGATAACATCTGAAAGACCATTTTCGTTATGAAGTGACAAGAAATACCAATTTTTTAAAAAATATGACATTTATTTATTTATTTGTGTTTTCTTTGTTTGTCTGTTTGTTTGATATATTCACTATTGCCTTACTAAGCAAAGAGAGAGACCCCTCAATTAAAAACAAACACAAACCATTACAATGATAAAATACCACTAATAGAAAAATAATACATTGAATACAAATGATTAAATTGCAGCAACCATTAGAATCATAGAATAGTAGAGTTGGAAGGAGCCTATAAGGCCATTAGAGTCCAACCTCCTGCTCAGTGCAGGAATCCACCTTAAAGCATACCTGGCTGTCCAGCTGCCTCTTGAATGCCTCTAGTATGAGAGAGCCTACAACCTCTCCAGGTAACTGGTTTCAAGTACACACCACCTGAACTAAAATGTTTCAAGTACACACCACCTGAACAAACCAGGCCCTAAGGCTCCATTTAAAGGCAGTCAATGAAGGAGCCAGATGCACCTCCCAAGTGAGGGAGTTCCACAATGATAGAACCATTGCTAAAAACGCTCTGCCTCTTGGGCCCACGAACCTGATAAATCTTATTGGCTAGCAGTGAGCAAGTCTCTGTGGCCTATTGTAAGGCTGGTCCAGGTCCATACAGGTGGAGGTGATCTTTCAAATAACCTGGTCCCAAGTAGGGATGGGTGAACAAGTGATTGTTGGGGGTTGGGAATTTGCAAAACTGCGACCATAAACAAAATTCTGGTACATCCCTAGTCCCAAGCTTTAAAAGTAATAATAACAAACAGCCCTTTGAAGTGAACCTGAAAATGCACTGGCAACCAGTGTAGCCAGTACGAAATTGGTGTTATATGCCAATTACCTGCCTCCATAAGCCAGACAACTGTGTTTGCTACTAGGTGAAAGTTCCAAACTGTCTCGAAAGGCAGCCCCACACAGAGTGTGAACAGTAGTCTAATCTAGCTGTGACTAGGGCAACTAGCGGCAAGGCCTGCCCTTTCTAGATAGGTGTGCCAAAGCAGACAAAAGTGCACACACATGCACAGGCTACCAATGGTAGTGCAGAGTCCAGGAGAACCCCAAATCTATGTACTTGTTACTTTGTGGGGGGGAGGACAACTGCAGAGAGGCAGGTAAGAAATAAAATTATTATTATTATTATTATTATTATTATTATTATTATTATTATTATTCATACATCTCCATCCAGTTTGGAAGGTTTCCCTACCCACAGTATCTCTGTCTGGATTAAGGTTCCTTTTGTTTGGCCATCATCATCATCATTATCATCATCATCATCATCATTATCATCATGATGTTTATTTCATATGCCACTCTTCCAAATGAAATTCAAAGCAGCTCGCAAGAGAAAGCCAAGCATTAGGTACAACAAATGCATAGAACCATAAATATAACAAATACATATAATGGGGCACTTATGTTGGCTGTCTGGAACAGTTCAGTTATTGAAATTGAATTGATTTTTTTTTTTTAGCTATTTGACTGTTTTAAATTTTCATTTTTTTAAAAAAAATAGACTATGTTTTATTGTAATGTTGTTTTATAATATTTATAACGTATTTTTCTGTATTTTTAATTAATTGTTGTGAACCGCCCAGAGAGCCTCAGCCATTGGGTGGTTTTGAAATGAAATAAAACTATTGAATACAAGTATTGGTTGTTAATCCATGTTCCCCCATTGAGGTTTGGCCTGTCCCTGATGGTTCTGGCTCAGTTTATGGTGTTGTGGCATACTCTTGTTTGTGACTGAAGCTGTTTTTTAGACCGAAGCAATCTGTTTATATATGTATATGTTTAAAAATGTTAAAGCTATAAAATTTAAAAATTTAAAAATCTTAGAATTTTTTTTTTAATCTGTAAAAATATATAAACTGGATGCACTATTAGTGGTCATTTGTTTTGTTTGAAATAAATAAATTAATTAAATATTCACATTAAAATTTAACATAGATATTACAGTTAAAATGTCCCTTGATACACGAGAACACATTTCTTCATAAATAACTATTGACACAAAAAATACTAGACTTTCCTTTTCATGAACCACCCCACCCCGCAATAATGGTTATGAAGAGTGGGGGATGCCCTGGAGGATGGTGACATCATCTAAAGGACCCACAAACTACCGTGAGTGAGCAATCATGAGCGCAGAATAAAAGCCCTGGGTCTTACAGGACTCACACCTACATGTTCTTGTATGTATTCCACTTATTCATCCCAGAACTGCCTCCAGACACTCTTTCACATTTCTACACAAGGCTAAAATCCCACACCTTTACCAGGCTTCTGCTTCAAGATTCACCTGGTTCTGGTTGGTAGATCTTCAAATTCTAATAAAGCCAAAGCTAAGCAGCAGCACTTAAGAAACAAGCAATTGCACTCAAAGTGAGAGAACGATCCATAACCCTTATTTAAACCCTCAGAAACATGGCAGAAGAACCCTCATCTTTCACTATAAAGATACACTGAAGCCACCTGTATTATTATCACATATTTGTCCACTCAGAGCTTGTAAACGGTATCAGATCTTCTTGTTTTCTGAAACTATACATTTTAAGAGTTTGAGAGGCCGTGGGTTTATGTCACAGGAATGCGTATTTATGAAGTGATTTTATGAAGTAAGAGAAACTCCTCAGGTGACATGTTGAGTGGCAGCTTTCTGGACTTTCACATCACTGGTCCATAAACTTCACATTTGGCAAAGGCACTGAAACATCTGCTGGAATTGTGAGATTCTTATGTGCTGAGTTAAGGGTAATGAAGCCTGCACATAATCAGTAACACCACTATCTCATCCATCTCCTCCTCCACCACGTTCCGTAGATATAATTATAGTGATTGTTCAATGAAATACATTGACAACTAGATATGGAGAGAATCTGGCTTGGAGAAGAAGCTTGATTTTCTGCCATCCTGCCCCTCTTACTTTTGCTTAGATGTGTCCAGAACAAGCAGTCCATGGGTTGTGCCTTGGAATGTGCAGATTTTGTAAAATCTGTTCAACTGTGTTACAGGGATCGTCAGGTGCCTTTCATTCTGTTGACTGCCCATTGACAGAATCAGATATTTCCCGATTTCTCAAATTTGTGCAATTTCTCACTTGCAAAAATGTGTAAATCTCTCTCCCAAATGTACAAATTCTCCCACCCATACATATTTTCAATATTTATTCTATGAGGGAAATGCAGGGGGTATGTATTTTTCTATGATTAAATTGTGGAAAGTTAAAAAAAAAAACTGCTTCTGCAAATCCGCAGAGTCCTCGTAACTCTGGAAAATCTGGTCTGCTGTGGAAGACACAGATCGGATTAACTGAAATCCAAACTCATTTGATTCCATCACAGATTTCTCTAACATACTTAGCTGTGCCATCATCTCAACTCACACATTTTGGGATTTGGAAGCTGATAGACATTTAATACATGGTGGGCACTCTGAAAGCACTGTGGGCTCATCTACACCAAGCAGGATATTCCACTATGAAGGTGGTATGAATAATAATAATAATAATAATAATAATAATAATAATAATAATAATAATTCTTGCCCGCCTCTCTATTTTGATTGAGGCGGGGAACAAAAATACATGATAAAATACATAATACTCAATTAAAACATAATATACATTGTTAAAAACATCCTAAAAAACATCCTAAAAACATTTTAAAAACATCTTAAAATTCCACTGGATAGGCCTGCTGGAAGAGATCAGTCTTTATAGCTTTCTTGCATGTTAGTAGACTGCTAAGTTGATGAGTCTCCTCCGGCAGGCCATTCCACAGTCTGGGAGCAGCAGAAGAGAACGTCCTCTGGGTAACAGTTGTTAATCTAGTTTTTGCTAGCTGAAAGCGGTATATAAAAGGCAGGAGCCACACTATTGCTTTATAGCAGTATTGAAGTGCACTGCAGAATCTACACTGCTGCTTTACAGTGGTACTGAAGTGTACTAACAACTGTTGGCGCCCATGACACATCCACACCAAGCAGGATATAACACTATGAAAGTGGTATGAAAGTGGTATATGGTATGTGTCAAAGGGCCCCAATATTTGTCAGTGCACTTCAATACCACTATAAAGCAGTAGTGTGGCTCCTGCCTTTTATATACCACTTTCATACCACTTTCAGAGTGGAACATCCTGCTTGGTGTAGATGAGCCCTGTGCCTCTCCCCATCAGTGCCCTCCCCTGACTGATTAGTTGGCAAGCAGGATACGTGCCTGTGGTGATGGCACTAATCTAAAGTGGTCATGTCTCCTCTTTTAGAGAGGACAGTCCTCTATTTTGAAGAGCTGTCTAGTCCAAGTCTGTTTTATAGATAAAGAACTACCAGAAGAAAAAGCCGGGCCTTGGAGTGCCCATCAACAACAAACGTGCATCTACACCTATAAATTAGCACATGCAAATCTGTGTCTTCCTTTGTCCTCCTTTTCCGTGATGCATGTCCTCTTTTTCTGGCAATTCAGACATGGCCACCATACACTGACCACAGCACTTTCCCCCCCCCCCCGCCCCATCAAGAGGGCCATCAGCCAGCTTTCAACCACCCTTAAGATTACTAGGAGAATAAATTTAAATGCAAGCGATGCAATGCGCATCACTCAGCACTCCAAAGGCAAAACGAAAAACCACAAGTAGCACAACCAGTTCCATTTTTATAGATTTAGTTGTTGTTGTTTTTAAAAACCAATCTAAAATTTAAAATTGTATAGCTTAAAAAAATATTAACAGATTTTAAAATCTGAAGCATTTTGGTATAAAAAAAATGCTAGCTCCAGTCACCAGAATTGTGGAAGTATTGTGCCACTGCCTGCATTCATTCCAAGTACTATGCTGCACATCGCTTACTGTGATGTGCAGCACAGTAAGTGATGTGGGCACAGTAAGTGGGCGCAGCCCCAGCGAGAGCTAAAGATGAGGCGGAGAAATTATCCTCAATAGAAAACAATAGTGGTCTTTGAGCCAATAAATCATCGTGCTAAAAACAAAGAATGCTTCAGAGCTGCAAGAAATGGAGAAGAGTGTGTGTTAACTTAAGGAAAAGTCCATGATCCAGGCATGCTAAGTGTGTTTGCCATTTAATGGACCACCAAGAAACATGGCGGCATTTCTTGTAAAAGTTAGATCTTCAGTACCTCAATATGACTTCTATTACGACTGTCTCCACAGGCAAAGACTGGGTATATAAACACATATACCAATTACATAGTGGCAAAAAGCATAACACTCATTGCCTGCGTCTTGTTTCACTGGCACGAACAAGGTTCTATTGGGTGCCATAAAATGGAACCTCAGAAATCAGAACAACAGAGTTTGTTGGTTGGTTTCCTTGAAGCATTGCTATCCTGCTCCTCGGTCAAAAACATCCCAGAGCAGCTTACAAGAATCCGTCATTAGATTGTCCCTGTCCTCGGGCTTATGATCTAAAAGGACACGAGACAGAAGGAAAGGGATTGGAAGGGAGGAGGAAAAACTCAAAGGATGAAACCTAGGCAGGATCTACACTACTGCTTTAAAACAGTTTATAACAGTAGTGACAACTGTTGAGGACCAGGACACGCTCTATATGCCATTTTCAAACTGTTTTCAAAGTGTGATATCCTGGTTGGTGTAGATCTGGCCCTAAATAGCTGATCCCAGGTTGTTGTTTTTTAACCTTTTTTCTGGGCTCATCTACACCAAGCAGGATATTCCACTATGAAAGCGGTATGAAAGGGGTATATAAAAGGCAGGAGCCACACAACTGCTTTATAGTGATATTGCAGTGCTTTAGAGTGGTACTGAAGTGCACTTACAACAGTTGGGGCCCATGACACATCTACACCAAGCAGGATATAGCACTATGGAAGGGGTATGAAAGCAGTATATGGTACGTGTCAATGGGCCCCAACAGTTGTCAGTGCACTTCAATACTGCTATAAAGCAGTAGTGTGGCTCCTGCCTTTTGTATACCGCTTTCTTATCACTTTCGTAACAGGAATATCCTGTTGGTGGAGATGAGCTCTCTATTTTCATATTCAGAGAAAAATGGTCATATCCTACATTTCCTCTAAGGAACTCGAGGTGATGCAGTTGGTTCTTTTATTCCACAACCTCCATTTTATCCTCACAATTCTGAGAAGTAGGCAAGGCTGTGAGATGGCAGCTGAAGCCTTAGCTAGACCTAAGGTTTATCCCGGGACCATCCTGGGGTCATCCGTGTTCATGTAAAATGACACACAGGCTATCCCGGGAGCAGGCAGGGACAACCCCAGGACGATCCTGGGATAAACCTTAGGTCTAGCTAAGGCCTGAGTGGGTCTCTCCAATCTAATCCAACGCTAT
The DNA here is from genome assembly GCF_023053635.1 of Elgaria multicarinata webbii. Lineage (NCBI taxonomy): Eukaryota > Metazoa > Chordata > Lepidosauria > Squamata > Anguidae > Elgaria > Elgaria multicarinata. The sequence goes on from NC_086174.1 coordinate 36,203,648, forward strand.
AACCATTACACCATACTGACTGTGAATTCGTAACAGGGATTTGATTTTTAAACCTGGGGGGCGGGGGGGTGTTGGCATGTCCCTATCTTAGAAATGTTTGAAACCATTGTTACATCTGCTCTTCCATTTTCATTTTTTACTCCTAATGGCAAATTGTCCAATTGGCATTTGGGTATGTCCATAATCATGCTTAAATGAAATCAGTGCTCTGTAGTTTTCTCTGTGCGGCATATAGCAAGAGAGTAGACTCTATAAAAACAAAACAAAAAAAGATTAGCAATTTAATTTTCCAAATGTCATCCATGGAGAAGAAAACGTCTTTGAAGTTACTTTTAAAAAAAATGAGTTAACTCTTTAAACTGAAGCCATATTTGGCTACAATAATAAACCTGTAAAACCATGACATGTAATTGGTTTAGCAAATATGTTCCTTCTATTAGGGGAAGCATGTGCAAATCCGATTAGCTAATCAGGATATGGGCTTTTCGACAACTCTACATACGGTTTTCATTCATTTCAGCTGAGTGTTTCTTTCCATTCATTCTTCTTTGGATGGCTTCAACACTTTGACTCTACTCACAGGAAAGAGGTCAAAACAGAGAAGAGATGGTTAATACTAAGTTAATTGCATTTTAAGCATATGTAAAAGTTATTAGTTACTGTACCAACCTACCAAACAGTCTCAAACTGAGTTAGTGATATAACAGGGGTGGGTGGACTTGGGGTTTGCAGGGTCTACTTTGGTTTCCACCAAGACAGAGGGCTCATCTACACCAAGCAGGATAGTCCACTATAAAAGCAGTATGAAAGTGGTATATAAAAGGCAGGAGATACACTACTGCTTTATAGTGGTATTGAAGTGCACTGACTAATAATAATAATAATAATAATAATAATAATAATAATAACAACAACAACAACAACAACAACAACAACAACAACAACCTCTCCCTCTGGATCGAGGCGGGGTACAACACAAATGCAAACACCATAAAATACCAACTGTTGGGGCCCATTGGCACATACCATATACTGCTTTCGCACAGCATTCATTGTGCTATATCCTGCTTGGTATAGATGTGTCATGGGCCCTGATAGTTGTCAGTACACTTTAGTACTACTATAAAGCAGTAGTGTAGATCATGCAGTGCACTTCAGTACCACTATAAAGTAATAGTGTGGCTCCTGCCTTTCATCTACCACTTTCATACCGCTTTCATAGTGGAATATCCTCTTTGGTGTAGATGAGCCCAGAGGTTCACCGACAGAAGCCCGATGCAAAACAGTGGTTGAAGAAGATGGATTGGCTCAGTCCAAGAATTTATTTTCACACACAAATCTACTCCCCTTTATTTTACCAGCCTAATTTAGGAACAGGGGAAGGCTTTCAGTTTTTGGTATCACTAATCCGTTGAAAGTCAGAAACCCTGGTCCAGGGATTGGCAACACAGCACCCATGAGTGCCAGGGCCAGGCAAAGCTGGTAACAGACCCGGGCCAGATGGGAAATGTAGGCCCCATTTCAAACTGCTCATTAAGTATTTTTTTAATCAGTTCTAAATACATATGAACTAGAACAATTTATAAAAAAAAGGTAATGGCAAGCACTTTTATTCAAGATGTATATAAGACATCACTTCTTTACATTCAGAAATGCTTTACATGTTTTTCTTTGGGCAAATTCATCATCAACCAGAGCAACAGAAAAATCAAGCAACTTTGCCTTGTCATTGTTAATGTTCAAAACTGCTAATCCAGTCAAATGTTCTTGCACCATTGAGTAGGCCCCCTCCAAATCGTAGCCCATGCCAACTGGCCCCACTACCCCCCCCCCCTCTCCCCAGCCCTAGTGAGTGCACTGTTACCCACCAAAACACACACACACACACACACACACACGTTTATGTATCCATGAGGCGGCTTTTCCCTATCTCTGTTAAAGTCAATGGAACTCCATTGACTTTAATAGAGATAGGGGGAAGGTGCCCTGAACCCCCCAAAAAGCCCCAATCCTGACCAAGGACCCTTGATGTAATAGGATCCTTAGCTGTGGGTGGGTTTGCCCCCCCCTCCCACTCTAGCTGATCTTGGGCTGAGGACGTTTTCTCCCATCTCTATTAAAGTCAATGGAATGGTATTATTCCATCAACTTTAATAGGAATGGGGACAAAGTCCCCTGCCCCCAAAAATGGTTGGTAGGGATGGGAGGCAAGAGAAGTAGGAATCCGGAGAAGGGCAGCAGTCCCAAGAATTTACCCAAAAAGATTGCTGTCCTTGTCTACCTTCTGTAAATCACCCAGTAGATCCCGATCTGTCCTCTGCCCGTTTCTTTCCTATAGAACAGAATATCTTTTCCCAAAAAAAATCTTGTCCAGAAGCACAAGGCCTGTGACATTCCATGGGAATTATTGTTCTTCTGAATAAAAATATCAAGGTGGGCAACTTGTGTGCCTCCCGATGTTTTCGCCTACAACTCCCATCAGACCAAGCCAACATGACCAATGGTGAGAGATGATACAAGTGTCAGCTAAAACATCTGGAGGGCCACAAGTTGCCACCCAGTGCTTTAGATGCATCATCAGGACTCCCCTTCCTCCCTTCCCGGGCCAAGCCCAGAGTGTTGGCCTTAAGGAGTGATGTTCAGGCAGCATAAAACACAGTGCTACTTAGGAACTAATACTTTTTTTTCTCCTATAAAAATGAAATGTAAAAAGAAAAGTTTCCACTCTTAAAAATTATGCTTCCCATAACCAGGCTAACTGTGACATAATAATAAATGCCCTGGAGACATCTACAGTTCTGGAAATCCTGACCTTGTGAGCAACACACACTTGCTGGGATTCCTGCCATCTTCTAAGCTAAACTGGAGGAACATTTTGTCCAATTATTCAAAACAGAGGAGATATAAAGAAATTACAACCTAATGGTCGTGTCGGGCGAAAGAAAACAAGTGAGTACTATAAACAACACTGTTTTTAGCTAAAGCATCTGGGAGCTTGGATAACTTGCCCCATAATTGTGTGTGTCTACCGCTTAGAAGATCCATGTGTCCAACTTTACAGAGGACAATCCTTTATTTGAAGGCATCCTCTGTTTGAAGCGTTGTCTATTCAAGTCTGGTTTAAAGATAAAGAACCCTAACTGTTTTAATCATGTGTGGTATGTTTTTAATCACTTTTTAACATGTATTTTATATCATGTTTTTAGACTGTTTGTTTTATACTTTGAATGGTTTTAGTTTTTGTGAACCGCCCAGGGAGCTTTGGCTATTGGCTTATTTAAATGCAATAAATAAATAAATAAATAAATAAATAAATAAATAAATAAATAACAAAGAGGAGCTGCACGGGCCTTAGGAACATAAGAACATAAACAGAACCATGCTGGATCTGACCAAGAGTCCATCTAGTCCAGCTCTCTGTTCACACAGTGGCCAACCAGCTGTCCATGTGAAACTCACAAGCAGAATATGAGTGCAACAGCACCCTCCCACCTATGTTTCGCATCAACTGGTGTACATAAGGGAAAAGATCTGTAGGAAGGAACTGTGCATAGCGCACCTCCCTTACACAGAGTAATTCTCTGAGTACACCATAATCATATGCCTGAAGGAAGTGTCACTAAAAAAGCAAGGAGAATTTAAAAGCCAGGGAGAAGAGAAGGCAGCCAGGAAAAACAGCCTCTCTTAATTGTTGATGTAAAGCATTCCCGAATATTCTCCCCTGCCACACAACCCAAGATCAAGCAATCAGGCTATGGCCTGTGTTGTACATGAACCAAAAGTGGCACACACCCAGCTGTGTCCAGCATACAGGTGTTTGATCTACTTTGATAGCTGCAGGTGGCCTGATTGATGCTGTTTCCCTCTTTGCTTTTTTGGAGCTGAAGATGGTGCACTTCTCAATGAAGGCCTTGTAGTCTGCTGTTACAGAAAACCTTCGTAACACGGCCAGCATGTCAACTGGATCCTCTCTCCAAGTTTCTCTTCCTGATGGATTCGCCAGTGGAAGATCTAAGTTTTACTGTCCTTTGGAATCTAAGAGCATAATTTAATTTCAACAGGATTTATGCAATCAGGTTGCACCCAAATTTTCTGAAGGAAATCCTCACTTCTGCTGGCAGGTGAAAGTGTGCTCTTGCGTACTTGCAATAAAAAGGGAGGAATAACTTTTTTTAAAAAAAATAAATACTAAGACATTTGCCTATTCCCTAAGCAGTTTTTTTTTTTTTAAGGTGACAGACAGAGTAGGGAGGGGACCCAGGCAAGGAGATAAGATGGGTTCTGCTGCTAAGGCACCTGGGTTACATGTCAGAGCCAGTTGAAGGACTGACGGGGAAGGAGGGGGAGAACAAGCTGCAGTAAGCCCAACCATCTGTTATTCAGTGAACAACCAACCCACCATGGCTCATTTGCAGGGTGGGTTAGCATGATGTGCAAACCCACCCAGTAATAGTGAATTAAGACAATATCTACATCATGCTAACCCACCCTGCAAATTAGCCTTGTGTGGCGCAGAGCGGTAAAGCAGCAGTTTCTGCAGCTGAAACTCTCCCCATGGCCTGAGTTCGATCCCAGCAGAAGCTGGTTTCAGGCAGCCAGCTCGGGTTGACTCAGCCTTCCATCCTCCCAAGGTTGATAAAATGAGTACCCAGTTAGCTGGGGGAAGGTAATAACGGCCGGGGAAGGCAACGGCAAACCACCCCACTATAAGGCCTGCCAAGAAAATGTTAGCGAAAGCTGGCATCCCTCCAAGAGTCAGTAATGACTCAATGCTTGCACGAGAGGTTCCTTTCCTTTCCTACATCAAAAGATGAGCCTATATCAAAAACATGCACCACCATGCCTGTCCATGTAAGTAATAATTCTGCCTTTCCATATCCTATCCCTGAACACTGTATTCTTGCTTCAGTCACCAAGCACTGGAAAAATCATCAACAATGATATTATGAAAAATAAATAAATGATACAACTCATGGGGATAAAATCTCTAGCCTGAATAGAGTGCTTCTGAACAGAATAAATTGTCTGACACCATCTTCCAGGTCAGAAGAATGAAAGTGTGGTCAGAACAGTATCATCTTATATGCAACTCAACAATGCAGCTCCACTTCCCTGTGGAGGGAAGTCAAAGGCAAATTTTGTTGTTACTGACATTGTTTTTAAGCAACCCCCAAATATCAGATCATTCATGGATCATACTGCATCATTTGGCCCTGATTCTTGGGCCCTGTACAAGCTTTCTTTAAAAATACCAGTTTGTAGTCCTCTGGCGAAAGTTTGGTACATGAAAAAGAAGAATCCCTGCTCTTGTTAGCCAGAACATTGCTGGAAGGAAGGAATATGGGGGATTCCTGGGAAGGAAAAGGTACCAAACCTCCCACAGGATGGTTCTGGTTGTGCAACTGGAAACATTCAGAGCTGTCATATTGACAAGCCCTGATGAGTATCTAAAACATAGCGTTCCCAGCACAACAGGTCTTTGTATCAAAAATAGTCCATAAAAAAAAAAGGAGCATGTCAACAGTCACATACTACACCTGCGTAACAGATGTAGCTATGGTTGCCCTGGCATAAATCTAAGTCCGTTTATTTTTCCTGGCACCCATAAAGCATAGCGTTGTGACTATGGCTCCTGTATTAACCGCTTCTCCCAGCTCCAGTTAACACTGTAATTGAAACGTTGGCAGCATTTCCTCTGCCCATTCTTCAACTTCACATAAAGAACATTGGGTTTTTGAACAGTGTTCTGGGGAGGAAAGCCCGGTGTTCCTTCTACGCTTATCAAGGCTTCCTTAGTGAAAGCAGGGGGGCGAATGGACAAACCTTCCTGATGGGCACTTTGCCCACATTTCCCAAGGTTTTCTTACAATCTGCAGCTGCAGGGAAGTGTCAGTATGGGTTGTAGCAAAGGAACTACAGCAGGAGTGCAAATAGTGTGGCACCCAGGTTCCCCCCCCCCTCCTCAAGCCTTGTCTGGCATCCCACAGAACTCCAGCATCAACTGAAAAGGGGAGAGAAGAGAAACAGGCTCTATGTTACTGTCATGGCCCAAATCACAACAGAGATGCTTTCTAGGTTCCAACACACTTTTATTGATAGAAGGGAATGTACGTTGCAATGGAGAAAAATGCACCTCTGCCAAGGAGCACCTTTCTGCCCAATGTTGGGTGCAGTTAGCTTTTATTAGCAAGTTCTGGTAATGTAGACATGAAATAACTGAGCATGTACAAAGTACTTTGTTGACTCAATAGGAAATTTAGCCAACCACAGGTCCCTACAGTTTCTGTGGTTAGGCTAGCTCTTTCCTGTCTGTCCTGTAAGAGAAACTTGCCCAACAGCCAGCCGTTTCAAAGTTCACCCAGAGTGAGTATTTTTTCTACACTGGGCACAATTTTTTTTTCATGAACAGTTCAACTCCAGTACCAAAATGGCTTCCCTTATGCCAAGATAAAGCTATGGCCACCACATTACCTTCCATAGAAGCCTCATTCCTAGAGGGGCCTTGGAGCATCCTGCTAGCTTCCTAAAATGTATATAAATGTAGTAATAATAATAATAATAATAATAATAATAATAATAATAATAATAATTCCAAAGGTATTTTTTCCTTGCTATCTTTTACGATTGGGGTGGAGTGGCTAGGGACAGGACTGGAATTCAACAACTTGATGCTGTGTCACAGAACAGTTGCATTTGCTGCAAGTCCAAGATCTGGTTATGCACATAAAATGAGCATAACCAAGAACACATAGGAAGGCTGTTTTTCCCCCCTGAGGTCAGTGTTATCTAGTCTGACTGGCAACAGATCTCTGGGAGAGGGCTACCTGGTTTATTTTTTAAGTGGCAATTTCTGGGACAGAATCTAAGGCCTTTTGTGCTCTATGGCTGAGCAAGTATCCCTCCCGAGAGCCCTGTTTAGCCAGTGTGCCATCAGGGCCAGACTTTGGGACAAAGAACCAGGGGCCCACTCAGCAGAATGAACAGGAAGGCCTCCAGATGCAGTAAGACTGGATTCCCACATGCTGAAATAAGGGAGAGAATATCCATTCCCATTAAAAGAGGCCCTTGGGCCAGTAGGATCATTAAATCCAGAGAATATCACTGCAAGGGACTTACACTGGGTTATTTGGTAAACGGGTCAGTGTGGAAAAGTTAACTGAAGCTTGAAAATCACTGAGCTAGAATGTTCAGAATAGTCCCACTATGTAACGCTACCACACAACTCTAATTGCACACAATGACATCTGCTCTTCACCTCACCACTGACATTCATTTTTTTTTTTTTTAATGTCAGTTCGTGTTCTCTGTAGTCAGGTGTTTTTGTTACAAAGAGTAGAAAGATTCCAGGTGAAGATTTTCTAAATGTGGAAACAAATGCCAACTTTCCTCTTCTTCTTCTTCTTCTTCTTCTTCTTCTTCTTCTTCTTCTTCTTTTTGTTCATCAAATGATTGAAAAGACTGTAACCCCCTAAGAAAAATGAGAAAATTGTGCTCGATGTGACAAGATTGGAAGAGAAATCAGTGTTAGGAATGCTAGAGCGATTTGGGAGAAGAACTGACCAATAAAGTAAAGCAAAGCAGAATTTTAATTTAATTTAATCATAAATACCCCAAAAAGAGACCTTAACAGTTTTTAATTGGACTTTGGGAGCATTATAACTGACATACATTATATATAATTTCACCCTGAAGGGAGTTTGAAGAGATGATGATGATGATGATGATGATGATGATGATGATGATGATGCCGCCCTTGGGACCCGGTATATGGAGGACTGTACTCTTCCATGTGAACTGCCCAGGTCTTAAGATTATCAGGGGAGGGCCTTCTCTCACTCGCACCATGTTCAGAGACATGTTTGGTGAGGACACGAAGGGGACCTTCTTGGTGGCTGCTCCTAGGCTCTGGAGCTCCTTCCCAAAGGAGACCAGGTTGTCTCTCTGTGCTTTGTCCTTCCACCTCAGGTGAAGACATTTTTAGTCTGGTACATCCTTGGCATGCAAGCTGGTTTGTTGCTGAAGGAGCTTTTAACTGGTTGAGTGCTATAAATTTGTTTGTAACATTGTGTTTTCAGTTGTGCTTTTAATTGATTTCTTTTATTTTAATCAAAATTCAGTATTTTGTTAGCCACCCTGAGCACCATGTTTTGGTGGAAAGGCAGAATGTAAATTTAATAAATAATACATTTAAGATGATGATGATGATGATGATGATGATGATGATGATGGGTGGAATCCAACCTTTCCTCCCTCTGCAGTCTCTCATGCCCTCCCAAAATCAGCTGCAGAAGGTCCCCAACCCTCTAGAGCTGACGTTGAGGGGGATGCAGGAGGGATGGGGGAATCGCTATCTCCCGTTGCATCAGTGGGGTGAGTTAATTGGATCCCGCACAATAATAATAAGGCAGGATCCCATTAGTGAAGAAGAATTCCATGGTGGAATGCACCAAAATATAGTTGTGGTCCAACGCTACACGCCACACTACCCCTCGCAAGAAAGGCCAATTGTATCAAATTTAGAATATAAGAAGATTGCTAGATTCCATCAATGGTTGATCTAGTCCAGGATTCTGTTTCCGAAAGCAAGCAGTCATATGCCAACAGAAAAAAAGAACATAAGAAGTGCCCTGCTGGATCAGACCAAGGGTCCAAGGGTCCATCTAGTCCAGCACTCTGCTCACACTGTGGCCAACCAGCCATCGGCCAGGGATGAACAAGCAGGACATGGTGCAACAGCACCCTCCCACCCATGTTCCCCAGCAACTGATGCACACAGGCTTACTGCCTCAAATACTGGAGATAACACACAACTTTCAGGGCTAGTAGCCATTGATAGCCTTTGCCTCCAGGAATTTATCCAACTCCCTTTTAAAGCCATACAAATTGGTGGCCATCACTACAACTTGTGTTAGTGAATTCCATAATTTAACTATGCGCTGTGTGAAGAAGTACTTTCTTTTATCTGTCCTGAATCTCCCACCAATCAGTTTCATGGGATGACCCCAGGTTCTAGTATTTTGAGAAAGGGAGAAAAATGTATCCCTATCCACATTCTCCATACCATGCATGATTTTGTACACCTCTATCAAAGGGGGAGGGGGGATGTGTATTGTGTCGATCGTAATTCTGCAAAGACTCCAGAAGGTGAAGCCCTGGTAAGCATAGCTGTGCGCAGCACATTTCATTAGGTGGTTCGGCCAGGGACTTTTTAAAAAGGGTTTCACAGCACATAATTAAGACAACCCTGTTCTACATAACATCTTAATATTAAAATCACAAATAAAGAACGGGAGACATTCAATGTATCTGAAATTAACACCACTGGCTATGGAAATTAAAGAACTATGGCAATAGGGGAAAGTTACATGTATTCCTTTAGTCACCAGCAACACATCATTTTTTTTTTATTCTTTTACAGAAAACATTCAGAAATTAGGCCTACTAATTGGTTGCATGAAGGAAGGACTTCTTCACACAGCACATAGTTAAGTTATGGAACTCACTACCACAGGATGTGGTGATGACCACCAATCTGGATGGCTTTAAAAGGGGATTGGATAAGTTCCTGGAGGCAAAGGCTATCAATGGCTACTAGCCCTGATGGTTGTGTGCTATCTCCAGTATTTGAGGCAATAAGCCCGCGTGCACCAGTTGCTGGGGAACATGGGAGGGAGGGTGCTGTTGCCCCATGTCCTGCTTGTTCATCCCTGACCAATGGCTGGTTGGCCACTGTGTGAACAGAGTGCTGGACTAGAGGGACCCTTGGTCTGATCCAGCATGGCGCTTATGTTCTTAAAATACATCCACACCAATATCAGGAAAGCTGTCACACTTAAAACATGTTCAATAGTCAGGAAATTTCTGAATCAGTAAAAGACAGCATGAGTTGGTAAAGCCCATCATGTTCATCTAGAAAGACCACCACTCGTAAGAAAAGGGAGATGATGATAAATAGTAATGGCAACCCTGTTAATTTTTTAAAACAATTTTTTTAAGAAGGATGAACAGTTATCAGCAATTGTTTCAAAATATACAACATCCCAGTTATACCAAACAAATTGGAGAGGAAGGTCTATGTGTCAAAATGCAATATTTAAAAATGAATTACTCTTTTCTAGCACCAACTAGAGTTCCACTTCTTCCTTTGCACTACTCAAGCAAGCGAGCCAAACCACATACCACAGGGGATGACTAAAAACAACTATCTATATCTATGTTGGGAAAGAATTTCCTTCATGACTCAAAATTCCTGATCCCACCCAGCAAAGGTTTTGGGAAATCTTGCTCATATTGGCATAGGTTGAGATATTTTGCTGGTCAAATTTACCATCAGTAGAACTCCAATGGAAATACCTTAACGGAAATGTCTTTGTGACTTTTAACCATTTTACTTTGGGCTTTCAGTCTAGAGAAACTGCAGGTGGATGATATGAAATAACTAACAATTACAGGAGAAGTGAAAAGCCCTTCTCCATCCCACACCCCACCATGCCTATTGGCACAAGAGCTAATAGTTAAAAAAAAAAAAGTGAATTTGTTGGAAAACCTTAGGAAAATTTAAAGCAGTTCTGTGACTTGTATCACTGCTTCAGTGTGCTGAACTATCCTTGTTATTTTATGAAAGGGGTCTGAATTTATTTATTTATTTTTAGCTTCTTCTATTTTATTTCTATGGAGAAAATAAATGTAATGAAGTCCAGAACTCAGATGCAAGGAGTAGAAGGGGGGAAATCAAGTCAGGGATTTGGATTTTAAAATTGTTGAGGGGGGAATTTACAGACCTGATAGTCCCCAAACTTTTTGGCACCAGGGATGGGTTTCGTGGAAGACAATTTTTCCATGGACGGGGGGTGGGGTGTTGAGGGGATGGTTTTGGAATGATTCATGCACATTACATTTATTGTGCACTTTATTTCTATTATTATTACATTGTAATATATAATGAAATAATTATACAACTTAATGCAGAATCAGTGGGAGCCCTGAGCTTGTTTTCCTGCAACTAGGTGGGTTAGGCTGAGAGTCTGTGACTGGCCCAAAGTCACCCAGTGGGTTTCAATGGCCAAGTGGGGACTAGAACCTGGATCTGGCAAGTCCCAGTCCAACACTCAAACCACTATGCCACACTGGATTAGACAATGACAGGGCCTGTCCCCATAGAAAATGAATGGAGAACCTCCAGCCCACAGGCTGGATGCAGCCCCTGGAGGTTTCCATCCCTGTGCAAGCAAGCTTCTTTTGCTGTTAACTCTGATCACTGATTGGGGATAAGAGGATATTTAAAAGCATTTAACCTTTAAATATCCTGCAAAGAATGGGATAGTTGCAAAGATTTTGAGCAGTGCCTTTTGCAGGCAAGAGAGCTGCTGCACAGAATTAAGATGTGCATTTTACAGACCAGAGAACTGCTTACTTGTGAGTAGACATGCAGAGACTTTGAATTTGGGATGCTCTTTAAAAGTGTTGCGGAGTAATTCATTCAGAAGTCTTGTCCTGCATGCTTCTGAGTAGGGCTGGACACAGAGAGAGACGCGCGGGCAGGCAGCGCTGCTTGCACCTGCCCGGCGGCCAGGTAGAGCGTGCTCGCCCAGAGCCCCCTTCCTCCTCCCTCAGCAGCAGGAAAGGAGGCGCCGCGCCACCCGCTACACTTGCGCACATGAGGAGGAGTGAGCAGGAGGAGGACCAGGAGAAAGAAGGCAGGGGCAGCCATGGCTCAGTTTCCCCGCAGTCGAGCTCTGCACAGCCGCCTTTGGCCCGTGTTTCCCCCACACACACACTGCAACGGGAAGTTTCCCTGGTTCCTCCTCAGTTGATGGCCCTGGAAGAGAGGCTTGCCCAAACACGTTTGAAGAGTGGGCGGGGCTTAGCAGCAGATTAGGGGGTTCAGTTGAACCTGTTGAACCTGCTGTCTGCACGCCAATGCTGGTAAGGATGTGGGATTTTTGCATCAATGTGGAGAAGCCCTAAGTCTGATGTCTCAGTGCACTGCTTTGGGCAGAGGTTTTTAGTAAATAAGGCCATGTATAGATGGTGATGATGGTGGTAAGGGTGTTAGGCTGGGCTGGATCTCACTGGACGGAATAGAACTCAAGATGACATACATAGTTCCACCATGGAAGAAAGGTGGGATATAAATGAAACAAGTAGGCGTAATAGGTGTTGTTGACCATGGTGCTCATCCCACGATAGTGCTTAAAAAACAACCACTTGAAAATGTGTTTTACCAAAGACCATGGTGTGACAAAAGAAGAGAATGTGACTATCATGGGAAGCGCTGCCCTCTTTCATACCATCTTTAAGTCACTTAAAACTATGGGATGGATCCATGGTCATCCTCCCATTAATGGAAGGGCTCTAGAGGAGCATTCCACTGACAAAAGGGGAAAGGTTTGATTTTCATTCACTTCCTTCTCCTCCCCCTGCAGTTCCCAGTCATAGGGCTTTGCTAGACCTGCCGGGTTATCCCGGCAGGGAGGCGGGGCCGAGGCGCGTTAACGTTAGCGCGCCTCGCCCAGGGTTCCAGACGTTGGACGTGCAGGGACGTCGGATCCCTGTGGCGTCCGCCATTTTTTGTTTGTTTTTAAAGAGGCCGGGTGCGGCCCGAAGACGGCGGACTGGTAGGTCCTTTTTTTGTGTGTGTGTTTTTTACCGGGGGGGGGAAGGATGGCAGGGGGGGTGGCAAGGGTGGGGGGGTGAGATCGCGCCGCGCGCCGCCGCCGCCCAAGCAAGCAGGCGAGCGGCGCTTGCCCGGGCAATGCCGCCCCATGCCACCCTGCCATCCTTCCCCCTCCCCTCTCTTTCCCCCGCCCTGGGCCGATGGGCACAGCGCTCGTATGAGCGCTGTGCCAGGTCCGCGGCTTTTTGTGGCTACTCGCGAGGCAAGTAGCCGCAAAAAGCCTCGGAAGTCACTACACTTCCCCCAGCCCCGGCCTGAGGCCGGAGCTGGGGAAAAGGCGCGCCATAAGCGAATTTGCTTATGGCGCGTTAGACCAGGCCTCAGCGCGGCCTGCCGCCGGATTCCCCTGTGCGTCATGTGGACGCACAGGAGGGAAACCGGGTCCTAAGGCCTCGTCTAGGAAGGCCCATAGTCCCCACCCCACCCCACAGACAATGGTACAATGTGGAGGTTGTGCTGGAGACTTCAAAGGGAGGGGGTTTGGCAAAGATGGCATCTCCTGCCCATTTCTGCTGGTGGGAACATTTCAACGTTTTTGTGAACTGCCCAGAGAGCTTTGGCTGCTGGGCTGTATAAAAATGCAATAAATAAATAAATAAACTGGGACTCTGCTCATGCAATGCTCCCATGAGTTGGAGAAGACCCTGGCTCCAAGCCATCACCTGCCTCCAGAGTAACCTTTCCCCAATCCCTTGAAATGTATGGACTGGCCAAAGGCTACTTGATGGACAGACAATTATTAGACTCTTCTGTTCATATGTTTAAAATACATTCACCCATCTGCCATCTCGCTTCATGGCGGTGGTATTCTTCTCTCTTTTGAACAAATATTTTCATCAGTGTAGCTCTGGATATTTTTTCTTTCTTTCCACCTCAAGCGAGGAATGTTATGATAAATGTGAGACCTGGCCATAGATGAATCCATTCCAGAGACACAAAGAGTTTATTCAATTAGAGGAGCTCTACTTGTTTGGATGAATTTCTAGGAATGGGAACACATGGATTTGGAGGGTGTTCTATTTCTGAGAAGTTCAAATCCTTCAGGCGAAACTGGAAATTTATGAAATTACAAGTTTAGAGTGAAAAAAAATGAAGGGACAACAGCATGTCAAGTCTCCGCCTACCCTTTGAAACTATTTCCAAAGGGTTAGCTAATGTTGAGTAGGATTAGAGAAGCCTTCCCCATCCTGGTGCCCTCCAGATGTGTTGGACCACAACTTCCATAATCCCTAGCCAGCATAGCCAATGATCATGTTTACTGGGGATGATGGGAGTTTTAGTCCAACACATCTGAAGAGTGCCATGTTGGGGAAGTCTGGATTAGAGTATCTGTCTAGGATTGGGGAAACTCAGGTCCGAATCTCAGTTCTCAGCCATGAAACTCACTGGGTGACTTTGGCCAGTTATGATCTCTCAGTCTGTCACAGGATTGTTGTCGGGGTAAAATAGTAGGGGACAATATAAGCTGCCCTGGAGGAAATATAAGTTACACACACATAGTGTGTGTGTGTGTGTGTGTGTGTAAACAGGGCATTACTCCCATGTTGACAAAAAAATAGAGGTTGACTCTACTGTTCGAATCATTGAGATTCCATCATATGGCATCCAGCACAATATTGTTAATGTTAGCCTCACAAGATTCATGTCATGGTGTACGTGTGTTCTGCCCTAATCTTTGCCTGTGGAATACAATCTGCTTTATCTTAAACAGACTAGATATAATAGAAGTCATATTGAGGTACTGAAGATCTGACTTTTACAAGAAGAAATACCAGTGTCTTGGTGGTCCAGGAAGTGACAGTTTCACTTCCCGTGCCTGCAACAGGTATTTATCTTTAAGCCACCCTGCACGCTTCCCTTCTTGCAGCTGTGAGGCTTTCTTTGTTTTTAATGTAGAGTATGGTTTATTATTACACAAACGGGATCTTATGAAAGGTAACAAACTCCCCAGCAAGCATCAGTGGCAATGTGACTCAACCTCTGCCTCTCTGGTGGCATTTGTAGTACCAACCTTATGAAACCCCTTCATTCATCCAGAGGCAGTTTTAGGAAGAGAAATCATTGCAATGGGACCCAGATGGGCTAGTGCGCTCTAGCAAGTAGCTGAGCATGCATCAGTCATGCTAACAAGCCAAACCATTTGAGACTTATGTGCAGCGCTGATAAATAAAAAGAAGAATTAAACACACCATTTTATCCTCTGACATACACGAACCAAGAGATAATCTAACACTTCAAGTCTAATCTTGCCCCAACATAACAAGAAAATATATTATTTATTTATTTTATATTTATATCCTACCCTTCCTCACAAGGAGCCCAGGGTGGCTAACAACCCCAATAAAAACATCACGTCACAGGAATACCATTAAAATCCTAATTCTAAAACTACAAACACAAAATCAAATACCATTTAGCTTTCACTGCCATACAGAAAACAGTTCAAACAAGGACTGTGCCTATACCCCTACCGAAAGCTGGTACAAATAAAATCAGTGGCCTGGTTCAGACAACACGCTAAACCATGCTGCTTAACCACAAAATGGTTAATGGAATGCATTACGGTTAATGCATTCCCATGCTGCTTAACCATTTTGTGGTTAAGCAGCATGGTTTACTGTGTTGTCTGAACCGGGCCATTGTCTCCATCACCAAGCATCAGTGGCCCTGTTCAGACAACATGCTAAGCCATGGTTAGGCCACTAACTCTTTTGCAGCAAATGGTCAGTGAGCGTTTTTAAATCGTGGTTATGTAGCCAGCCACCCTGGTTAGGAATGGTTCACATTATTATTATTTATTTATTTATTTATTTATTTATTTATTTATATAGCACCATCAATGTACATGGTGCTGTACAGAGTAAAATAGTAAATGGCAAGACCCTGCCGCATAGGATTACATTCTAATAAAACCATAATAAAACAATAAGGAGGGGAAGAGAATGCAAACAGGCACAGGGTAGGGTAAACAGGCACTGGGTAGGGTAAAACTAACAGTATATGACACTCTAAGCCATAATGTTTACCTCAAAATGCTTAACCACCATGGCTTAGCACGTCGTCTGAATAGGGTCACTGAGAACTATGCACAGACACACTTTGTTTAACCACAGACAGTAAAAAGATATGAAGGTGTTCAAAATGTCTCCCTTAATTGTTCTGCACACTCCTTAGCAGAGATCAGAGGAGAGTGGGATTGTAATGTATGTTGCCAAGCAATGTGTTATTTTAAACTCTGGATTCCATGATGGACCTGCTGGCCTGTCTCAGAGCCTTCTTCATGATTTAACCTGAGGATTATCTCAAGCACTAACAAAATAGACCATTTAGGGCTACCGCGGAAGCTGCGGGTGGGCATCGCTCTTCCTAATTTTACCTCTCTCTCTCTCTCTCTCTCTCTTTCACTGAAATGAGAGGAAACTGTGATCTGAAACTGACATTTCCTTAGAACATTGCTCAGCCTTCCAAATGCCAAGGCCACAATTCACTGATAACGCAGCTTTGAAGTCTCTGGACCAAGGCCAGGAAACATTGGACGTATTCTTCAGAGAAGATCTGGTTCCGATTACACCAATTTATAGTATGCCACACATGCTAACTTTAGCAATTTCTTCTGCGGTTCAAGTTTTTCGTCTCCTGGCCAACTGATCATCAGCTTTTTCCCTTTGGCTCGGCATGGATGATATTTCTTGTCCAAACACTACATTCCTTTCCCCCTCCATGTGCCATTGCATTTGGGTGTCCTTCTTGTCCAATGACCAGTATTAATATTTGCACAATGCTTTATTCTGGCATTGAAGCAGAACACGGAACCAGGATATTGTGTTGGATTAATTGAGGGAAATGCAGCTGATGATGTTTTCATTATCCTTTCCATCCTCAAGCTTCAGCACTTTTGTCTAAATGTATACCCAAAATCTAAGTGTCTATGGATGCGAACCAGAAGCCAATGATGTGGGAGCCAATGAGACAACTCCAGAGGAAGTCATTTCTGGAATACAGTGTACACTTCCCTTATTTTCTGCAAACTCAGTGCAAGGTCTGAAATGTATCAGGTTGATTGATGGTCCAGAACACTTTTCAGCTATGGGGGAGGGCAGTGCACATTTGTATGCCAGTTGCTAGGATCACAAGCAAGAGTGCACAGTTGCACTCATGTCCTGCTTGAGAGCTTCTGATGGACATCTGGTTAACCACTGTGTGGACAGGAGGAATCAGGCCTTTGGTCTGATCCAGCATGGCTTTTCTAACGGGTTCTACATTTCTTAACGGGTTCTACATTTCTTTTGTATTATGATGAGCCAATCAGTTACCAAGAAAGGGGGCGGGGGAGCTAAAGTGTGAAAAAGAATTTAGCTTGGCTACACTTTACAGAAAGGGATGACGTATGCCCTACCATGGAATAATAGATTTTCTGATTGCAAGATTCTTGTTTCAGGTTTCAAAACAAAAATCAATGGTGAGTATTTAAAGATAGATCACTATCACTACTTGTCAGATAAAAATATTCAACAAAGATAACTTCAGAAGATTCCTCCCCCTACACACACACACACACACCTCATGCAGAAAGCAAGCTTTCTGAGTATCTTCCATCTGCCTAGAATACACAGCATGCATCATGTACTTTTCGGTGTGGGGGGGGTGTTGTTCATTCTTTCTGCTCTATCTTTCACCTCTTCTTCAAGGTGGCAAAACGTACCCAAGACATACACCCAAAGTTGTTGTAGCACCTTGCCCGTCTGCACTTCCTGTTAGAGATGTATGAGGAATTTGTTTCAGCTGGTTTTTGAGCCATATGTAATCCCAAACACAGTCTGTGGTCAAACCCCAAGCTTTCGATACAATTCACATCACCCCCACTCCCCAAAGATGTGTTTGAAGAATGTGTACATTTTAAAAATGTGCATAAAAATGCATACACTTCAAAAATGCACACAAACCCAGAAAGCTGAAATGCAACCTTTTGCTTTCAGTTAGAAATGCAAACAATCTTGCAAACAAGATTAAACTGCTGGAGTGAAGTAGGAACATCATCAAAGAAAAGGAAAGAAGTAGCCAGCCTCTGCATTATTATTTTGCTTATTCTCTGACTTCATCTATGCTACTCTGTCGCAAACAATAGTAAACTTGACAGCCTCAATATCACCTCATTCACTTGCCAGGGGGTCAGTCAATTATCCTAGTGCTTCAGCAGATCAGCCTACTCTGGGGTGGGGGGTTCCAGGAGCTGTGCTCCCCTGCATTCCCATCCACTATGTCACTGTTAACCACCAAGACAAATTTCTGCTTGTTACTAAACAATTTCTGCTTGTGTTTTAATTCTCCGGTCACTATCATTCAACTGCCACTGGGTTATTTGGAAATGCACACGTACACACAGAAATGAGTCACACATCTACCTATGTGGAATGCAAGAGACATGTTTTCTTTTGGATATTAAAAAGTTCCCTCACAAATTAAATCAATATTGCCTGAGCCACAGTGTTGATTATATTATTTCGGAATGCAACGCTGAATAAAAGCCAGAAGATTTTCAATAGTGTCCGGAAGAAGAAGTAAAAAAGAACCTCAGACATTGGAGCCCTCCCCAGGAAACAGATGAAAAATATGTGGACACATGTCAAGTTGCCAACTGCAACAGTGCAAATATATCACTTGAAGTCATTGGGAGGGAAACATAGAGCTCAGAGAACTGCTTTTAAAATCTTTGCAAAGTAAAAATAATGCCTTGGGGCGGGGGAACAGAAACTTCAATGTCCTTTATATTTATGAATGAAGACTATCTCAATAAGGTCACTTTTAGGACAGTACATGCTTGCCATGTTGGCATCTAGGGTGAAAGGAAACTTCCTCCATTTGCAGAGGCAGGGAACTGGGGCAGAAAGAGCACAAATACTCTCAGGCGGAGGGTTCCTAGCACTACTACTCAAAAGGCACTGTGTAGCTATCCCATCTTTCCTTCCCTAGTGGAATGCTGAACTTAAAAGCAGGAAGAAGGGCCAGGAAAACTGCTGGAGAAACAACGTCATCAGCCTTGTCCTAGACCCTGAAGCCTTGCCCTCAGCTTACACCTTGAATTCCTCAGATTTTGGACACTGGATTGCAAAAGAACCTTTCTCTGCCTTGCTGAATTGACTTGGTTGAACCGATGAAATTTCCAGTTCTGGGTAAGGCCTCTCCTCTCCTCACCCTCCCTCCTTTCCCGGCCTTGACAAGTTTATTACTCAGCTTATCTTCAAGCAATTTGTTACAGTCATTGCATACCAGCCTCGGTCAGCCCTATGTATGCCATTGTGTGTGCACAGGCCATCTGTGTGGACACCTCTTTGTACACAGGAGAGCTATCGATTGGGAGAGGGGAGAAAGGTCAGTGGTAGGGGACTACCGTACCTAGAGCAACACATATAGGAGGGCATAATAAGGATGCAACAGGGAACTAGATTGAGCTCTAGGGATAATGAAGGTGATTTCATGTTTGTAGCAATGGGTTAGACCCAAAGAACCATGAGTGGAAAGCACATAGCTGCCAGAGCTCTTCTGCAAATGCGAGCAGAAGCGTTCTCTCAATCCTATAATAGGAAATTTCCATAACAATTGTATTGATTTTGGGATCCTGATTTACTTAGTTCCCGAAGAAACTAGATTTGTGATTGCCAAAGTGGAACGAAAATCACAAACGGGTCAGTTTAACAGTTTATTGATTGCACAAAGATGGTAAATGGAAGCAGAAAGAATATGCAAAGAAAGGTCACATTGCTTCAGTTGACAAAGCAGACCTTCACCACAACTGATTGTACTACGGGGTCCCCACAGCATTCGAGACATTCCCCTAGGACCAGCAAGTGTTTTCCATGCATATTCCCCTTGGAGCAAGACCGCTAGGACCAGCATGCATATTCCCTTGGAGTTTGCACCAAACTTATATAGCCCTCTCTCATATTCTAGAAGGTGCTCAAAGCATTGCAGCCTGGGAAATAAATTACCTTTCCCATGAGAAAGAGGCCCCAACATTCCAACATAGGAGGCAAGAATCTCTCAGCTCAGGAGTGAGATATTACACCCTTATCTTAGAAGGATGAAGAAATTGGGGAAAGGCTTCACAGGTGTATAAGGGCATAGCTAGACCAGTCGATATCCCAGGGATTGCCCCAGGATCATCCTTGTGCGTCTACATGACGCACAGGGCATCCCGGGAGCAGGGAGGGATGATCCCTCCCTTGCCCCGGGATATTGGCAGGCCCTTTCCCCCCATTTTTTCCGCAGTCTTGGAATGATCCCGAGACCGCGGAACATGTGGCCAGGCGTCGCAGGTTGTCCTGGCTCCTCATAAGTAACTGTGAGGAGCCGGGACCAGGGCACGGGGCACAGAGCTCCCAAGGAGCTCTCTGCCCATCAGGGGTGGGGTGGGGGATTTTTTAAAAAACACCTTAAAATTTCAGTGGAGCGCTCATGCGCTCCTGTTCCTTTAAGAAAAATAAATTCAAAATGGCGGCCGCAGTGTCACACGCCGTGTATAGATGAGGCCGATGATCTCGCGATCATAAAATCATGAGATTGTTGCCATACAACCCCGTTGTCTAGCCATGACCTAATTGTTGACATATGAAGTTGTACTTGCTTGGTACCAATTAACATGTAAAAGCCTCACTAAAAAGCTGCCCATTATACAAGGGACCTACCTTGGTTAGCGAAAGCCTGCTAAAATCTACTTCACTATGTTAAGCCTCACAACTCTCTGCATTCAAACAACATTAAAGGACACTGGCCTCTTACACAACATTGCGCAACACATTGAGCAACATGCTTTGCCCAGTACGGTGCTGTCTTACTTCAAGGCCAGATTTAAATCCGCATATGTTGCACTACAGCTTGCGTGATGTCTTTGTGGAACTACACCACCACTTCAATTCGCCTGCAAGTGCATTTCTGGGTCCAACTCAGGGCCTTCCTAGACAAGGACTTAGCGCGCTTTGTGGGCCGGTTTCCCTGCTGTGCGTCCAGATGACGCACAGGGGAATCCGGCGCCAGGCCGCACTGAGGCCTCCTCTAACGCGCCATAAGTGAAGTTGCTTATGGTGTGCCTTTTTCACAGCCCCGGCCTCAGGCCGGGGCTGAGAAACGTCTAGGAAGGTCCGTGGCTTTTTGCGGCTACTCGCTTACTCGCGAGTAGCCGCGAAAAGCCACGGACCTGGCACAGCGCTCATACGAGCACTGTGCCCATCGTGCCAGGGGGGATGATCCGGGGGGGAGATGGGGGAGGGAAGGCCGGACCGGCAGGAGAGGGGATGGCGGAGGGCGATGAACAGGAGATGGCGAGGGAGGGCGGGGGGCAACGAACAGGAGATGGCGAGGGAGGGAGGGGGGCGACAAACAGGAGATGGCGAGGGAGGACGGGGGGCGACGAACAGGAGATGGCGAGGGAGGGCGGGGGGCGACGAACAGGAGATGGCGAGGGAGGGCGGGGGGCGACGAACAGGAGATGGCGAGGGAGGGCGGGGGGCGACGAACAGGAGATGGCGAGGGAGGGCGGGGGGTGACGAACAGGAGATGGCGAGGGAGGACGGGGGGTGACGAACAGGAGATGGCGAGGGAGGGCGGGGGGCGACAAACAGGAGATGGCGAGGGAGGACGGATGGGAGGATTAACTAAAAAAAACCCTTACCTTCTCCGGAGTCTTTGGGCTGCACGTGGCCCCTTTAAACTAAAAAAAAAAAAAGTCCCTGCAGCGTCATCCCTGCAGCAGGGACGACGCTGCAGGGCTTGCGTCGTCCCTGCGCGTCCGGCGTCTGGAAGCTGAGGCGGCGTGCACTAACGTTAGCGCGCCTTGGCCCCGCCTCCCTGCCTGCTTATCCCGGCAGGTCTAGCAAAGCCCTCAGTGAGCCTGGAGCCATGCCCAAATGGTGGGTTCTGATCATCAACCCATTAACAGACAGCCTTCTTCTGAAAGGGGAGGGTACTCTTTCCGTACCGTATCATCCTCTGATGTTTTGATGGAAGCATGATATGCAGTCATGATGTCATGCATGCAGTGTGTGGCATCCTGGAGGTGGGGACGGAACCAAAGCTTGTAATATAATAAGTGTATATCTGAATCCCCCTAAATGGTCCCAGTGATAATTTCTTATCTTTCAGTGTTTGGATTCCTTCTGTCTGGGAGAAAATCCATGATCCTGAGCAGTGATGTTCTCTTGTTTCAAACTCACTCAGAACATCGAAGAGCAGCTGATGTTCCATGGAACATATCATGCTCTTCTTCAGAGGAAATGAAAACCAGATTCTCTCCTTAGCGGCAATGGGAAACAAATGCTCTTAACAGTATCATTATTGGATTAAACACCTTTTCGCCAATAGCCGACATGAAAGAAAATGGCTATAAAAACAAGTCCTTCGAATGACATATTTCTCTGAAGCATCGCAAGGTGCCCATCTAAAAGCCTCCTGAGGGAAAACCAGGCCTGTGTTTACACTGAGCGCACAGGGCCATCAGTGAATATAGCTGGTTAGAGGGCCAAACGTCATCATTTTTGTAGCTGTGGCATATTAACCAACAGGATGGTGACTGAGTCTAAAGAAGACATTGCACCATACTGCAGGTTAACAAGAAGACATCAATTATAAACCGTATTCAGGATCAGAACTAGAAGTCAGGAGATTGCACACTTAATATCAAATAACATATGAATCCATAGCAGGGAGATGTTCACCTCAATACATATTCCATTCAAGTGCACAAGAAATGTAGATTTCCCTCAGAACCGGGGAGGCCTGGTTGAGAAGTTAGAGTACATAACACTAAAAGAATTTCTTTAAGTTGCCTGGATCTTTTTTCAAATATAAATAGCAGCTACAAAGGGGCCCAATCATGCTTGTGATTGGGGTGGGGGAATGAAAACTTAACCCTTTCCCCTCAGCTGCAGTCCCATGAAAACAGCCTCTCCTGAGCTGATTTTCCATCAAAAGGGAAGCTTCCCATCTGATGCAAATAGCAACTTGGCAGGGAGATTCTCATGAGAATTACAACAGGGGGTTTATTAAACTCCCCCTCCCTACTCCCTAAAGTTTGGAGCCTGACTGATCTACACACATACACACACGCACACACACACACCTGCAGTTTGCCTTTTTTAAAAAAGATTTACGTAACCTAAAGAGATGCATTTAGCATCACACCTTTGGTTCTGAGATGATGGTTTATGGTGGCCCTACATCGAAGACTGACATTGCAGATAACATGAAAAACGAAGGAACAACTCAGGCCTAATCTACACCAAGCAGGATATTGCACTATGAAAGCAGTTTATAAAAGGCAGGAGCCACACTACTGTTTTATAGTGTTATTGACGTGTACTGACAACCGTTGGGGCCCATTGACACAGACCATATACTACTTCCATACCACTACATCCTGCCTGGTGTGGCTCCTGCCTTTTATATAACACTTTCATACTGCTTTCACTGTGCAATATCCTGCTTGGTGTAGATGAAGCCCAAGTCTCTCCAAATACATACTTAATAAACTCTAAACAGATATAAACATATACTTGTTCTGATTACTGTGGCTCAGGTCAAATGTTAAATTTAGTCTGGAAACAAGAACAGAGATGAAGCCAAGACCATATAACTTCCTCAGAAACCTGAAACCAAACGCATTTTATCCCGGAGGTTCCCTCCTCCCAACTCTAACGAAGATCAGTTCCATTGGTGCAATTTATTTTCAAATCTCTCCGTGGTGTTGTTGTTTTGGCTTAGACCATAGGTTAGATTTTAGCTTATCAGCACAAGAGCCAACTGCAACATTACACATTTGAAGGCAAGGTTGTTCAATGCTGAGCTTTGGCTTGCACACACAAAAATCCCACCATTTAGGCCAGCATCTAACAGTGATGCCAATGTTAATACACATTCAGTGGCTTGCTTCAACTGTTAGGGCATCCTTCTCCTGGAAAGGGCAGGGGGGAGCCATCCAATCCCAACTTCTCCCTTTCACCTCATAGTAGCTCTGCTCCATTTCCCTCTCCCCTCGATTTGCTCCCTCAGTTTTACCCAGTGAAGGCTGGTGGCTCCAAATTCAGTGAGGCTGTGAATCCATTCTGGGTTTTAGTCAGAACCATCCAGAACTCTGAAGGAGCTATCCAAGGTGCTGAACCCTAGCTCCAAAACTAGTTGGGCCACCTGGATCACTCCTTTAGAGTTCTGACTGGTTCTGACTGAAACCCAGAATGGATTCACAGCCCCACCAAAATCAGAGCCCCTAGCCTCCACTGGTTCTACCTCACCAACATCCTTTCTGACTGTGGCACCTAAAACTTGTTCTCATGTTACAGGAAGCAGGCAGTGATGGGAACACAGGAAGCTGCCTGCTAATGGGTCGAGTTGTCTGTCCGTCTAGCTCAGTGTTCTCTCCTCAGATTGGGGTCAAGCTGGGACCATTCCCCCTCAACCCCTACCTGATCCTTCTAGCTGGGGAGGTAGTATGCCACCAAGTTCCAGCTGATGGGATGCAACAATGGGAGAGGTCTGTTGCCTTTAAGCATCCTGCTTCCTGATAGGCCAATATGGGCCACATGGACCTTTAGTGTGACCCAATGAGGCTCTTCTTATGTTATCTTCTTTTATATAATGTATCACATTGTTATGGGGAAAGGGTTGGTCCAGGCTCTTGCCCAACTCTGTTATTCTTGACTTCTGTCGATGGGACTATCAGTGTGGGTCGTCCTAGTAAGAGCTGACAAAAGACTGCTGATGAGCAGTAATATTGCTGATAGCCAACTGATGTGTCTCAATAGGAGCTAAGACGGCCCAAGAAGGCATAGGTGGTGGATGGAGATCATTCATTAACCTTCCCCAACCTGGTGTCCTCCACATGTGTTGGACTACATATCTGATCATCCCCAGACAGCACTGCCAATGACCATAACTGGCTAGAGATTATTGGAAATGTAGGCCAACACATCTGGCAGGCACTGGATTGGGGGGGGGGCCTGTCCTACGCCCCTTTTGTCCTGGAATTCTTAAATGGAAAGCAAATATTTGGATGGCTGTGCATTGAAGGCTGCTCCTTTGTGCAACATTTTTTGCTGCAAAGGGAAGACTCTTTATCAAAGGGGGAGGCTGAGAGATGACACTTTCATTCAGACCTGAAGGAAGAGCCAGATAGGTTCCCCCTCTCCCACATATATTGTGGAGAAGCCCTGTGCAGTGTTTATGATGATCTATTTCAGACATTCTTTAGCCCCTGACACCTTCGGGTCCACGGCTTGACAGCTGATGGATTTGCTCGCCTTTGTGGAATAAGAATGGTTGACCTTTTTCCTCCCAGAGTCCCATCACGCGCTAGCCCGGGATCCTCTTTCTTGGCCGAATGCCATGGGAAAGAGGATGCAAGGACAGTTTGAAGGCTGATGCATGCATTTGCCGGGTGGCAGGGAAGGGGGTCTGGGTGGGAGGGTAAGAAGAGCTTTGGAAATCATTTGGCATCATTGTGTGCTCGCTCAATCTAGGAGAGGTATTTTATCTCGGAAGCCATTTCTTCCCCTATCTTTGCCCCGGCTTTTGCATACCGAAGGGCCCTGCTTTAAATTGCTTGGAACATGTCTGGTTGCTAGGATCGTTTTCAAAAGCATTCGCCACCAGGGTCAATTTTCAAGGGAAATCCATCACGCTCATGGCATAGATACTCCTCCGCACAAGTCATTAGTTTAAGCTTAAAGGATAAATTACAGCTCCTATTGTGGCTTCCCCTGAGCCCTTTGCAGGCGCTATCTAGTCAGAGAATCAGACACCAATGGAATTGCTACCAGGACGCGGAGAGAAGACCAGCTCGAACTAGACAAACAATGGAGCAATTGACCGAAGCACTTTGGCTGAAAACGAACAGGGGTTGTGCAAAAGGGTTGCCTGGCACAGTTTCCAATCTGACAGCGCAGTCCAATGTGTGTCTACTGAAGACTGAGTTCCCCCTGAGGTCGCTGGGACTTGCTCCTAAGTAAATATGTATAGGACCACAGCATTGAGATGGAGATTTGCTTTCAGCATTCCCTAAGGTGCAGAGAACTTTAATGCTCTCTTAGTTTGGGCAAAAGTATAACTTCTCAGCAGGCACGAAGCCAAAAGGCTGAATTAATTAGTAGAAACGTGTACCTGCCCTTGCACAAGTTCAGACACAGGCCTTAGCTAGACCTAAGGTTTATCCCGGAATCGTCCCAGGGTCTTCCCTGTTCATGTAAATGACACACAGGGGGTCCCGGGAGCAGGCAGGGGCGACCCTGGGATGACCCCGGGACAAACCTTAGGTCTAGCTAAGGTCAAAGTCTGTCATCTGGCTGTTGGGCAGGATTTACATTACAGCTTTAAAACAGTTTATAACAGTAGTGACACCTGTTGGGGCCCAGGACACACTCCGTATACAGTTTTCAAACCGTTTTCAAAGTTACATATCCTGCTTGGTGTAAATCTGGCCTTTGTCTATCTCTCTTTAAGAAAGTATTGTCTGTTGGACCAAGAGTGAAAAACCGGTCAAGTAGTTCAAGAGTCAAGCGTTTCTTCCTATTTTGTATTGCATGATTTTTATTTAGCTGTACATCACCCAGAGAACATCGGTTATTTGGTGACTTAAAAGTGTAATATAAAAATAAATAAAATACCCATTTGCAGCAAATATTCTAGGTAGCAACCCCATGAAAGAAACTGATTCTAGTAAGAGAACCAACAGCTGCTTTTCACATTTAAGGATCTAGTTGCTTGTCTTTCAAACAGAGGCTATGGCACTACTTATGTAAATTTTTTGGTCATGGAGATTCAAGTGTGTAAATAAACATAATATAAGAATTTCTGTAACAAGGAGAAGAAAGGGAGATGGGAACTTGGGTTATATATAAATTTCTTAATTAGTTTACAATATTTTAATCCCACACAATAAGGAGCATTCTCTGGGTGGATTGCAAACAATTAAAAGAAGAAAATATCATATATATATATATATATATATATATATATGAAAAAGACCGTTCGTTACTGTCGTTATATCTCCGAAAGTTCTTCACCGATTGCTTTGAAATTTTGACACAGCGTTGCGTTCGAATACGTGAGCGTTGTTATGTAACTATGTTCTATATGGGGTCAAAAGTTTGTCTTAAAATCGAAGAAATAGGCCTCCTCAAAACCAGTCCTGCTGATCATTGTGACATCGCCAACCAGTAGGCCAATCCACTGCCTCTGCCTCCTCTCCTATTTGCATATTCTCTCGCAATTGGCTGAGTGAATATAGATGTCACACCTGTGACAGTTACACGTTCAGAAGAAAGGTAACTGCCATGAGTTTCCAGTAACCTCCTCACCGTAAAAACATGCTTTTATATCTCCGAAAGTTCTTCACCGATTGCTTTGAAATTTTGACACAGCGTTGCGTTCAAATACGCGAGCGTTGTTATGTAACTATGTTCTCTATGGGGTCAAAGGTTTGTCTTAAAATCGAAGAAATAGGCCTCCTCAAAACCAGTCCTGCTGATCATTGTGACATCACCAACCAGTAGGCCAATCCACTGCCTCTGCCTCCTCTCCTATTTACATGTTCTCTCTTATTTGCTCTTATAGGTCATTGTGACATCGCCAACCAGTAGACCAATCCACTGCCTCTGCCTTCTCTCCTATTTGCATGTTCTCTCCTATTTGCTCTTATAAGTCATTGTGACATCGCCAACCAGTAGGCCAATCCACTGCCTCTGCCTTCTCTCCTATTTGCATGTTCTCTCCTATTTGCTCTTATAAGTCATTGTGATATCGCCAACCAGTAGGCCAATCCACTGCCTCTGCCTCCTCTCCTATTTGCATATTCTCTCACAATTGGCTGAGTGAATATAGATGTCACACCTGTGACAGTTACACGTTCTGAAGAAAGGTAACTGCCAGGAGTTTCCACTAACCTCCTCACCGTAAAAACATTCTTTTTTAAAAACCAAACAATCTGCTTTACTTCATCCAAATAATGCCTCGCAGAAGATCACACTTAGGTTGTCGTACTCGCAGAGCGGAAGCACTGCGACGAGAAATTGCAAATCAGACTGAGGAAGAACGGGCATCAGCAAACGAGAAAAAAAGAAAAAGAATGCCTCAAATACGTGTCAAGGAACCAGCCAAGCAACGTTCAGCCAGACTTGAGGATGCACGGTTGCGAGCACAGCAATCGCATTCTACAGCTTCAGATCTGCTTTGTTCTCAACAGAATGAACGCGACAGGCTGAGAGTGGCTGAAAGACGTCAACGAGAAACAGCACATCAGCGTCAAACACGACTCCGTGGTAAACAATCACACGATTACAATCGCCTTGCATTCCGGTACAACCCAGCTGATGATTATAGTTTGAGGCGGCATGTTCTCATCGGCACTATGACTGAAGTGTGTCCTTATTGCAAGGCTCTTAAATTTAATGGAGAAACAAAAGGAATGTGTTGCGCTGCTGGAAAAATTAAACTGCCTCAACTTGGAGAACCACCAAAGCCATTACAAACTTTGCTTGCCGGATATACCGCAGAATCAAAGCATTTCCTATCTAACATCAGGAAATACAACTCTTGCTTCCAAATGATGTCATTCGGCGCAGAAATCATCACAGCTCCATTTATGCCAACTTTCAAAGTCAAAGGACAAATTTATCATAAAGCCGGCTCCTTCCTTCCGTTTCAAGATAGTCAACATAAATTCCTACAAATGTATTTCATTGGTGATGGCAATGATGAATTGAATGCACACTGCGGAATTTATACCGGCATAAAAAGGTCCATCGTTTCAAAACTGCAACAGCTACTTCACACAAAAAACAATTTAGTACATTTGTTCAAAACAGCAATTGACATGATGCCATCTGATACACACAAGATTGTTATTCATGCTGACAAAACGCCTGCTGGAGAACATGTGCGAAGATTCAATGCTCCAACTATAGACGAAGTGGCAATTGTTATAGTCGGAGATCAATCTTGACAGGACCTTTCAAAGGTGAAGATGTCCTCATTCCTCGCATTCCTATGATTCCAACAGATATGCCATTTCAATTTAAGAGATTGCAATTCCCCATTCGATTGGCGTTTGCAATCACCATCAACAAAGCTCAGGGCCAATCTTTACAATTGTGCGGTTTAGATCTAGACACAGATTGCTTCTCACATGGACAATTATATGTTGCGTGTTCTAGAGTCGGCAAACCAGACAATCTCTATATCTACACAGACAATGGAACAACTAAAAATATTGTATATCCACAAGCATTGTAAAATTAAACATATTAGAAACATCCGCTTTGTCTTTTTTTTCTTTTCAATTTAACCAGACTGAGCCACAGCAACGCGTGGCAGGGTACAGCTAGTATATATATATATATCAATACAATTTTTAAAAAAATATCAAAATGATACAGCTATACATAAACAGCCACAGAAATCTAAAAACTAAATATCTAAAATGCCTGCAAGTAAAGAAAGATGCCAAAACCATAACAATGTTGACACCAGGCAAATCTTGAGAAGGGCATTCCATAAATGAGGTGCCACAACTGAGAAGGCCCTGTTTCTCATAGCCACCTGCCTAACTTCCTTCAGTGAGGGCATCTATTAATATTTTTTTAAAAAAAAAAAAAAACCTCACCATTACAATGTTCAAAGTGTCAATGTTGCCCATGGCTTGGGACCAGAGTGTCTAAAGGAACATCCCCTTCCATATATATCTGCTTGGAACTTTAGGTCATCTTCAAGAACAATGGGCAGGTGGGTAGAAGACAGAGGAAGCCTTCAAAGGATTCTGAAAATCTTATGCCCTGCTGGTCTGATGCCAACAAGGCATCAATTTCTATCCCTCCCCCACTCATAGCCCAACTAGATCAGTTACTGGCAGTGAGCAGGGACAGGTGATGGAGAGAATCCATAGGATTCTCTGGATCCTGACCTCTCTTCTCTCATTCCATTCCTCGTCCACTGGAAAGCCCTCTTTTTGACCTCAACAAGGTCATCCAAGGTCCTGAAACTTGGAAAGCACCGCTGTGGTTCTTTCCATGGTGGCTGTGAGGTGGGGTGGAAGTGGGGAGGGATCCAATGTCAGATTCCCCCTCTTGAGATGGTAGCAGCATCTATTGCCCTGGGAGAGGGTGTCCAAAATATCCTATGGTCCCTGGAACTCTCTCCATGGACCATAAGATTGCGGCCTAAGTAAGTAAGCAAGTAAGTAAGATATTCAGCATCATGTATAGTTCCCAGGCCAGTGGAAGTATCAGCAGCAAAGGATACTCATCCATATCAGCCTGCCCGCACTTTAAGATCAAAAAGAAAGGCCCTTCTCACCTGCCCACCAGTGAGGGAAATTAAGTGGGTCTCCATGCGGGAGATGGCCTTCTCAGCAGTGGCCCCCACACCTGTGGAACGAACTCCCACCAGCAGTCCGCCATGCACCATTCTGGCAGGCTTTTAAGAAGGCCTTAAAAACATTCTATTTTACTATGGCCTTCGCATAAATGAATACGGTTTTGCTGCTACTGCCCTTGTTTTTATTGTTCGTTTTTTCTGTTGTTATTATTATTATTATTATTATTATTATTATTATTATTATTTATATAGCACCATCAATGTACATGGTGCTGTACAGAGTAAAACAGTAAATAGCAAGACCCTGCCGCATAGCTTTTATTGTTTTAAACTGATATTTTACTGTTTATGCTTTTATTGTTTTTAATGTTTATGCTGTTTTATGGTTGTAAGACGCCTTGGGAGGGCTTCTGCCCTGAAAGTCGCCTAAGAAATGTTTTAAATAAATAAAAATACTCAACAGCTCACCCTTGAATGCCCTCTGGGACAAATAGCCATCGGTTCGGTAGCTGAGCCTACATGCAGGGAGACCAGCCACAGAGACTTCCTCATGCATTGAAAATAAATTTCACTGTTGACTACAAATCACATACAGTTTATAAAATATGAGCAAGGGAACCTTTTGAGCAGTGGTTTGTCTGCACATGAATACGTATATCACAGGCACTTTGGGTTCCCCCCTCCACAATAGAGCCTTGAACATCACTGAAATGCATTAGAAGTTCACCTTTGCCATACAATAGCCATAAGAGGCCAGATCGCCCCCCCCCCCCCGCCCTTCCTGCCACCACCCAAAAAAAGCATTCAAATTCGGTCTTTCTTATGCATTTGTGCCACCTAGTGCACGCAGACAGAATAGAACCCTGCTGGAACACAGTTCATCCTGTGTTTAACAACTTTAGGAAAATTCACATCTGTGACTATCGGAGGGGCTATATCTGTGCTGGAAGATAATTGTAGGACAAAAGGAACAAACGAAATGTCAACAGGATAGATGGAAATGAAGGGCTATCTTCCAGAGTAAGGATATTAGATTAGAAAAGGGAAAAGGACTTCTGGATCTACACCCAAACAAACCTATAGACAGAGGGGGCTGCCTTCACGGCACTGGGTTGGCCCCGCTCCACCATCAAACCCTGCACTATTGCAGGTGCACAGTGGCAGCCAGTTGTCCTTACGATGGGAGGCAATGTTGGCTTCTTGGTGGTCATGAGGCTTGCTGGGCCCCTCCCCCTCCCATGGCTTCTGGCAACCAATAGGCGGTCGCCTTCCACCCGGGAACGCCCCAAGAGTGGCTCAAAGCAAGGGCAGACTGGCAGCAGAGCAAGGCTGACCTTACTCTGGCTGGAAAAGTCAGGGTAAGTCCCCACCTTTTCAGTGGTGCATCTTCACCTCTTTGCCCCAGGTTGGCTTCAAATCTGTGCCTGTGTCATAGAACTAATGCCGGTGGCAGCTTGTTCCACAGGTGTGGGGCCACTGCTGAGAAGGCCCTCTCCTGTGTGGAGACCCAGTCCCTTTCCATCGCTGGAGCCACCCTAGGGCAAAGACAATGTCAATACAGCCCCTTAATCTAGAAAATAACATTTAATTTCTTTCTAGCTTTTTAATGACGCCATGGTTCCCATTCGTTGCCTATGCTGAGGCACTTCAAATTTTGGATAAAGTTCCAACAAAGTACAGTTGCCTATTTCTTTTTCCTGATTAATATAGACAAACACACAAAATGACATATATCTTTACACAATCCTTTTATATGTTGGAGATCTTGTATTTTTTTACTTTCATTAGGAATTGAGATCTTAGTTGGGCCATTTAATTGCAAATGTTCCATAAAAGTATCATTTATATACAAAGATTTATATTTCGTGAATTCCTTTGTTTCTTTAGTGATTGCGATCAGTTGTTATATACGTTCTTCTTTTTGTTGCCTTTATTTTGTTAACCTTATTTCAAAATAAATTAAATTCCATAGGGGGGGAAACGCTTGCATATGTCACACTCCCTAGAATTATTGTATCTTGAGAGTTCTTAGGACTGTCACCTTCACTAACAGCATTTATTTGAAATCCAGTCTTAAACAGTCTTAAATCTATCCCTGCTTGGGGCGGGGGGGGTGCTTTAAGGGGGCACAAGATTCTTTGTTGCTTTTGCTGCAACAGATTACCTTTCCCCAACCTGGCTCCCTCTAATTGTGTTGAACTACGATTCCTATCATGCAACACATCTGGAGGGCATCAGGTTGGAGATATTACTGAGCTACATGGACCAATGGTCTGATTCAGAGCATCTCTACATTTAGGGGGGTGGAAACCTGCATACTTACCATTTTTCTTCTTCTGGGGTCTTTCTGTATTGACGTCTCCTTTAGATGGAGACAAATGGTGACCACATGATTTGTGTTTGAAAACTTCCCCTCTCCATAAAGTCAAATGAAACAGTGCCATCTAGTGGTTGTATTATATCCCACGATGATTTTAAATAGTGCATTATCTCCAATCTTTTTAAAGTGAGATTACTGGGGAAAGGTGCAGGAGATATCCCGGAAGTTTACAGCATCATGTAAAGGACCTGCAAGCTTCCGTGAGTGGCCAATCATGAGCATGCACGAAATTGCTCATGTAGAGTAGCTCTCAGCATAAGGCAACTACCTATGTTCCGACTTACTCTGGCATCCACACAGCAACAGCATAAAATATACAAATTTAAATGACTTTATGCCGATGTGCCCTAGCTGTGTAGCCTCTTTGTTATTTGCCTTTGGGGTTGTAGTGGAATACAGCTATTATCAGCATGCTGCATAATCCCCTTTAAAATAAGTGCCTGTTTCAGCAAGGTGTCACAGAGGCTGTCTAAACATCCAGAGTAACAAGACCGTTGCCCTGTGAAGTTCTGGAGGAAACAGGCTTTTTTTCCCCTGATGCACATTGCTGCTTGCAAACACTAACAGCAAAGTTATAAACCAGGAGATGCCACAAAAGCTGTTGTACTTCTTGACAACTATTCGCCAGCCACCTTTTGTCCTTGTGGACTGGCGCTGCTCAAATGCAAATTGCTATGGAATGCTGCCATCTAGTGGAGAATAAGTATTCTGCAAGAACAATACGGATTATGGAAGTCAATTCATGGTGGTGATGGCCTAATCTAGATTTTAGTGCAAAACAACCCCCTAGTTTTCATGCCCTACTGTAGCTCAGACTATAACTAAACCCAGGCCTGTGCAAATGAAACAAACGACCTCCTATTGCCTCCCTGTTTACACCAACCACTTGCTTCACCTGTCTCTATTGTTTCCCCTATGTTAAATTTTATACTGTAAATTCCATGGGGCAGCGATCCACCATCTTGTAAAGCATGATGTACACTGATGCCGGTATAACAATAACAACAACAACAGCAACAACACAACCCTATGTATGGGAAATACGCTGAATTAGTCCACAAATAGAACTGATTGAACAAGTTCAAGAAAGAGTCAGCCGTCTATTTTGGTCCTGAACTCTGGTTTCTCCTGATGATATTTCAGAAACCCACAGAGGTGGCTGGAGTAGATTTCCAGCGACTGGAGGTGGGGCCTCAATGAGCTACGTCCCCTCCACCATGAGCAGCAAAACTACAACAACCTTGCAATCCTATGCCTTTTTATCTGAATGCAATGGGACTTACGTCTGAATTGATTTGGATAGGATTGCACTGCACATCATCCAGAAAATACGAGGGGGGGGAATGATGAAAAATAAAGCAAAAATCTCCAAAAATGCTCAGTTTGTATAATTCTTATACATTGCAGAACCCAGCTTTTATCGACACAAAATTGTGGATGTTGGAAGCCAATTTTTATTTTTAAACATATAGAATACACAACCATGAGCACAACTGTCACTCCTGCTGCCCTTTCCATGTGATTTTTACTCCACCACGTATTTTATAACAATGGAAGCATTTCTTATGGTTTGGTAATTTTACCAGTTTGGAGACTACTTGGTGAAAAGACCTTCTCATAAGAAATGATGCAATACAATTGGTACACATGGACCTTACGACCTCATAGACAAACACATGAATCAGCCCTAAGCCAAGTGATGATGATATGTGAATTGCATAAAATGCACAGCTATTGAGATGTTTAGTTTTCATTAGAGTTTTCAGGTGGTTGCCCCTTTACGGTTGGCCAGGGTTAACATTTGTTTCTTAGTTTTGGCTCCCTTTCTGTAAGCACCCACTACTTGAGCTTGCTTTTAGGAGGTTTGGGGTTGGGAGTGAGGCACAGTATAGGCTAAACTTTTTGTGCATTTGGATTGCAGGAATGGAAGCAACTCTCAAACTCCAAATGAGATTAATCTGAAGATGTTTGAGGAATGTGTCAATACAAGTTCACTTGGGGGAGAAAGGATCTTAATGTCTATTTATTCTACTAAAGAGTGCTCTTCAGTTTTCTTCCTTGCTGAGAGTGACCATATGAAAAGGAGGACAGGGCTCCTGTGTCTTTAACAGTTGTATAGAAAAGGGGATTTCAACAGGTGTCATTAGTATGCATGCAGCACCTGGTGCAATTCCCTCTTCATCGCAACAGTTAAAGCTGCAGGAATATAGCTAGAGTGAATGTCTCAGTAGACTTGTTCTTCTGATTGCTTTTCCCCATTTCTATGAATAGTTCACATAATACTTCCGTTCCTAGAGTTGTCGGACCTGGCCACGGTGACACATGCCTTAATTGCATCCCGATTGGATTATTGTAACGTGCTCTACATGCAGCTGCCTTTAAAGAGTGTTCGGAAACTTCAGCTGGTTCAAAGAACAAGCATACAACTCCCCTGTTAAAACAGCTTCACTGGCTTCCAGTCTGTTTCCGGGCACAATTCAAAGTGCTGGTTATGACCTATAAAGCCCTATACAGCTCAGGTCCAGGTTATCTGAAAGATCGTATTCTCCCTTACAAGCCTACCCGTGTTTTAAGATCTTCAGGGAAAGCCCTTCCCTCAGTCCCACCATCTTCACAGGCACGCTTGGTGGGTACATGGGAGAGGGCCTTCTCGGTGGCTGCTCCAGTGCTTTGGAACTCTCTTCCCGGGGAAGCTAGGCTGGCTCCCTCCTTGCTGTGCTTTTGGAAGCAGGCAAAAATTTGTTTGTTCTGACAGGCTTTTGGAGAATAATCTGGTCCTCCATCTATGTTAAGGTCTTGTAAAATGGTTGTGTGTTTTAAATATTTAATGATTTAATATTGTATTATTATTATTATTATTATTATTATTATTATTATTATTTTCATTTTCATTTTCATTTTTGTATTTATTTATTTATTTATTTATTACACTTTTATACCACCCAATAGCCGAAGCTCTCTGGGCGGTTCACAAAAATTAAAAACATAATAAAACAACCAACAGGTTAAAAACACAAATACAAAATATAGTATAAAAAGCACAACCAGGATAAAACCACGCAGCAAAATTGATATAAGATTAAAATATAGAGTTAGAACTGTAAAATTAAGTGTTAAAATACTGAGAAAATAAAACAGTCTTCAGCTGACGACGAAAAGAGTACAGTGTAGGTGCCGGGCAGACCTCTCTGGGGAGCTCATTCCACAACCAGGGTGCCACAGCGGAGAAAGCCCTCCTCCTAGTAGCCACCTGCCTCACTTCCTTTGGCAGGGGCTCACGGAGAAGGGCCCCTGTAGATGATCTTAAGGTCCGGGCAGGTACATATGGGAGGAGGCATTCCTTCAAATAACCTGGCCCCAAACCGTTTAGGGCTTTGAATGTCAATACCAGCACTTTGAATCAGGCCCAGACCTGGACTGGCAGCCAACGAAGTTGTAAAAGGACTGGCGTAATGCGATATTTCTGGCCAGTCCCTGTTAGTAAACGGGCTGCCCTGTTTTGTACCAGCTGAAGTTTCCGGATCATTTTCAAAGGCAGCCCCACGTATAACGCATTGCCGTAATCCAAACGAGAGGTTATCAGAGCATGGATAACTGTAACTAGGCTATCACTGTCCAGATAAGGGCATAGTTGGTATTTCTTTTCCTAGGTTTAAAATGTATATGTTTTAAATTTTGTAAGGCCGCCTTGAGGCTTAGTATTGGGCAAAAGGCGGGATACAAATAAATATAATAATAATAATAATAATAATAATAATAATAATAATAATAATAATGTCATGATGAAGAGGGAATTGCACCAGGTGCTGTATGCATTCAAATAACACCCCTTGAAATTCCCTTTTCAATACAACTGTTGAAGAAACAGTAGCCCTGTCCTCTTTTCCATATGGCCACCCTACCTTGCTCCTACCTTCCTTCTCAACTACCAACCAGTGAATTAGACATAACTAGTTGCGTTAATCTTGCCATAAAGACATGCACTGTTCTTGAATGAGAGCTGAGGGGGTGGGAATGTCTTCTCTCTCCTCTCCAGTGTTCCCTGTGCTTTGAAAAGAAGGAAGAGAGAAGGTTCTTGGAAGGAAATTATTCCGGACATTTAATTTTTTGCTGTGTTCTGAAAATATTTCAGGCTCCCTTGCAAATTCAGAGCCTGCCAACCTGTTAGAATTCCTACACAGGGTGTAATTCTTTTCTTCCCTCTTTATTCACCACCATACATGTGGTGTAAAATCCGCAAACAGGAAGCCTACACACATAGGCCTCCATTTTGCAGGCATATGCACGAACACCACAGGAGGCTCATGCCATGCACATGATATCAGGGGAGG
Source organism: Elgaria multicarinata webbii (assembly GCF_023053635.1). Taxonomy (NCBI): domain Eukaryota; kingdom Metazoa; phylum Chordata; class Lepidosauria; order Squamata; family Anguidae; genus Elgaria; species Elgaria multicarinata. The sequence goes on from NC_086174.1 coordinate 36,240,387, forward strand.
GGAGGCCAGGGCTGCAAGCATGTTGTTGAAGGCCCACGTAGGGCTTTTGGCTCAGCTCGAATGTATTTTTTCTGGATTTGGGATTAAGTTAAATTTGATTTGATCCCTCCATAATGCTGAAACGGGAAGTGTCAGTCGAAAATGCAATTTCCATTTTCATCAGCATCCATTTTACACACACACACACACACACACACACACACACCATCCTTACAGTCTGGCTTTCAATCTCGTTGATGAGATGCTTTTAAAGTACTTTGCAGAATGGCAGCCGCTTCGCCAGCAGCAATGTCAAACGACGGGACTGCCCAGGCACATTAATTACAGTTGCTGTTGTTAATTATTTACACAATGTCATAGGTGTGCCTGGCAATACATCATTTCGACAGGTTCCTACCCCAAGGATTTTACATTCTAATCTGGATGGACACACTACAAGCAATTAAAGGATGGAGATGGGAGCAGAGAGCGGTCGGGTGACTCCGTCCCGTCATTGTGACCGTGGGACATGTTTGTTCCTTTGGACCCTCAATGTTCTTGCCTGACCCTCTTTTCATCAGAGTGCAGTACAGCTTCTCTCAAACATACAGTGGAGACAGTGACCGATTCACATCCCTTGAATCGAGGTTTCCCAAAGTGGGGTACCCCCAGAATGTATGGATTTCTGGGTGAAAACTCAGAAATTGTAAAACTGAGAAAGATTTTGAGTTCCTAGCTTTCCCAAAGCCCTCATCCTGAGAAGGAGACAGACAATGGGGTCACAAGGTGATGGTCACAAGGACACTGACAGTGCGGTCACTACGTCACAAGATGGTGGTTGAGGGTTGGCTGATACTGGATGGAGTGGCATCTGAAGCATCCACTTCACAGACTTTTGGAGGAGTGACTTTGCCCAAATAATAATAATAATAATAATAATAATAATAATAATAATAATAATAATAATATATTTCTTACCCGCCCCTCCATTTGGATCGAGGCGGGGGACAACAATATGTATAACATACATAAAATACTGATTAAAAACATACTATACATTGTTAAAACATCCCTAAAAGCATCCTAAAAGCATCCTAAGATTCCACTGGATAGGCCTGCTGGAGAGATCAGTCTTTATAGCTTTTTTAAATGCTGAAAGACTGTTAAGTTGATGAATCTCCTCCGGCAGGCCATTCCACAGTCTGGGAGCAGCAGAAGAGACTGTCCTCTGGGTCACTATGGCTGGTATAACTTCTCCTAGGCCATAGCTAGACCTAAGGTTTATCCCTGGATCGTCCAGGGGTCAAACCTGTTCATCTAGGTGACACACAGGGGATCCAGTGCTCAGGCAGAGGCGAACCCTGGATGATCCCAGGATAAACCTTAGGTCTAGCTGTGGCCCTAGTGTGGGTTCTATGGGGCTTAATTAGAACAAACTTGCAATATACAAAATATGGCTTTAGTAAGCATTCAAACACAGAAATATGCCACAATCTGTCCTTTGTGCAACAACAACAGCAAAACATGGATTTCTTGCTTGCAGCTCAATCCTGCGTGGTGAGCCGAGTACTCTGGGAGTCCCTTTTTGCAGACTTTTTAAACTTTTATGTCCCAGGGCAATCCTCAAGGAGCAACAAAACTGTTCAGTTTTGCAATAATATAATTAGTACAAATATCAATACAAAAAAATGATTCCCCACCCTCTTGAAATGCTACTGACACAATTAACATTTCAATTTACCTTATACAAGGTGATAAGGGCTTATAATTAAACAGAATTCTCATAACATTCAGCTTTCAGCAGAACTGGTTCTCTTTCTTTCTACTGTTTCTTCTCTAGCCCTCCCTCTGAGTGACAGCCCCACACAAGGGACTAAACCATCTGCTCCATATGGCATGACAGTTAAATTCCTTCCTAGAGAAGGTGGAACTGGCCAAAGTGACCCGTGCCTTAATCACCTCCCATATAGACTACCGCAACATGCTTTACATGGAGCTGCCCTTGAAGAGTGTTTGGAAATTGGAGCTAGTGCAGCATTTAGCAGCCACATTGCTTTCAGGTGTGCATTTCGTGGACTGTATTACATTGGTCCTGTGCCAACTGACCTAGCTTTCAATTTGTTGCCAGGCACAATTTAAGGTGATGAGGCTTACCTATAAAGCCCTAAACCAGGGGTGTTGAGTGATGAACTCACCTTTAAGGGCAAGGGCCAGATTCCACTTTGGAGAAGCTCTCAGGGATCGCATTCCAGTTGTGGGCTGGGCCATGGGCCAAACCAGCAGGGCCCCAAATACCAAAACTACCATCCTATTTTATCTTAAAGCTGTTACTGCCAATCCTTAGGAGAAGTTTCCAACCTTTTAGGAGGGGGGTGACACCCTACTTTCAGCATATCTTTGTATGATGCTGCAGTCTTCAGTTCTATGGCTTTGTTAAGCGTGTATTACATTGGTTTTATGGAAGTTATTTTGTTTCTTTCTTTTCTGTCTCATCTATAAGTTCCTTCCTTCCTTCCTTTGCATTTTCATTTTTTTTGCTTCTAGGTTCTGCTTTATTAAATGTTGTGAAGCTTCAGGTATGGCGCTATCCCTGCTTTTTATCCGTAATGAATTGACACAAGGTGTAGATCTGGGGTGACAACACACCTGGAATTTTTCCAGCCCTCTTGTGGATGCTGAATTGTCAATTGTCCCAATATTGTTTCCCCTTTAAATCTCTCCCAACTTACTCTAGAAAATATTTGGAGGTGGGGGCACATGGGATCAGAGGAAGGGAAGGGAGGGAAAGTCCCATGGTGTGAACAACTGTTACCCAGAGGACCATCTCTTCTGCTGCTCACAGACTGTGGAATGGCCTGCTGGAGGAGACTCGTCAACTTGGCAGTCTTTTAGCATTCAAGAAAGCTATAAAGACTGATCGCTTCCAGCAGGCCTATCCAGTGTCATTTTAAGATGTTTTTAAAATGTTTTTAGGATGTTTTTAACAATGTATATTATGTTTTAATTGAGTATTATGTATTTTATCGTTTATTGTTGTTCCCCGCCTCCATCAAAATGGAGAGGTGCGCAAGAAATAAAATTATTATTATTATTATTATTATTATTATTATTATTATTATTTGCTGATGTCAGGTGTAGCCCACACTAAATGGAAGCATAATGGGGAGTTATGACCAGCTGGAATAGTGAACTCAGATACAAGCTTCGGATTGGCGGCCAGTGATGTCATACCTGCCCTGAGTGTGCAGTTTATGTTAAGGATATAATATATAACCTTGTCCCCTTTTTCCCTTTAGTTATATATTTTACAATAACATATGGTCCTTCTGGGTAGAACATTTCCAGTCAGTTATTGAGCCCTTCAGGCTGGTAAGGTCACGCATCTCCTGAACAAGACGCTTGAGGTATTTCACACAGCTCAGACCAAAACTACTTCTGCCTGTCAGAGACGATTGTGTGAACACTTTACATAATTGCATAAATTGCTTTCACCTCCTGTGGAGGGTACATAAGTCAAATATTGAAAGAATACAGTGGCAGGGCATTGCCAGTGGAGGTATTTATAGATTCAGTTGTGTAATTAAAGTAATAAACATTTGTATTTGTTGACTTTGGGTGGACTAGTTCGGTGACATGGACACTGTGGCTAGTATCCACTGTTAGTCCTATGTAGGGTAGACCCATTGAAATTAATGGGACTTAAGTTAGTCCCATTCATTCCAGAGGGTCCACTCAGCTATAGGATGATGTAGAAATGCAATAAATCATCATCATCCTTTTTTCATTTCTCCTTCCTGAATCCGCCTTCCATCTCTTGGAACATTGCTAACTCATGTCCATAGTATCATAGAATAGTAGAGAAGGGAGGCCATCGAGTCCTGGCAGTCTCCAGGAGCTAGGGAAAGCTCTGATAAAATTCACTTCCATAGCTGAAATTCCACCTCCTTCCTCCCAAAAAAAGTGAATCAGGAAAAGCAGTTTCACCCCTTCTTTCATCCCAAATCTCCTCTCAAACCAACCTTAACATATGTGGGTGGGTGCCTGTGTGTGTATACATGTATATACAGTAGATATAGATAGATAGGGATCCAGCATCTGCCTTCTGTTGGTAGAAGGGCTCTATTCGCAGAGGGCTTTTCTACACAAGGTTGTTTATGGGTTCTTTAGGCAATGATGTGACCCTTCAGTTTCTTTTTTGTGCCTAGCCAGCACTTTTGGTGAGATTTATTAAGCTGCTTTTAATTGTGAACTCTTGATCCATCGCTGCTGACAAACTACTGACCGGTCTCTAACCTTCCTTTTCTTGGTAAGGTGGTAGAGAAAGTGGTATTGGAGCAGGTTCAAGAGTTTTTTCATGACTCAGATTTTCTAGATCCTTTTCAATCGGGTTTTAGACCGGGTCACAGCATGGAGACTGCCCTTGCCGCAGTCTGTGACGATCTTCTTTTGGCAATGGACAAAGGTCATCTGTCCAGCCTGCTGTTATTGGACCTTTCAGCGGCCTTCGACACAGTGGATCATGAATTGTTGATTAGACGGTTGAAGACCCAGGTGGGCCTGGAGGGCCTGGCTCTTGCCTGGTTCCAGTCCTACTTGGATGGAAGGGCTCAGGTGGTTACCATGGGCACCTGTACATCTACCCCCACAGCCCTCCCCTGTGGAGTTCCACAGAGTTCAATGTATGTCATGTTCAATGTATATGTGAGGCCACTGGCAGAGTTAATTAGAGCCCATGGGTTGAGGTACCATATGTATGCTGATGATACCCAGCTTTACATCTCAGTGGGGTCTGACCTCGGCGAGGCAGTTGCTACTCTGTCTTGGTGCCTGGCTGAGATCTGTAACTGGATGTCTCGGAGTAAACTAAAGCTTAACCTGGAGAAAACTGAGCAGATGGTGATTGGCCGAGGTCAGCAGCTGGCAGATTTGAGGCAGGAGCTCGTAGATCTGCCTATTTCAGGAATCCGAGCAAGGGTTGTGACTGAGGCGTGGGACCTGGGTGTTATTCTTGACCAGTCCCTAACTATGTCATCACAGGTGGGGGCCATGGTTCGGAGTTGCTTTTATCAACTACATGTGCTCCACCAAGTTCGCCCCTTTCTGTCAGAGGCTGATCTTACCACCGCAGTCCAGGCCCTGGTTCTTTCCAGACTGGACTATTGCAACCTGTTGTATACAGGGCTTCCCTTGAAGCAAATCCAACGCCTACAGGCTGTACAAAATGCAGCAGCCAGGTTGGTCAAGGGGGTCCCAGAGTGGTCTTCTATCACTTTGGTGCTTCAAGAGCTCCATTGGCTGCCAGTGGCTGCTAGGGTGCGCTACAAGGTCTTGTTGACCATGTATAAAGCCCTGCATTGCTTGGGTCCTGGATACCTGAGCACTCATCTTTCTCCTGTGTCTCACCATTGGCAGAATTGCTCTCAGGAGCAGGGTGCCCTGATGGTCCCCTGCTACAAATTGGAATGTGCGGGGGCCAGGGCTTTTTCAGTGGCTGGCCCTCGGTTATGGAACAATGTGCCACTGGAGATTAGACAGGCTCCCACTCTCAATTGCTTCAAACGCCTTTGTAAGGTGTTTTATTTTCACAAGAGTTTGGGGAGGGGTGGTTTAAATTGGGGTTGAGGGCTTCTAATGGTTTGAGGGTGAGGGTTTTAATGGAATTGTCTTAATGTGGGTTGAGGGTTTTAATGGAATTGTTTTATGTGTTATTGTAAAGCACCTCAATGCCAGAAATGGTGAGGCAGCGCTATAAAAATGCTTTAAATAAATAATAATAAATAAGGTGAAAGCGAGCACAATTTCCTTTTATGTATTGGTGCTATTCCACTGTACCACAGTGCCACCTAGAGGCAATGTAGAGAAAAAGCAGGAAACTCTCCTCGTGTAGTGCTTGGATCTCAGTTCTGTGAAGAAAGTGAAAGTAAATGCAGCAGACTAAAAGCCAATAAACAGCCTTGTGTAGAAAAGCTCAGAAAGTGCCTCCATCCTCCCCTGCCTCATACCACAGCTCATACCACTCAGCAGGATTTACTGACCCTAAGGGTAGCACTTTAAGGGGCTAGAAGGCTGCTATAGAGAGGATGGGCTAGGAAAAGCCACTTCTGCAGCCCATCTTGCAGGCACCTAAAACTGGATTCGATCCAATCCATAATTCATTTTCCCCACTCACTGCTTTCATATTAAAAAGCAGCATTTAAAATTGTAATACAGCATAAAATAAATACATCCCATTATCTATACTTCACATTTTCCTAAAAACAGCTCTACAAGTGCAAAATAGAGATAATGCCACATTTAGTATGTTGTGTACAGTTCTGTTCACCATACTTTAAAAAAAACCATACTGTAGAGCTGGAAAAAGTGCAGAAAAGGGCAACTAACATGATCAAGGGGCTGAAGCAACACCCCTATGAGGGAATGTTACAACAGGTGGGATTGTTTAGCTTGGAAAAAACGAGGCTAAGGTGAGACACGATAGAGGTGTACGAAATTATGCATGGTGTGGAAAATGTGGGAGATATTTTTCCCTCTTTCAAAATACTAGAACCCATGAGTCATCCCATGAAGCTAATTGGTGGGAGATTCCAAGCAAATAAAAGGAAGTACTTCTTCACACACCACATGGAATTCACTACCATATGACATGGCTTTAAAAGGGAGTTGGATAAATTCCTGGAGGAGAAGGCTAGCAACGGCTACTAGTTCTGGTGGCTAGCCCTCATAGCAGACACAATAAGCCTATATACACCAGTTGCTGGGGAACATGGGTGGGAGGGTGCTGTTGCATCCATATCCTGCTTGTAGGATCCTGGTGACATCTGGTTGGTCACTGTGTGAACAGAGTGCTGAACTAGATGGACCCTTGGTCTGATCCAGCCTGACCCTTTTTATGTTTTTATGAAATTCTTCCATTCAATTGTGGGCAGTCATATCTCTATTATTCTCCACATGGGATGTGTTTATAAGATTGTGTGTTATTGGGGGGGATTTTGTTTTCCTTCTGGTAATATTTTCCCTTAAAAACTGATTGCACTAACTGACTCTGTGTCAAATTTTGGAATGCCCATAATTTTACTTATTTCTTGAAGTGAAGTAGGTAAGGCAGCTGTTTCATGAAGCGATGCATTCTGTTCATGTTATAAAATCACTCTCATGCATATTTGCAGCCCTCCATGGTCAGGGAATGTGGCACTTGCAACAAACTTGCATTTTTAGTAATGCTTTTGAGATAGATGCATATTGGTTTGTGCCTTTGAAGTTCCTCACAGAAATACAAAGAAGATGTTTTAACAACTGGTATCTGTTTACAATGAACTGCAGATGTGAAAACATGTGGCTCAAAGGTGTGTTTCTAGGGGAACCGATGCCTGGGGCAGAAGAATTTTTAGTAGACCACCTCTTGGTGCACTTTGAGATAGGTGAACTTTGTCTTCATCTTTTCCATCATATATGTACGTAGCATCTAGTCAAGGGGCTTGTGTGTTTTACTTTTTTGGTGGGTCGTGATCATGAGAGCTGGACAAAAATTAAAAACACATCTTGGTAGGAAATTTGAATTGATTTATGCATTTAAACCAAGCGGGTTTTGTTTGGGCTATTGCTGTTATTATGCTGAACCGGCGATCGTATGTTGATAACACTTCCCATTTGAATCCAAATGTGCATAAATAATTTTACTAAACAGTTTCTAAACAAAAAGAACATTATCATAAAGTACACTCCACAATCACTGCCATCAAAATACGCCTTGCCTTTGACCTCAGTGTGGTGTAAATTGCCCTCAGATTCAATGATATGGTTGTGATACCAGGGTGGGGGATTGGTTGGGGGGAGAGATTGGACAGGGGAGATAAATGGAGCCTGAAGATCTGTTTAAATTTGGTCAAACCTGCTGGCAAGTCTGTCTATAGTTCTTTTTGTTATGGAGATGAGTGGCTAGTTATTTTCAAAATAGTTTAAAAAAATACCTGGATGGTTTGGTTTTGGGGTGGTATAGAAATAAAATGAAATAAAGAAATAAATAATGGAGGGGGTACAGAGCAAATTGCCCCCACCCATGGACTGGATGTCATCGGCAACTGTGACCATGTCCACTGATGTCATCGCCCCACCCATTTTTCCTTTCTCCATGGGTAGCTCCTCCCAGTGCCAGCTGAGCTAGGCACCTGCTTCATGTGCCTCTGGGCATCCACAGAGTGGGAGGTGGTGGTGATGGTGAGAGACAGTCAAAGAAGACTTGACTGGTGCTAAAAAGTATCCACTCCTTCTAGGGCCAGCCGAGTCCCTGCAGCACAGATCCCCACACCTATCTCCAAACTGAGATCAGGCATAACAGCAGGGATTCATCTGGGGGGAGATTCCTCGGGGTCAGGAGAGGGCTAAAGGACCAACCCCACCCCTTGGAAAAACCCAAGTGGTATTTCACCAAACTCCATCCACTGATTGCACGGAAGCCCATATATGCGCACTGCTATGCAATTGTAAGGATCTCTTTCTTATGTTCAACTACATGTGTAGATAACAACTTTGTGCCGATATAGGGCCATGCTTGCCAGTTCTAGAACATAAGAAGAGCCCTGCTGGATCAGACCGACGGTCCATCTAGTCCAGTACTCTGTTCACAAACAGGACATGGTGCAACAGCAGCCTCCCACCCATGTTCCCCAGCAACTGGTGCACACAGCAACTGGTGCACACAGGCTTACTGCCTCGAATCCTGCTTTCACTGAATGCACAAAGGTGCTGCCTGTCTATTTAAGAAAGATGTTTATATTTAAGTGCAGCTGTCCCATTTTTTTTCTTCCTTAACAGATTTTTCTTTTCTGGTAAGAAAAGATGCAAAAAGCCATGGGAAAACATGGGAGGGTTAAAAATGGAAGATGGCAACACCTGGATTCTCTTGTAAAATTCCATGAATGTTACAATAAAAGCCTCGTCTCAAAGCACCATAAAATACAAGACACTGGGATTGGTGAAAGATTTGTAGACATTTCTGGTGGTTATGAGAGGAAATCGCAACCCCACTCTGGAAATCTAGCAGCTCCACCTAGCGACGAATTAAGATTTCTCTCACTGTGGTTTTGGATCATGCATGGTGTGACTCTTCATTAGAATTGCAGCTTTTCTCCGCTAGAGGGATCCATTTCATCACATTTGACATTCATCACAGCAGAAAGGAATGGTTTCTTTTGCAGGATTAAATTTTCTGTGCTTCCATTGCTTGTGACCTGCATATTGAAAAGATATAGTACTATTCCTGTCTTCTATGTACCACTTGATCATGCCTACTGAATTTTCACCCTTTACCATCCAAGCACAGCTTTCTTGAATATACACGCCATGCGTGAAATAACGGGAATGCAATCATGTCACAGCTCAAATCATATCCAGATCGACTTCTGCAATGCGCTCTACATAGGGCTACCTTTGTGCCTAGTCCGGAAACTTCAACTAGTTCAAAATATGGCAGCCAGGCTGGTCACTGGTACATCTAGGGGTGACCACATTACACCAGTCTTAAAATCTCTTCACTGGCTGCCAATTAGTTTCTGAGTGAAGTATAACATGTTGTAGTAAGGCCATTTGTAGTATTTCAGTTCTGAAGCACATGACTAACGTTTCACTTCCTCCCTCCAACCACCATCAAATGCTTTAAAACTGCTTCTGCATTCCTAATATGTTAGAACAACAACAATACTCTGAGCATGTTCAGTTTTAGTTATTTATTACGTTTCCACCCCACCATTTTGCCTCTTGCAAAGAACCCAAGGCGGCTTACATGAGCCACCTCCTCTCCGTCTAATCCTCACAACAAAACCTGTGAGGTAGGTTAGGCTGAGAGTCAATGACTGGCCCATAGTCATCCAGTGAGCTTCATGGCCAAGTGGCGACTAGAACCCGGATCTCCCAAGTCCCAGTCATATGTATGTAACTCTTCCATTGATAGCTAGAGCTACTCCACACTGGCTCTCTTTTGCACCATTGTGACTACAGGAATAAAATGGGGTTTGCTTCTGCTGCCCTGCCACTGTCATTTCCTGCAGCCCTCGGGCTGGTCAGTGGGGCCCTGGCTGCACCACAGAGATTGACCTCTAACAACTCTCTAGGCTTGTCTACACAAAAGGTTTGCCCCGGGGTGGCTTCGCAGTAGCGGCACATCATCTACATCATGCAGCCGCCACTGCGAAGCCAACCCGGGGCAAACCTGGAAACTCTGCTCCGAAAAAGTCGGGCACTTACCCCCACTTTTTTGGCAGCAGAGCACATGGTGCCCCCTGATTGGTTGCCATGGGCGGCCCTGTGCCTGTAAAAGTAAAAAAAGAAGAAAAAACGGTGGGTGGGTGGGAAGAGAGGAACAGGGCCGTTCCTCCCCCTCCTTTATTTTTTTTTAATTATCTGTATCTCTGCAGCTGTGCAGATACAGATAATAAAAATAAAAATAAATGTGGGGGGAAGAGAGGAACGGGCGGCCAGACGGAGTAGAGGTGGTTCGCCCAAGTCCCTGCCCCCTCTCCTCACATCCTCCTCAGGCTGCTTCATTCCTCCCTCCCCCCATTTTTAAAATTTGTATTATCTGAATCTCCGCAGCTGTGGAGATACAGATAATAATTAATAAAAAGGGGGGTGGAAGGAACAGCCCCATTCCTCTCCTCCCCCGATTTTTTAAAAAAACTTTTAAAGAGCAGGAAAGTTTGCACTTGTGTTCCTTCCTGTGTAGAGCACATAGAACCTGCCAAACAGGGCACTATTCCCAAAGCATTTCTGTAGAAAATTATTATTATTATTATTATTATTATTATTATTATTATTATTTGTTACTCGCCTCTCCCTCTCGTTGCCGCCTTCCAACAATTGGTAATTTCTGTTTTTATAGTTTTTTTTTATTGTTTACAACATTCCTTAAAGGTAACCTAGACATAATGAGAGATAGATAGATGGATGGATAGATGGATGGATGGATGATAGATTATCATCTATAGGCCTGATAGGTTTCTATACCAGAAAGTTCACTGTGTTGACTTATGTCTAGGAGACATTCCCTGAGGTAAAACAGATGTGCTTTGGTGAGAAGCATCAAGTAACAAAAGGGGAAAAATAATACTAAATAATGGGTGTTGTCTCTCAAAACAATTGGACAACTAACTATTTGAGAAAACTTCAAACAGTTCTCCCCTGTTCAGAAAATACTGATTCTTAAGCATTAACAAATTTGGAATGAGGACAGAAATGGAGTTGGTTCTGTTCACACTTATTGGTTTTTTATGTAGCCCAACAAGACACAGTTCCAATTCACAACGAAGCAACACTGATCAGAAACGGATTCTTACCGAGTATTGGAACAAACTCTGACCGAGTATTGATTTTGTGTTCTGTGGTGGGAATACAGACAGTGGCTGGTTTGCAAAGTCAACAAGTAAATAATGCAGAAGTGGTAGGGTATAAAATGTTTCTTTGGGAGTTTTCGGGGCGGGGGGTTATTATATGCAAAGAGCAGTTCCAAAGTCTTGTTAGTCACCTCATAAGAGATGCAAATAGGACCTTGGGCTACAAGGTGTACGCAGCAGTTTCTGAGGATAAGTGGTATCAGAGCAGCATAATTCCTTCCTTCTACCATCCTCCCCAGATTACTGAACATAAACAGGCTAGCTATTTGTGTCGATTGACCCTGGGAAATGCTGTGTAGACTAACAATGAAGCCTGTTGCCTACAAAATCAGCCTTTCATTTTTTGTGCCCTAAAGTGGACCTTTTCTCCAAACAATGGGATAGTTTTCTTTTCTGCAGTATAGCTCCTGCAGCTTTAACTGTTGTGATGAAGAGGGAATTTCACCAGGTTCTCCATATTTACAAATGACACCTGCTGAAATTCCCTTTTCTATGCAACTGTTAAAGATACAGGAGCCCTGTCCTCCTTTTCATATGGTCACCCTATGCAGTGTGTTCTGGGTCCCAACAGTTGTCACTACTATTATAAGCTGTTTTAAAGCAACAGTGTAGATGCTACCAAGGATGCTTCCAGATGGGACTTTTATCATGCCATTGTCCTGCCTCATTCACAGAATTTGGGGGTGGGGATTTCCAAACAACAACACCTTGTACTTGTAGCCCTCCCATGTTTTCCCACTGCTTCTGCCATCTTTTTTCTTAAAAGAGAAAATATGTGAAGGGGGGGGGAGATGGTACTGCTGAACAATGCCTTCTGATTGGTAATGTTAGAAATAAACTAGAGGAATAGGCAAAGATTCAGTTTATACACTCTATTTTACCACCAATATTTGTAGAAAGGAATAATGGATTAGCATACCATCACCACCAGCAAGGAACACAACAGAGGGCCTATGTGCACTGGGACTCACAATGAAAATTCTCAAACAGGGGCTGAACTCCAGAGCAGAGTAGTTATCAGGGCCGGCATCAAGTGTATGCATGGTCAACCACCTGCTGAAGGACTACAGCCCAACAGGGGACCACCAACCAGAGTCCTGGACTTGTTCCTCCTCTACAACACTGAAGCCTGGTTCTTCACCTCCTTCAGTGGTGGTGAGGAGGAGGAGCTGTAGGTCATAGTAGAGCTGAAAGGGGCCTACAAGGCCATTGAGTCCAACCGCCTGGTCATTGCAGGAATCCACCCTAAAGCATCCCTGAGAGATGGCTGTCCAGCTGCCTCTTGAATGCTTCTAGTGTGGGAGAGCCCACAACCTCCCTAGGTAACTGGTTCCATTGTCATACTGCTCTAACAGTCCAGAAGTTTTTTCTGATGTTCAACCGGAATCTGGTTTCCTGTTATTTGAGCGTATTCCATGTCCTGCACTCTGGGATGATCGAGAAGAGATCCTGGCCCTCCTCTGTGTGACAACCTTTCAAGTATTTGAAGAATGCTATCATATCTCTGCTCAGTCTTCTCTTCTAGAGGCTAAACATGCCCAGTTCTTTCAGTCTCTTCTCATAGGGCTTAGTTTCCAGACCTCTGATCATCCTCGTTGCCCTCCTCTGAACCCCCTCCAGCTTGTCTGCATCCTTCTTGAAGTGTGGTGCCCAGAACTGGGTGCAATACTCAAGATGAGGCCGCTGCTTACTTGTTCACTGGCTCTCAGCTTGTCAAGAAAGCGAGTGGCAGCAATGAGGTGAAAGACAAGGAGCAATAGCAGCTGGTAACAATGATGGTGAGAAGGCAGAGTTACTGATAGAGGAGGCTCACTGAAGATGTCTTGCCCAAAGGCCCTCAATACCCTGGAGCTGGTACTGGCACGGTAAAGTTCAAAGAGCAAAAGGAGATAATGATTCTGGGTATCCTCCAGATGTGGTTAAACAAAGGGCTCCTGAAATTAACAGGCTCCTGGCTTCCAGATTGGATTGGTCAGTTGCGTTGCCCACAGGGGTGGGGTGGGGACAGCAGTGGTGAGGATGCCTGGATCTCCTAGTTCAGTGATGGAGAACCGCTTTCATCCTGAGGGCTAAATTTAAGTCCAGTGGTGGGAGGGGCTGAAGGCAATGGGGTGCAGCCAAAAATACCAGCATATTTTAGCTTAAAAAATCTTTCTGCCAGTAACTTCAAGGCTCAACTTCTGCAATGCGCTCTACATAGGGCTACCTTTATGCCTAGTCCGGAAACTTCAACTGGTGCAAAATTGGCAGCCAGGCTGGTCACCGGTACACCTAGGGGGGACCACATTACACTGCTTTTAAAATCTCTTCACTGGCTGCCGATTAGTTTCCGGGTGAAGTATGAAGTGTTGGTTATCACCTTTAAAGCCCTACATGGTTTGGGTCCAGGCTACCTTCTCCCCTACAATCCACCCCACACACTCAGGTCCTCTGGGAAGAACTTCCTTCAGCCAGCCAAAACTAGGCTGACAGGTATTACACAGAGGACCTTTTCTTCTGCTGCTCCCAGACTGTGGAACGGCCTGCTGGAGGAGATTTGTCAACTTAACAGTCTTTTAGCATTTAAGAAAGCTATAAAGACTGATCTCTTCCAGCAGGCTTATCCAATGGAATTTTAGGATGCTTTTAGTATGTTTTTAGGAAGTTTTAACAATGTATATTGTGTTTTGATTAATATTTTATGTATTTTATACTTCTTGCTGTTCCCCGCCTCAATCAGGACAGAGAGGAGGGTTAGAAATATTTTATTATTATTATTATTATTATTATTATTATTATTATTATTATTATTATATTTTCAACCTTTTAGATTTTGAGGGGGAAATTGCATAAAAGCTGAAAAGCTACCAAACCATGGCTGGTCAGGAAAAGAGGGTGGGGCCAGGAGAAGGGGTAGGGCTATTTGGGGAACACCAGAGGGCCTGACTGGGATCCCAGAAAGGCCAGATTTGACCCCCGAGTCTCAGGTTCCCCACCCCTGTTCTAGTTGCTCAGCACTCTCTTCCAGACTGGCGCCCTGTGCAGATATTCCTATTTATTAGTCTGTTCAAAGAGCAGGTAAAGTCTCAAATATTCCCATATAAGCTCAAAATCAGGTGTGCTTATTACCTGGTCAGGCAATGATAGAAAATAAAACTTTACCTAGCTCTTTTTTTTTTTTTTTTTAACGGAGTCATCAAGTTTAAACATCTAATGTCCTGGTCTTTGATTGTTCCGTATCTCAGTTCTGACGCAACTTCTTGTGCCAAATTTTACCTAAATGCTTCAGCCACAACAAACTTTTCTACCTTTGAGCTTACTCCAATTAATCATCTTTACAGCTGTTAGGCTAAGATATATATAGATATAGATACAGATAGATAGATATATTCCAAAACAAAGAATCAAGGACATCAATCAGCTACAATGCCCTACTTTACCTATCTTGTTGGAGTATTCAGAAGAGATAATGTAATTGCTTGGAAATATATAGAACAGAAGATAAACGAAGCATAGGAATTCTACATATAATATCATACTCTGTCTGATTCATTATGAAGCAAGTTTCCATTACACTGTTTATATTGAGATATCAGCTAGCTGGCCACTTACACGTCACCAAAAAAGAGGACGCACATGAGCAAAAAAGAAGATAAAATAGGATAGGGATTTGCATAAAATGCATATGCTAATTTATATGTATAGATGCACATTTATACATATAATAATAATAAATTTATTTCTTACCTGCCTTTCTATACTGATCGAGGTGGGGAACAACACTAAGTATAAAATACATAAAATATTGATTAAAACACAGTATACATTGTTAAAACTTCCTTAAAAACATACTAAAAGCATCCTAAAATTCCACTGGATAGGCCTTCTGGAAGAGATCAGTCTTTATAGCTTTCTTAAATGTTAAAAGACTGTTAAGTTGACAAATCTCCTCCAGCAGGCCGTTCCACAGTCTGGGAGCAGCAGAAGAAAAGGTCCTCTGTGTAATACCTGTCAGCCTAATTTTGGCTGACTGAAGGAAGTTCTTCCCAGAGGACCTGAGTGTGCAGGGCGGATTGTAGGGGAGAAGGCGATCCTGCAGGTAGCCTGGACCCAAACCATGTATCCATAATCCTCCTCCTATCTATTTTATCCTCACAACAATAATCCTGTGAAGTAGGTTTTACTGAGGGGCTGTGCCTAGCCCAAAGTCACCCAGTGGGCTTCCATGGCCAAATGGGAAACAGAACTCGGATCTCTCGACTCCCAGTCCAACACTCTAGCCTCTACAGCACACTGGCTTTCCATTTGTTTTCCATTTGTTATGCAATGAATTCACACTCCTACAAAAGATATCCAATCCAGTCTACCATAGGTTCCTGCTCCAAACAAGGATAGCCTTGCAGACATATTCTAGGTGAGGAGCAGCCAGCTGAATCAAATTATGGGAGGTGCCAAAGGCTTCCCAGAATAGGTTGTGTCTAATTGCCTTGCTACGTGCATGGGCTCAGGGAAACCAAAAGCCAAGCCTTCCAACAAAAGGAAGTGCCATGTTGGATCAGACCGAGGGTCTATCTAGTCCCGCACTCTGTTCACACAGTGGCCAGCCAGCTGTCAGTCAGGGACCAACAAAGCAGGACACGGTGCAACAGCACCCTCTCACCCATGTTCCCCCAGCAACTGGTGCACACAGGGAAAGGATCCGTAGGAGGATGGATTGTGCTCTGGACAATCTTGGAACATTTTGGTACTTTGAAGATAGATAGATAGATAGATAGATAGATAGATAGATAGATGATAGATAGATAGATAGATAGATAGATAGATAGATAGATAGATAGATAGAGAATGCCAATTATTAAATTATTGTTAAACCTATAGAAATAACCAAACTGAAGAGCAAAGGTTTTAGTGCTTCTTTATTTGGGGACGGGGAGAGGAACTGAGCAACCATAGGCTTGGGAAAGTATTACTTTGAGGAAAGAGGGCACTTAACAAAGCTCAGGATCTTCTGGCAACATTCCCTCACAAGCTTATTGAAACACAGGGCATCATCAGATGGGGGTGGGGTCATGTTTCCCTACCATCGCTATGGCCTCCTGCTGCTGTCCCACAATGGCAACAATCTCTTTACACAGGGAGAGAAAGAGGAAGCTACAATGCTCACACTGCTCGTTTTTAACCAAAGGTCTGTGGATGTTCGACACACTCACCTTGTCCCATTTGCCTCCTGTGTTATGTTCCTCTCTGTTTTTTTTTCTGTGGCATTTACCTTGGAAACAAAAGGGTCATTAGGTTTCTGCGTCTTTATCTTTGCTTGCTTTGCAGTCTCATGTAACTGCTTTAAGACTGGTCATTCGTGTCAAAGTAATAAAGGCAACAACTGGTGATTGGCCTGCTTGCTCAGGTGGCAATAAAGTGGAAGGATGTGTAAAACCTTCCATTTGAGTTCCACACATACAAAGAAAAGGTTTAATCCTCACACGTTGTAGGCCACAAATGTGTCTCTCCTGCCCACCTCCGCAATCCCCCTCATTCTCATTGAAATTGCAGGTTGCCTTCTCTTTTGACTTTTGGATGGATATATCGTTGTGCTTTCTCCCTGGAAAGTCTATCAAAACAGAACTACCAAGTCCTTGGGCTCATTTTGGGTAGGCCAGATGAAAGATTGCCAGGGATGAGTTTGGTTGCAGTGATGGTGGGCTGGGAAGGGAGGAAATGTCAGACCTGTTGTTTTTAAGGAGGCTGGTAAGGTACAGTATGCTGGCAGTTTTTCAAAGAATGACGTTCTCTTGCTCTACCTGCTAGCTCTGGACTCATTGGGTTGCATCCATTTGATGGCTTTTGTCTTAGCACAGGGGTGGGCAACCTATTTGGGGTTGAGGGCCACATTCCCACGTGGGAAAGCGGCCGGGGGCACATATGAGGGGCCAAAGCCAAGAGTGGGCAGGGACACCCCTTCTCTCTTTTTCTCCTTTTTTCGATCCGCTCTTTCTTTCTCTCCCTTTCATTCATTCATCTATCCAGCCACCTCTCTTCCATTCACCTTGGGGGAGTCTACACCAGCCGTTTATTGCAGGACTGTGTCACAGTCATCACCTCCTTCCGCAGTGATCTCAGCTCCACCTCTCGGTTTTCCCGGGATATCCCTGACTGCTTTGGTCACGGCACTTCCGGCTCTCTCGCATTCATTCTGAAGAATGTTTGTGGTGTGCCTCCCCTTTGTGGGGTTGTTGCTGTTCACGAGTTCTGGGCTCAGCAAACAGCCAATCAGCTGTGAGGGGCGGGGGCATGGGCATGGGTATCAGAAGTGGACGGGAGGGGACCTGCCCATGATTTTCGCCACATATTTTGGATGGGTATCGGCATGTTTTACTGTCAGGTGTGCTTGTTTTTATTTTTTTAATACAAACATATCTCTGCACAGGAGTGGAGTGCATATTCGACACAGTTCTTATCCCCCATGTGTTGCTGCGTGTCTGCGTTCATGCACATCCCCTCACAACTCATTTTAAAAAACCCTCTGCCTCACACCCATTTCCCTAGCTCCACCCACTTCCACCGGTACACACACGCCAGCACCGTAACGGGGCACATGTGTTCCTGCAATGGCACTCCTGTAATTGCAAGAAAGATCAGTCTTGTGTGCCCCGCGAGCGCCGATCACAGGGGAAAATAGGAAGCAGCCCTCTTCCGTTGCGAAAGGGCTGCAGGTGTAGATTAGGCCTCTGTCTCTTTTTCCCTCCCTCTCTTCCTCTCCCCTCCTCTCTCACACACATAAGCTTTGCTAAATTCTCAACAACAACAAAAACCACCACAATTCCAATGAAAATCATCTTTACTCGCCGCTATTAGCAATACTGGAACAGTAATCCTTCGCTGCCCAGCTAATGGGAGCTCCCTGAGACTCTCAGGGCATGTCTAGACCAGGGTGGGGGGGTAGAAGGGGAGGATCTTGCAATACGCTGATCGCGAGATCCTCCCCCTCAGACTACACGCGCCATGCAACGTCCCAGGAGGAGGAGGACAACATGTCCACCATTTTGTTTTTGTTTTGTTTTTTATTGAAAATGAGCACAGGAGAGCTCCAGTGATTAAGGTAAAAAAAAATATATTAAAAAACCCTCCCGTTTACCCAACCCCAACCCCAACCCCAATGGTTACTCACGAGGAGCCAGGACAAACCAGGACAACCGCCTACATGTCCCATGGTCTTGGGATCATCCCAGGACTGCGGGGAAAACCGGGATAAAAGTGTAGGGTGACATCCTGGGGAAATGCAGGGATCTTTCCTCCCTGTTCTCGGGATCTCTTGTGTGTCATGTGGATGCACAGGGACGATTCCGGGATGATCCCCAGGATATCACCCCACTTAGAGGGCTTCCACACACAGTCTTTGGGGCGCCCCGAAAGTGCTTCAGGGCGCCCTGAAGCACTTTCGGGGCGCCCCGAAGACTGTGTGTGGAAGCCCTCTTAGACATGCCTTCAGGCTGCATGAAGAGCAGTTGAAGGCTGCATGCAGACCATGGCCATCAGTTCGCCCCTGTGGCTTAGCAGAAAGTCCTTCCGCTTGCAGAACTCGGGGGAGCCAGTTTTCACTCATCCTCCTTATCCACTCAAGTCCTCCCTCTCCTCCAAAATTTGCTCCTAGAGTTGGGGGACCTTCTGGAACTGAATGATATATGGCATGAAGGGTTGCAGTCGGTAGCAGACTGGCGAAAATTGGCCTACTCGAACTTGCAGTAGGTGAAGCACTCTCCATTAAGGCAAAGCCCGCACTGGATACGACCCAGTAAAGTTTTCTGAAAATCGCTATATTCCAGCCTCAGTTTCTGCTAGATAGGCTGGGAACTCTAATGGCATACATTACAACACATAAGTCAAACGTTAACACATAAAAGATGTTTGAAATGCTATATTTTGCATGTTAAAATGTAAATGTTAAGATGAAGCTGAATATTTGAATGGGAGTGGTTTTTTCAATGGGGCAAGGAATATGTTCCAGCCTGACAATGCTGTAAGAAGGCAACAAAGAGGGTCAGTGCAAACTCACTCCTGAGAGGATGCGCCTGTTTCTGCCCCTTATCTTTCACAACAACAGGTCCTATACTGGCAGCTGCTGCCTCCCCCTACTATCATTTAAGGGAGTCTGGCCTTATGAAGTCGCTTCTGCCGCTGACACGTTGGTTATCAGCTTGGCTGCGTGAGTCATCATATCAGCTCATTTTCAACATACAAATACAACCAGCTTAATTGCATATTGAAGCTGATTGAAAAGAGAAAGAGGGAAGGGTGGAGTAAGTGGCCCTGATTATTTATTTAATTCTGGGGCAGAGGAGGTGGGGGAGATTAATAGTTTTGCTCAATCTTTGCAGTGGAATCTACATTTTGCAATGAATGAGGTGCAATCCTATGTATGAGCTCCATCAGATGAGTGTATTATTGCATGCTCATTACTGGGCACTCACGAATTTTCACAGATCCCTCTCATGACGATGCCTGCCTCTGGCACGCCTCCCGCCCCTTCTACCCTTCTTCGTGCAAAAAAAACCCCACCCCGGTATGTCCAACTTATTTTTAAATACGGAAGTTGCTGTGACCTCCGGCTGTGTGCAGGAGAAGCAGCACGATCAAAACGGCCCACTGAATGGGCCAGGTGTACATTGTTTACTTCCTCTTTCGAAAGAGGAAGTAATGAGGGACAAATGCGTGGGTGGCGAAGGGACGCTTATCAGTTGCGATTTTCCCCTGCGTGATGATGCTCCAAATTTAGACAGAAAAAAAGTCCTACAAAAAAAGTCCCAGCTTTCTCCATCCAGCCATGCTGGAATGTTGGGAATTGTAGATTTTTTTTTCTTTCTAAATGTGTATAGGATTAGAAACTGGTCCCATTAGCTAAGGTTGATTCAAGCTGAAATGCACACAAAAAATGCACAAATTGAATATTGCCCTAGCTTCCCATATGTACTATTTCTGTAGATTTAAAACTGAGGCTGATTCAACAACAACAACAAAAAAACAATGTTTCGTATATATTGGACACCACAGAGACTTGTTAAGAAGAAGCTGCCTAATTCTGCCAGATGCTGGCGATGTAATGAGGACAATGCCTCATTTGAGGCATACAATTATCCTTTTCACACGACAAACTAAGCCACAGTTGTTAAACATTTTGAGCTAAACATTATGGCTTAGCTTGTCATACGAACCATGACTTAAAGCATCATCAGTCGAGTGTTTTATCACACACTCACTACTGCCCAAGCCTCGCGTGGCATAGAGCGGTAAAGCAGCAGTTTCTGCAGCCAAAACTCTCCCCACGGCCTGAGTTCGATTCCAGCGGAAGCTGGTTTCAGGCAGCCGGCTCAGGTCAACTCAGCCTTCCATCCGCCCGAGGTCGGTAAAATGAGTACCCAGCTAGCTGGGGGAAAGGTAATAATGGCCAGGGAAGGCATTGGCAAACCACCCTGCTATAAGGCCTGCCAAGAAAACGTCAACGAAAGCTGGCGTCCCTCCAAGAGTCAGTAACGACTCAGTGCTTGCATGAGAGGTTCCTTTCCTTTCCTTTCACTACTGCCCACTTATGGATCTTTGTGTGTCCTTTAGACGACATTGTCCGCTTCACGCACACCTCACACTCCTTCTTGCCTGTTTTCCTTCACAAAGTGGACTGACTTTTTTAAATCTGACTTTTTTTTTTGGTAACGGAATTGTGCCGCCATTTCCTGCTGTGTGCGGGAAAAGTGGCACAATAAAAATAGCCCCCGAATGAGCCATGTGGTCTTTATTTACTTCCTCTTTCTTCTCCAGGTAGAATGAGGATGTATTGTGGGACAGGAGCGGGGACAGAGAAGCAACAGTAGGGAAATGTAATTTCTCCTCCTGTCTGATGATGTTCTTAGGCATGGTTTAATCACGCTCACAAACCATTTGCTGCAAAAGAGTTAGCGGCCTAACCATGGCTTAATGTGTTGCCTAAACAGGCCCCCTGTGGGCATGTCCTGTAGTGGCTTCCTTTTGACTGGAAGTCATTGCTCATATAAATTTTGTTCTTGAAAATCTGTGATGATAACAGATGTTTATGCACTTTTAAGTTAAAGCCTGTGATGTGGGGATTAATAGATGGGCAGCAAAAGTAACTACTGAGAGTTGCAAAGGGACTTCTACTTCAAGCTTTGAAGGATAAACACCCACCACCTACTATTCAATGGACTGAAGATCTTCCTGCTCTTGGTGCGTTTGAACATAGGGCTCCATCACACCTACTTTTTTTTCCTGGTTTGCCTCTGCAATTTCCACCTCCATTTCATTAGCGGGTCAAGCTAATGGTCCCTTTCACGTGTGTTTGTGGTATCGCCATTGTTCTGGTGAAATCTCCTTTTGCTTGTTTGCTCTCTAACTCCACCCCGCCCCTTTTCCTTCCCCTCCCAGTTCATTGGTTCTTGTCATTCAACTGAGTCGGCACAAGCCCGTTCATTCGACATGGTGTGCTAGAGGAAGAGAACTGCCCTGCCCTCCTCTTTCATCAGCAAGACCTCCCTTCAAAGCACATGTCCCAAACAAGGGACATAGCACAAGGACAGCAATACATGGTGTATTGCCCTGGCCATGGGCTTTCAGGTTTTTCCAGGGTTGCCAAGGAGACAAAACTAGCCAGACTCACAGGTTTGCTTACAAGGAGACTAAATCCATTGGCATATTTCAGCAAGCATATCCCAATAAAAGTGAACTAGACTGTGAAAGCTTCCTGCACAAAAGACTCTTTGGCAAAATCTGGACACCCCAACCCTGGGCACAAGAACAATTATAGCATAACTGAACTTGGCATTGCTGCCAAGTTAAGCAAGTGATGGATTGCATAGCTACTAATAACAAAGGTGTTCTTCTCATCATAGGAATCTATAGCATAAGTCTACATTGTTGTGATAAACAAGTCACTACTTGGCATTTGTCTGGCACACATAAGGATCCCCTTCACCCAGGTGCACTTACTAATTGGATGAAGAGACTGGAATGTCAGCTTGTTAGAGCCTCCAGATACAGTACCAGGCTACACAGATAAGACACTTGCTGTTCTCATGAGATCACTGTACTTGTGCTTTGACCCATCTTTTCCATAACACAAAGGAATGTTGCTGACTGGTACAGAAGGCAATAACAGTTTGCTAGCTTAAAAGCAGAAGCAGCCATTCACCCAGAAGCCTTTGCAGGCAGCCATGGTTTGCCAGCCTCCAGGCCATACACATGGGGGCGGAAGGGTGCTTTCATCTCGCATGTAGGAAATAAACCCCTGTGTCTAGGAAAACACAGAAAATGGAGGGGAAGAGATAGGTGTGATGTCATGTGAGTACCACGCTGCAAAATGGCAAACCAGGCATGACAAAAGTGCGATAGAACGCTGGTGTGGTGGAGCCCATATACTCTACAACCGTCAATTTCATATCAATACTCCTTTAAATATATGGATGTATACATTTGAACTGCACATGTTTAAACCCCATTTCCCCTATCTTTCTTTTTCTTTTCTTTTCTTTATTTATTGGAAACATTTCCTCCCCAGCATGTTCCAAATGGTTATGCAGATTTCCTGGTCAGTTTAGGGCAGCAGATCTAAGTGGGAAGGGTTTTCTGCTGAGAAAGCAGCATTGGCTGTCCATGTCATTTTATTTCTATCAAGCCAGATGTTCTAATATTAGTGGATTGATATTATCAATTAATGGACCTCCAGACAACAGTCAGAATACTTTTTATAGAGAGAAAACCAGTAAGAGGTCCGCCTGGCGCCTACACTGTACTCCTTTCATCGCCAGCTGAAGACCTTTTTATTCGCTCAGTATTTTAACACTTAATTTTAATTTTAATTTTACTGTTCTAACTCTGTATTTTAATCTTATATCAATTTTGCTGCGTGGTTTTATCCTGGCTGTGCTTTTTATACTGTATTTTGTATTTGTGCTTTTAACCTGTTGGTTGTTTTATTATGGTTTTAATTTTTGTGAACCGCCCAGAGAGCTTCGGCTATTGGGCAGTATAAAAATGTAATAACTAAATAAATAAGACCCACAACAAAATCTGGCCGTATGGTGTGTGCTCCTGTTCAGGATACTCCATTCCATTCTATCCCCCCTCTAATTGGGAGGGGCCATGCTTTCCATGGTTCAATCCCTGATCACCAGATAGGGCTGGAAAAAAAGTCCTGCCTAAAACCCCAGAGAGCTGCTACCAAATGAATAGACCAATGGTCTGACTCAGTATGAGCTTTTCTACACAAGGCATTTATTGTGTACTTGTGATTCCTTACAGTTGTTTACAGGTTCTTTAGATGGTGTTGTGATCCTCCAATTTCACTTCTGTCTTTTCAGAGCACTTTCTCATTTTGTTTTTAGAACAGGGAAAATGGGGTATTATTTCTGAAAGCACTGTTTGTTCTTTGCGTATTTGCTCTATTCCACTATAGCTCAGATCTCAATTTTGCTACGAAACTGACAGTAGATACAGAGACTAACAGCCTTGTGTAAAAAAAGCTCTAAAAGGCAGCTTTCTATGTTATCACCCCACCTCACCCAGGTTTTTGGGTCTCTTTCCAGATCTACACCAAGCAGGATATGACACTTTGAAAATGGTTTGACAATTGTATATGGAGTGCGTCCTGGGCCCCAACAGTTATCACGACTGTTATAAACCATTTTAAAGCAGTGGTGTAGATCCTCTCTCTCTCTCTCTCTCTCTCTCTCTCTCTCTCTCTGTTTAACTGAGAGAAAGAAGCAAGACTTCATCTTATTTGGAATGTTAATTAACTTCATTAGCAATGGTGCCCAACTAACAGATCTTCATACAAAGTGTGATGGGTCTGACTCAGGCAATTGCAGAAGACCACCACATTCATTAATGGTTAGGGGATGCCAGTTGGATTTTCCACCCAAGGCACCAAATAAACTGTGACCACTATTTTTTCCTCATTTAAGAGATTGGGATTTTAACATAATTCATCCTAAATGCAGCAGATTGAATTAGTTAAGGTTTTGTAATTTCCCGTAAGAGGGAGGGAAAGGTTAGTGAGTTGATACAATCTGCCTTCACAATCACTTTGGCAAACAAAACATGAGACGGTTATATTATGTATTATGGGGATAATGAGTTCAGAGCTGTATAACCTGGAAATCTTTTACTACATGAGGTGCTGTTACAAGCATTAAAGTCAGAATGTCAGTTGTTATCACTGGTGCCGCAATCTCAAAGATATCAGGAGACATGAACTGACAGGCTCAGAGTTCCTGTCGAAGAACTACTGTACTTGAACCTGAAAAATCTGGATCTCCTAGGCCATGTCTACACCAGCCGTTTATTCCTGAATAATATCATAGTCATCCCTACTGGGTCACATGACACACAGCTGATCCTGCTGTGATCTTGAATCCACCATTCCATTATTCAGGAATATCGCTGACTGGATGTGTCACGGTTTTTCGGCTATCTCCCTCCAATCCCGAGGTCCACGGCTGGTGTGCCCCCCTCCCTTCGCGAAGCTGTTGCTGTTCAGAGCAAGTTCCCAGCTCAGCGAACAACCAACCTGCTGTCAGGGGCATGTCCAGCGATTTCAGAGGTGCAAGAGAGTGGATCCGCCCATCATTTTTGGCACAGTTTTTGACTGGTTCTCAGCAGGTTGTGGCACCGACTGTGTGAAATTTTTTTAACACAAACATATCTCTGCGCAGCATCACATATTCACTGGACCTCCTCCCCACCCCATGCGTAGCTGTGATTTTGTGTTCATGCACATCCCTCCCAATTCATAAAAAATATCCCCGTAGCCACCTCATCTGCCTAGCCCCGCCCACGTCTCCCAATCCACATGCAGAGGTGCCATCAGGGGACACACAACCTCCTGCAATGGCACTCCTGTCATTGCAGGAAACTTCCCTCGCGTGCACCCCATGAGCTGTGATCGCAGAAGCGGGAAAACTCACAACCACCCCTCCTCCCTTGCGAAAGGGCAATAGGAGTAGATTAGGCCCTAGTCTGCTTAGCAGAACAGCAACATAGCTGTATTAATTTGATATTTATCACAGGCTCAATCCCCCACCCAATTTTTCCTCAAATACCCTTCTGCAGGCTTCCCAATCTGGTGCCCTCCAGATGTGATCTCCAGACTGCAACTCCCCGGCTGGGAGTTCCTGTCTAACACATCTGGAAGGCCTACGGAATATAAATGGAAGAGTGTTGCTTCAGTTCAAAATTATTCTGGTATCCTGCTATGATAAGTAGGGCCGCGTTTCTCAAAATCACAACGCTCAGCCTTTTGTTTCACGGTTGTGAAAATACGTGGACTGCCCCTGTAGAAATCTAAGGGTAGTATTCAATGTTAGTCCTACATAGAGTAGACCCATTGGAATGACTGGGACTTAAGTTAGTCATGACCAACATAAGTCCCATTCATTTCAGTAGATCTACCCAACATATTCAGTGCTATGTACGTCCTCAGCCTTTCTCACAGCTGGCTATAATTTCCCTTTACTGCCCAGCTACTGTATATCCGTAATATTTACCCAAAAAAAAATCTGCCATAAAGATCTTGCTTGCACTGTTGTCCTTCTCTCCAGCTTTGTCTCACCCCACTTCCTAGAAAGCTGCTTGAAACTGCTTAAAGAAACAAACGACTTTAAACTGAGCTCTGGGATTTGCAGCTAGGCACTTGAAGTTTTATGAAAAATGGCATTATGCCATTTTTCTCCGGAGGGCCCCATGTGTCAGTGGGTGGTGGCTGTATGCCAGCAGTGGATGTGGGCAGAGCCAGCAGTGGGTGTGTCCAGGGCTCTCTCTCCCATCCACTCTTTAAATATACACACACATACAGGAACATACATACACAAGCATACATACCTGGTCACTGGCACATGACACAGGGCTTTTCTACCCAGGGCTGTCAATGTGCTGTATCTACTTTTGATTTCATCACAGAATTGAGATCCAAACATTATGTGAAGGGGGTTTCCTTTCCTGCTTTTCCAGTATATAACCTCTAGGTGGCACTAGGGTATGGCAGAATAGTGCGAATGCACTTTTTCCACGTAGACAAATAATACTACATTTTCCCTGGGGAAAAGAAAACTCGCTGAAAGTACTCTTTAGACTCAGAAGCAAAATTGGAGGGTCACAACATCATCTAAAGAACCTGTAAACAACCATGAGTAGGGCACAGTAAATGCCTTGTCTAGAAAAGCTTACTCACACATGTCCCAGCCCCAGCCCTCTCTGCCTCTCATTCACTCACACACAGAGATACTTCCCCTCCTCCTAGTATTCTCTCCACAGATTATCTTCATCAGGTACTTGGGGGAGATAAGGATTAGACCTCACCTCCCCTATAGCTACCCTCCCTGGCTTTCTTTTCTCTCCTGGGAGAGAGAACTGGCTGCTCTAGTTCATTTTACTCCATAGGTTCTTTCTCTGGACTAAGATTCTTGAGAGAGAAACCCCAAATCATGATGAGCTGGAACATCTTTTGTCACTCTAGCCTGTTGTATTCTATGGTTTTACTCTCAAGCATGTGAGTTTCCATTCTCTGTGGTTTCCCTCTCAATAATGAGAAACCAGAGAAAATATGGTGGGCTAGAGTGGCAAAAGGGTTCATTTTGGAGCGCAGAGGGAGAGAGGTGTGAGATCTGGGGCATATGTGGGCTGCCAGGAGATACACACCTGCTCAAGGGCCATATATGGCCCACAGGTTACCCACGTGTGCATTATTCAAAGAACCTAGCTCCCTGGGTTTGTCCTATAGACTGTGAGTGATGCAGCTAAACAGGGAATGAGGGCAAGAATGTATTTTGAGGTTTCGTTGTTGGTGGGGTGGCCTTAAGGAAACCTAAGATCTGAGGGAGGGAGAAAGCAAGATTCAGCCAATATAGAGAACAAAAATGTGAGCATATTGTACTGAGTGGGATACCAGACTTAAAAATCATCATGTATTGATAGGAAGTTTCTTATTTTTATACACTTGTGTTTGTTTGGGTTTTGAACTCTCATCCCAGATCACTACCCAATTGGATAGCTTTCACCTGTAAGAAAGTGGCCCAAGAATGGTGCTTCTGTGTGAGAATTACAGGCCAAAGAGTGCTTGCCCTACTGATACAAGCAAGAGACACATAAAAGCTTCAGACGTAGCTGAAAGGCTGACCCCAGCTAGAAAAATAAAATGGGGTTTCCAGAAACTTGCAGAAAGCTGATTGCCGCTGCAAGATAACAGCTAAGGCACTGAGCAACGAGATTAGAAAGGACAACGGTAGATGAGGAAACGTATTACGGTCAAGGATAAGGAGTTTTGAAAAGGAATCTTGGGTGGGCGCAACTTTGAAAGCGCAGACGTGGTTTTGGGGCAGGGGCCGTTGCTGGAGAATACCATCAGAACAGTTATATATTTAATGGGGCTTTCATGAAAGCATCAATAATTATCTCCCTCCCGCTTACCAGTCCATACATAAGGCTACAACGGAGAAAGCACATGCAATCTGCACATTTTCTTCCCATGTTTTGTGTAGTCACACTGGATGCATCCAAATGGCAGGCCCCGAGTGCTACCAATCAAAAGGTGTTGTGGAGTTATTCTGCAGGGTTGCTGCTTTCTCTCCTCATGGAGGGCCTCAGCAATAGCTGTTGGTAGCTGGCGAGAAGGAGGTTCTCAACTCAAAAAATGATAATTCCTAGAATTCTTTGGAGAATGCCATGTAACTTGTATGAAACAAATATAACATTCTAGTGCAGGTATTTATTCATTTATACATTCATTATTTTGACTTATCCCACCTTTCCACATAGTCTGATGATGATACTACAACATTGGAAAGATAAAAGCTCCAATGAATTGACGACCTAACAACTTTTGAAAGAGTAGTATATGGGCACCATCTATGAATGGACTTATATTTGGGTATTTGGTCTGTTTCTATTATTACTATTATTAATAATATTTATATAGCACCATCAATTTTCATGGTGCTGTACAGAAAATAAAACAGAATACAAAACACCCTGCCATATGGCTTACATTCTAAAATCACAGCATGGGGGACAATAAAACAAATAATGAAAACTAGTATTGTCACACTACGGATTATAAGCTTAAGAGAAAAGAAACATTTTCAAATAAGATTTAAAAACTGTTATGGGCAATTTACTCCTTTCCCCCTTTTTTTCATTTGGAACATTGTAATATTTGAAACTGAGGTCTTTAAAGTATGTAGTTACACTTGCAATTTTTTGTTTTTTGTTTTTTGTTAAAACACGGCCACAAAAGAGACACGCCCTGGTGCTTAGAGAATGCATATAAATATATATATATATATATATATATATATATATATATATATATATATATATATATTTGTATCTAAAGGTGCTCAACGTTTCAGCCTGGGAGTCCTTCATCAGGAGCTATAACAATTCAAAATAAACAAGTTAAAATAGAAAAGAGGAACAACACCCAGAAACTAAATTACATTCTTTGAAAAATTGTTTTGTGAATCACAACCATTCTTGTACATAAGATCTGTTGTTATCAGACAATTGCATGGAAAATTTCCAGCCTTTATACTTTGTCAATCCTACAGGGTAGATATTATAGCTTGTTATTCATAATGAATAGATAGTGCAGTTCAAAAGTCAGGTTTCTTTGTTTTTAACATCATTGCTTCACACATTAAAATAGAAAGTACCTTTTCTTTAATATCTGCAAACAGTGGAATTTATATCTTACAGAAAACATATCTTATACTCAACACAAACTACGATAATACAGGCACAAGTTAATCTAACCTGAAAAAAGTTAATGAGCTGCCAAGATGCTACTGTAATGCCAAGGTTTTCAGATTGCAGTCTGCATTTATAATACTATAGTTTTCAGCATTCTGTGCTGGAGCTGCATTTGTCAATTTTAAAGAGCTATGGTGGCAGGTCAAGGTCATGTGTATCCTATCTTGCCTAATTAAATAGGATCAGTGGTTTAAGGGAACCTGAATGTGGTGCGATTCTGACTTTACTTAGTTCCATTGTCACGGATTTCTAAGTGTGATAGAACAAGTATAATATTTATCACTTAAGCATTATAAGTATTCCATTCTAATGATTCGTTAAGGCCTTCTGGGAATAGAGATTTCAAGTGCAGGATCCAGAATGCTTCCCTTTTGCTCAAAGCATTCTTATTCCCTCTTACTTACTCAATCACCCAGAATGTCAAGGAGTCGGGTAGATATTTGTTCTCCGAGAAATGTTTGACTAATGGCACCTCGATTGTATTATGTCTCAAGTTACATAGATGTTCTCCTATTCTGATCTTGAGGGCTCTTGATGTTTCCCAACATAGATTTTCTGACAGGGGCGTGAGATGGCGTATATCACCCCCATTGAGTTACAGGTTAGATAGTCTTTGATGATCATTCACCTATCGCTGTAGATGTTCTTAAAAGACAAAATCTTATAGTGTGTTTGCAGTGTACACAGTGTCCGCAGGGGTGAAATCCCTGGGGTTTGGGCAGATTCCCCAGTGTGAGTTGAGTTATGACTTTTGGTATGTTCTTGGTGTGGCTATGAGAAAAAGAGGCTACTAGCTCTGGTGCTAAGAAATGTCAAAATGGCCAGAGGTTACCCTGCAAGGGTTGTGGATTCAGCCAGGATTAGAGCAAACAATAATACATGACAAAGTCTTCTGGCACCAAAAACAAGGACCACAATGGAGTGGATTACATGTGTGCTACCATACAATTCTATTACTAAAAGATTGCAGAAGCACATTCAGCAGAATTGATATTTCCTGCAGGATCTTCCTGGTCTAACATCAAAGCCACTGGTCACTTTTAAGAGAACAAGGAATCTAAAAGATTGGCTGGTTCACACAGACCATTTTAAACACCAGCAGAAGCATACAATACAAAATCAATCCACCATTCAACATCTTCCAAAACCGCGGGGGTTTCACCCCTGTGGACGGTGTGTGTACTGTCAGTTTGCAAAAAAATCCCTATTGTTCAAAAATCAAACCAACGGTAAGGAAATACAGATCAATGATTTTCTCAATTGTCATTTCACAGGGGTGATTTATTTGATATGCTGCCCTTGCAACAAGCTTTATGTCAGAAAGACCTCTAGACAACTCAAGATTAGGATAGGGGAGCATTTGTACAATTTAAGACATAAAACACAGGAGCTCCCCTAGTAAAACATTTTCTAGAACATAAACATAAACTTGAATCAACGAGCTTTTGGGCAGTGGAACAAGTAAGGAGAGGAGAACCTTTACTAAGCAGATGGGAAACTTTCTGGACTGTATATTTAAAATCATATCCATTGGGTCTTAATGATTCCCTGGAGTGGAACTCTTTCAGATAAATAAATGCAGACAAACCAGATATGGCTGTTATATTCTACATCGTTCAGAATTAGAAAGTTAAGTCTTGGCAGAATCATCGTTTCAACCTTATACAGACGCAATGTTGTTTTACAATCAGGACAGATAAATAACACCTGTTATGAAGGTCTGAACACAGAACAGTTTGACTGCTAATGGAGACAGAATGAACACCACTGCCGTTTTGTAAAAAATATCTAGAAGGTTTTAAATTTTTAATAACTTCAAAAAGTAAATTATTTTGTTGTACAGGTTAGTTCTTTCTTATGTGGGGGTAGAGAGAGAAAATGGTTTAGATAAGAAATGTAGTCGTAAAACATAACAGACTATTATGAAGATGAGAGGTAGAGTGTTAAAAATAACTAAAAGAAGTTATTTATGACTATATAGCTGGGAACAGATTTAGGGAGTGGAGGAGAATGCTGAGTTAATATAAATAACTACATTTACTGTAATAATAAAAAAATACAAACTCGGTAATCTATGAGCATTTCCTGTAATACAAATGGTTAAGTTGATTATATCACAAGTAGGTTAGTCCAGTAAAAACTTAGTGTAAAGGTCCATATATTGCATTAGATTATGAGTGTTGTTCCTTTTATTTAATTTTAAGTTGGATGAACTTGTTTATGATGTAATATGACTTTATATATATGTAACTTGAATGACTTATAGTTCCTGACGAAGGATCTCCAGATCCGAAACGTTGAGCGTTGTACGAGTTTGATTGAAAGTTGTTTTGAACATTTTTAAATTTTTATATTTCGGATCAAAATAAAGAAATTTCTTTTGACATTTCTTAGCACCAGAGCTAGTAGCTTCTTTTTCTCATAGTCTTTTCGTGGTGCTTTTTCCCTCTTTTTCCTCAAATGTTCTTGGTGTGGTCAGAACGTACCAACCAGTCTTTTAAATTCTTAGTCCTTTTATTGATTGCCATCGGTCTTTTGTCCAAACCCAGTAGATCTTGTAGAAAGGAAGTGAGGCAGGTGGCTACTAGGAGGAGGGCTATCTCTGCTGTGGCACCCCAGCTGTGGAACGAGGTCCCCAGAGAGGTTTGGCTGGTGCCTACACTGTACTCCTTCCATCGCCAGCTGAAGACCTTTTTTATTTTCTCAGTATTTTAACTCCTATTAACTTAAATTTCAACTTTGCTGTTTTAATTCCATATTTTAACCTATATCAATTTCTGCTGTGTGGTTTTATCCTGGTTGTGCTTTTTATATTGTATTTTGTATTTGTGTTTTTAGATTGTTGGTTGTTTTTATGCTCTTCATGATTTTAATTTTTGTGAACCGCCCAGAGAGCTTCGGCTATTGGGTGGTATAAAAATGTAATAAATAAATAAATAAATAAAATGTGCCAATTTGAACGTATGTGGATTTCCAGTTTTTTAGTTACTGAATTAAACAGCAACACACAGGAGATTTTGTTGTTAGTGTCAGATTTTGTTCTATGTTGCAGAAAGCTGATGTGACTGATTGTGATTCACAAAACAATTTTTCAAAGAATGTACTTTAGTTTTGGGGTGTTGTTCCTCTTTCCTCTTTTATTATTTATTGTTTGTTTATTTATTACATTTCTATACCGCCCAATAGCCGGAGCTCTCTGGGCGGTTCACAAAAATTAAAACCATTCAAAGTATAAAATAACAGTATAAAGCCATAATATAAAATACAATATAAAAGCTCAACCAGATAAAAACAGCAGCAATGCAAAATTACAAATTTAAAACACCAAGTTAAAATTTATTTATAGACTGTTAAAATGCTGGGAGAATAAAAAGGTCTTCACCTGGCGTCTAAAAGCATATAATGTAGGTGCCAAGCGAACCTCCTTAGGGACCTCATTCCACAGCCGGGGTGCCACAGCAGAGAAGGCCCTCCTCCTGGTAGCCACCTGCCTCATTTCCTTTGGCAGGGGCTCATGGAGAAGGACCCCTGAAGATGACCTTAGGGTCCGGGCAGGTACATATGGGAGGAGTCGTTCCTTCAGATAGCCTGGCCCCAAGCCGTTTAGGGCTTTAAATGTTAATACCTTGTATTAACCTTTAACTTGTTTATTTTGAATTGTTATAGCTCCTGATGAAGGACTCCCAGTCCGAAACATTGAGCACCTTTGGATACAAGTAATAATAATAATAATAATAATAATAATAATAATAATAATAATAATAATAATAATAAAATGAATTCTCTAAGTACCAGAGCTTGTCTCTTTTGTGCCCACACTATTTGGTGCATTTTTTCCCTCACAGACACACTTGTTAAAATGCACAATAAAAATGATTTTTAAAAAAGCTTTCAACATAGTGTCCAATAGTTTAAAAAAATAATAATTAAAAATAACTTCTAGAGACAACCTGTACTATTCTGGGGCAGGGAGGATACCCCGAGGGGAGGGAGGTGTAGTTCCAGCATTCGAAGTGTTTCTTGGAAAAGCTGTTGCTCAAATCTAAAATGGTATTGCGGGTTAAAGTATAGTAATTTGAAAGAGCTGGAGGTTTGTCAAAATAAGTTCCTGAGACACTTCATCCCTGGCTCGTTTATTGTGATGTCCAAACCCAGAATTGTTGTGTTCTCTGTGAGCCCCTGCCAAAGAAAGTGAGGCTGGTGGCTACTAGGAGGAGGGCTTTCTCTGCTGTGGCACCCCGGCTGTGGAACGAGCTCCCCAGAGAGGTCCGCCTGGCGCCTACACTGTATTCCTTCCGTCGCCAGCTGAAGACCTTTTTATTTTCTCAGTATTTTAACTTAAATTTAAACTTTGCTGTTTTAATTGCATATTTTAACCTATATCATTTTTTGCTGTGTGGTTTTATCCTGGTTGTGCTCTTTATATTGTATTTTGTATTCGTGTCTTTAGATTGTTGGTTGTTTTTATGCTCTTTTTGTGAACTGCCCAGAGAGCTTCGGCTATTGGGCGGTATAAAAATGTAATAAATAAATAAACAAACAAACAATCCAGCATTGTAACCCATGGTTTGTTCTTGGGTTACAAGTCTTGTTTGTTCCTCTCCCAACAACCTACAATTCAGGATTCAGACATCACGATAAACAACACAATGAGAAAGCATTCCCTAGGTTGTTTAACTCAGTGGGGGCAGCTGGGAGCCAGCACATTGTTTTGTTTAAACCCTTAGTAATCATAAATGAGTGGGGGTAGCCATGATGTGCGAACAGACCAATGCCTGTGGAGAGGTAAAGGATGTCTCATATTATTTTTTGTCTGTCCTTTTATCAAAGTTCTAGGGAAAGGTTCTTGGGGCAGATTCGGCATCTTTTC
Organism: Elgaria multicarinata webbii; assembly: GCF_023053635.1. Classification (NCBI taxonomy): domain Eukaryota; kingdom Metazoa; phylum Chordata; class Lepidosauria; order Squamata; family Anguidae; genus Elgaria; species Elgaria multicarinata. Next base: position 36,274,401 of record NC_086174.1, read on the forward strand.
AGGGTGAAAGTATCTACCTGAAGATTGACTGATTACAATCAGATTGTGACCCATAAGTTACATATAAAACAGATTTGTTTGCTAAGGCAGCGGAACATATTTGTGTAGTCAGTCTAAAAGCTATCACAGTTAACTGTGCTGGCAATATGTTGACTTGATTCATGTTTTGTGTTCTGTTATTACACAGTGCTTTAAAGTGATGTTGTGTGTAAAGGTTATTAGTCATATACAATAAAATGTTTGACTGACAACAGACAAAATATTGCTGGTGCAGCAAGCCATGGAAGAGGTGACAAAACGTCTCTATTTGAGCAAGCATTGTAGCCTGAATAGAAATATGCTGCCATGAAGCTTGAGTTGCTCAACATTCCATGAGGTAAAATGGCTAAATTGTTACATTTTGTGGACTTTATACTGAGGAACCAATGGTATCGCCTCACTTGATCATTGAAATTTAAAAAGAAAGAAAAATAACTAGTATACCCAGCTATGACTAGCCTATGAGAGTCAGTTATTTGTATTTTTACAATGGCATCCTCTTGGTTTTGTAGCTTGTCCTTGGCAAGGAGGACATACTACCTAGGATCTGAAACATTTTTAATTCAGTTTATTATTAGCTGCTGCTTCTTTTTTCTTATAGGGCCTGTCCTTCGCTTTCCTTGACTTTTCCCTTTCTATTCTTCCTGAACATAGTCTTTAGTCCTAGTCCTGAAAATCTATGAGAAACCAGCAAGGGGCTTCTTTACATAATTCCCATTTACTCTTGGCCAGTTCTTACTTAATGGAGTTACCATTGCTAATGGCAACAGAAATAGACTTCACTGATTCTGTGAAAGATTTCATTGCAGTGGTTTGTTATCCAGAATTCACATGGAACTTGCTTGTTCCTTGTCCATGCTGCGTGTGGGTCTCCTTCCCCCCACCCCCATAATTTACAAACATCGTCAGAGGCCCTGTTACATGATCCACCACCTACAGAAGCTAGGCTGGTGTGTACTCACAACAGAGCCTTTTTCATAGTAGCACCTGAGTTTTAGAACACCCTCTCAAGGGATATATGATCAACTCCTTCTTGAGTTTTAAATCAAGACTGTTCTGTTCTGTTGGGCTTTTCACTCTATGTAATGTGGTGTTGCTCTTCAGTTTTAATTTTAATGCCGCTCTCAAATTTTATTGCCCAGCTTTTATTTTTGTTCCTGTATTTCATGGTTTTATGAAAAGTTTAAATCATTGTTTTTTTATTGTGCATTGCCCTGGTGCCTAGGAGGTAGAAGAGAGTACAATTTATAAATAAATAAAACGTTTACTCCAAACTAAATCTCACTGCTTTCTGTGTAGCTTACTCCCAGGCAAATGTGCATAGGATTGTAACCCAAAGCCATGTTTCCAACATATGCAAAATGCTCTAGGGAATCAATGCACTTTGCTTAAGCCTTTCATTGAATACCACAAGCAGTTTTATTTTCCTCTTGCTTAAACCAGGAAGCACAACCTTTTTGACACCAAGGGTCACATTAGGTGGCTGTGGTGTGGCAGGAACCGCATATGTGTGCATGTGAACATACATGCACACATGGTACATACAGCTTACACATATAAACCAGTCACTTCTTCTTCTCTTCTCTCTCTCTCACACACAAAAACCATTCCTCCAAATCCAAATCCTGCCCAAGAGTGGTTCAGAGGCCAGGCACCTGCTTTGATCATATAAAACCATCATACCTTCCAAAAACCTCAGTTCTCAAACTGCCCAGGAATCCTGGCTCCTAGCCCTTCTCTAATCCACCCTCTTCCTGAAGCATCCTGACATCTCACGTTCTGTTACCTAGATCTTTTTCAGAAAAAAAATATGTGCAGGAGGAAAGCTCTAAAAATTGGATATATGCTTCCTGCCACAGAAGCCATGTTCCTACAGCATACTAGGAAGTAGGCAGGAGCCTTTGAGCACCACTTCCTAGGCAAGAGCTATAGAGCCCATTCCTGTAGTGTCTTCCTTGCCCACCCCCACTTTTTTCTCTGAGAGTCAGGAGGGGCACCAAACTAGGCTTGGATGGGCCGCCCGCAGGCCACACTTTTCACACCCTGGTTTAAAGAATTTATACTAAGAGGCAGTCCTCTCTATTACAACCCAATCCTCTCTGTACAACTCTTGTTAATTTTGGTGAGTCTTGTACAAAACAAGCATCACTTTGTAGAAGCCACCCCACCCACCCCCGGGTTTATATTATTTTCCTAAAACTGTCTCCTCCTTGTGGCTAGGACACTTTAAGAACATAAGAAGTGCCCTGCTGGATCAGTCCAAGGGTCCATCTAGTCCAGCACTCTGTTCACACAGTGGCCAACCAGCCATCGGCCAAGGACCAACAAAGCAGAACATGGTGCAACAGCTCCCTCCCATCCATGTTCCCCAGCAACTGGTCACACAGGCTCACTGCCTTGAATACTGGAGATAGCACACAACCATCAGGGCTAGTAGCCATTGATAGTCTTTGCCTCCAACCCCCTTTTAAAGCCATCCAAACTGGTGGCCATCACTACATCTTGTGTTAGCGAGTTCCATAATTTAACTATGCGCTGTGTGAAGAAGTACTTCCTTTTATTTGTCCTGGATCTCCCAACAATCAGCTTCATGGGATGACCCCGGGTTCTAGTATTTTCAGAGAGGGAGAAAACGGTCTCCCTATCCACATTCTCCAAACCATGCATAATTTTGTACACCTCTATCATGTCTCCCCTTAGCTTCCTTTTTTCCAAGCTAAACAATCCCAGTTAATGTAACCTTCCCTCATAGGGGAAATGCTCCAGCCCCTTAATCATTTTAGTTGCCCTTTTCTGCACTTTTTCCAGCTCTATAATATCCATTTTAGGTGTGGTGACCAGAACTGGACACAGTATTCTAAGTGTGTTTTCACCATAGATTTGTATAAGGGCAGTATGATACTGGCTGCTTTATTGTCAAGTCCTTTTCTTATAATGCCTAACATGGAGTTTGCCTTCTTTACAGTGGCTGCACACTGGGTGGACATTTTCATTGAGCTGTTCACCACAACCCCAAGATCTCTTTCTTGTTCCGTTACCACCAGGTCAGATCCCACTTGAAGTTGGTGTTTTTTGCCCCAACATGCATTACCTTACACTTGCTTACATTGAACTGCATCTGCCATTTGGATGCCCACTCTCCCATCTTGGAGAGATCCCTTTGGCGCCCTTCACAATCCCTTTGTGTTTTAACAACCTTAAATAATTTGGTGTCGTCAGCAAACTTGGCCACTTCACTGCTCACTCCTAATTCCAGATCATTTATGAACAAGTTGAAAAGAATTGGTCCCAATACCGATCCCTGTGGGACCCCACTGTTTACTTCCCTCCATCGGGAGAATTGACCATTTATTCTTACTCTGTTTTCTGTTCTCTAACTAGTTACTGATCCATAAGAGGAGCTCTCCTCTAATTCCATGACTACTAAGTTTATTCAGGAGTCTTTGGTGGGGGGCTTTATCAAAAGCCTTTTGGAACCCCAAGTAAACAATGTCCACCAGATCACCCGTCTACATGTTTGTTGACACTCTCAAAGAATTCTAGTAGATTAGTGAGACAGGACTTGCCTTTGTGGAAGCCATGCTGATTCTTCTTCAGCAGGACCTGCCCTTCTATATGCTTACTAATTTTGTCTTTAATAATGCTTTCAACCAATTTACCTGGAACAGAAATCAAGCTAACTGGCCTGTAATTTCCTGGATCCCCCCTGGATCCCTTTTTGAAAATTGCTGTTACATTGGCCATCTTCCAGTCCTCTGGTACAGAGGCTGAGCTTAGGGAGCTTTCCAATACTCCCTGTTCAGCACTACACTTACTTGTATCCTACAACTCAAAACGTGTGACAATCCTGCAGGGCAGCTTTTCCCCAAACCATCTTACACCCATTGAAATTATTCATCCATCTATCCAGTATTGTCCACTGACCGGCAACAGCTCCTTGGGGTCACTACCTGTTACTTGAGCATTTCAACTGGAGGTGCTGGGGATTGAAACTGGGATCCCTTGCATGCAAAGCATGCGCTCTACCCACTTCTGGTCAGTGATAATCCTGGAAGACACCTTATCTACCAGAGTCAAAATACACATGACTCCTATGACATCTGATAGATGAAACAATTTGGCACATGCCCCCTTAAAATACCAGGTGATAGCTGGATCATTCAGAACATTTTAAAAGCCGCATGCACCACATTTTTCACATGTGAAAGAGGCTCATGTAGTTTGTGCTTCCAGTTACATACCTGATCACAAAGTGTAAAGTAACAATCACCCCTTAGGAGTTCACAGATAGCAAACATGACACGTTTTTATTTTTAAAATATTTTTAAAAAAATTCACAGCATCAGACTTTATTTACAGCATCAAAATAAAATTGTTGTCTTCAGCGAATAAAATGCACAAGGCACATGAAGAAAGTGGTTGGTTCTTAAAAGCACTTGTACAATTCAGTTTTAAACAATTGGCAGAATTGGTCGTCTGAAACATCACTGTTCCAAACAGAATTCTGTTCCACCGGATTCACATACTGTAGCAACAGAAGGCAACGCGATAATACAACTTCACTTAAACCTTTTTAACATAAACCTTCATATAGTGAAGAGAGCACATTACAAAGATGAGACTTGCCACTTATAATCAGTTCATCAATCTATATGTATAACTCCAAGACATGGAAGCCACAATACAACTGTAAAGTAAACTGAACTGTTTTGGATTGTGGCCATATTTGCAGGTACTATAGAAATCTTTAGAACATTTTGGTTTAGAGTCTTGTAGGTTTTGAATCCTCAAATCTCAAGGTTCAAAACTTGCCTCTGTCTTCTCACCATAACCATAATAATGGGAAACAAAACAAAAAGGCAGTGGAAAAAGATCTTACCTATGTCACACATTATGTGTGTGAAGGTTTCAGGCTGTGGGGGAAATTCACCCTGTTCAAAAGCCATCAGAAAGTCTATGGCATACTTTAAACATAATAGGATGCTGACCAGTCTGAGTATTTTTATTATTTGTGGGCAATGATTTACTATAATTTACAGTCCCATATTTTTCTTCAACAGGGATGACTTTATTCTCTTGCCAGGATGAAATCCTTAATAGGCAATTCAATACATAATGTTTTTAAAACTAAAGTAGAGGCCATGTATATGACATACTAGGAACATGATTCTGTAAACAAGGATGAACAACGCTCCCTTCTTTGAAAGCTCAAGGACGTTTTGGTACAATGAGTAATGGCAGAAAACAAATCTCTACGGAATGGAAGGCAGCCCCAGGGCCAACCAGCATAACAAGTCTTAAAAATAATTTTTTTGCAGAGCAAAAATCTTTATTGTTAAAAAAAAAAGAAAAAAGTGAATCCTATTTATTTATTTTTGCATTTCTATCCCGCCTTTCCCCCCCCCCCGCCAAGGAACCCAAGGCGGCATACATAATAATCCTCCTCCTCTCCATTTTATCCTCACAACAACCCTGTCAGGTGGGTTGGGCTGAGAGTCTGTGACTCGCCCAAAGTCACCCAGTGGGTTTCCATGGCTGAGTAGGGACTAGAACCTGGATCTCCCGACTCCCAGTCCAACACTTTAGCCACTACCCCACACTGGCTCTCACCTCTGAGCTACTGTACTGCCAAAGCAATATGTACAATTGAGCGCTGCGATCACAGCACTGGCCACACACAATGCACTGGAGCCACATTTACTCACACAGTTGCAGCATTGTATTGGTTTAAAAAAGCCCAAGCAGCACTGTAGCAAGGGCAAAGATACAGGATATTTCTTGAAAGAGAGAATCCTGTTGGATTTTCTCGTCAAGATTAGCAGTAGCACAAACCCTTTCCAGCACCTGCAGTTGTCTTGGCTGGGTTGGATCAAGCCACCAAACACAGAAAAGTTTCCCATTTTGCTATTATCCCCTAGGCAAAGTTCCCTACTTTGCTGTTATCAGGGATCTACAGAAATGGTCTTTTCAAGGGTACTTTGAACAGATTTAGCACCTTGCATATTTTGGGTTACTCCTGAAGATTTCTATAGTTCCTGGTGTTTACTCACAGACTTGAATGTTCAAAGCTGGTGAACATCTTCACTATATGTTCAGGTTAAAGAATTGCACTTGCAAGAGCCTGAGCAACAGGTATGTATTTCTTTAAAACTCACACACACCTTACAGAAAGAACATGTTCAACATTTCCAGATAAGATGAACTACTTATTTGCTGTGTATATTTTGGAAATAAAAATAACATCACCTCCCTCTAACAAAGCATGATTGTCCACTTGGAGATATTATGGACAGTAGAGTTATTTATTTATTTATTTATTTTATTACATTTTTATACCACCCAATAGCCGAAGCTCTCTGGGTGGTTACTTAAGAAGGTATGTTCTTTTAAAATGTGATTGTTGCGAGGGGGGGGGTTATTGAGAGAAGATGTCTATTCATTTTAAGGCAATGTAAATAATTTATATCCAAAAAGCATTCAAAACAATATAGTAAACCAACAGCCACAGCTAATGCTACAAAATGCAAACATACAAAAAACACACAGACACACACAATTGGTTAAATGACAGAAAAATCCATAGGCAGGTGATAGAATCATTTGTTTTAATAGGCCTTCCCTATAGTAAACAGCAGCAGTACTTTGGTGGATTATAGCCACAGTTCATTGCCAGTAAGGCAGTTTTCCAGTTCATAATAACTTGTCTAAAATGCCTTAGGTTATAGGTTGGTAATCCTCACAACATCCAAAACTCAATGTAGAAGTGATAAGATTGTAGGCTATTTTAGGATTCTGGAAGAATACTTTATATTGTGCAGAACCCAGATACAAGAGAATAATGGACAATTCTTTTTTTTAAAAAAAAGAAATCAATCAGATTTATTGTTAAGTAAACATGTTTAGAACTGGAGTGTAAATTAGGCTTGGAAGAAAAGAACCTTTTAAAATGAATTCTAAGAAGAAATTAGGGAAACATTGTTTAAAACTAAATTCTAGAGAGGTAACTGAAAAGAAGTGTCATAATTTGAATAAATACAACTAAATAGCACCATATTTAAAAGAACAATGGAGGTTGGGGGAACAAAATCATAAGTGTTCATGGATTGGTATATATGCAGCACAATTCTGTACAAATTTACTCAGAAATCAGTCGTACTGTATTCAGAAGCAAGTGTGCAGTAGACTGCAGCCTTTACTTCTTTATTAGTTCAACATTAACAACATAGATGTATGGTGAAGAACACATATCAATTCCTGTTCACATGACAAATCCGATCCACGGAGCTTATTTCAATTACTTGCTTTTATAATTACTGTGACAGGAGGAGGGCATGGTAAAGGCAGTACACAAAGACAATAAATTCATTGAGTATCTCCACTGACACTTCTATAACACTATACAGTTCTCCATTCATGGGGTATGCAAAAGGTATGTGTTGATTGGCTCCTGAGTCATACTGACGACTGACCCCACCCCTTTTAGTCAAGTGCAATGAAAGCAGCCACTTTGACTGGTCTGCATCCCCATCGTATTAGCTGATGTTACAAAACCCTGTTTTTCATGGGTTCTTGGTTTCTATCGGGAATGTTAATACTTCCATTTCATTTAGTTTCATTCATTATATTTCTATAGCACTCAATAGCCAAAGTTCTCTGAGCAATTTCAAAGATTTTGAACCTACAGGGTTCCTGTGCCTTCCCCCCACCCCCATTCTTCCTTTCATCCACTTCCAACTTCAAGTAAACTGTTTTCTTAAGTATTAGTGAAACTTCTACCTACTTTCATTCCTTCATCTCGACTCAGGTACCTCAAATCACAGACTAAAAAAAATCAGCATCCCATTTGAGTAAATCAGTCCAGAGAGAAATCCCAGAATGATTAGACACAATCTATTTACCACTGGAAGATGCATACACCGACACATTTTACCAAGGAAGCATTGCACTTAGCTGGGTAAAGGAATTAGTGTCAAAACTGCACTGGATAGATCTGGCGAATGCAAGGGAATTCCTTGGAGACAAGATCGTACTATGTGAGTAGAAGGCACTTCCGCTCACATGGGGCACAGAATCCCCCTTTTTAGGCAAGTGGGGCTAAAAGACAGGGAAGAAATCGATGGCTTACCCTGCATGGGTGGAAAGGCTTGCCATGTGAACAGATGGATCATTGGATACAAGCCCAAGAACACCTTCTTTAGGTGCAGCGTTTGCCCACGCGGCTGTTAAATGCCACTTCCCAAGACTACGGCAAGTACTTGCCAAACGCCAAGGAAGGCTTTGCCTTTGATAAGAGAAGTCACAAACACAGGCCAAGCAGTCTAAAAATGTGTAGCATTTTTAGACGGTTTGTTGTCACCTGTTTGTTTATAACTGTCTTTTGGGCTACTTTGCTTTTTGCCAGCATCCTCAGCCCATGTGGGCTCAACGGGAATTACCACAACATCTTTTTTATGGAAGAGTTTTTGCAGAGTGGGGGAAAGGCCGGCGATTCTCTCCGTGTAGTCATTTGCCTGAGCGAGGAAGGCTTCCTGCTGGCTGCAACACAATTGGTCATCACAATTTGGGGAGATACATGGGGCACTGCACAGCATCTCAGGGCTCTTGTGGTCAAGGTACTCTGGCTGGATGGTCACCGAATGGATCCCTGCTTCATGGAACAACTCCCTGATTTTGGAAGAAGCATCTTCATAATCAGAAATCGAGTGACATTTAACATGGAGGGTGCCAATGTTCTTCCCTTTGACAAGCTCCCAGACGTGCAATTCGTGAATGCTGGTCACTCCCGGCACTTCTAATAGCTTGTTCGCTAGGAAGAAGAAGGGGGGACAAAAAAATGAGAAAATAAAATTCAGTTCAATTAAATTGAGGCTTCACTGTTGACGCAAATTTCATTATGAACATGGTTTAGCACAGTGGAGGCTGACGGCTCTGATGTCACTGGGGCTGTGAATCCTGCTCTGGGTTTTAGTCAAAAATGTAAAAGAGCTATCCAAGGTGCTGGACCTATTTGGGGAATTGGATAGGTCTTTTTACAATTCTGACTGAAACCTGGAATGGATTCACAGCCCCACTTACAGTCTCCACTGATTTAGCAGTAGCTCAAAAAGCAGAGAACACCTTTTAGAGCTAATACATTTCACAAGGGCAGGCATCCGCACCATGACTTCCTTGTATTGGGCAGCACCACAGGGTGTTGTGCTGACCCAAGGCACAGCAGTCTGCATGAACAGTAGGCTCGCAGCCTTCTGGTGAAATGATATCAGCCTGCTGCCGATATTGCAATAGCTTCCAACTCGAAAATGAGGAGCCACTGAATGCAGCCTACTGAAACTGCCAATGACAACATCAAGCAGAACCACCAGGCCATGCGATCATCCACCCCTGCAGCTCAGCATTTGCCTGGGCTGCAGGGACATCAGGGCACCACCCCACAAGGCAGGGGAAAACTGTGAAGGAGAGCTTAAGCTCTGAAACAGTAAATCTGGCTAAAAAGCGCTGCCTATATCAATTAGGGACCAGCATCATGTATTTATTTTTTAGAACCCAGCATTACATATTTATATGACTGTCCCACACAGTGTTGGGGGGGAAAATCAACATCAGGTTTCAAGGTACCCAAGTTTTGGATTGGTTTTGACAGCTCTGTCTGCATTGGAGAATATTCCCAGGGAAGATAGAAGAACTGCATTCCATACCACATGTGAAATGACTCCACAAGCAGAACCCAAAGTCAGCATCTTTGGGAATGAGAGTTTCCCCACAAGTTTAGAGAAGCTACTTCAAAAACAAAACTAACCAACCAGTCAGCCACCTGTGCACGGTGTGACAGTGTACATCACGTCCCATAAGACAAAACAGTTAAGCAATCTACCCCCTATTAACAATAAAGGGGCTGCCAACTTCTACAGATGTGCAGGAATTCCAGGAAACAGATGCTCAGTCTGCTATTTTGCATGCATTGTAAAAGTACCATGTTCTCCAAGTACATGCTTTCACTAATCCACCAAGATTTGAGTCATGTTGCTAGGACACAACTCAATTTCTCAAAGCTCTAGAGAATGCAGAGCTGGGGGTGAGCGCATAATCCCAAGATCTCATTCCAGAAATAACACTGGCTTTTAAGTGCCTCAGTGGTAAAATGCAACTTACTCAGTATTTGCATGTTAATGCTCTTGGGAACCATCTGTAGCAAGATGGTGGCTGTCTCCTTGACAAGTGGGAAGGCTGAAGACAGCATGATGAACACCATAATGATGGTCAGGCTGGGGTCAATGTAGCACTCCCAGTTACATGGGGTGTTCTTATCCAGAGGAAGCGCATAGAATATTGAAGCAGCAATTACAACGATAACTGAGCCAAGAGCATCTCCCATCACATGCAAAAGAACACCTGAAATAAAGGACAAAGGAAACATTTGTTTTGGATTACAAGAATTCCAACACAGTAGCTATAAAACGGGTCAAAACTTCTGAAACGTTTTAATAAAGAAATACATAAGTTAAACTTTAATAGGTGACCATCTAAACTGAGCATTGCTAACATATTTTGTCACATAAATCAGGCATTCAGTTTTCAACTTTGAAAACTAAGGAGTAAATGAACAAGAACCTAGTAATGTGCAAAAATTTATCTACACAAATGTGCAGCACTGTAAGAGGTAAAACGTGTACTGTGTTCCTCATGTTTGAAGACTGCATGAGTTCATTTCGCCATATGTACGTCCATTGGAAAACCATGACCTATTGTGGTTTCTCAATGCGTGGGCATGCACTAAAGCAAGCATGTGCATGACCTTCCTGCTTGTGCAAGTAGAATCTTAATTATAAAACCCCTGCAAGTCTGACATTTTGAAAAGTTGATTGAAGCTAGTTAATTTAATATTGTCTACAAAAGCCAGAGCTATTGATATTTCCTGGGTACCACGTGTAAACATTAAATGCGTCTAATTATTTTCTATCAGAGGCTCAACCTAGCTGTAATTGAGCAACCATAATTGAACTATATTCTTTTGTTCAGTCAATAGTTTAAAACTTGTTGCGTTTACACCTGGTTCTTAAAATCTGGTCTACACATGTTGTTGTTGTATCGCTTCTCGGCCTTTTGGCTAAGATCAAGTGTGTGTGTTGTTGTTGTTGTTATTATTATTGTTATTATTATTTATTGCATTTTTATACCGCCCAACAGCCAAAGCTCCCTGGCCAGTTCACAAAAACTAAACTGGGTGGTTCACATGTGCAAGAACAGGTCATCTCCAAAGAGGGTCCCTTAATTTTGGAGCAGCCCTTTACCCTGCTGCAGTACCTCTGATATTCAAGGCTTCAGACTTTTTCTCTTTTTTTTGTTTCACCTCTTCTTCAACCACTTTCTGGGTATTTACGGAATCACCTGCATTCAAAGAAGAAACGCTGTGTTGTGTATAAGTTCTACAAACAGAAAAAACACCAATCTTTTCAAAACCAACTGAAATCTTAAATAGTCAAACTCAAGTTAGTAGCAACAGTCTTTACATATGATCCGCTCTCACTTGCATCCACGTAGCACACATAGGCCCATTCAGAAGACACTTTAAACAACGGCTTTAACCACGATGGTTTAGCCAGAAAGCCTTACTCACCATGGTTTAAGGTGTCTTCTGAACACGGCCTGGCTTTCTGGCTTAACCACTGTGGTTAGCCGTGGTTTAAGGTATCTTCTGAATGGGGCCATACAGTACAACATAATTACATGCCAATGAAGAAAGGGGCATAATTGCATGGTCATTGTCTTGACGATATTCCCAAAGTGAACAAACACCAGCACAGACAAATTGCACATTTATTTATTCATTCATATTTAAGGGCTCTGCAGTCTCCCACACCTGTTTGGTATAGGAAAAATAATGTATTTGATGAGCATAAACACACTGTGAAAACAACATGGAGGGGAAGCATTTGAAGAATAGGAAATTAACAGAAACTGAATGTTGTTTGGAGAGGATAATGAAAATAAAAGGAAGGTAGGACAAATAACAAAAACAGAAACATGAAAGGAACAGAAAGAAATAGAAAAGAGTGGGGGATAAGTGTAGAAGAAGTGAGAGGGAATGAAGACAAACAAAGCTGGTTGAGGCACGTAAAGATTTCCTAATTTAAATCTAATGTTGCAAGATTAATTATATTCACTCTTAAGTGGCATCCAGCATTTGATATATAATGCTTTCTATATTTTACTGAAATCAAGCCACATTAAGCAGACTACAGGAATAAGAATGGGAGTTGAAAAAAGGGAGTCTGGGGGCGGGGGGTGGGGGGGCAGGAATAGAAAAAGGGAATCCGGGGAGAAAAAACAGAATTAAGGAAGAAAACAACGGTAAGTTGGAATGTCTGAGAGAAGAAAAAAGATAGCAAATAGAAGAAAATAGGTAAATAAGAATTATAAAGAAGATACACAATTTAAAGAAAACATTAAAAAAAAGTGGGAAAGGATAATTTAAAATGGGGGGGGGGGGTCTCCAAAGGAGAAGTGGGTGGGAAGAAAGCAGGAGTGAGAAATGAAAACACAAGAAAAGGGCAAGTGGGAGAGAGAGCGGGGGTTGGGGATATGGAAATAGTGAAGATGGAAAAGAGGAAATAAGGAAAAGGCGGGGGAGAGGAGGAGGAAGGGAGCCGATGGCTTGGAGGCAACCGAGGTGCACCTGCTATGTCGATGCTTGGGGCCTTGGGTACCACCCGGTCAAGGTGGCCGGCCCCTCCCGCGGCCTCCTCGAGGGCGAATGATCCGGCGGAGACGGCCTGGAGGTGGCCATTGTCGAGGCGGCTGGGCGGCGGCGGCGGCGGCGAGGTCGGGGGTCCGCAGCAGCCGCAGCAGCTGGCCCAGTCCTGGAAGACGAGGAGCCCCACGACGTTCACGGCGAGGCCGAGCGCGCCCACCACGAGGATGAGGAAGGCGTCGTCGATGCGCTCGGGCTTGGCCAGCCGCTGCACCGCATCCACCAGGATGGTGAAGTTCAGCGCGGTCAGGAAGACGGCGTTGCTGAGGGCGCCCACCACCTCGGCGCGGCCCGAGCCGAAGGAGGCGGCGGGGAGGCGCGGGCGGCGGCTGCGCGACATGCGCCCGGTGGCGACGCCCACGCTCAGCGCGATCAGGTCGGAGAGCATGTTGAACGAGTCGGACACCAGCGCGATCGAGTTGCCCATCGTGCCCGACACCAGCTCGGCCACGAAGAAGGCCGCCGTCAGCACCAGCATGAAAATCAGGCGGCACGTCTGGCCCGTGTAGCGCCCCATGGCGAAGGCCGAGACTGGGCGCGCAGGGCGGTGGCTGCCCGCGCCTTTGGGCGGCCTGGCTGGCTGGCTGCCTCTCTGCTGCCCAGCGCGCCTCCGCTGGCTGCCTGAGCCTTTGGACCGGCGGGCAGAGGCGGCTGAGGCGCGGAGATAAGCGCGCTCTCCGCAGCGGGCAACAGGTCTGCCCTTTGCTTTATAGTGAGGCGGTGGCTGCTGCCCTGCCCGGACGCCCGGCTTTATAGCTCCCGGGGGTGGTGGGAGATTTGCAGGCGGTGGCTTTTTTAAAGTCCATCAGCAGCGCTAAGGGACAGGGCCGGACGAAGGCATTTTGCTGCCTCAGGCGGAGTAGCGAATGGCACCCTCCCTACCCGGACCAAAAAATTAAAAAAAACTTCCCAAGGCCAGCCAAGTTTTTTTGCCACCTGAAGCGGAAAATCCCTCAAGCGCCTCCCCAGCAGTAATATATTACTAATGAATTATATTACTAATAAATTATAACTATTACTAATAAATTAATTAGCTAATCGTTTGCTACCCTTACATGACAGAGGTGGCTACCTCATTCTGCTTGCTAAGGGTTTTGGTTTTTTTACCCACCAGATTGTTATTTTTTCCCCTTCTTTTTCTTCCCTCTGATGTGTCTGACAACAGGAGCACAATGGATGGAATTTTTCCCATCACTTTATCTCAATTTCAGGAATAGCAGCACCTGTTGAATTTCTGCTTGTCGTGCTCATAAAGGTCCCTTAGCCATGGGGACATTTGGGCCATCTTGGTCTTTAGAAGCTGCCCGGTTTTGGAACACATTCACAGGTCTACATGATGTTTCATCTTTCAGTTATTCAGCAACACACGATATGTTTTATATGCAAGCAATCTTACAACTATTGAGTAAGGACAGCACTGATGATGGTGTGAAGTCACTCTTAGAATTAAGTATTGGCAATCTTAGAACCTACCTTCATTATTATTGGCCAATTAACGACAGCCCACCATGGCTGAACCCACAATGACAGGACTTGTGCCAGGCGCCCACAGGTTTGTTAGAGGGTTAGACAGCTTTCAAATAACCCATGGGTTATTTTAGGTCACCATTAACTCACAGTGGGCTGTCGTGATGTGTGAACAGGCCCATTTGGTCTAAAATTGCATAAATTTGACCAATATTTAGGGGCATTTTTCAATTTGAGCCCAGAGCTAGAAGGTGGAATTGGCCACAAAAGAACATTACAAAGACCAATGGGGTGCTGGTTCACCCAATCAAAAAGCTTGTTTTCCCAATATAATTGTGTTACCGCAATACAGGATTATATAAGCAGGCGTGAAACAGCCCATGGCTTGCCATTTAGGCCTTACACTGTAAAACAGCCTCTCTCAGATGACTTGGACTCTGATTTCCTCCATTTCCATGCTCTGCATAGAACAAGGATAGAAGTAAACTGCACATACGAACATAAAAAAACCTGCCCTTTCTAATGACACCAAGTTTTTAAAAATAGCCACCATGAGCAAAAGAAATGGTCTATTTCCAAATTTTTCGATAACCGTAATAAAAATGCATGTTTCTAATGGCATGTTTGAGTTATATCAGCATTGCTCCTTTATTTATGGATTTGATTTGTTCTCCACCATACTATCAAGAAAATGGCATTCAAGGCAGCTTTTTATTATAGATAAAAACTTGTTTAGAACAATAATAAAATAAATATGTTAAAAGCACAATTCAAAACATAACTGAATATAATCAGCATCCAACCCAACAGACTTTCTTACACACCAACTTTCAGGCTGCAATCCTGTATTCAACATGATTTACAACTACGTAGGATTTGTTGTATAGGATTTCACTATAAGCACACTAGTTGCAGATCTATAACATGGACATGAATCAGAGAACTGCTTGTTTTAGAGACAAATACTGAACTATTTCCCATAGTTTAATCCTTCTGAATCATGTCTGTATTATGTTGCTACAACAAGCTACAGCTCAGAACTCTCTACAAACATATAAGTGCACTTTATTATTTTGAAATACCTCTAAACATCTGTTCAAACAACTCCGCAGCATTGTCCATTGGCACACTTTTAAGAAAAGTTGTAAGTAATACATATTTAACATCTCAACTCTGCACATTTTGCCCATATAACATCAAGGTGACATTTATAATTTCTTTGGGTTAGATTCCATTTCCCTTTTACTTATAGTAGACCTTAATTGATTTCAATAGGACTACTCTATGATTCAACCTGGATCCAACCCCATGTTATTATCCCATTTAAAATATTGCTCTTCATTTTATCAAAAAAGATACTACCTTGATGACTATTGTCTTGTCTCCTACAGTTATCTCCATCTTTTCATCCTTGCTAACGATTGATATATGTTTTTCCGATCCTTTCTAATCAGGACTAATGTATACTCCTCAGCTTAATCCTACATTCCTTACATGCAAAATTTAGAAAATGTTAGGGAAGCATCAGAATTTCCCTTTGTCCAGATTTTAATATATTCTTTCCAACTCAGTGTAAACTTGATGTAATCATAGACACGATTAAATGGCCCAAAACAAAAAAATGCAGGGGCTTGGATCCAAAGATGCTCTTCCCCGGTGATGTTACTTATTTAAATTTAGACCTGATCCAGCAGGACTGACAACAGAGCCTTTCCCTGTGCTGGTAAATTGTTTTGCGATGGTAGGGGTGTGTGTGTATTTTTTTAAGTAAAAATTCAGTGCAAGGGCATTTAGAGAACAAGCCTTAAGTAATTTCAACTGTCTTGAAAGCTATTTAAAGTGAAAATTTGAGAGTTTTGGTGTCTCCTGGTTTCAGTCACTTAAGAATGTTCTTACCACCTGTAGCTGGGCTACAGTAATGCTGAAGCACTGAGATTCTAAGAGAGCAATCCTATGGCTCCTACACAGGGCTCCAACCTCAGAGCCAGTAAACCATGCTCCCCACCCCTTTCCCATCCCCTTGTAGCTGGTGCGAAGAGAACCTGAGCACAGATATGGGAAAAGGGGGTGGTCCTGGGGATGGGAGGGGAGAAGACCAGGGAAGCTGCCTTATGCAGATCCCTATGCTTGCCTCCCACTCCAAGTGCCATGGCTAGCAAAATGCAGGGCTGTTGGAGCGCGGAGGCGCCAATCACCTCCAGGCTCCAGCTGCCATGCATAGGGATACTCGGTAGCATCCAACTTCGGAGTCTCGGATGACCATATGGAAAGCAGGACAGGGCTCCTGTATCTGTAATGGTTGTATGGGAAAGGAAATTTCAGCAGGTGTCATTTCTATGCATGCAGCACCTGGTGAAATTCCCTCTTCATCATAACAGTTAAAGCTGCAGGAGCCCTGCCTTCTTGACAGAGGGCAGAACTCATGCAGCTTTAATTGTTATGATGAAGAGGGAATTTCACCAAGTTCTGCATATGTACAAATGGCACCTGCTGAAATTCCCTTATCTATGCAACTGTTAAAGATACAGGAGCCCTGTTCTCCTTTCCATATGGTCACCCTAGTTGACTATCAACATAAGATTGTGCCCTTAATACAGTAGCTAATGCTGTTGCTGTGCTAGCTAGAAAAACCATTAGTGTACTGGGAAGATAGCACAACCAGAACATATTTGAAACTACCACTTTTGGAATGGAAGAAGTCAGCAGAGTTTGTGGAGCTACACTGACATGTCCCATTCTGAAGCAGTAGCTTTCAGCTAGTTTTCTTGATCACATTAGTGGGTGTTCCTGCTAGCTCAACATGTTTAGAGAGGGCAGACTGCCAGCATTGGATCCTGCCTATATGGGTATTTCCGAATTTTGTGTCTATATGGCATTTTTGTATCTATATGCCACAAAGGACACCTCATCTAGTATTTCTGACTCTACAGTAGCAACAATGACAACTTGGTAGGAAATGGTTTGCACAAAGTGTAATTCTATATAATGTAAATATGACAATAATTGACACTAATCTGGGAGTTTGAAAGATCTTTCCTATAAATGCTCATTGAAACCTGGACATGTATTTCTAGAGAAGACATTTAAGCCTAGTGACTATTGCTGTTATGGTTCTTTCCAGAACAAGGATTCTGAGAAATGCAGCCATTTTTAACACAGTCAGTTGTACTTTTAGTTTCTTTCCTTAGGATTGTTCACAGTGTGGCTTGTAAACCACCCTGCACAACCCAACAACAAACCATGGGTTCTCAAGGTGGCTTGTTCGAGAAAAATAAGCCACATTGTATGGTTAACAAGCCACATTGCAGAAAATGTCCTGGGTTCAGACAACATGCTAACCCATGGTTCAACAAATGATCCGCAGTTCAACAAACCATTCTCAGCTACTGAGTGTGGATTAGCATGTTGTGTGAACAGCACCAGAGTCTTCTCTGTGTCATATACAAACTCTTGTATTGTTGCTTTAATCACAAATAAAAGTAATAAAATATATAGACTAGACCAGGGGTGGACAACACCTGGGGATTCTAGGGGGCAGTTTCCTGATGAACCCATCAGGACCCCCCTGCTTCCTCACCGCACTGCCACATTCTCCAATTTTCTTGTCATTTACATGTATCCAGTACCACTATTCAAGTTGGGAA
This sequence comes from Elgaria multicarinata webbii, assembly GCF_023053635.1. NCBI lineage: Eukaryota > Metazoa > Chordata > Lepidosauria > Squamata > Anguidae > Elgaria > Elgaria multicarinata. The sequence goes on from NC_086174.1 coordinate 36,292,299, forward strand.
ATGCCCCTTCATCAACAATTCCTCTAGATTAAATTAGGTTGTTGACATATTTTGTCATTCAGTGGGTCTTGGATATTAAGCATCACACGATGGAATGGAAGGTTATCCAGAAGAACAAGGAAGATTATGGACAAAGAATTAGACACAGACCTAAGAAAACAATAACGTGAAAAAATTCTAGAATTAATTCAAATTGCATGCACCACACAAGCTACAAGAATTTACACTTCACTAGATGGTGGCCATAGCGTTTAACTGCCAAGCTCCAAACAAATATGATAAATGATATTCCCTTGTCAGTTCATAACAGACAAGAATATGATCACAGATACAGTATATGCAATATTCCCAATGTTCTGTCAAGGAAAATAAACTTTTCTCTGAACAGCACTGGGTGCAACCATAAATGCAGACATCAGTTGACATGGGGAGCAAATCTTTAGTGAGAGAGACAGGGAGAACATAATACGACATGGTTGGATGGAGGTTTCAATCCAGACTTGCCCTTTCATGAACAGAAGGGCCCCTTCTGTTTGTGGAATGGTCTAAGCAGGACTATCTCAAGATATTTTGCTGCTTGAAGTAAAGAACGAGATCACGGATCCTCTCTTCCCATGTATAAAAGCTAACTGGGCTGTGTGGCAGTTTAACCTTTCTTTCACACTGGCAATAGGTCAGCAACCTCCACCACACTTGAAGGGATCAGGCTAGCTTAGGTGGTGTAGTGCCGGCTGCATGGCCCACACCTTTCTCTACCGGCACTTTGCTGCCGCCTCCCAGAATCTGCTGCCCTGGATCTCAAATCCAGCAGAGGCTCCTACTGGAAGAACTGGGGCAGAAGAGTTGGCGAAAATCTCCTTTCCCTCCCCTCTTGCAGCAGGGTAGAATTTGGCTCATAGCTACTTTGGATCCAAAGGTTGTATGATTATATGATTATTATCTAGTATAAAGAAAGTCTTGTGTGTATTTGCAGGTCGTTCTTTTTATTAGCGTTTATCCTCTTTATAGTTCCTTAAAACAGCTAACACTACAAATTATTTGTCCAAGGATTAAACTGGGACAACATGGCATTTCTATGGACCAGTTTGTGACAGACCAGAATTTTCTCTTTATTATGAAAGAGTCTCACTCGCTGTCATACAGTTACTCCATAACTATTTACTTTCTAGACTCCAGCCATCTTAATGATACTCAAATTCTGTCCAGGGACTCATTTCAATAAATAAACACCAAGGAATGTGGTAACAGGCTGCGAGCAATTAGATGTTGCTGCATAGGTGGCTTTCCTTCTCCAAGGCAATTGATTTCATCCATTACAAATTCAGCACAGAGACTCCCCCACGGGCAACGAACACGATCCGAGTGGGATGAGGCAGTGTAGAAAGGAAAGGCAATATATACAGTGGCTTGAGTTTGGATGGGAGAAAACTGGTAGTCTCACCCAACTTACAGTTTCTCAGGCTAACCCATCTCCTAGAGTTTTGTTCATTTTAGGCATTTATAGTATGCCCTTTTATTCATTTTAGGGATTTATATCTGTAGCGCCAAAATTGTAGGGGCTATTTTGCAATTGCCACCAATTAATTTTTTTTTTAAAAAAATGTAGCTTTAGTGCTAGCGAGTGCTAAACAGGTCAAATTTAGCTTGGTCTGAACCTCAATTTAACCCTTCTAGCAATTTGTAGCCATTACAGAGTGCTAAATGGGTCAAATTTAGCTTAAAACAAGCTAAATTTGATCCATTTTGCACGCCATAGTCATTTGCTGCCGAAATTTGATCACAAAACTGCTTTTTTTATATTTAAGAAATTGTAGAGGTTTTGCCACCACTGCTGAATTTGGCAGGGACGTGATGTAGGGCTTTTTAAGAAGCCCAGGAATTTAAATTCTGTTCCCTGTAGAATTTAGTGGAAGAACCAAGTCAACAAGAAGCTTCAGCCAATGCTGGGTTCCTGGCAAGTATGCCTACCTAATGCAGGTAATTGAAAGCATGCTTGTCATATTCATGTTTTGCATTTTTAGGTATGCATTAAAAAAATGGTGTACACCAAATTGTTTGTGAAAATTTGCCCCAAGAGCACTACAGATTGATTACGTAAGCTAGCATGCTATTAATGTCTGAAGGACTCTCTTACTTATTATGACTCAAGTGCAAAGACTTACTAACTGCCATCTTTACAACAACCAGATTATTAACTGCTAGAAAATGGTATCATTGACGTCAACAGGCTGCACAGTTATCGCTAAGGGCAGAGTGTGAAGAAAACTGGGTTGCATATATTGCAAGATGTGCCCTAGAATCTCTTCCACTGCTCTTGAGCAGTGGTGGAGGAAGGTCCATGTAAACTCTGAGGCCAAATTACAAGTGTGGGTATTTCATTGGAACAGCCCTCAGAATACATGCCTTAATTTTACAAGTGTCAACAATAGTGACTAAAGCTTTTCATATTTAGACAAAGTAAACTCTAACGCTTACATATTACTATAGTCCCTTGATGGCTAAGTTTACAAATGTTTACTTTTCCGGGTACCATTTCCACATGGACTGCTGAGGAACCCTTAGGTCACTGAAGAAGATTCCAGGGGCATACTCTAGGATGCCCACTCAGTTCACATCACACAGGCCTTTGAGGCTTCATCTTTTCCCCACAAACATTGAGACTATGCCCCAAAGTGTAGCCAACATTTTGTGTTGGGTAAACTAACTTTTAATTGGAACGTATCATGTCCATCAACAGTCTTCTCATTGAAAAAGACTGGTAATGATATGGTTCTGAGGAAACCTAGGAGTCTGTGGAACATTGTTTGAATCTGCAGCTGTACAAGTGAACTTGGAACACATTGAAGAAAATAAGTAAAGTTGTAGTTTTAGTAAAGCATGAATAACAAACTGTATTGCTAGGCATAATTTGATACCTGCAACACGTGCCACTAATTCATTCAGGCTCCATGTTGTGTCTGAGCCTATATGTAAACTGCAGATCTCATAGCCACAAAATCTGGTTGCATTTTTGGACTTTTCTGTTTCTTTTCCCATCCCTGGTTTTTTGTACCACATAGCCTGATAAGGAGTTCTGAGGAACTCGAAAGCTTGCACATTTCTGTGGAATTTTGGTTAGGCCTAATAAAGCTGTTGCCTAAGTGTAGATCTTGTTTTGTTGTTTCCACCCACGGACAAGCACAACTATGTTTATTTGTTTTTGTATATATATCAAATTTTGGGGGTGACTTGACAACAACGCCTTGCATTGTTCACTCAAAACGCCATGGCATGGCAGCTGCGGGGTGGGAACGGCAAATCCCCATAGCAGGAGGGAATGCAAGTTTTCCAGCTGAAAAAGCCACAGCGTGGCAGCCATTCAGCTCATCGACCGCCCCCCCCCAGCCCTCTGCCTGGCCTTCCCAACCTACCCTAGGCCTCAATCCACCCCCAGAACTCCCCCAGCCTCAATCTAAAGCAAGGTCACCGCCAACAAACAGCGAAGGAGGTGGTGACTTCGGAGTGAAGGAAAAAGTCGCAGTAGGTCAGCAACTTTTTAAAAGTGCCGTTTCGGGGGGGGAGGGGTTAAACCCTGTGGTGGCTGCGAGTTGGCAGCTGTGTTGTATAAACAACGCAGTGCCACTGCACAGCCACCACAAGGTATACAGGGCATATATGCAAGCCCTTTGTTACCAAGAAAATAGCAGTGACGGCATAATATGTTTCACCCAAGATTCTTTGAGAAACAAGAGTCGACATTCAACTTTCAGCCGTTTTGTTTTATTTTACTGAACACATTTATGACCTGCTTGACCAGCAGCAGAGGCGGCTCACAACAATAATAAAAAGCAGAGATTGTAGACCTTTGACATAGTATACAGGTTTGAACTAGTTATATCCATTGAAACAGAAGGAGTTGTGTAGTTTCTTTCAAGCCAGAACAAATATCCTGTGTGAATGGTGATGGGGAGCATTGCATACTTTCATGGTGGCTCCTACAATGTACAAGGGGAATTCACCATACAACTCCTGCTAACTGAGGTAGATGCTGATTTTTTTTTTTTTTTAAAGTATTTTAGATTTGAACATATCTTTAAAACATCAAATGTTCATTTCTATTGTTTGGCCTTCTCCCAGTCTTCTAATATCCTCTTAAGACAATGCACTTCGATCCATAGGGTAGATAATTAATTTTCAAGGCAAATGAAGATGACACTTCCCTTTCCAATCCTCCAAATAAGCAACAATTAATGTAGCTATTTAATGAGTAGTATGATTCACACTCACATCCATGCATTCCTAGAGCAGCAATTCTGCTCATGCCTTTTGTTCATACTTGAATAATGCATTTTCTAGACTTACCTAAAGCAGGGAAGGGAGGGATCTCTGTGGGATCTTTAGAAAAGTAGCCTGGAGGTGCAGGGGAGAGAGAGAGAGAGAATACTATTTTAATATTGGTTCAGATTAAGCACACTGTAATGCAATTTGTCCTGTCTGAAACTACCAATCTAATCTCCACAGACCATCATAGATAATAGAAATATCCATAATCCTCTTAATATCCACATTGCATTTCTATCCATAGTAGTTAGTATGCTCTAGAATGTAATGCACTTGAGTTATGTTTTGATAGACTAGTTGTTGCGAGTCTATCAACATATACTGTAGCTATGTTTTCTGCCCCTAATCATATTACCCTACTTCAAAAAAGATCAGGAAAACTTAGAAAAAGTTATTGACATTTTGTTCTCCTAATAAAGATCTATTTCTCTTGACCCATGGTCAAGAAGGGTATTTCATTTGTCAATGACAAGATGTTGTGATGGCCACCAGCTTGGACAGCTTTTAAAAGGGATTAGACAAATTCATGGAGGGTAAGGCTATCAATGGTTACTAGTCATGATTGCTATATACTATCTCCAGTATCAGAGGCAGTACACTAGTTGTGAGGGAACATGAGTGGGATCGTGCTATCACACTCATGTCGTACTTTGAAGTTTCCACAGGCAGCTGGTTGACCACTGTACAAAGAGAATACGGAACTAGATAGGTTTTTGGTTTCATCCAGCATATCTCTTGACAATCTCTCTCCTGGTGGCTCTCAGTTACAGAAGATTATTCAACATGTGGTCAGTTCACGGGCCATTATATGTTGTTCTTTAAAGCCAACACACAATAGCCTTTAATCAAAACACATGTTGAACTATTGAAAATGTATTTATTTTATTTAAAACATTTATATCCCGCCCTATATCATTAAGATCTCAGGGCGGCATACAGATATTGATGAACAGCAGGAACACCTTAAACAAAAGCCATCTTGTGAACCCATCTTACAAGTATTAGCTAAGGATAGTGTAGTGGTTTGGTTAAATCACTTACCAGTTTCCACGTCTTGGTCAACAGAGCCATGGCAGTAACAGCAGTCCATAAAGATGAAGTAATTAAGCACGTTGAAGAGCAGCCCTACAATGCCAACGATGAGAACGGACAGGGCTTGTTCGGTCTTCTGTGGATTGAGATACCTCTTCACGGCTTCAATCAGGATGCTGAACATGAGCGCAGTGGCAAAGACAGAATTGCCAAAGGCACCCACCACATCAGCCCGGGGAAAGCCAAAAGTGCTGGTCTTGTGCCACCTTATGCGGCTGAATCGAACGCCAAGCAAGCCGATAATCATTGAGATTAAGTGGGAGACGACCGCGAAAGCATCTGATGCTAGAGCAAGGGAGTTGCCCACGTAGGCTACTGAGATTTCTACCAGGAAAAGGAAGAAGCTGAGGATGCACATGAAGAGGAGCCGGCTGCTTCTGCCTGTGTAGCGGCCCATGGCTGAAACCTTCCTTGTGTTCTCTCTCTCAACGGGAAGGGTCTTAATGGCATTAGCGAGAAACGTTTCTGCAGCGCTCTCCTTTTTATTGGCTCCTGCTGTTTCTGTCTAGAAGTTAATTTTTATAAGATGCACTAAAGCAATAAAACCCGTTTAAAGGGCGATTAAACAAGAGGTTATCTCGTGAAGCCTGCCATTACCAGAATGTGTAAAGGAAAATGCTATCTGCTTTCTATACTCTTCCACGTTGGTCGTTTATTTATTTTTACAATCGTCAAGGTATCAAATTAAAGAGTTGTTTTATTTATCTCATCGACTATAGTGTTGTTCTTTAAGCCCTATAACTAGAGCTTCTCCTGCTTCGTTTGGCTTCAAATGGCAGACGATTGAGATGCTTGATTATTCCCAGAAGATAATTGGGTGCTGGGAAGGAGGGACAGAGGGTGGGGATATGAGGCCTTGAGCTGCACTTTGACATTGGCCAGCCTCCCCCAAACGGACAAGTTAAGATGTACGTGGGTTTCAAGCTTTGGATAGACTCCTGCCTGCAGTCTTGTGAGCTGCAGTGAATGAATGCTGGACTAGCTGAAGCAAAGACTGAAAGAACTGGGCATGTTTAGCCTGGAGAAGAGAAGATTGAGGGGAGACATGATAGCACTCTTCAAGTACTTAAAAGGCTGTCACACAGAGGAGGGCCAGGATCTCTTCTCGATCCTCCCAGAGTGCAGGACACGGAATAACGAGCTCAAGTTACAGGAAGCCAGATTCCAGCTGGACATCAGGAAAAGCTTCCTGACTGTTAGAGCAGTGCGACGGTGGAATCAGTTACCTAGGGAGGTTGTGGGCTCTCCCACACTAGAGGCATTCAAGAGGCAGCTGGACAACCATCTGTCAGGGATGCTTTAGGGTGGATTCCTGCATTGAGCAGGGGGTTGGACTCGATGGCCTTGTAGGCCCCTTCCAACTCTGCTATTCTATGATTCTATGAAAGCTCCCCTCCCTTTCGGAATAGCTTCCTTTCCAAGCCACTTCTTCCAACCTGAACATACCTGGACATGACATGGGTGGGAATTACCTTCTTTGCCATAGACACTCTATTTGCCAATGTCTAAAGATTCCTTGTGGTGAATGAGCATCTAGTCAGAGTATGCGCGAGTCCATACATGTGTCTATGGTAGCACCCCTGGTTCTGATGGAAACCCTATACTGTCAGACAGTGTAGACCAGCCTCCTCTAACTGGATCTCTCAACAGCATTTGGACTACAACACCCATCATCCCTGACCATTGGCCATGCTGGCTGGTGCTGGTGGGAGTTGAGTCCATCATCATCTGGTAGGAACCAGGTTGGTGAAAGTTGGTGCAAATGATACTGAACTAAACAGACAATTGTTCTGGCTGGCTATAAGGCTGCTTCCTGTGTTTCTAGAGCCAACCATGAGCTCCATGGAGGGAGGGCAGGATATAAATGCAATTACTCTCATGAGAGCAGACCTCTCTTGTTTCTGTGCAAATCACTGTTCCAATGGGCCCTCGGATTAGAAAGAGGGAAGGCAAGAACAGTGATCTGGGCAGAAATGCAATAGGAAGGCTCCAAGGCAGGATGGCCACTTATGCATTGCCCAAAGAGGGGACATGTATCACCTCAGAATTGGACACCAATTCCCATAATATGTGCATACGTAAATCGATATGTATAGGAGCAAATTTAGAAATAACTATAAATTAAATAGTAATTCAAAGCATCTCACCATAGTGGAGAAGACTGATCAACCGACCTGTGTGCTTGCTCACTAACTCAGATGCTGATGATCTTTATGGTCCTTTGATAAACCAGACTTGAACCAGACAGCCCATCAAATAGAAGAAACCTTCAATTAGAGGACTGTCCTCATCCAGCTCTCCAAAATAGAGGAGTGCGCTCTATTTGAAAGTGTCTTCTAAACAATAGGCTAGCAGCCCTCTGATTTCCCCATCTTGATGCACCCCACCCCGTACTCCACCCCATACTATTGCAGTGGGTCCAATGCCTCTGAGTAGCTTTTGGAATGTGGGAAGAGGAGCCAAGTGAAGTTCTGCTTGCTCCTCTCTGGAACCAACTCCTTGGCTTTAGGCAAGACCTTGCTCTGCCTCTTCTAATGGTGGGAAATGTCAAGGAGCTGCTATGATACACCCCTCACCTCGAACACTGGATTTTCAACTTCATTCTCTTGGCTTCTGAAATATATCCAGTATCTTCCATACACTTCCAAACCTAACAGTGTTTGGTTTATCCCAAACATAAGGGATAAAAACCTGACATTCTAAAATGATGTAAATATGGGGCAGGGGGAGTGTTGTTCAAAAATTATTTACATATTTCCAGGGGCAGGGACAATGTGTCACCGGTTTACAGTCTTTTTGGCTATAATGAACTGTATATTATAGTCATTATTTCTACATTTGCGCGCATATATATAAATTAGCAGATGTAAATTTTATGCAAATCGTTGTTTTCCCTTTGGGGGGGAACATTTTCTCCTCCTTGGTGATATGTAAGTGCCCCCCAAATATTCCCCTAGCTTTAGAACAGTGTTGAGTAGAAGGTAAATCCAGATCTTCTGGGAGTCTTCTGGCAATCACAGTCCTTAGGAATGCAACCGGGTGCTTATTTGCTGTACAGTTTGACAGTTTTTGTGGACGCCTGTTCTTTGGGCAGCCCACATTCAAGTACTTTCATGACAAATTGGTCATTTGGGGTCACAGTAATGGATACAGCCTGCAATTCAGCACTCTTGTGCAAACAGGCCTGAGGTTATAAAGGCCAGACAGAGTCTTTGCACTGATTACCGGGGATTAGGTCTTCTTAATGTTTCTTTTTTTAGACAAAGTGACAGCCTAAATGGGCTCAAAGGTAGAAATGTAGTCATTTTACCAATTTTGCTTGTAATTCAGGGTAATCATTAAGTTGAAACAATTGTATTTTCATTGTAGAAAAGATTGTTTTAAGTATAGTACACAACCTTGCTGCTCCTTTATTCCTAGGACTATTTTTCTTGGCCTAGTTCAGAAACGGAACAAGAGATCCACACGAGTAACTAGGGTGTTGTGGCTAAGGTGTTGGACTGGGAGTCGGGAGATCCGGGTTCTAGTTCCCACTCGGCCATGGAAACCCACTGGGTGACTTTGGGCCAGTCACAGACTCTCAGTCCAACCTACTTCACAGGGTTGTTGTTGCGAGGATAACATGGAGAGGATGAGGATTATGTACGCCACCTTGGGTTCCTTGGAGGGAAAAAGTTTGGGATATAAATGTAATAAATAAATAAACTACTCAAAACATGGACTTGAGTTTCACACAGGGAGCCATTTGCATGAGCAGCTTCTGTTGTAGCTCCTTTTTGGAGTTAGTCGTCTTGGAAAGTTGCATTAGGTTCTCCTGATGATGAGCTACTTAGGGGTGTGCAAGGGATATTTTCCCATGTCATTTCACTTACTTTATTTGTTAAAGATCTCATTCAACTCATTTATTACAAGAGTTGTTCAATTATGTATTAGTTCAATTTATTTTTGTTTATATTTGTCTTTGTTGCTTTGTCGGGTTTTTCCTGTCATTAAACTGTGTGTGTGGTGGTGGTTAGAGGTGGTGGCGGCGGCAATGGCATCTGTCATGAAAAATGGTGTAATACAATTTGGACAGCTGGACCATTAAACTCAGCATTCCTGATACTGGAGTCAGGTAAACCTACCCCCCATCCACAATGGTAGAAATGGGGAACTCTCTTCATTGGCTTCAGAACAAATTTTGAACTCAATGGTCCTATTAGGTTCATTTTTTCATTAGCTCCAATATGAATGCACAGCCCTAGAAGCAGCTGCTCAAAACACAAATGGAATTTTTGCTACTTGGGTTTTTGTTTCTGCTAGTAGTGCTTCCCCATGGGTTTTCAGTTTCAAAAGAATCTAACCATGTTCGATGAACAGCAGTTGTCACAATTAATTTCTAAGCAGTCTCTCATGCAAAGAACAGACAGAAAATACTCTGTGCGATATATATATCAGTGGCCAATCTCAAGAAACTATACGCAGCTACATTGGCTATGGGATATAATTCAGAGAGTGCTGGTCTTAACATTTAAAAGTTGCAAGTGGCCTGGGACCTGCATAGCTTTCTTTTCCCATCTGTATGCTCCCTCCTGATTGAGGTCTTCTGAAGAGACTGTATTTTGGATTCCATTTCTTAAAACCAAGAGTTAAATCAACAAAAGTATGAATCTGGCCTTTTTGTTGTTGCAGGTCTAATTCTAGGTAATTCCTTCATCAAGAGAGGTCTGCCCCACCCCCCATGAGTAGAAAGAATTTAAGAATTATGTAATCTAAGTGGTGAATTGTGTAGATCTTTTAGAATGGTGAGTGTTCTCTGCAAATGCCTAGACAGCTTGTGCAGTTCACAGAGTATTAGAATAGTAGGTTCTATAGGAGTTATCATGCATCTACAAGAGGGTTGAACAAGCAGAAGAATGTCTGGATTTAGTTTCACTTTCCTGTGCATCACTCTCGTGTGAGCAGTAAAATACAATTTCTGGGAGTGGAAGATGCCTTCTGCCTACAAAAGGATACCTTTGGATTCAACCTACTAAAAGCAAGCATAAAGTAATGCACATTGGGTCAAAAAAATCCCAACTTCAAGTATACCCTGATGGGATCTGGGCTAGCACTGATCGACCAAGAGATCTTGGAGCTGTGGTGGACAGCTCAATGAAAATGTCAACCCAGTGTGTGTCTGCTGTAAAAAAAAAAAGAGAGAGGTTAATTCCATGTTAGACATAATTAGGAAAGGAACTAAGAACAAAACAGCCAATATCCTACTGTTCTTATATAATTCTATTGTGTACAGTTCTGGTCACTGCACCTAAAGATATTGTAGAGCTAGAAAAAGTGTAGAAAAAGGCAACTACAATGATCAAGGGGCTGAAGCAACTCCCCTGAGAGGAAAGCTTACACAGCTAAGATTGTTTAACTTAGAAAAAAGGCAAGTAAGAGGGGACATGATAGAGGCGTGCAAAATTATACTAGAACCCAGTCATCCCATGAAGCTGATTGGTGAGAGATTCAGTACTTCTTCATACCGCGCATAGTCAAACTGGAATTTGCTGCTACACGTCTCAGTGATGACCACCAATTTGGATGGCTTTAAAAGGCATTAGACAATTTCATGGGGAAGGCTATCAATGGCTACTGGTCCTGATGCCTCTATGCTACCTCTAGGATCAGAGGCAGTAAACCTATGTACACCAGCTGCTGGACAACAGGGGCGGGAGGATGCTCTTGCACTCATGTCCTGCTTGTGGGTTTCCCGTTGACAGCTGGTCGGCCACTGTGTGAACAGGATGCTGGACTAGATGTACCCTTGGTCTGATCCAGCAGGGCTCTTTTTATGTTCTTAAGTTATAGATAAAATATTAAAATACCAGATACTAGAATGGCTTTAAAAAGCATGCATAATCCTCACCAAAGGAAATGATTTAAGAACAATATGTTTTACATTGTGAAAATCAATACTGCAATGACCATGGATATCAATTATATTCCAGGCATCTGCAAACAGGAAGGTATTCCATCTTTTGCCCTTACTAAGTCCTATTCACAAACCTGACAATAATGTCAGCTGCATCATGATAATTACAGATCACTTCTATGGGTGGCATGAAAACATTAAACAATGTTGGTTTCTGAGTCACTCCAGCTTTGAAGAAGTAAATGGCAAATTCAGAACTGCTCTATTTCAATAATGCCCTATGTCATTTGTTCAAACCCTACCCTTGGCTAAAATGAGGAAATCTCTCCTTCAGAGTTTCAGTGCACATTCTGTGCAACCAGTAAGATGGCAGAATAAGGTGAGAGGCCCAAAATCTTCCTTACATAAATGTTATGTAGAATGTTTAAGTAATTGAGAAAAGAACTAAATACAAAGAACACAACCCAGCCAAAGGTAGGCACTAGTAAACTCTACTGATCTCAAATAGTTAATCACATGTTTAAGTCTCGCTCTCCCATTGACATGAGAGGCTTCAAAATACTTAACTTTGGATTGGATCATAACTACTATATATTTTTCCTCCCATGTTTATTAACTTATTTAGGGAATGTTGATTCACATTTAAACACGGCAGCTGAGTTTGGTACATGTCCACCACATGTATTATGGTAAAAATCCATAACATTTGAACTGGAGATCAAGATCTAAAAACATGGTTGTTCCTTAAGAAACCTTTTTGCCTACAGCTTCCCAGAATGCTTTCACAAATCCATCAGCTATGATTTGCCATTCACTCGGTCCCCTGCACAATGTGTTTATGTTATGCTAATGGAATCATGTAAATAGTCAGATTGAATTTGCATGTTATTTCAACATACTATCATACTGCAGTTTTAAACTTTTATATTTTATATTGTATTTTATGCTGTATTTTGTGGTTTTAAATTTTGTGAACTGCCCAGACAGCTTCAGCTATCGAGCGGTATAGAAATGTAATATTATATGTCTCCGGTGAAGAAGTTGATAGTCCATGAAAAATTCTAACATAATAAATTTGTTACATCTTTAAGGTGCCACAAGACTCTTTTGTGGTCTTTGCTGCAACTGACTAACACAGTTACCCCTCTGGAAATTCATACTGATAGGTTTTGTTTTGTTTTAAAATGTTCAAACGCTATACTGCACATATACACATCCGTTGCACAATTCACCAAACCTTTGTGTATATGTTACCATTTATTTTTCCCTTAAGCAAAAAAGAAGCCAGATGATAGTTGACAATACGTATTTATTAGTAGAGATGATGTGTACAGAAAAGTCTGTGCATTACTGCTAGTCTGACTGAAGGGGCATGACGCTGTATGGCTTTATTTGTTGCTGTTTTAAAAAGTAACAAAAACCTGGATAGGATCTGGGAAGTTTTCAGTCTCTATTTTAAAAAGTTGAGAACTTGAAAGATAAGGAAGCTGCTGTTTTCAACTAGCAGCTTAGTAACTACGGCCAAAGAGGGTGTAGAACTTGGCAGGGTTCTTGCCACAGACACATTTTGCTCCATTCTGCAGCTCACACAGAGGTTTGAAGGGGATGCAGAGACTTTTTGCTCCCATGGATGGAGCACCTGGCTCAAGGTCTTGATCTCTGAAAGAGAAAGCAGGTTTCCTTTAATTGCCAACTCATCTAAATTGTAACACCCCTCTGCAGTTGTGAGCTAGAAAAAGGTATTATACATGAGCATCCTAACCTATGTTTGCCTTGCCTTTCACAAAGAGTCATAAAAGCTATACCAACATGGTTTTTTTTTTAAAAAAAAAATTATTTAATACTTCAAACAATACATCAATACAAATAAAACAATACTACGTAATAGACAATAATATAAAATAAACATTTGATAGCATATATTCTAACTTAATTCTATTAACATAATCATACTTAACATAAAAGTGCTCCCCCCAACCACGAGATCTTATTCATGTTTCCAAAATCTCATTGCTTCCTCTGGAGGTGTTTTCCCTCTCCCCTTTGATAATACAAATTCTAGAAACTGTTTCCATATTCCCTCAAAATCATTCGTTTTTATCATTCCTCTTCTAACTTTTACATTACATATTAATTTATCGTTAATAGCAATATCCCATATTTCTTTATACCAATCTTCTATATGATAATCCCCTTGAACCTTCCAGTTCCTAGATATCATTAATCTTGCTGCTGTTAACAAATTTGTTATCAATTCTTTTGTCTCTTTATTACAATTCAGTTCTCCATATAATGATAACAATGCCACTATAGGTGTCTCTTCAATCTCCATTCCTAAAATTTCTTTTATCTCATTAAACACCATTTTCCATAATTTTTGTACAAATTCGAATTCCCACCACATTCACGTTCCTTTCTTTTGACAACCTCTCCAGCAGCTTGCTGAATTCATCTTATTTATTTTATTTAATCTTACTGGTGTTAGGTACCACCTCCATACAATCTTATAATAATTTTCTTTTATCCTCACAGACATATTTCTCAACACTCTTTCATATCCCTTCCCAACTCTGTTGCCCTATTTGTTCCTTCAAGTCAGTTTCCCAAACCACCTTGCGTACACTTTCCATCTCCCCCTTTGCCTACATGGATTTTTAATGGACCATTGTTGACAAGATGTTGTATCATAATTAGTAAGAATGCCGCAGGGCAACAGATGGACCTAGAACCCAGGAATCTCTTGGCAGATTGCACCATATTACTAAAAGACTGCACCAAATTTCTGATCTTGTCCTCTTTTCTCCAGTGACTACAAAAGTGAAGATCCAGTAAGTGCCTTTCCATGAGAGGAAAAGCTCCAAGGATTATACATGTCTGCTGTCACAGTATGTCCACAGGCCTAAAACAAAACTCCTTATCAGACAGATCACACTCCTTGGTGATCTAATTCTTTGGAGTGGGCCCTAGTCTCACATACATCTACTACAAGAACTAAGTCCTACTTTAACCTAAACAAGAAACGTTATTGCACATTTTAAAGCCTCAGAATATAGTGTACATCCTAACTGCTAATATACATTTTTAAAGTTCTGCATATATTTTACACACACATACACACACTTTTACCTGGCAGTGGTTTTTTTGATCCAGTCCTCACACTCTATTTCTCCACAGAAAGGAATCTGAACTACCTGAAGTAAGAAAGAAAAACACACATTGTTGAGTTGATATGAGTGGAAAATCTTTTCATTTAAAAAAGAAACTCCTTCCATATTTAATAAGCCATTGTTATTGCCTTATAGGCTGCCTGTCCTTATCTGCAACACAAAGTAGCTGAAATGAATTTAGTATGGTGTTTATCTGATTTTGCTGTCTTGAAGTAAGTCAGATGAAGGAATTCTGTGAATCTTACCATCTTCTATTTAACTAGAAATCAGAAATAGAATCTGCTACTAAGAGATGTTTATGTATTAAACAGACTGGACTCAGTTTAGAGTTCCCGGAATCAAAGAAAAAATCAACACGTTCTGATAGGATGTTTAAAATACAGATCTAATGAAAATATGAAGTCACCCCTGGTGGTAAAACTCAGTAAACCCTTCATTAGAAAGCTAAAGGATTTGAAGAAAGATATAACAGGCAATTTTTTAAAAGAATCATTCTTTTGTTGTTGTTGAATGAGAGACAAAAGGAAAAGTTCCTCTTTCAAATTTCCATTCTGTTTTCCACACATTAATATCTACATTTTATAATATATTTTTTATTCTTAAAGTATGTTACTATCCTACAATTTTTCAAATATTTCCATGCATTTTAAGCCCAAAGGGAGGGGGGAAATCTCCTTTGCAAGGGGTTGCATTTTTTAAAAAAATATTTGTAAAGATTGCTCATCTTCTTTCATACTTTATATAAGAACAAATCAGAAAAAATCTACAATCTCCTGTTCCAGGAGATTAGCTCAATAATTGGCCAGGTTGATCCATTCTCCCATCTAGCACTGTTAAATTTATATAGAGGACTGGACAATAAACTGTTAGACAAGGATTTAATAGGCCACCTTCTACTGGCGGCAAGAGGGTTGATTGCCAGGCACTGGAAGGATGGCAAAGGGCTTCACATTGATAACTGGTATCAAAGGGTTTGGCAGGTTGCCCTTCTAGAAAAATTGACAGAAAAAATGAGGAAAGTGTGAGAACAATTATGTGAAAATAAATTTGTGGGGGTCTGGAAGAAGTTTATTGACTTTGTGAACAAAGAAGAAGAGGGGCGAACACCCCCGTTATTATACACAGACATTTGGAGTGGATAGGAGGACGGCAATATTGGGGGAGGGGGAATTCACTCAAGGTGGAAACTTGTAATTTGCATCTGGATTGATATGGAATGTATAGATATAGGTGTATATACAAATGATGTAACATTTGACTGATGTAACCAGAACTACTAAAAATAAAATAAAATAAAATAAAATAAAATAATAATAATAATAGAAATCTACAACATAATAATAATAATAATAATAATAATAATAATAATAATAATAGAAATCTACAACATTGCGGAGATGTAGTACAGAGTTAAGTGAGGGGACCAGATTAAATGCATTTATAAAACATAGTCATTAGTGTTCTTTCACTCAATATATTTACTTCATTTTATAACAAAGTCACCTCAACCCAATATTAACTTACTTGATCATTCAATCCCTTAATGGCACAGATTCTCAATGCAGTACATTTATTTCCTGGTTATGGGTTGGATCAGAATAAGGCTTAAACCCAATGCCTGTGCAACAGGAGTTCCAATTGCCTCCCCCCTTACAGCCCCATAAGTACTTCCCAAACCTGCTCCAAAGGGCCCTCTGGAGCAGATTGGGGGGGGGGGGTCATAGGAGATGGAGAAAACCATTCCACCAGTGGTTTCCATTTTACTGGCACATGGAGGTAATCACTCTTAGGTCTGATTGAAATCTATAAATCATAACTAACGTCCCGCTGATTTCAATGATACCTCATTTCACTAACGTAACCTGGATCCATCCTTGTATGTGCAACACATCAACACAAGACCATATTAAGAGTATAAATATATAGACAAATCTTCCTTGTCTAATGATGCACTTATCCCTGACACTTTCCCCAGAAGTGTAGTTTTGAAGATTTTCAATGCAAAGCTTCCTCTTCAAAAGCCATTCAATGAATATCTATCTAAAATTATTTCTGGGCTACCTTGAACGGTAAAATATTTTGACTGTCATCTATTTTCTAGAAGCTACCAATTTAAGAAACACTTGCTTAGATCCAGAGCCAAACGTGCTTTGCAATGCACACACACAGCTCCTCACTTCAATGGGGAGACAGGTATATGTGCAGGAAGTTCACACTCACAAGGCATTACTAGACTGGGACAACAGAATGCATAAATAAGATGGAATTATGTGCCTGTGGTTTGGAGAACAAATAGCATTATGAGTTCTTGAACTTCAAGGAACTGCTTTAACTTTTCAATAAAGATGTCCTTTACATTGTTTGATTTTCCAGTCATAAAGGCTTTTACAGGCATTTGCTAGATTTGAAATTTAACTTCAACCAAACCCAGCTTCAAAGACAACACATATAGCACGTAAGAAAGTTAATAATTTCTCATAATTGAGAATTATTTGAGTGACCAAACATCAGTTTGACACACTTCATTTTGACTTGCA
Organism: Elgaria multicarinata webbii; assembly: GCF_023053635.1. Taxonomy (NCBI): domain Eukaryota; kingdom Metazoa; phylum Chordata; class Lepidosauria; order Squamata; family Anguidae; genus Elgaria; species Elgaria multicarinata. The sequence goes on from NC_086174.1 coordinate 36,309,308, forward strand.
TAGATCTTAAGTATGGAGAAAGAAGAAACTGATTCAAACTCTGAGTATACAATAAGAGAGCCTACTATCTTTTTAGGGAAATGTGTTCAGTTTTGCAGGAACTGAAAACATTGAGCCATAAAAGAAAAGAAAAAAGCCTGTTTAACTGACTTGCCTAATGTAGTTAAACAACCAACAAAGGAATTTCTGTAAATTTCAAAGAAATAAAATTATGAAAAATAACGTTTATCGAAAATAATTGTAATGGACAATATTACACAGATCTGTATCCAGTTCTTTTCAAGAGTTTAACAGTAAGAGCACTGGCAGTACCAAATCACATAAAAGCTCCTGCTCCTTGAAGGACATTCAGTGGACTCCACGGCAGACGTTGCTGGCCACTGTATGAACAGAATGGACCCCTGACTAGATAGACCCTTGGTCTGATCCAACACGGCTCTTATGATCTGTTACTTGAGAAGAACAGGGTGGAAAATACCCTGGTTCTAAGGTCTAGTTAATTTGAAGACACACAGCAATAAGATGCTTAAGAGTACCTCGATATAAAAAGTACCACACTGTTAAGTCTGTTGTCTCTTCTACATACCAAGAGTTATGAAGGAACCTGACCTAATAAATGTTATCAAAAAATAGGTCAGTGCTGCTTTAGAACAATTTGCACCAAAGAAATGCATTAATAGAACTGTAAAACCGGCAGGGCATAAAACACTCTTGTAAACATAGAAAATAGTTTATTGCAGAATTACTAGTGCTTCATTGCTACTTCATATCAGTTCCAATAACCTCTGGTCACCCAACATCACTGTATGCACTTGATGGCCTCTACTGAAATCAGATATAAAGAGTTCTTTGACGCAAGCAAAGTGTTCTTTGATCTGACACACACTAATTATATTGTTCCATAATTATTTTACAGTTATTCGCATTGTTACAGTATCTGATCGATAATTCAATTTGCTATTATGTGTTATGTCATATTCCACTGAAACTGAGGCACAGTTAAGTTTAGTGTCACCTTCTTAATGATTTGAGTGACAGCTTTCATCTATACAACTATTTGAGGGGCACACAGAGGGAACTTGGTGCCAACTCATACACTATTGATCGGCATAGTTGTCATGACAAACAGCTTGCCATAGATCATTTCCAATGCAACACTGGTAACATAGAGATGCCTCGCACCATTGTGGTATCATCTAGGCTAGAATTAGCAGCCCTCATGGAGGAAGAACTCTTCACAGGAGCTCACCATGAGGGGAAAACATTCAGCAGTAACAAGTGCAATGTATACATAACTGAGCCTACAAGACTGAAGCTTTTTAAAACAGCACCTCAACAGCAACTCAAAAAACTGTAGACTGCACAACATGTCATACAACTGCAATCTTTAGTTCACATAAAAGGAATGCTGATTGAACATTAAGCATTCTTTGAGACTCCAGGTATTCTTTCGAATCCCTAAACACTATAAATGTTTTTAGACCAATACAAACAATGAACCCTGCAATCCTTTCATTAGCTTATGTTGATCAAGTATGTTTATACACATGGCTTCACTTGCAACAAAAAAAAAGGAAAAGGAAAAAAGAAGAACTGCAGCCTGCCCTAGCAAATAAGTCACATTATGTTCACTAAGCCTTTTTAAATGAGCACAGGCCTAAGAGCTTTATCACACCAGCGTTATACTGTGCAATCACTGCAAATTGCATGCAAAGGACTCAGAAATTTTCCACCTTATAATCTGCTTTGATTGTGAAGTACTCCCATGCATCCTGCCTTAACTGTGCAATAAAGCAAAAAGATTCACTGTATTTAGCCCCTACTTTTTGAGCGTATCTTCTGAGCCGCCACTTTTTGAGCATATCTTCTGAGCAGGATTTTAAAGAAATGCTTACATCTGCGTAAGCTTTAAAGCTAAAGACACCAAAATTGGCACAGTAATAGATATAAGGGAGAGCTTTAAGCATAGCAAATTTGAATTGAATTGGGTCATCCGTTGATTTTTTATGATTTTTTACATTTCCCCCCCTTAAACTCACTTCCTGGTATGCAAAGGATCGCTGTCGCCCGGTAGCAAAAACAACAACAACCGCAAAAGCTTAGTGCTACAGGGATAATACGAGGGAAGCAGGTACGTGGGATGAAGCTTTTAGTCATAGTGCCAAGTCTTTACCTTTCCTGAATCAAGCTCATTCTGAAACTGTTCCATTGTATTGGCCACGACCATATGACTCTTAAGGTCTTCAGCAGCTCTGAGAAGAAGAAATTTAGTCAATGTAAACACACAATGTATGTATGCGTATATAAACACACACCATTTATTTTCTGAACCTGATTTTTTTAATATGAGAAAAGACTTGCATTTAGAAAGTATAATTCTCACCATCCTAACACTCCCGTCTAATAACTTTGTCTCTAAAACAAGATTTTTTTGTGGAATGTGCACCAGTGATTACACTCAAGCTTTTGTCCACCCAATGGCTAGAGGCTACATTACACTTATAGTAAATTAACTCATATAGAATAAAGTTTAAAGCAAATCTCATTCTGCACCTCCAAACTCTTGTGCCAATACCGATCCTGATCATCAGACAATCCAGTTACCATTTTACCTACCAGGTTATGGAAATAGGAGAGCAATGAGGAAATTATTATTTTTTAGTTATTAGGAGTTAGGTTTTGGGGGATGACCTTCTAGAAGACTTTCCACAAGTTGGGATATTTAATACAGCTATTGACTATAGCCCATTTCAAGAGACTCTTGAGTCTATCCATTTAGGCTTTACAATACGCTCTCTCTAGGTGTCACACCATGGAGTGGTGAAAGGAAATATTGAAAATACAAGGAATTGCTAATATCAGGATGTTCTGCTTCAGTTGTCAACGAGTGGGTAACTACTCTTAGTGATTGCATGCTTGCGTTACACCAAAAGACAAATGATGTGACTATGTCATTGGCCATCATCAAAAAATTGTAGCCCCACAAATCTTACACGCCACAGTTCAACCAGTTAGGAAACTCTGAGGTGGTTAGAATACATTGTGAAGAACAGATAGGTTAATCCGCCATGTACACAGTGCAAGCCAGGCAGAAAACAAAGTCTAAGCTGTGAGAACTGGTCCTCTCTACACAATTACTTGGGTACTCAATGGCTACTAGACATGATGGCTATATGCTACCTCCAGAATCAGAGGCCTCTAAATACCAGTTGCTGGGAAACAATAGGAAAGAGCTATTGCTGTTACGTCCTGCCTGTCAGCTTCCCAGAGACATCTGGTTGGCCACAGTGGGTCACAGGATGCTAAATTAGATAGACCTTTGCTCTAAAACATTTTTATGTTAATGTGTCCCTAGACCTTCCGAAACAGATGAAATGGCAGGCAGATGAATGAAACTTATACACTATAAAATTAAATTTGCCAATTAGTAATCACAGAAAATGGGTTTCCCCATGCTTAACCTGTTGTAAAGGTTTGTGTGGATTTCCTCCAAAACACGTCTGAGATGGTCCACTGCTTGATTTTCAGCAAATGTTGACTTCTCTCCTGTATCTCTTCGAACCGCTACGAACTGATGATTTTTCATATCTCGGGGCCCCACTTCAAGCCTGATTGGAACACCCTAAGAAGCAAAAGGCCATAAGCAGAGCGTTGTGTGCCTCTTTGCATTAGTCTGCACTGCTTAAGTAGAACACAGAAACAATTTAAGGGAAAGGGATGCTCTCAGTTATTTCCAAGACCACCGAGACATATGTTTTTGAAAACAATATTTTTGAAAATTATTCCATTCTCCAACATAATATGAATCAGAAAATATTAAGGCTACTGATCCAATATGGAAAGATGTTGAAGGTTTTGTTCATACCGTCAAAAACATATTACTCTTTCCCAGTCTCAGCAGTGAAGTATTATGTGGAGGATGGATACTGAGAGGTGGAAAAGCTTATTATGTGGACACTCTTGAACAGATGATTTGTCAAAATTAGAAAATACACATATGTTCATCTCCCAAGAACAGAAGATGGCATGTACTTATCGAAAGAGTTCACAGGTGGTAAGATACGTTGATTACTTCTATTAATATTCCACGTATGCCACCAACTCCAAGGAAAGCCTGACAACAATGAATCTATCAGAGAAGAATTGAAGCAACATTTACCTTAAGCTCCCAGTGATTGAATTTCCAGCCAGGTGAATAGTTATCTCTCAAGTCAGCCCGCACACGGATGTTAGCACTGAGTAATCGCTTATGGTATTCATTACATTTTGTCATCAGGGCCTCCTTGTCTTCTTCAGAAAGCGAATTAGTGATACCACAGGGAATAATGACAACCTGAATAATGATGCAGTGGTTATAAAGTAAGGAACATTAATGTTTGCAGGATTTATAATATGCAGACATCAAATTTGTCAGCGTTTTTTAATCCATCATTTTCAAGCAAGACCATCCAAAAGAGCTATGGAAAACTATAAGACTGCTTGAATGAAGGGAAGAAATACTAAAAACAAAAGGGTTTAGATAGTTCTCAGTAGTTTTACAGTACATTGTGATGATCCTTCCATATGCTTTAGTTTTATTAACCAAGAATTTACTTTTATAATTTCTGTCCAGTTCAAAGTAAAAGTAAGGTTATCTTAAACATATTACTTGCCAGCCAAGTTAATTCAATTCTTCTCAATTTCCAAGGTACAAAGCTAGTATTATGCCTGCCTGAGACTTGAGATCTGTTGGAGGAGCCCTTCTCCGCATCCCACCAGCACAACACATTCGCTATGATGGGACAAGGGAGAGGGCTTTCTCTGTTGTGGCATCCTGACTGTGGAATGCCCTCCCCTTGGAGGCCTGATTGCGGCCAAGTGAAAACATGGCTTTTTAACAAAGCTTTTAGTGGTTGAATTCACGAAGTTGGCACATTGTTTTAATAGTTTTACTGCTTTTAAATTATATATTGTTTTAACTTGGTTTATGGTTTAGTTTGTTTTTAGCTATGTATATTTACTGTTTTATACTGTATGCTTTTATCTGTATGCTGCCCTGAGATCTTATTGATATAGGGCGGGAAATAAATGTTTTAAATAAATAAATATTCAAATATATACAAATATCCACCTCCTAATGGAGGTACCTTTAAAATACTCTTACCACATAAAGGCCCCATTCCAATGTTACTTTTCCCTGTATCTGCCTATTAAGCTATTTATTTATTTATTTATTTATTTATTATTTATTTATTACATTTCTATACCGCCCAATAGCCAGAGCTCTCTCTCTCATATATAAAGATACATAAGGAGAAAAACAGTTACAATTGGATGGCAATGACAGACAGAGGGTCTGAGACACGGAACTGACAAAGCTCTTTGAAGCTGGTGCATCAGTTTTTTTGCATGAAGACAAAGTAACAATAATGGTATCATCCTGCTTCCTCTCCATAAAGGACAGTCAGAGGAAAGCAGTAGCTGCACAAGCCAACTCAATGGACTGGATCCAGAGTTAGTTCCAATTAAACCTATAGAACAAGTTGGTCATGGCCTACTTTCCAATTAACTTAAGAATAGGATTTATGTGCAATTTGCTTAATCTGGATCCAGCCCAATATGTGTATTTCCCTCTTCTAGGAAATAGGAAGGAAACAAAAGGAAGGTGGGGCGGAGTAGGAGAAGGTTAACTGGCATTAATAAAAGCATAACAAATATTTTACTCACCTGAACACAAGCTACCCTGGGTGGTACTACTAAACCCATGTTATCTCCATGAATCATGGTCATTACACCAATGGTCCGAGTAGTAATGCCCCATGAGTTCTGATAAGCAAATTGCTTCTCTCCTGGTATTCTTGGATCTTCAAAGACAATCTCAAACATCTTTGAAAAATTCTGTCCCAAGTGATGAGAAGTTGCTCCCTGAAAGGCAGCACAGGTTAAGCAAGTCCAGATACCATCTTTTTGTATATTAATAAACTATATTAAAATATTTATTAGTATATACCTGGATAGCTCGCCCACTTGCAGATATAAATGCCTCAATGGTGGTTGTATAATCTCCACCTGCAAACTTCTCTTTTTCTGTCTTTCTTCCTTTCACAACAGGAATTGCAAGAAGTTCTTCATACACACGAGCATAGAGATCAAGAATCTGCAACACCTAGGACCAGTAATAAAAATAATTTTTAAAAGTTTAGAAATTAGTAAACTTAGTTCTTATATACATCAAAAACCTTACATCAAAATTTGGTAGGATCCTGCAAAAGCAAAGGATCTACAATCTTTCACAAACCTAATAATGTATGGTGGCTATTCAATAAGATCTTGAAGTTATTACATGTTGTAGCTATACTAGTAACCGCAGAGACCTATTTGACAACAAATTAAGATTCTCAGAAATTAAACTCTCATTTGTTTCTGAATCTTGTAGTTCAATTCCTCAATTGTTTATGACTTTTCTCTAATTATGTAATTACACTTATTTTCTAGGATTCACATCTTTAATGGCATCTAACTTTGAAACTTGTTGATTGTTCAAGTGCCAACAACAGCTGGAATCAAATCAAAGGCGTTCAAAGAAATTTTTGGAAAAGCGAAATCTACAAGAATTCAGCACTGTACACATTCCCCAAAGTCACAAACTCAGCTGAACACATCTTCCATGATGAGAGCTTTTCTATTTCCCTTCCAAAACAATTATCCTAAAATACAAAGTGGACTTTATCCACCCAAAATAAATAGGAAACTATGCATGGCACAAAGCTGAAAGTTTGTTAAAATTGCTTCCCAAGTAGCTCAGTAAATATATACATGTTCAGTTGTTTCTGAATTGTCCTTTGAAAACACTGGACAGGCAATAATGTAGTTTATCAAAAACATTTAGCATTTTGTACCTCCTCTGCTGCTTCTTCGTAAGTCGAGAATGCTGTGTGTCCCTCCTGCCACAGGAATTCACGAGTACGCAAGAAAGGCTGTGGATGTTTGAACTCCCAACGCTTCAAAACAAAAAACCCAGAAAGTCTGTCATTCAAAGTTAAAGTTACATTCTTCATCAATATTTTTAAAACAATTTTTAGCACAGCTCAAGTCTTTTTTTTAATGGTACATCATGCTATATTAATATAAAGGCATGCAGATTTTACATGTTGTTAAGAAAACATTCACACAAACATAGTCAAGAATTATCTGAACTGCATTTTGCTTTTAGCATATTTTCATACACTGAAATTGCTATATATTTTTCATGTGCTGATTCTGTAAACCGCCCAGAGAGCTTTGGCTTTCGGGCGGTATGGAAATGTAATAAATAAATGAATAAATATTCTGTTAATTTCTATGTAGTTTTGAAATCTGTCAGACATAGAGGCATCTCACACAATTAAAAAAAACAGAAATTTTGCAAACTGTTGTGGAAGTAATGGGCCTGCATAAATGACCAAAATGCATAAATGACCAAAATATTCAGAACATGATGTGTGAATGTCAAATGACTGATGCAAAAATACAAATAATTTCCCCCACAGGAAAACTTCACAGCCAAATAAATCATGGACTAAAAAAAAAGGGGGGGAGATTATTGATTAATTAGCAAAGAATGAACACACTGGGCAGTATCGAACAGAGTGCAACCACTAACATAAATTACATTGTGCTAGTGTTAATTACACTACAGTGATGTCAATAGGGTTAAGCCGGCGCACCAATTTCATGAGAAATTGGCACGGCAGCTAACGCTATTGGTGTTGCGCTAGAGTAGTTTATGCTAGCACAACATAATTTATGTTACCAGTTGTGCCCTGTTGGATACTGCCCACTATGTAAAGCACAGCAACTATAATCTGTACTTACCACAACATTACACCACTGATTAAGTTTGATTGGTAGATCTCTGTGTGACTGAACCCACTTTGCATAGGCAGGATACATTACTACAAAATGAAAAAGAACAAATGCAAAAGAATACCATTTGAACTAATAGTTTTGAAAACATGATTTGGTGGTAGCTTTTTTTCACAATAATAAAAAAATGAGTGTAGTCTAAGCATTACACTAAGATCTTTCTGAGAGAAGTAACTCACTAAGCTGTATTTTGTTTTCATGTCACTTTTTATCTATCCTTTGCAAGTTTTGGTGTGGATTTTGCTGGTCTGCGAGCGTAATAAATAACAATTTGATTTGATTTGCATTAGACTAAGTTTTTATAAGTAAAAATTAAATACATTACAAGTTGAATCCATACTTAAACCCATTGATTTCAATGGGTTTAATTGAAGTACGACTAGGTCTGCATCCAACCTATACTCTCCATCTCATTCCTTCTTCTTGGTAACAAATTACTTACATTATTTTCCTATTTTATTCCAGTTCATGACCAGTTGATAGTCTGAATCCAGAAGCCAACATCATTAGTTTGTAGTAAATCCATATGAGGGAAAAGGGGAATGTTAAGCCACTACTTTTTACTTTCAAGACTTAGATGTTACCTGTTTCACTTGTAGGACGTACAGCTATTGGTTCAGCTAGCTCTGTTTTTCCAGATCTTGTAACCCATGCAACCTAAAATCAATTAATGTAAAAACAAAAAGTTATTTTGACTGATTGATTGATACATACACACACATTTCATATCAATCATAACAACATGGAAATTAAAATTTTGTTTAAATAACTATAAAAATGTCTAGCTACGTGTATTTTTGCTTTCACGCTGATCTATTGAGAGGCCATATGGGCAAGCATTCCACCACACGCCCTGGGCTCCTGGGCACACCAACACTTTCCCATTCAATTCAACGACTGAGAGTGCATTCCACAGACACATAACAGCTACTCTTTATTGTGACACATATATGAACCCTGTATTTCATTTAAAACTGTATTTAAAAGTGTTTAAACAAATAAAAACCACATGATTTTATCCTGGTTGTGCTTTTTATACTGTATTTTGTATTTGTGCATTTTAACCTCTTGGTTGTTTTATTATGGTTTTAATTTTTGTGAAACGCCCAGAAAGCTTCGGCTATTGGGCGGTATAAAAATGTAATAAATAATAACAACAACAACAACAATAACAACAACAGACAATATTTAAATTAATACAATATCAACTTTTACCTCTGGGGCGAAATCGGCAATGTGTGTCTTTTCCTTTTCTAACGCAGCCTGGGACACGAACATGGGAAAGTAGCAGTTTTCCACACCAAGCTTCTTGATTTCACAATCAAAAAAGTCCTTGATGGCTTCCCAGATAGAAAAAGCCCATGGACGGAGAATGTAGCAACCACTCACATCATAGTATTCAATCATCTCTGATTTTGTGATCACCTTTACAAGGAAATAGGAATATTTCAGTGTCACTGAAAGTTTAAAGTCTATACAAAAGAACAGAATTAAAATTAAACACCAGAGCATGGATGTGGAACCTCTGGCCTGTGGGCCTAATTGGACATTACACATCAAACCTACGGAGCCTCTTTGGGGTTGCTCCAGGGGGGGAAGGATTTGGCATCCAAGCCCCACCCCTGGAGGAATCACTGTTGTTATCTCCAATTTCAGGAGCAGCCGTACTTCCTAGTGATGGAGACGTCCTTGGCTTGGGACGGTGCTCACATACAAAGCCAGGGATTTAGCCATAGAATCATAGAACAGTAGAGTTGGAAGGGGCCTATAAGGCCATTGAGTCTAACTCCCTGCTCGATGCAGGAATCCACCTTAAAGTATCCCTGACAGATGGATGTCCAGCTGCCTCTTGAATGCCTCTAGTGTGGGAGAGCCCACGACCTCCCTAGGCAATCGGTTCCATTGTTGTACTGTTCTAACAGTCAGGAAGTTTTTCCTGATGTCCAGCCGGAATCTGGCTTCCTGTAACTTGAGCCCATTGGTCCGTGTCCTGTACTCTGGGGGTGATCTAGAAGAGATCCTGGCCCTCCTCTGTGTGACAACCTTTCAAGTATTTGAAGAGTGCTATCATGTGCAGGGAGGAGCAGCCAGCACCGTCTGAGCCCCTTTCTCCATGCCACAGAGAAAGGTCAAATGGGCAGGGCGATAACATCAGTAGGCCTCCAGAGGGCCCAGTGGGGCAGAATTCGGCCTCTCACCTCAAATTGTACCAGAGAATAACAAATAGGAAAGACTAACGAGTGGAGAGAGAGAGAAGCAACAAACTAGGTTTTTTAATCATTTATGAATATAATCAAACCAGAATTATGTATTTCCCATTGATTTAAACATTGGCCTGCAACCAATGTTTGAATAATGCAACACCTTTTATGAGAACCATGGTTATCCAAATGTACTTAGAATCTAACTATTTATTTATTTTATGTATTTACTAGCAATACTTGTATATTGTTGAATATAAAAAAATCTCTGAGTGCACTCACATTGTTTGTACTAACTTCTGGATATTCAATCTCTTAGACAATTCCAGATAGTTGCGTTTTTCAAGTTGGGTTTTGTTTTTGGGCGCAGACTTCCTTTCTCATACTCAGTTTCCATTGAAAAACATTTTACAGACACTGGCAATGTTCTACTACTACAAAGTTGAGATTTGCATCTCATCTGATTAGCCCAAACCATCAAACTCTCATTCTTTCTGCTATTTTCCAGAATGCAGATGAATATTGGGCGGGAGCCAACACTGTGTGAGCGGATGTCCACTTGCGCAATAGGACTGTCTACCTCTCTCCTCCCCCTTGCAGTTCTATGTCCCCAAAATCTGCTCAAGAGGGTGGCCTGACCTTCTGGAGAGATTTTGAGGGCAATCAGGGAGAAGGAGCAAGTGCAGAAGCAATCCCATCAGTGGGAAAACTTCATTGTATTCCACCCATTGAGAGCTTGAATTAATTTCCTCATAAAGATAAATGGTTCAGAAACTAATTCAATGCAATCTACTGCAGAGTTCTTATGAGCAGATTATTTTGAAGGGGAAAAAAGTGAAGAGGAGTCCTAAGTGAAATTTGAGATACACTTGCCTGAGAATACCATTCAGCTAGATTCTCTTCCTTCTTAGCCTCTAGACCCAACCTGTAGTATTTGAAAAAAAAAATTAATAATCCCTCTTCTGAAAGGGCAATACCATCACTGAATTAATAAACCAGGAGTCCACTGGCCTTTGAATCGTTTGCTTCAGAATATTAAATCAACTATACATCCTTCAAAATTAGCAAACATAAATTTAATTTACATTATAAATATATGCAAATAAAATAATGGCAGGAGTATTAAAATTACTATGAGCTGTCTTATACTAATACATTAAGACCATTCTAGTAAATGTAAACACTAGACTTACTTTTTAAAAAACCCAGAGTGTTCTGGTACCTTTATTTTTGCCACCAAATCAGTTATTAACTTCATTACATTTTATCAAGTCCTCTCCCTTCATCTTTGTTATAAGAAACCAGGGCAAAGACCATAGCTACAGAAGTTTACCGAAGGCAGGCTCTGCACAGGCGCAGAGCCCCATATGTGTGATGCACAGAGACCATGAAGAAGAATTTCAGGTGTTCTATCATATATGAAAAACCACCAGCACTAGAAATATGTGTGTGGGGGGGGTTTACTTAATATTATCTCCATCATATAGCACATTGCCAATTTGAATGTTTAGCACAGGAATGGGCAACTACTAGTGAGCCGCTCCGAGAGCCTTTTGGCTGAGGTGCAGGATAAAAATCATCTAAAATAAATAAATAAATAAATGATCCTGTAACCATTGAGTATGCTGGCTAGGGCTGTAGGCGAAAACATCTAGAGGGCCGGAAGTTACCCACTCCTGGTTTAGCTCTTCCCTTTACATGCTGTTCAGATTATATTTTAAGTAGGCTTTTTACCTGGTTTGTTTTTTAGGTCCTTGACCATCTCCTGGACCATTTGACGACATGTTGCTGTCACCACCTTCATCTTTCTGTGATTCTTTCTTCTGTCCCTCATTCTGTTTCTGTTGCTTATTTTGCTTTTCAGATTTATTCTCTTTCTCCTTCTTCTTCTTGTCTTTGTCCTCTGCACCAGTTGCAGAAACTGGTTTATAGTCTACTCCTGCCAGCAACTTGTACTGTGCCTTCAACTGAAGCAGTTCTTTCACCGCTGCATCAATCTTATCCTTTGGGAAGATACCATTCCCATGAAACACAGGCAACAACACACTCCACAAATAATACAGTTAGCTGCACAAAAAATGTGAGATGCAACCACAGAACATACGCTGAAGAGGGAAAATCCAATGAAACATATAGGATCTGTTATTAGTAACTTCCTAGATTTTTAGCAAATCATCATTAACTGTTACATGTTAACCCGCAATCCAGGGAAAGATGGTTTTCAGCCCTAGGTTGTAGAGCTTGCATTAACTATGGTCTTCTGCTACAGATGCAAGAGCGAACTATGATTTGCCAAATACCAGGAAGTTACTATTCAGTGGAGTGCATGAAGAAGGTGGAATTACAAACACTATTGTTCAGCATTAACAACTGAACCCAACCCAAAGACTTTCAGAAGTTCAAAGAGAGATTATTTTATTTCGTGGTTGTAACCCAACTCTATGTGGACAAAGATATCGTAGCTACAGTTATGCATGCTTTGGTAATCTCTCATTTGGATTGTGGCAATGCATTATACATGGGACTAGCTTTCAAAAAAAGGTCCAGAAACTTCAGCTGGTTCAAAAGAGGACAGTGAGTTTGTTAACAAGGACTGTGCTTTGTGATGTGCACAGGCTTCCAGTCTTTAGGTATTAAATCCCTAAATGCCTTGAGACAAGGTTACCTGAAGGATTATCTTTTCTCATATATATCTGCCTGAACTCTAAGATCATAATTTATTTATTTATTTTATTACATTTATATACCGCCCCACAGCCGAAGCTCTCTGGGCGGTTCACAAAAGCTAAAAACAGTAAACATTAAAAGTATACAAATTTTTTTAAAAATCCATCAGAGGCACTCCTTCCTGAGCCCTCACCAAATGAAACAAGGTACGTAGGTAATAAGGAGAGGGCCTTTTCAGTGATGGCACCCCACCTGTAGAATGCCCTCCATAGAGAGGCTTGCTTGGCACTTATATGTGGATTTTTGGGCACTGGGTGAAGACTTTTTTATCTTCCCAAGCCTTTTTAGAAAACATGTTATTATGCATTTAAAACTTTTAAGGTTTTTATATTATACTTTATTATATTGTTGTATTTTACGGTTTTAAGTTTTGTAAACCACTCAGAAAGTTTTGGCTATTGTAATAAATGTGATAAATAATAAATACAATAAATAAAATAATAAAAATACAGGAGATCTGGGAAATAAGTTATTTGACTAACACTAGCCCTATTCAGACATTCTGAACCTGAATAGAAAAAACACATGAGAAGGAACACTCATGTCCCGCCCACTTCCAGAAGTATTACGTCTACATACAGACCTGGTACATACATAACGACATCCCAGAGTTGAGTATGGGTTGAACAGTGGGTTGTCATTACATGTGAAGCCTGCAATGTGGTTTAAATATGGGTTGTTAACCATGAACAACCTAGGAAGAGAACTCATACTTTGTTGTTGGGTTGTGAAGTCTGGGTTGTTCATGGTTTACAATCATAGTTAAACCATATTGCAGCATTCACACACAACAACAACCCATGATTCAACAATAACCCATACTCGATCCGTATTCTGGGTTGTTATATGCAAACCAGGCTACAGAATAGTATCAACATACAATTAGGGTTTTTTAAGTCAAGCAAGTTTCTCAGCAACATGGCAGGAGTATTGCGACAGTGAAAATAGGCTGAACTAAGAGGCAAAAGACAATGTTAGTTTTGGTGTGTCAGGACCACTGGTTTCAATGGCAACTACTAGCCCCATTTGCTTGACCTTCTGGGACAACTGGCAGGTATCTTCAAGACTTTTGTAACAAGTTAATGGTTTCTGCAAAAACAGTCGGCAAATAATGTCAAATTCCACAGTTATTGCTCAATTTATAGAACTGTAGTAGAATACACAACACTGACTAGAGTCCAACTTGCAATCAGAGGTCAGGATATTACCATAATTATAAATAAAAGTGAATGCAATGGGTATCCCAAGATCCACTCAAATACATGAAGCTGTTAATTCATGTTGTTACCTTTTCTGCCTTCTCCGATTTTAATTTCCGGACCTCTTCCCCTTGGAGAGCAACCTTGTTAAAGAGAGCTTTTGCTTCTGGGGAGTTAGCACCACTAATTTCTGTGCTTGTTGGCTGGTTTACAGCATGCGCCTGAGGTGATGGTGGTTGTCCTGGCTTATAGTCCTGGCCAGTCTTTTCTTTATACTCTGCTTTCAGGGAAAGGAGGAGTTTCACAGCTCCATCCACTTTATCCTATTGAAAAGTGGTAGGAAAGAGTGGTAAATACAGTTATTCCATACGTTATGTACATACCCTGGAATCTGATCTATGAAGATTGTTTTATCACTCTCCCCACTCAAGCTTTTTTTTAAAAAAAATATTTAAGTATTTATATGCTGCCTTTGAAATGAAAGTTGTCTCAAGGTGGCCTAATTGATATACAATGAGACCCAGATATATGAAGGAAAATCACTGATCCCTCTAGTCACTTGAAAAACCATCTGCTAAATTCAGTGCCAATATTGCTGATGCAAAGAGAAAGAACACAGGAGATTTGGAAAAACAACAGACAAGTATATTTATCGCTATTCTACCTTGGAAGCCTTTTCTGCCTTGAGTCTCCGTACCACCTCGCCTTGTTCAGCGACTTTATTGTACAGAGCGTTTCTGTCTATTGGACTAGGAGACTCCAACCCATTGCAGGATAGAGGAATAGGATCAGAAGCACAGGAGGATAAGGGAGAGGAAGAAGAGGGAGAAGGAGTTGCAGGTGGATGTCCAGGCTTATAATCTTGACCTGTCTTTTGTTTATATTCTGCCTTTAGCGCAAGAAGCACTTTTACAGCAGCATCTATCTGATCCTGAAGCAGAAAGAGAATATATGGTATCAGTAAAAGTGGAAATGTTTCTAAAATCTACAGTCTTAGTCCAAGAAGGGAGAGGAAAAGATGCTATTAGCTTATGACAGAAATAACAATACCATGGTTTATTGTTATGTGAGTGAGCCTGAATGAACCTAAGGCTTGTGCTCTCCCTCCTCTCCATTCCTCCTCCTTTGAGTGCATAAGGGGAAGATCAAAAGCTTCTGAACTAACCACAGTTCCTTACCCTGTCTGATCATGGGTGAAATGTGGTTTATTCTAACTGGGCTTAGTTAAAACAAACAAAGATCAAATAATTCACTGAGTTTGACTGTTATAGGGAACTGCTGTTAGTTCAAAAGAGAAAACATTAAGTTTCAATCTCTTCCTCGCCCAGAGGAGGGGAACATACAAGATCAAGTCTCTTCAAACATCCATGCTACTGCAACACATTTTCATCTTATGTAAAACCTGATCCACTCTCTATAGTTGGTGTAATATGTTTCACTTTGATCTAAAGTATTTTTTATTGTCCAAATTGTAATTTGGGCTTCTTTTTTACTTATGTTTCCCCCCCAAAAAAAACCTTTCAGATTTTTCTCAAATTTTTATTTGCAATAAGGAAGGCTAGCTTGGACACAACTCACCAGGACTTTCTACAGAAGCACCAATTAACTGAATGGGCAGCCATGCCTTGAGCATATCAGGATGCTTAAGGCCTGTTCACTTGAGGGCTTCATATATATATATATATACACACATATATATATTTGTTTTTAGCTGTGTATATTTACTGTTTTATACTGTATGCTTTTATCTGTACACCGCCCTGAGATCTTATTGATATAAGGCGGTACATAACTGTTTTAAATAAATACGATCTTAATATGTATGACACAGTCAAGTGAAACACACACACTCACAACCAACATGAACACCAACTGAAGATAAAGGGGGATAATGCAAAAGATACCTATAATGGGGCATTAGTACTGCCACCTTAGATTAATGTTCAAATTAGAGTTTAATTTGTTACCATGACATCCAAGTTTTGCTCTGCCAGGACAAAATAATAATCTGTCTTGCTACAATAGCACAAAACACTGAGAAACAAAATATACTTCTTTAAGAAAAAAGACTTTGGAAAATTCCCTGCTGTCATTTAATTTTGTAAACTTCTTAAGGACCTACTACTGTATCTTAAATATGCCTTCCCTGTAGCAGCACACACCACCTGGAAAACCCTCTCTTGTGCAGTTCAGGAGGCGGAAAATGTAACATCCTTTAAATGCTTCCTGAATACACATCTTTTCCCACAGGCTTTTCCTGGGCTGTAACTGCTGCTGGGTTTTTGTGAACTGCCCAGAGAGCCTCAGCTATTGAGAAGTATACAAATGTAAACAACAGCAGCAGCAACAACAACAACAACAACAAGAGATTGTTCAGTACCCCTTTTTACTTTCATGGCCATTATACCTTTGATGCTTTCTCCGACTTAAGTCTACGAACCACTTCACCTTGTTCAGCTACTTTACAATAAAGAGTTTTGCTGACTACTGGACAGAGGGACATGGAAGAAGGAGCAGCAGAAGGAACTGAACTAGGAAGGGAACTCTTCGGTGGGTTGCCAGGTTTGTATTCCTGGCCTGTTTTTTGCTTATATTCTGCTTTCAGAGCTAGAAGCACTTTCACAGCAGCATCTATCTGATCCTAAAATAGGAAGCGAAAGAAGAGTTCAAGGTGAGTAATAAAGAAAAGGAAGAACTTAGTATAGAGCAACAGAAACAATCACTGATGAAAGTAAAAAAATTCACAAGCAGCTTGTTATAAACTAGAAAGCATAATTTGCCTTTCATTGGACACAGCTAGTAAAATAAAACGAACTATGATTTTATTTATTTTTTGGATACATAGTGCTCTTTTATTTATGACTTTTTCATTATAAGACTACATCCATGGATATCTTTGTTTAAAAGGAAATACAAATTACAGTTTTCTGATATCTGTTGCCTCTTACTTTTAAAGGTCTAAGTCACCAGCACTTTGAACAGTTCCCTCCGTCCAAGGGACGTCAGGAGATATTTTTGGCCACCTCTTAAGTTTCATGTCCAAAGGGTCTATCCTTGCCTACCCCTCTGTAAAGGGTTGAAAAGTTAGATATACTGACCATCTCATAAAAAATGTGAAGGCTATCTAAACCTGTTTTAAAATACTCTAGGTTAATTCCTGCCCATACTAACCTTAGGTGCTTTTTCTACTTTCAGTTTTCGGACCACTTCCCCTTGCTCAGCTACGTTATCATGAAGAACTTTGCTGTCTACAGTGGTGGCCGTGGTGGTAGCCACACACTTTGAAGGCTGGACCTGAACTGCTGCAGCTGGAGGATTTCCAGGCTTGTAGTCTTGTCCAGTCTTCTCCTTGTATTCTGCTTTCAAGGCCAACAGGTGTTTTACAGCAGCATCAATGTCTTCTTTTGCAGCCTTCTTCGATTTCAAGTCACGAACTACATCACCTTGAGCACACACTCTGCTGTAAAGCGTTAAGTGGTCCTCTGCGGAAGCAGGGGCTGTAGCACAAGAAACATCTGCCTCAAGTGGAGCAGAGTGTCCTTTCACAGCGATAGCAGCCTTGGAAAAGAAAAGCGAATTTATATTTTCACAGTGTATTTAATAAATCAAAACAGACGAATGCACAGAAATAAAATATGTATTGCATTGCTTTGAGGTCATACTTGCTTTGTTACTACCCCATCCACCACCTGACCTTGCCTGGAATAGAAACTTTTATAGTATCTTTAAATGAATCAATGTTGGTTGACCAGGAAAGTTCCCGTCAATGACTAGTTCTGTGCTGTTCAAAAGCTAGCACATTTCTATACCAACTATAGTTGGTCTGAAAATAGATCTTAGGCTATTTCTATTATTATCTCTCTTTTCTTGCTCGAGGCAGTTTTTCTAAATGGACATGACGGGCTTTGCCAAGTCATGCTGTCTTTTACGGAGTCAGGAATTTCCTGACTATTGAATACGTTTTAAATGTGAATGCTTTCTGGATGTTGGTGTGGGTTATTTTGGTAGGCCTCGTTTCTGAAGGTTTTATGTAAAAAAAAATTGGATGTGATGCCAGTGACTGATGTAACTAACAGAATAATTGGAACCTTTTCCTGTTGCCATAGTTTTCTAACTTCCATAGCCAGTGGTGTATATTTTTCTATTATTATTATTATTATTATTCCCCCCACAGGGCTTTATAAATTAATATTTACATTCCCCCCCATTCTGTATAAAAATGTGGACCTTAAGGGGAGGGTGGAAGCAAAGGGCAACAATAAATTTGTTCAGGGTCTGTTCTAGCAATTAGCAGGGGGTTGGACTCGATGGTCTTATAGGCCCCTTCCAACTCTACTATTCTATGATTCTATATGAGATTATAGCATCACAGAGCTGGAGGGGGCACTATAGACCATTATAGTCCAAAACTGATTGATGCAGGAAATTCTGAGCATCTCCAACAGAGCATCTGCAGCTTGAAGACCTCCAGTGAAGAAGTGCCCCCGCCCAGACATTACTTCCATCGTCTAACTGCTCTTACCATCAAGAAGTTTCTCCTAATGTTAAATCAAAATCTACCCTCCTGTAATTTAAGCTCACTCAAATCTACTGCTTCTTCTTGGACCTCAGAAAACAAGTCTTTGATCTCTTCTACGTGACAGACTTCCAGGTATTTGAAATGTGCTATCAGTCTTTTCTTCTCCAGTTAAATTCTTCAACTTTCTGTCATAGAACATGTTTTACATAACCCCGTCCACCTCTGTTGCCAGCCTCTGAACCCATCCCAAACTGGCCTTCTTAAGAATGCAGTTCCCAAAACTGGACACAGTACTTCAGATGAGGTCGGGCTAATGCAGCGTAAATAGATTTCATGTACTGGAAACTGTGGTTCTATTAATGCAACCTAAATTGCACTCATCTTTTTTGCATGACATCCCTGACTTAGCTTGTGAAGGGCTATAGTCTTGGGATCCTTTTCACATATACTGCCGCCAAGTCAGGTATCCTCCATCGGCATTTGATTCCCCCCAGCCCACAAATGCAGAACTCTTTGTCTCTATTGAATTTCATTGTGTTAGTTTTAGTTCAGTTTTCCAAGCAACACTGCCTAGCATCCTGGAATATCCCTCTTGACTAATAATCCATATAAATTTGATTTTGTTACCTCTTTCTTTGCCGTTTCTGCCTTTGTCTTTTCCTTAGATCCAGATGTTGGCATTTCTTTTGTATGTCCATCGGGGATATAAATCAATATGCATGGGGCTTCTTTGCAACTATATGGGCTACAAACACAGGCTAAATCAATAGATTTTCTTCATGATTATCTATGGCTAACTGGAATGATAAAGAAAATGTGAATACTTCCGAAAATCAAGCATCCAAATCCGAAATATGGGTTTCATTTATCAGCTGAAGTGAATGAGAAGTGTAACCTAATCCTATGCATATTTAGTAGTAAGTCACAGTGAGTTCAATGGGACTTACTCACAAGTAAAGAGGAAGAGCATTGCAGCCTTAAAAAGCATTCACAGTTCTCATCAATCTGATAGCAACTTCATCTGTACCAAAAAAAGAGCTACAGAATAAGCTACATATAACTTTCCCAAAGAAATAAAAAAAAATCCCAATACTGTTGTAAACTTCTTTAAAAAAAAAAAAAGGGGGCGGGGGGAGAGAAAGCCCAATTTGCCAAATCCAATTGTTTAATTCAAGAGTGGGGAATGTGTGTGGCCCTCCAGATGTTGGCAGACTGCAACTCCCATCGGCCCTAGCAGATATAAGTTTCTTTTTTTCCTCTCCCTTTGAAGAATAACGGGAATTGCAGCCCAACAATATCTGGAGCGTCACATGTTCCCCATCCCTGATTTGATTCAACAGTAATTTTTGCACCTGTTCATATTCTTCCTGCTCTCCTAATGGTATCTAACAAAAAAAAATAGTACCTGGAAAATGTTCATAAACCTTTTTGACCGCAATAAAACATCTCCCCCCCCACACACACACACACCTGCCGGATATATGATGATTTCTCACAAACCCTTGTGAAAGGACGGAACAGAGGGGATAAGAGAAAAGAGAATTTGCCTCTATTGCAAAGGCAGATGAGCTGACGCAGCTTTGTCCCAATCCAGTCATGCTTAGTTAAGCAGTTAGGGCAGAATATGGATAAAACGTATATCTTGTTGAAGCCTATGAAGTGCAAATGGATGCTATATGCATTCAGAAGATGCACAGTCATCCCTCTGTACTGCATTTCTTTCAATGAGACGTGCATCCAGACGCATACTCAAATGTGCACACAGACACCCCATCCATATCCTGCCCAAACTAGTCATGTGTAAGCTGTATGTGCCTAGAGCTGTATTAGGGTTCAGGTCCTGACGAGTGATGAAACCTCCAGGACAATATGGCATGGAAGAGACTTTTGGCCAGGGTACCTGAGGAATCAAGGATGCATTCCCAGCTCCTCCAGCAAATCAAGTGAACAACTGCTGTGAACTGGCGTGGGGTAACAACAACAACAAAAGTATGCAAAAGAATGGAAGGTACAGATTTCCTTGGAAATATTTTCTCACACTCCAAAATGACAACTTTTGCAGCAAAAATCCAAGCCTCATTAAAATTCAGTGAAGCAACACTAGGCCAAAATGGAGCTGAGGTAAATAAGCATGGATAACCTGTACAGAGTATTTACGGGTGGTTTTCTCTGCATATTTTATAACTCAGGGAAAATTCCAAAGTCTTGGGTGGTTTTCCCAGGAACAGGCTGGGTGGTTTTCAATTCTTTTTGTTTAAAAGGATGCACAAGAGCAGGGGTAGGAAATGTGGTGCCCATGGGCACCAAGATACCCCAGACACCTTCCTGGGTGCCCACTGAGACATCCTACTCTTATTTATTTATTCATTGCATTTATACCCTACCTTTTTTCCTCCTTAAGGAACCCAAGGCGACGTACATAATCCTCCTCCTCTCCATTTTATCCTCACAACTACAACTCTGTGAGGTAGGTTGGGCTGAAAGTCTGTGACTGGCACAAAGTCACCCAGTGGGTTTCCATGGCCGAGTGGGGACTAGAACCCGGATCTCCCGACTCCCAGTCCAGCACTTTAGCCACTACACCACACTGGCTCTTCCCAAATGTTATTTTTAAAATATTTATATTTTTTGTAACTGGCAGCTGGGATTGCTTCAAAGAGAAGTGGGATCCTCTAGCTGCTGCCATCTTAATTTCCCATGAATGCCTCTGGACAGGATACTTGTCCTTTCTGACCAGCCATGCCTATCCATGGCAGACATTTTAGGGTTGTGCGCCCAGGACGCTTTCTCAAATTCCAAATGTGCCCACAGGCCCAAAAGGTTGGCTACCCCTGTACTAGAGTTATAGTAATTCCTGCACTCCCGCCCCTTTTTGGTTCATATGATGCAAAGGCACTCCTCTATAAATTTTTAGCAAAGTGCAGTCAACAGGCATAGAACCCTGGCCAGCTTAACTGCAAAACAGGAATGTCTATAGCATGCAAATATAAATGTTAATTTCACTTCAGAACATTAGTGCTGTGGAATCACTATACCAAGCTTTTCTGAATCTACTACAGCATGTCTCAAATAGATAAACAAGGAATGAGTTAACAGCTTATTACCTAATGGGCTCATATGGCTGATCACAAATATAAAAGCCTCTTCGCTGAAGCTGTATGATGTCTCCTTTTTTCAAATCTTTAAGACAAGGATCACCTAACATCAATTCTTCTTGCTGTAAAAAAAACAGTTTAAAAGCAAGTCAGCACGACTTCCTAAGAATAACATATACTGTGTGATAAGGATTACTGTAGCTGCCTCAAAAGGCCAATGTTAATGCAGGATGAAAGACACACCTCAGTGAATATTGAAAATCCTTAGTTATCATTTGGAGACCCAGCATAAAAAGTGAAGGAATTTATAGGTTTATAGCGAATATGGTATAGTGGTTAGAACAGACTTCCACAGCATGGCGTTCTCCAGATATTTTTGAACTACCATCAGCCCTAGCAATGGCCAATGGTCCATCATGATAGGTGTTGTAAAGAACTTAAGAAAATAAGAAGTGCCCTGCTGGATCAGACCGAGGGTCCATCTAGTCCAGCACTCTGTTCACACAGTGGCCAACCAGCCATCGGCCAGGGATGAACAAGCAGGACATGGTGCAACAGCACCCTCCCGCCCATGTTCCCAAGCAACTGGTGCACACAGGCTTACTGCCTCGAATACTGGAGATAGCACACAACCATCAGAGCTAGTAGCCATTGATTGCCTTTGCCTCCAGGTATTTATCCAACCCCCTTTTAAAGCCATCCAAACTGGTGGCCATCACTACATCCTGTGGTAGTGAATTCCATAATTTAACTATTTATTTTTCCACACCATGCATAATTCTGTACACCTCTGCAAGGTCTCCCCTTAGCCTCCATTTTTCCAAGCTAAACATCCCAACTGTTGTGGGGGAGATGCTCCAGCCCCTTAATCCTTTTAGTTGCCTTTTTCTGCATTTTTCCAGCTCTGTAATGTCTTTTTTTAGGTGTGGTGACCATAACTGTACACAATATTTTAAGTGTAGTCGTACCATAGTTTTGTATAAAGGCAGTATAATACTGGCAGTTTTATTCTCAATTCCTTTCCTTATAATGCCTGACCATGGAGTCTTTCCATCAGTTTATAGTTGGGGGTGTTTTTTCTGCCCCAACATGCATCACCTTACACTTGCTTACGTTGAACTGCATCTGCCATTTGGATTCCCACTTTCCCAGCTTGGAGAGATCCCATTGTAGTCCAAAACATCTGGAGGGCACCACCATTGAGGAAGGTGGGCTAGAATGTTGGACTTTGACTAGGGAGACCTGAGTCCGAATTTTCACTCAGTCAAAAAGCTTGAGGGCCAGTTAATATCATCCAGCCTGAGCTTTCTCTTAGTGCTATTGTGAGGCGTAAGGGATCCATCCTGTGCTTCTTGGAGTAAGGATGGGATAAAAATGTAATAATTATGAATTTAAAGAATAAGTGGCTTGCTGCAGATTACCTTGCTATTTCTGTTGACATACTGCTTGAAGTCTTCCTCCTTGCCTAGGACAGGTTTTGTGATCAAGTGTTCATAGTTGACGCAGACAGTTGGGATGGAAGGAGCACGAGGAGTTTCTGCTAGCCAGGTAATCTTAGCAGTTTTTTTGTAGTCCTTATTCTCCAAATTCAGCTTACCATCAATGGATGTGATTTTACCAGCGGAATTTCTACATTAAGCAGATTAAGACATTTGTGGTTATGTGCATGTTTTGTTAAAATTATTAAAATTTTAACAAAATTTGTTAAAATTATTATAATCATACCAAGGACTTTTCAGTGATATGCAGGTTAAATTACTTTTCAGGATTCAGAGAAGCATAAAACTCTACAGGCAAATTTCACAGCCAAGCAATATTGAGTTGGATTTAAAGGGACCCCCATGTGAGTAGATAGCATTTCTGCTCATGCAAGCCCCCTGACCCCTTGCAATTTCTGCAGACCCCCTTCCCCAGCTGCAGTTCCTTGCACCACATTCCATGCTGTTCCCTAAAATGTCTCGAGCCTCAACAACAGCTTTGGAGGTGGGGGTGCAGGAGCCTGCAAGGGGGGATAGAAACTGGAACTGTGCTTGCAGTTGTTACAAATCCAGATCATTACATACTTTTCTTCAGTATTTAAGAAGCCAGAGCTCTGATATTCCAAAATGAAATTTTAAAGGATAAAGTCCAACATCCCAACTTGTTTCAAGACCTAACAAACCTACTTGTATATTTTGGTGATGATTATGTTGCCCCAGTTAATAAATGTAACAGTCTCTCCTTCTGTCAATGTGTCTGCATCGGCTCCTTCAATAAGCACTTTGGGACTGTACCATACAGGCTTCAAGCCAACTTCGGCATTCTGGAAGTTAACAAGGAAAAGGATAAAGAGCTAACCCAATTACTTCGTTAGGTGTTTATTTTACACAGATTACAACAGAATAACCCATTCGGAAATAATGTGCAAAAGCAGAGTGTGGCTTGGACGTTTGGCATTAATGTGAATAACGTCCTCCTAAAGAATGCTACATTTTTAGCAGACGTTGTACCCCTGGTTCTGCCATCTTTAGGCTGCAAAGAAATGGCTTAAACGACTAAGACTGCAATTCTATGCATGTTTAGACAGAAAGAATGTCCTACACCTCCCAGCATCCCCCAGCCAGGCTGACTAGCCGGGCAATGCTGGGAGTCGTAGAACGTTTTCCTGTCAAACCATGCAAAGGGTTACGCTCCGTCATGGAAGAGGTAAATGAGAATTTGTTTTAATATTTGTTTATGATAATAAGAAATAGAAGAGTTTTGAGCAAGAAACTTCGTAAGTGAATTGTAAATTGTCAAAACTATTTAGAGATTAGATTAGTGGCTGCAATGCTGTGGTGACAAGTGTTTCCAGTTATTGGGGAAAGGACAGCCCTACTGGAGTAGGTGCAAGATGGTGTCTTCACCTGCCTCCAGCCTTCAGAAACTTCCTTCCCCTCCTTGATATACATCTTTTACTACAAGAAAGGGAAGGTATGGTGGGGTTTTTTGTTTACTTTAGGCACCAACTTCAGGAACCTTGGGCAGCCCCTGGGAAAGTCCATAACTGCCACTACCCACCCAGAACACTAATAAACATATCCCATAATGCAGTGTAATCACTGTATTAATGATCTGGGAGGTGGTGGACCATTAACACAGTGATTATACAGCACTATGGTATTTCCGATCTCCATGTATGGATGCGAAAGTTGGACAATGAATGAAGTGAATAAGAGGAAGATCAACTCATTTGAAATGTGGTGTTGGAGGAGAGAATTTTTACAGGTATCACGGACTGTGAAAAAGACAAATAAGTGGGTTCTAGAACAAATTAAGACAGAACTCTCATCAGAAGTAAAAAATGCTAAAACTGAGAGTATCCTATTTTGGACATGTATTGAGAAGAAATAACTCATTAGCACAATAATGCTAGGGAAAGCAAGCAGTAGGAGGAAAAGAGGAAGACCAAACAAGAGACAGATTGACTCCATAAAGGAAGACATGAAGTTACAAGATCTGAATAGCATTGTTTACAGCAGATGCAACTGGAGGTCGCTGATTCACAGGGTCGCTGTAAGTTAAAGTCAACTTGAAGGCACATAACTAACAAACTAACTACTTTTAATGGGCTCCTTCCTTCCTCAAAGGCAGGGAAAGGACATCATGTTAACTTTTAACCCCATCCCATCCTTTCATTAGCTCTGCCATCTTTACAACCTCTGACCAGTTACTATACCCAGACTAGCTAACTATCCTTTCCTTTCTCTTTGTTGCAATTATATGCCAGGCTATAACAAATGTTTCAGACAAAACTTATGAGATCGACACCAACTCTCAGGTTCAGCATTCTGCATTACAGTATTTCTTCAGCTTAAACAATGAATTAGCAAACCTTTGGATGTTTCGCTACTTCTTTCGCCTCTTCTTTAGCTTCAGGAATGTTCACTGTGACTACATCATCCTTCAGCAGAGCAGTGTACCGAGCTGCTACTGGATCTATTACCTACATCCCAAGAAGAATCAAAAGAAGATCTCAACTATTCAGTGTTCCCAAAACAGGCAGCAGTCAGAATTACATGAACTAAAAAGTATATATATATATACCATTTAGGAATATTAACTGGTATTCTTTGTGTTACTGCATCTTTGATTGCAATTAAATTTTGTTTGAATCTCAATTGTAACAGCAAAACCAACAGGAAAATATCAAGTCAAAGACAGTAATCTTTATGCAATTCTCCTGACTTTCTGGGGAAGGGGCTTATTTAAAAAGCAGACATTACTGCTGACTTTTAAAAAGGTGGAAAGTCGAAAAAACAGGTACATTGGCTTTAGAAATCATCTAAAATTGAACATCATTATTATAAAAGTTTAAGACACGGGTAAGTGTTATCTCGGTAGTCTCACTTTAATTTGCATATGCATACCTGTGTGTAGGATTATGCGTAAATTCTAATTTTGGCACAAGTCTTAACAGTGTAATCCTATGCATATCTACTCAGAAGTTAACTCCATTGAGTTTCAATGGGACTTAATCCCAGTGTGTACAGGATTGCAGCCTTATTGTATGATGATCTACAGGATAAGGGGAGGGTTATTTATGGATCTGAGCCTCTTTTGGCACTCATGGAATCAGTTTATGAAACAAGAACATCCACATATAAACATTACATCAGTGCCAACGTAACTTTTTCTGAGAATGAACCATGAGCAGGAAGTGTTATTTCTGTGGAATGCTCATTGTAGATTTCATGGAACCAACTCTGAAATAATATTGCTGTATATGCCGTTGAGCAAGACATTTCAATAAGTGATCTTGTTAAGTGTCAAATTTCACACTCGAAGCTGCCCTCAATTTTACACACAATGGTGGGATTTGTTCTTTATTTACACAAGAAACAATTCCATGATTTTCCTTCTCTTATTTTACAATGCATAGATTTTCTGTGAATTTATTCCGATAAGTATGTTTTCCACCATTATTTAAATACAACAGCATTAGATCACTATAATAAGGCAACATCACAGAACTGAACTCAAGAACAGCCTCTCCTCTTTGGCATCCTTGCCAAACTAGTTTGGTAACCTATTCGATAATATTCAAAATACATTCTCTTCCAGAAATTTTGCTGGTTTAGGCTTTTCTGTCTTTCTTGAAATGCCTTGCTACTTCATACAATTTGGAGGTTTTGAAACTAGCACACAATTCAAACAGGGAAAGAAATAATGTGCACACCTATACAATATTAGCCTATCTGCCAGAATAACCTGAGGATGAAGTCAAAGATTTTTGTGTGAAAGCAATTACTATTAAGGATATATCCTATATTCCAAAATTTCCACTGCAGTAAGAATACAGTAGCTAACAATGAAGAAAAATCGACTAAAGCATGCTTCACACCTGAATGCCCTTATAAAAAACAGAAGTGCTTTTATGTTCACTCCCGGTCAATATTGAAGTTAAATTCTTAAAAGTACTCGAAACAAGCGTCACTCATTCTTCTGCCAACCCATTAAAAATACGTGCAAATTGCTGACACATTAATCTACGGAATACCGAATGAGTCTGAATTCAGGAATTCGCTCATGGCTGAGATCTATGTATCAGCAACTGACATGTTACCTTTTTAGTGAGCAGGCAGAACTACAAATTCTTCTCTTATCTGCAGTATCTGCAAACAAGCAAATCCTTAAGTGGCCCATTGCTGGCCAGCAGTTTGTTTACTGCACAGATGAACAAGGGTTCTTTGCACGCCGTTGCATAATTTCAGACTTAAACTTTGCTTTTGGTAGTGCTGCTACTGACCCACTCATTTTGCTACCTCAATGGCCAACACTTGTGCTACAGAGCAATTCAACACCTTCACTTTCGCTCCCATGAAAACACATTATTGTAGGGCAGTAGACAATGCCAAGAACGGAGCTGTCCAACAGCTTGAATGTAAGACTCTGAGTGTTTCGTAAATGTACTACACACAGAGACAAAAAGTCAATCTATGCAGCAACAGAAAGAGCCAATTGATAATCCCTCGCATAAATGAAGAGAACAAAGAAAAAGGCTATAGGAGAATATAAGACACATGCCAGGCAAGCAAACACTTAAATCTGGGGAGAGCCTCTTTGAAAACAAACAAAAATCCAGACGCAAGTTTAAAAAAAAAGGGGGGGAAGGAACAGCCACAGTGTTGCGCAGACAGACACTAACAGTTCGCCTTATTATAGTGTCCAAGCATCTGCTGCCAAAAAAGCAACTAACCATGTCAAGATGCAGTATTCCTTATTTGACCTTCAACTGAGGAACACCAGAAGAACAAAATGGTTGTACTAGAGAGAAGACATTAAAGCCTTCAGTACACTGTAGGAGATCAGCATGGCCAGCATCATAACTTGTAGAGAAGCTCTCTTCTCCACTGAGAAACGTGACTCAGATTATTTATTATTTACTTTTTAGATTAGGAATAATGCATTTTAAGATGGATATGCACAGTTCTTGTTATGTAAGCAAACATGGTTGTACTATGAGAAGCTGCATAGTGATGGCTTATGCTATGTATGCTTACAATACTGTAAGCTATATGCTAAGGCAGAAAAAGCATTAAGTAATACCTTCTTACAGATAGCTCGCAGCTTGAAAGCAGAAAAATGAAATGCAGAGTTTTCATATCAGTTTTTATATCAGCAAAATACCATTACCTTCCCACACAATCCAAGAACAATTCAATATCAGTTTGGCAAAAGGTAAGTAAGATTAGTGTTAGGCCTTGTTAGCAAGACAGGACATTCCATTTTCCTGAAAATGAGCCAGATGATGCAACATACTGCATTCACTAGCCTTTGAAGAGCATTCCAAAGAATGCTGGATTCACTACCAGCACAAGAGAGCAGGTGTCAACCAGAAACATCATCAGATCAAAATGGAGGCACATGTACCTTTTTGTTAAATGACCAAATTTTATCCCACTCCATGTTTACAACTGATCGAGAGGAACCCTGTAAAGTATTAAGAAGAAGAAGGGCATTAAATCTTGATGAATGGCATTCAGTGCAGCATTCTATACACTTGGCAATGATTCAACATATATTTTCCTTCACGATTGTACATTATGAGATGTAGAATTACAAGGAAACACAATGTTAGGCTTGTCAATCAAACAAAGACACTGTAAATTGACCTGCATATGAGAAGAGCTACATTAACAACTAGTAAAATGGCATGGTATAGTCGGAAGGGTAATTATACTGTAAGGAACCCCAGTGTGTGCCCTACACGGAACGTGGCTGCCTCCTGGGTTGAGGGGCCTTGACAAGGTGGACCCCTCCTAAATCAATGGGTTCGCTGGTCGCCATTTTAAATTCCCTGCAATGCTTATGAGCAATGCTATGTTATGTATTATGGGGAATTCAAAATGATGGATGGATCCCAAACCCAACTGCCCATTGCAAGGGAAACAGATATGCCTTGCTGGAGTGCGCTGAGACTCTCGCACCTAAGGATGTCAGATGCTAACAATGATTGATAGATTGATTACATTTTTATACTGCCCAATAGATGAAACTGTCTGGGCAGTTCACAACAATTAAAACCATCATCATCATCATCATCATTATATTTATTTGTATCCCACGTTTTGCCCAATACTGGGCCTCAAGGCGGCCATAAGATAAGATAGTACAGAAACATGACCTATTCCATGGGTCCCTGCTATAGAGGCTGGGCTACCAACTGTCAGGGACAGTAAGCAAGTTTTGCCCTCACTGCCACATTTTTTTCTATTTTAATATAATATATTTTTCTATTTTTTAATAGGACTGCTATGGTATATAACAACAGAGTCCATAAAGTCCATGCAGACACAGAGTCAAAAACCCTAAGAACACATGTGACATAACAAATGAGAAAAATCCATCAGACAGTATATTAATGATTTGTATGGGAATCTTGAATTAAGTCATATTTATGTTAACCATCCTTTTCCACAGCACTACTTCTTTCCAAAAATAAACAACCTTCCTCAATACTGGAAATGTATATATTGGTTCACACTGGGGAGGAGAAATCAATTTAAATTAATCTTTTTCTGTTGCAATGTAGCAGTAATCTTCTTTCAATAACTGTATGCAGTTAATGTGTCAAGTATAATTCTAACAGTATTTCAATTAAAGATTGACTTATCGTCAAGCATTGCTCGTATGTATTTGATTCATATCCTAATCTATTATACAGGCTCAGTGTGGTGTACAGCAGTTTTTCTAAATGTTAACAAGCTGTACTAACTCTTTAAAAAAATACTGTTAAATCATTTATATAGGAATGTCTCTAAAAGAGCAATCCCATGCTTCCTGGGAGGGTGGCCCAGGGGCTGCAAGATGCTTAGGACGTATGGAGAGGAGGAACTGTGGGTGGAGGCCTCCCCAAGGCAGCCACACAAAGCTCCATCATTGCCGACCTGTCCATGATGTCCTAAGGGAGGAGGCGCGCAGAACGGGGTATTCTGGCAGAAGCTGTTGATCTATAGGACCCAAAGCCCCCTTGTTCCCTCAAGACACCCCCAAATAGGCCCCCAAACAGCCCCTGGAGCCGGCATACCTAATTCCTTTCTATTCATTTGAAAGGAAGAGAAATGTGTGTTGTTGTTTTTTAAAAAATCACACTGGCAAAGAAAAACCGTCTCCACCACCTCCCACTCCAAGCTGGTAGGACTTTGGATGTAGTGGTAGTTCCACCGTGGATCAGCCCCCACTCCCAGAGATACTTAGGGTTGCTCTTTAAGGCATTTATTTGGACCGATGTGATCAGATTTCATTCTGAACAGGGAGTCTATTCTTAGCTTCTTTTGCTTGCAAATCACATTTTTCAGAAGGAAAGGTGTGTCCCCTCCCATACTGCTCAGCAAAACCCTGCATTGAGTAGTTTCTTCCGGCTTTATTTTTCAATATTCAGCTTGCATGGCTGACATAATTGTTTACTAGTGCTACCAACATATTTCCCCCAGACATTATTGGTAGGCTTTTAAGCCCTAATCAAGCATCTTGAAACCCTAATCAAGCATTCCCCTTACAAGTGGCTAGACATTTTAACAATCAAGGCCACAAGAAGACTTTCCAGATGTTCCTGGGAAATGGTACAATCTATAAAAGATTACTGCAGAGACATGCGACAGCAGCGAAGGGCAATGGAAATACAAATGCTTACCTGCGCAGCAATAAACTGCTTCAATCCTTCAACCGTCATACCTCTTCTCAGAACACCGCGCACAGTTGGGAATCTTGGGTCATCCCTAACAAAAAGGAAGATGCGCTTAATTTAACTTTGCAGGAATGTGCCAATTTCACAAAAATATACGTATCGTCTTGTATGAACTCAGAACCCAGGATACCGAAATTCTCTACACACCCTTATTTTATGTTGCAAACGTTGGTTAAGTAATTCTTAAGATCGATTTTGTTTCCCCCCCACCCCAGGGAGAACAAAGTAGTGTCAGATAAGCACAGTTGATCAGAACGGCAGGTTTTTAAATGGAAAATGTTGCAACATATATCTGTAAGAGCTTCTCCAAAAGTAACAGCAGTTTCCAGACACATGAAAATCTTGCACAATTACTAAAACTTGTTCCATACTAGACTTTTAAAGACTGTAACACTCTTCTCATTTGGATCTTTCTAGCCGTTTCAATTTAAGTAGTTGCTTTTTGAAGTATTTAGTGCCAAAGACAAGTAGACAGTTACACTGGGAGGAGTGAGCATCCTTCCAGTCACATTTCTGGGTCTGCAAATCACATGGAGAATCCAGTCTACTCAGAGGTTAATGTCATACAGATAAATTGTGTGATTGGCCAGGAAAAACAGATGTATCCCCCATTTTTATTATGGTACCTGTTGTTGTTATGTGGGAGAGAAGGTTTCCCCCCACACACACTTTCTGTTCCCTCAGTTTGCAACCTCAGTATTCAATTTTTTTAAGGAAGGAAACTTGATGTTAACAATGGGACGGGCCATCTCTTTCCCCCACCCCATCCAAACCTGCATGTTCAGAAGTTATTCTGGCAACACTACTCATCACAGTACAGCAGGGGAATGCTGGGGAATCATTAGTGGGCTGCACTGATGGATGGAATGGGTGACTAGTAGTAGGTGAATCCAGGGTCAGCAGTGGGCAGGACTGCACAAACACACATACGTTCTCTCTCTCTCTCTCTCTTATACACACGCACACCAACAAACACACAGAAAGCCTCCCCCCACCCCATGACACCCATGAAAACAGCCACCCATGCACTGGGAAACTTAATTTTTTTAAATCCACACAAATGGGATCTGTTTTTTACTAAGCTTTCTAGGAAGAGTGGGGAAAACCTGGCCTCTTGATTCTGGAAGAGGCTCTAGCAGCTGCATTCTCTATGGTCATCCTTCCCAGCATGGCTACCAGAGAATTGCCTCTCAGAAAGTTATTTTTGAAAACAAGCTAAAAATTGCAAAAACTATTCATATGGGTTTGAGAGGATGAACACTGGTGGTCAAGGAAAGATAATTAAATAACATGTCTTAGCTGAATAAAAAGCCTGAAGAAGAGCCTTTAAAATTATATTAACAAAATAAGGACAATGATACAGTATATTTTAGTATTACTGATTGAAAACTATCTAAATCAAGCACGTGAATAATCTGTTGTACGTATACAGATGTATATAAACACCTAGATGGTTCCTACCAAGCTAAACTTCTTAACGTACCAGCCATCCACTAGCCCTTCGTTAACAAACCAAGTGAGCTTTCTTTTAGATAGCACAGTGTTGTTGAGGTTTAAACGACTGTATTCCCAAATATATGGTTTCCTTATTCCCAAGGCTTCAATGATCCAGTAGAACTGCTCATCTCTGTCATGGTATTCTGTTGTCCTTAATGCATGGGTGACATCTTCAATACTGTCAACTATGGGGCAGGCAAAATCATAGGTGGGGTAAATACTGAAAAATAAACAGAACTATAATTAATCTTCACCTACACCTGGCAAATATTGAGCACTATACACATACCATTAAGAAATTTAATAAGAGAGCTCTAAAGCAGCATTTGTTATCATGTACATTACACATTATTCAGTAAACACTATATTGTATTCAGACAGCCTTATATTGTATTCATGAGAACTATTGTGCTCTCACTGAAACGTTAAGGGTTTTTTCCCCATTGTGTAATCAGGGGAACAAGTTAGTTCCAGGAATTGCTATTCCAGAAAGGGAGAAAGTGAAAGCAGAAAGGCTTTTATTTTTAGCTCATTTATAACAGAGGATTTAGTCAGACTCTAATTGTTAAACACAATAATCAAGTTTGCTTTTGAGCAAGTGTTCAAGAGGGTGGAACAAGACAAATCATTGGTCCGTATTTATTTATTTTTAAGCCACTACAAGGATGTGGAGAGCAGAGGAGCCCTTTTAGGGAAGGATCTGTAGGATAGAGCGTTGTTTAACCCCTCACATGACTGTCATCCCCTGCTCAGGGGAATGCCCTCTGCTCAAGGTGGCGTGTCCTCCCATCCCTGCCACCTCACTTCACGTTTCGAAGCCTTGCTGAGGATAGATTATTTTAAACATTCTGTGGTGGAGAGCACTTTGAGGAGAAAATTGGTGAGGGAAAGAGTAAGCATCTTTCCAGCCAGCTAATTCCCACCCTATCCCA
Source organism: Elgaria multicarinata webbii (assembly GCF_023053635.1). NCBI lineage: Eukaryota > Metazoa > Chordata > Lepidosauria > Squamata > Anguidae > Elgaria > Elgaria multicarinata. The sequence goes on from NC_086174.1 coordinate 36,342,570, forward strand.
TATTAGTGTTATGATGGAAATGTGGAACTAGGAGACACCCCCATAACATCTAACTCTGCCCAGAGTTTTCATCTAAATCAAATTATACTGCCATGACTGCAAGCTGCCATGAGAAAAAATAATAATCCATGACTGGATTTCTCACCAAAGCACTTAGTCTTTACACTGACTAAGAAAGCAGGATCTACTTAGCAAAAGCGTTCAATGATCTTTAAAAGTTATATAATCAATGCTTGTAGCGAGAGCATCAACATGCCAGTAGCAGGGAAGGTGAAGAAAGAAAGAACATCCAGCACTTTATTATTTAATTAAATAGAAAATGGAATAAATTTGAAGCAAACATTTTTCCTACTGTGCTTAACTGCTTATGGAAGTGAACAACTCATTTAGGGAGATTCTAAATCCAAATACACATAGAATCCCCACCCACCCCCAGCTCAGTTACTTCCCCCACTCCAACTCCAGCGGGTGAGAGCACAGGAACCTGATGCCCACTGCTACGAATCCCATTGTAGGTATAATAACTGAACTGGTCCTACAGTTTATTTATTTATTTATTTAACTTATATACCGCTCCCATAGCCAGGGCTCTCTGGGCGGTTTACAGAAATTCTAAAATTGAGGTAAAAACAAGTATACAAAATTTAAAACTCTAAAAAACTCAGTGTGAATCACCGGCTGTGTTCAGAGAACACCACAGTCAATGGTGGGTTAATAGTCAACTTCACGGTTGATAATCAAAGGGCTACTCCCCACATGACATGATTATAATCAACTGTGGTGTGGATTTAGGCCAGCGTTGAATTGACTGTTAGTCAACGGTGTGCTTGATTGACACATCCTCCCACCAGTCCTCCTGCTGACTGACACATCAGCCACTGCGAGTTCTGCCAGCTGGACTAGCATGGCAGCCGCTGCTTTGGTCACTCTTGCCAGGGGACTCTGTAGTCATCAAAAATACCCAAGTGTGTGCAGCGAAATAGTCAAAGGTACCCGACATACGATAACCAATGGTTGTTCAAATAATCAACTCTGTACAGCATTGGTTATTTGTGTTGGTTATTTCAGCCGAATAATCAACATTGGTACGAAAAAGTCCTGACAAAGGACACAATAATCAACCGTTGACTATTTAACCCACCATTGGCTATTGTGTCATACGAATCCAGTCACCATTTCCATATGCTTTAAGATTGGTACCAGCTGATACATGAAAATGTAAACATCTATAAATACTTATTTGTAGGGCAGATTCAAAAGCTACAAGTCCAAGGGACTTGAAAAAGAGTAGATAAACAGGGATCAGCCCATAATTTCCAGACATTTGTTTCTAGAAACTAATTAGTTACCAGAAAACTTTGGTCTTATCTAAGAGAAGACAAAGTAGAGAACAATCTAAGAAAGTGAAAGAAAAGTTTTCCCCAACATAACACATACTTGTACTTGTTTCCAGTACGTGGGTGTGGTTGATTTTTGCAACGATAAAGAGTTGGGTCCCTCATACATCCATTATTGCTGTTCATGTCAATCTTGGCTCGTAGACAGCATGTCTGCCCATATTCCGTTCCCTTTTTCATTTCCTCCCACATTTGCAAGTTTTTCTGAACAGCTATTAAAATTGCAAACATTTAGTTCAGATTTAACAATCGATACATTATTTACCAAATTTCAGAATCATCTAAATTAAGAATAGATGTAAATCTAAAAACAACTCTAGCATGTATTTTGGCAATAGCTTGTTATTTTTCCCATGTAACATTTTGTGGATGGACTTTTCCCAATGGATTCTTGACAAGTATGTCAGGAATGGATAAGAGCTATGTGAGAGGGTGGGGGAGAGGAATTGTGGCAACAACAAATTAAAAATGTCAACCATTACATCAGGGGACAGGTAAGAAGCTTCATACCTCTGCAGTCTCTACCAAATGTTTTCTTGGAGGTCTTTGTTCATCACATTCATATATGTATATATGAAGCTACTTTATACTTAATCAGATCATTGGCCAACCTAGCTACTATTTTCTATTCTCACTGGCAATATCTCTCCATGCTTCAGTCTCTCTTTCCCAACTCTACAATTCAAGATCATTTTAAGTAGAGATGCTGGAACTGAACCAGGGACCTTCTACATGCAAAACATGTGCCTCTCTCAGTACATCTCAGGATCCTTTCCAGTGGGCTCTTGACTGGTTCCTTATGAAATAACTTGCCACTCTTGTTGATACTAGGGGATGAGCACTCAGACAGTTCTGCACAATGACTTAATGAGACTTCTGCATGCTCTGCAATTCTATATTGATGAGATAATCACCAAGTTTCAGAGAGATTACATTAATTACGCAAAAGGAGATGGGAACTAGATAAAGCATCTTACAGTTATTCCTGTGCTTGGATTCTGTTCTCTGCTCTCGTTCCATTTTCATTTGTTCCGCTGGCGTGTCATCTACATAAGCCTTTCCTTCCTGAATGAGCTTCTCAGCATATTTCATTATCGTTTCAAAATGATCAGAAGTGTAGGTGAATTGGTCTGGCTTAATGTGCAGCATTGCAACATCTTCCAAGATAACCTGCAAGTATAATTACTTAAGGATCAGACTGACATAATCATCTGCAAGTAGTAAGTCTTATCATTGGTGGCAGTCTGTTTTATATTTTCTCATCCAAGTCATGCTCTCCCTCAAGGAGTTGAAACCTTTTGCTGATATCTTGGTGCTACCATTACTGGTAGCAATACTGGGGATGAGGGAGAGGAGTTTAAATTCTCTACAAAAGAGCTTCAAATTTCAGTTCTCGCCTGTATCCATTTCTTTTGTTTTTCAAACACTCGATCTTCAGACGTCAATAAGAAAATTCAATTTTGTGTATGATCTCAGTGTACAATTTCAAAGCACTATAGCTAATTGAGGAAAGAGCAGTGACTAATTCGAGAAATGCAACTTTGAGCTCAGAACATTCAAGAAAGAATGAAGCCTAGAGAAAAAGCAGATTTTGTTAATCCCAAAGAATACTGAAATTTTCATAAGTTTCTTATATTAAGGATTTTACAATACTGGGTATCCCAAGCAGACAATATGCAGAATTTGTATCCCATACAAGCGGGAGAGCAGGAAGTAGTGAAGCAGAAGACACTCTGCGTAAGTACCACCAGGCACTTTTAACAAGTGTGCTTCGGGATAAGAGCGTCAACAAGTAACACATCTCCTATCAAAATGTCCATTTAATGTTTTCAAAGAAGACTAGTTTCACACAGATTCAGGCTCTACAATATTATTTCATACTTAGCATCGTAAGCAACATAAATCCATAAGAAGTCTCCTTCATATTTTATTCCTGTGGCACACACCCTTTTTGTCATCCCACGTCACCACAGAGAAATTTGAAAGGCTGAAACCAAATGGTCAAGGCCCATCAGACAGGTCCCTCTCATCCAATTGTCTGCTGGAATAAGAAAGGTAGGATAGAGATGTAATAATATAAATAGATTCCAGCCTTTCAAATGTTACCATAGCAGTGTGGAATAATGCCATGGAAAATCTGCTCCTTAGCTCAGCAGTGATAAATGGAGAGGAAGACTTGCTTTTGAGTTCTAGATCGTAAAAAGTGTGACAAAAGCCTTTAATTCTGAGCTAGAAATTCCTTAGGGAATTGTTCTTCTACTTTGTAAGAGTTAGCACTCTTGAAACAAGCACTGTTCAAAGTTATTATTTGAAATCATCTGCAGCAATTTAGAAACGAATTATTTTTCTTCAAGCTGTTTTTCAGCAAGTTCATGTGTGAATGGCATACAAACTAAGATTATCCTTTGAATTCTCCCTCTCTCTCCCCCCCACCCCAGGCATTAAGACAAATTAAGCAATTAGAATCATAATAAGGTATCTGGAAAATATAATTGTGCAATGACATTGTAAATGACCGGCTTTCAGATACCTTTTCAAAGTCTTCTTTCTCTTTTTCTGGATTTGTATCATCAAACCTCATGATCAGTTTACCCTTGAAGTTGACCTGATAGTGCTGATTCAACAGAGCTGCTTTTGCATGACCAATATGCAAGTATCTAGAAACAACACAGTAGAGAAAGAACAAATTTTGATTTACAAAATCTGGCTTTTAACTTCTCCTTTCTTTATGATTATTGCAACTCCATTATCTTTCATTTTGTGAAAGGGATCTGGGTTTAAAGGTCCTTAACAGAACATGCCACCTTACCCGCTTGCCTCAGGAGGAAATCTAACAATAACCTTTCCCATCTCTGCACCAGGGAGCTCAACAAATTTTCCAACATCTTGTTTCTTTTCTGCTGCCTTAAAATTAAAACAATAATGAAATTATTAAACTACAAACCTCAATTCAGGGGAATTCAGAAGGTAGTTGTGCTACTAAACAATTCTCTGAGATGGGCTGTCTTAACCTCCACACAAGTACAATGTCTTAGGCTACAGTGTTATCTTTCTGTTACCAAGCAGGATAACGTTATAGAGTGGTTCTCATATTACTTAAAACCTTATATCTCAACTATTCACTTCAAAACTATTAACACATTTGTTTGTTTCTTTAACTTAGTTTTTACTAAATGTTGACTATTACACACAATTTAGTTTACACTGGATATAAAGCCAAAAACTGCTAGTCTGTTAGAAAATAGCCATAGTAGAGTAACACCAACTGAAAAGTCACAAAGTAATTAACCAGCTTTTAATTTTCTCCTATTTTTAATCTGTCTCTGTGTGTGTGTGTGTGTGTGTGTGTGTGTATGTGTTTGTGTTTCCCACCTATTTCTTTGGAAACTGTGCAAACTACATTTCCTGATTCAGATCTTATATGTCCATATAGATCTTAGTTATGCAGCAGCCCATTGTGACCTCTTTTGCTCAGCACTTTGCAGATAAAATCACTTGTGTCCTTTCTTAAATGCCAGAATTTTTGACAGAATTTGAGCCAGAGATGCCTAACCAGCAAAAAGCTTACCACTTTAGTCTTTGGAATAGCACCTCCCACAGTCCACCTGGAACCTACTGATTGAAAAACACATTGTGCCTCAAGGAAGTTGTACCAACGTTTTACATGAACTGGACAATTACTCCGAAGTAACTGTTCTTGCCAGACATTGTTGCCTATTGGGAAACAGATGAGTTTTATTAAAAACTAGGAAACAGTTTGAAAAGACAAGACTATTGACACTATTCATACAAAACGGAAGTGTAGATGAATGTTTACACCTTCATTATGAAACAAACAATAAGGAAACCAATGCTAGAATACAATTCTAGATTTTGATATTACTGGATAGGGGAAGAGAATGGCAATATTCACTCAGGATTACAAGTCTTCTAAGACATCATATGCTGTTTAAGTGGGGGGAGTAACAAGATTTTTCATTAATTAAAATGGTGATGACATAATGTGAAAGCTGTTTAAATATTTATTTTTATTATTTATTTATTTATTACATTTTTATACCGCCCAATAGCCGAAGCTCTCTGGGCGGTTCACAAAAATTAAAACCACAGTAAAACACCCAACAGGTTAAAACACAATTATGAAATACAATATAAAAAGCGCAACCAGGATAAAACCACACAGCAAAGTTGATATAAGATTAAAATACAGAGTTAAAACAGTAAAATTTAAATTTAAGTTAAAATTAAGTGTTAAAATACTGAGTGAATAAAAAGGTCTTCAGCTGGCGACGAAAGCAGTACAGTGTAGGCGCCAGGCGGACCTCTCTGGGGAGCTCGTTCCACAACCGGGGTGCCACAGCGGAGAAAGCCCTCCTCCTAGTAGCCACCTGCCTCACTTCCTTTGGCAGGGGCTCACGGAGAAGGGCCCCTGTAGATGATCTTAAGGTCCGGGTAGGTACATATGGGAGGAGGCGTTCCTTCAGATAACCTGGCCCCAAACCGTTTAGGGCTTTAAATGTCAATACCAGCACTTTGAATTGGGCCCGGACCTGGACTGGCAGCCAATGAAGTTGTAAAAGGACTGGCGTAATGTGATCTCGCCGGCCAGTCCCTGTTAATAACCTTGCTGCCCTGTTTTGCACCAGTATATTTGTCTGTAATGGGTTGTATGCAACATCCCCGTGAATGGGAAGACTTTCTGTTCACAAAAGGAGTGTTACATTCATGGAAGGGGTCCTTCTATGACTCAAGGCGTCTTTCCATGAATGGAAACTTCTTCCATTCACGGACTGAAAATGGTGGATATAATCCAATTAAATTGCAGTATTTTATTTATGCAAAGTATTTATTTCTTTTATGTATTTATATCCAGCCCTTCAATCCCAAAAGTACTTCCAGAGGGACTAGTAATTAAAACCAATAATATAGAACAATCACATTGAAGCAATAAAATGAAAGAACATTAGATGCTACAGCATGTATGACATCTCTCGTGATAAAAAATGCTCCTCACACTAAATTTGCTAATAGCCAAAAATAAACAGAATTCTATGGATTTTAATTTCAAAGGCATCACTTGTATGAACTTAATACTCCACATGACTCAAGGAAATACATGAATGAGCAGTTATCAAGATATAACAATTTTAGCATTTTACTCTGTGTGTGTGTGTGTGTGTTTACCTTTTAGTGTTGCCCAGACACTGAAATCTGCAAGGCTCAAGGAATTCCCAACCAAGTAGGTCCTCAGAGAAAGGGAGTTATCAAGCTCTTGAATTGCTGAAGCAAAACCAGAGGGAGCTGATAGCTTTGTGGTGCTGAACTCCATCCAATGGTCAATCTTCGGAAACAAAATTATTTTGATTTAAATAATATCTAACGAGTTACATAGAGGTATTAATTATGGTCAACAAGAATATCCATAGTAAAATATTAATTACTAGAAACAGTATAATTAAACAAGTACTACTCAATGAATGGAATTCTGCAACATTTAAGTTCATCAAATAGAAAAAAAAGCAATTCCAGGCAATAGCAGTCAGACAATAGAACCAACTGCATAAGGAGGTGGTGTGCTCTCTGTCACTGGAAGTATTCAAGCAAAGACTGAACAGCGATCTGTCAAGGATGCTTCGAACTGGATTCCTGCACTGAGCAGAGGGTTGGACTCGATGGCTTAATTGGCTACTTTCACCTCTATGATTTAATATCAAGTACATAGGACTGCTTCTCACCTCAGTGTGCTCCAGCAAATTAGATCCATATAATCCAGTAGATGTGGCAATTCTGGCCAGATAACGAGCTATGGAATTCACATCAGTGAATGTAACTTGACTATTGAAAAAAGATGAAATATATATGAGTTTATCTGCACTTCAGATATAATAGCATTAGAATGGATTTTAAAAGTGGCCTTGCAACATATTTCCAGAAGAATTAATGGCCTTACTACCAAGAGAATAAATAGAAGGGTACGTGCCTTACCAGAACTTTATCACTGCCTACACTGCACCAATCACTGATTTGGGGGGGGGGAGGGGAAAAAAAGCTAAGGAAAGTTGAACAATTTTCAGTAAAATAGCAGCACTCTATAAATGTATATGTGTGTGTGTGTATGTATATATATATATATATATTATACACACACACACACACACACACACACACACAAGGAGGGGGGCTGCAAACAATAGCACAGACAACAAGAACATAAGAAAGACAAGAATAAAAGCATATCCAATCACTGTTCAATCTCCAATAACTGTTGACAACACCACTGATTTAAAAAAAGTTTTCTGTTTCAAATGTACATGCTAATATCAGCAGACCATATGTCTAAACAGGCATCCGGACGAAACTGACGACTGTAAGGTATGTGTTCAAATGCAGCAAGAGCAGTAAGATCTTCAGTCCGCTGAATAACAGGTGGTGGGTGTTTATCCTTCCAGGCTAGGAATATAAGGGGTTGGGTTTTTTTGCAGGTGTGTGTGTGTGTGTGTGTGTGCGTGCGTGCAATTTTAGGACTCTTAGAGTCCACTTAATTTCTGTGCAAAAATAAGGAGTACTTCCTGATTACTTATAAAGGACATCTAGAAACATGTTTGAGATTTTTGTGGACTAAAAACTTCATTTAAACACTACTATTTTCTACTTGGAACAGTCAGGCTGCTCAACTCTGTTCCATGATGTGTGATGGAGGATGGGTGTCTCTGCCTTATTCACAACTAGCTTACTGAAGACAGCCTGCCTTTACTCTGAATATGAAGGAGAAGCAGTAGCAAAACAGCGTGTTTATTATAAAAACACACTTATAGCCTGGTAAACAAACAAATACACTGTACATTTCTGGAGGGTGTGTGGGAGAGAGTGAAATACCAAATGCAAAAATGATTTAAAAGACCAGGGTTTCATCCAACATTGCGCAAGCCGACTTCTACTTACGCAAGAGGACTTCCCCTTTCTCTCCTCCTCCCTAGACACATCCCAAATCTGCTCTGGAAGATCTGGGGAGTGCACAAGGGGCAATCTGTTCTACCACCAGTGTCTATTCCACTGGTGAATGGGCGAAGTGGATACTGCCCTTAGTTTAGAGCAAGGGTATTGAACCTCTTTCAGTCTGAGGGCCAAATACTATTTCAGAGAAGCTCAGGAGGGGGAAGTGCATTCCAGTGATGGGTGGGGCTGAAGGTATAGGCAAAAATACCAGGATATTTTAGCTTAAGGCTCTTACTGCCAGTAGCTAAGACTTAAAAGAGAGATTTCAGCCTTTTAGAAAGGAGAAAAGTTTCAGAAAAGCCAGGAAAGGACGAAATGATCCAGGGTGGGCCCAGGGTTGTGGGCATGGCCATCTAGGGGACACAGGAGGGCCAAACTGGGACTCAAAGAGATCGGGATTTGGCCTCTGGGTTTAGAGAAAGAATGGTATTGACTATTTTTGTTGTTGTTGAGTGCTAAAAACTAGTGGTTGATTCCAACATTGGCTATGCCTCGATCAAAAGTGCTTCTGTTGCGCAAGCAGGGGCACCCAATTTATGCCAAACTAGACACACACATACACACACAGAGAGAGCATCCTTCTGTGCCATGTCCCATTCTGTTCCAGAGGGTCCATAAATTTCAGAAAAACCTTCTCAGGGGGATGGGGCGCTTAAGTAAATATTTATTTGTTTGTTTATTTAGACATTTGTATTCCGCCCTATATCACAAGGATCTCAGGGCAGCAGACAGATAAAATAGTGGGACATCAAAGAAAAAAGTGGATGCCCTGAACTGCATGAGTGGAAGCATCGTCCACTACAGCTACTTGATCCACTTGATACAACTCTAGACATTGTACAGAACATAAAACGTAAAGGTTAGACTCTTGCTTTAAATTACGAATAAACCAACCAACCAACAAACAAAACCAAAACCTCAGACCCAGAATTCATAAAACCTGAATCTGAAACATTTGAAGCCAATTTCATACATTATTTTCCTCAGTCCAATAGAAGTTATTTACCAGGAACATTACTAAAGCCAGACACTTCTTGAGCAAATGTTTCTTATGTACCATTTTAAGAGATCTGCTGCTATAGGAAATCAATTTTAAGATGTGTTATAGAGCTGGAAAGAAATAAGGGCAAATGTAATATTGAAGGACAAATTGATTACTCAAAGAAAATACTGCAATACTTCAAAATATTGCAAAAATAGGCTGTGATGCAGAATACTTGTTTTTTGCCTCTGCACATACACAGGCAAGCCCAGTCTGTAGCGACTTCTTTTCTAGCCACTTCTTATTTTATTTAACAACCTACTACTGGAACTGTTCAGAGGTGGGTGGTGTGGAGGCAGTTTGAGATGTAGTACGTGGGACTGCAGTGATGATTGTCAAGAAAAATATCAAAAGTTTGCTACGTGTACGCAAAACTTTGTGCACACATAAAGGAGCTCTTGGGGCCACAGACCCTGTAAATCAATTCTATTTTTCCTTAAAATTTTCCTATGTGATGAATATGAGCTACATATAAATGTCAGTCACAAATGTAATAAAAGTCTTGCTTTTTTTTTTACTCAAAACTCGCCAAAATCTCATACAGCCTCTTACACTTCTACAAAGGAATCATAACCCACTTATCATTCAAAATGAAGTTGCGCTGACACGATGTTAACTTTCCCAGTCAAAAGATCTGTAACATTATTTCACAATAGAAAGGATAAAAGCATCAATACAGCATGCTTCGTTTTAGCCTCCTGCTTGTTTTGACTGTTCAACAGCTACTAGCAAGTGATTACTACAGCAGAAGAGTGCCAATCACCTGAAGCAGGAAGTTTTAAACACCCAACATGATTTCTCAATACACATTAAGAGCCATCAAAGAATAGGAGAGGTGGGAGAGGAAAAGAATAACTCAGTGAATGCACAGCCCTACACACAGCTGCCTGCATCAGACACATAGCAGCCATAAAAGCAGAACAAAATGCATGTCAGTCCATCAGGTTTCATGTCAAGTACTACATAGCTCACTGGACAAAGGTAACAGAGAACCTACAAAGAAGCTACAATATACCACCGCAAAGTCAATTCAACAGTTATGTCTCAAGAGAAGAAATTAAATTTACCAAATGTCTAAAAAATGCATAACCAAGGGCCTTTACAGGAAAAAGAGCAATAAAAATGGTGAGAGCAATGCATGCAATATATATATATATACACACACAAACACACACACACACACATATAATTTTGGGATGAGAAGAAAGAAGATAGCAAACAAGAGTGAAAACGAAAAATGACTAAGGGTGCAATCCTACGTTCATCACAAGAGCATCCCATGGATATAGGTATTTCAGATTCCCTTTCCTGAAACCTTAGACATTACTACAATTTTGGGAGGAGGGCTTCAAGAACTTATGCCTCCCCCTCACACTTGCCGTGGAAAGGACCGTGGCACTTGCTTCCCAAGCTTGGAAAAGCGACCTTGGATTATCTCAAGAGGTCAAAAACAGGTGTTTGGGGGGGGCGCAGGGGAGAGGCTGGTATTCGCAAAATCCTCCCCAACCCTGGCCCCGTCTCCAGCAACATGCCTCCTCTAGATGAGCTACAGGATGCCTGCCTAGAGGAAAATGTTTAAAAAAAGGAGGACAGAGAGACGAAAATCACTTCCGTTATTCTTCCTGTCATGTTGACAGCAGCCTGACAGGGAATAGGAATCTTGGAATTCTCCAAGACCAGAGCCTCCCATCTAGTGGTGTTGACCTGGTAAGAGTTGTGCCCTAAGTAGTTATCCATCTTACATATGATTGTTATATCTGTATTATTCTTTCTTCTGCCCTCCTCTTAATGGATCAATATTATATTACTTAGCTTTTAAAAGCACTGATGGCAGAGATATAAGGCACTTACTCAGATACCCGTAGGATGTTCTCTTTGCCTTCTTCAACTGAAATCTTAACATGATTCTTCACATGTTCTGCAGTCAGCAAGGCTCCTAAAAACACAGTATGTTCTGATTAAAAGACATAATATTTCATACTCATAGTTTAAAAGAAAACCAAGCTCACAGCACTTTCCCCATCACTTGAAGACCAATACACTTCAGAAAGAAATCATTTCAATTGTTGGCATCTTTCTCCTAGATGCAATTAAAGTTGAGGAGAAGGTCTAAAACCTAGAATAATCTGCCATGACCTCAACAGGAATTGGCTCTAAATTCACTGCCAAGAACTACTGTAAAATTTATAGTGCTGCAGAATAATATAATACTAAAGCTATGATCTAGCTAAACCTTAACCATCTTTAAGTCCCACTGATTTCTATAGGAGACACTTATGACTAAATCAATGAGATTGAAAAGTTGATTCACATTGGCTGAATCATGCCCTAACACTTCAGCCATTTTTTAATCTCCAAACTTCCAAAAATGATTCTTAAGGTCACAGACAAGTCTGTCTAAATAGGGGAGATATTTACTGAAATTATTAAAACTATGCAAAACAAATGTGTTCCATTATAGTAGTAAAGACTATATTAAACAGATTCCAAAATGATCTTTTACACTTGACTGAATTCCTATAAGTGGAGGCTTTTAAGAATTATGATTTGTACTTTTAAAAAAACTTTAAACAGCACAATGAGTTACATGTGCTCATCCCATAGATGGTAGTTAAATTTAAACCTTAACTAATATTAAATAGTTTTGGGGACAAGTTAAGTGAGCAAGACAGCTCATTGAATGAATTGATTATGTTTTCAAGGTATAAATAACAGCATCTTCTGTTAATAAGTGGAGGCTTTTAAGAATTATGATCTGTACTTTAAAAAAAACTTTAAACAGCACAATGAGTTACATGTGCTCATCCCATAGATGGTAGTTAAATTTAAACCTTAACTAATATTAAATAGTTTTGGGGACAAGTTAAGTGAGCAAGACAGCTCATTGAATGAATTGATTATGTTTTCAAGGTATAAATAACAGCATCTTCTGTTATGTCTATGTAACAGTCTAATTCATAAATATTGTCCTTCTGAAATTCAAAAGGTGCTCTATTTCCATAACAACCCTGAGACTTTAAGCCCTTTACATCTTGACTGTATAATCAAGTCCTCAGAAGTCCAGATCTACAAATATTTTTGTACCTAACCACAATCCTATTTATGTTTTCTCAGAAATAAACCCCGTTGAATTCAGTGAGGCTTACTATTGAGTAGACATGCATACGATTGTACAGTAAGGTGCAAAGATAGCAAGAAAGCACAAAAGGAGAGGTTTGTATTATGACAGGAGCAGAATTTGACAGGCAATTAAATCCCAATCTGAAAACTAGAGTTCCTATAGAATCATGCATGCACACAGTTATATATAAGCTGCATATTAACAACATGTGGGTATATCTGCATTATATACATGTGTATGTGAATTAAACTCATAATGCTCTATTAGCAGAAAACATTCCATTGTTCAATTTATTGTTTGCAGTATTTTTGAGAAATACTTATGGTACACAATATTGCAAGTTCAACATTTTCAGTGACTGAGGAGTGTTACTACAGGCAAATCCAACTTTATTTCAGTCTAGACTAGAATCATTTTTGGAGACAAGATGGCAAGCTATAATTACTATACAGAAACTCCATGACTGGGCATAAATCCTCCTGAGCTACACCCTACCCACTATGTCTAAGAGCAGTCCCAATTCAGTAAGGACAAAGTGTTTAAAGAATTCCCTAAAGAGGAGCATGTTGTGCCATGTAAAAGAAATACGTAAATATTTTATAACATCCCCCAGATTGTACATAACTTATATTTGTGTCAGAGTGTGTGAACCCTTCCCCAGACACCTCACCTGCTGGACTTTCTCTGCTTCATGATATCATTACAATGTGAATTTGTGGGTGTGGGAGAGATGTCCTACAATGTAATCCAATGCCATCAACTCACAACTCTTACTGAGTGCCATAAAGGACTGCAGCCTTAATCTCAAAGCTAAAAAAATGAAGCGACCACAAATTTAAAGCTTCAATTAATATGGACTTCTTCCACAATTTATGAAGAATACATCGTGTACTATGCCATATGCTCAACAACAACAACAAACTAGGCCTGAAATCCTGAATTTCACTTTAAGATCCAGAAATCTTGACCTATCTATACATAAATAAAACAAGCAGATGAGGCAAAAAAGTAGGAGGAGTAAGCATTATCCATTTAGGAGCTACTGACAAAATCTTGGTGGAGTGGCATGTGTGTTTCTAAGTGAAAGGAGATACAGACAGACTACATACAAACACATCAGCAGCCTTAAAATCTATAATAATTCATCTAGGGTAACGATAACCTTTGGCTCCACACTCACTATTAAGGACCAGAAACCACGCTTCATTCATTCCTTACGTGGACAAAATCGTTATCCGAATGCTATTCAACCTCGCTTGTAATTGAGCAGGGTGATTAAAGGGCGTTAAGAGATCACTAATCCAGAGCCTACAGACAGGGCAGTGACAGATGCTTGCGGCCTACATACACCCTACATGTCAACCTCTGCGCCTCCCACCATTGGCGCCACGTGTCAATGCCTTTCAGCCTATACCCCCCACCTCACCCCGTCCTCTCCCTCGCCCGCCTGTCCTCCCGCTGTCACGTCTGCCTCTCCTGACCCGGGTCTCTTCCCATGCCTCCCCTGCCGTCACCTCTAAAGCCCTTCCTCAGCCTCCTTCCACCAACCCCTTTCTGTCCGTCGTCCCTTTGTGAGCCTCGTCCTCCCCGACCCAGGGACTCCTCGGGGCGAGCGTGAGGCGCGCTTTCCGTCCTTCTAACCGAAATATCCCTTCGGACACTTGCTAGGCTAGCAACGAGAAGGGGGTGGGGAAATGAATGGACGGCCAAGCGCTTTACGCGCACGCAGCCTGATGCAACATGGCAGCAACACGCCCCGCTCCACCTGGCCCTGGGGAAGCGGGGCGCGGGGCGGCGGGAAGGACCACGAGGGGGATATCGAGTGACCCCAAGTTTACGCTGAGGGGAAGCCGGCAGTCCTTACCGAGAGGGAGGTCCCCGGGGTTCACCGTCAAGCTCAGCGCCATCCCGGCGGCAGCGACAGCAGCAGGCAGAAGAACGGGGCGGGGGCACTGCGCGGCGGCGACTCACTGTGAGGCGGAGCACAGCCCTCCTCACTGAAGCCGGCTCGGCGCCGCCTCCTCCGGCTCCAGCTTGGTCACAAGGCTTGGCGCCGACTACGCCAGCGCGTCCGTTCGCTCAGCGGCCAAAACAGAGCGCCCTCCCACAAAGGCGCACACCTCCAATTTCTGAGGGCGCAATCCTCTGCACGTTTAGACAGGAAAAGAAGTCCTACAACCCCCAGCATTCCCCGTACTGGGTGGGGAATGCTGGGAGTTGTAGGACCTTTTTTCCTGTCTAAACATCCACCCTTAATTACTCTTTGCCTGTCAACCGCAGGCGTCCCTCACGGAATCACAGCTCTCCATCCTCTAGTGCAGTGGTTTCATCCCTGGGTCCCTTGATAGTGTTACCCTACAACTCACATCTATCCCTAGCTGGCATAGCCAATTACCAGGGATGATGGGAGTTGTAGGCCAACATCTAGGGACTCAAGCTTGGGTACACGCTGGCCCCAAACTTTTTCCTGCTGAGGCAAAGAATATGATAGTGCCCTCCTCCCATTCCATGAACGTAACCCACCTGAATAGGCAGTTGAATCTTCAACAGTCATGATGGGACAGCATTCTCCATCCCACCTAAAGGTAGCAGGCCCGGTTAAGAGGCGCAGGGCAGATTCCGTGGCACAAAGATCCATCCAACACCTCACTGCTGTCTCACAGCATCTACTGCTTGAGAAAACCACCTCACTTTGCTTAATGGTAGGGCCAGCCCTGTATGGGAACCACTGTGGCCCTTCAAATGATTTTTTTTTTGGCCTGCAACTCCTCTCATCCTGCACCATTGGCTAGATCTGCCAGGGCCAATGGAAGCTATAGGCCAAATCACCTGTAAGATAAGTCTGACTCCTGCAGTTTAGCATGAAGGGGTGCTGCTTCATATATCATTACTTTTGTTTCTAAAGATGGACATCTAAAAATACAGGGTGCATGTGACAAGCATGGTTTTATAAGCATGTATCCACTGACAGCACACAGTTGTGAGTGACTGTAGCCCTTTCTTGAGTGCACACATGGTGGCAAAGCTGGGTTTACCTTATAAAATGGGCCAGAAGTGAGTGGAAAGTGGAAACACTTCCCCCTTCGGAAACAGCTGTCTGAAGAAAAGGGCCAGTTCCATACATCATCTTCAGGGACATCTATTCAAGATCTCTTAATGCAAGCAGCCCTGATGCAAATGGTTCCCCCTGAGCTGCTCTTAATGAAAGAAAAAGATGGCAAGAGGTTAGTTACTGGATCTCATGTATTGTTTGGCCCAAGTCCAACCCATGACCTATGAAAGGTTTGAGCACTAATACTCCTTAAGAAATGTCAACAGAGAGTCTTATAGCACCGGGAAGGCTAATATATTGTGGCATAAGCTTTTATGGACTAGAGGCCACTTTGGCAGATGGCTTTAAGTGTTATTCTCAGTTGGTAGTGCAAAATGTTTGCCTGTAATTATGAAATGAATGAGTGGCCTTGATAGATAACATGGTTGGCTAACACCATCTAACTCACTATGGTAGTTCATCCCTCCCCAAACTGCCACCAGAAAGGCATTTTACCCTGAGGGAATAGGAGGGTGGGGGGAGATTAAGCTTGAACTCAGAAGAAGAGAAACTGCAGAAAATAAAAGAGGAAGAACCCAACAGGACAGATGAGCAATAGATACAGTGCAAACCTGAGTTCAACTGAAATAATCCTATCGATCTCGGCAACAGAATCAAGCATCACCATCAGGTATGCCATCTGTCAGGTATGCTTTAATGTGGATTCCTACACTGAGCAAAGGGTTGGACTCACTGGCCTTATAGGCCCCTTCCAATTCTATTCTATGATTCATGCTTTTTCCCTCCTCCCTCCCAATCCCTTTCCTTGTGTCTTATGTCTTTTTAGATTTAGGTCTGAGAGCAGAGACCATCTAATTATTGATTTTATAAGCTGCTCTAGGAGCCTTTTGACTGAGGAGCAGAATAAAAAGGCTTGCATGAATAAATGAATAAATAAAAGAAAAAGAACATAGGGTAGTACAGGAAAATCTTTGTTGTCCACACACTCACTCTATCTGTTCATGATAATTCAGACCCACTAAAATGTTATGAAATGGTATGGTGTAGAAATAGCTTTATCTCTTCATTTTTTGTTTTGAGAAGTAGGCCTTTTAGTTGAGAAGGATAATTGTAACAAAAATGATATAACTACTGAACATTTTCTAGTTTGCTGTAAGTGTAGCTGTCCTCACAAATTGAAGTTTTTAAACTGTATTTAGGAAAGATATTTTAGTTAAACTGTGAAAATCTAAATGGCAAATTATTAATATTATTCATACATGCTTTTAAAAATCTATATGAACCCTCTGGAGGAGGTGAACTAAGGATATGAATTGAATTGTCATCAGCATAACTCTATTTCTCTTTGTCATCTGACTCATTTGAGGCTTTTGTCCTGCCCCATAAGGAGCAGATTTGCACCAGGTGGGCAGGCGGTATCTTTGATCCAGCTTTGTCAACAAGGGCCCACGTGCCCTTGGTGGTTCAGAACATCTTTACCAGTTGGTTCACCGGCTGTGACCATCCCTGAACAGGAATGGGAGATGATGGTCCAGTGGTAGATCACATACTTTGCAGGCAGAAGGTCCCAGATTCAGTTCCCGGCTGCTCCAGGTAAGCCTGAAAAAAATCTTGTCTGAAACTCTGCTGCCAATCAATGTCAACAATACTGGGCTATATGGACCAAGGCCTGACTTAGTATTAGGCAGCCTCCTATTTTTCTAATGATAGTCCACCCACAGTGATTGACACTTTGGTAACCTGGTTGAATTACTGTAATGCATGGAGCTGTCCTTGGAAAAGACTTGGAAGCTTCAATTAAGTGCACAATTCAGTTGCCAGAAATCGAACTAATGAGCCAAGTTTTGTTCATATCATGTCAGTTTTAAAAGTACTGCACTGGTTACCTATTGCTTCTGGCAAAATTCAAAGGGCCAATATTGACCTTTAAAGCCCTAAATACTTTGTGACCCAAATACTTGAAGAAGCACTTCTCTCCACACCAGCCTGCCTGTGCCATAATATCTTTTACACAGGCTCTCCCTTAGAAGAGTGTCTCCCTTTTCTACAAAAGAGAAGGCCTTTTCTGTGGTCGCACCACAACTTTGGAATACTCTCTCAGAAAAAGTACATATGGTGCCGAATCTTTTTTGCACCAGGTGGAAGTCTTTTTTTTGTGCCAAGGCATTTTAAATGGTAACATTACCTCAGCCTGCTTTGTGGTTTTAAAAATACTTTTACCTGCCTGTTGCTTGTTCTAATCATTATTGTTGTTTTATTGTATTATATTGTATTCATATTAGCACGATAAATTCTGTTCATTTTTTTGTACACCATTCTGGAATCCATTAAATAAAAATGTTCTGATGCTGAGGATAATAACGTAACATTTTCTGAAATGAGTTCTTTTAAAAATGCATAAGGATCCTATTCTGAACAGAAATTAAATATAATCCAAAAGTGCCTTAGAGCGCACACAAATGAAAACGATTTTTACTTTGTTTGGCTTGTTTTTATTATAAGAGATTTTTTTTTTTGAAACAAAGGGAGATCCACATAATTTCAATACTACTATATAAAAGAAGCAATCAACATTCATATAGGAAAGTGTTCCATAGCTATACATCCTGCAAAGAAACCTACTGTGGTAACCATAAACAGAGTCTGGCAAGGTTAGGGCAAATAGTGGCCTGATCCAGATGTGGTCTGATAGAGAAAGAACAAAGATAGTTTGAGTGTTCCCTCCCTTTCCCTCTACCTCTTAAATGCTCAGTTTGAGACAAGACTGCCTGTTATGTTAAACAACACTTTCCCATGAATTGTGAACCAGGAAACTATGATTTAAGCTAAGGGCTCCCTAAAAAACCAGGATGTCATCCAGGATCAGATTCAGTTTCCAAATCCAGACATTAATTTCCTGATTCAAATAGAAAATTGTGGTTTAACAAACAGGGAAGTATCCTTTCAAGCTGAATGCATGAGTGAGGTGGAAATAAAAGGGAAAGGGGGAGTAGAAGAACTCATCTTTCATTCCTGGTTCAGGAATAAATATTACCAGGCCCAGAGAACAAGCTGTAAATCAGCCTCCTCCAGCTTGGTGCCCTCCAAATGCTTTGGACTACAGTTCCCAGCATCTCCATGCTGATTGGGGCTGATAGGAGTTGAACTCCAACATATCTGGAGGACACCAGGTCAGGCAAGGCTGCATAAACCCTTAATCAACCAACCTAATCAAACATCCTTGCATGTATAGAAAGTTGACAAAAATAAGAACTGGGATTTATAATTTTATTCTCAATTATATTTAACCAACCCAAGTCATAGTGACCTGGTTCACACATAACCTATCAGTTTAAATAAACAATGGGTTGTCATGGATGAACAGCAGTCTGGGTTGTTGAGTGAAAGCAGAAGAAGCAGACACGCTGCAGGCAGAGTGCCTGCTCTCTCTAGCTCATCCCCAATAACATTCAAACAGCACTACTGTGTGTTTTCAGTGCAGAAAAGCTGAACGGGATCTGTAGATTCCTTCATGTGCGAATCATCCAAAGAGAGCATCCTGTGAAGAGCACGGCTCCTCACATGACAGGTACGCTACTGGTCCAGCCCCCAGATATCTACTTATGAAAGGTGGAGGAAGCAGCACAACTGCACTCCCTGGTCATCACATTATGCTCCCTTCATCATTCCCATCTAAAGGGGACCTATGGCAAAGGTTACTCATTTTGCACCATTTAAAGGAAGAGAGGTTCAATTACAGTTTTTGTGCCCTTCCACAGGAGGAAATAGGACTGGACAATATTTTAGTTTAGGAATGATATGGAATACAAACACTACACATATTAATGGGACAGGACAACTTTGAGATCTAAGCTATTTAAAGACATTAACCTACTATTCCAACTGAAAACCACATTCTCACCTGAACCAGTAAACTACTGCATATAATTTGTTTAAAAAACCCAAAACCCACTAACAGTGCAATTCTGTGCATGTCTCCTCCTGAGTTCAATGGGACTTAGTCCCAGGAAATTGTGTACAGTATTGCAGCCTAAGCACTGTGACAGAATGACACTTTCATCCAATTCCATAAACAGTTACCAATTTCAGATAAGAATAATACACTATCTCCAACACTTTCCCAATGAAGTGGAAAGCACCGTCCTTTGTATTTTATGGCACAAGGGCTTGCTTGACTGTCTCAGGAACTCGACTGGCATAATAGTCATGGTTTTTCAAGGCAGCAAGGACACCTCCTGAATTCATATGCTTGACCTCTTTGTTATAATGAAAGAAATTCCCATGGATATCAGTGAGCTTGCCTGGGGGGTGGGGAGGTGTGGGGGAGAGAAAAACGAAAAACAAGGTATTAACCTTTATACATTTAGACATAGCAGCCGTATTTCTACAAAAGGAAAAAAAATAGTTCAAGGAACTGACCTCTCCCTTTTCAAATCTTGAGGATCAATATTTTAATTCGCCCACAATATAACCCATTTTAGCACAATAGGGAAAAACACACATTAGTTCTGTGTCAAGACAGACTGATATCAAGAAGACTCAACAACAGGCCATGAAAAAGAAGGTAACACTTAGGTCTGGCCCTTTGTTTTTTCCAGCAATGCAATATTGGACTAACTAGAGCATTCAGATTCAGCTGGGTATGCAACTGGTTTGACCAAACATTTCAAGCAATTCTTAGAAGCATTGAAATGTTTGTAATAGCATGTAGCGCAGGTTTTGCCTTCATGCTTGCTTATTTATTTTTTACCTGAAATTTATTTATTTATTTATTTTATTACATTTTTATACCGCCCAACAGCCGAAGCTCTCTGGGCGGTTCACAGAAATTAAAACCATCATAAAACAACTAATAGTCAAAAACCACATATGCAAAATACAGTATAAAAAGCACAACCAGGATAAAACCACGCAGCAGAAATTGATATAAGATTAAAATACAGAATTAGAACAGTAAAAAATTGAGGAGCTGCCTACACTTTCTTGACACAAACACCAACCATGAAATGATAATTTTAAAATCTAGCTTCGGCTATGGGATGGTATATAAATGAAATAAATAATAATAAATAATAAACAATAAATAATAGTAATAATAATAATCTAAAATGGGAAGTTTTAGGCAAGCAACCTATTAAAAAGGAAACTAACAGAAAATAACGAGTTGGAAAATAACAAGTAAATGTAAGCTGTAGATATACATGAATACCTAGAGGGTTGCATTCAAAAACAGTTCATACATGAAAAAATATTTCCTTAGTTATCACCAAGCGCAACCTAAGGGCAGTCCCATAAGCAGAGCAGCATTTGTAAATCTCATTATGTCTATTCCTGTAATAGAGCAGTTAACTCACCTCCTACTGCATGCAAAATAGCCTCTGGCGCACAGGTATCCCATTTCTTGCACCCAGGGCTGGCAAATACATAAGCAGAAGCCTTGCCTTCTATAAGTTGAATGATCTGATACAAAAAATTCACAGTCATGATATAGGCATACATGAAATGTCTTTAAAATCAATCATTACAACCTTTACAATGACGGGGCTATACAATGAACAGTTATGAGTCACTAATATATACTTTCTGCTTTTCTTTTCTTTTTACTTCTCCGATATGTGTGTAGCAACAAACTTGTACACAACTTCCATTTGTCATTTTTACATGTTGACCATTTTATAGGAGATATGAGATTCAAGAAGACAGGGGAAAAACAGGGAATTCCCAATGGGTGGGATTTGCTTGCCTACGGAAGCAAAGCTGCATTGTTTGGGTTGCAGCCAGGACCCTATAACTGAATCAAAGGGGGGTTGTTTTATGGACCCTGCTTCCACACCTCCCATTTTCAAAGGTCCCTAACAAGCATCATTAGGGACAGTATCAGTCCATTTCCAAGGTCACTCTCTAAAGCAGCCTTCCCCAACCTGGTACCCTCTAGATGGTTTGAAATCACAATTCCCAGAAGATCCAACCTGCATGGCCAAAGGCCAAGAAGCCTGGGATATCTATCTATCTATCTATCTATCTATCTATCTATCTATCTATCACATCTCTATACTGCCAAATGGTTGAAGCTCACTGGGCGGTTCACAATGATTAAAAACATAAAATACACCACAATAACACAACATAAAAGTTCAAAAGTTTAAAACTGCAGTATAAAACGAAAAATAATAACGAAAGAGAACTACCAGCAGTGCAAAGATTTAAAATACAATACCAGAGTTAATACAGAAACTGTAAAACTAATATTCCTGGGAAAATAAAAAGGTCTTCACCAGATGCCGAAAAGAGCACACTGTAGGTGCCAGGTGAGCCTCTCTGGGTAGCTCACCACAGAAAAGGCCCTCTTCCTGATAGCCACCCACCTATCATCCTTTGGTGGAGGCTCCCAGAGAAGGATCACTAAAGATAATCTTAGGGTCTAGGCAGGTGTATTACTAGGGTGACCATATGAAAAGGAGGACAGGGCTCCTGTATCTTTAACAGTTGCACAGAAAAGGGAATTTCAGCAGGTGTCAATTGTATATATATTTATTTATTTATTTATTTACCATACTTATACCCCGCTCCTCAGCCAAAAAAGGCTCTCGGAGCGGCTTACACTTAGGAAAAAAGACAGTCCCTGCCCTCAGGCTTACAATCTATATATGGAGAACCTGGGGAAATTTCCTCTTCATCACAACAGTTAAAGCTGCAGGTGCCCTGCCCTCTTTTAAATCTGGTCACAGTATAGCTGCAGTATAGCTCCTGCAGCTTTAACTGTTGTGATGAAGAGGAAATTTCACCAGGTGCAACATGCATACGAATGACACCTGCTGAAATTTCATTTTCTATGCAACTATTAAAGATACAGGAGCCCTGTCCTCCTTTTCATATGGTCACCCTAGGTGTATGTGATCCTTCAGGACGTGGCCCCAAGCCATTTATGGCCTTGAATATTAATGCCAGTACATTGAATCAGGCCCAAAAATAGACCGGGGGCCAGTGCTGGCATAATATGATTATTTAGTTGTAGTCCAAAACATCTTGAGGGCACCAGAGTGGAGACGGCTGCTCTAAATTACCTCTGCTCCACCAAAGTTTGCCATGTCCCAAAGTTCCATTAGGAAGTAAGGCAGGTGGCTACCAGGAGGAGGGCCTTCTCTGCTGTGGCACTCCAGCTGTGGAATGAACTCCCTAAGGAGGTTCACCTGGCACCTACACTATATTCTTTCAGACAACAGGTGAAGACCTTTTTATTCTCTCAGCATTTTAACAGTCTATAAATTTAATTTTAACTTTGCTGTTTTAAATTTGTATTTTAAATTTATATTTCTGCACTGCTGCTGATTTTATCCTGGTTGTGCTTTTATATTGTATTTTATATCCTGTTTTTATACTGTTTGTTTTATACTTTGAATGGTTTTAATTTTTGTGAACCACCCAGGGAGCTTCGGCTATTGGGCGATATAAAAATGCAATAAATAAATAAATAATAAATAGAAGTTAAAAGAGCTCACTAAGCTTTTCTAGCCCTTGCATGCCCCACCGTGTAATGGGAGGAGAGGCAACATGTGGTTTAATCCCTATGTTCATCTCCTGGTAAAGATGTCCTCATCATAAAGATCAATCATTTCCAAAATTAAAATAAGATGATCTCCATACCTTATTCCCTGCACCGCCAACTCTCACCACACTATCAGGGTTCATGGCACTAATGCAGTCATTCACCAGTTTGCTGCTGTGTGACCGTGTGGTGGTGATGATATGTTTCCCAGCTGGCATCTCTTTCAGCTGAAATCCAAAGGCACCCAAACCCAGGACTCCCCAGATTGTCCTGCCTAGGACTGCATCTGAACCTGCCTGCAGAAAAGGTATGAACATTCCAGAAATGGTAGAAAGAAAGAACGAAAGAGCAACAGGGATGACAGCTTAAATTATATTGTTCAAAGAAAATAAAACTTATTTAACAGTATCATTGTCATTTTCTCTGCTTTTCTTTTGCTGAAGTGAGAGTTCCATCAACAGACAGGATTGTACAGGGCCAGTCCTACCATGAGGCAGGGGGAAGCAGTCGACTCAGGTCGCAGATGTGAGGAGGTAGCAGCCAGGTGTTGGAGGAGAGACCTATGTGCTATTCAGCCTGCCATGCACCCCCTAAGCTAGCTGCTGCCCTCAGATGCAATGAACAATACTGTCCTATCTTCAGAGTAAAAGACACTTCCATCTGCCAGTCCAGTTGGCTTTTGTACATGGAAAGGGTTACCATATTGTAGTTCATCTCAGAAAACAAAATGACTTGGGCCACCTTGAGATTGCATTTTATAACTTAGGAAGAAAATGAATTCAGGATTCTCTGTTCTGATTTCCCAGTTGCTCCTGGATGAGATGCACCTTCCCCATATGGCAAAATATGGGCATAGGGCCTCAGAATATTACCTTTTGTATAAATCCCCTGAGAAGAACATAATCCCACCAAAGGCTCTAAACCAGTGCAATCTTATACATGTCTACTCGGCCCCACTGAGTTCACTACAGGACTGCAGCCTAGGCCAAACCTTTCTCTTTGCTACGTGAAATCCTTATTGGCTTTCCCAAACATTTCAAACTTTCCTCTTGCTGCTCATTGAGCGTTATTGCTCAATCACTTGCACTCCAAGTGCATATTTCCATCAAGAAGGACGGAACCAACACTGTTTGTTCTTGCAATGTAAATAAGTCATATCCCCAACTTTTAGAAACTAGGGCCAAAATAGCCATTACCTTAAATTTGTAACTAGCAGCTATGTCTTTTTTTAAATTACTCTAGAGTAGGTGCAGGGAGTGCTGATCTAGATCTTAAAAGCCATGCCAAGACAAACAACCCACACTATAGGTGCCAATCCTAGTGCCCTGTGCCTACTGTAGAGTAAAAACGGGGGTGGAAGAGACATAGCTGCTAGATATGAATTTAAAAGTAAGGTCTGTTTTGGCCACTAGACTAGTAAAGGGCAGCAGGTACATCCCTATAATTAACATGGGGGTGTCTCTGCAAGCCATCCAGAAAATCTTTCTGCCTTCAAGCCCCATCCCAGCAGAACAATAATGCAACATGTTATGTTAAAACAACTTAAGAATTTCTGCATTATATATATATATTACCCAAAGCTCCCGTTTTCCAGCTTCATGAGCGTTTTGAAGGATTATTGTACCTGGTGCTCAAAGCTAAGCATGCCCATATCTCCTATGACTCTACTGAAGTTTTAGGGATCAGCATTGGTTGTGGGCAGTTGACTAGGGGATTTAGAATGAAGTGAGTTGGCCCCTTTCCTCCAAACAAGTTGCCTAGTCCTGTGGATTCAGCTACCTAGAAGAAGGGTATGCATATAGGCAAAAGAAAATAAGTGCCCAAACTAGGTGAAGAATTATTACATACTTTTCAGCGAATCAAGGAAGGCATTTCCTACCTCATAGTTATAATAGGGCTGGTTAATGACTCCTGCTATAGCTTTTCCTTCATAAGCAATTCCAATAAGAACTGTTACGTGATCAAGAAGTCCTGAAAAAGGTAATAAACAGTTGTAGCAGGAAGTGGAGGGCTATTATGGTTTTATTATGGTTTTTGGTTGTTTTATGATGGTTTTAATTTTTGTGAACCGCCCAGAGAGCTTCGGCTATTGGGCGGTATAAAAATGTAATAAAATAAATAAATAAATAAATATGGAAGATAGCACACAATCCACATGTACAGACTTCTAGGATTCTGCTTGTGTTACAGATCAACTCAGTGTTTAGATATCTATTTGAGGTCGCTTAGAGCCACCTATACATCACGCTAATCACATAGCATGTAGCTCAGGGTTAGCTTTTGATTTACTCTAATGTAAGCACACACGGGCCCAATTCAGACCACTGTGCCCCCAGAGAGAACATAGGAAGAGCCATGCTGGAGCAGACCAAAGGTCCATCTAGTCCAGCACTGTGTTCACACAGTGGCCAGCCAGGTATCAAAGGGAAACCCACAAGGAAGACATGAGTGCAATAGCACCCTCCCACCCATGTTCCCCAGAAACTGGTGTACATAGGCATAGTGCCTGTGATACTGGAGCTAGCATATAGCCATCAGGACTAGTAGGCACTGATAGCCTTCTCCTCCATGAATTTATCCAACCCCCTTTTAAAGCCATCCAAATCTGTGGTCAGCGCTACATCTTGTGATAGTGAATTCCATAGTTTAACTATGCACTGTGTGAAGAAATAGTTATTTTTAGCTGTTCTAAATCCCCCACCAATCAGCTTCATTGGATGACCCCAGGTACTAGTGTTATGAGAGAGGAAGAAAAATGACGGCCTATCTAAGTTCGCCACCCTATGCAGGGTTAAACATCCCCTCTGTTTCTCCCTGCTCCCTGAATGGGTTCTGCTTTATACAAATGGCTTCCAGCACAGAAAACTATCCAAGTGACCCTCTGCTTTAGTGGCACACACACTGCTAGACAATTAACAAAGAATGAATGAGTCACCATTTCTATTGTACTACCAAGCCCAATCTGCTACAAAGTTTTCAGGTGACCATGACCTCTCCATGCCCAATTGTCATGGGTGAACGTCACACATCAATTAAACTTGACTACCCCAGAAGGCTTTGGCATTGTGTTCGTTAAAACAGAGACACCTTTAAATATATATATATATTTAAAAGAGCAAACCTTCAGTGTATTCTTTGGTTCCATCCAATGGGTCAACCCATACCACGAGCTTTGAAAGGAAACAAAAACCACATGAAGAGTTTCAAGAGAAGATGCTTGATGGCTGGATTTGTACACACTGCTAGCATAAAAAAAAAGAAAAGGCTGTGGAAGGTGCCCAGCTGGGACAGCTCAACACAGACTGGCAAACAGAAGAAAGGTCCTTGAGTTTTCAAAAGCTTGCAAGTCAAACTCTAGGTTCCAAATTCAAGGCATAATCCTATGCATGTTTAGACAGGAAAAAGGCCTACAACTCCCAGGGAATACTGGGAGTTACAGGACATTTTTCTGTCAAATGCACCCAAAGACATTTTTTCTAAGATTAGTAAGGGTGATGAGGAAGACAACAGGCCAGTAGCATAAAAAATAAATGAAAGAGTTAACTTTACAAATAAGGGATGGGGAACCTCTGGCCTGTGGGCCAAATTTGGCCAACCCGTCTGGCCACAGGCAAGGCCCCTTGCCCCCCTCAAAGCCCCGCCCCCTCAGAAGAGGCGAGAGAGCTCGGCTTTGCTCCACTTCGCCTTCGCCTTCCATACGGTTCCCCACACCTGTTCTAAATAATGTAAGCTACACAACCTTAAGGAGCACCAGACAGACACGCTTCCCTCCTATCTCAGCGCAGAGGAACAGTGAGGTTTAAACCTAACTTTCTTGTGCACTGCAGTCACTTTATGCCTCCCACCTCATCACCAGTCGGTGCTTCCAACAGACCAAACTGTTGGGAGTGCTATTATGCTGGAGAAGCAGTGGCCAAAAATACTCTCCTCATGCACTGCCTTCCCCAGCACAATCAGAGTGACGCAGTTGTGAGACTCAGTGGTGAAGGCAAGCATGTGGGCACCCATGGCGGGTGCAGCAGAAAGCCAAAAAGAGAGTGAACATGTGTGCTCTAGGACAGGGGCAACCATCTTCTAGCCTTCCAGAGTTTTTGGCCTACAACTCCCATGATGCCTCACCATTGGCTATTCTGGTTAGGGATGATGGGAGTTGTAGACCAACACATCTGGAGAGCCAAGAATTGCACAACAGTGCTCTAGGGCATTTCCAACATGAAAATGACAGCATGGACTTGCCAAACCTGGGGAAAAAACAATAATTAATCATTTTGAGCACCTCTTCCTCTTTGATGGCAGTATACTGCTTTGGACAGGCTTTCTTTAGTATCTCCTCACATTGGCCATCCTCAAGTAAGTCTTCATTTACTTCTTCAGAGGGAAGATCCTGATAAGAAGAATGGATATGCACAGCTAAAGCTATTCATATAAATAGGCACTAGCCTGTTCATCAGAGGTGAATAAAAATAGTCTCTAGGTGACCAGAAGGGAAACAATTGCAAAGTCGATAACAGTTAGGGCTATTTTTTCTTGCTTTCAGTGCTCCAGAAGTATGTGGGAGCAGGTGAGCTAGATCTCCCCCCCCCTTTTTTTCTTTTGGCTTGTAACTTAACATAAGAGCCATGCTGGATCAGACCAAGGTCCACCTAGTCCAGCATTCTGTTCTCACAGTGGCCAACCAGCTGTCCATGGGAAACCCACAAACAGGACATAAGTGCAACATCACCCTCCCACCCACATTCCACAGCAACCGGTACACATAGACATACTGCCGCTGATACTGGAGGTAGCATATAGTCACCAGGACTAATAGTAGCTTTATCTTACATGAATTTCTGTGGATTTATTTACTAGGCTGTTTTAACCCAATCTGTAACTCTCAAGGTGTCTCCACTGCTACAACTGAAAATACAGTGAAACTAAGCCTATGATCCTTAACACACATATTTAACTGTTTGTATCCTGCACTTTCTTTCACACAAGGTAGCTAACAAATAGACCCCCCCCCCCGCAAAATAACAAAAAGTCCTCTAAATTAAAAGTGTATATAAAAAGCCACAAACAAGTACAAAAGAGCATAATAGAGGCTCCTATAAAAGGAAGGGGGCAAAAAATTGCAGGTATGTTCGTGTAAAACAGTGTAGTCTTTATCTGTTGTCCCAGATTAGAGAGTTCCATATCCTGGGTCAGTGATGTAATGGAACCATGGCTCATAGGGCTGAAGCACAGTGACATTTTGATTAGCAGGGACAATGACATCATCTGCTACCCGTCTCAGTCTTCCCTGATCCCTCTGAGATTAGCTACAACCCTGACAGTAGCTGGAGAAAAATGGATTTTCCAAACAGCAATATATTGTAACCAATCTCTGTTGAAATGCACTATCTTTTGAGGTACCTTGGGCTAGATCTACATTACTGTTTTATAACGGTATGGAAGTAAACTGACACATGACACATTCAGTGCGTTATTTCCTGCTTTTCATTCCACATTATCCAAAATACCACAACAAATGTCTTTGTGTCCTACGAGGTATAAACGTGCAAGAGGGATATACGGTTACCATGATGAGATCGTAATGATTTGACACAAGGTGTAGATCAGACCTTGGTCTTGAATGGGCAATTAAGACCCATTGGCTTTACAGAAGTCATATATAATACACAGAGAAGGAGATGGATTAACACTGCCTCTGTTTTTGAACTCTCTTTGCGGACAAGGCTATAGGGATCGTCATGATGTCACTTCAAAATTTACTACTCCACCACTGGACTGGGTGCTACAAAGAAGAGTACTCTGGCCCACATATGGACCAACCACACCAGAGCAGGGCCTCCACTTGAGACACCGTGACCCTCTTCAGACGACACACTAAGCAAAGGTGAGGTAAACATTATGGCTTTGCGTGTCATGTGAACCATTCCTAACCATGGTGGCTACATAACCATGGTTTAAACACACTCACTAATCATTTGCTGCAAAAGGGTTAGCAGCATAACCATGGCTTAGCGTGTTGTCTGAACAGGCCCATTAAGAAATAAATTCCATGACAGCTAGTGGGACTTACTCCTGAGACAACACTATGCCTGATATCAAGCTGTACTGTTCAGATACAATCCATAGTGTCTGTACTAGTATCTTTATTATAAGTTGGCAATGTGTTTGCAGGGTGATGGGAAGGGGCTTGGTAAATGCACTTAAATAAGAGGCTGTTCCTTAAGAGCACTCTACAAATGCAACTGATATAGCTTATTGCATAATTCTACATTATCATGGGTCATAAGGAGAAGGAACAGTGTGCAGGTATGGAGTGGGGGTGGACAACTTGTGACCCTCTTGATATTCTTGGACTACAACTCCCAAGAATATTAAGAGGGTCACAAGTTGTCCACCAGCAAAGCCAATGGAGAGGGATTATGGGAGTTGCAGTCCAACAACATCCAGAAGGCTACAAGTTGCCCACCTATTGACAAAGAGTATAAATCTCCCGAGGGTGGGTGGGGGATCAAAGATGAGCAAGTACGAAAAGATAGCCTATCAAACCAAGGAAGCACCGAGGGCACACTGCTTCAGTTTAGAGTTCTCACCTCTTCCC
The DNA here is from genome assembly GCF_023053635.1 of Elgaria multicarinata webbii. Classification (NCBI taxonomy): domain Eukaryota; kingdom Metazoa; phylum Chordata; class Lepidosauria; order Squamata; family Anguidae; genus Elgaria; species Elgaria multicarinata. The sequence goes on from NC_086174.1 coordinate 36,372,316, forward strand.
CTATGATGGTCAACTTCGGAAACTTCCGTGCCAAGGAAGAGCAAATGCTCATCTGGACCAGGCGGTCAGCTTTGGTCTGCAGGTCATTAGCTCCGCACTATTTGGAAGGAAAATCAATCAGTCGACAGTCAGAGCTATGAAACGGACCCAGAAGAAATGCCCTCTTCCTTCCTGTTCCCAGTGGAAAGATATTAGTATCCATGAAAAGACTTTTCTGGTTGTCCAGCTTTCCCCAACTTGGTGTTCTCCAGATGTGTTGGGCTAACTCCCAGCATCTGGCTGGGGATGCTAGGGGTTGTAGTCCAACACATATGGCAGGCACCAGTCTGGGGAAGGCTGCTGCCATCTATGGCAAGAGGGCAAGATAAGCTTACCGTTTTCCAGTGGTGCCTTCCTTGAATGATAAGGATAAGGTTGGATACTGGCATGTGTCATCTCACTTGCAGGTATCCAGTAAACGTTTCCAGGTATATTGCTACAGCCTAGTGTTCATCTGAGAAATACATTACTAATTTTTGGACCCCTGAACAACAGGTTCCCTTTATCCACCAACCTGTACTGATCATGTTTTTTGGTACCAACTTTTGAATATGATAAAGGCAAGAGTTGTTGAAAGTGGAAGAGAAGTCTTTAAACAAGATCCTGAAGCTTAGCCATGTTTAAGAGTCAATGTGGCGTAGTGGCCACAGCAGCCATCCCCATCTTGGTGCCCTCAAGATGTTTTGGACTACAATCCCAGCATTCTTGACTATTGGCCATGCTGACTGGGGTTGATGAAAGTTGAAGTGCCAAATCTCTGGAGGGTTCCAGGTTGGAGAAGGCTGGGTGTTGGACTAGGACCTCACTAAGCCATGAAGCTCACTGGGTGACCTAGGGCTAGTCACTATCTCCTAGGGCGTTGCTAGACGTACCGGGTGTTCCGTCGTTGAGGAGCGGTGAAAGCGGCTTTTCCCGTTCAGCCGTGACGCCTCATGCTCCACACCTGCCTTCGATTTGTGGCGGAAGTTTGCGCCGGTTGTGCTGCTGCCGCCGCGAGAACGGTTGCGCAGCCACACCGGCCTGATTGCCGCGGCTTTTTTTTTCGCTCGCTGCACGGTTTGCGCACGTCCGAAAGACCGCAAACTTGCGCAGCCGTCAGCGATGCCACCGCCGGCCCTGGCGGCGGCAGCGGCGGCAGTGCCAGTGCCAGCCGAAGTGCTGCTGGTGCTGTTGAGGGTCAACATTGATGCGCTCACTTCCTGATGGGGGTCGTGGCGGGTGTCATATGACCCGAGGTCAATCGTCTGCATGGCCACTCTGTGCCTACATCTCCCATCATGCCTCTGAGGTGTCGGCGGCGATGACCGCCTCTGTGCCCTGTGCCCCATCCCAAGGAGCCAACCCACATCTGGCCGTAGCCATGGCAGCAGCCCACAAACAGCTCTGCCCTCTGCCAGCCTGGTACCCACACTAACAGGCAGCGTACAGCACCGCCATTATGCGGCCACGGTAGCTGCCCACCGCAAGGAGTCACCAGCCACTTTTCCGGTCCTCCGGTCCTGCGCAAACTGTCACTGGGGAAATAAAAAAAAAAAGCCGCTCCGCCGCGCTGCCCCAGCTGGCGGACTGCGCGCAAATGGCGGAGGCGGCTTGACCGAAGCCGCTGACCACTCCCCCTTAGCACGCCTTTTCCTGCCCAGTGCGGACCGCAGTGACCTCACATCCTCCCACACGTACTCCGAATTACCGCGGGACAGCAGGAAAAGGCGCCCTAAAACTCACTTTTTTAAAGTCGGGAGAAAGAGGCTTCACCGCGGGATAACGGCGGATCCTCGTGAACGTCATCTGGAAGCCTCGACGTGACTGCGGAAGGTAACGCGCGCTAGAGCCTCGTCTAGTAACGCCCCTAGCTTAACCTCTGACCATTTTATCTTCACAACACAGATGTTATGTGTTATGAAGATAAAATGGTCAGGGGTGAGGGAGAGCCACACCTACTGCCTAGAGCTGCTTAGAAGAAATGAGGAATCAAAATGTAATAAAAAATATTTGGGACAAATTTGAAACATACCAATATACCTTTTTTCCACTGGCATGGGTTCTGCTTTACACAAACAGTTTAAAGCTTAGAAAGGCAGCCACATCATGGGGGCCCCCCTTTCCTTAGCCCCGTGCCCTCCAGATGTATTTTGATTGCAGTGTCCATCATCCCCTAGCCCACATGGGCAATGATGGGAGTTGTAGTTCAACATATGTGGAAGGCACCAGGCTGGAGAAGGCTAGTGGACACAAAACAATAAAAGGGCCAAGAACATCACAATGCAAATCTGTTTGGTGGCATGGACTGGAAAAGGAGAATATTTTGACTCTAGGAGTTTTTGATTGCCTATGTCATCATGTAGATTAGAGATAGGCAGACCTCAGACTTAGAGCACAATCCTATGCATGTTTAGACAGGAAAAAAGTCCTACAACTATCAGCATGGCTGGTTAGGCCATGCTGGGAATTGTAGGACTTTTTCTGTCTAAACATGCATAGGATTGCCCTCTTTCAGGATCTACGGTTTTGTTTTTTGGTTTTTACTAGAACCTATTTTTGTTAGTAAAATCAGAAGGTCCACCAGTTGAAACCAGGTGAAAATAGTGGCTTATGGGCTGGAGCCAATAACCTACCACACCCCATGAGATTAACCTAAATATAAATGTATAAATCTACATCGGAGTCACTACAGACAAATCAGTACTCCCATTTCACAGGAAAGGATCCTTGAAGCTGAGAGATATGCAAATAGCACCAGACTAGCCATGGCGGAGATTTATTTCTTTTAAATACATATTTTTACTTGTGATTGTTAAACAACAGAAAGACGAAAACCCTTGCAAATCACCCAGAGATCTTTCTGCCCACCCCCGATCTAGCCGGTTAAACAGGCTGTATCCTGCTAAGTCAATCTGTTTTTAACAGTCTAGAATGCAAGCTAGGAAAGCAAGAGACGATAAGAGTTTTTCTCTTCCATGCCAGCAAAATGATTTAGGAGGTGAAAGCGGACATACAGCCTCACAGACATGGGGGATATTATTTCAGGAAAGATTTCATTGTTCAAGCAAGGGGTATGTGCTTTTCCATCAATGGGTCTGGCCCAAGATAATTGAAGCTGAAATCCTAAACCCACATACTAGAAAATAAATAAAACTAAACACAGTGAGGCCTGCTTCCAGGAAAACATGCACAGAACTGTGCTGCACATTGTACTGGCACTGATTAAGCACAGGCTGCAATCCTATCCACAAGGAGTGGGTAAGTTTGGGCAGTCCAGGGGCCAATTTCCTTCCCCCACTGGACCTACCACAAGCCACATGCCTGCCACAACCACGAAAAGGAGAGGGCAGTAGCAGTTTGCCAACAAAATTCAGTGGCATTCTATAGTGGCTTAGATTGGACAAATTGACCATGAAAACATGCTAAATTTGTCCATTCTAAGCCTCCGTAGTGGTTTTCCACTGAACGTTGGTGGCATTTTTCTTGAAAAATGTGAAGCGAGGGGCAATGGGGGCCACAGGCTGTGTGTTTTCCACCCTTGCTATACACACTTACCTAGGAGCAATTCCCATTGAACTAAATGGGACTTACTTCCGAGTAGACATGCCTAGGATTGTGCTGACAAGTTACCTTCTCTACTATACCCAGATCTCCTCCAGCCATCACTTTCCTGACAATCGTTCCCGCTTTATTAGCGATGGAATATGCAGAGGCCACAAGACGCAACAGTACACTTGAGCTGGAAGCCATGTTTGCTGTACAAGAAAAAAATGGGTGGGTGAGAGGGAGAACCTTGCATGATCTTCTCCTGAAATGAAGACATGTGACAAGAGAGGCATAATAACATTCAGCAGTGGAGGCTGGTGGCTCTGATGTCAGTGTGGCAGTGAATCCAATCTGGGTTTCAGTCAGAACTCTAAAGGAGCTATCCAAGGTGCAAAAAAAAATTTTTTTTCAGTGGAAAAAATAAAGACTGGGGATCCATTAAGTCTGGAGCAGGCAACTTTTCAAAAGAACCATAAAAATACTTCTGAAGTCAAACTGCAGCTTTTGTGCAGTCCTCCCCCGCCCTTCTAAAAGGTTGAAAGTCCTCTCCTAAGGCGTACTTACTGGCAGTAAGAGCTTTAAGCTACAATATCCAGGTATACACTCCCTTTGGCCCTCTCACCACTATAATATAGGCCCAAGAGCTTCTCTGAGGTTGAACAACCCAGCCTTAAAGACTAACAAATCTATCATGGCATACGATTTCACAGACTACAGCCCAGTTCATCACATGCATTTCGTTTCCCTTGGCAACTGAGGCTCCTCAGCAGAGCAAGCAAGTATGCACAGGATTGGACTACACAACTCTTTCCGGAGACATACCTGAAGATGTAAATTTATCTCTCATAGTTTGCCTTTACCTCAGGGCATAAAGTAAAGAGAGTTTGCCGTTACCTCAGGGCGTAAAGCGAACATAGATAAGAGTTTTATCTGTTCCTGTGAGACTGCTTGGAGGCCAGCAGTAGCCAAGCTACACTCAATTGGTACCTCAGGAGTGGGCAACTTGTGGCCCTCCAGATATTTTGGCCTACAACTCCCAGCATAGCCAACATTGGGGGTTGATGGGAATTGTAGGCCAAAACATGTTGCCTACCATTGATATGCATAGCAGCCCGTGATCCGTTTTTGTGGCCAGAGACTTAAGAAACCTAACTTTTATTAGATACAGCAAAGTTCAAACTCCCAAATTTGTATACATTTGACAAGGTTAATAAATGATGAAAATGCTCATGTAAGGTTAAAATAAAGCCTTCATAGTACTCTGAAGTCATGCCATCGCTGTGAAAAGTTGAAGGGAAAATTTCAACACCACAGAACATTTCAATTTGATCAGAGGAGAAAAAGCCAAGAGCTTGCAACTTTTAAACTAGCTTTATTATTTTGTACAGGGACGTCCCCATGGGTTCCTGTTGTTTGCTTTTTCCTTGTTCTCACCGGTATTCATTACCTTTGATCCAGTTATGCAACTACCTTTTCTTCTTTTAACAAGGTACTTCCTCTTCAATTCATATGACAACTGAATTCTTTTAAACCTATTATACGTTCACTAAGTCTGTTCAAAATATATTTTGCCTCTCTTCCTCTGTTAAAAAAATAATAATCCAAAAATGATAGTGCATACTTCCCTAGCTTATGTATAGGTTAAAGAAAGAAAAGATCAACTATTTAGAGAAAGACAGAATCCCATGGGCCTGTAAGGGACCAGAAAAGGCTTGTGTGTCTAGCAGGCATTTCACACACCCCACCCCACCCGAGTCACTGCTATGTATAGGAAACACAGTGTGGTCCTATACCTGTTTCCTCAAGACTAACCCCTACTATGTTTAATGAGGCCTACTCCCAGATACTTGTGCACAGGATTGCAATATTCTCCTGGAGCAATGAGAGGTAACCCTGAAAATAAATTAAGGGAACAATCCTATGCAAGTTTACACAAGAAAAAAAAAAGACCTGCAACTCCCAGCATGCCCCAGCCAGCCATGCTAGGGCACACTGGGAGTTGTACGCCTTTTCTCTAGGCCAGATCTACAACAAACAGGATATAATGCTTTAAAAACGTTTTGAAAATGGTATATGGAATGTTTTCTGGGTCTAAACAGAAGGGGATCTACACTTTTAAAGCACTTTGAAACGTTTTGAAACCTGTATATTTTATTTATTTATTTATTTATTTATTACATTTTTATACCGCCCAATAGCCAAAGCTCTCTGGGCGGTTCACAAAATTAAAACCACAAAAAACATCCAACAGCTTAAAAACACAATTATGAAATACAGTATAAAAAGCGCAACCAGAATAAAACCACACAGCAAAGTTGATTATAAGATTAAAATACAGAGTTAAAACAGTAAAATTTAAATTTAAGTTAAAATTAAGTGTTAAAATACTGAGTGAATAAAAATATGCAGTGTGTCCTGGGCCCCAACAGTTGTCAAAACTGTTATAAAGCGCTTTAAAGCAGTAGTGTAGATCCCCCCCAGTTGTCAAAACCATTATAAACCGTTATAAAGCAGTAGTGTAGATCTTGCCTCTGTCTAAACCTGCACAGGATTGCACCTTAAACATGACAGAAGTGCTGTTCTGGGCACATTGGGTTATAGCGTAATTTAAGACTCATTCATTTCAATAAGTCTACTCAATGTCTCTACTCTACATCCCACATGTGGTCCTAAACATATATAGCCATGTTTTGAGATGTAGTAAATGGAAGATAAGCCTTTGTTTATGACTAATATTGCCATCTTAACATGGGATCAATTACCATCTGGTAGTTTTGTAGGATTTCTTGGGCAGCCAAAATTATACATTGAAACAGTCGAAATTCTACTCCTTTACTATTGAGCTGCCATCCTGACTATGTCTACAGAACAGTAAAGCAGGTAGATAAAATATTCAAAATCGGGTAACTTTAACAGAAAGCAGTCCTTTGCACACTCATCTGGGAGTAAGTGTGGCATGAACACAACTGCATTGTTAATCACCCCTTACCCACAGTTTACAGTGTAAACCAATGCATGCTTACCCAGGAGTAAATCTCAATCAGTTCAGTGGTGATTACTCCAAGGTGAGAGTGAACGCTGAACAGGATTACAGCCTTAGCCACCTGTAAGGATATACAAGTAGGGTGGCTAGAAAATGGGGAAAGATCTGTTTTTACTTCACTCAATGCATATGTTTCGTGTGGTTTGGAGCTTTTAAGTTACAAGAATAACTGTGACAGTGGTTGTTCCATATCAATGCGTTCAAATTAATATAACGCGATCTTGACTAGGAAAGCTTGATCCGGAGAGCCGAGCAAACTATGCAGCCTTTCTTCTCCTTTTAATGTCGGATGTCTGTTCCCCCAATCGTAGAAATTTCCACGGCGGGGTGGGGGGATGTTGCTCCTACCCCATCTCCCTCCCGACACCCGTAAGGATCTCTAAAGCTACCAAACGCAGACACAGATATGGCGATCTATGAAGCAACCTAACGGGGCCGAAGGAAATATGAAAACAGCATACCTCTGTCTGCAACAGCAGCTCTCCAAAAACGCTGATAACTACAGCTCCACTGCTAACACACTAGCCCAGTCCTCCCCTGACTTCCTCTACCAATCCTATTCCCCCGCGGCCTCGCCTACCAGCACCTACTGGGTCCTAAAGTCCATGTTTCACAGAGCGATCGCTACATTTCCAGGTCTGCTCCATTGGACTAGGCAAAAATTTATTCCCTGCATGCGTAGCTTGACCGTGTTCTTATACTGCGGGCCGAAACGGTCACTTCCAAATGAGCCAAATCAACCAAATTCACCACTCATACATGACTACATGGGACTGATACAATAAGTCACAATTTTTTTACAGAAACTACATTCACGTGTTCTGGGAAATAGTCCATATTCTTAGAAAATGGCTCGGAACGGCCACTTCCAAATGAGCCAAATCAACCAGACATAACTTCATGGGATGCATTTGTATTTTTAACTTGTTGGTTGTTTTATGATGGTTTTAATTTTTGTGAACCGCCCAGAGAGCTTCGGCTATTGGGCGGTATAAAAATGTAATAAATAAATAAATTAATTAATAAAAAATGCATGCAATAAGCCACAAAATGTCCACAGAAACCGAGTTTGGATAGTTCATTTTCTGGAAAATGGCCCAGAAGGGCAACTTCACAGTAAGTCAAATCAACCAAATTCACCTGAATGGGAATTATGCAGTGAGCCACAAAACCTCCACAAAACAAAAACAACGTTCCAGACTGGGGTTACTTTTTGGGTTGTTTTTACTTTTGCGCGGGATTCGAGTAAATGTGCTCATGCACACGTGTGCATGCAAGTGCACTAATGTGCATTGATAAATGAATGACATTCTGGTAGAAAAGCTCTAATTCCGTCATTGAAATGAGTTCCAAGTAAACATATACAGTATACAGGCATATCCCAGTTATAATACATCAGTCTTTAAAATGCATCATGATTTTGTGCAACTTTCGGAGTATTCGGCACGGCAGTATAATACATATGGCGAGGAATGGATACGCAAGGACCAGGCACGTCGTAGCGGGTTTTCCCTATGATCCTCTGCTCTCTTTAAACTTGGGGAGCATGTGGCCTTCCAGATGTTCGTGGACTGCAACGCCCGTCATCTCCCACCACTCCAATAACCTCTGCACAGCTTCAGGTTGCCCACCGCTGGTTCAAAAGCTGTCAGTTGTTCTGCATGCGGTTTTTTTTTTAGTTGTGACCCTCTCTCCACTTCAAAGGATCTCCATTGTGCCCTGGGACCCACTTCTGAGTAAACATGTGTAGGATTTGAAACATCTCCAAGGCCTGACTCAAAAGCCAGCGTTTGGAGCTTTTAAGGTTCAATCCTATGCGCATGAATGCTGGGATTTGTAGGCTTTTCCCCCTGCCTAAACATGCGGAGGATCGCGCCTTCAAGCTCCTGAAGTGTAGTTTGATTTGTTTTTATCCACGAATAGGCGGTTCTCAGGCTGCCGCAAGCAGGAGGACTGAGCTCTAGGGGGCGCTCGAGAATAAAAACGGGACACCAAAAGCGACGTGAAAAACGTTCAAGTGGGGGTGGGGTGTCCCTTCTCGGACCCCGTCAAGCCCTTGCTGCTCGCCGTAGCGCATCCCGGAAATACCCGTGGACCGAGTGTGGAAGATGTGGGCGCTGCGGGCGCCTCCGTTGCTCAGGTTTCCCCAGCGGGCCTGGTGTGGGGCACGCTGGGCGGCGTCCGCGGGGCCGAATCGGGGCCAAAAGGCGAGCCCGGATTCGAGATACCGTGACACGGTTTTGTTGCCCCGAAGCGATTTCCCCGTCCAGTTGCCGGGCCGGTTGCAACCCGAAACTGAATTGGAGATACAGCAGGTAGAAGAAAGAGGGAACGGCGGCCGTGCGAATATCTGGCCTGCAGCGGGGAGGGAGAGTGGGTGGCAGGAGGGGAATTGCGTGCAAGTGAATGCAATTGCGTCAATGCAACCAACGTTCACGTTTTATTTTAAGAATGTAAAAACATCAGAAGAGTTGTGCTGGATCAGACCAAAGGTACGGTGACCATATGGAAAGGAGGATGGGGCTCCTGTATCTTTAACAGTTGCATAGAAAAGGACATTTCAGCAGGTGTCATTTCTATGCATGCAGCACCTGGTGAAATTCCCAATTCATCACAACAGTTAAAGCTGCAGGAGCCCTGCCCTCTTTTGTATCTGGTCGCTTTAGTATAACTCCTGCAGCTTTAACTGTTGTGATGAAGAGGAAATTTCACCAGGTGTTGCATGCATACAAATGACATCTGCTGAAGTTCCCTTTTCTATACAACTGTTAAGGATACAGGGACCCTGTCCTCCATTTCATATGGTCACCCTACCAAAGGCCTGTCTAGGGCAGTATTCTGTTCCCACAGTGATCAGTTAGATGCCCATAACAAGACCACAAGCAGGACATGAGTGCAACAACAGCACCCTTCTGTTTGTGTGCTCCTAACAACTGATAATGAGAGAAGTATACTGTTACTGGAATGGATATATAGCCATTATAATCAGCAACCACAGTCCTGAGGATGTTCATGAATCCCTCTAACTGTTGTTTACATACCACAAAACATTGCCTTCATGCAACTGGTTTCATCTCTAGTTTGATCCTTATTGAAATGAGATTTGTAAGATCAAGCTTGAGACATGTCAAAATTCTGCATTCACTGTCAACACCCCAGGGATTAATGTATATAACACAGAGATGGTTGCACTCTTAGGACACAATCCTATGCATGTTTAGACAGAAACTGCTTGCATTTTGGAAGTTGTAGGACTTTTCTGTCTAAATATGCATTGGATTGCACCCTATGTGGAGCTGTTTGATATTCTCTCCCCCCCCTTACCCCCTGGCACTGTATCAATGGTAAATGAATACCTATACCTCAATCTCAAACTGGTTTGAAAGGAAATCTAATTTCATGAAAGGAGCTCAGGAGCTCTTAGCTGAATTCAAAACACCCTTACCAAAGTATAGCTCCATAGGGGAACTAGTGATTACCTCGTATGAAACTGATGCAAGCTTGTGTAGTGTAGACGTGTCTTAAACGTTACTTGGTTTTTTGGTGTGTGGTAGCAGGAATGTGATTACAAAAAATCAATTAAGTTAACATATAAGAGTAGATGTTAAATATCATGGCTTGGCTCTAGAGAAGTTTTGCACAACTGGAAATCAAAGCTGTTTGTGCATAGCAGCACTGCTAAATTCTTCCAATTTCCCTGTTGCACTGCAGCCATATCACACCCATTCCAGTGGGTACATCAACCCTCAGACGGAGAGGAGCTAGGAAATTTTCACTCTGTGAGTGGAGATCTGCTTGTTCTTCTGTGGATCTAACTTTACATTTGATATTTGAAAGCAGTGTAATACCTACCAACTTGAACATTTTATCTTAGATTGTTGACTTTACTGTGACATGTTTCAACTGCCTATTTTTAACAGTGTAGAATAAATCTGGCATTTTTGTGCTATAGCTGCAAGCATTTAATGATATGTTTCTTTAGAAATGTGGCTTTTCAGAACTGTATTCATGGCAAAGACAAAGGAAAACAAAGCAAGAATTTTGCCTTCATGATGGACCACCATATGCCAATGGCGACCCACACGTTGGTCATGCTTTGAATAAAGTGAGTATTACTGTCCTAAATTTGCTTTGGCTTCACGGCACCGTGCTCTCAGCTCATAGAATAGTAGAGTTGGAAGGGGCCTATAAGGCTGTCAAGTCCAACCCCCAGCTCAATGCTCACAATGAAGTCTACAAAATCTTTCAGTATTATATTTTATATGTCACATGGAACAATGACAGAAACAGATATTATGCCAGTTTCTGATATTGTAGAGACATAAGCTACTTCAATATAGTTTGCCCCTCCTGACAGAAATCTGACATGTTCTCATGGGTCTTTTGGACTACCCAACTTGCATCTATAGGATTCCCTCCTTATGGAAGCATATGCACCATATTGACAGAGGGTTCTATCTAATGCTGACCATCTGCTAGCGAAACAGAAAACACTGGAGGAATGGATTTTCTCTCTTCCCAAAGAACCCTACATGTCCCTCAAATCTGCTCTTGAGGGCCCCTCAACCCTCCAAAGCAGAGCTACAGGGAGGAAGTGACCAAGAGAAAAGTCTTGCTGTGCATGTAGAAGCCTGGTCATGTGGCACTGGTTGTAACCCAGGAACTCAGAGGGCGGGATCCAATGGAGACCTTCTGCCAGTCCTGGTGTACGTGCAGCCCATACCACTGTACTCACATAAAGTGTAATATTAAATTGAGAGCAGTGGCAAATGTCCTTTTGTCTTCAGTTATTTGTTAACATTGAATTGTGTCTTATCTAAATGCCATTTGATACAAGTCAGAGTTTAGTAGTGTATCTAGTCTCTGTGAGTCTATAACTTTGGTCAGAATTGGAGCAGGATCAAACAGTAAAAAACAAGTATAGAAATGTTGAAACTTATTTTCTTTGTCTGTGTGATTTTGCTCAAGCGGCCCTAGTAGCATGCTATTAGAAAGGAGATAAAGAAAGAATAGTTTCCATACGGCATAAACTGCTGTAATCTAGAATAAATATTGCAGGACTCTTTTAAATTTACAGTGTGAGCTGGAAACATAATGTGTGTCTCCTCATTTTTTTCTGCTCCCTCTTCAGATTTTGAAAGACATCACAAATCGATTTCATGTAATGAAAGGTTACATAGTGCACTATGTTCCTGGCTGGGATTGCCATGGATTACCCATTGAATTGAGAGCATTATCAGAAAGCGAAGAAACTAAAAATCTTTCACCGATGGAAATAAGACAGAAAGGTATATTTCCTCTTGCAAACTCCATTTGTGATGTAGCTGTGCAATTACGATGTTAGTGATCATCTGTGACACAGTCTTGTTCATGAGGACAGCAGAATCTCAAGTAAATGGAAGGCAACATCTGAGATTAGAGGTGTGTCACTTCAAAGATGTCCTAAACTCCCAAATGTTGAGGCCTACATAGATGTAAATAAGGCAAACAAAGACCGACCAACTGCAGATTGGCGGAAATTAGTGGGAACAAAGTTGCAAAGGCAATAGTTTTGTCCCGTCTAGCAATAGTTCAGCCCGTCTAGCAAGGGCGCTTTGGAGGGGAAAGGGGAGGAGATTGGAAGAGGCTCAGGATAAATTGTATCCTGGCCTCTCCCGTCTCCTTACCTCCCCGCTACCAGAACACCCCCTTTTCACCTCTCCAAGGTAGATTTTTACGCTGGCTGCTGTGGAGAGGCAGGCAGCGCAGTTCTCTCCATGCTGGCTGCAAAGGGGTGGGGTCACAGCTTGGATCTGAGCCATCCTATCTTCCCTGAGACATTTGCCCAGGACTGCTCTCTCCCATACTCACTTGTAAGTACTGTGTGTGTGTGTGTGTATTAATATATAACATGTAATGAAAATGAAAGTATGGAGTTGCCTTGATCGAAAAGAGGATTGAGAGTACAGGGCCAAACAAATCCTTTTTAATAACAAACCTTGGATTTCATTCCCTCCATTCATTAGTATTTACTAGGTGAATTTTGAAGCCTAGGTGTTCACTTGAACAGAATGAGCTATTCCTGTGAACTGTAAAAACTTCTTCTAATTCTAGGACATTGTAAAAGACTTTGAAAGTTGAAAACATGATCTGTGAGCAGATCTGTAGTTTTTATGTTTTTTCCAGCTTCAGCTGAGGGGAGAAAAGTAGGGCTGCCCTAAAATTAGGGAAATTGTTATCGGCAACACCTTGAACGTCATCAGACGTGGAGCGGGGGGAGTCGCGTTTCCCTACCGTCGTTTTGCCTCTTGCTTCTGTCCCACAATAGGGATGAACAGCTTTCTCTTTCTTCACACAGGGAAGAAAGAGAAAGCAAGCAAAGACCACGTGGCCCATTCAGGGGGCACTTTTATTGCACAGCTTCTTCTGCACACAGCAGGAAATGGCGGCAAGTTGCATCACAGCCAAAAGAATCGGATTTTCTGGGTCTTTTTGTGTGTGTCAGAAGAACAAGCAGGAGGGGCTGGTGAAAAGGACCTGCGAAAATCTGTGAGTGGCCAGAAATGAGTATGTGATAAAATGCTCGTCTGATGATGCTTCTTTTCTTTCTTCAGCCAAAGAATTTGCAGAAAAGGTGATTGAAAAACAGAAATCAGCCTTTATCCGTTGGGGCATAATGGCAGATTGGGATAACTGCTACCACACCTTTGACAGGAAGTATGAAGCAAAACAACTGAGTATCTTTCACCAAATGCACGATAAGGTAGGTTGCCATTTGGTAAGGTAAAACATACACTATACAGAAAACTAACCAGTTTTGATTGCTTGATTCTGCTGTTTCTCTTCTAGGGCTATATTTTTCAGGACTATAAGCCAGTGTTCTGGTCTCCTTCAACAAAGTAAGTAGCAATCATATTTTTTGTCTTTGGTTTATAGTTTGAGATGTATGTTACCTTTTTGATAACATACTTAATTCATGCCTACTCTTCATCCAGTACAGCCTTGGCTGAAGCTGAACTTGAATACAATCAGCAGCACGTTAGTCGCTCGGCGTATATCAGATTCCCCTTGTTGAAACCACCGCCCAAACTGGCTTCTGTGACAAGTATATATTCTGCATGTTATTAATTCCATTTTTGGTAATGTATTTCTAATGTACTAAAAAGAATGCTTATTAAATATATGTATTTATCTGTAGGTGGATTACCTGCTGTGAGTTTAATTATCTGGACAACACAACCGTGGACTATTCCATCTAATCAAGCTGTCTGCTATATGCCAAATTCCGAGTATGTATTTATTTGCTTTTAATTTATCTCTGGTACATGAGGTTCTTGATTCCATGCAACCCATCATGTTGATACTAGGGATTAAGACTGAACTAGCCATTTGTGCTGCCTTATTGTGTTCTCAAACTAATCCTATGCATTTCTACTCAGAAGTAAATACTGTTGTGTCCAGTAGGGCTTCCTTGCAAGTAGGTGTGTTCAGCATTGCAGCTCTAATATGAAAAATTTGGCAACATTAATTTCTGATGACAAGCATAACGTTCTGCTTTGGATCCAAAAAAGGCCATCTGCTTGTGATTTCTCCAATGGATCTTGAAGAGCAGTGTTACAATAAGATCTCTCCTTGCCTGCCTCTATTCCATTGGAACGTATTTATTCACCACCTTAAAAAAATCTGTTTGTAAGGACACACACACATAAAAAGCTTATTAACACTGGGTTATGATTTGCAGAAAGGCTTTTGATCTAGCAGAGGCTTCTGATAATGGAAGTGAGGGGGCAATGTGGGCTGATTCCCCCACCCATGCTGGTCTTCAGGGTCTTCAAACTCTCTGGCACAGATTTGGGGTTAGGGCATAGAGGGGAGGTGACAATAGCAAAAAATGGTCTCTTCCCTTTCCGTTAGTGGAGGCCTCCATTAGGTCAACATTCCTTCTGTGGAAGAAAGGGCTCAATCTGTTTATCGAAGGACAATGTTGGATGCAGCCTACTGAATGTGGTCATAGTTGCGGCCGCACCAAGTTTGTACGCATGTGAATGGTTTCTGTTTATCTCTCCCTCCAACTTGGTTGCCTGATTCCGAAACCAGTTTCTTAACCAAGCCCCTTCCCGCGCCTGCTGTCCCCAAGTCTGAAAGTGGCTTTTAGTTTGGCACAGAGAGCTGCCAAAGGGGAAAAAGTTGGCAACTCTTAATTTTATTTATTTATTGCATTTTTAAACCGCCCTATAGCCAAAGCTCTTTAAGTGTGCATGCATCCATGTTGTTAGCTTTGCTGGGCCTGATCTGCTGTGCTGTGTTTTGGGGGATCTTTGTGATATTTTCATGCATTTGTATATTATATCGTGCTACTAAATTCAAAAACTAAAAGCTATAAATAAAATTGTAGGTACGCCATTGTGAAGTGTGCAAATACTGGGGATCACTTCATAGTAGCTGCGGACAGAGTTCAGTCTATAGCTGCTGCTTTGGATACACAGTTTGATGTGATTTCAACTCTTAAAGGTAAAAAAAAAAAAACCTTTTGAATATACAGTTTAAGAAACATTTGTGCATTATAGCCAGTGTTGTCCTTGCGCCAGTGAATCAAATTCCCCCTTCCCCCTGCAGTTCCTGCTACACACCCCAAATTTGCTCCAGAGGTTGGGTGGGGATTTGGGGTAGGGTGGTGGTGCGGGGGACTTCAGGAAGGAGGAGGGGAAGAGAAGCTCCCATTCATATACTGTTGTATTATCCCCTGTAGGAATAACATTGCGTGGTAGATTTTTGTGTGCTGAGTAATTTTATTTGCACAGCAAGTGTTCCTATGGCTGAATTAGAATAATTTTCAAAACAATAGTTAATCTCAAATGATAAACCCAGGTATTCAGTTTTTGAAGTTAGCCACAAGGCAGCCCTGTGGCTGTTGCTTTTCAGGGGGGAGAAACCACAATCTGGTAAGAGCTCCAGGCTCTGTTATGACCCCCCACCCCCCAAAGTCACCGGCAAGAGGAAAAGATTGAGTGAACTGGGCTATTCCACATTTATTTGGCCATGGTTTTCCTCTGGCTACTTGATCTGTTCCTGGAAAGAATGAGGGCTTTCAACTGAACAGGCAGGGAGATGTCATATTCAGATAAATTGCTATACAGCCTGGTATCCTCCTTTTGTTTTTCTCTATACTGAGAGGTTCAAGACTCGTATTAGGATTGAGATTTTTTTTTTTTACCAGGAAAGCAGTTAGTGAATGATTTCAGGTTCCTAGAAAGCCAAGAGCTCAGGTCTAGGCATTTCTGCTTCCAGACACTGAAATTCTAATTTATTTTACAGCTCTGTTTTTACTGGACTTGCATTCAGATTCTTATTGCTTACTGCTTCAGTTCAGTTGGCTGTGGGGACACATTTGACTCCTGTATGGTTGAAGTTCATGGCTTGGTAGCTCAGGTTGCTTTTATAATAGACCACTAAAAGAAAGTCATCCTGAAATATGACCATTATCCTTGTGTTGTTGTTGTTGTTTACAAACAATTAGCCAAGTTTGAGCTGGAGGTATGTTTATGTAAACCACCCAGAGAGCTTCGGCTATGGGGCGGTATAGAAATGTAAATAATAATAATAATAATAATAATAATAATAATAATAATTAATTTGGCCAGATAACAGGTTAGGGCAGATTTTTATTTTTATTTTTAGGGCTGTTTCTGTATTTAAATGAATATTAATCGATTGAGTTAAATCTATATATTGGTAAAAACACTACTTCAGAAGCAAAAAAAGTCTTAGTGATTTCGACTGTGTATGTTTGTGTCATCTTAGAGCAGGGATGGGGAATCTTTTTCAATCCAAATTCTAATCTTAGGGCCTGCATTGTTTGTGGTTGGGGCCAAAGACAAAAAGGCCACGACCAAAGGCAGAGTGGGTGAAGCCAAAGTACAGTTCTTACCCATTTTAAACCTACTCAGAAGTAAGCAGGGCAAGCTTCAGCATGTCTGCCTAGAAGTAAGCATGACTGAATCACCCAGTGGCTTCCTCTCTCCCCCTTTCCCGAGTAGGGAAAAGCTCTTATCTCTGATCAGCTGCTCACTGGAAATAAGAGCCTATTCCCACCAGGGGGTGGGGCCTGGGAAAGAAGTTGGTGTGCTTGAAGGAGAATCCCACAGGCCTTTTCTGGCCCGCAATCTGGAGGTTCCCCATGCCTGTCTTAGAGGTATTCCTCCTCCAAGACAGAGAAAGGAGACTGCCCTTCAAGATGGTGCTTGCCATCAGCAGTTTGTATAAGCACTTGTATTTTTATTTCTTTTTAACACATGCAGCCTGATTCTATCCCCACCCTCCTGGTCAAAATGTGATCCGTTTTACTTTTGGGTATTCTTCAGGTATAGATTTGGAAAATGGTGTCTGCTCACATCCTACAATTCCTGGAAAGGAATCTCCTCTTTTGCCCGCAAACCATGTGTCCATGTCAAAAGGAACAGGATTAGTTCATACAGCCCCAGCTCATGGTATGGAAGATTACAGTGTAGCTTCTCATCACCAACTATCCATGGTACTGTGGTTTTGTTTGCTTTGTTTTCTAACCTATGACTTTTTTTCCTGCTCACACCAAAAATTCCATGTTTGAAACATTTGCAGGTAGCATGTAAAGTTAGCAGTCTCCAGGGAAAACTAAAATTAGGGTTACACGCTAGAATGTTCTAAAATCTTCTGGAGAGATGGCTGCTACATTTAAAAACAAACACATCTAAATATGGTAGAAACGTTTAGACCCAGTTCATATGTAATCGTAGCAAACTGTGGGTTAATTAACCCAGTATTTTCCAGGTTGCGTGAGAACGGCCCCTTAGAAATGTGGTGGTAGAATGGAATATTTTTGGCATTGGACTTATTTATTTATTTATTTAAGCATTTGTATCCTACTCTATATCACTAGGATCTCAGGGCGGCGTACAGATATTGGAGCAATAGTCACATTTTTTATTTATTATTGCATTTATATCCCGCCTTTTTTCCTGCAAGGAACCCAATGTGGCATACATAATCCTCCTCCTCTCCACTTTATCCTCACAACAACAACCCTGTGAGGTGGGTTGGGCTGAGAGTCTGTGACTGGCCCAAAGTCACACAGTGGGTTTCCATGGCCAAGTGGAGACTAGAACCCGGCTCTCCCGACTCCCAGTCCAACACTCTAGCCACTACACCACACTGGCTCAGCTGTACATCATAGTCCTAAAAAGGTCTGAGAATCAACACAAAACCATCAGGATAATTTCTTATCTTTAAGGGTTCATGTTGTGCAAGGTGGGTGGGAAATGCTTACTGTGTTATCTGGATACCTAGGATACAGTGGCTTGGATCCCAAGAACCACAAATGGAGTCCTGCTTACAGAATAAGGCTTTTCCATCTCTTCCTTCACCCTTCATTCATTGAAATGCCATTCTTGAAGGTTGGGGACTATCCAGGATAACAGTTGGTGCAGTCTGGGGTGCTGCAGTTCTTGGGGAAGTGGGGGAAGGAATTGGTGAAAATTGCAGATGTCCCTTTGTGAGCACTTCCACTAGGGATCCATTGTGTTCCATCCAATGCCATACAGTCAGACTTCCTCTTCTTTTCCTCCCCCCCCCCCCCGTAAACCTCTGCAATCCATCTAGATCTGCTTCAGGGGGTCCCCCAACCTGTGTGGGTGTGTAATATATGGAGTTGGGCTATGTTCAAATTTGGAATATTCCATTTTTAAAAAAAGTTATGAAAGCAATAAGACGTTCTTTTTATTTTATTTTATTTTGCTATTACAATTGACATAGTAACCATTTTGAACAAGCAAGGTAATGTTACTTCCCCCCCCCCCACACACACACACTAAAACTATAGGAATTTGTTCTTCTGTAATGACTAAATGTCTCAGTTGCCAAATCAAACTTTGCTTCTGGTATGAAAGATGCATTTTGCTTCACCCTAGAGAAAAACAGATGTGTTTTTTCTTCCTCTGGTAGTCAATTTAATCTCAGTCCTGTAAAGTGATACCAAACTTTTTCTCAACTTTTTTTGTTTTTGATGTAACTCAAATGTATATGTTCTTTTTCCTAGGACTGTCTGGTGGATGAAGAGGGACGTTTCACCGAAGCTGCTGGTTCTGAGCTTCAAAAGAAAGCTGTTCTTGAAGAAGGCAATGAAGCTGGTCTGTATCATTTCTCATATTCAAAAATCTAGTAGAGTGCAACAAATAATACTGTCCTTTTATGCCAGGAGAAGTCTTACACTGTGGCATTTGGAATTCAAAAGTGACCTTCAGTTTAGCAACCTTTTGTTACTTTTCACAGTCATTCAGATGCTTGAAGCAGCAAAGAGCTTATTAAAAGAAGAGAAATGCATACACAGCTACCCCTATGACTGGAGAACGAAAAAACCAGTGATTATTCGTGCCAGCAAGCAATGGTTCATTAATACAGCAAATCTCAAGGCTGCTGCTCAGGTACAAAACAGATGTGAATGGTCTTCAGTGCCTTTCACTACTTAGTATATGGAAAAATTTTATAGTTCATATTAAAATTTCTGCATGCTAGTAGCTATGATCCTGCTGTGTGATGTGTATATGGAGTTGCAAGAAAGAGCATGCTATCCAATTGCCTGCCAGATCAAAGTGTGTATTAGTTGCTGGTTGCTAAGGTACTTGAAAGACTTTACAGACAGTCAAAGTTGGTCTCTGGATACAGAGATGCAACACAGGAGATATACATTAGGAATCATGCAGTGCTAGGCTCCTGTTTTTTTTCACCGGCCCACACCTGTAAATGTGATTTGCATTGCTAGATTCAGAATAATAATAATAATAATAATAATAATAATAATAATAATTTATTTCTTACCCGCCTCTCCATTTTGATTTAGGCGGGGAACAACAGTAAATATAAAATACATAAAACTGAATTAAGAACATAATATACATTGTAAAAACATCCTATTTCAAAAATATTCCTAATACTGTTTTGGGTGGGAGGGGATCAGTGTTGTCACACAAACCTGCTGTGTTGTGCAGGTTTTTGTACTTTTGTAGCATTCATTTTGGCAAAACCTCTTGTTTTAATGGGGATGTTTAAATTGTGATTACGCCTTTTAAAATCTCAACTTTGTCAATCTTGAATTCTGTTTCTTTCTGGATATTTCACAGGACGCATTAAAGAAAGTAAAATGTGTTCCAGCCTCAGGGATGAACAGAATGCTAGAAATGCTGGACAGAAGAACATATTGGTGTATATCGAGACAAAGGTGTTGGGGTGTTCCCATCCCAGTTTTTTACCATAAGACAACAGGAGAATCAGTAATAAATAGGTAGGTGCCTTATGGACTTCTTTCTTACTGCACAAAGTAATTTGGCTCGCTGTCATAAATGCGACTTTTGTTTTTGTGCAGAAAGATAATTGGCAAAGCACATGTGTAAAGGTGTGCATCGTGTTTTGTCCTTTTCTATTCTTGTGAGGGATGCTTTGTGGAAATAGTGTCAGTGTGAGGATTGCAGTCTGTGTCCACACACACATTCCTGGGATGGCTGCTAAACCCGGTGACACCCCTCCTCCTTGCCCCAGACCTTGAGAATCACAGCCACTCTGTTCTGAGTCCCTCCACCTGGGGCCCCATTTCTTGTTTGGGTTGGTCTGTAAACTACCAAAAGGCCTGTCAGGGTGACAGGTTGTGGCCCAGCATGCAGCAGCAGCTGGTTTTTGGTTGCCATTGCGGAAGGTCCATAATTCCTCCGGCTGCCACTGTTGGCTAAGGGAGAAACGCTGTTGAGTCTCCCTCTGCAGAAGGCTGAGAGTCGATCGCAATCATTTTTTGCTCAGTGACAGAAGCCTGATACTCTGCATCTCAGTGCTGGGCCAACAGTGAGCCAGGGTAACAGGGAAGGGCTGTTGCTCAGAGGCTTCGCATGCAGAAGGTCGCAAGCTCAGCCCCTGGCATCTCCAGGTAGGGATGGAAAACCTCCTGGCTGGGACCCCAGAGAGCCGCTGCCAGTCAGTGTGAACAGTACTGGGCCGGATGGCCCAACGATCTGATTCAGTATAAAGTAGCTTCCTATGTTCCAATTTGTGGTCTCATTTGGTCCCAGCCCAAATTCTCTGTTTTACAACAGCAGCTGAAGGAGACTGTAATTGCATGGGGGCTAAAAGAGTAATGCCGGTTCCAGTGTGTCAGTGGGGGCCCCACGGGAACGTTGGAGTCGAGGCACCTCTAGGTAAAAGGATCTTTGCCTCTCTTTGTCATGCGTTGTCCATGTCATGCACTGTCCCCATGTCTGCAGTACAGGATTATCCTACCACAATCCTACTGTGACTTAGACAGACTGGCCTTTACATAAATTATTATTAACAGAAGCCCTTCTTGCAATCTTTTTTAATGCCAAGTTAAGGTACTCCTTTTAAAACTTTCAAAACCTGTTTTATACTTATCTTTGCAATTTAAATCCAGGCTTCTTGTAAATCCAGGATGGCTAACTCTCTAGTGCTCTCTAGTGGTGTGTTTTTATCTGCAACCCTATTCTAATAATAATTTTAAAAATCATGATGTTAGCAGTATTCTGGGGGAACCACACATATCCTACAACGTTTATGCAGACCGGTTGGACATAAATAAACATATTCTGTCTCCCCCAAACTGCGTAGCATGAGGCCCATGGACAGATCGCAGCAAGATTCCTATCTGTTTGCAGCCCACTGGGGGAATCCAAATATTAACTGGGTAGAATCCAACAGGGTGCTTACGGACCCGCTGATTCTTTTCTGCCCAACAATTTTGTGGTGCAAGCAGCCCCCCACCTCTTGCGCAATGGCAGTTTAGCATTTTGGGGCACAATTTGGCACTTCTGGGGCAATTTGGCACTCAGGAGGTCAGCAGAGTTCGCGTAACGGAATTCTGCCAACTTGCCTCCTTCCTTCCCCACATCCTGTACTCTCCACTTTCTTCCCCAGAGATCCTCAAAACAGATTGCTCTTTTTTGGTGCTGCTAGCAGTGAGGAAGAAGTGATCTGTATCAGTATCACTGGGTGAGGGGATGGTGAGAAGGGTAGTCATACAGATCTCTGGAATGTGTGTGCACGCAAGCAGGAGTGTATGCACATATGTGCATGTGTACACATGGCCCTGAACCCCAAGCTAGTGTCACATGCGGCCCTCAAGGCCATAAAGGTTGTGCATCCCTGCTCACGAAGTTGTTGGAGAACTCCACCAGTGTAATCCAATCCTAATCTCCTCTCCCGCCTAGCTTCCCTGGAAGAAAGGTGGCAGGAAGGGCCATACCAGTTTGCAGGACAGGGAAGAAGTTTCCCCCATCAGGTCACACTTGGGAGGCCTGATCTTGTTTGGGTGCAAAGAGCTGGTGGTTAATTGCTTAGAGGAGAAGCGCTGGGCTCAAGGCTGTCTGCAGTCATGTTTCCTAGCATGCCGTGCAATAGGGCGGCCCAACAACTAGAGAACTGGTACCTCCTCCCTCCCCCGGTGCTTAACTATCAAAGTGGTTTGAAATAGGTCTCAGTGTTGGAACATCCAAATAGTTTTGTGGAGGTTTTCTCCTGCTGATTTGCTTGTGTAAACTGTCAGCGTTCTGATTTTAGACACACCTTGGTATTTGTCGTTGGACGACGGCCTAAACTACGCCCTGTGCAAACATTCTGCAACATATACAGATGATGTTATTTAGAGCAAAGGTGGGCAAGGAGGTAGACTACAGTCCGCTAGTAGATCAGTTTCTGGTGCCTTCTTGCCAAAGGTGCTGGATTATGTGTGCCTTGGCCTGAACATCCAGAGGCTTCTTACATTCTCACGCAGGAATGCCTACTCAGGATCGCTTAAGTCAGAATAGTCCTATATCTTGACTGTTAAAGACATCCTGAGTATGCACTCTTGCTCTGGAAGTCTTCAAAACATGTTGGTGAATCAAGTAACAGAAAGAGTAGACTGCACAAGACTGAAGTCATCCTGTCTCTGCTTTAGAGGGTCCTAAATCAGTGACAGTGGAATGCAGATGAATCCTATCCTGTCACATAGGTTGCCTTGATGGGTCAAGCAAATCTCGATGGGCCCAGTTTGGCTAGAGCTCTGGAACCTTAAAAAGGAAAAAAAGGTGGGATATGCATGTAATAAATAGATAATAAATAAACCAGGAATAAGGTTTTGGGAGTGGGTTTCCCACTTCCATGTCCGCTCGCGTCCAAATCCCCCTGCTCTCTCTACTAGGGTTTGACATTACGTGTGCTTTCCCTAGGAACCCGGCTACATTCCTAAACTCACCCATTCCATCAGCTTAGCCTTGGTGACTCCAGGCAAAGGGAGGCAAGTGCTCAGAGAGCCATAGGTTGGTGCTAGAGCATATGCCTTGCATGTACAAAACCCAGATGCAATCCTCGACATCTTCAGTGAAAAAAGATCAGGGGTGAGAAAGACCTGAACCTGAGATGATGGCCCCTGTGTTTTCTAAATAATCTTTGATATTTGCTTTCTTTTTATGGTACTTGCAATTATGCACTAAGGCCTCACACATTCCAGGCTTCACACTGTTTATGGACTTTCTCTTTTGGTCATAAGGTCTCTTCTGTCACACAACTAGCGCTGAAAGCAAATCAAGCATTCTGAGGTTCTGAAGCAGATTCTTGGACGTTTATGGAGCCACACCTGTGGAAACGGGAAATGCTGTACAGGGGGCTAGCTTGAGGGTTTTTGGGAAATGGGAGAAGGAAGCTTTTTGCCAATTTCCCTCTGTCCCTGCAGACCATTAAGCCTCCTGGAAATTGCTCTGGCAGGTTGGGGGGATCCTTGAAAAGCAGGCGACGTGGTGTTGGGGTCTTTAGCAGGAATGGGAAATGAGCAACAATCACTTCCGCCATCACCCGACCTCCCGCTGCTCAAAGATTCTGCTTAGGGAGTGTGCTGACAGGAGCTATCACTCTGGATCCAACCTAAAAATTGCTTTTATTGTAGTCTTAAAGTGAACATGTAGGCAGTTGTCTAATTAGCAGCAACACAAAATTACTTAATTTTTCCTCTGCTTATGTGTAATGTATATATGCCACTAATATGGCTACTCTGTTCTCCCATTTAACGTGAACATTAGAGAACTACGAAGAGTGTTGTGGGACAGTACCATTTCTGTTGCTGATATTTTTAAAACCCCAGAACAGATCCGCATTTGTACCTTTTCTTTATTACCTGTTGCAGATGTAAGACTTCATTTTTGTTGACATCGCAGTACAAATTAAATTACAAGTGTACTTTGGTTCATAATTATATTAAAGAATAATAGAGAGGGGCTTTAACTGTTTTTTTTAAATTTACTTAGTTTCTTCATGTATATACATTCATTTACTTTACATTACTGATCTTCCAAGTTTTGTTCAATGTCCCCTTGCAGAGCAGTAAAGGTATGGAGGGTGTTGGCCTACAGAAATGACAGACAGACATAGAAATCACAGTCTGTCAAATCATAGGTCATTACCCTGAACCTCAGTTTTGAAGAGAAATGTTGATCGGTCCTTTATGTCTTCACAGCATTGTCTTCTGAACACGTGCTCCTTTTACATGCATAATTAGACACAATGCCCAAATTACTGCAATGATATACAATTGGAAAGAAAATAGCAATATTTTCGGTAGAGCAGATGTGCTGTAGCTCTAGAGTAGTTGGAATAACAAATCTCTGAATACACTTCGCAGTGCTGTGGAGATGATCTTCAGCCAATGTCCACTTCACAGTTTCGTCAGTGGCCTTCAAAAGTAACAGCACCTCCACTGGAAATACCCTTAGTCCACATGGAGTTGCTGTTACACTTGACAACACTGTTTATTTGAAGTGTCTTTTCCCTGACGACCATCTTGTCCATAAATGTTCTTACTGCCTCCAGTCTAAAATAAATGTCTGGGCATTTCCCCCTGCAAGTAGAATTAGGTAAAATTGGATTGTGTTGTGGGACTCATAAAACATTTGCTGGAGGTTGTTTGAATTGTCCATTTCTGGCATACCTCTAAAATGTGAAGATCAGGAGTTTGTGGTCTGCCTCCCTGCACACCTGCCCTGCATTTATAGCCAATATTGTGAAACCTGATATGGCCCTGGAACTCGAGGCGTATAGTATACAACTGGAGATTACTGCAACAATTAGCAGTAGTCCAACAAGGACTTTTAAAAAACGTTAGAAGAGGTGTTTGAATATTGATAAACCTTTCCAGAAAAGCCATTCTCTGGTTTGGGTATTGCTGAGATTAGAGGCACAGAAATTTCTGTTTAAAAAACAAAGTTTTCAATTTATCACAATAGGTAGAAATGGAAGTTTATTGATGAAATCATTGTAGCTTTGAAATGGAATTATTGACTATTAAAGAGTTACATATAAAACTAGACAAAACTTCTTAAAATTATAAGAAGAACAATCTTCACCTATAAAAGCATAGTACTGGAAATAAATATTTCCCACTTAAAAAAGAAACAATGCTCCCCATGTCATAAATTTAAAATTTATGAAATCATAAACTACACTCTGGAGTGGTTTATGAGAACATTCAGCAAAACAAAAATTATGCATTAGGTATGAAACCAGTAACAAGGGAATATATTTCCTGCTTGTCTTTAATTTCTTACCCAAGTTAATTCA
Source organism: Elgaria multicarinata webbii (assembly GCF_023053635.1). Classification (NCBI taxonomy): domain Eukaryota; kingdom Metazoa; phylum Chordata; class Lepidosauria; order Squamata; family Anguidae; genus Elgaria; species Elgaria multicarinata. The sequence continues at coordinate 36,397,520 of NC_086174.1, forward strand.
TTCATTCATTCATTTAGTAAAACAAGAAAAATGCTTCCTGGTTGACAATCCCAATTAATCTGCATAAATCTGATTTAAAATGGATTAATCCCCTTGTTAAAGCAGCAGCTCGCCTAGTATTCCAGTTTAACTTTTTGAAGATCAGTCCATGTGAGTTAAAAGATCTATCTTTCTGATTTTTCCTAGTAGCTGGATTGGTTAACCTTATTCAATTAAGAAAAAAAATCTTAATCACCTTGGATAATCTAATCCTTCAACGTGCATACATCTCTCTTGTGATCCAAACTATGTATCTGTGCATCTAAATGTATAATGTCCCTTGGCTTAAATAGCTCAAAAGCTAAGTTACACATTATATAAAAGCAAAGTTACCTGGCACTCCTTGCACGCAAGGAAGGAGGAATGACCATCAGCAACCGTGCCTTGCCTGGAAAAGCTCTCAATGTGGCTTAATTTCCCACTAAATAAGCATTTGGCATAATCAATATCAGGGTCCAAAGTGATTGGTTGGCGTCATTGTAGCGTAAATTGTGGGTTTTCATGTTAGAAACCCAGAGAATGACACGTAATGCGAGTCTCATGTGATAATGGCGTATGAATGCAGGGCAAAGTTTTACAACAGGGTTTCTTTTGCTTGCATTGTGAATTATGGTTCTCAAACTGAAGCTTGCCGTTTGTAGAGTGATAAGTAGTTATTTGAGGAAGGTGTTGAATGTACACTGTAGAGAGAACTTTTGCCTTAGTCTTTTCAAGATATGTACTGTACAGAGGAAGCATACTTTTGGTATTCATATCCATTTGGCCAAAGCAACTGGAGTGGCTTCTAAGAAAGAGAAAGCAGAGATGTGCTCCAGGTTCTGGAAAGATTTTAAGGATATGTGCATACCTTGGAGGCCAAATAATGTTCTGTAAAACTGTTATAGAAAAATTGTTATTACTTTTATACGTTACAAGAACAGTGCGCTCCTAATCATGTTGGTTAATAAGGAAGTTAGTCAGATCATGTTGGTTGATTTCTTTTTTTCTTTTTTTTAAGAAATTGCCAGGTAGTTTAATGCAATAATTTCACACTCAGTTTATGTTAGCAGGTAATTACTTACTGGAGGTTTAATGGGGATATGTAAGAACATAACTAGTGCCCTGCTGGATCAGACCGAGGGTCCATGTAGTCCAGCACTCTGTTCACACAGTGGCCAACCAGCTGTTGACCAGGGACCAACAAAGCAGGACATGGTGCAACAGGACACTCTGTCAAGTCTGATCTCTTCTGGCAGGCCTATCCAGTAGAACTTTAGGATATTTTTGTATGGTTTTAGGATGCTTTTAGGATGTTTTTAAACAGTGCATACCAGTGCATTTTAATCAGTTTTTTATGTATTTTATGCTTATTGTTGTTCCCCGCCTCGATCCAATCGGAGAGGCGGGTAAGAAATAAATTATTATTATTATTATTATTATTATTATTATTATTATTATTATTATTATCATCATTATTATTATCATCATCCCCAGCAACTGGTGCACATAGGCTTACTGCCTCGGATACTGAAGGTAGCACATAACCGTCAGGGCTAGTAGCCATTGAAGACTAACGTTCACATCTAGTCTGTACCAGTGGAGGCTAGTGGCTTCGATGTCAGTGGGGCAGTGAATACGCTCCAGGTTGCAATCAGAGCTAGTCAGAACTCTAAAGAACCTCTCCAAGGTGCTACCCAAGCCTCCACTGGTGTCTACAGTAGCTAGCTAAATAAATAAATAAATAATACAATAGCAAAACTTTCCAAGGACTGGAAGCTAAGGAGGTCAGGATAATTAACGGTGGCTCTATTTTTTGGGTGTGTGTGTGTGTGTTAATACTTTTTTAAAAATGCAAATAAATATAGAAACATTTCTGTTTACTCATACATCTGTTTGTCATTGAAGATTTATTTGTATAGTTTTCCTTCCAGGAGGCAACTTTTATTTATCCCAGGCAAGTGTCTATTTACAAGCCTGCTACACACAGATTATTAAATTTATTTAACCATAAAGTGCAAAGACAGATATTTGAACTAGTGCTCAGCTGCTGATCAAATTGCAGAGTGAAGAGTATAATAATCTAATCTCATCAAGTTGTGCTGAATTGCTATTGGCCTTTGGATTCCTCAGAGATTGTGATATTTATGAAACGTAACATAGCTTCATTTTCACATATCCGCTTTTTATCAGTACATGTTGAATAAAGGTGTGTTCTTATGAAAGATAGGTTCACACGTGCCTTTTCTTACAATAATAATGGCACAGTCCCAGGCAAAACACGACAGTGGACGTAGCCACTCTCCACAGTAGGAACCGTGAGGCTTCAAACAAACGTATTCTTTTCCTTGTGAGGTTAAGCACCAATATAACTGTTAAGGTTTTTATATATAAACATGAAGAAACCGCTTCCATGAAAGCACAACATTTGGTTCACACAGTAGAAAGTAGAAAACTGATGTGTTTTTACTCTCATGAATGAAGCCCGCATCAGGCATGTTTCTTTTTATTTTTATTTAGAATATTTATATACCGCTCCCCATTGAAAAATTTCAGAGCGGTGTACAAGATAAAATGAAAATAAAAACAGAATAAAAACAGTTAAAACAAAATTTAAAAGAAGCAACAACAGTAATCCAAGGCTGCATGTTAGAGAAAGGCTTCTTGGAATAAAGATGTTTTCAGGAGGCGCCGAAAGGAGTACAAGGTTGGCGCCTGCCTGACCTCCAGAGGCAGGGAATTCCACAGGAGGGGCGCCACCACACTGAAGGCTCTTCCCCTGGTGGATTCCAATCGGAGGATGGATCTAGGTGGAACCACCAGGAGCAGGCCCTCGGATGACCTCAGTGACCAGGCAGGTTGGTAAGGGAGAAGGCGCTCTCTCTCTCGAACCATCATAATATCATCTTCTCTGTCTGCTGTTCATCCTGTCCTTCCCTCACCCTTAGTCTCAGCTTTGTCATTTTCCTTCATCCTTATCCTAGCTACCCCTTGGCTGTGTGACTTCTGTGATCTATATAGCCCCTAATGTATTGCTGGGGCTGATATGTGGCTTTAGTTTGCTGCATAGTAACGTGGCACAAATGCAGCTGGAGCACAGCAAGAAATTTCAGGCAGTCCTAATATTGGGCAATGTGTGATTTGGAACCATTTTGGCTAATAAACAAGTTTGCAGTGGTAGCTTATGCATATCTCTTTCTAGGATAATAACAAGAATTTAATTACTTAGAATTTCTTTCTCAGGCCTTTTACAAGAACGTTTCCTTAAAGATGGCCAGCAAGAAACATATCTGCACACTGTTTGTTCTAAAAAATATATGTTTATAATTAATTTAGCTGCTGCTTCAGAGTCAACATGTCTAGCAGAGTCCCAGTTTGCTCAATTGATTTGGATTATTTTGAGGAATGTTCAGTACAACTTTCTGCAACCTGGTGACCTCCAGATGTTTCGGCTTTTAACTTGTCCTCAGCCCTGACCAGTACGGTCAATGGTCGGAAATGCTTGGAGTTGTCATCCAAAACATCTGGTGGGCGCCATGTTGGGAAAGAACTGGTAAAGTAGTCAGTCCTAACTGACTGACCTTGGTTTGTTTTTCCCCCACAGAAAAAGCATTGAGCATATTATTAAGGTAGTGGAGCAGCATGGCAGTGACGCCTGGTGGACCCTTCCTATAGAGCAGCTTCTTCCCAGCGAAGCTTTGACTCAGGTAATTCAAGGCCGGTGGAAGTTGCTTTGTGAAGGCCTGGTTTGGGTGGGAAATGGTTGAAGTCCGGCGTTGAGGACTAAAGGCAGGCCAGGAGTTCTTGAATCCCTATGACAGAGGTAGGCTGGGCTCGGTGAGCAGGCAGAAAGGCCCTGGGGCTTTCCAGCAAGGGCCGGAGTTCCAAAGGGTAGGTCAAATTAAACTGGAGGTAGGCCCACCTAGAATGCTGCATTTGAAACCCATCCTGTAAAAGCAACTGTCCAAATCCACCCACATTATACAGGCAAAGCCAACAAGCAATCCTGTAGCACCTTGAAGATGAAATGTGAAGACTACATTTATTATGCTGTAAATGCCATATGAAGAGGTCTACTTCATTAGGTGCATGAAGTGATGTCCTCCTTGGCTGGCAGGTCGTATATGTCACAGATGTATACACCTGCCAAGGGAGGATGTCATATCATGCATCTGAAGAATTGGACTCTAGTCCAAGAATGTAGTAAATGTCCCTCTCGCCTTGCTTCAACAGTACTCTTAATTGCAGCAAAACCAACCAACATGGCTACCACTCTGGAATAGACATACAAATGCACATCAGTGATATTGTCATTTTGGTCATGCAACGTTTCCCCATAAACTAAAGGCTAGGTTTGCTTCCTCTCGACTCCTCCCAACGGCCGGCAAAGACCATTTTATTCAAGAAGGCCTTTGGCCTGTAAGTGGGTCGGGTGCTTTTTGATTCTGTAATTGTTATGCGTTTATTGTATTTAATGTGCTTTTATTGTTTTAACCTATAGTAAATTGATTTGTAAGCCACCTTGAGAGCCATTTTCTGGTAGAAAGGCAAGGTATAAATCAAATAAAGACAAAGAGTTATTTATTTAAAACATTTGTATCCCTCCCTATATCATTAAGATCTCAGGGCGGCTATAAGTGGCCCTGTGGATTTAAATGTAGAGGGCCCAAGGATAGAAATGGCACGTAAACATGTCTGTTCAATTCGTTCTCGTAGTTCATGATCTTTTTCTATGTATTTCTCAATCAGGCTGGTAACCACGATGTCCAGGATTACATACAAGGGCAGGATGTCTTGGATATCTGGTTTGATAGTGGAACATCCTGGGCTCATGTTTTGGAAGGTAAGGAATTATTTTAAATTCAGCCCTGACTTGAATTGTGCAGTGGGCTCTAGGCGCTGCGAAGGAAGTGCATCATCATGGTCCAAAGAGATAAGTTAGTTTAAACTCGACAATCCGTGTTAGTCAACTTTTGTGTGACTCAGTGACTTGAAAAACTTATTGAGAGGCTGGAAGGCTTAGAAGTTCTAAGCATGTATGGATATTATCACATTTCATTTACTAACTGCAGAGCTAAGTTTTTGTGTGCTCCAGAATATTTCCCTTGCACCAGGCCACGAAGCTGACTTTTTACTTTTTGTCTTTACGTACCGATCAGTAGCTTGCAAATAGTGGCTTTGCAGGATCTTTGTGAATGAATCAGTAGGTGCACAATGTCTCCAGTCTAATTTGTATAAAGCAGATTTTAAGTATATGCAGGATCCACTTCAATACAATGGCAGGGAAGTGGGGAGACTCAGGCTTTCAGCCATGTCCTCTGCAGCACCAATGTGGGGGTGGGGGGCTGCTGGAGTTTGACTGTAGCAGAAGGCAACAAGCGCTTTTGAACTTTAAACCAGGTGTACACAAATGTCTGATAGCGATCTTGTCGAACTGTAAAACATGTTGGCCCAGGTGGTTTTTTTTTTAATTTCCTAGCAACCCTAGGAAGTAATCGTACCACCAGCAAACCGTTTATCTAAGAGCTCTTTGCACTTTGTCTTGAAATCACTCAGTTAAATGATAATGAATTTTGCACCGCTTATTTGCAGTTGTAAAACCCTTACAGGATTATTTTTTTTAAAGAAACTGAAAGAGAGATGAAATTCTGTTCAGTCCAAGTATGGTTTTTTTCCAGCCAGGCTTCACACATTACGTGGCTTGTTGGTAGTATATTCTCCCTTCCTTGCACATGCTTTTTGGAGGAACCCGGATGACCAGAAGCCATGTGATAGCTGCTTAAAAGCTCTACCACATGACACCTGGGTCCATAAGAGGTTGTACCAACCCAGCTCTGCAAAGTCCTCCGCTTCCCGGAGGGTCCAAGCTGCAGAGGGAGGGCTGACTTTCAGCACCTTGTTGGAGGCCACAGATCACTGCCTTCCTTTGTGGCTGCTGGAGCCATGGAGTAAACTTACAAGTGCCTTTAGCATGGCTCACGCTTGTCTGCATCCTGAATCCCTTTTGCCACTTGCAAACCGAGCACAATGAGAGGCGACCCATATTTTTAAAAATGTAATTGAGAAACCAAGACATAAAGGGCCCACTCAGAAGACACCTTAAACCACAGCTTTAACCATGGTGAATAAGGCTTTTTGCTTTGTTCACCATGGTTAAAGCCATGGTTTAAGGTGTCTTCTGAACACAGCCCGGCTTTCTGGCTTAACTGCCATGGTTAAAGCCATGGTTTAAGGTGTCTTCTGAACGGGGCCATAGTATATATGCTTTTTTTCGATGCCTGTGCTATCCAGTGTTACATTATTGTTATTTTTGTATCTGGGAAAGACAGAAATCTATGGACAATATTGTTTGAATGACTAAATGCCATTTTCAGCACCCCCTTTTGCTACTCAAGCGTTCTAATGCCATATTTGGTGCACAAAAAGCTAGAAATACATTTAGTTGTTTGGGGGAAAGGCGGTTGTTCAGTGGTTTATTTATTTTTATATTTATTTATTACACTTATATACCGCCCCAATAGCCAGAGCTCTCTGAGCACATTATCTGTACACCGCCCTGAGATCTTAATGATATACAAATGTTTTAAATAAATAAATAAAATGATTTGGATTCAAATGGTCCCAGATATCTTTGGGTAGGGCTGAGGAAGACTCCGTCCCCAGAGAGTTATTGCTGCCAACCAGTACAGATAAAACTAAGTTAGATGAAGCAGTGATCTGGCTCTGTATAAGGCAAATCCTTATGTTACCATATTTTAATCAATAAATGCACATTTAAGGTTTAAGGACATTTAAATAGTAAATAGATATTTAAGATTTCTGCCTACCTACATGAACTTTGGGACTAGCAACACCAAGAGCCTTGATTGTCCTAGCATGCAGGAAGGCTCAGCTGGGAAGGTGGGACAGAAATTACCTTGGGCATGTTGCTGATAACCACCATTGGAGTGCAATTCATGACACAATGTGCGAACTCTAGAAGATGGCATTCATTGTGTATTTGCAATTTTCCATGCTTTCAGTTCACCTTTGGTTGGGGACACCTCTGAGAGCCCAACATGGCACCTGACTCAGCTATCCTCTCCACTGTGACCTCTTGAGGTGTGGCGTTATCCCCAACATATACTATGTCAGCTACACACTGAGCTGCCTGCCAGGCTCCTAGACCACCAGTTTGAAATAATTCATATATTTATATAAATATGTCCTAGACATATTTGGAATTGAAGACAATGAACTTTAGGGTGTATGCTTTAGGGTGGATTTCTGCGTTGAGCAGGGGGTTGGACTCGATGGCCTTATAGGTCCCTTCCAACTCTACTATTCTATGATCCTATGATTGTAACTGGCTAACCAGGATGAGAGGCCAACTTGCCATGAGACACACAAGGATCCTGATTTCTATTTTGACTCCCATCTTTAAATCTTAAACTCTGGTACACTGTCAAGAAAGCGAGAACAACAAGAAAAATCCTTGAGATCAAACCAGTATTTTCTGTTCTGATCCAATGCATTCTATGGAACTGCAAACAGGAAGCTATCCTGATTCAACTAAGAATTGGACAGCCCCATTCATGCTCACCAGGACGTGCTCAAAGGGGTTGCCGCTGTGTGGATTCTGGCAGTATTCCTTTCGCTGTAATGCGGGGTGCAGAACATCTTTCAGCCTGCGGGCCAAATTCCATTTCAGAGAAGCTCTTGGGGGCCACATTCCAATAGTGGGTGGAGCCAAAGACAAAATGGCACTAGGCCAAAGGCACAGAGGCGGAGGCAAAAGTACAAAAAATGCCAGCGTATTTCATAGAATCATAGAATAGTAGAGGTGGAAGGGGCCTATAAGGCCATTGAGTCCAACCCCTTGCTCAGTGCAGGAATCCACCTTAAAGCATCCCTGACAGATGGCTGTCCAGCTGCCTCTTGAAGGCCTCTAGTGTGGGAGAGCCCACAACCTCCCTAGGTAATTGGTCCCATTGTTGTACTGCTCTAACAGTCAGGAAGTTTTTCCTGATGTCCAGCCGGAATCTGGCTTCCTGTAACTTGAGCCCATTATTCTGTGTCCTGCGCTCTGGAATGATCAAGAAGAGATCCTGGCCCTCCTCTGTGTGACAACCTTTCAAGTATTTGAGGAGTGCTATCATGTCTCCCCTCAATCTTCTCTTCCCCAGGCTAAATATGCCCAGTTCTTTCAGTCTCTGCTCATAGGGCTTTGTTTCCAGACCCCTGATCATCCTCATTGCCCTCCCCTGATCCCCCTCCAGCTTGTCTGTATCCTTCTTGAAGTGTGGAGCCCCAAAGTGGACTTTCAGCTTAAAGCTCTTAGGTTGAAATGCCATTCTTCAACCTTTGAGAATGGGGAAAGAAAGCTGCTCAAAAGCCAGGAAACCACCAAATGATCGGTGGTGGGACCAGAGAAAGTGAGGGGTGTCCCTCTAAAGAACCCTGGCGGGCTGGACTTTGGACCCGAGGCCTGCTGGATTTGGGGCTCCAGGCCTCAGATTCTCCACCTTTGCTGTTACGTGTTGCTCAGTTGTCTGCATTTTTTTAAATCCTCAGAGAACTTTGAATTTTGGGAGAAGACACTTTTTATGCATGTCTTCTTTGTGTTTTTATAAACAACCGGCTAGTGGGCCTCTTTCGCAAAACGTTGGGAATTAATTTGTCCTTGTTGGTGACAGAAGAATTTGATTTTTGTATGTGTGTGAACTGAATGTAAATGTAGGGATGACTGGTGTCTGGCACAGTATGAACCTAGTTGCCCCTGCAACATAGAACTCTTGATCTACCTTCCTCTCAAGCCAGCATGCATTGGGCTATACCCTTGACATTTTAACGCTGGCCCTGAGTGTTCTGTATCGAGAAATAACCACATCTTCGTAGCTTGTGTGCCTTATGCAGAAGTTCGTGCATCCTTCAAAAACTGAACTGCTTGTTTTTCCTCCTAAACCTGCTCCTCACCTCTCATTCTCTCTTACTGTCAACGATGTCACGCTCTCTCCGGTCAAGGAAGCTCGTAGTCTTGGCTTTATATTTGATTCCTCACTCTCCTTTATTCCTCATATCGAGGCAGTAGCTAAATCCTGTCGTTTCTTCCTGTATAATATTGCCAGGATTCAACCATTTTTGTCTGTCTCTTCTGCCAAGACTCTCGTTCACGCACTGGTTATCTCTCGGTTGGACTACTGCAACCTTCTTCTCTCTGGCCTTCCTTCGTCTCACATCAGTCCGCTGGTCTCTGTCCACCACTCTGCCGCTAAGATCATCTTCTTGGCCCGCCGCTCTGACCATGTCACTCCACTTCTGAAATCTCTTCATTGGCTTCCAATTCACTCCAGAATCCAATATAAACTTCTCCTGTTGACCTTCAAAGCTTTTCACGGTCTAGCTCCTGCCTATCTCTCCTCTCTCATCTCACACTATTACCCCGCTCGTGCCCTCCGCTCCTCTGATGCCATGCTTCTCGCCTGCCCAAGGACCTCCACTTCCCTTACTCGGCTTCGTCCTTTTTCTTCTGCTGCCCCTTACGCCTGGAATGCTCTTCCAGAACACTTGAGAACTACAAACTCAATCACAGCTTTTAAAACTCAGCTAAAAACTTTTCTTTTCCCTATAGCTTTTAAATATTGAGTTTGTTCTGACTCTATACTGTTAGCTTCACCCCACCCGGTGCCTATTTACACTTCCCTGTGCCTGTTTGCATTCTCTTTCCCTCCTCATTGTTTACTACAACTTTATTAGATTGTAAGCCTATGCGGCAGGGTCTTGCTTTTTACTGTGTTATCTGTACAGCACCATGTACATTGATGGTGCTATATAAATAAATAATAATAATAATACTTAAAGATCCCGGGGTCTGGTAAATGCAGCACCTGTATTGACCTGTCTTCTTGGGGCCAGCTCTCAAATGTCTTTTTTCCAGAACTGTAATATTCTGCAGCATAATTCCCCACGAATCTGTCACACTAATGTTTAACTAAATGAATGTTATTGTTTTATAACAAGCCTATCTTGTTTGAGCTTTTGTGCTGACAGTGTATTTAAAGGATGAGTCCTGGGTAATTGAACTGGCCATTCAAGTGCACATTGGGGTTAAAGTCTCTTATTATCAAAGATACGAAATTCAGCACTCAAAATGAAAAAAAAGGATAATAAAGACCTATGCCCTCTTACTGTAAATAATAACCCCAATTAAAACGTCCTGTAAACTGCAAGAAGATTGTGGGGGGTGGGGAGGCATTACCTACATCAAGTTGTATGTGCAAATAAAAATGAATTGATCTCTATTAATTTTGCTTAAACCTGGTCCAGTAGCCCAATTTTTTCCAGTCTCAAGTCAGAGACCAGATGTTGAGGACAGTTTGAGAACAGATGTTGAATCTTACTTTGGACAGAGCAATGTGATGGTATAATACTGGTGTGGTGGCTGGAGTGTCGGACTGGGAGTCGGGAGATCTGGGTTCTAGTCTCCACTCAGGCATGGAAGCCCACTGGGTGACTTTGGGCCAGTCACAGACTCTTCAACCCAACCTACCTCACAGAGTGGTTGTTGTGAGGATAAAATGGAGAGGAGGAGGATTATGTACACCACTTTGGGTTCCTTGGAGAAAAAAGACAGGATGTAATAAATAAAGAATACACACATGTTGATAACAATACAAAGCTTCCATTCATATAACTGGGGTATGTGCAGAACCTAAGGCCCAGAGTCAAATCCAGTCTCCTGGGATTCTCCAGAAGGCTGTGCCCCCCACCGCCCATGGTGTCAGATGCCTCTCCTAAGGCAGGAAGAGCACTAAGCTAAGCTATGAGGGTATTTTGGCCCCACCCCTTTTGCCTTCAGCCCCGCCCACTACTGGAATGTGGGCCCCAAAGCTTATTTGAAATGGACTCCAGCCCTCGGGCTGAAAGAGTCTCTGCACCCAGTGTGGAGAGTTGACATGGATTGCTAATATGAATGCCAGGTTTTTCTTGTTAATGACGTTTGGCATACAGCTTCAGAACTACATTACATATGCGTTTTTCTACATGGCATCTGTTTTTCATATTTTGTGAACATGTTTTCCCAGCTAGCCCTCTGCTTCCTCTGCCTCCTTTTTCCCCATCTTCTCTCATAGGGATTTAACAGAAACTCTCCCGGTTGGCTGTGCAGACAGATGAGATGCTGTTACAGCACCATCCTGGGCATGTTTATGTTGGGTTATTGTGCCAGAACTTTTCTCTTTCTGGAACTCTGTTTGTGCTCAGAAACAAACACACATCACACAGTTCTTACACAGCAGAGCTGGTTTATTTCCTTCAGGCTTCTGTGCAGTTCAATTCAGATCAGTTCAGATCAGCACACTGAGGCATACACAGAGAGCAGTGATCAGTAAAGCAGTGATCAGTAAGCAGTGATCGGTTCCATTTTACAAAGTGAGAAAACTATATACACATCTTACACAATTCTTATCTACATTACATACAGCTGTGATGAGGCTAACTTAGAATCTTGGCAAGGTTCCCAGAACAGCCTCTATCTCAAGGTAATTACCCACAGATAGTCTTTCTCTGTTTAACCCTGAGATAGCCATACACACACAATTTTAATGACTAAGCAAGTATTTCTTTCATATACTTAACAGTCCTCCTCTTGCGCATGTTGTTTAAATTGTGTTACAATCTGAGACCCAGCTTTAAAACATCTCTTTGTGTTTTACCATTGATACTGGCTTTGTGAATAAATCAGCCAACATCATTTCAGATGGACAATATTCAAGCTTAATCCAGCCCTTCTGAATTATATCTTTCACATGAGAATAACGAACATCCACATGTTTAGTTCTTGGTTTACACTTTTCAGATGTAGCCATACTAATACATGCCTGATTATCCTCAAATATGGTTACTGGTGTCTCAATTTCCAACCTTAGATCAGCAAATAATTGTTTATACCACTCAATCTCATTACAAGCCAGAGATAAACTGATATATTCTGCTTCTGCACTAGAGGTTGCTACACAATTTTGTTTTCTTGTATACCAATCAATCAAGGATTGATTGTAAAAGAATGCTGCTCCACTGGTAGACTTTCTATCAATTGCGTTAGCCCAGTCAGCATCTGCATAAACACAGAAATTTCCATCTTTGTGTGTAGATATTTCCAATTTGTGATTGATTGTACCTTTTAGATATCTCAATACACGTTTTACAGCTGTCCAATCAGTTACAGAAGGTTTTGTCATTTTTCTGCTTAAAAGATTTACAGCAAATGTAATATCTGGTCTACTTAGGTTTGCTAGATAAAGTAAACTTCCAATCACACTCTGATATTTCTGTATGTCTTCCATTTCAGTACTGTCTGTCTGATTTTGAAAATCAGTGACCATAGGAGTGGCAACAATTTTACAATTCTCCATGCTGTGTTCTTCCAGCAATTTTTTAATTTTGCCACTTTGTTCAATCAGAAATGACCCTGTGTTAGAATCTTTTGAAATTTGCATTCCCAAATAACTTTTCACTGAACCAAGGTCTTTTAACTCAAAATGTCTTTGCAGCTGGTTTACAAATGTGTTTTTCTGTTCTTCTTCATTAAAAACCAGTAACAAATCATCTACATAAATCAGCAAATACACTACATTTGAACCATCCTGTTTTGTGTACAAACAATGATCAGCTTTGCTTTGTTTAAAACCCATTTTGATCAATACATTGTCCAGTTTCTTATTCCAACACCTTGCTGCTTGCCTCAAACCATATATGGATTTTTTCAATTTACAAACTAACCCTGGATTTTTAACAAAACCTTTTGGTTGAGTCATGTAAATTTCCTCTGTTAAATCTCCATATAAGAAAGCTGTTTTGATGTCAAAATGAAATACATTCAATTGTTTTTCTGCTGCAATTTTTAACAAAAGTTTTACACTTGAGTATTTTGTTGTAGGTGCATAAACTTCTTCAAAATCTATTAGATATTTTTGAGCAAATCCTCTTGCTACCAATCTTGCTCTGTAACGTTCCACCTGTCCTTTCTCATTTTGTTTTACTTTGAATACCCATTTACAGGTAATGGCTTTACGACCTTCAGGTAAAGGTACTAGCTCCCACGTTTCATTTTTTTCCATTGCTCTGATTTCCTCTGACATTGCTTCATGCCAGCCCTGAGCTTCTGTAGGTTCCATTTCCTGAATTTCCTCAAATGAAGTAGGTTCATAGGCTATTAGTAAAGCTCTATGAGAAACCTGTTTACTTTGGTATTCATCTGAATAACGAATTGGAGCTTTGCATTCCCTTTCTGGTCGTTTTGGCATAGTTACAGGCATAGTTTCCTCCTCTACAGTTTCTTCCCCCTCCCTCTCTTGCTGAGATTGTTCAGGAATTTCTTCTGTTTCTACAGCTTTCTGTTCTACAGGCAAACTTACATACTGTTTTGTTTCCTGCATTTGTTCATGAAAAACTACATCTCTGCTCACAATTACACTTTTGTGATATGGAGACCACAAACGATAGCCTTTTGTTTGTGTATCATATCCCAACAGTTTACATTCCAAACCTCTCTGAGCTAGTTTTCCTGGTCTGTTTTCTTTCTGAATATGAGCAAAACATTTACTTCCAAAAACCCTTACATGTGACACTCTAGGTTTTCTTTTGTAAAACATTTCATATGGGGTTTTTTCATGTACAGAGTGGTAAAGCCTGTTTAACAAATAATTTGAGGTGGACAAAGCTTCTGCCCAGAACAGATTAGACAATCCTGACTCTTTCAATAGAGCTCTTAACATGTTCTGCAAGGTTCTGTTTTTCCTTTCTGCAACTCCATTTTGAAATGGTGAATATGGAGCAGTAAGGTCATGTTGTATACCCTCATCACTGAGGAATTTTTTTAATTGGTTGCTAAGAAATTCACCTCCCCGGTCCGTTCTTAGATTAGCTATAGGTTCTTTAAATCTATTTTTACTCCACTTAACAAAGGCTTTAAACTTTCCAAAAGTTTCACTCTTCTGTTTTAACACATACACAAATCCAAATCTACTGTAATCATCAACAATAGACAAGAAAAATCTGTTTCCTCCTTGACTTGTCTCAAAAGGACCTGCAAGATCTGCATGTATTAATTCAAAAATTCTTTTTGTTGTTCTCTCACTATGTTTTGGAATGTTTGACTTATGACACTTGGTTTCACTGCATACATTACATTCTACATAGTTAGAACATGGTTTGATTTTCACCCCTTCACACAATTCTGGAATCTTAGAAATTGTTTTATAGTTAGCATGACCAAACCTTTTATGAGTTAAATGGATACACTCTTGGTGTGGTTTGCAATTGGCTATTGTTTTTGTTGTGACTTTGCTGGCTACAACTTCATTTTCTGTACAAGTATTAATCACATACAAAGATTCTTTCATTATTCCCTGCACACACACCTTGTTTCCCTGTTTTATAGTACAATTTTCTTCAGTAAAACAAACCTCATACCCCATTTCTGTTAACTGAAACACACTTAGAAGGTTTGTTTCTAATTCTGGTACATATAAAACACTTTGTAGTTCAACTCCCAGACAATCAAAATATACATTACCCACACCACAAATCTGGATTTTTGTTCCATTTGCAAGGGTAACACACTTTTGCTTTGAAGTAGAAGTTTCCAAGGTTACAAATGAAAGTTTGTCTTTTGCCATACTTATTGAAGCCCCAGAGTCCAAAAACCAAGGATTCATTGTCTCTTTGACTCTTGCTAGAAGACACTTCTTTGTTGATTCAGCTTCATTCATGTTGTTTTCTTCTCTCCACTTTGCTGTCGACTGCTTTTTCTTCTTGTTGTTGTTGCAATCCCGCCGTAAATGTTCTGTGGAACCACAATTAAAGCATTTCCTTGCCTTTAATGCAGCCACCACATCAGAAGATTTATGGCTTTGTTGAAATTCAGCCACAGGATGTTTAAGGCTCTGTTGTTTTGAAGCTTGTCTTCTTTCATAGGTTTCCAGTAGTTTTCCCGCTACATACTCGAGGGTTAAATTTTTCTCCTCTTGACTTTCCATCATGGTGACTACCGCGTCGTACGATGAATCAAGACTTGACAAAATCACATAAACTTGGTGTATAGTTGTAAACTCCATCCCTCGTGCCCTGAGTTGATTGAAGATATCTCTCATGCTTTTCAAATGGTTTGACATAGACTCCCCTGGTTTCAGCTTCATTCCATACAGCTTCCGGGTTAGAATTATTTTACTGCCCGCTGTTTCTCTTTGATATACAGCTTGTAGCGCATTCCAGCACTCTTTTGATGTATTCAAAAACTGAATGAAGGAAATTTGAGAGTCTTCCACAGCTAATGCAATAACTGCCATTGCTTTTGCATCGTCCTTAAACCATTTAGCATTCTGTGGATCTGCTCTATCTGGTGGATCCTCTGTGACTACATACCACAGTTCAGCCTGAATCAGATACATTTGCATTTTGTAAGACCATAATGCATAGTTAGAGTCATTCAGCTTTTCTAACAATTGATGCAAACCAGACATATTAGCTCCTGCCATTTCCTCTGCTTTAGGAATTGGTATCTCACCGTCCTCCTGCTCAGAGTCCTCCTCAGAGTCAGCCGACTGAGATTTTTCCTCACTTTGCAGCACTGGCTTTAGCTTGATGTCTTCCTCCATCAACAGATTTCTGTTTTGGCAGACTCCTGGTTCTGGTTCTGATACTGCACCGTTCCCACCAAGTTCTGGTTCTTCTGCCTGGGTTAGGCTGGCGTAGGCTTGCCTGGGTTAGGCTGGGCCCATAACCTTTGTTGGGTTATTGTGCCAGAACTTTTCTCTTTCTGGAACTCTGTTTGTGCTCAGAAACAAACACACATCACACAGTTCTTACACAGCAGAGCTGGTTTATTTCCTTCAGGCTTCTGTGCAGTTCAATTCAGATCAGTTCAGATCAGCACACTGAGGCATACACAGAGAGCAGTGATCAGTAAAGCAGTGATCAGTAAGCAGTGATCGGTTCCATTTTACAAAGTGAGAAAACTATATACACATCTTACACAATTCTTATCTACATTACATACAGCTGTGATGAGGCTAACTTAGAATCTTGGCAAGGTTCCCAGAACAGCCTCTATCTCAAGGTAATTACCCACAGATAGTCTTTCTCTGTTTAACCCTGAGATAGCCATACACACACAATTTTAATGACTAAGCAAGTATTTCTTTCATATACTTAACAGTTTACACAGAATTCAGCCTCGGTTTATTCAGTGGGGCTTACTCCAAGGAAGTGGGTGTAGGATTGCAGCCTTCATGAGCTGAAAACTTCTTTCTTTTTCAAATGGAAAGGTTGAGGCTTCCATCAACCCATCTCCCGTCCAAATCTCTGCAGAAGGTCTCTTGCGTGCGCCGTTGGCTTGCTGAATGTGCAGGGCTTGCCCATTCATTCCAGTGTCGGGGCAGTGATTGCAAAGTTGCACAATCAGGGCAACGCCCTGCCATTAAAGTGAGTGGGGCTGGCCTCACACATGGGACCCACAGGATCAGGGAGTGTATTTGCAAGTGTGCCATATAGTAAATCACACTCTGTGACCTCTGGTCACCTTGTGCTTGTTACGGCTGAGTCTAAATATCTAAACTTCCTTAATGTTAAACAAACGGGTTGCAAAGGAAGCTGCAAAGGGAGCAATTCAATACGATAGTGCAAAATTGAAATGTTTGAACTTGCTATCATTAGGCAAATTAGAATTTGAAAAAAGTGTGGAAAAACCCTATTATTATTTATTTATTTATTTATTTATATAGCACCATCAATGTACATGGTGCTGCTCCTTCATCTTCACAGGAATTATAGCTGGCAGATTGAATGTGGGGCATGGCCCTTCCTTTAATATTTGGTCAAGGGGGGAAATGTTCTTGGGTACAGCATGTGGTTCTTGGTGTGTTGTATTTTATAAATGTTGTAAGCCACTTTGAGGATCCTAATCGAAAAGTGGGATATAAATCTACTAAATAGATACAAATCCTTGCATAGACTTTAGTGATGTGAGAAGCCGCGCCTGCCAAAATTCTACCTTCTCCACTGCTATTGGGATGCAATGCTTTGCATGTTTAGGCAGAAAAAAAGTCCTACAACTCCCAGCATTCCCCAGCCGGTATAGCTGGCTGGGGAATTAGGGGAGTTATATGGCCTTTTTTCTGCCTAAACATGCGTACGATTGCACTCTTAAAGGCACAAGTGTTCTGGGCCATATTTCAAGTTGGCAACTTGAAACAGGAGCATCCTTGGCAATAGGTCATTTGTTTAACAGCACCTCAAGTCCATTCAGTTATTTTTTTAATCTTGTAAATATGTTTGGGTGTCACTTTATTTTCCTGGAGTTTATTTTCTTGAGTGTTCAGTTCGTTATTTACTTATTTTTAAAAGATGTTGTATAACTTTCGGGCCTCGTGTGGCGCAGAGCGGTAAAGCAGCAGTTTCTGCAGCCGAAACTCTCCCCACGGCCTGAGTTCGATCCCAGCGGAACCTGGTTTCAGGCAGCCGGGTCGGGTCGACTCAGCCTTCCATCCTCCCGAGGTCGGTAAAATGAGTACCCAGTTAGCTGGGGGAAAGGTAATCACGGCCGGGGAAGGCAACGGCAAACCACCCCGCTATAAGGCCTGCCAAGAAAACGTCAGCGAAAGCTGGCGTCCCTCCAAGAGTCAGTAATGACTCAGTGCTTGCACGAGAGGTTCCTTTCCTTCCTTTCCTGTGTAACTTTTGCCGTTCTTCTAATATATGAGTTACATTTTTATGTAGTTCTGTACTGAAGCAATATAGACTCATAGAATCGCAATGTGCAGGAAAACCAATTAAACTATCGATGAGCGGTGGCTGTCCAACCTCTTCTTAAAAACCTCCAGAGATTGTTTTAAATCCCAAATTTTCTCTGTGTCTTTAGATACAGGTGAACGGGCTGATTTATACTTGGAAGGAAAAGACCAGCTAGGAGGCTGGTTTCAGTCTTCTCTCTTGACTAGCGTAGCGACACGAAAAAAGGCACCGTATCGGTAAGTTGATGCTTCTGGAGCTGGCTGTAAGGGGAAGCCGTTCATTTGGGCAACTCTAGCAGTAAAACAAATATCTCATGTATTCATTGAATCTCGAAGGGAAAAAATACACTCTGATGGGGTCTTTGTTCTAGGGCTCTCATGGTTCATGGATTCACCCTTGGTGAAAAAGGAGAGAAGATGTCTAAATCGATTGGCAACGTGGTGGACCCGGACGTAGTCATCAATGGAGGCAACGTGAGTAATAACCCGTGTCCCCACTTCGAAAAATGCACTCCACTAGTTCCTCAAAGTAACTTTAGTGGCTCCAGTTGTTTGAAAGGACAGGTTTTTATTGTTGCCAGTATAAAAACTTGCCAAAGTGTCTTTTTTGAGCTGAACTTCCCTGTGTATCCAACACCAGCCATAGGAGCATAGCCCTGTCAGCGATGCTTGCATCTATGAATCATCATAAACAAGGAGTGCTTTTATTGCTGCGTACCGTGCTTATCAGGGCCTGCCTGGCGGGGGCGGGAGCGGTTCCCATGCCCGGCAGCTTTAAGCTCCGCTTGGGCTAGCCTTGAGGCTTTTGTTCAACTGGCTGATCTCTGTGTTGATGTTCTCTGTCCAGCTTTCCCTCGATTTTCGGCTGCTCTGGCCAGATTCATTGCATCCTGAATTTTATTCAGTCATTCATTCATTTGCTATTACAGAGGAAACTCCCAGGAGATAAATAAAAGAAAGGATTTCTTCATCTTAAATTGATTCATAAATATAACAAATAACAAAGAAGAGCTATAAAGCTAATCACACTCATACGAGTTAAATAAGGTTTTACTGAATCCTGAACTTTATCATTCCAATATAAAATAGACATTTTTCTACAAAGAAATTATTTACTGATCATCCCTCTCTAATCAGATTAATTAATTTAATCATCAGGGCCATATCCCAAACCCTCATATATGAATCATCAGTTGTTTGAGGATTAACTCTTTTCCACCTATTGCTTCTTGCCCTGAAGTGAAGGAATTGCCACTGAAAGGAATGCAGAAGTATGACTCCTTTAGCTGTTTGCGCTGTGTGACGAGGGAGACAATAACTTTTTTTAATGGGTATCCGTGACTGGATCTTCACCCTACGTGACCCTCCAGCCATTACAGAGAAATATTTTTGCTCTGGGTTCTTGATGGATCTTTATCAAAAAGGCTCCATAATATGATGCTCAGCATGTCGACTGAACCCTTTCTCTGAACCTCTTGCTTGAGCTTAGATTTAGAAGTTCTGAAATCAGGTTTTGAAGATCAGAATAGTACTTTATTTGTGGTCCTGGTTTTAATGTTCTTAGCTTACGGAGCCTTTCCCAACCTTGACTCCAGAGCTATTGTGGTGGTACTAGAACTCCCATAATCACCAGCCAGCATGGGGAAAGTTGGCACAAGCTACGGTGCCAATTCTGTTCCTCATCCTCTCCACTCCACTTAGTATTTCCTCCCATTGTTTATAGTACAATCCAGACAGCAGGTGGCAGTAGTGAGTTAGGGCTTCTAACTCCCAGTCCAACCCTTTAGCCACTACGCCTCACATGGGGTGGAAACTATTTCTAGGCAAGTGTTTCAGCAGAACTGGCTGTGTGATCCCATGTTATTATATAACAACAAGGGACTTTCCCGCCACCATGTCTGCAACCTGAATATTTTTCAAGTAACAAATAATCCCACTCTCCACCATGGCTCCGAGCTGACAGTAGATGTGGTTTGACTTTCCCCTGCCCCCAAGCCTTCAACTAGACAAGGTAACATGCGTCACTCACAATGCTGTGCGGAGCCACAGTGAATGAGGCCCTGCAGAGGCTCCACCAGCAAGTTGATTTGGTTGATAACTCCATGGAGAGAGTTTATGTTGCTGTTTTGTCATGATCCGGCAGGCAGCCGGCGCTGTATGGACTTCAAAGAAATGCATGGGTTATTAACTTCTAGGCATAATCACAAAGCGTGCTGTGTATATCCATCAGATAAAGCCTGAGTTCAGACTACACAATAGTCAATGGTGGGTTAATAGTGAACTCCACGTTTGATTATCAAGGGGATACTTCCCATATGACATGGGAAGTACCCATGGGGTGTGGATTAATCCACACTGTGGTGTGGATTAAGGCCAGAGTCAAGTTGACTATTAGTCAATGGTGTGTTTTTCTTACACATTCCCTGCCCTCTCCCCCCCCCCCCTCAGTCCTCCTGCTGGTATCCCATCAGTCATTGCGAGTTTTGCCAGCTGGACTAGAGCGGCAGCCGCTGCTTTGGTCAATCTTGCCAGGGGACTCTGTAGTCACTGAAAATAACCAACTGTGTGTGACAAATTAGTCAACGGTGCCCAACACACAACACAATAACCAATAGTTGTTCAAATAATCAACTCTGCACATCATTGGTTATTTCAACCAAATGATCAACTGTGGTGTGAAAAAGTTCTGACGGACAACACAATAACCCACCATTGACTCTTTAACCCACCATTGTCTATCGTGTCATCTGAACCCAGTCAAATGCTCAGAATTGAGCAGTTACCAGCACTAAAGGAGATCCCACCCGTCTTATTAATCCACAGGACCATAGCACAGAACCCCCCTATGGTGCCGATATCCTACGCTGGTGGGTGGCAGAGTCAAATGTCTTCACCGAAGTGCTGATTGGGCCTGCTGTGCTTAACTCTGCACGAGATGACATCAACAAGGTAGGAAACAAACAAACCCAAAAAACTCAAGGATGCCTGTTCTTGAGTTGGAGCCATTCCAGATATGGTTTTGTTTTTTAGAGTGCATAGCCAGGAAATAACCTATTTAAGCTTTTACCTTTAAGATTTATTTCCTGCAGTAACCATTGCTTGGCATTTGATAGGATAGTGAGTGACATCTCTTGGGTCATGTTTGTATTCAGTGGGGTTTTTTTTTTACCCTGTATGTTTATGGGATTGACAAGATCTGCCTCAAAACGCTTATCAAATTTGCAGATGACACAAAATCAGTGGCAAAGAGCACCTTTTACCAGCTTAGGCTGATATACCAGCTGCGCTCTTATCTGGACAGAGATAGCCTAGCTACAGTTATCCATGCTCTGAAAACCTCTCATTTGGATTACTGCAATGCATTATACGTGGGGCTGCTTTTGAAAATGGTCCGGAAACTTCAACTGGTACAAAACAGGGCAGCACGCTTACTAACAGGGACTGGCCGACGAGACCACATTACGCCAGTCCTTTTCCAGCTTCATTGGCTGCCAGTCCAGGCCCGGGCCCGATTCAAAGTGCTGGTATTAACATTTAAAGTCCTAAACGGCTTGGGGCCAGGTTATCTGAAGGAACACCTCCTCCCATATGTACCTGCCCGGACCCTAAGGTCATCCTCAGGGGTCCTTCTCCGAGAGCCCCTGCCAAAGGAAGTGAGGCAGGTGGCTACCAGGAGGAGGGCCTTCTCTGCTGTGGCACCCCGGCTGTGGAATGAGCTCCCTAAGGAGGTTCGCTTGGCACCTACATTATATGCTTTTAGACACCAGGTGAAGACCTTTTTATTCTCCCAGTATTTTAACAATCTATCAATTTTAAATAACATGGTTTTAAATTTGTAATTTTGCATTGCTGCTGTTTTTATCTGGTTGAGCTTTTATATTGTATTTTATATTATGGTTTTATACTGTTGTTTTATACTTTGAATGTTTTTAATTTTTGTGAACCGCCCAGAGAGCTCCGGCTATTGGGCAGTATAGAAATGTAATAAATAAATAAATAAAATAAAAATTGGGTGGGATAGCTAATACCTTGGAAGACAGAAACAAACTTCAAAGTAATCTTGATAAGCTGGAGTGTTGGGCTGAAAACAACAGAATGAAATTTAATAGGGATAAATGCCAAGTTATACACCTAGGAAAAAGAAACCAAATGCACAGTTACAAGATGGGGGACACTTGGCTCAGCAATACTACAAGAGAGAAGGATCTTGGAATTGTTGTAGATCACAAGCTGAATATGAGCCAACAGTGTGCTGTAGCAGCAAAAAAAAAGCAAATGCT
The DNA here is from genome assembly GCF_023053635.1 of Elgaria multicarinata webbii. Lineage (NCBI taxonomy): Eukaryota > Metazoa > Chordata > Lepidosauria > Squamata > Anguidae > Elgaria > Elgaria multicarinata. The sequence continues at coordinate 36,419,583 of NC_086174.1, forward strand.
ATTTTGGGCTGCATTAATAGAAGCATAGCTTCCAAGTCACGCGAGGTACTGGTTCCCCTCTATTCGGCCCTGGTTAGGCCTCATCTTGAGTACTGCATCCAGTTCTGGGCACCACGAAGGATGCAGACAAGCTGGATGGGGCTCAAAGGAGGGCAATGAGGATGATCAGGGGTCTGGAAACAAAGCCCTATGAGGAGAGACTGAAAGAACTGGGCATGTTTAGAGCCTGGAGAAGAGAAGATTGAGGGGAGACATGAGAGCACTCTTCAAATACTTGAGAGGTTGTCACACAGAGGAGGGCCAAGATCTCTTCTCGATCATCCCAGAGTGCAAGACACGGACCAATGGGTTCAAATTACAGGAAGCCAAATTCTGGCTGGACATCAGGGAAAACTTCCTGTTAGAGCAGTACGACAATGTAACCAGTTACCTAGGGAGGTGGTGGGCTCTCCCACACTAGAGGCATTCAAGAGGCAGCTGGACAAGCATCTGTCAGGGATGCTTTAAGGTGGATTCCTGCATTGAGCAGGGGGTTGGACTCAATGGCCTTATAGGCCCCTTCCAACTCTGCTATTCTATGATTCTATGTTGTGGCCATGGGGATTTCAGTTGGCCACTTTAGGTAGAAGTAGATGTTACAGGAAACACATGACTACTGTCAAAGCCCTGTATCCTCTACTCTTCTTTTCCCCCCCCCTCAGTGAGATACTTGGTTATTGATGATGTCGTACTGCAGATTTTGCTACTTGTAGGAATGGGGAAATTATTAGCACAAAGACCCATAGCGAAGAGTTGGTCTGGGCATTGAGGTCTACCATCTATGTGTTTCCCATAATGTCTTGTTTCAGCCTTAGGGCCGAGGCACTGATTTAAATCAGGCAACCCTTCATTTTGGGGATCCCTCCATTGTACATCATAGCAACACAGAGCATCGGACAGGAGTAGGAGGAAGAGCTGAAAGACTTTGGAAGTTATGTAGCAAGTACTTGACATGATCCCAGACGGTTTTAGGGTGGGGGTGGGGTGCTACCTTGAGTGACTTCCAAACAACTGTACCGTGGTCTCTTTGTTTCCCACCTTGCATCTCAGTACAAATCTTGGGGTGGAAAAGTGACTTGGCAGGTGCCTCCAGTGTTCTGCTTGCAGTCTTCTACAATCAGAAAAGAATTTGAAATTGTATTGGTTGTATTTGACAGCAAAACCTTCTTAAACAACCCCTCCTGTATCATCCTGGAGGTTATGGGGTACCATTTTGTTTAATGCGCGTTACTGATTGGTTTGTTGATAGCTTCGGAACACTCTCCGGTTTTTGTTGGGCAATCTGGCTGGCTTCAATCCAGAAACGGACTCAATCCCCACATCAGAGATGTATGTAATAGACCAGTATATGCTCCACCTGCTGCAGGGCTATGCGAACAAGGTAAGCCGTGGGAACGTGGTGTACATTAGAGATGGTTGTAGCAGCAAGATGTGGGATGTGGGCCATTGAGGAGGCAGTGCGACTTAATCTGGGGAGAGAATTCTTAATTTTACTACAGTTTAATGAGTTTGATTACGTTGTTGCATTTGATTACGCTTAAACGAGGGATGTAATTGTGGGATGGCATTTTGTTATAAATGCCAATATGGATCCTGAAAGAGATCCCTTTACCATGATTGCACATGATTGCAAAAGGCATACAGATATGCTTTATTTAGCATTTAATGCACAAACACAGAATTTCACATATGTATGAAAAATATGTATGGGGTTAATTCAACTGAGACATTTTGTGTATATATGAGCAAATGCATATATACATTTTGTGTATATATGTCTTAAGAAATATTTTTGTAAACCGCCTTGAGAGTCTTTTTTGGCTAAAGGGCGGGATAAAAATGCTATAATCAATCAATCAGGACTACTTGGGCCATTTTTTATTCTCCAGCAGTACCTCTGCCTTTAAACCTTGGAAGTCAGCAATTCCACTCACTAAGAAATCTCCCTACGATTCATCTGGGGCTGTGCAGATGGAACTGCCCTAAACAATGTGGCTTCCCCTGGAGGCCTGATCTCACACCAGGATACCTTGGCAGGACTGGAGAGGATGGAGAGGCACACCTGAGATGGGTTGGTGAATGGAAGGCCAGTTCTCACTGCTTCATTGCTACCCACCACAAACCGTCTCTATACAAAACGTAGTGATGCCTACCCATCTGCATTAGCAAAACAGGAATGGGGAAAGCCATTGGGGTTAACATATTAGAAGGGAGATCACAGGTTGCAATGGAGGGGCAATTGAGGGTGATGGTGGCCCATGAAAGGAGTTTGTTGAAAAAGAAGAGTAATACATAGAGATATGTAATACATACATATTGGTTACCTTGCTGGCCAAGCCAGAAATGATAGTTGCCAGCCCCTCACCTCTCAAGCCCCACTCCGCTGGGCGAGAAGCATGTGTGTCCAGGCAGCAGAGGTCCCAACGCTCCCCCACCCTACCCTGACCTGCTCAGTGTGGGGGTATTTCCTAGTTTGGCCTTGCAAGACCCAGGCTCTTCAGATAATTGGGCCACACAGCTGTCAATCCCCATCCTTTGTCCCAACTTTGGAGGTGGTAGGGTTGCCAGGCAACTGCCCATCCCATCCCCACCCATCCCAGCAGCGTCCATGTAGGGAGTGAGGGCGGGCACTTCTCACGCTGGTCAGAGGATGGCACCTCCCTCTCCACGGTGAGTGGATTTCTTGAAGTCTGCTGATACGACAAGTAGAGAAGGCTGAATGCAAAAAGGGCCGCAAGGCAGTTAATAGCAAGTACTTGCAAGACAGCTTGGATGTTGACAATATCATTGTGGAAAAAGAAATTTTGGAATGTAGCAATAAATGAAAAGTTGACGCCGAAGTTAAGAATACATAGAAGAATAAAGGGAAGAGACACTTTCAGGAAGGACTGGCAAAAAAATATAGACTACGTGAAAAAGGAATCGAACAGAATAACTTTACCAGAAGCCTGTAGAAATTTGTGGGACTCATGAAAAGCAGATGATTAATAAATGAAATGGAAATAAATTTATAATAACACCCTGGATAAGAAAATGAAAATAAAAGATGTAAGAAGGCAAACTCTGTAATCGACCAAGCGTGGGGAGGGAATACGAAGGGATTTGGAATAAGCATTAATGGGTGTCGTCTTCTTTTGCATTCAATGTATTTTAATTTTGAAAACCTAGTAAAATGTTTTTTTAAAAAAATGAATGCAAATGGGGAAATCACTGGTCACACTATAAGCCTTTTTACTATCATGGCTTGGTTCTAGTGCTACCAATTTGTACGATAGCTAGAAAGTCAGTGGGCTGCAATGAGACTTCGTTCATAGACATCTTAATGGACAATTAATCTCCCAGTCTTTGTCTTGCCAGAAATATCTCCTCCACTCCTGTAATTACTTCTGAATCATTATTATACAGCTATTTTTATATGTATGTCATTCCGAAGGTTACACAGGCATACAAAGAATACGACTATGGCAGAGTCATCCGGTTGCTGGAAGCCTTCCATAAGAGAGAGCTGTCAAGTTTTTACTTTAGTATAATCAAGGACAGGTATGTACCATAGCGTCTCCTTGCTAATGTGATCTTCCCTGTCCTTCTCCTCATTACCAGGTTAAGGCAGCTTGAATTTAGGAAGCGTCCAAATAATGATTAACACGCGTTGTACATTGCTTGCCCACAGGACAGATTCTGGGTTTTTTTTCTTCTGAATATGCAGTCATATATATAAACAGTGTGTGAAATGGATGCTATCATGGTTATTGGCTGGCAGAAATATCTGTGGCCATGCCCCAGCAGCATATGTGTTTGTTATGTATAAACTCAGTGAAATACTTTGTGGCTGGTATCAAGCCCACTTGCTGAAGAGGTTTTAGATAGAGTTCTTTTTCTTTTTGCCAACTGCTAAAGTACACACGTAAATCCTTGTTTAAAATGTCATCTTGCTGGATTTTAATTTCTACCTGTATGTAAATGTTCCTTTTCCACCTAAAATTCAGAGTCTATTGTGAAGAAGAAAAGGATCCTAAACGCCGTTCGTGTCAAACAGCCTTAGCAGCGGTTTTGGACACTGTGGTCCGTTCATTTGCACCAATCCTACCACATCTGGCTGAAGAGGTGTTCCAGTACCTCCCCTACAGGAAAGGTAAGAGAGCTTTGAGCCTCCACAGCCTGTCAGGGGACTCTTCACACAAGACAACCCTTAGCAGTGTGTCTGAAAGTCCCTGGGGCTCTATTCGTTTGAAAGACTGACAGTCCCTTTGCACATGGGCCGACAAGTTGGAGCCATCAGCTGGTTTGTGAGAGAGTAATTGTCATCCATAGGGTAATACGCAAGAGGCTGGTACTTACTGACTAGCTAAAGTCATAAATGCAGGCTTGTGGTGTAGTGGTTAGAGTGCTGGACTGGGACTCGGGAGATGTGGGTTCTAATCCCCACTTGGTCATGAAGCTCACTCAGTGACTTTGGGACCGTCACAGACTCTCAGCCTAACCTACCTCATAGGGTGCTTGTGAGGATAAAGTGGGGAGGAACAGGAGCAGACGAGCCCCATTGGGTTCCTTGCCGGGGGGGGGGGGGCAAAGGAGGAATATAAATGCAATGATTGATTGATTGATTCAATCAATCAATCTTGATTGATCAATCTTCTCTCACAAGGGCCAAACAGCTCAGTGTCAGAGGTAGAGCACCCCAACACTCTCACACTTACGATTCGAGAGGCAGAACCAGTCAGAATTTTTAAATGCCACTATTTGTTCATGCAGGTTTCACCTGACCTGTAAAGGACGTTACTACTACACCTAGGGGGGAAACCACATTACACCAGTTTTAAAATCTCTTCACTGGCTGCCAATTAGTTTCCGGGCAAAGTATAAAGTATTGGTTATTACCTTTAAAGCCCTACATGGTTTGGGTCCAGGCTACCTGGGGATCGCCTTCTCCCATTCAATCCGCCCTTCACACTCAGGTCCTCTGGGAAGAATCTACTTCAGTTTGCCAAAATTAGGCTGACAAGTATTACCTAGAAGATACTTAATACCCTCGCTGAGTTTAAGATAGCCATGATGACTAATCTATTCCAGCAGGCCTATCCAGTGGAATTTTAGGATGTTTTAATAATGTATACTATGTTTTTAATACAGTTTAATGTATTTCATACTTCTTGTTGTTCCCTGCCTCAATCCAGATGGAGAGGCAGGTAAGAAATATGTTTATTATTATTACTGTTTTCTTGTTATTTTCTTGTAACATTTTAAATATGTATTATTTTATCTTTTTATATTGTTATAAAAAGTGTCTTGAATGTAAACTGGTTATGGATTTTGGTATATTAAGTGGTATAAAAGTATTTTAAAGAAATGACATATTTTAGTAGTGGTGTAATATGGCACTCAGGTACAGTGCTGATTCTCCCCCACACCTTTCACCATCCGAGAAAGTAAAAGGGCGCACTTCAGTCCCATCAGGATGGAGGCTAAACCTGTTTTTGGATCCTAGTGATCCTAAATTGTAAGATCTCTTTCGTGAACTTTGGGAAATAGGTCTTATAGTCAGACAAATGACGGGTTGGATCCGATTCAGACGCATGTAGCTGGGCTGCCGGAAATGGACTTCCCCACCCCCACGACAGGCCTCCAGCCCCAAGAAAGTGCTACATTTAGAGTTGGGGGACCCTTCTGCATGGGGTGAGCTGTGTGGCGGGATCCCTGAAAATTGAACAGAGGCACCTTCTGTCCACAGAAGGCAGATCCTGGATCCAACCCATAATAAATCTAACCCGTAATAGCAGAGTGCTTAAATCAATATTGCTTGCACGTACAACTCTCAGGGAGGGGTCATAGCAGCTCGGTGTGATTGAGCACATGTTTTGTATGCAGGTTCAATCCCCAGCTTCTCCAGGTAAGGCAAGGAAAGAATCGCTGCCAGTCAGTGTCGCCAATACTGGGCTAGGTGGACCAATGGTCTGACTCAGCATAAGGCAGCTTCCTATGGGCATCGTAATAGTTAAACACCCTGGAGTGGGTACCTTAAACAATCCTAAAGGTAGATCTTTGCTACCCCATACAGTATATTAATGACCCGGAAGTAAAGTAATGTTTAAGGACGTCTCAGTGATTATTTTTTGGTTAAAAACAAACAGCAGTTTTAATCAGCAGTTTTCAGAGTAGTTAGTAGGGTTCTGTGTTTGAAAGTAGCACAGAGCTGTCACAGGTGCATTAAGTATTAACTTCTTTATTTTCCTTTGCAAGAGTCAGACAGTGTGTTTCGCTCTGGGTGGATGAATACAAGCCCTATATGGAAGAAACCAGGCCTCGAGGAAGCAGTGGAGGGAGCTTGTGCAATGAGAGATGCTTTCCTTCGCTCCATCACAGGCAAAAATGCGTTACAACATCAGGTGGTCCTCGCTATTGAGCCTGGACTGCTCTTCGAATTAATGGAGGTTAGCAGAAAAAAACAGTACACAGTATATGTTAATATAAACTTTCAACCACATTTTAGAAGTTTAAGAATGGCTAATTAATCCAAGAACATCCCTTCTTTTTTAAAAAAAATAAAACAAAACAATATTGTTTCCAAAAAAAATGTTCATGGCCTGGACTTAAAAGGTAGTAATAAGTATTTAATGCAACTCTTGACAATGCTGTGTAATACAGTAATGAATGGTAAGTACAGAATTAGAAATGTAACAGAAACACAATATAAAATCTAGTAAATGCCTCTGAGAGCAGAAATAAGGTGACTGTAGAGGGTAAACAAGACCTAATGGGGTCTTGTTTAAGTTTTGAAAGTACCATGATTTGAAAGTACCATGATTTTCCCAATGCCACTCCACAATAGATTGTGGACTACATTTCTCCCTGTTTGTTTCATAACTGGCTTCTATACTTTCATAGAATAAAATATACAGGTGGAAATACACTTCAGTCTTGGACAATGAAGATGGATGGTGGGAAAAGCATGAAACATATCCAAGCTGTCAAGCCCAGTGTCAGGGGTTGGTCTGGGTTAGACAGTGGCTCAGTTCAGACAACACAATAACCACTGATGGTTTTAGTAGTCAACTGTCAGTGTAATGGTCAACGGTTGGTAATTGTGTCGTCTGTTGGGCAAAAAACACCCCACGCTAGACTTGTCAGAAAAACCACTGGAAAAACACAACCGGCTCCAGAGTTGACTAGACACTCAACTGGTGGTTAGTGTGTTGTCTGAACTGAGCCAGTGGACTATATTGCAGGGTTGAGTTGACGTATCTTGGCTGGCTAGAGTTCCCTGGCAAAAGTGGCCAAAACAGCTCCGGCTGCTTTGCTACAGCAGCCTTTGCTAAAGGCTGCTGGGATAGCACTGGGAGGGCTAGGGACGGGGGCTGTGTCAGTCAAATGCCGGGTTGACTATTAGTTAACTGAATGCCAGACCCAATGAACCACAGTTGTGTAGGAACATGTGTGGGGAGCACCCTCTAGATAACCAACTGTGAGTTGACTATTCCCGCCACCACTGACTAAAGTTTTGTTCGAGCACAGCTATTTTCTGGCCTGGGAAAGGAGGTACTTCCTTGCCCAGCTCATCAGCTAGACTTTTCAATTAAATAATCCCGCTTCGTATTGCGCAGAGGCGAGAGCACCCAGTGTCTGGACCACTGGATTGCACCAATTACCTAGGGAGGTTGTGGGCTCTCCCACACTAGAGGCATTCAAGAGGCAGCTGGACAGCCATCTGTCAGGGATGCTTTAGGGTGGATTCCTGCATTGAGCAGGGAGATGGACTCAATGGCCGCCCCTTCCAACTTTACTTTTCTATGATTCTATTGTTGTTTTTCCCTTTGATCAGAGTTTGTTTGTTTGTTTGTTTATTTATTTATTACATTTTTATACCGCCCAATAGCCGAAGCTCTCTGGGCGGTTCACAAAAATTGTCATATGCTCTTCATCTGTACCCTGTAAGGGGCTTACAGGCATTATTCTTCTAAGGCAGGCCTTGGGGGCAGACATGATTAACCTTTATTTTTAGTATACAGATTTTTTAAACTGCTCATTTCTGACTATCACTCATCTCCAGGTGCTGCAACACGAGGAGTGTTCTAGTACATCCCAGCTAAATGAAATAATGATGGCATCGCAGACAACACTGCTATCTGAAATACCTAGAGATATGATCACTGATGACATAATTAAGGGGACATTTTTGATAAACTTAGAAGGTAAGTACAGAAGGGAATTCCTATTCAGTACATCCAAGAAGTGTTATGTATGTGGGCTGAATTATAAAGGGACTATTCTTGTTTCAAGGGTGGGATAACTGATGTGGTCTTTACAAGCATTATCTCAGTTAATCTGACTTTTTAAAACAAAATAAATAGGTGGTGATATCCGAGAAGAGTCATCCTATAAAGTCCTCGTTTTACCAGCTGCCAAATCAAAATGCCTCCGCTGTCGGAAGTACACTGCTGATTCAGCAGAGACACCATGTCCACGTTGCATGGAAATACTTGGTGGGAAATGATGCACTTTCAAGTAACAATCAAGTCTCGATGTGTGCTCTGAAGCAACTATAGGGTTCTTGGAAAACCTGAAGGAATGTAGAAATGTATATGCACTATTTCTATGGGGGCAAGTGTTGCAAAAATAATTGAAAATTAGAGTGTATATACTTAAGCTTGTACACTTAATAAAATGCTTCTCAGAGCTGCCTAATGTTCTTTTTGTTGAACTTAACACCAATCACAGTATCTCTTAGCTAGGCATGTGGTAAGTCTTTCAGAAATTAGCTTCCTTATTGTAATGAGAGGTGTTCAAGTGAACTACTTTTATGCAGGTTTGCTTTAAGTTCTGCTGGTAGACTTTTTTGTTTTGGACAGATCTTTCAGCTAGCTCATGTAACCAGAAACAATTTACTCTGGACTTTAGTACTGGGTTGGTGCAGCTTTATTGCCGGCTGTAGGGTTGCATGTTCTTCCATAACAGGCAAATGCTAATAACCCCCGTCTAGCATTCCCCACGGAAAAAGGGATTACATACACTGATTTGGGCTTGATCATTCAATCGGAATTAAGGAAGTAGATTTCTGCCCTTTTCCTTCATGATAAGTGCCATCCAAGTCTACACACTAAGACAAACTCAGTCCTAGTTCAACTAGATATGGAAGAAGTTAGGTTACAAGGTTGGTCTTGTGTAGGATGAGTTTTACAATGAATACAAATTACTTCAAAAGTCATACAGTTGGACTAGATGCTGGACAAGGCCCCTTCCCATCAGGAGGCTATCCAGCCTCTGACGACCTCAAGCTAGGGAAACCCCACTCCTCATAACTGGCTCCCATTGTCAATCTGTTTCCCTAATATTCAACTAAAGTCTCCCCATTAGATCTAGGCCTGCCCTCTTACGTGGCAGTAGTATCATGCTCTCCCCATCACCATCTTCTCCACACTACGTACACCCAGTTCCTTCAACCTTTCCTCAGACTTGTTTTCCATACCATACTCATTACCCTCTTCTGGACCTGTTCCAATTTGTCTTTTGGAATTCTGATTATTTTAATAGACTGTAGGTACAAATTACTTAACCAAAAGTCTGAGCACACCTCAGAAGAATGTCAAGGTTTTTTTTAATGCTTCATCTCTTGGACAACTGTGTACAGAAAGCAGAAATTTCAACACAGGGAATCTAGTTCTAGACACAATTTACAATATTTTTACAATGGACTGTACAACAATGGAAATTGTTACAAAAAAGAACAGCGTTTCTACAGAACCTGATCAGCTTCAATTAGATTCCTGATTTTATATTTGATAAGTAATCAAAACATCCAAGAGGCAACATCATTTTCAGCTTCTATGCTGATACTTCCTTCTAAAACTGGACTTGCTCTCTGCTCCCAAGGCGATATTCTTGTTTCAAGAGAGCTGCCACTTGGCCTAACATGATTGTGTGATGCTTTTAATGCTGCAAGCAGCTGGCTTTTGTTAAAGTAGTCAAGCTACTAGTTTTGAAACCAGAAGCACTACCAAAGCAACATATGTAGGAGCTCTGCTTTCTCAGCTTCTGATTAAATTCCTGTAATGTTAACATTTAAAAAGCAGCAGTCTATCTTTTAGCATATGAAAAACTCTTAACATATTAATTTGAACAGCACCAAAGCTGTTCTTAAACCTAAACTACTGCACAAATGCTTGGGAGTTAAAAAATAAATATTTAGGGTTATAGACAAATATACAAAGATGACAGACTGCTGGTATTACCCACCACAGTAAGGTAGAACTTCACATAGATACCGTCTCGTAAAAGTCTAAAGTTGTGAGTGTATAAAAGTCACTTTGGAATAGTTTCCACTAGATGGTTGTGCTTCTGTATGTACAGGAGCCATGCACTAAATTTATGCTACAGAACTGTTTGAAACTATTAGCAGAACTGGTAATGTTGCCATCATGACATTGCTTCCACGGCCTCAATTAGATTCAAGGCAACACTGTACTGCCCGTGATTTTCTGGCAAGTGTTCTATCACTTTATCCACTAGCTTTGCAGTTGTGGTAATGGGCACGTCTACATTTTGAAGATCCTGGGGGTCCTGTGGAGAAAGGAAAAAAAACAGTCTTCAGTCATTCACCTATAAATGCCAAGTTCAGGTTGCTTCTCTAGGCAACATGGGAAAAGAAAATTTTGGGCCTAAACTGGTATACATCTTCTAATTTTGTGCAATATTTTTGAGGGAACGTGTCATGGTAAGTGTGTATTCATAGTTGCAATTACAGTTTCTGTAATAGTCCTCACGAGTGCTTCTTCCCCACTTTTGAACTCTTAAAAAGGCAACACTACTGCTTTAAGTGCCACTTTCACCAACCTGGAGTCCTCCAGCTATGTGTGACTGCTAGATGGGAATGATGGAAGGTAGTAGTCCAGCACATCTGGAGGACCCCAAGTGGGGGGACGGGGACATGGCTGCTTTAGTGCAAAGGAGAAAGTAGTATTTGGATGTAGGAGGCCCAGATTCCAATCCCTCTAACAGAACCTTCAGCATAATTTACCTCTTCGGGTGATCATGAAGATAATTGCCAATATTCCCTAACTTGAAACCAAATAGCAAGAAAGAATTGTTCCCTAGATAAATGGAAAAGCTTTTGAAAGTTGGAGAATTTGGTCTTCTCTCGTTCAGGGCCACCAGTGTGCCAAAAATAAAAGCCACACTATGGTTGGTGGCTAACTCAGGTCTAGGAACTTGGGCTAGGTTAAGCATACATATAACTGCTACATCTCCGCCTGCCCCTTTGGAGCGAAGTGAAATCCCAGTTCCCAAACAGAACATCTAATATAGGTGTGTATGGGCCTGTAATTCGAGGTGAGGGGTGATAAACCATTTGTATAGTGAAAATATAAAATAAAATCAGGTAGTCATGCTGTAGACCCCACTTTCAATGGCTGCTTATCCTAAATAACTTCCTATGTCAAGAGTTGGTCTTACTATGCTATGTGAACAAATTCCATTAGATTGCTATCATAAGGCAAGCATTACACAAAGCAGGCATCACTTTGAAATTAAAAGAAAAGCACAGATCAGGTTCCTAAATTACTGTTTTGTTTTGTTAAAAAAAAAAGAAAGAGGACAAATTAGTTCTGGGAAGAGAGAAAGAAACTAAAGCCTGCCTGCAGTCATTTGATTCCCTTTTACTTCTGCGTTCACACAATACTAAATTTAAATATTCTAAATAAATAAATACAAGCTAGGATGCTGTTTTTTTCCTTCTTCAAAAAATGGAAGTAAACTATGTCCTGAAGGATCTAGATCTGCAGCAAAGTCAAGATTCAATGCCACATAGCTTGCTCTGGCTAAAGATTAACAGTCTGTTAGCCGCTGTAGTCATTTCAAGTTGAGATCTTGGTCCCCCCACATTGCTCACCCACATTAACCTATGCAGACGACTGGCTGCTTTCCACGTTGTTAACAGCAGAGATCATCTTACTCTAGAAAGTGGCACCCTTACTTTTCCAGTTCTAAAACGCTTTCCTAAAAAATCCAACTTTTGTGCTGTGCTTAGCATAGGGAAGTACTAGACTAGAACTCTATGAAAAACACTCTTTATCCTTATTGTGCTCTTGGGTTAGAAGATCTGTTTCCAGTCAAAGGGAACTTGCCATAGCTTTAAGCCAAGTGCAGAGGGTTGGAGGTAGCCTGGCAAGCAGCTCCATGCCTTCCTTGGTCTGGGTGTGCAGCAAGGCATAGGCCAACCTCTGTCCTGTCAGCACCAAGAGCTGAGATGCGAGGACTTCTTTGTCATGGACTTGAAGAATAGCCTGCAAAGCAGAAGTCAAGTTAACACTGTCAGCTCTAATCCAAGACTTTAATATACATATATCCAAAGAATGCCTTTATTTTTCTTCCGTAGAGCCAACACCCGCAGGAAACGATTGTACTCAAAGCAGAAACTGGATGAACAAACTAACACACAGGGCCAGTCCAAAACATTTTGCTGCCTAAGACAGAGCAGCGAGTGGCACCCCCAGGGTGCATAGGACTACCTAAAACAGACAAAAGTGGTCCAACCCAGGCCACTTTCCAACCCAAAACAAATAAGAGATATAGCCAATTATACTGCTGTAAAACTCTTAGAGCCAAGACTCAAAGGTAGCAATATTCAGGATTGCTCCTACATTTGTATGGATTGTCCTCCATTGAAGACAAGGACATGCCTATAACACTCAGTCCCAAGGATCACTACCGGAGCTCCTTCCACCTTCACCCCTTGCACATACTATTACAAAAGGCTCTACACCACCGGTTGTATATTCATTTATGCACACCGATTTCAAGTCTAAGACGTTTTTGTTCTGTTGCCAGTGCCGTGTAGTGGTTACTGGCAGACTAGGACCAAGGAGACTCGGTGAAATATCCGCTCAGCCATGGCGCACACGAGATGGCCATTGACTAGTTGCTACTACTCAACCTAACCTACCTCACAAGGTTGCTGTGAGGATAAAGACTCAGAAAAGAAGAGCCATGTATGCCACCTTGAGCTCCTTGGGGGAATTGTGTGATATAAAAAATAGATATATTTGACAAACTATCGTACAAGCTGTGCATACATTTACATACATGTACACTAGAGATAAGAGGCACTGACTACATGACCTGGAGAACAAGACTAATCCTATACAGAACTGTAAATCCCACTGACCTCAATGGGGCTTTTTTTCTGAGTAGTTACGTATAGGATTGCATTACAAATGTACAGGGACTTTCTATTTAACCACACCACCACCACTACCTTCCTTTAGGCTGCCCTTAAGGCACAAAGGGGTGCCATCCTAAACACACTTACTTAGGGGCCTGACCTGGGGTGTTGTTGCACACTGGGGGTGAGGTGGGTGGGAAGAGCAGGCAGGCACCTCTGCCACTGCCCAAAGTTGGTTTTCTTTAGCACCCAGAGAGTGTACCCCCTCTGCCTGTTCTGCTGCCCCAGATATCCCTGGATCCCAATTAGGGAACGCCCCAGCATCCTTACACAGCCAGTGAGGGTTTCTAGGGGCGTGTGGGTCCTCCTCCAGCAGACCGGAGAACTCATGGTGCCCACTTTGCCCAGCTGCTGTCTGTGAGAAAGACCAGGGGGAGGCACAGGCTGGAGATCTACGGCTTATCTTCCTCTTCCCAAGCAAAGGGAGCAATAGTGACACGAAGCTGCCACTGGAACCTGGCTGGGGTTGCGTTCCAATCCATTGGAGAAAGACTTGATGAGCATCATCCCACCACAGTTCCAGCAGCAGCTATTCTGCTCTCCTCTCACCACAGCTGCGCCTGGGAGGGACAGCCAGCAGGTGGGATCCACTCCACAGCAGAAAACATTGGGTTTGTGGGGAAACTGGTGGCAGCAGCAGCAAGCAGGGCAGGTGGGGGAGAAAAGTGGCCCAGCAGCAGCAGCAAATGCCCTCCCCAATCCACTACTGGAATTCCTGCTCAGGTTTGGCTATTTCCTAGAACTGAATTCAAGCAGGTAAGGGGCTATGCCATCTACTGGCTGGATCTAAAGGAAGTGCCTGAAGTTCTGAAATTCATGGCATAGCCTACAAATCACTTTTAGTTGCCCTAAAGGCGACAGAAATTGCCATCCACAATCTTTACCTCTTCTCCAAGTTGATCCAGGCCATAATTATACAACTCGCACACATAGTGCCGTTTGATCACATCCTCATTGACCTGTAGGTGCTGAGCCAAATCCAGAGCCAGGGCTGGCCAATCCCGCCGGTCTTTCACTGACAGAACCACCAACTCTCCTGGGCTGTCCGCTGCCTTCTGGGATGACGACTGGGCTTGTGCCACTGCACTCACTAGTTTGGTTAAGAACTTGGGGGAGGGGAAAGACCACATCAAGAGGGTTTAGTGTTACAAACACACGACTCTCATCAGTTTCCCGCAAGGATTTAACTTACTTGATGCCTTGTAGACAGCAGGGCTGGATCCACATCACCACTAGGCAGCAACTGAATTGAAGTAAGGTCTTTGAAAAAGGCATTTTTACCCTGCATAGAGGAAACACAGATGATAACCTTTAATATAATAACCTCATATAGAATCATAGAATCATAGAATAGCAGAGTTGCCATCGAGTCCAACCCCCTGCTCAATGCAGGAATCCACCCTAAAGCATCCCTGACAGATGCTTGTCCAGCTGCCTCTTGAATGCCTCTAGTGTGGGAGAGCCCACAACCTCCCTAGGTAACTGGTTCCATTGTTGTACTGCTCTAACAGTCAGGAAGTTTTTCCTGATGTCCAGCTGGAATCTGGCTTCCTTTAACTTGAGCCCGTTGTTCCGTGTCCTGCACTCTGGGAGGATCAAGAAGAGATCCTGGCCCTCCTCTGTGTGACAACCTTATATACACACACAGGATTGGTAACACACACAAAAGACTATTTCTTTTCTTCTGAGAATATATTTTATTTCTATTCTCAGAGAAGGACAGAGCAAAACTAAAATCAAGAAGGGGAACATATTCACATGTTTCGTACAAGGGAAACTATATGAAACATGTGAATGGAAGATCTAGGCAGCTTCCCAATACACAGACATGCCAAACAAAGCCAGCTTATGTGGGCAGCTGCTACAGGTAATTTACAGGTGGATTCAGTGTTAATTCCTACTTGGAATTGTCTAATACACAACAGCCCTGTAGGCTGACGGTACACAAAACACGGGCCAGGATTCAAAGAACACCATATTTACAGCAGTGCTGACGGGGAGGGGAATACAAATGACTGGGGCCCAGCGGTCCAGAAGGGGGCCTAGGGCCCAACTCTGCTGCATGGCTTGGAGGGATCCGGAAGCACTTGGGGGTCAGGAGGGGAGAAGAGGTGGCCAAAGGCCCTGTGCCGCAGGACTTACAGGACATCTCTCGCCACAGAGAGCGTCCCTCACCAGCCAGACAGCCGTGTGGCCCACGGGAGGCTGCTGCATCCTGCTCCCCGGGCTCCATCAAGGGCCAGGGTGTGGGAGTGGGCAGGCCTGCCCTGCTTGGCTGCTAAGCAGGGGGAGCAAGTGGCACTGGCAGGCCCTCGGGGTGCCCTCCTGCTGCTTGGGACTGTCAGGTTTTCGTGTTAACCTTAACAGTAATTATTGGCAGATTATTGGCAGAGACTTGCAAGCTCAGAACACCTGTTGGTGATTGGGTGGAGTAAGTAAAAGGCTCGCTCTTTCACAGCAGTGGGGGTGGGTGGGTGGCGTGGGCTGCTGCCGCTGCCAGAGAAGGGAGTATGCTGTTTGATGTGAAGGGAACATTTGTCAAGGAGAACCGTAAAGCTGTTATGCTTACTGTGATTCAGGGTAAGACAATTACTTTGTTATTAGTTGATGCTACCAGCCTGGTCGTTTTGTTTTGGAAGACTTCTCTGAATAAAAGCATTGAGGATTCAAAGCTCACGCTTTCGTTTATTTGCGAACTGCAGGGAGGAATTTGTAAAACGCTACTAATTCCCCCAACAGGGATGGCAGCTTCCTGCCCATGCGCCATGCTAGCTAAAGATTTTTAGCTGGTCCCCCCTTGCTGGGGGGCCTGGGGAAAAAAAACACCTGGGCCTGAACCCGCTCTCGGCGGCCCTGATCTACAGTACTGCTTCTGATTTTCCCTGCTGGTTGCATTATTTCAGGGGGCACGAGGGCCACAGTGAGAACGAGCACCCTGAACAGCCCCCCAAAGCTATCTGAACTTTATTCTTCCTACTGCCTCCCCTGTCTTAAATATATGAAGATACGTTTCACAGCGGCAGACTGATCTTGAACTCTTGTAAGCGTGGGGGCAGGCAGGGGCTCACAGCAACTCTTCTACGGACATTACCTTACTGTCAAAAAGAGAGAGGGGCTTCACACTCTTCAGTGAAAACTTCATGATTCCGTACAAGAGAGTGCAGAGCACAGACTGGTGCTCAACAAGGGGGTAATGGATGTGTTTCTGTTCCAGGGCTAGTTCCACTAGTGAGATCTGTCCTTCCACTGACACCCAGGCATCCTCTGTGTCCAGCACAGGAAGCTGCATCTCATCACTCCGTACATCAGCCTGGTGTAGCAAAGCAGAGGAAAAGCATTGGCCTCTTAAAAGTAACTGCAATTTCATTCCGAATTAGTCTTGGTCAGAAATATTCATAATAATATTTATTATTAAAGATGCAAAAGCAGGGATCAAGGAGTCTTGCCTGCAAAACCACAGCATTTCAAAGGAATCAAATAAAAATTAGAATACATTCAAAGCTAAAAAAAAATATCTCTGTATGACATTGTTATCTTTGCCTTTCAGGAAATGATCCATTAACATTCCTTTTGAAGAGACATATGAACCCTTTATGGGATAGAAGCATTAATTTCCTGTGTTTTGCAGACAAATTTAGTCTCAAAGGGCCCAGATACAGAAGACATTATTATTCATCTATTAAAAACAATGTGAGGTGTGGGTTTTGGGTTACCTCCATGAGAGTTTGAAGAAGATCTGAGCAAGAGCCAAGAAAACATGTCATTGCTGTGTCGCTCATCCCGACGTCCTGTTTGACAAAAAACGGTGACAAAAAACAGTGTTAGGCTGTGCAACCTGATTTTTCCCCTTAAAACATTTTCTGGTTTTCTGACTGCGCTCGTAGAAAAACACATTTACAGTTCATTTAGAAACAAACATCTGAACAGAGAAGGAACGTGAGACAAACACAGATTAAGGCTGTGCACCACCACCCCGAACTGCTTCGGGTCGATCTGACCCTCCTCCAATCCACTCCAGAACTGGATCCAGAGCGAGATCTGGACCCCATTTTGCCCCCCACTGTCCCCACTTACTTGCCTCCTCGGCAGGCGGTGGAGGTGGGTAAGTGGGAAAGCAGGGACAAAATGTGGGCCAAATAGGTCCCCCTCCCACCTTACCTGGCTTCACCATACGCTGCTGCACGGAGCCAGGTAACCCCCCCTCCCCACTTACCTGGCACTGCCACCTCTGCATGGACAGCGCCACCGCTGCCAGGTAAGCCCCCTCCCCCCACTTACCTGCATCCGTCGTGGTCCAGGCAGCAGCTTCAACTGCGGCCCAGGCCTCAAGGTGGAAACAGCCCCCCTACCCCCTTACCTGGCTCCACCGCCGCACAGACTGCAGTGGCGTGGCCAGGTAAGCCCCCCTCCCCCCCCACTCACCTGGCTCCATCATGGTCCAGGTGGTGGCTTCAACTGAGGCTCAGTTGAAGCCGCTGCCCGGACCACGACGGAGCCAGGTAAGCCCCCCTCCCCCCTTCCCTGGCTCTGCTGCCGTTGCATGGACTGCAGCGCCGGCAGAGCCAGGTAAGCTTTCCTCCCCCACTTACCTGGGTCCGGAGCTTCAGAATGGTCCGAATCGCTTCGGACCACTCCAAACCTCCCCCAATCCGCTCCAGAACCGGGCGTCAGAGGTGCAGATTGGCCTGCTCCGCTTCAGATTCGGGGATCCGAAACAGAGCAGAGCACACCCCTAACACAGATAATACATGCACAAAACACCTTTCTAAAGAATATTCTTGAAGATCATGACATTTCCAATTCAATATAACCATCACCCATAAGAGCTCCTTGTTGAAACTAAGTCAAATAATGATAATGAAGAATTGATGCCTCAGACTAACATTCATATTTACATTACCATGTCTTTCATCACTACTCAAAGAGGGTAATTAAATCTAGCTAAAATCCAAATTAAATAAAGGATCAAAGTATTCAATATTAATCTGTATGAAATCATTTTCAAAGGCAATACTCCCTGGCCAGGTTAAACGTTAAATAAATAAATAAAAAATGTACCCCAATCGCTGAAATAAATGTTATGTCAAAAGCTGGATATGCCAAAATTGTAAAGAGAGATGAAGGTGGTCCTCTATTAAAAATTGCATGATTAGTGAAATAAATGGGTGATAAACATGATTTGGGTTTTAAATTCAAGCTTAAAAATTGTCCAGCATTTTGGCAGTGTTTAAAATAAAACAATTTTTTATTCTGAATACAAAAGGTGCACACTCAAGGCACAATAGCAGCAAAAATAGCAACACATCTTGTGGCACCTTAAAGACTAACGTATTTCATAGAATCATAGAATAGCAGAGTTGGAAGGGGCCTACAAGGCCATCGAGTCCAAACCCCTGCTCAATGCAGGAATCCACCCTAAAGCATCCCTGACAGATGGTTGTCCAGCTGCCTCTTGAAGGCCTCTAGGGTGGGAGAGCCCACAACCTCCCTAGGTAACTGATTCCATTGTCGTACTGCTCTAACAGTCAGGAAGTTTTTCCTGACATAAAGTGTCATCATGGCCTATAGACTATTTCATCAGGTGCATGGAAGGCTTGAGAGAGTTTCAGGTATGGTACATAAGGGGGTGGGGGTGGGAATTGTAAACAATGACATCAGAAGGACTTTAAATGCAGAAGTAGTAAAAGTGACTATCGCATTGGGCAGTATCCTGTGCTGCCCCGGTGCTAACAGAGCAGACCACTAGCATAACAGGAAACTAGTGGTTCTTGAAACAATTGGAAAACTTGTTTCTGGAAAGGGGCAGGTCAGCAAAGCTCACAGAAGGGAACTCCACTGACCTAATCCCATTCAGAAAATGAGTGTTTCCACTAGTTTCCAGGGTTGTTTCAGGAGCCATTAGTTCCTGTTGTGCTAGTGGTCTGTTCAGTTAGCAGGGGGGCAGCATAGGATACTGCCCAATGTGATTGTCGCTTTTAGTTCTTTATCCATTCGATGTCCTTCTGACCTCACGATGTACAAGTCTCCTCCCCACAACATATACACACACACTCACCATAATACTCCGTGTATCTGATGAAGTGGGCTATAGCTCATGAAAGAATAAGTGCCACAAGACTCTTTATTCAAAGCACAGTAGCAGTGCAAAAGCAAAAGCAGAGCAAAACATGACGAATGGATAAATACAAAACTACTCACAGTTACCCTGGTTTAAAGAAAATTAATTTTATCAAAAGTGCATGCTTAGATTAAATGAAGACAGGTAAGTGTTCTCTCCCCGTGATCTCATGGAAACATGGAGCAATGTAAAATAAAAGGACTAGAAGAGCTATTACCTTGCCAGGGTGAGGGGCAGATCTTAGCTATGATTTTAATTTGAATTGACAGGAATCCACCATTTCAGATTAACAGAGTCATCATCAGACTTGCCATTCTTACACATTTCTTCAATAAATAAATAATTTTAAAAAATACTTGCCCTTCGGCATAATCTATCCTTTGGTGCTTTTCCAACCTTTAACAGAAGAGTTTTCTTGTTAAGTTTAAGAATCATTTAGGTTAAAAAAAGCAAACCCCCGCACATGCTGGTAAGATCCCATCCATGAATGTTGGGGGTCTTCCTTTCCCTCTCCCTCCCATCATTTCCTACAAACTGTAAATAAGAGAGGCGTTATTCTATCAGATCAGATTTCTAATGCTTCCTTTCTGGTTGACCTTCGTTCAGCCACATAAAACTGCTTCCCTTCCATTTGGGGTCAATTTAGTTTTCATGAGCCTTTGTGTCAGCACAGGCACCCAACCCCAGCCAAAATTCCAGGGCTGGATCATCACGGAATTCATAAGAACATTAAGAAGAGCCATGCTGGATCAGACCTTTGAGTGGAGTTTTCACACTACGTTGATTAACATGTTGTCTTAACTGAGCCTCTCTCTCTCTCTCTCTCTCTCTCTCTCACACACACACACACACACACACACACACACACACACACACAAACTCTAAAAGAATAGGAGAAATATAATTCAATATTTACCTTGTCCATTAAGTAGGTAGCAGCAGAAAGCCTTTTCACTATGAATGTGTTCCACATCATTAAAGCAATTCCTGAAAACAGTTACATGAACTTGAGATCCAATAGAAGGCAATGTCAAAAAAAAAATGAATTTTGTTCAGCAAACTCTTAGGATAGAAAGGTGCATTCCTCTTGGAACTGGGCTCAGATAATATGAGTATGAATTGATTATTAACAACATCAAACAACTTCTGTCAATCAAAGTTTGCAAGTAAAAACTTGCACAGATCAGTCAGATCACAGTGGGGATGCTGGTACCAACGGTACTCGCTCAATTATAATTTCATAAATGCAATTATAATTACATAGGGAGTATCCATGGGGGATGCCAGTTACAGACACATTGATAACACTGAAGCTAGCCTCTCTACCTCCTTATGCAGCCTGACAAACTGCACAAGCTACACCAGGGGTAGACAATCTGGTGCTCTCCAGATGTTTTCAACTACAACCCTCAGAAGCCCCAGTCAGCTTGGCCAATGGTCAGGCATTATGGAAGCTGTAGCCCAAAACATCTAGAGGGCACCAGGCTGCCTACCCCGATCTATTCAAACTAATATATTCTACTGAGATGTTTAACAGTTCCACTGTACTTACCATGCTGAACATGAGCATTATCGATGCATCTCAGATGTTCTATAGACTTGATGAGAAAATGTGCTTCCTTGTATTAAAAGGTTAAAGAAGAGAGAGAAATCAAGTGTCAAAATTGGTCAATGCAATGAGGCAAGGAAGCTGCTTCCCTAGGCTAATTGTTAAAACTCTTGTCTTTTATTTAACATTTCAGGCTTTAATCACATGTGAATGACAGGGGCTTTGCTATTTATAGGCCCTGATTACTAAATGTTGTAGGCTGAAACATATACACACACATTATTTTAAAAAACACACCACGCACACCAAGAAATCTTAGTAAGAAAAGCAAGTTCTGTATTTTTTCAAAAGCTTTGTTCTGAAAAGGTTATTTGGATGAGAAGAACAATAGTGGTCTCTCTTCAGAGTTTGAGAAAGCAGTTATAGCAACATTAACGCAGCAGATAAATTGACACCATGGTTAAGGATTTCTACTTTTAAAAATAGGTAGTGAAAAATGAAAGAGGTAAAGGTGAAAAATGAATGAGATAAAGTGAAATGAGAGTTGCTTTTGGGGGGGGGGGAATCCATGAAGCAAAGTAACAGTAAATTAGTTCCTTGTATGTATTATTCAAAGGGTATTTGAGATATTACTCCTTCTTGTTTCAATTATCCTATACCAGGAAAACTCCTACAATCCACGACATTGGTTGAATCCAGTTTGTATTGTAGCATACAGCCTAATCTTCCAAAATTGCAAGCTTTTCATTCTGTATTAATATATACTCTAATTAGTCTTGATATATACTCTAATTAGTCTTCAAAACACACACACAGTTTAACAAAGTAGTTTTAGTGCAGCAGCTGTTTATTTGCTGTCAACTTCTAACAAATTATGAAAGCAGAATTAAATTACCTTAAGCCATGGTGGTTAAACACGTTGAGCTAAAACATTGGACCTGTTCAAACAACACACTGGGCCATGGTTAGGGTCCCTAACCCTTTTGCAGCAAATGCTTAGTGAACGTGTTTAAACCATGGCTATGTAGCCACCATGGTTAGAAATGGTTCACACATGCTCACTCGACATGCTAAGCCATAATGTTTAAGCTCAAAATGCTTAACCACCATAGCTTAACGTGTTGTCTGAACAGGGTCATTATGGCTTAATGTGTCGTGTGACCCATTTCTAACCATGGGGTTATTATTATTATTATTTATTTATATAGCACCATCAATGTACATGGTACATTAAACCACAGTTTAAACATGCTCACTTACCATTTGCTGCAAAAGGGTTAGCGACCTAACCATGGCTTAGTGTGTGTCTGAACAGGCCCATTGTGTACAAATGTGGGTGCAAATGGTTGCAACTAGTGTGCCAAAGTAATTTTAAAACACGAAATTGGTCAAGGCAGCTGTCTTCAAATGACTAATCTATAAAATTGTAAGCCAAACCCAGTTGTCATTATTTACTATTTCACAACAGCAGCATCTATAACAGGAAACATGAGGGATAAATTCTGTAAACCGCCCAGAGAGCCTTGGATATGGGAGCGGTATATAGGTGCAATAAAATAAATAAATAAATAAATAAATAAGGAACAGAAATGCCCCATTACCTCTGGGTCCTTGTTCCACTGCACAACATATTCCCAACAGCAATGCGCATGGAGCACATCCATCTCTAGACTACAAGGAAATTGCTGATACGCTAAATGCAGTAATTCTAGAAATAAGTTTAAAAAAAAGATCATGAATATTAGGGGGGAGGCGTTTCATTGCTTTGCTATTTGTCAATTGGGAACTATTCAGTCATTTCAGTTTGCTCCTCAAGTAGCGTTTTATTCATACATTTATTTATTTATTTTCTATTGTGAATAACAACAAAACAGAACAGAAAATACATCGTGAAAACGAAAGGAAAAAAACCTATACATTATGTATATAAGCTTATCGTAATTTTCCATCATGTGTACCATTAATTAAAAAAAAAGGAGAGTCAAGAAAAGCAGACCAGATATCCATGTATTTATTCACTTGCAAGTTGCGTCTAGATAACACCCATTCAAAAGTTGATGATGTTTATTTATTTCATCTTTACCTAATATGGCATCCAAGCCTGGCTGGTCTTCTGCACTCTCAGCTAGAAAACTGATGCTAGTTCGTGGCATTTCCTCTTCATTTTCCGATGCTTCCCTCTGTCGCCCCAGTCTGAGCAATGGTAGGCTGAAGTCTTGCTTGAAAACCCATTTTGCTACACTGTCAGCAATGCCTCCTGAAACAAAAGTAACAGGCAGCCCAGAATCAGTTAGTTATTTTCCTTTGAAAACAAGCCTAGGCTCAGTTTACGCATACAGAAAAATAAAGCACTACCATCTTCCTAGATGGTATAACTTGAGGTTTATTTATTTATTATTCATTCATTGCATTTATATCCTGCCTTTTTCCTCCAAGGATTCCAAGGCGGCATACATAATCCTCCTCCTCTCCATTTCTATCCTCACAACAACAACCCTGTGAGGTAGGTTGGGCTGAGAGTCTGTGACTGGCCCAAAGTCACCCAGTGGGTTTCCATGGCCGAGTGAGGAATAGAACCCAGTCTCCCGACTCCCAGTCCAACACTTTAGCCACTACACCACACTGGCTTGCATTTTTTAATGCTCCTACATGGGAACAAGCTGCTTCCTGCACATAGAGAACTAGCACATCAACGAGGCTACACTTAACCCTTCTTCCTAGGATGTCAGGGTGTGGGGCCTTTCTTGGCATTCACCAAGATGCTCCACCCCACCCACTTGTTTTTTAAAAAAACCGAACACATTTTCTTACTAGCAACTGGGTGAAATAGGTTTCTGTTGGGAGCTGAAAACTGGAGCTTCCAATGAGTTGTTTAGTGTGATGGGGGCTACACCCCACCTCTGCCGTGTACTCAGCCCTTGGGGCAGGTTACTTGTCTTTTGTCATGCTTCCCATGGCAGCCATTTTGTGGTGGTGCCCAGGACAATTTCCGAAATTGCCGAATTTTCCCATGCCTGAAAACATTTGCCTACTCTTGTGCTAGGATTTTGTTTTTAAATGCACAGTGATGCAGTTTTACAGAATGGGGCAACACATGAATTTGCAACTGCTCGAATGCAGGCTGAAGTAGTATCACCCAGGTAAAACTTGAATGCTTTATTCAGCTGAATGTATAAAACAGCCCAGCGGTTCATGCCCAATCTAACAAGAAGTCTCAGCACCACCCCAAGCAATTAAATGGGATGAAATCCATAGTCATTTATTCAGTAAGGGCCTAGCATTTATGCATACTAACTCTGCAGACTTTCCATTCATTTCAACCATGGAACTACTCCCAGATTTTTCCACTAGATTCTCTAGAATTCCCACAAAACTGAAACCTGCTTGCCTTTGTAAGGACTTAACATATAAACTGCCTGTCTCAGATTGAGCTCTCTCGCCTTGGGCTAACTTGGTTGTCTGTTATCCTGCAAAGCGGGAAGAAGAATTTTATCACATCAGTTACAGATGTGAGGTAAACACTCAGCTGAAAGCACTCCTAGCACGTCTGTCAAGAAGACAAAATTCAACAGCTACATATTCAGATGCTACTGTCATTGCTTAAATCATATTGATTAAGTTTCCACATATTTGATTTTTAAAATGTTTTTTACGGTAAGGAAGTTTACAATCCTAGTAGCTTGCTTGGGACAATTTCAAAATGCATTGCCTCTAGGCATTAAAAAAAGTCAATCTTTATTAGCCTTTTCCTCTCCTGTGCATGAACGTTGATGTATGCCACATAAGCTGACACTAATCCCTTTATCAGATTTTACCACACTGAACCTGAAATTGTCTTGTTAACTGTAAGACAAAGACCGCAAAACATTCAAATTGCATGGAGCTAAGAAATAGGGTTTGTACAACTGGAGCTACTTCAGTTTCACTGTCAACTGGAATTGTTGACACTTTTGGTTTTCTCTCCATCTCAGACTAAACACTCTAATGCCTGGATGTACAAAGCTGTCCGTATATATGTTAAGGAATTTAGGACAAGTTAACAACCAATT
This sequence comes from Elgaria multicarinata webbii, assembly GCF_023053635.1. Lineage (NCBI taxonomy): Eukaryota > Metazoa > Chordata > Lepidosauria > Squamata > Anguidae > Elgaria > Elgaria multicarinata. The sequence continues at coordinate 36,444,548 of NC_086174.1, forward strand.
AAGAATATATACATATTCCATGTGAGATGCATATATAAAAATCCGGACCCTTAGACAGTACAAACTGCTCAGTTTCAAGGCTGCTTGTGATTTGAAGCATTCCCTATGGCCTCTTCCTTCAGACTTAGGAACGTAGCTTTAGGCTCAATTCAGACAACACATTAGTCAACGCAGTGTGAAAACTCCAATCAACGGTTGAGTTGTTAGGGGGTACTCCCCACACAACATGTTCTAACTCCACCACTGTGTGACTGTGGGCTACCGCGGAGTTGAGTAAAATCCATCACAACGTTTGTTTTACAGTTCCTCTGCCCTCTCTCCTCCCCCAGTCCTCCCAATGGTATCCCATCAGCCATTGCTGCACAAAACCAAACCCGGCAGCTCTCCTCACTCCTTTTGTTGCTCTTGCCAGGGAATTCTGCAGCCAACGGGAAAAGTCAACTCAACGCAATGGAGAACTCCACGGAGCTTGCCACACAACACGCAACACAACCATTGCACAGGAACTCTCCTCTGCACAGAGTGGATATTCTGCGTGGACAGTTTCCCCCCCAAAAACCTCCGCTGTTGCATGGAGTTTTCACACCAGGCAACACATTTCTCAACAGTGGTATAAAAACTCGACTGTGGCATTCTAAACCCACCGTTGAGAAACGTGTTGTCTGAACTGAGCCTTACAGGCATCTCAAAGAAAAGAAAAATCTTCACACATCTTTGGTTCCATGGGTTCAGCTTCTTTTCTTCTTAATCAGCCCAGTGTGAGATACAGATGGAGGTGTCACAAGCACTCCATGACAAAAAAGTCTGGATCCAACATGACATTCCCAGAATTTAGGTAAATAGAGTACTGTGAGTCCCCGAGCTACTTTTCACAGAATTTAGAGAAGATGAAAGTTGAACACAAATATCCAAAGGGCTGGATTCGGTACAGTCTTTTCATGAACAGAAGAGTCCTTCAATTTTCAAAAGGGGCAGCAATCCAATAAAGGGTCCCACTGACAGAAGGGTGGCCAGTGCAAGGCAAATTATGCATATGTGGGGCAGCAGTACTAGAGGATTTGTCTTACTACATTTTTGAAGTCAGCTATAATCTGATACTATCTAGAGCCTTTATTAAAGAAAAGGAATTTGAAAGAAAAAACAAGCCTTCTACTACAAGGAACTAATCAGTACGTAACTTTGAATGTAGCTTCCTTTGCAATGAAGGCCTCCAGCGCTAGATATCTGGAATCCATCTCAGTTAACTGGTAGATATTCTGAGCTTTGAAGAGATAAACTCATAGATGCACTTCCTCAATGTTTATTTTTTATTGTTTTTAGAATACTTTAAATCTTAATCCTGAGTTTTGTTCTAGCAAAGTCCAGATACTAATTCCTGTCCTATCTATACTTTTATGTTTTAAATATATTTTATTTTATTATCTTTTAATATGGAATTGTAAATGCATTTTACTTTCTTTTTTTCATATGCTATTTGGACAAATTCAATGAATTCTTCTCTATGCACAGAAGGGTGGAAGGTGATTTCCCCCCAATTCCCCCTTCCCCTGCAACCTCCTGCACCTTCTCTCATGCTGCTCTGGAGGGTCCTCTGGAGCAGATTTGCGGAAGACACAAGGGGCTACAGGGGGAACAGGGGAATGAGCAAAAATCCCTTCCCTCCCCCTTCCACGAGTGGAGGTCCATTCACACATATTTGATCACATACATCACCTTTTCCTCCTTCAAGCAGTTTCTTTACAGAAAGTCTGCTAAGTGGTTCGGATTGCAGAGACGAGACTTGGGTTGTCTTTTTGCTCACTTTACTGTGCAGGAGTGTCTGAAGTATTAGGCAATCCTCTAACTGTTTCAACAGAAGTTTCCAGTATTCAGTATCAAGTGAGAGCGCTTCCCAAGAGTCCGTATCAGCACCTACAGTTATCTGAGAAAACTAACAAAACAAAACAAGATGGTTTGTGAAGTTTCCTCAATGCTGAGTTAAAGAAGTCAAAGTAAGGGTTACGTTAAGGCTATTTCACACGTTACACAGAGGCAAGCCCAGATTTACCAATGGAGGCTCAACAGAAAACTGCAGCCAAATCACAGTTGCCTGATTAATGATTTTGTTTGATACATGTGTTTGTTGCATGCATATTTTACATTTTTGTACATGAAGGGGCCCTTAGAAAAGAAAGAAGTCAGCAAAAAGTCTTTTACCAGTCAACATGCATATAATAAAACTTGTTTTACACATGTCAACTTACTCTAACATATATATATTTTTTAATAATCAGGTTTAAATAAGAAAACAGCCATCATTTCCCAGCCTAACCTATTTGACAGGATTATTGTGAAGATAAAATTAGGGCCAGGGTGGGTGGGAATGCAGGCTCCTTGGAGGGAACATGGAATAAAAATGTAAACCAATACACCATTGTCATTATTGTCACCTGCACACTAAGAGACAGGGGCAAAGGGTTATGAAAGCTGAATTTCCTAAGAGTCTAAGACCTGAGCAAGAGCTAAAGCAAAAACAAAATACAATTAACTTTAATACTCAGTTGTTGAAAAGCAGCACTACAATGCCAAACAGGCCATGGTGTTTGTGAAATTTCATTGCCAGTATGGCTCATATTTACAAACCGGAGGACGACGCATGTACATCTCATAAACACAGAAAAACAAATTTCATTGTCATTTTCCAAAAGCTGTGAGGTTAAAATCTGTTCTTCTGCAGCAGATTTTGCAGCTTTCTTTCAGCAATTATTATTATTATTATTATTATTATTATTTATTTATATAGCACCATCAATGTACATGGTGCTGTACAGATTACACAGTAAATAGCAAGACCCTGCCGCATAGGCTTACAATCTAATAAAGTTGTAGTAAACAATAAGGAGGGAAAGAGAATGCAAACAGGCACAGGGAAGTGTAAACAGGCACCGGGTAGGGTGAGGCTAACAGTATAGAGTCAGAACAAACTCAATATTTAAAAGCTATAGGGAAAATCACTGTATGGCAGGGGGAATGAATTTCTGTAAACCGCCCAGAGAGCCCTGGCTATGGGGGCGGTATATAAGTGTAATAAAGAAATAAAGAAATCTGTTACTTGCCTTTTTTTCTGCTATGCTATCAGTTATCTGCGCTGTTACAGAATGCCCAACATGAGCAGATAATAAGGCAGCTCCATTATTCTCAGACTGGATACATGCTGTCCGCATTTGCTGCCACCAGGGGGAGACAGACTGAGAATCCCAGGACTCATCTATAGCAACTAAAACAAAAAGTGGAGGAAACTCAGATGTACATGTTGTCAAGTGAAATTAGCAAAGTAAAACCACAACATAAAATTTAAAAAATTAACTGGAATTTTTATTAAAAAATTGTAGGTGTATAGTGTTTATTCAATGAAACCAATATCATTAAAATCTTATCATCCATTAATATATATTTTTTTAATTTAGTTTTTGCACAAAAACTGTGGGTGGTCTCCTCTAGGGAATGCCTCTTCTAAAATGGGGCCTGCAGCAACACATGCATACGCCACCAATCATCTCCAGCAAATGCTGGTGCCGTTCTCAGAAGAGGCATTCCTGAAGAATTCGAAAAGAGAAAGGAGAACCGTGACTTTTTAGGACTCAATTCTGCTATCTGTTGGTGCTGCAGGATAATACACAATAGGACATACTTTGCTAGGCCATCATCATCATCATCATCATCATCATCATCATCATCATCATTTTATTTCTTACCCGCCTCTCCCTTTGGATCGAGGCGGGGAACAACATTAGTACAGGAATCAACACATCTATGCAAAAGAGACCTCTGCCATAAGCTCTCTGCTCCACTTGGTACTTGTAAATTTAATTACAATTTATACAATCAACTAAGATTTTTTTTAAAAAAAACGAGTCATATTAACGTGGCACAGTTTTGCATAGATTGCCAACAGATTGTCTTTCCTTACAATTTTACAACATGTATCTGTTTGCTGTCCAATAAGTGAAGTTCTCTGAGCAACATACAAATTACAAAAATAAATTAAAATGCTAAAATACAAAATACAATTCTAAAAAGAAGCATTAAAACAGCCAAGAGAACAGAGAGAAAGCTAAAACTGTAACAGTAGCAAATATTAACAAAGTTTTAAAATCCAAGATCTAGAACAGCCCCATAAGACATAGCAAAAAAACCAAGGGTAGCAATCTCAAGGCCCCTAGGCAGTGTCTGGGGGAAGGGGACATAGGATTGTTTGGTTTACTGTCTCCGTGGGCTCCGGTTAGGAGCCAGTAAACTGTGCTCCTCGCTCCCTCCCCCTCTCTCTCATAGCCAGTATGGAGAGAATCGCACCAGCTACCTCTCCATACTCAGATACTTGAGCGTGGAAACAGGGGAATGAAGAAGTCCTGGGGGTGGAGAGGAGACTGGGAAAGATGCCGTACACAGCTTTCTACACTTGTCCCAGCCTCCTTCCCACTGCTGCGGCTAGACAGGCAAAATCGCCCTTCTAGCAAAAATGCAAGGCGGCCAGAGCACGGAAGCTTGGTAGCCTTCCACTTCGGACGCTGCTGACTATCACCACTGGACTGTGCTCTAAAAGAATCAAGTTTTAGAAGCCTGTGATAATAATAATACAAAATATTTGTGAAGCAGCGAAATAACATTAAAGTAGATGCTAGGCAAGCCTTTTTGTGTTGTGCCCTTACAGAAGTACAAAGAGAAGGACCTTAGCTGATGATCTCAGGACATGGGTACTGCGGCTCCAAGCTGTGAAGGGCTTTAAAGGTCAACCTCACCACTTGAATTAGGACTGGAAATGTCTGGAAGTCAGTGAAAATGGTGAAGAACTGGTGTAATATGTTCATAACGTCCAGTCCCAGTCCCATTCTTAAGGCACAATCCTATGCATATTTAGACAGGAATTGTAAGACTTTTTTCTATTTAAACATGCATAGGATTGCACTCTTTCAACCTTATTCTATACTAGGGCACAGTTCGCTATAAAGCCAAGGAATTCTGAACGCTTTCATCAGACAGTACTGTACCACATTTTATTGAATAACATCCTGAGGTCAGGTTGCCTTGAAGTACCCACGATCAATAATTATGCAGAAATCCCAATACACTGATAAGGTAATCATTTTAAGACTTTTGGAAATGGGATCAATTAAAATTGTGTTAGCATAGGATAGTATCCAATGTTAGTCCTATGCAGAATAGACCTACTGAAATGAATGGGACAAGTAAGTACTGACTAACATAAGCCTCATTCATTTCAACTGGTCTACTCTACATAGGTAGGACTAACATTGGATACTACCAATAAATATGTCAGAAAGAGGAAGTTGATCATAGAGATCTTTTCGTGTTTTGTTTTTTTTAAGAAAAATCCCTTCTTGAATAAATATTCATGCACACACCACAGGAGAAAATCTTAGAAAAGGACTGTAAGGCAATAACATGAACATGAAGAGCTGGAGGGGTGCTGAAGAAAAAGAAACTAATAAGACCCGAATTTTTTTTTAAAAGCATAGTGATAACAGTAAGCATAACCCTTAATGTGGGGAGTAGAAAGCTTATCTAGCAGATGGAGATACCATGCCAGTATTTAACACCAGGTTGAGGCAGGAAGGTGGGAGGATAAAATTTCCAGTCAGCTCAACTGGCCAAGGTAGTATGCAAGATATCTGTTGCATCCCAGTGTGTAAGTGCCATAATGAGAATACTGGCATACTGACAGGTGGCCCTTAAACAACTTCAAAGTTATTCATCGCTTCACTTCTTTCGAAATGCTTTCACATGCAACACTAACTTTGGCTTTGTTCACAGGCCTAATTATGGCTTGCAGAGTCAGTTCAATGGCCCATTTCCAAGAAAGGCACTGCCCATTTCCATTCTATAAACTCACCTGTCATCGTGCTCAAAAGGGACAGCGCAGCATGAAGACAGCAAATTGATTGTGTTCTGTGAAGAATATCTTTTTCCTTAGAAAGCCACACACTGAGAAGCAGGGACTGAGAGAGAGAGAAAAGAGGAGGAGGAGATTTAGGAGACTTCCTTTAAATGGGAATAGATTCAGGAGGTCACCTCTCCAAAGCATCCTAACTAAAAGCTACTGCTGATAAGGTCCTCAGGTCAGTAGAATAACTGTGTAGTTATTTCTACAAATTTATTCTACTGACCTCCACATTATATACGTTAATAAGCTCCCTGCAGCATTAATGCACTGTGTCAAAGTACGTTTTGTTTAAAATTTGATGCTTCATATTGGTTAGGACTGTCTTCCTCATTTCCTTCACAAAATTCAGGTTCTCCCCCATATGCAGTCAATACATAAGCATCCTAATGCATTTTATCTCGCTGGGTGTCCCATTTGAATGAGAGGTGTTTGATGGCAGCATTTTATTACCTGTGTCATCTTGTTATAGACAAACAGTAGCTTAACATGAATTACACTGAAAGCCATTTCACACACAAACATAAAAAAATCAGGCAATGGCCTGAACCCCAATGGTGTTTTTATTTGTGTTGTACCCCACCTCGATCCAGAGGGAGAGGTGGGTAACACATAATTTATTATTATTGTTGTTGTTGTTATCATTATCATCATCTCAACACTGTGCCACTTCTTCTACCTTCAGTGTCTTCCATGTTCTTCTCTACCAACCTACCCCCAAAAGTTACGATTTCTACTCAAAGACATTTCCCATTTCTCACACATTGACTGTTGATTAGCAAGAGCTCATTGCTGGAGATCAGCTAGAATGTAAGCCTGATAATTACTATGAAGAGTAAAACAGGAAAGTGAATATAGTACTCACCAATAACAGTTGGGGGCTAAATCCTGCAGACTCCAACATCTGGCACATTTCTTCTGTTGAACTTTCTCCATGTAAACATTTCCAGAAAAAAAAGCTTCCTAAACACATACCAGAGTTTTCCGAGTCATTAAAGGTTTCCCACCCAATGAAGACTCTCTCCTTGCGAACAAAGCAACCTATCAGGACAATGCATGCAGATTTGGCCAACTTAGAAGGGCAATAGATAACGCTAATAGGAGCTATGTACTTTCCGCTCCTCTTCCTTCCTACACTCCCCTCTGCCACTGCATTTGATCAAGGGTACCCCACTACACAGCTCAACAGGCTGAGGCAAGACGGTTTCATGAGAGTCATTGTACCACCTTGATCCAGAGCCCTTGGCTCACTCCAATGTTAAGGAACTCTAGGAGAAAGAGCATACCAATTTATTTCTACAGAAGGGGGAGCTTTGGCCAGATATCCCACTACCTAAGTGGAGAAGCTCTTGGAGGCAGGGTAGCATCATGGGTATACTAGACAACCCAAACCCAAGGTATAACAACAACAACAACAACAAATAATAATAATTTATTTCTTACCCGCCTCTCCCTTTGGATCGAGGCGGGGAACAACATTAGGACAGGAATCAATACATCTTAAAAATTCATGATCTAACATTGATCTGGATAGGCCTGCCGGAAAAGGCTAGTCTTTAAAGCTGCCTTAAAATCACACAGAGAGTTAATTTTACGAATCTCCTCTGGCAGGCCATTCCACAATCTGGGGGTGACAGAAGAAAAGGTCCTCTGGGAAACTGATGTCAGCCTAGTTTTAGCTGACTGAAGTAAGTTCACCCCAGAGGACCTGAGTGTGCGGGGCAGACTATATGGGAGAAGGCGATCCCGCAGGTAACCTGGACCCAATCAACCCTCAAACGACATACCTAATGCCACATATTCTTTCTCATCTAGCTTCTTCACATTAATCACGTCCTTTTCATAATCCAAATACTCCAAGAAAGTTTTCACAGGCAGCACACCATCTTTATCCTCCGCAAAACGCACAGAAGGTTGGGTGTTTTGCTGCTTGTAATTCTCCAGTAACATCTGCAGCCTAGTAAACTCTTTTTCATCTAATCGGAGTAATTTAGCCAAGTCCTTAAAAACAATATGTTAAAACATGTCACAGTGAAGATCACATTAGCTTGGAATTCCACTCATCACAGTATTCCTGTCTAATAGGGCAGATGCAAGATGTCTTTCCAAGACGTATTTTTGTCACATGATCTGAGGTGTATCTCCCAGGATCCCTGGCAATGTGACAAAGGACATAAGAACATAAGAAGAGCCCTGCTGGATCAGACGAAGGGTCCATCTAATCCAGCACTCTGTTCGCACAGTGGCCAACCAGCCATTGGCCAGAGATGAACAAGCAGGACATGGTGCAACAGCACCCTCCCACCCATGTTCCCCAGCAACTGGTGCACACAGGTTTACTGCCTCGAATACTGGAGATACACACACCCATCAGGGCTAGTAGCCATTGATAGCCTTCGCCTCCAGGAATTTATCCAACCCCCTTTTAAAGCCATCCAGATTGGTGGCCATCACTACATCTTGTGGTAGTGAGTTCCATAATTTAACTATGCGCTGTATTGGAACGTTGGGAAGACATCTCTCACACTGCAAACCTCTCAGACCACATGGTGCTTCACTTTTGCCCCTAAAAAAAATGCTGTCCCAGATTGCTTGCGTAGCTGGACCAACTCTGATTTTTAATCCATAACTGGATATTACTTAATAAGAGCAGATTTGAGAAACTACCTTTAAAATACATTTTTTTCTCTTATAAAATTATGGGACTTATGGATTTAGTGCTTGAAGCAAGCATGAAACAATATGTACACCATGACATATGAATGCAGCACAAATGGGTGTTCTGCTGCCCATACATGGATTGGCCAGAGGCTGCCCAATTCTTATGCTATGAATTCTCCTAAGTGAAAACATACAAGGTTTTGTCCTCAGAGAGACTATTTCGGTGTATGAAAACATAGGGTATGAATCAGCCCTTAACACTTCAGGTAGAAATTAACAATATGAACTTTGGCAAAATGATAATTTTTTGGTAAAACAAACGAACAACTGGCTTCCTTGAAGCAGAACTCTATCAGCCCCAATCACAAAAAAATGAAGTTCTGTTCAACATGTTATTAAAACTTCTTTAAGTTATCTTAATAAAAGCAACACTTCCTGAGTTTAATTTTTTGTTTCTTTGTATTTTATCATACACACTCCAAGGATTTGTTTATTCTTTTTGCAAAACAAATTTTCACATTACTCACATTATCAGATGGTACTATCTCAGATTGTACGGTCACAGAATTTAGTTTGTTGATTGATTCATGAAGGTGCAATAGTCTCAGTTTGTTTGTACAGAACTGTAACAGCCCTTCATCAATACATTCCACCTCTAGAGAGAGAGAGAAAGAAAAAGATGCACATTAGTCTCAATGAGTGTGCAATGGAGCTATAAAATCTCTCTGCAGCTTCAATAAACTCCTGGTTAAGCAATATTTCATGAGTATTCTGTTTTATCAGGTTAAAAGTCTAGATGATTTTTACCTGCAGGCAAAGGAAGTGTTAACTTCTCTTTGTAAGCAGAATTTTAAACAGGCCACTGAAATCTAGACAAAGGATAATAAACCAATGATCACGAGACTTGACACACAATATTTCAGTATTTTCATTGTTATAGTCATTGTTTGGATTACTGACAGGTTACTGTAAACTGCCCTGAGACAGGGTGGATAAAAATCAATGATTTTTTTTTAAAAAAAAATGGATTTTGATTTAAATCAGATTTTTTTAATAAAATGCTTTTTGAGGAAAAATCTATCTAAAGGTAGTTTTCTATTTAAGATACATTATAGTCAACGGTTATTCATCATGAAATAAGAATTAGTCTTTAATTATGTAGCATGAGGCTGTATATTCATGCAATGTTTAAATTTTTTTGGTAAATGAATTCCATTAATCCATTCACAATGTCATGCTCTTCCAGAAGTTTCTGTAAGATTATTGGGCAATTTTTCTATCTAGAAGATATTATCACAGATGTTTGGTTTTACAGTTCTCAAAACTGTGAATTTGTGTCTGCAGAGATCACAATCCCATTGTTCCTTTGCAAATCTATGTAGACAGAATCAACCCACAACCTCTTAAGTGCTAAGTTTCAAAAAAATCAATGAATAGAGTGCACTTTTGGGGGGGGGGTCACATGATTAAATCGAGTCTTTCTGAGTAGTGATTTAAATCGTGATTTAAATCAAATTGATTTAAATCAAATCCGCCCTGCCCCGAGAGTAAACATTTAATAAATAAATAAATAAATGTAAGAAACACTCTTGTTCACAGAAACCATGCACAAGATTAATTTCTTACACAGGTAGCATTTCTTCATGCCTATTCTGACACGTGAATGGTCACAGCAAACAAATCTAAATAGACGCAAACATTCGTCCCACATAATAGGCATACAGAACACATACGATTTAGGTGTGCAGACGGTCCCTCAGCTTTTTACTTTCCAGTATCTACACTGTGACCACCTCCTATTGAAGCAACTCAGGACTTCATTACAACAAGCCTGGGCTGTATCTATATGCATCTGAACCAACACAAGGCAGGTCATAACCTCCATTTGGTATTTTACACAGATTAGGGTGGAAATGTTCAAGATGTAAGAAAGTTTATGACTATTCCATCATCTTCGAATGATCCATCCACTGATGACGCTGGGGGCGCTTTGCAGTCAGTGGTGGCTGCATGACCCTTTTTGAATGATCCAATTGGTTTCCAGAATACCCTGGCTGAATTTTTAGCTACTTGTTGAAGTCCTGGTCACTCACTGGAATTGGGCAACTGATATGGCTCCTCCCAGGTATACTCTCTCACTGTCAAAAGTCCGGGAATCCTATCAGATGGCCAAAAGCAATATGCTTCTTGATATGAAGAGCAGCTAAAAGCAATGAACAGCTAGGATGCAGGAGGAAGAAAATTAAACACGTCCTTCTGAATACAGACTAAAGATCATATAGTCAAGAAGTGGGGGTTTAGCTGCAAGTTCAGGTTTACAGTAGATAGTAATTAGTTTGCCTTGCATTAAAAAGCAATGCAACAAAAGGCTTCCCCATTCAATTGTTCATCTTGCAACTAATACTTTGAAGAGATTCCCCAACTAATCCATCTGTAAATTTGATGTCTGCAAGCTTACTGTGAGTGTGCCGAATGTGGGGGACGATTTCTATCGATGGAGATTATCTATCCTTGCAGAAAAACATGGGACTGAAACAGCCGCCGCCACAGACACAGGTAACACATTTGCTTCCCTCATGCTGAGGCACTACCCTCACCCACTGAAGCAAGAAAATGACCACGCGGCTGGTTCTGTATCTATGGCAACCCTAACCCTTCACCATCAAAACAATTATAGGGGGGAAACTGGACTTGGAGATAGGTACACTGACCTGGATCACATGTAACACCATTTCATGGGTTATTTAACCCACAAATTGACGGCGATGAGCAGGAGCAAGCAAGCTCACAGCCTCTGGTGCGTTCCTCACCTGCTTTCAGTAAATTGATTAAACAATCCAGGATCATCCCAACAACAAGCTGTGTATTAATTCTGGTTTAAAACACGCTCACAAACTATGAACAGGATATTTACTGAAATGGAAGGGAGGAAGAAACACACCCGTTCTTGCTCATGCTTAACAACCCATGGCTTAAACAACCCATGTATTGTCAGTACATCTGAACCAGGTATTGTCTCTGAACCCACTCCTCTCTCCAATAATTGCAGCAGAAATGACATTTGACAAAGCAATTGCGTGTACCTGGGGGGGGGAGGGGGCTGAGTTCTGAGAAAGGATTCTCCAAGCGTATAGACCCCAATAATAGTTTTGCTATGTGGAGAAGAAAGCAAGAGCCCTCCTCAATTTCTTGCAATGTCGCACTTGTATCTTTTATAGGAAATTCAGTCATCTTTCCAATAAAAGCAGAAAGTGATTTCACAAATGAACACAGTTAAAAAGCTCCAATTGTCATTTTATGCTGCAAGGAAACAAAATAATTATTTCTCCCTCAGTTTTTGCTCCAGTTTTTGCAACAGAATAGAGAGCTACAAAATAATTTTGCACTTACCCTGATTTTTTAAGGTATCCATCAATGTCTGTGCAATGTTTGTCAGAGAAGATAGCGGCAAACGTTCATTTGCCAGGATGCTTTCCAAAGCCTGTCAGTAAAATATACAAAATTATGCATGGTATGCAGAATGTGGATACGGAGACGTTTTTCTCCCTCTCTCAAAATACTAGAACCCAAGGTCATCCCATGAAGTTGATTGGTGGGAGATCCAGGACAAATAAAAGTACTTCTTCACACAGTGCACAGTTAAATTATGGAACTCACTACAAGATGTAGTGATGGCCACCAATTTGGGTGGCTTTAAAAGGGGGTTGGATAAATTCCTGGAGAAAAAGGCTATCAATGGCTACTAGCCCTGATGGCTGTGAGCTATCTCCAGTATTCAAAGTAATAAGTCTGTGTGCACCAGTTGCTGGGGAACATGGGTAGGAGGGTGCTGTTGCACCATGTCCTGCTTGTACATCCCTGGCCAATGGCTGGTTGGCCACTGTGTGAACAGAGTGCTGGACTAGATGGACCCTTGGTCTGATCCAGCAGGGCTCTTCTTATGTTCTTACCATAGAGTAAATATTTCTCAACTTCATGCTATTATTAAAAAACAAAAATAGATGTTCCATATTGGCAGAAATCATAACAGTTTTCAATACTGCTTAATTTTATTCCCTTTTGGCTTGGAAAGCTTTGCTGGACCTAAGGTGGACCCATGTGCCACCTGTAAAGGGAAAGGATTGTTCTTTTACAGGAGGCCCGCAAAACAGTCCGTTGAATCTCATTACAGAAATAAATCAGAACTCACAAGACAGATTTACAAATTCCAAAGAATATGTAGTAAATTAATCCAGTAAAAAACATCTAAAGCAACGTTTTTCAAAGTGTTCAATGGGTCTACTTAGAAAGCTGCTGAGAGTCAAGATCCACCCACGAAACATAGAAATTTCTTGGAAGAGACAGGAAAGAGGGTGCCACCCCCAAATAGGATACTATACATTCCGCATGTTGGTGGGAAATGGAACAACCATTCATTCTGACAGTCCATTTCCCAGTTCAAAGAATTAAAATGCTTGCACATGGAAATGAATTTATTTTATTTTATTTTATTAAATTGTATCCCACTTTCTTCTAATGAGATCAAGAGGGTGTAAATGGTCATTGTCCCCACCTCACCATTTATCCTCACAACAGCCCTGTGAGGTAGATTAGGCTGAAAGAGTGATTGACCCAAGGTTACCAGAGAGGTTGATGGCTGAGTAGGGATTTGAACCTGGATCTCCCCAGTCGTACTGAGCATTCCAACCACTACACTATACTGGAGGTGTCAGGCATGCAGAAAGCCATGACAAACCATTTACCAAATTCTGATTAAAAGCTTTTCCTAGTTAATTACCTGTTTTTTAGTAGCAGGATATTTAATATCGAGAATTAATTCCTTCACTTCAGCCTCAAACACATCTGGAAAGAATAATGACAAGTATGTATTACAGAAGAGATTAGGAAAAGCAATTTAAAAAGCTTAATTCAGGATGTCCACTTTAGCTACTGGGGGCACCTATATTCAAGAGATGGGGTTTTTTCCCTACCCATAATAAGTAAGTGGAAGTAGAATACCAGCATCACATCACTTAGGGGCAATGCCAGACACTTCCAGTGGTTTGACCGAAAACTCCTTGGCTTTGACTCCATGACACAGGAAACCATGGAGACTTTCCACCTGTTTGCACAGTAGTCAACACAGGACATTACTATAATCTAGTCAATGCCTAAAAGTTAAAAAAGAAGAAGTCCACAGCCTCTTTTGCCACCCCCGTTTCAATGTCTTGCCCTCCATCATAGGGCTGCTCACGGTTCAATGTAGGCATAAACAGGTTACCGGTTGAGAGGGCTGAGACCAGGTTTTGCCAGCATCTTGGGAAGAAACTACACCAGCACAGCTCTGCAATACTGCCTCTTAGTAGAACACTTAGACAGGTGGGTTAGGCATTATACCTACCTAATCTTGAACCCTGACCCATATTTCTTAACCTAAAATTGTTTCCATATAGTTTTGGAATGATTTTCAATTAAGGCTGTGGCCTGACTTTCACACCAACCTGTTGTCTTTGTCAAATTATTCTCTTCACCCTAAATGCATCCCCCAATTCCTTTCAGCCTCATTGTAGTGACAATTCTAATAAGAATCATAGGTTAAATCTAAGTCAAAATAACAAACTCACACTTCCAGCCAGTGGCAAAAAGTAGCTGAATTTTTCATGTTACACATTTCCAGGAGCAATATTCTTGCACAGCCAGCTGTAGCACCATTTGCAGTGAGAATTAAGCAGCTAGGATTTATATTTTTAATACCTGAATGGAGAATTCTACTTCTCTGTGGTGCTGGGCAACTTATTTATTTACAACAGAGAGCAGTATCTCAGCTCATAAATGGACAGCAGAGAGGAAAGGAAACCCACTGATGTAAAGCAAAGTCAAAAGAAAGGAGACTCAAGCTTGCATTTGGGGGTGCAAACATTTCCTGGTGCTTTGAATAGTAGCGTGAGAGATGCATTTCTCTCTGCCTCTCTCCAGATCCATGCATGCTACACAGACTGGCAACTTGGACTGTTTGCTTGAAATTTACAAGGTGTTGTCAGAATGTGTTATGCTCATGACTTGACCTTTTCTGGAGTTTAACATACTGTACAAACTGCTACCCAAATTCAGTTCGTTAAAGCCATGTAAATGAGTTGAAAAAAAGTTGATCCTGCAGAGGGTGACAGGCACCTCTGTTAAGAAAGCCCAGTCTGTAGTTAAGTTCTTATTTGGCTCTTTGTCAAGAATTTCTGATAAGATCATAAGCAAGGGACTAATTAAACTCGTGTTGGTTCTGTTCCCCCCCACCAATACATTCATCTCAAGAATGCAGACTATTCATAAAACATATGGCCTAATTCAAGCCACCTTTGCAGAATGAAACCTGCAATACAGTTGTGCAACTTTTAACGTGCTCTATTAATGAATCACAACTAACATAAATAAGGGTGCAATCCTATACACATTTACCTGGGAGAAGGTCCTATTGAAATTAATGGGACTGACTTCTTGGGGGAAATACACAGGATTGTGCTTTAGGGGTTGCTTAATATAACATTACCCCAATGAGGACAAAATGGAAGAATACTATCAGGAGTTGTTTGATATGCTTAGATTTGTTTTTGTTTTTTCTTGCTTGCTTCACAGTCTTCTTTTTTAAAGAATGCTTCATTCACTGTATTACTTTTTAGAGGGCCATTTTAAAATTATTTTAGAATTCTATAATGCTCCCAAATATTGAGGTAAGGAGGGTCAGGCATCAACTGTCCTATAGGTGTTCATAGGTCTGCTAAACTTATTAGCAGAACAAATATCCCAACCATTTCTCCATGACAATTCACTACTCATATCTTTAGACTATGCCTCCCTGAAAATGCAGCTCATGTAATTCATAATACACATATTCTATAGGGTCTTTTGTTATTGAGACTCTAGCATAATGAAAAGGCATCTGCAAAAGTATCAAGCCATATCAAGAAACAGCAAGGGTGACATTTCCCCCAACTCCATAACCCAGGTCAAGCTCAATGGAAGTTGAGCAATGTTGCAATTCTCATTAATTTCAAAAGGTTCTGCGCAGAAAAAAATATATCCCATGGAACTGGGAAATAATTCAAATGTTACACCCATGCAGTAGTTATCATGGGTGCTCCATGGAGGGTGTCAAAATGCTTGCATATTGCATACCATAAAGACTGACCTAACTGCATGTAGCATTTCCACACCTACAGCCTCTGCATGGGTGGCATAATCTTTTAATCACCTGTGAACCCACAGAAATTATGCAGATAATCCTTTTGATAATGGCTACTGATATCATTTGACACTATGCTATCTAGGTTTTTTAAAACCTAGTTCTAAAACATACATCTTAAACATAATGGAACCCTTTCCCCTCTATGATGTCAATGGCCCTCAAAAGGACTTCTTATTACCACCCCAAAATAGAAAACTAAACACAAAAACACACTTACCCAGATTTAATGTTTTAGCTTTCAGCAAGGCAGTCAACTTCTTCACTAGATGCATATCCTTTGCTCGCTCACTCTTCTTATCACTGGAAGATGTTTTCAAGGATAAACACAACATGAAATTGTTTGGCTATGCAAAGGGAGCACACAACTTTCAAAACACTAATTAAAAAACAAAAAGTCCATGGTATTGTCTCAGTGGGGGACAGATCAAGCCAGTCACACATTCTGTTTCCAACACCGGCCAGACAGATGTATCTGGAAGTTCGCAATAAGAACATAAAAGTCATACCATTCCCCCTCTCTTGTTTGTCTTCAAGCATTGGAGGCATGCTGCTTTTCAACGCTGCTAGCGTTCACTGAATAGATGTATTTAAAAGACCACATGAGAACTCTTTAGAGAATACTCAGCCTCCTTTATTTACAAAGTTATGTAATAAATATGTACTGAATTCACACTGGGGAGAAAGTTGCATCAGAGGCTCTACCCAAAAGCTGCCTGTGACCATCATGCAACCACATTAAAAAAACTACTAAGAGCAGCAATAGTGCACTAGCGTAAGTGAAGGGGGACAATGACTGTATTTTTCCAGCAACTAAATATTGCTGTTTATTTATTTATTTATTTATTTATTTATTACATTTCTATACCGCCCAATAGCCGGAGCTCTCTGGGCGGTTCACAAAAATTAAAACCATTCAAAGTATAAAACAACAGTATAAAACCATAATATAAAATACAATATAAAAGCTCAACCAGATAAAAACAGCAGCAATGCAAAATTACAAATTTAAAACCATGTTATTTAAAATTTATAGATTGTTAAAATGTTGGGAGAATAAAAAGGTCTTCACCTGTTTAAGCAATGAGGAAAGGGAACATCCATGCAAGAGCAACACTATTAAAAAAAGGACTGAGTTCCACAATAATTGCATATTTGAAGTAAGTACAAAAAGGGTTTCCTAGAAGGACTCTTACTACATCTCTTCACAAAGTAGAGGATGCAGGAAGAAATAGTGAAATCTAAAAATTTGGCCAGATTGCAGACTGCCTCTGGACCAGTTTGGGGACTTTGCTATTCCTTCTCCCATCCCCTACTTCTTGCACCACAGAGCCTGATAAAAAGTTCTGCAGAGCTCAAAAGTTTGAACGCTTTTGTGGAATTTTGTTTGGTCCTAACATAGATTTTGTTTTTTGTTATTATTTTTCTGAAACAGAAGCAGAATATACTTCTGTATCCAACGGCAGGATACGTTATCCATAGTCTTCAAGTACTGCATCGTTCATATAAACGTTGCATCACGTTAGTCCAATTATACAGTGTGAAGCTCAACAAGACTTACCTCAGTGCTAAATGGAAAGGTACGTGAACAGTTTTTACTGTTCCTGACACTGGATCAACAAGACAGATCTGGTAAGTCTGAGGCTGCCACCCCTGACTTGTTACGTTGTTCAGGCCCATGATTTTATAGCCAGGATACAGCAACCTAAACACAGGTTTGATAAATACAATGAAAAGCACAACCATCGACATAAACTTTGTGCACAGGGGAAAAGAAAACCCTCTAAACGGTCACGTACAACTAATTTTTCTCTCTCTCAAAAAAAAGGGGGGGTGGAGAAGACAGGGAACACTTAAATTTTGTAGCAGATAGTAGTGGTTGCTGGTTGGATATGGCAATGTTTTGTTTCCTATTAAAACCAATTTCCTTGGAGTCAATCTGTTGGCAAATTTAAAACTACCATCAGACAACTTTCATCATTCTTCTCCAAACCTCCCCTCTACAAGGCATGCACAAGTCTAATAAATGAGGACAAGAACTAAGACACTCACTTGAGCTATCTGATCATGCTTAATCCCGCTTTCTTTTTGTGGGCAGATTTTGGGAGTGGGTGGGTGGGGGAGTAAATGAGAAATCACATCTGAGTGTAGAGAATAGTATCACAGTCCTTTCCTAAATTACTCTCCCCAGCCTCTTGCATTACATTAAGGGATTGATTTCTTACCTGCAGTATTTCCCTACATTAAAAGCGCCAACCCTGGGACCTTGCTGTGTGCTCCATACTTCCAAGATCCCTCTCCTGGGAGCATAAATCACAAGGAACTGAGCCACTCTGCTTGGCCCCTGAGGAGTGCCAAAAGGCGAAAAATCCACCTTCTCGGCTTCCCTTTCATGTAGATCCTCCACAATTTGAATCCAACCCGTCTGTGCATCACGGTAGCCTGCGAGTCAAAAAAAGTCATTAACTGCCCCACATATACAAGTTCGCTCTGGTTCTTATTCCAAAACTGTAGCAATGTGCTCAGCTGGGTTTTCTAAGCTAAATCTTGTTATTTCATAAAATCAGCTTTTTCGTCAGTTTGGAGCAGGTGCTCCCAGTTCTTCCTCTGATGTTACTTCCTACCTCACTGGCACCCTCTTACTATCACTGCTGCCAGACCCCCTTCCAGTTGCCATGTTCACTACCATGACCGATTACCAGCACTGCTGCTTTCCCTGTTTCTAGTCAATTGTAGCTGCCTACCATTGTGCATTCAAGTTTAAAAAGACAGCTATACATTTATTTATTTATTTATTTTATTTTTATTTATTTATTACATTTTTATACCGCCCAATAGCCGAAGCTCTCTGGGCGGTTCACAAAAATTAAAATCATCATAAAACAACCAACAAGTTAAAAATACAAATACAAAATACAATATAAAAAGCACAACCAGGATAAAACCACGCAGCAAAATTGATATAAGGTTAAAATACAGAGTTAAAACAGTATAATTTAAATTTAAGTTAAAATTAAGTGTTAAAATACTGAGTGAATAAAAAGGTCTTCAGCTGGCGACGAAAGGAGTACAGTGTAGGCGCCAGGCGGACCTCTCTGGGGAGCTCATTCCACAACCGGGGTGCCACAGCAGAGAAAGCCCTCCTCCTAGTAGCCACCTGCCTCACTTCCTTTGGCAGGGGCTCACGGAGAAGGGCCCCTGTAGATGATCTTAAGGTCCGGGTAGGTACATATGGGAGGAGGCGTTCCTTCAAATAACCTGGCCCCAAACCGTTTAGGGCTTTAAATGTCAATACCAGCACTTTGAATCGGGCCCGGACCTGGACTGGCAGCCAATGAAGTTGTAAAAGGACTGGCGTAATGTGATCTCGCCAGCCAGTCCCTGTTAGTAAACGGGCTGCCCTGTTTATACATGTGTCATATATAAGTGTATACATGTTATTTTCCACAGGGAAATGTTATCTGTGTAGAAAAAAGTGTCTGAAGCAATCCACACTCCAGGCTTTTAAGAGGTACATAGAAAAGTAGTGTACATTTGCATGCACACCACTGTCACACTGTGATACTCTGATTAGAAACAAGAATAGCAGCAATAGGAAAGGGGAAAGGCAGTGAATTTTGTAATAGCGTGGGAGGGCTGAGAGCCAGAGTGATTCTCGATGTATTGCCATCCACATCTTCATGGTTGCAAATAGGGCTGTGCAGGCCTCGGATTTGGAAATCTGACTCACGGAAGCCACTTCATGGTGGATCAGCCATTTTCTGTCAGATCTGCCATTTTCTTGCATTTTCTAGCCCCCCATACAGCCTACAACTCCCAGCATCCAGTGTCTGGGAGTGCTGTACTTACCAGGGCCCAGGAGCAGAGGGAATACAGGAAGTAGCTGCCAACACCACCCGGTCCTCCACGCGATCGCCGGCTTCCCAGGGCAATCAGCCACTGCTGCCTCAATCTGGAAGTCTCCATTGACCCTGGAGGGGCCCATGTGACTTCCGCAGGTGCCCTACAGCTGCCTACTTCAGGTTCGGACTGTGCAATAAAATAGCAGATCTGTCATAAAATGGTGGATCCGCCATGACAGATCCGTCATAAAATGGTGGATCCGTGATATGGATCTCCAAATCCAAGGCCCGAGGCTTGCGCAGCTCTAGTTGCAAGTTGGAACTCTTCCTTTCATCATTCAGATACGTCAGTCCACACCTCAACTTCAGCCACTATTGTTCTAGCATCTTTCAACAATTTAATTCTTCTCTAAGTAGTTTCTTCGCCAATTCCATTGCCTTTCCTAATGATGCTGGGCTTTCCCTTTCAATTAAGCAGTGGTGGGGAATCTATTGATGTCTAGGGATCAGATTGCTCCCTCTCTCCCAGACCAACAAGGTTGGCCAGATGATAACAAAGGGTGGGACCGAACTACAAAACAGCAGAGATGCCTCCAGGAGGCAAGGCTTGGATACCAAGCTTCACCCCCCTGGAAAAATCCAAGAGGCCTTGGCAGGCCGGAAGTTCCCAATCCCTTCTATAAAGACTAGGAGGAATTACTGAAATTCAGAAATTAGAGCTTGGGGTTCTTGAATTACACCAAAGTATATCAGAAGTATGTCAGTAAGCTTGAAAAAAAAACCTCCAATAACCTATGGGCTTTTGTAGTGTTATTGGAGGATTGTTTCCCTCTTTGACAAGCCATGCCGCCCAGGTTCAGATGACATGACAATTCACATCCAGGTGGTGGATTATGGAAATTGCACTCCAAACACTGCAATTTAAATAAGCCACCATGGCTTAAGTAAGTATATACACAAAATAAGCCACTGGTCCTTTATCTCCAATAGATAAATTACCATATTGTCGCAAAAGATTGATCAGTATATTATACCTTTCCACATACGAATAGAAAGTCCTCTTGCAACATCCAATAGAAGAACCCTTCCAAAATCATCAGTTACTGCTGCCAAAGAATTACAAGGAGAAAGACATATCCTTTCTCCGTGGCGACGAGAATCTGGAATTCCAAACCTAAAACCAAATAAAACTAAACATATCAAACAATCTCCAAATATGACATCCTTGATTATGCAAGGATATTCAGAAAATGAGTAAATAGGCAGTAATAGGAATTTTACGTTCCTATTTGATTAACTTCCACCAGTAAATTAGTTCACTTCAGCTCAGTGCAATCAGTATTTTCCTATCTGGAAGATTCCATCATGGTAAAGCATCTTTAGCAGAAGTATTACTGTATCTTATTATATGTGTTTATGCCATTAAACTTCATTGCCTAACATATTGTGCAAGAACTCTTGCAATACATGTCCTATCACATTAACAATTAAAGAGAATAACATCTTTAATTTTGCAGATGTAATATATTCAGATTTAAAATAGAAATGTAGATGTTACAAAACAGGCAATATTTGGTAATGAGTCAAACAGAACATAGATCCAGACCTTGGCTTAAACTTGCCTCTCAACTTCCTGAATAATTTCTATGTCATGTTTTTACCCTCCAGCTTCCACTTCAATAAAACTTAAATACTCTGGGTTAAACAATCTAATATTATCAAAGCAAATATATATATAATTGCTCTCCTCTCCACACTTTGCTGATATTCTCACTAGTCTGACTCAATCACCAGTCTGAATCCAGAATCTTCTTGTATTTAGAAGAATTTGGCTTCAGGCATCGAGGTTTATCATCAGAGTCTACACTGTGCAATCAAGATAGAGATATGGGTACTAGGCCAGACAAGCAGAGATACATCTTCAAGAAATCACAATCACACAAATTGCAGAGACCTTATGGGAAGATGCTGGTTTGCAAACATCAAAGTTGTTCAGACATTAATGCCAAACCATGGTTTGTGTCACATGGCCAGGTTGGCTTTACATAAATCGGTGCATATAAATGCACATTCCCTCTTCCCATCAATCATGGTTTGAGACAAACCATAGTTTGCCATTTGTACAAGCCAGCAAACTATGGATTGTGCTTGCCCTGCAAGCCAGGATCAAGATTGAGGAGCAAGCACAAACTGCAATTTGGTGGTCCAGACAAAAACATTTGTTCAAACCGTGATCATAGGAAGGGAATTGCAAAATATGAGAAGGAAGCATGTGACCCTGAGGCTCCTCACTGATCATTCACATACAGCTAAACCATGGTTTGGTATTATATCAGAACCATCTCGAAGTGTGGCTTTGTGACTTCCACCTGGGCATAACCCTGCCAGTACTCCCACACATTCTCAAGGAGGCCGGGATAAATTAGGTGATAGTCAGCCTATGGCAAGGAGAGAGAGGGCACACGACATACTTATTGCAGGAGAAAAGCAGAGGCACCTTAGTACACTACGGTGAATGTGGATAAAATGTTTGGCACTTGCATGCATCTCATCCATAATTAAGCAATATGGGAAACAATGGGAACCTTGATACATAGTGGCCGCGTTCAGACGCCACTATAGCCAACAGTGGGTTAACAGTGAACTCACAGTTGGTTATTTTGTGGGTACTCCCCACACGATCAGAGAAATAACCAAACGTGAGTTGGTTATAGATAACTGTGAGTGGATTATTAATCCACACTGTGTTGACTAACTCGTCCCCTGCTCTCCCTCTCCTCTGTCCTCCCGCTTGTAGCCCATTACCCCTTGCTGCCAAAAACAGAATTCTGCCAGCTTGAGTAGAGCAGCCGCCGCCAATTAGACCACTCTTGCCTAGCAACTCTGCAGCTGACAAAAATAACTAACAGTACCCTCCACACAACATGATAACAAACAGTGGTTTAAATAACCCACTCGGCACATCCTTGGTTATTTGCATGGGTTATTTCAACAAAATAACCCACGGTGGGTTAAAGGAAATCCTGCCACACAACACAATAACCCTCGGCATATCATTGGTTGTTCGTGTGGGTTATTGTGTCATCCGAACCCAGTCAGTGTCTCTTGAAAAACCTTTGTTCTTTTCAAACACTTGCCTTACAGCTAAAGGAGTTGCAGGCTCAACCTTGGGCTTCTGCTTCTGCACAGGTTCTTCTTCCTGTTTGTGCTTCCAGCCGAGCCAACCGCTTGAAATAGAAAAATTAACACATTCATTGTCGCAATTTAATAAACACTCCCCATAAGAAATAAATTCACTATATTTTCAGTCTATCTTATATTACCTGGCAGCATTAAATAATGCAGACGTCAGCTTACTTGCAACTGCTAAAGCAACATGGGACAACAGTGGCTGTGAACTACCCTAAGGGAAAGATAGGAAGTTCTTTATAAATTGTCAAAATAGTCAGTTCTTTAGACACTTTAATTTTGAGCATCTTGTTCACAGACAGAAGGCAGCTCTAAATGTACAACTAAAGATCTGCTAAATTTTGTATCAATTCAGTACAAGAAAATGATTTTTTTCCAGTCGTTTCTGGCAAACTAGTTAATATTTTAACAATATAAATAAGCTTTTGGGGGGGGTTCTAGAGATTTGCAGGCTTTGCAAATGTACAATTTGCCCAAAGGATGCTATCCCAGCATATCAGTACTGCATTATATTATATTTCTGATAAATTGGAGACCCTCAGATTCAACTGCAGTTATAACTACAAACACTGTCATTTCATAAAAGAGAAATCATACTTAAAAAGGAACAGTGATTAATATACAGAAGGATTCAAGTTAACAATTAATGATTCCATGAATATAGCAATCATCACACCAATAATGGAAATATCAAAAAGAGAAGGGGGAGTTGCACAAAAGCAAATACAACTACAGACGTCCTACATGGCACCATGTTATTAAAGGGTGTGTGCCTATGGGGGGCACTGTGTGTGCCTATGGGGGGGTGCGCCATAGCCAAAGAGAGCTTCGGCTATGCGGCGGTATATAAATGTAATAAATAAATAAAATCCTTAGCCCAGGAATTTCAGCTTGCACACAAATCTACTTCGGTTTCCACCACACACTTTTTTAATTTCAGTAGCTTTCTTTAGAAGGAGAAAAGGCTTTTTGTTGTTACTACCGTTAAACCATTGGAAGCAGGAAACCCTTGCAAATCTACACAGATCAACAATCTACCAGAAGATTCCTTCTGTCCGCCCCTTAACTTAAAACTAGAGTTAAGACCAGTTAAGACCTGGTTCAGACATAACATAGGAATCTGCCTTATACTGAGTCAGACTATTGGTCAGTCTAGCCCAGCAACAAGCAACCATGATTAGTTGAAAATAGAAGCAGAAGCTTCTGATCAACTTGTGATCACGTTGAAGAAGGGAGGGACAAGCTCATGATCCTAAGGGTCATTCATGCTTAGTGTTACAACCCAAACACAGCCTCAAGTCCAATAGAAAGATTTTCCACTAATGTATCAAAATGTCATAAACAGGCATGCTTCCTTAAAACCACATCCCCACCACCACCAAAAAGACACCACTATAGATTTTTTTCTTTTAAACAAAGAGGAACATGACTATCTAATTTATATCTAATGACTGAGCAATTCAAGACATATCTTTCCACTTATCAAAGCCACTGAATTCTAAAATATCCTTCTCTCAGTTTTGCCCCCCGCCCCTGTGAGCTGTTATCCCACCACCACCACCTTTAAAAGCTCAAAATATCAACAAAAGAAAAATGGTTAAAAACAGACTCAACAGGGAAAGGAAATATTCATCTCCTACCTAGCACATGGTATTTCACAATTACTAATTCATAATACACTTACCTCAAGGGCATAAAAGAAACCAGTGAAAGGATTTGATCCCACAGTAATGTATTGAGACATAGCGGGGGGGTTGTTCTTTATAGCTGCATTAAATCCACCAATATTGGAAGCAGTCTTCATTTGATCAAATGGTGATAGAGTCATGATGCCTATTTTAAAACGAAAACAAATCTTAGGAAAGGATGTTTCGAACATTCTAATGTCTCTTCATGAACTCAGGCCCAAATATGTTCATAACTTTATCAAAATAAGTCTTGCGTGTCTTGAAAGCTCTAAGAAGAAAATTACTACTACAATGACAACAACAACACTATACAGGCCTGTGATAAAGATATTTTAATTAGAGTGCTTTTCATTGAAGTAGACATTTCATTAATAATAGACCAAAGCAGTATACACACAAAAGAAACCTAATGATATTCAAGAACTATTACAAAAAACAAAAACCCTTGCATATGATTGGCCATGAACTCTGGGAATAACCTTTCATAATTCAGTATAAGGACTCAAGTTAAAGGAAGCCAGATTCCGGCTGGACATCAGGAAAAACTTCCTGACTGTTAGAGCAGTGCGACAATGGAATCAGCTACCTAGGGAGGTTGTGGGCTCTCCCACACTAGAGGCATTCAAGAGGCAGCTGGACAACCATCTGTCAGGGATGCTTTAGGGTGGATTCCTGCATTGAGCAGGGGGTTGGACTCGATGGCCTTGTAGGCCCCTTCCAACTCTGCTATTCTATGATTCTATGACTTGTCAGCAACCTTACCTTTTATTTATTATCATTTATTTATTTAAAATATTTACATCCCGCCCTATATCACTAAGATCTCAGGGTGGCGTACAGATAAAAACAAACAGTATAAAACAATAAATATACACAGTTAAAAACAAATTAAACCATAATCCAAGTTAAAACAATATATAATTTAAAAGCAATAGATGCAGTTAAAACAGTTAAAACAATGTGCCAGTGAGTTTAACCATCAAAGGCTTTGTTAAAAAGCCATGTTTTTACTTGGTGTCGAAATGCAATCAATGTTGGCGCCAATTGGGCCTCCAAGGGGAGGGCATTCCACAGTCGGGGTGCCACCACAGAGAAAGCCCTCTCCCTTGTCCCATCATAGTGTATAAGTTGCATTGGTGGGATGCGGAGAAGGGCTCTTCCAACAGATCTAAGGTCTTGGGCAGGCATATATAAGGAGAGGCGCTCTCTCAAGTATCGAGGTTCCAAGCCGTTTAGGGCTTTAAACATCATTAAGGCCCTTGGGTGACACATGTGCCTCAGATAGGAAAGAAAGAACATACTAGCTATTAAACTGCATCTTGATTTGAGGTTGGATCTAGAAAAAAAGCATCAGTTGGGGTTTCCTGCTGATATCGAGGCCCAAGGGACTTACTTGAACTCTTACGTAAGAAACTAAAGACAACAAAATAGAATACTGACCTACAGAATAGCTGTATGGAATACCATGACAATGTACATGAAATGTTTTAAACATAGAGTGTCTCATAGAATGGGATTATTTATTCAGCAGTATTGAACAACAAACTACTTACCAACACTAACATGATCAACTATAGTATCCACATCCTGCAGACCCCACTTCTTATAGGCTAATGGAGGTGGCTGAACATTCTCATTGCCTGAAGCTGCAGCTGCCCATTTTATTGAAAAGAAAGGAAGATTACATAAACTATTGATCAGAATAAAATTATTATATGTTGGCCAGCACAGTACTTATAGAAGTGTGTGTTGTTGAACTGAAGAGCCAAAAGTTTCAGACATAATTTAATATTTATTTAAAGTAAAACATAAAAATTGTATTGCACATATTACTGCTACATTGCTAAGTCCACATTTAATACAAGAAAAAAACACTATTAAGGCTACAATCTTGTCCCACTAAACTAAATGGTGCTTATGTCTGAGTAGACATCCACAGGACTGCACTGTATCACAGCTAGTAGGGTACAAGTACATTTGGAAATGAGTGATCTGTATTTAAATTCCTGTATAGCTGTAAAGCTTAGTAGCCTTCAGAAATCCACAGGATCTCTGCAAGAGCATACTGAACTCAGCTCTTGTGATCTGATCAGGAAAGAAGTGGACTGTAGTCCACAAAAGCTTATGCCACAATAAATTTGTTAGTCATTAGGGTGCCACAAGACTGCTGTTTTTGCTGCAACGAACGAATATAGCTACCCCTCAGGAAATAAATTAGAGCATTCAAGATCCTCCCTTTTTACAACATTCAAAGACACGCGGTTTGGCTAGTTGTATATGGCAGAAGAAAAAATTGCATCCAGATCTAGACCAAGTATTCACTGCAATAACAGGATGTGTTTAGGCTCACCTGCCAGCAATGGTAAACCCTCATCAGATGTAAAATATGTGGGTCACTAGATATCCAAACTTCAGAGGGTATTCAGAGCTTGAAGAAACTATCAGACCAGGACATTTAAGCGATATGGAGAAATCAATTACTTTTCTTAAGTGAGACTGCTTTTGAGTCTGAAGGATGCAATCTTAGCTGCCAGTTGTCCAATAAGGAAAGATATTTCTTTCCAAGATATAATATTCTCTATCATCCCTAAGAAATAAACAGTTTTATACCCAAAACGCCCCTCTGCCAGAAGCCCACCAACACTGCCCAGAAGCCTCAACCTACCTCTTGCTACTTGATTTCGACACGCACGGAGGGACTGAAATAGGCTAAAACCATCAATTGTCACAACTGCTGCAGGATACAGGATGCTCAGTTCCTCATTCTGAATAAAAAGAAGAGCATCAAATCACTTTGTTGTAACACAACAAATGACTATGTGTATAAGCAAGTGTAAGTATTATCCTGTAAGTATTATATACTTACTAAGTGTAAGTATTATAATTTATTATTATAGGATCAACATATATAATAAAAGCTGGCAATTTAGGATTTGTAACCAAACTCCCAGCTTGGCTTCAGATCTTGAGTGGTCAGCCTATACTATGATTAATGGTGAAAACATAATAATGAGCCATGACTATGAGAAGCAGGGAAGGTGGGTTTGCACAAGAAGAGAGAGAGGTTAAAGACACACACAAGCCAATAGACCAATCCCAATTGCTTAATCATAATTATGGACTTTGCCTGCAAAACTCCACTGAATTTAATTCACATAAACCATTCGTAGATAGTTGCCAAAAGCACGTTCAGCTCTGAAAAATTTACACATGTAAGAACCATATTGCGTCCTGTAATGATTTCATGTTTTATACATTTGCCAGAATACCTGCTCTGTAACTCCAGGATGCCGTGGAATCTCGTACGTTCTGCATTTAAGCTGCAGGACAGGATCTTCATTTAAAAGCTGTGCCAGGAGCAATACTCCATTCTAAAAAGTGAGAACAAATTTCCATCCTATTACTGGTGATTAGGAAGAAGAAGAAATAAAGAAACAATGTGTTGTCTAAAAGTTAAGCTACAAGCCACAAAATCTCAAGGCAACTTCACACATTACATTTTTCTGACACACTATCTGAATAGGAAAAATAAAATCTTTATATTGTTTTGAATTATGCTGCTAGTTTTATATGGTTTTTTGCTGCATATATTCATGAATAAGCATCTACACAACAGCTGCCTTTTCAGGATACTTGCATCAAAACCGGTATGCACTGAACTTGAAAACAATATTGACTACCTCCGTGTAGGAAACACATGATGTGTGAGAAGGTCCTCAGCAACAGGTGCAAATGTGCCAACATACTAACCTCAGTGTAGAAGCGTACATAGCCAGAAGTGAAGCCTACAACGATACAGGTCCAGTCAGGTCGGCCTGTGGAACTCCTGTCTCGTACAAAGAAAGTGAAAGGAATAATGTCAAGTCTTATTCTCACATCACACTTGACACTATGCTCAACATCTAAAGTCCCTCCTCTGGGTACCTACTCTAAGGGAGGCTCAAAAGACGGCAACAAGGTAGAGAGCCTTCTCGGTGGTGCCTCCACCCCCCACCCCACCCCAATTATGGAACAATCTCCCCAACAAGGCCCACTTGGCAGCAACATTACTATCTTTTCGGCGCTAGGTCAAGTCTTTTTGTCTTTTTTTGCCAGTATGTGATGAATTTTAACCAATCCCAGATTTGTTTTTTTAGGTGTGATTGATTGCTCAAAGTTGTTTCTAGATATATGTTGTCTTTGTGTATACTGTCTGTTGTGTGTTTTTATGTTTTAAAATTTTGTATATCGTTTTTAATGTTTTAATCTTTTGTAAACTGCCCAGAGAGCTTCAGCTATGGGGCAGTATAGAAATGTTGTTGTTGTTGTTGTTGTTGCTGCTGCTGCTAATAATAATAATAATAATAATAATAATAATAATAATATAATTGATTATTTTGATGAAACTATGTTTATCTCAAAGCATCCCTAGGCTCTTCAAAGGATTCTGGCTGGTTTTTAAAAAAAAGACAGTACTTACCTTTTTTGACTTGCCAGCGGGATGCACAATACACTGCTCACACATTCACTAAAGGAAAAATATACTGATATTAAACATTTCATGACAGACCCGTGTCACACAGAGCACAGAATTGCCAGTCTTACAAAACAGTGCAAAATTGCCTAGAGTTTACTTGATGGTTATCTGGTCCCAAGAGACTTAACGAGCACAGAAGACTTCAGAAAGCCTCAATTAAGAAGACTGTATGTGTGGGCCCAGATCTTATGAGCATTATCCTGTTCCTTGTTGTCCCTGGAGAGCCACTGCCATTCAGTGAAGACAACACTGAGCTAGATGGACTAATGATCTGACTCAATATAAGGCAGCTTCATCCGTATGTACCTTTAGAACGTCTCCCAAGCGTAGATTTTTGACAGCAAAGTAAAAAGCAGCGACATTACACAAGGCATTCAAGCCTCCATACCTACCCTTCTTCAACATTCAAAGAGCCACTCCAACCAACAGCGTACTGCATTTCTTCTTTTCCATTTTCACTGTGTTTCCACTTTGCTGGGGGGGGGGGGAGGGGGAGAGGAAGATAAGAAAAGAAAAACTATTTACCGATAACGTCTTTTCGTATTTTAATTTAAGGTAACACAGAAGAAAAGGCTTTGGTTACTGTTTTCAATTTATTTAACTGCAGCACCAATTAAAGATAAAGGAATCCATTAGTTTTGTCCCCTAGAACATCTCTCAAAAGGTCTATCCCACTTCCTCTTCTTCACTGCAGCCTAACATAAGAAGCAAGTTTTGTGTGCCTTTCTTCTCATGGAGACTGATAAGCAAGTCTGAACCCAGGCTCTGACTAAAGCCATTTAACAGTCTGCTGGCAAGTCATTTTTTATTGGCTACCGAATTCCTATAAACGCTTACTTCAGAATAGCATTAAGACTCCAGTATTTCTAATTTGGCTATAATGTCTGTAATCAGATCACAGTATGGTTAGAAATGATAGGATGGATCCAGACTGCCCCTCCTGCAAGCGGAAAGGTTTCTTTCATTCATGGAAGGTACTGAAATCCAGCAAATTCTTTCGGAGGAAGAAGATGAGGTGATTTTTATCGAATCCCCTACAGCCCCCTCTACCACCTCCCACACTGGTCCAAAGGGTCCCCCAAATATTTATTTATAACTTTTCTATACTGCATATGATACACAGGGTTTTAAGCTAGAACGGAATAGGGAATTGAATTGCCCCATTTTGCCTAATCAGCAGACGGCCACTTTGACATCTAGACCTGTCATGTCTATGGATCTTTGGCTGAGTCTTATTCAGCAGAAAATTTTGTGTAGTGTCTACTAGATACTGCAATGTCTCTTTAACATGGAATTGTCCAATTTGACAAATTGCTGGCAGAGCAAAGCAGATAATACTTTTTTAAAACATATGTTTTGGCAATGTCCAGTAGTTGATTCTTTTTGTAGGGAGGTTATTACACAGATAAATTGTACTGGAACAGTTTTTAAAATTCGCTGATGTACATGCTCATTTAAGTTATTTACTTGCTTCACAGAAATTAACAAATGGTCAGAGTAAATGGATTCTCCACACTGTCTTGATATCTAAAATACTGATATCACAACATTGGAGGGATAAATGCTCAGCTCCTATAATGCAATGGATTGAGGATCGTCTAACACTTCCAACATTTGAACAAATGGCATAAAGACACCATCTTCAAATAGATTCTTATTTGGATATCTGGTCCACTTTTGTTGAAGCCTATGTATAATTATTATTAAGTTTTATTTTCATATATATGCATTGCTATGGATATATACAATTTTTTGAATGTATATTTAAAAAAAAAACCAAAAGAAAAAAATATATACTGGCCAATAGCCAAAGCTCTGTGGGCAATTTACAAAAGATTAAAACTTTAAAAGTACAATCTAAATCATAATATAAAAACCATTTACAAAACAACGGAAAACAATCAACAACAAAAATCTCAGTATCCATTAGAAACCTTTTCCTATGCAGTCAAATGTCTGAGAGTTGAGGGAAGTCTTAAGCTGGCACTGAAAGGATGACAATGTAGGCACCAAGTAGACCTCAGTGGGGAGAGTGTTCCAGAATCAGGGCATCAGCACAGAGAAGGCTTTGTTGCCACCATCTGAGCTTCCCTCAGTGAAGGCATCTGGACGAAGAGCTCAGATGATGACTGTAGTGTACAGGTATGCTCACACTGGTATGAGCCCTACATTAGGTATTTCTGTCCCGAGCCATGTAAGGCAATATAGGTCAAAACCAGCACCTTGAAATGGGCCCGGAAACATACAGACAGCTAATGCAAGCAGGCCAGAATTGGTTTTATATGTTCAGATCTTCTGGTCCCCACAACCAATCGGACTGCTGCAATTTGCACAACCTGCTATTTTCAAACCTTCTTCAAAGGCAGCCCCACATAGAGGTCATTGTAATAATGTCACTTGGATAGAATACTGCACAGACAGACTGCTGAGGCCAGGCTATCCCTCGGGACATAGTTGGGACACAACCAAAACTAGAAGGCACCCAGTGTCACTGAGGTCACCTGAGCTGCCAGTGACAAAGATTACTCCAGGAGAACACCCAGGCTATGAACCAACTCCTTTAGGGGGAGTGCAAACCCATCCAACAGAGCAACCACCAACTGACAGCATCTTGGTCTTGTCTGGATTGAGCTTCAGTTTATTAGCCCTCATCCAATTCATTGTCGCAGCCAGGAACTGATCTAGGACATCCACTAGAAGCCCTTGATTGCATCCACTAGGAGTTTTTCTCCATCTGCATTCAAGCAGCTTTATATTTTGTTTCATCACTCTCAGCTCTGGGGTATACCAAGGAGCTTTACAAGCTCTACTCCGGAGAGGAAGCTCAGGAGCAATCCTGTCAATCACCTCTTTATTTTTAGCAGATCAACCAGGATTTCTACAGGAGCCCCAGCCATATCAATCAGAAAACCCACCAGAGCCCCCTGGAAACTATCTGCATCCATTAGCCACCAGGGGTGGACCATTTTAATGGGTCCCCCACACTTGCAGAGAGGAAATTCTGCTATAAATCTCAACCTCAGCAGGAGGTGATCCAACTGTGACAAAAGACCAATTTGAAGTCTACCACCTTCAGATCATCATCTACATGGCCAGCTGAAAAAAGCCACAAGTCTACTGTATGCCCTGCTACATGAGTTAGGCCGGTGGTATGTAGAAATAGTTCCATGGTTGTTGTGGAGGCCTCAATATGAATGTTGAAGTTCCACAAAACCAACAGTCTGGAGAACCTCAACAGCATACCCAAGACCAGCTCTGCCAACTCAGGTAAGAAGACTGTTGGGCAGCAGGGGGAGTGGGAAGTATACCAACAAAATCCTCAATCACTCCGGCCAGCCCAACAAAAGGTGGAAACACTGTAGATCAGTACTAAGATCTGTTCTGAGAGATGGAATTCCAATAGATCACAGGGAGCTGCAGGGCAAAGAAGGAATCAGCCAAAATTGCCTCCCCACTTCTCTCAGCAGAAGTATCCGCTGAGTTGAGTTTACAGGCCTCTAAACCCATCCAAGTGTTTAATTCAAATTATTATTAAATTATAATGGATAGTTGGGGGGAACCAGATTGCAACATGACTTAATGAAGTGTAACAACTTTCCTTGCCACAATTCATTATGCATCAAATGCTATTATACATGCTAACAAAACTTGATTATCAAATGGTGAGGAAATCTGATGAAAACTGATACTGATATTACTGCCACTAATTTCCAATTATATAATTAAATTGCACATAATTATTTTTAATTCTTATACTGCACCTTATTAACCAGAAAGGGACTGTATATACACCTACATATCTACATATTAACATACTAAGAAACAATACAACATAACCGGAACTACAAAATACAAAGACTTCTTTTTTCCACAATATGCATCTGCAGCAACCAAGTCAATGCTTCGATTACATCAAACTGCTAAGATAACTGCCCACGTTTTAGCCGACTATTTTTTTTAAGTGCAACATGATAAAACAAACAAACTGATACTTTTCCAAGAGTATTATACAAACCAAAGAAGGTAAATATTCCAAATCTGGGCTTTTACAAAAGTTAGGTACATTCATGTCTTCTATACAGAATACATTTATCCCATTATACTAATGAATCATTTATTGAATCTTGCTCCTCCTAAAGTTCCTTATAAAATGAAATATCATTCATTAGTATTCTATGCCAACTAGTCTTCAACTGCCTTTTTTCAAAATACTATAAACACACAGAACGAAAAAAATCTCACAGAAGGCAAAGTTTCCCAAGAAAACTCTTTTAGCAAGAGACTAGTACTATTTCAAAACCAAAATACTATCAAAGCCCCCATATAGTGTTAGAGACAAATTCAAATTACATTAGCAAAGCATGACTACTAGAATTCACCTGTCAGATATACAGTGTATGTAGAAGATGGGACAAAAGTTCAGTTGATCATACTGTATCCCAAAAGAAAGAGGGAGAACAGTAAGAAAGAATGAGGGTTGCTACGTCAGCGTCTACTGTGGAAAATACCACTTGTACACAAAGAAATTGTATTTGCTGCATAAAGTGTAGCTGAACCCTCAGAGACTATAATGGTTGATTTTAACTACAGTAGCTGCTACAAATAAAACAATCTCTTGCTCCTATAGTTTCCGTGCTGAATACAGAAACATTAGTGACTATCTTATTTGTAGCTGTAAATATAACTTCAAGAGAAAAGAAATATAAGAAAGTAGTAGAAATGGTAAGGGAAGATGGATCCTATAGCTTAAGCACTTTCATAACAATGACCCTGTTCAGATGACACACTAAGCTACGGTGGGTAAGCATTTTGAGCTAAACATTATGACTTAGCATATCGTCTGAACCATTTCTAACCATGGTAGCTAAATATAACAGGCTCACTAACTGCAAAAGGGTCAGTGGCCTACCCATGGCTTAGCATGTTGATCGAACAGGCCCATTAGCAATATGTCTCACTGCGGTTTATGAATTTTTATCTGAAAAACGCTAATGATTTGTGAAAAATGCACAAATACAAAATGCATACAACATACTTACGCACAAAAAAAACAGCTTTCTGCTCACGAGCTATTACCATGAGATCATTTGTTGGCGACAAGGATAAGACACAATCCTGAAGCCAAGAACTTGCCTGTGTCTTGGAAGACGATTCTTCTTCTTCCTCCTGTGTACAGTGATTTTTGAAGTTATTATTTTTCTGGTCAACATATATACTTTTTAAAAGAAAAACATATGTACAAGAAAGGTAGAAGCATTTAGGGGGAAAGGCAAATATGCGTATTTTCATGAGACTGCAACTTTTGTGGGACAGCATGAGTAATTGAAACTTCCACTGTGCAATGGCTTTCAAGATTAAAGTTATTTTCATTTTGTTGACTTGATTTTAATGTTAGCCACCTGGAAGTGCCATTAATGCAAAGAAGAGTTCTAAATATTTTAATATAAAGATGTGAAGTTAGCTGTACCCATAAAGGGAAGGAAAGTATGATAATGTGCAAATTAGATGCATGAATCCTATCTTAAAAGTTCAATTACTGAAGTGGAATGTTTCAGCAGAGTCATTCAATAGATTATTCAAATATTCTGAGACGCAAAGAAAGTTCATCGACAGAAGGAGCAAATAGTAATGAAAGTAGAGAATCTTACAGGCTCTTGTGTTACTGCTTCATCCCAGGCTCCCCAACCATCTTCTTCCCAGTTTGTCGGTTTACCTAGTATTAAAAAAAAAAATCTAGCTTAATTTAGCAAATCATAACCATGGCTTATACGCTGAGATGAAGTGCTGCATTTTAATGCCTATGAAAATGTGATTAACTCTCATTTTAAATCTAGAAATAATCATAAGGGGGCTTTAAAAAGCACAATGCCAAAACCCCTCAAATGATGAACTTCCAAGTAACAAGACTAAGGGTAAATTAATCCGCCTCTGAAGATTATCTGCAGCATCTCATTACCTGACTAAGGATGGAATATATGAGCAGTGGTCACTAGGCAGATATTACACCAGTACTATAAACTCAACCGACACAACTTGTGACCCATCAAATCAAATGCAGTCCACCAGCCATGCATTGCGGCATGCCATGTACTTGTCAACCATCTGTTTTAGAAAAACGAACAGACAGCAAAACAGGAGGTTCATCTATTTATTTATTTATTTATTTATTTATTTATTTTATTAAACTTATATACCGCTCCCATAGCCAGGGCTCTCTGGGCGGTTTACAGAAATTCTAATCCCTTGTAGGCCACCATAGCTGATGGGCTGCATTCAGCTTGCATCATCACAGCTTGTACAGGCCAAGGAAGTCCACACTGCTTTTCTTATAAGTTCTCAGAAATACATTTAAGGTACTAATTACAATTTATAAAGCACTATATGGCACAGCCCATACAGTCCCCCATTCCATATACATGCTGATCAAATCCCAGAAGCAATGCAATATCTTTTTTGAATGCTTATGTCATTCAAACTAATATTTCAATATATTTGTCAAATTGTAGTCTAGGGACTACCTGTGGTTTCTGGAGCACTTTGCTGTTGCCCCCAATATCATAATAATTAGAAAATACTGAAGATCCAGAAGACTCTTAGAAGTTTCATTGCATGATGAAGAATTTTAAAATTTAGGTTGAAAATGTCTGGCTTCTTCAGTTTCTCTTTTTGTCCCTTAAGACAATTCATACACCACAAATGACAAATATGGATGATAATTATCATTATCAACAACTTTATTACAGTCAACGATGAAACTTTAATTATAATCCACGAGAACCTAGGACAGGGTGGGGAACACATAGCCCTCCAGGTGTTGATGGACTGCAACTCCCATCAGCCCTAGCCAGCATAGCCAAGTGAGGGATGATGGTAGTTGCAGTCCAACAACACCTGGCGGGCCACATGTTCCCCATCCCTGACCTAAGAGAACCTACTGCTTTGGGCGGGGAGAGAATGCTTGCCACTTGCTTAAGGTATACCTGTGCTATTCATGACATCTGGTTTTGAACATATTGCATTGCTGATTTCATTATAGATATAAAATTTCATTATATATCTTTCTTCCTACAAATATGTTTACCAAAGATTCTATGGCTACAGCAGACATCAATATTAATCCAAGTGGGCAATACAACTAGCCAGCTAGACAACAGCAGCTGTTTAGCAAAAAAATTGTCATATTTCCAGGTGTTCCAGTCAAGGACACAGATGTCATCCAATCAATTCATGGCATGGAAAAACGATACCAACAAAATCTAAGCAAGTCCTGACTATATATTTTAAGATACATTTATTAATGTCAGCACTGTGAAAATTTAAAATAAGAGTTTTTTAAAAGTAAACGTTGCTGCTAAAACAAGCTCTCACATGTATGAACTTCCTATTTACAAAATTCCCTCAGAAATGCAATCTATTGAACTGAAAAGGTCTCCATAGACTGAAGTGAATGAGTCACTTGTCCTTTGCATATAATCACCAGAATAAATTTGATTCTGCAGTTATTTTAGACACTTCATAAACGTGTTTACAAGGGTCAATTTCTCATTTTCACTTATGATTCAAATTTAGGAATATTCTAATTCATGCACAAGTTAATAAACAACACCAAAAAAGGCTCTATAATAAATTGCTTTGTTCTGTCGTATGGAGAAACACATTTAAGGGGGCAGGGGACATAAAACATTCTTTAGACTCTAGTTTTGTAACAGATTTCAAATGAAGTGCCACTTATGCTAAACCATCTCAAACAACAAAAGATTACAAAGGAAACCTGCAATACACTGTGTATCTACCTGTTCTTGTGCTTTCTAAAAGAGATATATGCACCCTTATAGCTGGAAAATCAAACAAAAAGGCATTTCGTTTATTCATTAGAGTCTAACTATGAAAACGTAACTATAGCATATCTGCATAAGAAAGCCCTAAATGTATTTCATGTATTTATTTTGACTCTTTAGTAGAACTGCAATAAATTCAATTGCAGTTTGAACATAAATTAGCATATTTTCACATAAACACAAAAGTAAAGCGAAAAGCCACAGGAGTTAAATTTAAACAGACCTTTACTCTTAAGCACTACTATTTTACACAGTATTTGGAAAAATCCAATATCCAAAATATCTTGTATGTAGTCTTAACTGGGATGATTTTGCAAAGCCTTATGACACTAATTGCCTCATAGCAATATGGCCAAATTTTCATTAAAATTAGCTTGGCATCTGCTTGTAGAAGCAGCGCTGCTACATCTGCTGCATAATGAAAAATATCAAACAGTTAATTTAATAGCTTGGTTGCTTTTATTAGGTTGGTGTCTCTTTATTGCAGTTTTAAATCTTTATTCTGACAGATCAAATTGAAAGTTTTAAACAAGTTCTAGCATTTTAAGTCTCTCCTAAGACCTGCCTCAAACCATCTGCACCTCCCATGCCAGCTGACTCCTCCAACATTCATGACTTGAAAATATTCACTTTCCTGGCTGTCTATGGTAAGTAACAATTACCTCTACTTAACTAGACAAGAAAGCTTTAAAAAGTTTGTGGTTCTATTTTCTTTTTTTGCTACAAATGACTACATAGATGTGAGTTCATTAGTATTTCTCATATGAACCTTTGCCAGAATTTGATGGGTGAAGAGAATGAGCTGCTTTCTGCATGAGACCTACATGTTAGGACTACGTGGAAGAGGATGGAAGTTTATGACCAACACTACTTTTGACTGTTGGCTGGAATGGGGGCGGTGGAAAACACACCATGTTACTGCACTACCTCTATTTCCTTTTAGTCTGACCCACACCATGCTTAGAGATAACACTCTCACAGTCATTTGGGTTTTTTGTCATATTGGACCAGTTTGAGCGGCACAAGAGCCTATCGAGAGTTAAATTACCCTTGAGGAGCTATGGTCAATCGGGGGTTATCAGGGACTGTCGTGTCCTGCGAACCCCCTTGTTGGGGTTAATGGAGGGCTAAACAACCCTTCCATAACCTACAATGGACCATGGGTTATGTGACGGTTATTTAACCTTCAAATTTATTTATTGCATTTTTATGCCGCCCAATAGCCGAAGCTCTCTGGCCGGTTCACAAAAACTGGCAGTTATTTCACATAACTTCCAAAAAACCCAGTTGGGAGATGCACATGGCGGTTGGCAGCTCCTGAAGAGTAAATTAACCCTCAATGGGCTGAGATGTCATGCAAACCAGGTCACTTTGCTCCATTATTAACTCTACCACTTCCATACTAGCTCATCTATAAAATACAAAATTATTCATTTCCAGGTTTATAAATAGACATGATTAAGAAGTTGCTTAAAGCAGAATGTTTTGCCTTCTCCTTTTTTACAGAAGATTTTCTTTCCAAATATCTTACTTCAAACTCCCTATACCATGCAACCCATCAAAACTTGCACATTGATCAAGGTCAACCCTCTATTTTGGAGCATGGTTCTTGTTCAGCCATAACTGAAATTGCGTAATTTCAACTCCAGTTCAGCAACAGTTGGGCAATGGTTCAGCTCTGATTCCCGTGAAAAAACTTTAAAGTGATTCACTTTCCAGTGTCAAATTATAAGTGGACCAAGATACAGAAGAGTAGAATTCAGTTCAATATTAGGAGAAACTTCCTGACAGTAAGAGCAGATCCAATTTGTTATCATGTTTACATGCAGGAAGGAAAAATAACTAGAATACAAAGTAGTAAATTTGTAACTTTTTTATACTATTCAACTACAGTAAATTTCATCCTTTCAAAAAGATCTTTGTTCTGCTTCATCCCTGATTTTACAAGAGCACAGAGTATACAAGCCTACACAAAACCCAAACGTTAAACACTTCTGCTGGCAATACCAGTGAGTACCACAAAGATATTTCGATTAAATGTTAATTCTGAAGTAGTGATGTTATAGTGTTCTGTTCAGGTCCAACAGAAAGTTTCAAATAAATGGCCAACTTCGTTTCCAATTCAGGAGTATATAAAAATTCAGTTCAGGTTTGGTCAATGCCCTCGGTGAAAGACACCTTTCCAATAGTACAGTTAGACCATATAAAAGCACAATCCTATGCATGTTTACTTGAAAATAAATCCCACTATGATAATAGGGGCTTACTTGTGTTTAGGACTGAAGCCTAACAGTGCAAATCTAAGCATGCTTTACTTACGAGTAAGTCCTCTTAAGCACAATAGGTCTTAGTCGCAAGTAAGTGTGTTTTGGATTGCAGTGTTAGTCACATTAGCAATATCTATGACCCACAGCATCTATCGTACATAATAAACACACCAATTCAACATTGGGCTTTGACAGGATAACCAGGTGTTGCAGTCTTTGAAACACATGCATGTTCATTTACTTGAAGCATTTTTAACCCACTCAAGTCTCCCAGAACAGCTTCCACACCACCAATAAAAACATGTTAGCAGTGTTCAGGTACATAAAAGGGTGCCACAGGGAAGACGGTCAAGAACCTGAAATAAAGGGTGTAAATTGCAACTACATAGATTTCAGTTAAATATAAGGAAAAACTTCCTGATGGGAAGAACTGTACAAAAATGTAACAGTCTACTAACAGAGGTTATAGGTTCTCTACCTCTGGAGATTTTTAAGAAGAGGCTGGACAGCCACCTCTCATGGATGGTTTAATTGGTTTTCCTGCACATTGCAGAGGGTTGGACTAGATGATCCTTGTGGTGACTTCCAACTCCACGATTCTATTCTGGGAGACTGACTGAAGAGTGGGTTTAAAATGCATCAAGTAAATTAACATGCATGTGTTTCAAAGACTATGTCAACTTCAGAATAGCGCTGGGTTTTGCACTCATGGCATCCTCACGAGTAGGGCCAATCAGGATCCAGAAATAATCCCCAAAATTGTTATACGAGTAACACACTCTGACATAACTTTTTGTGAGTGCAGTCATGTCATAAGAATAAGTCAATAGAGCCATGAGCCACCACACATTCAATCTTCCAGGTTATTGCACCTGAGCCAAAAATACCACCGAGCACAGCACCCTGTAGTCCCCGTACCACAAGCTATGGTGTGGAAATATGGTCTGGAAATATGGTAGTCTGTGGAAAAAGGAAGAGCACAGGTAAAATATAGGCTACTTATTTGAGTCATAGCCCATAACTAGCCCATATGTTACGTAGACCATTTTCCTTCTCACGGCCATACACACACCAAAGCAGCCTTTCCCATCCTGGTGCCCTCCAGATGTTTTGGACTTCAATTCCCATCAGCCCCAGCCAGCATGGGCAATAGCCAAGAGTCACTTCGCCCTACTCATTTTGCACACACAGCCATACTTAAAAAGGAGAAGTTGAGCGATGACTTTAGGGGGGACCAGGCTGCAGCCCCACTGGTAGCGCTGGAGAAAGTAATAATATTAAGGAACTATTTTATCAGCAGCAGCACAGCCTGAATCCTAGGTGGCCCCGCTTCAGAGACCCACTCACCGCTGCTTTCCTTGACGCCCCCCGCTCCACCAGCGCCGCCTTGACGGAGGTGCGAACACAAGAAGTCCCGCGCCGACTCCAGGTCCTGGAAACCGCAGAAAGGCACGAGCGCGCAGGCCATGGCAACAAACGGGGCTTCCCTCTCCTAAGGGCTGACGCGGCAGAGGTGGCGGCGACAACAACCCCCGGCCTGAGGTCGGCTTGCTCACTCACGAGCTCCACTGCCAACCCCACCCGGAAGCCGTCGGAGCCTCAGCGGCAGCTCGTGCGCACGCGCGAGGAGGACCAGGAAAGGGAGGAGAGCAACGCCGGAGCTGCAGCTTCTGATCACGTGGGTGGCTGGGTGGGAGGGAGAAACTCTCCGCTCACGCCAATGATTCAGCCCCTTACGCATGTGACGCAAGCAGAGGGCGGGAAGAAGAGTTCAGCATCATCTTTGCGACCGGAGCTTTAAGCAGTGGAGGCTGGTGGCTCCGATTTCGGTGGGGCTCTGAATCCATTGTGGGTTTCAGTCGCAACCAGCCAAAATTCTAAAGGAGCTATCCAAGGTGCTGAACGCTAACCCTAAAACAGGTTCAGCACTTTGGATAGCACATCGAGGGTTCTGGCTGGTTCTGACTGACACCCACAATGGATTCACAGCCCCACTGAAATAGGAACCACCAGCCTACACTGTCTCTAAGCATGTTTATCCAAGAACAATTCCAAGGAATTGTCAGCAGGACAATCTGATCCTAGTTACGTTTTCCGAGGCAGAGCCATAACTTAATGGTAGAGTACACGTGTTACCTAATAACGACTGCAAATTTCAGTCCTTGGCATCTCTAGGTAACGCTAGGGAAGAGTCTTGTCTGAAACCCTGGAGAGTTGCATCCGGGGGCAAGATCTCTTCTCGATCATCTCAGAGTGCAGGACATGGAATATTGGGCTCAAGTTACAAAAAGCCAGATTCCAGCTGGACATCAGGAAAAACTTCCTGACTGTTAGAGCAGTTCGACAATAGAACCAATTACTTAGGGAGGTCGTGGGCTTTCCCACACTAGAGGCATTCAAGATGCAGCTGGACAGCTACCTGTCAGGTGTGCTTTAATGTAGATTCCTGCATTGAACAGGAGGTTGGACTCAATGGCCTTGTTGGCCCCTTCCAGCTCAACTATTCTAGGATTCTATGACTAGCCCTCCCAACCTGGGGACACCAGGTTGAGGAAATATTAGACAGAATATTAATTAAAAACTTTCTGTTTGCAGGTTATTGTTTCCTGAAGATTGTGGCCAGCAGGTAGCAGATGAATAGCCTCTTAATTGCCTCTTGAATAGTCTTTCAATTATCCCAGTTTCTATTCCAGTGGTATGTGAAAGTTTTAATTACTGGTTTGCTTGCATAATGTTTGCATTAATTTTTAATAGAAAAATAACCCTATTTTGCTATAAAGTTGAAAAGAAGCAAAAAATAATGAAAAGAAATCAGTAACCAAAGCCTCCCCTGAAATTGATATTGGAGTAATTAAGATAGACTATTCATCATTAATCCTGCAGTCATGATTAACAGGAAACCTTCAAATACAGGCATAGGATGCCTGAAAAGCTTTAGTGCTTTGCCTCTCCACACTGGACAGGGTGGTGTTATATTTGTGTTCTCAATCAGATCCGGGGAGAGAGAGAGGGAAAGAGAGGACAGTAGAGAAAACATGAATTGCAATTATTTAACAACACTGGTATCTAGATATATATTTTAAAATTAAAAGTTGAGTGAAAAATAGATGGCAACTCTATTGAACAGGTATTCTTTTGAAGCAGCCTTAAATAAGTCATTAACCTAGTTCAGATGTAATAACCCAAAGTACAGGTTGAGTATGGGTTGTCACTGGGTTGTTGTTGAATTGTGGGTTGTCATTATGTGTGAACCATGCACAATGGTTTAACTAAGGGTTGAACAACCCAGAGTTCACAACAGCAAACCATGGGTTCTCTTCATGGGTTGTCCGTGGTTAACCACCTATAGTTAAACCATAGTGAAAGGTTCACACATAGTGACAACCCAAGATTCAACAACAACCCTTACTTAACTCATTACCTGAAAACCAGGCTATTAACTTCCAGTCAGAGTTGTTGTGAGGGTAAAATCATATAAACCCAATGCTTGGTATTTTGCTTCCATTGAAGAAGGCTAGAATAGGAATTTCTGACAAGTTATCTACTTTGAAGAAAGTTGGAAAGATGATTTTGAAGGAAGTTGGAAGAGAACCCAGTCCTATGAGCTGTGTGTCAATATGTAAATCAGGGGTGAACAACTTGTGTTCCTCCAGTTGTTTTGGAGCATGTCTACACCATGCCTAAATCCTGGAGTTGTCTCCAGGTCATCCCTGTGTGTCCCAGGGGTAACCCAAGACGACCAGGGACTTTCCCCAGATATCTGGGACCGCAGATTTCCCGGGACCATCCTGCGGAGCACAGGTGGTGGGGCCGCTGCTCCTGGGTCGTCCCTTCCTCCCCGTGAGTAACGGGGCTCTTAAAATGGGCACGGAGCTGCACGGGGGCAGTCCGTGCCCATCGGGGGTGGGTGGGTGAACAGTTTAAAGGTGTTTTTTTTAAAAAAAAACCGTACATACGGCAGAGCGCAATTGCACTCCATTTCCATTGCGGGGCAGGGGTGGGGATTGTGGCCGCAACATCCCTCTTCCCTTCCAGGACATTGCGCAACCATCAAGATGCTGGGCGGGGGGAGGGGAATCCCGGAGGCAGGTAAGTCTGTGATCCTCCCCCCTCCCTCTACACCCTTAGGTGTAGACATGCCTTTGGTCTACACTCCCATCAGCCCTAGCCTGCATTGTCAATAGGATGATGGGAGTTACAGACTAAAACCATCTGCAGGGCACCAGGTTACGCACTGTTCGTGTGGGTAGCACGATCCTATGCATGTTTACTAAGAAGAAAGTGCCATTGTCTTCAATCTGGCCTATACCCAAGAAAGTATTCAGAGGATTGCAGCCTGACAATGCAGTTTTATATATGTTTCCTTACAAATAAGCCCAATTGAGTTCAATGGTTTACTCACGTGATTGAGTTCACCCAAGTAATTGGATGCAGAATTGCATCCTCCAAGTGCTCCCTACACTTTCCCAAATGTAACCCCTTTCCCTTCGTTCCGTACAAATCAACGGCACAAAACTCCATTTCCTTTGTTCCATTAACTCGGTCTGTTACCCTTACATATGGTATTTCCCTTAGCGAAAGTAAGTCTTTGACAATCCGTCAGAGTTTTGCATGAAGTAACAGGGCTCTGGATTGCCGCCAACAGCAGCCTTGTTTATCTTTGCTTAGTGACACTTGTCTCTGCCTTTATCTCAGAGGGAAAAGATTGTAATGAATACAGTTAAATTCAGTAATGTCCCACATGGATTCTGTTATGCAGGCAGAACTTACCAAAGCTCTTGATATTAAGTAATGCATTAAACAAGGCAATAAATAATTCAGGAAATGAATTACTTTTTCTACACAAAGCTGAACCTCAGCAACTGTTACCTAACATCCTGATAACAGAAATTTCCAGGAGGTTTGATATCTCTGGTTAAGGCCACAATCCAGCAATCCCTACAACTAGAAATGCACGTTAGGGCCACCAGATGAATGTGTTTAAATGACTTTAGACATCTTGCTAAGTATGGTTTAATGTAGGCTTGGGCAATTTATGGTCCTCCAGATATTTTGGCCTACAACTCCCATTAGCCCTAGCCAATATAGCCAATGGTGAGAGCTGATGAGAGTTGTAGGCTAAAACATTTGGAGGGCTACAAGTTGCCAATCACTAGTTTAGCAACATGTGACTGAGAGCTTTATCACACCAGCGTTATACTGTGCAATCACTGCGAATTGCATGCAAAGGACTCCAAAGTTTTACAGCTTATAATCTGCTTTTATTGTGAAGTACTCCCATGCATCCTGCTTTAATTGTGCTTCTTAACCAAAAGAAGTGCAATATTTTGCTACTAGTTTTCGAGCGTATCATTTGTTGTTTTCCGAGCGGCCACTGGGGCGCAGGAGCAGGATTTGAAGAAAAATTAAACAAATGCTTACATCTGCATAAGCTTTAAAGATAAAGTCATCAAAATTGGCACAGTAATAGATATTAAGG
Source organism: Elgaria multicarinata webbii (assembly GCF_023053635.1). Taxonomy (NCBI): domain Eukaryota; kingdom Metazoa; phylum Chordata; class Lepidosauria; order Squamata; family Anguidae; genus Elgaria; species Elgaria multicarinata. Next base: position 36,489,179 of record NC_086174.1, read on the forward strand.
AGAGCTTTAAGCATACCAATTTTGAATCAGATTGGGTCATCCATTGATTTTTTATGATTTTTTTACATTTTCCCCCTTAAACCCATTTCCTGGTATGCAAAGGATCTAGCCACCCAGTAGCAACAATAACTACAGGGGATAATTAGAGGGTATATGGGGTGAAGCTCTGAGCCTCAGGCTCATGATGCATTCCCTCTCCTCTCTCCAGCTTGGCCACAAAGAGAAGATTGGAAGCTTTTGCTTCTGTTTTTGACTAATCACAGTTTAGCATTTTGTCTGAACAGGTACAAGTTGTAGATACTCCTACCTTAGTTTAAAAATCTGTCTTGTTTACCTACCCATAGTAAACTACATGTTGGACATAACGATAAATCACTATGATGAATCAAAAATGGAAATGAAACCTTCTGATCTTTTCTGTGTGACCACATCAGAGAAGGACAGGTGACAAGCCTCAGATTCGTTCACGTAAAGCAAAATCATAGTTTAGTGTTACATCTGAATTTGTTCGTTGTAAGAAGAAAAGAGCCCTGCTGGATCAGACCTATCTAATCCAGGATTCTGTTTCCCATAGTGGCCAGAAGAAGAAAAAGAAGAGAGCTTCGCTCTGTGCTGGTAGAAGAAGCGTTTTATTTGATAAGAACGTTCAACACATTTCAGAAAGAAATTTTCTCCATCAGGAGAAATAATCTCCTACAGTTATCTGTCCTTTGTTCTTTGATAAGTGTTACCAAAACATATAGGGTGCCAGATGCCTATGATAAGCCCACAAGCCCATCTACCTGCACCCTAAGATAATCTTCTACGGCCCTCTCTGGATTCCCCCACCAAATAAGATGAGGCAGATGGCTATCAAGCAGAGGGCCTTTTCAGTGGTGGCACCCTTGTTGTGAAATGCCCTCCCCAGAGAAGTTCACCTGATGCCTACATTGTTGTCTTTTTGGCACTGCGTGAAGACCTTTTCCTTTTTAAATTCTCCCGGGTTTTTTAGCCCTTCAGTTTTACAAATAATGTTAGTGGTTTTTTTAGATATTTGTACTGCTGCTGGCTTTTATCTTGGTCCCCACTTTGGTTTTATTCTGTTTGAAATGTGTGGCTTTTATATTGTGTTTTATTATGTTAATATATTTTATGCTTTTTAATTTGTGCTATAGCAATTTAATAAATAATACATGTGAGGGCAATAGCTTTCTCTTGCTGTGATTCACCAGTAACTGGAAATCAGAGGCATGAATTGGGGAATAATCTTTGCAGAAATTATGTTGATTCTTTTTCAGAAAGACTTGTTCTTCTTTATGCTTAATACTTTCCCCCTTGAATAATACTTTCTGCCAATTACCTGGAACGGACATTAAGTTAAATGGCCTGTAATTTCCTGGGTCCTCCCTGGAACCCTTTAAACAACTGTCATTACATTGGTATTATGCTTTCCAATCCACTGGTACAAGAGCTGATCTTGGTGACAAGGTATATATTAGGATGTTAGCAATTTCAATGTTGAGTTCTTTAAAAACTCGTGGGTGGGTACCATCTGGCCCTGATGATTTGTTAATGTTTAATTTGTCAATAGATCCTAGAAGTTCACCTCTTGTCACCACTATTCTTCAGTATTTCTTCCTGAAAAAATTAAGTTCAGGCATGGATATCTGTCCTACATTTTCTGCAGTGAAGACAGTTGCAAAAAATAAATAAATCATTCATTTTTTCAGTAATCTCTTAACTCCCTTATTGTCCTATGGTCCAACCAACCTTCATAGCCAATTTTCTACTTCTGATATAGCTAAATAATGTGTTATATAGCAATATGTCGTGACCCCCCACCCCCCACCCCCTCTCTCTTTCTGGCATCCCTTATTGTCTGCTTGCATGTTTTGTTTTGTTTTTGGTGCAAGTTTCTGTTCCTTTTGTTCCATTTTAAAGGAAGCTTTCTTGCCTCTAATAGCTTCCTTAACTCTGCTTGTTAACCATGCTGGCATCCTCTTGACCTCGGTGGTACCTTTCCTGATCTGCAGTATACATCCTAACTGAGCTATTGTTGTGTTTCTTCTTTTGAAGTCAATTCTGACTGTGTTGGACTTCCTTGGCAATTGTCCACATATCTGTGGCCACTGTTTTCATTTGGTTCAACTATTAAAGGTCTTGGGGTTTGGGTACCACTTACTGTAGGATTAAGTCCAGGATCACCTCTCCACTGGTCAAATTTCATGACCAGCTGCTCTAAGGCACAATCCTTTTAGGGTATATACTTCTTTGTTGTGTCCAGAATTGACATTTACCCAGTCAATGTGGGGGAAATTGAAGTCACCCACAACATTGGCTGTGTTTGGACATCTCTTTAAGCCATGTAGCTTTTTCCCCCCTCACAGTAGCTTATTTTGAAAATAAGCTAGTTATCCCCCACACGATCAGACATAGTTTATTAAGCTACTGTGCATAATATGAGTCATCCCCCACACCTGTCCCCTGTCCTGCTGAAGTCCTCCCATCCCAGCAGTAATACTGTTTCACCCATTGACAACATTGCAACAGCCTATTTTAACATTTCACAATATTTTATTTATTTATTTATTTATTTATTTATTACATTTTTATACCGCCCAATAGCCGAAGCTCTCTGGGCGGTTCACAAAAATTAAAACCACAATAAAACAACCAGCAGGTTAAAAGCACAATTACAAAATACAGTATAAAAAGCACAACCAGGATAAAACCACGCAGCAGAAATTGATATAAGATTAAAATACAGAGTTAGAACAATAAAATTTAAATTTAAGTTAAAATTAAGTGTTAAAATACTGAGAGAATAAAAAGGTCTTCAGCTGGCGACGAAAGCAGTACAGTGTAGGCGCCAGGGGAGCAGAGAGGGGCGAGGTATGGGGTAAAATATAGGAACTTAATATAGGTAAATATAGGAACCAGCATCACCCCGATAAGGGGGTGGAGGCTCTGTAGTGCTGGAAATTTATGGGATTGGAACAAAACTTCTTACACAGCTTCCCCAAGTCAGGAGGCACCCAGTGCACCATCACAACCCTGCATGATTAAACACAAAGGAGTAAAAAGCCTGGGTGTACCAAAAAGGAGTGGCATAAATAAACCCTTTATTTATTTATTTGTTTATTGCATTTTTATACCACCCAATAGCTGAAGCTCTCTAGGCGGTTCACAAAAATTAAAACCATGAAAAGCATAAAAACAACCAATAATTTAAAAACACTAATACAAAATACAATATAAAAAGCACAACCAGGATTAAAACCACACAGAAGAAATTGATATAGGTTAAAATATGGAATTAAAATAGCAAAGTTTAAATTTAAGTTAAATTAAGTGTTAAAATGTTGAGAAAATAAAAAGGTCTTCAACTGGCGACGAAAGGAGTACACTGTAGGCACCAACCATTTGAACAACTAGAAACATGTTCACTGAAAGGTTTTGTTATAAACAATAATGCAGTGCAAGATATGCTATCGGAAGGGAGTCCTGCCCTTAACATTTATGTCTTTCACATAGATTGCAATTTTCTCATGCAATTTTAAGGCCTAGAGGGATCTGATCAGCCTTTTTCCCACCCTCACCTTTCAAGGCCAGATTCACGTCTGGCTGTACAGAGACCTGCTGTTGCTAAGCAACCAAGAGCCCAACATGACAAGCAGTTTCCTAAAATGAGAAATTCACAAAAGCTAATTGAAATTTGGCCAATTTTTAAAGTACTCTTTAAAAAAACACCATGCAGCATTTTTAGAATATAAATGTTTCATTTTAAAAAAGGCAAAATAAATCATAGCAGTATCTATAAGAGCCATCTAATTGTATTTCTGAAGTATATCTAATATAGTGGAATCTATGGCATCACCGAGGGCTTGTCTTGACGAAGGGATTGCCCCGGGGTGGATTCAGAGTAGCGGCAGGTCATCTACATGACGAGCCGCCATTGCGAAGCCATCGGGGGCAAAACACAGAAACTCCACTGAAAAAAAGTCGGGCACATATCCTGACTTTTTTGGCTGCAGAGATGTGTCACAGCCGATGGCACCCCCAGATTGTCACCATCAGCTGGACAGGGAAGGGGGCGGACCCCCAGGAGCACAGCAGAGCCCCGTAAATAAAATAAACATAAAAACGGGGGAGGAGAGAAACAGGGCCCGTTCCTCCCCTCTTGGGATTTTGTTTTTTATCTGTATCTGCAAAGCTGCGCAGATACAGATAAAAATAAAAATGAGGGGAAGGAACGGGAAGCCAGAGGGAGGTCAGAGGGAGGAGAAGTGTCCCTCTCTTAGGGCGTTACTAGACGAGGCCTTAGCGCGCCTTCTGACCCAGTTTCCCTGCTGTGCGTCCAGATGACGCACAGGGGAATCCGGTGGCAGGCCGCGCTGAGGCCTGGTCTAACGCGCCATAAGCGAATGCACTTATGGTGCGCCTTTTCCCCAGCTCCGGCCTCAGGCCAGGGCTGGGGGAAGTCTAGTGACTTCCGAGGCTTTTCGCGGCTCCTTGCTTACTCGCGAGGAGCCGCGAAAAGCCACGGACCTGGCACAGCGCTCATATGAGCGCTGTGCCCATCGGCCGGGGGGGGGGAAGAGAGGGGAGGGGGAAGGATGGCAGGGTGGGTGGCAAGGGGTGAGGGCGGGTGAGATCACGCCGCGCGCCGCCGCCGCCCGAGCAAGCAGCCGAGCGGCGCTTGCCCGGGCAATGCCGCCCCATGCCAGGCATTGCCCGGGCAAGCGCCGCTCGCCTGCTTGCTCAGGCAGCGGCGGCGCGGCGCGATCTCACCCGCCCTCACCCCTTGCCACCACCCTGCCATCCTCCCCCCCCCCCCCGGTAAAAAAAACCACCTACCGTCTCCGCCATCTTCGGGCCGCACCCGGCCCCTTTAAAAGCAAAAAAAAAATGGCGGACGCTGCAGGGATCCGACGTCCCTGCGCGTCCGACGTCTGGAACCCTGGGTGAGGCGCGCTAACGTTAGCTCGCCTCGGCCCCGCCTCCCTGCCGGCATAAGCCGGCAGGTCTAGCAAAGGCCTTAGTCCCCTTCTGGCTGCCTCATTCCTCCCCCATCCCCTGCCCCTGGTGCTTAGCAGCAGTGGCAGTGGCAACTCCGCACTTGCATTCCTTCCTGTGCAGATGCCAGATAGGAGCGTAAATGCGGGAGCTGGAGGCCTTGCAGTGCCAACGCAGTGCTTTCAAGATGGGGGCCTAGAGAATCACAGTCATGCAAAGCTGGATTGAAGCATCAAATGCAATTGTTCCAAATTTGGATAGGAAGTTCTCCCTCTCCCAAAATTCTGCGCTTTGCATCCTAAGATCTAATGGACTCTTTAAACAAACCATTGGATAATGTGGCTAGAAAATACAAGTTGTTCTTGAGACTGACAATATTGTGGTTATGTGATAACACACTTTAGTTAACAGCAGTGAGGTGAAAAAATGTTATGGAGACTTGAAAAGGACAAAATACGCACTTCTAGAGCTTCTTGAAAAGATTGATGATACCAATATGTGTTGGATTGAACAATGGGGTATAAGATGTTACAGGATGAACCTGTGTCACACAGCACCATGAACTGGAGTAGATGAAAGCATGAATTTGTGTCTGAATAGTGCAGCAAGACTTTTGAAAGTGCAGCACCTAATGCAGCTTCAGGCAGCAAAATGTCTTGGACTGTTTCAGCTCTCTTTAAGTCAGGGTTGATTTCATTTAAATCAAATTGATTTAAATCACGATTTAAATCGCTTCTCTGAAGGACTCAGTTTTAATGAATGAAATCACAGTTTAAATCACTAGTGAGGAAGTTTGTATTTAATAATAAAAAAAAACTTAGTAGAACTACATTATTGTTTAATATAACCTTAATACATATTCAGAAATATAGGTTTCATTAGAAAGTAGGTACACATTAAGCAATTATTCTGAATTGTTTTCAGTTTAATTTTCATCAATCAAATGGGATAATAATTTTGGTCATTTTAGTACTAAAGCAGGAGATGAACCATCTTCGACTGTTCAATAATCATGATACTTTTGTCATGATGTGCCAGAATCTTCAGTACAAAACAGGCTTTTCAATTGTACTAATAAGATTTATATTTTTCTGGTTAGTTTTCTTCTTCAATAGACAACAATATTAACAAAACACACGCATGGATTTTTGAATGGTTAACTATTTAACTGATTAGATAAATGTAAAGTTCTTTAAAAAAATAATTTAGTCACTTTCAACCACAGCAGGTACAGAAACAAAATATTCCCTAATGGGGTCTCTTTTATGGCCTACACAGAGATAGTACCAAGACGTTTTGGTGCTCAAGAGAGAGAGACAGCCTAATTGATGCCTAGCCAAATGGTGGTCACAAGAAGCAATCTCTTTCCAAGGGTTAAAAATTTATTTCAAGTATGGGCTTTTAGCACGTGAGTCTCAGAATTCCCAGGATAAAAAGCACTTAAAAGTTTATGGCCCTCTGTGCTTTTATGTTATCATTCAAAGTGCTGCTGACACACCCATCTACTGCGCCTCTACTATCTTGTTAAGAAACTGTCACCCAAACAAAAATATTCATTTGCTGTATTTGAAGTGCGACTTTTCTGTGCCTGTATTCATTAGAGTATGACTTTGATGTCCCAGATCTGAAAGAAACCGCAGGGATATGATCAGGAGGTGGAAGAGCAAAGGAAGGGGGAGATGACACCAACAGAGTTTGTGGCCTTTAATGAGAGTCAACCTGGATGTCAGAAAGGCAAATTGAACCATCTTGCAGAACGAGCTCAGAATACCATATGGTGGGGGGACCTTGCACTAAGAAGCCTGGCAGAAGGACCAGCGAACTCAGCCCTCCAACATGGCAAATTTACTGCACAGTAAAATAGGTTGGAACACTGCTCATACATAATTAACTTGGCCTACTTTTCGGCTTGCAAACAATCTCTGAGTGGTATCGTCTTTATTTCTGTTGAATATGCTGTCAGAAAATGCTTTCAGATTACAAGAGTCTCACAAGCCCGGCTCACTCATTTCTGCTGCTAGATATAATCTTTCTTGCACAGTGGCTATGTCTGCCCTTCTCAACTTCGTCATCGGTCACCCAACTGAGCCTTTGAAGTCATCTCATCTCATGCCTCGGATTCTAGGGCCTTCAGTACCTGGGTTCCCCAGATGGCCCCACCCCTTCCCCAGGCCCCACCCCTTCCCCTACAACTACTGATAGTTTGGTGGTTTCCCAGCTTCTGTGTAGTTTCCCCCTATTCTCAAAGGCTGAAATGCTTATTGGCAGTAAAAGCTTTATGTCGCCATGAAGTACCCAGACGGTGGGCCTTCTCACCCTCCATCTGAGAAATCCTACCTCTTGTAGTTCGGGAGGCAGAAAATGTAGCATCTTTCAAATGCTTCCTGAAGATACACCAGTTTGCCCAGGCTTTCCCTGGGCTATAAATAAACTAATTATGACACTCCAGGTGTTATGTGAGCACACCTAGCTATGCTCACCTAATACCTGTGTTAAAAGAATTGCACTGGCTGCCTGTTAACTACCAAGCTCCATACAAAATTATGTTATTATCCTATAAAGCCCTAAACAACTTGGGACTAGGATACCTAGCAGACCGCCTTCCCTTATGACACCCAGATGACATTTAAGATCTTCAGAGGAGGTCTCTCTGGTCATTCTGAAATGATCAGAATGTCGCCGTGAAGAACCTTGAAGGCAGGCCTTCTCTGTAGTAGCACCCCTGGGTATTAGAACTCAGCATCACCCCATGAAGCTGAATGGTGGAGATTCAGGGCAAATAAAAGGAAGATATGGTGTTGGCCACCAATTTAGATGGCTTTAAAAGGGGGTTGGGTGAATTCCTGGAGGAGAAGGCTATCAACAGCTGTTAGTCCTGATGGCTATGTGTTGCCTCCAGAACCAGAGGGTTAGGGTTAGAGTTGCTGGGGAATATGGGCAGGAGAGTGCTATGGAATCTGTGTCCTGCTTGTGGTTCCCTAGTCAACAGCTAGTTGGCCGCTGTGTAAAGACAGTGCTGAACCAGAAGAACCCTTGGTCTGATCTAGCATGGCTCTTCTTATGTTCTCATCATCTGGAAAACCTCCCTCATGCAGTTCAAGAGGTGGAAAATGTAGCATCCTTTCAACGCCTCCTGAAAACACATCTTTTCACACAGGTTTTCCTTGGACTGTAACTGCTGCTGGGTTTATTTTGATTTTACATGGTATTTTTAAAACCTTTAAAGCTTTATATTATGTTTTAACAGCGGTCTTTTATGGTTGTAATTGTGAACTGCCCAGATAGCTTTGGCTATTGGGCAGTATAGAAAATGATTATTAAATGTAGTATAGGAGACAGATCTGCTTTTTAGCTTGCAAACATTCTGGTCAAATCAGGCATCTGTTAGAGATAATTGCAAGGAGTCTTTACTGGAACCATTAAGGTCTGGAGGACAGTTAGAGTTAGTTGCAACAGAGATCAGTCTTTGATACTTATATTATGTGCTGCAACTGATCCCTGTCTGCACATTGTGTCTCACTTCTGTACCATTTTTATTAGAAACCGGAATTTCCTCTTGGCTTGCGTATAGGCACAACACATCAGCTCTCACATCTGTACAGTACACTTTACTAGCAGGTGGCAGCTCTGCCTGAATTAAATGTCTAGATCTTTAAAAACATTTTTTAATTTTTTTACCCTACCTCAAATGTCTTAAAAATGACAAAATAGACAAATACACATCCAAAATATACTTACGTAAATATGTTTATTTGTGATGTAGATAACCCTTGTGCTTATCCCAGCCACTACACCTGTTTCTCAGTTTTGTTGTTGTTATTTTCTTAGTATTTATAGATTTGAAGTACTGCTTTTCAGTTGTAATGTAGAGTGACCCTATGGAAAGGAGGACAGGACGCCTGTATCTTTTAACAGTTGTAAAGAAAAGGGAATTTCTGCAGGTGTCCTTTGTAGGCATGCAGCATCTGGTGAAATCCCCTCTTCATCACAACAGTTCAAGCTGCAGGAGCCCTGCCCCCTTTTGTCTCTGGTCATGCTAGTCAGGGCTCCTGTAGCTTGAATTGTTGTGATGAAGCGGGGATTTCACTAGGTGTTGCATGCATACAAAAGACACCTGCTGAAATGCCCTTTTTTTTTTTTACAACTTTTAAAGATATCGGAGCCCTGTCCTCATTTTCATATGGTCACTGTATATAATGGTTCTCATTGCTTCCAAGGGAACTCAACCTTCAGGCTTTAGTGCAGGGCTGGGCATCTTCCAGTGATCCAGGGCACAATTTCACCCACCCACCAAGGGCCACCACATTCAGCTGCTGCCAAAATGGCCACCATGCTGTCCTTTCATAAAACTCTCAGCTGTGTTTACAATAGGAACTGTCAGCTAATAAGTGTCCTGGCTAAGAGTCTTGACACACTCAATACTACAAAATGCCATTAGCCCCCATGCTAGGGATGAGAATTTAGGGGAGAAAGTGTCTGGATGGGAAGGTTTAAAAAACCTTCTACCTGCATGGGATGGTCCTGATCCAGACTGGGTTTCCTCTTACTTACACAAGTAAAAACACGTAGGATCAGCTACATACATGCTACACATTTAATGTAGTGGTTACTTTAGCTCTCTGGTGCAGCATAGAAGACAAAGCAGAAATCAAAGGAAGAGATTGATTTAAGCAACAACAATAAAATGGCCAAATGTCACATGTTCTTGAGCCCTGATCAGTCTGTGAATATGGAGTGTAACAGTACATTTTTGTTAAGCTTGCAGCTTTCTGGACCGGGTTCATATCCATATCCAAATGCAGTTGATATGGTTTTTTGTTTTGTTTTGCTTTTGAACAAGGGAAGAGATAACTCCCAAATTTGCTAACTCCCCTGAGTTGGATGGATCATAAATCCTTCTGAATTATAATCCCCATGCTTGTACAATATTTCCCTTATCATTTTTGTTCCCAGTTTTCTACCGCTGGTAACTAACGTCATTGGTTCATGTTGACATGATTCTCTGACATACATTTTCAACTGTGTCTTAAGCTGTTTATTCTTTTCTTTTCTTTATATAAATAGAATTGAGGCATTTCTATGACAACTAGAGTAATATTTCTATCATATCTATTTTGCCCGCGACCTAATACATATCAACTCATTTACCTCTCTGTTCCCTTTATAAAAAGTTGTTGGGTTTGAAAAGGGAGTGGGGCAGGCGAGGATCTTTTCAGTATTTTATAGTGCAATTGACTTCAATGGGAATTGTTTCCAGGTAAATGTGAGGATTACAGCTCCAAAACAAACATAAACTTTATTGATTTTGAAAATTTAACTCAGCAATGCAAAAATCTGTAAAGAAAACAATGCAAACAATACCCTCCACCCTGGCTATCAACAAATAAGTCAGTTCTGCTAACACAGGTTAAGGAGTAAATATATTTGTCCAGAACATGCACACTTTTGTTGCTAGGTAGGCTGCCTCATTTTCAGGTGGAACTAATTATTTTTGCACAGCCGCCAGAAATGTCTATAACCCAGTCACCAGCAGCAGTGTGTTGAAGTTTTTTATGTCTATGAACTGTGAGGATCAAAAACTTGTGAAATGAGTAAGAGCTGTAATTTTCTAGTTCAAAAGCTTTTACTTACTCAAGCATTAACACCTTCTTTTAATAAATACCTTGGATAAAAGACCAGATTTATGGATGAAAATGGAACGTTAAAGATACAAACACCTGCTTGTGTATCTATAGAGAGCCAGTGTGGTGTAGTGGCTAAAGTGTAAGGCTGGGAGTTGGAAGATCTGGGTTCTGGTCTCCACTCGGCCATGGAAGCTCACTGCGTGACTTTGGGCCAGTCACAGACTCTCAGCCCAACCCACCTCACAGGGTTGTTGTTGTTGTGAGGATAAAATGAAAAGGAGGAGAATTATGTACACCACCTTGGGTTCCATGGAGGAAAAAAGGTGGGATATAAATGCAATAATAAATAAATATCTATATCTTTAGTTTCATAATAATGGAAGATGTTGGTTAATAGTAGAGGTGTAGAAAAACATGCATTGTGTGGAAAATGTGGATAGGGAGATATTTTTTCTCCTCTCAAAATACTAGAACCTGGAGTCATGGAGCTGATTGGAAGGAGATTCAGGACAGATAAAAGGCAATACTTCTTCACACAGCGCATAGTAAAATGTTGAAATTCGCTACAACATGTAGTGATGGCCACCAGTTTGGATGGCTTTAAAAGGGGGTTGGATAAATTCCTGGAGGAGAAGGATATCAATGGCTACTAGTTCTGATGGCTACCTCCAGTATCAGAAGCAATAAGCCTACATACACCAGTTGTTGGGGAACATGGGTGGGAGGGTGCTGTTGCACCCATATCCTGCTTGTGGGTCCCTGGTCGACAACTTGTTGGCCACTGTGTGAAAAGAGTGCTGGACTAGATGGGTAGTTGATCTGATCCAGCATCACTCTTATGTTCTGAATACCCTTGAGCAAGTCTGAAAATAATTCACTGTTCAGTCCAGCCTTCCTCAACCTGGTGCTCTCCACGTGTGCATAGCTGGCTGGAGATTATACGCATTGTAGTTCAACACATCTAGAAAGCACAAGGTTGGGGAAGGCTAGTTTAGCCAATCACTGTGAACTTGGCACAGTTCTTGAAAGGGGACAGAAAGTCACTCTAAGGGCCAAGCTAGACATAATGTCAGGAGATCATGGTGAGATATCCCACATTTGTTTAAAGGTAAATGTAGCTGCTGGTGTGTGTGGAAATGGGCTTGAGGGGCTGCAACACTAAGGAAAGAAAGATGTAACTCTTTCCCACGATGCTATAATTTTCCAGATTTAAATAATGTTTTCCAAAGCTGGTATGTGTCCAACAGCAAAAATGCACATCAGTGGTAGTCAACCTGATGCTTTCCAGATGTTTTGTATTACAACTAACCATCAGCCTCAGGCAGCATGGCCAGTGGTCAGTTATTATGGGAATTGTAGTCTAAAACATCTGGAGGGGCCCCAGTTGCCTACCTCTGATATACAGGCACCATAGCCATTGGCCAGCAATTTTCTTAACAAAAGGTATGGCTACGCCCCCATTTATAGCATCATGTTTAAAAGTAAGCACACATTCTCCAAATCACAGTTGGGTGTCAGGTGTTGTGATAGTCTAGGATTTCTATGGTTCAGATTTATTTATTTATTTATTTATTTATTTATTTATTGCATTCTATACCGCCCAATAGCCGAAGCTCCCTGGGCGGTTCACAAAATTAAGACCATTCAAAGTATAAAACCACAGTATAAAATATAAAAGCACAAGCAAGATTAAAAACAGCAACAATGCAAAAATACGAATTTAAAATACAAATTTAAAACAGCAAAGTTAAAAATAATTTATAGACTGTTAAAATACTGGGAGAATAAAAAGGTCTTCACCTGGTGTCTAAAAGAATATAGTGTAGGTGCCAGGCAAACCTCTTTAGGGAGCTCATTCCACAGCTGGGGTGCCACTGCAGAGAAGGCCCTCCTCCTTGTAGCCATCTGCCTCATTTCCTTTGGCAGGGGCTCATGGAGAAGGACCCCTGAGGAGTGAGGATGACCTTAGGGTCCAGGCAGGTACATATGAGGAGGCGTTCCTTCAGATAGCCTGGCCCCAAGCCGTTTAGGGCTTTAAATGTTAATACCAGCACTTTGAATTAGGCCCGGACCTGGACTGGCAGCCAATGAAGCTGGAAGAGGACTGGTTAATGTGGTCTCGTCGGCCAGTTTTATGTTGGCTTGAAAATGGAACTGCAAGAGTGTCTGAGGTGAATCACCAGCATCAGGTAAGGCTAGAGAGCCACTCCTTCCGGGAGTGCTGTTTGCTATAGACCTTCAGATCTGGGAGTTTCCCTTAGTATGGGCAAACTGTTGCTCTGCCTGCCTTTTTCCAGATCAGGGCCAGACTCCCTCTTCTTTATCTCAAATCAGACTTGGAGCCTGAAGAAGTAGGCCAGCCAAGACAGGAAGCAGAGGAAGAAATTCTACAAGGCTCTCCAGGAGTCAAGGAGGAATCTTCCCAGGAGCTTATCAAATAGGACACCTAGGCTCAGAGATCATTCTTCCCATCTGTGGGAACTCAGCCTTTGTTGGAGACAGAGGGAACATCAGAATTGACTGATCCCAAAGTCCGATGTAGGGTCAAGCAGGCAGAGTTGAGAGGAGGCTAGGTTAGCCACTTGCCAGAGGTTACAACTTGAAGACCCTCCCTGTCAGGCACAGGAGGAAACTGCACATTCAGTTGATAGGCAACTGCCTTGCTTTGTTAAGCTAATTAATCTTACAGAATAGCTCCTAGCATTCACATTCCCTTCAGGTGTGAAGAGATGGCTATTTACTGAATAAAGCTTTGTGAATTGCACAGCAGACCTTTTTATTGTCTCACATCTCAGCTGGAGTATTTGGAATCACAACACCTTTGTTAGGGTGACCATATGAAAAGGAGGGCAGGACTCCTGTATCTTTAATAGTTTCACAGAAAAGGGCATTTCTGTAGGTGTCATTTGTATATATGAAGAACCTGGTTAAATTCCCTCTTCATCACAACAGTTAAAGCTGCAGGAGCTATATTAGAGTGACCAGATTTAAAAGAGGCCAGGGCACCTGCAGCTTTAACTGGTGTTATGAAGAGGAAATTTCACCAGGTTCCCCATATATACAAATGACATCTGTTGAAATTCCTTTTTCAATACAACTGTTAAAGATACAGGAGCCCTGTCCTCCTTTCCATATGGTCACCCTACCTTTGTACATCCATCAGGTATTTTTGAGCTGTCAGTCCAGAGTGTCTGAGCCTGATGTCCTCCAGTTGTGTTTCACTACAACTCCATAATTCCATGCTGGCCCTTCCAGCTAAAGATTATAGGAGTTGTATTCCAGCACATCTCGAGGTGCCAGATTGGGAAGGCAGGACTACAGCAATTACAAATTTAGTGTTTAGTAAAGTTACTGCAGGGCTTCTCTACATAGAGCCTTTTTTAACCAGGGTTTCTGCTTCTGTATTCTTTGTGGGATTAAGATTAGCCCTTTACGCACTACCACTCCCCACCCCACCCCAGGGAATTTATTTATCTGCAAACTGTGTTTCATTATACAGCCACTAGATGGTGCTGTGTTATAGCATCACTTCCTCTTTTCACAGCGAAATTCTACTTGTGATATTTAAATAGGTCATTATCCACGATCTTTAAAAAATGGGATAAAGATTGGAAAGCTCAGGAAAAGCCCTCGTAATTGACATTGCTATGTAAAAGACCTGCAAACTTCCATGAATAACCAATCTAAATCGCAGGATAAAAGACACTCGTGTAGAGACACTCACAGACATAGAATCAGGAGCAAAGCAAGGGGTATGTAAATTAAAGCACTTTTAAAAAAATCCAAAACTTGTTACAATGCAGCTGGTTTGTTTTCCAAAGACAACTCTAGCCCATGAAAGCCTATGCTTCAATAAATATGTTAGTCTATGATGTGCCATAAGACTTATTATTTTTGCAACAAATTGGAAAGATACCATGCAAGCAAAATCATAAAGTGCTCAAACAGCACTTCACACACAGAGAGAAAGGAGAAGTGGCAATGTTAAAATTGCCAACCATGCAGCATTGTCCCAAAAATATAACATAATGTGATATAACTTTACAGGTGGAAATAATTACATCCATATGTTAATACATAGTTATTGTTTTCTTTTGTGTGTATGGTGATGTATTTCTGGAACAACCAGGGTGTGTAGAATAATTCTATTTTCACATTATTATTTTCATTTCAGACTGCTGTTCATTCCGTCAGATTAATGGAAACAGATGGAGATACCAAGTGAGTTTGTCTCACTGTGGGGGCTGAGTTGTTGCAAACCATGATGTTCTGCCTTGAGGAACATGACAGCAATCACGTTTGTTCTTTAGCACAATGAATTCTGCAACTTGATTGTGACCATGGATTGTATCCAACCATGTCCATCTGCTAACAGAATGGAGTCCCCTTCCCCATGCAGCCTCCCAGGCACCCTCAAATCTGCTCCTGAGGTTTGGTGACCTTCAGGGGGGAAGTCCCCATTCCTTGTTGTGTGAGCAGGGATCTCTATATGTCACCCTATGTGCCTCAATCAATGAGACCGTTGACTCCAAGAAGAAGTTCTTTGTCCCAAGCCATCTAGAGTGTACATGGAAGTCATTCTAGGGCAGGGGCTGAAACTAGTTTGTTTTGGCCTGCTACAAGTTGCTGGGAGGGTTTTGGAAACAGTTGGGATTTGGAAGGAGCGGAACTGATATTGCTATGGGACTAGGCCTGTGTTGTGCTTGCCGTGGCATCCTTGTATCTTATACCTGCTCACTCTGTACATTTGTAAAGAAGCACATTACAATAAAGAGCAGGGGAAATAGTTCTCTGGATGCAACCACTGTCATTTGAGCTGTAGATGAATCATACTGGTAACAGAAAGGATTATCCATTGTGGGTGTTTTCAGAGGAGTGCTGCAGCAAAAGCAACAAAGAGTCTTGTGGCGCCTTAAAGACTAACAAATTTATTCTGGCATAAGATTTTATGCATCATAGTCCTTTTCATTAGATGCGTGGTAGAATAGGTGCAGTTGGTGCACTAGCCTTAGCTGTGCACCAGCTGTCCAGGTTTTGGTCAGCACCAAAACCTGGACGTCCAAGTGCAGGGCCGAGTCCAGGAGTATGCCCAAACTGTGAGCCTTAGACTCCAGGGGGAGTTTCTGACCAGGAGCACCTCTGTCTGGATTAAGCATCAGTTTGTTGGCCCTTATCCAGTCCATTACCGACATCAGGCATCGATTTAGAACTAGAACAGCTTCCTTGGATTTGGATTGAAAGGAAAGATAGGGTTGGGTGTCATCAGCATAACCAGGACTGAAGCCAGATTGAAATGGATTTAGAAAATCCACATTATCCAGAAATCTGTGGGTTTCCAGCCCAAATCTCTAGGTCTTTGTTAGCTTTGAAGATGTTTGACTCCAGAGTTGGATATGTGTGTGTGTGTGTGTGTGTGTGTGTGTGTGTGTGTATGTGTGTATGGAGAGAGAGAGAGAGAGAGTATATTAATGTCTCAAGCCCTATCTGTAATGGAAGGAATTACAACTGAGCCAAATGTCATGTGGCCTTGAATATGACTTTATTACGTTTGTTGCAGCCTTCAGGTTTTATAGACATTATTAAATATTAAAAGCGAAATGCTGACAAAGCGCCAAGTAGCTGAACACATAAGGGCGTACTTGCCAACTCTGTGTTTGTCTCCACTCAGTATCATTGCCAAGTCATCAGTAGCTGCATCTTAAATATTTAAGGACTCAAGAGTTTATATGGACCACTTGAGCTCTGACCATCCCCCTGCCCACCCCATAAAAACAGGAGCAGGAAGATCAAGTGCTTCAATGAGTTCGTAAAAGCATGCAAAGGTTATTTTTAAATGACACCAACTGCCATATAAATGCATTGTTTGTATACTGTTTTCTGTTTTCATTTTCAAAGACTACACCCATAAAATACACAGACAGCCCAACACTCAGACTATCAGAGCTAGACTACTTGGATATAAAGCTAATGTACTTCCTGATCCTTATCACATTTTCTTGGAAGTTTGTTGTGTTTGTGTCAGTGGAACTTTGGATGAGTTTTCACTTTGTAATTTTCCTCTGAGAGCACCCTATCTCAGGAGGCACCCATGCTCCACTGTCAAGTCCAGATTTCGGAATGCATCAGATAATGTCCAGGCCAGGAGGACTGGGCTGCTTCTGCCACACAGTTCTCCCCTCAGCTGATGTAAAGGCAGGAGGAGGCTTGATGGAATGCTTTCCTCCGTCAATGATGTCAGTGTCAATTTGAATATATATATAGATATATATATGTTGATATGAAGAGCATTGTGAATCCCCAGTCAGGTTGTACAGCCCAAGAATGGGCATTCTACCTCAGTCGAAATTAGGCCTAGAATATGCCCCAGAATCCTTTGCAAGACACAGGGGTTCCTCAGCAGATGCATTGGTAGCAGATACATTTCCTGAAACTAGAAAGTTTAATGATCACTGATTTGGATGGAGAGGTGCCCTGTGGGCTATAGTATTTATTTATTTCCTTCCTAATCCACCCAATAACTAATGTTCCATTCTTTTTGCGTGGTGAAACCGCTAATATGCACAACAATTCCCAAAATTGCAGGTAGCATGTCAAATAAATGCCAGCGATGTACAGTCTGAATCAATCTTTTGTATCTGGTCAGAGGGCAGGGCTCCTGCAGCTTTAACTGTTGAGATTAAGAGGGAATTTCACCAAGGGCTGCATGCATACAAATGACACCTGCTGAAATTCCCTTTTCTGTACAACTCTTAAAGATACAGGAGCCCTGTCCTCCTTTTCATATGGTCACCCTGCCTCAGTGAATCTACCTTCTCACCACTCTCATCACCAGCTGCTCCTCCTCTTCCTCCTCACCACCACTAGTGTTTACTGGGCTCAGAGCGAGAGGCAGGTGAACAAAACGGATTGCGATGGTGAAGACAAGGAGCGAGTGCAGGAGGGGTGTGGGGTGGGCCCTGCTGGGGTGTGGGCCCTCGGCATTTCCTGATTATGCCCATCCTTGACCCCAGTCCTACCAATACCCCAGGCCACTTCTTGACCATGTCTCTTCAACTCGTATGTCGGTTGTAGATTGCCTGTGTGGCCCCATAGGTCCAACTGCTCTCCTGCATGCATGGAATCTGGGTTTGGAGTTCCATGGGCACTTTTCTAGGGGTGGTAAGGCTTTCTCTCTGGGTATAATGTAGCAATAAGTGGGTTAATCAGGAAGCCAGGGGCTCTGATCCTGGAAATATGGAATGGACACCAGGGAGAAAGTAGCACACAGCCCACCATGCTATCTGGTACTTCACTAGAAAAACCAACCAGCGGTGCAGGTATCCTGCCTTTGGGGAAAGCCTTTTATTTAATCCTACCCTTCCCCTTTAAGCCAATAACTTTGACAAAGCAGGGCACGTTTACTGCCAAATTCAAGTAATTAAACTCCTGTTGGAATCACTTCTGAAACCGAATCCACACTTTCAAGACTTCACCTGTTCGGATTGTGCCTGTAGCTTTCTGCAGGGAATGTGGATAATTAAATGGGAACCAATTAGACAAGATTACCCCCATCTAAAGAGCAAGAGCTACTCATGATCTGTAGTGTGTTGTTTTACCTGGAACAAGATAATGAAAACTGCCAACTATTCCATGGATAATGGGATTGTGAAGCTGTTGCAAGAAACCAAGGACTCAGAGCACCGTAGCTTCTTATGATCATTGCCAAGAGCCATGGCACACAACTGTTTTCTTTAGCTGTGATCATCCACTGGACCTCCACGTACGTGGGCAGTATTCCAAGGGCCAGAGACAAACAACAGGGGAAATAAGCTTTGTGCCCTGTTTGTCAGCTTCCAAAGCTGACCATTGTTGGAACCGGCATGTTTAGGTTACAATCCAATGCTCATTGCACTAAGGCCTGTTCAACTCAAGGGGATTTATTCTTGACTAAACGTAAGAAGTGCCATGCTGGATCAGACCAAGGGTCCATCTAGTCCAGCACTCTGTTCACACAGTGGCCAACCAGCCTTCAGCCAGGGATGAACAAGCAGGACATGGTGCAACAGCACCCTCCCACCCATGTTCCCCAGCAACTGGTGCACACAGGTTTATTGCCTCGAGTACTGGAGATAGCTCACAACCATCAGGGCAAGTAGCCATTGATAGTCTTCACCTCCAGGAATTTAACCTCCTTTTAAAACCATACAAATTGGTGGCCATCACTACATCTTGCAAAAGGGGTGGAGCCAAAATACAAAAAGCTCTTATGACTAAGAACTAAGCCTTAGGAGAGGAATTCCATTGATTTAAAATGGGGGTGGGGACAAAAGCTGGGAAATCACCAATCGGTGGTTGGGAGAAAATGGGTGGGGACAGAGGGAGCAGGCATGGCCTTCTGGGGAATCCTGAAGGGTTAGATTGGGACACCAGGAAGGCCAGATTTGCCTCCAGGGGCAGAGATACCCCACCACTGTCTTAAGTAGATGTGTGCCCATATTTTTAAAAGAAAAAAATATGGACTCGATGGCCTTGTGGGCCCCTTCCAACTCTGCTATTCTATGATAAGTAAAAAGCTTATTCACTTGGGGAAAAACATGCGCACTGGCTTTTCAACATTGATTCTTTGCCATCTGAATGTGAATCTCCCTTTCTCCCTACCTGCCACATTAGAATGCAAATCCATCTTTAAAAAATAAGCGAAAAGCTTCCCCACCACTACTTATCCAGCTATCCCCTACTACTTTTTATGGCATACTGGAATAGTGTCATATAGGAACGATAGGGATGCTGTTTCCATTAAATACACAGGCAAACACGACAATGTCTACAAGGCCTTAGACATGGCTGCAAGCAAATCCAGAAGAACAGGAATTCCTGGTATAAATTTGGAATATTGTAAAGCTAATGAGAGACAGAGGGC
The DNA here is from genome assembly GCF_023053635.1 of Elgaria multicarinata webbii. Taxonomy (NCBI): domain Eukaryota; kingdom Metazoa; phylum Chordata; class Lepidosauria; order Squamata; family Anguidae; genus Elgaria; species Elgaria multicarinata. The sequence goes on from NC_086174.1 coordinate 36,508,697, forward strand.
TTATTTCTTTTTGACCTAGCAGTATTTTTCTTCTAAAGGGGTGATTTGGAATAATATGTACAGACAACATATGACAGGGACAGTGCAGGCTATGACACCCACATGCTGTTCACACACACAGGAAGGAAAACAACTGACTCACAATGATTGGGGCACACCTCTAGCACACATCCCTGCAACATCACATACATAGCATGCAGAATGATGCCAGAACAACTCTGCTCCACCAGCCCCAGGGACTCAGCAGCCAGGCCCTCAGGCCTCTTGAATCCCTTTATGCTCCTCGCAACCACCATTTTTCAGCACCACTCAAACATAGGGAAGGAAGGAAAGTCGACACAACACAGCACCGCTGTAGCTTTCTGAACAGAGCACCTATACAGAGCACACCTTCTTTACATTAAAAAAAAAAATCCCGCTGCCTTACCAAGGCTTTCTGCTTCCACTTTCTTTCTGGGATTGCACGAGTGGCCATGGGTGGCCACATGGTTTGGATTTAATACTTCCCCTCTCTGTGTGCTCCATTGACTTCCATTGAGACAGCACCATCTAGTGGTGGAATCATTGCCAGAGTTACACCACGGAGATCCCACTTTTCCCCAGATATTACCAAATTATCTGAGGTTCTTTTAAATAGCAGCATTTCCAGAGGATAGTGTCGGAGATCTCCTGGACATTGACAACATTGTGTAATGGACCTGCAAAATTCCATGAGTGGCCAATCACAGACATGCAATAAAGCTCTTGTTTAGAGGAGCCCTCAGCCGTCCCTGAACAAGGGATCAAGATCCACCCAGGATTGCAAAGACTCTTCTGACAAGTAGCCAAAGGGAGGAGCAAAGAAAAACAAGAGGAGCCCAGAGTCACACTGGGAGCTGCAGCCTTCAGATGCTCACTCAATTGAGTATGATGTTAAGCAGGAGATGGGGGTTGGAGCCCCATCAAGAATACGGGGATTCCCCCCCCACACACACACACCTTCTGCATCCCTGACAAAACTCAGTCCTGTCAGGGGCAAAAGAGAAGGGGCTCTGGGGATTCAACCCCACACTGCAAACTCCCTAACCATTCAGAGACAGCAGATGAAAAGAAACAGATACATCAGGGGGGTGTTTGCCTTCCCACAGTCACAGAATCCAGCCATAGACAGCAGGAGAAGGCAGGACGTGTCCAATTGGCACAGGCCACATTCTACATGTATGGAATCCCAGGTTCAAATTCACATATTACCCTACACATGGAAAAATGGGGAGAGGATACTGCACTAGGTACAGCTAAGCAAATGAGAAGGATCACTCCATGAACCAATTGTCTGGCCTCTGCATGGGCCAACCGGCCCTTTTGGCCTACCCCTCTCCTGGCAACCACAGCCACCACCTCCCCCACCATAACACACATACAATGTGTGATAGGCCAGCCTTGATAGAGTTCCCCCTCCCCTGCATCTTCCCTTAGGGTGAGCATGTGTCCTTTACAGAGGACAGTCCTCTATTTGAGGGTGTCCTCTCTTTAAAGGACTGTCCAAGTCCAAAGACTGTTTAAAGATTTTTTTAAAAAAACAGAAGGAAGGGAGGGAGGGAGCAGGAGCTACCTGAACAACAGTGGAATGAGTAGCATACAGGTCACCTGGTCATAGTCTTCCCCACATATGAATGAGTATATGCAAATCCTTGTCCTCTGCCATCGAAACACTACGTTGAATTAGAATCAATGGAATTTCCACAAAGCACCAGTTTCCTAGCACAGGAGAGAGAAAACCTCAACATCTTATCTTCTATGGTCTCGACAGCCTTCTGGGCATGGAGGAAGAGGAGGAGGAGGCAGAAGGCAGAGTTCTTAGGCTACCCACTTCAATACAGTCATCATTTGTAATAGCTGTTAGTTTTGGATGGTATCCCAGAATGACATTGGACTCGTAAATCATTAAGAGGATTAAACATAACTTAAGCTCACTCTTTTCTGTTGTTATCTATTGTGTCTGAAACGAAGTTTATTTCCCCTACATCTATGTTTAATCTCATTTAGAGTAATGTGCAAATGGGACAAACTCCCATTGCCTTGAACAGTAAATATTGTGGTTGGATAAGAACATAAGAAGAGCCATGATGGATCAGACCAAGGGACCCATCTAGTCCAGCACTCTCTTCACACAGTAGCAAACCCACAGTTGACCAGGGGCCCAAAAGCGGGACATGATACAATACCACCCACATTCCCCAGCAACTGGTGCACATAGGCTTACTGCCTCTGATACTGGGGGTAGCACATAGCCATCAGGACTAGTAGCCCAGAGAGCTTCAGCTATGGGGCGGTATATAAATGAAATAAATAAATAAATAAATAAATAAATATTCTCCAGGAATTTATCGAACCTCCTTTTAACGCCATCCAAACTGGTGGCCATCACCACATCCTGTGGCAGTGAATTTCAACTATGTGTTGTGTGAAGAAGTACTGCCTTATATCTGTCCTGAATATCCCAGCAATTAGCTGCATGGGATGACCCCAAGTTAATGAGTGGGAGAAACATGTCTCCCTATCCACTTTCTCTATATCATGCATCATTTTGTACACCTATCGGGTATTCCCTCAGCCTCCCTTTTTCCAAACTAAACAATCCCAGCTGTTGTGACCTTCCCTCATAGGAAAGATGCTCCAGCCCTTGATCATTTTAGTTGCTTAGATGACAAAACTAAGGTTCAAAACTGACTGCAGAGAATACATGAGCAATGGTTATGTCATCCACCCTTCCATTGTGGCAACCTTGAACGCTTCCTGGATAATTGGCAAAAGCTAGCTGTCAATGACAGGCATCGGAATACATTTTTTTATTCCTCAATTGCCTGATTTTCAGAGACCAGGGATATGAATCTAATGCTGAAATCCTAAGCACGTGTTGACCGATTCTAACTATGCTAACTTGGAAGTAAAGGCCAAACTACATCTGACAGCTACAGGCCTTAGTCTTGACAAGTGTGTCTGCCCCAACCATAAAAACATAAGAGTCCTGCTGAATCAGACCATCTAGTCCAGCACTCTGTTCACACAGTTGCCAACCAGCTGTTGACCAGGAAACCACAAGCAGGACATGGATGTAAAAGCCCCCTACCACCCATGTTCCCCAGCAACTGGTGTATATAGGCTTACTGCCTCTAATACTGGTGATAACACATGGCCATCAGGCTAGTAGCCACTGATAGCCTTCTCCTCCAGGAATTTATCCAACCCCCTTTTAAAAGCCATCCAGATTGGTGGCCGTCACCACTGTAAAGCGGAGAGACAGGTAATCTAAAGAAGGAGTAGGCAGAAAAGCAGATTTCCAGATGTTTTGGACTTCCAACTCTCAGCATTCCTGAGCACTGGCCATGCTGGCAGGAGCTCCGGGGAGTTGAGGTCCAAACCATCCAGAGATCTACTTTATGTCCACTCCTGATTTAAAACACAAAAGAAGTATTTGGGCTGGGTGATGCCTAGTCCCTGCTCCCAGCATTAATTTCCCCCTTGGTTTGGCTCTGATAGGAAGTGAACACAGCTGGGAGGGGGGGAAAGGCTGGTGGAAGGGTTTATTGCAGTGGGTGGGACATGTTAAATGGGAGGAAATTTCAGCACCTCCCCTCTGCTCCATACGGGATTGGGCAGGTCTGTGTTTAAAGACATGGTTCTAGTATTGTCATGTATCGTTTGGCTCCATACCCCAGTGGTTTCATTAGGACTTGATTCCAAGGCGAACTAAGTGAATAACTTGCTTAAGAATGGATCATATGGCAGATTTATTTTCAGGGCAGCAGCTGTAATATGCTGGCTTTTCTCTGCAATACATCTTGGAAGAAAATCCCTATACATAAGCATTGAGATTACTAACCTTTCTTGTGGCTGTTCCAACTGTCTCCGAAAAGTACAAGTTGTATTGACCATCACAAATAAGTTTACTATTGTGACTTTTCTTGTCATTTGTTTATTTATTTGATTATTACATTTCTAAACTGCCAATAAACCAAGGTTCTCTGGGCAGGGTACAAATTAAAAACATAAAATACTAAGTAACAATAAAACAGTGATAGAAAACAAATCCCCTTTTTGCTTTCCCTTCTTTTTCTCTCTTTCCCTAAATTATTCTGCAAGAGTTATTTTTATCAGATTCCAGTCTCTGAAATCTTGGTATAAGAGGCCAGTGATACACTATATTTAAAAACAACAACTAGGTACAGTAATACTAATACCCTGCTAATGCTTGTGTTCTACTAGTGGTGGAATTCTTTACATGGTCACCTTCATTTTGAAGAGACAGAAGACTGGGGATTTTTGTTTACAAGTATACATGTTGGGCCAGTGCTAGTGGAGTGCAGAAGCAAGTACAAACATAAACAGTATAAGTTCCATAGCAAGGATGGTCTGTGCAGCATTTGTCCATTCCTTGAGTCAGGTCAGGATTTCTGAATGCCCTGGATTAAGCACAGATAATCCACCCCAGGATTTATACCAGACTTGCAAGGCAAAGGCAAGTCTGCTTGTAGCTGTCTGCAAGGAAGGAACCCTACTAAAAATAAACTACTCGTCTCCTAGTTTTTGTGTGGAACCAGATTCATACTTCCAAGGGTCCCAGTCTCCTAGACATAACAGCCTGGTTTGCATATAATGCTAAACCATGATATGGCTTGTTGAAGTCTCACTTATTGTATCTGAATCCGTCCCTGCAAACAAACTATGGTTTATTAATTAGCTATAGACCACAAATAGAATCCATGGCTTGTTGTCGGTTTACAAAGTCTGGCTTGTTTTAATCGTGGCTTGTCTTGATGTCTGAACACTGAACCGGGGCTTGTCCCTGGCTTGTCTGCTGTTTGCCCTGAAACAGAGGCACCTGGGAAGAGCAGCCTGGAAATGAATCCGCTCTGAAGGCTGGCAAAATGGGTGGGAGAGAAACAAACTAGAAACAGGGCAAGCAAGCTGTGGCTTGTCTGCTTGTTTGCAAGACAACCCAGGCCTAAAGCAACCAACCATGATTAACATAAACCATGGTTTACTGATATGTGTGAATGCAGCTGATAGGTCAATTTGCCAAAATCAAAATCTCATTTCTGTTTGTGTGTTAATGTCTGCACACACACACACACTTACTGACATGACACAAAACTGTGCAGTTGGACAGGCTGATGTGTTTAGCACAGCAAGTCTTTGGAACAGTCCACTGCCCATTGTCTCCCATCAATGACCAGAAATGTTTCTGAGTTATCATGGCTTGCAACTGCAAGGAAACTGAACGGCTGAACTTTGAGGGATGGCATGGGATGGCAGGCTCTAAGTGTGAGAGATTAGTCCCAATCTGATTTAAAACAAACAAAATAGTTCTGGGGCATTTCAGACGGTCAGGAAAATACATTCATTACTGTCACTCTGTTTCCTCAGCTTTTTCAGATAAGCATTTTGTAGCACACTCGTGTTGTTCACAGGTCATACAGGCCAGATCTACACTACTGCTTTTAAGCGCTTTATAACGGTTTTGACAACTGTATATGGAGTGTCTTAGCTCCCCAACAGTTGTAAAAACTGTTATAAAGCTCTTTAAAGCAGTAGTGTAGATCTGGCCTGTATGACCTGTGAACAACACGAGTGTGCTACAAAATGCTTATCTGAAAAAGCTGAGGAAACAGAGTGACAGTAAGGAATGTATTTTCCTGACCGTCTGAAATGCCCCAGAACTATTTTGTTTGTTTTAAATCAGATTGGGACTAATCTCTCACACTTAGAGCCTGCCAGAGTGATCCTCCTGCATGTCACAAAATAAGACCCCCCAAACCCTACTTTTCTGTGCTATAGTGATATTTGTCGCTATTTTCTGCCATGTGCAGGAGAAGTTGCTCTATAAAATGCCCACTAGAGGTCACTGTCCCACTAAATTGAATGGACTACATGGTCCTGCTTTCTTCCCCTTTCTTCCCTGTGTGATTCTGCTCATCCCTATTGTGGAAGAGAACCAGGAAGCGGAGCAACAGTAAGGAAATGTGATTTCTTGCCCATCTGGAAATCCTCCCTGGTTCTCTGTCTCTCTCTGTGTGTTTATAGTACTACATAGGAAGGAGCTGTTATATATATTTTTGGAGTAGCCTGTCAGCCAGCCTTATGATTGTGAACACACAAAGCCCCTCATTCCGTACAGCCCTACATTACAACCTACAGAGAATGTTTTAATAACACTTTGGCTGAAATCCAACCTCCCAACAGCTGAGTCTGTGTGAAAGTGCCATGCTCCAGCCACTGACTGACAGCTTTAGAAGAGCAAAGCAGCCCAGCAGATCATTTAACATCACTCAGTTAGAAGTGTGTGTGTGTGTGTGTGTGTGTGTGTGTGTGAGAGAGAGAGAGAGAGAGAGAGAGAGAGAGAGAGAGAGAGATTGTACTTCTGTAGATGAGCAAGTTGGGGCAGCCTCCCTCAAGTTTGTGCTCTCAAGATGTGTTGGACTACAACTCCCATGCTCCCCAGCCAGCATGTGTAGGACAAGAAGCATGGAATTCTAAGGCATTTATTTATTCATTGCATTTTTATACCGCCCAATAGATGAAGCTCTCTGGGTGGTTTACAAAAATTAATTTGCCACAAGAGCGATTGAATTGTGTTTTGGAAAATGAAGCCACCATGTTGGACACATCCACTGTGTTATGCAGCACTGACCCCCACCCCCACTGACTCTCTGCTGATTGGCAATAACTGTGGAGGCTGGTGGCTCCGATGTCTGTGGGACAGTGAATCCACTCCGGATTTCAGTCACAACCAATCAGAACTCTAAAGGAGCTATCCAAGTCTGGTGGCTCAACACCTTGGATAGGTCCTTTAAAGTTCTGAGTGGTTCTGGCTAAAACTCAGCGCAGATCGGAGCCACTAGCCTCTACTGGGCAGTAACATAATTCCAAGTACAGAGTGAAGTGTGCCTCTCATTTTAACCAAGAGAAAAAAAATATGCATGGTGTGGAGAAAGTGAATAAATTACTAGGGGTCACACAATAAAGCTGAATGCAGGGAGATTCAGGACAGATAAATCATGGAATTCACAACCCCAAAATGTAGTGATCACCAACATGGAAGGCTTTAAAAGAGGATTAGACGCATTCATGGACGCTAAGGCTATCAATGGCTACTAGTCATGATGGCTATCTATGACCTCCAGTATCAGAGGCAGTATGTATGCCAGCTAATGGGAACACAAGCATGAGGGTTGTGTTGCAATCAGGTCTTGCTTGTATGCTTCCCATGCACATCTAATTGGTCACTCTGGGAACAGGATGCTGGACTAAATAGGCCTTTAGTCTGCTCTAATATGGCTCTTCTGGAATTCTTATGACTCAGATACTTGGGTTGAATTCCCACAGAACTATAATGAAGCTCACAGAGGGACCTCAGGCAGTCACAGGTTCACACAACATGACAAACTAGAGTATGGGTTGAGTGTGGGTTGTTGTTGAACCATGGGTTGCTGTATTGCGTGAACCAGCCATGCCAACAAATCATGGTTTGTTAACCATGAGCAACCCACAGTTCACAACACAACAACAAACCATGGGGCTTTTTGTGGTTTAACACAACACAACAATCCACAATTCAACAACAGTTCAATGATAAACTACACTCAATCCATACAGAGCCTGTTCTCTGGCTTCTGTGAACCCAGATAGTTTAACCTACCTCACAGGGGTGTTTAGGGGATAAAATGGAATAACCAGCGATAGATTGATTTGTCCATCCTTAGTAGCACGCACTCCAGTTCGTGCCTACAGTTCATACATGGAACAATATTGCCATGTTTCTAGACTGCAGTCCTATATTTCTTTCCCAATTAGCACTCAACATGTTGTGGCGACTGAGCATGCTCAGTCTTCGTTGGGCTGTTTTGCAGGGAGGGGCTACCCCTTAATTTTTATTGCATGGGGGGTACTTCTGCAGATTTCGGAGTCCCCTCAAGTGTGCTGATACTTCCCTTTTGTTTCTCATTGGCCTTGCTTTGGCTTCTTTCCTGTCGGCTCTCACCAGCTGAGCTCTTTATTAGAGGGAGTGATATTCTTGACTTGGCTTACAGTTTCTAAAGTACTGTATGACAGCCTGCCAGGATATATGACGCATCTTTTAAGACAGGCAAACACTCTATCCCATTCCCATCTGAGAGTCCCAGTCTCTTCTACCTGATCAAGAAATACCACCATTCCACAAAGCAGTTTGTGTGTGTTGCTACGAGATAGCACATGCCCTGTGGGGATTGGGAAACACTGGGCTTTGTCTTGTGCCTACCAAAGCCAAGTAGGATTATCTCATGGTAAATGAGGAGCCCGAAATATGCTACTCCTGTGACAAAATGACGTACAAAAATAAACTGTTTCATTATTATTAAACTCACGAATCCTTCCACCGAAGGAGGGTGGGGGAAGGAGAGCAGAAATTGAAGCAGGCTTTGTTAAAATATTACACACATTACTGCACCTGCATTGTGTGTTATCTTTCTTCGCCTGGCATATTAATAAATTATGAACACATGTATCTCTCATATATATATATATATATATATATATATATATATCTTTATTTTATTTATTTATTTCATTTTTGTACCATCCAAGAGCCAAAGTTTATGTGCCATTTATTATTCATGAATGCATATTTTAGTTTTGTATGTAAATACTTGTAAGAATGTCGTCGTCGTTTTTTTTAAAAAAACTCATCCTGCATGAATCAAAACTGTGAAAACATAAAAGCATGGGGGAAATTTTAACTTTCAGCTCAAGTATTTTATTTATTAATAAATAAACAGTGGGGGAAGGCACTGCAGTTTGAGGTATTTATTTATTAGACTTTATTCTGCCTTTCTTCCACAGAGTTCAAAGCGACACACCTCTCTTTCATTTTATCCTCACAACAAACAGCTAGGGTGACCATATGGAAAGGAGGACAGGGCTCCTGTATCTTCAGCAGTTGTACAGAAAAGGGAATTTCAGCAGGTGTCATTGTTATGCATGCAGCACCTGGTGCAATTCCCTCTTCATCACAACAGTTAAAGCTGCAGGAGCCCTGCCCTCTTTTGTATATGGTCACTCTAGTGCTAGAGGGGGGGAAATAAAGCTGAGTCCATTAGAAAGGGAAGGGAAAGTAGTACCGCCATTGATTGTAAGATGCACACTAATTTCAGTACCACCAACAGAAAAAAAAAACCCTAAGACACACCTGCGATTCTAAGATGCACCCCATTTTTAGAGATGTTTATATGGGGGGAAAAGTGCGTCTTAGAATCAAAGAAATAGGGTAATTATTTTTGCAATGCAGCTTTAAGAACAGATTATCAATAGCAGTATCTTACACTCTGGGTTGACCCCATTAATTTTTTGAACACCCAATGACTTCATCTATGTACGTATTAAACCAACTGAATTAAAATTTGGTTTAAAAACACACACCATGTAATCCCTTTCTTCCAAAATTAAGAATGCTTGTAAAGTTGCTGTCGTATGAAAATGATATGCTAATTGGAGCTGCCATGATAAGGCACTGTCACTGCAAATTCTATACAAGCTGTCATATTTACACTGAAGAACATAACTGTTCAAAAGAAATTCACACCAAAAAGAAGCATTTGAAGATGCAGGAAGCCAGCGTTGAAACCACAGAGAATGAAAATGACGTCTCTAAAGCAAAATGAAGTTTGCTTTAGATTCCACAGAGGTTACTTTTACCTTGACTCTGGGGTGGCTGCTCAGTTTCCATTTTCAAACTCTTGACAAGTGCTAAGAGAACAGATATGACTGGGAGGGGAATGGGAGAAGCTGAAAGGTAGGACAGACACTAAGCAGAGAAACAGCAGTTCGGACTGCTTGTTCTTACATAACCAGTAAATTCTCTAGTTTGGCCCCAAGCATTTGAAAACCATGAGTCAGGTTAAAAACAAACAAAACAGACTCCAAAGATGCTCCAAGGAAAAGGAAAGGATTAAAAAGATGAAGGTCATTTCAAGCACAATATATTTCCTACGTGGAAAGCATTGCAGGTACACCAAACAAACAGTGCATTGAGATGGGCAGCCAATCTATATCGCACTTGCCATGTGCTGGCATAGCTGGCCTGTCCTTGCGCCTTTCGTTTGCTCTCTTTGTCCATTTCACCTAACAGTATATGTGACTTGGAATCCGGCAAAGCCATTTTATTGCAATGGTGCAATAATTAAAACCCTTATTTGGAAGCACTCATAGTGCAGTGATGAGCTCTTGGTGAACCAGGGTGGTGATGTGGGCCTTCAGCTTGCATATTACAGAATGCCAATCCAGCTGTGATATAAAGAGCATTTGAGCACCCAGGGGAAGTGACCTTGGTGCAATAAAGTTGCCGCCTGCTGCTTTTCTATATTGCTTGAGAGGCCAGTTGGCAAATATCCTGTCCCCAGAAGTTATAAGAAGGTGTAGGGAATTTTCAAAGGCTAGCAGTTGATTCTGGGTATGTAAAGAGCAAGTCCAGCCTATATTTTGTATCCACCAGAGAGAATATTGGTTACCGTGAGTGGTAATTTCTTCCCTAAAGTTCCAAGTGTTTTGCTTGCCTTAGACCTTGCAAACCCATGACAATAAGGGTTTTTGTTCATTGGTTTTGGATTGAGCTATCTCCTTGAAAATCAGAAAGATTAGGTCTTAAATTCAATGCTTGACTGAAATGCCCCTCCTAATGGCCAAAAATGCATGCTGTCACAATGCCTATTAGCGAAGCACATTTATTTATGTAGACAGAGAAAGGGAGTCTCCAGCAAATGGGAAACTGTTGTATTAGTCATCTCTCCCCATATGATTTTGCACATCCCAGTTAGATCTTTCTCTGTCACTTTCAGCTGACACAGCTCTCTCTGCTGCTCTGTTGTAAAGAGCAAAATATTTGAAAACACGATTGGAAAGTAGCAAACAATAATATTGACAAAATTAGAGTATTGTGGGGGGAGACAGTGTGGGTTACAAGACGTACATCACAGCACTATGTATGGTGATGACGGTAGGAGACATATGATATTACCAGTCAGCTCATGTTGATATGTTATTACAGGAAGTCAGCAAATCTTCCCCGACTCAGTGGTGACACTGAATACATTTATATGGGTTTTTAGTTTAAGCTGCTTTCTCCTACTATCACAAATCCATGGAGAAATCGATATTGGTGCTTCTGAAAAACATTCACTATGCTGACTCTAGATTAAAGGAAAGGAAAGGAACCTCTCGTGCAAGTACTGAGTCATTACTGACTCTTGGAGGGACGCCAGCTTTCGCTGACGTTTTCTTGGCAGGCCTTATAGCGGGGTGGTTTGCCGTTGCCTTCCCCGGCCGTTATTACCTTTCCCCCAGCTAACTGGGTACTCATTTTACCGACCTCGGGAGGATGGAAGGCTGAGTCGACCTGAGCCGGCTGTCTGAAACCAGCTTCCGCTGGGATCGAACTCAGGCCGTGGGGAGAGTTTCAGCTGCAGAAACTGCTGCTTTACCGCTCTGCGCCACACGAGGCTCGTGACTCTAGATTAAACTATGCACAATTCTGATTTGGAATAATGTTGAACATTTTAGATATATGAGAAGCAATCAAACAGCAATTTAACTCAATTACAGACCATTTTATTGATAATTTATTTCTTATACTAGTGTTATACCACTTAATATTTCAAAACAAAAAATCCTAAGTGGTTTTGATGTTCTGATGCAGGTGGGAGGAGTACTTTTTTTTTTAATACTGCCGCATCAGGGAGGTGGCTATAGAGTATCCAAAGCGCTTCATGAAATTATTATTTCATTAATTCTTACACTACTACAAGGCAGGCCATTACTATCTCCATAATACAGATGAGGGTTGAGGGAGACTGACTTGCCAAAGCCTACCTAGGGTGCTTCCGGATGACAACAGTTTGGGGTTCTTGTTGTTGTTATTCCATGTATGTCCAGCCAGATTCCAGCTGGACATCAGGAAAAACTTCCTGACTGTTAGAGCAGTGCGACAATGGAATCATTTCCCTAGGGAGGTTGTGGGCTCTCCCACACTAGAGGCATTCAAGAGGCAGCTGGACAACCATCTGTCAGGGATGCTTTAGGGTGGATTCCTGCATTGAGCAGGGGGTTGGACTCGATGGCCTTATAGGTCCCTTCCAACTCTGCTATTCTATGATTCTATGATTTTTCTTTCTAAAGGCATATGGACTACAGAAGAGGGTGGGTGGGTTTGGGACAATTGCTCATAAATGCAGCAACCCTGGCTCCATTAGGAGGCAGGCGTCCTGTCCCATCCCAGTGTTCAACTGGGGTGGCACTGGCAAAATTTCTTTCCTCCTACTCCACCTCTGTAGCATTGGAAAACCCCATTCATTGTTGAGCCCTGCCTTAGGCTGCAATCCAATACACCTTCCTGGGAGTCAGCTATATTAAGAACAAAAGAGGAGCCATGCTGGATCAGACCAAGAGTCCATCTAGTCCAGCATTCTGTTCACAGAGGCCAACCAACTGTTGACCAAGAACCAACAAGCAGGATGTGCTTGCAATAGTACCCTTCCTCTCATGTTCCCCAGCAACTGGTGTACATAGATTTATTGCCTCTGATACTGGAAGCAGCACAATGTTATCAGAACTAGTAGCTGTTGATAGCCTTCACCAGAAATTTATCTAATACCCTTTTAAAGCCATCCAAATTGGTGCCATGACTACATTTTGTGGTTGCAAATTGCATACTTTATGCGTAAACTCCATAGGGCTTACATATGAGTAGACATGCTGTTAAACTGATTTCTCTGGTCTGTGTGTATCTCAGCACCTTTCTAACTTTCTGTTCACAGGCTCGGAAGGCTGGACAAATACACCAAACCTAACCTAAATTGTAAGTTTTAACACCTTTGGTGTCAAGTGTGCACACAACCCTTTTTATCCCAAACTCCACCAAGATCTGGACAATCCCACATGGCAAATTTCATGTGCAGGCAAATGTGTGTAATCTGCATGTATTCTTTTTATCTGTGTTGCTGGTTATATACATGTAGGAAGTACAGAGAGGCAGATTCCTGCAGTGTATTACTAGTGAAAGAGGCACATATGCCTGTCGTATGGAAGCAATATACACATACTCTATTCATCATTACACAATCTGGGCCCTCCCCCAAGTGCATCCTCTGAGAGAGATTCACAGGGATGGCAAGAAGGGAAACAGCCTTCTTGGTGGTAGCCCCCCTCCCCCATTGTGGAATGCTCTCTCCACTGAGGTCCACCTGGCACCAACATTGTCATCTTTTCAGCACCACGTTAAGACTTTACTCCTAGGCATTTTGATAGCATATGATGAGACTTTTTAATGTCATTTGTTTTACCATGTCCTGGTATCTTATTGTAACTGTTTCTTCAGCGGTTGTAAAATTTTGTATATTAAAGGTTTTATATTATATTTTTATTACGTTGTGTTTTGGGGGGTGGTATAATTTTTGTGAACAGCCCAGAGCATCTTAGCTATTGGGCTGTATAGAAATGAAATTTGCCAAGCACAGCACAAAGCTCTTACATTTTAAAGAGTGTCCATATGAGATTGAACATACTTCCCAGAATAAGGACTTGCTCACCTGTGAATTTGTGATTCACTGTGGTTTCCAGACATTACGTGTGTCCGATCATCGTACCATAGTTCCAACTGTCACTGTTTTATAAGGACACCACTTCAAAATTTTGCCAGAGTCTCTGGACTTTAACATTTCAACACTATGGGACTTACTCCCAGGTAAGTTATGCATAGGATAATCTTGAGAGTAGGAAGCAAAACCCTTTCAAATGTTGCGGCTGGCAGTTTGGTAATGTATTTTATAGGACAAATACATTTTGCTAGTAGCTCTCACCCCAAACGCAACAAGCCAGACACTCCCGCTTTGCTTTTAAACCAATACGGGACCGGCTGTCACACAGCAGCCAGAAAGAAGATTATTATACAGTATGTAAGCTGGGGTGGCTCTCGGCCAAAGGCAGGCAGGGCCCCCAGGCAAACCAGAAACGGGGGGTGGGTTCAGGGCAGGCAGGGTGTGAACACAACAACGCTACAAGTGCGCCAGAGTCTCCCTGTTTTCATCCGTGAAGACTTGGGAGGGTGGCGTGTTTCCATCTGCGCGTGCGTTCCGCACACAGAAGCCCTTTCCCCGCAGGAGACACGTAGCGTGTGAAGCTGCCCCTGAACGCGTGAGGAGAGAGGAGGGGTTGATTTGGGCGAGCGTGTGGCGCGAGGGGGGCCGCCTGACTGCCGCCGTAGCGGTCGGCAACGAAGCAAGGCGAGCGTCTCTCCGCCCAGCTTGGCTGAAGCGCCCCTAGTGTCTTCTTTGCGCCGGGTAGTCGCCGGCTCGTACTGTTCTTCGGCTCCCTTAGCCAAGAGCGCGCGAGCCGCGTTCCTGCCCCTCTTTCGGCCCGGCCGGCCCGGGCCCAGCTCAGGGAGAGGGAGGAGTTGTCGACGCTGCCGCCGCCGCCGGATGCGTTGAGGAAACAGCTCCGGCTCTCCTGCGCAGCGCTGCCGGCTACTCACCTGAGCGCGCAGTGGCGGCGGCAGCGAGAGGAGGAGGAGGAGGAGCTGGCGAGGTTGCAGCTGCTGCTACTGCCGCCGTCGCCGCCGCCGTGATCCCGGCCCAGGGGGCGGCGGCGAAGGCGGCCGACACAGAAGCCATGGCCGGGACTTGGGGAGCCTGAGAGGGGCCGCCTCCGCCCTCCCTGAGAGCGCAAGAGGAGAAGCCGCGCCGCAGAGGCCTGCCTGCCTGCCTGCCTGTGTGAGACTAGAGCCGGAGAGGCAGCAAGCCAGCCAGGCCGGCCGGCAGAGGGGAGGGCGGTCGGTCGCTGGCTCGGCCCTTCCTCCCTTCCCTCCCCGCCTTGGCCCGGGCCGGCTTTGCGGCGGCTGCGGAGCCGCACGCGCAAGATGTCCACCCGCACGCCGTTGCCCACAGTCAATGAGCGGGACACCGAGAACGTGAGTGCTGCCGGGTTGAGTTCCTGCCCGTCCGTCCGTCACCCGGGGTGGGGTGAGGTGGGGACTCAGTCTCGCCATAGGCATTTTAAGGTCCGGCCAGCCGGGCGGCTTTAAGGGGGAGGGGCTGCTACCCTTTGGGGGGGGGGAGGAACCGTCTCGAACCCGCATTCCGGTGTGGCTTTTAGTAGCCAGCCAGTGGCTAAGGGTAGTCCTTCTCTCTCCCCCCCCCCTCGGCCAGGCCTCCGCCGTATCGTCCCTTCCGCGCCTTTGCCTGCACTGCAGCCACGCCTCAATGGGATGCTCTCTTTCCTCCCCTTGCCACACCCGGAGGTGCCTTCTCCTTCCTGGGGAGACCTTCCTGGACGCCTCCCCCACTCCCCCAAACCAGCCCATACGAAGTATTTTCTGGTATGTCTGATCCCCTTGTCTGCCTTTGGCCAGCCAGTCTCAGTTTACGCAGAACCTTTCCTTGAGGTAAACTTTTCGCACATATCCTTCCAAACACTCTCCCCCCCCTCCCCCAGTTCCCCGCTACTGATTGCCCATTGGGCCGATCACCCAGCCTTGAAGACGCCGCTTTTTCCAGACAGGTACTTGCAGCCTTGAACGGGCCAGGCCTGGATGCCTATGTGGGATGACCTCCAAAAGCCAGGCTGTTCTGTCTGTCCATCACTCCGCAGCAAGGGCATGGTCTGTCTCAACTCGCAATGGCCCTTCTGCTAATTTCCCCCTCTTGCACTGGGGGTGTGGGGGACAGTGTTCGTTCTTCCCTGAACCCTTTTTCGTTTGTGTGTTTCAGTGCAGCATTCCACCGAACTTCCCTCTGTGTGGAGAGGCCTAAGATAACAGCTACAGAATTTTTTAAAAAGGGGGTGATTAGTTTCCACTGGAAGGTTGTTATAGAAACAATACAGTAGAGGGAAATGAGAATGAAAAACTTTGTAAGATCAAGATTTAACACATGGAAGTATTTTTTAAAAAAATTGCTTGTGGTGTTGAAACTCTTAGTAGATCCTGGCATGCTCAAGGATGGAAGATGTTAGGCTTTGGGGTAAGAGAAACATGACTGGAATGCCCATTTCATATTATTAGTAGTTATTTGAAAGGCGGAAGAAGCTCTAGACTCTGAAGGTTCAGGCTGTATAAAATCTGGCATTACGTCTGCATGTGCTATTTCTGGTAGACAGGCAGGATTGATGGGAAGTGAGCTATGGGTAGGAGGGAAAAAGCATATTTGTTTTGCAGTAATCTAATGGGAGTTGATTTGAACCAAGACTTTTACTATGTTGATGCGAAATGCGATACAATGTGAGCAGGCCGTTTGACTTTGCTGGCACTGTTGACAATGCTCACTTTTCTAAGCAAACACAAGCAGTGTTTATCCTTTCTTGGGAACGCTGTGTCAAGGTACTAAGCACCATATACAAACTCTGATTTGGAGAGGTGGATTTAATGTGGAAGTGTGTGACAGCAGTAGGAAGGAGAGGAAACACAGACCGTTAAAAATAGCATCGCTTTCTATGGATTTAGTGCAAATAAAGAGTTCTAGAGTACCTTTAAAGTGTTCTGAAATGTCTAAATCAGAATGCTGTCCGAATAAATTGTATTGAGACCTACAATAGTCTTAATAATCCTTGTCATTGTGTGTTCATTTATCCTGGTTTAGTTGATACTTTCAAATGTAAACTATGAAGTATAGCTTCTAGTGCAGTGTAAGGATCCACCCGTAGCATGTATAATAACTTAAATGAGGAAAGCAGGTTGTAATAGGATACATACATGAAAAAGAAATTTTACTTTATTTTATACCATAATGATAGTTTTATTTTTGCTTGTAATTAGTGTGGGAAAGTATATTGGTGAAGAAAGGTAATACTTCTGTCTGTTTCATGTGGTCCTCCATCTATGTTAATGACTTATAATTTTGTTGTCTGTTTTAAACTTCTTCTTTTTTTACATTTCTTTTCCTATGTTTTAAAATGTATGTTTTAAACTTTGTAATACCGCCTTGAGGCCCGGTATTGGACAAAAGGCAGGATACTACTACTACTACTAATAATAATAATAATTTATGGCATCATGGGATCCCCCGAAACCGACTTTCCCCTAAAACATACTTTTAAACCATTAAAATCTAACCTTAAATGGAGCAAGCATCAGTGATGCTACTAGTTTAGTTGAAAAGTGTTAAGAGGCCCTCTGATTAATGAATCACTTCTAAAAAACCTTAGCCTAGACTGAAACTTAATAGGAATGTGTAATATGTGGGATTGTTTTTAGGAAAACATGCATTGGGATGATGATGATGATGATGATCTCTTTCTCACTCATGGTGTTTTTTCTAGATGGACATGATGGGCTTTGCCAAGTCATGCTGTCTATTATTTCAGACATTCTAAACTCTCTAAGTTGATCCATTGGGTGTAAGGCTTTGAGTATTTTTTTAAAGAAGTAAAATGAGTTGTGATTGCCAACCCACAACCATGAGATCTTGCCCTTCATCCCATCATGCCTGTTGGAACAAACAAGACAATGAAGTTGTCCCACAGCAGGCTGAAGAGGGAAAGAAGACTTGGGGATGAACATGAAGCCATGAATGTATCTTCATTCCTATTTGCAGATCTGTTAGGGAAACAGGTGTGATCTCATTGTGATTTGTCATTGTAGGATGAAATGACTTAATTTTGTTTCTCTTACTATTTTGCAACTCAGGTGATTGATTTTTAAAGTAGGCAAAATATATATGCTTAGAGCCATTCAGTTTATGCAGTTGCTCCATTTATGATCGCATTGGTCTCGAGAATTATATGTCTGGAGTGGGTAAGGGAGCAATTGGCTTGCCCTCCTACATCCATCTTTTCTTATATTCACACAGTGAGTCAGCAGGTGGTGTAATCAATGAATAGGCCCAAGTAGTTGTTCCTAAAGTACATCTCCTCTTTATTTTGACTTCTAGTATTTTTTAACTTGTTGTTCTTATTCAGTCAATCTTTTTTGCTTGTGCTAGATCTTTTTCCAGGTGGGTTTTGGTAAATTTAAGAGAAAACCAAATAGGGTGTCAGAAGATATTTCCCCATGACTGAAGCTTTTCTGTAAAGGAAGAATGAGGGACAATTGTTTCTCTAGCCACAATGCTCTTAAAGGCAATGGAAAGTCCTCTAAAGGAAGAAAAAAACCTGTTTAACTTCAAAGGGGTATTGTTTGTACTTAGGGTGACCATAATTCTACAGTTTTTGATTTTCAGTAAAAACTTAAAGCTTTTTTTTTAAGAGTTTACTTTGACACATCACATTTTGATATAATGTACTTGAAAAATGACATTTTGTTGGCTGGGCTTCAAAGTTTGGGTTGATTAGTTTGTTTCTTCTGTTCTATGGATGGATGACAATACTTTACAGTAAGAGCAGGTTTTATTTGCTTGTTTTGGTAAAGCTTATAAAAGCATGAAGACATTTAGTCTTGTTGATTTGGAGAATCCTATAATCAACTTTAAAATGGTTTACTTGAGCACTTCTTTGAATTATAGTAATGCATAGGAACTATGGATGAAGAGCAAGGCCTTCTGAAGAAGGTAGTGGACAGAAAAAGATGGCAGTTTGTGCCCAGTGTTGGGAAAAGGGTGTTAAAACAATCCTATGCTAGCAGCATAGAAGGGAGAATTGTGTAGGCACTGAAGTATTATTTGATGAGTGACTTTAATGTTAAGGTTCAGCTTCTACTTGTACCAAAGAACTAGCTAGGTACAGCTGTGATTGTGCACCCGCTTCTATAGACTGGGCTGGCTTGTATGTTACAGGACCTGTGTGGTTGCCAGGAGATCACACTGGATGAACTGATAATGTGATGGTTTCTTGCATCAGTGCCTACAGATAAGGTGGCTGGCATATGGAGAGTGCAGACCATCTCATTTGGTTTCCTGTATACCAGGGTTGCAGAATCTCTTTCAGCCTAAGGGCTGAATTCCATTGTGGGTAAGCTTTCAGGGGCTGCATTCTATTGGTGGGTGAGTAGTAGAGAATGTATTTGTTGTTTCAACCATCATAGTCTTATCAACCACAGATGCATACAGCGGAAATGCATAAAAATGGTATACATATACAAATTCTATAATACAGAGGATTTAAAATAAAAAAGCCATTAACAGAATGTTATACTAAGAGATATCCGTAAGTATAAAGGTATACCAAAAATACATAAATACTGGTATACATGCACAAACTCTACACTACAAAGGTTTTAAAATAATAACAAGCCATTAACAGAACTTTAATAGCTATCCATAAGTAAAAAAGAATAAACACTATTGTTAGAGTAAAACTTTCAAGTTAAATTACATCAATACAGTTAACCATACTGGTCTCCACAAACCTTTTTCTCAACACTTGGGCAGCTGCTTTTGGTGGATGGGGCGAAAGGCAAAAGAGGTAGGACCAAAATACCAGCATGTTTTAGTGTAAAGCCCTTGCTGTCAGTAAATAAACCTTAAGAGAGGCATTTCAACCTTTCAGAATGGGAGAAAATTGCACAAAAGCCATTAAATGACCAAATGATATGTG
The DNA here is from genome assembly GCF_023053635.1 of Elgaria multicarinata webbii. NCBI lineage: Eukaryota > Metazoa > Chordata > Lepidosauria > Squamata > Anguidae > Elgaria > Elgaria multicarinata. The sequence continues at coordinate 36,528,224 of NC_086174.1, forward strand.
GCTGGGGAAAATGGAATGGGGAAATCTGAAAGATCAGATTGGGGCTGCAAGAGGGCTGCATTTGACCTTTGGACCTGAGGTTCTGCATCCCTTCTGTATACAGACATGACTAGAGTAGCAAAGATGGAACCACAGGGAAGCAGTAGCCACAGTGTTCTGGTAATGTAAGAATGAATCCTAATCTATTTACTTTTCTGGAACTTATTTTGAGAGATGCTTTTCCCAGACAGGAGCAACCAATGTACATATGGATGGATGCATAGAAGATGAAGGTTACCATTATGGGCATAGTGAAGTAAAAGGTTGGCATCCTAATACATTTTAGATGGAGTGGCTTTAAATCTTGAATATTTTCTCTGTCAGCCATTTCAAATCCTGCTAGTTCACATGACTGCTGTTCCATAGGGATGTAATAAATGCGCCATATACTGGCAGGGGACAGTGATTTAAGGTGTTGAACAAGTAAGATGATTAAAATGAGATATTTATGACTTTGGACCCAGAAATGGTGAATTTTTTTGTCACTGCTAAAATAAATACCGTTGTTAGATGACATACTTCGCCTTCTTCCAGAATCCTCACTCTTTAGAGCCTGGGTGGAGACTTGTAGGACAAAATATCTGGAGAGCTACAACTCCCATCAGCTCTAGCCAGCATAGCCAATGGTGAGGTAGATGAAGGGAATTATAGGAGAAAACATCTGGAGGGCCACAAGTTGCCCACCTCTGCTTTATTGGCATCAGAACTATATGAATCTGTCACTTTTCCCAGTTGGGCATCTTTCTGTGTGTAGGAATGACACTGTTTAGATGGCACGCTGAGCCATGGTGGTTAAATATTTTGAGCTAAACATTACGGCTTAGCGTGTCATGTGAACCATGACTTAGTGTGTCAGGTGAACCATTCCTAATCATGGTGGCTACATAACCATAGTTTAAACACGTCTCTAAACATTTACTGCAAAAGTGTTAGCAGCCTAACCATGGCCTAGTGTGATCTGAACAATGAGTTGGACCCCAGACAGCTATAGTGATCAGGAGCATGAACAGTACCAAACACTGGGTGTTGTTTGGTATAAAACAATATTTTTAAAAAGGAAAAATGGACCCTCTTCTTTGAAAGCTTTTATATAAAGCATGATACCAAATTTTCTGAATTTTCACCAAAATGTAGAATAGAAAATACTTCCTCTAGAAAACTCTAAGTCATACCTCAGTTGTAGTTCGTTAAAAGTTGTTTCAAGTACAGTAGATTGCCCTCCCTCTTTAAGAATGGCTTGTTAATTCTGAGATTGAATCTTGCCATAAGCAAGGTTAGCCAATTCCTTCCTGAGCAAAAATAAGACTTTGGATCATAGACTATTTAGAAACTTGGAATTTCTTTAGTTGAACTGAAAGTACGTTTAAACTAGGATGTAACTTCATGGTTATTTGTTTGTTTAAAAAAACAAACCCTCACAATTTCCCCACTGTACACATGGTGTATGTGGTAGCAATTTCGACTGGAAAACAAATCTGGAAGTCCTAACAACAAGATCACAAGAGACAGTTGGCAAAGGAGGTAGCTGGAAAAGAAGGTAGGGACAGAAAAGATGTTTCTGTTTTCAGGGAAAGAACAATGGTTAAATAATAGGTATGGCTGACACATACAAGGGGAGTTGGCTACATTTATGAGACCAATACTATTTAGCTTTACTTCTTTGTAAGAAAATATGGATCAAATTTGAGGAAATTAGTTGTGGGAGACAAATAGTTCCTTCCATTGCCTTAAGCACCATATGGCCTAGTTACTAAGCATTCTAGGTACAATGGAGAATTGCTTTTTGCCCATAGACAAATGGAATAGAATGGTGTGGCGCTGGGTGATAGCGGGTCTTTTTTACTTGGATATTCAATAGAATTGATCCAGGCTAGATTGCTCTGAAACTACTGCTGGGAGGTTTGGGGACAGGTATCTTGATACTTTGCTGCTGTGGAATTCTTGTATTCACAGAATGAAATACTTGCAATACATACCACTCTGAAAAAGATGTAAGATTATTAGGAAAAGCCATGATGGTATAGTTCATGGTGTTGGATATGGATTGGGAGAACTGAATTAATCTCCACTCAGCCATAAAGTTGCTAAATGGCAGTGGAAAAACCTCTCAGCCTGACCTCTACCTGGCAGGATTCCTACAAGAATAACGATAGGATAACCCTGTTAATGCCACCCTGAACCCCTTGGAGGAAGGGTGTGATACAATTTAGAGGTTATTTTTAACCCATCCTGCATCCTTTGGAATAGAAAAACTCAAGAATATAGGCTAGAACGCATCTCAAATGAAACATGCCATTGTTAAATCCTCACCTAGCAGTTTATTTATTTATTTATTACATTTTTATTCTGCCCAATAGCCGAAGCTCTCTTTCTCCCTTGTAATTTTCAGTTTTGGTGAAAACTGATAGTAATCTAGGCCTAGCTCTTCACATCTTTTCTTGTGCTGCCTATATAAATACACTTAAAATAGTTTGTTTGCAGATGAGATTTGAGTGGGGAGGGGAAAGAACCTTTGTTGTCTTGGTTGGACTTGGTGTGAAGATTAAACCTTTCAATAGCCATAAAAGGATAGCACATGCTCACACATATTTTCTGGTTGCCCTGGCTCAATTGAGTATGAGAGATATTCACACTTGTGAGTGCAAAGTATTGTCACATCCATGATAATATGTGTACAGAAAAGAATTGCTTCGCTGTTGTATAATGAGGTAGCTTATTTTTATTTTACCTCATTTTTTACTATTTCATTTAGCTACTGCTCTGCTGCTTTGCTGGAAATAAATTAAAATATCTTTTAATCTTGCAATAAGCAGACCTTCTGGGGTGTAAGTTTTCATTCTTTATCTCCTGGCATAATTAAGGTTTGGGGAGGTGTATGGCTATCCTGTACTCATCTGGCAAATTTTGAGTAAACTACTGATTGGCCTGGTTGCACTTCTATACTCACCTGAGTATGCTGTTTACCTAAATGTATGTGCATATAATTCTCTGAGTGGGTATTTGCTAGCCTGACAAAGCGTGCTGTAGACTGATATCCTTAAAGGTATATAGACCAATTTGTGTGTTGTGGAAAAGGTATGTACATACACTTTTTTTTTTCCAATTCTGTGCCACTCTTCAAAAAAACAGTATCCATAGTGGCTTACAAAATTGTAAAAACAAATAAAACACAGTGACAACGAAAAAACACTTAACATAAACAACAAAAAATCAGCATAAAACCAGCCAAATGATTTTAAACGGCTGGGAGAATAAGACAAGTTATTCATCTGGTGCTGAAAGGTAACAGTGTGGGTGCCAGGCAAGCTTCCCTGGGAAGAAAGTTCCAAAAATATGGTGCCACAGCCAAAAATGCCCTCTCCCTAGTTGCAACCTGCCTCACTTCAGATGGTAGGGCATGAAGAGGAAAGAGGTCATTGGTAGTTGACCTCAGTGTAGATCCATGAGCAGCTAGAGATGTGAGGGCCCAGAAAAAACTGTGTGTGTGTGTGTGTGTGTGTGTGTGTGTGTGTGCGCGCAACGTTACACCTATACTAGGCCTGCCACATAAACCCTTCTCAGGCCAAGCACCACCACCTGAAAACCTGAGGGAGGGTTAAATAAAACCTTTCTCCTATCTATGAGGGAAACAGGTTTAATATAGGATCTGTTTTTAAATGTGGGTATATTCTTGTGTGGGTGTTCGATAACTGTGAGGCAGGTAAATAATGCCAAGCAGACACGTTATTGGTAGCTAACAAAATAATAAGTTTATTGTCATGTTAAAAGCTTCAAATGAAAATATAATGCTTCCAATCCTGCCCAATCCAAACTCTCCACACATCAATCCTAAATCCCTAGCAATTAATCTCCTCTCACGCCACAAACAATTCCAATCTCCACTCCCAACCACAACATAACCAACCTAACATCCCTAACATAAACTTACTCCTCCCCTCAGTCACTCTTTATATACTCCTTTCCCCCACCCTACCTATTATGTCACAATCCACACCCACTCAGCTCTAATGTTCCATACTCACCAGACATACTAAAATAGACGCATACAGGATACTCAATTGTGGGCAACGCCACAGTGGGGAATGGGTGAATGTTTTTTTTTCCCCAGAGGACTTTCCCCAATTTTTCCAGCAGAGAATCTGGAAGCATGGATGAACACTGGGTAGTATCCAACATTGCCCAAGAGCCATTGGGACCCACCACTTATGCAGTGGGGATTCAGCGCTATGGATAGGAACTGGAGATGAGCAGAGATACTTGTTTGTGGAATGGGGCAGATTAGCAGAGTTCACATAATGGAGCTCTGCTAACCTGCCTCAGTGCCCCAAGCATTTCTATTTAGGAGCTTGTTTTATGGAGCACTCAACCCTTGTTGTGCAAGCAGTGAGTCCTGCTTGCGCAACAGGATTGGTGAGAGCAATGGGTTGGATCCTACCCATTGGGGAAAAAAAACTTTGTTCAAAATATTTTCTCTCTTGGAATGAATGAAATGCTTTTTTAAGACAAGATTTTACTCGTTCAAAATGTGTAGCATGAATATTTGTATGTAAGACAATCTACAGCATTAGTGAATATAGATATATACAACACTGAATTCCAAGATGCATTTCTGCACCTCATGGGAGGAGCATGCAGAATCTTAGTTTTCTTGTGAACTGTTCCTCTTGCCACCTTCTTGTGACCTTTGAACAAGCTCAGCGAAACTAGCCTCTTAGATAGTCCAACAAGAATTTGAGATTGCTGGCCCTCTCTCCTTGATTTATATGCAGTTTCAGTTTCTTCCTCCTCTATTGCGCAGAAATCCCTCTTCTTTGACGTGATGTGTTGGTAATCCAGCCACTCCCTCATATTCACATGCTTCTGTGCTCTGCATGGATGCCTCTCCCCACTCCCCCTCAGGGCTATACAACTATTGACTTCTAACTCCTACTGCTTCTATGCAACTTACCAAAAATGTCCAAATTCTACAAAACTCTAAATAAGAATTCAGAATAATTTTATTTGTGACAGTTAAATGCTGCATCATTCAAATGAAGCATTTCCCATTAACTAAGGCAACGTGCATAATACAAGGGCAGAATAAGTATTTTCTTGTCAGAACCTTTCCTGATACAAAGCGCCCTATATACAGATAGATGCCACTTTAATATTTGCACTATTTATTTATTTATTTATTTATTTATTGCATTTCTATACCGCCCAATAGCCAAAGCTCTCTGGGCGGTTCACAAAAATTAAAACCATTCAAAGTATAAAATAACAGTATAAAACCATAATATAAAATACAATATAAAAGCACAACCAGGATAAAATCAGCAGCAGTGCAGAAATACACATTTAAAATACAAATTTAAAACAGCAAAGTTAAAATTAATTTATATACTGTTAAAATACTGAGAGGATAAAAACGTCTTCTATGCTTAGTATAATCTTGGCACTTTTCTGTATTGTCTTTAGGTTTCCTATATTTGTTTTATCTAATATATATACTGTGTTTGTCCCAGTAGATATGTATAATATCGCACTAAATTCTCTTTGTGTCAGTTTCACTTTTGCAGTGTAAACTGGCCTTTGTTACAGAGCTATTATAGGGGAACACTGAGCCCTGACTACATGCCACAGGGAGAGAAAGTGTGATATGAAGTCACCATGTTAATATTCCCTGTTCTGCTTAATTGGCCACCAATATGAATGTGATAAATAAATAAAATATCATGCATTTTTTCAACTGCACATTATGAGGGAGACATGGGTGGGCAGCATCCATGATCTTCCTCAGAACACATAGCTTTGGCATAAGCTAACATATTTACCCATTTGAAATGTGCTATATAAATGCTATTGTTTCCTGTTCAATAGAAATTTGACAGTATTTAGAGTAGTCAAGTATTCCTGCATTTTTCAGTTCAGAAAGTCTGTAAAGTAAATTCAGCATTTCTGTAGTTTTCAGCATTTCATTCACAATCTGCTACATTGTACTAAATGCACATCATGACTTTAGTTATCAAGTTGAGTGGATTAAATATTTGTATTTCAGTGGCCGTAGCTAGACCTAAGGTTTATCCCAGGATTGTCCTGGGGTCAAAGCTGTTCATCTAAGTGCCACACAGGGCATCCAGTGCTCAGGCAGGGACGAACCCGGGATGATCCAGGGATAAACCTTAGGTCTAGCTACGGCCAGTGGTTATTAACAGGGTGTTTGGATGTCCTTTCCCACTTAAAATTAGTGACTCTGTCATGATTTGTAATTTGCATATGGAGTTATAAATCTAATGTTACAAATTCAGATGAAAATTCCATAATTACAACTTTTCAAATTGTCTTCAATTTTTTTTGCATGTGCGTCACCAAAGTGCATCATGGGAGTGTGGTGTGTGAAACAGGATGTTCTTTTCCACCCTGTGAGTCAAAATGTAATGAGTCCTGATGCATCTTTCTCTGATTTGCTGTTATCATATGTTGATTGCCATAAACAAAGCACAGATGCATGCACAGATATTGATTAAGAACATAAAAAGTGCCATGCTGGATCAGAATGAGGGTACATCTAGTCCAGCACTCTGTTCACACAGTGGCCAACCAGCCATCAGCCAGGGACCAACAAAGCAGGACATAGTGCAACAGTATCCTCCCACCCATATTCTCCAGCAACTGTGCTTAGTGCTTTGTATTCTGGAGGTAGCACGTAACCATCAGGGCTAGTAGCCATTGGTAGCCTTAGAACATCCTTAGTCATGCAGAATATGCACACACAAAAAATCTCAGTTTGAATTATGAAAATATTAAAGTTCATTGGCATAAGGTCAGGGCTCATTATGCACTTAAAAATTATGACCATACTCGTTTTTGCTTGCAAGCTGATTCATTCCAGGAGAGAAGGAAGCAGGCAAGAGGAAGACATCGGGGACCTTCTCTGGCTGGACTTTGTGCTCCCCTATACCACAGGGCCATCTACCGTCGAATGCGCTATGGGAAGGCTTTCAGGAAATAGGGAGTAGGTGAAGATAGCACCAGATACCTGCACCTTTTCCAGCTGGACTCCCCACCACACAGGTCCATCTACTACCACTTGCCCTGATGACTTTTTAATATATTAGTTATTTTGTTAATATAGTTTGATGTTACACATAAGTTACCTTGGAAGGATTTGTATCCAGAAAGGCTGGATATAAATAACTGCAATAAAGACTTTCAAGTTTCGACAATACCACTACTTAAAATCTTCATTAAGAACAGATAGAATCTTCTTTAATGCATTCGTTTCTTACTTTGGAGATGAGTAGGTTGCTGTAGCATAAATTTCTGGTGGTAGAGTAACATTTTCTATGTGCATTGGGAGATAAGACAGCTTCCTTTTGTATTGCTTTCCTCCGCTGTATTTTTATTCTTAAAACTAGGATGCATGGATGCATGAACGTGGCCAAAGCTCTGAGAATTCCAGTCTTTTTAGGCACAATAATTACAAGTTACTTCTGAAAAAGTTGGGAAATTAAGAAGTCAATCTGTAAAGTTAGCTTTCTTCATGGTTTATGAACAAAGAATTATTGAAAGGGTGAAAAAGAAGCAAATTGGTTTTTCACTGTGCATTAGAGTGAATTTGAATGATTGCTACTATTCTGTATGAGGCAGACTATAATACTATGATTTGCATAAGGGAAGTTACATTAGAATGCCATCTGCAGAATATTGAGGATAAAAGTTCTCAGTGAAAAGCTTAGAAAATTGAAACTGGGTGAAACTGATCCTTTTAACACACGTTTTTAGGTTTGCTTGTTTAAACTTATTCTGTGAGCATCTTGGAGGTTAGAAATAACTGCTGTAACTCTGAACTGAAGGATAGAGTAGGAAATACATATAATAAATACACCTTTTCATATAAAGTTGGCAACCTCCTCTACCTTGGAGTTGCTTTTTTGTGAACACTGGAGTAGCAAACTACCTGGTGAACTAGTGAAGTATTGCTTCTGGCTGCATCACTGAGTCTATTTGCCCAGCTGTTTGCATACCTCACTTTTAATCAGGCTGTTTGTATTTCTCACTTTTTCTGCTTTAAGGACTACTGGCTCTTTAAAGCAGAAGAAACTTGGTAAACTGGCTATTTAGCCCAAGATGGCAGTAACCATTTTCAGTTAATGACCACCGGAGCATCCTGCTGTGTTTCCCAGCCAGGAAACACAGTGGATTTTTTGGCTAGTTTTCTGAAATGAGTTTCCCATCTTTGCTCTTGACTGAGAACCAGCAGTTGAATCAAGGACTGGCCTCTAAGGCAGAACAAAGTCCTGCTGCCCTGCACATTTGCCTCTGGAACTGATGGTTGCTGCATCATCTGGAACAGAAGATCGCTCTGCATGCCCCTCTTTACCCTGTATCGTGAGAGCAAGCAGAAAGGTTGACTGCTGCTACTTCTGCCTCATCTGGACTCCTGGGTTAAAGTGAGGCAGTGGAAGAGAATCAATTGTGTTATTGTAATATTGTGAATATGGGCTAATTGTTAATGCTTGTTGCCTGTCTTGGCTTTGTACTTTTCCTGCCCTCCAGCTTCAAGGCCAGAAGGAAGGTAGAGGAGTAAAGGGGAGAAGACTGACAGCTCAGATAAATGCAGCAAAGCTGTCTTAAATTGCAAGGTTGTCTTAAAATCATGAGGTTCCAGCACAGATTACAGCATATCAATAGGGATCTGCATATCAATAGGTGCCATTCCCAAATCAGTGTTATGAACACCAACTGCCCACTTAGCCTAACCCTATTATCCTAGTTCAGTTACATAGATTAAAAAATATCCTATATGCTTTCTCTCAAACAGTGCCTGGGGAGATTCTAGAGCAGATTATAAAGCAGTTGATCTGCACTCACCTTAACACTAATGCAGTGATCACTGGAATCCTGTAGGTATAACATACCTTGACTTTAGCAAGGCATTTGTCATAGTGCCCCATGGTATTCTGATTAGCAAACTAGTTAAATGTGAGCTGGATGGTACTACTACCAGGTGGACCCACAGATAGCTGGAGAAGCATACATAATGAATGCTTGTCAATGGTTCCTCATTCAACTGGAGTGAGATATCATGTGGTTTGGTCCCAGGCTTTGTACTCTTCAACATTTTTATTAATGACTTGGAGGAAGAGGTGGGAGGAATACTTATCAGATTTGCAGATGAGACAAAACTGAATGGAATAACACCTTAGAAGACAGAAGCAGCATTCAAAATGATCTAAAAAACTGGGCAGAAAATAACTGAATGAAATTTAACAGAGACAAGTGCAAAGTTCTTCATTTAGGAAAGAGAAATCAAATGCATAGGAGATACTTAACTTGACATTTGGACATGTGAAAAGAATCTTTGAGTTGTAGTCAATCGGTGGCTGCCAAAAAGATAAACACAAGTTTAGGTTACATCAATGGAAGTATAGTTTATAAATCACTGTAAGTAATTTTTCCACTGTACTCCGTGCTGATCAGAACTCACTTCAAATACTATGTGCTATTCTGGACATTATACTTTAAGAAGAATTCAGATAAAATGGAAGAAATTCAGAGAAGGGCAACACTGGAAAGGGGACTGGAAACTTTAAGCCCTAGGAGGAAACATTGAAAAAACTGGTATGTTTAACTTTGAAAAATACAAGATTGAGGGCCAGTATGTTACCACTTTTCAAGTACCTGTTTTCTATCATCCAAGGGCATAGGACACACACACAAAAAGGGCTTAAGTTACAGGAAACTCAGTTGAACTTCAGGAAAAACTTCTGTAAAGCAGTAGAGAAATGAGTACACGCCACCCGGTGGGGGGGAGCAGGGAAAACATGCCCTAACATGAAGGAGCTCATTTGCATACAGTGTTGTGCATGCAACAGTCTCTGGCTGCAGAAGGAGGAGCTGAACTTTGACATGGTTAGTGTTGGAGGTGGTTCCTGGTTTGGGCCTGCTGAATCAGCTCTCTTTTGCAGCGCACCCCAGTTCCTGGTTTGGGCCTACTGAATCAGTTCTCTTTGCAGCGCACCCCAGTTCCTGATGCTGCTGAATCAGTTCTCTTTGCAGCGCACCCCAGTTCCGGTTGCTGCCACCTACCATCCACCTTATTGCATGCCTGGAGGATCCCTATTCATTCACTGTCTCCTGGGCTTGTGAATAAGGCTAAAGGACACAGGCTTCCATCGGCCTACCTAGACCTTGGGAGGGAAATGTGTTAATCAAAAGGTTGTTTCCCATGTTCTATTTTTGTTGCTTGTTGTCAAACTGAATAAATACCAGTACTTATACCTCAGGTGTGTGGGTGAGGTTGCTACTCAGACATCTCTAAATTGGTGTCCCAGGTTTACTGGGTGGGGGCTTGAGCCTGAGCTAACCTTAAGGGAAAAACAAACAACCCCTAGACATAGAACCCGGCCCTGGGTACCGATCCAAGGGTTACACTTAAATGGTGAGAGGAGTCAGACAATGAAATCAGTTAGGAAGGTGGCAGGATCTCCATTGCTGGAGGTATTCAAACAAAGACTGGTAAGCCATCTATCAGGGATGCTTTAAATTGGATTCCTAAAATGAGCAGGGTGTTGGTCTTCATGACCTAAATGGCTGCCTCCAACCCTAATTTATGAGTGGATGACAAGGATAAGTATCACAGAGTCCTGTGGAAACGTCTAGTCAGATTTGCCAGAAGCTTAAACTCTATGATACATGACCAGGCTCCAGAATATGAATTATTATTTCTATTTCTCAAAGAGTTGAGTATTTAATGGGTCAAAAGCATTTGACCAATTGACTGTTCAAATATTGAACATTCATTAAAAAATACGTGACCATTTTGGGCAATGCAAATAATTCTGTTGTAATAAGCTTATTTTTTTATTTAATAATAATTAGTTGTAAAATAATTAAGGGTGCAAATCTATGCATGTTCAGACAGAAAAATGTCATACAACTCACAGCATTTGGGAGTTGTAGGTCTTTTTTCTGTTTAAACATGCATAGGGCTGCACCCTAAATTTACGTTTAAAACATCTGAAACTAATAACTTTTAGCAATGTTAAGTAAGGTTTCTATAAATGTGGATGATTTCACTGAACTTCTCTTTGATTTTTATTTTGGAATAGCAAGGTCTGTCTACAGTGACAAAATTGGTCCTTGCTTTGTTTCTGCAGCAAATAAGATGGAGTTTTAGGCAGGCAGTGACTTTTGCCACGGATTACTGCCTGGTTTTGGATATGCCTGTAGTGATAGCAGGTGGCCAGTAGGAGGCACTGTGCTCTGCTCCTAGAGTTGACCCTGCTGCTCCTGGCTGCTGCATGGCTAGAAGGCAAAGCCTCGTAATGGCAGCCCTTCTAAACACCACACATAACACTACAGTGGAATTTAAAAGTTAAACTTCCACCTTCACAGTGGCATTCTTAGCTTCACGGAATATTTGACAATATTTGACTGCAGTCAAATAATAGTTAGGCACCAGCAGTAGACAGTATTTGGCCTGTCAGCTGACCATAATGCCAACTCCAGTTGTTTCTCTACGGGCTCATCTACACCAAGCAGGATATTCCACTATGAAAGTGGTATATAAAAGGGAGGATCTACACTACTGCTTTATAGCGGTATTGAAGTGCACTGCAGGATCTACACTACTGCTTTTTAGTGGTATTGAAGTGCAATGACAACAGTTAGGGCCCATGACACATACCATATACTGCTTTCATACTGCTTTCATAGTGTTATATCCTGCTTGGTGTAGATGTGTCATGGGCCCCAACTGTTGTCAGTGCACTTCAGTACCACTATAAAGCAGTAGTGTGGCTCCTGCCTTTTATATACTGCATTCATACCACTTTCATAGTGGAATATCCTGCTTGGTGTAGATGAGCCCTACTTTTTCCAGTTGTGGTACTGTTTCTACATCTCTCTTTCTCCCAGCCTCCTTGCTTCTTCCTCAAAAGGTACATATGTACATGTTATTGACCCATCCAAATCAAGCAGGTGAGACTTGTCTCTGATCCTGTTCTTTATGGTGACCTCAATCTTTGCAGGCCAGAAATAGATAACTGCTTCATTTCTTTGATGTCACACATGATAAAGTGCATACAGACAGAGCAATCCTACTGGCTTGGGTGGGTTACACCAGTGTCAGAATCCAAAGCAGTGGCAGGGTTTAAGGAAGAGGGGACCAACACTCCCCCCATTTCCTTTTCCTTATGTGTGTGTGTGTGTTCTTTAACTGTTTCTGTCTCATTGCTGTCAGTGGGAGAGAAATGAAGTTTGCCAGCTCCAGTTCTCCCCACTTCCATTCTAGAAGCATGTTAGGGGCACAGGAGGGCTGTGGATCAGCCTCTCTCAAAATGCCTATGGAACATTTGTGCCCACTTTTGTAGCAGATGTGCGCACTTTTTGTCTCTACTGCTATTGAGCTACAGATGTTTCTACAGGGGCACCTTAGGTTAGATTTCCCCCTCCAAGGGCAGACTAGTCTCTGCACCCTCAGAGTAGGGAGATCCAAAAAACCTCTATAGATCCTAGAGAGGTAATGTAGTCAATAATGTTTGAGTAGTGTTCTTTAGATTAAAAGTCATGGATATGTGAATCAGTCCACAGTTAACAGTCAGAAAAATGTTGATTCGTTTAAACTTACATTTACCGAAAAAATAGCCAACCTAAAAAGAAATTCTGTTCACTGAACATCATCCTTTTAATATAAAGGATATGTGTGAGAAGATTTTCTGTGCGTGTCTTTGCAAATCCACAGTGATACCTGTTGCTTTGGATTATTATTATTATTATTATGAAGATAGATGATTCACCTTTCCTTTGATGTGAGTTGTAGAGAAACACAGGTAACAGAAAAACAAGTTCAAAGTACTAATGAAGCAAATAACTTTTGTTGCTTCTTTGAGGTGTTACTGTTCTGTACCTTCTATAAAACACTGGGCTGATCCAGGCACTATAATTTATTTTCCTTCTTAAATTAACTATTCCTGATAAACAAAAGTCTCTCAGACTACAGAATTAACTGTCCTCTCTGCATTGCAGTGTCAGAGGCATCCTTGGGATTTGCTGAGCCAGAAAAGGTACCCAGTGCAATCTACCAGCCTGTCTTGGGCCTTGTTCCCGTATCTCTTTTTCATTCGTCAGGGAAACAGCAGAAGAAACGGCTGCAGAGAGGACTGTCTCCTGTTGACTAGCTGTTTGTGAGGCCTTTGTGGAGCTCCTGCAACCATCAAGTATGGCTGCTTGAAGCGGTGCAATTGTGGGACAAGCTGTAGTGCCTTCAAGGAACACAGATATACTGGAGCTGCTCTTTGATCATTAATTGCTCAGCAGAGTACTGGACACCTGATGAGATGACAGGGCAGGCTTGGGGACAGCAAGTGTGCCTGCTGTTCCTCCCTAATCTTATTTGAAAATCAAGGCTGAGTACTCAGTGATAGTGCCATTCATACTGAAATACCAGGAGTTGGGATCAGGTCTTTTATATGCCAAAATAACTATGTTAGTTCAACTTTATAAGCTGTCTTCCAATAGTACCTTAATTCTAAAGTTGTTTATTCATCTCAAGAACAGATTTTGTCTCCCCATCCCTTGCATATATATCCAGACTCCTCCTCGTTGTTGAGATCTACTCCATCTCCTCAAATTCTCTATTCATTGATCTTCTCTATCTTTGCACTTAGAGAAAGGCAAGCCACAGAGAGGAGTAATTGTAGGAGTAATTTTGATGTACAATTTTGTCAGGCAACCGGCAGTTTGCCATTGACGACCGTGTCATTTTGCTATGCAGGGGATGCATCAGTTATAACCATCATATCTGTGAATAAGCAAGTTTAATTATCACTGTCCATACCTTGTAGTTGTGTGCTTTGTGCACTCTGTATATATTAGTTAATCCTTTCCCTGCATGGTGTTTACTCCATTAAGATCAGTTGCACACAACCCCCCCCCCCGAAGCAGTTATCTTTGAACAATGGAGTTTGGGTGGGAGGATTAATTGGATAAGCAGCATAGAGGCGAGGGTTAAAGCCCTGCAACCCCCCACCCAGCTCTGTGGTTCTGCTCCAAACCTTCCCTCTCCCCTGCAGCTGCTATTATCATGTTTAGGAAAGTGGGAGATGCTATTTACAGACCTTCCACATCACATCTAGCTTGGCACTTAGTCAGATGGTTAAATAGCATAACAAAAACGAATTAGGAAGAAAGTTAATGATACATGGCTCTGATGTAATTCAATAGTAGTTCTCCAATGCTGGAACAGACAATCAGCAGAAAGGGAAAGAGGTTGCCCGGATAAGGTCTCTTCTCTACTTGAAGGTTGTCAGTAGGTGCTGTGCCGACAGCTGCTGTTGCCAGATATGTGTATCATAGGCAGCCATACCACTGTGCTTCTAGGTTACTAATTGGAGCTGCTACTGCATATATAACTGGGACTTTTATGGAGGATCACACCCACCTACCCACTCACATCCACACCCACCCACTTCAGCCTCAAGCACATGTGCATTTATAGGATTAACACTGTCCTAACCACACACCAATATGTTTCTGTGCTAAATCTCTAGTGGATTCAGAGTTTAGGGATATCATAAACTTTGAAGTGGATCTAGTAATAGAAAACCTGCATTTTCAAGGCTGTATTTTATAGTTTCAGTTTGTCTTGCATGGCAGTATCCTGTAAAACTATATTCTTGTCCTTCAGGGATTACTAACTTTATCAGAGTCGATAAAGGACTTGTTGGGTCTCCACCCCCTTTGACAGAAACTTTCAGGTTCATCTGTATTTAAGTTATTTGTAATATTTGCCAGTTATTAAAAAAAAAGAAAAGGGAGAGAGTTATATAAAGGTTTCTAGAAAAGCAGACCAGATATTTGTGTAAGTTGAGTCTATATAACACTCATTCAAAAGTTGATAATGTTATTAAGTCCTTGATCCATTGCATTATGGGAGGTGTGAATTTGTCAATAATCCTATATATTTAATGTATGGTTCCCCCCCCCCCATTTTCACAATGTATTTTCTGTTATATTTTGCCAGGATTCACAATAAAAGGGGAGGGGACACATTTGACAGTTAGAATAATGCTGATACCTGTTTTCCAGTATTGGGCAAAAGGCAGGATACAAATAAATATAATAATACTTGTTTTCCTCTGTGTGTGTCTACCAGCTACTCAAAATAACCCCTTTTCCAATTACTTGTAGACAGTTGTTGAATCCTACACTTTGGTTTCTTCCAGCTAATTTGCTTAAGTGGCATATGTTGTAATGCTCTTATTATAAATTTTGGGACTATTTTTATTTTGATAATTTTTGTGAACCGCCCAGAGAGCTCCAGCTATTGGGCGGTATAGAAATGTAATAAATAAATAAATAAAATAAAACAAACTATTAACAACCTTAAAGATGGCTATATCAAGCAGGGTGCATTTGATTTAAATCACTTCTCAGAAAGACACGATTTAATCATGTGACTTCCCCCCCCCCCCCCCCCCAAAAAAGTGCACTATTCCTCGCTATATTTTACACAACTCAAGAGTTACCAAAGACTCATTCTTGCTGGTATAATCTTAATATTTACAACCAGATGGAGGTTTCATTTTTAGAATAGCAACTTTTCAGATTAGTTTTAAAGTTATATCAAAAAATACTGATTTGTTTATAACTATTAGAAACACATCATAGATAGATAATTATGAAATTATTGTGAGGTGAACTATCTCCAGTTTAATAGATTAATCATTCATATTTGGACAACTTTTCTGCTGTACTTTATTGGAAGGAGAAAAATAATCTTACAGAAACCTCTGGAAGAGCATGACATTGTGAATGGATTAGTGGAATTCATTTACCAAAAAATGTAAACAGCCTCATGCTACATAATTAAAAACTAATCCTTATTTCATGATGAATAACCTTTGGACTATAATGTATCTTAAATAGAAAACTATCTTTAGATAGATTTTTCCTCAGAAAGCATTTTATTACAAAAAACAATTTAAATCAAAAAAATCTGATTTAAATAAAAAAAATCTGAGGTGTTTTTTTAATCATTGATTTTTATCCACCCTGCTATCAAGTTGGTTCTGTCATCTAGACATGTATCATATTTATCTGCCATTATTGATAAATAGACTAATAAGTTTTGTTACAGACTACTACTAATATATTTATTTGTTACCCGCCTCTCCCTCTGGATTGAGGCAGGGTACAACACAAATGCAAACGCCATAAAAGACATATAATTGATTAAAACATTTAAAACTAATGCATTATTAAAAGCAGCACATTATTAAAAGGCATCTTAAAATTCAAATGGGTAGGCCTGCCGGAAGAGATCAGTCTTTATGGCTTTCTTAAAATCCGGAAGACTGTTAAATTGACGAATCTCTCCCGACAGGTCATTCCATAACCTGGGAGTGGCAGAAGAGAAGGTCCTCTCTGTAGTAGTTGTCAGCCTTGTTTTTGTTGACTGGCCTTGTTTTTGTTGACTGATATTGCTGGTAGAATATGAAGTACGACAGAACCCTGTAATAAGCCATACGTAATGTGGGCAGGTGCCAATGGAATAAACGTTTTAAAAACCTATTCCATGTATAAGAAATGCAAATAAATATGCCCTTCATTTGACATTGAATGAGCAGATTTACTAGTCTAATTCTTTTACAACTTAATAGGCAAGTGGACATAATTGACAAAGCTGCTGTAGAAGCTCTTTACACTTAAAAAAACAGTTTTTGTTGAGTTTGTATTTTCAGAATGATTTCCCCAAGATGAAATAATATTTATCTGGCTAACTGAGGCTTATTGAGAGTGCTTTGCATTTCCAGGTTCTCTTGTGTTTAAGCTTGCAGATTTGACAGCGTAATTCACACATTTATCTAATAAGGTACTGCAAACAGCTGTGTTTTCAGGACAAAGGGCTGTGCACCAATGTGCCTGTTTAAATGGGACATGTTTTAATCATGACTCTTGAGTTGCTATGCCTGTAACCATATGTTGGATCAACTATAACAATGCTGAATTGGTGAAGTGAGTTTTCCCATGGTCTTGTACTTACGTGATATTTGGGGTCTGCAGTGCTGCATCAGCAACAACAGCCATTGCCAAAGGCACTGTGGTTCTTGAACAAACTGTACTATGGCACATAAATTGGTGGAGAAAGGGTATAGGGTATAAAATGAGAGAAGATTGGATTCAAATTGCATGTCATGCCCAAACATCGTAGGGCAATCATGGAAGCAGTTGCTTGCTTTGACAGAATCCTGCATGTTTGTTTGAGATTGTAGTAGTGTATTTGTTTGTTTGTTGTATTGTAATAATGCTGCTGCCGACAGGCACCATATTTGCTTTCAGATGGAAATAAATTATTCTCTGTCAACATAGAAAACAACCAGTGTTTTTTTCCCCTTTACCATAGTCATAGTACAGACCTTGAATTTCAGCTTTTAAAAAATGCAATATAACTGATAAAATAGAATTAGGGTACTTGTGCTCCTGAAGAACAGAAACAAAGTCACAGGAAAAAACTGAGGGGTTTAGAGATGGAACGTTTAAGCTAAATAAAAGGGATTTTATTTACACTAATAGATATACCCTTGTGTTACAACCGCTCTCCATTACAATAGGAACCAGCAACTGAATATAATCTTTAAACCTTCAGGCAACAATTTTTATATATATGATTGTGTGCCGTAATATGTAACATAATGCAAGCTTACAAGATATGTGCTACTCTTACTCATACTGCATTTTTGTGTTTGTTTTTAATTCCTATTTTTGGGTGGTAGCCAACTGCTGTACCTCTAATAATAAGAAGGGGGCAATTCTCTCTCCCTTGCAGCCCACCACACCCTCTTATAGAAATATTTGCCCTTACAAGCAGCTTTCTGTATTCAATGCTTTTATGATGTATTATAGCTAGGGATGCTGTGGGAGCCTGACTGGGTCCAGGAGTCCAACAAACTCCCCGGTGTTGTCCCCTCATACCCAGTTGTGCACCCGCAGCGTGTTCATGGGCCCGGCACCCACATAGTTGAAAGAGTGCCCGGCAGCCACCCGGACCCGGAGTCTCCATTGTGCATAACAATGGAGGCTCTGAAAATGACATAATTCCCCCCTGCTGTGTAAATGGAGTCTTTATGGCTGCCATTTACACAGTGGGGGAAAAGCGCGATTTCCAGACTCCATTCTGTGCAATAATGGAGGCTCTGGAAATTGTGCATTTCCCCGTTGTCTAAATGGCAGCTGTAAAGGCCCCTTTTATGCAAGAGTAAAGGTGTGAATTCTCCGTTTGTGCCTTTATGGATGTGATTTATGCAGCAGGGGAAGTTACAAAATGTCCAGAGCCTTCGTTGTTGTGCATAGGCTCATGACATCATTGGACACATGCAAGGCAATGTTCGCAGGTTGAATTATTATTATTATTATTATTATTATTATTATTATCATCATCATCATCATCATCATCATTTATATACTGCCCCATAGCAGAAACTCTCTGGGCGGTTTACAAAAGTTAAAAACTGTGAACATTAAAAACAAATATACAAAATTTAAAACCATAAAAAGCATAAAATACAAACAAAAACAGACAGTGGGAGCAGCAGAGCAAGCATCCAACAAATCGGACCCACAAGTTCACTCATGCCTTAGTAGCTTGGGTTGTATAGATTGACTTGTGTTGGGCTTGTGGTTGTGTGGGTCTCGCAATGAGAAGTCTGGACAAAAAAGATTCTCTGTGCTACTGCTAAGAAATATTCCCCTCTATTTATAATTGAGATACAGACTATGTATAATTTGAGCCATAATGGAATATTTTTATTTTAAAAAATCTTTCACCATAAAAGGATTTTATGTTCAAATGTAAATACTGTGCTTATTTTAGTCTTCACGTTTTTCTTGGTTTTTCCAGATTGTTTTTACAAGTATGAAGTACACATCCATAAATTGTTGTGGGGGTGGAGGTTAGGGAAGGAGCATTGTCCTCTCCGTCTTTGTCTTGGAGAAAGTAAAAAGGGACAACATGTTTTATTTCTAACAAGTGAATTACATCATTAACTCTGTGGCATTCAAGTCTTACTCCTCGTTGGAAAGATTTATGCTTATGTGCTTGTGACATTTTTTCTTGTGTCATTGTTTTGAAACCCCACCCACTGCTGCTGTCAGAGCAGGAATTCAGGGCAGGCGTCCAGGACCCCACTAAGTGGAATGAGCAAGAGGGGCCCCCAGTGCAGCAGGGTTGGCTTACCGCATTTTGAAGGAAGTGAAGTAATGCACATAGGCCATGTAAAGAACTGGGTAGGGTGGGGCGCATATGGCCATTAAGTCCAGTGTCTAAAATTACCTAACAGTTCCATTGATATCCTCCCCTTTAGGATGAATGCATTTTTTTTTAATGATACTGAAATTACAGGAAGGGTCATCAGATAGCTAGATACATGCTCTTAGGCTGACCATCTGTAGTTGAAGGTTAAGTAATTTCAGCTACTATTGTCTTTTCATGTAAAGAGCAGGGAAACCTGGTCTATTTTTAACTTGCATCTGAAAAAGCTTGTTATATGAAAGAAGTAGCATATTATGCAAGTCATTTTTTTCATTTACTTGAGAAAAGAAAATCTGCTCTACTGTCAAAATGAAGTGTATCAAATTAAAACCAGGGTTAAAGTTAACTCAAATGTAAGACTTCAGCATATTGATGTAAATGTGGATGTTGTAGCAAAGTTATACATATGTTTCCCCCCGTTTACTGCTGTTTCAGTAGCAAAAAACATACAACATGGTGTTCCGCACAAATATAAACGTTCTGAATTGTCTTTTGAACATGTAAATGCTTCATCAATTATTTAAGCCCATTAAAATCCAGAAGAGAAGATCGTCCTGTATTCTTGATGAGAAAGTCATTATATATGTTTTAAGTCTGTTACTGTATTTTAAATCTTAACACGGCTGCTTTGTTTTATTTGGTTATTATTTTTGTTTTACATTTTAGTTTTAAACTTTTACATTGCGTTTTATCATGCTATATTTTATGGTTTTAATTGTTGTGAACCACCTAGGAAACTTTGGCTGTTGGGTGGAATAGAAATGTAATAACTACATTAATACATACATAAAGTATTTAAAATATAGTGATCATCTTGCTGGCCTCTTTGTATCCCTTTCCGGTGGCCTTTAATAGGATGCAACAAGGTGAGGATATCAGGGTCTGATTCATTGGGATGCAGACACATCAACCATCTCCTCTCCTTTATTTATTGCTACTCCCGCACCAGCTCAGCTACATTCGAAGTAAACAATCACACGAGAAAGGTTATTAGCTGTGGTTATTTTCAACGCCATCACCACTGGCATGCTGCATGAGAAGTAACCATGTTTGTCAGCCTTTCCCAGGTGACTATTACATTTGCATTGGAGCCGCCATACCGCAGTGGCTTCCACGCTTCTGCAGGTAACATGAAAATACTGGTGTTCCAAGCTTCAGCAGCAGTGGGGCTTGTCACTTCTTGTCACCTTCCTCTCCAGGTTAGAGGAAAATAAAGGAAGCAGGAGCAAACATAACTGCAATTGTCATGAATCTCCCACATCACAATATTATAGCACTGAACTTGTCCTTGGAGCCCAACTCCTTTTCTCTCCTACCTACTATTATAGCTGAGTGAACTCCACGGTTGTCACTGTTCATAACAACCTTAACTTGAACACCTGTTCCCTGACTAGAACAATATTTCGAATTCCTAGCTGTTTGCATGAGATTTTGAGGAGCCAGAATGACCAGGCACCTGGATTTTTTTTCCAATCCTGAGAATTGATGTGTATGCTAATGATTTTTTTTTTTAAAAAAAATGTACATATAATTTTATCCGGTTATTAAAAAGCAGGTTGGCAGTATAACCTCAACAGTTTTGTTTATTTGGGGAAGGTTGTATTGCTTGTCCATGAATAACATCTTCAGTAATGCGTATGGCCATAGTAACTTGTCTCACTTTCAGGGACATGCCCAGCATCATTCAGGGACATACTTCTTTGTGTATAGAGCCATTGGGGTACTAGAAAATACATGCAGACAGTCACTGGAGATAGGAGAATGTATATGGGACATGTAAGAGTAGTCATGTGAAGTAATTCCGGTGCTCGGTTGGGGACCTGATGTGAACAGTTTTTCCCCCCCTCTGTGTAATAATTACTTTAGTCTGGTTTCCTCCATCTGTTCTGATTTAGTGTTTTAAAAATGGGCTCTGTTCCAGTATTTCTGTTTCCAAAGCATTTTTGCTTAATATTTGTTTGCTTAGCAATGGTAACATTTGCCTTGTATTTGTTGTACATAAGGGACTTTGCAGCATGTCTCTCTTTTTCTTTCTTTTCTACATTCATTATAATTGTAAAAGCCGAACCCTGCAAAATGGATATTGTGAAAAGGCTGTGCATTTCAAGGCAGCTTCACTTCTCTGTGATTCCAATTGAGAAAACAGGTTCCAGTTTATGTAGCCAAATAAATAGGCTGTGCTCAGGGACATAGTTGAAGAGGGCAACACAGCCCACAGCACCCCATATATTGGGGTCATAATGTTTCTGGTTAAGTGGCAGATTTCATTTTTTCAGCTTTGTCCCCTTTTCCAGCCTGCTTATTTTTTCTTTATACATCTAGTGGCTGTCATTAACTTATGTGAAGTAAATGGAGTCCAATTGGCAATGACGTTCTAGAAACCACCATTGCCGGTGGCAGGTTTTAGTCCCCACACCAATGGTGTCCCAAGTGCAGCTCTTTACTTCCTTGCATTTCATGAGTCGTTGCCACTCAGTCCTAAAACTCAATATATTGGGGTACCAGAATGATGAAGGAAAATCCTGCCTGCCTGTTCTTGATACTGGGTTCCTCAGTTTTTGCTGACAAGGACCTACTGGAGTGAGAACCTAGAACACAGATGTTGTGGAGGTCATCTCTCCATGGTTGTCATGATGACTGATATTTAGTTTGTTACACAGTGACTGGGTTCACAAAACACGGATTGAGTGTGGGTTGACATTGAAGAAACTACGAACATTCTCCAACTAACTGTTGTGGCTATCACCAGAGCGAAGTTCCGTGTGTGTTACCGGCAAGGCGGTTGAAGAGGAACTGAGGAGATGGGCGGGGACCGACTAAGCATGCGCTGTATGACGGTGGGGGAGGGGTTCCCACCCAAAAGGAACATTCTCAGCTTTAGAAGTTTCCCAAATGTTAGCTCAGCGCAGGCACAGAGCCCATATGTGTGATGCACGGAGACCACGAAGGAGAATTAGTTTGTTACACAGTGACTGGGTTCACACAACACGGATTGAGTGTGGGTTGTCCTTGAACCATGGGGTTTTGTGTTGTGTGAAACCTGCTGCGCTAACAATACATGGTTTGTTATCCAGAAACAACCCACAATTCAAAACCAACAACAAAAAACCCAAGAGTTCTCTTTGTGGGTTGTTTATGTTTCACAAACAAAGGTTTGTTAGTGCGCCTGGAGTAACACAACACAATAATCCACTGTTCAGTAACAAACCACAGTTCAACAGCAACTCAGAATTCTTGTAGGGAAGCTTCTTTGTAAATCAAACTTCATGTTTTAGAATGTGGATTTTTAAACTTTCGGAGGTTTTAATGGGAAATGTGCTGTAAATATAAGTGAACTGATCGTTTGACTGCCATAACAGACAAGGCTGTTGTTCAGTTTGAAAGCCCTCACTTTATCTGCTCCCTCTGGCTTTCAGCCATATAGGGTTTCAAGTAGGTTCTTCAGCGTGACATTATTACTTCCTGATGAATCACACAGTTTAGCAGTATCTTGAATATACTATGAGCTACATCCATAATAGATCTTGGAAAGCTTTTTGAAAGAGTATATTCTCTGCAGGGTTTTTGTGTGTGGTGAAAGCTTTTTTCTCCCTGGGAAGGGCCATGCTTTTCATATTTGATATCTCCACAATATCAGAATAATTATGTGTACTTTATTACCAGTTACTTAAAGCCTGCCTTAAATCTAAACTTTAATTATGTATTAGTACATTTCTCTGATATTTGGAAGGTTGAATTTCAATAACGGGAAATAAAATTAAATTTAAGCAGATGAATAAGGACTTCAGATACTGTAAGCAGTTTGCCAGAGAGGTTCTCACTTAATTCTTTTGTACTCCTACACAATAAAGCAAGCTCAAGCTTTTCCAAATTAGGAGACTTCATGAATCGCACATTCTCACTGTATAAGCAGCCAGCACTATTGCCAGTTCCCACATCATTGCAGACTAATGTGTGACAAAATAGTTCTTAAATTCCTTTATTTAAAGAGGTAGACCATCCTCCTTGTTGTAGGGAGACTAGTATGATGAATAATAATATTACATGTAAAAGAATATTCATATTACCATTTACTTCCGTAGATATCCTTCATGTATTTACGTATATAGAATCCTGTTGGTTATAAAAGACAAAATAACATATATTTAGCACAATAAAGTGATGCAGGTTGAAGCAAAGAATAAGATTGCTTCTTGGCATTTCTTAATTTTTTAAACAAACTTTATTTCTAAATTTAGCAGGAGTTGTCTAGGTCTTCATTGAAAAAAATAAAACCATTCAAGCTGTTTCCATTGCATCATACTGAATATATATTTTGGCTGTGTTCCTTTTATCTAATGAATTTCCTGAATTCCCTTCTTGGTTGGGTAAAATAACTAGTAGAGCATTACTTTATTAGACGGGTTATGTTGAGTAATTTGTGCTCTCAGTTTTTTGATGACTTCTGCTGAATATGAAATGGTCTTGGCTATAAGTTGCCTTATTGTCTGTGCATTTCCACATAACCAATGTAGATTGTAGTTTTGCCATTGAACCTTTAAGGGGTAAAATTGACTTGTGCTGCAGTTTGTAATGTAAATGTTGGGAAATAAAATTGGCATTATTAAAGAAAGTGTAGCACAAGACTGGAATACCACTTGGAGAACTGCTACTATCAGGTAGCGGGTGAGTTCTGATGATTGCGACGAGGGAAGCAACCATGACTACATTTTTGCATTATCGTCTGTGTTGTAGGGCGGGTTGGTGGATTGTCTGAACCTGCTACGGAGGGGGTGGAACCACCCTATAACCTCTACTGCATGTTGTAGGTTGGGTATGATCCTCTGCTGCCATGCACCAGGTTCGGCCAACCCGCCAATGCAGCACCAAGAATAATGCAAATGGCAGTCGTGCGGAGGTGGGGGGCGGGAGCAGCCATGATTGACTGAACCCAGTATAAGCCATAACATTTAATCAGAATTCTAACTGGAGTCAGAAAAGTGGGATTTCAAAGAACTTGTGGTGTATGCCTATGTTTTGAGTAGTATATTTTGCTTAAGTAACTGTTAAATGTTCTTGTTCAACCTGGTCACTCATTAGAAAATGTAAAAGGAGTTTGGTTTACAGGGCCAGCGCTCAAGCAATGCACCCAATCACAGCTAAGCATTTAGGAGCAGATTGTGATAAGGTGATTTCTTTGCTCAAGCCCTCCATTAACCATTGTTTATGCATTGCATTATTGATGAAGCTATCAGTAGTTAAAGCTACCTTATAGCCAGGCTTTGTTTCTTCTTTATGGTTTCTGTGATTCACAGATAGGAGTTCCTTCATATGCACTCTGCGCCAGCTCAGAGTAACATTTGGCATGTTCTAGACTTTTGACAGAAGTCCATCCACTCTCCTCTATGCACCCCACCTTAGGCATGGCTCCTGCATTCCTGCACAGTCCCTTTTCTTTCTTTCTTTTTATTTCTTTTTTATTGATTTTCAATATTAAAACAATTTTACAAACAATTTTAACACAACTTCATGGGTAAATATACCAAACCATACATGATATAATACCTTTCATTATGATGTTCTTCAACTTCAGCAAGAATGTTACAGAAATATACAAAATAACAATAATAATTTTGAATTCATACAGGTAAGTTCAATTTGCTATCAATATACTCCCCCCCCCCATTGAAACCACAGATTTTGAAAGGCAGCTGGGACCTGTATTTATTTTATTTTATTTTATTTATTTTATTTATTACATTTTTATACCGCCCAATAGCCGAAGCTCTCTGGGCGGTTCACAAAAATTAAAACCATAATAAAACAACCAACAGGTTAAAAACACAATTACGAAATACAGTTGCCTCATCTTGATTTGTTTATGTAATAAGGTCCCACCAATCACCAGTGAAAGTTTCCCTTTTTTTTCTGTCCCCTTGACACTCATTTTTTGTGTTAGTTTTTCTTATAATGCATGTTCCCATAATATATTGTACCATTTTTATATCGTCAATCCTGTTTGCACAGTTCCTTTTCATCTTACATAGTGATAGCGGCGTTTTGGAACATTCTCTGTGGTTCACTTATTTTATCTCAAGTTTCAGTCCTTTTTGGCCTGCTGGGCAGAGTTTCATCTTCTTTGTCAGGTTTTTGTTCTATTTGCTTCTGCAAAACCTGAGGTCCTCAGCCTAGTTTCATGTGGCCTTCAGCGTAATTTCAAAAGCGCTGTGCATACAGTTAGTTCACACCCCTGGCAAGAGCAATCTCTCCCTTCCCTGGCAGCCTGTTGGGAGAGAGAATAAAAGGGTGGCAGGAAGAGAGAAAAAGAAAATGGCAAAAAGAGAGAAAAGAGCTGAGTCATCCGCTGTGGGCAGCTTTGGCCCCACTCACTGCCAACATGTGGCCCCCGACATATTACCCACAAGGGAATACCCCTTGAAAGATTACCCATTGAAAGAAAAAGGGTTGCTCACCCCTATTGTAGAACATCATGAATGTGATGACGCCCCACACACCATATAATGAAATTGATCAAAGACTTAAACTTGCCCATGGACTACAAAGGAGCATTTGCAGAATGAAAAACAATTACTTAATTAATTTTTATGTATTAATTATGTTTTTATGTATTTGGCCAGTGTTGTCCTATTCAAAAACAGTAAAGCATGATCTTTTAATTATTATGTATTACATAAAGCAGATGGCTTATACTTTGACTGGTTTTATTTATATTCTTCCAGGAAACTGTTACTTGAATAATCTCTGTGTGTTGTCAGCATGCTAAATATGAGTGGTTCTACATGACTGATTTTGCATGTGTACTCTCTCCAAAACAAATCTAATCTCAGATGTCCTGCAAATGAGGACAAAGGGTTCGCAAGGAAACGTCTGGCAGCTGAATCAAAACTCTGGGATTATTTCATTTTTTGAACTATTGGCTGCCAACGACCTGGTTCATATGTCACTGTGGCTTGCATATTCAAAATGGCAGCTTGCTACACGCATTTCTGAGCCCTGCAGTTGAACTAAGGTCCTCCTCCGGGTGCCTACTCTGAGAGAGGCTCGGAGTGTGGCAACGAGGGATAGGGCCTTTTCGGTGGTGGCCCCCAGACTCCGGAATGATCTCCCTGACGAGGCTCGCCTGGCACCAATGCTGCTATCTTTCCGGTGCCAGGTTAAGACTTTCCTCTTTGCCCAGGCATATGGCGGCACATCTTAATCACCCACATGTTTAGTTTTTTTTAACGGTTTTTAATGTTTTATGTGTGTATGTTCTGTGTTTTAGAGTTTTAAATTTTGTATACTTGTTTTTATCTCAATTTTAGAATTTCTGTAAACCGCCCAGAGAGCCCTGGCTATGGGAGCAGTATATAAGTGTAATAAATAAATAAATAAATAAATAAATAAATAAATAACCCACAGTGGCTCATTGTGATATATAAACCAGCCCAATACGTCAGTCACTCTGGGAGCATAGATGTATGAAAACTAGGATTTATTTTTTTAATTTTTTTTAAAAAATGAAGGTCTGTAGGTCAGCTCACCTTTTCTCTCCTGTTCCTTAGTGTGTCTGATAAGCAAAGAGATTGTGTGAGGACTACTTTCTAAGTGACTGACATAAAAGAACAATACACAAACTATTTACTATACTCCCTTGGGTTTGCTTTTACCGTTCGGCATTTCCTTTCTGTGCTTTACAGGTTACCATTTCCACATGAAATTGATGTAAGCCTATGTGGCAGGGTGTTGCTGTTTTATCCTTTTACTATGTACAGCGCCATGTACATTGATGGTGCTATATAAATACATTAAATAATAAGAATCAGTGTAGTAGTATTCCATGTGGCAGGCTGTAACATATGGGTCAACTCCTATGGTAAGCACAATTGCATGGAATGTGTTTGCACCAGCCACTGCTAAGGGTGTGAAGAAGTTCCATGCACTATGTTCCATGCACTATGATAAGCATAGTGCAAATATTATGCCCTGCCACATGGGATACTGCCATGGGAAGTATCTGTGAGCAGCCTCTATATAGGGATTATGACATATGAAGGAGCCTTCAGAAAAGACTGACACAACTTAATTAGTACGGCAAGGAACATGATTTTGCGTGTTGACTCAGGAATTCCTTAGGTGGTGAGTTAGCTGGATTTATTTATTTATTAATTAACGTTTCTATACTGCTTCTCCAGAACAACTCTCTCAGGGCAGTTCAAAAACTAATTAAAACAATAAAACATATAGCAAAACAAAATGCAGAGCACAGCAAGATATAATTGGAGAGGAGAAATGCATACTTAGAGACAAAGATGCAACTGAAAGTCCTTGCAGTCAATAGTTCGAAGATAAGAAGCAGGATAGTAAAACGCTTAAGAGTGATGAGATTAAAAACTAAAAATCAAGTGATTTTTAAAAAGAAGCTTTGATTTGGGCCTAAAAAGTCTAAAGTGAAATTGCCAAATGGGTCTCTTTTGAGAATCTATTCCATCGTTTTGGTGTTACTATGAAAAAGACTGTTCTGTGAATTAATGGCCTCATGTGAAGCAGTCCCTGCAAAAGATCTCAAAAACATGGGGAGTTCTTAAGAAAAAAGGGGTTTCTCAGGCCATGCTAATTCCAGACCATTAGGGCTTTCAAAGACAGAATGAGCATCTTGGATTGCATTTAGAAATAAACTGGCAGTTGATGTTACATGTGCCCTTGGCTGTTCCATAGGCCATTTAAGTATTCTGCACCAGACAGTCTTCAAGGGCAATTCCTAAACAAGTTACTGTGATCAATCTGCAAGCTTTTTAAGGAACAGTACTAAGATCTTTCCTTTCCTCTTGGTGCAGCAAGCCTATTACCCCGCCCCCCCATCTACAGGGTGCATACAGAAGAATTCCCACTGTTATCTCTGATCACTAATTGGAGATAACATCAGGGATTCCTCTGGGTGTGTGTGTGTGTGGAATCCAGTAAAGATTTGTGGGCTGGATGGGGAACCTCCATGAGCCAGATGTTTCCTCCCTTGTATTAGATGGAGCTGATAAATATTGCACCAAACCCTTAGGTGCCACTTAAACCTCCAGTTCAGTCATTCATTTCTCCCCACATTAAGGGAAGGGAATGGCCCACATGAACCTGAAGCCTTCTTCTAACCTGGGACTCGGTTCAGCCCTTGGGGACAAAGTAGTAGTTAAAACAGGTTCCTCACATATGCATCTCTAAACTAATTTCTTTCTTCTGCCAGTTTTTTCTTCTTAAAATGCCTAGAAATATGCGGTATAGCATTATAGCTTATTAAATATGAAATACTGAAGCTTATAACTTTTTAGTTGCTGATGCAAAGTATTAAACTAGCATTAGTAATACATTGTAATATTGCAGTACTCTAAAGCTAACCTCAGAGAGAATTATCACAACAGGCTGAAAATGTGAAGGAATTGGTTCATAACCTGTAATGGACATTGTATACTCTTATAACAAATCCAGGTAATGGCAGTTCCTCTATTTAAATACCCACACAGGAAAGATGGGAGCTTGAAGGCCAAAGGGTTTCTAACGGATTACCTAGTATGGTCTCAAGGAGATGCATGCTTTTAAAGATGAAATACTTCTTGTAAACACTCATAAAACATGCATGTCCTCGTAATTTTCCATTTGGAAAAACTGCATTTTTCAGAAGTAGGAAAAATGTTTGCTTATGCTTTTCAGAAAATGTTTCATATTTGTATATGCTTCTGTAGTCATTTATGCACCCTTCCCCTCCCCCCAAATAATAATGTTCAAAAATGGTTTAATGGTTAAGGGCGCAACCCTATGCAAGTTTAGACAGAAAAAAGTCCTACAACTACTGGCTGGGGAACACTGGGAGTAGGAGGACTTTTTTCCTGTCTAAACCTACATAGGATTGCACCCTAATTCTATTAATGTTCTAGCTACAGCCTTTCCCAACATGGATCCATCTCCCCTGATCAGTGGCCTTGCTGGGTGGGGCTGAGGGAGTTGTAGTCCAAAACATCTGGAGGAACCCACTTGTACAAGCAGAAGCGATTTTCTGCTCACAAAAGATATCACTGGCTCCCAGCCAATGATTTTAAATTAATGTTTATTCTTGTAATGGTTGAGACTAGTTGATTGTCTAAGCTGTATAAACAGGCATCTTAAATTAATTTTTCAACCTATGTAGAAAGAACAGTATGTTAGGAGTGGCTGAAAGGAGTCAGTATAAGTAATATAGTTGTAAGGAAGGCCTAAGCAGGGGTCCCCAACCTTTTAGGACCTGTGGGCACATTTGGCAATTTGAGAAACTGTTGTAGGCACCACCACAAAATGGCTTCCATGGAGGATGTGGCTAGCCACAGAATGGCTGCTATGGGGGCCTGGCTGGACAAAAGTGAGCAAAAGAGGGGTAGGGAAGAGAAATAGGGAGGCTGGGAAGGAGGGGGAAATAGCAAAGGGGTAGAGGAGAGAGGAAGAGCAAGGCTAGAGGCTGGAAGGGGGAGAAACGTAGTAATGCTAGAGGCTGGGAGGGAAGGAAACAGCAAGGCAAAGGGAGTAGAGAAAGAGCAAGGCTAGAAAGGGAGAAAGAAGGTTTTCCAAGGTTTTTCTTAAAACAATTGGTTTTGAAGGGGGCAGGGAGGGGAAAGCTTCGTGGGTGGCTTTGGAGGGTCCTATAGGTGCCATGGCACCTGCAGCCACCACATTGGGTACCCCAGCCTAGTGGGACTGAGACCTTAGCTAGACCTACGGGAAAGGAGGGGAGACCTCGGGTTGCGATTAACGCGAAATCTCACCCCTGTTTACATGTAAGGCATGACAACCTCAGGAAGAGAGGCGTCGCGCCTGCCATTTTAAAAAAAAATCTTAAAGGGAGAGGAGAGCACGAACGGTCGTATGCAAAAGTAAGTGTTTTTTAAAATTTCATTTAATTTCCCCACTTCCCCCACCCTAACCCCGATGGGCGCAGCTCCTGGCTCCGCGTGAGTAAACCCGCAGAAACGGGCCACACGCTCCGTGGTCTCGGGCTCAGCCTGAGACTGCGGAAAAAGTGGGCCCAAAGGGGAGGGCTGTATCCCAGGGCAAGGGAGGGATGATCCCTCCATGATCCCGGGATCCCCTGTGTGTCATGCGATCCCGGGGTTCGCCCTGGGATATAGCCTGGTCTAGCTAAGGCCTGAAACATTAAAATAAGTATAGGTTTGCAACTTTAGGATTTAGACATATCTCAGTGCTATTTGCAGTGGGTCTAAACCTCATGTACCCATGTGTACAAACATCTAAAGAATCAGTAGGAGCAAAATATCAGAGCCTCGATTTATACTGTGGTATATAGAGTGTGCAGTTACCCTAAATCCAGTAATTCCAAGCAATATAAATAAACCAATTTTAAGTGTGTGTATATTATGTAGCGTTTAATGCTGTTTAAGAAACTGTGTTGTAAGCTTGTTGCTGAAATTGTTGGAGTGTCCAAGAAAGGAAATTGTAATTCAAGAGAGTTCAAATACTTAGTATCTCGATTTGAGGCAAGACAGATTACAAACAAGAAACTTCAAAATGTGAAAACATCCCTTTAAATTTCAGTATGCAACATGCTTTGACTTGCCAAGTAAATCTCAGAGTTTTCTGTCCAAAGGGGCTAAAATGATGACTGACTCCGCATTACAAAAGCTATGGAATCTTTCCCAGTCCATACTTAATTTATTGCATTTAGTATATTGCCATTGAAGTACAAATTTGTATTATAAAGACATCATTATATATATTGAAGGATAAACGTAGGAGTTACCTCCTTAGGGGACCCCTCCACACACACACACAGTATTTTGCAAAAACAACAGACGTCAAACAACAAGAGAAGGGGAAAACCTGTTGGTTTCTGGTACAAAAATGTTGTGGACTTAATTGATTGATTGATTTTATTTATAATATTTATATACCGCTCCATGGACTTGATGCCCTACATATTTTAATCTCTTCCTTTCTTTCAAGCCTGATATCTGTTAATCATCCCATTTAACCTAGAGATATAAGTGCTTGCAAAGATTACATCCCCAAATGTTATTGGTCATAATTTTTACAGATATTTACCGTTTAAAAAATATATATACATATATATATGTACACGCACCCCTCCACACACACATATATACATACATATGCACACATATATACTGAGTTGTCGCAATAACATATTAATTTTAAAGTAGTTCTATATAAGGTAAACATGGAGAGTATAATCCTGTCACATTTGACCTTTAGCTAAAGTTTCTTGCTGCTAGATAAGTTCTACTAATCTTTGATCATTGCCTTTCTGTATCATACCTATTTTTTTCCCTACAGTGGGCTCCTTAATTTTGCACATGTCAGGACAGGATACATCGTTTCAAATTTTGCTGCTTTTAGCCAAATGCTACCACAGTCCAAAAGTAAAAAAAACAGAACATCCAAAATATGCACACAAAAAAAGACATAAAATGAAAATATATTTTTAAAAACCCTGCAGTTGTAAAGAAAACACTTCTCCAGTACTTAAAAGTGTTGGTAAAATATTTAAAACTCAGTTACTTCTAACATATTAACTACTAAGTAAAATGATCAGAACTATAGAAGGCAACCCCTTAATCTTTTTATATGCTGGAGCTGTGCTTAGACAGCAATACAAATTAATCTTACCAACCAACCTGTAGTAAAAAGATTACTGCCTGAAGGAAGAGCACACATTTGCCCTAAAATAGACCATTTGGCAAAGGATTGTAAGATACTAAAAGGAATTTTGCCTTGGGTAATTTATATAGATGACAGCTATGATAGGTAATGTATAACATCCTCTTATCTCCCATTACCGCCAAACACAAAACTTCTGATTTAACAGAGTATTAGTGATCTTCCCTTCCAAAAAGGCAGTATGCTTGTACCTCAAATGCAAATCTCTAAGAGCTTCATCCCACGTACCTGTTTCCATCGAATTATCCCTACAGCGCTAAGCTGTCGGCCTTGTTGTTGTTACCAGGCGGCAAGATTCTTTGCATACCTGGAAATAGGTTTAAGGGGAGAAATGTAAAAAAATCATAAAAAATCAACGGATGACCCAGTCCAATTCAAATTTGGTGTGCTTAAAGCTCTCCTTATGAGCCTTGTGTGGTGCAAAGCGGTAAAGCAGCAGTTTCTGCAGCTGAAATTCTCCCCATGGCCTGAGTTCGATCCCAGCGGAAGCTGGTTTCAGGCAGCCGGCTCGGGTCGACTCAGCCTTCCATCCTCCCAAGGTCGGTAAAATGAGTACCCAGTTAGCTGGGGGGAAAGGAATAACGGCCGGGGAAGGCAACGGCAAACCACCCCACTATAAGGCCTGCTGAGAAAACGTCAGCGAAAGCTGGCATCCCTCCAAGAGTCAGTAATGACTCAGTGCTTGCACGAGAGGTTCCTTTCCTTTCCCAAAGCTCTCCTTAATGTCTAATACTGTGCCAATTTTGATGTCTTTATCTTTAAAGCTTACACAGACGTACGCATTTGTTTATTTTTTCTTCAAATCCTGCTCCTGCGCCCCAGTGGCTGCTCGGATGATGCGCTCGAAAACTAGAATCAAAATACAGCATGTCTTTTGCTTGTATAGCACAATTAAAGCAGGATGCATGGGAGTACTTCACAATAAAAGCAGATTATAAGCTGGAAAACTTCGGAGTCCTTTGCATGCAATTCACAGTGATTGCACAGTATAATGCTGGTGTGATAAAGCTCTAAGAGGTTTCCTTAAGGGAAGGGTGGTGGGGGCTACAAAATATTTCTCCTACCCAAATGTTATACAATGGGTAACCCTGTAAATAACCCATATTTGTAAGATGATGTGCATTCCGTTGCTTGAAACAAACCTCCCTTTCCCCTCTCTGAGCAGCAATTTTACTCTACCATTGGGAAGGAGATGCTATGGCATTCTAGGATGATTTAGAAAATGATGCACAGAGTTGAGTGTATGTGAGTGATCAATTCTTTTCTATTTGATCTTTCTGTGTAAGTAGCATAGCACTAGGAGTTCTTTCTACAATGAATACTTTTTGAGCTTTTGGCCTATGATTTCTAAAATTGAGCGTTTGTATCAGTGATCTGATTTGCACTTAACAAGATGTCACTGTGGGTTTATGGCCCCGTCCCACTACACACTTTAAGCTCTCATGCTTTCAGGTAAATGCTTGATCAGGGCTATAGTTTACAATGTTTCTAAACTGGTTCTAGTGTATCAATATCTACTGTGGTTCTAGGACTTGTCTGCATCATCACTGTGGTCCAATTCACACATACTGAGAAGCCACCATGGGTGAATTTCCCCATTGGGTTTGTTGTTGCAGCAGTAGCAGCCATTTTGAATATTTGAGCTGTGGCAGGGGCATGCAGTACCTTGTCATTACATACGAAACTAGTGAGAGAGGGTTGTTGGGGGGTTGACAAGCTACCCAGAACCCATGGGCTGTTTTAGGGTTGCAAAAATAGAGCTAATTTGACGTAAACAAGTCGCATGGGAAGTGTGTGCCTTATTTCCAAGAGGAAACGTGCTTCCAGAAGACTCCTGGAAGTGTGTTTCTTCTTGGGAACAAGGTGCACCTTCCCTGCCCCCTTGTTTACTTGTCAAACTGTTGCAACTTTTGTTGCCATGTCAGCCAATTCCATTGGAATGGGGTGTGCCCCCCTGGTGGTTGTGGGGTTGGACGTTGTGCCCCCCGTCCCCCAGTAGTAACCACTCCTGCAACAGAGTAAGTACTTCTCCTTTTGCTTTTGCATTGTCAATTATTTTCTGAACACCTGAGATGTTTCGCTTGACATTTTCTTAGCAGGCTCATTGAATAATGGAATCTATAAAGTAAAAGTGGGCAACTTCATTTTTTTGACTGGGTCAATGTTGTTGTTTTTTGAGAGGTTGAGGTTGTTGACCAGTCTGTCAATTTTGGAATTCAGTGTAACCTGCAGTACCATTTCCCATCAAAATCAACTTTCAAAGCTGCATCTGAATACTTTTGTTGCTTATTGATAGTTGTGCTGTTTGGCTGCATTGCA
Source organism: Elgaria multicarinata webbii (assembly GCF_023053635.1). Lineage (NCBI taxonomy): Eukaryota > Metazoa > Chordata > Lepidosauria > Squamata > Anguidae > Elgaria > Elgaria multicarinata. The sequence goes on from NC_086174.1 coordinate 36,562,566, forward strand.
TACAGTGTAAGGATTCCCTCTTCATACCACAGCTTGATGAACCGTGACTGCACTTGTATGAAACCCTTGGTTTGCATTTCTAGTTATCTCATGGTCTATCAGTTTCATGGTGGTATTTTTCAGCATCAGTGTCTTGTTTGAAGGTGTTGCAGATAGCCCAAACCTCTAGATAAGTAACTTCCCACTGAAAAACATACTTAACCTGTCTTATTTGCCCAATTATACACTTAATTGTCCTTCTTATGGGAACTCTGTATTGTTTGCTTCAACTTCATGTCAGGAGCAACTGCATTAAAAAGTCCTCAATTCCGCTTGACAACAAAATGTCCAGCTTGAAACTTTTCATAAATATTTGGATGATCAGTTTTAACTTCCCACATTTTCTCTATGTAACATAATATATATTGATTCAGAGAAGGGTTTTTCCCCCTTTTGTACTTTAAATTGCCCTCCTTCCCTCAATCCTTCACCAATCTTCTTGAAATTCCCAGGGTATGTAAAACCAACATTTCTTTCTGGTACATACAAATTTCAGGAAGATTGGTGAAACATTTTCGATTTTATGAACGTTAGAATGACCCCTCCCAATTACCCCTTTATAATGGTAGAATGCTTTACGTACTGTAAATCATAGATAATTAATGCTGTCACATTCATGGGAGACTATTGGAAATATACTATGCATTTTTTGAAGGTGAAGGTGACCTTCCTAGTCTCTTTACTTGTCTGAAGCAATGAGGTTCTTCATAAGGCAAACAGTATCCCAGTAAGTACACACATGTGAATTCTTTCGAGAACCTTTCGAGAACTCTTGGAAATCATACTTTAGTTCATTGATTATGGAAAGCCCACATTGAACTGTGCCTTGGAATGCACAGTATTGTTTTCCTTGAATAGCATTCTCAAATGCCTAATTGCATGAAGAATATCCAAATATTTATTGCTATCAGTTACCATCCAAAATGCATCCCATTTCATTTACTGTATTGCTTGAGTTAACATTCCAAGAGACCTTGTATACATCACACTGTGATACCTATCAATCCCATTTGTCCAAAAGCATCAGTAACTTCCACTTCCACGAAAGTACTTTCCTATACAGTGCTGCAAATCTTGATTGTATGAAAACGACCTCTTGTAGAAACTGGGCTATCAGACTGGTTTGGGCAACTTAAAACATTATTAATAACAATGTAGAGAAAAAACTTATCACTAAAAAAGGGAAGTGCAGGCTTAGGCCTTAGCTAGACCGGGCTTTATCCTGGGGCGAACCCCGGGATCATCCCTGTGCGTCCACATGATGCATAGGGGGTCCCAGGATCAGGAAGCCACGATCCCTCCCTTTCTGTGGGATAGAGCCCTCCCCTTTGGCCCCGGAATAGAGCCCTCCCCTTAGAGCCCAAGACTGCGGAACGTGTGGCCCATTGCCGTGGAGCCAGGAGCCGCGCACGGCGTGCAGCGTTCCTCAGGAGTAGGGTGGTGGGAGCGGGAAAAGTAATTAAAATTTAAAAAAACCGTACCTTTAGCACACGAGCGTTCATGCGCTCCTTCCTCTTTAAAAAAAATGGCGGACGCAATGCTTCTCCTCCTGAGGTTGTCGCGCCTCAAGTGTAAATGGAGGAGGGATCTCGCATTAATCACAACGCAAGATCTTCTGTCCTCCGTCGCGGACTATGAGGTAGGTCTAGCTAGATAGTACTGAAAAAGGCAAGTGGAGACTGAACTGTGACAAAATACTGAGGAAGTGTACATTGTAGCTGGCTGTGTGACGGGGTGAGAAATATATGGTAGGAGGCCAACATGCATTACTGGTACACAGACATGTGAAATTCGTGTCTGACTTCCAGCCCATGAGGGTATAAGGATGTCGTCATCCTCGGAGTTGAAGTCTGCCTTCACTAGACTCAATGCAAACTCAATATCATTCTCTATTGGCATTTGATTACAGAAACTTGAAAATACCTTTAACTGAGGACCAGATTATGTGTTGATGTGGCTTCTGAATGTACGTTGCGATTGCTAGCCCTTTCTAATGCATTCACTAAAATGTTTGATAACCACTTGTAGTTTTTTTGTGCAGATTTACCTGAAAAAAGTTAGACTGAAATAAAATAGATTTTATGAAGTTCCTTCTAACTTTCAAGGATTGCTAAAATACTAAAAACATAGTGTGTGTGCGAAAGAGAGAGAGAGAGAGAGAGAGAGAGAGAGAGAGAGAGAGAGAGAGATGCTTAAAATGTACCTTGGTTTCAGTTATTTCTCTCATTTTTTTCTTCTTGAGCCAGTCCAACTTCTTGGGGTGGGTGGAATTGGTTCAAGGAGTATTTCTGTGAAATGGAGATATTGTCCTGCTTTGCACGTAATGATAGCCCATGGTTTAAACAACCCATGGGCTGTTGTGCATAAGTGGGAGAGAGTGAGTGTGTTGCCTTTTGTGCACCTGGTACTTTCACTTTTAACTAATAACCTACAATTGGTATGTTCGTAGGTTGTTGAGTGTGATGCGCAAACCTGGAGCATTGAGTTGTTTAGGAGCTAAACAAACCAATGGTTAACCCAACAACAAACCATGGGTTAACCACTTTTTCGATATTAAGCATGAAAGCTGAAAGAATACTAAATAGGCTGAAAAATAATATATAGAATACAATTATGTACAGAGCTTTTTTTAATTTGAAAAGAGTTTTATACCTCGTATTTATTCTCACAGCTATCCTGTGGGGTGGGTCATTCTGTTCCCATTGTACAGATGTTTTATAATGCATAAATCCTATGTAAATTAGCATTGCAATTTTGTTTTTGTTTTTTAATCTTACAGCACACTTCTGTCGATGGATATACAGAGCCCCATGTCCAGCCCACAAAATCAAGTAGCAGACAAAATATATCCCGCTGCAGAAACTCAATCACATCTACAAATGAAGACCACCCTCACATTGGAAATTATCGCTTATTAAAAACAATAGGAAAAGGAAATTTTGCTAAAGTGAAACTGGCTAGACATGTTCTTACTGGTAGAGAGGTATGCTTATTTTTTCCCCCTCCTTCGCTTGGTAACAATGTCCTCTGTTGTTTTATTCTTGCTTGGTTGTGTGGAATAAACATTTGTATGCTTGAACTCTGTGACTGAATATGCAACAGGCTTTTCTTGAAGCCAAATGAGACACGAATGTGGCCAACCCATTGGCAGAATTCAGTCTACCATTAAATCCTTAGGAAGCAGTAGGATTGGGATTTGGAGGTATTTTAAAGCACAACGTAGGCATGGGGAGGGGAAAGAATGGAATGATTTCCCCCCTCCAAACAGCTGTCTTCTCCTGGTGGGACTCTGAGATTAAAAGTAATCCACACTAGGAGGGGGGAAATGCTGAGAAATGGTTTCAAGAAGAAAGCATAAGCAAGAGAAGGTTTCAGCTCACTTTCCCTGCCCATTCATACTGTGCTTTAAATAGCTCTCAAACCCATCACTTAATAGGGAAATTAGAAGGACTCAGATAGGGTACTGTTCATGTCACATGGCAACCTTATACAAAGCTAAGAATATATTTGTACATGTGAAAATAAAAATACTCTGAAACATCTTGTTTCTCTTGTCCCAAATATGAAAACCTCAAACTAAAAAATAGAAAAAGGAACCTGGCATTTAAATTACCCTTGTGGCCTTAAGAGGCTATGCTTTTCTCCTAATTGTTGCTGGATGGAGTATAGAATTGATTGCAGATAGCTGACATTGCGGGCATGAAAGACCTTTTTAAATGGGTTTTATGGAACAGAGCGGGTAGAGAGAATTGCTCTAAGAACTTTTTTGTGGATGGAGAAATGTACAATATAGTAGGCCAGTTCACACCACACGACACCTCATCATGGATTAATTTACCCTTGAGGAGCTGCGGTGTGTGCCGGCAAACATTATGTATGTGCTATACCCGATCAGGGGTTGTCATGTTGTGTGAACTTGGTCAGCGGGGGTTATTTGTGGGTTAAACAACCCCCACCAGCCAGGTTCGCACAACACAACAATCCTCATGGGTTGCATATTGATAATGGCGGCCAGCACACACTGCAGCTCCTTGAGGTAAATTAACCCATGACGGAATGTTGCGTCATGCAAACTGGGCCATTGTGTGCAGTATGAGAGAGTACCCAACTGTGCTTTGATTTCCTACTTGAGAATAATATTGAGCACTCAGCCTGATACCATGAAGCACCTAAACAAGTGCCTAGGTCCACTATTTTGTTGGAATTCCTCATGTTTTAAAGCTGCTTAGTTTCTTTGTTATTGTTAGCTATTTGTGGTTTCCTGTGTATCTGTAAAACAGTGTCTTTATTTTAAACTTAAATAACCACAGACCCTTACAACAGCCTATTTGCTGGCATAATGGGCCCATTTGCACAACATGTCAGCCCACCATGAGTTATTTAACCCTTGAACAGGCCATGGGTTATGCTTTGAAAGTGTGGCTTGACTAGCTGACAGCTGACTTAATCCATATTTTCCAAAGCATCCCTTGGGCTTTTGACCCACAGAAAAGCAGTCCCCCCCCTGCCCCGCCCCGCCCCGCCCATTGGATTCTGTGCTCAATTTATTTATGTTTCCTGTGGGCTAATAGCCCTTGATGGGGAAAAAAATGTTCCTCACTCCAGGTTTATTGAAACGAGTCAGCTTCACAACCCAATGAAGTGATCTTATTTCAGTTAAGCACAGTTAAGACTAGTGACAGTTTGTCTGGGTTTAAAGTAACAGTAAACTGCAGTTGGTTTAAAAAAGAAGACGGGATGAGGTTCTGAGCTCTCCCACACTAGAGGCATTCAAGAGGCAGCTGGACAGCCATCTGTCAGGTATGCTTTAGGGTGGATTAGGGTGCACCCAGGGGCGGGAGGTTGGACTTGATGGCCCTTCCAACTCTACTGTTCTATGATTCTAAGTGAATCATCTGAATGCTATAAACAATAGTTTAGCATTGCATCTGAATAAGGTCATTGAGGCCTTAGCTAGACCTAAGATTTATCCCAGGATCGTCCCGGGGTTATCCCTGCATGTTCCTGGGATCCCCTGTGTGTCATTTACATGAACAAGGATGACCCCGGGACGATCCCAGGATAAACCTTAGGTCTAGCTAAGGCCTGAGAGTCTAAAACCCATACTACTTGCATCTTTTAAAAACGCTTTTAAAAGAGTAATTTCTGTTCTTTTATTTTTAGGTTGCTGTAAAAATAATAGACAAAACCCAACTAAATCCTACCAGCCTACAAAAGGTAAGATTCTTTAAAAATGTTAAATACGGCATCATAACGATGTATTTATTTTTATTTATTAAAACATTTGTATTCCGCCTCTAAATCTTTGGGATTTCATCCGTATAACCTAAGAATTAAAAAACAACAACACCCTTCTCTAAGGATCTGTTGTTTTTCCCTTACAAGATAACTGAATTGCACTAAAAATTGATAAAATGTTATGAGTCATTTGTCAGTTAGTTGGAAAGGGAGACATGCTTGACAACCCAGTTGTAAGATGGGCGTGGGTAGCATAAGTTGCTTGATGTATATTCTCTCATAGGAGTGTTTTGGAGAATGAACTTTGCTCCTAGGACTGGGACACTCAGTAAATTTACAATGGGGTTGCCTGACATGGAACAACTGACTGGTTTTATAAAATTATTATAAGATGACATTCCAGAAGTCTTTCAGTGATTTTTAATCATGTATGGTATGTTTTAATCAGTTTTTAATGTGTATTTTATATCAGGTTTTTATACTGTTTGTTTTATACTTTGAATAGTTTGTGTTTTTGTGAGCCGCCCAGAGAGCTTCGGCTGTTGGGCGGTATAAAAATGCAATAAATAATAAATAAATAATAGTTTTAATTTTGATTCCCATGATCAATTGGCTTTATTTTATGGTTGTATTTGTAATATATTTTAAATGTTTGTAAGAAACCTTTGAAAAAGCAATTAATGTGAGTGAGACTATAGAGTCTGTGACTAATGTCCATCTGAAAACATGCCTCTGTAATAATACATTTTTGCTTATAATGAGTGCTTTTAAAAAAATGCACTGGCTATCAGTTGAAGATCATAAAGTTTGGGCAGAGCTGTATTGGTCATAGCCCAGAGTCTGAAGGCAACTGATAATGGGTTGGATCCAGAGTAAGTAAACTGAACTTAAGTTCAGTTCCATTGAAATCACTATGAAAAGATAGTCATGACTTAGGTAAATTACATTGATTTCAATGGGAATTTAGTGCAACTAGTTTAGTCTAGATTCATCCCATTATCTCTGCAAGGACAACTTGCTACTGTAGAGCATGTTTGACGTCCAGGAGATTATTTAATAAAATTTATATGAATGTTAAATTATATCTTAAATATTTTACTGTTGCCTTTTACAGCAATGAAGATAAGCCCATGTAAAAATCACTAAGTAAATTAGCTTTTTTTTTTAACAGCTGTTCCGAGAAGTACGAATAATGAAGATATTGAACCATCCTAATATTGGTAGGAATCTGGCATTTTCCTGATAATTTATTTATTTATTTATTTATTTAAGGATTTTTATGCCGCCATTCAGCCAAAAAAGGCTCTCACGGCGGATTTGTCTTCCTCCTCACCCCCCACCCCGGTGTTTGTATCTTTTAAAACTTTGTATCTAACCAGTCAATGTTTAGATTTGTGATCAAGTCCTCAGTCCATACACAAAACCTTCCGGGTTTTACTTAATTGTCCTTCTGATTTCTAAAGAACATTTGTTTCTCTAAAGCCATCAGCAACTTGATGGCTTTGAAGAAGATTTTTTTTAAAAAAAATTATTGTGAATTTTTAACATAATAAAAACCATAAAAGAAAATAATAATAATAAGACATATGCAACTACATACTTCAAAAGCCTCAGTTTCAAATATCACAACATTCTAAAAGAAAAGAAAAAAAGGAAAGTAGCATCAATTATACATAAACATCCGTGAAGGCAGACCACATGTCTGAGTATAAGTCCATTTGTAAATGGTGCCTGTATACCACTGTGATACCCCTTTAAGATCTTTCCTTTATTTCTTTATAAACCAAAGGATCCCAACCAAGGGGTATCTCTCTCTAGAGCATGCTGCTCACTGATTCTGTGACTCACCAACTCTTTTTAGCCCCACAGCAACCAGCCCAGCACCCTCTATTCACCCTTACCCTTCACTCTTGCCACCGTATAACAGTGAACCCTACCTCAGGTTCCCTAAGAATCCACACCAGTTTATAAAACAGAAATAACTTTTTAAGTAACAAGAAATAAGGTTATTCAGTTACAAAGCTTGTGGTTTCAGTTGTTGTAATGCTTGTTTGTTTAATACAGTTTCATTTGCAATCATGCCTACTCTACCCTCTAGACTATACTCTCTCCTCCCTCTTTTCCCCAAAATAGTAAAACACGTTGTTCCTACACTTGCACTAGACCCTTCACAGACCCATCCCAGATTCTTCTCTACTCTGCCCTGACAAATCCCACTATCTCTTTACACACAGCAGTTAAGTGCTTTCTCCCCAACTCCTCCCTCTTGCTGCTAACTGCCAATAAAAACCTTTTTACTACCAGCCAATCAACATTCACCTCACACATTCTACTCATTTACTCATCTCTCATTAACATTAACCCCTTACTATCCGACATCCACAGCACTTACATTCTAAACAGTAATAAACAGTAAATGATTGCAAATACTTACATCATAACATTGGCAACAAACAGTAAAACATCACAACCACTTTTTCAAAAGTTGCTAATGTTGTTAAATCTTCAATCCATTGCATTATAGGCAGTGTGGTTTTATCTTTCCACTGTTGTAGAATCAGTCTTTTGGTGGTCAAAAGGGCATGAAAAATCCATTTACTCTGACTGTGTGTTATTTTCGAAGAAGCCAGTACATAATTTAAGATGACATGTACATCCAAAACTATTAAAGAGCTTTTTAATACAAAATTTATGCATCTGATAATTTCCTCCCCAAAGGAGGTCACTATTGGACATTTCCAGAACATATGGACAAAAGAAGTATTAGCTGTGTGACACCTCCAACAATTAGTGGATTTGGACAAACCTTTATTAAACAGACGCTGTGGTGTCCAATAGACCCGAAACAATAATTTTTGCTGAATAAGACATATCCGGTGATCCATTGACATATCAGATACTGATGCCAGTGGTCCACTGATTCGATAAAATAGGATATTCCAATTCCCTGTTCCATTCCTGCTGAAGCGCCAATGTATCATATTTATTCACTGATAATAAGTATTTATAAATATGAATCATGGGTCGATTCACCCGGTCAGTCTCAATAAGTGCTTCCAATAGCAAGGGAGATTCTGAAGCAGTAAAAGCCGCAGGGCCAAATCTAGAGTCTAACAAATGTTGCAGTTGCAAGTACTGCCATTCAGCTGTGGCAGGTAATTTAAATTTATCTTGCAAAGCTGAAAATAACAAAAACTCATCATCTGCACCCAATAATTGATCCAGGGTAAAAAAAAAATCATTCTGTTTGTCCAAGTCCACCACAAAAACATTTTATTTCCTATTAACAGCACCATGTACATTGATGGTGCTATATAAATAAATAATAATAAAATAATAATAATAATAATATTTTGAAGTCTGGATTTCCCCATAGAGTCAATTTAGCATGAGAAAATGGGTCAAACTGTAATTGGCGTGACGGTATATGCCACACACCTCTAACTGCTGAGATTGTAGGAAGAGCACTTTCTACTTTAATATTCCGGGAACCTAATACCAAAATTGACCATGGTGGAAAATCAAATATAAGTGGAAAAGACCAAAATTTGGTGCAGGTCAGCAAATAAGCCCAATGGTATGTAGCAAGGTTGGGAAAGCCAAACCCATGATCTTTAGTTAGAAGTTGCATCTTTTTCAGGGATATTCTTGTTGGAGAGGATCCCCAAAAGAATTTACAAAACATAAGTCTTACGTTTTTGAAAAATATTTGCTAGGTATAAGTAAAAGGATTCGATATGTAATGTAAACAATTTGAGGTATAGTATTCATTTTAAGTGTATTAACCCTGCCCCAAAGACTTAACTTTAAGGATGCCCATTTATCAATATCTCATGAAATATCATTAACTTATTTAGATTTAACTTAATCATTTGAGATAAGTCTCTTGGAATGATAATTCCCAAATAAGCCCTGGCGAAATTGCCAGTTCGCTGATACACTAGAATTTATCTTATCTCCAATCAGCATTATTTACGACTTTGACCAGTTAATTGAATAGCCAGACAAATCAATGAAGGTATTAATCAGTTTCATCAAAGCTGGAACTGATGACTGGAGTTTTGAAATAAACAATAAAAGTTCATCTGCATACAAAATATTTTTAAATTCTAAGTCAGCATGTACAAAACTGTGAATGCTGCTGCTTTGCCTAATGGCACATGCCAGGAGTTCCAAGCATAAATCAAATGGCTTTGTAGTAAAGGCAGCATATAAATGTTAAAAATAAGTAAATAAATAAATAAAGGAGTGATAATGTTTCTTCTAGTTAGTTGAAACTCTGTACATTCTCACTTGGAAGAGTATAACAGTAGTGGCTGCAGCTTGCATTGTTCTTTGGCTGCTTCCTGAGGGCCAGTGCATCTTCAGATAGGTTTTCCAGCTTTTCACAAGGGCCTGTTATAGTAGAACATATTTGTAGTCCAACAAACCAATTTAGGAATGTCTTAAAAACACAATCTTTCATCTTGCTCAGTAGTGTTCTGTTCTAGCCATCATTGTCTTGAAAGCAGGAAAAAGTTGTCTTCCCATGAAGAAAGCATCAGTCATTAATCCAAGTCAGTCCCTGGTAGGCACAGGTTTGCCATATGTGTCTACCTTCAGACACTGATGATGATCAGGGCCATAGATTTTCAGGGCTGTGCAGTTGGCAAACTCATGACAGCTTGCAAGTCTTGTTTGCCAGGTGCAAAGCTCATTCATAATCTATATTCACTCCCCTTGTTGACTTTGACACCAATTCTCTGTTCTGATCACTGAGACCAATAACTGCTTATGGTGATTTTCAAAGGCTCTCATTATGAAAACTTCCATAATCAAGGTTATAATCGTTGCTGGTATAGCATAGTAGCTATGAGTGAGCAATGTATCAGGGAATCCCTGGTTCAAATCTCACTTCTGACATGAATTCAGTAGGTAGTTTTTGGCAAATCACTCTCACTCAGCCTCAGTCCCCAACCCCAACTCACTCTGCAAAATGGGGAATAATAATACTGATTAACATTATAGAGTTGTTATGCATGTGAAGCGCTTTGAATACTTGAAAGTGCTATACAAATGCTAAGTATTATTATTACATGAATATATGATACTGATTTATCAAAATGAATTTTAAAGATGAGTTTTAGTTAAATCAATAGCAGTTTGTTGTAGAAAAATTGAGACCTGTGAATAAGAACAGGATTACAAAGTATGTAACTTTCCCTTTCTGCTTTAGTTTCCCCCACCTTTAGAGCCCTACTTTGTGATGACAATTCTTCTGGCTGAGGAAGGCAGAACAATTTTGTTCCAGAGACAGTTATTGTTCCTGAATCGGCCAGAGGGCTTGTTGCATACAAGGTATACACATCGTTGCATATAGGGTATGCCTTTTTTTACTCCTCCTTCCAGCTGAGTGTGCTGCTTTTCCAACATGCGTAGTACCTCTTGTTGGCTTATTTTTAAACTCTTCAATGACAACAGCCATTTTGTTAATATACTTGATGGGCAATGTCCTTCTGGTTCTTAACAGTTCTGCTGTCTCTCCTAGCATTTAAGTTTTTTCTTCAGTGGAATCAAAATGCATACCATTTCTTACCCAGCCTAGTTGCAGCAGAGCAGTGGGTGGTTTTGCTTTAAAGAATTTTGTCTGTACAGCTAAACCTTGACTTCAGCATGGATTTCTTTTTTACTAATGACATGGATAAAATGCATTAACTTAAGAAATAACACATTTAGCTCTGTGTTCACGTTTTCTTTACTGTTTAAGTGAAGGCGATTTATTGTCATTTTTTTATCTTGCAGTTAAATTATTTGAAGTTATTGAAACAGAAAAAACATTATACTTAGTAATGGAATATGCTAGTGGAGGTAAGTTAATAGTCCTACTTTTATGGGTTAGTTTGAAATGTAGGAATTTGAAGGTGGAGGTGCAGCAGACATAACACCTGAAAATTGTGTTATACCCATGTTTAGAAGAAAGCGGTTAATCATGAGTAAACTCATATCATGGTAGCATTTATGCTAAGATGTGAATATTGATGCTGAGGAGAGGAGAGGTTGATCTACATTCGATCTGTACTGAGCTCTGATTGTGATCCTCTAATGAGAAGAAGGAACTCTCAGTCCTATAAAGAAGAGGGTCCCTCCCATGTTGTGAATGGGGCAACTCATACTTGAAAATAGCCGCTTGCCTGGTCACCTGTGGCGAGTACAAATTGTCCCTTAGGATACTAGGCAGGAAAGTTTTTGATAGAGTATGTTCAGTCAATCAGTGTACCATGAAGGACTGACACATGTATTTGTGGGCAGGCAGGCTAGTTAAAATAGCTTGTAAACTAGTTATTTTTATGGATGTTTTTGCAAAGCTGAGACGGTTGATTTTTTTTTATATATAAGCATTTAAATATTCTAAACTCTTCTGTTGGAGGAGAATTAGTAGGATTAAGAGCCACTTTACTCAATCATTAGGTCACTCAGAGTTAGAAAATGATTTACAGTGCAATCCTATACATATCTACTCAGATGTAGGCTCCATTGAGTTCAGCGGATCTTGCTGTCAGCTAAGGGTACATAGGATTGCAGCCTTATTTTGCTGCTTATTGATAAAAAAAAAACCTACCTGGCCAGCCTTTCTTTGTAGCATAGGTATACACCAACTTTAGGACTTGTTTAAAACTATTTTCTACAATATCTTATAGGAAGTACAACTATGGAGCATTAATTCTTGAGGTGGTAAGAAACCTAAGAGTTTGCTGGTGGGTTGTGGGTGACAGAATGAGTTGATATAAAATGGGGAAATAGTAAATACAAGTAGTCCAATATTTTTAAAGTATATTTTTTCTTAAATAATTGTAAATTTTAATAACATTAAAAATAGTTGTTAATATCATTAGTTAATCCTGTATAATATAATATCCAATTCTGCTTTAGGAGAAGTGTTTGACTACTTGGTTGCACATGGAAGAATGAAAGAGAAAGAGGCACGTGCAAAGTTTAGACAGGTATGAAATATGTGTTATAAAGTGAATCACATGGTAAATTGCCTCCCTGGTGTGAAGGTCGCAGATATCATGCATTGTCTACCAAGCCATCTAGACCAGGGGTGGGCAGAAGGTAAATCTCCAGATGTTTTGGAGTTCAACTATCAGAAGCCCCTGTCAGCATGGCCAGTGGTCAGGAATGCTGGTAGTTGAAGCCCAGAACATCTGGAGATCTACTTTCTGCCTTCCCCTGGTCTAGATGGCTTGATATATAGAACTGGGGTGGAATGCACAATCACGATGTGTGTCGGTACCAGTGACTTGAGGAATTGTAGTTGTGAGGTCCAACAAGCATAGGTTGCTATGCAGTAGGTTGAAAGCCAGGACTTTCAAGGTAGCTTTTTCTGAAATGCCACTTGTTCTACATGCAAAACAAGTTAGACATTCAAAGCTGAGAAGTCTCAATACGTGGATGAGACAGTGGTGTAGGGAGGAGGGCATTAGATTTATTAGGCACTGGGGAATGTCTTGGAACATTCCGGGCCTGCACAAAAAGGACAGGTTCCACTAGAATTAGGATAGAACTAGACTGGAGGATAGTCATGATACATTATGAGAGGCAGAATTCCTCTATTCGAGTTGCTGGGGAATATGAGGGAGGGTGCTATTGCATTCATATCCTATGTGTGGGCTGGAAACCATGTGAACAAAATGTTAGACTAGATAAGCTTTTGGGCTGATTCAGCATGATTCTTATGTTTTGCTTCTCTTCTACTGCTTGTTGGGATGTTCAAACCAACAAGCTGTGTTAACTGTGATTTGCTGGAAACAACTTAACTTGAAAAAACTATGGTTTCATACATGACATCTGAACATCACCATTAGGTGGCCATAGGCAAGTCATTTTCTCTCTCCACGTCAGTCCCACACCTGCAATAAAGGGGAAATATTGTAACAACTGTATAGGGCTGTTGTAATGGTTACTCCAAGACAATTTGTGTGAACGTGTTTGGAATGCTTTATAGCACTATAAAAATGCTAAGTATTCTTCTTAGGGTCATTTTTGTGTGTTCCCTTATTGATGATGACAGTTGTATTTCAGATTGTGTCTGCTGTGCAGTACTGTCATCAGAAGTATATTGTCCATCGTGATCTCAAGGTATGTTCATTTCCCTTCATTTAAGAGTTGGAACTGATGGAAAAGAACCATTCATTAATTTTTAAATAACATCTAACTAAATTTTATATTTTTCTAATGATCCATTCTTTCACACCTGCATGAGATAACGATGTGCAGCACATTCTCTTAAACAGGACAGGTTGTTGTAAATCTCCATAGGTTTTTATCTGGTTTTTGGGTGATCCCTGCTTCCCTGTCAATTCTGTCTTGATGACATAAGCATTCAGCCGGGAGGGTGGGGGCTTCCTGTTCCTATTGAACTTTGAGCTCTGTGCAGTTTTAATCATTAGTTTCTTCACATGAGCCTTTTGTTGTGCCATTAATACTATTAATTATCTTTTATTCCTAAAAATACCCCCGTGCCCTCTGTCTCTACCTCTGAAATACTTCTGAAATGGGAAAATTCATTTCATACCTCATTCAAGTTGTTCTTTAGTATAATGTGTGCGTGCGTGCATGCATGCATGCGCGTGCGTGCGTGCATGCATGCATCCTTCCACTCAGCAAGTAAGAAAGCCAGTTAGATGGTCTTCCACAGCCCAACATACCCACTGCTGCCTCTCTCATAGTCCCTTTACGTGTATTCTTTCTGACACATGTTGTAGTATTTATTTATTAGTTACATTTATATCCTGCCTTTCCTCCCAAGAAGCCCAAGGTATTGTACATGATTCTCCTCTTTCTCATTTTATCCTCACAGCCCTGTGAGATAGGTTAGGCTGGGTCAGTGACTGGCCCAAATTTCACCCAGTGAGCTTCATAGCTGAGTGGAGACTAGAACCTTGGTCTTCTGAGTCCAATATTCTAACCACTACACCTCACTGGTTGTCTTAATAGTACTCTGTAATAAAGTGCTGATTAGTCTCCACCAATGTTCATCAGGCATGGAGGCTATGACATACCTTCTTCCTCAAAGAAATAGTGGGGCCCTCTAATCACATCTTTCCAGTCCAGGGAAGTTTTAATATCATCTCATTATGGCTCAGTGCAAGCATAATGCTGTCGTTTCTCCCAATTCTGGTTAAGAAATTAGGAGCGCCTTGCAACGTTGTCTTTGTTCCCTCTGCCCTTCTCCATCTTAGACTCATTCAGTTAGTTTGGTTCTAAGCCACGACAAAAAGTTTTGGGCTCATATACTCCTTCAGTCTCATGAATTTCCCCCTCTGTTTTCATTATTAGTGCTACATTTGTGCTAGTACTTTTGCTAACCATGGTTAGCTTAAGCCACAGTTTGCAAACGGTCTTCTAATCATGATGTGAATTATGGTTTGGAGCTATAAACTGAAAGTACTACTGATGGCCCTGTCTTGTTGGCCCACGTTGTGGGGCGTGTGGGTGTATGCATGCATGTATAAATACTGTAGATTGAAAACGATAAGGGGCCAATCACTTCTGTTTGAACCTTTCCAAAATATGCCCAGTTCTTTCTGTATCTGATGCAAAAACTCTTGTCTTGGCTTTCCTCATTTCTCATTGTAACATGATATAGCATCTGCCTCCCTGGCCCACTATGTGGCTATATTTCTCCTCTTCAGTTGATTCTGAAAAGTCACTGTCAAATTCATTTTTCCTTTTCATCCAAGAGACTCTTAAGCCTCTGCACAAGCTCTGTGTCATGCACAGTGTCTACTTTGAGCTCTTCGTTCTTTTTTAAAGCTGTCCACCTCTTTGCCTTTGATTGTGAGCCTATTCATACGATCCTTTTGAGATAGAAGTCACTATGTGATGTCCAGCGCTAAAATACTCTGAATGATTGAGGAACAGTGAGATTTATTGAAAGAGTGTGAAGCTAGAAAATCTCACTACAGAAAAGTGCACATTGTTTTAAGGCTAAAAGAAGTGAATCTTTGGAACTTGATAGTAATCTTGTGGGGTAATAGTTAAAGATGATGCAATTAAGCCCAATTCTCAATTTCATGTTTTATTTTTTTCTAAAGAGGGGAGGTATGGCAGGAAAAGGGAAAGTCAAAGAAAAACCAGTCTCTCTGTTTAATATAAGAATCACTAAATGTATTTTTGATTGGTTGATGCTCTTTTAATTTCTAAGCAGAACACAGTTTTAGTTTTATTTAGATTTTCATTCCACCATTCCACATGGTTGCATGGACAGCATTTTTCAAAAACAAAAGGGGGTCTCCTGTTAAGCTGTTAAGTCTGATGTTTCTGCACGATTTTTATTGAAGTCAGTAGGATGTAAGGTTGCACCCATGTTGTCAGTGGAAGAGAAAATCCTATAAAATTTAAACAAGATTTTTTTAAAAATCCAGCCCTCTCCTCACTGTAGGCCAGGGACATTCCAAGTATTTCCCATTCCCGGTACTGGTGATTACTTCTTATGGTGTATTGTGCAGCAAAGCATATAACTCTTTAAAATGACTAGTTCTTTTCATAATGAATTTGTGGTGAACTGTTTGCATCTTAATATTTATCTTCAATATCCCTCCTTCCATTTAGGCAGAAAACCTTCTTCTAGATGGAGACATGAACATTAAAATTGCAGATTTTGGTTTTAGCAATGAATTTACTATTGGCAACAAACTGGACACTTTTTGCGGAAGCCCTCCATATGCTGCCCCTGAACTTTTTCAAGGAAAGAAATACGATGGCCCAGAAGTGGATGTCTGGAGTCTCGGAGTAATTCTTTACACTCTAGTCAGTGGATCGTTGCCATTTGATGGTCAAAATTTAAAGGTACAGTTGAGTTTTGAAATAGCAAAGTCTAGTCTTCAAATGTTCTGTCTTGATAGTAGTTATTTTTCTTTGCTTTTTCCAAAGGAATTGAGAGAGCGAGTATTACGGGGAAAGTACCGGATACCATTCTATATGTCCACAGACTGTGAAAATCTACTGAAAAAACTACTTGTATTGAATCCAATCAAGAGAGGGAGCTTGGAAGTAAGTTGATCTTTCTTTCTGCGTAAATTACAATAGAATAACTTTAAGCACATAAGAAATAGTCTGCTCCATATTTGTTCATAGAATCATAGAATAGTAGAGTTGGAAGGGGCCTATGAGGCCATCGAGTCCAACCCCCTGCTCAATGCAGGAATCCACCTTAAAGCATCTTAAAGCATACCTGACAGATGGCTGTCCAGCTGCCTCTTGAATGTTCTTGGTACCACAATCCTAAATATACTGCTGAGAACTGCTTCACATCTTGTTTTTTGACTTCTGCCTTTTCTTGTTAAAAATTGCTGTGCTTTGCTGTTGATTTTGTTGCACATTGTTTTATTGATGTTTTTAAAAGTTTTTTAAAAAACTTCCCTGCAGAAGGTACATTTTTTTGAGGGAATAATGCACAGATTGGTTTAAATTGTCACGTGTGATATTACATGGTAAGCTGGCTGTTTTGGCTTAGTATGTGCATCATGGGAAATAGTAACACAAGAATTTTGTAACGTGGAAAGGAGATTCCTCAAGTGAGGCTCAATGATTTCAAAATGTCTTTGGGCTAATGAGTAGAGTTGCAGTAATTTTGTTAGATTAATTTTTAAAACCTTTCAATCCAGGCAGAGAACTTTCTAAAAGTGTTATTCATTGTAATAACAAGAACTTACAAAAACTGTGGTTCTCAGGACCCCTCTTCATATGGGATGTCTCTTCTAAACAGTGCCTGCTGTAAATTCATGTGTGATCTTAAATGCTATTTTCTTTAGTATAAGTAATTTATTCATATGCCTATCAATGCATATTTTGAATAGTTGATTGATCAATTCAACAGATTCATACAACTGACCAACCAAGATTTCTTTAATTTGTTTTCAGCCCCAGTAAATGAGTTTAAGGGCTCATCTACACCAAGCAGGATATTCCACTATGAAAGCGGTATATAAAAGGCAGGAGCCACACCAAACAGGATATAGCGGTATGAAAGCAGTATATGGTAGGTGTCAATGGGTGCCCCAACAGTTGTCCGTGCACTTCAATACCACTATAAAGCAGCAGTGTGGCTCCTACATTTTATATACCGCTTTCATGCCACTTTCATAGTGGAATATCTTCTTTGTGTAGATGAGCCCCTGGATTGGGATTCAAATGGTCTAACATCATATTAATCTGAAGAAATAAACAGCATACAATTAAACAAATAGCTCTTCAGGATTGGAGCAAAGCAAGAAGAGAAAAGTTCACGTTAAATAACATGAAATATAAAATCTTCCCAAGTGTCCATTGTTGTGTATGTAATCCTATCTGGAATTCGAAAGGCTGGCTTTTTATGTAGTCATCTTTTATCTCTTTTGAATATTCCTCTTATTTTTGGTTGGAGTTTGTTATGTTTCTGCTAAAAAATATTTTGTGTTAAATTAATTTAACATATAAGTTTAGTGTGTAATTTAAGAAAGGTGAATTTTGGATCTCAAAAGACAAAGTGAATTATTTTAATTGTTTGCTTTTCTTACTAAGACAGCTGAGTTTTAAAATAAGCTATTGCCATATGAGTATCTATTTGGCATGAAAGTTGATGGGCTTCTTTTCACAAAAATATTTTACCTATGTAGCAATTCCAGCAAGGTGAAGCACCCTGTCATCTTAGACACTGGACTTTGTGTCTAGGAAAGATTTACTGCTTGTTAATACCCAATAAAAGTACAACAGGTGATAAAATGGTTTCAGAAGTACAATGTGTATTAGTCATCAGTGTGACCTTTCTTTCATCTTCATAGGTTTGCCTTTGCAGCTGGAGATGGTGTTCCACCAAATTAATCTCATTTAATCACTTTCTGACATAGATAACTTGAGCACTATCTGGGAAATATACCCTTGATCAGCTGTGACTGTGTGCTGAGTAATTCTTTTGTCTGGTTGCTTGCCAGAGGGATGTGGGGGATGAGTAGTTTCTGCTTCAGTGAAGTGTAGCGCTCATTGTTAGACTTCTGTCTATAGGATGGAGTAATTAGGATCATGAGAGGTCAACTTAAGGATGTTCATATTCACATAAAGTTTGAGATGGAAGGATCCAAAGAGTCCAGACTAATGATTTAATGGTTATGTTCAGGTCTGTGCTATTCAGCTGTATTTTCTAACTGCATAGCACAAACGCAGACATCAGTAGTAGGAGAACCATGTCAAACTTGGGGTAGGGATGATTTTAAGCATGTTTCTAGCCCTTACAGCACTGAAGATAGACTTAAAATGTGTGATCAGTGCTTGGTGAAATCTCAGAGGCTGGAGTGGGTGGAGGAACTGGTTTCAAGAAGTACAATTTCAGTGCCCTCCCTGCCTCTCTTCATGACTAGCAAAAGCAAAATAATATATGCAAAATGCACTTTTTAATTTTTATTCATTTATAAAGTGCCTAAAAGTTTCTAGGCTCTGTACACAGATTAAATCAATACATTCTTTGCCTGCAGGCTTATAACCTTTAGAAGATTTAAAAGACATGACACAAAAGGAAAAACGGAAGGGGAGGGAAGAGGAAAACGAGAAAACTCAGGCGCCACTTCTTAAAGTTACGCAGTTGTTCTTATAACAACAAGTTGGAATGAAGGCAGTTCAGAGAAGCGAGGCAGCCGGTCTCCCAGCTTGTCCCATCTTTCCCTCTGCTGCATCCATATATAAATATCCTTTTTAAATTGCATAATGCATACAGGTTGCAAAATCCAGCTTTTTATAGTTCTGTCTGGGCACACAGAACTACTGTGTTCAAAGCACAGTCCATGAATGCTATAAAAGAGAGAGAGACTGTGCATGTTTTCCTATGAAACACTGGGCAATTGTCTATTAGGGTGAGGGCCACCGCAAAATCATTTTTCAAGAAATAATGTATTATATATAAATAGGATATTTAGAGTAGTATCCAATGGGGCATTGCACCCACACTAATTCTGTTCCACAAGCGAAACTCACCACTTGCACAGCAGAGAAACTGTGCTTCTGGGAATGAGTGGAAATGCTCGTTTCTGGAATTAGCAACGGGTCTTGCATAATGGACCTCCGCTGACCTGTCCTGATCCAGAAACAAGCATTTCTGTCCATTTTGGGGCTTCCTATAGAAAGTGTTATATATCCATTGTACAAGCAGTGGGTCCCTCTGGTGTTTGTGCAGCAGAGGACCCCATTAGATACTGTCCTACTTTAGAATAAGTGATTTGAAAAACTGATACATTGATCTGAGCACTTCGTCTGATCTTCCTGAGTCATGTTATTGACTGGCACTTGTTACCTAAATTAGCACTAAAATGTTATGTTTTATTTCCTATGTGGAAATGTATCTTTTTTTGTTACAAACTTTATCAGTGTTCAAATTTTTGCACTGAGAAAGTATTTTGCACAATTTCATTTGTAAAATTCGGTTATATTTTCTAGCAAATAATGAAAGACCGATGGATGAATGTTGGTCATGAAGAGGAAGAATTAAAGCCATACACTGAGCCTGAACCAGATTTTAATGACACCAAGAGAATAGGTAAGGGTTTTATATAGTTATCCCTCTCTTCCAGAGATCTCCAATCTACATTCATTATGTTCTCCTTAGTCCAGTTCTTAATCTTTCATTTTTGTGCCGTAATGATTAATTTGTAAACCAAACCGTAAACCGCCCAGAGAGCTTCAGCTATGGGGTGCTAGATAAACGTAATAAATAAATAAATAATTTGAGGATTTTGCCAGCTTATTTTGTTAGCTATGTGGATTGGTTCTATGTGCTAAGCTTTTCATATATTGTACATGTTGAAAAATTCCCATGGAATCTCTTCCAGAACTATCTTAGCCCCATCTTTCCTGTTCTTCCGTTGCCTCCTGACCATCCTCCCCATTTTCATTGCCCGTTGGCTCCAGTTCTCCTGTATTAGTCCAGTCCTCCAAAATATGGTTTGCAGGATCAGGAATGTCCAAAGGGCTCAGTTTCTCCCTCCTCCTCTCACCCGTACTGGGAAACAATGGTTTGCACTTCCCCATCTAATCAGAATTGAAAAACACCGTTTCAAGATGGTTTTCAGTCGAACTTTGGAGGGAATGTATAAACCATCACTTGAGAGTTCAGATGTAACGAAAAACAATGCTTTGTGCTAAACAAGTAATAAATTTATTCTGAGCCCATTGTACGTTCCCAGTTGTCTGGAATATGCTTTGTTTAGAGGATTGAAAAGTTACATGCAGTCCAACTGATAGTCTTTACCGTCTCCCCTCTTTCCTGTTTTATGTAGAGCTTTAATTCTGCGTAGGTTTACGCTAGAGGCCTTAGTGACACTACATACACGTTAATTACTAGATAGTAATGGAACATGGAAAATGTTATGAAACTGACAAATGAGGTGGATTTTTTTTAGGGAAGATGTGTGAAACAGTGCATTAGAGTCCTACTTTATCATGCTCATGGATCTTTTCCTGAAACCCACCTAGGTAATCAGATCTGAAATAGAAAATGTTATGTAATTACCTCTACATGAATCCTCTTAAGTAGCACCGCTGCGGATGAAAACAATAAAGTAGAAGATGTCCAATGTTTTGATATTCACACTGTATAAGCTGACATGTTTTACATACACCTTGTCAACAATAAAGTTGTATTGTTGTTTTTCATAGATATAATGGTCACTATGGGTTTTGCAAGAGAAGAAATTCATGAATCCTTGGTAAACCAAAAATATGATGATGTAATGGCTACTTACCTGCTTCTAGGCAGAAAACCACCTGAGGTAACTTCCCGTTGGTTATTTTTATCTGCTACTTTTTGGGGTTGTTTTGCACTTCTAACCTGGGGTGGTATAATATAATATCCTATCGAGATTATTGGTACATTCTCTTGCAAATGTACTCTTTGAGATGTTGGGTGTACAAGTTAATGCCTCAGCATAGGTTTACGCCTTAGGGTTTTTGTTAGCATTGATTCATGACTGGCTTAGGCCTGGTCTACACATGTAGCAGAATGAGGTGATAAAGTCCTGAAGTGAAATACTGGACTCCACCGCTTCAGCTTGCAGGTGGGAGGAGCCCATGTCAGCCAAATGCCAGAACATAGCATAGTACCAGAGTCCAACAAAGCCCGCTACTGCTATGGCTGACAGGGACTAAGAAGGGCGGTGCTGATCAGAGCTCTGGGCCACATATCCAGACTCACTGGTCTCATCCCAACGTGTATGTTGGGGGTAGGGCTGACATAATTAAGATGGCAGTAGAGAGTTCAGCCCGCCTCATGTAAAAAGCTCCCTGCCAAAAGAAAACTTGCATATAGTGCCATGCAATCAAGGATTTGTAGCCATTGTTGTATAGGAAAACATTAAAAACCCTTTAGTCAACAATTACATGGCATACATGAGTTTGCTTAGTGCCTGAATTAAAGCATAGTGGAATCTTTTCATAGATTTTTGATCAGCTTTAGTTTGTGATCTAAGAATATTGTGAAAATGAGACAAAGGCCCTGTCTACATCTAAGGATTATCCCAGGAAAATGGAGGGATCGTCCTTGCCAGATCCCAGGATCCCCTGTGTGTCATTTGGATGCGCAGGGATGATCCCGGGACGATCCCAAGATAAATGGCTGGTGTAGACATGCCCTAAGAATCTCCCTTGAATGCTCTGTATTGATATCAAATTTACACACTCCTGCTTTCTTTGAAGACTTTCTTCAACAGTGAAAGGCTGCTAGAAAGAATGATATCAGTTGCAGTATTTGTGACTTGAACCTGTTTCGTTCTGGCGGATATTGGTGCTCATTTTGGGACAAGAAGCATTTTCCTTTCTAACCCTTCCCTCTTTGTGTGGGCTGAGAAACAGAAGGGGAATTTATGTTTCCCTGTCACAAGCTGTCAGTCTCTGGGAACGAGCTGGCAGAGATTGTCAGTCTGCAAAGATGAGCATTTCCCTCACAATTGTCAGTTCATCCTGGGATTGTTTATATCTGTATGAGATGTTACCAATCACAAGCGATCATGCAAAATGTAATGGCCTTTGATCTAATTATCATATAGTTTGGTGAAACGTGGTTGCATCGTCCTTTCAACTTGATTGTTAGGGTGGGTGGGTTGTTTGTTTTTTTGTTGCTGAAAATCAACCACTAAGGATGCTGTCAGGAGTAGAAAAATGACTGGAGAGGCTGCTTAACCCTTTCCCCACCAGGCATTTGTCCACTTAAAATTGTCCCACCCACAGGAGAAAAGATATGGGAGCTTTTGTGTCTTCTCACCCATGGATAGGAAAACAGGTTAGGAAAAGTGTTAAGAAGCTCCTCTTCCCATTGCTCTTCTGCTGCTAATGGCAGGCTCTGAGGCTACTTTATAGAGGTTTTTTTTAATAATAATTAAAAAAAAGCCCCACTGGCCCAGGTGTGTAGCATCCCTAAGGTGACTAAGGTGATCCACATCCGGGTCCAACATTACAGCTAATGAGTTAGTAAATATTATCTTCAGGGTTAATATAATAGAAATACTCCTTAAACGAGTTCCCTAAAAATAGGGATTTGAATAAACATAAGGAATGATAGTTGACGTTTTGAGCAAAAAAAACCAAATTGACCTTATTTTCTAAAAGTTGCCATTTATTCTTGTAGTTTGAAGGGAGTGAATCTCTATCCAGTAGTAACCTGAGTCAAAGACCTCGACCTAGCAGTGACCTCAACAACAGTTCTATGCAATCTCCTGCTCACCTGAAGGTCCAGCGAAGTATATCGGCCAATCAGAAACAACGGCGATTCAGTGAACATGGTGGGGATGGCATTCAACCAAGTAAAGTAGCAAAATACAATGTTAAGCTGTGTGCCGTGTTTTCTGGGCTTGACAGTGTCACCTCTCTGTGCAGTAGTTGTGTGCTGCCTCATATCTCATCGTGATGCTTTTATCATGTGAGCCTTCCATGGCAAATATAGTTTGGGTTAGTTGACAGATGTGTCAATTTTCATTTGCATTTCTTCTGGTGTCTGCAGCTATTTTAACTATCTGCATAATGAAACTGCTCTGCATTTGTCATCATTGCTTTGAATATCAAACTTGAACGAGCATGTCTGCAGTACAGTAATTTTTCAAGGAAGACAGCAACATAGGAAGCTGCCTTATTCTGAGTCAGACCATTGGTCCATCTAGCCCAGTATTATCGACACTGACTGGCAGCAATGGCTCTCCAGGGCTCCAGGCAAGATTCCTTTCCTTGCCCTCCCTGGAGAAGCTGGTGGTCGAACCTGGGACCTTCTGCTTGCAAAGCAGGTGCGCTATCACACTAATGTGTTAGATGAAAGGGCTGAATTTATTTCCATAAAGAAAACAGTTGTATGCCTGAACAACGTTGCAAGCCATTGGCCACAGCCCTGTAGGCTGGATCCCTGTGTGCAACGGAGGCTTTCCTGGTGTTTATGGAAAGCAAACCCTCCCTCTAATCCTGGGGGATAGGAAACCCAGTGCCCTTTTTAGATTACAAGTCCCATAACCCCTGAATGTTGCCCATAAGGTTAAGCCTTATGGGAAGTGGGAAGTGTATCCAAAAGATTTGGAGGTCATCAGGTTGCTTAGCACAGCCCTAATGATCTCCTTCATTGTAACTGAGAGGACTGCTTTCTTCTTCTTCTTCTTCTTCTTCTTCTTCTTCTTCTTCTTCTTCTTCTTATTTATTTATTTATATAGCACCATCAATGTACATGGTGCTGTACAGAGTAAAACAGTAAATAGCAAGACTCTGCCGCATAGGCTTACAATCTAATAAAATCCTAGTAAAACAAGGAGGGGAAGAGAATGCAAACAGGTACAGGGTAGGGTAAGCAGGCACAGGGTAGGGTAAAACTTGCTTGGTTGTGAATTCTTGCTGCAGCCTGCAGTGCAGGTGGAAAAACAAAATTTGATCTAAGCTAGGTTTGTGTTTGGAGATAAAGCTCCCAATCTAGGGAACCATGCAATGATGTAGAAAGCCAGAAACTGCTCCTAGTCGAGTAGGGACAACCAGAAAACCCGTCTCTCTCTCCCACCCACCCCAAAACATCCTCAATAGCTGATCAGTGGTGCAAGGAGCTTCTTAGTGAAACCCATCATAACACTGAGCAGTTGTTCAGTATGTGTGTGTATCGGGTGTGGGAGGAGGGATATGTTTGAGTTGAGTCCAAGCATCCCCTGCTTTCCCTCTGTCTAGCAGCCAAGATTGTAGTCAGAAAAGTAACGGTGAGGGATGTGAAGAATACACTAGTGGTTGGGCAAGAATGATGCAGAACAGTCAGAAACTAAGTACAGGTTGCTTAATAAGTTATTGATGTTTAGACAGCATTCCCCAGCCAGTCGTGCTGACTGGGGAATGCTGGAAGTTGTAGGACTTTTTGCTTTCTGAACATGCATAGGATTGTGCCTTAATGGGTAGTAACAACAAGCCATGGGTTATTTGAGCCATGCTGTCCAGTTTCAGATGACATAACAAGCGACACCTGGTAATTAGAGAAATGGCGGCTAGCCTGTTCCACTGATTAAGACAATTTAATTTGATAGTGTGAAATGGGTCTATATATTCTATAGAGCTCTTGTTGTACTGATTTTAGATTGATCCTCTGGCATTTTCATTAAAAAAAAGACTAGTTGTAACAGAATTGCTTATACTGAAGATCCACAAATGAGGTGGTAGCCAACTGAATCATTGGGGGATTATACATAGAAGCCAGCTGAGTATCCCTGAAGTATGCCTCTGATTACATTCATTTTGAATGGTATATTAACAGATTAATAAGGAACAAATAGTAAATACTAAGTTAATGCTGTGTAAGATTGTGTAACCAAGGCTCTGATGACTCATTTGTTTTCAGGTAAATTCTGTGTATGGTCGTTCGCTCTCTCTCTCACTCTCTCTCTTTGTAGGGTAGCATCAGTGTCTTATTTGTTCTTGGATTTTATTTTTAGTACAAATGGAAATAATTGTCAGACTGGCTGAAGGTGATGCAGAGAGCATCCTCTCATTGACGTTACCTCTGTTTGACAGTTGGGCCGTCAATTCCTCCCGCCGTCTCGTACTCAAAAAGAGCTCAGGCAAACAGTGTGGAGAGTGAGCACAAAGAGGATTGGGACAAAGATGCATCACGCAAACTGAGCAGCACTACAGTTGGGTCCAAAGGCGAGATGGCAGCAAGTCCACTGGTGGGCCCCGAAAGAAAGAAATCAACTACCGTTCCGAGTGTAAGTGAGATCTTTGTTCACTGATGGGTCAAAAACTCTCTGTAATACAAAAGCAAGTATTCATATTCTATTGGTTAGTTAATAATCTTGTGTAATTTGATTAATGGTGGTATCTTCAAAAAAGCAGTGTCACAAAAATCTAGTTGTCAAGTAGCTACTGGCAAATAAAAAACTGGCTGTTGAGGAAAGGGACTCCCAAATAACTTTACATCCTGGCACATCTCAAATAAGCATTGAGAGGAAAGCAATGCCTGGTGGTGGAGAGCGGAAGGGGGATTAGAATGCAGGACCAGGAACACTTCTTCCTTGTACTGCTCCTCTCAGGATCCTCCCTTCCCCCCGCCCTCCCATTTGGCTCCTAAAAGTCTTGCAGACTCCTACATCAGTGCTCATGCAGTAATCTAGCAGAATAGAAAAGGAGTCATTGTAAACCTATAGATAGGCAGCCGGATAGCTGTGATAGTACAGAACAGCTTGCGCTACTGCAGCTGCAGCAGCAACAGAGGAGGTCTGCCCCACAGCTCTGGTTATCGGTTGCTTACTGCAGGTGGGCATATCCCACCTCAGGAACATAAGAAGAGACAATCTGGATCAGACCAAGGTCCATCTAGTTCAGCATTCTGTTCACACACTGCTCAACCATCTGCTTGTAGGAAAACCACAAGTAGGACATAGGGGTGAAATAGCTCCCTCCTGATTGTGTTCCCCAGCAACTGGTGTAATAGGAATACTATCTCTGATACTGGGGGTGGCATATAGCCATCAGAAGTAGTAGCCATTGATAGCCTTCTCCTCCATGAATTTTTCTAATCCCACTTTAAAACCATCCAAATTGGTGGCCATCGCTACATCTTATGGTAGCAAATTCCATAGTTTAACTATGGAATTTTTTCCTTTTCTTTCTTTTCTTTTCTTTTGTCCTCAGTCTCCCACAAGTCAGCTTCATGGGAGGAACCTGGGTTCTCATATCTTAAAATAGGAAGAAAAACTCTTCTTGCCCCACTTTCTCTACACCATGCATAATTTTATATATAATTTTGTACATCTTGCTAGCTAAAGTCAAACCAAAATCCTTAGTTTGGCACTTCACGGAGGGGGTCCCCAGTCCATTCTGTTTCTTTCAAGAGTCCATGATGTCCTATTCCTCTATGTGTCTAGTGAAACTGCAATGCCAATTTGTTAAGGTTGGTGATGGAAGATTCATCCCCTCCACTGTCCTTAGCTTTAATCCGATAAAAATGGATTCCTTGAGGATGCCAGGGGTATATAAGTCCCCGCATGTCCCAATGACTTAATTTTGGAGGTGTTCTTGTGCCTAGAGGCCTCTAACCTTGTCATGTCCTTTCTGCATGGATTGGGCTACATACACCAGCTCTTCCCCTTGAGCAGGACAGAAGTTTCCAGTCAATGCTGGCGTTGATAACCTTGGAGAGATC
Organism: Elgaria multicarinata webbii; assembly: GCF_023053635.1. NCBI lineage: Eukaryota > Metazoa > Chordata > Lepidosauria > Squamata > Anguidae > Elgaria > Elgaria multicarinata. Next base: position 36,589,492 of record NC_086174.1, read on the forward strand.
TATGCCATAGCACACCTTTGATGACATAATAGGAATCAGCTGGGGCATTTCAACAGGTCTCTCAAAGGAAGCCACAAAATGGACACCTAAAATCTGGCAAGCAGACCACTTGCGGCCCTCTTCGTTTGATGCCTTCACTAGTTATGATGTTACACTCTATCTTAAACACACACATACTGAAACAGCTGTTTATAAATAGGGACTAGTTTAGTGTGTCAATGGCTGACTATTCAAATCAATATTCTCCCCTTTGAGGAAAGATGATCCAAGGCAATTAGGAAATAATTGCAGTGGCTGTTTGCCAGAGGCTACAGGAATTTGCATTTCCCTTCAGGTCACTGTTCATTGTGGCTGCCACTTTGGATTTGAAGTTGCTAATAATGAGAACTTGTTCTTTTCAAATAACACTGAAGCCTTAGGTTCTGTAAGTAGATGTAAGAGCTCTCTCTTGTCCATACTACATAGACATGACTCAATATCACTGGACAATCTAACTCTAGTACATAGGTATTCAAGGTAAGGAAAACAGCTGGTCCAAAATAGGGCAAAATGTAAACAGGGTGGTCGATTATGAACATGTTACACCAGTGTTTTGTGATCTGCACTAGCTTCCAGTCTGTTTTTGTGCCCAATTGAGAGTGCTAGTATTAACTTTCATAGTCCTAAATGGCTTGGGGCCAGGTTACCTGAAGGACCATCTCCTCCTATATATACCTGCCCAGACCTTAAGATCATCCTCAGAGGCTACCCTCCAGGTTCCCCCACCAAATGAAGTGGGGCAGGTGGCTACTAAGGAAATGGCCTTTTCAGTAGTGGCACCCCAGGTGTGGCATGCCCTTCCAGAAAGATCCATCTGTCCCTATGTTGTGGTCTTTCCTGTGCCAGCTAATCCCTTTTTATTCTACCAGGCATTTTAAGTTCTCCAGTTTGTATTGTTTTGAATCTCTTAATTGTATTTTTAGATCTTTACACTGCTGGTGGTTTTTATTTCGGTGTTATACTATCGTATTACGTTTTATGTTATATTTTATCATGTTGCTGTATTTTATGTTTTTAACTGTTGCGAACCCCCAGAGCGCCAAGGCTGTTGAATGGTGTAGAAATGTATTTTTTTTAAAAATAAATAAATCATACATTTAATTAAGCAGCACTTCTGTAGGAGAAGTGAGAAGACAGGAATGCTTGTGTGCTCCCACCACAGTTACAGCTCCCACCACACAGTCATGCAACTAGGATTACCCTAATTACCTGGTGCGGAGTGCAGGTTGCCATGTCTTTTGAACATGGTGCATGGCATGGGTGTAGTGAATTTTCACCCGCCCTACAACACGGCAGCCTGTAACCCAGTGCAGGTAATTAGGGTAAACGCAGTCCCGTGACTGGCATGCATGGGGGGAAGGGGCTGGGGAAACAACAAATGCTGCATTGGTTCCCTCGCTGATCACCTGAACAACCTCACAATGTCATGTGTGATGCAATTGTATGCCCAAATGATTTGCACAATTTCTACCCTTCCCCCTTGATGGAGATAGTTGTGCAACATTGCATCTTCTTGTATGGGAAAAGTACTTCAAGTTTCACGCTTTCCACGCCATGCCTTCGCTCAGTGCACAAACAAGGCTAGTGCTCCCAGGGCCAAGGCCGGAGTTCAGAGGGCTGCATAGAGCAATGCAGAAGCCCCAAGGCGCTCTTCAGACTCCCTGAAACCGCAAATGCATTTTGAGTATTTGGCACACAAATCTTTTAAAAGGAGGGGTAGCAATAGTGCTTCTTTCTTTGTCCAATTCTTCCTTTGTGTGTTGTTGTGAGTGGCAGGGAAAGGGGTGTACACCAGTGCCATTTTCCCTTTAAAAAGCTGTCTTGCCAAATCCCTGAACGAGTTTTGCAGTTATGGGAAGAGTAACTTCAGAGTTCTCCAGGGTGTGGAAACCACTGCGTGCACATGCCCAAATTGTGTCCTCGGTCTATTGTTCTGATGTGCCACTATTTTTCACACATACGCATCTTTCTAGGATCAGAATCCCTACAAAAGTTCTTTTTTGACATTGTGAGTCTGTACCTTTAGCATGTTTGTTAGAATAAATAATAGAGTGATGATTTTACCAATGAACTTAAATTAGAAAATGCATGACTAAGTGTGAGATGCCAAAATGCACAAGAGAACATATGCATATGTTACTGCTATATATTTAGGCTTTCTTACTCTACTACCAAATCTTTTCAGTTGTATTTACATGTACCTGCATGTTCCCATCTTCTCTAGAATAATGTTTTTTCTGGGACTGGCATGACGCGAAGAAACACCTATGTCTGCGAACGCTCCACAGATCGCTATTCTGCCATTCAGAATGGGAAAGACAACAGGTACTGAACCTGATACATCTAGAGTGTAAGAATTCACGTTGAATGGTCACAGGGCTTAAAGAAACATTTAATGTAACAAATTCAACATGGTTTAAGAGGCCTTGGGAACTAACCTCACCCAAACTGGTCCTGCAACTGGAGAGGCAAATGGAAGCCCACAGGGCTAAGGAGAACCCTGCCTAATCTGTGACAAGCTGCTCCTAATATCACCTTCATTAGGAAGCTTGGGCATACCTGAACTCAGGCAGGTATCTATCTTCTTTCATAGAATCAGAGAATAGTAGTGTTGGAAGGGGCCTATAAGGCCATCAAGTCCAACCCCCTACTCAGTGCTGTAAAATTAATAATACAATAAAATACATTAAAATAACACATAACATAATATGTTTAGGTTAAGTGCATTGCCACAAGGGCCTATGCCTATATGTAAGTATTACAAACTTTTTAATATAACCAGGTGCCCCCTGATAAAGGCCTTTGAATACAGTACAGACTGAAATGCGTCAGGCATTGTGAAAACAAACATTTTGCATCCTGAGATGCAATTTTGCATTTCTCCTTTGTCTGACCTGTGTTGGATGCCCTCTTCCTTCTGTTTCTGGTCCCTGATGTGTCCTGCATTGGCCAAATAATATGATGTCAGGTGATATTCAATAGAGTTGTGATCTGGGCTTTTCCCCTTATTGATGCATCCAGAGCTGTCTTTGTGTCTGTTTCCCCTGCCTCGTAACTACTTTTTAGGTTTTGAGAACTGATAATTTTGCAGGAACACCCGCCACCACCACTGCTGTAATGTTAATATAGGGGATGCTGAGAAGCACTAAAAAATAAATATCATTTTGTTTGCTTAAGTATTGAAATAGGTCCCCCTGTGAAATAGTTGCTATCTCTGCTCTTAATGAGCTGGTTTACATTGGCATTGAAGTACATGCTGTGGCTTATTCTTATTTTTGTATTTGGAAATTACTAAAGGATTCATTTAAAATGCCACCAGTAGCTTTTTTTAATTGGATCAAATGGTAGAGCTAATTCATCAATATTAGCTGTGCCATGATTACAAATCATTTGCTATGGTTGATCAAGCAGGTGTATTTTTTCTTAAGTATTTATGCACATTAATGGGATTTGGTGGGAGATCCTTTCCTCTGTGCTCTTTTGATTATTCAGCGAAAGTCCAAATACCTCTCATTACCTCTCAGAGTCTTAGGAGCACCTTGACTCTTTTGGTACTACTCTTTCCCCCCTGAACATCTGAAAATATAATTAATTTCAGGTTTCTTCATCTGTACCTGCTCTCAAACATGTGCAGAAAGGTCACCAAACGGTTCCTTCCACATGTTTTCTTAGAGGTTAGAAAACCTTATATCCTAAAAGTATACGCCTATAACTTAAATACAGCTAATACAAAGTAGAATTGCAGCATTTTTTTCCAGTGGAAACTGCTGATTATCATGCCTTAGCTTTAAATCTGTTTTAAGGGGGGGATTCAACATTAGCTAGAATGTTTTATATGGCAGTACTTTACTAGAACATCTCGTCTCAGGACATTCCTTTTGACACCTTCTTTCCTTGTGATAAAAGTCTAACAGAAATGTCTGCAAGCAGTACGTCTTCTGCCGGCTCTGCCGTCACTTCTGCAATATCAGCACGACCTCGACACCAGAAGTCCATGTCTGCTTCTGGTCACCCTATAAAAGTTACACTGCCCACTATCAAAGATGGCACTGAAACTTATCGACCAAGGTATTTTTCATGATGTAGTATTTGTATGATGCTTTGCAAATATGCATAGGTATTTAATTACAAGTGGCACAGTATGCAATACTGCTGAGCTTTGACAATCTATATTTTCTAGTGGTTACGATGTTGAAGTTTCTAGCACCAATGGCCTGAGCTGATATTACAGTGTTGGAAAGCTTAGTTGAACTGCTCAGTTGAACAGAGCTATTAGATTGTTTGTAGTCAAGGTTCTTTGAGAGAAGGGGAAATTGTCTGTCTTTCTGATATTACCAGTTCATATTGGCTTGAGAGACAGGAGTAGCTATCTGAGCTCAGACTGGAAGGAGGCCTTGGGAAGTAGATAAAGTGAAGGACCAGGGAGCCAGAGGCAAGGTGGCTGAAGGAAGGTTCAAACTAGTTAGTGGACTGAAAAACAAGAACCTAAGAGAAGTCTAGGCAAAAGAAATTTCTTTTTTAATTTGTGTTATTACATTTTATCCCCCCACTGCCTGTTTCATCCTTACAAATCCTTGAGGTAGTTAGGCTGAGAGATAGTGAATGGCCCAAGATCCCCCAATGAGCTTTAACGGCTGAGTGGGAATTTGAACCCAGTTCTCCCGAGTCCTCATCCGACATTCTAACTAATAAATCAGGCTTTGAAAATAGAACCATGTTTTCTAGACTAGCCAAAAATGGTATCCGTCCATGCATGTGCAACTGATATCCTGTGTATATATTTTTGTATTTAAATGCACCAGTTTACCGTGGCAGTGCTATTTGTGAGTAAAATTTCTGATTTGCTTTCTCTCTTGTCCTTCCCCCTCCCCCTTTCTGTTTGGGGCCTTCCTGCTGGAAAGACAAATCCCATGTACCTTCGGAAATATGGGCATTGTAGGACAAAAATACACATTTATTCTCAAGCTTTCGCGTTTTCTATGATTGTTTTGAATGTGCAAAATCCCGTTGCTCTTTGTAGACTTAGGCAATATTAAAATATATAATCCATATTATCCCGAAAGCACATGAAGTAGATTACATATATTGAGAATTGCACAAACCTCAAGTTTAGTCCAGAAAATAAGCTTAGAAAATAAGCTTCGTCATAGTGCCGGCTTCTTTTGACTTGGCTCTTTCTGCCTCTCTCACTTTCAAACATTCTTCTGCCTTTCCAGCAGTGCAACTCAAAGGGCGCCTGCTGCTTCCCCATCTGCTCACAGTATTAGCACTACCACTCCAGACCGAACCCGCTTTCCTCGGGGGAGTTCAAGCCGAAGCACTTTCCATGGTGAGCAGCTACGGGAGCGGCGCAACGCCACTTATAACGGCCCGCCTGCATCACCATCGCATGAAACAGGCACATTTGCGCAAACGAGAAGGGGGACATCAACTGGCATTATAAGCAAAATAACTTCCAAATTTGTCCGCAGGTTAGTATGAATAATCATTTTCATTTCTACGTACTCTGAAAGGTGGAATATTGAGGTTATATTATTAAAACTAAGCAGGTCCCACCTGATTGGGTGACTGGTTGGGAGCCCCACATAACTCAAAAGTGTAATCGAGTTACATGATACAGCAATGATGGTAGTTTTCTCTGTTGATGCCATTATGAAAGAAACATAAAACATTTGGTGTGGAAATCAGCTAGATATGAAAAATCTTAGTTCTTTGGCTGGTGTGTATGAAAAAGTTGATAGGCGCACTGGCATTTAAAATGCTAAAGGCCAATTCTGGCACAGCTAGTTTCCTACAGGGATTTCACTTCTGTGAAAGAAGCTATGTGCACAATCATGTGTGGTGAGTATATATACCTCATTGTGGTTTGGCATGAATATGCTGTGGAAAACTGCTGCTATTATGGGCTTCCCACTATTTGAGTAGGCACAGTGTGACAGCAGGTGCAATTTCCTACATGGAAATGACATTGGTGTAAGAAATTCTTGTTGTCTTGGAGCAGTACCAAGTATTATTATTTTTTTCTCATTTTCCCATTCATCTTTTTGTGTGTGAAAGATGAAGTGCCATGGCTTATATCCAAAGAAGTGCAAGTGTAGGATACTCCTGCAAAGTGCCTTCACCCCCTTTAAGGATGATTCCCGTCTCTCATGCAACCCCTATGCCCCATCTCACAGTGTTCCAGAAGGTCTTCTGGCCTCTTGAGTGACTTTTGGGGTGGGGCAGGCGACAGCCATATTTATGCTCACACTTCTCCAGATACAAGCCATTGTAACTTACATTGTAACTTGCTAATAATTTCCTTACCCCGCTGTAAGTAAAATTCTAAAACCTGTAGATGCCAGACACCATTGTAGAACATGTATTCTGCCTTATCTCACACCAGGAGGAATGCCTCTTCTAAGATGGTCCCTTCTGTAACACATATAGGCAACATCTAAAACAGGCTTCCCCAACCTGATGCCCTCCAGATGTGTTGGACTGCAACTCCCATCATTCCCATGCTGGTTGAGAAGGATGGCATTTTTAGTCCAAATCTAGAGGGCACCGGGTTATGGAAGGTTGATCTAAAAGGAAGGGAAGTACATTTTATTTTATAGGGTGCAGACCATATAAATGCCTTTATTCATTCAGGCTAAAACCACTGGGCAATGACACAAACTCTTCCAGGAGCCGAATTTAAATCCAAGATGAACACTTTTCTGACTGAACTTTCAAAACTTGCCTGCTTTATCAGCAGTATTCTTTAATAGTCTAACAATGAATTTTCCTTTTAATTAACTAGTATCATCATGATGTAATTTTGTCATTCTGAAACCGTATTTTCTAAACCCAGAGGTATGAATCTTGTTTTAAAACCTTGTGTGGCAGTTTTCTGTTCCACTAAAATCACCTGGGAGTTCTACAGCTGACTTTGTTTCCCTGTGGGTCTTCTCTGATAGATTTCTAATAAGGCACTTTTCAGCTCTGAAATTCTTTCCATGCTGAGTTCAATGGAGAACTCACTTGATAGCACTCTAAGGCTTACCATGCATGTAAGCACTTGGAAAATAGCATCATGTGTGTTGGGTCACTTACTAACTATATCTAAAATTTCAATCAATAATTGCAAAATTGGTTAATCCCGTCTCTTTTATTTCTATATGCAATAGTTTTATAAATATATTGTACTAACATAAAATGTTCTGCAGTGTACAAATATGGGATGGGATCTGCAGTACTTTAAAAAATATTGAAATAAGGCATATTATATCACAACACGCAGTTTGGCATACTTATGATTTAATATCACGCAAGACTACTGTACTTTTTTTAAAAAAAGTTCTGGTTTGTGTATGGAATGTTCTATATAGATCAGGCCTGCATAATTTGTGATCCACCAAACCGAAAGCAGTCCACAAGTCATCCACAGCAGCCCACCTGGCTCACGTTAAACATGCTCTTTTTAGTGCCTGTCTGTGAGTGCAAAAGCTAATGGTTATCAATAATGATGTTGCCATCATTTCTGAGCTTGGAAATACAAGTTGTAGAGGCTTAGAGTGTTCCTGCCTGACACGAGATAGGCATTCACTCACTCAGTTACATGTTCTCTCTCTCTCTACCCCTCCCTCACCCTACACACACACACACACACACACACACACACACACACACACACACTTCTACATCTTTGATTTTAATCTAAGCTATGGAAGAATTCTCTCCCTTCCATTCTACTTACTTGGTGGCTGCTGGTGTTCCTAATTCAGATTGGAAACAAAAACAGGGAGAAAAGCACCTAAATTAGGTGAAAAAAAGGGGAGAAGAAAATTCTCAGTATGCTGAACTTTTTATTTGTAGGTTGAAGAGCCCGACACATTTCGGCCTGTATCTTTTCAAGGCCTTCTTCAGGGGGCTGTAAACATTTAAACTACATACTGTAAAAACTGATAGGGACGACAAGTAGTAAAAAATATATTCTTATGTAAAATTAACTTGACATATTGCCACAGGGACCTATGTACATATATAAATTGTTTGAAACATTTTTTAAAAAATTGCATAAGGACAAAATACTTTGTATATTAATATTTCAATATATGTATTGAAATATTAATATACAAAGTATTTTGTCGTTATGCAAAAAAGTCAGCATCCTGCGAATTTGCTTCTCCCCTTTTTTCCACCTAATTCAGGTTGGCCTGGAAATAAGCCAGCGTGTTTCTTGATTTGTGGAGGGGCAGGGGAGCCAGTAAGCCTCTGCGGCAGGGTCTTGCTATTTACTGTGTAATCTGTACAGCACCATGTACATTGATGGTGCTATATAAATAAATAAATAAATAAATAAATAAATAAATAATAATAATAATAATAATAATAATAATAATAATAATGTCAAGCATCTGGCTGCACTTGGCTTGGTCGGTCACAAGATACGCAGTTTTGATATAGACAGTGCTCTTGTATAGTTAGTTTTAATGGTTAATGGGTTAATAATGACCCTTGTTTAAGTATGTCTTGCATAAGGTAAGATGCATCATTCAGCACAACTGGTTCATGGATATGTTGATATGGAATATTGCTTTGTACTGGATGTAAATGTAATAGTGTCTATACATACCAATATACTTGTGTTATGCTGTATACAGGAGCCCCCCCCCCCTCAAATGTTACATACTTTTTTGGAAAATGTCGAGTGCCTACTTGACCAGACTCTTGATCAGACCAAATTTAACAAGGTATTGTTAGGTTTGTCTCTTCCAAGTCAGTCCCAAGACAGCTTCTGCCTGAGCTGTGCGTTCTGCAAATGCTGTTATGAAGCAGTGTCTCAAAGCTCTTAAACAGGAGCTGGGAAGGTTTAGAGGCAGAAATTTCATACGTTTATTTTCAGGCACTCTCTATAGGCCTGAATTCATAAATAAATATATACATAGCATAATTATCGACTGGGCTGCGGTGTCATGGCCATAATCATGCAAGCTGCTCAGTGTTAACAACTTATTGAGGCCTTCGTGAGTAAGAACCCTATCTGAACTACATCTTTGTGGATGGTGATCTTGCATTTAATATGTATTTTGGGGAGGGGGGCAGAACGGAAATCAATGTATCTCACTATTCTGACTTTTGAGTGTGTCAGAGGATGGTTCTTTTAGCTAGTCATAATGTACAGGGAAGGGGTGGGAAAACTGAAACTACCCAGCAGGGTAAAAATAAATTGGGGTTTTCATAGGAAGGAGTCAGCTGCAGCTGTGAAAAATATTATTAAAATCTCAGTAAATGACAATTTCATGCTGAATATTTGCTCAACAGTAATCTTAACTTTGTTCTAGATACAGGTTTTCTTGATTCCTTTTTTAACCTTCATTTATTAAAATCTTGACCTTAACTTTGTTTTGAGGGATCCAAGTGAAGGCGAAGCCAGTGGCAGAACTGACACCTCAAGGTGAGGAGCCACTATTAATACTTCGCTGCTAGGTCCCTTTGTGTTCAAAGTTTCATGATTCTGAAAGCCTTTAAACTCATATGTTAAACAGAGGAGCCTCTAGATCACTTGTCTTCTTAAAATATTATGTATGAGTTAAATTTCCCATTTCTCTTTTAAATATAAGATGAAGTTAAATAACTTTGTTAAAAGCAAGCAAACCAATCAGTAGCTATGAGTGCAGGTTCTTAGATGTCAGTAGTCCGCATTGGGGGCCTCTACCGTCTAAGTCTTTCCAAGGTCAGAGCTTTAAATATCTTTATACATTTGGATATTCAAGCATTATCTTTGATTCTGCAGTAAAATCTTACATTACAATTCTGAGAAGCGAGCCAACTACCTAATCACCCAAACCAATAAGTACAACTGCCAGACCCCTCTGCTTTTTCCAAATACAAAATAAAATTTTAATGTTCAGGGAAGTCCTTTTGGGGGTTAATAAGAATGTATGTATAGGCATAAAATAGACCAATTATTTTTAAAAATAATTTCCAAGTAACGTCTTTGAACTGGTTGATGTGAGAATGCTCTCAGGCCTTCAGGTGCTGGTGTCTGTATTCTTCCTGCCTTGTGTGCTGGAAAGGCTATGAACTGAACACATGTTTTAGCACATGTAAGCAGTAGCCACTCTTGTTAGTAACTAAGCAAGTGAAGGAGGTTGGAAAGAAAAGGGTTCTCATCAAGTTTGTGGAAAATATTAAGTGACACTTGTGTATCATTCCTCCTTTAATCTCTGCATGTGGTAGAAATGCAAAGATACAATCTGCCCAATCTCAAGGGTGGGTGGGTGGGTGTTGCCGTGGGGGTGGGTGGGCAGCGCATGGACAGACTCCGCTGGCACTGGGAGGAGTACCTCCTCCCAACACCAGCTAGGTCCTCCACTGCCCACATCTCCTGCTGTTATCTCTGATCTGTGATCAGTGGTAACCGGGGATTCCTCCTCTTCCCCCACCCTGCCCCCTGGAGGAATCCATGAAGGCTCCACAGGCTGGATGGGGAACCTCCATAGGCCGGACTAGGCCTGTGAGCCAGAGGTTCCCCATCCCTGAAATGTACATACAACTGCCACCACCACCAAGAGAGCTCTTAATCTGTTAGGTAGTGAAAAATCTGGTACTAAGGTTGGATGACAGCATGTCTTTCTGCCCTTTAGTCACACACACAAAGCTCCTGAAATACACACAAGTGCTTCCCCCCCCCCGCATTTTTATCTGACTTCAACTCTTTGCCAGAGTATTTTCCCTGAAGTTTGTTTCTTTTGGAGAGTAACTGGCCAGATAGCTGTGAGGGGTGGAAGGGGCTTGGAAACTCTGTGCAGAGTTTTTTTCAATCCAAGCTATGGTAACTCAGTACCAGATAGTTACATGATATATTGCCTATAAGCAGTAAATTGTGTGATGACAGAAGGTTAGAGTTCTTTCTTTTACACTCAAATTGACATGCTGAGGCCACCATTCATTGCTCCACATCCTAGAATTTCTAGAAATGCATGTTGTACTGAAGGATATTAGCCTAAAACTCATTAAATAATGCTCAGTGAACAGGGGACAAATGTGAACCATGACTGTTTGATGAAGCTGAAGTTGAAAGGGGCTCTATGTGTAATGCAAAGAGCATACTTCGCTAGGGCTGCAAGTATATGCACACTTAGTTGAGAGTAAGTCCCATTGAACTTTGGGTCTTCATGCAGCAGCATAAGCATGCATAGAATCGGATTAATCCTTACTTTCCCCATGACATCACAAAACAGTCTGAGGAAAACACTGCCAAAAGGTTGTTTCGATACTTTATGGTATTAGATAGTGTATTCCCTGTCAATGATCATTTTGAATAAACAGTACTCTACTTTCCACAGAAGGTAAGACAGGAATGGGGAAAGACCCCCTTGCTACATATAACAGTGCATCCCTGCAAGTGATGTTACTGTAGGTGTTGTTGTTTTTATAGCAGGGTGGAGGGAATGTTCCCCATGTATTTATGCCCATTGAGTCTAGATTTTTTTTAAAAAAATAGGTTATAAGAATTGATCATTAAATTGCACAGTAGGAGCAAGTAATCCAGTTGCTGAAGATGCATTGATATTCTTAACTCTGTGTCTTGAGACATTATTGTCTGGAGTAAGGTGTTTTAGACAAGAATCATCCAAGATTGTTCCCCTTGCTTTCCAGATCTTCAACTTTAAATTGGCAAAATAAGCTCCCACTATAAAGAAGTATGAACATAATATTTTCCATGGGTGTCAGGGTGGCTTCCTTTCTCCCCTGCTTTTTACAGCATGCATTGCCTTCTGTTTTGTGTGACCTTTAGATGTTTTGGAGGTGTGTGTTGTGAACTCTAAAAGAAATCTAATAGTTGATAGCTGAGGAGCCTTCTTTTGCGGCTGTACTTAGCAACATCTGTTTTAACCTAAATCATTTTAAAACTGTCTATTGCTTAAGTGTATTTCCTTTGTTTATGTATTTAAATACTATTTCGCTTTTCAGGAGCACTTCTGGGGAGCCAAAAGACAGAGAAAAGGAGGATGGCAAAGATTCTAAGCCACGGTCTTTGAGGTTTACCTGGAGTATGAAGACCACGAGTTCCATGGACCCAAATGATATGATGAGAGAGATTCGAAAAGTGTTAGATGCTAACAACTGTGACTATGAACAGAAAGAGAGATTCCTACTCTTCTGTGTCCATGGTGATGCACGACAGGATAGCCTTGTTCAGTGGGAGATGGAAGTGTGTAAATTGCCACGCCTATCGCTCAACGGAGTCCGCTTCAAGCGAATATCTGGGACTTCTATTGCCTTTAAAAATATTGCATCCAAAATAGCAAATGAGCTTAAGCTGTAAAGAGCAATGACATTTCTGGGATCATGGAAGATTCAAGCTTACATTTTGAATGTACTGGTTATGCCTAACATGATTGGCCTGTGAAACTCCCCATTGTAGAAATTGTCCCTATTGCAATAACGTTATACATAGTTATTCTGAATTGTAAAATTTAATTCAGTATGACCTATATTAAAAGAAAAATCTGTAGCTAAAGAAGTTATGTTCACATGTACAGGTAAGTATATAGAGCATTCTGTTCATTTTATGTTCATAGAGTTGTATAATAAGAAGGCTTAAATACAGATCTTGTATAGTTGTCTAGACATTGGCACAGAAGTGTGTTTGCTTTGAGTTGAAAAGTTCTTCCTGGTCATTATTTACATTTTTTTGGTGGTTTTTATAATTCTTACCTCTATCATACATTTTTTAAAACAGTGACCATAGTAGAAATGCACAAAAAATGTTTTCACAACTGTAGCATGAACAATTTTAGTTATTTTAAAACAAATCATATATAACAATTAAATTAGTAAAAAAAAGTTGGCTTTTGTTGTACACAGGATTCTTCCTCCTTTCCTTTCACTTTTCTCCTCCTTTATAGAACAGTGTTCAGTTGAAAACAAAAATGCAAACATGTTTACAGTGTTGGCACTTACAGTGAGGAAAATGGGATTTTGAGTGTGTTTAACCTCTGGCTCCTTGAAACACGTTGGGGAACAGAAATCACATCTTGATTACATTGTATTTGCAAACTTAAATCTTGCTCTTGTGACCCATGGTCAAATGTAGCAACAGAATAGAAGTATAGTTCATATTCATTAATCATGGTGTGAAATATTATTGTTTGTTGCCTTCAAAAGAATTCAGATTCCACTTGATGAAAATATAACTTCGTATTGAGACTGTTTCATAGCACAAGGTATTCTGAAATGTTGACCAAGTGTAAGAGCTAATAAATGCCACCTCAGGAATTAACTGGTTTTTGGAATATTCCCCCTCCCCCCCAAAGAGTACATGCAGTTTCATATACTTTACAGCTACGCATATATTGTTTATAACAAGAGATTATTACTTATGTGATTGTACAAATTTTGTTCCCATATATCTTGTCTGTGTTTTTAATATTTTGCCCACTTTCTTGTATTTATTCCACATCATTACGCCTGTAATGTGCAGCTGTGTGTAGGCATTTGCCTATGGAATAAGAAGAAAAAATCCTTCATAATTAGTGATATAAACTCTGTAAAACCACTAGTACTTGGTACATTTTAATATTTGTTATTTTGTACTGAATTAATCATAGCGATTGGTTGTGCAATGTTATTTAATGTCGTAATTACTGTAACTTCAACATATGGGCCCCATCTGCACACTCCTGTAAAGATTAGAAAGGTCATTCAAAATTGTCACTTTATTAAAAACAAAATACAAAAAAAAGCTGTGGTAAACTCTGTAACCTGAAGTTAGAAGGCTGTAAGTGTAGCTAAGTGTGCCATTTGAGAATGGCTTTCTGACAGATGGACTTGACATGCTGTACTGTACTGTGATGTAGCTCTCTCTTCTGTAACAGTTCTGTTCTGAAATGAACGTGTATTGTTGCCTTAGAAAAAAGAATGGTGTTTTGGCAAGAAAGAACTGTACCCCTTTTTATCTGGTGTTCTTTTTAAAAAATAATATTTTTTGACGCAAGTCATCCTAATTCACATTCACTGGTGCACTCTATTAAAAACTTACTTGAACGGTTCTCATACTACTATTCTCTGTCTTTTTACTCTTTATCTAACTCTGGCAGTTGGATGATTTGAGGTGTGTGTGAAGAAAGGCTATGACAGAAAGAGGGGAGTTGATTGCTGCATGTTTTGTGTTGTTGAGATAAGTCTAGAGATTTGCATTTTCCTTTTATTTCAAAATTGTTACATAGAATCAGCTTATATGCCACATTTTTCTTGTTTTCTTTCTGAAATTGAGTTTTAATGAACCCAGGCCCTTGCATGAATTAGTTCCAGATACAAACTTGAGTGAAGTATTATTGAGTGAGTTTTACTTTTAGTCTGCCAATTCCTAAGGCTCTGGACAACTTACCATACTTAAATATGTAAAAGCATAACCAAGTAAAAATCAAGAGAAATTATTATTCATAAGAAATAACTAATTATCACTACCTACTCAAATGAAGTTTAGCCCATATCATTTAATGTCAGCCCCCAAAAGAATTTTATATGTTACGTATCTCTTCTGTCCTTTCTCCAAATTATTTAGGGTAACATATATGATTCTGCTTTATCCTCACAATCACTCCGTGAGGTAAGTCAGATTGAAAGACAGTGACTGGTCATCGTGTGAACTTTTTAGCTGTGTGAGGATTCAAATCCAAGGCCATAGCTAGACCTAAGGTTTATCCCAGGATTGTCCTGGGGTCAAACCTATTTATCTAAGTGCCACACAGGGCATCCAGCGCTCAGGCAGGGATGAACCTGGGATGATCCTGGGATAAACCTTAGGTCTAGCTACAGCCCAAGTCTCCCTAGTACTTTTTCAACACTAACCACTATACATACATTAATACCTCTAAAGAATGTATGGGGGACACGCCTTTCACAGGAGGTTCACTTTTTATCATACTGGCACATGTAATTAAACAGGCGTTGCAGGGTGTGTGTTTTTAAAAAAACTTAAAATACTATAAAAGCCTGCAAACCTGGGTCTCCAGTGAAATGAACATAAGTGCCACAAGTGATGGTCCTTCTCATGTTCAATTCTCGGGGGGGGGGGGGGGGGGAAGCAACAACTCATAGTCTGTCTCCAGCTGATGGACTTGATTACAACTGTTTCTTTTCTTCCAACACATTAAGGATAGAATGAAAAGAATGCAGGACTGTACAGCCATGCAAAATAATGGGACCAGGAAAGAAGGATATCTTAGTTTAAAAGCTTTTATTGTTGGTGGTTGTACTAGAATGTTACAGGTAAGTCCAACCTCCATTTTTAAATGCAATGTTGTTCAGATTTTTCTAATTCACCGTGTGCATGTGACTATACAGCTGTCGCAACATCTTCAAAGTGTGAAGTGAGCACTGGATATAAGTCCCAAAGAAAACCTGTGTAACTGCACTGAAACTATACATGTACAGTAGAAGAGTAGTAATAATAATAATAATAATAATAATAATAATAATAATAATAATATTTCTTACCCGCCTCTCCCTTTGGATCGAGGCGGGGAACAACATTAGAACAGGAATCAATACATCTTAAAAATTCATGATTTTACATTGATCTGGATAGGCCTGCCAGAAAAGGCTAGTTTTTAAAGCTGCCTTAAAATCACACAGAGAGTTAATTTTACGAATCTCCTCTGGCAGGCCATTCCACAATCTGGGGGTGACAGAAGAAAAGGTCCTCTGGGAAACTGATGTCAGCCTAGTTTTAGCTGACTGAAGTAAGTTCTCCCCAGAGGAACTGAGTGTGCGGGGTGGACTATATGGGAGAAGGTGATCCCGCAGGTAACCTGGACCCAAACCATTTAGGGCTTTAAAGGTAATGACCAACACTTTGTACTTTGCCCGGAAACTAATTGGCAGCCAGTGGAGTGATTTTAATGTTGGGGTAATATGCTCACCCCTAGATGTACTGGTGACCAACCTGGCTGCCATGTTTTGAACTAGTTAAAGTTTCTGAACTAGGTACAATGGTAGCCCTATGTAGAGCGCATTGCAGAAGTCAAGCCTTGAGGTTACCAGCGTGTGCACTTCTGTCTAGGTCTTCTGACTCTAAGAAGGGGCGCAGCTGGCGTATCAGCCGAAGCTGATAATAGGCACTCCTGGCCGTTGCATCTATCTGGGCTGTCATTTGGAGCAACGGATCCAGGAGCACCACCAAACTGCAAACACAGTCTTTCAGGGGGAGTGTAGCCCCATCCAGAAATGGCTGACACACCTCCAAACCTAGGTCAGAGTCCTTGACAGCAAGCACCTCTGTTTTGTCTGGATTCAGATTCAGTTTGTTTTTCCTCATCCAGCCCATTACCGCCTCAAACCATTCATTCAGAGGAGACACACTATCCTTAGCTGATGCTGTTATTGAAGGCATAGAGAAATATATTTGGGTGTCATCAGCATACTGATAGCACCCCGCCCCATGCCTCCGGATGATCTCTCCCAGCGGTTTCATGTAGATGTTAAACAGCATTGGGGATAGGATGGCACCTTGTGGTACGCCATACAACAGCTCCTTTTTTGAGGAGCAACTATCCCCAAGCATCACCATTTGGAATCTACCTGAGAGGTAGGACCGGAACCACTGGAGCACAGTGCCCCCGATTCCCAAACCCCTCACTGGTTAAAAAATAGGGTTAAAACAAGGTAAAGGTAAACAGAGGCACTTGGCACAAGGTTCCCATTTCAGTTTCATTGAAAACTAAAACCATAGGACTCTTGAGCTAATGCAATCTTAATGCTTAGATAGACTTTACCAGGAAATGGTTTGAATTTTTCTCCTGAAAGTTTCTTCTGGATTTAGCAGAAACAATGTTTTCCATGGGCATTTACTTCTGTCGTAATGTGAAGGAGACACTTGCTCTGCTTTTACATGAATGCTTGCAACCTAAAGAGGATTTTAATTATTTGCAACCATTGGTGTGCGCAGCGTGCTGTCTAAAATTTGACACAGAAGGCGGGGATGAACAAAGAATACACAAGAGATTTAATTATATGTGCTTAGGTTTGGTTACGAGATTGGTTGCAGTCGGGCAAGGGAAGGCAATCCTGTGCCCCCCGGATGTATATAATCTCTGACTATTGGTCACGCTGGCTGGGGATAATGGGAGTTATTCTCTAGCGTCTGGAGAGCTCAAGGCTGCCTGCTCTTTTGGTGATGCATGGGAACAAGGGGGTTGAGCCAAAGGCTTCATGGAAAAAACTGGATTTTGAAGGAAAGAAGATGTGTCCAGCAGGTGTTCTGGGAGGCAGTTTCAAGCATACCAGGCAGGATTGGAGAAAGGGTGAAAACCTGAGGAGGCAAGGATCACTCGGATGGCTGAGGGTGGTGGAGCTGGAGGATCAAAAGTCACAGGCAGGGATGTATTGGGATGTGAGATACAGTGAAGCAAAGCAAGGGGGGCTTTGAAGGACCTGGAGCTTTTGCTGGCTCTGGGAGAGGATTTAATGAGTGGTTTCATGGATCAGACTGGTGAGAGGTGAATAACGTTGGCAGCAGAACACTGGGTATGTGTGAGGAGACCAAGGTGAGACAATGAAAGACCAGAAAGGAAGAGATTGCAGAAGTCTAGGTAAGAGATGCCCTGTCTGGAGGACTTACAATATTCTGCCTCAGTGTTTTGTTGCTTTTCCCAACAGGCAGTATTATGGTCATGGATATTTCTTGACTCATGACTCACATGTGACAACAACAGGATTTGATCATTTTTGTCTGTCTCTTCTGCCAAGACGCTTGTTCATGCACTGGTTATTTCTTGGCTGGACTACTGCAACCTTCTTCTCTCTGGCCTTCCTTCCTCTCACATCAGTCCGCTGGTTTCTGTCCACCACTCTGCTGCTAAGATCATCTTCCTGGCTCGCCGCTCTGACCATGTTACTCCACTTCTGAAATCATTTCACTGGCTTCCAATTCACCTCAGAATCCAATATAAACTTCTGTCGACCTCCAAAGCTTTTCACGGTCTAGCTCCTTCCTATCTCTCCTCTCTCATCTCACACTATTGCCCCGCTCGTGCTCTTCGCTCCTCTGATGCCATGTTTCTCGCCTGCCCAAGGGCCTCTACTTCCCTTGCTCGGCTTCGTCCATTTTCTTCGGCTGCCCCTTACGCCTGGAACGCTCTTCCAGAACATTTGAGATCTACAAGTTAAATCGCAGCTTTTAAAGCTCAGCTAAAAACCTTTCTCTTTCCTAAAGATTTTAAAACTTGATGTTGTTTGGACTTTATACTGTTAGTTTTACCCTACCCTGTGCCTGTTTACCCTACCCTGTGCCTGTTTGCATTCTCTTCCACTCCTTATTGTTTTACCATGATTTAATTAGAATGTAAGCCTAAGCGGCAGGGTCTTGCTATTTACTGTTTTACTGTTTTACTCTGTACAGCACCATGTACATTGATGGTGCTATATAAATAAATAAATAATAATAATAATAACCCTAAATAAAGGTAGTCATTGAATCATGGATTGTTACATGTGAACCCTGCACTTTGATTTAACTATGGGTTGTTAACCACAAACAATCCAGGAAGAGAACCCATGGTCTGTTGAACTCTGGGTTGTTCATGGTTAACGACCCATAGTTAATCCATAGTGTGGGGTTGGCACATAATGACAACCCTTGTTCAACAGCAACCCATACTCAATCTGTACTCTGGGTTTTCATTATGTATGAACCTGGTCACTGCTACCAATTTGACATATGAAAGATTGGGTGATATTTCCAAAGGACTTTGTTAAAGAACAGAGCTAGTCAGCAAACATATTTGCAAGTGTAGATCCTTCTCTCGCTTAAAATATAGACTATTCTTCCCTAACCCAGTGCCCTCCAGATAGCCTGAACTAGAATGCCCATAGCAGGCTAGGGATTATGGGAGTTGCGGTCCAGCACATTTGGAGGCACCAGGTTGGAGAAAATTCTTATAGACCATGTTGACTAACAGTTAATCAATCAATCTTTATTCTGTATGCCTGCTCCTGCTGGGAAAAATGTGTGTAATTCTTAATATCTTGGTAATTAACAGAACAGTTCTAACAGTGCTTGGACAGTGAGGCATGGGATAATACTTAATGACTTGGTGAATTACTTTAATAGCTATATCCAATGAAACAAGGATAAGCTTATTAATGAATTCCTGATATTGAACTAAAGAGGAAATAGCATACAATAGTAAACAGAAGGAGGTGCTGGTGTGGATTTGTCATGTAACTTGTTCTTTACCCAATGAAATGTTTATTGAAATTAAGTACTGGTAGTTTTGTATTTCCAAAATCTGTGAACCTCCCAGAGAGCTTCGGCTATTGGGAGGTATAGAAATGCAATCAATCAAAACCCTAATTTCTTTTGCTCTAGGTGTTTGGAGAACCAATATGCCTTCAAATCTGAACACTGCATCAAAAATACAGGATTCTGTGAAGTTCAGCTACCATTCTGAAAACTAAAGTTTCCAGATCTCATGTTGAGGCAGAACTAAATAAACGTCCCTCTCCCTCCTCTTTTCAGTCAGAGGGGCCAATTTACACCTGCTGTTAATTATGTGAATGCAATTAACTGCCACTTTTGTTTGTAGCACAGTGATGAGAAAAGCTGTTCCAGCCTCCCGAGGCCACTATATGCATTATGAAAAGCTTGCACACTCATTGTGCTTGTGCCCTTAATGCTGACTTTAATTTGGCCCTGATGACAGCACCCTGTGTATCATCATCACTACTATTCCTCTTCTAGTATCCTGTCTGGAGGGAGATTTTTGTTCTATGGCAAAACTTGCCAAGGGAACAAATGTAAGCAATTAAGAATGATTCACAGAGGGTTGCTGAATTCTAGCAGCAGAATTTTTAAACTTCTTAGTAACTTGCAGAAAGGTTCTCTGTGTTAGTCACACAGCCCCCTGGTCTGAAAAAGGCCCTTCAAACAGTGGTGGCAGAGAGCAGCATAACAATTCTGTTTTTAATATTGTCCTTTAAATGTGATTTGTATCTTTATTGTGAACCACTCAGGGATTTTCTTCTATTCAGTAGTATATGTGTCACAAATAAATAATGATAAATCTAAAACTTGGCATTCTAAGTTACTATGCTATTGGATTGTAGTCTAAAAGTAGAGTAAGGGGTGGGGGAATTGAAACCAAAGCTTTTCCTATCAGTGGGGAGTTTCCAATCTGCGTTATTCCTCAGTTCCACGGGAGCCAAGAACTCAAGTATCCAGGTGAGGAAATGGGCTCATATGGTTCTTTTAATAGCAAGTTCTACGGCACTTTCACAGAAAAGTTCAATCTACTTCCCCGTTAGATAAATTACGGAGTACCATTATTTTTCCTGCCGGATCCTACCAACCACAGCTCTGGAAATATGTGTTTGTGTTTTCAGTGCTTGGACTCTTCGGTGCAACAGGAAGCGGCCTTTTGTGTGATTGTTGTAAACAGTGCGGAGCTGGACCTTGAACTTTTTAGCATTGCCCGCCTCCGGTGAGGAAGGCGAGGTTCCACCTCCCTTCTGTGGAAACGAGGGAGGGGTGGCTGGCTGGCTGTCCCTCAACCTGGCCATTGCAGCTGCCACAGCCTGGGCTCGCCCGTCCCTTTGAGCTCCCCCGCCTGCGCCTTCTCTCGCGCCAGGCCCCAGCAGGGCTAATCTTCTCCCGCCGCTGCTGGGAGGGAAGGCTCAAAGGTCCCTCGCTCGGCTGTGCCTTCCCAGCTCCACCCGACCCCCCTGGGCCCGCGATGACCGTGGGGGGCACTCTGAGAGCCGAGCGCCCCCGGCGGCGGGGGCCTGCGGACGACAAGATCGCTATCCTCGAGGGGGAGGAAGAGGAGGAAAAGCTGCAGCAGCAACGAGCTACCCTCGAAGGGGAGGACGGGCCCGGCTGGCCCTCCAAAAAAGTCGCCTTCGCCTTCCTCCCGGACAACTACCAACCCCTAGGCTGGGGCGGAGAGGCGGCGCAGGAAGCCGAGCGCAAAAGCAAAAAACGCCGGAGGAAGCTCAAGAAATACGGCAAGGTAGGGGGTCTCCTGCAGCAAGGCAAGTGGTTGGGGGTGCGGGAAGGGCCTCGGGAAAGGGATTCGGATCGCCCCGAGGCCAGCTGGGGCTCGGCTCGTGGGCCCTGCGCACCCCGCCTCCACCCAGGAGATCACTCCCTATTCGCTCTCCGTTACTCGGGGAATGGATTCCTCAGCCTCGATCCGCCCCAGGGGCTCAGCCTATCGACACTTGTGCCTTTCCCAGCTTCAACTTTGGTTGCTGAGTCTACGGGGCCAAGCTTAGATCGGGCGTAGAATGTAAAATACAAATAGTTTTGGAGAGAGAAAAAAGTGTGTGGCTGAGTTCGGACGACACGCTAATCAACTGTGGTGTGTGTAATAGGAACAGAATGGGAAACTCAGCCAGTGTGTGCCTACTTTTCTGGGCAGATACTAACCACTCAGGATCGTTTAGCGGGATGCGTGGCCCTGTCTCATTCCCCGCGTAGTTACAAGTGGCAGAAGGCAGGCGCTTGTAAGTGGAATCGAATTCTAGTGCGAGTCCCTGGTGGGGCAGGGGATGTTTAGTTACCCTGTCTTATTGGAGTGCAAGGATAGGTATGCAGCTTCCTATTCAAACGACCGTGGAACACGTGGAGGCTTCTTCTAGCAAAAAACAAAGAAGTCCCTGCAAGCCTGAAGTCTGTCCTCCTCTGATATACATGGCACCACTTATCTCCGTCTTGATCTCTCTTTTCAGATCCCCCCCCCCAAATCCAACGTTTCCCACAAGGTCTGTGGATTAAAGTGAACATATTAATCCTTATTCCTCTTTTGGTTTCTTACCCTACTATGGTCTCTCCCCACCTTCTTTTATCCTCCCCGTTGTCTGTTTAGATCAGTGTTGTTGGAGGCGTAACCTAGATGTGGGTAGTTTGCAATTCCCAATAGCCCTTGGTGAATGATGATGGGTGTTGCAATTCCAATAACACCTGGAGGACCATAGATTTCCCATCCCTGATTTAGATTGTAAGCTGCTGCAGTATGTGTGTGTGTTGGTGGGATTTGTCTGTTTTGGTTTATCTATTTGCTTATGCAGCTATGCAAAGGACTGTGTACATAGAGATGGAGATGTCTAAATAAATCTGTAAGAACAGTGCACTTTGGTTTGTCAGGATCTGCATGAGATCTTTCGCATATCTCATGAAGCAGACGGCTGCTTGTGCAACGCAAACAGAATTATCTTTGAAAAACAAATAATTAGTTAAATCTGACAAAGGAGCCAGCTGATTTTTAAAAAAACAACCATTCCCCCTTTTCTGTTCAGAAGAAACCAGTCTAATCAGAAGCTGATATTCACCTAGATCAAAAGAGAGATCTGTCATTTCAGACTGAAAAGGCCTCCAAGCTAATCCATGACAGATGCTTCACATCCCTTTGTGCTACATTTCATTTCGCATCCTTATTTTGACAACATTCCCAATTAGCAAGAAGTGTGAAGTTTGTTTCGCGCTCCCCGCCCCCACCTTGCCGCTGCACAATAGTGACAAAGAGAGAAAATAGAACTCCCTCTTCAGCTCAGATTCTAAATTCAACCTGGAGAGTGTGTCAGCATCAACACTTTACTGCTGGTTTACTGTTGCAGTAGAATACAGCTCCTACAATTTATTTATTTATTACAAGCATATTCCATCCTTTCCTCCAAGGTGGTGTGAAACTCTGCCCTATTTTATTCTTACAACAACCCTGTGAGGTAGATTAAGCTGTAGTGACTAGCCAGAGGTCACCCAGTGAGCTTTGTGGCTGAATAGGATTTAAACCTGTGTGTCCCCCGTCCTAACTGGTGCCCATGCTGGTTGGGGATGATGGGAGTTCCAGTCTGACACATCTGGACATCAGGTGTGTGTGTGGGGGGAGAATTCTGCTCCAACCACTATCCCACACTTTTTGATGTGTGTTCAATGTTGAACTGGCAGTAATTCCAGTCTCTCTAGAGGAACGCGCAGTAAAAGGAACGTGTGGGATAGTTGCAAGATAACTACTTCTGACATCTCAAATAGAAACAGTAGGCTGCAGTCCTCTTAAGCAACATACAAACTTTCATTCTTTTCCATGAAGAAACACTCAGCCTAAACAGCCTAAATGAAAGATGGCAGAGGGTTAGAAATGTGATGAGTCGGTTTTGTTAGATTTCCTTGACCGCTGAAACTGTTTGTTTTTCATTATAAAATATGCGGGGGGGGGGGAGGAATTTGACGCGTACATCTCCCTTTATTAGAAAGGGAGGGTTTCTTAAGCAGCCAACTTTGTGAACACAGCATGATTGCATGCAAGGAGTCTGAGAGTAGCAGCATCATGACCTGGGAAAAATGTTAACAAGGGAAGGTGTGCCTGCCAGGAATGTTGTGGGGAGGAGGAGAGAAATAAAAGCGAAGATCTTGTACTATCATTGTTCCAGACTCTATGGCAAGATCTACACCAAGCTGGATATAGCACTATGAAAGTGGTATATAAAAGGCAGGATCTACACTACTGCTTTATAGCAGTATTGAAGTGCACTGGCAGCAGTTGGGGCCCATTGACACGTGCCATGTACCGCTTTCATAGTGTTCTATCCTGCTTGGTGTAGATGTGTCATGGGCCCCAACCGTTGTCCGTGCACTTCAATACAGCTATAAAGCAGTAGTGTTGTGTAGATCCTGCCTTAGTATAGCCACTGGCACAATTGTACTGCCAATTGTTCCTTTTTAGTATTCAGGAACCCAACAATAATACTATGCATAAGTACTCAGACATAAGCCCTGCTGAGTTCAACAGAGCTTACTCCCAGTCAAGTGTGTATAACAGTCTTCTCCAACCTGGTGTCCTCCAGATGTGTTGGACTACAATTCCCATCATCATAACAGCTGTAGTCCAACACATCTGGAGAATATATAGGATTGCACCTTTAGACTGAAATCTCCCACACTAGAGGCATTCAAGAGGCAGCTGGACAAGCATCTGTCAGGGATGCTTTAGGGTGGATTCCTGCATTGAGCAGGGGGTTGGACTCGATGGCCTTGTAGGCCCCTTCCAACTCTGCTATTCTATGATTCTATGAAATCCTGTACACAATTACCTGGTAGTAAACCTCATTGAATCCAGTGGGGCTTGCTTCTGAGTAGACATGTATAGGATTGTGCTGTTAGCGCCCTAGTCAAGTGTGTCTGACGATAACTCCACAATAGATCCATGTTCACATGGAGATAAACTGAGGAATGACCATGCATGAACTATTTATTTCCCCCATTTGTTTTAGAACGTCCTGCATCTAATAAGTAGCTTGAAATTCCAGTGTTAAAATTAAACAATGCCTAGGAGAAATTATATTGGATTTAGAAGTATGTTGCTTATTCTTCACAGTGGAATACCACTTTCTTTCTAGGAAGGGAAGAAAGAAAACACTCCGTAGTAGATAGAAAAATCTGATCTTGTATGAGTCAGCTGAAATGTTATGGATTGGCTCCCATGTCATTGATGATAGTCTTGGGCTATGTAGATTGATTGATATAACATGCAGCAGTCAAATTAACCAAAAGAAAACCCTCGCAGGCAAATGTCTGATTACTATAATCTATTGTCCTTACCTTTTTGCTCCAACTCTCAGTAAGACATTCACATCCTGCTTCATAAATGTCGCTGCATTCCATACAGGAAATAAATGCAAGGGCAACAGTCATTTGTTTGTGTTGGGAAGTGCTTTGATCCTTACTGAGATCAGGGCTCCATTGTTTTGGCTAAGGGCTCTTTTTCCTCGCTGCTGTCATCATGCTACCAAATTTCAGCAGGAGGTTGGTGGCAGGGGTGCACCTCCTGGGTAGTCTGGGGAGTCAGTGTGGCCCCCAATTCCCTTGAAGTTGCACCCCCTAGCATACCCCTTAACTCAGGCTAACTCAGCTCATGTCAATGAGGTACTGTAGGATGCATGATCAGGTCCTCCCAGGCTATTGATCAATCCATTCTTTCCCTGGAGGCAAATGCCCTTCATCTTCACCTGGCTAGCAAAGAGGCAACATCAGCCTAGTTATACCAGGATGTCCCAGGTTTGGGTCTCATCCTCCCCACACCACTTGTTGGTTGCTGGGGACAGCAATCCTATGGCCCCGAGTCAGTATCTGGGGGGGTGGGGCATAGAATAGTTTGGATTCCAGGGGTCTAAGCAACCATGCCCTTTCCCCTCGCAGCCAGAGCAGAGAGGACCGTGCTGTTTGCCTCTCCGAGGTCACAGAGGGAATATAAAGGGGGCATTCTGGGCTCCACAATTCAAGAAGGACGCAGACAAGCTGGAGCGTGTTCAGAAGAGGGCAACCAGGATGATCAGAGGTCTAGAAACAAAGCCCTATGAAGAGAGACTGAAAGAACTGGGCATGTTTAGCCTGGAGAAAAGAAGGTTGAGGGGAGACATGATAGCACTCTTCAAATACTTAAAAGGTTGTCACACAGAGGAGGGCCAGGATCTCTTCTCGATCCTCCCAGAGTGCAGGACACGGAATAACGGGCTCAAGTTAAAGGAAGCCAGATTCCGGCTGGACATCAGGAAAAACTTCCTGACTGTTAGAGCAGTGCGATGGTGGAATCAGCTACCTAGGGAGGTTGTGGGCTCTTCCACTCTAGAGGCATTCAAGAGGCAGCTGGACAACCATCTGTCAGGGATGCTTTAGGGTGGATTCCTGCATTGAGCAGGGGGTTGGACTCGATGGCCTTGTAGGCCCCTTCCAGCTCTGCTATTCTATGATTCTATGATTCTTGTGGGAAGGGAGGAGACTGGGGAGGCCGGCTTATGAGCAATCCTCCGGCCTCCTTCCCTCCCCGACGCCTCAGCTAGACAGGCGAAAAAGCCCATCTAGCTGAAATGCAGAATGGAAGGTGCGTGGAGGCAAAGATCACCTCTGCTGCTCTTCCCGCTCTGCATCAGATGGCTGTAAGCTTCCAAGCTTGCAGACTGATGGCCAGCCCCATAGGATTGTGCCCTTGGTGAATTACATTTATTTATTTATTGCCTTTCTATACCACCCAATAGCCAAAGCTCTCTGGAGGCTTAGTGAGCTAGTTAGGATAAGATCTAGTGAGCTAATTTGATGTTTCATTTTATTTTTAAAGTAAGGAACTATTTCTGAACTTCTCTCTACTTGGTGCTTTAAATATATATACATTGAATTGGAAACTAGAATTGAGTTGATTCTCTTGTCTGGCGTGGAAGTTTGCCTACCCATGCTTTGATCTGCTTGGAAAACACGCTAACCTACTTGTTAAGAAGCTTAAAGGAAGTTTGGGAAAAGAGACCCTAGCCATCTCCATATATCAGAGTCATGAGCCTGGATTCCCACAGATCCAGAACACGAGTTATGAAATATTCATATAGACATGAATATATCAAGATATACTAATAATACATTAATGGGTGGCAGTAGGCTATGTCTGGGGAAAGGGTGTCTTGGAACCTGTCCTACCTCACAGGGTTAGAGGTGCAGACACTCCCATCTGTCACACCACAATAAGCAGATATCTCAGCTGCAGTCATCCTGTGATTAACCCTGCCCTATTATATAATCCCTGGTGCAAAAGATGTAACAACTTCTTTTTTGTGGTAACATTTTGACAAAAAGAAAAGAAAAATGTAGCTACATAATTTGAATTTTATCGATTACAATGTGAACTGCCCAGAGAGCTCTGGCTTTTGGGTGGTATAGAAATGTAATAAATAAATAAATAAATCATCCTCTGTGTGTGTATGTGTGTGTGTGTGTGTGTATATATATATATATATATATATATATATATATCTGGTTTCTAAGAACTCTACATAAACTTCAGCAAAAGCAGACCAAATATCCATCTATACAGCACCCATTCAAATATTGAAACTGTTGTAAGGTCTTCAGTCCATTGTATTAGAGGAGGCTCGTGTTTTTCCTTCAAAGGCTATAATATCATTCTTTTAGTTGTTAGAAGGGTGCGGAGAATCCATTTGTGCTGACCCTGCGTTAACTTACGTGAAGCAGGAGTTACTTTAAAAGAGCCTGTGCATCTTGAGTTCACACCGGCAACTGGGCCCACAGCCAGCCAAAGCAGATAGTGGATGTTGTGTAACCTGGTACTGAAGCAACCCTCCCGGCTTCACCAGACAAAAGGAAATGACTTGGATTCCAGGGATTTTGCCTTCAAGTGCCTGCGTTCCTTCTGTGCAGTGCCACCCTTGCAGCCTCGAACTGCTGCTGGGATGGTTTGATGGGTCACAGAATGATTCAAGTTGGAGGGGCTGCGAGATATGTTTTTATAATGCTTGGCTCATATTTATTTTCAGCCCCCTCTACTCCTTCGTGCTCGTTTCATCTTATAAAATGAAGGTGACGACCCTATCTAAATCTAGGGTCTTCCTCACCCAAAAGAGCAGGGCTGAGTAGCCCGTGGCCATCCTGAGGATGTTGAACTCCAGCTCCCATCATCCTTGACTGTTGGCCAAGCTGGCTGGGGCTGATGGGAGTTGGCATGAAACAACATCCAGGTTCCCCATCCCTGCTCCAGAGGTTCAGGCAGCATAAGGGAGGTGCCCTGCTAAGTCCCCCGCTCTGCAACACATAAGGAATAGGGGAGCAGCGCCGTAAGTTCCTTCTCAGAAGAGGAGGACGCCCAGTGCTTGGCTCCACTTTCTGTAAGGCCCTGGGTGGGATCCTCTTCTTCTCACTGATTTTGCCACTGCTCTATGTCTTGCCCTCATCCTCTGGGCCCAATCCACTCTGCGAGCCAGAGGGAGAGGGAATCAGAGGCACATGCTGCACCCGGTCTTCTGTCTCTGCTTGCTTGCTCCGGTCAACTGCTCCCTTGCTAAGAGAGGACAGCTCAACCGGCAGCAATAGCAAGGATGAGGAAAGGCACAACCAGTGGGGCTCTGGCAGGCATCACTCGACCCCTGATCCCAGCCCTGATGAGGCCTGATTGCCATGTAGATCATCTTGAGGTGTTCGGCTGTGTCTTTTGATTTTACCAAGTCCATATCACGTTTCGAAAATTTCGTTGACTGCCTAAAGGCCAGAATGGACTTGACGTGGAGAATCCATGATTGCATCTCTCCATTTTTAATTTTTTTTTTAAAAAAAGATGTGGGGTGGGAAAGAGTTCTGATTTCAATCTGAGATGTTTGACTCGGGGGTTCTTCACCTTCTGTTGTGCAGTTTTTGGATCTAAACCGCCCCCTGAAGCTGCTGTTAGTGTGGCTGTAGAAAATGTTAATGGTCATTTTCTTGAGCTTTCCCCACTCTTTGATGGTGTTATCTGTCATTCTTTCCAGAATGTGGGCAAAGCGCTGCGAAAAGGATGCCATTTCCTGGTGCTCGGCCTGCAGGGTCTGGCCAACGCCTACTCGTCACCATTCGGAGTGGCTGTTTCGGTAGTGACAACATTTCGTTAGACATGCGGCTTGCTGCTTTTGGAAGATGGAAAACGAAGAAAGAAGCCATCACCGAAACACGTGGCAAGTTCTCCTTTGCTGACACACTTTGTCTTTCAACTCTTAACTCTGCAATTAGAAAGAAATGGACTGGATTGGACATTTGGGACGTCTCGTTTGCTCTTCTCGAGCATTTCTCTCTTACTGCTTTCATAAGCAATGGGATAAAAATCAGATCAAAAGAACGAGTGAGGTGAAAGATTAAAAGAAACTTTGATTACTTAGATCAGATCTAGAAATATACTACTTTTTTTCTCTAGTGGTTTTCTTACCATTTTTATAAGTGCTGGGATGAAAATCAGATCAAAAGAAGGAGTGAAAGTAACAATACTTTGATTACCTGGTCCAGATCTAGAAATATAGTATTATGCACACACAAAAAGGCACACACAGAAGCTGTGGAGGAAGAGGAAGAAAGCAAGAGGGGGAAAGAGGTGAGAATGTAGAAAGAGAGACAGGTAAAGGAGGGGAGATAAAAGGAGAGGAAGTTGCCACTAAGTGCACACAAAACAGCATTTTGGCAACATAAAGTACTTGGGGGTTGGAGATGTTTTCACAGGAAGCCTGATGCATTTAGGCCTGTCCTTTATTTTTAAGGCCTTCTTCAGGGGACTGTAGTAGAAGGAAGTGGCTACAGAATTTCTTCCAGCAAAAAAGATTGTCGTTGGAAGGACCCCTTCAGAGCCAGGCATTCTGGCCTGGTGGACTTTCTGAAGAGCTATGCTCTCCAGAGAGCCATGCTGGATGCTGTCCCGCTGTAGCAAATCCAACACAGAACCGTAGCTGTCAGTGCTCTCTGGAATATCCGCTGGAGGCGGCAGGCCTGCCCGGATGGGGCAAGGAGGAGCAATGCAATTCACTCCTCCCGCTCCACCGCCTGAGGCAGGGGCTGCACCCTGCTTCATGGGAGGGCCAGCGCTTTGTCCGCAGGTTTAAAGTACAGGAGCACTGCCAGACATAAGCAGAGAAGAAGAAATGGGAGAGAAGGTGGATCAGGAAGAGAAATTAACTAGCAAAATTAGGACTTTGGGGCAGCTTTCTGTACATGGTTAAATCATAGCAATCATACAGGCAAGCATCCTGCATGAGCCATTTACAGATACCTTGTAGTCTTGGTGTGACAGGTTGATTCTAAAAGGTTGAAATGCCCCATCCTAAGGCTTAGCTACCGGCAGTAAGACCTTTAAGCTAAAATATGCTGCTGTTGTTGTTGTTATTGCCCTGCCTCTTTTGCCACACCCACCAATGGATTGCAGCCCCCTGAAAGCTTCTCTGAAATATAATTACCCCCCTTCCCACATTGTTTTCCTGTAGAAAATCCCCCCCCCCCATTCCCTGATCTTTGCCCCTGAAACTTCTACTTTTTGCAATAGCAGCTTTGGGGGCAAATAGGAGCTTTTTGGCGGTGGGGGCAGGGAGGAGATTTTCTGCGTGGGGAAAAATACAGTGGGGAAAGGGTTAATCCACCTCCCAGGCATCATAGTCCAAACCTGGATGATGGGCTCCATGGGTTGTTGTAAAAAAAAATATGTTGGTAATCACAAAAACAGATTCAATCATGCCTTTCAGTAAAGCCTAGTTCAGTAAATAAGCCAAGAAAAGTTACTAACCTGCAATAGTTGTTAATCTATGATGTATAATACCACTGATAAACTTTTTTTTTTTTTAAAAAAAATCAGTTTTAAATTCGCACTGATGAAATTGCTCAAAGTATTAAAAAATATCCAATTGTATTTCCTCTCCTGTATCTATTGGTTCAAATCTCTGTTCCACTTTATTTCAGTTTTAAATGAAAACTGAATACCTTCATGTTCAAAAAATAATCTGAAATTTTGCTCAGAAGGTTGCAGGTTGAGTAATTTGTAATCCGGGTTTCAATTTTAGTTTTTTTCTTGAACGTGTGTATATTTATTCTAGGGTAACCATATGAAATGGAGGACAGGGCTCCTGTATCTTTAACAGTTGTATTGAAAGGGGAATTTCAGCAGATGTCATTTGTATGCATGCAGCACCTGTTGAAATCTCTTCTTCATCACAACAGTTAAAGCTGCAGGAGTTATACTAGAGTGACCAGATACAAAAGAGGGCAGGGCTCCTGCAGTTTTAACTGTTGTAATGAAGAGGGACTTTCACCAGCAGCTGCATGCATACAAATGACATCTGCTGAAATTCCCCTTTCAATACCACTGTTAAACATACAGCAGTCCTGTCCTCCTTTTCATATGGTCATGCTAACTTATTTATAAGTTGCGTCCTAATATGACAAATTTAAAATATTGGAAAATAGGAGGCCTAAAGTTGTCCATTTGATTAATCAGCTCTTCATATGAAATTATATGATCATCTACCAATACACTTTTAATACTAAGCAGATCATTTTGTGTCTTTGTTAATATATCTGCTATGTTTTGTTCTAAATAACTTGCTTGTTCATTATATATAATGAATCCATTCTATATAAAATAGTACAACAAATTAAAGAGAATTCCAAAAAAACCAACAACAACCTCCTTCAACAGCGAGATATAGATACGGACAATTTCTGGCTGGAAGAGGAGTTCATAACCTTTTGCAGGGGTTGTATTTGTGTTTTTAACTTGTTGGTTGTTTTATGATGGTTTTAATTTTTGTGAACCGCCCAGAGAGCTTCGGCTATTGGGCGGTATAAAAATGTAATAAAATAAATAAATAAATAAATAAACCAGGCGAAGAAAAATTATTCAAGAGGTGAATTCTGAAGTTCTTCTAGTGCTTTTGCTATTTTCCCTGCCCCCTGACCTCATCTTCCTTTGAGGGCTCAGCTTCCCTGCCCCAGATGTCTTCCCCTCACACACATCTTAAATTGGAAGCTCTATCTATGCTGTCCTTAAAGCGCCATGAAAATCAGGGAGGCTGGAAATACAATAATATATAACTTATTCATCTCCGTGCCTGAGGCCTTCAACAATCCAGTCTCAACAAAAGAGAATTAAGGAAAATAAAAGGCACATTGATAAATGGAAACACGGAAGCTGATAGTTGAGCAACTTGGACCTATAGCTCCACCTAATTGGAAGCATCGGTCACACATGTCCGGTTTTCATGCCTAGTCGCTAAGACACAAAAACATGAATGGCATCATTGTAAGGTTGTTCTTTAGTGCCCTCTGCTGTGAAGAATTTGAATTCTCCTGGGAATTAGCAACACACATGTTTAAATAATACATGAAAAAAGTTCCGTTAGAATAGCCTTCCCCAACCTTGTGCCCTCCAGATGTGTTGGACTACAACTCCCATCCATTGTAGCCCAACACATCTGGAAGGCACAAAGTCAGGAAAAGTTGCATTATAAACATGCTTCAGGGGAACACTGTGTTAGAAATATGTGTATAATACAAAAAGCATTATAAACATACTTTCCCCAGAATGAAGAGATGGCAAATGCCAATTTGATAAACTGGGCTCCTAAATGAAACAATGGACCAGCCTTGGTGCCCACTCTTTGGAAAGAAATGGGATGGGATTCCACCCCACTGCATTTTACTACATAGATGTTACAAATAGCTAGGATTTATTTATTTTATTATTTATTTATTGCATTTCTATTCCGCCCAATAGCCGGAGCTCTCTGGGCGGTTCACAAACATCTGAGAATCAACAATTGCTCTGTTGATTCTCAGATGCCATAGAGCAAAAAGGACATGAACTGTGTGATCAAATAGTTTGGATATGCCCCTAGGTAATGCTCTGCTAGTTGCACAGCAATCTGTTTTCATTGTTCTTATGGTTATGTTAGCGAGCATGCTAACTGGTTATGTTAGTGAGAATGCTTGTTCTGGAAATCAAGTGACTTAAATTACAGCGTGAAATGCAGACAGACTCAAAATCCAAATGCAATTTCTAGAAGACCTTGACTTAGATACAAAGCAGTTCAATTCAATCCATTCACACTTTCCACATTCATTCAGATTGGAGCAATGGAACCTGATGGCCACTTAGCTCATATACTCCATCAGAAGAAGGAGGTGTTCTGTGGACAGCTGCTTCTTTGGTGCCCAAGTCTTCCTCAGAGTTCTGTTTATTTGGGGGGGAAACACATCTTTTGGCTATGTGTCCTGGTTGTACATTAATTGGGCTTTGATGCTGAAGGACATCAACTTTCCTTCAAAAGTGTTGACCCCCTCTTCACCTGTTGGCAACATTCCTGAATTATATAAAAAAATTCCTTCAGATTTTGGATTTATTTTGGAAGTCTCTTTGTTCATTCTTTTCTTTTTTAAAACTCTGATTAACTGCATCTTGTTGTTCACATTCCACAGTTAGTTTTGCTTGCACACCCACTTGTTTCCCCCTAATATTTCAGTTTTTTTCTTCTGGTAACTCTGTGAGTTTCTTCTGGCAACTTTCCTTCATTCAGACCTCAGCAACACTTTCACCCCAAAAGGGGGACATTATATGGTTCTGAAGTGACAGGCTTTAGGTTTGGGCAGAAAGCAAAGACTGTTTTGCAGTGTTTATGTGTGGCAATGGATACATGGATTGGAGATCTGGATGTTTTGGTAATGAGTGGAAAATACACTAATGTCAATTTTTTTACATTAAGAAACACACACTTTGTTGCTGTGTAGGAAACAATAACTCATTACACATGAACCATGATGGCCTGTTATTCAAAGCCAGAATTGCTCTTGGTTTCTTAACAGTTAAAATCAGCAGCCTCAGGTAGCTGCCTTGTTCTGCCTAATGGTAGGGCCAGTCCTGCTGATCCAGGGGAGGTCTCTCTCCTGCCCTGGAACTCATCCTGGAGTCATGCGCACACACACACACACACACACACACACACACACACACACCCTGTTCAGATGACATGCTAAGCCACGGTGGTTAAGTATTTTGAGCTAAACATGTACAGGAATGCACTGTAATGCTAAACACAGCTATTCGGAATAAGCCTCATTAGGCACAATGACACTTACTTTTGAGTTAACTTGCATAGAACAGCACTGCTAGTAGTGTAAAACCATAAAGTTTAACTGGTGTAATGCTTATTTAGCCAGCCAGTCCTACCCTCTTGGCTAAACACTGGGAGAACTTTAAACATATACTTTACTTTAAGAAAAAGAGAAATACAAAGACACCATTCAGCACAGAAAATAAACTAAAAGAAAGCAAATGTAAGCCAGTTAAACACTGGCGTCATTTCGCTGGTGTTCCTTTGGCATCATTTCACTGGTGTTCCCCCTAAAACCATGTTACAGGAATGTATATAGTCATTCATAGCATGACTCAGCACATCACAGCAGAAGCAAATTGACCTCTTGCAATAACTGTCAGAAGTCAGTGTGGATGCAATTTTCTCAGTGACCAAAGGAACCCAGTTAAAGACAGACTAGGTGAGAGATGAAAGATATGAGCTCTTTAAAAAAAATCAACCAACAAAAGCCAGGGCAAGGGACATAATTTTTAACCACTTCTAGACTTACTTTCTCAATGGTGCTCAGTGTCAGTTATTTAAATTTAAAGGCTGTAAACTAATTTCCTACAGAAACTCATGCAAGCAGAAAATTCTAACTTGCCGTTCTCTTCTGCTAGAAGGTTTCCGTCATAGCATTTTGAAAGAGAGTCTGTACTTTATAGGCCTCTGAAGTGGAAAGAGGAGTTGTTGATCTAAGAACCATTTAGATTTGTTAAAAGCCGTAGGAAGAGATGTTAATTAGATCTTAAAGTTCTGCTCTCCCAACAATAAGCAGGCATTTC
This sequence comes from Elgaria multicarinata webbii, assembly GCF_023053635.1. Classification (NCBI taxonomy): domain Eukaryota; kingdom Metazoa; phylum Chordata; class Lepidosauria; order Squamata; family Anguidae; genus Elgaria; species Elgaria multicarinata. Next base: position 36,623,697 of record NC_086174.1, read on the forward strand.
CAGGACACCTTGGGGATCATCAGACGGGGTGGGGGGGATCACGGTCCCCTACCATCGCTTCCCTCCTGCTTTTGTCGTACAATACTTCCTCATTTTCACGGAGAAGAAGAAAGAGGAAGTAAACAACAACCACGCGGCCCATTCAGTGGGCATTTTTATTGTGCTGCTTTTTCTGCACACAGCAGGAGATCACGACAAGTTTTGCTTGTAAAAATAAATCAGACTTACCGAGGTCTTATTTTGTGATGGAAAGAAGGCCAGGAGGAACAGGAGACAGATAGGAGGCAGATGGCATCATCAAAAGCACCCACAAAAACCCATGAGTGGGCAGTAACGAGTGTGCAATAAATTGCTTGTCTGATGATGCTCCTTGTCTGAAATAGGAAAATCTGACCATGGCTACAGTGTTGCTTGCTCTTCGCATACCAGGAAATCATATTTCTATCATTGCAAATAGGCGTAGAGTCAGTTAAAGGGGAATTAGTACAGAGGATCACATCAGCCATTTTATTTGATTTCAAGAAACTTCCATTACAGTACTATTGCTTTTGAATCTTTTTCTATCTGTGAAGCATGATAGGTCTGTGAGGAGATCATAGATGGTCTCCTCCACAGATGGTCTCCTCATCTGTAAGGAGATCATAGATGATATTTGTTTTGTTTTTAACCAGCCTGGCATTTTGGGTGGCCTGGTTCATTCTCCAAGATCCCCGGGGGTGGCAGTGCGACCAGAAGGTAGGCTGGGTGTTAAATCTCTCTCTCTCTCCTTCCCCTGTAAATGTGTGAGCATGTAAGTGTACATGTGCGGTCCTCCCCCCCCCCCCGATGCTGCCCTTGGGGCTGAAAAGGTTGTGCACCTCACCCTACACACATGCACACACATACAAAGTTCCAAGGCTACCTGGGGCTGCTATTGACATAATGCAGATTAATTGCATTCACACAATGAGCCTTGTGTATAGTTTGGCCCTGAGTGTGGAAGCAAAGTGAGAATAAAGGAACAGTTGCTCACTATGGAGCTGACTGATAAATCGTATAAGAATTTTTTGGGGGCGGTGGGAGGAGTGGGGGATGTTATGGAGGAGAAGGCTATCAATGGCCGCTAGTCCTGATAGCTATGTGCTGCCTCCAGTAAGCCTATGTACACCAGTTGCTGGGGAACATAGGTAAGAAGGTGCCATTGCACTTGTGTCCACCTGGTTGACCACTGTATGAACGGAATGCTGTACCAGATGGACCCTTGGTCTTGTCCAGCAGGGCTCTTCTTATGTGCCTTTGACTGAAGCTGCTGTGAATCTAGCACTGCCTGCCTATGTGTTGTTGTTGTTTTTTGAGACCCCACAGTACTTCCTCAACCTGTAAATGTATCAATGAACATATTGTACAAAGGCCGTCAAAGTTCTACATTGCATGGGGAGTTTACCCAAGTGGAAAAGGCTTCCCTCTGTAGAAGTGCTGCCTCTGATTTGTGGTGATTGAGGGAGCTCATCCTCGTTCTGCCCACCCCCATACATATTGATTCTGCACAAAAGAACTGCACCTGAGTGGGGCCTATATCTTTCTAGCATCCAGAGCCTATGGTGCTGTTTTAAATTGCTTTCAAGATATATGCTGCATCTTGTTGAATACTATTTGGGAAAATGGGATATAAATAATAAATCAAAGAAAAATCAATGTTCGTCTAGCTAGGAAGATGATAGAAAAATAATCTTACCAAAACAACCTTAGGGTCACTCAGCACCTAGTACAGTGCATAGCATGCACAGGAAGAACGATATGCAGCCACATTATGGTACATGAGTGCAGGAAGCATCTGGTGATAGAAGGCAAGTGTGCTATAGGGAACGGGACATGAATGGCCAAACCTGTCAGTGCCATAGGTGCTATAATTGGCTCACACATACTGCAGTAGTTGATGGTACACCCATACAGCAGAGGTAGATCTTCAGATGTTTAGGACTTCAACTCCCAGAAACCCCTGCTAGCATGGCCAATGGTCAGGAATGTTGGGAGTTCAAGTCCAAATATTTGGAGATCTACTTTCTGCCCACCCCTGCTGTAGGAGGGCTTTATGGGCCTGGGCATGATACATTGACCCTGTTCAGATGACATGCTAAGTCATGGTGGTTAAGCACTTTGAGCTAAACATTATAACTTAGTGTGTTGTCATGTGAACCATAGTGGCTACATAACTGCTGCAAAAGGGTTAGGGACCTAATCATGGCTTAGTGTGTTGTCTGAACAGGTCCACAGTGTTGATTTTATTGCAATGTTATCTTTATTACTATGTTTTTGTAAAATACCTAGAGAAATGAGGTGTTCAATCAGTTGAATAAATACAGTAATACAAACCAAACCTACTCTGCTACTGGATATGACACTTTGAAAATGGTTTGAAAACTGTATATGGAGTGTGTCCTGGGCCCCAACAGTTGTCACTACTGTTATAAACCATTTTAAAGCAGTAGTATAGATCCTGTACATTTTAAAGCAGTAGTATCGATCCCGTTCAGTAGGCTAAAAGGAAACCACTGTAAGGCACATGCATGTGTGCATGGTACCGGTGTGCATATATGTATTGTAGTGCACGCTGGAGTGTCATCATCCCATTCCTTAGCATTTGACTTACTATGGCAGACTTACAAAAAGGTTGGAATAGGATATCCTTTAACACAGCTATAGCTAGCGAAGGCCGTCTCCTGCTACATATCGATCTCTCTGGGATTTTGTACAGCTAATTATGTACTGCTGAAAATCAGTACGCCCGCAAAGGTGATTTCTCACTAAGGAAGAGCGCTGCAAATGAGAGCTATTATCTTGCTGCTTTGTAGAAGTGCCCTCTTCTTGCAAGCATTTGTTATAAATGACTATTTTTTAAAATTCTAACCATGGGCAATTATTCACCAAAAAAACTCCCTCCTCCCCATTAGCAGTTCACTTAAAGTGCATGACTCATCAAGCTCATTCTCCGGAGATTGGAAGTGGAAGAATGGATGTTTTCATCATCTCCTTCCCTTTCTCTAATATCTGAGGTGGTGGGGACACTTCTTCCATCACTGTTATTTTCTTTCATTTACTTCCAAAAGACCCCCAAACAAAAAAGGAACAAAAACCTTAAGGGGAAAAATATGTCTGCCTGTCTAAAGGGGGTTAATATCACTTATATAAAATTGTTGCCCACCCCATCCCATTGTGTGCAATGTTAATTGTCATTGACAATGCAGCATTTAGGTAATTTTACCCTGTGGACTTAATAGTTTTATGCCACCCCACCCCTAGGGTGACCATATGGAAAGGGGGACAGGGCTCCTGCATCTTTAACAGTTGTATAGAAAAGGGAATTTCAGCAGGTGTCATTTGTATGCATGCAGCACCTGGTGAAATTCCCTCTTCATCACAACAGTTAAATCTGCAGGAGCTATACTAGAGTGACCAGATACTCACAGTTTTTCATGGGTCCTTTTGATGACGACATCCACCATTGATGAGTCTCCCTCTCCTTCTGGCCTTCTTCCCAGCATAAAGTAAGACCCCAGTAAGTCTGACTTATTTTTAGAAGCGAAACTTGCCATGATCTTCCGCTGCGTGCAGGAAAAGCAGTGTGATAAAAATGCCCACTGAATGGGCCACGTGGTCTTTGTTTACTTCCTCTTTCTTCTCTGTGAGAAAGAGGAAGCATTGTGTGACAGAAGCGGGTGGGGGGAGAAGCGATGGTAGGAATCATGATTTCCCCCTTGTCTGATGAAGCCCATAATTAGCTCATGGAATTTACTTCCTAAGAATGTGACGTGGTCACTAAGTTAGATGGCTTTGAAAAGGGATTGGACAAAATCATGGATATGTATAATAATGCCTATCCACATGCTAACAAAATTGAACCGAATGTCAGTGTTTTGCAATGGTTAAGATTGTTGGACTGGGACTCAGTTGGTCCAGGTTCTAGTTCCCACTCAGACATGGAAACTCACTGGGTGCCTTTGAGACAGTCACTGACTCTCAGACTAACCTACCTGACAGGGTTGTTGTGAAGATAAAATGGAGAGGAGGAGGACCATGAAAGCTACCTTGAGTTCCTTCCAAGAGGAAAAAAGGCAGGAAATCATCATCATCGTCGTCATCCCAATCCCTCCATGTTCAGAAGCAGAATGCCACTAAATACTGGTTGTTGGAGGGCAATAGCAAGACAGGGCTCTTCACACCCTGATTTTGGGCTTCACCAGAGGCCCACGGTGGAGGGATGCTGAACTCAGTGGAGTTTTGGTCTGATCCAGATGGACTCCGTTTGTGTTCTTAAAGGTGTAAAACAAACTCTACCTTTCCCACTTCCATACTAGGGACTTCCCAGTCCAGAGAATTAAGATATAAAATTCATCAATATCCAATTAGAAGAAACATCTGAGCAAACCTTAATTACAAATGTAAGATTTCCAGATAGAAATCTTGAGTTTTATTTAAGTGACACCCTTAGAGTCAGGAATTTAATGGCATCAGCAATTAACACTTGGATATTGCTGTGGTAGCACTCAGAAGAAAACCAATTTGGCATTTCAAAGGAATCCTATAATAGCTGAAGGCTCTACCGTATGATACAATATTAATGGGTTTGCTGCATGCATCTGTAGTGTGCCACATAATGCTAGATAAGAGCAGAACATCCTCCTTAAACCACGTGTACACTGTGTTTACAAGCTCCAGGTATCCACAGCGAATTGTGTTGTCCTGTGCTGTGTGAACACAAACATGATTAAAGTCCTTCACCAATGTTCCTGAGTAATGGGACACAGTCAGGGGACACAGTGTTTTGCCAAATATGCAAAGGAGTTCAGATTCAGAAGCAATAATAACACAAGTGGGCAGTAGGCTAAAGTTTACAGTTAAACACACCAGGTTAATAAGCAAAGTTGAGCAAGATCACTTACGTCTCCAATCAGTTGTCGGGAGCCCCAGGAAAACAATAATTAACAGTTCTCATAATGGAGGGGTGTAAGAAGTGGAATGACTCCTAACTCCCCCCGCCCCGAGGATCTGTATTGGGACTGATACTTTTTAACTAGTTCATAAATGTTCTGGAGTTAGAGGTAGGGTGACCATATGCAAAGGAAGACAGGGCTTTTGTATCTTTAGCATTGCCCTCTTTTGTATCTGGTCACTCCAGTATAGCTCCTGCAGCTTTGACTGTTGTAATGAAGAGGGCATTTCACCAGGTGCTGCCTGCATACAAATGACACCTGCTGAAATTTCCTTTTCTATCCACCTGTTAAAGATATAGGAGCCCTGTCCTCTTTTTTCATATGGTCACCCTAGTTAGAAGTGGGCCAGGTTTGCTCCTAACATCAAATTGTTTAGGATGGTAAAAACAAAAAAGGATTGCAAAGAGCTCCATAAAAGTCTCTACAAACTGAGTGAATTGGCAACAAAATGGCAACTGTGGTTTGTGTATTTATTTATTACATTTATATACCACCCCATAGCCGAAGCTCTCTGGGCAGTTTACAAAGATTAAAAAGATAGGATTAAAAAGACTGAACATTAAAAATCAATATACAAAATTTAAAAACATAAAAATGTAAAAAAGTTAACTTTTAAAACAAATTTTAAACATTCAGCCAAGCCAAAGCTATTGGAGTCAGTTAAAACTCAGCATATGCTGTTGAATGTAGGGCTGTGCACAGCCTCAGACTGAGTCCCCAAACGGAGGCGAGGTGGGCTGATTCGGCCTTCCTTGCCTCAGTTCCAAGTCAGTTCTAGGTCAGCCCGAGGTGCCCCAAAGCCGATTAGCACTGAAGCTTCGGGGAGCCTCGGACAGCTTCGGAGCGGCACTGGCCTGCTCTCCCTGCTCACCTGCTGCCATTGCTGTTGGCGCCAGGCAGGGGTTCATTGTAGGTAAGTGTAAAGTGATGTATGTTTGGGCAAAACATCCTAACTTTGTTTATATGCTGATGGGGGTCTGAGCTGATGGTAAGTTAGACTTGGGGTCCTGGTGGAATAGGTCAATGATAACATTGACCCAGTATGTGGCAAGTGTGAAAAGGTTAAAATCTATTCTAGGGATCACTAGGGAAAATAATACAAACCAAATTGCCAGTTATTCCAAGGTGCACAACCTTTATTCCAAGGTGCACAACCTGAACTCAAAGGGCCACATGCATCCCTCCAAGGCCTTTACTGTGGTTCTCCAGGGGTGCCTTAACCCTCCTCCAATTCCCGTTCTGTCTGTACACTCCCTCCCCCAGATACCCACATATAAATTGCCTTTCCCCCAACACTTCTAGCAGCAAGAGAGGAGCAATTTGTATCTGGATCATACAGCTGTGTATGCATGCCCATGAGTATCTGTGTGTGCACCTTTGTGTTATGCATTGGGGCCTTTTGGGGGCAGGAAGGTGGGATAGAAATTAAATAATACATACATAAAGTGTGTTTGTGGTTAAGAGGTTTAAAATTTACTCTACGTTCTGATCTTAAAGAAAACTTTTATAAAATGATGTATAGATGGTATATATGTCTCCTTCTAAACTGTTTAAAATGTATAAAAATGTATGGGGAACCTGCTGGAAATGTGAAGAGTAAGAAGGAACAGTTTATCAGAGAAAAGTTAACATCTAGGTTTATAACTGAATGGAAACCTAAAATAATACATAAAGTGTGTTTGTGTGTATGTACATGTGCCACCCCCACCCCCCCAAAAAAACCTCATCTTCACATGTGGCCCTTGGAGCTGAAAAAGTTGTGCCTCCCTGCTTTATTCAAATCCAGGATGAGATCAAACTTGGAATACTGTGTACAAGTTCAGGTCACTGCATCTTAAAAAAGGACAATGGAGGTGGCAGTGTCGAGCAAGCAGTAATAAAGGAGCCCCATGCCTGTGTGGGTCCACCTCCTCCTCACAACTGTCCCTTCTCTTGCCTTCTTCCTCGAGCATCAATCCATATGGCTGCCAAACAGGGCCAGCCCAAGACATTTTGCTGCCTGAGGGAAAGGATAAGATGGTGCCCCCCCCCATTCCACTTATAGAAGCCGATCAGACCGGCTGTTTAATCTTGTTTCAACACCGCTTATGAGGTGCAGGACAAGCTGTGTGATAGATACACTTCTGTTCTCCAAGAGAAGAGAATGCCCACTGGGCTCAGGAAGAATGAATAGGGGATTGCCAGTGTTGCCCCCTGGCATCTGCTGCCTGAGGCAGTTGCCTCACCCAGCCTAATGGTAGGGCCAGACCTTCCACCAAAAGGGCAAGGGCAAGGTGAACATCATCAGCTCCTCTTCCTTGTTACTTCTTGCTTGTTCAGAGAAGTCAAGTGAAGAGACAAGGATAACAAGGACCAGCAGGGGCTATGCTGAAAGGGTCTCAGAGATCAGCAATGGACTAATGCTGGGCTGTGCCTGACAATGCCATCCCCTGATGCTGGCTCTGAACTATTGTAACCACCACTTGCGCTTTCACTGTGGGCTCACCACATAACTCGTCTTAAGATATGCTAGAAGGCACCATGTTGGGGAAAACTGTGCTAGGACTGCGTGCTGAATCACTCCAATTACAGGACACAGCCCAAGATATTTTCTGGCCTGAAGCAAGGAATGAGATGGTGTGCTTTCCCATTCAATGTGCAAAAGCTGACTGGATTGGCAGTTGAATCTTCCTTGAACCCCTTGGTGATGGGGCAGCACCCTCCACCACACTTGAGGGAAGCTGGCTAGCTTATGGTGCACATGGCAAGCCACTTGGCACTCAGCTCTCTCATCCAACACCTTGCTTCTACCTGTCTCACTCTGCCTCATGGGAGGGCCAGCCCTTCTGCTCCTATTTTCAGGGAAATACAAGAATTCAAATTCTTTCAGGCAAAGCTGGTTTATCTATTTCTGTTGCTTTGTTCACAGTGAGGTCCAACTGAATGCAATGCATAAGTCTCAACTAAGTTAAATCAACACTTCTGAGACTCAGAGCTGGAGAGTTCGGATAGACTAGAAAATAGATTCTAGTTTAAGACTTTAACAAAATCTTTCTATAAACTCAGGGTAGCTAAAATCATAGGGAAAAACCAGAATCTCGAAAGCTTAACAGCACAGTGTGGAAGTTCATCCGCATATTCTCCCAGCAACCTCAGCTGAAGAGACTAGAGATCAAGTTTTTGGGCTTTCATTACCCCACATTCTCTCCACTGGCGGGCCAAGGTCTGGCAAGGTTCATCTACATGGTCTCCTAACAGAGGCATCTGGTTTCTTTTAGCTATTACGTTAAATAGTATAATTTTTGAAACAATTTACAATGATTGATACAGTTCTCTTTCTATGCATGTCCCTTTCTGTGTATGTTTGCACTGGCACAAATACCAAATGTTGTAATAAACATGCTCCGATAATCTCTGTTGTTTGCAGTATGCACCATGTTGGATCCATGCTTATCTGCAGTGTAGTTGCAAATTGCAGTGCCAGTAATCATTCTCCCCAAAATGCAATGTCAGCATGACCTCAGGTAAAGCCAAAATGGGAGGCTACCAGTCTCTAGTTAAGTGCCTGTTAAACATGCCCTCACCAAGCTAATGGAGAAGGAAGATCCTTACGGGAATTTAAATTTGAACAGGATGGAAGAGTAATAATAGGAAACAAGGGGAGGGATGGGGGAAGATACAGACTGTATATCAACATTGCAAAACAGTGCACATTCACTTGTATATTCCTGGTTTATATCCTTGCTAATGACAGTGAGGACTTTGCAGATTAAGAAAAATAGCTACCTTCCACTAAGTAGCCCACCTTACAGGACTTGATCTAAGGATTGCTGAGATCATGTTTGTAAAGTACCTTGGCTTGGAATGCACTATATCAAAATGTTAAAAGGATAGTTCTTGTGTATTAGGATATCTTTGTCTTTAGCTTTAAGAATAACTTAAGTAACTATCAATGGACTTCAGAGTTTGTATGAGGCTTCCTATTAGTTTGCTTCCAGATGAGGCTTTTATTGTGCAATCACCCTGTCTTATTCATGGAATTTTACAAAGGGTCCAGGCATCATTGCCTTTGACTTGTAACCTTCCTGTGTTTTTATAATGCTACTTCCATCTTTATTCTTACTGCAGAAATTCCGTTGAGCAGAGAAAAATGGAATAGCTGCACAACGTCTTTTGATTGGTAGCACTAGTAGCTGTCTGGAAAGCACCCTGAAAATTGCCTGAGCTATTGTTGCTGTAAGAATGGTTTCAAACCATTTTATTTCTTACTGTTTTTTCTTCCCTGTTCAGTCATAATTGTGGTCAATGGGCAGTTCTGAATTTAGAAGGAATTTACACAAACTAGCCTATGCAATGGTACATTTATGAGTCATCCTTCAGCACCAGGCTGGCTTTGACTTAACACTCAGCCTTCTCAGCCCTTTCTCCATTATCTCCCCCTGCCATCCCATCCGGACCTAGTCTCAGGTGCTCCAAGGGCCCTGCTGCCAGAACCTGAATGAATTTGCACTAGAGCTCAAAAGTAGCTGTGGAACAAGATGCCTTCTGGATGATACCTTAGGACAATTTATGGTCCTCCAGATGTTTGGGCCTACAACATCTATTAGCTCTAGCCAATGGGAATTGTAGGCAAAAAATCTGGACAGACACAAGTTGCTCACTCTGCTTAAGAATAACAACCTGGTTTATTCCCTGTTTCCCTAAGCCAACCCCAATTCAAAGAAACAGGGAGGAGCTGGCTAAATGCCTTTTATTTTAAAGCAACACTAGTTTCCGCGTGTCCTTCATCCAGGAGAAAAGTGGCTCAAGCTATCTAGCTGCCTTTTACTTTCATGCTCGCTATCATGTCATGCATCTTCTTATTAAGAGCTCCTCCATGGACCCCCTTTTTGCCCATGAGAAAGATGAGAGCTTTAGCCGTCTTCCCGATACAGATGGACCTGTTGTCGCCACCTTTAGTTCTAGTGTCCATCACAGCATCTTTATCTACTAGCAAGTTGTCACGGATGACGCTGCACTTCTTCCCAGCTATGGTGATCCCAGTCTGCAGGAAAGACTTTCTGTCCTGTCCAGTGATCATTCCTACTTCCTGGGGAGAGATAGCTGCCAGCAGGCCTCCTGGCTTAGATGCCCACACCGATTTATTGTCAGAATATCCCACGATAGCTACATCTTCAATGTTCTTGTCCTTCAGGATTGTATTGATGTAGGCTTTCCATTCTCCCATCCTTGCTTACACAATGTATTCTGCTGCTTCTTTGATGGGTTTCAGGACTTTGATTTTTTTCCCTCCCAGCTAATCCTAAAAGATGTTTATTTACATTTATTTATTTAAAATATTTATAGCTTCCGTTCATCAGAATTATTTCCAAGGCAGTTTACAACAATATAAAAGAATGAACACAAAGTTAAAATACCACACACTAAAATAACCCAAGTATATATATTTGAAAACACCAGATAGCCCAAATAGTAGTACTTTAAATGCTGTGATGATTCAAAAGGGTTTCGGCTAGCACCGAAAAGATAACAATCTTGGTGCCAAGTGAGTTTCTTTGGGGAGGGGATTCCATAACAAGTGTGCCACTGTCAATCTCTCTCATGGGGAAGAGATTTCCAAACTGGTGTGCCTCTGTCAACCTCTCTCAGGTTGACATGACTCACTTCTAATGGAGGAGGCATTCAAAGAAGAGCATCAGCAACTGACCTTGGAGAACAGGTAGGTTGAAATGGGAGTAGTTGCTCCTTCAAGTACTTGGGTTTCAAGCTGTTTACAACTTGGAAAGTACAAGCCAGTATTTTGGATTAGGCTTGAAGGCAAACAGGAAACTAGTAAAGCTCTTTTGAAACTGGAAAAATACGATCCAAACAAGTTGTGCCAGTTGAAATTCTGACAGTTGAAATCTGAACTAACTGAAGCTTTTGAATCATTTTCAAAAGGCAGCCCCACATATAACACCATTGCAGTAATCCAACCAGGAAGTTACCAGAACATGGACAGCCATGACAAGACTATCCTTGTACAAGAATGGTTGCCACTGGTGAATCAGCTGTAGCTGTAAAACACATTCCATGCCACAGACACTATTTGGGCCTCTAAAGATTGCTCTTAAGTGAGAGAGCTGGATCCAGGAGAATTCCTAAACTGTAAAGCTGTTCTTTTAGGAGGCATACAACCTCATACAGAACTTGCTGAATATCATCTTCCCCAACATGAGGACCATCTACATACATACCTCCGTAACATACACCTGTGGAGTTCTGATTAAATGCTGCAAATTGTGATGAAACCTTAAAGGCTTAGAGGTAAGGACTTGAAAAGAAGCTCCTGGAGAGTGTGAGCTGAGGTTCCAAATCAAGATCCTGGGCTCACTGAGAGATCAAGATCAAGATTCTGGACACCTCAAACTTCAGATGTCAGGAAAGTTCATCAGCTATCACTCCTGCTTAGCCAACCAAAAACAGTCTGAGCTCACAAGGCAGTTGTTTTTGTGTTTATTCTGTAATGGTTGCTAAGGGACTCATTGTGATGTCAGAAGTATCTGTCACCATAACTTGCAACCCACTATGACCTCATGTCAGCCATAAGCAGAATGGTTCTTTTCTTTCCATGATGTATCCTGAAAGGAACCCTACATTTTCCCAAATTGGGTACTATTATGGTACTATTTCCCAAGTTGGGTACAATATAGTGAACCGCCCAGGGAGCTTCGGCTATTGGGTGGAATAAAAATGCAATAAATAAATATATTGAGGGTAGGGCATGCAGCATGATCCTGAGTGTGCTTACACAGGATCTTAGTCCAATAATGGCACTTACACCCTAGGAAGTTTGCTTATAAATTGTAACCTTAGCATAAAACCAAAATATGTAAATACACTACCACCAACAAAAAGATTAAATTGCAAAGTACAAATGCACTAGTTAAAGGTGCTCAGATGTGTGTGTGTCACAATCTTATGCATCTTTAGACAGAAATAATTCCTACCACACCCACCATTCACCAGACAATACATAGGAGCTTTTCTCTCTTTAAGGATTGCTCCCAATGGTCAGGATCCAACAGGGCAGCTTCCCTTAGACCCGACCAACCCCTATCTGCAAGTGGGATCCACTACTTGCAGAACGAAGATTTTGTGGTTCCGGGTCAAATGTAAACGAGCAAAAACACTCAGGGCTTCGTTTCAGAAGCATTAAGTTGCTGTTGGACAAGCGGTGTGTCCCACTTGCGCAACAGAATCAGCGAGACCCACCACCACTGGGGCAAACAAAATCAGCAGGGAGCAAGACATGTATAGTAGATTGAGTATGCCTCTGTGGGAAATGGAGAGCGCCCCCGCCCTCATAATATTGGATTTTGGCTCTAAGAGCACAATCCTGTGCAAGTTTAGACAGAAAAGGGCCCTACAACTCCCAGCATTATTCCTCTCTCTACATGGCTGGCTGGAAAATGCTGGGAATTGTAGAACTCCCCCCCCCCCCACCAAAAAACATGCATAGGACAGCGCTCTAATGACAAAACTCCGTGTTGCTTGTCACCAGCCTCCAAAGTCTGCCAGGTATCCTAATGCAGGGCGGCCTGAGGTTGAAGGCCGAACATCTTATGGGGATACGACTCAGCACCTTGGATAGCTCCTTTAGTGTACTGGCTGGTTCTGACTGAACCCCAGAATAGATTCACACACACACACACACCCCGGAAATCGAAGCCTCCGTTGGTGTCTCTGTGTGTGTTGAAACGAATCTGTGCCCTTCGGGAGGGGCAGCAGCCGCTCGAGTAGTAACTCATATTCCCGCCCAAATCCGCATCGGCCTGGCACAGCTTTCCGCTTTCTCACTGGCTTGGCAGGCGAGCGAGCAGCAACTCCCCTTCTCAAAACGGCGCTCAGAAGGGCGCCGCCTGCTTCCCCTTATAAGCCGCCCGTCCCCCGCCATGGTGTTGTTTTCGTCCGCGCCGCCGCCCCCCCAGTAAGCCGTCGCCATGGTAGACTCGGGCCTTCTTTCGCTGCCCAAGCCCCGGCTTGGCTGGTTCGGCGCCTCCGCCGCCCTGGCCTTGTTGGCTGTGCTGGGCACTGCCGCGGCTTGGCGCTGGTGGCGACGGAGCCGCCCTCGGGGCCAGCTGCGGCTGAAGCGGGTGGGGACGGTGTCGGGCCTCTTTATCTATCCGATCAAGTCCTGTCGGGGGGTGGCCGTGGAACGGGCCGAGGTGACCAAGCTGGGTCTCCGGAGCGGGGACATGAGCGACAGGTAGGTGCGCCGTGAGAAGGGCTTCCCCGCTTTCGTGTGGGCGTTGCAGCTACTCCCCCTTTACAATCCCACGACTATTGGACTTTCTGGTTCCCCGCAATTCTTGAGTTGGAAAATTATTGCATAATTTCAACTCCCCCCTTCCAAATCTTCCCAGCCTTTTGGGGACTGTGTACACGGGCATTTAAGAAAACGTACAGTCTGATGCATGTTCAATCTGATGCATGCATGCTCAATACTCTTCGAGGAGTGTGCATGAGATTGAGATCTTAGACATCGATGCTGTGCAACGCTTCCTCGGGAGTAAGCGCCACAGAAGTCGATGGGGTTTGCTTCGGCTCCGAGTAAACATGCGTAGGATCTTATGGGACTCCCGTGTTAGCGGTGGTTACTGCATAATTATTCCTCCGTTCTACTCAAGCGTTGCGGTTAAGGCACTGATAGGAAAGTGGCTTTTTCGCCATCTCTTGGCACCTTTATAGGAGGCTAATCGATGGGAGGAGCACTGGAAGAAGGTAGTTGTTGTTCCCAGTTATGTGGCTGGAATCCGTACCTCGATTATTGTACAATGTGTCTATTTCCCATGCTACTTTGGGGATTATATATTATGTCATTCTCTGCCAAAGTCCCATACACGCTTTCCAGAGAAAAAGTATTTTTGAACTCTGAGAGTAAATATGCTCTCAATATACAAAAGTACATTGTTGGTGATATATATATATATATATATATATATATATATATATATATATATATATATAAATAAATAAAAATGCTTGGGACCATGCTGTAGTCAATGGTAGTTCTTGATGATTGTAGTAGTACTAAACAAGTCCAAGTGTGATGTGAAGGTTATAACTGACTCTGTCTGTTTGGAAACAGAGAGGATTTAAAACAGTAAACAGAGGCACATACTCAGATCAAAATTCCTTTCTGAAAGTACTAGGATAAATTTAATCTCCAGGCAGGATTTAATAATAGTTTAGCCTGGGGCTTGTCTTGACAAAGGGTTTGCCCCGGGGTGGATTCACAGTAGTGACAGGTCATCTACATGACGCAGCCGCCATTGCGAAGCCATCCAGAGGCAAACCCCAGAAACTCTGCTGAAAAGAAGTCGGGCACTTACCCCAACTTTTTTGGCTGCGGAGGCATGTCACAGGTGATGGCATCCCCTGATTGGTCACCATCAACTGGACAGGGAAGGGACCTCCAGGAGCACAGCAGAGTCCCGTGCATCCCTATAAATAAATTTAAAAAAAAACAGGTAGGGGGAGTGAAAAGGAACGGCCCCCACGTGTCCTGCAAATTAAAAAAAGGGGGGGAGGAGAGGAATAGGGCCCGTTCCGCCCTCCCCATTTTTTTATCTGTATCTGCTAAGCTGCGCAGATACAGATAAAAATAATAGGGGGGGGGAGGAATGGGCAGCCAGAGGGAAGTCAGAGGGAGGAGAGGTGGTTCAGGTCCCTCTCTTCATCCCCCTCTGGCTGTCTTGTTCTTCCCCCCTCCCCTTCCTGGTGCTCAGTATGGCGGCAGTGGTGGCGGCAATTCCGTACTTGCATTCCTTCCCGTGCAGATGCTGGGAAGGAACGCAAATGCGGGAGCCCGAGGCCTCGCAGCACCAAAGCACCACCATCAAGATGAGGGCCAGGTTTGCTCAAGGTAAGATAGGGACCTAATCCTTCATTATTTCTTGGAATGGCAGCTTTTTGAACCTTAGGAACTTTGTCCCTGTTGTTCCTTCTTCTCTTACACACCTTTGTTAAGCACAAACTCAGCTGCTGGCATTTTCTTATTTCTTATTTTTGCTTTCTGTCCAGCTGGGTCCCCTATCCCTGGGGGGGAAAAAGCCTTTCCACTCTAGTTAATATGCCCCTTCCCCTTAGAGGTCCTGCCTGATCTGCTTTTCACCCTTTTAACAGAGTTTCAATATGCAGAAATCACATGCCCCCTAAACAATATCACCTGCCACATATCAAAGTGAAACCCTGTTAAAGGGGCATCTATAAGAGCTAGTTCAAAATTTGACAAACATTCCCCACCTGCAAAGCACTCTTTCCAAGTCTGTCAAGACTTATCTATGGAAACCCAGGGGGAATCTTCATGGGAATGCATTAAGAATCTCTTTCAGCTTCTCTCCATTCCCTGACCCCCTGAAGTTGGCTTTGGTCTGTTAGCAGCACACTAAACTGAAAAAAGCGGACTATACTCGTCCCAAACCAATCACTTTCACAGGTCACACTGCACTCTAATCCCCCCTACTTTGGGGTGAAGCAGGCAGAGTCCTACCAGTCTAAGTAAATGTCATTAAGTATGTATGAGAGGCTTCGTCCCTGCCCACCTCTTTCCCTGCTCAGGGACAGGAAATGTAAGGCATATCAGGCAACTAGAAAAAAGACGCAGAACTTTTTGTCTGGAAGTTTCCCTACATCCCACCGACAAATATGCGTGCCAGTCTGTCTCTACAGAAACAAGACTCCCATACTTCTAAAGCGTTAACTCCTTAAAGTGTTAAAGCAGTGAGTTTTCACATAGCCCAATGCTGGGTGAGAGTCTCTGTAAAGCCCACTCCCGCCCCATTCTGTGCACGTTTACTTGCAAGTAAGAACTAAATCTCACTCCCCTGTAGTGAATCTTTAACACATCCAAGTGCATACGGACCCTTGGTGTATCACCATATTGCTAAAGGGCTAAAGCAACTGAATTGAATAGGAACTGGATAGTTCACTTAATTATAATTGGCTGAACATGAACAAAGGTGGATTTTGTAACGCAGGGGTGTTGAATTGCTTTCATCTTGAAGGCTGAATTCCATTTTGGAGAAGCTCTCAGTGGATGCATTCCAGTGGGGGTCAGGCTGAAGGCAAAAGCGGGCAGGGTTGAAAGTAAAATTGGCTGGGGCCAAAATATACCCCCCCACACACACACCAGCAGCAGCACATTTTAGTTTAAAGCTCTAAGTGCCAGGAAGGAAAGAGGCATTTCATACTTTTAGAGTGGGTAAAAACTGCAAAAGCTGGGAAACCACTAAACCATTGGCAAGTGGGGGCAAAGGGTTAGGCCTGGGAAGAGGTTGTGGCTGTCTGGAGAAGCCCAGAGGGCCTGATTAGGACCCCAGGTAGGCCAGACTGGGCCAACAGGCCTCAGGTTCTGCACCCCTGCAATAAGGTTTAGTTGATTTTCAGTTGTGTTTAGTGTCTGTTTTTAATTCACTCTGTTTTTAATCCAGGTGTTGGCTTGTAATAAAGGAAGATGGGCATATGGTGACTGCTCGACAAGAGCCTCAGCTTGTGTTGATTTCTGTTACTGGTGAAAATGGTGGCCTAACTCTGAGTGCTCCAGAAATGAGTGACCTTCATATTCCTGTCAGGCCACCAACCGAAAACCCAGTCCATAACTGCAGGTGCTTCAGACGTCTGCCAGCCTCTTGCATCTTTTACATAATTTGTAATATTTCCAACCTCCAAACTGCAACTAGAGAAGTTAAGATGTTAAATGGTCTAGAATTGATTTAAAAGGCAGTCCTCTGTTTTAAAATTATCTACACGGCCGTGTCAAACTTAGTGAGAGGGCTCCAGTGAAGAAAATTAATCTTTGGCAATACAACTGGTTTAAAGTTTTGAGCCTTACTACCAGTTCTGAAGAGTTGCCAGTAGTGTCTCCATGAATTGTGCTTCCAAACGTATGTGTATCTATTGTGTTGCTGGGGAACCCCTGGCCCGTGGCCATATGCAGCCGTCAGAGGATTCCCATTCTGCCCCTGAGAAAGAAATGTTTCCCTTTTCCAAATCCAGCACAGGAAAAAAACACATTTCAATTTGCAATTTGCATTAGGAAAAGAACACATTTCAATGGAAGATTGTCCCTAGTGGGAGGAGTGCGACCCAGACTGTGGGGAAGGGGGGGGTCAAAGGGTTAAAGCACCTTTACTCCCACACACCAGGGTTCCAGTGTGGATTAGGCCCACATGGGGAAAATCATTCCATTGTAGTGAATGGGAGATATTTTCCAAATGCAAAGTCCAGTGGGTAGGCTTTTATATGTGTGTGTGTGTGAGTGAGTGACACAGAGAGAAAAAGCATGTGTTAGCTTGGCTGCACCCATTTTTGCCTCCATGCCCACCCACCACTGGCATGTGACCCCCCCCCCCCCAACATTATCTCAATGGAATAAGACCCTTGTGGGGGGAATGTTCCTCATCCCTTATCTATAGGTTTTCTACATTTGATCCTGAATGAAATCGTGCTTGTTGAAAAGGTAGAGTAGTAGTGTGGTACATCATAGTAATTCCTTAGATTCATGGATTTTTTTTACCCCTAACAGGGCAAATACCAGGTGAAGGAGGATTATATTTGGGAAATGATGAGGGGGAAAAAGACTCCAATCCAGATCTGTAATTCTAATCCAATTCACAATCCCCACAACAGCTTCTGAAAGAAATTTAAAGAGATGGGACACCTGATCACAGATTTGACATCTCATCTAGTTTTGCTCTTTATCAAACACTTTCCAGTATTAGAGGGTTTTATTAGTGTTGTGATATTCACTCAAAAGCTTGTGCTTTGTTCTCATTTAGTCCAGAATATACAGTGAATTTATAGTATAAACTGGAAATGGCATTTTAAAGAAGTCACATTTTGTTGTTGTTTAAAGTAGTGTCTGTTCTCATTTTTAAAAATTATAATTGCAGTGGCTAGCAGAAAACTCATTGATGCCTCTTGCAATTCTTTCAGGCTGTTTGGCACTGATATCCAAGGCAAAGACTGTGGAGAAGAGGCAGCTCAATGGATCACAGCCTTCCTGAAGTCAGAACCATACCGTTTAGTTCACTTTGACCCAAATATGGTTCCAAGGAATTCCAAAGATTTCTTTGACACTTTTCAAGCAGATGATAAGGTCAGGAAACAGTTTTGTAGTCATCTGTCTTGTGTGTCACAGCCATAGTTTTCATTGATCAAGGCATGTGATTTTTCAATGTATGTTCTCTCGTTTTATGAATTTGGAATGATAAGTTTATTGGTCATAATATGGTATTTTTAAAAAATGGTTTGCAAAATAATAAGGTTTACATGCAACACCACAAATTGCCCATCCCTGCTTTACAATGAGGGTAGGCTTCATAATAAATTTCCATGTAGCTATTGGCCAGGGCATTACAGACAAAACCCAAAGAAGAAATGGAACTAAAAGTGAGAAATCTCTCTAATAACTTCTGAAAACAAATCCCCCTTCACTAAGGCTGCAACCCTCTGCTCCCTTGGGAGGGTGTGGTTCCCACAAGATCCAAAGCCTTCCCATGCACATGCCCCCAGAATGGGGGAAGAATGTACGGCAGCCCTGGAGCTGGTGTTATTCACTTTCATTCCATTGTAATGAATGAGAAGAAAACTGTTCTAACGGGGGGAAACCCAGAAGGGGGTGGGAAGAAATGCCACTCCTCCTTCCCATTCTTTCACCATGTTCGCATGAGCCTGGTTGATCTTTGGAAGGTGGTTCCTCCATCTTCATATTCTATCCCCACCTGACCCTCGCTCGCTTTGCCTGTGATCTGTGATTAAAATTGTATTGCACTGTAATTAAAATTGGGTTGGGTTCCTAGAGGCCATAAACATGTAGTCAGAGGGCTTCATTAGTAAAAAGAATAAAAAACGGATCACAAGCAGGTCAAATGCGTTTTGACAGTTTTTTCTTCCTCAGTGGCCTACAGAGACACAATAAAAAGATAAAGAGAAAAATAAATACAATAGTAACACATTATCTGTATATCTTTTGTTATGGAGAAAAATAAACATGGATTTTTTTAGAATGTTTTTAGGATGTTTTAACAATGTATATTATGTTCTTAATTCAGTTTTATGTATTTCATATTTACTGTTGTTCCCCGCCTCAATCAAAATAGAGAGGCGGGAAAGAAATTATTATTATTATTATTAATTATTATTATTAAACTAATTGTGCTCGAAGCAGTTCACAAAACAAACAAATAGTCACCATAATTATCATGCATTACAATAACACATTAACTCAATTTCTAACATATCAAAATCAAAATGAACTTTACAGTTATTTGGTTGGCTTTATAGTTCTTACTTTTTAAAATATCTCTAGATTGTCTACCCTGATTGTAGTCCAGTTATGGTACTCTCTGAAGCTTCATTAGGAGAGCTAAATTCCCGATTAGAGAAGAAAGTTCAAATACGTAACTTCAGGCCAAACATTCTGGTCACAGGCTGTAGCCCTTACGAAGAGGTAATTTGTAAAATATATATTTTTACACAAACAGTAATGTTGTACTTTTTGTATGTATATGAATATTTAAATGCCAGATTTATTGATAAGTATTAGCCAGCTGATTGCATAATCTAGTGAGGGAATAAATGCTAGAGTTTTCAAATGTTTGACAGAAAACCTTTAGTACTGTTGTTCAATTAAATGGCCCAATGTCAGATATTTTTTCTTCTATCCTGAAGGTTAGAATTATCTATTTTATCCAAAGGCCACAATAAAGTTCCAGTCTTAAGTAGGTTAAGTAAATTAATTGTTTAACTGTTGTACAGCAAACAGGCTTTCATTTTCTTCTTATGGGGGAAAAAAACAGTGTAAGTGCCACATTTGTCGGGTAACTTATTTACCCTGAAGTATGTGAGAAGTGGGAGGCTTGCCAAGGAGTTGACAAGTAAACTGGAGTTGCAAAAGAGATTTTTTACTTACCTAAGTTTATACATATGCTTTGCAAATTGAACATTAAGTCTAATAATATCATAGCCAACTTAGATTTTAACATTCTTACATTTATTGCATTTGCATAAGAAACCCATCATGTGTATAAAACATGATTGAAAACTGTTCATGTGTCTTTATGTGTAGAAACTGTGTGTCTTTACGTGAAGAAAGCTTTCAACACATAAATGTTTTGTAAAAGTAAAACATTATAAAGTACAAAAGACGAGGCATAAACAAACCTAGAGCCATGAACTGGACCCATCAATGCAGTGCTACTTCTACCTCCGATATTTCTTACAGAATTTACACTGCTGATGCAGGAAATACCTTATATATTTAGTATATAATGATGATGCAAGTTGTATGTGCAGTAGAACTGCTTAGTGCCAATATGAAGTAAAATGCAATCTAAACACAAACCATTATATTTTCAAAGGATACCTGGAATGACATTGTAATTGGTGATGTAGAAATGAAAGGGAAAATGGGCTGTCCCAGGTAAGCATCTTTTGATTGTATTTGAAGGCAAACATTATCTGAGGTTGCTGTTATCTAATTCTGTACTATCCTTGTAGGTGTATTTTTACTACTATTGACCCAGATACTGGGATCATGGACAGAAAGGAGCCTCTTGAAACCTTGAAAAGGTAATAAAATCTTTTGGGTTTCTCTGCTACACATATGGCAGATAAACCAATGGTTATTGTACCCAGTTCTTCTTAAAAACAAGAACGGCTATATAAGAATTATGCACCTTGCGGTCAGTACTACAAATCTTTGTTTGCTAGTATGATATAGGATTATCTATCCAATTGGGGCTGAAAGTGGGAAAGTTGTTTGCTGACGTCTCTATTCTGAATGTTTGTTAATATGAAACCTATTTACGAAATGACTTGAGGTATTTTATATACTATATTATTGATGACAAATTTACTTTAGCATTCGTAATGATCTAATGTTAATACTTGAACCAAAAAACTATGTTGTTGTTGTTGTTAAAATAATAACAAAGAAGTTAGTACATGGGCTGGAGCATATTGTCTACTCTTCCAGGCAATAAGCAGAGATGGTAATGGTATGCTAATGTTGTACAAGATCAAGATGCCAATCACCACCAAGTAGTTTTCTTAGCTAAGATTTGAGCTGACCACTTTTAAAAATGTAAATGAAGTGCCCTAAGACTTGTAATATTAACCCGCTCTTTTTACACTATACTACACTATTTTGCAAGACATAAATATTAAAAAAAAAGCCTACCTCTAAAATAATTTGGTTTCACTTTTTCCTTAATGCTTTACACAATAATTCTGATTGATTAATCAACAATTTAGCACTTCATTCTTCAGGACCTAAAATGTAAGTAGGTCCCATTGACTTGAATGCAACTTGCTTCCAAAGAAATGTGCAATGCAGTGCAATTCTGAGCATATTTACATATAGGGACATAGAACGCAACTTTATGCTGAGTCAGACCACTGGTCTATCTAGGCCAGTAAAGTCGACATTGACCAGCAGTGGTTCTTCAGGGCTTCAGACTAGAATCTTTCCAGCCCTATGTGGAGATGCTGAGGATTGAACTTTGGATCTTCTTCATGTAAAGCATGCATGCTATCACTGAGCCACTGCCCCTCCCAGTAATACTCAGAACTCAGTCCCACTGATTTAAATGGAACTTATACCCTAGTGTGTTTAGGTTTGCAACCTTAATTTGGCAGTGTTTTGATCTAAGGAGATCAAAGGTGTATGTGTTCTGTATCTACTCCCAAAACAAGTTGTTTCTGTGATTGCCAAATTTAATAACAGCTTGGAACTTTATTTATGTTTAAATATCCTGGGTATGTCAGTTTCTTACAGCACATATGCTTTGTTACCTCTTCACCTGAAAAAAAGGCTATTTTGTAGGTGACTCATTGTGATCTAATCTTCTCTGCAGTTATCGCTTGTGTGATCCTTCTGAACAGCGTATCTACAAATCACACCCTCTCTTTGGGTGGTATTTTGGAATTGATAAAACAGGAACGCTTCGAGTTGGAGACCTTGTGTACAAGATAACCTGGTGATGTAAATGCCTCCTAAGTGGAAAGTACTTTTTTGTATGTTTGAAGTGCCTTTTGTGAAAACTGTGATTGAAATAATTGTTCAGCTGCCTTTCTACTGAATATTTCCTATTTTACATTCAGCAATAATGTATATAATATTTTATTGTACTGTGCAGTTTTAATTAATGAAAAGATCATGGAGTTTGAAGAGAGCAAATTATTACAATAGTAATCCTATACATATTTACATGGGGGTAAATTCCATTGATGTCAATAGGATTTACTTCTGGGTAGACATGTATAGGATTGTACTTTAAGGGTGCAATCCTATGTATGTTTAAACAGGAAAAAAGTCCTAAAACTCCCAGCATTCCCCCAGATAGCTAGCTGGGGAATTCTGGGAATTACAGGAATTTTTTTCTGTGTAAACATGCATAGGATTGCGTCTTAAGTGATCTGACTTGGGAAATACTATTTGAATGTATTTTTTATACACACTTTCCCCCCAGATTCTCAATAAATGTTTGTCTACAATCCTGTTTTGTAAAATCTCTTTTATAACTGCTGATAAACTAAATTATATATAATGTAGTCTTTATAGCTTATGAACTTGGTAAAAGGATGTGGTGTCCTTCCTTGTTGGTGTTTTCTTCACAGCCAGATTTATTTCCATTCATAAAAGGGATAAGTAAACCATAAGGCAAGCTTCAAACTTAGTAGGAATACTTAATAATCTTCCATAAGTATGTAGAATTAAGTATCTAAAGGCTTACACATATGCAACTGGCCTTCAAACACATACCATTTATATTTGTTTTATACTCTATCAGAGAAAAGGCTTAAATCTGTTTGACTTAACTCTTCTGTAAACACTTACCTCGAACTTTGTCACAGTTGCCCAAGTCATACCTAATGATTAACTATGGGTTAAACAATCCATAGTTAGTTGGGGGCTGTGTGGTAGCATGTGTGTGCTGCCCCCACTCCCCATTCTGCTTTGCATCTGCTTTCATAAATAACCCAGGAATGCCCCATACTTGGGTTGTTTGATATCTACTTTGAGGCAATAGTAGTATAATTCCCAGAAGATTGTCAGTGAGAGAGGGAAGTAATCACGGAACTGAGTTTTTGAATATAATTGCTTTTTTCTTTCTTTTCAAAAGCAGAAGTTAATGTAGCTTGAAAAAACTGATTTCAATGTAATTAAATAGGCAAATAAGCATTTATATACATGTTTATGCACTTGCAGTCCATAAGGGACTTATTTTGAACTAGCCAAGCCATATTCCAATAAAAGTAAAATACACCACCAAACTGCTCTAGTAGAAAAGGTTTATGCCTATTTAAACTTGCTAGACTTGTTCTGAGATTAGATCCCTATGATCTTCTAAGCTAAGGCCTCCGACCTGTTGGCTCTTCACCAAATGACACTATCCTATTGTGAAGTTGTGAACAATGTTTCATACTCATTGCATTGGTGTTGTGCCATGGCCCAATGAAGTTGTTGCTGGAGCTGCGTCATGAGTGCCCATAGAAAAGTCAGATATGGGCTAAAAGGGCATGAGATGGTTGGAGAGAAGGGTAATGATAGGCTTATGTTTTTCTATGTCATTTTGACCAGGTTCCCCCCCTCCACCCCCACCGCTGCAATCTTATCTGAGAACTTGTGCTCACTGCAACACCCAGTGGTGCAGCTAGGTTACTTTAGATCCTGGACCTAATGGTCTTATGGGGTTTCTTAGGTGATCATGTTGTTACTTCATTTGTGAAGTGCACAGCTAACATTTCTCTTCACACCTAACTGACTAGGCTTTGTAAGTGCTTCTGCATTCCTGATCATTACTATTGCTTGCCAACTTTGATTTAAAAGATAACTCTGAATGTGCAGTTTTGTATTTAAACAGTTAAATCCTAGCACTGTCATCGCTGCAAGGATTTTGGTTCTCGTTATCCCTAGTCATTTCAAAAGTGGCAGGGCTGAAGGGCCCTGGATTTTGGTCCTGAGGTTCGGCCCCAGCTGCACCACTGGCACAGACTCAGCCGTAAAACATGTGAAGAAATGATATTTTCTGAACATGTGCTGAGCATTTCCCCCCCACAGTAAATTCCCCCTTACCCATTTCACACCGTAGCATTACAGAAGTAGTTTCTGCTGGTTAAGCAGCTTGAGTCCTACACTGTAGTTAGTTTGATTATAGACACATACACACAATCTCTTGTTTTAGTGCACAGTGTGATCGATGCCACTGTTAATGAAAAACAAAACAAAACTAACCACTGCACACCCGGCAACTCCTATCAAAGAGCAAGGCAGGATGCATCCACCACGGACTACATTTAATGGTGAAATAGGTATTGCA
Organism: Elgaria multicarinata webbii; assembly: GCF_023053635.1. Taxonomy (NCBI): domain Eukaryota; kingdom Metazoa; phylum Chordata; class Lepidosauria; order Squamata; family Anguidae; genus Elgaria; species Elgaria multicarinata. Next base: position 36,648,013 of record NC_086174.1, read on the forward strand.
ATTTGTTCACTCCCCCCCACACCAAAACTTTTAGATAGGAGTATCTGAAAAGTGTGTGTGTGTGATTTCTATAATCCTCATCAACATCAATTTTCAAGGCAGTTGACAAACATAAACAGTGTGATTCTATACATGCTTACTTTGAAGTAAGCTTCATTGAGTTCAAGAGCCCAATGGGATGCTCAGATCAGTGCAGTTAGGACTGCAGCCCGATTCTATCAGCGGTGTTAATATGCTATTACCATATAGAGGGGAAAAAGTATTGGTGCACCTTTAACTGATTTACTGTGGCCAAAGCTTTTGTGGACTAGTGGCCATTTGATAAAGTGAGCCACAGTCCACAAAACTCCACAGTATAGGCAGTCTTATAACCCACTTCAATCACTGGGTTTTTGAGTAGGCATGTAGGGCGCCCCAATACTGGTGTTGAAAGTTTTTGTGTTTCCAGCATGTGACTCTTCGCCTGGAGTTTGGTGCAGAGGGTGGACGGAGTCCGTCTGGCTGGGAGAGCGTGTCAAGGGACAAGGAGGGGTAGGCAGGGGAGAAAAATGGCGCCGTGTTTGGGTTAGGTAAGACTTTCCGAGACGACCTCGCCTTGGTTTTTTAAAAGGGGGAAAACTCACCACCCGCACCTGAGAATAAAACCTTTCCCGCACACAGTGGGAAGGCGGGAGGTGGACGCCCAGGAGGAACCGCCCAGCAGCCACCAAGCGGGGCTCTCCTCGCTCCCTCCCTGCGTTAGCATGGATGAATCCGCTGGGCTCGTCCGGCTCTCGCTGCCTCAGGGGCAGCTTGCTTGGCTCTTCACCGCTCTCGCTTGCGCTCTGGGGGCGGCCGCGGCCTGGCGCTGGCAGCGGGGTCGTCGAAGCCGTCGTGGGCTGCGGCTGAAGCGGGTAGGGACGGTGTCGGGTCTCTTCATCTACCCGGTCAAATCCTGCCGGGGGGTGGCGGTGAAGCGAGCCGAAGTGACCAAGCTGGGTCTCGGGAGCGGGGACATGCGCGACAGGTAAGTCCGTGTGCGTGGGAATGGGCACGGGCAGGCGCCGCTCCTTCCAACCGATCTCCGCGTAGATGCGCGGACCGTGTGACCGCCACTCGTCAGCTCTGCGCTTGGCAGGATGATTCAGACGACCGCGTGATCCCGAGTCGAGATAGTCTCCTCTTTTGCTGGAGAGATTGATTGCTGGAATCAATGGGGCCGAGGGCGGCGGGCTTTAGAAGAACACCTCCAGAAAATAGGGGGGACCCTCAAGAGTTCCAGCACCTCCTCAACGTCGTTTCCTCAAATCCCGGAAATTTATTTATTTATTTAGTACATTTCTATACCGCCCAATAGCCGGAGCTCTCTGGGCGGTTCACAAAAATTAAAAACATTCGAAGTATAAAACAACAGTATAAGTATGAAACAACAGTATGTCTCCGTGTGTGTCCTTTGTCCCTCCCTGCTATACTTAGCCCCGTCCCCAAACACAGAGCCAGCCTGGTTTGGTTACAGCTGGGGTAGCCCCCTCTCTCCTCCCCATAGGCCTGGGGGGCTGCACGGATTAGCCCGCTGGATCGACCTGATATAAACGCGATGGGGGAGGAAAGCAGGTTAAGGTTAGGGTTAAGGTTAGGGTTGCTTCTCATAGCTTGTGTCCTTAGTACTTGAAGGTTACCCAGCGGTGATCATGATTGACCAGGCTGAGGCACGGGGAAAGAGCCTGGCTGGGATCGTAAGTGGAAAGTCAACAAAAATTATTATTATTATTAATTTATATAGCACCATCAATGTACATGGTGCTGTACAGAGTAAAACAGTAAATAGCAAGACCCTGCCGCATAGGCTTACATTCTAATATTTATTTCTTACCCACCTCTCCCTCTGGATCGAGGCAGGGAACATCATTAAATACAAAATCACAATAAAACTGGTTAAAACCTTATAAAGCTGATGCAATATTAAATAACAATTGGACATGTTAAAAAAGCATCTGGGTAGGCCTGCCGGAAGATATCAGTCTTTATAGCTTTCTTAAACTCAGCAAGACTATTAAGTCGACGAATCTCCCCTGGCAGGCCATTCCACAGTCTGGGAGTGGCGGAAGAGAAGGTCCTCTGGGTAATAGTTGTCAGCCTAGTTTTGGCTGACTGGAGTAAGTTCTCCCCAGAGGACTTGAGTGTGTGAGGGGGATTGTATGGGAGAAGGTGATCCCGCAGGTAACCTGGACCCAAGTCATATAGGGTTTTAAAGGTAATAATCAACACGTTGTACTTTGTCCAGAAACTAATTGGTAGCCAGTGGAGTGATTTTAAAGTCGGTGTAATATGGTCACCCCCATGTGTACTGGTGATCAACCTGGCTGCCATATTTTAAACTAGTTGAAGTTCACTCAGGTTATACCATGTGGATTTACAATGGGCAGTTGTAAACTCTTTGTCAAAGACAATAATTCAACAGTTTAATGTGGTGTGTGGTTGATTCCCATTCTAGTCTATGTATATGCACTGTGCCACTGACTACTGCTAGCCCTCTTATGTGGAGTCAGTTGTTGATAAAGTGAGTTTATGCTAATGCAGCCCACTCTTCTGTTTAGCCTCTTAGTATCTTCCAAACTAAACCATTGAGTTACTGACTTTAAGGTTTGGGCTTTTTGCTTCACGGTGGCTGAATGCAAGCCTCTTATTGCACAATTCTCTGTTCAGAAAGGAATCTTCTAGGCGACAAGTGTGTTTCAATCCAACTTGTATTTGTATTTCTTGAGATAGTTAGGTAAATGCACCATTACCCAAGGAGAGAGCTGTTCAAGGAGCTCAACCATACTTCTGCCCACCTTCAGAATGGTTCATATTGCTTGGGGCGGGGCTGCATGCTCTGCGCACCCACCAGTCATCCTTTGATTCATCCCTTTCCCTGCTGGGCACATTTGGTTTAAGAAGGATCCACTGACAAATTTGTCTGCTGCAGGGCTGTGGCCACCAGCAACTTGCTCATTCATGCCCAGTCTGGGGCAAATGTTACAAGTAAGATGCAGCATAAAAGGAAAATGAGTGATTGGGTCCATGGTTTGGGGTGGGGGGGGGCAGAATGTCAGGCTTGGTAGCTGAATCTGGCCCTTCTGGAGTCTCAATCTGGCCCTCTGGGGTTCCCTGGAGGGCCATGAATCCCTTCCCTGGCCCCACTCCATTACTCCAAAACACCAATTGTTGGGTGGTGTCCTGGCTTTTGTGTTGAATTTTCTTCATTCTAAAAGGTTGAAATTCCTCTCTTAAGACTTAGTTACTGGCAGTGGACCTGTTCAGACAACACGCTAAGCCATGGTTAGGCCGCTAACCTTTTTGTAGTAAGTGGTTAGTGAGTGTGTTGAATGAGCAAGTTGCTGGTGGCCACAGCCCTGCAGCAGACAAATTTGTCAGTGGATCCTTCTTAAACCAAATGTGCCCAGCAGGGAAAGGGATGAATCAAAGGATGACTGGTGGGTGCGCAGAGCATGCAGCCCCGCCCCAAGCAATATGAACCATTCTGAAGGTGGGCAGAAGTATGGTTGAGCTCCTTGAACAGCTCTCTCCTTGGGTAATGGTGCATTTACCTAACTATCTCAAGAAATACAAATACAAGTTGGATTGAAACACACTTGTCGCCTAGAAGAGGGCGGTGAGAAAACAGCGAAGAAATGTCACACACGTTGGAGGAAGGAACGCATTAAATTCACTTAAGACGGAGTAAATAACAGCGCTCAAAAGCTGGGAAACTGCGATTTGAAAGTAAGGCTGTGTGTCTCGAGAAGCTTTCGGGTGCGGAAGCGGCTTCACAAGTACGTGTAGATCGTCCCCAGATTTCTCTATGTAGAATTGGGGTTGGTTTTACTCTGGTTTTATATATTTTCGTTTTAAACTTAAAAGATTTATATTTTATCATGTTGTGGAATTGTATGGTTTTAAGTTTTGCCAGTTGCCCAGAGAGCTTCGGCTATTGGATGGTTTAAAAATATAATGTATTAATGCATCAAGAAATAATAAATAAATAATGCTACTTAAGTCACTGGCTCTTGCATGCCTGGATTGTGCAATTGTAAAAATGTCTTTTCTTCTCTCTCTTTCCCCATCATTGGCTTTTTGTTTACCTCTCTGCAACAGTAACACTCTGTTCCTGTGGGCTTCACATCTGACTGGAGGAACACCCCCTATTTCCCCCAGCCGACCTCCACCTGGGCTACCATGGCCATTCAAGGGCCCATTGGGGCTATCCATGGTTGCCACGTAGTCCTTACTTTAAAAATCACTTTATAGCTAGGGGGCCACCAACGAGTCATAGTTGCAAATGTTTTAAAAAGTTCTCTGTTTCTACAACACTGTGCTTATTCCCAAGTAAATCAGGTCAACAGAAACAACCCCATTTTATTGCTGTATTCATGATGGTGATATGATTTGAGCATAGGTGTGCGCAGAACATTTCATTAGGATATGCACCAGGGATTTTTTTTAAAGGCAAACATTGATTGAATATTTAATCATAAAGGACATTCTTTTTATTCATTTATTTATTAAACACTGTAGATACTGATGCCCTACTCTGCGTTTGGCTTGCCTGCCTGCAGGAGGGCTGTTGCAGGTGGGGGGGGGGAGAGGAGGTACTCCTCAAGCCACAGCATTTTTTGGGTTTTGTGGTGATGTGGTGACACTGGCCAAAGGAGGGGCTTCGAGCCTCCAGTATACAAAGTTCTTCTCATAGCTCGGAACCTCCAGCATGTCGTAGCTCAGAACCTCTGTGCATGCATTGCCATGCCACACCTTAGCATATATATATATATATATATATATATATATATATATATGGGTTTCCAGGATAGTTTACAGCAGCTACTGAAGGATGAACTGAGACTGCAGCAGTAGAGGAAAAGCCTGGAAAAAAAGATGTTATTTATTTGTTATATTTCTATACCACCTGTGACATTACCTGATGCTGCCAGCCCTTGTGACATGACCTGCCCTTAGGAATGTCTGCCTCTGCTTTAGGACAGCTGTCCTCACTGTCCCGCAAGCCTACACTGTACTGCTTTCGTCGCCAGCTGAAGACCTTTTTATTCACTCAGTATTTTAAACACTTAATTTTAACTTAAATTTAAATTTTACTGTTTTAACTCTGTATTTTAATCCTATATCAACTTTGCTGTGTGGTTTTATCCTGGTTGCGCTTTTTATACTGTATTTCGTAATTGTGTTTTAAACTGTTGGGTGTTTTACTGTGGTTTTAATTTTTGTGAACCGCCCAGAGAGCTTCGGCTATTGGGCGGTATAAAAATGTAATAAATAAATAAATAAATAAATAAATAAGCTTCAGCCCCTATATTCACCAGGTAAAAGAAACACCCAATATGCCTAATTGGTTCTCTTTACCAAATCAGGAGAAGTACTCAGGAAATATGAACACTACCGGTAGCACAGAAAGATGAACAAGATGTAGGATTTTATAATTTAAAAACAAACAAATTTCATTTAATACAAGAGATGTGATATATAATCAGTCATTCAGTTCTTGGTCTTATCCTGCCTATTCTACTCCTTCTAAGTCCCACTAACTGTAGAGCATCATCAGACAAGCGTTTTATAGCTCACTTGTTACTGGCCAGTCACAGATGTTCACGGGTCTTTTTGATGCCGCTGCCTGCCTGCCATGCTTCTCCTGCTCCTTCTGCTCTTTTTTCCTTCAAAAAAATAAGGCCCAGAAAATCTGATTTTTTTTTTACTATAACGAAATCTGCTGCCATTTCCTGCTGTGTGCAGGAGAATCAGTGCAATAAAAACGTCCACTGAATGGGCCTCATGGTTGTTGCTTGCTTCCTTTTTCTTCCCCGTGTGAAGAAAGAAGAAACTGTTCATCCCTATTGTGGGACAGAAGCAGGAGGGAAAGCAATGGTAGCAAAATGTACTTTTCTCCCTGTATGATGCGGTGGACTGTTTCATCAATCCCTAAGGCCCTATGGCCAAAATCCTATCTCTACAATTCTATCTCCTATCTAACTAAGAGCGTTGTCAGATGCGTTTTATAGCACACTCGTTACCGGCCACTCGCAGATGTTCGTGGGTCCTTTTGACAATGCCATCCGCCTCTTGCACATCTCCTGCTCCTTTCCCTCAATTTTAGAGTAACAAAATAAACCTCTTTTAACCTGACTCTTCTGAGGTTGCACTATAAAATGCCCACTAGAAGGTACTGTCCCCATTGAAATCTACAGGCCACGTGGTCGCTTGTCTCTTCTCCATGAAAAGTGCTCATTTCAAACGTGGAAGAGAACCAGAAAGAGAGCCCACAGCAAGGAAACACAATTTCCACCTGTCTAATGATCTTCTAACTGTCTACTCATGCCCTTTATATACTCAGTCTCCTCTCACACACTCAAGTCCCTCCCACCTCTCATTCACTCCTTGCCATACAATTAACCCTAAATTACCTGGATTCTATTTAATACAGCAAAAACATACATTAATTCAGATACAACATGGGCCTTAGCTAGACCTAAGGTTTATTCCAGGATCGTTCCGGGGTCCCTGCCTGCTCCCGGGATATCCTTACATGAACAGGGAAGACCCCGGGACGATCCCGGGATAAACCTTAGGTCTAGCTAAGGCCATGGTAAGCATTATGATTTTGTTGCACTGCCCAATAGCTAAAGCTCTGTGGGAGGTATAATATTATTTTTCAGCATTAGGTTAAAAACCGTTTAAATTTGTTGATGAAGTTGGGTGGCATTCCTGCATATTTTATGGATCTTCTTCCTTTTTTAGTGTGGTTTCATTAGCTTTTTTAATTTATAAAATTACATCTTGTAAACCATCCATAAAAGGTGGTATATAAATATTTTAAATAAATAAGTAACAAGAGTTACAACACTTAGATCAGACATGTGCCTTCTGTGTTTCCATGTACTAGATTAAAAAAAAGTGGGATCAGAGTCTAACATATCGAGTGGAAAAGAATTTTTGCAAAGGAGTTCTTGAAAGAGAATGTAACAATTCTTTGAAGGCATAAAGTCCCTCTTTTTCTTTCTACATTACACCGTGATACTTCAACAACATTAGCATTGTACCTCTTAATTTTATATGTTATGCCATGTTGCTGCATCCTGATGATGAACATATTATTGGAAATGAAGTCCATCTGTTTTCAAAGGATGCAGTGTCAGACCACAAGAAGAACCGTGCTGGATCAGACCAAGGGTCCATCTAGTCCAGCACTCTGTTCACACAGTGGCCAATGAGCTGTTGACCATCTGACAACTAGTACTATGAGAGAGGGAAAAATGTCTTCTCATCCACATTCTCCACATCATACATAATTCTGTACACCTCTATCATGTCTCCCCTTACCCTCCTTTTCTCCAAGCTAAACAATCTCAGTTGTTGTAGAGCATCATCACACAGGGGAAAACCGCACATCTGTAAGTGGGCAGTAGCGAGCGTGTGATAAAATGCTCATCTGATGAAAGCTCATAATCTTCCCAATGTGTTTCGGATTGGGTTGATAGTATGATATATAGGAGCTTTTAACTTAAAAACAGTATATACATGATTTCTAATTCAGGTGTTGGACTGTGATAAAAGAAGATGGGAATATGGTGTCTGCAAAGCAGGCGCCTCGCTTGGTGCTACTTTCTGTAACCTGTGAAGATGGCTATATAACCCTGAATGCTCCAGAAATGAAGGCACTGAGGATTCCTGTTGAACTCCCCAGCACAAACTCAGTCTGGAATTGCAGGTATTAAGGAGGATTATTTTCCCCTTACTCCATGGAAAATAGAGCATTTCTTTTCTTTTTTTTCCTTTTCTTTTTTTCAATAATTTTTTATTGTTTCATAGTTCTGGTTACAAAGGTCAAATAATACATCACCTTTGTAAATTCAGAGTTCATACAAATATATATATATATATATATATATATATATATATATATATTCATTTATTCAAGCATGGATATAGGGTGTTTAACATTGATTGATTTAATTTAATTCCATTTAAATTCAATTTAATTTAATTTAGGGCCCTCCGGAACTCAATTTGAATACCCATCGTTCTATATATGTCGATGGGAGGGGGGGATTCTCCCATCTTCTTCTTTATTCACATAATGAATTAATTTCCTCCATACCCCCTCAAATTTATCATCACTTTGTTGCCCTTGGACTTTCCTCAATTTTTGTGTCAGCTTTTCTAGGAGGGCAATCTGCTAAAACCTTTGATACCAATTATCAATATGAAGCCCTTTGCCATCCTTCCAATGTTTAGCTATCAACAATCTAGACGCCAATAATAGGTGGCTTATTAATACCTTATTTAAAAATAATAATAAGAAAATAGAGTATTTCTATTTTATGTTGTTTCTTTTTTAAAAAAATGTACTTAAAATAATTGAATGTCAAATAAGTATGCAAATGTAGAAAAGAAAACTTATTGTCAGTTTTCTATCATTGTAAATGTTTTACAGAAATACAATTAAAATAATGTAGTGTATCTTATATTGAATACAAGTGAAGAAACTATTAAATAGTTGCTATTATTGTTATTATTATTATTGATCTCAGCACTAGTGCTAATGATGTGCACTAGTGCAAACCAACACTTGTGCAACATAAGTAGCCCTTGCTAGGGCAAAGGAGAAAAGCGATGAATTTCAGCATCATTAATGTTAGCATTGAGGCACAGTTGTATACTATCCTATATATTCATCACCAACCTACAAATTTAATTAGTTTAATTCATTGTTCAAATATCCATTGCTGCTAACACTTCTGGTCTGCACTGAATATTGAATAAATATATACCAATGTTTCTAGAGAGTCTCCACTGAATTACACAGATATTTATAGCTAATAATTTTATTCATAAGCATTATTTTCATATTCTTCTTCATCATACCCCATCAGCAGGCAGTGTAGCTGTTCTCAGTTCCTTTGCCTATTATTATTATTATTATTATTATTATTATTATTATTATTATTATTATTATTATTATTATCCTGCCTCTCCCTCTGGATCGAGGCGGGGAACAACACCAAACACAATATAATACATAAAATTAGTTAAAAGAGCATATAAAACCAATACAATATTAAAATAATGTTCACAACATCTTAAAATTCTTAGGTTTAAAATTCATCTGGGTAGGCCCCACGGAAGAGACTAGTCTTTACGGCTGTTTTAAACTCAAAGAGAGATTTAAGCTGATGAATGTCCTCTGGCAGGCCATTCCACAGTCTGGGGGTGACAGAAAAGGTCCTCTAGGTATCAGTTGCCAGCCTAGTTGTGGCTGACTGGAGTAAACTCTTCCCAGAGGACCTGAGTGTCTTCTAATTTGTCCTCCCACGTAACTGAAGAGTGCTATTAATGGAGATAGTTGAATCTCATACCTATCCTATCACATCTTTTATAGCCTGAAAAATGTCCTTTCAGTATTGTTTAACAGAGATACGCCCTCCAAATGTGGGCATATCTCTTCCATACTACACAGGTATCTAATACGTTACCTGAGCAGGAATATGATACCACATATTTATTTATAATACCACATATTTATTTATTACATTTAATTTATTTATATATTTTGATGGTGTATCTAATGCATGCCCTGCTGTTTTAGTACACATATATTTCTAAATCAGATATAATAACATTAAATTCTTTCTACTAATACTGTTTTGTGGTATTGTTGTCCTCATTTGTGCCTTGCAGTATATCATATATTTGAAGTCCCTTTTGCTTATCTGATAGTCTTTTCAAATACCATAAGAAATCTACTCATATTTGTTCATCTAATAAAATTTTAAATGTAGGTCCTAATTTGCAGATATTGATAGGATGGCAGGTGCAAATCAGAGTCCCTTTGTACAAGCTGATATATAACATTATAACTTCTCCTGAGACATAAAATCTATGCGATAGAGAGGCATCTCTTGTTCTCTAAACCCACTTGTATTTATTACAGCTGTCAAAGGAGAAATACTCAATGCCAGAAATAACTTATATATCTCAGATTTTCATTATTGTTTTTCTAGTTTCATTTGAGTAAGTTTTTTTAAGCTCTTGCTTGGCCCAGATCCAATCTTCTAGTGGAATCTCTTTCCCTGTTTTTCTTTCCGGATTTAAAGATAAGTATTAGATTAGGGTTCATGTAGTGTGTATGTTAGAAGAGATGTCATATGGCTTCTCCCTTGCCTACTCCTCTATGATATGATAGTTCCAGTCATCCTCCATACATAAGCACAACACAGAAAGCCAAAACAGTGGGAGCACTCATAATTTTGAAATGTGATGAATTATACTGAATGCCCAGCTTTCAAACAGTTGCAAAAATGTGTCTTGTGATTTTAGACGGTTTGGAATAGAAGCTCAAGGTAGGGACTGTGGAGATGAGGCAGCGCAATGGATCACCACCTTCATGAACATGGTGCCGTGTCGATTGGTGCATTATGAAGCAAACATGTTAACGAGGAAGCCAGGAGATTTCCTGCCTGCTTTTCCACCTACAGATGAGGTCAGAAGACAGTTTCCCTCAAAAACAGATGTTTAATGTTTGCTAAAGTATTGAGTTGCCATTTACTTTGTGCTTCCTGAATTTGTGTATTAAAGAATGCATGTGTGATTATTAGTTTCAGATTGCTATCCGTAGCACTGCATACTTGGAAGTCAGTTCTGTTGAAATCAAGGGGATTTTTGTCTTAAGCTAGACCGGGCGAAATCCCAGGGCGAACTCCAGGATTGTCGCTGTGCGTCCACATGACACACAGGGGATTGCGGGATCAGGGAGGGATGATCCCTCCATTGCCCTAGGATCTCGCCCTCCACTTTGAGTCCAGTTTTTCTGCGGTCCCAGGCTGAACCCGAGACCGCGGAATGTGTGGCCCGTTGCCGTGGCTTGACCCAGCTCTGTGCAATTACTCTCGCGGAGCTGGGAGGAGCGCTGCGCCCATGGGGGTAGGGTGGGGGAAGCAGGGAAATTAAGTTAAAATTTAAAAAACCCTTATCTTTGCACACGAGCGTTTGTGCGCTCCGTCTTCTTTAAAAAATAAAAAAATGGCGGGCGTGACACCTCTCGTCCTGAGGTCATCGCGCCTTATGTGTAAACGGAGGAGGGATCTTGCATTAATCACAACACGAGAACTTCCCTCCTCCGTTGTGGGATATAAGGTAGGTCTAGCTAAGGCCTTAGTGTGTTTGGAATCATGATGAGAGCATTGTATATGGTTTCACTTGCTAGGAGATGAATGAGATCAATTACTTATTGGTGTAGATCAGCCTTGGCCAACCTTGCCCCCTCTAGATATATTGGACTATAACTCCCATGATCCCAATCAGCAGGTCCAGTGAGGGAGATGATTAGACTCAGAAAGTTATATAACTTGCTTATATTTGGGAAATCTAATTTCCACACATCTTTATTGCATCAGAGGAAAGCTCAGCTTCCAGGCTGAGGGTAAGATATTAGACTATGTAATTAAGCTCTAACTAATGGATTTTCTATGGTCATATTTTGTATGTCTTAATCATGTGTATACTGTGTATGTTATATCTGCTGTATTTTTCTAAATAAATAATAGTCAATTTATAAGCTAACTACACATGTTAAACCTTCTGTTTATTGTGTATCCAATGATAATTTGATTAGTAGGTAAAGCAGCAGTTTCTGCAGCTGAAACTCTCCCCACGGCCTGAGTTCGATCCCAGCGGAAGCTGGTTTCAGGCAGCTGGCTCGGGTCGACTCAGCCTTCCATCCTCCTGAGGTCGGTAAAATGAGTACCCAGTTAGCTGGGGGAAAGGTAATAACGGCCGGGGAAGGCAACGGCAAACCACCCCGCTATAAGGCCTGCCAAGAAAACGTCAGCGAAAGCTGGCGTCCCTCCAAGAGTCAGTAATGACTCAGTGCTTGCACGAGAGGTTCCTTTCCTTTTTCAGGTATCCTATACTTCCTGTCTAGTGAGATATCACAACATGGTTTAATTTGCTTTTAACTGTGTATATTTATTATTTTATACTGTATGTTTTTATCTGTACGCCGCTCTGAGATCTTAATGATATAGGGCGGGATATAAATGTTTTAAATAAATAAATAAAACACCTACACAGTTGAAGCAAAGAAAAGGTGACTGAATCCATAGTATAGTCATGGTGCAGAAGGAGATAGCAAAACTATCACACTGTGGTTAGAACCTGTCTTTAATTACAGGTTTAGCTATCCTCACACTCATTTTTTAAAATTTCTAGCAGAGGAAGGATATTGCAATGGCATGATCATATGGTGCCACTAGAGTTTGTGTTTATTTCTTAAGAAATATAAAATAGGTAAGGTAATGTCCTTTATTGGAGAAATTTCTGAAATAAAATAGTGCAGGTATTCAAGTTGCACAGAGCTCTTCGTCTGCTTATTGAAAAGTCCTATATAACTTAAGATTATATTTTCTTATATATGCTGGTTTCATGCGAAATATCATTTTATCTATTTTGTAGCTAAACCCTGAATAGCATGGCCATTGTCCATTCCTGTTTTTTTAATATTTATTTGTATAGGTTGCATATGCCGAAGGCAGTCCAATCTTACTAATTTCTGAAGCTTCCTTGGAGGATCTAAATAACCGTCTAGAAAAGAAAGTTGCAATAACAAATTTCCGGCCAAACATTCTTGTTACAGATTGTAGTCCATATGAGGAAGTAAGTAATGTGACTTGTGGATGCTGCTTTTATTTGAAATCCTGATTTCTGTGTTATAACATTTATTTTCCCCAGAAGATTTGTAAGAAGGTGTGTAGCTTCAAGAGAATCACTGTGTTTGTTCATAAATAAATAGCTTTTCTAATATGATCTAGTTAGTGTTTTACTTTTAGAAGCAAACTATGGACATAGCTGTCTGCTTTAGCTGGCACGAATTACCGGAGAAAGGTTAAATGCAAACAAGTTAGTATCTTCCATGATGCAATTTTTATTTTTCTGTAGGATGCTTGGGTTGAAATATTAATCGGTAATGTGGAGTTGAAAGGAAGAATGTCTTGTCCCAGGTAAGAGAGCAGAGTTGGGGTCTTTCCACCCGCTATCACTTGATCCCACATCTCCACCCATTACAAGTGCTTTCAGTATTTGTAGAAATGCTCCTTTTTGGATAAAATTAAAGTTGTTCTTGAGGGAATGCATGTTAATTTTAATGTTTTCTATCACCACAGATGCGTTTTCACAACAATTGATCCAGATACTGGGATCATGAATGGAAAGGAACCACTGAAAACACTGAAAAGGTAGTAGATATATAACTGTTTCTTTTCTGTACATTTGTGTGTCTGTGCAGGTTCATACTTTCAAATTTAGCAGTTGTGAATGAGGCAGTAATGCTATACTCATTTACCTGGGAATAAGCCTCATTTAACTCAGTGCAACTTACTTCTGATCCCTATGTGCCTTTGATGTTTCATTTTCTCTTCATCTCCGTTTTGGTGCCTTCCCTCCTTCTCTTTTGCTTTTCAATCAGCTGTATGATAATTTATCAGTGTTTAATAGCAGCAATCAGTCAAAACACAAACTATTTAGAATAAGTTATATAAGCGCTTGCAGCTTAGAAGAGTTGTATGCTTTTTTAAGGCATGTCTGCATGGAGCTCTTGAAAGGGCTCAGAAGAGCATTGATATATTTCCACAGCCTGCAATACAGACAAAAATGTGCTGGTTCAGTACTTCTCCCTTTTTGTATTCCTGACAGTCCATGTAATTAAAGAGGATTAGCCAACTTCCGGCACTTGATTGGTTTTCCAAATTTTTATTTATCTCCCAATATTTATGAATCACATAAAATTTATGTCTTATGGTGATATACAAAACAACGCAGTATAAAACCCTAATGAAATATTGTATATTATTATTGAATACTGAGGACATGATCACCATTATGGGAAAGCTTCTTACTGCTAGAGAGTTCCAGAGAGTTGAACTGTAATGCTAAAGACCCTGTTCTGAGCCAATTTTAATGGGGGTGGTGGAGATAATGCAACCTTTTGCTATATGCTTTTCATGCTTCTGATTTAGAACCAGAACACATAGTGCATAACTGCTTTGTAAAAGGTGTTTATATTATGCTCTATTAGTATATACTGTAAAACACGACCATTATTATTATTATTATTTATTTATTTATTTATTTATTTATTTATTTATATAGCACCATCTATGTACATGGTGCTGTACAGAGTAAAACAGTAAATAGCAAGACCCTGCCGCATAGGCTTACATTCTATTAAAATCATAGTAAAGCGATAAGGAGGGGAAGAGAATGCAAACAGGCACTGGGTAGGGTAAACAGGCACAGGGTAGGGTAAAACTAACAGTATAAAGTCCAAACAGCATCAAGTTTTAAAAGCTTTAGGAAAAAGAAAAGTTTTTAGCTGAGCTTTAAAAGCTGCGATTGAACTTGTGGATCTCAGATGTTCTGGAAGAGCGTTCCAGGCGTAAGGGGCAGCAGAAGAAAATGGACGAAGCCGAGCAAGGAAAGTAGAGACCCTTGGGCAGGCAAGAAACATGGCGTCAGAGGAGCGAAGAGCACGAGTGGGGCAATAGTGTGAGATGAGAGAGGAGAGATAGGAAGGAGCTAGACCGTGAAAAGCTTTGAAGGTCAACAGGAGAAGTTTATATTGGATTCTGAAGTGAATTGGAAGCCAGTGAAGAGATTTCAGAAGTGGAGTAACATGGTCAGAGGGGCGAGCCAAGAAGATGAACTTAGTGGCAGAGTGGTGGACAGAAACCAATGGACTGATGTGAGAAGAAGGAAGGCCAGAGAGAAGAAGGTTGCAGTAGTCCAACCGAGAAATAACCAGTGCATGAACAAGCATCTTGGCAGAAGAGACAGACAAAAATGATCGAATCCTGGCAATATTATACAGGAAAAAACAACAGGATTTAGCTACTGCCTCGATATGAGGAATAAAGGAGAGCGAGGAATCAAATATAAAGCCAAGACTACGAGCTTCCTTGACCGGAGTAAGCGTGACATCATTGACAGTAAGAGAGAATGAGAGATGAGGAGAAGGTTTAGGAGGAAAAACAAGCAGTTCAGTCTTTGTCATATTAAGTTTCAAACGACGATGAAGCAGCCAGGCTGAGATATCTGAAAGACATGCCGAGATACGATCGTGAACATCAGGAGAAAGTTCCGGAGATGAGAGATATAATTGTGTATCATCGGCATACAGGTGATATTGGAGGCCATGAGATTGAATAAGCTTACCCAAGGGCAGCATGTATAAAGAAAACAACAACAGGCCAAGCACCGAGCCTTGCGGAACCACTACTGAACAGCCTCTTTGCATACAAATGTTACATTCTAAGAAATGATTCTGCCATTGTAACACTGCTAATGAACTAGATGTTCTTTATCTACCTTATAAGCATGTTCATTCACAATCATTTTACAGTCCTTTTGTATTCTATACGTTTTTATGTCAAGATTATTTTAGCCTAATTCTATGTCATTCCCTTTTCTCTGATTATAGTTATCGCAAGTGTGATCCTTCTGAACAACATGACTTTAAAAATAATCCTCCCTTTGGATGGCTATATGGAATTGATAAAACTGGAATAGTCGAAGTTGGAGACCCTGTGTACAAGATAATATAGTCATGGAGATGTCTGTGTAGTGAAGTACACTTGTGCAAATAGATTCTGCACACGTTTTATTAAGATATCTTTCATACATCTGCTGGTTAGGAAGATTCTGTATGAAGTCTTTAGATCTTATAAAGTGGGTTGGGTTGTTTATTTGCCTCACACATGTGCCTTCATTGGTAAATGCTTTATAATTGTAATCACAAAAGGAGAATTGGGCCTTTCTACCTTATTCGTACTTTAATCAGTGTTTTTAACAGGTCTGTTCCACATTTATGGTGCATAGTCCACATGTATTTCCTTGATGTAGCATTTCTATAGCAGAATATTGCATCTGGGACCTTCACAACAGGGTTCCCATATTGCATGGATAGGATATAGTGCTGCATTTAGGAACTGGAGGAGTTTCATACAAAAGCTAAAGTATTCCTACTTTGCTTGATCACAAGGAAACAGCCTCAAATATGGTGAATGTTGCCATTTGGATCATCCAGAAAAGCTAGTATAAAGGAACTGAAATTTCAGTATAAAGGTAAGTCAAGATAAAAAAATTTTTATGATGCTTTGGTCACCTGTTACTAAACAAATGACAATTGTCTATTGTACCAACTTTGTGAAAAAGTGTATGGATGTTGAGCATCCTAAAGCTATGAATGTCAGCAAAATTTGAAAGAAAATTCTTTAAATAATATGTTAAGAGTTATTGAAAGTAAGGAAGAAGCAAGAGAGTTTCCACTCAATGGGGCAGCATCCAGTGGTATTCTGCAAACTTAAATAGTGCTAGCGAAGCTTCACCAGATTTTTCCATTTCACAAGTGGCTGCGCAATATGCTTGCACAACTGATTGTGCAACTGTAAAGTGCAATTGCTTGAGTAACTGCATTTGCACAAGCGCAACTTTAGTTGGATTCTCCTCTGGTGCATAGTTCAGAACCTAGTTTTTGCTAGTGCAACATCATTTGTGCTAGTGGAATGACACAGTTGAATATTGCCCCATTGAAATCCTCATCTCAGAGCCTTTGATTGTTCATGACCTGGGTTTCAATACATAGGACACAAGCTGCATTATTCGGTGACTAGAGAAACAATGACCAAGTTGCCAACTGGAGGCAAATCTAGTGGCTGTTACTCAGATTGCTTCAGAGTATTAAATGTACTGCAGAATACACAGCCCCTTTCGACCCAGTTAAAAAAACAGCACAACCTTCTGAAAACCTTATCCCCCCCAAAAAAAGAATAAAGTTTTCTAAGAGCACATTTTCTTAATTTTTTTTTTTAAAAATCCTATATATAAAATTCACAAGGTCTTGGCTACTAATAACTGAACATTGCTTTAGTACAATATACTCTCTTTCTTGCTGAATTTTCAATCAAGGTTAAGTATATTCTTTACTAGTTCCTCAGGAGCAGAAATGGCATAATGGTCTGTGGTTAAATACAGTAAAATTTATTCAAGTGGGTAGCAGCAATGGCCAATGTAATTTTGTGCATGGTTTTAGGGTGTCTATAATGATCCCTCCCCCCGGTCTATAGGACTTCGTGAAGAGAAGTAGGGGAACTCCAGGTGAAATATGGTGCTGCACCACCAGAAGTGGCTGTTTTTCACATTCTATTGCCAATTTGAGTGGGGGTCGTGGGGGTGGTGAGGAAAAGATATACCTTTGCACTGGAGCTAAGACCATTCAGTGCATTGTGCTTTATGGCTCATTTGTATCTTGTTTTATGCCATATTCATAATTATGTACTATAGATAGAATTTAAGAATCTGTCCCTTTGTATTTCTTTTTATCTTTTCTTGGTAATATTTCAACATATTGTCTAATTCTCAGGGAAACTGCTCTGTAGTATTTTTCAACTGACTGACTATTTCGAACATGCATCTTATGTTTTACATATGAATTACTCTGTTTATTTGATTCTGTTCAATTTAGAGTTTAGATTCTGCTCCTGTTATTAATTAGCCTGGAAGTAAAACATTACCTGTTAACATTTCATCTAAGAACTGATGATAGCTTGGCATAGTTATTTTTCTACATTTATGTTCACTCCCTTCTGTAGAGTTTTGAGAGCTTTGAAACGGCTCAGGGAAGTTGCCATGTGCCTTAAGAAAAATCTAATCTCTGGATCATAGAGACATCAGAGGCAGTGCTACTCTAGTGTGGTGATGGACAAATGGAGTTAAGCCTGTCACCTAAACCAGTAATCTTCAACGTTTTCAGAAGCAGGACCCACCTTTAATCCAAACATGCATTTGGGGACCCACTTACAGTATTCTTCTTATTTTTTACCTTCTATTTGCAAGCTGATAGTGTTGCTATTGTGATCCATCATAGGTCGTGATGCAGCCCGCTAGTGGAAGACTAATGTCCTAAGCCAAACTGTTATATAGAGGAGGCCCTTTACACGGGAGGCTTCTGCATATCTGTTTAGTTGAAGAGAGGGATTTGCATCACCTCTCTTGTTCACTGTTGTAGAGCTGTCTTAGCTGACTGTATGAACTAGGGGTAACTCTTTTCTAAAAGTGGCATCACACTTTACATGGCAGTGTCATTTGCCACAAGTATACCACTGTTTCCTACAACCAACACAAAGATAATTGCTGTGCATATACTTGTCCACTCAAGTAGATCCTTATCTACTTCCTCACATCTCACATACTTAAAACTATAGAATTTACTACCACAAGTTGTCGTTATGTCCATCAATTTGGAAGGCTTTAAAAGGGGATTTAGACAAATTCCTGGAGGATAAGGCTATCAGTGGCTACTAGTCCTGATGGTGCCAGTATCAGAGGCATTCTGGGAACATGACTTGGAAGATGCTATTGCACTCATGTCTTACTTGTGGGTTTCCTATAGGCAGCTGGTTGGCCATGGTATGAACAGAATGCTAGACTAGATGGATCTTGATCTGGCTTTTCTTCTGTTCTTGGACATGACCTAATCAGGGCCATGTACATCTATGTGTACACCCATGTGTTCATGGGTATTTTAGAAGCATATTCGTTATTCCACTTTGCAGGGTTCCTTTGGAAACAGTGTTGTATTAACAGCAAACATGACTGGAATGTAGGGTGCAAAACTGTTTTAAACATTTGGAACTTGCACAATTCTAGTAGGGGCCAGGTGAGCTTTGGGACAAGGGAAACTGATTAGGAGAAAACTTTTATGTACTTGAATTGTTAAATAAAACCTACTTGTCTCAGGGAAAATACCAAAAGAAATAAACTCAAATCTGAAGATAATTGTTGTAGATTTTAAGTGTTAAAATGTAATGCTTCAGTGGCTTATTAGTACCGCTTGTTACTGCAATAATAATCTCTAGTGCAACTGTGGCCTTAGCTAGACCTAAGGATTATCCCAGGCAAATGGAGGGGTTGTCCCTGCCTGCTCCCGGTATCCCGTTTGTCATTTGGATGTACAGGGACAATCCCGGGATATAGGCCTGGTCTAGCCATGGCCTGTGATTTCTGCGAGTGTGCTTAGAACTCCAGGTTTATATGTTGATCCTATGTATTTTTCTTGGAAGGAATTCTCAAGGAGTTCAGTCTACATAGGACTATTAGTCTTACAGTCTGAACATGAGCATGTTTACTGACAAGCAAGTCCCATATAATTCAAGGGAATTTAGTACTGCACCAATAACCAGTTTGTTCATACAAAGGGAGCTACATCAGCCAAGCGTTTTTTCACACACTCGCTGCTGCCCACTTACGGATGTTCGCACATCTTTTAGAGGACGTCATCCGCCTCCCACAACTGCCTCCTGCTTGTTTTTCCATTGCAAAGTAGACCCCTTTTAATCCGTCTTTTTTAAAAATGGAACGTGCTGCCATTTCCTGCTGTGTGTAGGAAAGGCAGTGCAATATAAATAGCCCTTGAATGGGCCACGTGGTTGTTGCTGCTGCTTCCTCTTTCTCTCCCCATGTAAAGAGACTGTCGCTGTTGTGGTACAGCAGCAAGAGGCCATAGTGATATTAGGAAAATGCGAAAATCCACCTGTCTGATGAAACTCAATGTCATCCTGTGGAAGTCGAAGTGGTTCATGAATTAGTATTGTGTTACTGCTGCCCACTGAAGTTGATTCATTCACTGCATTTTTCCCATCAAAGGAGCAATTTGCTGATGTGTGTACCTAGATACCTGTAATGTACAGAATGTTTTGTACATTACAGGGGATGTAATGTATAGAAGTCTAATATTACTCTAAAGCATATGGCATGATGAAAAACAACAAAAAACTTGTGGCACCTTAAAGACCAACAAATTGATGCTGGGGTATTTCATGAATAAATTTGTAAAGTCTTTTAATGTTCTTCAAGGCTCTTTGTTTTTTTTTCTGCAACAGACTAATATGGCTAACCCTCTGGAAACATATTATTTATTAATTATTTACAATATTTATATACCACTCCCTATTGAAAATTTCTGAGCGGTGTACAAGATAAAATAAAAACAGAATAAAACATTTTAAAATAGATTTTAAAAGAAGCAAAATGTACAGCGAACATTATGTAGGAGGCTTTGGAATTGCAACTCCTTATAAATGTATTCTCCCTTTTTGTGTGGTAAATACACTATGTTGTTGCAAAAATTGATCAGCCAACATATCTAGATTTGACCTAAGTCCCCCTCCCTTTTTTTTTTTGCAAAGAAACTGTATGTATATGCTATGTGTACATTTTTCCACACCGAGAAGGATCCTGGAACTAGAAAATATAGCATATGAATCAGGAAACTTCTAATTGGAAGGAAGAGACATCTAGCTCGGTGTTTAAACCATTTTTGTGCCTATACGGGAGCTGTCTTCAGTGCTGGAATGGGATGGAGAAAGAGTAGGGGGGGAGGTGTCTTCCATAGTTTATGTTTATCTCCCACTGGAGGTATTTGTAGTGAGAGTAGCTCTGAATGGAATTTGAAAGTGGCAGAATTAAGACATGTATAAAGTCCCACAGATCACCCTGGATAAGAAGGCCTATTAGGCAAATAGTATTTTGGCTGCCCTGGAAGGAAAGGGGCAAAAAGTTTCTCCTAGAGAAAATGGTGGAAAGTCACAGCAAAGATATACTAAAATTCTGGCCCTGTTCAGACAACACGCTAAACCATGCTGCTTAACCACAAAATGGTTAATGGAATCCAGCATGGTTTAGCGTGTTGTCTGAACAGGGTCTCTGATTTATTGGATTAATTATTATGTTTTTAAGTCCTGGGTATTAGCTATTTCCAGTTAAGCCGATGAGAGAGGAATTATTTTATTCTTGCTGCCGTTTGGAGCGAGTGTCCTTTAAAGAAGAAGGCTTCTGCAAAGTGATGGGGTTACAAGCAAATAATGCTTGTTGCCAAAGACACCAAGCCGGCTATAACACTTTAAAAACGGTGTGAAAACGGTATATGTAATGTGTCCTGGGCCTGAACAGTTGTCCTAACCATTATAAACCGTTATAAGCAGTAGTTTAGATGCCAGAACAAAAGCGGATCCCCGATAGGAAACCAGAGCAACAGCACGGATAGAGCCTGCAAAGCGAGGAGCTGGCGAAGGAAGGAGGCTGGCTCTGCTCAGGCCCGCCTCCGAGAAGTTCACTACCGTGCGACACAGTCCCCTCAAGCACGGCAGAGCCCTGGCTATGGGGTTCGTTCGCCTCTCGATGCCGGCGTCGCCGCTGCTTCACTCGCGCCTGGCTTGGCTCTGCGCCTCCGCGGCTGTTGTGGCCTTGGGGGCCGCCGCAGCCTGGCGCTGGCGGCGTCGAAGCCGGCGGCAGCTGGTGCAGGTGGGGGTCGTGTCCGGTATCGTCATCTACCCAGTGAAGTCCTGCCGGGGCTTGCCCGTGGACCGCGCCGAAGTGACCGGGCTGGGCCTCCGTAGCGGAGACATGCGCGACAGGTACGAAGGGGGAGGTGGTCGTGGGAGTTGGGCGCGAAGAGGGCAGCACCTGGGTTTTGTACAGGCTTTCAGTTTCCCATGAAAAGCGGAGGGGTCGAAATGATTCATACGCCTGTTTTGGGGCCTCCTTTCCTGCGTGGCCTGCCTGCTTTCCTTCCTTTCTTTCTCTGGATTGCATTTGGCTACAAGTCGTGAATGGAAAAACAGCCAACAGTCTTGTGGCATCTTAATGAGTGACGAACGGATTACGGCAGAAGTTTTTCGTGCTAGACTACAGATCACTTAGCGCCCTTTGATCTCCAGCACGCCTGGTTGTGGCGCTGCAATTTTTTCAGGTGGTGATAGGACCGCATGCAAAGCAATGAGGCCCAAGCCAGCACAGCCAATGGAAAGCTGACTTCATAGGCCCAAAACAAACATTACTTTTTATGTACGTCTAACAGTTACATTTCTTCCCTTTTTACACTACAGTAGGTCGTGTATGACCATATGCAAAGGAGGACAAGGCTCCTGTATCTTTAACAGTTGCATAGAAAAGGGAATTTCAGCAGGTGTCATTTGAATGCATGCAGCACCTGGTGAAATTCCCTCTTCATCACAATTGTTAAAGATACAGGAACCCTGTCCTTTCCATAAAGTCACCCTATTATGATAATCTACACCTCCACTATACTTCTGCTTCATTTCTGATGCATGCATAGACTAGGTTAGATTGCAGTGCCCAAATGGGAAAGGGATTTTTTAAAGTGTTCATCCCAAGTACCATCATAACTTTCTATCCTGCTACTAAACCCATGTTGGATTTTTTTTTTTGGCGGTGTATCAATGTTATTTGTGACATCATTAACTGTGGACACTGGTGTCAATATCAGAGCTATGTTGGACCAGGCCAAGGGTCCATCTAGTCCAGCATTCTGTTCACAAAGTAGCCAACCAGCTGTCGACCAGGACCCAAAAGCAGGACATGGTGCAACAGCAAGCAACTGGTGTATATAGGCTTATTGCATCCCTGTTGTGAGTTCCACAGCAGGGGTACAGCCTCAGAAAACACCCAGCCCATGTTGAGATGCAGAGAAAGGCTTCTCCATGCAACTATACTGTGCCAATGATGATGCTTGGGCAGAAGACTGGGATCTACTAGTAGATCTCTGAGTAATTTGCGTTCAAGGATCAAGATAGAGTTTCTGCCATCCAAGAGTTCTAGCAACGTCAAGTAAAGATAGAAGTAAAAGTAAATTGCTCTCTGCTGTGCTCTAAGTAAAAGCATTACTTAGAAGTAATTGCTTTTTATCAGCCTCAGTCTTTCTCACCTGTATAATAAGAATATTAATGTATTGCCTATGACCCGGTTTTGGGCAGCTCTGATGGTCAGTTTTAGAGTTTGTCTTAGAATACCTAATTTGTAGTAATTCCAGTGTAGATTTAGTGCCTGAATTGCTCATGAGGAGTGGTAGGTAATTGGCTGTGCTCATTGAACCACCATTTTTCATCTGGCTCTGCCTTTCCAAGTTACCATTTTACTCCTGGGTCTAGTTTTTGAAACGGGCTTCTAGAAAAACAAAACAGTTGATCCTACAAGCCTGAATCTGCCTACCCCCTTTTTTTCATGTCCTGCCAGCAATTGAAGTCTAAATGATTAACATGTTTTCTTCATATCTACTGATAGGTTTTGGCTTGTAATTAAGGAAGATGGACACATGGTCACAGCTCGTCAGGAACCTCGCCTGGTTCTGGTTTCTGTAAATTCTGAAAATGGCCACTTAATCCTGAAAGCTCCAGAAATGAAGGAACTGGCCATCCCTGTCAAAGTCCCTGGGAATAATCCGGTGAAGGATTGCAGGTGTTAAATGCAGCGGTTTTCGTCTCTGTTTTTCTTTCTGTGTTGCTCAAAATGTTATTTCTGTATATTTTATTATCCTTGCCTTATTTTTATTTAATGAAGGATTAGTCTGGACATATAACACATGGCTCTATTTTCTAATCTTCAACAGGGTGTTTGGGCTTGATATTCAAGGGCGGGACTGTGGTGATGAGGTAGCTCACTGGCTCACAACTTTCTTGAATTCACAACCATATCGACTGGTGCATTTTGAGACCCACATGGCACCAAGAAAATGTAACCTGATTGAGAAACCTTTTCGACCTACTGATAAGGTTTGGCAAATATTTTTTTCTCGTGAAGATTTCTCTTTTACTATCCTAGTTTTAAATAAAATTCCTTGCCACATATTTACATCTGAAATCATACTGATTTAAAGAACAAAAGATCATAAGAAAAGCCCTGGTGGATCTGACTAAAGGCTTATCTAGTCCATCATTCTGTTTGGCACAGTAGCTGACCCATGGGGAGTCTACAAGCAGAACAAGAAGGCAATTGCACTCTCCTGCTGTTGTTCAGAGTTTGCTGCTCCTGAAGTTAGCATATATCCATCATTACATTAACCATTGATTTAAAGAGCTGTTTGGTATTGTAGAAGCAGAGGACAACTGCAAAATGATTTCATCCCATTGCAGTATGTTTTGTAGGTTCCTTTGAGAGGTTCTCTTAATACAATTTCAACACTAAACTGGATACTTTTCTCTCAAAGCACTTTTCCTTCTGTAGCTCCCACTTTAGTAGCTTTGAACCTATGATGGTGCCAGTAAGCCAGACATCTTATAAAACAAAGGGGAGAATCTCTGTAGGTCTACCTGAAGCCTTAATTTTGGTCTTAACATTGTGAGCTGCTGTGAGTGTCAGTTTTTGATGGCAAGGCAGGATATAAATTAAATTAAGGGCTCTTTGTTCATGGATAAGCTTTTATGGGCTAGTCATTGCATGTTTATCCTGAATCTGGCAAAGTCTTGCATGTTTTCTAAGTGTTGAAGGGGTTGAGAAGCATGAACTGGTGGGACTTTGCAAAGCTAATAAGAAAAGACAAGGTAGATGGTTGTTGTTAAAGAATCCAACTATGGAACATCTTCACAATGAGAAATATTCCAGAGGTATGCCAGCGAGCTGCTAATGAATGTATTCTTGTAGACACAAAGCTAGACAGCTAGTGCTCTTCAAATGTTTGGATTACAACCCCCCCCCCCCCTAACTTCTTACCATTGGTCATGCTAGGTGGGGCTGACGGGAGTTGAAGTTGAAAACATCCACAGGGCACTAGGTTGCCTTCCATGCTATAGACACTTGGTAATATCTCTGTATCTTTGCAACAGATTCCTTATAGTGACTGTGGGCCACTCTTAGTCATCTCAGAAGCTTCAATGCAAGATCTAAATACTAGAATGGAGAAGAAAATCGATATGCGGCATTTCAGACCGAGCATTACAGTTTCAGGCTGTGGTGCTTATGAAGAGGTAAAGAAAAATAATTGTTCGTGCAGTTCTTAAAACAATTCATCCAAAAGACACTCTTTTTTATTTTATAGAAGCCTTTGCTGAGAACATTAGGAACATACCTGAGTTATAGCATAGAAACTGTATTATCTCAGGATGTGGTTAATTAATAGGATTTTACATTACTAAACTTTACAACATGTGTAGCTTAAGATAAAGCTATCGTTTTAGTTCCTGGTCTCGTTACAGGACTTAAGAAAAGTAAAATGGTCTTGAAATGGTTTGTGTGCCAACACTAGCACCAGAGAAGGAACAAAATAAGGGATCCTTTTGATTGGACTGACCTGTATTAGTGAAAGTGCAGGCATATTTGCAACCCCTAGAAGGGCTTAAAAGCTGAACATTTCATGACATTGTGCTTTAAAAAAAGGATCTCTCTCTTAGGGCTTGTGTACACATTCCATGTTACTCACCATTTATTGCACCAAGGTTAATGTTTACACAACTAGCAGCAATATCAGCAGATAGTTCACTAGAAGTAAGTAAGCCGCTACCATGGTGAAATTACAGCCCATATTATGTCGTGGCTCGTGGCAACTACTCTAGGGTAAAACTAGGTATGTCCTGGGTGAAAACACTCCATATAAGTACACAAGCTTTTAAAGGCTTCTTAGAAGAACTAAGAGCTAGAATACACTTTAATCCACTATGGGGGTACCTCTGAAAATGACCTCAAAAGTTCTTCACACACGTCTCCAATGCTTTCATTTTCTTTATGAGCAAATGCTTTGCAAATGGTTCAGATTTAGAATCCTCACAGCCTAAGGTTACCTCATTGGCCTTGAAATCCCCCAAAGTAGTGTTTTAGTTGCCGTGTTATCTTTGAAATGTTATAGGCCAGGAGGAATCAGGATTTTCCAGTGCAATATAACAGGGCAGCCTCCCAATCCAGTGCCCTCCAGTTGTTTGGAATTATAACTCCATCATCCCTGACCATTGTCCAGGCTGGCTGTGGCAGATGAGAGTTGTAGTCCAAAATACCTGGAGGGTGTTACATTGGGGGAAGCTAGGAACATAGGAACCCATGCCTTATACTTAGTCCATCATCCTAACCCAGTATTGTTGACGCTGACTGGAATCAACTCTCCAGGGTTTCAGGCAAGTGATTTTCCAGCCCTACTTGGAGATGTTGGGGATTGAACCTGGGATCTTCTGCATGGGAAACATGTGGGCTCCCACTGAGCTGTGGCCCTTCTCCCTGTGGCTATGATACAGCATGCCAAATCTAGGCCAAGAGCACAGTGCCAAATTGGCTCAGCATTACAAATGCTGGAATAATGTCATAATAATACTAGTCTTTGTAAGGTGTAGGAATAATGTAGAGAGATGTAGTGTGCAAAACAGAAACAGTGTATATTTGATCACTTAATCTCACCCCTTACTGGTTCAAAAGACCATAGTTTTGTCTGGAGACAGATGAACCCATCAGCATCTTGGCCAGGAAGTGAAGGTAGTACAGTGTCAGCACTGGGACAAATACAGCTGGGTATGTGGAGGGTAGAAGGTGCAAGTCCTGGAAAAATTGGGACCAGAGTCATGATAGATCACTGCATTGAGGGGTCTAGGCAGAGCCTAGGAAGCAGCTTCACATCAAGGTAGTAAAGGATATCAACAGAGATCCAAACATGATTGAAAGCAAGAGTTTAAGCTGAAGAGTCCAATTAAAGGGTTACGGGTAAAAAAGATATAGGAAAGCATCAACAGGAGGGTAGGTAGGTGCATATGGAGGGTGGTGGGTTGGGATGACAGTAGGCTGGTAACTAGGCAGAGAGACAGAGTAGAAAGGGTAGACAGAACATAAGGACCCACACAGGCAAGAAAATAGTTAGGCCTATTGGCAGCATTTAAAGCCAGTTGAACTAAGGAAGAACCAATGGGATAACTGTGGGGTAGAACCATACTAGGATCTGGGAGGACAATGCCACCCCTTCTTCCACTCTGCAGCCTTAAGTAACTCACCACAAAGGGGCCCAATGCACAATTCAGGGGGCTCCTGCTTTGAATGCTGGCTGATCCTGCCAGACAGGCTGAGCTGTAGAATTAAAAGCTGGATTCAAGTCACAGTCAGGGACAGTTGTGGGGTCAGGGACAGTTGTGGGGTATCACTTTCAAAGGAAATTCAGTTATGCAGTGTTCATAGAATCATAGAATAGTAGGAAGGCCATCAAGTCTAACCCCCTGCTCTCAATGCAGGAATCCACCTTAAAGCATACTTGAAAGATGGCTGTCCAGCTGCTTCTTGAACACCTCTAGTGTGGGAGAGCCCACAGCCTCCCTAGGTAATTGGTTCCATTGTCATACTGCTATAACACTTAGAAAGTTTTTCCTGATGTCCAGCCGGAATCTGGCTTCCTGTAATTTGAACCCATTATTCTGTGTCCTGCACTCTGGGATGATCGAGGAGAGAGCCTGCCCCTCCTCTGTGTGACAACCTTTCAAGTATTTGAAGAGTGCTATTATGTCTCCCCTCAATCTTCTCTTCTCCAGGTTAAACATGCCCAGTTCTTTCAGTCTCTCCTCATAGGGCTTTTTTTCCAGACCCCTTATCAACCTCCTTGCCCTCCTCTGAACCTGCTCTAGCTTGTCTGCATCCTTCTTGAAGTGTGGTGCCCAGAACTGGATGTAATACTCAAGATGAGGCCTAACCAGTGCTGAATAGAGGGGAATCAGTACCTCATGTGATTTGGAAGCTATACTTCTATTAATGCAGCCCAAATCACACTTTTGGCTCATGTTCAGCTTGTGATCTACAACACTTCTTTCTCGCTTGTAGTATAGCTGAGCCAAGTATCCCCCATCTTATAACTGTGTATTTGGTTTCTTTTTCCTAGGTGTAGAACTTGGCATTTATCTCTATTAAAGTTAATTATGTTGCTTTAAGCCCAGCACTCCAGCCTATCAAGATCATTTTGAAGTTTATTTCTGTCTTCCAGGGTGTTGTCTCTCCCACCCAATTTTGTGTCATCTGCAAATTTGATAAGCATTCCCTGCACCTCCTCATCTAAGTCATTAATAAAAATGTTGAAGAGCACTGGGCCCAGGACTGAGCACTGCTGTACCTTGCTCGTTACCTCCCCCCAGTTTGAGAAGGTACTGTTGATAAGCACTCTTTGAGTCTGATTCTGTAGCCAACTGTGGATCCACCTAATACTTGTTCCATCTAGCCCACTTTTAGCTAGTTTGCTAATCAGAATGTCATGGGGCACTTTATCAAAAGCTTTGCGGAAGTCAAGATATATTATGTCCACAGCATTCCCATAGCCCACAAGGAAGGTTACCCGATCAAAGAATGAGTTCAGATTAGTCTGGCAGGATTTGTTCTTGACTAATCCATGCTGGCTTCTGGTAACCACTGCCTTATTTTCAAGGTGCTTACAGATTGACTTCTTTATAGTCTGCTCCAAAATTTTCCCAGGGATTGATGTCAGACTAACTGAGCTATAGTTCCCAGGCACCTCCTTTTTGCCCTTTTTGAAGATAGGTACAATGTTAGCCCTCCTCCAGTCATCCAGCATTTCACCTGTCTTCCATGATTTTGCAAGGATAATAGACAGTGATTCTGAGAGTTCTTCCGTTAGCTCCTTTATTACTCTGGGATGCAGTTCATCGGGCCTTGGAGATTTGAACTTGTTCAAAGAAATTAGGTGTTCCTTGACGATTTGTTTATCAATCTCAAACTGCAATCCTGCCCCCTCAGCTTGTATTTCACTTTTGCCAGGGTTTTTTTTCATAGATTCGCTTTTGGGAGAAGACTGAGCCAAAGTAAGGAATTGAGCAGTTCGGCCTTTTCTTTGTCATCTGTTATCAATTTGCCATCCTCATTAAGCAGTTGAACCACCACTTCTTTCCTCTGTCTTTTACTTTTCACATATTTGAAGAAAGCCTTTTTGTTGCTTTTAGCATCCGTTGCTAATCTCAGCACATTCTCAGCTTTAGCCTTCCTGATGCCATTCCAGCAATTTTGTGCTACTTGTCTGTACTCTTCTCTTATAGCCCGGCTTTCCTTCCACTTCCTATATGTCTCTTTTTTTGCTTTCAGGTCATCTCTAAGCTTTTTGTGGAGCCAGATTGGTTTCTTCTGTTGTGTTCTATCTTTTTTCCTTGTTGGAATTGTTTGTAATTGTGCCTTTAAAATGTCCTTTTTAAAAACTCCCACCCAACTTTTCTCATTAGGGCCACTTATTTATTTATTTACTTATTTATTTTATATTTATATACCACCCCACAGTGGTGGTTCACTTGCCATGGGACCTTACTTATCATAGTTCTGAGTTTATTAAAATCAGTTTTCCTAAAATCCAGAGTATGTGTATGGCTACACTCAGCTTTTGCTTCCTTTAAAATGAAGAATTTAAGGGCTCATCTACACCAAGCAGGATATTCCACTATGAAAGTATATAAGAGGTAGGAGCCACACTACTGCTTTGTAGCGGTATTGAAGTGCACTGACAACTGTCAGGGCCCATGACACATACCATATACCCCTTTCATAGTGCTATATCCTGCTTGGTGCAGATGTGTCATGGTCCCCAACAGTTGTCAGTGCACTTCAGTACCACTATAAAGCAGTAGTGTAAATCCTGCAATTCACTTCAATACTGCTATAAAGCAGCAGTGTGGCTCCTGCCTTTTGTATACCACTTTCATACCGCTTTCATAGTGCAATATCCCGCTTGGTTATTGATGTGGTCACTTTCCCCCAGAGTTCCCATAACTGCCACTTTATCCACTAAGTCATTCCTATTGGCCAGTATAAAGTCAAAGATAGCTGATCCTCTAGTTCCTTCCTCCACTTTCTGTAGGAGAAAGTTATCACGCACACATGTCAGGAATTTCTTGGAAGGGCCACTTTTGGCAACAGATATTGGGGTAATTGAAGTCCCCCATCACTACTGCATCACACTTCCTTGAAGAGATCCTAGGTGTGTCAGTATGTTGCATGCCAGTGACCAGCTAAACAGTTCCCTGATCATCTAGGTCTTATTAAATAGCATTAGTGCGTTTTGGTGCCCTAATAGTAATTATGTGGGTCATGAGTTAAAGGACTGGGCAACAGAACCAAGAGATGTCTAACTTTGATTACTTTTCTGATAAAAAAATAACTATCAACATTTAAATATTTAATACCTAGCATCACCTTTTCTTATGTGAATACCTTTTAAAAACAGGTATTGGAAGTATCAGGGCGAGGTTTACATATGTTCGGTGCTCTTCTAGTCTAGCCTAATGTTAATGTGCAATTCAAAACTACATCCAGCATGTATGATATGGAACGAATTGGTATTGGTATCTTAATTTCAAGCTCCTGATCCTCATTTTGTAACAAATATGCTCAGATTGTAATGTGTCTCATTTGGGGACTGCAAATTAAGTAGTTTTAACTTTATATGGGTAATATTGCCATCTTGTGGTGAAGCATGTAGAAAGCAGCATTGGTGCCATGCCAAAGTGACCTCAATTTCATGCTCAATAAGCTCTAACTGGAAGTAGGAGAATGGGATAATTTTGTTGCTTTTTTAGTATTGTAGTAAATAAAAATATAATGGAGGTCTTCAGCATCTTCGTTGTAGCTAAGAGAAAGATGACAAAAGTGGTCTCTGAAAACCTATGTCACAGCAAAAACCTTTAGTATTTAAGGTACCACAAGACTCTATTGTTTTTTGCTGCAACAAACTAACACATGTACTCTTTTTGGAAAGAACATAGAAATATTCCTGTTTAACAACCTCTCCTATCCTGAGGGCCAGAAACTACCATTTTCCTTTTCTTTACTGTTACCTACATTAAGCAGTGGGAGATCACACCTTGTTAATTACTTTCTTTAAAGACTGACCACCGAGGGCGGCAGCTCAGTGGTAAAACACTTGCTTTGCATCAGAAAGTCCCAGGTTCAGTCCTTAGCATCTTCAGGTAGGTCTAGGATGTCATGTCGTACAGTCAAGGCTGGCCCAAGACCTCTTGCTGCCTGAGGTGAAGGACAAGAAGCTGACTGGACTGGCAGTTGACTCCCACTTCAACCATGTCTCCATCACACCTGAGGGCAGCAGGATAGTTTTGGAGACACAAGGAAAGTTGTGTGGCACACACAGTTCTGCCTTTCTACGTCTCGGTGACAGTCCCTGCCCCCACCAACCCACGCACTCCGCCTAATTATCTGGTGTCTGAGGTGGTAGCTTCAGGCCAGCACTGCCTATAGCTGTGATGTAAAAAAATATCCCTCTGTTGTCAGCTTTTCTTAGTCAGGGCCAGGCAAAGCTGGTAGTAGGCCTGGGCCAGATGGGAAACGTAGGCCCCATTTCACACTGCTCATTAAGTATTTTTAATCAGTTCTAAATATATATGAACTAGAACAATTTATTAAAAAGGTAATGGCAAACACTTTGCGTGGTCTGAGCACTGTCCGAACTATTTTATGACCCCTCAGAAACTGTCTAGAGGCCCTAAGTTTACTCCCTTACTGGCTTAGAAGAATGGTCCACATAACTTACTATCCATTCTGCTCACTATCTTTTCCAGAGGATGCAAAAAAACAAAACAAAACAAAAAGGTAATAATTTGCTATTTTAGTCCTGTGGTTTAGGAATTGTTATTATTTTTATATTTATTTATGTCCTGCCTTTTTCCCAGTAGGTATATCTCCTCCATTCAATAGAAAAATGAATCTCCATTTCAGGTTTATGCATCTGCACTTTAGCAAATGGAAAACATATTTGTTTGAACCTCATGAAATGTTTTGTGTGAAAGTCTAAGTTGTTGATTAATTTTCCTTAGGACACCTGGGGCAAGATTATAATTGGGGACGTGGAAATGAAAGAAGTGATGGCATGTGGCAGGTAAGTTTGTGGCTAGCTTTAAAAGGGTATTGGATAAATTCCTGGAAGAGAAGTCTATCAATGGCTACTAACCCTTATGGTTATGTGCTACCTCCAGTATCTGAAGCAGTAAGTCTGTGTGCACCAGTTGCTGGGGAACATGGGTGGGAGGGTGCTGTTGCACTGTGTCGTGCTTGTGGGTCCCTGGCTGGCAGCTGATTGACCACTGTGTGAACAGAGTGCTGGACTAGATGGACCCTCAGTCTGATCCAGAACGGGTCCCTATATGTTCTTAGCAAGGAGAATAACCAGCTGATCATACCACCTACAAAACCTTGTTTGCCATTCATTGCAGGTGTATTTTAACAACTGTTGACCCAGATACTGGCATCATAGATAGAAAGGAGCCCCTGGAAACCCTAAAAAGGTAAAACATGACAATCATTAACAGTTACATGTCCGGAATAGTGCTAATGTAGTATTGGTGGATCAGTGTGACACTGATTCTGAAACTTAGGCTGTCCTCTTGTGCACACTTACTTGCAAGTAAGTCCCATTGAGTTCAGTGGGACCTACTTCCAAGTAAATGTGTATAGGATTGACCTCTGTATGTTGCTTTATAAAACTTACAACTGTAGCCTGTATTTTTCTGGGTAAAATGTATTTGTATCCAGCAAGAGTTAGATTGCGCATCTGGCGATGGTAATACATGCTTTAATTCCATCACATCTGGATTATTGCCTTTGAAGAGTGCTCAGAAATGGTAGTTAGTCCAGAATATGGTGGAGAGATCGTTAACAGCATCTAGGACTCCTCTGCCGAAACATTTGCACTGACTTCCAATCTATTTCCAGGCAGATTCAAAGTGCTGGTGATAACCTTTAAAACTCCCAATGGTTTAGGGCCAGTATATCTGAATATCCCATATGAGCCTGCCTGGCTATGATTATCTTTGGAGGCTATCTTATATATCTCACTGTTTTCAGACATATGTTTGCTTGGGACCAGTCAGAGTACATCTTCTGTGGCTGTGCCGAAACTTTGGAACTCCCTCAGAGGGAGGTGTGCCTCCCCCCCCCATTTAATGGTTTTCTGGAGGTTAATAACAATTTCTTCTTAGGAAGGCTTTTGGCTTCTAGTTGGTAGTTTTATTGGTCTGGTTATTTAACTGTCTCAATTTTTAAAAATAACTTTTACTGCTGCTGTTGGTGTATTGCTGTTGTTTTTTCTTCTGTTGTTTTATTGTCTTAATACTTTTGGAACTGATGTTAATTTAAGGTTTTGCTTTCATTGTTAGCCATCTTGAGCTCTTTTGACGAAAGGCAGAATATGAATGTTCTAAATTAACTGCTGTTATCTTTCTTTCTTACTGCATATGTTGCTTGGGCTTTCTACATTATCTCTTACAGTAAAGTTTAAGCAAGTGTTCATAATTTGAGGGAACTCAGTTGGGTTTACTCCTGGGTAAGCATACAAAGGGTTGTGGTGCGAGTCCGAGATTATATTTTGCTTCTCAGTTTTGGATCCGGGTATTAAGATGTGGTCATGCTACCACCTGATGACAGTATCTTCCTTTGCTGCAACGTCATAGTTCATGAAACTGGTGCTCAGAAAGCAGGAAAGGCTGCAGCATGGGAAGAACTCATTGGCCTCATTCAGACAACATGCTAAGCCATGCTGCTTAACCACAAAATGGTTAATAGAATCCATTAACCATTTTGTGGTTAAGCAGCATGGTTTAGCGTGTTGTCTGAATGGTGCCATTCTGACACTGTTTCAGTTCATTGGCAAGAATTCAGTCATCTCACAGATGGCTCCAGATCCCCATGTATGGTTTGCATCTTTGCATAGCTGACACATCACATCCTCACAGTTCCATGCAGATTCTATGGCATATACCTGGTCCCCAACCAATGATTAAAATGGATGGAGGTACTATCTAAGGCAACAGTAAGCAATTTGCATCCAGCTCTGTAATTGTTTGATCTGCTGAAGGACCAATTTGGGGTGAAATGCAATGAAACAAGATTCAAATCTGGATCTGCTGTGGATCAGGGCTAACCCATGAGGGGGACAGTTTTTGCATGCTGGGGCGCCACACTCATCCCTAATGTTGAGTGGAGCTATCCATGTGGATGTTCCTAGTTACTCATAGGCCTCATTTACACCATACAGGATATTGCACTATGAAAGTGGTATATAAAAGGCAGGAGCCACACTACTGCTTTATAGTGGTATTGAAGTGCACTGACAACTGATGGGGCCCATTGACACATACATATACCCTTTCATACCACAATATCCTGCTTGGTGTGGCTCCTGCCTTTTATATACCGCTTCCATAGTGCAATATCCTGCATGGTGTAGATGAGCCCGTAGAGTATCA
The DNA here is from genome assembly GCF_023053635.1 of Elgaria multicarinata webbii. NCBI lineage: Eukaryota > Metazoa > Chordata > Lepidosauria > Squamata > Anguidae > Elgaria > Elgaria multicarinata. The sequence continues at coordinate 36,682,083 of NC_086174.1, forward strand.
CTGCCAGCACTGGTCATCTCCAATTACAACTGGAGCTGATAGGAAGCTCTCCACTAGAGCAACAGGCTCCACTTGGCAAATCATGCTAGATCCTACAGACAGAAGGTAGTATCTAATTGTGCCCCAGTGCTAGCACTAGCAGAAACTAATGCCTGTGCAACATAACTAGCACTTCCTAGGACAATGAGGAAAAGTGGTGATTTGCTGCTGAAGTTCAGTGTCACTAGTGCTAGCACTGGGCACAGCTGGATACTACCCAGGATATGGAGAGTTATCACACAGAAGCAACCTTTTACATGATATGTAGACCCGTCTCACAATGGAGTACTACTGCATTGTGAGTACTACTACTTAGCATCCGTAGAGTTGGTCAGGACTGTTCAGTACAAGGTCCTTAGAAGAGCAGAATACGAGTGGCCTTCTGTAGTATCATTGAAGTACAGTTGAATAAGTACAGTTACATCACTGATTAAAATTGGCCCACACCTATTATTCATTTATTCATTACATTTCTATACTATTCCACAATGAGGCTGTCTGAGCTTCATGATTAATCAACTTAAGCTTTAGTTGATTAATCACTGTAGGCCAATTTTGATCAGTCGGTCTTAAAATTAAGGTCACACTTTTTTAAAAACAGCTATGTTGGCTCTGGTAAATTATTATAACAAGAAATGTAAAAGAGCACATTAAATATAGCAGTTTCTTCTAGCACTGAATAGTGGCTTTTGTTTATTCAATTGCAAGTTATCTCACAGTTCCTTCAGTATTTCAAAAAAGCACTGATATGGAAGGTTTTGGTAATATACAAATGTATTTAATTTTATTGGCTACTTAATCATCTGCTTTTAAGCCTATTAATCAGCTAATGATTCTTTGATTGGTTGACAGGTCTAATGATAACACAGAGGATCTCCCAGTTTACCTTCTTGTAATCTGGCCTGTCATAGAGCAACATCCATCTAAATTTGCTGTAATAAAGTTTGACGATCTTATGTGGCAAAGTCAACGTCCAGGATTTTACTGAGCCTTTAAGCCATTATAAATATAACTGAGTGTAAACTTTCAAGGGGGGCACCATAAATTTGGGCAAGGGAGGGTCCTCCATGATCATCCCAAGGGCTCATCTGGCAAATGCAAAGTGCCTTCCGTGCCTGTGTGGGGGAGAGCCTAGCAAGACAGGACACTAAATCTCAGCTGGGTAAATGGTCAAAAGAAAATAATTCTCCTACCGCTCTATCTCCCAAAATGTCTAAACAGCAAAAGTGATTCTCACCCCCACACCCCCATCAGTTAATTGACAATATTGCAGCAGCTGTGGAAATAAATTAAAAGATAGCCCAAGAGGTTTTAAAAGCAGTTTTTAACTCTTTCAGCTCTCTTCATGGTTCCACTGTCACCCAATAGAATAAAATGAGACACTGTTCTCAAAAGATGGAAGATTTGACACATAGGTTTTAGTGTCAATGTGACAGCTACAGACTTGGGACTTCTTTGTATGTGAAACACTAGATTTTTATGACTGTTGGAACCAACACACACTGTTGTTATGTTCTGTCTGTGTGAGATTCTTAGCACCCTATTAGACCCAGTGAACCTGAATTTCCTGGGTCTTATATCTAAATTGTACTGAAGGCTATGAATTTAAGAAATGATTTCCTCCTAGTTCTAATAAAATCGGCAGTTATCTACAGTTATCTGCAGTTACCTGATTGAGGAGAATCCAGCAGCATTCTCAAGGAACTATCCAGCATGCTGAACCCAATCTCCAAAATAGGTTCAGTATTTTGCACAGCTCCTTTAGAGTTCTGACTGAAACCTAGAGCAGATTCAACTGACATCGGAGCCACCAACCTCCACTGTGGATAGGGAACCTCTGTGGGCCAGATTAATCCTGAGGGCTGGAGATTCCAAATCCTTGTTCTACAGCGACCATTTGGCAGCAACGTGGTAATGGGCCTTCTCTTGGCGTTGCCCACCCTCTGGAATGACCTTCCCACTGTGATACGTCAGGCACTGACAGTAATGCCCAATTCCAGGCCCGATTCAAAGTGCTGGTACTAACATTCAAAGCCCTAAACGGTTTGGGGCCAGGTTTATTTGAAGGAACGCCTCCTCCCATATACCTGCCTGGACCTTAAGATCACTCCCAGGGGCCCTTCTCCATGAGCTCCTGCCAAAGGAAGTGAGGCAGGTGGCTACTAGGAGGAGGGCTTTCTCTGCTGTGGCACCCCGGCTGTGGAACGAGCTCCCCAGAGAGGTTCGGCTGGCGCCTACACTGTATTCCTTCTGTCGCCAGCTGAAGACCTTTTTATTTTCTCAGTATTTTAATACCTAGTAACTTAAATTTAAACTTTGCTGTTTTAATTCCATATACCTATATCAATTTTTGTTGTGTGGTTTTATCCTGGTTGTGCTTTTTATATTGTATTTTGTATTTGTGTTTTTAGATTGCTGGTTGTTTTTATGCTCTTCATGATTTTAATTTTTGTGAACCTCCCAGAGAGCTTCGGCTATTGGGCGGTATAAAAATGTAATAAATAATAAATAAAAACAATAAATAAAATAATGTACTTTTTGACATTTATTAAAACTGTTGTTGTTGTTGTTGTTATTATTATTATTGCTGCCCTGGCTTTTCCCAACCATTAATTGATTAAAGGTGCAATCCTATCCAACTCCCAACGTTCTCATGGCTGGCTGGGGAACGCTGGGAGTTTTAGGACTTCTTTCCTACATGCGTAGGATTGCACCTTTAATTATTCCAAGCCTTCTTTATGAACCCTTGTAATATTGGTGGGGTTATGGCGCCAGCAAGGTTCTGCTGCAATTTGTAATACAGTTGCTTTTATAGTGTTTTATTGTTTTATAATCTACTGTAAAGCACTGCTGGAATTTTTGAATGGGAAGTGGTATATAAATATTTTAAACAAATAAAAATAAATACGTTTTTACATACCCTATGAATTCACTAGGGATTTGAAGTGGTCTTTTGCCACAATTTCACTGATAAAGACCCTTTGTTCTTTGCAGGTATCGTATGTGTGATCCAGCTCTGAAACATATCTACAAATCTGCTCCATTGTTTGGAAGTTTTTTTGGAGTTGATAAACCCGGAACCATCAATGTTGGGGACCCAGTGTATAAGATTATAGAATGTTAGGGCACGGGGAGCTTCTAGGAGGGCAGGATTGTTTCTCTTGAAATAATGCTTCTTTGTTCAATAGCTGCAATATTAAATCACCATAGGCTCAATCCAGCCAGATTTCAGTATTTTAAAGTCTCACTGATTTTACTGATGGAAAATTTAAGCACTTGCATATCTCTTCCATTTAAAATCATTTGGCTCGTTTGTGCACAGGTTCTAATTTTACATTGCTTAGACAAAAAGTAATAATTGTATCCTTTACAAATTTATCTGCTGTTCCCAGATAATTTTTAGTACTAAAATGTAAAGCTGATTTTTCAAGATGCTGGAAATGCTTTGGAAAAGTAACAGAGAGTCCTGTGGTACCTTAAAGACTAACACATTTATTGTTGCATAAGCTGTTGTGGGCCAGAGACCACTTTGTTAGTTGCATGGTTTTATCCTCAGTTTACAAATATGTGCTTTTTATTGTTTGATTTTAAACTCCTTTTATTGTTGTAAGCCAGTTTGGAGCCTCTGTTTTAGAAAGGTGGTATATATTTAAAATCTGTAAATGACTCACTCAATCAATATGAATGGATCACATCTGCACAGGACAAAATGACGAACTGCACTAAGTATGTTCAGATCTAATGTTTTAGACATACTACAGCCAATATGCTTCCCACAGAGCTTTGGTTGATGGGCGGTACTGAAATATAATAAATAAATAATTTCTTGCTACACGGAAGACCCTGTGCCTTGGCGGACAAGTTGGATTATATAGTTTTCTATGATAACTGGTAAACTGATGAATTAAGTATGTCTGGTAAGACGGTCTGTTTAGAGCAGCGGTTCTCAACCTGTGGGTCGGGACCCCTTTGGGGGTCGAACGACCCTTTCACAGGGGTCGCCGAAGACCATTGGAAAACACATATTTCCGATGGCCTTAGGAAACTGTATTGACTGAACTATGTCATGTGTCATCTTTTGTATTAAAGCTATTATGTACTATTTTCATTAGCAAACCATCCCATGACAATGGATCGTGTAGAGAAGAACGAAAATAATTTTATGGTTGGGGGTCACCACAACATGAGGAACTGTATTAAAGGGTCGCGGCATTAGGAAGGTTGAGAACCACTGGTTTAGAGGAACAGATGACACACATCCACAAGGTCATTTGAATTTAATTAACAACTACATTTACAGACACTATGATTTGATTTTAAAACAGGTGGTTCTTGTGTTTATATACTCTTTCAAGCCGTTTTGGCAATTTTTGCGTTGCAAGCCCAAAACGCAGATCTGGTTGAGCTCAAGAAGTATGCTTAGTAAGTACACCCACTTACCCCAAAGCAAGCCCCATTGAACTCATTGTTTACTTCTGAGTAGACATGTATAGGAATGCTGTGGCGATACCCACCTTTCTGTCCCTTAGGTATGTCGGGTTTGTATGTCTAGTGAGTGTGGAATGTTTGACTGAGTGGGTGTGGCTAGTGATGTAGTGAGAGAGGGGGAGGGAGGAGTATAAATAGGTTGGCTGAGGGGATTGTGAGCTTAGTTTTAGGTGTTTGGTTTGAGTGGGAGTTTTAGTCTGGGAGTTTTAGTCTAGCTTGTGCTTCGTGAGAGTGTTTGGTGTGAGGAGTGAGAATTTTAAGGGACTTGGGATTGTTATTTTGAATATAAAAATATGCAGGTTTGATTTAAATTGAAATACTAAAGATTTGTTAAATTTCAATAAACTTTACTTTGTGTTCTGTTACCACAAACCACGTGTCAGCTTGGAGTGATTACCTGCTATATTACACAGTGTAAAAATATCTAAAAATACACCTGCTGTTCCGTACCTCAGTAATAGAACCTATTTGCCAAAACCCTTCACCTTGTTCCCTCACATATAGGGCAGAGGTTGTGCTGTTTTTACCCTTTCCTCAGGCTTTTCAAGAAGTAGCGCTTAGCTTGAGAAGGGTGTGCTAGGCAAGGCCTTCTGTATAAGGTCGGTGTCGTCACAAATGCACTTGTGAAAGTGGCCTAACTTGAATGCAATCCAGTCTTTCCTGAAAGCTGCCTATACAATTGGTTCCAGCTGATATCCAAAAATATTAACTTTATGGGTACCCAGTGCTGGTTTTTTCTAACACAGAGAATCCTTTTCTTAAGGACATGACATCCACTTCGTTCTTAGTTTCACCTTGAGGTTTTTGACTCTTCAGGTAGGTCATCTGTGTATGACATCCTGAGTTACCGAAGTGCCTTGCATACATAGCTTTAGGATGCATTCCTATATCCACTTACTAGGAAGTAAGCTCCACTGAACTGAGTTTGACTTACTTTTGAGTATACAAGTAAAGAATTACACTGTTAGGGTGCAATTCTAAGGGTGCAATGTTTAGACAGCATGTTTAGAAAAAGTCTTGCAACTCCAGGAATCCACAGCCAACCATGCTTTATTTCTATCTAAATGGGCATAAGATTGTACCCTAAAACACTTATTAGGGGCTAAGCCTAATAAGAGGATTGCTTCTGCATAAATTTTATTTATTTAAAATTATTTTTAGGCTACCATTAAGGGTAGAAACCTCTCAAAGTGCCATACAGGATAAAAAAATCCCATACAAAAGTATACAAATATACAAAAGTATATACGGAGAGCTGGGTGGGGGTAGACGTTACCCAGCTTTGCCCACCTGGTTATTTGTTACAGCACCAAACCAAGCTGGGGGGCTGGGGAGAGGGAAGGAGTCACCATGATCAATAAAACTTCAATCTCATTCACCAGGGCTTCATCTTGATGAGCACAGGAGGAGAGTGCGTTGCTCTTACTCTCTGCAGCATGATGAAATCGGCTCTGCTCCTTCAGTGTTATACGGCAGAGCTGGCTGTCCCTAAAACCTGTAAAAACATACTTCTGGGTAGCGGGTGGGGCAGAAGTAATATCTCCCCCCTCCTCCCCCCATTATGCCCACTGTTCTGAGAAGAAGCAAAAATTCCAAGTTATCCAGGGCAGGATTTGAAGGGAGAATTTCTGCATTTGTGGAGGGAGCTTTTATCCTTTACTTTGCTGACGAACAGCTGTGCATCTCCATTTTATAAAAATAGAGATCTGCTGCATTCCCTTACAGTTTGCTCCAATGGGGTGAAATGGGGGGTGCTCTCCCTATGAGAGCACCCCCATATCAATCTAGCCCCAATAGAGCAAATGGTCAGGGAACGCAGCAGATTTCTATTTTTATAAACTGGAAATGCACAGCTGTGCATCAGCAAAGTAAACGATAAAAGCTCCCTCCACAAATGTGCAGTTTCGGTTATAAATTGGTGTGAATTAATGCAGCATCAGAGTAGTTAATTAACACAACCCTGCCCTCTGGCCAGCTTCTGGCAACCAACTGGGTTGCCATCTACCCCCAGCTCAACCCCAGAGCAAAGTCACATGGTGGAAGGGCTGTGGTGACCTCAGTTTGAAGGGAAAAGTTGGCTAAGTTTCCGGCTTTTTTACTGTGCAGTTTTGATAAAAAGCCCTGCGGTGGCTGTGAGTTGGTGGCTGTGTTGTATAACTGACCCAGCGCCACTGCAGAGCTTAGGAAACATATAGACAGCCCCCAGGAAACCTCTCTGTCCTGGGATAGGCTGTGAGGGCCTGTGCCTTGTATTGGGCAAAGAGACAGATTAGGGATGCTATTGGTGTACCACCCACTCTGCTACCCAATGTATTCCCTACTGAGTTGGCTGAGGGAGTCTTGCATGTGGTGTTAGAAAACCCTAGGACTCTGGTCCAGAGAGATTTCAACATTCATGCTGAGGCTGCCTTAACAGTACCAGCTTGGGACTTCATATCCTCCATGACAACCATGGGACTGTCTAGACTGTGAGTGATTCAACAAAGAGGGCAGAGCATACCTTTGACTTGGTCTTTGTTACCCTTACCGCATCCTCGAGTAGCCGTCCAGACGAGCTTTTCCAAGTGGTTTGGGGGATGCTTACATCAAATCCAGTGAATCCAATACTGGAATGCTTGAAGCCCACGGCAGTGAGCTTGCAAGACACTTCGAGGATAAAATCACTCATCTTCATGCTAACTTGAACACCTCTATTGATGCAGTGTCTCTTGAGATGTCCAGTGCATCGTTTTATGCTGCTCCATTTTACTACTGCTTGATGATGATGAAGATGATGTACTGTACTTGGAAGTGTTTTAACGCTGTGTTTTAATGTTGTGTTTAATGTTATATATTAATATTATATTTTAATATTGTGAACCGCTGATAGATTTTTTTTAAAAAATTAGTGGTATATAAATGCTACAAATAATAATAAATAGGCAATAATAGACAATAAAATACTATAAAACATGAAAGGATTGTTACATCATAGAAGTGTGGTAACCCCCACAAGTTTCATATGGATAGTTATGCTGGCATAAACTTTGGTGAGTAACTGCAGAGATAAGAAGAAAAGGAGGGAAAGCACCAGTACACAAACTAAAGGACAAATGAGTAGTCCCAAAGCAATTAGATATTTCACAAGGTGCTGTAAGACTAAAACACATTGGGATGGATCCAGACATAGTCAGAGTAGACCCCTGGAAATGAAAGAGATTGAAGTTAGTCATGACTTAAGGAGTTTTATTGCATGCTTGTAATTGGGCACTCACAGATTTTTGTGTGTCCTATTCACGCCTCCTGCCCCTTCTAACCTCCTTTGCACAACAAAAAGACTCCGGTAAATCCGATGAGATGGAACTTGCCACTATCTCTTGTTGCGTGCAGAAGAAGCAGTGCAATCAAAATGGGCCACGTGCACATTATTTATTTATTTATTTTAAAAAATTATATCCTGCCCTATATCATTAAGATCTCAGAGCGATGTACAGATAAAACTATAAATATGCACAGTTAAAAACAAACCACAAACCAAGTTAAAACAAAATATAATTTAAAAGCAGTTAAAACAGTTAAAACAATGTCCCTGAGAAACAGGAAGTAACAAGGGACAAAAGTGTAGGTGGAGAAGCGACGGTAAGGAAATGCGATCTCCCCCCTTGGGTTGACGCTCCCACTTAAGTCCCATGGATTCCAGTGGGTACACTCTAAAAAGTCATGGATCCAACTTTCTGCATTCTCCAGTATCCTGTGTTGCAAAATGATTCACTTAAGAACTCACTAAAATACATTGGCCCTTATGAATTGTCTGTCTACCTGCCTACCTACCTACCTACCTATGCACCTAGAGGTCTCCTTTTTGTTTCTTAACTGTAAATGCAGCATACTAGGAATGCTGGCATAAGGGTCAAAACAAAGACACTGGAATGGAGCCTTGTGCAAATCCACCATCCTTGCCTCTTGCTTTGTTAGATCATTTGAAATGGCAGCCTGAATAAAATGGACTTGTTAGCCTCTGAGCACATGCTTTGTGGGCTTCCTGTGACAGCTGCTGGGATCTTCTTTCTTTCATGGGGCTCTGGTTAGCATCACTTAAGAAAGCTTTTGGTAAACAACTGCCTAATTGATCGCTCAGCTTTCACATAGCTACCGCCGTGCTGTGCTCCCATCTGTGTACTGTTCCTGTCATCCTCATGCCACAACACTGGAGGAATGATGACTGTTTCTTGGAGATTCTTCTGTGGGCCCAGTTGCCAAGACCAAAGCTGTAATGGTTTGTTATTATGACCTTTTGTTATTCCATTAGGGGCTCAATTGCTTGGAGAAAAAAAAGATGTGTGCATACTTTAGGAAAGTTTTCACCCTTTCCATTGACCTGACATCACAGTTTATACTAGAAAATGTATTAATGACAAAGTAGTGTTTTCATGTCAGGAGGACCAACTTTAACAGCTATAATCTGCCCTTAGTCGTCATAAATATAAATGTATTGGTAAAACAGATCTTGTTAATGCAGCCAAGATAAATGCAAAGCTATATTTCAAACCGATTGAAGCACCCCGTGTGTGTGTGTGTGTGTGTGTGTGTGTGTGAGAGAGAGAGAGAGAGAGAGAGAGAGAGAGAGAGAGAGAATGTGTATGAGAATGTGAGACAGCTGAAACACTATTGTCAAATGGCTGTTAACATGATCTCACTCCAATATTACTTGGGCTTTTTTAATCTTTCTTTTGTAGAACAGTAATTATCTACTTTGTCGTTCTTGAAAGAAGAGACCAGTCTTTATGCTAAAGAAAAGACCACCTACAGAACACCCTACACAACTTCACATTTATAATACATGATTTTCTCTATCCCTTTGAGGAGTAACTCTATGGGCTTTCTGGTTTCCTCTGCTGCTGTACATTCTCCTCTTTCCATATTTTTTATTATTATTATTATTATTATTATTATTATTATTATTATTATTATTATTATTATTTATTTATTTATTTATTTATTTATTTATTTATATAGCACCATCAATGTACATGGTGCTGTACAGATTACACAGTAAATAGCAAGACCCTGCCGCATAGGCTTACAATCTAATAAAGTTGTAGTAAACAATAAGGAGGAAAAGAGAATGCAAACAGGCACAGGGAAGTGTCAACAGGCACTGGGTAGGGTGAAGCTAAACAGTATAGAGACAGAACAATATGTTCCTATGTGTTTCAGCTGTTTGTGTTAGGGACAATTCCTGTGTTCTGGTTATTGTTATTTGATTGCTTTTTATTTTACTTAAGAACAATAAAATCATCATCATCATCATCATCATCATCATCATCATCATCATCATCAAAAGGATAATATTTATTTATTTATTTATTACATTTCTATACCGCCCAATAGCCGGAGCTCTCTGGGCGGTTCACAAAAATTAACTATGTTGGATGGCCAGAGAGATCATGCTCACAGTTTCCATTTCAGAGAAGGACAATAATGTGGCCCATGAAATCACTTAAATCAAATAATTAAATATTGTCAGCACAGTAGTATTTTATGCTTCCTTTCCCACAACACAGTAGGAAGTGCAGGGGATCCTTACAAACAGGGCTGCTCTTATAATAAATAAATTGCCAATTTATTTATTTATTACATTTATATACCACCTCATAGCCAAAGCTCTCTGGGCGGTTTACAAAAGTTAAAAACAGTGAACATTAAAAACAAATATACAAACATTTAAAAGAATAAAAAGCAATTATTTATTATGGGTTGGATCCAGACAATGTTAGTTGAAAGTAGTTTCCAGTGAAGTTAGTCATCTTAATGTATGTCTCATTGATTTAATAAAATAGTCAATTGACTATTTTTCTTGAGCGATGAAGGCTTTCCTCTCCAGCTTGAACAGTGGAGTATAGTGGGCTAGAGTGGCAAAACATGCTCTAGCCCTCTATGCTTCATAATTTTTCAAGAATCTGAGAGAAATGGCAGAGTAAGGTGGGCCAGAGAAGCTTCCTCTCCTCTCAGGGAGGAGGACTATTAAAAAGTTAATGGGGAAACTGAAAGCAGTGTGTGTGTGTGTGTGTGTGTGTGTGTGTGTATAAAAGAGACAGTTAGACATTGATGAGGGACACACATTTGTATCTGTCTGTGTGTGGGAGAGATAGTGACCTGATTCAAATGTGACAATAACTAAGAGTATGGGTTGAATCCTGGGTTGTCGTTATGTGCCCACAACTATGGTCAACTATGGGTTAATTATGGGTTGTTAACTGAACAAACCAGGAAGAGAGCCCATAGTTTGTTATTAGGTTGTGAACTCTAGGTTGTTCTAACTGTGATTTATCATTATGTGTGAACCCAGAACCCTGATTTGTTCATTTTGCCAGGCTTCAGAGGTGGTGGGCAAAAGTGGTTAAAGAAAGAAAGAAAAAGCAACCCTGCCTGCTTTGTATACTAGTACCACACACCACAAAAGCACTTGGGATTCAGGGAGGGAGTGGGAGAAGGCGGAGGGAATCAAACAACCACAGAATTGAAAAACAACAACCTGTACGTTGTCCAATCATCTGGCAGACAAATAATGGATAAACTGGGTAAACTCAGCGTAAGGCAACGACCCATATTGACCTGGTTTGCATGACACAACAGGCCACCATAGCTTAGTTTACCTGCATTGTGCCTGGCTTGCTTTGGCTTGTTCTGTTGTACAAATACAGGCGGCAGGGGTTGTTTGACGGTTAGATAAACCTCAAATACTGTAACTCATGCCTTGATTTAGGGGTATTTTAGGGCTGTCCAAACCTCAAACAACTTCACTGCCTGAGTTCGCACATCACGACAAGCCATGGCAAACTAGGCACCTGCAGGTACCATGCAAAAATGGCACCCATGGATGCCCAGCACAACATGACACATCCCTTGTGGGTAAATTAAGCCATGGTGGACACTCGGGATGTGTGAACAGGTCCATTCTTGATTGTTGTTACATGTAAACTTGCTCAGTGACTGGGAGGAAGTGTGTGTGAAGGGGAAGGGGGATCACTGGCCACCAGGAATGTGCTGTCCTGATGTGGCTGCATTCTCTGTATAGCGAAATAATGTGGTGATTGGCTAAAGGTTATCATAGTTGTAGAGATAAGCCTTCACACGGACTCAGTTGCATGGTCTCCAGGCGATAAAAGATAATGTACAGACCAGCCCTGAGCAAGCCCTCAAGACTATGCGATCGGTTCATTTCTGTTTAAGGAGAAGAGGGAAGCACAGTGTGATATGATGGAGTACGTATGGGGGGAGGGGAAATAGCAAATGTGCCTTTGATTTAATGGGAATGACAAAGGACATATTTAGAGGCTCGGTTTTTAGACCTTAATCCCTTTGGAAAACAATACGCCTCTCAGGAATCCTGGAAGTAGAATAATGGGACTCTGTTTGTTTAACTGCTCTATTATTTAACTACAGTTACTTAAGTCTCTGGAGGGAAGGATGTAATAAATCTTGAAGTATTTGTTCTGGTTTATGGCTAAAGGGAAACTGTATGGCAGTAAATCAGATGGTGTAAACATTTGCAGTGGCATATTTTTCCTACATGGGGGCATCGTGGCATTGGGAAAGGCAGACTTCCAGGGCCTGATCCTCCTGATGTCTGTGTCCACAGACGTTTGGAACGTAATGGGTGTGTACAGATGTCATCTTCAGATTCTCGAAAATTTCATGGTGCAGCAATAATAATAAAAAAGCATCCTTGTCCAAGGGAAGTTATGTATAAGCCAAAACTCTGGGTCCACATCTGGAAGTTTGGATATAGACATGTCGAAAAAGAAATCCATGAAAAAAATCAGGCTTGTGCAGGAAGGTGAATGCGCGTCAATGTAAGCCCCTGTCAAATTTGCTAGGACTTATCTAGGACCTTTTAGGAACCTAGGAATACTGAGTCAGACCATAGGTCTATCTGGCCATTATTGTTGGTACTGACCGGCAGTTTCAGGCAAGAGTTTTTCCTGCCCTACCTAGAGATGCTGGGGATCAAACCTGAGACCTTCAGCATGCAGAACGTGCTGTGCCAATGCGCTATAAGGAGTGAGGTCTTCTATAGGACCCTCATCCCAACTATAGGGAGCCTCCCTTTTATGTAAGTACAGAGCTCTCTGAGGAGCTGAGCAAATGACTGGTCATCTAATGGCGTTGGGTGTTCTGGCAAGCAGGTGGCTGATGAGGCATGTCCCTCCCGTTTTAAGGTACTGTAGTTTGCAGTGTCCACAGCTTCTTAGCCCCAGCCAGACTGACAACAGCTGTTGCAGCTTCCAGACAGAGCTTACATGCCAAGCTTAAGTCCTGTCTGTGCTCCTTCTTCCTGCTGCATCCAGTCCCCTGAATGGCAAGGCTAGGTACTTGCTAATGGGAATACTTTCACCCTTACAGTGCCATTGAGGGATTCCCCCTGCTCAGAGAGGTGATTCTCCTCACTGCGTCCCGGCAGGGGGACATCTTCCACCTTCTCAGATCTCCCACCACCATCCCATTGCCATCCCAGTTGTCAGTTCAGGTTCTATCTCCCCTACAACCTCTCGAAACTCTCTAGGTTTGCATGCTTAGAACCGGCACAGGTTTGTTTTTTAAAACTGCAGTAGTTGCTTAACCCTTAAGGTGACATCTTTTGCCTCTTTGTATGCAGCAGGGGCACTCCCCTGCCCTTCAACACTGACTTCTCTTTACATTTTTCTTTGCACATCCACAGAGGGCGCAATTTCATTTCCCCTGAAAAACTCTGTGCCACTGTGGAAACTACATTGGCAAAAAGCCTTATTCACCATGGTTAAAGCCGTGGTTTAAGGTGTCTTCTGAACAGAGCCATCATATCTACACTTAACCTAACAAGTTCACTACTACAAGCATATGTGGTTGCCTGTCTTTACACACTACATTTTCAAACGTTAAGATATAGAGCATCGTCACACAGGGGGAAATCGTGATTGCTTAGCGTCCCTCCTCTGCCCACACATTTGTTCCTCATTACTTGCTCTTTTGAAAGGGCAAGTAAACAAACTGGACGTGGCCCATTCAGTGGGCCGTTTTGGTCACGCTGCTTCTCCTGCACACAGCCGAAGATCACGGCAACTTCCATCTTTAAAAATAACTCAGACTTACTGGGGTGTTTTTTGTCGCGTGAAGAAGACTAGAAGGGGTGGGAGGCACGCGGGAGCTAGACATTGTCATGAGCGGGACCCGCGAAAACCTGTGAGTGCCCAGTAAGAAGAGTACAATAAAACACTCGTCTGATGGAGCTCATAGATGTGTATACTTGTTCTTCTATTACCATCAAATGCTAGATGCAATGAGAAAGCTATGTACATGGAATTGTCACAGACTATACATTTTACCATTCGACCCCATACTTTTCTTCTCTTTATTTCCATGTGTCTATCTGTCTATGTATCAGTCTGTTTGCCTTTCTATCTGTCTGCTTGTTAACTGAGTACTGCACTTTATGCATCTGATGAAGTCCACAAAAGCGGAAAGCCCCATCACATCTAGGTAGCAGCCCACAGCTCCCGTCACTTCTCTGTCATCGCTCTGATGTTGCTTCCTGAAAACAGGAATAACAAGGCCCATTCAGTCCGGCAGGAGAGAGCAGAAACCAGACTTTTTCTGGGGGGTTTTGTGGTGCAAGGAAGGCCAGAAGGGGCAGGAGGCAGACACCGTCATGTTAGGGACCTGAGCAAACTGCGTGAGTGCCCAGTAACAAGCATGCAGTAAAATGCTTGTCGGATGGAGCTTTGAGCATGCTCAGTGACCACAGAATGCAGAGTGACTTTGCGGGTTTGGGGAGCGGAGCAGAGCAGGGGAGGAGTAATGGAACAGAGTAGCCTGAAAGAAGGCAGAGCAGGCTGGAGCACTGCCTAGGAGCAGTCCATACTCCAACAATTTGTTCCAGATCCCTCTTTTTTTTTAAAAAAAATGTCATCCTAGTATCATCTGAAAACAAAGGGAGGAGTAAGGCTTCCTTGCCTGCCCCCCTCACCCCCCTCAGCCCTGCAGGGACCACAAGTATGAGATTCTCAGCCACAATGCAAAATGCATCCCAGTACATTTTGATTTCATTCTGCAAACTCAGAGCCAAAAATGTCTCTTGCCTGACTGAAAAGGGCTCAATTTGCTGTGGCTTAAAATTCGTAGAGGATAAGGCTATCAATAGTTTCCAGTCATGATGTGTATACGTTACCTCCAATATCAGTGGTCACATGCCTTTCTGTATATCAGTTGCTGGGGAACATGCGTGAAAAGGTGCTCTTTCACTCATGTTGACTAAATTGGCCTTTGGTCTGATCTAGCCTGGCTCATATATACCAATTTGAGTTACAGTTTATTTCCCTTCTTCAAATGTAGAGGGCAGCCAAGCCCAGCAGAATTGCTCAAAGTAGAGCAGAAAAAAGAAGAAAAGTCTTCAGATGGAGCTGGATTTGTAAAATCTCCATATATTTTAAACAAAGTCTTATTTGGAGACAGGTTTATAGCATTCCAATGGGTTTCTGCTTCTCTTGGTCACAGGCTCATAGCCTCGGGTGCCCTGTGTCTGGACCTCCAGGTATTGAGGGTAGTGAGGATTGCTGTTCATGAACTGCCATCTGGTCAGAAGAAGACTCTAGCCCATTTTTGCATCTGCTGAATATGGTTCTGTTTCAACGCTCTTAAAATGAAATATGCTCTGTGGGATTATACTTACCCACCTGCACTACATAGATGTCAAATTGATGCCAGGGAATGGACAAGGCTGTTTCTGTTATTGAAATTGTGTACTGAAATCGTTTTTAGGAACTCAGATTGTTTTAAATTTCACGTATTAAACTTTTTTAGGCTATGTTTTATTATAATGTTGTATTTAGTACTGTTGGGTAGGGTTTATAATGTTGTGGTTTTGTGAGTTGTTGTGAACCACTCAGAGAGCCTTGGCTATTGGATGGTACAGAAATTTGTTGTTGTTGTTGTTGTTGTTGTTGTTGTTGTTATTATTATTATTATTATTATTATTATTATTATTATTATTGCCTTTCCTGCATCTACTAAACATGAGGAGGAGGAGGAGGAGGAGGAGGAGAAGAAGAAGAAGAAGAAGAAGAAGAAGAAGAAGAAGAAGAAGAAGAAGAAGAAGAAGAAGAAGAAGAAGAAGAAGAGTTTATTTCACCTTAACTCATTCCTCATGCTCATCTAGGGTGGACCATATGAAAAGGAGGCCAGGGCTCCTGTATCTTTAACAGTTGCATAGAAAAGGGAATTTCAGCAGGTGTCATTTGTATGCATGCGGCACCTGGTGAAATTCCCTCTTCATCATGACAGTTCAAGCTGTAGGAGCCCTGCCCTCTTGACCAGATACAAAAGAAATTCCCTTTTCTATACAACTGTTAAAGATACAGGAGCCCTGTCCTCCTTTCCATATGGTCCACCCTAGCTCACCTGCCACTTATTTCAACATAAACTTGTTCCTTTCCATTCCTGCCTGCATATGAAACAGGACCCCTGCCCCCTATTTCAGATCACATGCTGGTTATCTTTCAGCAACTTCTACTTCTCTCATTATTTGGGCATAACAAGAAGAAATTGCAACACATGACATTAAAATACACATCTTTTTTTGGCAACACTTTCAAATGTATTCAGGAGCAGGCCTTGAAATTTGCAGCGAATCCTGCTATCTCCCTGCACTTCAGTCTCTTAGCCCACTTCTCTGCTTAAATCTGAAACTAGTGCGCAGTTGGGGGCATGTCTACATGAAGGGTTTGCCCCGGGGTGGCTTCACAGTAGTGGCACATCATCTACATGACGCAGCTGCCATTGTGAAGCCATCCAGTGGCAAACCCCAGAAACTTCGCTAAAAAAAAGTTGGTCACGAACCCCAACTTTTGGGGCAGTGGAGGCTTGTCACAGCCCAGGGCACCCCAAGATAGGTCGCCATTGGCTGGACAGGGAAGGGGACGGAGCTCAGGAGACCCCTGTGTCCTGAAGAAAATAATAATTTAAAAATGGAGAGGGGGAGGAGAGGAACGGGCCCGTGCCTCTTAAAAAAAAAAAAAGGGGGAGCGGGGGGGAGGGGAGAAGAGGAACGGGGTCCTTTTCTCCCCCCTCTTTTGCTAAAAAAATTGTTATTATCTATATCTGCACAGCTGCGCAGATACAGATAATTAAAATTAAAAAGATGGGGGGGGGGGAAGGAACAGGCAGCCGGAGGGAGGTCAGAGGGAGGAGAGGTGGTTCGGGCACCCTTCATCCCTCTCCTCGTCCTCCTGGCTGCCCCTGGCTGCCTCATTCCTGTCCCCTCATTCCTTTCCCCTTTAGTGCCATGGGGAAAATTCGCACTTGTATTCCTTCCGGTGCAGATGGCAGGAAGAAATGCAAGTACGGGAGCTAGGCGCCTGGTGACACCAAAGCGCTGCCATCAAGACAGGGGCCAGATGACACCAACTTCTTTTCTTGTTGAACGGTATGATATTCAACTTAGCCTTTAAGATGTTGAGCTTTCACATCTCCCACCACTGGAATGCAACACACACACACACACCGCTAGAACTTCTCCAAAATTGAATCTGCTAGAGGTTCCCTACCCCTGTATTAGATAGTGTCAGGAGGCTGCCTCAGGCTGCAGATTCTTCTGTGAATAGAAGGTCACCATTATTATTATTTATTACTTATTGCATTTGTATACTGCCCCATAGCCAAAGCTCTTTGGGTGGTTCATATAAGATACCATTAGATACGGCCCTCTCCCCTATGAATGGTATTACCCACCCAGAGCTTTAAGAGATAATGGAGGTTGTATATTTAAAGCCATTTCATAGAATCATAGAATAGTAGAGTTGGAAGGGGCCTACAAGGCCATCGAGTCCAACCCCCTGCTCAATGCAGCAATCCACCCTAAAGCATCCTTGACAGATGGTTGTCCAGCTGCCTCTTGAATGCCTCTAGTGTGGGAGAGCCCACAACCTCCCTAGGAAACTGATTCCATTGTTGTACTGCTCTAACAGTCAGGAAGTTTTTCCTGATGTCCAGCTGGAATCTGGCTTCCTTTAACTTGAGCCCGTTATTCCGTGTCCTGCACTCTGGGAGGATCAAGAAGAGATCCTGGCCCTCCTTTGTGTGACAACCTTTCAAGTATTTGAAGAGTGCTATCATGTCTCCCCTCAATCTTCTCTTCTCCAGGCTAAACATGCCCAGTTCTTTCAGTCTCTCTTCATAGGGCTTTGTTTCCAGACCCCTGATCATCCTTGTTGCCCTCCTCTGAACACGCTCCAGCTTGTCTGCGTCCTTCTTGAAGTGTGGAGCCCAGAACTTTGTCCCACTGTATGAGATCTCTGGTCTTTGAAAAGCAAAGTGGGCCTCCTTAAAGAGGCCCGAGCACTTAGGGAGGCGATCTCATCTATTCCTCCCCCTGTGCTCAGTAGCCCCCCCCCTTTCACCAAGTAGTAGAAAGCCCATCGACGATGAAGGGAGGCAGCATTTCAGGAAGGCTGTTCCACATTTTATGATAATCTGCAGGAGACCTGTGCTTGTATTTCAGCAGGGCTGGCCCCACAGTTAGGCAGAGTGGAGTGGGCAGCAAAGTGTTAGTTACTTAAATAATTATAATTGAAATTTTACTGCCTGGAAGGGTGAAAGGCACTTTTGGGTCTGCCTCCCTCAGGCACCAAAATAACGTGGCTGGCTTTGGGTGCTACGCACCTTGAGAGTGGTGGCGGTCAGGGCCGGCGCTTCCATAGAGGCCAGTTAGGCGGCCGCCTAGAGCGCCAAGGTAAGCGCCCCCGGAAGTCGCCCTCCCAGCCTATCGCCCTGCTCCCCAGCGTCCCTGGCTTGGCTTCAGCTGGGCGCCCACCCAGCAGCCGTAGCCAACCCGGGACACTGGGGGGTGGGGACGGGCGATTCCACATTCTGACATCCGGCATGCGCATCGGACGTCAGAACATGGAGCCGTCTAACTGCCCTCCCCCAGCTTCCCGGCTTGGCTTCAGCTGGGGGCTCCCAGCCAAACCCAAGATGGGACGCAGGGCAGGGGGAAGGAACGGCTCCACGTTCTGACTTCCGGCGCATGCCGAAAGTCAGAACGTGGAGCCGTCTGACTGCCCTCCCCCAGCTTCCCGGCTTGGTTTTGGCTGGGGGGGGCGGCGGCAAATGGACGGAAGGACTTCAGGAGGACTTCAGCCAGGAGGACTTCAGGCGAGGGACAGGTAACCTGTCTCTGCCTACCTGGGGTGGGGGGGATACGGTGGGGTGGTGGTGAAAGCAGCTCACCTTGCCTAGGGCGCAAAAAAGCCTGGCACCGGCCCAGGTGGCGGTGAGGCATTTGCTTTTCCACCACAGGCAATGAAATGTCTTGTCAATCGCATGCTTGCCCATTCTTACCCCATCAACAGGGGCTTCCAGTCCATTCAACTCTGCCTGAGAGACTCACACGGGCCTCTCATGTCCTGAAACCCCCCACCCCTTGAATGGCCAGCTTTTTCAAGCAGTTCTGTGTTTGGTTTCTAATGCCAGCTGGTAGACATTGGGATTGGGTGGGATAGAAATAAAATGTTACCACTGGGATAAATAATCCTTGGTATTTAATTGGTGGAACTGGAGTGAGAAAGCCAGCAAGGGTGAAATGGGGAGATAGCCAGATTCTAAAGGCCAGGACACTTTATTTAGAAGGGAAGTTGTGTAGGGAACTTTTGCTATGGCGATACTGCTTATAAAACTGGATGTTGCGAAACCTTTGACAGTTTAGACAGCTTTAACTGCTCCCCAGACAGCTTTATAATCTGATTTAAAAATTGCTCCCAGCTGTTACAAATGTATTAATCGGCATGATAGTTTTGTTATGTTGCCTGTATTAATCGTGGGAGATCTGGGTTTGCAAACATCTGGATGGAAGGGATCATCAGAACAACAAAATTAAAATGGGAAATGTATTGTGGCTGATATTTTAGGGCACAAACTGCTGAGATATTTTCCTGTGCCAGCCCTAGTTAGGACATAGGAGTTGAACGAAAGTACAGTGTTGAATCAGTGCCACTTTCATTTCAGCTGGGCAGCAGACATCTTTGATTCTGAGTTTGCAGGATGTGATTGAATTATTTTGGGGCTGGTTTTGCATTATGGTTGAGAATTTAACATCTGTGGGCCCTGTGTTGTGCTAGTTCTTTGAGGGCCCCTCAATGCCCCACTTCCCTCAGCGAGTCTACTTTCTCACCAACAATGTCACCAGCTGGTCTTTCTCATTATTGCTACCTCTTGCTTGCTTGACAGGCAGAGAGCCAGTGAGTAAGGAAGTAGTAGGATCTACTGCTCCTGCTGCTCCTCCATTCTCTTGGCCAGAGCGAGAGGCAGGTTGCAAGCAGGTTGCAATGATGAAGAGGAGGAGCAACTCCAGGGGGATGTTGTTAGTGGGCCCCTCCTGGGATGTGGCCCTTGACAAAAGCCCAAGCGTGCCTAGCCTTTTCGTTGGCCATGGCCCTGTGGCCCTTGTTTCCTGCAGAGCTGGGGGTGAAGGAGCCTTTACTCCTCTCTTTGTTATCAGATGACACTAGGATGTGATTTTTAATCAGATATGTGGGATCTGTAACAAAATGTTGCAGTATGGAGTGCTCTTGTTCAGTGTTCCAGCCTGCCCAGCCTGCCTTTGTTTAGGCTACTTCATTCCATTCCTTCTCCTCCCTGCTCCCTGACCCCACAACACTCACTCTGCATTCTGTAGCCACTGAGCAGGCCCAGTCCTCACTGAGGTTCCCCCAGCACTTTACGGGATATCTCTGCAAATTTCAGAGTTGCCCCAAGCCTGCTAATAATTCCCTCTTGCGTATGGATGGTGCCATTTTGGCTACAAAAGCATCCACACTCAGAATGAATTTACTATGAGTATATCAGGTAGGCTGCTACTGACATGAGTTACTTGGGCCAGATCTACACGTCGTAGCGAAGGCGCTTCCGTGCGCCTTTTTAAAAGACGTAACCTAAAAGAAGCGCCTCTTTCTTTACTGTGTGTACTGTGAGCTAGGCAGCGCCGCCTGCGGAAGAATCTCTACCCCATTCAAAGACGCTGCTCTGCTCTGGCCGCTTCCCCCTCGCGTGTTCTTCCATTCGAATAATCCCCTCTCCCACCCGGCGGCTCTTCTGGCGCGTCCCTGCGGCGGCGGCTCCTCCTGCAAAACACTTTTCTCCCTCGGTGTGTTTGTATTTGCGTTTGCGTGCGCGTGTGCGAGCACACACTGAAGAGAGTCCCGGGGAGATGACACCGCGGGGGAGAGTGAGAGGCAGGAGCTGAACTCGTCCGCCGCGTGCACGCAAATGCAAATACAAACACATCGAGGGAGAAAAGTGTTTTGCAGGAGGAGCCGCCGCCGGCGGGACGCGCCAGAAGAGCCGCCGGGTGGGAGGGGGGATTATTCGAATGGAAGAACACGCGAGGGGGAAGCGGCCAGAGCAGAGCAGCGTCTTTGATTGGGGTAGAGATTCTTCTGCAGGCGGCGCTGCCTAGCTCACAGTACGCACAGTAAAGAAAGAGGCACTTCTTTTAGGTTACGTCTTTAAAAAAGGCGCACGGAAGCGCCTTCGCTACGACGTGTAGATCTGGCCTTGATGTCATGGAACCTTTTACAATGACCGGTCAAAGGTTCCTATCAATGATTACAAGGTGAGCAATTTACAATATTTAACCAATCAGCAACATACTTCTTCCTCTTAGCAACTTTATGCTATTTCATAAATCTTTAATTTTCTTTCTTTTTTAATAGTTTCTTTTTTACTCTTTTGAGGCTGTATAGTTCTCTCCCCTGTGTGTTCAAGTTCATAGTCTAATTTTTATGAATGGGCTGGTTGCTCCAAAACAATTCTAGCCCCCATTCATTACATGAAGGTGAGATATTATACTGCTTCTGCTAGTTCAGGGCTTGCAGGGTATCATCAATGCTTTGTGTCCTTTTCAATTCTATGTAAGTGCAGAAAGATCACAGAGTTTGGAATTGGTTGCAGAATTCCGCATGTAACAAATGCCCCAGTGCCTTAAAAAAAAGAGGCCAGTTTGGGATGGGAGATTTAGAGCAGGAAAGCAGTGAGGGAAAGAGGGAGAGGGTACTGAACCCTTTCTTCGTGTGCTCTTTGCACATTTGCACCAACCCCCATTGACTTTTCCCCATTAAATTCACAACATTCATACACGGAAGTGGTGGCTAAAGTTTGGCCTTCAAATGCCCTGGAGTTTTCCACTAGAGAGAAATGTTGCCACTGTGAGAAATCAAAACAAAACAAAAAACACCCCATACATTTCAACCCTGGTTTTACCTTACCACTTTGAAGTTGTTATAAAAATAAATCTCTTTGGATATATTAATAGAAGTTAATGGAACCCTCAAACACAGCCATGTTTTTTTCCTCTCTACCAGCTCAATAAAACATATTGCTTTTTCTCCCAACCGGTATTTTTTATATTAGCTACCTCTAGAAGAGACCAGCTCTTGTGCAGTAAAATGACTCCAGATGGAGACCTTGGTGTAGTCCGTTGACTCCACATGCAATGTAAACACAAAAGAAAGGCTTATGCTTCTAGTTCTCATCTTTATCCAGGAAATAAGAAGCATGTCCGTTGGCTTAAGGAACTGTAGATTTATTCGACTAAAAATGTCTGTTTTACTATGTGCTTTTCCATCTGCTTCCAGAAAGGCCTCGAAATGAGAGTTTGGTGAATGGACCTTGTATACTGGTAGATACAAGTTGATCGACAGTCTGTGGAAAGTAGTCCCAAAGGACTCTGGGCTACAGTGAGATTCCATGGCCTACCACATCTGGCAGGTCAACTTTTCACTGGCTTTGAAAATCTCTGCAGTTTTCTTCCAGCTGCCTGCACCACTCCTCGTACATCCCTGCCAGAAAGGGAAGTTATTTTTCCCCACTTAGCAGATGGGAACATTCGAAGAGCAGAGAAGAGATAGCTGAATTCATGAAATCAGCTTTGGTATGTCAGCGGCACACAAAGCAAGAAAAGCAGAGTATACACTACCCAAAAAACTTGCTTTCTTGGGTCAAACTCCACTTTAATCCATTTCACTTTGGTGTTGGGTGGGTGGAGTCCTGCCAGTTGAACTGAATGCCATCAACTGGCTAGATCCTGCTTAGTGAATGAGAGAAGCTTGTTCCCTACGCCTGTCCATACTCCCCTGCTCAAATAACTTTACTGGAAATGCTGAATTAAGCCCTTGTAGTTTATGCTACATCTTTCATTCACCATTGAAATATTGTGCAAGGTAAAAAAAAAAAGCGCTACTATGGTATTGTGAATGCTTGAAACAGTGTTACTGTGAACAGGAGAAAGACGCTAGATATTGTGAATGGGAGAGCAGGCTACTGCGCTATTGTGGATACTTGAAACAATGCTACTGTGCTATTGTGAATGGGAAAAAGAGGCTAGATGGTGTGAATGGGAGAACAGGCTACTGCTGAATTGTGAATGGTTGTGAATGGGAAGTAGTGCTAAATGCGAAAGAAGCCTTTGTACAAAAGCACCCTACTGTGAATGGGGAAAAGAGGAAATGGGTGGGGGGAATGCCCGCCCCTGATATAGGACACAGAAGCAGCCCATAGCCACACCTAGGATTTAATCTGTCAGAAATGACCCAAATGTACTCTCTCTCTCTGCTGTGTAGATTGGGCCTCGGTCACATTTTCATTAGGGATATCCATTGGATGTGCTTGAAGCCCAAAGCCTGAACCTAACTGGGCTCCCACTGTCCATTTTTGGTGCTTCACAAAGTGAAGTGAACTTTTCTCCAAAGTGACCAGAACTGAAGCTGAGCCATTTGCAATTTGGTTTTGAAAAGGCAGACACTGACCCTGTTCAGACAACATGCTCAGCCATGGTGGTTAAGCATTTTGAGCTAACCACTATGGTTAGGAATGATCTTGTGGCTACATAACCACAATTTAAAGATACTTACTAACTGTTTGCTGCAAAAGGGTTAGCGACCTAACCATGGCTTAACATGTCATCTGAACATCTCCAAAAAATAGCATCTTTAACTATTTTGTAAGAAACCATTTTAATAAAGTACACTATTTATATGAAGTTTGGAGAGGCTCCTTTGATTAGCTAAACAGTGTCACATGAAACAGTTGGGACTGTGAGATGGGGCTTGCAGTGTAGAAGTAAATTACTTATGTTTAACATCGTCATTATTATTAAAACGACAAATTTTTAAACTGTACTCATTTCTGTATGGTAAATGTTACACCATTTCACATTCCTGAAGATAGCTAATTGCATATTATCATATGAGACTCTGTGTTTGCAGCATTGCTATGTTTATGTTCTTGTTACATAGAGTTTCTGACAATTAATTGTAATTGGAAGTTACCACACCTGGTTGTATTTTCAAGACACAAATAGTCCTATGTCAACTTGAGACCTTGTGCTTTCACTTGCCACATCAAGTGTAGTTTGGTGTACATGTACTTACACTTTTGGTATATTAATCATGTTCTTATCCTGAGTTTCATCTTTTTTTTTGCTAAAATTGTGGTTCCATTCATTTGTTTTGCCATTCTTCCAACTCTACCAGGCTTCTTTATGAAAAAAAGAAGAAGCTTTAAACTGGTTTTCAATCATCATAAACAACTTAGCTCCTGCACCTATCCTTCTTACATTTTGAAGGTTCTTGCCTGGACTCGAAGTACCTGAGTACCCTAGTCGAAGCGCAGGGCTGGCATCAAGGGTGGGCATGTTTGGACCCCTGCTGAAGGCCCCACACTCCTGCAGGAGCCACTGACATGAGGCCTATAGACTTGCTCCACCTCTTCACCATGGCAACCTACTTATTCCACTGCCTCTTGCTTTCCCCCAGATAATGGCGGTGATGAGAAGGCCTGCTTTCTCACTGGCTCTCTGCCTGTCAAGCAAGCAAGTGGTAGCCATCATGAGAAAGAGAATGAGGAGCAACAGTAGCTGGTGACAATGGCAGTGAGAAGGTGGAATGATTGAAAGAGGGGGCTCATTGAGGCTGTCTCACCCAAGGGCCCTCAAAAACCTGGAGCTGATGCTGTCATAGAATCATAGAATCATAGAATAGCAGAGTTGGAAGGGGCCTACAAGGCCATCGAGTCCAACCCCCTGCTCAATGCAGGAATCCACCCTAAAGCATCCCTGACAGATGGTTGTCCAGCTGCCTCTTGAATGCCTCTAGTGTGGGAGCGCCCACAACCTCCCTAGGTAACTGATTCCACCGTCACACTGCTCTAACAGTTAGGAAGTTTTTCCTGATGTCCAGCTGGAATCTGGCTTCCTTTAACTTGAGCCCGTTATTCCGTGTCCTGCACTCTGGGAGGATCGAGAAGAGATCCTGGCCCTCCTCTGTGTGACAACCTTTTAAGTATTTGAAGAGTGCTATCATGTCTCCCCTCAATCTTCTCTTCTCCAGGCTAAACATGCCCAGTTCTTTCAGTCTCTCTTCATAGGGCTTTGTTTCTAGACCTCTGATCATCCTGGTTGCCCTCTTCTGAACACGCTCCAGCTTGTCTGCGTCCTTCTTGAATTGTGGAGCCCAGAACTGGACACAATACTCTAGATGAGGCCTAACCAGGGCCGAATAGAGAGGAACCAGTACCTCACGTGATTTGGAAGCTATACTTCTATTAATGCAGCCCAAAATAGCATTTGCCTTTCTTGCAGCCATATCGCACTGTTGGCTCATATTCAGCTTGTGATCTACAACAATTCCAAGATCTTTCTCGTTTGTAGTATTGCTGAGCCAAGTGTCCCCCATCTTGTAACTGTGCATTTGGTTTCTATTCCCTAAATGTAGAACTTGGCATTTATCCCTATTAAATTTCATTCTGTTGTTTTCAGCCCAGCACTCCAGCCTATCAAGATCACTTTGAAGTTTGTTTCTGTCTTCCAGGGTATTAGCTATCCCACCCAATTTTGTGTCATCTGCAAATTTGTCAAAGTGGATAGCCTCCAAATTGGTCCAAGCAGAATTTGGGTTGGAGTCAAATCTTGAGATCGGTGCACACATCTAATTTTTTTTAGGTTTGCTCCAATTAGTTGCAATCTCATTTACATTAACATCATCACATTTTGCCATCACCAACTTTGTCACTGTTGTGACTCAGTTGTTGTTTTTTTGGTGGCAGGTCATACAAACAAGATACAGTTTGCCTTGTTTATTAACAATTCTCGATGAAGTCTCTGTTCAGCAAAGTCAGCCTGTCTACCTAGTCAGCATGAGGACAAGGCCAACACAATAATTCTGCCTTGTTTATCTCATTGAACCTTTCCTCTCCACTTGGCCATCTGGCAGCAGAGATGTTATTTGCAAAGATAGTCTCAGTGCAATCGGTTGCCTTTTAGGTGTTTAGAAGGAGTTCAGAATGGAGATGGCCTTGTGAAAAATAAACCAAAGGAAGTTGATCAAGACAGTCACTGCTTCACAGAACTACTGTTCCCAAAGTTCCCTGGGGAGAGAGATGGTTTACATTTGGAGTATAGACACACCCTTTGAGTTTTACCGCTGGCTGATAAGGAACAGTTTCTAGGAACTGCAAAGGTGTATTGCCACTTTTGGAGAGACTCAGGGGAAGAGCTAGCTTTGAGGGGGATCTGAGCAAATTGCTTTCTGGGGGGGGGACACCCCTGTTCCAGCAGATCTCCCTGTTGCCAGCTATTGCTGCTGTCAGACACTCCCCAGGGATTTTCTTTTAACACCCTACTCAGGGTGGTGGCAGTAGCAGCTTCTCCTAACCTGGCATGCCATTTTAGAACTAACCTTTTTTTAATGTACATTTTGAGTAGCAGTGATCTGAAAGAATCAGATGCTGCTTTTGTGGTGGGGAGCACAGCCAATGAGAGCACAGAGGAAGCAAAGATGCTGTCTTTATGTCACTTCTGTGCCCTTATTAGTTGTGTCCCCCAAAGGCAGCTTTTGCTTCAGATCACTGCTAGTCAAAAAAAATATGTTAAAAAAGGGTTTCACCGGCTGCCATGGTGCTTAGCAGGGCAGGCTAGAAGGAGAAGGGAAAGGACCCATCATCACCAGTTCAGGTGGTTGTTTGGTGCCCTTCCGGACACTGGGGTTCTGGACCTGTGCCCTGTGATTCAACCCTGCCTATGCCACTGCGGAGACTGGTGCCACTTCTGGAAAAGCACTCCTGCCACATGTCCACCACATTCACACACATATGGTGAACTTGCAAGTGTACATGTGTAACTATGAACATGGGAATAAAGAGACCTTTGGCAGAGGTGCAGTGTACACACAAGAGTTATGCGCTGTGCTTTAGCAAAGTGAGGGAAACAGCTCCTTCTGAAGCGGAAGCCAGTAGAGGTTGAGTCACCTCTCAAGCCCAAACACAGACTTTATTTTTAACTCACACATGTGCATGTGTTACAAAAGAGAGAAAATGGCCTGGTTAATATACCAACCCCCTCACATAGGGCCCCATGCACTACTTCTAATAGGCCTAACTGAGATCAAGATTAAGGGAAAATGGAGGTTGGGGCAGTTAACTGTTGCCAAATAAACAGTGGAAGATGTCAAGAAAGGGAAGCTATGCGTACAGTGGCCAATTATTAATTGCTTTTAAAAAAGGAGAGAGGAAATGCATCACCAAAAAAGAGGACAGTGGTTTGGATAACATTTGCATGTGCTACTTTATATGTTTAGGTGCTCATTGTTGATGGTTTGTTAACTTTGGCCCTGTGGGGGTGGGGGAAGAGTCCAACAGGAGCAGGCCGTGATGTTTCTTCTGCCTGCTCCTGTCCCCTTGCTCCTTCTTCTTCCCCACAGGGCCATGATTGCCCTGTGGGGGTGGGGGAAGAGTCCAACAGGAGCAGGCCATGATGTTTCTTCTGCCTGCTCCTGTCCCCTTGCTCTTTCTTCTTCCCCACAGGGCCAAGATGACAGTTTGCCCTGTGGGGGTGGGGGAAGAGTCCAACAGGAGCAGGCCATGATGTTTCTTCTGCCTGCTCCTGTCCCCTTGTTCTTTCTTCTTCCCCACAGGGCCAAGATGACAGTTTGCCCTGTGGGGGTGGGGGAAGAGTCCAACAGGAGCAGGCCATGATGTTTCTTCTGCCTGCTCCTGTCCCCTTGCTCTTTCTTCTTCCCCACAGGGCCAAGATGACAGTTTGCCCTGTGGGGGTGGGGGAAGAGTCCAACAGGAGCAGGCCATGATGTTTCTTCTGCCTGCTCCTGTCCCCTTGCTCTTTCTTCTTCCCCACAGGGCCAAGATGACAGTTTGCCCTGTGGGGGTGGGGGAAGAGTCCAACAGGAGCAGGCCGCGATGTTTCTTCTGCCGATATATCCAAATGTGGTACTTGCAGCCATGATGGGGAGACTGGATGGAGGCTTAGCTATTATTAGGGGTCTTAGGACTGTCTCCTTTCATATAAATACATGTCCAAACCCTAAGATCAACTTTGAAGGCTCTTCTCCAGGTGCCCCTGCCAAATGAGGTGAGGCAAGCAGTTACTTAAGAGAGGGCCTTTTCAGTAGTGGTGCTCCAGTTGTGGTACGCCCTCTCTAGAGAGGCTCACCAGGCACCTATGTTGTGGTCTTTTCGGGACCTGTTGAAGACTTTTTTATTTTCCCAGGCTTTGGGTGTGAGAATTAAAAGTTGTGTGAATGCATTTTCCATCTTTGCACTGCTGCTGGCTTTTATCTTGGTTTTAGTTTGGTTTTCTTCTATTTTAAACTTAAGGGTTTTATACTGTATTTTACTGTGTTCTACTTTATGGTTTTACATTTTGTTTTGTGAACCACCCAGAGAGCTCTGGCTAAGGGGTAGTATAGAAATGTAAAAAAAATAAATACACCAACCAACCAACCAACCAACCAACCATCCCAACCAACAAATTGATTAGAGCCACCATAGTTTGATTTTAAAATAAGCCTTAAGACTTCTCCTTAGATTTGACTACATTGAAGGGAAAAAAATGAACACGGAAGGTGACAAGGGAGACACAGGGAGAGGAGATAAGGAAGGAAATCAGCTAAAACCTAAATAAAAAGCCCAAATAACTGTACATTCTCTGGATTTATTACTGTGTATGACTCAGTTATTTCCCCTCTCAAAAACTGGAATCCCATTAAGAGTTTTTCTAGCTTAATGCCATTGAAACTGGAATGTCACATCAACCTTAAAAATTGAATGATCTATGACAGTTAGTCTTCCCCTCTTCCCATTTCTAATTTTATCATCATCTTTCTTATTATTAAAACAGCACAGCATATCAATGTAATAGAGCATGGGAGTCATTATTTTGCTCCCTGTCCATTTCTAACCAGTTATGGAGAATATTTGTATGGGAAAATGTCTTTATTCCAATTCTTCATCCTGTGTATTTCTTCTATTTTTACTTCCACCTTTTGCCTCAAATGCCGGTATGATTATATTTCACAGGGAAATTAAGTCCCTGCTATAAAACTAGACATATTCTTGTTCTCCAAGGAAAATAATGCTTAGCGTTTTTGGAAGTGTGACAGGATTCTACTCCCAAATGTGTCTTCCATCCAACTGGGATGGCCAAGAGACCGAATGTCATTTACAGCAGCCTTTCCCAACCTGGTGCCCCCAGATCTGTTGGATGACCATCCCATCATCTTCAGCTATCACGGTCAATGGCCAGGTTGGCTGGGGATGATGGGAATTGCTCCCCAATGCATTCAGAGGGGACCACATTGGGGGACAGCTGGTTTAAAGCTATGTTCTAAGGTATGGATTGGGGATATGTACTGGATTTGGCTAAAGTTCGAAGCTTGAGCCAAACTGGCCCCTTTTGGACAGTTTCTGGTATTTCCTGACGGCTTCCTTCTGAAGTGCCCAGAATTGGAGATGGACCCTGCACAAGGCTTTGTTCATGATTTGGCTTTGGAAAGGCAGACAGTGGCCATGTTCATATGATCATGGTGGGAAAAATAAACCACAGTGGCTTATTTCCCCCACCTTGCATACCAATCATGTGTTGGGAAGATTAGCATAAGTGCCCTCAGCAACGTGACTTCCTGTGTAATGTGAACCCAGCCAGGGTAGCTTGTTGCCAAAGTTAACAAGCCACCCAAGAACTCTACAACAGCCCATGGGTTTGGGGTGGCTTGTTACCCATGGCAATAAGCCACCCTGGCCAGGTTCAGATCACTTGTGAAGCTGCACAGCCATGGGTAGTTATTCTGTGACCAGCATAGGCAATATGGTTAACAAGCCATGGTGGTTTATTAACCACCCTTTGATTGTGTGAACTGGGTCAATGTCTGTCCCCAAACATAGCATCCTTTGCTTGCTTGCTTTAAATGCTAATGGGTAGATGGAGGGAGGAAAGAAGTGGGGTTGAGTAACTGACAGGTCTACCTTCTAAGCACAGGACATGTTTTACCAGAGACTCTCCAATCACTGTGCTTTGAGGCACAGCAATGATAGGACCATGAGATAGCCATTCTTCCAAGTCCATCAAACTTCACTACAAGAAAACGAGTTTTTCAATCATCATAAAGCTGGTTTTCCATCATTACAAACTTCCTAGCTCTTGCACCTATCCTTAGGAAACTTTATAAGTTTCTCCCCTGGAGGCACCTCTATGATGAATGCTGTTTTCATACAAATTGCCCAAAAAGCCATGGTGGGAGGGAAGGGGAAACTAATCAGGGTTTCTGTGCTCCCCAAATCTGAGTACTGGTCCTCCCCACATCTGAGTACTCCCCTTTGACAGAAATAATTTTACCTATCCCCAAGAAACTTTGAAATTTTCTTACTTTGGGCTACCTCTGTGGTGTTCGTCATTTTAAGAAAAATGGCCCACAAGGAACATGGGGGAATGCCTCCTCTGCTGAAGATCCTCAAAAGATCAAGGCTGCTCTTGTGCTAAACACCATGCACCTATGCAGAAGGGGCAACTATCATTGTAAATTTCATCCAATTCTGTAAAGGAATTAAAAAGTTATTGGCAGTTCCTATTTTTCTGAAAGTTTGCAAGCCTAATCCCCTCTTAATGGGCTACTATTTCTGCAAATTTCATCCAAGTCTGATGAACAGAAAAGGGTTATACTGTAGATGTATTTTTTTTATTTCCTGTGATAGTCAATGGAAGGCACAAAGCCTTGATTTTTTGAAACTCGACTTGGGTTCAGTCCCTGAGTTGAAGCAAACAGCCTCCAAAATGGGCCAAGCAGAATTGGACCATTTTCCAAAGCATTAATCTGGGGTCCGGCTCAAATACAATGAGCTCAGAATGGTGAGCTCCATCACAACTACTCTCACCCACCCACTTTGAGTCTATGGTTTCCTCTCCATTTCCTTAGCGAGTCTAGCACTGGGCACTTTCACATCTGTGCATTGTTGCGCTATTTTAGCTCATGTATCTTTTCACCTGTATTGCTACTGTGCCAGCAAAATCTCCCACCCTGCAGTTAATTTTTCATATATTTTTTATATATTTTTATTTCCGTGCAAATACAATAGTACAGCAGCCTGAAACTGTGCAATTTTGGAAAAACAACACACTATGCTTTCCCCCAAGATCAAATTAAACAATATAAGTAAAGAGAAAGTATTACAATTAGTTTTTGGAGAAGTTTGTGCTCAATGTTGGCATGGTAACAGGAAGCCAACTTTGTTCTGGTCAGGAAACCTAGACATGTCTACTCAAGAGTAAGAACCATAGAGTTGAATGGGACTGAGTCCAGGTACAGCCTTACTTGCCTTCTCCGGGGTGTTCCAGCACCCTCTCTCCCTCCCCCTTCATGGTTGAGCAGTTGAGCAGAGAACTGCCTTGCCCTCCTCTTTTGTCAGTGAGACTGTTCTTCAACACACATGCCCCCAACAAAAAATGGGATGGTCCAATATAACTCAATGACAGCAATACATGGAGGGAAAAACAGACTTTTATTGCACATGGAAGGGGAAAAATGGACTCTTCCTGCTCCAAAATAAGATGGAAAAGGGAGGGGAAGAGGCGAGATGAGCACAGGGCCAGATCTACACCAAGCAGAATATAACACTTTGAAAAAGGTATATGTAGTGTGCCCTGTGCCTGA
Source organism: Elgaria multicarinata webbii (assembly GCF_023053635.1). Classification (NCBI taxonomy): domain Eukaryota; kingdom Metazoa; phylum Chordata; class Lepidosauria; order Squamata; family Anguidae; genus Elgaria; species Elgaria multicarinata. Next base: position 36,713,609 of record NC_086174.1, read on the forward strand.
ACTGTTGTCAAAACTGTTATAAACTGTTATAAAGCACTAGTGTAGATCCTGCCCAGGACAGGGACAACTTCATGTGAGTACTGCACTGCAAAAACACATACCAGGCATGGCAAGACTGTAATAAATCACTGGTGTGATGTTGGCCGGTGAATGTGGATATGAGCAATCTCACTTTATCCTCACAACAGTCCTGTGAAGTGGATTTGGTTGAGAGACCCAAGGAAACCTTGATGACTGTGCAAAGCCTGGAACCTTGGCCTCCCCTAGTTTAACTATCTAAAATGTACAGCATGAAAGGAAAATAGTGGTTCCAGTTTGATCTCCTTCCCCTCCCAACCACTATGTTGCTACAGCCTTAGATACCTTATATGTTTGATATGCCAAGAACTTTTGTTAATAATTGTTATAAGATGTCATTTATAGAGCATAACCATGTTCTATAGAACAAAGATAGATCATTGGGGAGTTGTCAAGGCTGAGAAAGAGCTCATTCCCACCATCTCTGCGCTCCAAATAATTTTAGAAAACTAGCGTCTTGGGAGCCTGTGGAGGTACATGTAGAGACCAGGAAACAGAGAGAAGGGAAATGAAATGGGATTGCATTAATGGGGAAAGTTTAAAGGCCTTATGGAGAGCCCACGACATTCTTTCCATGGATTTTAATAATGCCTGAATCAACCAATAGTGAGATTTGTATTTTCATAGCACTAAAGACCTCCCAATTATCCAATGATCCCCCCCTCTCAGACCCTGGAATATTTGGCTATGTCCTCCTCGTATGAGACTGCTGCATCCTCAGTTCAGTACTTTGGTTCCGAATCCAAACCAGAACATGGGAAGTGCCTACCACCAGGCTATATTCCCTGACCACTGGGGGCGTTACTAGACGAGGCTCTAGCGCGCGTTACCTTCCGCAGTCACGTCGAGGCTTCCAGATGACGTTCACGAGGATCCGCCGTTATCCTGCGGTGAAGCCTCTTTCTCCCGACTTTAAAAAAGTGAGTTTTAGGGCGCCTTTTCCTGCCGTCCCGCGGTAATTTGGAGTACGTGTGGGAGGATGTGAGGTCACTGCGGTCCGCACTGGGCAGGAAAAGGCGTGCTAAGGGGGAGTGGTCAGCGGCTTCGGTCAAGCCGCCTCCGCCATTTGCGCGCAGTCCGCCAGCTGGGGCAGCGCGGCGGAGCGGCTTTTTTTTTTTACTCACCCACTGACAGTTTGCGCAGGAACGGAGGAACGGAAAAGTGGCTAGTGTGCTGCTGGGGTGTGTGGGGGATGGGTGGGGGATGTGCGCCTGTTCTAGTGGTTTTTTTTTTATTTCCCCAGTGACAGTTTGCGCAGGACCGGAGGACCGGAAAAGTGGCTGGTGACTCCTTGCGGTGGGCAGCTACCGTGGCCGCATAATGGCGGTGCTGTACGCTGCCTGAGGGCAGAGCTGTTTGTGGGCTGCTGCCATGGCTACGGCCAGATGTGGGTTGGCTCCTTGGGATGGGGCAGAGGGCACAGAGGCGATCATCGCCGCCGACACCTCAGAGGCATGATGGGAGATGTAGGCACAGAGTGGCCATGCAGACGATTGACCTCGGGTCATATGACACCCGCCACGACCCCCATCAGGAAGTGAGCGCATCAATGTTGACCCTCAACAGCACCAGCAGCACTTCAGCTGGCACTGGCACTGCCGCCGCTGCCGCCGCCAGGGCCGGCGGCGGCATCGCTGACGGCTGCGCAAGTTTGCGGTCTTTCGGACGTGCGCAAACCGTGCAGCGAGCGAAAAAAAAAGCTGCGGCAATCAGGCCGGTGTGGCTGCGCAACCGTGCTCGCGGCGGCAGCAGCACAACCGGCGCAAACTTCCGCCACAAATCGAAGGCAGGTGTGGATCATGAGGCGTCACGGCTGAACGGGAAAAGCCGCTTTCACCGCTCCTCAACGACGGAACACCCGGTAGGTCTAGCAACGCCCTGGGTGTCTTGGTAAGTGCAGTCCCACTTAGCTCCTGCACTTTCTTTGGCTCTGGCCAAAGGAAACAACTGAAGAAAGGTCAACCAAGGAAACTTCCTTGTACTACTAGGTTGGAGTTGGTCAGATGATATTATATACCCTTATAAGAAGAGCCCCGCTGGATGAGAACAAGGGTCCATTGAGTCCAGCATCTTGTTTCCAACAATGGGCAGCCAGATGTCTTTAGGAAGCTTACAACTTACTCCTCATAGGTTGTGATTCTATGTCCCATTAAATCCAATGGGGCTTCCTCCTAGGTATGTAGCTCTAGCAGGAGTAGGGAACCCAGGTGTTAACTTCAACTCCTATCATCCCTACTAGCCATGCTGCATGAGTCTACTGAGAATTGGGGTTCAACAACATCTGGAGGGACACAATTCCTGCTCTACCCACTTACCTGGGAGTAAGTCCCGTTGGACTGAATTGGACTTACTTCTGAATAGGCACATGTAGAATTGCACTGTTAGTGTGTCTTGGACCAAATTTACCAAGCAGCAGTAATGGGTGCCTAGGAAACCATCATTCTGATGCTCCCACAGTATTGGGTGGTATCAACTGATCAATTCCATTTTTAAATTAACACTATTAGGAGTGCAGATAAAAGGAACTTAATCTGGTAGGAATTTTGTCATATTGCTGAAGGTGTTTTAAAAGCAAGGTTGCTGCTCATCCTGTTTATGCGCATCCCATTCACCTCTGTAAAGTGGTTTCTTTGTATCATTTCAACAACCTGAAACAAACTGTTAGGTGGGACGTGACAGTGAAGTGGGGGGAAAACATGGGTGCACTATGGAAGTGATGGCACATACCATGGGAAGTGATGGGCCTGTCAAATAACTTCCATCTCATTTAAAAATGATTATTTATCTCTAGCCTGATGCTGCTCCCCAAAGGCCAAGCAAAATAAATTCATTGTTTTGTTTATTTTCTTAAAAAAAAAAAAAAACTAGCAAGGAGCTGGCTTTGGCCTGCACTTGAAAAGGGAGAACATCCCAGAACCAGAGATACTAGTGCTCTGAAAGCCTTCTCCTGTTGGTGGATACCAATGCAATTGTTGACAAGGAGGACACCGAGAGCAAGATCTCGTTGTAAGATCTGAATGGTTGGTTCATATGAGAGAAGAAGCTCTTTAGGTCACCTGGCCCACCTTTGTACACACTACACATGTGCAGTGCACTTTTAAACACAATAGCAATGAGAAGCTTATGTTCTTGGATTTGAGTTATGAAGGAGTTTTTATTTTTTTATTTCTTTCCCCTGCCAAAGACAATAATTCCCCCTCCCTTCTTTCAAAATAAACACCACATTGGAATGCGCTGCAGCAAATGGCTCAGGCTTTATTATATTTCATGCAGCTTTCTAAACAATTTTCAACCCTGCTGGCGCTCTGTCAAACAGAAGGCGACCAACAATAGCAAAATCCCATTAAAGCTGAGAAGGTTCCTTCCTGAGGTGAACATGGCCAGAAATAGTAATCTTGGCTGGCTTCTCGATTTGGCACCAGGGGACTAATATTGCATGTTCTGCTAATGGAAATTATCTAATTTCATCCAACTTCAGCTCCGGAGAGAGCAGGGCTGACGCACAAACAATCAATATAACAACATTCTTCTTGAGGAGCTGAACAATAGACGGGTTGGTGGGGTTGTGACTAGCAGCGTCACCCCCGAAGAACAAACAGAAGGTGTAAAAATAGGCATCCGAGGCATAGACACGATGGGCTGTTGGGCATTCAGAGGGAAGAATGGTTTGTTGCATTTTCAGCTTGGCACATTTCATCAGATGTGCAAGGGAAGGCAGTCAAAACCCCACCCACCCCCAAATAACAACACAATGCCCACACTACTTTTCCATCTGTGTCTAAATGTACTAAGAAACTTACTGCACGTGCCTTCTTGACATCAACCGTGCAATCCCCACTAGCAACCCAAAGTCATTTCCCACTGAGCAACTCTTACTAGGACAGGCTGAAGAGAATTCAAGAGGTTTGTTTGGTTTTTAAGAGTGATTGAAAAATCCACATTTGTTAGGCATATCAAAAATAAAGCAGTCCTCCCACCCTCTTTCTCTCTCCACTGCCCGCCCAAATATCTACAGATTTGGAGCCCCGTTCTAGAATATTCCTTATAGCTTTTTTTAAAGGTGGGTGGCCACTTGTGAATTGTCATAAAAGAGGAAACACATCACCAAAAAAGAGGATAAAAGAAGACATCTATTAGCATAAAATTGGCACCTACTAATTTATATGCATAGGCGCAAATTTAGAAATAATTATTATGATTTCCACAGAAATACAGTAAATTCACAGAAGGCTTTTTGTGTTGCCCTGGGGCTGTAGAGCTGAGCGGAAGTACACTTTGGCTCCTGCCACCAGCCACTGGGGGAGGGTGTATGCTCTGCTTCCCATGAAGAATATCATGGCATGGGAGAGGGAATCCACTTGTAGGGTGACCAACTGTTAGGATTTCCCTGGATTTGTCCAGGCTTTCTGTTTCTATCTTGGGTGTCGGGGGGGGGGGGAATTTTCTTTCCCCTTTAAGGGGGGGAATGACGCACTTCCCCACCACTAAGTGTACTCTTGTTGGGTTTCCCAAATATGGTGACCCTACCCACTTGGTCACATCCATTAGCCAAAAAGGGCTAGCATCTGGGATAAATAAGATAAAGCAAGATTAAAATATCAGGAAAATAAGGAAGAAGAGTAACGATGAGATTTCAGGAGAGGAGAGATTATAGGTGCGCCCAGGCAGACGGCTTCAAGCACTACCAAGCAACAATGGATTTTTCAGCATTCTGGCTCACATGAAGAGCCTCCATAGAAACAGGAGGCCATCCTCTTCAGACTGTCCCCCTCCATGAGTTGTGGGTGACAAACATGATAAGGGAGTGGGGCCTGGAGCACTCCTTCTTGTTACGCATTGAATTTAAACCCTTTCTGAACACCTGAACAGGGCTATAGGTGGTCTTATTAAAGGGGGAAATAGGTTGTAACTAGGGATGGGAGAACCAGGAATGTTCAAGTTGGCCAAGATCCTCCAAATGCTGCTTCAAAGCTTAATTCACTTCTGTTTCATTTGCAACCTGTTTTTCTTTTCATTCGATTGGGGTAAGTGTGCACTCTCCCTCACCCCTGGTCATTAACTGGGTGAAGGCACAGCTGGGTTTGCTCCTCCATCGCCTTCCCAGCACGGAGAAGGCAAAGGAGGATCAGTCACTTCCCCCACTCTCCCTTCTGAGGAAGGCAAGGCCTTTGAGCAGGGGGAGAGACCTTGCCTGAGGCCTTGCATGTCGTAATGGACCAACCTGTCAGACCAAATTTGGCCTGTGGGCTGGAGGTTCCCTACTCCTGCTGTACACCATTATCTCAAAGTAAGTGCCATTGAACTCCATGGTGATTACTTCTGAATAAACATAAGATGGGATTGCACTGTTTATTTATCATTCCAATCTTTTCCTGCCAGGGAAGGAGTGTAGAGATGTGGTTGTGGATTTTCTGCCTCAGGTGGCAAAATAACTTGACTGGCATTGGGTATTAGGCACCTTGACATGTTATGTTGGTGGTGAGTGCCATTTGATGCTTCACCTCAGAAAACTAAGGGTGCAATCCCATGCATCTTTAAATGGAATAAATGTCCTACAACTCCCAGCATTCCCCAGTTAGCATGACTGGCTGAGGAATGCTGGGAATTGTAGGACTTTTTTTTCATTCTCAACATGCATAGGATTGTGCGCTAAAAGTCCAGTATGCCAGCCCTGTGAAGCAACATACATACGAGGGGTTTCCAGGCAGTCCCCCCATCCAGACCCTGGCCAGACACAGTCTTGCTTATTTCAGCAAAGTAGCTCCATCACGTGCCCTCATTTAATGAACCCGAGGCTTAGAACAAACCTGCATAAGTGCCATTAATGGCGGTATGGTGCTGCCAACCCTGAAGAACAAGCAGGAAAGAAGCAGTAATAACAATCTTCTATGGTATGGTGGATTCAAGCCCTCAGGGGCTTTGATGTGCTTTTCATTATATGCTGAAGAGGCTCAGGAAAGGCTGTTGTCCTCTGTGCAATATTCAATTCATGAATATTTCCATGGGCAGGAGACCAAACCAATGGATTGTACAGCCATTCCCCCAAATCCCTGCTTCCAATGCGTGGGATCCCAGGAATTTGCTGCTGCTGCACTTTGGGATGCATTTTGGTGAAGGGCAAAGGTTGAGAGAGAGCATCAGGCCAGTTTGCCGTTTTACAAGTGGACAGATGCACCGTGGTTATTCCGCTCAAAGGGAGCATTGAGGGGGAGCCTCTCTCTCTCTCTCTCTCTCTCTCTCTCTCTCTCTCTCTCTCTCTCTCTCCATCCTCCCTCCCTTGTTTAGCGGGAATGAGCTCAAGCATTTAAAAGGCCCACAGGAGTTCGGCAACAGGAAACAGTTAGCAGTCCATGGAGTTGAGAATGAGGTGGTAATCAGTTGCCAAGGACTTGATGGACTGTTCTGTAGATTTGGGCCGGAAGGCAACCCTAAGGGGGCTGTATACAAGCTACACAATTGGACTTGTTTCTTAATTTAAGCCATAAGAGTCCCGTCAAGTGGGCAGTCTAAGTACGTTTGACTACGGATCTATGGGTTTTGTTAAATCCCTTTGGCCCATGTTTCATGGATTGTCAAGCATCTTTTGTTCCATCATCTGCTTATTGATGGAATCTGATTATTATTATTTTAGCCAGAACTTACGCTAATTTGCATTAGCACTAATTTGCACAATTCACATTAGCTAATGTGCACTTTCACACCTGTGCTAATTTGCATTTGTGCAAGTGGGCATAAGCGCTAATGCACAATCATACTAATCCAAATCAGGGCAAATCCTCCCCAATAGTGAAAAACTGCTCTGCAAGTCTGTGGAATCTGTGAAACTTGAAAAATGTGATTCGTCTGTGGAATCTACAGGTCAGATGCAAAGGAATCTGGACTGATTGGAATCCATTGCAGATTTGTCTGACATCCCTAGTTTTACAATGAGGTAAAAGAGGGAGATAGTAGGAATTCCTAATGGTCTGGTGTTACTTATCTTGGATGTGATGGCTTCATCTAACTAGGTCAACACACACACACGTTGGTTTTAATGGTCATTTAACACCAAATGGATCATCAGATGGAGGGAAGGAATCACGTTCCTGTACTGCGGGCTCTCTTTCTGGTTCTCTTCTGTATTTGAAATGAGCACTTTTCACGGAGAAGGGACCAGTGACCATGTGGCCTGTAGATTTCAGTGGGGACTGCGCACTCTAGTGGGGATTTTATAGTGCAACCTCAGAAGAGTTGGGTTTTTTGAGGTTTATTTTGTGATGCTAAAACTGAGAAAAGGAGCGGTAGACATGCAAGAAGTGGATGGCATCATCAAAAAGACCTGCGATATAAAATGCTATAAAATGCTCATCTGATGACACTGAAAATGGAGAAATGTAGGGCCAGTTCACGTTTGACAAACCAAACTGGTACTCTGCATGTGAATTGAGTGGACCTCTGCAATCTAAACATAAGCTTAATGACTTCAGATGAAGATGAAGTCACAATACCATTGACTCTTCCAGCATAATTGCTTAGCTTATTCTAGGCAGCTTTGTGGAGTAGTAGTAATGCACTGAGTTGCAACGCTGTCCCTAGACATCTTGCTGCCTGAGGCGAAGGGCAAGGTGGACACACACACACATATCTCCACTACATTCCATGTACAGAACCCGACTAGACTGATAAGAGGACAGTATCCTCTTTCACAGCAAAGAGCAGAAGAGTTGCTTAGGAGGTGCAGCCCATATGGCATCCCATTGGTCTGTCCTCCATTTCCCAATCCCTACTCCCAGCCCCCAGCCTCTGCCACCTGAGGTGGCTGCCTCACTCTGCCTAATGGTAGGGCTGGCTCTGTTGGGTTGCATCATTGGCACATGTTGAAGCTATTGCACAACTGTTTCAGCACATTGCTGAATGCTGCATGACTTGACTAGGGCCAGACAAGACCATTGCCAAAACAGAAAATGGATTTTCCCAGCAACAAGGAGGCAGCAGATTGGTGCAAAATTGGGAAATGGGCCAATCATGTTATCCTACCCTCAAAGCTCCACCCACATGTCAAAATCCAACATAACTCCCCCAAAGACACACAGCCATAACGCGGTGCTTGGACCTGATCTAAAAGTCCCGGTAAATCCCGAAAGCAAATATGCGCATTATTGCAGTTAAAACCCAGCGCTGAGGTGAATGGATGGCTGCCTTATGTAACCTAAAATGCAAATATGTGCATTTAGGTCTGGGTAAAGAAGCCGTATAGACAAGCCCCTTCTCTTCCTGGGTCCCCCTGGGGCTCTCAAATCTCCCCTCTTCATGGCAATTAAGCTTAGAATAAAACCCTTCCATTGATTGGACTCCAAAGCCTTTAAGTGCCCAGCAATGGCCCTTCTAGAAGTGCTCTGTTTGGAAGCACCCCAAGAGTTGTGTTCCCCAGGCTGCTTCCGATGAGTTGGCTGCTTCTAAACAACAACGAGATAAAAAAGGATAGTTACAAAAAAGCACAGGGCAGCCAGCATGACCCAGCTCCATCTATTGTTGTTCTTTACCCTGAACATGTGCCATTACTCACTGGCAACCTGACAACACCCCAGCTCCTTCCAACGTCTAATAAATCTGAATTATAAGTAAAGAGCATCTGAACATTTGACCTTTTGTGTATTATTTAACCATTAAGGAAATGCCTGTTGTTGTTTCTGTTGCTGCGGGAAAATGTCTTTGTCCAAACTCATATTGAAAAGACCTTTACTTTGGGAAGAAGAAGTGTGTGTGTGTGTGTGTGTGTGTGTGTGTCAGAGGGGTGATTTGTTCGTTGATTTCCCCCCTCCGTCCTTTTCATCACAGAAGCCCAACTAGAGAGAACAGAGTATTCTTTGAATGGCAAACTGTAATGTTACCAGTTGCCCAGCAGATGACCCCACAACATACCTTTTCCCAAACAGTGCTCTACTTTGGAAGTAGGGTGTGTGTGTGTGTGTGTGTGTGTGTGTTTTAAGTGAGATATCTATTAATTACAACCACACCACAATCATTAACTATCTTTTTTTAGATCTTATTTGTGGCCAGTTAAAATGTAGTATTGTTGTTGTTGTTGTTAAGGGGTTGCAGTCCTTTCCTCACAGTGTTTGAGGCTTTTTAATTTAGAAAAAAGAAGAGTGAGGGCTAAATACCATGGTCTGGAGAAATTGGCTTCTCTTCCTCTCCCAGAAAACATGAATCCAGGATCACCCAATAGAAGTGAATGGCAGTAGATGCAGGACAGGACAGAGACACATGATTGCAACATCCATAGTTGGGCAATCTGGACCATCCAAAATGCCACACAAGAGGTTGCCAGCTTTTGAGTTCTCCAGAGCTCTTCATCAGGCTGGGTGGTAGGAGAGGCAGGGGATGGGGGAAGAAACAGAAAAGGACAAAGGTTAGGTCAAATGTCATGGCCATGAGACCTGCAGTTTAGACCCAATCTCAAAATGGAGATTGATGACTGAATAAATTACACCTAGGCATTGGATGACACCTAGCATTCTGGGATGAAGAAGCAACAGCAATTTCTGAAAACATAAAGCCCAGCTATAACTCTGATCTGCCTCTTGCTCTGGGCGAAACACACCGGTTCTTGGGTAGCCAGAGAGCAGAACTTCAGAAGTGAAGAGAAACATGACAATCTTTAAATTAGCAAAGGCAAATATTATTTTAGGTGGTGCATTAGATTAAGAAAAGGTCATTTAATCCAAAATATGTATTATTTGTTTATTACATTTTTTAATCCACCTAATACATAATGTTCCCTAATAATGAATGTATTTCCTAGTGGTTGGAGGGGATGGAGCCCTCAAAATGCAAAGCTCTTTTCAAGTGGTAGAAAACCATCTTCTCCTCGTAGTAGATTCTGCCCAGATCAATCAAACACAAGAAACAAAGATAGCTGCACTGGTTTATGAGAAAAAGAAAAATGCAGCCCAAAATGCACCAGCTGGCAAACTCTTTTGTGGCATTTTGGTTGGTCTTAATAAAACTTTTGCTCAATTGCAGATTTTGTATTTATTTCTGTCTCCTCTCTCTATCATAGACCAGTACATCTATCTATCTATCTATCTATCTATCTTCCTTCTTTCCTTCCTTCCTTCTTTCTGTTTTGTTTTGTTTGATTCACCATCAATTCATTGAATTCATTGCTCCAAGATGTGGTAATGGCCAATTAGTGAAATGGGGATTAGGCAAGTTTGGGGAGGAGACAAAAACTATCATTATCATCATGGCTAACACTGAATGCCAGTTCATGGAGTGGGGTGGGGAGCAGCAACAACATGGGAAGGCAATTATTTTCATGCTCTGCTTGTGGGCTTCCTCTATGCCAAGGGTGCAGAAGCTCAGGCCTGGGGACCAAATCCTGCCCCCTTGCAGTCCCAATCCGGCCCTTGCAGGTTCTCCAGATAGTAGGTCCCTATGCAAGTTAAGCATACAAATCCTCTCTAGTAAACAGAGTAGGAAATAATGAGAGATGGTGATATGGACAACCTGGATTCAAATCCACACTCAGCCATGGAGCTCACAGGGTGACCTCATACTAGTTACTATCTCTCACCCTAACCAACCTCACAAGGTTGTTGTGAGGATAAAAATGTGTGTGTGCATGGGACAGTACTGTGCTTTGATGTCCTGGGAGGAAAAGCAGGATAAAATATAAATCTATTAAAATAAAATATTATGGGAGAAAGCCTTGGAAATCCAGCCACCTGCTGAATTTATAACTCATAAACCCATATTGTAATATGAGGCTGCACGAGAGTGGCAAAAGATATGTGCATTTTGCATGTTTCTGTGGTTTTTTAATTTGTGTATATTGTTTTTAGATGTTTTATCGTATGTGAACTGCTCAGAGAGCTTCTGCTAAGGGGCGGTACACAAATGCAATAAATAAATAAATCAAGAGGAGGGAAGGCAGTGGAGGCTGGTGGCTCTGATTTTGGTGGGGCTGTGAATCTATGGTGGGTTTTAGTCAGAACCAGCCAGAACTGTAAAGGAGATATCCAAAGTGTTGAAACCTATTCCCAATATGGGTTCAGCACCTTGGATAGGATTTTTTTTTTAGAGTTCTGGCTGGTTCTAACTAAAACCCAGAATGGATTCATAGCCCCACTAAAAGCGGAGCCACCAGCCTCCGCTAAGAGAAGGCCAAGCCAACCGCAAGAACTTAACCAAGGGCTGACTGTGTAGGTTTCTTGAGTGCTTCACCGAGGGTTTTGCAATGAAGATAAAATGCGTATGAGGGTAATTGCAAGAAAGTTTATTCTGGCCACGTGGGCCAGCGTGGGCTGCATCCAGCCACTTCAAAGAAGTGTTTTAAACAGCACTCAAGCGAAACAACAAAAAAAGGAGAACACCGCAGTTCCTGATGCAAGAATTCAGCTGGATAACACTGAAAACAGGAAATGCCCGCATTTTTGTAAGGAGGCATATATATTTAACTTACTACTCTACAGATTTGCAGGTTCCAGCTGTCTATATCACCATAGTTCTGAACAAGGCTTTGGCATCGAGGTCTTTTAGAAATTGCCTTACGGGAAAATTCTATTAACATTGGGAGGGATTTGCTTCTGAGTAGGTTTTAGGGTTGGCAGCTCATCCCCCTCCTCCCTGTGTTCCCCGCTAGGCTTCTGTGCCTGGCAAACAGAAATTCAGCCGCTCAAGTTTTTCCAACATGCATATGCCCTGAAGGGAAGGGAATCTGCAGCTCCTTAAGATCTTAAAAACACAGCAGCCTCCCCAGAATTAAAAGTTGTCAACCGTGCATCTATTATAGCCTATAAGTTTTACTCGAAGTATTTCCTTCTGAATGCAGTGGTGCACTCTTCTGTGATAAGTGTGCATATCTATTTAAGGCATTTATTTATGGCCTTTAATAATAATAATAATAATAATAATAATAATAAAATAATAATAATAATAATAATAATAATAATAATTAAAAAATGAGCCCAGCTGCAGCCTTTCTGGGGAACATGGGTGGGAGGGTGCTCTTGCACCGTGTCCTGCTTGTGGGCCCTTTATTGACATCTGGCTGGCCACTGTGTGAACAGAGTGCCGGACTAGATGGACCCTTGGTCTGATCCGGCAGGGGCTCTTATGTTCTTATGCAGCCCAGTCCTAAACAGCTGAAGAAAATCCCATTGAGTGAAATAGGCCTTGCTTATTCCCAAGCAGCTATGCATTGCAGCCGTCCTTCTTTAATATGAGTCATACATATTCAGTGCATACAGTGGGACTGACTCCCAAGCAGGTACATAGCGATGCAGGCACATAGCCTCTGTACGCTCACCCCGTTGAACCGCCTTCCAAGTAACATCCCGATCCTGTGCAGAGCCAGGTGCGCCTAAGCCCAATGGAAGTGACAGCTGTTTCAAGGCACGCTTAACATCAGGGTGTGAGCTCGCTTTATTATTTATTTATTGCATTGACATTCCGCCTTTTTTCCTCCAAGGAACCCAGGGCACCTGCATAATCCTCCTCCTCTCCACGTTGTCCTCACAATAACAACCCTGTGAAGTAGGTTGGGCTGAGAGTCTGTGACTGGGCCAAAGTCGCCCAGTGGGTTTCCATGGCCGAGTGGGGGCTAGAACCCGGATCTCCAGACTCCCAGTCCAACACTTTAGCCACTGCGCCACACTGACTATCAGATTTTAGATTGTAGGGAAGGCACACCCTGCGCTTGGGGCCACGGACTTTATGTGGCCCTGAGTCAATGAGCTCAGGCTTTAATCACAGCGTGATCGTTGGACCATTAGCCCCAAAGCAGAACTGACTTGAATCGCCTCGATCCTTCTTCGTGCAGTGCAATATCTTTACTCAAAATTAAGGGCTGCGAGGCAACTTTGTTTGGAAATGGCGCATCGAGCCTGGGCGAGATATCCCAATGGTCTGACTCAGTATAAAGCAGATTCCTACGTTCCTCAACAACAACACCACCCTCGTCCGGGCTGAAAAAGTAGCAAGAGTGTTGTGGCCCGTCACCCCTGGCCGCCTTTCCAAAGTCGTGTTGCTGGGGGAGCGAGCCACTGCATCAGCAGATGAGCAAAACCCTGGCAGGATCTACGCTACTGTTTTAAAAACAGTTTAGAACAGCAGCGACAACTGTTGGGGCCCAGGACACACTCCATACACAGTTTTCGAACCGTCATATCCTGCTTAGTGTAAATCTGTCTTCCTTGGCGCGCAAAGTTGCTCTCTTATCAGAGTTGCTCTCTTATCAAAGTTGCTCTTTTATCTCAGTCTGTTTCTCTACTGGACCCCTGGCTGCCGCCACCAGTATTTACTTTTATTTAGGCACTGGGTGCTGTTGTGTATATATAATAAGCTGCGTGACACCTTTATTTGGAGATGGCACATTGATCTTTCAGAGGCATGCAGGGCTGGTTAACACGTGCATACCCTGGCTGAATGATGAGCATGCACGTGTGAAGCAGCCGTGATCTTCGCTTCAGGGCCCAGTCCTGCCAAAGTTCATGCAATATTGAAGCTGCAATCCTACGCTCATTTAAGCCCCTTAATATTCAACGAGACTTTCTCTGCATAAATTTGCACGATAAATTATAATCCTACCTCCTTAATTTGGGAGTGAATCCCATTGGGGGAACATGATCGAACTACATGAATAGGATGCTATGAATAGTAAAATATACCCCGTAAATATACTCATAGTGGTGCGTAGGCTTGTAGATCAGAATTGTACCCCTTTCGGCTTGATCCTATATGCTTGTTTGCATATGGGATTATTCACAAGTAAGTCTGTGTAGGCAAACATCCTTAAAGCTCGTTTCCTGGCAGTAAACAGACATCATGCTGGCTGGCTGTGAACACACGTTAATAATACAAACGGTTGTTAGAGAACAGGCCATATCCATGCATGCGTTTTAGCGTGTAATAAGCAGGCGTCACTGGAGATGCAACAATAGTCAGAAAGCAATAATAATAATAATAATAATAATAATAATAATAATAATAATAATAATAATAATAATACAAATACACATCTTGAGCTGCAAAGAGGAAGGGTGGAATAAAATTATACTAAAGACATATAATAATAAATGAAGATACCAGTGGGGGAGAAGAGAACCACACTCAAAGATTTATGTATCTGTGTTCTCGGCAGAGACAAAAAGAAAAGAAGAGAGGGAAAAGATAGGGTCGGATAGATATTACAGCAATAATGGATGCAGAGCACATGTATGTATACTTGTAATAAGCCCTACTGGAGTCGCGCTTCTGACACCTGAAAATCCTAATACGCTGTGAATCTGAGAATTTGTTCATATCATTCATTCAACCCAGAGCATTTTTATGGGCGTATTTTTTTTTTAATCAATTGACTGCGCTATAGAGTGAGACTACCACCCTGCTCCTAAACAGAGTACTGCATTGATTCAGGACAAAAGAAAAATCGTGTTTATTTCAATCGGACTTTACCATGGCGGTGTCAGGAAGCAAACTGTGTCCTAAAAGTAATAGTTTGAGCGGCAAGCGTCTCCCATTGATTTCAAAACGAGAGGGTGGCTCTGTTTAGCTATGTTTACATGGTCTATATCGACCATGTAAATCGACTATTTCATCACATTGACCAGGAGAAGGCAATTTGGCGCCTTGAAGATTTTTTGGGATTACAACTCCCATAATCCCTGAACATTGGCCATCCTGGGTAGGAATGATTGGAGTCCAATATATCCGGGGGGTGGGTGGGTTGCCAGGTTCTGGGAGGCTTGGGCCATAGCTAGACCTAAGGTTTATCCCTGGATTGTCCAGGGGTCAAACCTGTTCACCTAGGTGACACACAGGGGATCCAGTGCTCAGGCAGGAGGGCAACCTGGATGATCCCAGGATAAACCTTAGGTCTAGCTGTGGCCTAGAAGAAAATGAATAGAACAAACCCAAACCGAATCTACATCGCTCCTGACTCCCTTCCAAAAGCTCTCCCAAGGCCTCTTTCCATGGCTCCCATTTGCCTGGCTGGGAGAGTTCCTCTCCGAGTTCATCTGGACTTCTCTGCGACGTCCCCCGGATGGCAAGATTAAAGGGGAAAGTCGCATCTGTGTATTTATGTTTGCTTTGCTAGAAGCGAATTGATTTCCTTGCGTTTATTTTCGTCGTTGTAATACACACAGGGGCGGATTTGCGTCACCCCAGCAACTTGCTGGTCGAGATAAAGTTGCATAAATATTGAAAAGGGAAGTGCTCCGGCTCATTATAAAAGCCCCCCCCCTCTTTCTTTCTCTCTCCGGAAGAAATAAGGATTTCTGCTGGATCCTAAAATACCGAAGCCGCTTCTATTTTGGGCCACCAATCTCGCAGGCGCATCCGCTCATTAGGGCGACTTGGAGGAGCCTATCAAAAACAGGAGGTGACCTGAGCTTCGGCAAAGTCACTCCGCTTCCTGCTTATACGACTTTTCTTCCTCCTCCTCCTCTTCCTCCACCACCACCTCCTCTTCTTGGGCGAAAGAAGCCGGAGGGCTCTTGGCAGAGACTTACAACGCAGGCGCTTACCCAGAAGGACATCCCCATGAGTTCAGGGGTGGGTGAGCTTGCTCCCAGGTAAAGGGGTCGAGGATCGCAGCCGGTGCAGTCTTGTTCTGAGCTGCCCCGGTCGGGGTCAGGATTCTGAGATTCACACGCTCAGAACAGAAGGAGAGCCGCAGGAGTCACTTCGGCACAAGGAATTGTGCAAGAACAATAACACTGAACAACCCTCCGCCTGAGCAAGCTTTTCGTGCAATTGGGCTCATTCGCCAGGGCTGCAGCCAGATCTACACCAAGCGGGATATGACACGTTGAAAAGGCTTTGAAAACTGTATGTGGAGTGTGTTCTGCACCCCAACAGTTCTCACTACTGTTATAAACAGTTTTAAAGCAGTAGTGTAGATCCTGCCCTAGACAACAGGGGCAGGCAACGTGGTGCTCTCCAGAGGTCTGCATTGCAGTTCCTACAATCCCTGCCCATGCTGGCTGGGGCTGATGAGAGCTGTAATCCAAAAGATCTCTAGGGCAACAGGTTGCCCACCCCAGAGCTGGTCAGGAAGTAGAGAACCGGATGGTTTAGACTTCAGCTCCAAGCATTTCTGGCCATTGTTCATGCTGGTAGTAGCTCCTGGGACATGAAGTCCAAAGCATTTGGACAGCTGTCTTCTCCAAAGCCATTTAACCTGGGAACAAGTCCAATTGAAATCAGTGGGACTTACTTCTGAGCAGAGATGTATAGGATTGCACTTCCAGTCTATAATCCTAAATGAACTAGAACCTAGTGCCTCCAGTTTCGGTAGGGCAGTGAATCCACTCTGGGTTTCAGTCAGAATCAGCCAGAACTCTAAGGAGCTATCTAAGGTGCTGAACTCTATCCCCAAGCACCTTGGATAACTCCTTGAGAGTTCTGGCAGGTTCTGATTGAAACCTAGAATGGATTCACAGTCCTACAGAAATCAGAGCCACCAGCCTCCACTGCTTGGGTATAAACCCTATTGGATTCTCTGAGGACTAATTTCTAAATGAAAATGAGCCTAAGGCATCACTGGGCCTCTCAAGCTCTCTTGCCTAAGCGTTTCCCATACCCCAGATGGTTAGCTGAATTGGCATTTGAAGCCAGGTCTCTCTCGCAAGACCCGGTCTGTATTGGATCTTCTAGGATCTGTTTAAAATTTAAATTCTGGTGGTCCTTTTATTCGCAGGAAAGCCCTTTTATTCTTGGGCTCTTATGCATGGTTTTGAATGGCAGCCTTTAGGTTCTTCCATAACTGGAGCTGGCAAAAGTTGTAGCAGGAAGCATGCGTGGAATGAAATATTTGTTGTTTACTGAGGATGGATAATGATTACTAATCCCCACTGTAGGCTTGCCTTCCATGAATCCTTTCCCAACTGAGGTTCTTCAGAGGTTGGACTACTACTCCCATCATTCCTGATGGCTGAGCATACCTCCTGGGGATAATGGGCATCATAGCTACTCACCATCTGGGGACCCTGTGTTGGGAAAAGCTGAATGGATATGTCCAACACACACACACACACACACACACACACACACACACACACACACACACTGCACCACATGTAAAACAGCAACACCAAACATAGATGTTTGTTGAGTTTTGGTCTTGAACCAGCTGTTAGCCATGAAAGCTAAATGGAATCTCCTCCAGAAAACTCTGAGTGCCAGATGCTGGGAATCTTTGTGGCCTTCTTGTGAACTTCCTAGAGAAGCATCTGGATGGCCACTGAAAGAGATGCAAAAGGCTGGGTTAGATGGACTTTTGTTCTGATCCAGCGGGGCGATCCTCATGTTTTTAGGCAAAGTGAAATGAGATATTTACTAGGCTGATTATTTGAGTAACTGGCAGTTATTGAAATAGTTCTGTGCAATTCCCCATCAGGGAAAATAATCCCAGTAAAATCTTACAAACCCTGGCAGTGCAAATGGAGCACAACCCACTTGAAAATACTCCTGTCCTGCACAACACCCAGAGAAATGAGGGGCTGCTCCACAAGTGCGCAGTGGCTGGACTCCTGTTGAGGTGCTCTTGCACAAGCACAGTTCTTGTTCTTGAGCATTTCAGTGAGAGAAAACGTCCAGCTCAAAAGATGGGTTGTGGGCCCTTTATTTAACTGCAAGCTCATTTGATTCAGACCAAAGTCGAGGGAAGGATTATTATTATTTATTATTTATTTATATAGCACCATCAATGTACATGGTACTAGAGCAACTTACCAAACCTTGATTGCCATCATTAAGGCAGAAGGAGTGGAAAATATCTAATGGTAATATTTTGACAATGATTCCCTTTGGTGATCCTGCTGACCAGAAATATGAATGGCATTAACCCACCTCCCCACCCCAAAGTCTTTCTGTATCAGGGTGTTACCAGAATGATTTGCTTTCCCACTGTGATAGTGTATGTCCCAGCAGTTGCAGTTTGATTTACAATCTCAAAACCATCAATGACATGTATATCCACCTTTCATCCTAGAAGCTCACCCCATTTTGATCCTCACAACAATTATGTAAGGTAGGTTCTGATGAAAAACAGGAAACTTTGTGGCTGAGCAAACATTTGAACCCGGGTCTCACTGATTCTAGTGCAACACTCTTACGACCACATCACCATGGTTTGAGTTAAACCAGTTTCAGGCAGCCAATGAACGAAACCTGGCATAAATAGATCATTTGTAAATGTGCACACTAAACAAGAGTTGAAAAGTAAGCCCACAGTACATATTTAAATAGGATCGGATCATTGGGCTACACTTCTATGAGGATTTCAGTGAATCCCAAAGCAGCAATTCTGTGTATTTTAAAGACTAACTAATATACTCTTTATTTTCTTTTTCTTTTTTTGCTGCAACCAACTAACACAGCTACCTCATACATGACCCCTTGGCTCCACCTACCATGACGTGACCTACTCTCTGCACCACCAGGAGCCTCAATGGGTGCCAGCCCCCACTGCCTACCTCTCTGCAAATTCTATGCATATTTGCAAGAGAGTAAGTCCCCTTGAAGTTAGTGGAGTTTTTGTTTCGTTTTTTGTTTACTTCTGAGAAACCTACCTAGGATCAGGCTACAAGTGTGTCTAGAGATCATAAACTATTGGTTCAGGTCCAAGGAGATAAACTTTAAATATTTGGAACAGCACCACTAAGTTCAAGGGGACTTTCATGAGCAATTGGATGCACACTTACTTGGGAATAAGTCCCATTGATCACAGTGGGATTTCACACACACCCTTGAGCACAGCTGTAACCCAGTCTTCTGCTTCCAACAGTGCAAGGTGAGGATTCTCACAAACAGACCAGAAAGGTGCTGAGCAGCTGCTGCTGTTTATCTTCAGTCTCAGGTATCTAGAGGTTCCCTGCATCTATCCATGGGAGCTCTAATTAATTATCATTGCTGGTAACAGTGGATGGACATACTCACCATGAATTTGTCCGCATTGATGGTGCATCATCATCATCATCATCATCATCATCATCATCATCATCATCATCATCATCAAATCACTGTGCTTTTAAAACCCACCAAACCTAACCGGACAACAATACTTCCTCTCCTACTAGACTCTGGGCGAAAAGTCGCTACCTTTTTGAGAGAAACGAGACATGCGGGGGTTGTGCGTGGGTCGCACAGACTCCTCCGAGGTCTTTTTAAAAATAACATATGGTTCCCTCCCCGCCAAGAACTAGCCTTTGCAGCATTCCTAGGCCGGGCAATTCCATAAGGCATGATGAGGCCCAGGCCTAGGTCAAACTCTTTATTGTAACATATTTGGGAGAGTATTTCCTATAGGGCTATTTTTAGATATCCTTAGACATTTAAAAGCTGATCCTGCATTTCTCGCTCTCTCCCCTCGTCATCTTTCCGTTCCTTTATCCAAAATATCTCCCTTCCCCCTCCTCCCCATTATCCAACACGTACAAAGCAGATTGGGTCCGGTTACAGATCGGTTTCCTTTTGAGCGTGGAGACAAAGGGAATTCCCCCCCCCCATTTTAGAGGACCTGCCAATGGCTGGGAGATGAGAGGCCCGTTTCCGGGTTGGTGGGAGTTTTCCGACTAGAATGTGGGGCCCAAATCAAAAATGTTAATTTTATTTTAGACCTCGCCTCGCCGATTTTTCAGAGGGGGTTTAATTTCGCCTGTTTGGGTGGCTTTACTCGTTCTAGACAAAACAATAGTATCAGGCCACACAAAACAGATTAATAACTGACAAACTAATTCACGGTCCAGAAGCGCTTGGCTCTAAATCGATTTCAGTTCAGTTGCGACATGGCACTTTACATCCTGAACCAAACAGATTTACTTGGAAACAAATCCATTCCTCACTGTGAATCATATAATTCAAAGGAAAATGGGTTTAGAATCGAGGTGCCGGGCTGTTCTGCTTCTGGGAAGAGTTTCGTTGAAACATGACAAACAGACACCATTATGCCCAGCGAATCCTAGCAGTACTTCGCTTTTTGTTGTTGGTAATGATTTTACTAGAAGGACAATTGTGCTGGTGTGGGCACAACTTGTTCCACCTCTGTCTTTCCATCCCATACACCGGTTTGAAAATAAAATGTTTTTACTATTTGAAATCCACCCCAGCCCCTGCGGTCAGCAGTGAATTAAGGTTTTATTATGTTTTCGGTTTATTTTTTATTTTTTAAATGAAGCACTTTACCCCCTCCCATTGGACTCAAATCACTGAATGGCAGATCTTCTGTTGACAGTCCTGGAGGAAGACTGAACCAATACAACCCAGTCTCCAATCTGAATGAACTGGAGTACTTAGCCCTGATACAAGTGCCCCAGTACAATCGTATGTATGTCTACTCAGAAGTAAGCCCCATTCAGTTTAATGGGACTTGCTCCCAAGTAAGTGTGTATACCATGCATACTTTACATGTGTAGGATTGTACCCTAACTGTACAATCCTGTGCATGTCTACTCAGAAGTAAGTCTCATTAAATTTAATGGGGGTTACTTCTGGGTAAGCTGTGTATGGGACTGCAGCCTAAATCACTTCTGACTGCAGTGGGAAACAGTTGAGTCGACAAGCTTAACTCTGCCATGAAATCATATGGAATTCCAACGTGTTTAACTTTGGCTGGATCACTTCCCCTAGTCTTTAGCCGCTCAGATCATGAAATATTTCCAAAGGACTTCAGTGCTATTTACTTCCAAATAACCATACTTAGAACTGGTTTACTAATCCAACATGAACTCATTCGAACCTAAACACATGTTCTTGGAAAACAAACCCACTGAATTCGCTTATATTTATATTTAGGATTCCTCGAAAATCCTCCTGTTTCATTATAACGGGGTATGGGATACGGCTGATATGTCTGAAATCCTCTCTTTTATAATTCGTTATGTTCGGACTTTCGAAGACGAAGTTTTCCTACCTACGTCTTCGTGAAGAATGTGTTTTTGAGAGCGAGAGAGAGCGAGAGCGCGCGCGCTATTTTGCCGGCTTTGGATACGTTGGTTCGGGCTGCGATCCTAAGTATACTTCCGTGGAAACTAGGCAGTTCCGTTGAAATCCAGCAGCCGGCGTTGAGGATCGAACGAAGTGCCAAATGGGGCTGGCGGCGAAGTCGCTCCGCCAAATGTTCTTCAAGAAGGAATCGATGTTTGTCGTTTCTCTCTCTCTCTCTCTCTCTCTCTGTGTGTGTGTGTGTGTGTGTGTGTGTGTGTGTGTATGTATATATATATATATATATATATATATATATATATATATATATATATATATAGAAATTATGCAATCGAGTGCGCTGCATTTTGAATTTCAGACTGCTCGCTTCTATAACAATTTAATAGGCAACTCCAATCACGTTTGATCAGAGGTAAGACGCACAGCAGCGAGTAGCAGCTTTCCAAAAACGGCAAGCAATTTTTTTCTCTCCTAGCTGTTGCAAGGTGAAATGTATCTCCCTGAGTAATGAAGGGTGTTCAATATTGTGCATCATTCTGAGGATCAAATGGTGCATCATTTTGATTCTTATTAGCAAAAAGAAAATGCACACACCTGTGCAGGCCTTCCAAAGCATCCTTTACTCTGAAGTAAACCCCACAGAATAAAAGGGACTAACTCTCAGAGTAGGTATATAGGATAGCAATATATGGATACCTCTGTTTTATGCATTAGGGGGAAAATCTCATAGCCATAGTAAATGAAGTTAGAGGGTCAGTTGAGCTCTGTGGCCGTTCAGAGGAATACAAGTTAAACTTTGTTTATTTTCATTAGTGTTTCATAGCATTTTATTGTATATTTATTGCCTATTTGTGTATTTCTGTATGTTTTTTTAAAATCCTGTAGCCGCCTTGTGAAGGTTTTACCTTTGAAGGCTGCCTAAAATAATTTTAAATAAATAAAATGGGGTTGTATACAGCGTTAGTCCTACTTAGAGTACACCCATTAAAATGAATGGGTCTTCAGTTAGTCGTGATTAAACTCATGACTAACTTAAGTACTATTCATATGAACAGGTCTACTCTAAGTAGGACTAACGCATGAGGATTGTATGCCAGGGGAGAGTAACAGGCTAGCGACAAGAAGGAGAGTTAGCAATGCATCAACATAAATTTTGCACTTCTGACAGATGAAAATGAAAAATCTAATAATGACTTTCCTGAAATATTTTAATGCTAGGAAATGTCTTCTCAGTGCCTGATATTCGCCATGGCATCTTGAGATGCTGCTCTATTCTGCCAGCCTGACGCCTTTCCTGCATTAGGAACTCACTTAAATAACAGGAACAGAATTGGGGTTACTGGTGCTTCTAAGCCAGTCAGCCTAGCATCTTGACATAGCAACAATGATGTGTGTGCGCGTGTGTTAAGTGTCAGCATCGTCCAGCGATAGCTAAGGCCATTTAAGTCTCACTGATGTCATTGAGAGAATGATGGATGAGGCTAACTGTCCTATTGAATCAATGAACTTCTAAAAGTAACAACACACACATAACTTCTGGCTGTTTTTTTTTTTTTTTTTTGGCCTTTCGTTTACTTTTCTGCAAGCTCGTGGAAAATCTTGTCATTTTTCTTCAACATTCGGCCATTTGTTTTTTAAAAATGTAGAAATGTCAATTTAATTAACTTCCACCAGATTTTTTTTAAAGTCTCATCATAAATTCTACTGAAGTTAACAGAGATACTTCCAATTCCAAATAGCCTCTTTAGGATACCGGTGTTCATATACAAAAATGTTCATTGTTCAAGTGGTCAAGCAGATTGGAATTACAGTCTCTGTCTCATTTGCATGCATACCTTAATATTGAGTATCATTACGCGATTGCCTGCATTTAAGGTGGCAGTCTTAAATCTGATGATTTTATTTAAATGTAATAAAAATCTTTTCAATGAATTATCATCCAGTCAGCATAATCTCCTCATTAGTAAAGAACTTGTTCTAATATTTCTGACCAACTGAGTCATATCACTGGGCTTGAGAACATTTCGGCTTGCTTGGGAGCTAGATTTATAGTAAATATATTGCAGTACTATATAACTGTGGATGGTATTAGTAAAATAAGGGCACGACCCAATTAAAATTCACCAATATAAAATATCCACTCATTTGAATGGGAGAGCTCAGCACTGATTAACTCTCTCCCTTTGAACCTCCTGGAACACAAATTTGGATGGATGGTGTCCGAAATATATTGCATATTCTACTAAGGTTCTCAAGACAGTAGGCATGATAGTCCTTTGCAGCAAAAAGAACAAAGAATCACAAATTTATTCTGCTATAAGCTTTCGTGGACACAAGGAGCCACAAGACTCTTCTTCGTTTCTAGTAAGACTGTGGTCCTAGGCTTATTTGGGAGCAAGCCCAGGGACTTTCCAGTAAACATGCATAGGAATGGGTTGCACGCACATATTTTATTTTTTAATATCATAAAGCTCACCTATCTGGATCAAACACACCCCAACTATATTTTTCTTCTGTAAAAAATTCTGAAGCCAATAAGGGTATTTGTGCTAAATCTCCCTAGGGTTTTGCCATATATTTTAACACTATTTTTTTAAAAAATCACGATGAATTCTTTTTACAGTTCCCCTTTCGAGCTTGCCTCTTATAGAGCCCGAGCATTGGTCTACCTAGCTCAGTATTGTTTGTTTACACCGCCTTGCAATGGCTCTCCAAAGAGCAGCAGTTTTTCCCAGCCCTCTCTGGAGATGCCGGGGAAATTAAACTAGAGACCCTTTACATGCAAAGCATACGACCCAAGAACTCAAAAACTCCATCCGTTTTCAGAAATGGGCGGACAAAACACCACAACAGACCTTTAACGCCCCCGCCTGCAAGGCACATGTTAACAGTGCAATTTTACACATGTCTGTGAGTTTCAAGGGGACTTACTCCCAGGTAAGTGTGTATAGGATCGCAGCCCAAAGTCTTTATAACGAATGTTGAAAGGAGAGGGCCGTTCCTTTAAATACCCACAGGCCTGAGCGAGGCCTCCTCCCTCTCACTTCCCCCTTGAAGGGATGGTGGAGGAACAAGAACTCAATCCGGATTCTTCAGTACCGTTCGGAAGCGGTAGTGAAAGAAGAGATCGGGATTAGGCGATTGGCACCACCGCCCTGCGTTTGACGCATATAAGCGCCCAGTCGCCCTTGGACAGAGCGGAGCAGCTCGAGGGAAGCAGGCTTTTGAGCGGCAGTCCGCCTTCTCGTAGGAGGCGTCCTCAGAAGAACAGCGGGCGACTCAGCGGCAAAGAGAGTCCCGCCAGGGCATCCCTTTGCGCGGCGCCGGGGGCTGCAGCAACCCTGTGGGCAGCAGGGCGGAGGCGTGGCTCGCTGCTCCGCGGTCCTTCTTTTCTTGGCCACACCTCCGCTGCTCTCATTGGTCACTTCCTACCCAATCAAGAGCCGGAAGAAGTTTTTGCTCTTTACACTGTGTTAAAAAAAAAAAAGAAGACGAAGAAGAAGAAGAAAAAGTTTTGGGAAGTCGCTTTGCCCGAGCGGTGTGGGCGGGTGGATACTTTTCATTTCTCCCCCAATCCCTCCTCCTCCTCCTCCCAGAAAGGGGAGTTTCTGCTGCGCGTGTGCGTGCGTGTTTGGTTGTTGTGATGTTGTTTGACGCGCCTGTCTTTCCCAGCGGCTGGCTGGAGCGCTGCGTGGCCTCGTTTCGCCTCCGGTGATGCGCCCAGGAGGCCAAGAGGCATTTCTGCGCTGAGATCTCTCCCGGCTTGGCTGGCCGGCGAAAGGAGTCGATCGCGGCTGGCTGGCTGGCTGGCTCGCTGGCTGGCAGGCGGGTGGGTGGGCAGGCGGGCGGCTGGTTGGCGACGGGCGATCGCTACCTGCCTGCCTCTCGGGAGCGTAGCCGCCACATCGACGGATCCGGCCGAGCGCGGAGCGGGCGGCCGTCGGACCAGCGAGGATGTATACGGCCGGATTGGCCCCCTTTTACGCGTCCAACTTCAGCCTGTGGTCGGCGGCGTATTGTACCCCGGCGGGCCCGGGCGCGGGCGGCTGCTTCTCCTTAGATCCATCGGGGCTCAAGAAGCCGTCCTTCTGCATCGCGGACATTTTGCACGCCGCCGCAGGAGAGGCATCGGCGGTGGACGGCCTGCCCGGGGGCCCCTCGTCCAACTTGGCCGCCCACTTAGGGGCCGTCCATGCCCACGCGCAGTTCCACGCCGCGGCCTCCCCGCTGAGACCGACCCCCCTGGTGGCCCCGGACACGCCGGTCGCCTTCGCCGCCAGGCTCTCGCCTCTCTCGGCTCCTTACCACCACCCTCCTCCTCAGCACCAGCGCTCTCCCAGCGGAGGCCCGAGCGGAGGCGCCTCGACCCCGGGCAGGGGGCAAAACGCGCAGACCCATCCTCCGGGCTCGGCTCCAGCCCCCTCCAGCAAAGACTTGAAATTCGGGATTGATCGCATTTTGTCCGCCGAGTTTGACCCGAAACTCAGGGAAAGCAGCACGTTGAGAGGTAGAGAAAGCCGGGCTGGCGTTTGGAAATACACCCCACCCCACCCCCGCGCACGTTCTTTTGAATTTAAGTTGCCCTGTTAAATGTGCGGCCGGAATGGGAAAGGGGTGTTGTGGTCGTGTGGATGGGCAGGGAAGCCTCATTCATTCCAGTGGAGCCTAAGCAGCTGTGCTGAGCCGGCCTTTCCTGCCCCCCTGCAGAGGCAATGGACGACAAATCCTATTATGGGAATTGTAGTTCAACACCTCTTGGAGCGCACCAGGCCAGGAGAAGGCCGTGCTTATCTACCGTGTGTGAGTGCACGCCTTAATGGGATAGTATCCAATGTCAGTCCTACTTAGAGTAAACCTATTGAAATGAATGAGACGTAAGTTAGTCGTGACTAGAAATAAAATTAATAATAACAATAATGACTAACTTAAGTTCCGTTCATTTAAATGGGTCTACTCTACATAGGTGCGATCGATTTATCGGCCTAAAGTGTGATTCGATCTCTCTTCCATTATTGAAAAATCTGGAAGATCCGAATTCTATAGCTCATTTACTGAAATGGAAGTCTCTCTGCCCCCTTCCCCGCTCCGAATTAGAACACAGGGAGTGGAGGGTAGGGAGAAGTAGTCCATGTATTTGACAAGGAGCAGGCTTGGTTTGGCTAGCCTTCGTCAGCTCCTGTCTTGTTTCCCTCATTCTTTCATCGCATTAGTCAATTTCATGTAATCAGGTTGACTTCAATAAGCAGACCTTTTGGGGCGGGGGAAAGCCCGGGCGGTGCTGTTGCTCAACGCACGGAAGGAGTGAGTAGTCGTTGAGCAACTGGATTGCCTAAGGGTGCCATCCTTTGCATGTTTAGACGGGGGGGGGGGAACCCCACAACTCCCTGCTGGGGAAATGCTGAGTGTTGCAGGGCTTTTCTTTCTGTCTAAACGTACATAGGATGGCGCCCTAAAAGTGTCAGAAATCGTCGGGAGAAAATTCAGGCCCGCGTCCCCCATCCGCAGCGTATTTCCTTGGAAGTAAGTCCGGTTGGTTTCCCCATTTGCCCTTCAGGCGGATCGGAGACCACGGTCCTTTGAAATGCCTGCGACTAAAGCGTCGTCGGGACGTTCCAGGCCCTTTCTGCGATCTTGAACCCTGAAAAGGAGGAAGTCCCATTGAACTCAGCAGTGGGGCTTACTTCCGAGTAAACATACGCAGGATGGCCCCGCACGCCTCAGGGCTCATCTTCCAGGTGGTGGTGGGGCTCAGGCTGCGAGGAGAAAAAGAACGTGACCCGCCGAGGGCAAATTCACCCCACAGCCATCTCTCTATAAATAAGACTGCGGCTCCGGTTGAAAACAAGACCCGATTGCAGTCAATCCTAAATATTCCCACAGCTTAATCTAGAATAAATATGTAGCCAGGATGGTTTCACTTCTCTTTTTTGGGAAATAAGTCAACGACTTAATACCGCCTTCCGCCAAAATGTGTTATTTTTCCGGGTTTTTTGTTTGTTTTCTTTTAGTTAATTTGGGGTTGATCTCTGAGCTCGTTTCTTTGTTCTCGGGGACCCACAGCTTGATCCACCATACGGTTAATCAAACGGTGGCTTTGGATCCAAACCCGCTGGGCCCTAAATCCTAAACGCGCTTGGCTGGGGGAAAAAAATAACACACCCTGGATCCCAGGGGAAGTAATCTGCCAAGTAAATAAATTCGTGAATCGCTCTGGACGACAAATCCAAGAATGTTGGGTTAAGAGGGTGCTGGATCCCGGGGTCAAAGACGCGTTATTAAAAAATAAAAACATATGGATAGTCTTTTGCTGGCCTTGGTTGGGGATACGAAGTACAACGGCTAAAGAGGAGCTTTGAACGGCATGAGGGAAGCTGTGTGCTTTCAGTCCTTGGCTGTAAAGCGTCTCCCTTCCCAAATAATCTTAGTTTGCCACCTCCGCTCTGGCTCCCAGATCTTCTTGGCCTCGTCCTTTCTGCCACCACGTATCCCTCGGCCTGGGCGAGTGGGCTGGGGCAGGATTGCTTATTTGGGAAGCAAAGGACCCGTTTTTCCCCCAGTTTCTGAGGCTGCAAGGGAAAGTGTCCGGGCAGAACCAAAGCCCCCCCTCCTCCCAAAAGCCCTAAACTAGCTTGACCCGGACGGCAGTCCCACTGATTTCAAGCGGGAGGATGGCAGCCTGCCTTGAAAGTGGACGCGCCATTGAAATGAATGGGGACTGGCCTCCAAGTAGCATCTCTGGAACTGCGCGCTGCGTGAGTGCGCGTAGAAAGGCAGCAGCTTAAGGCTGCGATCCTGGGCCTGCATCCTTGGGAGGAAAGGCGGCGTCCCTTTCAAACCCACCGGGTCCTGCTGCCCGCAGGTTTCCTTCTAACACTCCCCGCGCCTGTAGGGCTCGGGCTGCCAGTCGCTGGAAGTCGCAGCAGGAGCGCCCTGCGCCTTTCTTCTCGCCGCCTAACAGAGCTCTCCTTGTTCCTGTGCCCACAGATCTGACCTCCTTATTAAGCACCAGCCGCCCAAGCGGGGTTCATGTCCCCGCCTTGCAACCTCCGGCCGGCCAGTTCTTCGCGTCTCTAGAACCCATTAACGAGACCTCCGGGGTCCTGGGGCCTTTAAACACAACCCCAAGGAATTCAGTGCAGCACCAGTTTCAAGACACTTTTCCAGGTACGACCCCACGCCTCTTTTAAACCCAGCCCTGGCACGGGTCAATCCAGCCCCAGCCGCCGTTCCCAGGGTGTCACTCAACCCGGCGCCCTCCAGATGGGTGGGACTACAACTCTGGGGATAATGGGAGTTGTAGTCAAACACAACTGGAACTGTAGTCAAACACAAGCGGTTGGGGAAGGCCAGATTTATTCTTCCAGGATCGCGTTTCTGCGCACCCTTGCTTGGGAGTAAGAAGCTTAGAATTCGGTGAGGGCTTACTTCCCAGTAAACCTGCCCAGGGCTGCGGGGGGCGGGTGGATTCGCTCAGGATCCCCATCGCCGGATCCTAACCACGACCTTAGCTTCAACAGAGCTCACTTCTAAGCAAACTTTCTTAGGATCGCAGTATGGATTGGGCGCCATTAGCAGTTTTCCCTGGTGGTGCATTTTCAGCCCCTTCGGCGTACATAGGATCAAGTGCATGAGAAAAGGCATACAGGCAGCCCTGAAGGACGAGCATGGGTGGGCTTGTAAGAAAGCAGGCGGGAGTTTGTCCTTCTCTGCCTGATCTAAATGGCCTCCTTCCCCGGTGTAATTATACTTGGAACAAAATTCCCGTGGAATCCACCGGGTGCGAACGCAGCAAAAGGGATGTAGCAGAAGTCTGGGAAGTCTAACAGGTGACTCACCTTTCAGGGAGAACCAGTGCATGGAAATAGTTGGGGAGGTGGAAAGGGGCATGCAAAATAACTTGATTTCCAAAGAGTGACACCATCCAAAGAGAGAGAGAAAAAAGCCCTAAATCCTTCAAGGAATAATCTGGGTGGCTGGGTGACGGAGCGATTTCCTATCAAACCAGCAGCAGCCCTAAAGTGTGATCTTGCAAACACGTGAAACGCATCGGTAGGCCTTTCCCTACGATAGCAACGGATCTATGATTGGCAAGCATGCGGACTCTAAAGCCTTTCGAGGCGGCTCCCCTTGGATGGGCTTCACTCCTTCCTTTGCGCGTGGGCGGCCCAAGGGCCTCGGCTGTTGCGCGTCCGGATCCTAAATCCGCCTCTCTCCTGTTGTTCAACCCTCCAGGTCCTTACGCGGTGCTCACGAAGGACACGCTGCCTCAGACCTATAAACGGAAACGCTCGTGGTCCCGGGCGGTTTTTTCCAATCTCCAAAGGAAAGGGTTGGAGAAACGCTTTGAAATCCAGAAATACGTCACCAAGCCGGACCGAAAACAGCTGGCAGCCATGTTAGGACTCACGGACGCTCAAGTAAGCGCTACGTTCTTTGGTCCCCCTTTGAGTACTCCAGCGGGTCCCAGAGAAGACATTTCCCTAGGACAAGCTGTTTTAAATTCCGATTATTATTGTTGTTGTTGTTGATAATAATAATAATAATAATAATAATAATAATAATAATAATAATAATAATAATTTCTTACTACTGCTACGAATATCAGCATGGAATTGTACTTAAGGACAGCAAATTCCAAAACGGGAATGGTGTTAATCTGTTACACAAACACACACGTGCCTCGTGGCACCTGACTGATGGAACGCAAGTGTTCCTGGATTGGAGCCCACCTGAGAAAGTGGCCTTTAGTGAGGTCCGCTGAGATGTAGTCCTCAACGCAATCCTGTGCATGTCTACTCCAAAGTAAGCCACCCCACTCCGAATTCAGCTGGACTGCCTCTCACAGCAATGTGTACAGGGCTGCGGCCTCACACCCCTTATTCTTTCCTCGAATCAGCCTCTTTCTTTCTTTCTTTCTTTCTTTCTTTCTTTCTTGTTCTGTAAGCTAAAAGGCAGGTCCCCGCCCCGCCTCGCTTACAATTAAAGCCGCGCTCCTGTGCACACTTACTGGAGAGCAAGTCCCCTTGCACTGAGTAGACCTTACCGCCAAACAGACATGCCCGGGCCTTCTTTAGACGGCGTGATTGCCAGAGAGGCAAGGGCTGCTTGAAGGGCTGCTTGTGCTTTCTCGCTCCCCCCCTCTCCTCCCCAATCTTGTAAAGGATTGCCGGGCTAATATGAGATGTTTCCACATTGCTTCGTGCTTAGTAATGCAGTAAATAACATGTCGATTCACTCAACGGAGCGGAGGGGGAGAAAAGGCCCGTAAATTAACCCCGAGATTTATGTCAATTACACCCGGAGGGTGTTTGTTTTGGCTGCTGGTGGAAAATGCCAGCGAGAAAAGACGACCTTGGCTGGGAAGGGAGAGGAAGATCAGGGACGCTGAATCGCTCGAGCGCAGCCCTGGTAGGAAACGCGGCTCAAGAGGCGTCGGAATCGCTCGAGCTGGTGGGACGGGGCTTGGGAAGAAGCAGGCGAGCTCTCTCCCCCCCCCCCCCCCCCCCCCGCCATGCGCAAGACACTGAACGATGCAAAAGAACCCAGGCCGGCTCCAGAGAATCCCGGGATGCTTCTGCAGATGGGGCTGGGTTTGGCCTTCCTTGGTAGAGGGAGGAAGGAAGGAAGGACACGCGTTTTTGTGCCCCCCCCTTTCATGTTCACCAATGCCGCGCGTGTAAGATCTTATATGAAGGGAAGGCCTGTTTTCGAGGCAGGAAGGAAAACTTTTAGATTTATTTATTTACCTGAGCAATTCTAAAAAGGGAGGGGTGGGTGGGTGGGAAATTCCATCCAGTTGGACTAAAGGATGGTCTTCTCGCGCGTGGGATGTCTCAAAAGTCTTTCCCTAACCCATACCCTTATTATTGAGGGAAAGGGAAGAAAAATAGGTTGAGTATAAAACCTCTGTTTGGAATGATATCCCATAAAAAGAGGGAGATGGAGGAAAAGAGAGAGAGATTTTCTCCCGGACGATAGAATCTATTTTATAGTATGACATATGAGAGAGAGAGAGAGAGAGAGAGAGAATGAGAATATCATTACAGAAAATATCCCTATATATTTGTGTGTATTTGTACGTTGAGGAAATATAATTTAATGCTTCTCTCCTAAACACACACAGCAAAGTTTAAAGAAATTGCACAGATTATCTTCACTCACACCAACACTTTACCCTATCTTTTTTTAAGGACCAGAGTGCCAGTTTGAAAATTGGCCCCGATCCAGCTAAAGTTAGTTTTAAAAAATCAATGAGAATTACTTCAGAGTAAACATGTATAGGAAGGGTTTGCATACAGCACTGAGAGTCATGGGGCTACATTTGCAGGATTGGCGTATATAGTTATAATATTTAATACATTTACCTTGGACTTGAAATATGCCCTACTCAACATGGTGGAACATTACTTCCAAGTAATCATATACAGACATTGGTTGCATAGTTACATTATATACATAGGGCCCTATCTGATACAGATTTAAAGGCACTGCTTAAAACTCTGTGTTGGATTGAGGCCAGTGCATATAGATGGATAAATTATGTAATCCCCCCACCCTGCAGAATACTCACAAAAATAATAAAGAGATCTGGGACATGATCCAGACCACGTTAAGTGCTCTCTCCAGCCCCATTAATTTTAGGGGGAGCATTAAGCTCTTATACTCATTTATCTATTTAGTCATGGAACTCATTGAGACCTACTTTTGAGTAGACGTATATAGGACTACATTGTTCATGTGTTTAACAGTACTCTCCTATACATGCCTACTCAGAAGTAAGACCCAATGAGTTGAATGGGTTAATTCCTAGGTAAGTAGGTATAGAATTGCAACCTTAACTTCTTCCATTGAAATAAATGGGATTTGGTTGAAAGGACTTAACTTTGGCTTGACAATGCTGTTGGTACCTATGGCGACAATAGTATCACCAGTTATACTTATACGTGAAGTACAGGTCAAGAATACAACCCTTTATCATCAAGGTAACATCTTTCTTTTCAAATCCCGTTTTGCTATGTTGTTATTGTTTTTAATCCCAGTGAGGGAAACTATAGAGCTTTATCACACCAGCCTTATACTGTGCAATCACTGTGAATTGCATGCAAAGGACTCAGAAATTTTCCACATCATAATCTGCTTTGATTGTAAAGTACTCCCATGCATCCTGCCTTAACTGTGCAATAAAGTAAAAAGATTCGCCGTATTTAGCCCCTACATTTTGAGCGTATCTTCCGAGCCACCGCTGGGGCGCAGGAGCAGGATTTTAAAGAAATGCTTACATCTGCTTAAGTTTTAAAGATAAAGACACCAAAATTGGCACAGTAATAGATATTAGGGAGAGCTTTAAACATACCAAATATGAATTGAATTGGGTCATCCGTTGATTTTTAAAGATTTTTTTACATTTCCCCCCTGTCCCTGGTAGCAAAATCAACAACCACCGCAAAAGCTTAGCGCTACGGGGATAATCCGAGGAAACAGGTACGTGGGATGAAGTTTATAGAATAGCCATAAAACCAGAGAAGACAATCCGAGTTCAATAGGCCATTTTGTTTTAAAAATACTTGATGTCTCATTCTCTCTAAATCCAGGCCTTGGATTCTCTTTTGCATGCAGGCATGGCAAATACTGCTATCTGCATAATATATTCTGTTCCGGTAGACATTCTCCCCCCCCCTCCCCATGGAGCTTTCTCCAGTCTATACCCGCAACCTCGTTAGAACTCTAAATGGCTCCTCGTGTGCCATTGAAGCCCATTTCAATGGGAACTTTCCCACTGGCTGCCAGAACAAACACTCGCTGATCCTGGCTGTATTTACCTTTGAGTGCAGGTCGGTCCCAGCGATTTCAGCGGGGCGCACATATAGGCTGATGGGATCACTCGAAAAATGAAAAATAAACCTCATTGCACACCCTGGAGTTTAAGCTGAACGGTTCTGTATTTTGTGACAGCCTATGCAATAGATTAAAGGATACTCTAATTAGGTTTTGCTGGGAGCCTCTGAAGAAAAATCAAGGAGGCAGGCAACTTTATATATGTACCCACGGTTTTATAGATTACATAGGGAATGACAGTGAAGAGGTTATTACGGAAGATCGAAATTAGGGAGAGCAAGATAATAATGATCTCTCTTCTCTGAAAGCACTTCCCGTCATCACTCATTGGTTTTTGTTAGGAAACCAGATATACGGGCTGGACTACTCAGTGTGTGAATCTATTCTAGAATAACCCCCACCCCAGTATTCAATCCGCTTTCATTCGAACATTTCTGCCAAAGGAGTTTGTGGGTCATTCTTCGCTAGATCTGCCCAGCAGCGGGATTAAGTCTTTGTGATGGGTAGTTGTGATAGCAGGAAAGACACAAGGGCGGGGAGGGATGAAGAATGGAGGCGGCACCGATTCCGTTGCGATTCGTTCGAACAAGGACACTGGTGAGGATGCAGCCAGGCATGGAAGACAGTATTAGCTGTGAGATTTACGTTGTACTGTATAAAAGAGGCGGAGGAACCCGCTGCAGATCGTTTACATCGGGTATAACTAACATAACTTGCAAGGCAATCGTATAGGCATATCTGCTGAGAAGTAAGGGTTGCAGCCTAAGACGTTTTTATGAGTATCAACAAATGACAACATTTAAAACGAGCTTATTTTTCTCACACTCGTAAGGGCTAGAAATTTACTTTCTAAAATAAAATAAAATAAAAGAAATATCATATATTACGTATTCTAGTTCCAGAATTTTCACCTGAAAAGGGTCCTTTGTCCCCAGTGTCGATGACTACTAGAATGTTTTACTCCTTTTAAATGTGAATAATTAAATCCCTCATTTTATAATGCTGGGCAGGGTACAAGGACGCGGGTTGGAAGTGGGAACCACCACTGCTCTTATCCTGGGTGGGGGAAATCCTACTGCCAGTTTGACCCCACCCGTCACCTGATGCCCCGCGTGGCTCTGCTCTGTGTCCGGTTGCAGGTGAAAGTTTGGTTCCAGAACCGGCGTATGAAGTGGAGACACTCCAAGGAGGCGCAGGCGCAGAAGGACAAAGAGAAGGAGCCGGCGGAGAAGGCGGCAGGGGGCGCTGTGCAGACGGTCGAAGGCGAGGCTGAGCGCAGTCCCAGCCGCTCAGAAGGCGAGAGCGAAAGCAGCGAGGCTGAATCCTTGGATCTGGAGCCCGGCAGCGATGCGGAACGGACAGAAGCCGGGGCCGCCGCAGACCAGCCCCTGCAGCGGCACAGCCCGGGGCTGCACCACCCGGCTGGATTGGAGACTGCGGTTCACCCCGAGACACCATCAGCTCCCACGGGCCTGGACCAAGGCAGAGAGCCCTTGCGGTGCGCCGAGCCCTCTTTTTGCTTGCGGGACTCTCCGTGACTGTCTTGCCTCGGTGTTCCAGCCAGGCTGAGAATCCACCAATAGCTCGGCTCCCAGTGATCGCTCCCGCTTCCACTTGGGAACTGGGGAAGTAGTCTCAACCCCCAAACTGTGGTTGGATGTGGGGGTACTGACCCCTATTGTCGGTGGAGAGAGGTGGGTTCGGAGGTAACTACAACCTCACAACTGCGGGTGGATGTGGATGTGGGGTACTAACCTCTGTTTTAGCTGGAGTCTGAGGTAATTACCCCAACTATGGAGAATGTGGGTTTATCAACTCCCAACAGTGAGTTGGCCGCAGCTATGGCGCTGCAGGAGGAGGGCGAACATGTGGGTCTCAAGAGATGCTCTGTACAGAATGTAGTACTTAAGAAAGGGAACCCGCAGACCTAGTCCCAGGAAGGCCTCTTCCACATGTTACTGGCAGAGAACCTCTGTTGGAGGAGCCCCTCAGGTCAGGGAAAGGGCAAAACCACGTCTTCATCCTTTTCCTATCTCCT
The DNA here is from genome assembly GCF_023053635.1 of Elgaria multicarinata webbii. Taxonomy (NCBI): domain Eukaryota; kingdom Metazoa; phylum Chordata; class Lepidosauria; order Squamata; family Anguidae; genus Elgaria; species Elgaria multicarinata. The sequence continues at coordinate 36,748,491 of NC_086174.1, forward strand.
CCAGCCCCGGAACCACCTCCTCCTCCCCCTCGGCCCATTCACAATGTGAAGTGTTTTTATCTCTCCTTACCCTTCTGACCATTTGCCAAATGTGTTGCTTTGTATAATCTGGCCAAGAAATACTGCACTGGAGAGGGGAAGAAAAGTAGACTGTAAATAAATTGTTTGCTAAATTTGTTACGTCTATTTTTGTTGCTAGAGAGAGCAGCCTAAATGGTTTGGTCCAACTTGGGAAGGACTATTGGGACACAATGATGCAATCAAGTCCTTAACTGCCACCGCCTCTGACAGAATATATCTATATATCTATATCTATCACACACAGACTTTCCTCCAATGGGTGATGAAGGGAACAAACAGCACCACTTTCCACATAAGATGACTGACTTTTTAAACTCGACTGAAGTTGATCTCGTTTGAGAGAAACTTTTAGATAAAGTTTCGGCTTGTGAGCTAAGAAAGCCATGGTTGAAACAGCAGGCAATGACTTCCCTTCCAAGGACTCAATCGTATGCATGTTTAGGAGTTTCTGGGAGTTGTGGGACTTTTTTCTGTCTAAGCAGGCATGAGATTGATGTGCCCTAAGAATTCTAAACTTTTACTGTAGTCAGCTGTAAATGATCTCACACTGCAGATAATCTATCCTCTGCCTTTAATATTTATTTATTTAAAACATTTGTACCCTGCCCTATATCATTAAGATCTCAGGGCAGTGTATAGTATCTTAAGTAAAAGTACTGATTTAATAATATACAATCTCATTTAAATATAATTAAAATAAATGAAAAGCCATAGGAACAATTGACAATACTCTTTCCAACCAGTCATGTCATTTAACGTGGTTGTGATAAGCTGCCTTGAACTAAGGAAAGTCAGGTTCCAAATAGCTGAAATTAAATAAGAAGTAAGACCCATTGAATTACTCCCAGGTAGGTTTGTATGGGATTGCAGCCTAAGTATCACACAGGCAGTTCTAAACATAGCTCCCAGGCAAACTCACAGCCAGAAGTCATGCATGTTTATTTGGAAGTCCCACTTTCTATGGGACAATCATAATTTCGTGTGGAGATGATTTCACCCTTAGTTTGCATACTTACCTGGTAGTATTGAAGCCCCATGAATTACTTCTGAAGGCACAGGAATACATAATCTTTGAATAAATATACTTATATTAGGTTACAGGTATAAGGCATCAGAGTCTAATTAAAGCATCCAGACTTTGTTATTTTAAAACGGTGACAGTCCAGGACTAGGCAAACTAGTGCTTTTCAGATGTTTTGGACTACAATTCCCCAAAGCCTCAACCATTGGCCATACTGGCTGAGGCTGATGGGAGATGTAGTCCAAAAAAGATCTGGAGGGCACTAGATTTTAGGTTATAAACAAATGGAGGAGGGATGAATCTCAAAATAGTTGGGGTCAGATGGGGGCAGGCTTCCCCTCCAAGAAATAGCTAATCCTTCTCCCCCCCCTATTCCTAGACCACTGAGGAAGGTATAATTATAACTGAATCATTAATTGGAAATTAAAATAAGATGGCAATTCTAAGCATGATTATTTATGTGAAAATTAACCTCACCAAATCGCAAATCGGAATTTACTTCAGAGAAAATATGTTTACGATGGGAGCATGAATTTGAATGTTCTTTTTCAGACATCTAGCACATGGGGCAAAGCTCATACACCCCTCCCCAAATAATGCACTTTGCCCCTTCTATGTGTATGTATAGAGATGTGTACATCAGACTTCAAAGCAAACAAACAGCACTGCTAACAAATAGGTGCTGGATCATAGAAGGATACTGTCAAACACCAAATAATTATATATGAAAAATGAATGAATGATGAAAAACTGTTTATTTAAACATTTCAGTATCCTCCTATTTTAGTAACACAGTTGGGATTTCAGATAAATGCTGTGAGCTAAGTTGAAGGTTTTAAGAACACTTCAGGTGGAATAATAGTAATGAGTTTCTTCTTTTTTTAATGGAAGACAAATCAGCAGCTAGACAGAAATTGAGGTTGCAATCTGTGCACATCATACACAGGCTATACAGAATATGCAGATACCACAGTCCACTTTCATGTATATTGCTTTAGAAAGAGAACCAGGCTGTAATCCTACCGTGGAGTAAGCCCCATTGAACACAATGGGGCCTACTTCTCAATAAAGATATGAAGGATCACACTGTTGTCTTCTAGATTCAGTCCATAGAACTGCAGTTGGGGTGAGGGATGATGCATGTTCCCTATCACTACCATGGGGTGTTAAAAGAGCCTTAGCTTTATGGATCTACAAGTTTTCTTTTCCTCCACACCCATGCACTATGGTTGCTCTACAGGAAATATTTCCAAGTCATAGAGCTTGCGGACAGCAGTATTAAAATGTTGAAATCGGTTGCTCAATATATTTTGGTCAAGACTGCTGATATTTTTTTGGTGGTTTCTTAATTGTGTTGCAAGGTCTGTTGTTGTGTTTCCAGTTTACTGGATGTGTGGCAGCCACAACACTTGCATTCAGTGATCTTAACTTGTTAGATCTTCAACAGGTGATGTTCTGCTTAATGAACTAGGTCTTTCCAGAAAACAAAGTCAGCTGTATTGGCCACAGGAAAACCACCAATATCCAGATAGTATAATATCTTTATTAGGCCAACTAAAAAATCACCCCCAAAATGTGCCAGCTTTTGAAATCTCTAGCAGGCTTTTTATAACATCTTGCCTGATGGAGAGATTTGGAATGATTAGACATGTTTAGTGATCTTTGAGTTGGCCTAATAAAAGTATTGAACTATATGGATTTTGGAATGGGTCTTATTAGTTGCCCTGTTTTTAAAGATAACAATTTGTCTAAGGTAGGTGCAGGTGAAGTGAAACAGTGACAATGACAACGATGTGTTGATTGGTAATCTTATTTATGTTATTATTTATTTATTTACAATATTCATCTACCGCTCCTCATTCAAAATTTCAGAGAGGTGTACAAGATACAATACAATAAAAACAGAATAAAGCATCTTAAGACAGATTTTTAAAAGAAGCAAAATGAAAAGTGAACCGTGAACCATGGCTGGTCATTAAGGAAAGGCTTCCTGAATAAGCCCTTGCATTTTAAAACCAGCTCCTTCCATTCTTTTGAGGGCTTGCCATGCCTTCATTTATGTTGCAATCCTGTACGTGCCTGCTCAGAAGTAAGTCCTCCCAGAATTCGATGGGGTTCACCTCCAGCTAAGTATGTTTAAGATTGCGATTTTATGATTGTGCAAAGTTCCCGAAGAATCCTAAACCAGATCCTCGGCACTCTTCTCTGAAAGCTCAGTTTGCCGCAATTTGCAAGGGGACTTGCCAGCCAGTGAGTTTAGGATGGGGTATTTGCAGTTAGCCTCAGAAGCAAGCTGAACCCCCCCACCCCCGAGCCCTGGTGTTGCTGTGATTTAAGTGAGTTTGGAAGTGCCTTTGCTCCTTTTTCTTTTTTAAAAAATCAGGGTTGGAAAGCATGTGTTTGGATTTGTTTTGTTGCGTGCATATCAGGAATATAGAACTGGGTTTAAAGCATAGAATGGCAGCGCTGCCGGTGAGTGGGGCGGTGTGGTGGGAGAGAAATATTAGTTGTGTGCTTCAGTGTTGAAGTAATACATATGGCTATCTAAACACCCCCCCCCACACACACACTTAAGTCCAGAGTCTAAAATTACCCAGCTACACCACTAATAGGGGGAAACTGCACCGGTTGAATGTCTGTCTGTTGTGCAGAGTCTTTTGCAGGAAAAAGAGTGACTACCCTAAGCCCAACCTCCCAGCTGAAGTGCTAAAACATATGTTGCAGAGGTAAATCCCACTGAATTCAATGGGCTTACTCCCAGGTAAGGCATGCAATCCTAAACTCTTAGCTTAATTGGAAACAAGCTCGGCCAAAATCAACGCGATTCTTTTCGTATTCTTATCTATCCCATAGCCCAGTAGGAAATGTAAGAATCTCACTGCAATCAATGGCACTCTTTATATTTAATGGCACCTAACCATGCAGGGCTATACTTGTCTACTCAGAAGTAAGTCCTATTAAATACAATTTGGGTTTACTCCCAGGTAAGTATGGATAGCAGCCTTCCCCAGTCTGGTGCCACTTTACCCAGATGTATTGGACTAGAACTCCCATCCATACTGGCTGGAGATAATGGGAGTTGTAGTCCAGTATATCTTGAGGTCATCAGATTGGAGGAAAGCAGGTGTATAGGATTGCCAGTCTAAACGTTTCTGGATTGTACCTCGAGTTTTTAGATTCCAGGCGCAGAAAATACTGGCAGCTGGCCAGTCTAAACACATTTTTAAAAACGCAAGTCTCGCTGAAATCAATATATGCAACTAGTAAACATCTTTAGCCTAAACTGCCTCTGATTTGGATTCGCTTACTGTAACCACGTACATTGATGGTGCTATATAAATAATAAATAAATAAATAAATAAATAAAAAAACAACATACTTTAGGCTAGGGTAGAAATCGATGGGGGCTTATTTCCAAGTAACGTGTTAGTTTTAAACTCAGTCGTTTTAATAAGTTTCAAGGAATTCAAGGATAGATTCTTCGTTCTAAATGTGATGAACTTTTGTGGAACCCCACAGTGGGATTTCCTTAAACATCTGTTTATAACTAGAGGTAAAATAAGTTCTTGTTTTTAATTTTACTTCTGTTTGTTAGTTGCCTTGGGAGAGGGGTTCACCTTGGAGACAGAAATGCAGGATAAAGTTATTTTGATCAAACCAAATTAAGTTTAAATTAGGATGTGATGTAGGTTAGGGTGCCACTGTTTCAAGAATTCCAGCCTAACTGGTTTGTGGGTCCAGATGTTAGGAGACCAAGTGTTCCATATCATAGACATGGCATTCTTTATATCGATGACTTTTTGCTCCCAGGAAAGCACAGTGGACACGATCCCGCTAAGGCTAAGCACGTTTAACACCCCCGCCCCCATTTCCAGGGAGTGTGGACTGTGTGCTTAATACTTCTTTTGAAAACCAGATCCACTTTAATGAGACAATCCTAGGTACGTCTAGTCAGAAGTAAGCCCCGTTAGGAGGTGCAGGACGTGCTCCCAGTTGTATAAGATTTCAGCCTTAAATGCTTCTATTTGGCAACAGAGTTCGCTTCGGTGGCCTGCCGAAAACATGCCCTGCTTTGCTGGGCTCTGTCTATCAGGATCCACGCGGCTATTTTGTACTAGTAGTGAAGCAAGTCGAGGGAAATCGTTTTTGGTGAGCCCATGTCCAAACAAGGCAGCAGAATGATCCGGAGTCAATCTATGGTTTGGGGCTGCTTTCTTTCTTTCTTTCTTTCTTTCTTTCTTTCTTTCTTTCTTTCTTTCTTTCTTTCTTTCTTTCTTTCTTTCTTTCTTTCTTTCTTTCTTTCTTTCTTTCTTTCTTTCTCTGTACAAAATGATGTCCGGGAATTTGAATAATAGGTTTTGTTTTAAAAGCGAAGTCCTAGGGCATTAACAAGTGGAAGACGAACGCATCCCTTGCGCCATAAAATTCTGTGAATGAGGCAGGGCGATTACATGAGAAAAGCTGTGACTGAGAGCTCTCCTAGTCCCTAGAAATATATTGGAGGGGTGTGTGTGTGTGTTTTGGAAAGAAGCGCCCGTCAAAAACCTTCTCTAGTTACCACAGTTTTTGAGCAGACTTGCAGTACAATCCTAAACTGGTTTACTCTCATTCAATGGGCTCTTACTTTGGAGTTTGCCTGTTTAGGCTTGGGGCCTAGCACGTGTGTTTAGCACTGAGGCCACAGTCCTAGTCACCCTTGCAAGGGGGTAAATCCCATTGAACGGAGTGTGCGTTCCTGCTGAGTATATTCGCATAGGGTTGGGATGCAAGCACTCTTAAACAAGTTTATTTAGACGGGTTCCCTTGAATCTAGTGGAATTTACGCCCAAGCAAAAAGTGCATCGGATTTGCAGCCTAAGGGGAGTATCCAATGTTAATCCTACTTAGGGTAGACCCATTGAAATGAATGTGAGTTAAGTTTGTCACCACTAAATTAACTCCCATTAGACTTAAGTTAGTTTCATTTATTTCAATAGGTTTACTCTATGTAAGACTAATCTTGGATATTCCCCTAGCAGCCCAATTTCATGCATGCTAACTCCGAAATAAATCCCACTGGTTTGAATGCGGCTTAATGCCAAGCAATTGAGCGTGGGAAGCCCTGTTCCCATCAGTGGGACTTCCACATATGTCGTAATAGCCATGACTATGATAGGGCTGCTGCCTTTCCCACGCGGCGCCCTCCAGACTTGTTGGGTTACGATCCCCATCAACCCCAGCCGATGCTGGGAATTATAGGCCAGCACACCTGGAACGCTGGGAGTCGGGTAGGGGATCGCGCATCCGCGGAAGGACACGACCCTGATACAAAACTTCCTTGGGAAAGCGCCCGCGATCTTTGAAATGTAACAACGCAAAACTGCGTTGTGCGTCGAAGTGTCAATGACGTGAATCGGATGCTTTCTGCGAGTTTGATGTATTTAATATTGTACATGTTATTATAAAAGCGAATAATACGTATTCGTGTTTTATGGATTCACATTTCGCATTAAGCAGAAATTTGGATTGGACGAAGCTCTGCGCTCCTGCTGAGCACCGAAACGTTTCTGCCCCACTGATTTCTTCTTCGAGAGATTTCAGTGCGCGCTGAACTCCCCAGTTCGAACTCAGCGGGCCCGGTCCCCGTCTACTCCGAAGTAAGTCCCACACAGTTCAGCGGGACTGACCCTCAGTTAGATATGGAATATGCAATGCCAGCCTCAAAGTGCTTAACTGTGCGTGGATCGTGGTGAATTCCCAAGCCCCACCGAAGGAAGAAAACCGGCTGGAATGAACCAAAGATTTCGACGTGAGTTGGGGAGGGTAACTCAAGTCAGGAAAGGGGCTGAAAAGATCCAACTACTTCCTCTTGGCTGTTTTCTGGGTCAGTGCAAAAATAAAATAAAAATAACAGTTTAAAAAATGTGGAAGAATGACCCAAAAAATTAAATAGAAAATGCCCCCCAAATGGTCTGACCATGAGTTTTTTTGTTTGTTTGTTTTTTGAGGAAGACCAGATCTGAAAAGTGAGGGCTCTAATTATTGAAACCACTTACTCGGAAATAGCCTTGCTAATCTCACTGGACTACTCACTGAAGTATGTGCGTTGTTGAGCATCCTAAATGCACCGGGCCGCAGTGGCTGCGTGCGACTGCATCCTCGCAGGAAGCACATTTACACCCGCCATCCCATGCACGTTTCCTTAGAAGTAAGCCCTACAGCATGCCACGGGATTTACTCGCGAGTAAAGGATAAGTAGCCAACTAGCCTTGTTAAACAAGGATATCAGTGGCATCCCCAAAGATAATGAACAGGGCGTTAGGATATCGATGATGATGACGATGATGATGATAAGAAGAAGGCTTTCTTAGGCTGCGATCCCACCAATCCGTCTGATTTCAAGTTCCATTGAAATCAGACGGATTTCCACGTTTACATTGCTTCAGGCCGGCGGTGCCAACGTGGCGGTGAATGGCTTTTCAGAAACACTTGGAGGAGAAAGATCAGAGAGCTCCTTCAAAAGGGAAAACGCTCCGTCTCCATCGCGGTCTTGGCTTTCCCTGCTGGGGATGGAGCAGACCCAACCAAAAGCTCCCTTCTAAAAAGAGGAGTCCAATTTATTCAACCCGATCCGGAGCAAAAAGTGGCTTTTCAATGCATACCTTTGGAAATTCATTTGGACAAGGCTCAAGGGAATCGTGAGCGTTTCTCATTTAATACTCTTGGGTTGGGAGCCCGCCCGCTCGCTTTATTGGGCACTCCAGCCCCACGAAAGCCGTGGGCTTGACTTCCTAGGAAAGCGGCGGCGGGGGCGATCGTATGTAGGGGGCACTTCATTGGGAGTCAAGACCCCTGGAATGACCGCCAAGTCGGACGTGTTCTAGGATCGGGGCGGTGCCGGTCTTGTCGTCATTGCTGGAAACTCTTTCCAAGCAGGCGGCCTTCCTCGCACGGAGCGGCCTCGATCCACTTCTCTTGGAGGAAGGACGACTGTGTGAAACTCGCACTTGACGGAGTCAATGCTAGTCCTACTTGGAGTAGACCCATTGAAAAGAATGGGACGAGTTAGTCAAGACTACTTTAAGTCCCACTCACTTCAATGTATCGACTCTAAGTAGAACTAGCATTGGATACTACCCCACATTCCCCTATACACACATACGTTATAAAGACCAAGTATCCGGCTACAGCTTTGTTTTCAGAAGAAAGGGGTCGCCGAAAATCGAATATCCGGGGCACCACTTCGCATGGCAGGGGAAGAGTTCTCAATGGGGGAAGGCAAAGTTTAACGCAGCACCCTAGTCAAGATGAAACTGCGATCCTAAACTTCTTTACTCTGATGGAAGTCCCACTCAATCCAGCAAGCGATTCTCTCGGGTAAGTGTGCCTAGGACTAAAGTCTATGCAACTTTATTCATACACACTATACACACACGTGTACACTTATCCGCACTTACTTGGGAGTCGAGCCCCTTGGACAGAGCGGGGTTTACTCCCGAATAAACATCCATTTTCTCTGCCTGCGCCGTTCCAGTCCTATGCATATTTACCTGGGAGCAAGTGCCACTGAACCCAAAGGGACTCGGTTCTGCATAAACCTGGGGTAGCGTCCGGGTGTGCGTTGATCCGCGTCCCATTGAAAGAGCTTTCGTGGTGCTCATAACAGGCAGGTATCATATGTAAAGGTGAGCGGGGGAAGACGCTGTTGCACCTCCACTCTCTCTGCATGGCTTCTCCTAGGAATAAAGTTGCAGTCTCCTGACCTGACAAAGGGTTATCTCAAATATTAGCCTACCTTACATCTCTTTCATGCTAATGGGTCTACTCTATGTAGGATCAACGTTGGCTACAACCCAGAGGCGCCTGTGGATTTAGCACAGCTGCTCACAGCGTGACTCCAAGGCCCACAACTCAGTCATCTTAAGCGGAAGGACATCACCTATTGAATTTCTGGCTTTTCTTGAAAGCACAAGTGGGGCTTAGGTCCCGATCCTCACCGCGTTTACTTGGACGAAGGTGCCATGTAACCGAAGACCGCAATTCTATGCGCCCCTCTCTGGGAGGGAGCCGCACTGAAAACAGCAGGACTTACTTCCGAGTAAGTATGCGCAGGTTTGGGCGGCGCTTGGCTTAGGCCTTTGGCCATTCTCCCTACTTCTTAGCATGTCAGCCTCGATCCCATGCGGAGTTAAGCATAGCAGGAGTCCACTGGATTTGTTTCAGTGGGCTTGTGATAAAGAGGGGCCATAGCTCATAGTCAGCGTGCCTGCTTTGCATGTAGCAGGTCCGAGGTTCGATCCCTGGCATCTCCAGGTTGGGCTGGACGTGATGAACTTAGGAGGGGGAAAACTCTTTCCAACTAAAAAAAGAAAAAAGAAGAAGCTTGCTATGGCTTGTGAGCTGGCTTATTTTTAATTGCCTCCCTGTTGTCCATTATCCGCTTTACATCAATGTCCCTGGATAATAAGTCAAGCAGCACGTTGCTGGGATTGCTCACACGCAGGGCCTCCCAAATCACTGAACTTGCATCTGAAGATACTCCAGGACTAAGCCGTTGTTTCCAAGATCGGAACCCCACTTCCTGAGCCTAACGGTAATACATTGGGTTCTATTCAATATAAGTCAGAGTAGACTCCTTGAAATGAATGGGCCTGAAGTTAGGCAAATATTGGATGCAACCCACAACATCTTGAGCCTCTGAAGTAAGCCCCATTGAGTTGCAAGGGGCTTACTTTACTGTAAATATATTTAGGATTGCAGCCCCCAGATCTCTTGAAATTCAACCGGGAGTAACTTCCGCGTATCCGGGTCGGAAGCAAAGAGCTAGGCGTGGAGTCGGTGGGTGGAAATAATGGGGATTTGCTTCCAAGTGAAACCGGCAAAGATCCAGGAACACGGGGCGTTTTTCTTCTATCAAGGGTAGAACAAACTTTTTTGCTTTAGTTAAGACTGTGTGGATGGAAAGGTTAAACAACTAGTCACTATCCCATCGAGTTTTGATTGTTCTGCAGTTCCCTTATTTCAGCCTTCCCTAAAGTGGTGCCGTCAGATGTTTTGACTTCAAGTCTCAGCAGCCCCAGCCAGCATAACCAATGGCCAGGGATGCTGGGAGTTGTAGTCAAAACATCTGGAAGCCAACCAGGTTGGGGAAAGCCTCCCTGGTTCTTCCCAGTCAAGGAAATAGACCAGGAAGCCACGTGATAATTGACCAGCTTCCTAACAAATCAAGACAAGAGATCAGCGTGGGAACTCTGCTTATGAATCAGAAAGCCTTTGTTCTGGAGTGAGTCCATTTCCCGCAATGGGATGGACCAGGATGTTTATCTGCGGAGCAGCATTTGGTATTAGGGTTCTGAGGGGAAGCGGAGGTTTAGAAATAACACTCCAGAGGGAGGGGTGAATCACGTCCCTTGGTGAAGGCAGAGATGGCGCTTAGAAGTCATTGAATAGTAAGGCCAACAGCTTTCTTTGGGTTTCATAAGCATTATACGCATTCCTTATAACAACCCTACAAGGCAGGTCAGTATTATATGACCCACCATATTGGATAGGTGAAAGAGAGAGAAAACCAGCCCTCCCTTGCAATATTGTGAGATGAGAAGCAGATCTACACCAAGCAGGCTTTAACTCTTTGAACAAGTTTGAAAACGGTATACGGACTGCGTCCTGGGCCCGAACAGTTGTCAATAGGTTATAGTTATTAAGCGGTAGTGTAGATCCTGCCCCTTTGACGTTTTACACGGCATCATCTCTCAGCTCTTATCATCTTCTGACTGACAGTGAGTAACTCTGTCTTGAACCGGAACTGTTGTTCGATCTTTGTATTCTGTCAACATGAAGTAATCTTCCTTCCTTTTCCTTCCTTCCTTTGCTTTGGCTCCCCAAACATACAGCCACCCTGCACATTTATTCACGTGCGCAGCCTCATCCTCAAGGCAGTGAATTAGAAGGCATTATTAGATTGGTCGCCCTTTGGGGGATCGGAGGTGGCTGGGGCCTTACTGAACCCTCTGAGGCGGTCAGTGGGCAGGCAGAGAAAGAACGGCTCTGGCGTCAAGCCCACGCGCGAGCGCGCATCGCCAGCCTAGTCAAGCGCGCTTTTATTGTGGGGAAAAGTTCGATTGAAATCAGGGCGTTTGGTGGATTGCAAGGGGTGTGAAGCGGTCAGGGTGGCAAACAACTCGAGGGCACGACCCTATGCATGTTTAGACAGAAAGAAGAAGAAGAAACCCCCCCCCCCACAACTCCCAGCATTTGCCAGCGTGCCATGTTGGCTGGGGAATGCTGGGAGTTGTAAGACTTTCCCCGTCGAAACAGGCATAGGATGGCGTCTTAAAACGAGTCCAGGTTGGGCTTGTGGACCCGGCTGCAGACTTAAATCTAGATTTTTATTAAGCTTCACATCAACCCTGTGAGGTAGGCTTAGGCTAAAAGATAGTGGCTTGCCCAACGAGTGAACTCCACCAGGAATGTAAGTCTGGGTTTTCCGTGTCCAAGATAACCCTAGCCATTACCCTGCACGACCCTCAGGTTTATCTATGCATCCATAGAGATAATGGGCAAGGTCCAATCAAAATGAAGCCCTTCTAGGGAAAGTTAAGCGCGTGCTTAGGTGTGTTCCATTGAAATCACTAGAGTTTAAGTTTGGCCCCATATACGAATCCCTATGGATCATCTCTGCACATATACACAGGAGGATATACAGACTAAGCAGATACCGCGTACACACCAGAATTAGGCTGCAATCCTGTACACGTCTACTTCCGAGTAAATATGCCTAAGATTACGCTAAGAAACGCCCACAGACCCCATCCCCTTTTCCTTCTTTTATTCATCCGGTATCAGGACTTCGTCCTTCACATTCAAAATGAACATTCGATCGGTTGCTGATCTGCGTTTAGATGCGAGCAGACTCGCTCCCCGGAGCGCTCTTTTCTCTCTCGGCTTCCGGCCCCCTACGGTTGCTGCTGCCTGTGGACTCGACGGCCTCTCTAAGACAAATGGTCATTTCTCTAGATATGTCAACTGAACGTTTGCCACAATTTCCCCTTTAAACACAACAAATTAAAAAGAAAAGAAAAGGATAATAAACCTTTTGTTATGGCTGGAGGGCGCGCATCAGAAATCATGGCGGTTTACACAAAAGGTTTATTCGCTTTCGAAAATAAACAGAACGGGGTGGATTCCAAAGCGAGAAGGCGCAGAAAGGCAACGCAAGCGAGAATTCCGCTCCAAAGGTTGAGCCTTCGAGCCTCGCTAAGCTTTTCTGGGCCCTGGACTCCAGCCGGGGAAATCTGAAGACTCCTTTGACTTCATAGGTCAGCGGTTCACGTGAGTGCATTTTGATTGGATCCCTTCTCTGCCGGGCCCGAAGCGTTCTGTTGGGATTCTCGGTAGCTCCTCCTCCTTTTCTCAGACTGCGAAAGACACAGGAGGCTGAGGGCCCCAGACAGTGGGGGCTGGTGGCTCCAATTTCGCTGGGGCTGTAAAATCCATTCTGGATATCAATCAGTACCAGTCAGAACTCTCAAGGAGCTATCCAAGGTGCTGAACCATTTGGGGGATAGGGTTCTGCACTTTGGATAGCTATCAGGACTAGTAGCCATTATAGCCTTATCCTCTATGCCTCCTATAGCTGGCCCAAGTCAATCAGCTGCCCACAGCATTCTGGATGACCAGCTGAAGTTTCTGAACACTTTTCAGAATGGGAGGTAGTCCAAATGGGATTTAACGAAGGCTAGGCATGTATCAGCCTGGCCAGGTCTGACCTCTCTAGGAACGAGCACAGTTGGGTCACTAGCCTCAGCTGTGTAAACACACCCCGAATCCTGGGCGACCAGCTTTAGGGCCTAAACCAGGAGTACATCCAAGCTGTGTCAAAGGGTGTGTCACCCCACCCAGCACAGTCTGAATCCCCTATTGTCTGATTTGACTTTTGACTGCGCAGGAGAACCTCTGTCTTGTCTAGATTAAATAGCTACATTTATTCATTAAATGAAAGAAACCTTGCAAAGGCAGGAGATTTTCAATATTTTCATTGCTGCAAAATATTGATCTCTCTCCAAACATCACAAGGTCCAAATAAATGGCCTGGAAGAGTCCTGGGTGGAGAGGGCGGACCACATCCCCTGTTTGAGTGATGGGATCCACCTTTCCACTACCTTGCAGCTCTTTCTTGGCTATCAACAAACACAGAAAGTGTGCTTCCCTGTAAACAGCAGTCCCCAGGGAAGCAGAGGAGGCAGCTTGGGGGGACGGGACTGGACGACGATGGACAGACGGACGGACGGTTGGACACACACACACACACACACACACACACACACACACACACACACACACACACACACACACACCCCCCAAAGGCACTATTCTCCTTTAGGTGGACGAAACCTTCTCAGCCCCAGTAGATGTAACGTGAGGCGAGGAGGCCAAGCCATTAAAGTGTGTTATTATTATTGATGGCGGTTCGTTGGGAGGTCCCGACTGCGGAGGTTGGGATTCCGGCTCCAGATCTCACCCAAGCAGTGATGTGTGCCACCTGGCCGAAACCAGAGATCCGTTAATGGATTTAGCCTTTGCTAATTGGTGTCTTAGGAGCAGAGGCTCCAAGGGAGGGAAACAATTTCCAGGGCTTAAAAAAAGAAAGCAAGAAAGAAATCCTGAAAGCAAGAGTTCAAATCACCAACCAGTTCTGCTGGGAAATGGACAGAAAAGTGCAGGCAATGTGCACCCAAGAACTGGAGGGGAGCGACAGCTGGATTATATATATTTTGAAACTTGGGGAATTGACCACTGTTGATTTCTTCATTTTAGCAGTCCTAGGGATAGTCTGTCCTGGAGGCAACCAGAAACAGAGGTGGCTTTCTGGAGTCATCCCATGAAGCTGATTGGTGGGAGATTCAGGATAGATAAAAAGAAGTTACACTATGGAATTCACTACCGCAAGACATTGTGATGGCAAGCAATTCAGATGGCTTTAAAAAGGGGTTAGACAAATTCATGGATGAAAAGGTAATCAATGGCCACTAGACCTGATGTCTCCATGCTACCTCCAGTATCAGTGGCAGTATGCCTATGTACACTCATTTCTGGGGATCATGGGTGGGAGGGTGCTGTTGCAGTCATGTCCTACTTATGATTCAATAGCTGGTTGGCCACTGTGTGAACAGAATGCTGGACTAGATGGACACTCTTCTTATGTTTGTATGAGGGGTAAATGATAGGACAGGGCTGCTGCCATTATCTGCTGCTTTATAGGTTTCCCAGAAACATCTGCCTGGCCACAGCTGAGGAAAGAATTGACATTTGGATCTCATTCAGCAGGGCTCTTCTTATTGTGCTTAATGCATGCTTGGTTTTAAACTAACTGCCTGCCCATTTACACCTGCAGAAATAAAACTGCTTTTGCCTTTGCAGTCGGAGTTGGTACAGCACAGTTACCAAGGCCATGGCACAGGATTCACAGAGCAGTTTATGTCCCCTGTGAAATTATTAGGTATCTCTCAGCTAGCTCCTGTTTGTATTTTCTATTTTCTGGCTTGATTTCACTCCCTTTCCTTCATAGCAGGCTTAGGCAACCTGGTACACTTGAGATATTTTGGACTGCAACTCTCATCAGCCACAGCCAGTATGGGCAATAGTTAGAGATTATGGGAGATGTAGTCCAAAACAGAGCCATATGCCAATGGCCTCTTGAAATTCTCCATCCTATTTGTGGGTAGAGAATTGGGGTGGGGGTGGGGTCAATTTCACTGAATTTCTTCAGCGGGGAGGGAGGAATAATTCTCAACAGTTTCTCACAAGCAGGGCTAACCCTTAGTACTGGTTGTAGCCCAGCTTCTTTCTTTTTTCATATTTTGTTTGTTTGTGTGTGTGCTGCCCCTGCAAGTGACAACAGCACCAACTATGTTGGCAGTCTGGCCCCCATTTTTTATCCACCACGTCACAGGTGTGACTGGGGAAGGGGAGATGCTGTATTCAGCTCCAGGGAAGAGATGGAGCTGGCACTGTGCCTAAGGGCTTCTCTAGTTGAGTAATTTATAGCATGTTCATGACTGGCCACTCAATTTGTGGGTCTATTTCATGATGTCATGAACATCCAGGTATCTGTTGCAAATTCTGCCACGAAAAGAACCACTTTTAAAGTGGTAATATCCTTAAAAAAGCAGGAACTTCTGCCAATAGATGGCACTGTCTTAATTGAAGTGAATGTAGAGGAAATTTTCCATTCAAAGCACTTGGGCGCCCCTCTCCACCCATGTAATACAGCTGATAACAATTGTGCCCAAAAGCAGGAAGCACAAACGTCCCTGGTAGGCAATGTGATTTCCCCTTAATGTAAAGACACCTTTATCCTCCAATTTCCTTGAAAGTTTTCTTCCCCCATGAAAGAGGCTTCCATTATTCTGCCTCATTCTCAGGGTGTTTTATAATTTATTTTTGTGATGTTTTTAAGCTTATCTAATCCCTGCGAGGTGGTTTCGGGTGCAGTTTGTGTGTTTTCTTTCTTTTACAGATTTCTCCATTACTCTAAAGCTTCCTAGGCTGTCTGTGCTTCTTGAGCTGAAAAAGACCTATTGAAGAGAAATGACCTTGTGATGTCTTCCTCTGGGCTTCAACTGAAGTGTATCAAGCTGAGGAGGTTACAGGCTGTCCAAGAGATGAGTGTGCAATTAAGAATGAGACACTTGTATCACTCCTCAGCAACCTCCCAAGTAAGGAAAGCACAAGAAGCCAAACTCATGAGAATGTCTCTGAAATTTTCTTCTCCTCTGCATTTCTTTTCAAACGCAATTTCTTTTCTATCAAATTGAATGTGGTCTATATCTGGGAGAATTTTTTTGGCAAGCATTAGTCCAAAACATTTGGATGGCACCAGGTTGCTTACCCCCTGCTCCACACTCTCCTTAAGAAACAGCAGAATAATTCAGCAGAAAACCAGAAGGAGAGGCTGATATTTTTCTCCCAGGCCAATCATATGCAAACTTCAAGCTTTCACCTAGTTGTGGAATATGCCCTTGTACTTCCTGGCAAGGGGTGTGGCCTAAGCTCCCTGTCTTCTCATTGGCTGCGGATGGTTGACCATGTAAGTGATTGGATGGCCCTTATTGGTGTGTCTGCTCTGGCTAGAGTCTTTTCTTTCCTGGTCCTATAACCCTTCCTAGAACATTCAAATGAAATGGCTTCATACAGACATTGCTGTTATGAACATTTGACTACCATAATCACTATCTGCATCACATTGTTATGCTTTCCCCAACTGGATTAAGTCTAGATGTGTTGGACTACAACTCCCATGTTCCCAGCCATCAATGATGGACTATACCTCCTGGCAATGATGGACATGGTAGTCTGAGGGTACCAGATTCAGAAAGGTTAAAGGGTGTGTGGTAAAGCTTGCCATATTAGAGGTAGAGAAAAGCCCACCAATGGGTTTCCCAGGTAGTTATATGGGCAAAGAAGAGGCCTAGATGACCCCCTGAGTTATGGAAGGTTTACAGTACTTCTAACCATAGTGATCTCTCATGTGGCTTTTCAGACAGACTCACTGCAAGACCCTTTTCTAGCCTGGGAGCTGATGGACAGGTTCCTACTCCCTGAAACTGACTAGAAAGCTTTACAAATCACTGTTGTTCATTGGACAGGTAAATATGTGACCAACTCTGGAAACTAAATATTCCGAGTTCAAGGAAAGTGGAGGACAATACCTGGGAAGAAAAGCTTGTTTACTACTTTGCTTAGCAAGTCTCTTGAGACTTGCAAATGAATGCTCAAGTTCTGTGCTTCGTGTGTGTGTGTGTGTGTGTGTGTGTGTGTGTGTGTGTGTGTATGTATGTATGTATGAGGGGTGAGGGAATCCCTCTGTTACTGATTAACACATTTAAGTATTCATCTTCAGCACTTATATGTCTTTTGTCTGTTCCTTGGTTCTTCAGACTGACTTTTGTTATTAAAACCGGACTATAGGTACTATAGGGTTAAAAAGTGCAAATCTCTTTACTTCATAATAACAATACAAGGAAAATATACTAAGAAAAAATAACCAAAGGGAATAACTTTTTGTCCTGTGCCTATAACATTATGTAGTTATAAAAACAATCACAACAGATCTGACAAAAATCAGGGCGGCAACATTTAATCAATCAGTTAATGGGATTAATGCAGTTAGGTCAATGTTTAAATCATTCAATGGAATTTTAGCATCTTTATTGCATTCAGGATTTATTTCACTCCAGGTCAAGATGTTGTAAACATCATACCAGACTGAAAAAGGGAAATTCTATGTTGGGGATCATTAGGAAAGAATAATAATAATTAAAAAAACCCTGCATATATCATAACAAATCTATGATGTGACAGCACTCTATTGTGTACAGTTCTGGTCACTGCACCTCAAAAGAGATATTGTAAAACTGGATGGGGTATAGATCAGGGACATCACAATGATCAAACAGCTGGAGCTGCTTATGAAGAAAGTTTACAACATTTGGGACTTTTGAGCTTAAGAAAAAGTGATGTAAGAGGGACACGACAGAACTGCATGAAAATTATGTACAGTGTGGAGAAAGCAGATACTTCAAAATACTAGAATCCAGGTTCATCCGATGAAGCTGAATGGTGGGAGATTCAGGACAGTAAAAAGGATGTACTTTTTCACACAGCACATAGTTAAACTGTAGAATTCACTACTGCAAGATATAGGTGATGGCCATCAACTTGGATGGAATTAAAAGAGGATTAGACAAATTCCTGAAGGAGAAGGCTGTCAATGGCTACTAGCCCTGATGGCTATTTGTTACCTTCAGTTTCAAAGACAATATACCTTTGTAGTTGTTTTTCAACCATTATGGTCATATCAACTTTACAGATGCAATGCAGATGCAAAACTCTACAATGCAAAGAAGAAAAATACAAAAAGATACTAAAAGGTTTTCATTAGAAGATGCCCATGAATATGTAAAAGTTAATTTTAATACAAAGAATTAAAAGAATTTACATTAAAAGGTCCATAAATTTATAAAAATTAATACTACTGATATGAATAAATGAATAGTTTATTTGTTTGTGGCACAAAGACCATTACAAAATACAAAGTTGCTAACATCGCAACACACATTATTTACAATATTCATAATCTTTAGGGTACAATCCTTTATTATCCACGGAGACAATCTGTAGACCTTTCTAGGGGTGTTCCGTTTGTCTGCAGCGCCCGCCCTTTGCTATCACACTGGTGACATGCATGTCAAAGTCACAAGAATAATTTCAGTGATTACATTATAACCTGAAGTGCTAACAGTCAATAACTGGCACTATCAGATAGGTGGGATCTCTGATGATAGTTTATACAAGGTTATTAAATCAAATGGTCCCCCTTACAATCTACGCAGACTGTGTTAAGAAAGTTATTTCTGATTTTTTGGGCTGCAGCAGCAAACTTTGCTACCTTGATTGTGATTGCTTTACTATGGTCCGCCAGCAGATCGCAGATAATGTCACTGGTGTCCCAACCCGCTCTTGCTAACAATAGTTCCTTTAGAAAACGCTCCCTGATTTCTTTGTACAGAGGGCAACGCAGAAGATAATGCGCTAGGTCTTCAATCTCCCCCAGCCACAGATACAGATCCGCTGGGCATGGGGGACTTTTTTATACTTCCCCTCCAAGAAAACAGAGGGCATTGTCTGGAAACGAAGGGCAGTAAAGGCCTTTCTTAGGGCAGGAAACGATAGGTCGAGCAAATATTGTGCAAAGTACTGTTCTTTCTTAATAAGACTAAACCATGGAGAGAAGGCCTGTAATTGGCTAGCTATTTCGTTTCCTTGGGCATCAGCCTCATAGATTCAATTTCCAATGCTCCTTTTGTTATTAGCTGATATTACTAATACTACTGATATGTTAAAACTTCATATTTGTATACCAGTTGCTGGGGAACATGTGGAGGGTCCTACTCATGTCCTACTAGAAAGCTTTCCAGAGGTGGACCACTGTGTGAACAGAAGATTGGACTAGGTAGGCCTTTCTTCTGATCCAGCATGACAATTTTTAGGTTCTTATATTTTTAATGGTACAATCCTATACATATCTACTCAGAAATAAGACCCAGTAAGTCCGACTTACTTCTAGGTAAGTGGGCATATGATTGCAGCCTGTTTGTGTCATGTGGAAAATCCTCAAGAAGTGTAAAATAGGCAACCAACCCATGCTCTGGTTCTCTCCCACTCCCACTCCCTCTCCCTCCCCCCCCTCTCTCACACACAGAGGGATGGAGAGAGAGAGAGAGAGACTTGGAATGAGTAAGAAGAGCAAACTGTATAGGGAACAATAAAACCACAGTCCACCTTATTTATTTATGGTGATGAGAAATCCATCGACCAGCCATGCATCTTTGTTTTCATGTCAGGGTAGATAACTTGGGGGTTGGGGAATCAAGTCAGTTATCAGACTTCAACAGTATTGAAAAGCTGCATTGCCTGTAAGAGTAATTAATAGAACCTTCTCCAGATGGTCAAAGTAGCTGTTTGCTTGTACCCTGGGAGATAGACTAGTCCCTGAGTTTATTAAAAATATAGGAAAGGGAAACTAGATTTCTCCTGCTTGCTGGTGGTTTCCCTCTCCCTCTTCCCCCAAACCTTTAACTCAGCAAGGGATGGGAATGGTTTGGGAAAGGAGGTGGCCTGGAAGGCCAAAGGGTTATTTCAGGTCCTTCCTGATATTGCTTAGAAGACAAGCTCAGAGATCAGAAGCAGGCACCTTAAAGACTGACACATTTATTATGGTATGAAGTGTGTTATCCTTAGAATGTGGTAGGTAATGTTATACGTATACACACATGGAAAAATACTAGTAAACAGTGAGGTTATACAAAAAGGCCTGTCACCTTTCTGAAAATCATCTGGATAAATTATAGTCTGATGTGGAATGGAAAAACCAAAGCAAGTTTGAAGGTCAGGGATAATGTAGCTCATAATTCCATTTTTCCTGAAAACATAAAAACGGGAGTTCTGTTTCTGTTCTGTTCTATTCTATTCATACCAAAATGATGCTTTAATTATGGAGGGAAAGATAAGGGTGGGCCCTCATTAAGATCCACAAGCCTCACCTCCTGCCTGACTCACACCAATTTTAGTCCTTCCCACTGCTCCTCCTAAGCTGCAGTCCCTCCTCAGAGGAGCCTGTTGAACTACTGCACTGAAATGAAAGAATTACATCTATGCTTTCATGACCATTACATTTTGGTGCCTGTTACAAACAACAACACAAACATCAAACAACCCCACATCAGCAGCAATAACCCTTTTCTTTGGTCTCCCAATGTTTGTGAATGGTCAAGACCCATCACCAGTTCGCAGCAGGGAATCCCAACTGAGATATACAGTGGATGTTTCAGCATGGTAGTGATGCACGGTGGATGTTTTCTTTTGCTTATCAAACTCCCCTTCAGCATCAAAGTCTCTTGAGCCATCTATATATTGTGATGGTATATAGGTGGTGGTGATGGAATTTATATGACTGCCCATCAGTGTATGCTCCCTGAGTTGCTCAAGAGTACATACAACAACAGAAACAATAACATGTAGCATAAAAACTGTCATAGGACCAGAAGAAGAGTCATGCTGGACCAAATCACAGGCTTATCTAGTCCAGCATTCTATTTAAAGAGTGATGAACCAGATGCCCACGGGATGTCCACAAGCAGCACATGTGCACAATAGCACCTTCCTACTCATGTTTCTCGGCAGCTGGCATTTACAAGAGGAAATATGCAGCCATCATGACTAGTAGCCATTGATAGCCTTATCCTCCAAGCCAGCAGAGGGTAATAAAACCAAAATTTAGCAGCTTGTAATATAAAACAGGACACCACACAGCCATTGAGTCCAGTTCTCTCTCTCTCTCTCCCTCTCTCTCTCCATACCTTGTTGAAGAAGGCTGGGTGAATAAAAAAGAACTTCACCTGGAATTGAGAAGGCAATAAAGAAGGCACCAGCCAAGCAGTTCTGGGTGGACTATTCTATCACTGGGTGCCACTACAGGAAGATAAAATAAATTCACAGGACCTAATCTTATATTCTGGGCTGGAACATATTCTCCTGCCACTTCATTCTAGATTCTCTTAATTCTCTTAATTCCAGAAGGGATTTTTCGAAAGCTTGTTCCTTACTTTCACAACCTTCACAAAGCAAAGAGGCCAACTACCCGAAGAAGTTGGCCCCCAGCCCAAGAAAACAGACTACAGCCCTCCCTTGTACAGTTCTTGATGTCCGTTAAAGTTTTGTTTACACTTCCCTTCTGCTCACTATATCGTAGTGGCAGAGCACATCCTTTGCAAGGTGCCATGTTCAACCTCTGGTGTCACCAGGTAGGGCTAGGATGGAATCCTGCCTGAAACCCTAGAGTGGATTTTCGGATGCATTTCTAACTACATAGCATATCCATGCCTGCAATTCTTTTATGTTTGATCTTTATATAAATGCATCTGTACAAATGCATATCCGTACGGCCAGAGCTCAGTGGTAGAGCACCAGCTTTGCATGCAAAAGGTCTGGGGTTTGATCCCTGGCATCTCCAGGTAGGGCTGGAAAAACTCTTGCCTGAAACCCTGGAGAGCCACTGCTGCCAGTCAGTGTTGGTAATACTGGCCTAGATGGACCAAGGGTGTGACTCAGCTTAAGGAAAGGTCCAGATGTTCCTGAAGCTTTCCTTGGAGCCAGGGTTCTTTAGGATCCTGATACTGTCTCAGCTTCAAAACTTTGCCTTATATTTCAGGACAATGAAAGTAAAGTACTAAAGTACCTAAAGTACTCTGGAACACTCTCTTGGAAAGCTCCCAGAGTGTACATAGAGTCTGTGGGAACCATGGGAAATAGGAGAATCTGATTGACAGGAGGGAATATCTGACCAGCGGGGGAGGAGGAGCAGGCAGCTGCCTGGGGACATAAACATGAGTGGATCTAGAGAGACAGATTGAGTAAACAAAGCAGGGTGGAGTTGGAGACCAGGCTGCTCTCATCAGCTAAGCGCAGGGAGGGACGGTGGAAAGATTCAAGCAGGAAGGCCAGGAAAGATCCTTCAATAGAGGTGGGGGGCAATGGAGTGGTGGATCCACTCCGGATTTCAGTCAGAACCAGCCAGAACTCTAAAGGAGCTATCCAGAGTTCTGACTGGTTCTGATGGAAATCCAGAGAAGATTCACTGACCCACTGACATCGGAGTCACCAGCCTCCACTGAGGAGGAGGGACACCGATCATGCTTTATAAAACAGTAGCTAAGAGGCCATCACAAAAGCCCCTCTTCCCTTCTGTAATCTGAGTACTGCACCCAAAAAGTGTCCCTATTGACATACATCCCAGAACATTATAAGCCAAGACAGCATTTTTCTTAAGGTCGAGCTAACATTTCTCTCAGCAAATTCTACTCCCCCCCCACACCGTCCCCCTGTCATTAATCCCAGGAAGGATCAGTTACAAGTCAGCTTCCTTGTTATTGAAATCTGGCCTGTTCCACTGCCTTCCTCCCTTTCTCACAGGTCTTCTGGATTAAGTGCTTTCCCCAAACATTCTGTCTGTCCAGCACACGATGTGTCCCATTGTCATTGAAGCTCAATGGCTCTCATTAGCAGGGCATCTGCACACTGAAATGGTAACGGAATCCAAAATGTGAGGTCTAGCAGCATCTGACTGCACTGCTAGTGAGTGAGAATGGCTTCCTATTGAAACCAACAAGTGGGACCTGCAACAAAGTTGCAGCATGGAGAGCTCCTGTTTGAAGATCCACCAAGCCAGCCATGGCTCATACCTTCTTCCAGTTTACTCCATTTCACTCACTCTCCCTGCTTTTCTGCACATCCCTGCCCAAATAGTCAATCAGCATTCAGTGTCCTCGAAGCATGTCCAATCCTCATCAGGGTGTTTTAGGGATCTCCACTCTGCCCAGTCCCCCGCCCCCAATTTTTTAATACTTCTGTAAACATGGGGTTCCCTCAGACCTGTGGAAACTTCCCTTTTGAATGTGGATGGTGCTGTTTTAGTTACATAATGATTCATATCTGCAACTGTTAGGCTTCTCAAAGTCCACCTTTACTGTCATTCCCCACATCACAATGAATTTAAAACTTTAAAGTGTGTGTGCTTTTGCAATTGCCACAGTCTTCAGGAACAAGATTTATGTGAGCAGTAACTTCCAGGCAGAAAGAGCATGCACACATCATATGCTTCAAGGAATGTGAGATGACTTTTGCCTGGAGAGAGGGAGAACTTCCTGAACTTCTCCATAATGTTCCATAGCAAAGCCTTATGTGTGGTGGCCCCCCCTTTCTATAGAACTCCCTGCCTATGGAGGTCAGGAAGGACTGTGTTGTTTCCAGTGCCTCCTGAAAGTATCTTTATTCCTTGCAGCTTTCCTTGACTGACCAGCCACGTATTTTACTGGTACCTTTTTAAAAGAAACAATTTTTATATGGTGTTCTATTTCTTTTATCTTTGTACCATTTTATCTTTTATTGTTCACCACTCTGGAATCTGTTTAGATGTGGAGCGGTATATAAAAACTGTCAATAAATGAATGAATGAATAAAAAATATCATCAACCATGGTATCCTTCTGGAAAGGCTGTCTGATTTGAGTGTGGGCAGAACAGCTTTGCAGAGGTTCTGCTCATACTTGAATGGCTGATTCCAGAAGGTGGTGTTGGGGGACTTCTGTTTGACCCCATGGCATTTATGCTTTGGGGTCCTGCACAGTTTCCCCATGATATGTAACATCTACATGAAATGCACTATTTCCTTTTTTCATCAGATATTGGTGAGAGAATGGAAGTCCTTAATCAGTGCTTGTCCACAG
The DNA here is from genome assembly GCF_023053635.1 of Elgaria multicarinata webbii. Classification (NCBI taxonomy): domain Eukaryota; kingdom Metazoa; phylum Chordata; class Lepidosauria; order Squamata; family Anguidae; genus Elgaria; species Elgaria multicarinata. The sequence continues at coordinate 36,772,415 of NC_086174.1, forward strand.
TAATGGACTGGATAAGGGCCAATAAACTGAAGCTCAACCCAGACAGGATGGAGGTACTGTTGGGAGGTGGTTTATCTGTCCAGGTGGTCGGTGTTTAATCTGTTCAAGAAGGGGTTGTACTCCCAACCTAAAGGATCATGTTTGTAGCTTGGGGATGCTTGTAGAACCAACTTGATAACTACAGGGACAAGTGTTTTCTGTGTCCCGGAGTGCCTTTTACCAGTGTAGGGCTGGTATGAAAGCTATGACCCTACCTGGATAGAGACAGTGATCCATGCCTTCAGTGATCCATGCCATGGTAACCTTCCAGTCAGATTACTGCAAAGCTTTGTATGTGGGGCTGCCCTTGAAAATGACCCAGAAACTATAGTTAGAACAAAATATGGCCACTAGGGTACTGACTGGAACTGGCCATTATGATCATATTACACCGGTATTGTACCATCTCAACTGGCTCCCAGTTCAGCTCCAGGCTCAATTAAAGATGTTGGTGTTAACCTGTAAAGCACCTCTTTCCATATGTTCCTGCCTGTGCCCTGAGATGGTCACCTGTGGGCCTGTTCCAAGTGCCCCTATATACTGAGATTAGATGTCTGGCTACATCTGAGCAGGGCGTCTCCCCCAAAATTTGTTTTCATTAATTAATGTGCATAGTACAACGAGCTTATAGTCAATAAATATAATGAAGGTCAGCCATACAAGCAAAGTAAATAGAACCTGTGTTCTCCTTCTCATCTGAGTTATATTAACAGTAGAATGTTCTTAGAGCACCCCTCATTGAATTAGATCTCTCCAAAGTGATGTTTGGGGTCCCTTTGTTGTCAAAGGCAATGAAGAGAACCTAGATTTCCATGAAGTAGTCATGTTTAAGCACCCCTCTCAGAACACTGCCATGCTGCCTTGACATTCTTTGTGTCTTTATAATTGGCTTTATATTATTCGTTTGTACTACGTATGTTGCTCTAAGAGCTTCCACTGTAGGGCAACTCGTACATTGAAACGATGATGGTGATGAGGAGCAAGTTTTCTGCTTTGCTCCCTTTGCATTCTGAAGCAATACAGTCCACTCTACTGCCGGAAGACTCTAACCATTGCAGACTGGTGGCTCCAGTGCCAGTGGGGTGTTGAATCCGCTCCCGGTTTCAGTCGGAACCAGTCAGAACTCTACAGGAGCCATCGCAGGCCCGGAGCTATCCGTTAGAGTTCTGACAGGTTCCGACTGAAACTCGGAGCGGATTCACTGCCCCACTGACACTGGAACTCCCAGCCTCCACTGACTCTAGCCCCTTATCCTGTTGCGGGGTAGATCCAGGCTCAGAGGGAAACTTTGACACACACACCCGCCCCCCGGAGGAACCAGGACTCTCCCCTTCCACCACTAGTTAGGGCTGGTGATGATTTTAAAAGCATGCGATGATCTAAGCCCTAATCCCAATATGATGCATCATTTGGACAGGATAACGATGCCACCTTGGCGGGGCCGGCCTCTTTGACACAAGCCATTGGCTGCAGCGCGGAGTCATCAGGGCCTTGATGGATGGGCAGGCGAGCCTCTCCTGGCTGCCAGGCCCTGATCTCTCTCTCTCTCTCTCTCTCCCCCCGAAGAAGAAGAATGCGGGCGGCCAAGCCGTCGGGCCTCTGAGCAGCGCGGGGGAAAAAAATTTATAGTCTGTATATCTTTGCTGGCTCCAGATATCGGCGCTGTAATGGATGGGTCTCTTGGACGAAGGCGAGCCGGAGATCTTCCCCGGCCAGGCTTCCATGTATGGTGCTGCTCTCCTGTCTCGGCCTTAATCCGCCCGGCAGGCCATAAACTTCCCCGCTTCAGTGCGCCGACGCGTGATATCAGGGCCGCTGTTATGGCGGGCGAGAGGAGAAGGCCTGAAACCAAGTGGTTTTATGAGGGTCCTCCCCGCGATCAGGGTTCCTCCCCCCCCCCTCCTCCAGCAGCAGCCATTAAGGCAATATTGACATTTTACTGTGTATAAACTGTGAACTTGTTTGGCCATAAAAGCTGGAGTGGGTGAAAAGGAGATTTCTTTCTTTCTTTTTTTTAAGGGAGTGTGATGGTGGGAATTGGGGAAGGGAAAGGGGGGAGAGAGACACTTTCCTCATAGGATGCTTGGGATGAAACGAAGGAAGGAAATAGACAGAAAGAAAGAAAGGAAGAAAGATCTTGTCACCAAAAAGTATTCTGTGCTGTAAGAAAAAAAAATCCAAACTCCGTATAGTATAATAGTTTACTAGGCCAATTCAAAATCAAGAAGCTTGCTAATTTTGGGGTGATCTTTGAATACGCCTAATAAAGGCATTATACTATAGGGTTTTTTTGGGGTGGGTGGGTGGGTGTTTCTTATTGCACGAAACACTTTTTGAGGACAAGGGCTTTCTGTCTGTCTGTCCGTCTTCTGTTTCCTTTCTTCGTTTTTTTCCAAGTATCCTATGGGGAAAGAGTCTCTCTCTCTCTTCTTTCTTTCCTTTTCGTTTTCTATTTCCTCCCTCCGTTCCTTCCCGGGAAAAAGTCCCATTTCTTTTCTGACTGGGACAGCAACCTTTTTGAACTCCGAGAGACTTACTCCCGAGTCACCATGGATAGGATCGGGCCTCACACCTGCAATTCGAACAGCGCAATCCTATACCCACCCACTGGGGAATTAAACCCCCATGAATTGGGCAGGACTTACTTTTGAGTAGACCTGCAGAGGCTGTGATCCTAGCCATGTTTAGCAGCTTCATCCTACCAGGGCTTCTGTTTCCCGGTTTCAGCCAATCGCCCCAGCAAGGAAAGTCGGACGCAGCTGGGAACTTGCCGCCCAATACTATGTAAGTTTGCGCAGAATTCCACGGTATTTACTCCGTGCAAGTGCGCATAAGATTACAGCTTTACTTCCCAGGAGACATCGGTCTACAGGCCCTGTTTTAAAGTATTTCCAGAGGGTAGCCTGTTGCAGCAGGGCGTCTGGTAGAACCTTAGAAGCGTAGAAACTAACGAATTTAGAGCGCAATCTTATGGAAGTTTAGACAGAAAAAAAAAGTCCTGCAACTCCCAGCTGAGAGTCGTAGGACTTTTCTTTTCCTGTCTAAACATCGATAGGATTGCGCCCCTTTTCTGGCATAAGCTTTCATCGACTGTAATCCTCTTCCTCAGTTTTATGGAGAGTTTTAAGCATCTAAGCACCCACCCACCCCTGATTACCCTAACTACTCCTATGCAAATCCCATCGATTGTAGTCCGTATCGCTTTCCCCAAGGAGGGGAGTTTTTCTTTCTTTCTTCTAATAGGTTGCGAAGCGCGCCAGTCCAGCGAACTCCTGGGCTAGGAGAGTTCTGCCGAGGAGGTAGTTAAAAGCAGTCATCGGAACTTGAGTGCATTTGGGTAGAATACAAGCCCGACTCGTGGGACCCCTTTGTTCCAAAACCACCCTCTGGGAGCCTCCATTCTTGAAGATAAGAACATAAGTGCCATGCTGGATCAGACCAAGGGTCCATCTAGCCCAGCACTCTGTTCACACAGTGGCCAACCAGCTATCGGCCAGGGATGAACAAGCAGGACATGGTGCAACAGCACCCTCCCACCCATGTTCCCCAGCAACTGGTGCACACAGGCTTACTGTCTCGAATACTGGAGATTGCACGCAACCATCAGTGCTAAAAGCCATCGATAGCCTCCACCTCCAGGAATTTATCCAACCCCCTTTTAAAGCCATCCAAATTGGTGGCCATCACTACATCTTGTGGTAGTGAGTTCCATAGTTTAACTATGTGTTGTGTGAAGAAGTACTTCCTTTTATTTGTCCTGGATCTTCCACCAATCACCTTCATGGGATGACCCCTTTGGGTTCTAGTATTTTGAGAGAGGCAGAAAAATTGTCTCTCTGTCCACATACCCACATTTACTATGGAGCTTAGCAGCGTTTACTGTCAAGCAAGCGGTCTTTAGATCCCTGAAGTTTATCAGAATGCTCTTGTTTTCAAATCAAAATCACCCATTGGAAAGGAGAATTTCTTTATTATCATGTATTCTGCACCATCCTCCACCCCTCTCTCTTTATTTAAAGTATTTTATGCTATCCTCAGCCAGTAAGGCTCCCCAAACGGCTTACATACAAATCTCATACCCGATTATTATTTTTTTTTTTTTAAAAAAAGCGTTTTGATTATGAATTTTCACAGGGCATTTCAAGCACCAGGTTTATGCCCCAATCGTAAACATGATTAGTTGGAGGTAAGTCTTATTGATATGTGCAGTGACTAAAATAATTTGTTTCCTTCCCAGCCTGTTAGTGGCTTTCAAAAATACAAATCAAAGAAAGAAAGAAACTCATCTACAACAAATAATCAATAATAATAATGGAACGTTTGAAGGATGACATGATGACACAACCACGCCCTCTTCCTCTGACTCCTCCTCTTCCTCTGCCAAAACGCCTCAGAAGATCATGAGGACTAGTCCAAAAGTAGGCTAGGGTTAGGGTTCTGGCTGGTTGTGATCCATGATTGCTTTCCCTTCTGCTTACCTAGAGAACGCGGTCAAAAGGTGATTTTATCTCATAAGGACTAACTCCTGAACGATCAACGTTAAGTTTTATCGATGTGCAGAACCAAAACATTATAAATTCATAGCTGAAGACGCTGGGGAGTGTGAGATAACCAAGCAAAAAAAGACCCATCTTCCACGCAGTTAAACACACACACACACACACACACACACACACACACACACACACACTCGTGACTTTTAAAAATCTGAATGCAAAAGAAGAGAAGCCCCCTCTCGAATAAAATGGAATTTTCTCAGACTTTAAAGTGGCAGATTTCCTTTTTTCCCCCGATCTTAAAACTCCCTCCACGCCCGACAATTTGGTTGAATTGTGGGAAAAAGGATGAACTCAAGATTAAATCGTGCATCTTCCGTTCCCGATCTGGCGCCCTCCAAATGATGTTGCACTACAACCCCCGTCATCCCCAGCCAGGCCGGGAGAAACTGCGCACTGCTTTGCCAAGGGCAGCTCTCTAATTTAGGGAAAAGAGATGGTGCAGGAGCGTGTTGTTTAATAAATAAATAAATAAATAGCTAGCAAAGACAGACAGACATATTTTTCATTGCTTAGGTCCCATTGATTTTAATGACCCATATATTGAGTTCTGCCGCTAGTCCACATGAACCTCCGCATTCTAAACTAAAGGAATCCGAAACCCCCAGCGACGCCGGACGCCAGAAAACGGGGGTCTCCGCTCAAATCCCGCATTTTGTCTCCATCGTGGCGAATGCGACGCCTCCCAGATGAACTTCAGCATCAGGCCGGGATGGAATTAACCCTCCCCTGCTCCCAGCCTCTTGTTATCAGAGATTCACTGGCTTATTCACTGACTTATGACACCCCCCCTTTTTGATGAACATATAGGATCATAATAGAAGTGCTTGATTGGTGCTCTCTCTGCATGGTCTTCTGCAGCACTGCAGAGTCGTAAGAGTCTTCCTGGACCATACCGAGGGTTCCTCTAGTCTAGTGATCAGCATTAAGCTTCCAGGAAACCCGCAAACGGGATGAAGACGAAAGGGGAAACTTCTTATGAACTAATAATGGCCCTCTAAACATCTGTTCTCCGTGAATTAATTTCTTCCTTTTGAGAAGCCCGCCTATTTTAGTGGCCCCAACATCACATTCTGCGGCAGCACGTCCCACAAATTAACAACTTTGAACCTACAGCTGATCCACTTTGACAGATGATCATATTATGATCAAGTATTATCTAGGGTGGAAAGGAGGACAGGGCTCCTGTATCTTTAACAGCTGCATAGAAAAGGGAATTTCAGCTGGTGTCATTTGTATGAACGCAGCACCTGGTGAAATGCCCTCTTCATCACAACAGTTCAAGTTGCAGGAGCCCTGCCCTCTTTTGTATCTGGTCAAGAGGGCAGGGCTCCTGCAGCTTTAACTGTTGTGATGATGAGGCAATTTCATCAGGTGCTGCATGCATACAAATGACACTTGCTGAAATTTCCTTTTCTATATAACTGTTGAAGTTATAGGAGCCCTCTCCTCCTGTACCTATGGTCCACCCTATTATCTAGAGCTCGTCTTTTATTTATTTATTTATTTATTTATATAGCACCATTAATGTACATAGTTCTGTACATAGTAAAAGAATAAAACAGCAACACCCTGCCTTCTAGTATTATCTTTCCATAACGTTCATCAGTTTTAAATTTGTCAACCAGGTTTTGTCCCTTGCCCCTCCACACATTAAAAAGCCCCCAACCCTTTAGCTTTTCCTGCTAGAGAAAGTTCTCCTCTAACCTCCTTGTTTAATTTAACCCGGGGCAAAAGTGCTAATCTTGTCGGCTTGTTTAGAAAGTGTGCTTCAAACACCGTAAGTGCCAGTAATAAAAATCTCAACAATCAAAATGCTTTTGGGTTCTTTCTAACCTGCCTATAACTTTCTGACTATTCTGCTGGACAAAGGCAAATGAAGAAAGTTTAGCCTGCTATATGAGTACGATGAGTCCGGAATTACTTCTGAATAGACGTGTATAGGATCGGGATGCCATAAGCTTTCAGGATCCAACCTGATAGCTAACTGTTAGAGCCAGTTTGGTGTAGTGGTTAGAGTGTTGGAATGGGACTCCGGAGATCTGGGTTCTAGTTCCCCACTCAGCCATGAAGCTCACTGGGTGAACTTTGGGCCAGTCAATGACTCTCAGCCCAACCTACCTCACAGGGTTGTTGTGAGGATAAAAAGGAGATGAGGAGGGTCCAGTACCTTCCAAAGGCGGGGATATAAATATAATAAATAAGCAATCAAACACAATTTTTTCGAAGGTGCTGCAATTGATTTCAATGGAACTTTATGTCTAAAGGCAATGTGTTGGAAGGAAAATGAGTGATAGAAGATGTTATTGATTTTTTTTTAAAAAAGTATTCCTCCCCTTAAATTTATATAGACAGCCCATAATACAAGTTCTCTGGGAGGCTCACAAAATGAACACAACATACAACATAAACAAAAACAAAAAAAGCTATTAAAAACTTTTTAAAAACCCCACACAACTAAAACATTTTAAAACCAAAGGCGCAATCCTATGCAGGTTTAGACATGCATAGGATTGCACCTTAAGAGGCCCAGATCATAAGAAGTCCCACGGAGTTCATTGTGGCTTATTATCAGGTAAGCGGCAGGTATAGGATTGCAGCCTTAACCTACATTTCTTTCCGTACCCCCGATCCTAACTACGCTGGACACACGATTCAGCCCAAAGTGAGAGACGTCGAAATCCCCTCGAGCCTTCTCTGCCATTGAAATGAACGGGACTTGGAGGCGTTTCCCTTTGGGTGGCGTGGACCGGTTATGGGGGAAATTCTACTGCATGAATAAGGTGGGAGAAATTCCGTCTATGCCAAGAATGTTTTTAATTGTCATGTATTTAAAATGTTTAAATGTTTTAGTATTGGAACATATTTAATATATTTTTTAACTTTTGTATATTTCTATTCATAGGTTTTAAATGTATGTTTTACATTTTGTAAGGTCGCCTTCAGGCTCAGTATTGGGCAAAAGGCGGGTTACTACTACTACTACTACTACTACTACTACTACTACTACTTCTGCTATTACTACTAATACCGCAACTTGGTTCAAACCTTTCCTCAATGAGCGACCTGTTAGAGCCAGTCGCTCCCTCGCAGTCTAACCTACCTTGCAGGGTTGTCTTGAGGCTTAAACGGGGGGAACCTAAGGTTTATTGTCCTGAGCTCTTTGGAGGAAGGGTAGGATATATACATTTATTTTATACCCCACCTTTCTACCAGGAAATGTCACTCAAGGCATTTGAAAAATAAATTATTATTATTATTATTATTTTATGTAATAAAATAATTTATATTATTATTAATTTATATAGTGCCATCAATGCGCATGGCACTGTATAGAGCACATGACACAAATATGATGAATGAATACATACATACATACTAGGATCGGCATTCAAATCTTTATTACAAACCTCGTGTTCCGAGGTGAGGGTGGCCACATGCATTTTTTACTAGGGAATTTCAGCGCAACAAGCGATTCCTGCTGAAATCCTCGCTTCTCTACAAAGAGGTTCAGGAGTCCCATCCTCTTTTACCTCTGGCCAAGCGATCCAAAGGGAGAAGCGGGTAAGAAATTTAATAACAACAACAACAACAACAACAACATCAACAATTTCAGCGAGGGTTGCAAGAAACTGCTAGCAACACACAGCGTTTCTTAAATTCAAATAAAGCACACCCGTTTTTCCTGTGTTGCAGGCGGGTTTGTTGCACAATAGAAAAGCAAACGTGTTTGCAATGCAATCGGAAATCAGTCCCATTGAGTTGTATAGGACTGACTCCCAAGTAAGCGTGCATGGGGTGAATGGATTATTCCTTTGGAGGGAGAAAACACGATTTTGTTTGGTGTCAGCTATTACCTTCAGGCCAGGCTGATGCTCTCCAGATGTATTGGACTATATTGCCTATCATCCCCAGACAGCATAGCATGTCTGGATGTGGGGTTGGGGTGGGGTGGGGGCTGTACTTCAACAAATCTGGGAGGCACTAGTTTCGGAATGCTGATTTAGGTTAATAGGTACGATATTGCTTTGGCGTCAGCCTACATAGAGGCATAGCAAGATCTTAAGCATGTTTACTCAGAAGTAAGCCTCGGTGAGTTCCATTGGACTTGCTACCTGGTAAATGAATGTATGATCGGATCTCAGCAGCTCAAGACATACTTCATTCCCAGTGAATTATTGGGACACGACAGTCAGCGATTTACTTAAGTCCCATTAATGCCAATGATCCCGTTAATTTCAATGAGACTAAAGCGTGACTCGGGGCACAATCCTTTGCATGTTTCGACGGGAAAAAAAGTCCTACAACTCCCAACACTCCCCAGCCAGCATGGCTGACCGGAGAATGCTGGGTGTTGTAGGACTCCCCGCCCCCTTGTCTCAACATGCTGGGAGTTGTAGGACTTCTATCTAAACATGCACAGGATTGCTCCCTTAAAGCATGATTTGGGGTTTCCTCTCTTTTTCTAGACTCAAAAATAGCGGGAACAACTTCAGCGACCACCTCCCTCATTAACTTGGGGAGAGCCAACTTTTTCTTTTTAAAATGTTTCTTACTGGTACCCAGGTTCTAGTCAGAATGTTTGGAAAACACTTTGGGGACTGTTATATACTCACTCTAGGCTATAAATTAGCCAAAGATTTATTTTTCTATCAGGGGGACGGGGAGGGGGGAACTCTACTAAGGCTTGCTCTGCCCTGGTCTGTGGGAAAATAATTTCTTTGATTGATTTCCCCCTGAAGAGCCAGGGAAGGTTTCTCTCCTTCTTGTTATGAATGTCTGGTCTTTTCTGTCTTCCGGATTGGGGTGGGGGGAGACCTCCGGAGAAATGCATTTTCCATCTTGAATCTCACTTTGTATCTTTTCCTTGGTAATCCTTTAAAAATTCATCAGGAAAAGAAATCCGTGAACTTTTTTGAAGGCTATATTGTACCAGGTTATGTTGTTGTTGCTGATTATATTATTATTATTATTATTATTATTATTATTATTATTATTATTATTATTATCATCATCATCATTATTATTATTGCTGCACAGGTAGCCAATTTTATATTTTTGAAAGGAAGATGGGAAGAAAAAAGAATCTGTTACATGGAAAGAAACTGGCTTTGAAGAATGAAAGGAACTGAATAGGCAACTTCTTGGATGATTTTTTTCTGTATACATTTCAGATAGGTCAATGGGTTCACAGCATGAGGATGACTGTATTTCAGACAGATAAAGTATGATTTCATCTTGAGGTGCAAGGTTGGAGGTCCTCCAGACCTGGGTAATCAGGAGTGAGGTTAATATGGTGGGACATACAAGGGGCATCTTCACTGCACTTCTTTTTCTTTGTTATCGGTATGTACTTTTCATCTATGCTTTTATTGGATATGTTTTTTTAAAAAACAACAACAGTTGGCTGAGTTTTAATGTAGGTGTTTCTGTATTTATTTATTTATTGCATTTTTATACCACCCAATAGCCGAAGCTCTCTTAATAAATATAAAAATATTTACTATATTTTTATCCCACTTTCCAGAAAATTCTTGTCTTCCAAAGCCTCTCACATCAGTCAAAAAGAGAGAAAGACTTAGGGCACAATCCTAGGCATGTTTGGTCAGAAAAAAAGTCTTACAACTCCCAGCATTCCCCAGCCAGCATCACTTCCGCCAAAGAACCCTGGGAATTGTCCTTTGGTGAGGGTGCTGAGAATTTTTCTGTGTTCTAGTCCCACTTTCTTCAGTTCTTAGAACCGAGTTGTATACAAAATTCTGCATTTGGGGATAGGGAATTGGGTGGGGTTTGGTTAGGTGGAGGAGCAATTTCATCGAATTTCACCAAGGGTAGGAGAAATTCTGCCACAGTTTCTCAGAGGTGGAGTTCACCATGAGCAGTGGCAGTAGCCCATTTCTTAAGGTGTGTGTGTGTGTGTGTGTGTGTGTGTGTGTGCACAGCAAACCACAGTTGAGCCTGGCTACCATTTTGTATGCTCCACAAAACGCCAGAACTTAGCATTGTTCTGGGGCATCTTGTGTGTGTGTGTGTGTGTGTGTGTGTGAAATGGAATCAGACATCTCCCAAAGTGATGAAGAATATTTGCATAAAATTCTGCAAAGTGACCATCCTTTTCTAGGGGACAGGCTGTGCAAAAGGAAAATCTCAGAAGTATTCTCAGAGAAATGTCTTCTGGTAAATTTAGGCCCTGTTCTACTTGCTGTTCCAATCATGCCCTGCTTCTGAGGTTCACAGAGGAATTTCTCTGGCGATTGTTGAGGGAAATTATTCATTGACGTGGTTTGCACATAATGAGAAGCCACTGTGAGTGAATATCTCCACGGGGTCATTGCAGTGGCTGCCATTTTGAATACCCAGGGCCAGGCAGGGTGTTGTGTTGTAGCTAAGGTTGGGTGAAGAAATCCAAAGCAACAGCAGAGTAATACTTTCATTAAGATCAACTGGAATGTCACAAAATTATAAGCATGTTTTTGAGTTCAGCAGCATCTTTACTGAACGTTAAGGCACCTAAATGATGGAAATGCCCCAGTCTGTAGTCCATCGAGGAAGCAATCCTTATGACTCCTAAAGATTGGGCTCCATCACACCAGCATTTTATCGCACTCTCAACATGCTTGTTTTGCTGTTTTGCAGCATGGTACTCACATGACGTGCCTGTCCTGCAGTCACCCTGCCTCTTCCCCTCCATTTTCTGTGTTTTTCTGGAGTAGGGAAAGTCTGATTTATTTCCTCCATGTGGGATTAAAGCGCTCTTCTGCCACCATGTATTGCCATTCTCGTGCCATGTCCTTTGTTGGGGGAATGTGCTTTGAAGGGAGGTCTTGCTGACAAAAGAGGAGGGTGGGGCGGTTCTCCTTCTCCAGCATGCAGGCTTGTGCTGAGTTGGTTGAACAGACTTTTGCTGCTCCAACCTCACCCTCATTACCAACAGAAATGGCACCCAACCAATGAAATGTTGTAAAACTGGACAATAGGGGTGTGCAGAGTGGGTCTTCTCTCCCACAAAATTACAGTCAATGGGAATTAACCAAAATGTGTACAGCTCCCTCATTTTTATAGATAAATAGATGAAATTTGGCACTGTGATAGCTCTTAAGTAGGGCTTTAGGCATGCCATGTTTGAACAAGATCCCTTCATTAGTTGATTTTGTAATGATTTTTTTTAACCCCACCTCCCCAAACCATTCACCCACATAAACACACACACACATCTCTGATTCTGTGTTAATCCACCCATGCACAGGGGTGGATTAAAGTAGAATCAGAGATGTGTGTGTGTTTGAGTGTGTTTATGAGGGTGAATGATTTGAGGGGGGATTTTTTAAAAAAATCATTAAAAATAGGAAAGCCAATCAGTTAGTCAGACCTGCCACCAGCATTAATTGGAACACAGCAGCCCCTTGTAGGGCAGAGAGCAGAAAAATGTCATAGTCCTTAGAAGAGCCAAGCTAGTTGATTATGGAAGTAACCTACGGCTGTTGCTAACTAACTGGAGATGTCTATGTATCACTCCTTGCATGTTGGGGGACCTAAAGGCTGCAGCACCAAAATACCACGCTTCGAACCCACAGATCTTTTAAAACAAATATTATTTGAGAATTTCCATTCATGGTTTGATGGCCGTCTGCACACAACAGAGTGTAATTCAGAATGGAAGGGGAACAGGGAAGGCAGGGGGCGGGGTGAGAGACGAACAGACAAAGAAGAGGGCCCTGGAAAGCAGAGTTTGATTTGCTGAATTGATTTTGTAACAGAATTTTTGTTTTTCTTTAAATGCTTCTCTCCATCACCGTGCTGAATTATGTACCAGGTAATCTAACAGAGCACAGTAGGGAAAGATACCTTCCCTGAATCATTTCTTAAAAGTAACCAGTGTGGTATAGTAATCAGAAAAGCAAAGCAAATTAACTCACAGAGTGGAGTCTCTTAGTTGCAGGAAAGGAACTCTAAACGGCTATTTTTCTTTTTTGAACTTTCCTGAAATATTCACTTGGCAATTTTAATAGTGCACTCTGTGTTCATTTTCTTGAAGATTTATTTTAAATGAATACTTTTGTTGCTTGACTGCAGTGTTTCCCCCTCTCCCCACACAATGAAGCTATATAGCATACTCCCCTCAGTGGTGGTTGAGACTTTTTTTTTTTGCCTACATGTTCAGCATTTGAAACCAAGAGTACAAAGTTACTTTGATTGCCATAACCACTAAAAATGTATAACACAATCTTCCCGGCGGTGAGCCTATATGATTTAGTTCTTGGCTGATTTCTCTGCAAGCCAGATAGGAAGTAAGCAGATTGGTTAGGAGCATTGGTTGTCCCTTAAGGCTGGGCCATTGGGTTTTTATAGGGAAGTTTTGTTTTTATTGCGTTTAATTGGTAATCTCTGTTTTACGGATTTTATTGAAATGCATTTTTAGTGTTTTTTTAAAAAAATGTTACCCACTTTGTGTTTTTTTAAATCCTGTATGGCACTTTGAGGTGGTTCCACCAAGTGGAGGCTGGTGGCTCTGATATAGGTGGGGTGGTGAATCTGCTCCGGGTTTGGATAGCTCCTTTCAAGTTCTGACTGGTTCCCACTGAAACCCGGAGTAGATTCACTGCCTCACTGACATTGGAGCTACCAGCCTCCACCGGTTCTACCCTTTAAGGTAGCCGAGAAATAATCGTACATGGGGGACTTCCCAGCAACAAACTGCATGACATCTTTCTTGTTGCAGTCCTTTCTGTTTAAAGTAAGGATTCATCTACACCAAGCAGGATATTCCACTATGAAAGCAGTCTATAAAAGGCAGGAGCCACACTACTGCTTTATAGTTGGACTGAATTGCCACTATAAAGTGGCACTCCAACAACTGTTGGAGTCCATGACATGTCAACACCAAGCAGGATATAACACTATGAAAGTGGTATGAAAGCGGTATATGGTAAGTGTCATGGGCCCCAACAGTTGTCATTGCACTTCAGTACTGCTACAAAGCAATGGTGTGGCTCCTGCCTTTTATAGACCGCTTTCATGCAGCTTTCATAGTGGAATATCCTGCTTGGTGTAGATGAGCCCTAAGTCCGTATAACTCGAATGGGGATGATGGGATCAAAGTAAGGGAGTTTCAGAAATGTTCCAGCGGACAGACAGCCTGTTGCTGTGCTTGCAGTCAAGTGGACTGGGGTAACCTTACAGGGCAATACTCAGCACTGTCTTTTGCTAGAAGGCCACTTGGAAAGGGAAGGCGAAGGTGTTGAACCTCTTTCAGTCTGGAATCCAGACTGGATTCCGTTTCAGGGAAGTTCTTGGGAGCTGCATTCCAGTGGTGGGTGGGGCTGAAAGTAAAAGGGGCAGGGCTAACAGACCAGTGTATTTAAGTATAGAGCTCCTCTTCCTGTCATAAAAAAAGCCTTAGGGGAGGCATTCCAACCTTTAGAATTGGTGGGGGGGAGGGACTGCAGAAAAAAATGGGAAAACACCAAACAATCAGTGGTTGGGAAAAAGAGGGGGCAGACATGTATATGCGGGGTAACCTGAAGGGCCAGTTTGGGGCCCCAGGGTGGTTTGGCCCCAGGGTGGGTTTTTTGCACCGTTGTTGTACTCCTGTCCCTCCAATATCAAGGATGCTTCCAGATAAGACTTTTATTGTGCAATCACCCTACCAGACTTATTGAATTTTACATGGGGCCCAGATGACGATTTCTTCCATTTGTAACCCCTTCTCCTCCTCCTCCTCCTCCTCCTCCTCCCCCTCCCCCTCCTCTTCCTCCTCTTCCTCCTCCTCCTCCTCCTCCTCTTCTTCTTCTCCTTATTACAAAAAATCTGTTAAGGGTGCAATCCTGATCATTTTTAGGCAGAAAGAAAAGTCAGCAGAGGTTCCGATTTCAGTGGGGCTGTGAATCCATTCTGGGTTTCAGTCAGAAACACTGGGTTGGCCTTACTGGTGATAATGAATATAAATAGAACGAAATCTAATAATAAACATTTTTTTCTATGTAGTTGAAAAATATATTCATAAAAGCAATAAGAAAGAATACACTGTTATTGTGCTGTAAAGAATCATACATCAAACCAAAGAGAGCGAATACAATGTTGTTGTGTTATAAAGGCCTAGGATACATCTTGAAGAGGGGTTTGTCCTGGGGTGGATCTGCAATGGTGGCAAGTTATCTATATGACAGAGCCACCCATTGCAAAGGTATCCAGGGGAAAAACCCCAAAACTCCACTTTAAAAAAGGTGGGCACTTACCCCGACTTTTTCCACTGAGCAAGGTGCAGATGTGCATTTGCCATCAGTCACCTTGTTCCAGTGTTGCGCCGGAGGCGTGTCCTGGGCAATAGCGACCCCTGATTGGTCGCCACGGCTTCACAGGAGGAGGGGGAAGCAGGGGGCGGACCAATGAGTCCAATGGCTGCTGGACTGCCTCCATGCCTCCACGGACCCTGCAGAGCTTCCAGTAATATATAAGAAATAAAAATAAATAAGAAAAAAATGTATCCGAGGGCTCATTGGAATAGTGGGGGAGGTGGTGGTTTGTCACCGTGCCTCCCTACACCTGCAAAATAGTTTGGTTAACGAGAAACGTAAAAAACAATAATGGAGCAATGTGTTCCCAGCACGAGTGTAGCGATGGGAGGGGGCGGCTGTTTCCCCATTACTTCCCCTGCTGTGGTCCTGAAGAAAAAATTGTTTATTTATTTATTTATTACATTTTTATACCGCCCAATAGCCAAAGCTCTCTGGGCGGTTCACAAAAATTAAAACCACAATAAAACAACCAACAGTCTAAAAACACAAATATAAATACCTCCTTTGCGGCTGGTGTTTGTATTGGGAGGAAATCCGTTTAGGGGATTTCCTTCCAATGCAAACACACTCACAGAGGAGGGATTTGCAAAGGGAGGAAATCTCTCTCCCGCCTGATCCCATCCTGTGAATGATCATGCCCCCATGCAATTTATATTTTTTGAAAATTGACAAGAACCCTGCAGGTTAGATGAAACGATGCACTTAAGGCCTTCGGGTGCAGTTCTATAGCCCTTTGCTCAAAGCCAGGCTATTTCTCCCAGCACAAGAGTCTGTTGCACGTGGCTGGTAACTTCCTTTCCTAATGAATTGGCCTGCAGGCAGTCAAAACCCTGTGATTAAAGCTTTGACCAGTTGATCACACCAAAGAATCCGTAAAAAAGACTTCAGTGCTCCAGCTGCTCCTGAGTGACTGTTGGACCACACTTGACAAGTTAGCGCATGAGCCTCGCTCATCAGTCTCTCTTCAGAGAGCCAAAGGTTACAGCGTCTCAGCAAAGCTTCAGTCATAATGAGCCGGGGAAGGGCCACCTGTTGAAATCAAAACACAGACCGTGGCCAACTTCACAGATGAAGACATAAACAATGCAAAGAGGATAAGTCTCTTTTTCCTTTGTCCCAAATATTCCCATGGTCATATGACAGCTAGAGTTCAGGCAAAAGGCCAGGAAAGCGGGAAGAACTGATGTAGTTCCCAGCGCTGGGGACTGCGGTCCATCCACCTTTTCGGAAGCCGCCTTTCTGTTTCAGGGATGCTAATGTCCTGTCTTAAAAGGGGCAAAAATCAGATCAGATCCTAAAGCCTTCCGTCCCCAATACTGGCTGCCTATTTGCTACTGGGCCAGGTTTAAGGTTCTAGTACTAGTATATAAAGACCTAAACAACTTGGGACTAGGATACCTGAGAAAGCGTCTTCTCCATTACCAACCTACTGGTCGCTGAGGTCGTCTGAGGACATGTTTCTAGTGGTTCCACTTGGACCTATGGCCTGACTGGAGTCCAACAGGAGAAGAACCTTCAGTGTGGTGGCCCTATTCCTATTGAATTTCCTGGCTTTGGAGGTCAGGAAGGCACCAACACTATTTGTTTTGATGTCTCCTGAAAATGTTGATGTTTCAGGAAGCTTTCTGGGGTACTTTTTTTTTTTTAACCAGTACTGGGGGTTTATCACACCTTTGTTTTCTTATTTATTATTTATTTATTTATTTATTTTATTACATTTATATACCGCCCCCCAGCCGAAGCTCTCTGGGCGGTTTACAACAATTAAAAATAGTAGACATTAAAAGTATACACAAAATTTAAAAAACATAAAAACAGTATAAAAACAACAACAGTATTCATTTAAAACAACAATTCTGGGGTCCATTAAAACAAACTTAACGTTATTAAATGCTGTTAAAATGCTGTTAAAATGCCTGGGAGAAGAGAAAATTCTTAAAAATTGTATTTTAATTTGATGTTCTAATTCTTTTATTCTATTTGTTGTTCACCATTCCTAGATCCTTGGATGGAGAGTGGTGTAAAAATATTATAAATAAATAAATAAATAAATAAATAAATAAATAAATAAATAAATAAATCCTGGCATCCTCTGGAGACTGAAGAGAATATTTCTAGCTGGAGCACCAACCCAACTGCTTGGGCAGTCGAAAGGGTTTAAGTGAACAGCTCCCAAGGACAGGGGATTTATGGAAAGGATAAAATCCATTTTTGTTTACTTGGAACAAATGGGTCTTGAATGCTATTAGCAATTTATTTATTTATTTATTAAATTTTATTATATTTCTTTACTGACCAATAGCTGAACCTCTCTGGGCATTTCACGAAACAAAACATATTTCACGAAAACAAAACTATAAAATACAATAACATATTAAGGGAGCAATCCTATGCCCCCTAGGCATAGTCTGACCTCAGATCTGGGAACCTGTGTCGCCCCCCCCCCGTTCCTTTTAGCAATCTTGGAAAGTACCTTGCCAGCTGCCTCTCTGAGGTTGGGAACTCTGCCTCAGAGAGGGGGTAAAGGTGGTGCTCTGGTGGGTGGGAAGGGGACTAGAGAGGCTGGGATATGAGCTATCCAGAGGCCTCTCTAGCCTCTTTTCCTCTCACTCTGAAATGCCCCAGCTAGAGGGGCAAAAAAGGCTGTCTAGTGAAAATGCAGAGGGGGAGGAGGCGCAGAGGCTACATCACCTCTGCCACTCCTCCTGCTCTGCACTGGATGCTTGTAAGCCTAAAATACCTAAAGTTTAGCCTAAATACCTTTAGGCTAAAATACCTTTAGCCTAAAGTTTAAAAAGAATAAAACCAGAGTAAAAGCCATGGTAAAAGCTAGCAGCAGTGCAAACATTTGCTAGGTTGGTTCCCTTTCTAGAGAGTAGAACAGTTTCCTTTTATTATTATTATTTTTAATCACAGGCGCGCATGCATACAGTGGGACTGCTGATTTCTTATTGGGCCTTGCTCTCTATGACAATAGATCCAGCTTTGCACAGGATCCAGTTCTTTGCATGGAGAATGTCACCCCCTCACCTTGCCCTCCTCTTCAATATTCTTTCTGTATCCTTCTTCTTTGCCTTTGCTTTGGCTTGCTCTGCTGCTGCACTCTGACTTGATGGTTTCCATATTTTTCCTCCCGCAATGTCTCCCAAACGGTTTTCCTGATCAGCATGCTCACTGGCTGTTCCGTTTAACACATAACACTTAGATCAATTTTGGAGCAGACAAATTATCGTTCGTTTGCCTCCGCTGATGCAAATTTACCATATGGGGAGCCACTCACCTTAAGGAGGCAAATTGTTCTAAACTGGTCTCTTGGCTTGGTGGCTAATGTTACTGTGGGGCCACAAATGTTGGACCTTTCTTTCAGATACCTTGACTCAATGGGTTTACCAGATGCAAGGGGCTGACACCTCGGGCCATTGTTCATTTGTATATTCATCAGTTAAAATGCATTGCAAATTTAATATTGAGCAAGCTAAAATTAAAACACCCCCAATCTGGGAGGCTTAAACCAGTGGAAAATCCAGCCAAGTGATGAATATTAGCAAAGGTATGGAAAATTCAGCCAAGCAACAAATCACCCAGAGCTCCATCAGACAAGTGTTTCATTGTACACTCGTTACTGGCACTCATGGATTTCACGGGTCCCTCTCACGACGTTGTCTGCATCCGGCACACCTTTTCTAGCCTTCTTCACATAACAAAAAACACTCTAGTAAGTCTGACTTATTTTTAAAGTCAGAAGTTGCTGCTATCTCCTGCTGTGTACAGGAGATGCAGCAGGATCAAAACATCCCACTGTCATCAATAACAACAACAGAGAATTTGCCAATAGTATCCAGACTCCAATAATTTAATCATATTTTATATATTAATAGCACACCCCTATATATGCCTACTCAGAAGAAAGTTCCATTGAGTTCAATGGGTCTTACTTCCAAGTAAACGAGTACAGGATTGCAGCCTAAATGGAGTATCTGTGGTCACTATAGTATTCACTGTTCCTGACAATACCAGACTTTGTTTTATTTATTTATTTACTTATTTATTTAGTAAGTTCCTCTGAGTTCAGTGCTACTTATTCCAAGGTATAGGACTGCAGTCTAAATAACATTAAAATTACAGCACCAGCATTATCTGCCATATAGGGCTTTCCTAAATGAGACATTAATATTGCACTTGCCATTCCCTACTTACGATTGTTTATGGGTTGTTTAGATGACATTGGGGCCCTCCAGTGTTGCTTCTGTGTCACTTTCAGGGAGTTCTTTTAGCCTGGGGAAAATGGGGCATTTAATTGTGAAAGCAAAAGAAAGTGAGATTTCCCTTATGTATTTGTGCTATTCCACAGTCCCACCTAGAGGTTATGTAGCAGGAAAGCAGGAAAGGAAAACCTTGTATAGTGCAGGGATCTCAATTTTGCAATAAAACTGAAAGTAGATTTAGTAGATTAACAGCCAATTAACAGCCTTGTGTAGAAAAGCTCACAATCACCTTAAAGCAGACAGGAATAAAGAAAAAGTTTAGGGCTCTTCTAAAAACCAACTCAGATAAGGGTCACCAAAGAGAAGGCCCTGCGTATCATCAGTGGATCTTAGCAATGTAGTCATGATATTTCTTGCTTTATGAATGGAAATAATAATAAAAAAACACGAAATAAGTAATTTTCTCTCAACTTCCTTCACAGGGTTGTGGTGAGGATAAAAAGCCAGTGGAAAGAATATTGTACTCTGCTCTGAGTTTGTTGGAAAGAAAGTTAAACTAAAAGAAATGAGCCTGTGGAGAAAAGCCTCAAGTTTAGCTATACAAACCCAATCCTTAAAAAAATATAAAAATATAACTCACTGCAATGTTGATGACTGAAGCATGGCTACCTGTCACATCAAAAGTATCTACGGCATTAGCAGAGATGCTGTGCTAATGCCTGGTCCCAGGAATGCTGCTTAAAAGGGTACAATGTCTAGCAGAGGTAGGTGCTTCCCCCAGAGAGACAGGAAATTATTACTACTGTGCCAAAAATTTCTCCCACATTTTTTTTTATTACCATTCTCTCATTCAATTTGATCGAAAAGTAACTGCTTTAAAAAAGAAATTCAAAGGGGAAGAAAATTTTGGAGAAACTCTTATGGATTAGGTTCTGCTTGGCAGTGACAGAGGAAGGTTTATAATCCCACCAGAAGAATTTCCTGCTTTATTTATTAATAATTTATTTATTAAAACATTTATATCCCGCCCTATATCACAAGGATCTCAGGGCGGCTTACAGATAAAATCATACATATGAAACAGAATAAATATACATTTCTAAAACAAATTAAATGTTAAACCAATATGAAATTTTAAAACAGGAAAATCCAATTAAAACAAGACAGTGTGCAGGCTGGTGGATTTTGCCATCAGAGGCTCATGGAGGTAGTGATGGGGTCTATCAATTAGAAGCAAAATATACCACTTGGATAAAAGTCGGTCCAGATCCTTCACACAGCCCCTTTAACGGCTATGAAGCTAGAACTACTGCTACATACCAGTCCTAAGGCTAACCCATGCCTGGGGTCGGGGCTAAGGCAATGGGCAGGGCAACCCTGGTGAACCTCAGTTTATGTACTGGCTTTATAGTTTTCACTGAGTTCTTCACCTCAGTCCAGTGAGCATTTGAGCAGGGAACACACGTAAGGCTTGCAAAAATAAAATACATAGTTACATCATCATCATTATCATCATCATCATCATCATCATCATCATCATCATCATCATCATCACCATCAATTTATTTCTTACCCACCTCTCCATTCTGATCGAGGCGGGGAACAGCAGCAAATATAAAATACATAATTTATTTTTATTTATTTATTTATTACATTTCTATACCGCCCAATAGCCGAAGCTCTCTGGGCGGTTCACAAAAAACAAAATCATAATAAGACAACCAACAGGTTAAAACTGAATTAAAACATAATATACATTATTAAAACATCCTAAAGAGATCCGAAAATTCCATTGGATAGGCCTGCCGGAAGAGATCAGTCTTGACATGTTTCTAATAGACATGTTTCTAACAGAAAGCACATTATTATTATTATTATTATTATTATTATTATTATTGAACAACTTGAACAACTGGCAGGAAATCCATTCTCAGAGTACATAGTATTTTATGTGATGTTTGAGAGCACATTATGCTAGCTTTTGGGGGGCGGTGAGATGGTTGCTGAGGTTCCTCAATCACATAGGCTTTTACTTGGAGTAGCCTCCAAATAGCCCCATCATCTTGAGTAAAATGCCACGGTGGTGATACCGTATTTCTTCGATTGTAAGACGCCATCGATTGTAAGACGCACACTAATTTCAGTACCACCAACAGAAAAAAAGCTTTGATTCTAAGAATAATAATCGCACCTGCGATTCTAAGATGCACCCCGTTTTTAGAGATGTTTATATGGGGAAAAAAGTGCATCTTAGAATCGAAGAAATACAGTAATTCCATCTGAAACAACAACAGCAACAACAATCCAGTGAATTAGTTCTGAGATACCACAGTATTCTTTATACATTTAATTTGCTTATGATTTACTTTTTTGCACACCACGGAGGTTTTACTCTCACACCTCTTCTAAGGAGGCTAATCTGAAGCATCAGTCCTTCTGACATACGGTGTGAGTTTGTTTACGTGTTGCCCGTTTCTAATTTTAACCTTAGTGCATGGTAGAGATGAATGATGGGGGGTGGGGTGGGGATGAAGGAAATCTCCAAAAGAAAAGGATCTCTCAATTCCCTTGGAGATTCTAATAAGGTTGGGTAGAGGGTTGAATTTGACTCCCCAAACACATTTTTGTCAGTGTACATAACGAGAATTAAGTTAGAAGAAGAAGAGAGGGCAGGGAATGATGCTCGCTCGTATTTATCAGCTCAATGGCAAGTGGGAGGGTAGCTATCCAGTGGAATTTTAGGATGTTTTTAGGATGTTTTAATAATTTATACTATGTTTTTAATCAGTTTTACGTATTTTATACTTATTGTTGTTCCCTGCCTCGATCCAAATGGAGAAGCAGGTAAGAAATAAATGTATTATTATTATTATTATTATTATTATTATTATTATTATTATTTGTCCCTGATGGCAGGTCACCCTCAGCCATTGCTACAAAATGGGAAGAATATCCAAAGGGGTGAGCAAAGCTGGTGGAAAACAGCCATTAATCTGCCATTGCTGTGGCAGACAAAGATGGAGATTTTCGCTAATGTCAGATTCACACATTAGTTTAAAATATTGTAGAATTTTTGTATTCAGTTTCTGTTTAAAGGAGGCCATTGGAGATGGGGAGCTGAGTTGGTCAGTCTGAACCTGGGGGAGCTGTATTTTGGAAATCTAGCTTTTGGGTATGCAAAGCTCAGACAAACCCCTCGTGGTTACATGTGTGGAGCCTTGTGTATGCAAGAGACTCTGTTGCTGTTGTTGTTGTTCTGGAGTTTCTTGGCAGACCTGGCAATTTTTGTGAAACATTACAGCATAAGAACATAAGATGAACATAAGATGAGCCATGCTGGATCAGACCAAGGGTCCATCTAGCCCAGCACTCTGTTAACACAGTGGCCAACCAGCTGTTGACCAGGGACCCACAAGCAGGACATGGTATAACAGCGCCCTCCCACCCATGTTCCCCAGCAACTAGTATACATAGGCTTACTGCCTATATACAGGTGCAGTAAAACATGCACCTGGGAAAAGTAAGTACAGCTTTCAGAGGGTACTTCCATAGCTCTCTTTTGTCATGTGGACTATAGTTGCTTTAGCACATGGGCAGGGAACCTTCTTCTGCCCAAGGCTACATTCCTTTATGGCTAATTTTTTGGGGGAAGGGGGACATGGGAGTAGTGGGTGGGGTCAAAGCAAAAGTGGGTGGGGCCACATCTCTCTCACCCCCCCCCCTGCATACTCAAATCCATACACATATAAACATACACACTTTTCCATTTATCCACATACACACACAACATATATTCTCACACTTAAAGTTTAGCAGCATCCTACAATTTGCGCTTCAACTCCTCTCCTGAAGCTCTTTCCCCCTCCCAGTTTTGTTTCGAAAATACTAACCAGCACCATGCACAAAAAGAAAAGAGGGGTGGGCAATGTCAAGGCCCAGTTGATGGTTCTTTATCTTTAAAACGGGCTTGGACTGGACAGCCCTTCAAATAGAGGACGCTTTCAAAATAGAAGACAGTCCTTTGGCAGCCCTTAAAATAGAGAACTGTCCTCTGTAAGAGAGGAAAGTATGAGACAACTGGGAAACATCCACAATGGATCCAAAGAGGGAGTCTCAGGATGCTGAAAAAATAGTTCTTTTTTTATGGCCTTAGCTAGACCTAAGGTTTATCCCAGGATCATACCGGGGTTGTCCCTGCGTGCTCCTGGGATCCCGTGTGTCATTTACATGAACAGGCAGGGCCGGTGCTACCATAGAGGCCACTCAGGTGGCCGCCTAGGGCGCCAAGTTAAGAGGGGCACCAGGTGAGCCGGCCTGGGCCAGCCCGAGGATTCAGCTGGGCCTGGGTGGGCGAGATAGCGCCCCGTGCCCGCCCAGCCGAAGCAAAGCCAGGGACGCGGGTGGGGGGGGCTCCATGTTCAGACTTCCACCCAGAAGCCACCCTCCCAGAGCCGCTCAAGCCGCCCGGAAGCCGCTCTCCCATAGTCGGAAGGCTGCCTCCAGAAGAAGAAAAATCACGTGGTGAGCTCGACCCTGGCCCAAGCCAGCCTCTGCCTTACACCTGAGGAAAGAGCACTGGGTCGCCTTGCCTCTCTCCTCAAACAGCCAGCGATGTCCAGGCAGGCAGGCAAGAGGGACTCTCTCTCCCTTCCCCCAGGAAAGCTAGGGACTTGTGGACTCCTCACAAGGCAAACTCTCCTGCTTCCAGATCCTGCGCACGTGGATCAACGGGACTTGCATCCGAGAAAGCGTTGCACCAGGAGACACCAGTGCGGCCTGATCCACCTATGACTCCTTACTCGGAAGCCTTATTCCCCCGAGTAAACGTGCGGAGAGGATCGGGACGCCAGGCTGCATAGCGGGTTGCATTCGCACGGAAGTAAGTCCCGGTGACTTCCAGACGGCTCGGTCCCAAATTGAAGTGAGCCAGTCCTAGCTCTCCACTTGGCACACACATTCGGACTTCGATGCAATTGGGGTGGGATGCAAGTAGCTCACCTTGCCTAGGGCGCAAAGTAGTCTGGCACCGACCCTGTGAATAGGGATGACCCCGGGACAATCCCAGGATAAACTTTAAGTCTAGCTAAGACCTAAGAAGCCCAGTGTGTTCAGACTAATATATTAGTAATAGCCTTCCGCAGGGGGATTAAAAACAAAAGCCTTCAGAGAAACTGCCTATCTTCAAATGTATGAGGTGGCTCTTAGGAGGAGTTCACACTTGCACGTTTGTGACTTCAACACGGACTGATGATATAAAATGGGTGTCATGGATCAAGAGAGATTTCCTATCATCTGACCTCACTTCAAAACAGTACCTTTCAGGAGAGGGCCTTCACTCCTTCAGTAATGACACATCAGTAGTTGCATAGAAGAGGTGGCCGCTGTGCATGTGTGAGTCAGTCTCCAGACTGGGAATGGAATGCCATATATTTATTAGAGATTGACAATCACTGCTATCACGTTTTGTTCTTCATCAGAAAACATGTGGTGGTTAAAAGTCATAAGAGGTTTGGAAGGAGGAATTAGTAGAAAGCCCAAGCATAGAAAAATGGATTTCTCCTCTCTTCTGAAACAAAGAGAAGCTTTAACAATGGTCAGTTCTAAATATACAAATGTCAAACTGTGCTATGATATCTTTTTTTTTAATGATTAAGGGACCATCCTCCCCATTGCCCTTCATTATTTTATTGTTTTGTGGTTTAGGCAATGCCCAAATAAAAGACCATGTGGAAGTATTTGCTCCACTCAGGCTGGAAATAGAAAGTCCAACATGGAACACTTAAAAACAGCTCAAATGTTAGGATTACACTGTTTGACAGCTTTCCATTAATCTAGGGAGTCCAGTGGTTTCAGCAAGAGGCCTTATCATATTTTTCAGAGGTCAAATGAATCACCTTTAAGCTCATGAAAAGGTAAACAAACTGATGCCTATGTGTAACTTTTTGGAGTTTATGAGAGATTCTGGCGCTTGGAATACAAAGAACACCCATAAATCCTACTTCCGCACCAAGTGTCAAAGTCCTTTGGGATCTGCACTCCCATTCAGGGCAATTTCCCCTGGAAGTATTATTAGGAAATATTAAATCAAGTCAAAGTGTAAACCCCTGTAGGTAACATACTTTTACAAGAGACTGTTTCCTGCAAGGAAAACATTACCATGTTTAGTGGGGAGTGAGTGAGGGTTCTGGAGACATCTGCAATGTAGTGCCAGCTAGAAGCTACATAAACATAGTTTATGTATATGGAAAACTAACAACATGAAGTTCTAGCCTACAATGTTTTACTGCCTGTCATTTTCAGCTTCAGAATGATCACTGCCTTAAAAGTTGTTTAAAGGTTATCGGGAACTTCCATTTCAGTGCGTTCTTACAGAATGTGTTGTGGTGTGTGTGTGTATCTGTATACCTAGTGTCTGTGTATGTTATATTACATTCCCACACACTAGATATAGATGTAGATATAGATACACACACACATAAATATAAAAGCCATTCTAAACATATGTCATCCTATAAATGACTAAACCGTGCAGGGATATAAATGCCTTTTAAAGAGCTTTTCAGCAAAGTGCTTAAATTATAGGCTATTATTCCCACATCCATGCCGTAATGAGAGCCTGCTGGGTGTAAACAGAGACTCCTTTAAACCAGTGATTACACTTCGATTTCATGGCATTACATGGAAATAGCCTTGCAGACAAGAACTCTTAACAAAAAGGGAATGCATCTGTGTTTTTGCTGGTGCAACTCTATCCTAAGTGTGCCCTTTCTCACCTATATATTTCAGTCCTCTCCGTGGGACCATTCAGGCAGGGTTAATGATTTTTACTGCTGGGCAAGCCTCCAAAGCAGCTTGAGGTTCACCTCCAGCTAGGATGAACAGTCACAGGATTGGATGCTTGGCTGGAAGCGATCCGAATTCTTCAGACATCCCAAGTGGGAATTGACCTTGGTCTAAGGGCATGTCTAGAAGGCCCCAATGTTAAGAGATTTTCAGCTCTGTTCCAGCTCAGGACGTAAAACTACAAGGACATAAGAACTGCCTGGTTCTCTGCACTGCTGTTGTGAGCAAAGCACACACATGTTAGAATGATTCATTTTAACAATACCAGAAATCTAATCTTTCATTGGGATTTGATAGCCACCTTGGGGGGATTTGAAAAGACAGAATGGTGGGCCTTTTTCTTTTTTAAAATAAATAAATACTACAAAGCCTGACAATTTGTGAAGCAGTGCAACTGTGGCCAAATGCACATGCATGAAAACATCCAGAGTTTATAACTGAAGCAGGTGATAGACAACATCAAAAAGAATGGCAATGCAAAAAAGAACGACCGAAAATTCATCCCCCACCCCCGTCCATGGAAATCTGGTGTATGGAGATAAGGAAATGTAACTGAAACAGAATTTCTTTTCTAGGTTTTGTGTATGCATATAACCACCCACCCCTTAATCTGGAATTGGGATTGGCACATTTTAAAAACACACACAACCAAAAACCCAGGGCAGGCAACTTCTGTTCTTCCAGATGTTTCAGCCAACAACTCCCATCAGCCCCAGCCAGGATAGCCCATGCTCTCTGGCAAGAGTGAAGAACCACTTTCATCCCAAGGGCTGAAGTCCATCTCAGAGAAGCTTTCGGGGGCCACCTACTAATGGTGGGCAGAGCTGAATGCCAATGAGTTGGGGCCAACCCCCCCTCCTAATACCAAAACATACCAGCAGAGTGTAGCTTCAAGCTCTTCCTGCCACTAGCTGTGCCTTAGAGGCATTTTAACCTTTCAGGGTGAGGAAAGAAACTGCACAAAAGCCAGGGAAACACCCAACGATGGGTAGTTGGGGAAAGTGGCTGGGGCCAGGAGAGGTGCTCTGGCCACCTGGGGAACCCCAGAAGGCCAGACTGGGACCACGGGAGGCCCCTGAGCCTGAGATTCAGCAGGCGCTATGTCACATTGCTGTTTCGTACACTACTGGATACACTTGAACATCAGTGAAATAAAGGTATCACATTGATATAAACGTGAAGTCAGCAATTCATGCAATTGTTCCATTGCTGTTCATAGTCTGCTCACATCTGCATTCCAACTCACCAATTCCAGATCTCCAGCAGGCCTGCCTCCCGCGTCCACTTACGTAGGTACCATAAAGTTGGAGAGCCCAGATGATTCTACAGAAAACTGTCTTATGTTCTAGACTAGGGGCGTTACTAGACAGGGCTCTAGCGCGCATTACTTTCCGCAGTTACGTCGAGGCTTCCAGATGACGTTCACCAGGATCCGCCGTTATCCTGCAGTGAACCCTCTTTCTCCCGACTTTAAAAAAGTGAGTTCTAGTGCGCCTTTTCCTGCCGTCCCATGGTAATTCAGAGTACGTGTGGGAGGATGTGAGGTCACTGCAGTCCGCACTGGGCAGGAAAAGGCGTGCTAAGGGGGAGTGGTCAGCGGCTTCGGTCAAGCCGCCTCCGCCATTTGCGCCCAGTCCGCCAGCTGGGGCAGCGCGGCGGAGCGGCTTTTTTTTTAAATTCCCCCAGTGACAGTTTGCGCAGGAACGGAGGACCGGAAAATTGGCTGGTGACTCCTTGCGGTGGGCAGCTACCGTGGCCGCATAATGGCGGTGCTGTACGCTGCCTGTTAGTGTGGGTACCAGGCTGGCAGAGGGCAGAGCTGTTTGTGGGCTGCTGCCATAGCTACGGCCAGATGTGGGTTGGCTCCTTGGGATGGGGCACAGGGCACAGAGGCGGTCATCGCCGCCGACACCTCAGAGGCATGATGGGAGATGTAGGCACAGAGTGCCCATGCAGATGATTGACCTCGGGTCATATTACACCTGCCACGACCCCCATCAGGAAGTGAGCGCATCAATGTTGACCCTCAACAGCACCAGCAGCACTTCAGCTGGCACTGGCTCCGCCGCCGCCGCCGCCGCCGCCGCCGCCGGGGCCTGCGGCGGCATCGCTGACGGCTGCGCAAGTTTGCGGTCTTTCGGACTTGCGCAAACCGTGCAGCGAGCAGAAAAAAAAGCCGCGGCAATCAGGCCGGTGTGGCTGCGCAACCATGCTCGCGGCGGCAGCAGCACAAACGGCGCAAACTTCCACCACAAATCGAAGGCAGGTGTGGATGATGAGGTGTCACGGCTGAACGGGAAAATCCGCTTTCACCGCTCCTCAACGACGGAACACCCGGTAGGTCTAGCAAAGCCCTAGGGGTGGACAGGAGGTGAATCTGGATCCATTAGAAGATTTCTGGGTGATTTCTCTGTACAGTAGGTTGGCAAAGATTTCTCTCAGTTGTTGAATGATAACAGTAGCAAACTGGCTCTTTCCTCCTATGAGTTATAATGAAGAAAGCTTTGGGTAACCAGGAGTGGTGTCTTGTGTGTGGCACGACTGTGAACTGTGTTCAGTTCTGGTCCTCAAAACAGATTCCTAGGCTCAGACTATTTTCATTTTAAGCACAGGTCTTTTGCACCAGTGTCTGTTTGGTGGATCTTGGAACTCTAGTAAAAAGCAAAGAAAGTTGATCTTGCAAGCCTACATTCTGTTCAGCCCTGTTCTAGATCAGCATTTATAGCTCCTAAGATTGTCGCTAGCTGGATGATCTATTGCTATCTTTTCAAAAGTAATTCTGAATTCATGTCCAATTCTTAGACATCCCTATCATTTCTGCTGTTTTTGATGTTCAGGCTGTGAGTGCCATTGCTTATGCAGGGAAAACAGCACCACCCATGCACAAGAGTGAAGCACCAGCAGGCTTGGGAGTAAGCCTATGTACACCAGTTGCTGGGGAACATGGGTGGAAGGGTGCTGATGCACTGGGCCCTGCTTCTGGGGTCCTAGGCAACAGCTGATTGGCCACTGTGTGAATAGAATGCCGGAGGGGATCTACACTACTGCTTTTAAAGCGCTTTAAAGCACTTTGAAAATGTTTTGAAAACTGTATATGCAGTGTGTCCTGGGCCCCAACAGTTGTCAAAACTGTTATAAAGCGCTTTAAAGCAGTAGTGTAGATCCTGCCCTGGACAAAGGGAGATAGGACACAAAACCACTCAGTGAAGATAGAGCTTGCTCCATGGCCACAGAATGTTGACTGACTTGTTGGAGAAAGTGGAAAACTGAGGGTGGGAAGAGGGAGTGGAATGGAAGAACTTGAATCCTTCTCCGCACTGCAACATTTCATTGCAGTTTACTGTAAAATATTCTCTTTAAAAATCAGACAGCTTTGTTTGAAGGCCCCCCCCCTTCCCACCCCATTTTTGTTTCTTTTTTCTTCTGGGCCTGGGATTTGTCCAAAACAGAGTGGAAAGACCACCAAGTAGTCTCATCAGCAGTGCACTAATTGTAGCCATTTATTATAGTCACTTATCTGATAACAGCGCCGTTATCTGTGATGGTTTAACAGAGCTCAAATCCACCAGGCTTTTGCACCAGTGTATAAACATGGTACCTCGGGGGCAAAGTGTCTGTTACTTACTGTCAACACTTGCTGTCGGAGAAAGGCCGATCGACAGCTTATATGAAGTAACTATGAGTTTAATAAGCTCCAGTGAAAGCCGCAGCATAAACAAGGCATCAGGAGTGTTTGCCTTGTTGGGCCCCTTAAGCAAATACAGGTGACGGAGAAGTACAAACAACACTGGATTAGAGCTTATCAATGGGACATCCAGCAATAAACCAGACAAGGCAAATGTTTCGGAGAGAAGTGAGAGTTTGATGAGTCATAATGGTTATGGCTAGGGGCCGATGAATCTGTCAATTTTGCTTTGTTCCTTATTTAAATAATAATAAAAATCTCAATTTCTTCCCCTCCAGTTTATGATGAAATTTGTGAACATTGAGAAGTTTTGCTCAAACTCAAACTTAACAAAATTATCTGTATCTGCATCAATTGGTACAGGTATTCCTTGTGTAGGAAAGTAAGAAGAGCCATGCTGGATCAGGCCAAAGGTTTATCTAGTCCAGCGTTCATACAGTGGCCAACCTGCCACCTGTGGGACACCCACAAGTAGGATGTGAGTGCAACAGCACCCTCCAACTCAGGTTCCCCAGCAACTGGTACATATAGTCTAGGCATACGGCCTCTGATACCACAGATGGCATATAGCCATCAAGACTAGTAGCCATTGATAGCCATATGCTCCATGAATGTGTCCATTCCTCCTTTAAAGCCATCCAAATTGGTGGCCATCGCTACACCTCGTGGCAGGGAATTCCATAGTTTGATTATGGGTATGTCTAGACAGGGCGATATCCTGGGGATCATCCCTGTGCATCCACATGACACACAGAGGATCCTGGGGGCAGGGAGGGATGATACCTCCCGTGTCCCGGGATATGGCCCTACAGTTTAATTCTGGTTTTTCCCGTGGTCTCGGGCTCGTGTGGGCACCCGGCCAGTTTTGGTCCCAACTCCTCGCCAGTAACCACGAAGAGCCAGGACCCGGGCACGGGGCACAGAGGAGCTCTGTGCCTATTGGGGGTGGTGTGGTGGGAGGTTTTGTTAGGAACACAGTTCGCGAAGAAGCGCTCCTGCACTCTGTTCCGATTAAAAAACAAAAACAAAATGGTGGGTTCGACGTCCTCTTCCTCCTGGGACATCACACGCGTGTGAAGATGAGGGGGACGATCTTGTGATCATACCCCTCCACCCCCCTCATCTAGACATGCCCTATGTGCTGTGTGAAGAAGTACTTCTTTTTATCGCGCACCAATCAGCTTCATGGGATGCAGATCAGCACAAGCAGAGTGCAAGTGCATTGCAAAAAGTTACATGGTGCCAGAGGACTCAAACCATATCCTACAGAGGAAGATTATGTGGTTTCCGAATTTCTAGTCTAGTGTTTCCCAAAGCTATTTGGCCGTGGAACACTTTTGGGCTTGAAATATATTGATGGAACCCATATATACTACTCTGGGGGGTGGGTATGGAATACCACTGAGATAAAGGATGGTTGGGGAAATTTTGGAGCAAAATAGATAGAGGAAATGAAGACTGGTTTCATACCCCAAAATTGCTGCATTGGAATGTTTTAAAGTGTGTCTGGTTTTTTTATTTATGCTTTTAAATGTTACTTTGGGGGGGATGTTTTGCATTTTACAAATAACAAATAAAGAGGGCAGAATGAAGGGAAACTATCTGAATGAACAACAGTCCTTCTGATTAATAGAATTAATTTGCAGAGTTTAGAGCTGCAAATCTAATACTTAATTTACAGAACTTAGAGCCCTAAAACTTAATTTACAGAGACCTGCCCCAAAGTGGTAAAAATTCACAGGCCCTAACATCCAAAAATTTTATTTACAGAGCCTAGAGCTCCACCTCAAAATTCAATTTATTAATATTCAAAAATTAATTTATGGAGCCTAGAGCCCTGAAACTTAATTTACAAAGTCTAGAGCTGCACCCAAGCTCTAACAACTAGTTCACAGAATCTAGAGCTTCACCTAAGTTGTAAGGAAAAATATTGAAAAGCTCTCTTTTGGATGCTGCTGCTGCTGAGGGTCTGGAAGGATTCAAATTGGCTTGCCCCATCTCTCCCACCACACACAATTCAGTAACAAAAATTAAACACACAGGCACACTCTGCTCAATCGCCTGCTGTTTCTGCCTACAGGAGAGCCCAAAGGTTGGCTCTAATTCTGTGTCTCTGTGGCCATAGCTAGACCTAAGGTTTATCCCTGGATCGTCCAGGGGTCAAACCTGTTCATCTAGGTGACACACAGGGGATCCAGTGCTCAGGCAGGGGCGAACCCGGGATGATCCCAGGATAAACCTTAGGTCTAGCTGTGGCCTGTGTGTCTACCTCCCGAATCCTAGCTCTAGCTGCATACATCAACCATGTGATGCAGATGTTGTGCTCTGATAGGGCCGTGCATTCACAAGGTTGCCCATAGCGGCCTGAAGATGAGTGGGGGCTCTTGGTCTTCTTCATTGACTCCAGCTTGGCTCCAGGTTTCTATGTCTCTTAGTGCGATGCTACTTCAGGGCTCATGAGGCATAGCGGGGGAATTAAAATGGCGGCAACCAGCAGGAGTGCCTGCCAGTGTTTTTGCTATTGTTAGGCCCACTGGTCATCATCACTATAGCAACGGTGATGACAAAAATAAAAATAAAAAATTAGATACATAAGTGGGTGGGTGGGGGAAATGTGACTTCATTGCAGGAGATGTGCTTTCTCCAGAGAAGCCATTGGGATTGTCAGGAGCAACAACAAACTGTGCATTCATTGGGCAGAAAACCCATGATCTCAGAAGGCGTCACGTCTCACAACACACATTTCATACCTCATCAGTGAAGACTCCTTGAATAAGGGAATTGGGTGTTTTTTTTAACCCTTGCCCTAAAATACATAATCACACTTGCAAAAGAAATAATCCCAAGAAATTTACCAGTCAATATCTATATGAGCTCTAGCCTATAATGTAGATGATTTAATATATCTAAATACGTGTTGCGAATTGCAATACCCTTTCCTTTTGCTGTACTGATGCTTGCCGTTCTAGGAGTTCATAAATTATCCGGTTAAGTTCATGTGCTCTCATGTTTCCATATGGAGCCTTTTATAAATAAGGCTGATCGGTTGACCCCCTTTCACAGCTGCAGATGGAAGAAAATTTTTAAAGCCCATTTTAATGCTCTGGAGGGGTTTGCTCTGGAAATATTGTCATGATCACTGACTAGATTTAATCATGTTTCCCCCCCTAAACTTGCTATATTTTTGACTACATTTTAATAATTTTTCATTTTCAGAAGTTTGATCATTATAATGTTCCCCTTTTGGTTTGGAACCCAACACACAATTCATGCAAAGGTTCCAGCCAAAATATAAAAGGTGCAAATCTTCCACATAGTTTCATGAGTGGAATCGGCCCCTGCCTTGATGGCGTCGTGTTGCCATTGCTTTCCCGCTAAATCTAGTGGTTTTGCTGCTGCGGGATGGCGGTGCCCCCTGCCCTCCGCCAGCTTCCAGCAACCAATCAGGGGGTGCCATCTGCCCAGGATCTGCCCAGGAATGCTGCTGGATCTACCCCGGAGAAAGGTTACATGGAGGAAGGGCCCTGGTGACCTCGCTTGTTTGGGAAAAGTTGGGTTAAGTCCCTGATTTTTCTAATGTGCAGTTTTGGAGAAAAGCCCCATGGTGGCTGCAAATAGATAGCTGTGTTGTATAACCAATACAGTGCAGATTCACAGCCACTGTGGGGCTTAGAAGACGTTTAGACAGCCCCCTGGAGCACTCCTCTGTGTTATTAGATGCAAAGATTGAAGCCAAATGTTTGAGGAAGGAAGCAAAGAAGAAATCCATTTACTTTTCCCATCCACTCCTCAACTATCAGTCAGCATTCCT
The DNA here is from genome assembly GCF_023053635.1 of Elgaria multicarinata webbii. NCBI lineage: Eukaryota > Metazoa > Chordata > Lepidosauria > Squamata > Anguidae > Elgaria > Elgaria multicarinata. The sequence goes on from NC_086174.1 coordinate 36,805,849, forward strand.
TGGCCCCTACGTGTGTTCCATCTTCAGTGGGCCTTTTTTGGGTCCCCCTGAGTGTTGTTTTTTAAAATATTTTTTTGGGTACATCTGCAAACCTTGGGGTACTCTGGATGCTGCTGAAACCTACTTCTTGCGTAAGGGTGGTTCTGTTTTGGCTACATATTCAACAGTGCTCACACTTGAACATCAGAAACAGAAGGAATGATTCACATTCTTAACCATATGAAGTGGCTAAAGGTTTGTTTTCTCCCTCAGACATATTTTTTCCTTGCAAGCTTCTTTAGATTTAGGGGAAATAGCTTTTCCTTACCTGGGCTTTGCTGCCTGCTTCTCTTGCGCAATCATAATGGGGCTGAATTACATGGCCAGAGAGGGGCGACTACGTGGTTTATAATGGAAAATGTCCCTTCCTCTCGCTGCTCATAGCTCTGAATGGGACAGCGCCCTCTAGTGGGTGATTTGTAGCCCAACTTCCCTTGTACATGGTAGGAGATCCCAAGGTATTTCAACAGAATTGGGACATCACAGGTTTTCTTTCAAAAAATGGAATTACCTGGATAAGATGTGGAAAACTTGCAGGAGGATGGTGACATTGTCAAAAGCACCCATGAACTTCTGTAAGTAGCCAGTCATGAGCGTGCCTTATTTTGCTTGGGTGAAGTTGTGAGGCGGTATTAAGATAAAGGAACAGATCACTGTATTCTTTTTACTCTGACTATAAAATATTTTGTTAATTGTGCAGCTGTTCTATTTTTTTAAGCAATGAGGTGCATGTTCCCCCCACCTGTAAAAATTACTTTTCAATGGGCATCTCCCCTGCCCCCCACCATTTCTGGGTTGCTTTTAAGGGCTGCTTGCTTTTTTCTAGATGCAGATTTTAAAAACTGCACTGTAAGTTCCATTTAACTATCGTTTTTGAATGAGAAGAAGCATGCCAAATTAGAGTTTTCCTGCTGCGAATGCTGTCTCCATAAAGTCTAGGAGGCCCCCTCTTTTAACCTTATTTAGGGAGAGAAACGGATGTGAAATGGAGATGTCTATTTGCAAGTAACATTGACAAGGGTAATACCTTATTAAAAAGCAATAAAAATAAAAACTTTAAAATGTTTTGGCACACAACCGTGTTAATGGCTGATAGGCAACATGAATTAGCTTGTTAGTTTTTAGCCTGTCAGAGAGCACATGGATGTCCTATATGCTTTGTTAATTTAATTGTCAGTTTCACTTTATGTTCAGTCTACATGACTCAAGAGCAGCAAACTCAAGGGAAGGGAGCCTGTGAATGCCATTGGAAAGGAGCTTTTAAACAGTGAAGCATTTGATCAAGAAAGGATAACATTTTAATTGTTTTAATCCCAAGTCATTGTACTGGTTAGTTCTAAAATAGGACTGGATGGTTCTCTAAGGCTCAGTTTTACTCAGGTTCCCATTTTTTCACCTTTAAGTTCATTTTTAAGTTCATTCCATCTGATTTCTGGAATGGTCCCATGGAAATTTGTATGCGTTTTCAAGCCCTTACACATTTTCCAAGCAATTAGTCAATGAACGAAGTGGGTTTTGTGTGCATTTCCCTGAAATACATGCATTGTTGTGTACATTTTTAGAAACATATGCACCCCCCTCTTTTAATGGGAACTGCATTGTGAACTTCCAAAATATAGGGATTTTGATGGCAAACTTTGTTTTGTTTTGTTTTTAGAGTTCATGAAGTGCAGAACTGGTATGTTCGCAATGAAATGTGAACTGAGTGAATTTCTCACCCATACCTAGAACTAAAGTATAGACACTGGCCGTTTACACAAAGGTTCCTAAAAGTGATAATCACTGTACATATCTGCTGCTAACCATGTTAAAATGTCACAGTATAAATAAGGTTCATCTCTATGAAATCTCTTCTCAGGTGCACTTTTAATTTTATTCTGAGGATATGGACTTGCAAAATGAGTGACGATGTGAAATTTGTTCACATTAAGACAACAGGTGCCTGCCCCAAGGAGCTTACAATCTAAAATCTGACAAGTGGAAACAACAAAAGAGAGGTAAGGTAAGGTAAATAGGGACACAATTACCAAATTTGCATGCTCACAGGGGGTGGCTTATTTCCCTTCCCATGCATGCTGTCTCATTTGCATAATTACCCTTGCCAGCAATTACCCTTGTGTGCCGGTGAGGGTGGCTTGTTGCCATGGTTAATAAGCCACCCAGAACCCATGTGCTGTTGTAGGGTTCTGGGGTGGCTTGTTAACCATGGCAACAAGCCAGCATTGCTGGGTTTGCACGACATGGCAAGCTGTGCTAATGTGAAGGTTTGAGGCCTACAGGGGCAAAGTGAAAAGATCAGGCCTTAGAGGCCTAGGGTTATTCTATTGGGAGGGGGTATCCCTGAGAGGAATAATTTAATTTCCCAGTTATGCTTCATTTCTACAGTTAAGTTTTAATTTTTCAAGGTTCAATCAGTACTTTCAATTTTGGAAGAAGTGGGTGTATAAAAAGAGGTGAGAGCCAGCGAGAGCGAGACAGAAAAGACCAGAGCATGAGGAAAGAACAGAGAGAAGCAGCCTGAAGAAGTAAATGCAGCTAGGGTAAATGAATTTGCATTTTTGCAACTCTGTATCACTGAGTTCTAGCATCTAAATACCTTTATTTGTAATTAGTTGTTTTAATATTCTAGTAAACTGTTGTGTTAAACCTAAATTGTCTGGAGTGTTATTCACCCTACATCTACAGCCTATGTTATTGGGAAGGGAAGGTAAAGGAAGGGAGGTGGGACTCTTAAGAAGGCAAAAGAGCCTTAAGGAGTTGCTCAGGGGGTTCAGGTCATGGGCAAGTAAGCGACATCTCTCTCTCTCTGTTCTCACTTTGCAAACTTTTATTGATCTTTCCCCTTTGTTTCCTGAACCCCGAGAGAGGAACTGATAGGGCAACCAGTTAGGCATTGGCAAAAAAGGGAGCTTATATGCATAAGATTTTCATATGCTATTTTCTATGAACTGATGCAAATTTAGATATCATTTCTATAATTTAAATAGAAATATAATACATCTCATCAGAGTGAGGAAGGCTGTGGCCAGGTGACTGGGTGCCTGCTCAGTCCACTGTCCAGGTGCTCACTGTTGATGCTCTCTCTCTCTCCTTATAGTTCTTTATCTCGAAACTGGGACTGGACAGGACACACCTTCCCAGAGAGGACAATATAGAAGGGGGGTTGAGCAGGGGGTTGGGCTCAATGGCCTTATAGGCCCCTTCCAACTCTACCATTCTATGATTCTATGGTTCTTAAGACTGTCCTCTGACAGTCCTTCAATTAGAGGACTATCCTCTGTAAAGTAGGGCACATGGCCAGCTTAGCAGTGTGGGGATGGATTAGATATGTTTTGTTTTGTTTTAAAACAGTGCTTATATACTGTTCCACATCTAGAAGATTTTGGTGTGGTGAACAGCAGATAGAATAAAAGGATAAAAACCACATATTTAAAATTACTACATTTAAAAGAACAGAGTTCTGATAAAACTCGAGTTCTATTAAAACTGTGTCGGGTCACTCAAGGAAAGCTTCCTGAACCAATGATGTTTTCAGAAGATGCTGGAAGCAACACAACTTTGGCGCCTGCCTGATCTCCACAGGTCCATGTGGAACCACCAGGAATGTGCCCTGAGATTACCTCAGTGATTCCATAGGAAGGGAGCCGCCATGCTGAAGGCTCTTCTCCTGGTGGACTCCCATCAGACCATGAGTCCATGTGGAACCATTAGGAATATGACTTCAGATGACCTCAGTGATTGGGCAGTTTGGTAAGGGAGAAGGTAATCTCACAGGTGTTGGGTCTGGGCCTCAGGTAGGGAGTCATTAAACCATTCACAAATCTCCAAGCAACCACCCACCCTCTCGTGGTGATGGGGTCAATCAAGGAAGGTCCTTTGACAGGAATGTGAGAAATGTCTATTTAATTTTTTTAACTGATTATTTTGGAAGATTTCAGAGTCTTTTGCCATGAGGAAAAAAAAAGCCAATTAAGAATGAAAATCATCACACAGAAAGAACAGAAAGCCGTGAAGGCTGGTTCACTGAAGAAGAAAAAAATCTAGGAGAACTCCAGTTCAATTCCTTGAACTTTGATTGAGATCCTGAGATATTAAGTGCTACACCCTATGCCCATTATTCACCCTGGGCTGGCTACTTTCAAAAAGTCATTGTTTAAACAACTTCATTAAAATAACATTGCTGGTCAAATGTATTTGACAAAACCACTGAAACGTCCTCTTTAGCCTCCTCTCTTGTAAATCTCTAGGAAGTGGTGGGAAAACCCCAAAAGGGTGATTATTTATTTGGCTTAGGAGGATTTCAGGGGCATGGAAAGAGAGTAGTTGAGGCTTCATTCACAAATCTTGCCATCAGGCCAGCCCTACCATTAGGTAGAGTGTGGCATCTGTTATTTATTTATTTATTTATTTATTTATTATTATTATTGTTGTTGTTGTTGTTGTATTTTGTTCTGCTGGGGTTGGGGGTGGGAGGCGCTTGTGGGATTTTCTGCCTCTGGTGCTAAAATAACGTGGCTGGTCCTGGGTGCGCCACATCTTGACTTGAGGAGGGGCGTTTATTGCTCCACCACAGCCAGCAAAATGTCTTGATCTAGTCCTGCTGTTGCACCTTTTTGTCCTCACAATGCTTGTCAAGCTCATTTTAAAATAAATAAATAAAATAAATTCAGAAATCATTGTTAATAATAACAGCCAAGCATTTGCATACCCCCCCCCCCCCTAGTAAAATGTTAGTTCTGCATTTAGAAAATGGAAGCATGGTGTGGAGAATGTGGACAGGGTGACATTTTTCCCACCAAAAGCTGGCAACCGGACAACAACTAAATGAGTAAACCACACAGGCCACCTTGTCCTTCCCTATTATGGTCAGATGTATTTAAATTATAGTAATTATTTCTAAATTTGCACATAAATTTGCATGTAAGTTAACCTACAAAATTCATTGCACCAGGACACAGTGCTGGCTGTTGGGTTTTAGAAGCTCTGGAAAGGGAATCAAACCAATTGATGGATGCCTGATCTGTCAGTGGCTGCAGGCTTTGACAAGTAAATAGAACATCCATGTTCAGAGGCAGTAAAAATTGCAACAAAACATTGCAATGCACAGTGCACGTGCTCCTCTTTGGTGTTCCAGCCAGCCAGCCAGCCTTCTTTCAGGATACTCTATTCCAGTCTGCCAGCCTACTGGGTTTTCCCTTTTCCCTGCTCCCGAACAGCATTCTATGGCCACTGAGCATGCTCGGGCTACGTTGGACAAACTTTTTTGTTCACTTTGGTTTCAGCTCCAAAATATCCTTCTTTCTACTTCTGCAAGGCTTAGAGCTCCTCTGAGCACACCTTAATATCCCCTCTTGTTTTTCAGTAGCCCTATTTTGGCTACATTAGCCAGCATAACTCAACACCTGAATCTGCTATTCATATTTATCAGAGATTCCCGATCCTTTTGGGTTGGTAAACACATTTTTAGTTTTGAGAGAGTGTCGTGGCTGCTTTCACAAAATGGCTGCCATGGCAGGTATTGTAATATATGTTACGTGTTGCTACCTAGTGGTAACAAAGCAAAAATGTTTCTCTTAGAATAGCTGGAACTGAGCATGCTCCAGGCCTGAGCTTCTGGGTGTAGTTACAAGATGGTTGCCAAACTGAACTGTATGAAGAAATAAACCAGTTATTTTTTCACCTTACTGATGTAGGCTATGTATATTACAGGTATGGTCAGTCACAAAACACTCAATTTTCAGAAGACAAACTGGTGAGACTAAGGCCTTTGCTAGACCTACCTGGTAATCCATGCGGGAGGAGGGGTGAGCCTGTGGTGCAGCTACTGCGGGCTGTCGCTCCAATCCACACGTCAGACGCGACGGGCTAAAGGAAAGCCCCGTCGCGTCCACCATTTTTTTCAATTAAAGGATGGAACGCTCGTGCGCTTAGGTAAGTATTTTTTTTTTAAAAAAATCATTCTCCCTGATCTCCCCCCCTGCCCTGATCTCCCCACCTTGCCCCGATGGCCACAGTGCTCTGTCCACCGATTTTTCCGGCTACTCGCGAGTAATTGCAGTAGCCAGGAAAAGTGGCAGAATGGGCTACACGCTTGTGGTCTCAGGCTCAGCCCGAGACCGTGGTAAATACCGGGCCAAAAGTGGTGCCCATTATCCCAGGGCCAGGGAGGGTTGACCCCTGCCTGAGCCCAGGATCCCCTGTGCGTCATCTGGACACACAGGGGCGAGCCCGGGGTTCACCCCGAGCTAACCCATGGTCTAGCAAAGGCCTAAGAGAAAAGCAACTTACTCAAGAACCCAAGTATAAGACGGAGATGAGGTCTGAGTTCCAAAACACAAAACCCCTCTTTTGATCCCCCCCCAAAGATGGCGATGGAGGACGGTACTTCATTTTGCACTGTATGTCAGACTCCCAGTTATTTTTTTAAAAAAATTAAGAAATTGATACTTAAAACAAGTGCTAAGATCTACGTTTTTAAAAAATAAAGTATACCTCAGTGTAATTTGAAAATATTTGAAATTCAGAAAGTCAAACTCAAATTTCGAAATGTCACCTCTTTAATTCGAGTGGAACTTAATTTCAGCCTTAAGCCAGAGAAAGCAATTTTAAACTGTACACATGCATGTCAGTGCTCTCTCTCTCTCTCTCTCTCTCTCTCTCTCTCTCTCTCACACACACACACACACACACACACACACACACACACACACACACAGCACCTTGAAACAATTCTAGCATCTCCTTTGAACTCATATTAAGCTAAGCCTGCATAAATAGTGTCAAAGGGGAACACACCCAGAACTCTCTGGGAGATCATGATAAACACTCCTGATGTTTTGCAGATGGACTCATCATCTGTGCATTTCACAATAAAATTTTATGAAGCATTTAGACATCCAGCTGGTTGTATTCACTAGGAGATGTATCGTTCCCCCTCCCCCAGCTATAGCAATCTGTTGCATATCTACCGCATTATTTTGCATCCCTTTTCCAGTTCTCCTTACCATGTTCTTTCCTATTATATGCCACAGATCTCTAAATGTGTCATGCTTTCGTCTACAGATAAAGTTCAAAATGAAACCAGGTTCTTCCTAGTGAATAACGTTACCATTTCTAGAATGCCATCAGGTGCTCCAAAGAGTTGTTCCAAAAATATTCTTATGAGCTCTCTGATGTTAAAGCCTGTTACATTCCAAGCTAGATGTGGAATGTTGAAAAAGTGCCAGCTCCAATTTATTCTGAAGAACCGTCATTTATTTAATTAAAATATTTTTATATTTACAATGCCTTTCAAGGCAACGCCTCCTCAAAGCAGTTTACGTGAGAAAATTTTAAAATGATAAAATATAAAATACAATTTATTAAAATGGCAGCATGAAACATTTAAATTAACAATTTAGAGGAAAGCCAGTCCACAAGAGGCTGCTGCATAGTGGCCCCAGTGCTGTTGTATTCTAGCTAGCAGTGAGTCTAGGTAAGCCTCTATTCCAGCCCTCTTAGGCCTTAGCTAGACCTACCGGTAAATCCGCAGTTGAGGAGGGGAGATCTTGTGATGCGAGTATTGTGGGATGTCGCCCTCATTTACACGTCAGCCTCTGGAGGGGAGGCGTCACGCCCGCCTTTTTTATTTTTTAAAGGAAGGAAGTGCATGAAAGCTCGTGTGCAAAGGTAAGTTTTTTTTTTTAAAAAAATTGGGTTTCTCCACTCCACCCACCCTAGCCTTGATGCGCGCAGCTCCCAGCTCCACGTGAGTAATCGCACGAAGCCGGGAAAAGCCGCAAAAACGGGCCACACACGCATGGTCTGGAGCTCAACCTGAGATAGCGGGAAAAAGCGGGTTTGAAGGGGTAGGCTATATCCTGGGGCCAGGGAGGGTTGATCTCTGCCTGAGCCTGGGATCCCCTGTGCATCATCTGGACGCACAGGGACAATCCCGGGACATAGCCTGGTCTAGCAAAGGCCTTACTTGAGTTTTGGTCCTGCCTGTGGAGGCTGGTGGCCAGTCTGAGTGATGGGGCACAGGACAGGTCAGCAGAAGCGGAGCCAAGGAGTCATGACAGGCAGAGTCAAGTGGGATCATGGAGCCATCTTTGAATCCCCAACAGTCAGCAACCCATACCACAGAAAGAGAGAAGTGAGGCACAAAACATGCAAGAGGGCGGGGAATCACATAACCACACAAAAGCACTCCTTTGGACCCACATTCTCTTGTCCCAGCAACACTTCCCATTCCACAGAGAATCAAGTGACTTTAAGATGAGTGGGAGGGGAGAATCCACACAGCCAGAACAACAGTGATAATAATAATAACTGAAGTAAGATGTGATATTCTCAGAGCCATACAGAAAAGCAGCCTTTGGAACACGGGATTGCATTCTGAAAACATCCAAAAACACATGCCTTTGTATATCCACTGCAAAGCATTCACCAGAGTAGGCCTATTCAGATGCAGCCTTGTACAAAATTCGAGATTATCCATGTGTTGATGATGACATCCTGTGGGACACCACACGCCCTAGACCATATACACACAAACCACAGATGATAAACACACGCAGCCAGAGACACAGACACACACACACAAACCAGGCAGACTTAGAGCCTTTCTTCTCCAGGGACAAGCTTTGGAATACTCTGTGTATATGCGAACTCCTGCACATATACAGTTTTTTTTAAAAAATGAAGACCAGGAGCGGTAGCACAGGAGCGGCAGCACAACAACAACAGCCAGCTGTTGTGGAGAAACTGGAAGTGGCTTGGCGAAGATTTTTTTCTTTTAAAGATGCTTGCATGGGTGGAGGAAGTGGTGATGGGAGGATAGTGCACAGAGTGCCCTCTGACTAGGGCTGCCCTTGGGTTCTACTGTTGCTATTGAGAGACCAGCAAGGAATATAGGTGGGCCCTTTACTCGCAACGAGGGTGCAGGGTGGCCACTTGTGCACACCTTCTTCCCACAAAAGAGGAAATGAATCACCAAAAGGAGAGGCCACCAATTTGCATCAAATTTGCAAATGCTTATTTGTATAGATTGCATAAGTCATCCGGTCCACTTCTCTTATTGCTCTGAAGAAAGCTGCGTTGTCTTCAGTTCTCAGAAGGCTTGTAGACTGTTGCATCAGAGGCCTCTTCAGGTTGTCTTTTTATTTTAGCTGATTTATAATAATGTCAAAGTTTAAGGTGCAGCACCTTGGAAAGGGAAGATAGCACGTCATACCTTTTCATCATTTACCAGCAGGCTGACTAATCACATGGACATGTTCAAAATCAATTAAGACATTATTTTGGGTACTTGCATCCTTTGAGCAGAATTTCTTGAGAACTTTCAGGGAACTTCAAGAGAAGAAATAATTCTTTACAAGTGCTTGAAGTCAAAATCTGTTCACATTAATAGTCCAGTGGATATTGAAAACAACTGCGTTAAGTCAATGCAAATAAAAACTATATTAAAGAATCAAAAAGAAAAACCCTACTGTGAAAGTCTGTGTGCAGTAATAATAAAAAGCTTATTTTTAAGTATGTTTTCTCTAGAAAGTTATGCTATACTGATCTAAGAATAGATGCATGCACAATGTGTTCCCTAAGATCTCTCTCTCTCTCTCTCTCTCTCTCTCTCTCTCTCTCTCTCTCTCTCTCTCTCTCTCACACACACACACACACACACACACACACACACACACACACACACAGAGAGAACATTTCAAAATAAGAGGTTTTAAAAAAAGATATATTAAGAGATCTCAGATTCTGGACACCAGCACTGACTTTCTATAGACTAGAACTGAAACCATATTTCAAAAACCACATTTGGCAAAAATATAAGAATTCAGATTTGACTTTCTGAATTGTGAACATTTTCAGGTTTGTCTTTTGAAATCTGACTTGGAAGTATAATTCTAACAAATGCCAACATTATTGTTGACAAATTTTGAAGCAGGAGCCAACTTAATACATTTTGTTTTGTCTCCTCAAAGGTCTCCAAAGCCAACAGCATCCATATTTGGCCAATTGAATATTTCAAAGAAATTTTAAGCCATGATGATCCTAGAGCAGATGGTTAGCCTGGTTGGCCTTCTGCTGGCATCCATGCACTATTAAGAGTCCCACTGCCAACCAAAGAGACCCCAAAATGCCTTTTTACCACAATCTCTTGTCTTTAGTTAGCTTTGTGAAGAGGGTCAAACATGTGCACAAGGCTGAAAGAGACTCCAGAATCCACAAACTATCAGAACCCCACAATTTGCTGCTTAGATAATGCTTGCTGGCCACTACGACTAGCATCCTCTTCTGCCCTCTCCGTCTAGGCCCATCTGGGATTGGTGACTGAGGAGCAGCAGTAGATGCTGCAAGCTCACCTGGCTATTTACTTGTTGGAAATATTGCAACCTTGCCTGAAAGTTACAGGAAGGGGGCAGAATTGCAGTTAGTTCATTGGAATTTGGGCATAGCTAGCCTTACGACTTCTATAGCCCGACAGAGAGAGTTGCGTGAGAAAATACGGTTCCATGGATTCCTTCCCTTTGCCTGCCGTTTCATAGTACCACACCAATGCGTCAGCCTTCCCATGATGAATGCAAACGTCGTACATTTGATTCATTTATTCTGGCTGTAGAATCTGATTCTTTCCCATTGATGGACTGAGACGTTTAGTACAATCTTAACCATGCTGATCTCACTCCATAGTTACTGTTACTTCCTGTCATCTTTGTCCAACAACTGTTATTATCTCTAGTTGGCAACACTCACATTCATATAAGAGGTTAGAGACCAGAATCCATTTCCTGTTTTATATTTCCTTACATTCCTCACTCGCAGGAATGGCTTAGATTACTTTAGCAGAAGTAGATTCAGAAGTGACCAGAATTTGGCCAGCGAAGACCATTTGGACTTTTAAGTAATAGTCATTTCCCCCTCTTCTGAAAAAGAACCAGTCATCCATCTCTGAGAGCTTTTACAACCCAGGATATGGGCAATATTCTGATATTTTTGATAAACAGAAGAGTTCCTTCCCTTGATAGGTGATCTGCACTGCATACAAAGTCTATAGGTCTATAGGAAACAGTATGATCCCAGCATAAACACAACAGAGGTCAACCACAACCCATTTGGAAGCAATTACTTGACTGACTAGGGGACAACAGGGCCTGCAGGTACCTGAGCTAGCATTTCTGTATTGTTCTAAGTACATTTCTCTCATGGGAGATCAAGGTTCTCTCCAATGTAGTAGCAAAAGCCATTGTAACAAAATGGCTGAAGATTATTCTAATAAAGATTATTTATGCACTTCATCCTTTGGCATGCTACCAAACCCAGAAACAATTTGCTTCCCAGTAATATGCTGCCCTCTGTCCTGATTCGCTTTTCCCTCGGCTGCATTTTATTAGCTGCGAATTGTACAATAGGTTATATTTTGATTGTGTCACAGTTCTGTGGTAAAAGGAAATTTATCGACATTAAATACAGGCTATACCAGCCAGTGGAAGCTGGTGGCTCTGATGTCAGTGGGGCAAAGAGTCTGCTCTGGGTTTCAGTCAGAACTGTAATTCTTGATCATTGTCCATGCTGTCATGGGCTGATGGGAGTTGAAGTCCAAAACATCTGGAGGAGACAAGGTTGGGAAAGGCTCCATGAAGAGGTGGAAGGGAAAACAAATACAGCTTCAATTTCCCATCAATATTTTTTTCTTATTTATTCCATTTATATCCCACTTTTCTTCCTTCAAGAAACTCAAGGTGGCTACATACAGTTCCCAGGTGGTCTTTCCTCCAAGCACAGACCAGACCCAGACCTGTTTAGCTTCAGCAAGGTGACTGCCTGATGTGCCTTCAGACCATGGGCTGCAAAAGACATCACTGGCCTTAGCTGGTCATTTTGAAGATGGATTTTAATCATTTCATGGCCTCAACCCAGCAATCGCACATCATTGCACCAAGGTGCTGATTCATCACGAAAAAGGGAACAGCAGCTTCCTCTCACCCCACTGCCCAACACGTATTTAATGAGAGCTTTAGGTAGGGATACATGAAAAATTCATTTCAGTTCATTTGTATCAGAATTTACCCAATTCGCACCCCCTGGATCCAAATGCAGACCCAAATTCAATCTGCGGAAGAACGCCACACCTTTCTGAGCATGTGATGCCATTTGCTCCACAACAAAATGCACTTGAAAAATGCACGCATTTGAAAAGTGCGCATAAAAATGCAGACGTTTCTAAAATGTGCACCAATGTTCTTTCATCAAGGGGAGAAAAGGCATATATTCCAAAAATGTGCACTACTGATGCATACATTTGGAAAACAGCTTTGGCAGTTGGGCGGTTGAGAAATGTAATAAATGAAACAAAAACAAAATGAAAAATGCACATAAAAATATGAATGAATTTCCGTGCTGGGGGAAGTTAAAAAAAAGAAGAAGAAGCTTGTAACCTGATGTGGACATGAGTCAGAATGAGCTTTGCGGTGCCAATCGGATAAGCTCAATGACCTTGATTTTTGCTGATTTGTGCATCCCGACGGCAGGGCTCTTCGGAGACAAAGACGGTAGGAGATGGTTCCGGGTGGTGGTAGGAATGACATTTATTTTGGTTGTGTCAGTTTCATTTCAAGACTTAAATCAACCCTCCCTCCCACCCCATTTGCTCCGTGGAATTCGAATGGTTTATCTCACGCTCGAGCAGTGTCCAAAGAAGCACTCCACAAAGAGCCGCTGCTTATCGCAGCTTTTTACATGGCTTCTCTAAGCAAATGTTTAGCCCTACTTGACTCGGGACGAGTGCTGTATTGATTATTAGCTGGAAGGAAACATCTGGTTTTCATTAGGCATGGTAGCAGACCAAAGAGGGGTGTGTGTGCTGTACTGGGCGGTGCGGTCACTTAACAGCCATCAGGGCTAGCTATAAAGAAAATTTAACATATCCTGTAATTACAAAGCGCAGAGCACAAAAGGGATCTGCAGATCTGATTTCAGAACAGGGAAAAATGTTTATTGTATCTGCTGCACACATTTATTTACTCAGCAGTAGCTGGGCTTTTTGAAATATGGCCGGGAGAAGAGCTCTAGCCCTTCTCTTTTGCTTATGAGAAGAACCTTTCTCGTTTAAGGCAGGAAACTTGAGTATGGCTCCCGGTTGGGAAGGCCTGCTTAACGCTTTTGCATGTCACCCAGTTTCAAGATAACTGCTGTCGTTGAAGGTGTTCTAATGGAGCCTTCCCTGACCCAGGCCTCATCTACACCAAGCAGGATATTGCACTATGAAAGTGGTATGAAAGTGGTATATAAAAGGCAGGAGCCACACCGAGCAGGATATAGCAGTATGAAACCGTTATGAAAGTGTGTCAATGGGCCCCAACAGTTGTCAGGGCACTTCATTACCGCTATAAAGTAGTAGAGTGGCTCCTGCCTTTTAGATACCGCTTTCATACTGCTTTCATAGTGCAATATCCTGCTTGATGTAGATTAGGCCCTTGTGTCCTCCAGATGTGTTGGACTGCAACTCCCATCATTCCTAGCCAGCATGCTGGCAGGGAATGATGGGAGTTGCAGTCCAACACATCTGGAGGACACCAGGTTGGGAGAGGTTGCTCTAGAACATAAATGATACATTTTGCCCTTGGTCTGTCTCCAAACCCTTTGCTGTATGCTCAAATCCAGGAAGGCATGAGTTTGGGATCATGGGCTGGTTTTCACATGCACAGTCTTCAGTTTCTGTTATTTTACATAAAATTATCTTTAGGCCAGGTTGAAGGGTAACAACAACACTGATGTCCCTCTCAATGTGACGTACAAGATACAATAAGACCGTACAAAACAGATACAATATCATTCAATAATAAATACATATTCATTAAAAGTTAAAAACAGAGCTTAATGATAAAAATTCAATAAAAGCGAAGTTGCCAATACCAGTAGCTGAAGAACGTAGGGAAAAGCCAGCGAAAACAGACAGGTCTTCAGAGCTTTCCTGAAGACCTGCAAAGAAGGGGTCCAAAAAGGCCCCCAATGAAGCTGTGTGAGAAGGCCCTCTCCATTGATGTTTGCGACCTCAAGCAATGACCTTTATCTGTAAATGAACCATCTGCACAGCTGGGGGTTTCTGACTGCCCAATGCCACCTCAAAAAGGACACTTTCCAGAGGTCTCAGCTCTCCCTTTTGGCCACCACCCATCAAGTCCTGTGCAATCAAGACATGCACTTGAATATCGGAAACTACTTTTTGTGGTTTTTTATGCTTAGAAGCTCTCTCCACATGTTAAGAGCATCCATGGAGTGAGGTCAAACTACTGGTCCTGTCCACAATGTTCGGCGTGCCCCTGCTGCTGTATATCTATGCAGGGAGGAAGCCTCCATATAAATGAATGTACAGGCATTGGCGTTCAGGCAGTTGGGTCTCCTGCATGGCAGGGAATTCCAATCGCATGGAAGCCTGTGAGCCATTGTTCACCCATGGTCTTCCTAGTTTTCTGTGCCAACACATGGACCTCCAGGGGTGGGGCCAGTGGAGTGCCCAATGCTGGGGGCAGAGCCTGCTCCACTCATTCTGTGAAAGCTCCTTCATGTGTATAATGCAGGGGTGGGCAACACTGATTAGCCAGAGCCAGCACAACCAATACTGAGAGATCATGGGAGTTGTAGGCCGAAACATCTGGAGGGCCACAAGTTGCTTCTCCCAGATATAATATGTAAAAAGGGCTATGACTGCACTTGCAAAGCATAGTCAGTTGGCAAGGGAAGGCATGTGATTCTCCATGACCCACAGCTGAAGCAAGAGAATATAGCTAATGCTACTCAAAGATGCCAGTATCATTTATCCTTTTGGGAAAATATTCCTTAATAGGCTGAATCAACACACCATCAACACAAAAGGACTTCATTTTCAGGGATTCTAGGATTCTACTACTTGCAATGTATTCTTCTAAGTAAGTAAAGTTCCTTGGACCCATAGTGAGAAATTTCACTGGTCTTTAAGAAATTCTCTCCCCCTACCCCACCCCTCAAAATTTCTTGGATGTTGCTTTCAGTTGGGAATGGCCAATTTTGCCTTGACAATTTGGTTCTGGTGGAAATTCTGTGTCAACTTTAATTCCAGATCTTGTCAGCTTTGAGGTGGGGGAATTGATTCCCCAGCCTCCAGCCTCCAACAGAACATCCAGTACTGGTAAGAGGTAGATGCTCATCAGCAGAGCTCAACTAACACCCTGCATTGATGTTTATTTATTTTTACTAATTACATTTCTATATCACCCAATAACCAAAGTTCTCTGGGCGATTCACTAAACAAGACTTAAGAAGATAAAAATATAAATGCACAATAAAACGGAATATAAAAACCTAGAAGGCTTTCCTTCTCAGGTCCTTCTCACTCCCTTGCACCTTTACAACTCATACATTTTGTAGGTGCATCATCTTAGAGTGGGGCTGACAACAGAACCTTTTCTGTATCACATATTTTATTTATTTAGTGTGTTTATATCCCACCTTTTTCCCTCCAAGGAACCCAAGGCAGTGTACATAATCCTCGTCCTCTCCATCTTATCCTTGCAACAACAACCCTGTGAGGTAGGCTTGGCTGAGAGTCTGTGACTGATGCAAAGTCACCCAGTGAACATCCAAGGGTGAGTGGGGACTAGAACCCAGATCTCTTGACTCCCAGTCCAACACTCTAACCACTACACACATTGGCTCTCCCTCCCATGCCTGACAAGGGACCTCCAACTTTAGTGGTGCACCTAGGTAATTTTAGACCCCAGTCTTAATGGTCTGGTGTGTGTGTGTGTGGCGGGGGTGGGTGGGTTGGTGATAATGTGTATTACTTTAGTTGTGAAGCCCACAGCTAACATTTCTCTTCTACTCTCCCAGCTGCCATTCCATGCTTCACAACTCATGTGACATTCCTGATATGTTAGATCAAGAACAACAGAAGCAGGGGCAGTTTTGTATTTTAAGCTCACTTAAGCTTAAAATGCAAAACATAGCACCATCATGACTCAGTAGAGGCTGGTGGCTCTGATTTCAGTGGGGCTGTAAATCCATTCTGGGGTTTTTAGTCAGAACCAAAAAGGACTCTAAAGGAGTTACTCAATATGCAGAATCTATTTTGGGATAAGGCTCAGCACCTTGGATAGCTGCTTTAGAATTCTGTCTGGTTCTAACTAAACCTGGGAATGGATTTACTGCCCTACCAAAATTGGAGGCACCACCCTCCACTGTAACGCCTAAAGGAATAAAATGGACTTTGCTTCTGCTGTCCTGATGGCTTCTTCATCTGTCACTGTCGGGGTGGTCAATTTGACTTTGGCCCTACCTGCATGACTGTCCACATTTTCTTGACATGTCTGTGGAGGGGAATTAGAAATCGTGCAAGATGTAGCATTAGGATCCTCTCCTCACTCTCCATCTCAGTTTACTTATGTTGCCTCATTTAAACCTACAATTCATCTTGCAACTTTAATATTAGCTGCTCTTTTTCCTATTCACCCTCAAGCTCTTTAAAAAGCACTTTCTCCAAACAAAACAATCTAGTTCTTCCATTTCAGACTGTCAATTTCATGGGCTGTTGATACATTTATTAGGTGTGTAATTTGCTGTTTTTAGGAGGCTGCGGGGAAACAGCACAACTTGCCGTTTTCATTTTTATAACTCTTGGAGAGCTATCTGTCCGCTGAAAATGTTTTCACTGTTTAAACTATATTACTGAGGAATGAAAATCTTCCACAGTGTAATGTCGCTGACTTCCCATCACATTGGGGAGGACATTTGTCAATGAGATCTTCATCTTGCATACTTACTGGCCCTTCATTTACTTAAAAATTTCCTTGTTGATGACCGAATGTTGTCATGAAGCAGTTTATGGAGTCTTCGTTGGAAAGCAGTTTATGTGATCTATTCCCACCTTTATGACTAGATATCATTTGGTAGGGTTAATATACACTGTAGCCTTGAATTAAAAATAATAATCCTATAACTGAAGAAAAAAACACAATCTATAACATTGTTTTGATCTACTTTTGATTGTATCAAGCCATTGGAGCTTCGTGTGTAGTATTGTCTGTTGCCTACCTATTCGCGTCTGAGTCCAATTGAAGGTGCTCATTTTTAAGGCCCTAAATGGCTTGGAACCCAAATATCTGAAGAGTCGTCCCTCTGTGTATCAGTCTTCCCATATCTTAATATACACAGAGGAAATTCTTCTTCAAGCAGTGCAATACATTATGTGACAACATGAAAGAGAGTCTTCTCTGCAGGGCTGCCCAAATTGTATGAGTACAACTGGCCTGGACATTGCAGTCCTTTTGGTACTAGGTTGAAACTGTTCTGTTCGCTTGATCATTTAAAGTTGGGTTGCTTATCTTATTGTATTGGCTGCCTCTTGATTGAAGTGATGATTGTGTTTTATTGTTTTCAGTCTTATACCTATTGCAGTGATGGTTTGTTAATTATTGCCATCCATCCATCCATCCATCCTATGGCTTGCAGTGACACTCCAGGGTCTTGAGCAATCTTTCCCAACCCTATATTCTGAAGCCCTGCTGGATCAAACCAAGGGTCCATCTAGTCTAGCATTCTGTTCACATAGTGGCCAACCAGCTGTTTACAGGATACCCAAAAGCAGCCTCCTGCCCATGTTCCTCATCAACTGCTGTACAAATGCCTCTGATTACTGGAGGTAGCATAGGGTAAAAACCCCAACCAGAAGGGAGGGAACAGGAAAACCAGACAAGTCCAGATTCAGTGACCATTTTATTGACCTACATGTGTAGGAGGAAACTCACCCTCGATGGATCGAAGACAAGCTTCTGTACCCATCATCTACAACCAAGATCTTTTATAACATTCCATGCCCCTCCTGATGAGCTCATGGCTCATCCCTCCTCCTATCCCTTATTGATTGCAGAGTTATACATTTTCCATAAATGAAACTATTTCTAACAGCTAACAGTACATAATATTGTGACAACTATGCCCTGTTTATGTAACTTACTGTACCAGATAAGCCCCCCATGCAAAGGCGGGTGAAGCTAACTTTGCTGACCATTGGGGTGGTTTTCCTGATAACGAGCAGTGTGCCGAAGTGTCTGGAGCCATAGCTAGACCTAAGGTTTATCCCTGGATCATCCAGGGGTCAAACCTGTTCATCTAGGTGACACACAGGGGATCCAGTGCTCAGGCAGGGTCGAACCCTGGATGATCCTAGGATAAACCTTAGGTTTAGCTGTGGCCTGGGATAATGGCATCTTGGATCCGGGATCCAAGCCTTAGAAGCTGTGTTTTTGGAAACTGCTACATTTGCTGAGCAGGCTGAACCCTGCTCTGGGGGTGGTGAGTGCAGGGCAACCTTGAGCAACTGGCCAACTGCATTCTGATGACTCTTTATTAACGAACAGAGGGAAAGGAGGATGTGTCTGGTGGCAGAGCCTTGAGTGCTTGGTGTACACTTTCCCCCCAGAAAGGGGGTCTTCTAATGGGGGTATTTTGACCACCTTTACAGAGGCATCAGGACTAGTAGCTATTGATAGCCTTCTCCTCCAGGAATTTGTCTAATCCCCTTTTTGAAGCCATCTTGACCAGCAACTGATATTGTTATTTTGGATATTTACTGGCTATTCAGCTGATACAGCTTTTCAAATTGAGAGATGCTTATGCTTAAAACCTTGGACTTTCTACATGCGTGCTACTATTGAACAATGTATTGGTAGTCCACATGGGCTTCCGTTGAACTGTGGCCTCTCCTCTCACAACTGCCAAGGGGATCATTCATTGAGATTATTTATTTATGAAGAAGATTTGCATCCTACCTTTCAACTGAATTTTGTAAGCAAACAGTTAAACATAAATGGTCATTTAATGAACACATCATCACATATTACCCTGTTAAAAATAATAAGCCATCATGGGTAGGACATTTTTAATTTTTTTTTTTTACTATTCAAACATGTGAGGGAACCAGAATAAATACACAAAGTGGAACCATCTTCATTTGTTAGAGGAGGAACAGAGGGAAGCAGTTGAGTATGCTATAATAATAATAATAATAATAATAATAATAATAATAATAAGCAAAGTAAGAGTACAGTCCCCTCAGTGTGGGACCGAGTGAGTCATTTGCACAACTCTCCTTCCAAAATAAGCAGATGACGTTAATGAGCTGCTGCTATCACCATGAACTGGTTGTCTCTAGAAAGGGCCCATTCCACTGCAGCACCCACTGTGGTCTTAAAGCCTGACTCAACTGGCAAATTAAGTGGCACAACTCCTACTCACAGCTTATCCATGAGCTTGTTTTAACTTATCAAGTGGTAAATGACAGGCCAGCCAGATGGTTTTACCAGTTTGGACAAGACCATTTATCTTCTTCACCAAGAGCAACTGGCCTACCACTATCCTTCACGCCAAAGTCTGTAAACGAAGGGCACACAACCGTCTATCTCTCTCACTGTGTGAGGCCTAGATAGGAAAACAGGGACAGGCGAAGACAATCCCGCTTGACAGGAAAAGTTGTGAACATTCCAGGCCTACATTTTAACAGTGTGAACCTTGCTCTTGTCAACACAAGCAACCTAATAATGTTGGAGCCCTACACAGGGCCTGTTTTTGTCCTTGCAAAGGTGCTTATCTCTTAACAGTGTAAAACACACCAAAGTCTGTAGATAAAAAAGAACTGGAGTGACATTTGTAATGGATAAATTCATGAAGACAGGCCAGTATACAAATGTGGTAAAGGGGGCTTGAAAACAGAACTCAGCCATTATTTTTGATGGAGGATATAGTGGGCTTTAAACTTTTCACCCAGGATACTAAAACATTTTTTGCTTTCCTTGTATATATTTTTTAAAATAGTTCTCTTCTACTTTGCCCTGAGGGCTTATGGTTATAAAAGAAAATGGCTTCAATTACAGTTAGAAAGATGGGGAAATAATAATAATAATAATAATAATAATAATAATAATAATAATAATAATTTTTACCCGCCTCTCCATTTTGATCAAGGCAGGGAACAACAGTAAATATAAAATACTTAAAACTGAATTAAAACATAATATGCATTGTTAAAACACCCTAAAAACATCCTAAATTAATACAACTATGGTCGTAGCTAGACCTAAGGTTTATCCCAGGATCATCCCGGATTCATCCCTGCCTGAGCGCTGGATGCCCTGTGTGGCACTTAGATGAACAGGTTTGACCCCAGGATAATCCTGGGATAAACCTTAGGTCTAACTACGGCCTAACAAGCAGAAGGGTAAACCTCAAGAAAAAACAAATGCGAGGTAATTAAAAAAAAAGTCTGTGCCACTCACTTGAAATACATACGGTGGTACTTTCTAGTTTCTGTCCCACAATAACAATACTCGCAGGGCCAAAACAGATATTACTTCAAACATGTGACTAGCAGTTGTCTTCATTTTTACTCTAGGGTAATTTAGATTTTAAAACCCCTGCAACCCCAAATGCTGGGCTTCTGGTATGGGTCAGGGCGCCTGCCCCAGCCCTCTCTTGTCCCTATTTGGCCTGCCCCAGCCCTATCTTCCCTCTGCTTGCCTTCTGCTACATCACCCCTTCCCTAACTATTCTGCTACCTATAATTTAATGAGGTTTCTCCAGTCCAGTCCCATCCCCTGATTGCACCGAAAAGTTTGCAGGACAGCATGGGTGGGGACAAGGGGTGGAAAGCACACAGGTGAAGAAGCAGTGAGAAACAGACGTTCCTTTCTTATTTATTTTATTTTTTATTTTATTTATTTATTGCATTTTTATACCGCCCAATAGCCGAAGCTCCCTTCTTACCGCTCCATCCACCCTCTCCTTTAGTTTGCTCGTTCCTAAAGGTTGATGCCTGTGGGCTGGTAGTTTTGTTTTGATTCCTAAATGCAAAATATTTTTTTTAAAAAATGATAGATGTTTATTTGCGAAGGAGCTGCAATTTGTTTTAAATGGATATTGCTGTTTTTATGCTTTTGATGGTTTTAAATTTCTGTATATATTTTTTTAATGTTCACTGTTCTTAACTTTTGTAAACTGCCCAAATAAAATAAAACTGAATTGTTTAAGGCTTTAAAAGTAAGTACCAGCACTTTCAATTGGACTCAGAAGTGAATAGAGCTAATGTGGTGTAGTGGCTAGAATGCTGGACTGGGAGTTGGGAGATCTGGGTTCTAGTCCCCACTTGGCCATGGAAACCCACAGCAATGCAGCTTGTTAGGAATTGTAACATGATCCCATCTGGCTATACCAGTTAAAATACTAACAGCCACATCCTGCACTAATTGAAGCCTATGGTTCATCTTCAATGGCAGCCCCACATACTGACCTTGAAGATGACCCATAGCAATCTAACCAGGAGGTTACGAGAGCAGGGATCATCAGTGCCAGGCTATTGCAGATGTATGGGAAAGCAGGAGAACAGGGGGGAATCCGCACATCGTACCGAGATCGCTTCTAAGCGACCCCAGTGCGGCGTGAAAGCGATCGTGTAACTTGCCTTTGGAAGAGCCGACGAAGAGACGTCCTTCCCGCCGCCGCCGCCACCCACAGACCTCCTCGCCGACCGGCGAGGAGAGCTTGGCTGAAGAAGGTGGGGTTGAGAGCGGAAGAAGCTCTCCACCCCGCCTTCTTCCCCTGAGCTCTCCGTCCCAGCCAGCGAGGAGGTCTGTAGGTGGTGGCAGCGGCGGTGGGAAGGACGTCTCTTCGTCGGCTCTTCCAAAGGCAAGTTACACGATCGCTTTCACGCCGCACTGGGGTCGCTTAGAAGCAATCTCGGTACAACGTGCGGATTCCCCCCAGTTCATGGGTGGGTGGGGTAGGAAGTGAGCTGGGGGGAACCTGCACGTTGTACCGAGATCGCTTCTAAGCGACCCCAGTGCGCCGTGAAAGCGAGCGTGTAACTTGCCTTTGGAAGTGCCGACGAAGAGACGTCCTTCCCGCCGCCACCCACAGACCTCCTCGCCGGCTGGGATGGAGAGCTTGGGGGAAGAAGGTGGGGTGGAGAGCTTCTTCCGCTCTCAACCCCGCCTTCTTCAGCTGAACTCTCCTTGCCGGTCGGCGAGGAGGTCTGTGGGTGGTGGCGGCGGCAGCGGCGGCAAAGACGTCTCTTCGTCGGCTCTTCCAAAGGCAAGTTAAATGATCGCTTTCACGCCCCACTGGGGTCGCTTAGAAGCGATCTCGGTACGACGTGTGGATTCCCCCAGGGAGGGTTTTTTTTATGGTTCAAATTGCAGCCCAAGCTGGAGAGGAATTCTGAGACTTGTGAGGCTGTCCTCAGACTGGAGGCAAGAATCACAAGCCATGGAGTTTTGCATTCTGAACCAGAGAACTTCTTTGACTTCACAGCTTGCTGGTCCAAGCAACGTGTGCATGAGGGGCCTGCCTACAAACTGTCAATGTCTTTCTGTGTCAGCGTTTCCCTGCCCCCCGAATTCAGTGGTGCCAGATGTGAAAAAATATAAAAATTGGTGTGAAGCAGGACCATGGAAATACATCTGCTTAGACCATCCCTTCATGTCCACACACTCTTCTCTACAAAATATCTATATGAAAGGGGAAATTGTCTAGACTTCAATCGACCCCTACAGAAGAGCCAGATTTCTCTCCTCAAACAATTTCCTTCCTAAATAGTACCTTGCTCTCATTTTGTCTTAGGGCAGGGGCACATGCACACACATAAGCATGCATATGCACCTACCTACCAGTCATCCTGATATAGATTGCTCTTTCCTTGCTGTTTCCACTGTAGGAAAGATCTCTGCTTTTCTCACTATCTTCTCTCTACTCCCTCCACCAGAGATCTTCATACAGGATGCTTTTTCTTTGCTGGAAAGAGCAATCTGTATATCGTTCTTTCCAGCAGTGGTACAATCAGTGGGAAATCAGACAGGTTAATTTGGTGGCCATGGTGGTGCAGGCCAGGGCACCTTGGATGGTCCAGTGAAGTCCTTGGGGAACCGTAGTCAACCGCAGACTTCAGGTTGTGCACCCCTGTCTTAGGGTGATTATTCCAGATTTTGGTTCTTCTGATGGAAACATTAAAGCAAACAGATAAAAGAAAAAGTCCATCATTTTATTTTTATTTTTTTAAAAAAATAACATTCAAGGTCAGGCAGTAAAAACTAAGCATCATGCCAAAACAACCTCGCACAATCAGTGTGGAATATTGTATGTCAGCTATGCAATTAATGTGTTGAAACCATCCATCACATTGTGAGTGTCTGTGAACTCCTTGTCAATGTATCAGGGATTCAGCCATCTAACAATGAATCCAGATGCGTCCCACTGCTAGACAGTGCCCTCAGAAAACAATACTGAAGTTATTCCCCTCCCCTGAAACCTCACTACCGTAAATCTGTTACCCAAAGCCAACTGACCTGAGATGAATTATGAATATCTCCTTGCCAATAAGCAACAGATGCCTTGACTCCATCAGATTAACCCACCAGACCCAAAAAATGACATAAATTGCAGCATTATCATCCTTCCAGAATGACAACTGGCGGAAAAAGTGGCTAAAATTATTTCTGCAGTCATAGAAGCTGCTGGAATTATGGTTACATCCAATAAATTGAGGGGCTATGGCAGACATACTTTGTGATATATAGGGTTTCGTGGTCGCCAAATATTTTGAAACCTGACTCCATTATTTATTTATCTAGATTTCACTCCATTCATTTCAAAAGGCAAGAGATGTGGGTAGAATACATCCAACATTTTATATGAGGCACAAACTGGGGGGAAAAAACCCTCACGCAGGAGTTGTTGGGAACCCTGCTACTGATGCACCAACTGGCCACGTTTCTTCTATGAGAGGGTCAGGGGATACTAGCAGCCCAGAACTGTTGTTTCTAAATGGATACTGTTGTTTTTTATATTGTTGTTTTTATGTTTCTGATGGTTTTAAATTTTGTATACTTTTTAATGTTCGCTGTTTTTAACTTTTGTAAACTGCCCAGAGAGCGTTGGCTATGGGGCGGTATATAAATGTAATAAATAAATAAATAAATAAATAATTGGCTCAGGATCTCCCTCGTGTGTGTAGGCACTCCATGCACAAACACTGGAGAATTGTGCCGCTCCTCCACCCTGGCTCCAATTCCAGCCCGGAGACCCCACCGGCACCTCCAGGGGATGCTCTAGAGAGCCCCGCTAGTTGCTTTCCCTCTGTAGCATTTACCACAGCGAGAACATGGCTGGCAGGGCTGTTTGGAGCGGCTAGCAGCCCTCTGTTGCTGCAGGTCTCTGAGGTTCTCACAAGATTTTGGCCCATGGCCAACACCTCATGATGTTGGTCATGAGCTCAGAGATCTTGTGAGAGCCCCCACGCGGCAACATAGGGAAGTTGGTGGGCTTTCTGGCCTAAATAATAATAATAATAATAATAATAATAATAATAATAATAATAATAATAATGGAGCTGGGGCAGGGGTTGCAGGAGGGAGAGAGGGTTGTGTAGTGGAAGCAGGGAGGAAGGAAGTGTTGTGTGGCAGCAATGTGAGTCCTGAGCTGGCGGTGACCGAACAAGAAAGAGGTCTTGGGATTGTGGTGGACAGATCGATGAAGATGTTCACCCAGTGTGCAGCCGCTGTAAAGAAGGCAAACTCCATGTTAGGCATGATAAGAAAAGGAATTGAGAATAAAACAGGCAGTATTGTACTGCCCTTACACAAATCTATGGTGTGACCACACTTAGAATACTGTGTACAGTTCTGGTCACTACACCTAAAAAAGGGCAACTAAAATGTTTAAGGGGCTGGAGCATCTCCCCTATGAGGGAAGGTTACATCAACTAGGATTGTTTAGCTTGGAAAAAAGGAGGCTAAGGGGAGACATGATAGAGGGGTACAAAATGATGCATGGTATGGAGAATGTGGATAGGGAGACCGTTTTCTCCCTCTCTCAAAATATTAGAACCTGGGGTGATCCCATGAAGCTGATTGGTGGGAGATCCAGGACAAATAAAAGGAAGTACTATTTCACACAGCGCATAGTTAAATGATGGAACTCACTACTGCAAGATGTATTGATGGCCACCAATTTGGATGGCTTTAAAATAAATTGCTAGAGGTGAAGGCTATCAATGGCTACTAGCCCTGATGTTTGTGTGCTATCTCCAGTACTCAAGGCTGTTGCACATGTCCTGCTTGTTCATCCCTGGCCGATGGCTGGTTGGCCCCTGTGTGAACAGAGTGCTGGACTAGATGGACCCTTGGTCTGATCCAGCAGGGCTCTTCTTATGTTCTTACGCCTCCACTTCAGGAGGCAAGAGAGTTCATGCTGGGCCTGGACTGCTGGCTCAGGATAGCAAGCCTACATGAATTGTCCTGCCAGACTTTGCATCAGTGGTGGTGCTCAGGCCTCGAGGTTGCACTCCTTTGTCTAGTTCCCTATCTTGCTTTGATTCCCATCTGAGGACTGACCGCTTGTTTGCCTGAACTAACTGACCTATAATTCCTTAGTTTGTTGACATGGAGATCTGGACGTAGAGATATGGGGTTTATCTGGCCCTGGTCTTGGTTTGGCTGCCCTGGACTTTATCTTGTCTTGGATTTGTCTTGGGCCTTATTCTAAGGACAGATTCTGGTCTATATTATGGGGATGAGTCCTACACGTGTGATATATTTCTCTTCGGTTTCCTTCCCCCCATTCACATTGTGAAAATGTAGTTCCTACTACACATCAGT
Organism: Elgaria multicarinata webbii; assembly: GCF_023053635.1. Classification (NCBI taxonomy): domain Eukaryota; kingdom Metazoa; phylum Chordata; class Lepidosauria; order Squamata; family Anguidae; genus Elgaria; species Elgaria multicarinata. The sequence goes on from NC_086174.1 coordinate 36,831,552, forward strand.
GTATTAAAATGGGCATATATGCATTTGTCACATCTTACTGTGGTCATATTTCCTCCCCTTCACAATTCCTTATGTTGGAGAAATGGCATCGTGTGAAGTAGCTCACCTAGTCTGTCTTCCACACTATGGTGAAATTATAATAATTATTTCTAAATTTGCATCTATACAAATAAATGAACATATACAGATTTTATGCAAATAGTTTTCTTCTTTTTGGTGATTTACAAGGGACTACCCAGACTCAAGTTCATGGTTTCCACCATCTCCTTGGGATTAGAATTAGAAAAGAGGTAGGACCTCATATAATCCTTTTTAATTAATCCCACCTTTCCACTAAAAATAGTGATCAAGGTGGCTAACAATAGTACAGATGAACTACAGATAAAATACAACATAATTAAAACATAATCACATCAATACTGAGATTATACTGCTTACACCTCAGACCAAAACTCCAGATTACTCCAAAACTCCAGATTACTCCAGATTACCATGTACATTGATGGTGCTATATAAATAAATAATAATAAATAATTTTGCCTAGTGGTTTCATGTTCATGCTAAAAAGCTTGTGGGACAAGGTGGCTATTTGAAAGACTCCAAGGTCAATCGCTAAGAACTGGAACAAAAGTCTCCTAGGACCATCTCCTGCATCCTACCTTCTAAGTAGGACTAGGGCCACTGCGACAAGAGGTTTGATAGTACCCAATGTTTCAGAGAGGCCCAGGAAAAACAAGAGGATCACCCTTCCCCGACCCCATCCATTCCCAAAAGTAAGTCATCCACAAAGGCAATCAAACTGCTTTCTGTTCAAAACTCCAGTCAAAAACCAGAATGGACTGGATATAAATCAGGGCTGGGCAAGCGGTGGTCTTCCAACAGTTTTGGTCTACAATTCCCATAACCTTCAACATTAGCTATGCTGAATAGGGCTTGGGTGACCATATGCAAAGGAGGACAAGGTTTCTGTATCTTTAACAGTTGTATTGAAAAGGGAATTTCAGCAGGTGCCATTTGTATGCATGCGGCACCTGATGAAAGTCCCTCTTCATTACAGTTAAAGCTTCAGGAACCCTGCCCTCTTTTGTATCTGGCCATGCTAAGCAGGGCTCCTGCAGCTTTAACTGTTGTGATGAAGGGAGAATTTCACCAGGTGCCACATGCATACAAACAACACCTGCTGAATTTCCCTTTTCAATGCAACTGTTAAAGATACAGGAGCCCTGTCCTCCTTTCCATATGGTCACCCTAGATAGGGCTAAAAAGTAAACAGAGAGAGAGTCTATGGGGTTTTTCACCACTAATGTGAATACAAGGCAGCTTTCCAAGTACATTTGTGCTTGATAGTTCTTGCAGAGGTTAATTATTTATCCCAGCAGGCTGCATTGTTTCCTCTCCTTGGCCAAATAATGACCAACAAGGAGAACTATAGGACTAGCTAATTATAGGCAGTGCCATTTGCTCACTCAAATTCCTGCTAGCAGTAAAAAGTATTTTGGGACAGTGAGGTGGGGTGATCATCACACGTGAGACTGCCTTCTCCGTGGTGGCCCCACACCTTCAGAACAAGCTGCCATCGCAGGTCTGCCATGCTCTGTCACTGCAGGATTTTAAGAAGGTGGGAGACCGCACATGAGAGGGCCTCCTCTGCGGTGTCCCCCTACACCTTTGGAACAAGTAGCCATTGGAAGTCCGGCATGCTCTGTCATTGCAAGCTTGAAAACATATTATTTTATCTTGGTCTTCTCTTGTTGACTGCTGTTATTGCCTTTGTTGTTTGGTTGTTGGCTTTTATTGTGGTTTTTATTGCCATTTTACTGTGTTCATGTTTTTATTGCTTTTAACATTTTAACTGTTTTTCTGTATTTTATTGCTCTAAGCCACCTTGGGAGGGCTTCTGCCCTGAAAGGCAGCCAAGAAATATTTTAAATAAATAAAATAAATAAATTGTAAGGCAGCTTTGAACTTCCTATGTGTAATGTGGAAGAGGCATCCTCCTTTTTCTCTCACAAAGGAGGGCAAGCCTCTTCTTAAAATGTGGCCTGCTGTGAAACATACATTCAACACAAAGAATGGTTTCCCCCTTATTCATATGCAATGGACATTGGTTTAATTGATTAATTAATCAATCAGTTAATTCTTGTACAATTAACTAAGGCCGTAGCTAGACCTAAGGTTTATCCCAGGATCATCCCGGGTTCATCCCTGCCTGAGCGCTGGATGCCCTGTGTGGTACTTAGATGAACAGGTTGGACCCCAGGACAATCCTGGGATAAACCTTAGGCCTAGCTACGGCCTAAGTCGCAGTGCAATTCCAATATATATCTACTCAGAAGTAAGTGCCATTGAATTCTATTTGCATTTACTTCCAGGTAAGTGTGCATAGTTTTCTTAAACTGGGCAAAATTCAACTGAACAACCTGCAATCTATTTGGGAGGACTGGGCAACCCCCATGTGGAGCTGAGCAGATTTGGCTGTTTAAATTTTAAAAATGGGGGGAGAGACGGCCTCATTCCTTTCCTCCCCCTGCCAGGTTCCTTAAAAAAAATTTTTTTAAAAAAAGAGTCTGAATATGTGGAGGACTGGGCATCCTCCAGGAAAAATCACACTTGCCTTCCTTCCTGTGCAATCCCCGGGAAGGAAGGCAAATGCGGGGGCCTGATGTGTCTCCGTATAGCCGGAGGCCTGATGTCATTCAGAAAGGGTTTTAATCAGTGGAGGCTGGTGGCTCTGATCTCAGTGGGGCGGTCAATCCTCTCTGGGTTTCAATCAGAACCAGTCAGAACTCTAAAGCAGCTCTCCAAGGTGCTTTGCTGCCCCACTGACATCAGAGCCACCAGCTTCCGCTGGTTTTAATTGGTTTTAGTAACAAATGAACATCAGTTCTTTCCATGCAGCATAATCTGGGCATTGTTTATTTTTGCTGGTATGGTTGAGAAAGGAATTTGTGCTAGAAGCAATTGGCTTACTGGGCCAAATAAAGATTGATGGTTAAGGAGTCAAAGCAGCAGCCAGATAACTCGTGCAGTTTGTGTTCAAGTACTGTCTCTGTACAAAATACCCCCCCCCCTTTATGGTCTATTTCTGTTTTTCCATCCCGGAGTTGGTGTACCATAATTCACATCCTCTTATATACTAACGTTTCACAATCTAAAGAAACATTCATACATAGAACAGAAACATTCAACGTTACTATAGCTGTTGTCATCTGAAACATTTTTATGGCCAATATCCTCCCAGTTTTTGTGAGTGCTTATTTATCCTATTTTCAAGGGGTGGTGGTGGTTTGATGCATTTAAATTTCTTAACCTTCCATTTATGGGGCAATCACATGTTCTTTGCTTAATGCAGATGTGTTCCACAAGGAGAATTATGTTCACCTGGATATCTTCTGGGGAAAACAGTTAATGATATTTAATAACAAACTATTACATATTCAGAAGGGCCAGGATACATTTAGAGACTCCCCTGCTTAGATCTTGATGGTATTCTTTGGGGGTAAACCCTCTACCAAAGCACAGTCCAGAAGCTGAACTGATAAGTTACTTAGCTACACATCTGGTTTCATACTCAGTGGTTGCCTGTAGTTATTTTTGCTTAAAAGGATTTATTACATTTTTGCCTCTGTTTAGTACCCAGATGTCAATTCCATCTCTTTATATGGAGGTCACTCCCAGCCTGTTCCTTATTCCTGAACATCTTTTTCGGGGAACCAACACACACATAAACGGTTATATCTAAAATTATGCTAGCGGGAAAATTACAGGACTTGTACCTCAAGCGGTCGCACCACCGCTATCAGAACTAGCCCAGCTAGCACAAGCAGCAGCTAGTCCAGCCGTCCCCAAACTGGTGGCTCTCCAGATGTTTTGGACCACAACTCCCAGGAGTCCTGATCACTGATCATGCTGGCAGGGGCTGATAGGTTTTGAAGTTCAAAATACCAGGAGGGCACCGAATTGGGGACATTTGATTTGGTCTAACGAAGTTGCCATGAGTTGTGCAATACCTTGAGCAACTATTTGTGGAACTACATGTCCTACACTTTCTGCAAAAGCTTGTACAATAATTTGCACAAGTGGAATTAACATATTGGATTTTTAAAAAGGATAAAAACAGGGTTCCTGCAAGTGGTAAATGCTTTGTATTCCATTGGATACAAACCAAAGTTCCTTGATTCTAACTTATTATTATTATTATTATTATTATTATTATTATTATTATTATATGGTGCATCAATGTACACGGTGCTGTACAGAGTAAAACAGTAAATGGCAAGACCCTGCCGCATAGGCTTACATTCTAATAAAACCATAATAAAACAATAAGGAGGGGAAGAGAAAGCAAACAGGCACAGGGTAGGGTAAGCAGGCACAGGGTAGGGTAAAACTTACAGTATAAAGTCAGAACAAAATCAAGTTTTAAAAGCTTTAGGAAAAAGAAAAGTTTTTAGCTGAGCTTTAAAAGCTGCGGTTGAACTTGTAGTTCTCAAATGTTCCGGAAGAGCGTTCCAGGCATAAGGGGCAGCAGAAGAAAATGGACGAAGCCGAGCAAGGGAAGTAGAGACCGTTGGGCAGGTGAGAAACATGGCATCAGAGGAGCGAAGAGCACGAGCGGGGCAATAGTGTGAGATGAGAGAGGAGAGAGAGGAAGGAGCTAGACAGTGAAAAGCTTTGTAGGTCAACAGGAGAAGTTTATATTGGATTCTGAAGTGAATTGGAAGCCAATGAAGAGATTTCAGCAGTGGAGTAACATGGTCAGAGCGGCGAGCCAAGAAGATGATCTTAGCAGCAGAGTGGTGGACAGAAACCAACAGACTGATGTGAGAAGAAGGAAGGCCAGAGAGAAGAAGGTTGCAGTAGTCCAACCGAGAAATAACCAATGCATGAACAAGAGTCTTGGCAGAAGAGACAGACAAAAATGATAGAATCCTGGCAATATTATACAGGAAAAAACGACAGGATTTAGCTACTGCCTTAATATGAGGAATAAAGGAGAGAGAGGAATCAAATATAAAGCCAAGACTACGAGCTTCCTTGACTGGAGTAAGTGTAACATCTAGTAACCTAGACTAAGTGTAACCTAGACTTACTCCTGTAGTCTCCTGTAGGGGACGTATTTCTACAACACACATCGGAGAAGAGAGGTATGTGCCAAGCAGCCTGTTCCACCACTTGTGGTGAAGAAATATTTAGCAGCCAATCCAGTCAGCTTTTTACACGGAATGTAAAAAGCGGGCACCATCTTATTCTTTGCCTCAGGCAGAAAAAAGTATTGGGCCAGCCCTGAGAGAATGTGTAGCTATTAATCATTTACATTCATCACTGAGAATCAGTTATATTTATACTATCTTATATTTATAGATGCAAATTTAGAAAGAATGACTAATTTTTTTTAAAGACCCACAGTACATTTCACCATGGTATGGAACACTGTGAGCAAGTCCGTGCCTCTGCTGCCCAGTTGTTAACTGTGGATATGCAACTTCAAAGCTTCTAGGCTCGACTTTCTTAGGGTTCTTTACCTTTAAACCAGATTTGGACTGGCCAGCCCTTCAAACAGAGGGTGCCTTCAAAACAGAGGACAGTCCTCTGGTAGCTCTTCAAAGAGAGGACTGTCCTCTGTAGGAGAGGGCACATGGCCACCCAAGGTCTGGCACCCTACATTTTATAAAAGGAAAACGTTCATAGCAAAAATTAGCATATCTAAGAAACAATTGCTTTCCCAAGCCATAGGTGATGATCTATTTAAGGAGACACTATTGCTTACTGAAGTGGTGTCTGCGGAACATAGCTTGTTAGACAGCAATGCTTTATGGCCTTCTAATGAACCTCAGCTTGTAGTCCAACTCCCTTAAATTGTCTCTTTTTAAGATTAATTTGCCTCTTTCTCCCCTCTCGGAAGGCTGTTGTTGATAGGGAGTGTCCAGTGCTGAACGAGTAAAAGTACTAATGCATGTTCTTTTGGGAGAAGAGATAACCCTTCTGTAAACATGATGAGATACATTTTTTAAACAAAGAATTATATTCTCTGCTGAAAATGTGGTTTTCAAGGTACATGTAGATGACTGAGGATTATTTTTTTAATGTTAGCTGCTATTTTTTATTCTCAGTATATAAAGAGAATGGATTTTTTTTTAAAAAAATATATGATATGGACAATGAAGTGAGATTACACCTCCAAATCTCCCCTGTCCCAAGCTACTTTTGTTTTTGTAGAGTGGGCATTGTTGATCAACTGATTATTTTTGCCCATGTGATGAACTGGATAAAAGTTGGATTTAGACCAGGGTAGGGCAGGAAAAACTTCTGCCTGAAGCTTTGGAGTGCTGACAATACTCAGCTAGATGGACCAGTGATCTGACTCATGATAATGCTATGCTCCTATGTTCATGTACAGAGTGAAACCATAAAGTACAAACACTGAAAATAATTACAGCTGAAATCTGTGGTTATGGCTCTCTTACATAGCACTGGGGGGAAATTATACAAACATTAAATGTGGAAACATTGTAGATTTTTCTAACTTCTAATTTTAAATATCTAGAAAATGCAAATTATTTACCTTTTGCATCATAGAAAAACTGGATGATTCTGAAGGCCAGCTGTTGCACTTTTTTTTTACACTGAAAGAATAACAATTTCCCTTAAGTACTTCACACACGCATGTTTGTTCCTTGGTGTTCACATGTATGTGTGAAAGAGCCATTGCTGATTATTCACCATTGATATGACTTCCGTAACATTCATTGTTGACTCAACACAATACTTCCCAATGATGATAGTTCACACCTGGGACTTCTCTGCTAAGATGGCAGAGCGGGGGGGGGGGGGGGAGAAACACCCCTTCTCTTCCTCTTGACATGTAAGCATTTGAAACTTTCCCAATCCAGTGGCTTCCATATACTTTGAAGTACAACTCCCATCACCCCCAGGCAGGGGGTGAAATGATGGGTGTTCTAGTCCAAAACATCTGGAGGTCATATGGCTGGGGACATCTGTTCTGAAGCATAGGGAATTGAAGAGTAATCCTGAATGATGCTATATAAAGACATAAGAAATGTAAGAAGACCCATGCTGGTTCAGACCAACATTCAGTTCACATTCAGTTCACCCTATGGCCAACCAGCTGCCCATGAGAAACCTACACGCACATCACGAGTGCAAGTATAAAAATGTAATAAATAAATAAATAAATAAATACCCTCCTGCCTATGTTCCCCAGCACCTGGTGTACATAGACTTACTGCCTCTGATACTGGAGGTAGCATATAGCCCTCAGGACTAGTCATCATTGATGGCCTTCTCCTCTAGGAATTTGTCTACCCACTTTTAAAGCCAGCCAAATTGGTGGCCATCCATATGTCTTATGGCAGGTTGCACTACTTCAGAGAAAAGAGCCAGTGTGTGTGTGTATCTGCAGTGCATAGCTATGGTAAAAATATGGAGCTCAGGAGTTATTCACATATTTTTCTAGCTCTCACTGGCAAGATGGCTGAGGAGTATTGCACTAAAATGGAGGGGTGAGGAGCAATCCCAGCCTGATAATTACATAAAATATTGCCATATTTTCTGTCTAATAAGTACAAGAAGTTCCATAACTCCCCTGATTAGGCGTATTATCCTTCTTCACAGAGTCAGCTTGATTTATGCTGAAAGCGATTTGGACATACTTTCCTCCAGCTATAGAGATTTCATAATTCCTAGTCTATGTCTGGTAATTTTCCCAATGCCCTGAGTTTAAACCAAATTAATGTCTTCCAGAATGACCCAGGGAACTAATGAGGTTTTCCCCTCTCAGTTCTGCCTGTGCGGGTCAAGTAAATCATTTGCTGGCCCTTAGTCCGTTCCTTCCCCCCTCTGTCTTTCTGACTCTACGTACAATGATAACAAAGTTGCAGAGGCCTTTGAAATACGGCATCACTGACACTCTCCGTCCATCTGCTGGGACATATTTTAGGCTCTGCTACTCTGTCTGCTGTAAACTCTGCCTTTAATGGAGTCAGTAACTGCTGATAAATGGGGTATCAATGAAGTCAGTGTACTGTAGGTTTCCCCATTCTTTTCTGCTGATGCATACTATTTAAATCTCCCTGCCCTTAGTTCAAGTGCGTTCTTCTCTTTCATTCCCCTCCTAGCATTTTTTGGCTTCAGACTTGAATTTTTAATGCAGGGTAGAACTAGATAGTGGAGGAGCATCATTGCCAATAAACAAGTTATCTCCAATTCCCCATCCTACTCTTCCCTGAACAAAGAAAATGTGAAGCATCTTGAAGGCATGTTCACTCATTTCCGCTATTATTCATATACACACATTTTTTTCATCCCGTCATAAATGTTTTATCACCACCATAACATTTTTGGAGGCTATTACAGATGAGCAATAAAATGGTGATCCAAAAATACACTCTGCTTTGCATTTGGTGGAAGAATAGAAAGAAGACCACAATTGAAACCAACCTTCTTTTGTAATTTATAGAACTTACATTCCAACATTCTGATGACCACTTCCCCACCCTTCAATTTTACCTGGGCCCTGCCTTGATGGTGCCACATTGCTGCTGCTTTCTCCCTAAACCCCACGGTTTCGCTGCAGCGGAGTGGCGGTGGGTAATCATGATGGCTGGGAGGCAGTGCAGGCTTTCCAGCTATTTGGCTTGCTGCCCCCTGCACAACTTCTGGTGACCAAGCAGGGGTTGCCATCTACCCCAGAATGCCCCCACCTTGACGCCGGAGTGAGGTCAGATGGCGGAAATGCCATGGTGACCTCGCTTCAGTGGTAAAAGTTGGGGTAAGTGCTTGACTTCTTAAATACGTAGCTTCGTGGCTATGAATCAGTGGCTGCATTGTATAACTGACACAGTGCCGATTTGCAGCCACCGTGCCAGGCAGCTCGCCAACATGCACGAAGGGCTCAGGTACATCCCATAGGCAGGGGCAGGGGGGAATGGGACTTACCTGAGGCCTCCACATGCACCAGCGAGCTGCCTGGCCTCCTCTCTGGACAGCCATAGTTTTAGTGTTGTAAACTACAGCATTTGGAAATGGCTATTTCTTGAGCCAGATTTTATGATACTAAGGGCCTTGCTAGACCTATGTGATAATCCGGTGGGGAGTTGGGGCGAGGCTGCATTACAGCTAGCGCGGGCCATCACCCCTAGCTAGACGTAACACGCGACGGGGTAAAGGAAAGCCCCATCGTGTTGGCCATTTTTTAAAATTAAAGGGGCCATGTGCGCAGGAGCGCACCAACAAAAAAGTAAGTCTTTTTTTTAAAAAAATAAAGGGTTCCCTGCTCCCCCTGCCCCCGATCCCCCCAAAATGTCTGATGCCCCCCTGCCCACTCGCTCGCCCGTCCGCCCCCCTCGCCATGTCCGCCCCCGCTCGCTTGTCCGTCCACCCCCCGTTTTCCATGTCCGCCCCCCGCTCACTTGCCCGCCCATCCCCCGCTCACTCGCCCATCATCCCCTGCTTGCCATGTCCGATGCCCCCTCTGCCCCCCCCGGCCGTGATCTCCCCACCCTGGCCCCATTCTTCTCACCCCCGTTCCTGATCTCCTTGCCCCGGCCCTGTTCTTCTTCCCCCTCATCCGCCATGTCTGATGCCCCCCTGCCCGCTCGCTCGCCCGCTCGCCATGCCCGCCTGATCACCCGCCTGCCCAATCACCCGCCCGCCATGTCCGATGCCCCCTCCGCCCCCAGTCCGTGATCTCCCCACCCTGGCTCTGCTTCCCCCATCTCTCCTGCTGGTTCCACTCTTTCCCGCCGGCCCCCATCTCCCCCCCCCGTGATTTTACTCCCCCCGCCCGATGGGCACAGCACTCCTATGGAGCGCTGTGCCCAGTGCACGGCTTCTCCCGGCTACTCACGAGTAAGCGAGCAGCTGGGAAAAGCCATGGAACCAGCTAGACCTTCCACAGCCCCGGGCTGCGGAAAAACCGAGCCACAAGTGGATCCGGTTATCCCGGGTCAAGGGAGGGTTTAGCCCAACCTGACTCCGGGATCCTGTGTGTCATCTGCACGCACAGCAGGGAGCCTGGGCCTCGCACCAGGCTAAACCCTCGTCTAGCAATGGCCCCAATCTATGGCAGTCCAGAGAGGAGGCCAGGCAGCTCGCTGCCGCATGTGGAGGCCTCACGTAAGTCCCATGGATGAGTGGGTGAGTGGGCAAGCAGGCAGGAAATTGGGGAGCAGTGGCTGGCCATTGGGCCGAATTGGCCCGAAGTGGTTCGGCTGCTTCAGGCTGAGGTGCTTCAATCCTGTCCTGAACCAGATTTGGGCTGAGGTGGCCTACTTCAACTCAGATTTGGACTTTGGGACCAACGTGAAGCACAGCCTTATTGTGCACTGCCTTGATGTTGTTGGGGTTTTTTTTTTAGCAAATAAGGTGGTATGTAAATGTTAATAGTAAAAACAAAATAATAAAAAAGTAAATGCATATCCTTTGGATATGTTTTTTATTTGTTTGTTTTTTATTTGTGAACCGCCCAGAGAGCTTTGACTGTGGGATGGTATATAAATGTAATAAAATAAATAAATAAATAAATAAATATTTGCCAGGCTTTTGGGCATCTTTTATCTATGCTTATCTGGGAGTAAGTCCTATAGAACTCACTGGGACTTACTTCTAAGCAGACATGTATAAGGCCACAATTAACTCAGGGTAAACACCATTGAACTCAGTGGGGCTTGCTTCTGAGTAGACTTGCAGAGGTTTGTGCTATTCCTTTGTTTTTATGTGGAGACTGTTGACTCTGCTCCAGTGGAGGCTGGTGGCTCTAATTTTGATGGGGCTGTGAATCCATTCTGAGGTTCAGTTAGAACCAGTCGGAATTCTAAAGGAGCTATCCAAGGTGCACAAACCATTTTGGGGATAGGGTTCAGCACCTTGGATAGCTCCTTTAGAGTTAAACTTCTTTGATGTTCCCCCTTACTCACCCCAAATGGTGTACCTTTTTTTATTAAGCTAAAAAGCCACAAATATTCCAGGCTGCTCTGCAAGTCCTCAGATCAGCTGGATACCAAATAACTACAAAAATAAACAAAATTAAAAGTTTCAGCCAGACCAATTTCCTCCCCATTTGGTTCGGAACCTACCCCAGTGTAATCCTGGATTATTCCAAGCTTCTCAATTTATGCCAGAGGCATCCATAGCATTGAATCAAGTGCTGGTTCAGCCAAGGGGCCACTGAGCCAATGGAGCTATAGCAGCTTGCCCAGTTCCTAGTTGATCCATGGCCATGTGTGGAGCTGCCTCATTCTTCATAATACTCCTGCTTCATGTCTGTCAGCCTTCGAATCAGAATTGGAAGTGAGGGCAGCGTATTACTCTGGTCTAGGGATGATAGAAGAATCTGGTTGTGGGGTGGAGCTTGGTTTGGCATCCCGGACTTAGGACTGCTTTCCGCTTTGATCCTGACTCGGATTTCAGCGAGATGGGCCAGTTTGCGGTTTTTTCTATGTTTTTTGCTTTGCACTGCGGCCAAAATTTGCACAAATTTGTGTAATTCATGCAAATTGTGATCACAATTTGCACAAATCTCTATTTGAACAAATTATGGCTTGCCACGAAAAGAAGAAGAAGAAAAAGTTCCTGGAGTATTGGGGGGGGGGGAGGGTGTGGCTTGGCCGCAAATGCAAACCAGGTCAGGCACGCTGTAAACCTCCGGTGAGCAAAAAGAGAAATGGATTTTCTGACAATGGCTATCCCTACTCTGGCCTTTTTATACCTCTAGGTGTTCAGCTCAAGCCCCTCCTCCACCTTCCTCACCATGCTTTAGACAAGACGTGCATCGTTTATTTGGCCTTCCTTTGCTATATTACTAAAAGGGAAACAAACAATTAAACGACTTGCAAAACTTCTCCAGGAATTGGCAGCACAGAAGAAATGCTTTGTGAACTCAGTCCCAGACAGATAATGCTCTTCCCTGATGACTTCTGCTGCAGCAAATGTACAGAGTCATCTTTTTCCAGAGCTCAACACTGCAGGGGAGATTAACTATGGCGACCGCTGCTTCTAAACTGGCCCCATTGAAACTCTGTGTTCTGAGCCTGAGAGAGATTGGGAATTAGTGGATGGACATGCTCAGACTAACGTCCCAGTAGGGGCACAAAAGCTTCCATGGCATAGAGGCTTTCAAGGCTGACACATTCAATTCTGCGCAATGCTCATTTAGGTTCTGAACCAAGGCGTTTTGCGCTAACACTCATTTCCATGTGCTTGAGTCATGTTTTCTCTCTCCCCATTGACAGCCCAAGGCATCATTTCTCTTTCTGACGCCCTCTTGGCATGCTCTCGGCCAGCATGTGAAAGCAACTGAACCTATACATATGGAGACTTCATCCTCAGTTGCCTAATGGATTCAAAAGACATCCTGAATATTCATCATTTCTCTTTTTATGAGTGCCTGGGCAATTGGACTCCGATGTTAAAGACCGCTGTAAATTAAGGAATGGCACAGGGCAAAGACCCATTTATCTGTGTTTCAAGGTTTCCCTCTTTTGCCGCCCCCCTTCTTCCAATATTGAAACGCCTATAATCTTTGTGAATACAAGGCATTGTTTGAGCTCCATTGAGGCACAATTGTTTGTCCATCCCTGAAGACTGTGATATGTCTGCACTGAGACTGTTCATTTTAAACAAATGTGCACTTACTGTACACTCTCCGGAACTCTCTTCCTGGAGAAGTTAGCATTGACCTTCTCCAAACTAATGCTAAACATATGCTTAAAGACTTGCCTCTTTGATAGGGAATTATAATTGTTAGCAAATACTAGCAAAGTCTTCACCCCTCCCTGCTTTCAGTTTTATACTGGCAACTGCTTTACTGAGCTGTGGATTCTGCAGGTACTGCCTGACTTTTAAGGCAATGACATATTCTGTTCACACAAGAAATCCACAAATGTTCACTTTGTCTGATGCTTCAATTTGTCTAAATTTGTAGCCTTAGAGATTTATTAGTGTAGCAACTGATGACAAGAACTGAATAGGAAAGGGAAAAACCCACTGCTCTAGGTAATATTAAAATGTCAATATAATACATTACAAATGGGTTGAAATCTTTATTCTGGAATTCAACCCCTTCACCCACCCTACACACCATTTCTCCAGGAGCATGTATGAGGATACCCTATTTTATCATAATAGAGTCCTGTGAGGTAAACTAGGCTATGAAAGTAACTGGCCCATTGCCATCCAGTGAGCTCCATAGCTGAGCAGAGACTTTGTATCTCAGGCCAGTCAGTCAGTTTAATATGTGTGTACCCCACTTTTATTTTACCAGGAGCTATTCAAAGTTGCAGTATTAAAAAATAAAATAAAATTAGGGCCTGTTCAGACAATACGGTAAGCCATGGTTAGGCTGCTAACCTTTGTGAAGCAAATGGTTAGTGAGCATGTTTAAACTGTGGTTATGTAGCCATCATGGTTAGGAATGGTTCATACGACACATTAAGCAACGATGTTTAGCTCAAAATGCTTAACCAATGTGGTTTAGCGTGCCATCTGAACAGGGTCTTAACAGGTTTCTTAAGGGAATATTTGTACAGAAGAGAATAAAGTATAACTCATATTATACGCCTCATCTACACCAAGCAGGATATTGCACAATGAAAGCAGTATGAAAGCGGTATATAAAAGGCAGGAGCCACACCAAGCAGGATTCAGTGGTATGAAAGTGGTATATGGTATGTGTCAATGGGCCCCAACAGTTGTCAGTGCACTGGCACCAGTGCTGATTTTATTCCGGCGCCAAGTGAAAACATGGCTTTTTAATAGGGGTGTGCACGGACCCCCCATTCCGTCCCGCGGGCCGATCTGAAAATTTCGGATCGGCCCGCTCCGCGCCGCTCCGTCCATACTCCGCTCCTCTTCGCCGCGGAGCTCTGGCTCCGAATCAGAGCTCTGCAGTGAAGGGGAGTGGCGCCAGGTAAGGCCGGGAGAGGAGGGCGGGAGGTTTACCGGGCCCTGCCGCCATCGCCGCCTGTGCGGCGACGGCGGCAGAGCCCGGTAAGGGACCAAGGGAGAGGGGGGCCTTACCTGCCTCCATCCACGGTCCGTCGGCGTCTTCAATTGAGCCCGCGGTTCAACCAGACTTCCTGTGGGCTCAATTGAACCGTGGGCTCAATTGAAGACGCCGACGGACCGCGGGCGGAGGCAGGTAAGGGAGAGGAGGGCGGGGGGAGGGTGTTACCGGGCCATGTCGCCGTCGCCACATGCGTGACAGCGGCAGGGCCCGGTAAACCCCACTTACCTTTCCAGCAGAGCTCCGGATCGAGGCGAAGGATCCGCCTTCACCTCGATCCTCTTCGCCACGCTCCGCCGGCCCCCCAATCCTCTTCGCCTCCGCCTTAAGGGCAGGCGAAGCCCCTCGCTCCGCTTCTAATTCGCCGGTCCGATTAGAAGCGGAGCACATCCCTACTTTTTAACAAAGCTTTTAATGGTTGAATTCACTAAATTGGCACATTGTTTTAACTGTTTTAATAGTTTTACTGCTTTTAAATTATATATTGTTTTAACTTGGTTTATGGTTTAATTTGTTTTTAGTTGTGTATATTTACTGTTTTATTCTGCATGCTTTTATCTGTACGCCACCCTGAGATCTTATTGATATAGGGCGGGATATAAATGTTTTAAATAAATAAATAAATAAATAAAAAGCAGTAATGTGACTATTGCCATTTATATACCACTTCCATAGTGGAATATTCTGCTTTGTGTAGATGAGGCCATAGGATGCTAATGCTTAAATGTACTTAAATAAAATATTCTTGATTACTGTAATTAATAAGAGAGTCTTTGTGGCTAATAAACTTTCACTAGCTTTCCCTCCAATCCCATGTCCCCAAACTCCACCCTAGCCAATTTCTCACAACCAGGAATGGATGCTATACAGCAGTTTTCTCTGCCTTCAGCCTTGCCAATGGGATGCCTTTGGGATGATGACCCTGCTTAACCATTGTGGCTTAGCACGTTGGCTGAACAGGGTCTTGGAGAGGAAAAAATAAAAGCACATCAACAAATAACCAGTAGATGACACAAAATACCCAATCAAACGTTTAAAAAGTCAAGGCAATAAAAACAGATAGCCGTGCACTCAGAAACCAGGGGTGTTTCCAGTGGAGGCCTCAAGGAGCTACCAATGACAAGGCACTGTGTACTTAGGGCTCATCTGCACCAAGCAGGATACTCCACTATGAAATAGTGGTATGAAAGCAGTATATAAAAGGTATTGAAGTGCAGTGCAGGATCTACACTACTGCTTTAAAATGGTTTTGAAGTGCACTTGCAACTATTGGGGCCCATTGACACATACCGTATGCCACTTTCATAGTGTTATATCCTGCTTGGCATAGATGTGTCATGGGCAGGATCTACACTTCTGCTTTAAAACGGTTTATAACAGTAGTGACAACAGTTGGGGCCCAGGGCACACTCCCTATACAGTTTTCAAACCGTTTTCAAAGTGTCACTTCATGCTTGGTGTAGATCTGGCCATGGTCCCCAACAGTTGTCAGTGCACTTCAATATCGCTATAAAGCAGTAGTGTGGCTCCTGCCTTTTATATACTGCTTTCACACTGCTTTTGTAGCGGAATATCCTGCTTGGTGCAGATGAGCCCCTAGTCTCCCCCTCCCCTCCCAGCCTTCTTTACAGATTTTCTGTGGTAAGAAACAAACGTTATTTATTTATTTATTTATTTATTTATTGCATTTTTATACCACCCAATAGCCAAAGCTCTCTGTGCGGTTCACAAAAATTAAAACCATTCAAAGAATAAAAGAAACAGTATAAAAGCATGATATAAAATACAATATAAAAGCACAACCAGGATAAAATCAGCAGCAGTTCAGAAATACAAATTTAAAATACAAATTTAAAACAGCTTGAAGAAGAAGTGGGAGAATATGGGAGGCCAATGAGTGGTAGCCATCTGGACCCCTCCCCCATAAAATACCGTGAATGAGGCAAGGTGATGCTGCAGTAAAAGCTTGGGCTGGAAACAAATGATAGTTTAAAAGGTGACTGGAACAAAATTGTCTTCAATAATTGTCTAAAAAAAATGAAGGAGGGAGCATGAGAGATCTCCACTGGTAGGGAGTTTCATAAGCCATGGCTAGACCAGGCCTATATCCTGGGCTTGTCCCAGGGTTACCCCTGTGCATCCAAATGACACACAGGGGATCCCGGGAGCAGGCAGGGACGACCCCTCCATTTGCCTGGGATAATCCTTAGTTCTAGCTAAGGCCATAGTCGTGCCAAAAGGCTCTGTCTCTCATGCCTCTCTCCACTCCTCATGGATGGATAAGGTAGAGTGCAGGGCCCTCAAGGAGGAACTTAGTGTCGTTGTAGGTTCCTGTGGGAATAGATGGTCTTTTCACTCTAGGTCCAAATATCTATCTACCTAACCACATGGGCATCCACTGAGCGAATAATAGATAAGTATGTGTGTGGAGTAGTAGTAGTAGTAGGTGGTAATTAGCCCCATCCCATGAGCCACCATTTTGTGTCTGGCTCTATTTATTTATTTATTAATTTATTTAAAGCATTTTTATAGCGCCGCCTCACCATTTCTGGCATCGAGGCGCTTTACAATAGCATATAAAACAATTCCATTAAAACCCCTGCCCTGCCACTATTTTGCACTTTGTTCTAGTTAGTGGACCTCATGGTTCTATTGAAAAATGAAGCAGGTTCTACAAGCCTGAATTCTGCCTGCCTTTCAGCTAGTTCATCCTTCTGTGCAGTGTGGGATCTGTAATGCAGGATGCAACCCCAGCATCCTTGACACAGGGCCATTCAAGTCTCTGCTCAAATATTTCAGTGAAGGAGAACCCACCACCGTGTTCCACCATTGAAAAGCTCTTCCCCTTTGGAAGATTTTTCTTTTCTTTTGCCAAGATCTACTTCCCTGCAATTTCCATCCATTGGTCTAGTCCTGACCTCTGGAATAACAGAGAAGTCTGCTCCATCTACTGTGTGAAAAAAAATCCTTTTTCACTTAGGAGTTGGCAAAAGAGTTGCAAGGCTGCTTCTTTAGCCCAAGTGGTATTTTCTGCCAGTATAAATTGCAAAAGCTTGAAAGATTTGGATGGAAGAGTTTTGGTCACCTTAGGAATGCGGCCTTATTCTGCGTCAGCTTGCAGCCCACACTCCAGTCAAGTCAGTGGCAAAGGCCTAGAGATTTTAATGGAACTGGGCTGTACGTTTGCTTTCCTTTGCCAGTTATAAACTAGAGGCGGTGTGTCCACTTTGGGTGAAGCCTGAATCCAGAACTGAAATGGGCTGCTTCCGAGTGATTTGGGTGCCATCCAAAGCAAAGCTTCCCCGAAGTGTCTCAAAGCCAAATGGGCTGCTCCTAAAGGCTTGGGTCTACCTCAGTGTTTTGGAGGATGCAGACAGTCAGGTAATCTCAGACCGTTAAAAAAAGAAAAGAAAAAAAAAAAGATTACCTTTCCCCTCCAAGTTGTCCATAAAAGGAAAATGGAAGGCAGAGAATCTGGGCTGTAGGTTTTTTTTGTTTTTTTTTTTAAGATGGCTGTAGCTTCCACAGTGGGAATAACTTCACCAGGGCTCTGCTTTTCCTTCCAATCACAGTGCTTCTGGCTGGGGTCAGAAAACCAAAAGCCTCAACCTGTCTTTCAGGCATCAAAACTCCTTAACTGCTGTAACTATCATTCTGAAATGTACAGGTTATTTACAGTAGCTTAGGGCACCTCAACAATGTGTGCCGTTGCCACGTAAGTTGCCCCTCCCCAAATACTTAAGGAGTCCTTGAATCCCTTTCCTCCAACCAAACACCCTTGCACCCTCCAAAATTCTTCTGTAGAGGGCAGTGCCATCTCTAGGATTTTGAGGGCCCTTGGGCAAGATGGCTCCTCTCCTTCAGTGAGCCTCTTCCTTCCGTGAAACTACCTTCTCACAGCCATTGTCACCACCTGCTTTTGTTCTTCAACTGCTTTCTCATCATTGCTACCTCTTGCTTGCTTGGCTTGGGGGCATGCCTACACCAGCCTTATATCCTGGGATTGTGCCGGGATTGTTCCTGTGTAAATGCCACACAGAGGATCCCGGGAACAGGCAGGGGCGATCCCTCCATTTTCCTGGGATAACCCTTAGGTGTAGAAAGGGCCTAGGAGAGAGCCAAGGATCAAGTAGGCAGGGACATCTACTGCTCCTCTTTCTCACCACCACCATTGCTTGGGCCAGAGTGAGAAGCAGGTGTACAAACACATTGCCATGGTGAAAGGAAACTCCAGGAGGTTCTTGTTCACTACTGGGGCCCTGCTGGGTATAGGCCATAGGCCTGACCATGACTACCTTTGGCCCTGGCCCTGCTAGAGTGTGTGTGTGTGGGGCTCTGGAACAGTGTGGGAGGTGGCACTGGGAGCTGAAAGGGAAAGGGGGAAATCCCGTGTACATCACATCTGAAAACAGGATTCCTCCTTTGAAGCAAACTCCTTTTGTGCAGGGAAGGAGCCCTTCTGTTGATGGAAGGCAAAGTCTGGATCCAACCCAATTGTTGCTGCTCTTAGCATGATGAACTAAATATGCTGCTGCTAATATTGGGCTAGACAGAAAATGTTGTTCTCATCTTGATTCCCCCCCCCCCCAACATCACTTGTAAATCTTCCCGAAAAACAGAATTATTCCACTCCACTAATATGGCATCTACAAGAGGAATATAGCATGCTTTTAATACAAGAATCTTTCATTTCTTGGTGAGAAAAGAAATCCTCTTTTGGCTGGAATCAAACATGGAAAATTTCTATAAATGTATTCTTTTACATTTTACATGAATACCATGGAAATTAAGATTGCTGTGGATATTCAATGCCATTTTTAAAAAAATATTACTTCCTTACAAGAAATGGCTTAGACTTATTTCTGAATGCCCTGGTTAATATTTCTAGCAAGACACATGTTTCATTGCTAAGTCTTTGGTAATTTAGGTAATATTTATGATGAGAATGCTTGTTCCAAGAGCTTGGTTGAAGTATGTAGACAAAAGCAGTAGGGTTCTTAAAGGGGCTTTAATTGGCTATCAAAAAACATCCACAATTTATTTAATGTCTCCTTTCCAGAAGAATATATTGTTGGTTCAGCTGCTACTTCTTAAATCTCACCATATTTTATATGCTTTGGCCATCGTATATTGCCACAAAGTATACTATGTAGTGTGATTTAAAGCATAGTCTGATTAAGTACACAGAAATGGGTTTGTTGGCTGAGTGAGGAATGAGGGAGACATCACTGTTTTAAGTCATGTAAATTATGCAGCTGCACAGTGCCTATCCAATTTAGGCACTTGAAAAACTATGCAATGATTACTACTAATTATAAATCATATATGATCCTTATTTAATAAGGCTGCAATCCAGCAGCAAACACTGCTCTACAAGCCCCACTGAAATGAATGAAAACTACGCAAGACCTTTCCACTGGATTGAGGCCTAAATTAATACTTTAAACTTTTTGCTTTCTCTGCATTTTACTTCCCCGCCCCCGTACTTTTATTAAGAGGAGTGGCTGGATTTTTACAATGGATTTGGGGAAATGGCTGTAAAATAAGAAATTTGGTAATGGGCAGAGGTGGTGGTGGTAGAAACTAAAGTTAACATCATGGCCAAACCAATAGGAGAGCAAAATTGTTTTGTATCTCAGGCCATAGCTAGACCAGGCCTATATCCTGGGATCATCCCGGGGTCATCCCTGTGCATCCAAATGACACACAGGGGATCCTGGGAGCAGGCAGCGATGACCCCTTCATTTGCCTGGGATAATCCTTAGGTCTAGCTAAGGCCTCAGTCAGTAAGGACTAGTCCAGACAACTATTTCTGTGGTGGAAAAGAGACTTCATGATAATATAGACCAGGGTGGGCTTATGACATCTACTATGTTTTTTTTAACTAGAAACCCTAAGGTCTAGTGTGGTCATGTGCTGTCCTTTACAGAGGACAGTCCTATATTTGAAGGACTGCTAGAAGTCTGTTCTCTGTTTTGAAGACGTCCTCTGTGTAAAGGGCTGTCCAATTCATGTCCAACATAAAGAACCACCAGAAGGAAGAGCTGGGCTTTGAAGTTGCCCATCAACAGTTCCTGGGCAGCAGACTGAGCATGGCACACAGCTCACCTGGTCCCATTCTTTCACATGATGGTGAGATGTACTGTATTTCCATTTAAATTATAATTATTTCTAAATTTGCTCTCTCTCACACACACATTAGCATATGCACATTTTATGAAAATCAGTGTCCTTTTGTCCTCTTCTTTTGTGATGCATGTCTGCCTTTTGGGCAATTTGTAAGTGGCCACCCTTTCTACTAATCAGAGGCAAGTGTAAATTCATGGGAGTGGGGAACATCGGAGTCAATTACCTACTGCTGCACCCCATCAGTGTATATAAATACAAATGTGTGCACGCAAATGTGTATAACAAGATATAAACCAACATCTATAGATCAGGGACTCTAACACAAAACTCTCAAACAGGCCACTTGAGTTGCACAAAGACCTGTTTGAAGAAAATCAGTATCACATTTTACAGATGAGGAGCACTGAGGTTAAGAGCTAAGTGATAAGCATAAGCCCTGCCATGGCAAGAGATTTAAAAAATAAAATGTTCAATTTTACATGCTATTTTAAAATGATTTGTCAGAAACCATACTAGTAGATTTATTTATTTATTATTGCATTTATATACCACCTTTTCCCTCTAAGGAACCCAAGGCGGCATACATAATCCTGCTCCTCCTCTCCATTTTATCCTCACAACAACAATCCCATGAGGTGGGTTGGTCTGAGAGTCTGGTCCAAAGTCACCCAGTGAGCTTGCATAGCCGAGCGGGGACTAGAACCCAGATCTCCTGACTCCCAGTCTGACACTTTAGCCACTATGCCACACTGGCTCTCATCTGTCTTCTTCCCATCTTGATATAGACTTCCATAGCCTTCAATATTTCACAACTGAAAATAGAGGCATATAGTATGCTCATTCTCATACTGGGGCTCATTGGCCTAGGCCTCCTGCCACCATCACTGTATGTTTGCTGAAAGCTTCACTCTATCAGCCCATAAGTTGCATTCCTTCGCCTGGCAGGTGAATACATGCATGCTGAGGGAACATGGCAGCCATATGGATCTTTGGTGGTGGTGGGAGCATTAGCATCCCTCCCATCTCCCACACAAACATTCTTTGAATGGCTGGTTGGGGATCATTTGAATTTTCATTGATCCTCATAAAGGTATAGTTGATTTAGGATAAGTTTCTAATAAACAGATATGTCTGTGCATATTTTGTTTTTGTAGTTAGTAGAAATCATATCTTGATACTATGGTAGTTGACAGCATTTGGTAGTTGAAAAAGAGGCAGAATATCTATGCACAGTGCCGAGTTGAAGATTACTCTTTTACTTTCTTAAAAAAAAGTTAAGATAATTTTAACTCGACGTTTATTTAATGCATCAGACAAATTGCATTTTGAAGCCTTTGCTAACGAGAGGCTCCTCCGCTATGCAAGGGGGAGTGTTTTATAATTGGAATTTGTGGTGTAGTGATGCTTCTCTCTTTCTCTCTATTAATTTCCCCTTGTCTACAGTGACTATCATTACATTCCTGAGGTCCTTTTTAAAATAAACTACGCCGTGATGTAATGCATGTTCTTTCTAAAAGACGAGAGTGAGAAGCAGCATCCAGGCCTTGGCTTCGTATCTTTTATGGAACATCTTGATGACTATAATTGCTGTCATGTTATGAAAACCCTTTTTAAAAGGCGCCAGAGTTCCAAATAAAACATAAAATGGCTTTGATATAATAAATATTGCTATCATTGTTTAAAAATGTTGTGACCCGTCTGCTTGTTTCTGAGAAAGAAGTTTTCCAGCACTGCTGGGTTTTTTTTTTAAAAAAAAATTCTATTATTACAGATAAGGATGAAGGAAAACCCTCAAGACAGGCTCAGTTTAAATTATTACAATGCAAAGCCAATGCTGTCTCTCTTGAGAGTGAACTTCTAAATTATAACAAGCCTGATCTTTTGCAGAGCTCTGGAGCTCTCTGTTTTTGCAGACACTTTTTTTGGCCCCTTTATTAGGAAACATTAATAATTCAGTTCTTACATCTTAGGACAGTTAGAATAAGGGCCAAACAACTCACGACACTCTGTCAAGTATAGTTTGTTCTTGACTTTTGTGTGCGTGTTTTCGTTTTACAAAATGCAGCCAGTGAGGCTGCAAATGAAACCAGAACGTGAAGAACAGGAGAGGAGGGGGTGGTGGAGGGCAGGGGCAAGAGGGGTTTCTTAATCCTTTCCCTTCATGTCATCTTTCTAAGAATCACCCTGACAACTTTTTGCCTCATAAGTATTAAGACAGTACCTGTATTTTTTTCCTTTGTGGGGTGGTTATTATTATTATTGGGGATGTTTTTTATTGGAGATGGTTTTTAGTCATTTAGTCATTTCTGTCAGGAGTGGAACACAGTAGTCTTCTGCTGTAGTTTGCCACCTCCATGGTTGTATTTCAGAAAATAAACAAACAAACACATTAAGGACAAACTGCAGATTGTACGTACTTTGGTCTTGCTTGGGATTCCTTTGGTCTAGACTTCCTCTCTGGTCTGGTGCTGCTGTTGTGCGATATGCTGCACATCACTAAGACTATGGTCAGATCTAAATGAAGCATTTCCATATTGTTTTCAATGGGCAAAACTTAAGTGCATGCTTAAGGCCTCAAAAATGTTTAAGATCAAACAACACATTGGATGGGTTCACACAACACGCTAATCTACCCAATGTGGGTTGTTGTAGAACCGAGGGTTATCGAGGGTTTTCCATGGGGTTGCTTGTTAACCATGCACTGTGGCTTGTTAACCACCCTGAACAAGCCAACAAGAAGCCATGGGTTCTCAACGTGGCTTGTTCAAGAAAAATAAACCACACTGCATGGTTAACAAGCCACCCTGTAGAAAACTCACTGCATTCAGATAACACAATAACACACCCTGTGGAAAACACACTGCCTTTAGACAACATGTTAAAACAACCTACGGAAAATGCACTGCATTCAGATCTATGGTAGGTTAGAATGTTGTGTGGACCCAGCCATTGGCTGCGTTTGGACGTCACTTTAAGCCATTTTGGGTTAATAAACTCCTCACAGGTTATTTTGCAAATAAGTTACTGTTACCCCTCATACGAGTTGGGTTTACACAACACGCTAACACAACCATGGGTGACAATGCATGGGTGACAATCATTGGCCAATACATATGTGAGATGTAAATCATAGTCCAAGGCATAGACACTCATCCTCATCCTCTGAGAGTATGGTGGTGGCTCCTCTTCTATAGAACTCCCTCTTTAGAGAGATACGTTGAGCCTGTTGTTTGTTTTCTTTTAGACATTTTTGCTCCATTCCACCTTTGTTTTCAGTGGGATGTAGTTATTGATCTCAGTTACATTTTCTCTGTTATTTGTTTAGGCTGACATTTTACTGTTTTGTTGTGTCATGTTGTTCTCCTACTTAGACTTTATGGAAATTAAAGTGGATTTCATGTGATGTTTTATTATATTTATAATGGGTTTGTGTGTGTGTGTGTGTGTGTGTGTGTGTGTGTGTGTGTGTGTGTGTTTTGTAAGCCACCTTGGGCAAATGTTTTAGTTCCGAAATGTGGTAAAATAAATGAACATATAAATATGGAAATAAATGCATTAGCTTGAGCATACCTGATTCTATTTTGAATTGTGGCCCAAAGTTTAATCTATACAGCAAATGTACACTGGATTAATGGTCATCAATGGGCTTAGCTGTCATGGCTTTCTCACAAGGAACTCTGGGAATTGAAGTTTAGTGAGGCACCTGGGAATCTTCGAGAGAATTCTCAGCACACGTATCAAGCCAAAAGCGCAATCCTAAGCATCCTTACAATTCCCATTGGACTCTGGTTTGATTTACTTCTGAGCAGCATGTTTAGGATCATGCTGTAAGATTACCAGAAGCTATGATAGCCAGAACAGTTTAAGGGTACTATTGAGCACATATTAATGCCTGCTGATGTCCCATTGAAATCAATGGGATTTAAGCAGACAGCTGTGCTGAATTCTACCCTAATGTTGTAGTGCAGATATACCCTTGGTACGTGGTGACCTCCAGATTGACATAAATGAAACCTCACATAGTCCATTCAGCTGTTCCTCATAAATCATAATTTTAGTTTAAAATTGAACTTCAGACTTCTTCTGGGGTTTCTCTTGCTCTCCCACGGCCACATTCCTGGAACCGTTGCAGTACAAAGATCTAAATGAGTCTACATTGAGGGGTTGGGGGAGGAATCTTCTCATTGGGTCTGTGGAATGGAAAGATTCTGAAAAGAATTCCATGTAAAAAGAAGGGAACATTCTGAGGCTACAATTGGAGCACAGGGAAATCTTGTGGCTTTTACCCCCCTAAAAGTCTGCAGTGAAACTGAAAAAAAAACCATTGGAGAATTTTGCAAAAAGGGGAATAAAAGACAAAGGTTTGTCTCTCCTCCCTCACAATACCAACTAAATCCTGCTTTGGAAGACTTGGCTATACTTTCCAAGGATTGTGCAAATTCGTCAAATATGTGTCAATATTATAAAGCAATTTTCCCTTCCCCTGAAATCTGATAGGCACAAAGGCATGGTGTATGGCTCCCAGAAAACACCTGTGGTCTGTTCCGTTTTTTCTGATCCTTGAAAAATAAAAATATGGCCTTTTCCCACCAGTTTATTAGGTGATGAGAGCATTTTGCGAGTGCAGGTTATGTTTTCTTAGTTGTTATTTAGTGGCACTTTCACTAGAGGGAGAAGCTGGCTCTTGCGCTGAGCATCGGGTGTCTTTTTGAAAGAGCGCATTGCAGGGACCCCTGACCGAGTGGGAATAGCTGTAGCAGCAGAGGTGGTGCAACCTCTTTCAATCCAGGTGACCTGTGTGCAACACCTGCAAATTGTCTAGGTCCTCTAGAGAGATTTTATGTCTTGTTAGGCACTAGAGAAGGATGGGTCAAGGGAAGTGAAAGCGGTTCCCCAGAGGATGATCATGAGAAAGACCACTATTTTCTTGACTTCTGCAAATAAATTCTGCAAACAAAAATCCAGTTAGACTTTCTACCTTCATAGCATTTAGAGCTGGATGGGACACAGATGTCTACAGACTTTGATTGCGGCCCTTGCAATAAGTAATTACAAAGGACTTCTCTTGCATCTTGCCATGGCCTCTGAAATAACTATGGATATTATTATTTCATTTTGGGGGGTTGCTCATGGAATCCACCCCCACCCATGGCTGATGCAAGGATTTGAAGAGGCAATAGAACACTCAAGGTCCAACATTTCAACCAGTGTGTGGCTTTGCATGCTTTGGGTAAGAGTATTGCTCTGTATTATGAAGTAAACCATGTCCTGTGGTTTGACAATTAGATTTAAAATGCTCTTCATAATTAGAATATCTTGGGATAGTGTGAATATCAGCTTTCATGCTAGTGGTGAAAATACCTTTAACATTTCTGTAGTATATTTATATTCCCCATTTTGAAAATTAATATATAAATGCTCTAATTTTCTAGATATTTTTGTTATTGCGATGTCTTGGACTATCTGTGTGCCAAATTTTAGCTATCGATGAATTGTATTCACTGTCAGACTAACTTGTCCCATTCATTTCAGTGGTTCTACTCCAAGAACGACTAATACTGGATACAAACCTAGGTCATGTTGAAGTACCTGAACTAGTTTGGGATAAACATTATCCCCCTTTAAGGGGAGAAATAAATGTCTAATTATTGTGGGATAAGCATTTGTGGGCTGGCCAGAGTGCCCAAAACATAATATACCCTATGTACAGAAAGAAGAAAGCAAGAATTAATATATATACATACAGACAAACAAAGTGAGGCCAAAAGCCCAAGCAATGAAAGAGATAGCAGTAGCTGAGCTCACAATTAAGCTGAAATTAAGACAAGGCTGAATCAAATGAACAAAAGATCCAGTCGATGTCTTACCAACTGGTGGCAGTTAAGGACAGGCATTGGAAATTCATAATAAACACTTAAAGAGTGGCAATGACTTTCCGGAGTGAGCTAGTTGTGCCCAGTGGCTAGTGAATTGGAGTTTCAAATTTGGCAATAAATTCCAACTTTGCAGCAGCTTCATGCTGAAATTTCCCTTTGCAGAGATTTTGTTCAAGTATTGTAACTTCTTTTGTCTGCTACAGAATGACCTGGGAGACTGAAATGTTTGCTCGCTGTTTTATGACAATTATAATTTTTAAAGCCTAATTTGTGTCTATTAATTCATTGCTATGTTTGGCTTAATGTAAATGGCAGGAGAGAATTATAGGAAGATGATGGCACATTACAAGATGTACAAGCCACTGATGGTATTTATTTATTTATTTATTTATTTATTACATTTCTATACCGCCCAATAGCCGGAGCTCTCTGGCCGGTTCACAAAAATTAAAAACATTCAAAGAATAAAACAACTTTATAATGGTATGGTAGATGTTGATTAATCTCATGACAACGTTGTTTAGGGAATGGCTTTATATCTTCCATTCAAGGCCACTGAGAGAGAAGGGTCATTTCTCAGAATGGGCTATAGATCCTTGATGATGCATTAGAGAGTTGTAGCTAAGAACTGTAGGTAACCAGAGATGCACCGTTATTTTCTCTGCTACGCTTGTCCTGTAGTATGTGACTCTTGGGATCACATCTGGGCTGGTTGATTTGTTTCACACTGCTATTTTTTAACGCAGAATCATTGTACCCACCCACCCACTTGTTTCTGTTAATTTTGCCTAGTGAATGGCTGGGGATCATGGGAGTTCATCCCCTCTGAGGGGTACCAGGTTGGGGAAGCTGGTATAATGAATACATCTTCATCACCAGCTGCTTGAGGTCAAAGCCAGTGTGGTACACCCCGACCCACAGTATTGAAGTGGGTCGGGGTGTAATCTGGGTTCAAATCATTCCTCAGCCAATAAACTCAGCAGTTAGCTGGGTCTGGGTAAGTCATGATACATAACCATAGCAGTGGAGGCTGGAGGCGCTCATTTTGGTGGGGCTGTAAATCCATTTCAGATTTCAGTCAGAACCAGCCGGAACTCTAAATGAGGTACTCAAAATGCTGAACCCTATACCCAAAATGGTTTCAGAACCTTGGATAGCTCCTTTAGTGGTCTGGCTGTTCTGACTGAAACCTAGCCCCTGTCTTTACGGAGGCGCTTTGACACCGCCAGGCACCTTGCACCCGCATTTATCTTCTTTCCCGGCATCAGCACAGGAAGGAAGGCAAGTGTGATTTTTCCTGCCCGGTGCCGCTTGAAAAGTTTTTTTTAAAAAAAATAACGGGGGGGGGGGAGGGAGGAATGGAGATGTTCCTCCCCACCCACCCCCTTTTTTTTAATTTAATGAGCTCTATCTGCGGAGGTCTGCAGATTCATATAAGAAAAAAAAAAAAACCAGGGGGAAAGGAACGAAGCAGCCAGAGGAGGATGCAAGGGGGACTGGAGACCCCTTCCTCTGGCTGCCCATTCATTCCCACACACCCGCATTTATTTTTATTATTTGTTTCTGCGGAGCTCTGCAAATAGAGATCATAAAATTTTAAAAAAGGGGGCAGGGGAGGAATGGCACTGTTCCTCTCCTCTCCTCCCCTTTTAATTTTTTTTACTTTTTTTAGAGGCACAGGGCTGCCTCTGCTGCCAAAAAAGTCTGGGTAAGTGCCTGACTTTTTGGGAGCAGAGTTTCTGGGGTTTGCCCCGGACGACTTCGCAATGGTGGCTGCATCATGTTGATTTGCCACTACTGCGAAGCAACCTTGGGGCAAACCCTTCATGTAGACATGCCCCTTGAATGGATTCACAGCCCCATGGAAATTAGTGCGTCCAGCCTCCATTGAGCCATAGTGAAGCAAGCTATTGATCCACCTAGCCCAATAAAGTGAAGTCTGCCAGTCACTCTTGAAGACTTTAAGTCAGAGGTAGGCAACTTGGTTCCTCCAGTTGTTTTAGTTGACAAGTACCATCATCTGCAGCTAGCATGGCCAGTGGTCTGGGGTTATGATCCAAAACATCTGGAGGGCACCCAGTTGCTTACCCCTGACCCAGACTCTCACAACACAGCTGTCCCACACAAGCATAATTTCATTGCTATGGTTAAGATGGGAAGGAACAAGACAAATTCCTCTATTTTTCCATGGCATGACATCTTCTGGGCCCGTTTTGGTCCACATGAATGACCCTGATGGTGTATGAAGGATAGCCCAAAACAGAAGAGAAAAGAAATTCTCAGCAATACTACAAGCAAGAAGGATCTTGGGATTGTTGTAGAATTTAAGCTGAATATGAGACAACAGTGTGATGTGGCTGCAAAAAAGCAAATACTATTTTGGGCTGCATTAAATGTAGAAATGTAATTCATAAATAAATTAATAGAAATATAACTTCCAAATCGTGCGAGGTACTAGTTCTCCTCTATTTGGCACTGGTTAGGCCTCATCTTGAGTATTGTGTCCAGTTCTGGGCACCACAATTCAAGAAGGATTCAGTCAAGCTGGGGGGGGGGGGTTCAGAGGAGGGCAACGAGGATGACCAGGGGTCTGGAAACAAAGCCCTATGAGGAGAAACTGAAAGAACAGGGCATGTTTAGCCTCGAGAAGAGAAGGTTGAGGGGAGACATGATAGCAGTCTTCAAATACTTGAAAGGTTGTCACACAGAGGAGGGCCAGGATCTCTTCTTGATCATCCCAGAGTGCAGAACATGGCTCAAGTTACAGGAAGCCAGACTCCGTCTGGACATCAGGAAAAACTTCCTGGCTGTTAGAATACAACAATGGAACCAATTACCTAGGGAGGTTGTGGGCTCTCCCACACTAGAGGCCTTCAAGAGGCAGCTGGACAACCATCTGTCAGGGATGCTTTAAGGTGTATTCCTGCATTGAGCAGGGGGTTGGACTCGATGGCCTTATATGCCCCTTCCAACTCTACTATTTTATGATTCTAGGTGCCTGGATGAAAAATTTTATTCTACCCGATGTATTTCGGAAGAAATTTCCTTCCTTAGGGGCTTTCTTTAGATATATAAAAAAGAATCCTGTTGAATATATCTAAAGAAAGCCCCTTAGGAAGGAAATTTCTTTCGAAACACATTGGGCAGAATAAAATATTTCTTTCAGGCACCTGAGAACTTATTTTCTCTTCTGTTTTGTGATAGTGCCTTCCCCTCTTGCTGTGTGTGTGTTTGTATGAAGAATGGCTATCACCTTAGTAAGCTGGCTTAGTTTATTTGCAGAGTTTGTATTTTATAAGGTTGCCCCTGATGAAGGAACTTCAGTCAAGTTTCACTTGGGCAACTCTGACAACACATTCTCTCTTTTTTTGCTTTCCATGGATGACATCTCCCACCATGTCTAAATATTGTCCATGCTGCTGGGGCTTATGGGAGTTGTAGTCTAAAAACTCAAATGGCACCAAGTTGCAAAAGGCCTTTCCCAGTCCTTCTGTCTGAGAGTCTTTTAGCTCAGTGGTTCCCGACCTTGTTCACCAGGTGTTGTTCGACATTGGCCATGTCAGCTGGGGAAGAGAAGTTTTCAACAAATCACAAGTCAAGAAGAAAAGAAGGAGTCCACCCCCAATCTTAGTCATCATGTGTGAACTGCCTCCCTTGAAAAAATATTGTGTTGAGTTGACAGTGAATGATATGGAAGTAGCACCCAGAATTTAGCTGTAGATGCCAAAGATGGGATCTGCATGCAAGGCACATGTTCCACCCAGGGCCGGTGCCAGACTATTTTGCACCCTAAGCAAGGCGAGCTAGGGGGGATCTACACTACTGCTTTTAAAGCATTTTCAAGCACTTTGAAAACGTTTTGAAAACTGTATATGCAGTGTGTCCTGGGCCCCAACAGTTGTCAAAACTGTTATAAAGCATTTTAAAGCGCTTTAAAGCAGTAGTGTAGATCCTCCCTACTTGTATCACCCCCCCAAAATTGCCAACTTCGATTCAGCTGTTCAAGAAGAGTTTCTGAACTATTATATTTTCCTTTTATTATGTTTTTTCTTAAAACAGCTAATTTGTATAAAACTGTGACCCTTAAAGGGCAGTACTGCGCCCCTCTGAGGTCTGCACTCTAGGCTGCTGCCTAGTTGGCCTAATGGTAGTGCCAGCCCTGGTTCCACCACTGAGTTATGGCCCCTTTCCTCTACAGCACATCTTGGCATACCTGCCAGAGGGTATGATAAGGAAGAGGGGTAAAAGCCCAAATTATATAGAAATGTCCCATTGAAATTATGGGTGCTTTTCCAATGAAAGCTTTGGTGATTATGGCTCAGAAGCAAAGTAGTTTGAGAGCTAATAAGTTCTTACTGAAGAACACAGTCCAGGTAGGAAAAAGACTTCTAGAGTTGAAGACCTACCAAGCCCACCCGTACTTAATTTCTCTGTCCAAGAAAATCAGAGTTTTGGGGGGAATATAGGCTGAAAAACAAAAACATCCTACAAGGAGACTGTTTAATAAGTTGGGGCAGCCAAAATATGTGAACTCATCTATGATCCTCTGAAAAGTCTTGTTGGGCTTGGCATGGAAGTTTCCAAAGCACATGGAGCTGGTCAGACATTTGAAAAAGGCCAACATATCAAGTGCCAATTGGAGAGGGGGTGGACCATTAAAAGTTATCAAGGTATGTTTTCTGGTGAGATAAATTTCCTTGTGACTTGCCCTGACTGCTGGGATTTTATGGTTTATTAAGCTGAATTTGCGAACTAAGTCTATACAAAAGTATTCTTCATTCAGTCAAACTGAATGAATTTTACACATGATTTTAAGTGAACACATGCGCGCACGTGCCCACACAAACACACAAAGAGCATTCCTCCACAGTTTCACTATAGACTATTGAATGCAAATGTGAAAATAGCGTTGCATGACGTTTCATCCATTCCAGTGATTTTTCTAGTTCTCTCAGCAGGGCTGGCCCTACCATTAGGCAACATGAGGTGGTCGTTTCAGGTGGCAGATGCAATGAGGCAGCAGCAAGGTTTTGGAAAACTGAGTTGTGTGTGTCATGTTGCCTGCCCTGCTTCCTCTAGGCTAGCCTGCTGCCTTCGACTGCAGTGAAGGGTGCTGTTCCTTTGCCAATGTTGAAGAAAGATTCAATGACCAGCCCAAGGAATGAGAGGGGTTGTTTTCACTGTTGTTTTTATGCTTTTGAAGGTTTTAAATTTTTATATTTGTTTTTAATGTTCACTGTTTTTAACTGTTGTAAGCCACCCAGAGAGCTTCAGCTATGGGGAGGTATAGAAATGTAAATAATCATAATCATAATCAGCATCTTGTCCTTCACTTCAGGCAGCAAAATGTATTGGGCTGTCCCTGTCTTTTAGCCAGATCCAGGAATTATTGCTTCAGAGAAGTGATTCTGCTGCCTTTGTGGAGTCTTTAGTGCTTTAGTAGTTTATGAATTTTATGTATTTTATGATTGCTGTTGTTCCCCGCCTTGATCCAATCGGAGAGGTGGGTAAGAAATAAATTATGATTATTAAATGTAAACAAAAGATTCCAGAAGGCACTTTGACCATGTCCATTGCCAAAAACATTGTGGTGGTAGCGGAACCTAAGGTGAGAGAAGGGGAGGAACTGTAAATCAAGCCAACAATCTGACTACACATACATTTAAATTAATTAAATACAAGTTTAATAAAATTAGAATCTAAGCGGCAACTAACTGAACAAAGTGCTTGGTGCATCCTGTTGATGCAATTTCAAGCAATCTCTATATCCCTTTGTTTGTATGAAGGAGCCCCCTAAGAGTGGTACTTCCATGGCCAGAGACAGCATACCTTTACTTAACAAAATGCAGGGGAACACACAATAGAGGAAAGTTACCTCTCTTTCATATTCTGCTGGTAAGCTTCCCAAGGGCCATGGATGGAGACAGAGCACTGGGCTAGAGAGGCCCATGGTCTGATCCAGCAGGCCAAACTCAGCAGAATTGGCTTCACTGGGACTGTAAGCTGGTTCAAGCCACTGTGTATGCCACAACAGCTTTTCATATCGTTAGGATTGGGTGCCAGCTAGGCACTGCTATTTCTCATGTGGATTGATGAGGGGTTGAAATACGTACATATAAAAAAATGTTATCAGCTCATACCAGAAGAGTCTGTGTTTTTATTTATTAGTCAAATTCCTCAGCAAATGTCAGAGTTAATATCACTAAAGTGATATATATCTATATCTATCTATATCTATATATCTCCAGCATGGAACACACCCTCCACCAAATAAAGTAACACATCAGCCTTATGTGCTTAGCAGATATTAACTGCCATAAAATATTACACAAATGCCATTTAGTATTTGTGCATTGAGAGCATTTGAATCTGACTCATACTTAATTAAGGCAGTGGGATGTAGCCTGATCCTCCCATTACACTGCTTGAGTCAGATCCAGGAATAGCAGGATTGTCCGATGCTTAAAGAACCAAGCTGGAGACACACAGGTTCACTTTCTGGCCGTGGAATTTTTGGCAAGAGTTTCTCACCCCATCAGCAAGTGTTAGCATTTATTGATATTTATGATATCGGACTGGATCCAGAAGGGGCAGGACATACTCTTACAGAACTTGTTGACTTATTGAAGCTGCATCTCTGTGCACCCTTACTAGGGAGTAAGTCCCACTGCATTAAGCAGGGCCAATGGAGGCCGGTGGATCTAGTTTCGGAGGGGTGGTGATTCCATTCTGGGTTTTAGGGCTCCATCACACCAGCGATTTATCGCACACTTCCCATGCCTGGTATACAGTTTTGCAGCCCGGTACTCACATGATGTTGGCCACACCCTGCACTCATTTCGCCTCGTCCCCTCCATGTTTCATTTCTTTTTGGAGTGGGGAAAATCTGGATTATTTTTTCTCCCTGCAAAATAAATGCTCACCTCCCTCCCGTGTATTTCTGTGGTTGTGTTCTATTGACCATCCTGTTCTTTGTTGGGGTGTGAGAGTGTCTACAGGCAGTCAGGCAACAAAAGAGGAGGGTGCTGTGGTTTTCCACTCCACCGGGAAGGAGGCGAGAGAGAGGTCCCATTTAACTCTATGTTCTTACTTCTGAATAGGCATGGCCAGAGGAACATTTTCTTCTAAAAAGAAATGTGGAAAATTCACCCTTACTCAAGAGTAAATCCCATTGATTTCAACTGCATTTACATCCAAGTCATATTAAAATCCCATGCATGCTTACCTTTGAGTAAACCCCATTTTAGTAAGTCTGTCTCTGTTCAATGGGGTTTACTCAAAGGTAAGCATGCATGGGATTTTAGTATGACTTGGATGTAAATGCAGTTGAAATCAATGGGATTTACTCTTGAGTAAGTGAACCCACAGATCTCTATTTTATAAACAGCTTTACAATATCAAAGGAAAGGAAAAGCGATCCAGCGCACTTGGAAAAGCATTTAAGGTGGGATTTTTTTTAAAAAAAAAATCCTAAAATATCAAAGGATGAACCGATCTTATTCAAACTTGGCATGGCTAAAGCCCTCCTTATGAGCTATCACTGTGCCAAGTTTGATCTCTTTATCTTTAAAACTTACACAATTTTAGTTACCTTGGAGCAAAAGAGAGGACCTGAACACCTTTACAAAAGAAATTAGTTAAAATTATTGTTCATCTGCCCACCCTTTGAAAGGAGCAAAACAAACCTTCACTCCTCCTCCCCTGTAAATGTTTCCCAAGGGGCGGGGAGGGACATTTCACCGGCATAGAAGCTCTTCAGGTGAAAAGATACAAGAGCTGAAAGAGCGCAACAATGCACAGATTTGAGAGTGAACAGTGCTGGACTCGCTAAGGAAACAGAGGGGGAAACCCTGGATGAAAACTGGATTAAAAAGTAGGTGTGATGGAGCCCTTAGTTAGAATCAGCCAGAGCTCAAAAGGTGGATGCCTTCCACCAGGAAGAGGGCAGGGGAGGCTCCAGTTCCTGGATGGCTGGCCAGAAACCCCACACTCCCTCCTTAGCATCGGATTACCCGATGCCACCACGGGGGAGGGAAATGCGAGGTTTACGGTGCCAACCCGGCGCCGTGAAGACACCCCCCTGCTGTCGACCAGGAACCCACAATCAAGACACTGTGCAACAGCACCCTCCCACCCATGTCCCCCCAGCAACTGGTGTATATAGGCTTGCTGCCATACATTTAGATCCACCCTGGGAGGAGGAGCAGCAGAAGGAGGAATAATTGACCAATTCCTCTATATATGTATTAGAAGAGTTTGTGGTGTGGATACACCTTCCTTTTTTCTCAATTTGGCTTGCCCAAAGAATAGAATCCTGTGATGACCGTCCGAGGTCAGGGGCAATGTTAAGATGTCACCCCCAAAGTTAGGCATCCTGCACCATGACATATTTTCAGATCTCAATGTATTAAAATTAATGAAGGAAAGGAATGGTATTCCATCAAAAAATGTGGCAGCTTTCTGCAATAAAAAGCAAATGGCTTTTTATTTGCAATTAATTTTTAATATGTGGTTGCTATGCTCAGAAAATAACTCTGTAAAATGATATCACGAGGTGCTATGTTTACGTTCTCTTTCTCAATTTCCCCAGCTGGCAGGGAAAGTGATGGCTATGCTTTGAGCTGCTAAGCAGGCCAAATTCAAACCACGATGTACTTGCTCTTGGTAATGCCTGCTCTTTATGCATCTCATGGTAAATTGGGAGCAATGGGAAGATGGGGAAAGTGAAAGAAAAAGAAATGGAGGGACCTTTATTGAACTACGTACATTGTTGGTGCTGTATAAATAAATAAATAAATAAATAAATAAATAAATAAATAAATAATATTTAACGTATGCCCTTTGAGTCTAGACCAAATATGTACTACTATTAGAATTATTTTAAAGTTATTTTTAATTTTTCAAACATTACAAAGAAATACCAGCATGTTTTCAGACTTCTAAAAGGAATATTCTTTGAATTTTATTTATGTATTTATATATTAAATTTACTGCCCCCTTTTCATTATATAATAATCCCATTATAAAATAACCCATTATATAATTAATTTGGCTCTGATGATCTCTGCCTAATGATTAGTAGTGACAGAATACATCACTGGACCAGATTTAATTATTTATTTTTGGTACAATCTAATTTTGCAGTCCACATGAAGGCTATACAATTGAACTCTCTGTTCAGAACATATTTTTTTTGGTAGTATAAGGGCATGTCTGCACCATGCATATATCTCAGGCTCATCTCTAGGTTGTCCTTGTGCATCCAAATGACCTACAGGGTGTCATGTCTAACCCTAATTTCCCTGTGCCGGGAAAAGGTGTTTCAATCAGAATCAGATTCAGAAGTAGAAGACGCAGTGTCAGACACCAGCCAGCCAGTGCCAGTGGGGGAGGAAGCTCTCATGGGAGAGGCCTCAGCTGGAAGTTGCCCCCCTCCAGAGTTTATCTCTTCAAGACCAAATCCTACAAGCTCAGTGGAAAGGGAGGGAGCTTCCGGGGGCGAGCATTCTGCCCAGTGCTCTTCAACATTTTTATTAATGATTTGGACGAGGAGGTGCAGGGAACGCTTATCAAATTTGCAGATGACACAAAATTCGGTGGGATAGCTAATACCCTGGTAGACAGAAACAAACTTCAAAGTGATCTTGATAGGCTGGAGTACTGGGCTGAAAACAACAGGATGAAATTTAATAGGGATAAATGCCAAGTTCTACATTTAGGAAATAGAAACCAAATGCAGTTACAAGATGGGGGATACTTGGCTCAGCAATACTACAAACGAGAAGGATCTTGGAATTGTTGTAGATCGCAAGCTGAATATGAGCCAACAGTGCGATATGGCTGCAAGAAAGGCCAATGCTATTTTGGGCTGCATTAATAGAAGTATAGCTTCCAAATCACGTGAGGTACTGGTTCCTCTCTATTCGGCCCTGGTTAGGCCTCATCTAGAGTATTGCATCCAGTTCTGGGCTCCACAATTCAAGAGGACGCAGACAAGCTGGAGCATGTTCAGAGGAGGGCAACCAGGATGATCAGGGGTCTGGAAACAAAGCCCTATGAAGAGAGACTGAAAGAACTGGGCATGTTTAGCCTGGAGAAGAGAAGATTGAGGGGAGACATGATAGCACTCTTCAAATACTTAAAAGGTTGTCACACAGAGGAGGGCCAGGATCTCTTCTCGATCCTCCCAGAGTGCAGGACACTGAATAATGGACTCAAGTTAAAGGAAGCCAGATTCCAGCTGGACATCAGGAAAAACATCCTGACTGTTAGAGCAGTGCGACAATGGAATCAGTTACCTAGGGAGGTTGTGGGCTCTCCCACACTAGAGGCCTTCAAGAGGCAGCTGGACAAGCATCTGTCAGGGATGCTTTAGGGTAGATTCCTGCATTGAGCAGGGGGTTGGACTCGATGGCCTTGTAGGCCCCTTCCAACTCTGCTATTCTATGATTCTGTGATTCTATATGCGCTAACTGATGCTAGGGTCCGCCAGAAGCTAAAACGCTCAGCGCGGACAGAGGCCATGAGAAAGTCAGAGAGATTACGCCAGAAACTACCACCGCACCAGCCGCTTTGAAGTTATGGACATTTGAGACGCTATTTCTTTTCTTTTTGAACAGACGATTGTCTTGCTTAGTTTGCATAGTTTTGCCTAGGCAGTCATTTCACAGCGGTGGCCTCTATACAGGTTAAAGAGACGTTTGTTGCTTGAAATAAAGCTTTGTAGATCACTTAGCAAGTTTCCTCATTTCTCCTCCCATTGAAAGCATGAGCAACTGAGAGACATGGCACAGGGGATCCTGGGGTTAACCAGGGATGACCAGAGACTTTCTGTGGGATAACTGAAACCAGAGATGTCCCGGTTTTTCCATGGTCCTGGCTGCTGTGGCAAAGCCTCCCGCATCCCCAAATGGGCACGGAGCTGCATGGGGTGGCTCTGTGCCCATGGGGCTGGAGAGCAGTAATTTTGCCATCCCTGTGATGGGGGTGGGTGAGTACAGAGTTTGGCAGGGGGTGGAGGTCCTTACCACGTGTGGCTGTTCTTCAAAAAATAAAAATAAAATGGCACCATTGACGTCCCTCTTCCCTTCCAGGATGTCATGCAGCGTTATATATGCTGGGGGAGGATTGCGGAAGCAGGTAAGTCCGCGATCCTCCCCCTCCCTCCCCCTACACCCTTAGATATAGATGAGCCCAAAGTTAAGAGTATAAGAAGATCGTTTTTCTTCATGCATTTTGGCGTGCCTTCATTTGTCTCAGATCAGTTATACCAAGGCTGGGTGCAAATGGGATCTACTTTATTTTGCACTAGAATTTTCTCCTTTCCTCTTGCTACAAGATTTCTTGATTTTAGCAGTCTAATTTCAGGAAAGGGAGAGGCTTTTTATTTTCAGTATAATTAAAGAACTGGGAGTTGGTGATCCTTCCTGATCTAATGCAAATCATTGCAGATATACCACACACGTATCAGGCTGCCTGTGCTTTAAGATCTGCAGAGGTCAAAGAATGGGGGAAAAATTGTACTTACCTAATTTGCACATCCCAAACCAATATGTGAGCCAAAGAAAATTTTACTTCAATGTTCACAACGTCCCAATTTTGCAGTGCAGTTCTCCAATTTAAAACTGCATTCAAAACAAAATTCAATACATTACATTAGGGAGAAGTCTGCACAACAATGTGAAAATAGCATACACAAAAAACCATTATGTTAGAGAAAAAGACCTGTAAAAATGTATATATTAGGGGAAAGTGCATAAAAAATATGTATATTAGGGGAAGTACGCACAAAAATAAGTATGGATTTTCATGTGGACTTCAAAACACACATCACAAACTGATGCAGAAATGGGGCAAAACAATCATGAGGCTGGAAAAATACGAAACAGAGCAAAAGTGAAATGGAGAGATCGCTTCTCCCCTGTCTTTTTAATAGGATGTTAGGTATCTACAAAGGAGCAGTCCTTTTCTGTGGTTTCACCATGACTTTGAAATAAGCTCCCCAAGGAAGTGCATCTAAAAGAAGCATTTTAAATGTTAATGATGCCTCTGCCTGCTCACTAGATTTCATTGTTGGTATCTGTCTCGTTGTACTATTCATTATTGATGTTTTATTGTATTGTATTTATATTGGCGCATATTGGAATTAGGTTTCTGTGCGCTGGACTCCATCTGGATGAAGGGCAGTTTAGCTGTATTTTAAACAAATGAATCCTGATTTACTTCCTCCTCAACACTATTTTTTACAAAATGTAATAACAATAACCAGTACTATGCCAATGCACATACTTTTGGCATATCTACTGTAATCTTTTGCAGTTTTAATGCTTATTTATGCACACATTGATCTTTCACACTTGTCTTTGAAGAAGACTCTATTTGACACAGACATGGCTATTTATTGACTAGACCTTCAGGAAGAAATCATGTTCACTTGCAACAGTGCCTTGATCCTTGCTTGTTCAGTTTCTTGAAACCTGGCTCCTCTCTCTGCAGCAACATCCTCATGGATGCTCATAATCTATGCAATGCATAGAAATGAAACAGGCACATGAAAAGATAATTTGGTTATTTCTGTGGATTTTGTATCCCACCTAGATCTCAATGGCTCAAGTCAATGGGCAATGTTTGATGTTGAAGCATCCCTAGCTGTGTGAAACATTTCTTCACTGTAACCCCCCCCCCCAAAAAAAAGCTTCTTTGCATGGGGGCGTATTCAGGATGGTGGTCTTGGCTCAACCCACTTTCTTAAAGGTTTTCCAGGATGTGGTGAACCATGAATCTCATCAGATGTTGGAGCATTGAAGAGACTGGTGTGCCATGCCAAAAATCTATTGAAAAATCAACTTGCTGTAACTTCACTATGATGATGATGGTGATGATAACAACAACAACGGCTTTAAATCCAAGTGTTTTGGCTTAACTGCTTTGTAGATCACAATGGCAGAGGCTAGCCACTCTGCTGTCTTAGCGAAGAAGGGGATCTGGTGTTATAGCCCATTAGATAAAAAATCATGTGTTAATTCTGTTTAGTTCCTGCAGTAATGGTTATATTGTGGTCATCATGCTGTTATTATGACTCTAGAGGGTTCTGTGTCTTAATCAGACTGGTCTGAGTTACTTCAATACTTTTAGTTCATGGAATAAGCAGCAAATCCTGACAGAAAAGATAGTTGGAGCATTTTAGCTCCTACAACCTTCTTCTCTATTTGCATTTTTCAAAAGCAAAATCCTGGGGGAACAATTCCATTTTTTTTTCCACTCTGTGTCGCTGGAATAATGATGGGTAGTTTGAATGACCAACAGAAGGGAAATACTTCACAGTGAAGCTGGGAAAGTGTGGAAGTTATTTTGGTCCATGAACCTGATTTCTTGCCAAGAAAAATGCAAATATAAATAAATATAAAAAATAATTTCTCAAGTGTTCAGAGTATGCTGGTTTCTTATCTCCTATTACAAAACATAAGTGTTGGTTGCAGAAACCAGACTTTCTTCATAGACTGCCAAAGTATTTGACATGGGTTCTTTAATATTAGGTGGCGGGGGGGGTGGGGTGGGGATAGTCTGAAGAAAAACAAGAAATGTCATTATCGGTTTCTCCCCTCCCTTCTTTTAATCACCATTTCGGTAGCACAATGCTTTAAAAGTGAGGCACATTCCCCCTTGTGTAATATGGTCTCAAGACATGATTTAGATGTTAGAATTTAAGTAAGATTAATGCAATTTATTATCCGACAGGATATCCCTACAAGCCACACCGCTTGGCTGAATTTTTGAATCTCAATCTAATATTTCAGATGAGATTTCCAGACGGGTGTCTTGTTCCTCTAGCAAGGGTGATATAGAGTTTGTAAAACAGGAGAGGTTAAACTAGTTTTAACACTTGATTAATCATTTAAATTACTTTGTTTCTCTTTGAATCCATTGACTTTTGTTTATCGAGTCACTCCCTGCCAACCCCCAGCCAACCAAAACTGCAGGCAAGATGCCAAATTGTTAATTTACTCAGAGAATTCTTCAAGAGACTTTAAAATTGGGGTGGGTGGGTGGGGGGAGGAGAAGGGAGTGAATTTATAGTTGCATTGAAAGGGTAGAGTGATTTTAGTTCATTGCTCAATAAAAGCAACTTTAGCTTAAATGGCTTTAAAAAAAAGTTTTAAAAAAGTTTGTAGACTTCTGGCCAGCTCCTAGACAGATAAATCTTCCAAGCAAATGAAGTGAATAATTAATAGAGCTTGGCTATGCATACACATGCAAATACTCTTTGGATAAAATCAGCTCATATGGCAAACTATACTTGGCCCTCATCTCCACGCACCAGGAAAAATAAATAAATTAAAAGCCCAAGCGATCTTTGGAGACAAATGATTGTTTTTTCTTTCTTTCAGAGGGTTCAGTTTGAAAGGCGATTGCGGTTCATGAACTAGATTCATTTCATTCTTTTTTTTTTTTGCCCCTGGTAAAAAAAAAAAAGGCTTTGCAGGTTTTGAATATTTTTTTGGAAACCTGCAAAACCAATTTGACCAGCAGCAATAGTGAATCAAAAGAAATATGTATAAACAGCATGGGAAACAATTTGTCCTAAGCATCAAATTGTTATTTATTGAATTTACTATTACTGTATTGTAACTGCCAGGGACGGGGAGAGGTTCTTATGGGATTTCTTTTGCCTGAGATGCAAAGATAATTGACTTGGGGGCACAATTTACACGGGCAGCAAAATACCTTGGGCCAGGCCTGGCAAATCTCAAATCCCTTTCAACTCTCTTAAAAACTATTCTAAGATCTCCATCCTTAGAATGAAACCGGAACACAATTTTATTTGGGTTTGGCTTATTATTTACTAGCTGATATACTTGGCATTGCTTGGGGTCCCTAAGATATATATTTGTGAGGTAATCATCTTAAAGTAGTAGGCTGGTGCTAGGCCTGTGAGATAACTTTTAAATGAATTAAATTTGTATCTTTTTTACTTCTCTCACCCTGACAACAACCCCGAAAGTTAGGCCAGTGCTAGACCTGTGATGTAACTTTAAAACAAATTAAATTGGTTTCTTTTTCTCTCTCACCCCCAATACATGGGTGTGTTGGGGGTGCCACCATGATTTTACTTGTCCCCACATAAAACAAAAACGACAACTCCCAGCATGCCGTTTGCCCAATGGCAGCCATGCCACTGAGGATCATGGGAAGTAAAGTCTGGCTGAGCCAGTCCATGCTGCACTGTGCAATTGGTGCCTGTAGGTGGGCCATGAGGGAGCTGGCCGGCTGACTGATGGTTAACTCAGTCGTTGCCATTGGCAACAGCCCTGGAGCTGTGCCCTCCTCCCCTACTGCTCCCAATGGTGTCTAGCGACATGTGACCAAGGATGGAGAGCCACTTCCAGATGATGGCTTCTGAAGCCCAATAAATCTTTCCTCCCATCCAACGCATTCTGGGAGTTGTAGGTGTAAGCCTAGGTCTCTGAATGACATGTTGATCTTTGAACACCATCTGAGGTGCGGTGGGAGATGACTGGAGAGAGGGCCTTCTTAGTTGTGGCACCATGCTTGTGGATTTCTTTTCCCCAGGCAGGCTTGTCTAGTGACTGCATTAATGGCTTTTAAGTGCCAAGTGCTGTTGTTGTTGTTGTTGTTGATGATTTTCCAAAGCCTTTTAACTTGATGATATTTTTTATGCTACATTTTTCCTCTGTCATAACTAAACCACAACATTCCAAGACAGATGCAGGAATTACTGAATAAAATTTATGATTTTTATGTAAAAGCCTGACTAAACTATTGATAGCCTTCTCTGAAAATGGAGAACTAATAAAGTTAGTTGATTTGAACTTATTTTAAATTGGCTCTAGTTCACGGTTATTGACTCCAATACTAAATACTATGTTGCCACACTGTCTATATATAAGGCAACTCTGCAGTAAGTCACAGCAGACTTTCCAACACATTCAAGCCAAAGCAATTTCATCTTAGTTATCTTACATCTTTGTTATCTCCACCATATGTAGAGACCTTTCATAATATGAGGCCTTAAGCCATGGCTTCCTTCCTAAATCTGGCACTGCACCCAACCCAATAGACCCACTTACATCCCAAAGGCTTTCTTGAATAAAGCAGGCTTTGCCTGCTGGTGGAAGGACAGCAGAGAAGGAGGGAACCTAGCCTCCCTAGATGGGAGTGGCCACCGAAAAGGCCATCTCTTGGGTCTCTACCGAGCACATCTTTGAAGGCGATGGTCTTGAAAGAAGGGCTTCTCCAGAAGATCTAAAGAACCAGGCAGGCTCGTATGGGAGAAGTCGGTCTTACAGGTAGCTTAATTCTAAGCCATATAGGTCTTTATAGGTCAGAAACAGCACTTTGAACTTAGACCGGTAACCAGCGAAGCAGCTGTAACAAGGGAATCACAAGCTCCCTGTAACCAGCCCCGGTCAACAGTCTGGCTGAAGCATTCCGGACCAGCTGGTTTTCGAATAGTTTTCGAAGGCAGCCCCACATAGGGGATGTGGTAGTCCAAATGGGATACAACTAAGCTTAAATATTAAACCTGATGATAGTCACTAAATTATATGGTGACTACCACCATGATGTCGATTCATGGCACAACTTGCTATCCAAATCTCCATTCGGATATGAAGTCCACTAGCCCTCAACCTAAACCACCTATCTGGATTGTTATAAGGATAAAAATGGAGGAGGAGGAGAGAAAAACATTTACACCACTCTGAGTTCCTTGGTAATAAATAAATTTAAAATGCTAATCTTAACTCTTCATTAATATTAGCAATAAACTCAAACACGTCTCTTATTCAATGCAGTATAGATTATATTCTAAGGAAGTTGCTTCTGGAAGTATAAATGCAAATATATTCCCTTGACATAAGCATGAAAGGGTGATTAAAGCCTACCTTTCCTTACATAGCGTCTATGCATACAGCCATTTTTAAACTGTCCAATGGAAAACAAAAAAGAACCAACTAATCATGAAACAGTCTAACTGTCTCTCCTGCATATTATGACTTTGGGAAATTGATTACAATTTCTTCTCAGAGGTCTATCAGGATAAACCACTAAGTCTTTGACATAAATTTGAATTCCAGAGTCTCTAGCTAACCCCAAGCTCATAAATGAATTCCTAAAAGCTGACTTGTGCCAGAAGGCCCAACGTTGCAGAAACCACTTGGCAGAAGCCATCCGTTTCAATGAGATGAACTGCTCTATTTAGCTCTCATTCAGAACTTGAGAGAAATGCCAGATTTC
This sequence comes from Elgaria multicarinata webbii, assembly GCF_023053635.1. NCBI lineage: Eukaryota > Metazoa > Chordata > Lepidosauria > Squamata > Anguidae > Elgaria > Elgaria multicarinata. The sequence goes on from NC_086174.1 coordinate 36,874,836, forward strand.
CATAAACACGGGTTTTTCTTGAGTTTCCAGGACTTGGATTAACTGATGGATACAAATACAGAGTTGTGTGCGGGGTTTACGTTTTGGAGGAATGAAGGGTTGGAAAAACCGACTCCAGCCTTTTTCGTTCTCTTCACTCTTCCCAGAATAATAGAAAATGAGGGTAAATATCTCCATGACTTCGTTGCTACTGCCTAGAGATGGCAGTGAACGTTCTTCGGTTTCAAATAGTAAATTGTGGTTTGGGGTGGGAAAGAATTGTTCATTACAAGGCCCATATTTTAATTCTAAAAGTTTAACACAGCTTGATTGTGAGCTGCATTCCCAATTTCCGAATACTGTGGTTTTAGTATTACCTGGAAACTAAATTTCTTGTACTGCTCTCACAATAAAATCATATTAGTTAGGGGCCCTAGGAGCTACGGTAGCTTTTGATACACAGTGCAGAACTACACTTCCCTTCCTGCTTGGCCCATTTGAGCAAGATTTCAGTGTTATTTTAGAGTTTTATCTTGTCTGATTGAAACTGCTCCTCATAAAATGCTGCAGTTCCCATAATCCTGTGTGTTTTCTTGTGAGACATGATTGATGGATTTCTGGGAATCGGTGAGCAAAAATTATAATCAAAATTATTTTTAAAACGGCAGGGTTGTTGTGAGGAGAAAATGGAATGGACCAAACACTTGCACACAATTCTCTTCGTCCAAGAGCTTAGCCTCCTTCACAGGGTTGTTGTGAGAAAATGGAAGGGACCAAGCACTAAGGGTGTGTGGAGCAGTTTTTGGATAATCACCCTATTATAGCCTATGGAAAACCAAAATACTTACAGCTCTGTCATTTTTAAAGGTGAAGAGATGAAACTGGGCACTGTGAGAACTCTTAAGTAGGGCTTTAGCCATGCCACATTTGAAGCTGATCACATTTGAAGCCCTTGAGTTTTAGGAACTTCTTAAAGTTTGAGGTTTTAAAAATATTATTTTCAAAAATTGCTGTCATTTTTAGAGATAAAGAGATGAAACTTGGCACACTGGTATCTCTTAAGTAGGGATTTAGCCATGCCAAGTTGGAAGCAGACCCAGTTGATTCATCCCTTGATTTTTAGGATATATTTTTTTAAAAAAAATTCCCCTCAAACCATCCCGCCCATACACACGCACACACACACACACACACACGGTGCAGGACCTTTTATCCTTTACTTTGCTGATGCACAGTTGTGCATCTTCAGTTTATAAAAATAGGGATCTGCTGTGTTCCCTGAACGTTTGCTCTAATGGGGTAAAATGGGGTGTGTGTGCTCTCCCTATGAGAGGTCAGACAAGAAATAAATACAATACCAAATATGCATTATAAACTTGAGTTCTGTTTTCAAAACAGGAGATATTAGTACTAGCAATAGCAAACTTTTCTCTCGCCACCCTTTCTTCTCTTGACTTTATGCGTGGCCAATTGTGTTCATACTTACGCTACACAAATCAGCCTTTAGCACAAGATTCTTTTTCGTATCCTAATATTGGCTTGTGAGACTGTATGGATCTACATTCTACACTGCCTACCAGTCACCATCACTTCCTGGGACAACTCATTTAAATGGAATGGTTTTCATTATTTTCATAATGTGAGCCATTTTTCCTTCCTTTCAGCCACCATCGATTTTTCAAAAAGTGAAGAAAATTGCTTGTAGTATCATTCTAGTTCAGACACAGCTCCCATAATTTAAACATATGGTACACACATGGGGGGTCTTCAATTTTTGTAGGAGGTTAGGTTCTGAAAGTTCTGCAAAATCTCTTGAGAGGATATGAAGTGCATATGGGGAGTGGATCTTGGACTCTTTCTCACTCCACAAGCTAGCAAACGAATGAATTCCAGGGCAGGGGGAAATGGGTTATATCATTTGCAATCCCTCCCCCTAAGCACTGTGATTGGAAGGGGAGACAGGGAAGAGATTGTGGCTATTGGTTAGCCACAGATGTCAACCTCAAAACTACCCCTCCCTCACCCCTCAGTGACAGTGTCTTCTAATATGGAAGTGTTCATTTTGTTATCTATCAACATGAAATTAACCCTCACATCACCTAAAGAAAACTTCAGATACCTACTGATCCATTTGGGTCTCCAAATGATCTAACTGCAAGTTTCCAACAGTTTTAAAATTGCCCCCTAACTGCACCATGATTTCGGAGGTCCATCAGAGGTTCATGCATTGCCCACATCTCCTCCACCTCCTCTTCCTCCTCCTCTTCCTTTGACTGTACATTTTCTCTTGCCATTTCCAGTCTAAGCATGGTAGCACATTGGTGATCAGCTCACACTTTCCATACCAGCAAATGTTCCCAAGAAACAAAAAGCCTTTATATTACTAGTACGATCGTCATAAATCTATGGCTACATGCCCTTCCTTGTTTGAGCGCAAGAGCGATAGAGATAATAACATGCAACCATGGCTTATTAACCTTAAAAACCCCTTAAATCAGTCAGCAATTGAAAGAAGCCAAGAATACTATTGTGGTCAAAGACGATGATTGCTGTTTAGCCTTGTACGCGTTCCCCTCTGATCAGCCACCACGTGTGCAGTAGGCCTCTTCCAAACGCAGCTTTGAGAGTAAAAAATACCGCTCTCGTGCATGTTTTTGGGCTAGTCTCTTAAAATCTGATTCAGCATATATTTTTAAAAAAGAAATCATTAAAGTGTCTGCGTGGGTGCAAAGCCACGGAGCCTGTGTGTGGCCCTGAGGCTTGGCACAGATGCGCCTGAATCCCGCCTGCTTCAGCTGGCAAACGCAGCTGTAAGGAACAGTGATCAGCTCTGGAGCTAGGCCGTGGGCCTACTTGATCTTTCCTGAACAACATCTCTTTATTAAGGTTGCCAATTATTTTTTACTGTATCTCCAGGTATTAGCAGGTGATAATGGTCTTCTTCATGCTGTGAAAACTTCAGCAACTGATTTTTGCAGATCAAGTAGATGTTAAAGTCACAGGAGGCAGCTAGGACAATTTTTCAGCACCAGCAGCCTTGAATGTTTGTAAAAGAATGCTTTTCAGACATATGCACACATGAGACTCTCCCTGCAGACAGACAATCGCCACCATGTTCATAGAGGCTCTTCCTAGAAACAACCAATCCATGCATGATAGCCGATCGTAAGGCCTGATCAGTTACTGATAGGGGATCGAAAGAGAAAACTAAAACTGTTCTATATGCAAAGACTCAGGGGCGACATAACAAAAAACACAATGCCCATTTGGAGCAGGACAACATTCAGTGAGGACCTGTTTAATTCTTGAGCAAGACTGGGAGATGGATGAAATCATGCTGGAGCATTTGCCTGTTTTTCATTCAAAAATCAGCAGAAGAGGTTGTGGAGGGGAAACACAGGTTTACTAAGGTTCTAACACTCTAGACTTTTTTAAGTCTTTGGGCATGGCTAGACCAGGGGGGTGGAGGGGGATGATCTCACGATATGATGATCATGAGATCTTCCCCCTCAGTCTATACATGCGCACAACCTGCCGGGAGGAAGAGGACATCGTGTCCACCATTTAAAAAAATCGGAACTGAGTGCAGGAGCACTGCAGCACAAACTCACGAGGACGAAACCGGGATGGGTGCCCACATGTACCGCAGTCTTGGGATCATCCCGTGACTGCGGAAAAAGTCGGGATAGAAGTGGTGCCTTCGGCTATTGGGCGGTATAGAAATGAAATAAATAAATAAATAAAATATGTAAATCATCCCTCCCTGCCCCCAGGATCTCCTGTGTGTCATGTGGATGCACAAGGATAATCCCAGGGCGATCCCTGGGATATTGCCCCATCTAGCCATGGCCTTTAGCAGCCTGGGTAATGAATGTTTATTTGATGCTCGCTTTCTTCTTTTCTAAAATTTTCAATGTTGATATAGTCCCTTCCATGCCTGGGGCCAGTACTCCTCTTCTTTCCCCACCCAAGACCCCTGTACATATTATTATTATTATTATTATTATTATTATTATTATTATTATTATTATTTCATAGAATCATAGAATAGTAGAGTTGGAAGGGACCTATAAGGCCATCGAGTCCAACCCCCTGCTATTATTTCTATATCCTACTCTTTTCAGAAGAAAAAGGTGAACTTTAAACAAGAAATAGCCAAGTATTTATTTATTTGTTGCAGGATTTATAAACCATGCCATAACAAAAGATTTCAGAATGCTGTACAAGTTTAAATCCCATTTAACAATAAATAAATACAATCAAATCAAATACATCAATAAAACAGTGCCTGAATTTACTCATCAGTAACGACATGCTAGTCTAAAAGGAAAACTCATCAATGAGTTTGAAAAACAAACTACTGTAGGTGAATTCCTGATCACATTTGGAAGGGCATTCCATAGGGTGGGAGCCAACACATTAAAGGCCCTAGTCCTGGTGGTTTCTAAGATGACCCTCAAGAGTGTCTTTGATCCTCCAGCAACAATGATGGATCTAAGGGTATCCCCAGACTACAAACCTGTTTCTTCACAGGGAGTACAATCCTGCCTAATACAGGTAATGTCTATTTCCTGAACAGAGAATGCTTCATCCAGAGGGTCTCCAACTTACCAAGATTCAAACTCAGTTTATTGCCCCTCATCCAGCCCACTACTGAGTCCAGGTATGGTCAAGGACTTGCATGGCCACCCCTGATGCAGATGTTATTGGGAGATACTCATGACTCTTTGCTCCCTAACCACTAATAACCAACCCCTAATAATTCATATTGATGTTAAATAATACTGGTGACAATATAGTGCCCTGTGGGACCCCACAGCTCAAGATCTAAGGAGTCAAAGAACAGTCACCTGGTGTTATTTTCTGAACCTGACCCTATAGGTAGGAATGGAAGCACCGATGCCTCCAACATCCAAGCCACGGAGCCAGTGTGGTAGGATACCATGGTCAACGGTATCAAAAGCTGATGAGAGATTGAATGGAATCATAGAATCATAGAATCATAGAATAGCAGAGTTGGAAGGGGCCTACAAGGCCATCGAGTCCAACCCCCTGCTCAATGCAGGAATCTACCCTAAAGCATCCCTGACAGATGCTTGTCCAGCTGCCTCTTGAATGCCTCTAGTGTGGGAGAGCCCACAACCTCCCTAGGTAGCTGATTCCACCGTTGCACTGCTCTAACAGTCAGGAAGTTTTTCCTGATGTGCAGCCAGAATCTGGCTTCCTTTAACTTGAGCCCGTTATTCTGTGTCCTGCACTCTGGGAGGATCGAGAAGAGATCCTGGCCCTCCTCTGTGTGACAACCTTTTAAGTATTTGAAGAGTGCTATCACGTCTCCCCTCAATCTTCTCTTCTCCAGGCTAAACATGCCCAGTTCTTTCAGTCTCTCTTCATAGGGCTTTGTTTCTAGACCTCTGATCATCCTGGTTGCCCTCTTCTGAACACGCTCCAGCTTGTCTGCGTCCTTCTTGAATTGTGGAGCCCAGAACTGGATGCAATACTCTAGATGAGGCCTAACCAGGGCCGAATGCAATCAACAGGGTTGCATTTCCCCAGGCTCTTTCTCAATAAAACTCATCCATCAGGGCATACAAGTCCAATTCGGTATAATAACCGGGCCTCAAACATGATTGAAATGGGTCTACATAATCGATATCCTCCAAGAGTGTTTGCAACTAGCAATTGATCTGTGTGTTCTCATACAGCACCTGCAGGGATATGGCACCTTCCTGAGTCTACACCAAGGCCAAGCTGAGAATGAAAGCATTTGGGTGACAATTGGATTTACAAGTGTCATAATATGAGAATCTGAAAATGTTGTGTGAATAGGCAGTAACACCTGGTCTGTGATGCTGTATGTAGGTTAAGAGTGTTGTTGCTGAAGTGAAGGATGCTGAAGAATTACCCAAACTCGTCTCATAAAATTCATATACCTGCTATAGCATATTACAGAACAAGGGTGTTCCTGGTTTGGATAGCCTACAGCATTACAGTATGTCCAGCAATGCCAATCAGAAATGTTTATTTTAGATAATAGATTCCAAAAGTGTTATTGCCCATGCTGATGAATGAATAGCCTTCTGTTCATTTGCTTTGGCTTTTGCCTGGACTGCATATGGAGATTGCATAAGCCACACCTGTTTCAGTTCCATAACACAGTACTTCTGCTTGCCAATTTTCTATGTGATAAAATTAGTTTGGGGATTTTTTTTGCTGAAGGGCAGTTAAATGACAGCTACAGTGAGTGTGTGTGGTTAGCTTATAGGGATGTGAGAGGGAAAGCAGAAACAGCTTTATATTCTGGCCAACAATTGGAATGACCAAATATTCTCCATCGGGGCAAAATGTCACAGAGGCCTAATCTATACCAAGCAGAATATAGCACTATGAAAGTAGTATGAAAGCGGTACATGGTATGTGCCCCAACAGTTGTCAGTGCACTTCAATACCACTATAAAATAGTAGTGTGGCTTTTATATACTGCTTTCATAGTGCAATATCCTGCTTAGTGTAGATTAGGCCAGTGTGGAAGAAAAAGCTAATAGAAATGGAGAGGACTCAAGTTAATGTGAGAAATTGATGGTCGGTTTTGCACCCAAAACATGCCACCATGTTGTTGTAAAGCAGTGGTTCTCAACCTTCCTAATGCCGCGACCCTTTAATACAGTTCCTCATGTTGTGGTGACCCCCAACCATAAAATTATTTTCGTTGCTACTTCATAACTGTAATTTTGCTACTGTTATGAATTGTAATGTAAATATCTGATATGCAGGATGTATTTTCATTGTTACAAATTGAAATATGTGTTTTTCAATGGTCTTAGGCGACCCCAGAGAAAGGGTCGTTCGACCCCCAAAGGGGTCGCGACCCACAGGTTGAGAACCGCTGTTGTAAAGTGTGAGAACAGTCACTAGGCTAAGGCCTCAGCTAGACCCATCTGGTCTAGCGCAACGGAGGGGTGAGGATTTGGCAATATTTTTATCACGAGATTTCCCCCTCTGTTTACACGCGGCGTGTGATGACTGCGGAAAGAGAGGACATCGCGCCCGCCATTTTCTTTTAAAAAAACAACAACAGAAGACGCGCACAAGCACTTGTGCGCTCAAAGGTAGTTTTTTTAAAATAATAATAATAATTTCCCTGCTCACCCCACCCCACCCCCAATGGGCGCAGAGCTCCTGAGGAGCTCTGTGGCCCATGCACGGTTCCTGGCTCCTCGCGAGTAACTGTGAGCAGCCGGGACAAACCGCGACACCCGGCCACATGTTCCGTGGTCTCAGGATCAGCCCTGGACCGTTGAAAAACCAGGCTGCAAGGGTAGCGCAAAATCCCAGGGAAATGGAGGGATCATCCCTCCCTGCTCCCGGGATCCCCTGTGCGTCATGTGGATGCACAGGGATGATTCCGGGATGATCCCCGGGATAAGCCCTCATCTAGCTATGGCCTAAGTTTCTGCATTGCAAGTTTTAATTTGTCCCTCCCAGCTGCCTGTAGATGTTTTGTAAAATGGTACTGAGAAGACTGTGGTTACTACTTAATTTTTACTAAGGGAGATCTAAGCCTTCTGCCAAATTATTACGATCCCATCATGGCAACCTTATATCCCTTTTGCATATTTATATCTCATACGATACACAAGGACATTTGTAGCAGTATTTGGGATAATGTGGAATAAAAAGCAGGAATGTGTGATGTGCTTCAACAGTTATCAGTGCACTTCAATACCACTATACAGCAGTAGTGTAGATCTAGCCTATGCTGACTAAAAACACATGTTGTTAAGTCCAGGGTCAAGAGCCATATCAACAAACACACCAGCTGTTTGCCCAGCATTAAGAAAAGAGCTATGCTGTCTTCACTGTTCCATCATTTACATCAGGAATGGGCAGAACATTGATCTCCAGATGTTTTGAACTTCAACTCCCAGCATTCCTGACCATTGGCTATGCTGGCAGGGGTTTATGGGAGCTGAAGTTGAAACATCTGGAGATCTACCATCTGTCCACCCCAGTTTTACATAATAGATTGATGTCTTCCTCCAGAGTTTGCATGCGTTTATACAAGTGCTGTCAGAAGAGAGTTCACTATGAGGTTCAGCATAATGATTCTTAATCATAGGCTATAAGCAGATGATAAACACACATGTACACTCACCACTCCACACTGGAATTTTTAAAGAGCATTCTGAACATTCAGTGTAGCCTACAATTCTTAGATCTCAAACAAAGGGTGTATTGTTAACTGCCAACCACATACAAACTCAATTAAATTCATGGATAATCAATCAGAAAGCTAAGCTTTGAATATAAGGTATAGCCTGGCCCATCATAGTAGATATCTCTACAACAGCTGAGAAATATTACAACAAATTGGAAGAACGCACCACATTTTTTATTAAATGGGTGACTGCATGAAATCAGCATGAAAGGTTGCTAAACAGCAAGAAAGAGACACAAAAGCCAGAAGCTTCCTCCCTGCAGAAACAGATGAGTTAATATTTATCTATCCCATCCAGCACCACCCCTCTTTATGTTCTGCTGAGGTCATGGCTAGACCAGGCCTATATCCCAGGATCATCCACATGACGCACAGGGGATCCTGGGAGCAGGGAGGGATGATCCCTCCCTTGGCTCGGGATTTCACCCTACCATTTAATCTCGCTTTTTCCACGGTCTCGCGAGACCGCAGAACGTGTGGGTGGACTTTGCGGGTTGTCCTGGCTCCTCGCTAGTAACCGTGAGGACGCAGGATCCCAGCATGGGGTTGGGGTGGGGGGAGGGGGAGGTTTTTTTTAACTTACCATGTGTTCAAGCACTCCTGCACTCATTCTCTTTTTAAAAAAACCCAAATGTTGGCTGCAATGTCGCGCGTTGTGTGTAGACCAGGGCGACGATCTCGCGATCATAAAATCGCAAGATCGTCACCCTACTACCCCCTCATCTAGCCATGGCCTTAGAGTCTGCCAACCCAATGGGAATTTGGTGTTGGTAAGATGGTCACTGCTAGGCCAAATGTGATTTTTTAAAATCTGCAACCGAATTTGATCCTGGTTCACACTAGGGATGGATGAATCAGTCAATTTCATTTCTCTGTTTTCCAGTCATTTCATTAAGTTCCAAGTTCATTTCACCTTGAACTTTGAGTTTCTCCAGACTTAAGTTTTGTTTGTTCCAAACTTTGAGATTTTTTTTTTAAGTTCATATGAGAATTCATAATCATTTTTTGTGCCCATTTCCTCAAATACATCCATTTTTGTGTGCAGGCTTGCCTAAAATACATGTTTCCTAGAAATTTCCTAACATGATACATTTTAATTTTATTCCCTAATATTTATTCATTACATTTCTATACCATCCAATAGCTGAAGCTCTCTAGCTGGTTAACAACAATTAAATAGATGCCTTTGGATTGGTGAACTCCACTGCAAAATTCAGAGAAGTGCAAATTTTGAAGGATAACTGAGTTTCTGTTCACATAGTGGTTTGAAAGTGGCTGTCCCATTCCTACTGTACACCAACACAGAAAATGACCTAGGGAAGTATGAAATTGATGGCACTGCTCATGAATACACTAAGCTGGTCACAATGGCAGAGACAGTGTCATTTGGATGCATGCAGCACCTGGTGGAATTCCCTCTTCATCACAACAGTTAAAGCTGCAGGAGCCCTGCTTAGCAGGACCAGATACAAAAGAGGGCAGGAGGTAAAAAAGCAAACTCAGCCACTAGTTCTTAGTTACAAAGTTCTGGGAATAGGAACAGTTTTAGGACAAAAGGAACCAACTGTTTCTGGTCTCTCAGTAGAGCCAATGGAACGTCCCTGTTTCCCTTCTTTTACACACTGCACTCTGATGGGACGGCTGTTGACAGATGACAGTTGATGGAGTCAGAAACTTGATCGGTTGGACAAATTCATAGAGGATAAAGCTATGGATTGGAGAAATTCATGGAGGAGAAGACTATCAACAGCTATTAGTCCTGATGGCAATATGCTACCTCCAGTATCAGAGGTGGAATGCCAGTTGCTGGGGCACTTGTATGGGAGGGTGATGTTACATTCATGTCCTGTATGGATTTCCCGTAGGCAGATGGTTGGCCACTGTGTGAACAGAACACTGGACTAGATGGACCTTGGTCTAATCCACCGTGGCTCTTCTTTATGGCCTCAGCTTCTCTTCTGTTCTCGCACCTCAGGCTGACAGAGGCAGTCCCTGGCATCTGCAGTTCAAAAGGTCTAGGAAAACTCTCCGCCTGAGACCATTCATGACATTTCTCTTTCTCTTTGGGTTGTTCACAAAAATTAAAATGCTAAAATACAGCAGGATAAACATAATATAAAACCGTTATTGTATACATATTTAAAACTGTTTGAAACAACTAGAAATAATTAACAATAAAATCCCAGGTCTTAATAAAACAGCTGACCTTAAAAAGTCCTAAGATACGCTGTCAAATGCCTAAGAGTAAAGTCTTATCCTGTTGCTGAAAAGATGACAATGTTGGTGCCAAGCAGTCCTCACTGGGGAGAGCATTTCACAACCATAGGAATATAGGAAGCTGCCTTTTACCGAGTCAGAACCTTGGCTCATCTAGCCAAGTATTGTTGACACTGACTGGCAGCAGCTCTCCAGGGTTTCAGACAGGAGTTTTTCAAGTCCTACCAGGAGGTCCTTGGAATCAAACCTGGGACCTTCTGCATGCAAAACCGATGCTCTACCAGTGAGCTGTGGGAGGGGATACCATTGTAATGGTCTTCTCCCTTGTTACCATCCTGCAGTGCAAACCTCATTGAAGGAGGCCATTGGAAGAGGCATCAGGTGTTTCTTGTAGTGTTTGAATAGGGTCATATAAGGGGAGGTGCTTCACCAGAGCAAACAGCACTGAATGAGATGGATTGATGGTCTGAGTTAAAGTAAGGCGGCTTCATACGTTCAGTATCACAACTGAGATTCAAAGGTGAGTCCAGCTCAGCTTTGCATTATGCATTCCAGCCTTCTCCAAACTGGTGCCCTCTAGTTGTGTTAGACTGCAGCTCCCATAATTCCTGGCTGGGAATTGCAGTCTGAAACAAAACATTGCAGTGTAGAGTTCTCCCATGCCAGCCGCTCTTTTTCAACCTGCCTCTCCACTTTCCACCACTCCCATCCAACCAACAGTCAATCACCATTTTGTGGTCTTCATGGCACGTGTGTGTGTGTGTGTGTGTGTGTGTGTGTGTGTGTGTGTGTGTGTGTGTGTGTGAGTGTGTGAGTGTGTGTGTGAGAGAGAGAGAGAGAGAGAGAGAGAGAGAGAGAGAGAGAGAGAGAGAGAGAGAGAGAGAGAGAGAGAGAGAGAGAGAGAGAGAGAGAGATGCTTCTAAAGATGTTTTGTACATCTGCAAACTGGGGATTGCAGAACAAGGGATGTTTGGACTCACCAAAACTTTATGAACTTCACTTCGAAGTGCAGTTCAGTTCCCTCCCATTTTCCTTTGCAATACCTTTCTCAGTTTGTTTGGGAAAATATGCATTTCAAACTGGAAAAGTGTGCATTTCTTTGCATCTTTTTCAAAAACACACACTCTCCCCGTTTACTAAAGCATGAAAATGAGTATTTTTTAATGCAGATTTTTTAAAATGCATATTATCAGAGGCAAGTGCAATTTCTGGAATGTGTAAACATTTCTCCCAAAACTGTGCTCCCATTCATGTTTGCAGGCGAGGTTGTGAACGGGGCAGTTTCGGATGATTTGCGAACTGAGACGAAATTCTTGGACATCCCTACCAAACATTTGGTTTCCCCTAAGCCTGCTGATATCTCCCTCTTGTATTGTTTTGACTATATAATGATCCATGCTTGGCAAATGATGTTGCTATTAGGGTATGAGATAATGAAATTTCTCCAAACAGTTTGGACACAATCCAGCATCAGTGCTTCAGTGCCAGTGATTTTGGATTTTAGTTTGCTTGACTGATCGCTGGTTCATGGCTGTTCTGTACCATTGGCAGTTGTCAAAATGAAATAAAACATAAAAAACTGGTGCTTCTGACATAGAACTGTGTACTCTTGACTGGTTACACTTCTCCAAGGGCGCACACAGAAGTCTTCCTCAACAGTGCTTTATCTGAGGATGCCAGTGTGGTGTAGTGGCTAGAGTGTTGGACTGGGAGTCAGGAGATTCGGGTTCTAGTCCCCACTCAGCCATGGAAACCCATTGGGTGACTTTGGGCCAGTCACGTACTCTCAGCCCAACCTACCTCACAGGGTTGTTGTTGTGAGGATAAAATGGGGAAGAGGAAGATTATGTATGCCGCCTTGGGTTCCTTGGAGGGAAAAAGGTGGGATATAAATGTAATAATAATAATAATAATAATGATGATGCCAGGGACTGAATATATGGGCTTTTCTATGTAGAGCAAGTGCAGTACCACTGAGCTATATGTATCTCTATATATTTTCAATTAAATACTGTTAGGACTCAATCCAGTGCCTGTTTAGACAGAAAGAAGTCCTACAACATGGCTGGCTGGGTAATGCTGGGAGTTGTAGGAGGTCTTTTTTTTTTATCTAAGCAGGCAGACAATTGTGCCCTTAATCACAGAAAAATAAAAGTTGTTGTTGTTCAAACTTGGCAGAGATCTTCTAGCTTGAGTCAATTTTAAAAGATGATGATGATGATGATGATGTGTGTGTGTGTGTGTGTGTGTGTGTATGTATGTATGTATGTATAATCATTGTTGTTTCAAATTCCCAGTGAATTCACCCTCTCTGCTAAAAAGAAAAGAAAAGAAAAGAAAGAGCACTCTTTGCAAAATACATAGCCCTGCATTCAAATATGCACTGTAAAATCAATATCTAAAAGATGTTAACTCCATTGCTTGTTTATAAAATGGGGTGTCTGGTCATAAGATGGTTTTATAATCATGTACCGACCATCGGAGACTTTTTGGATAGACACCAAATCAAAACATCAGCAGAGAGAATGGGGAGATGTGGAAAACTGATTTATTCATTCAGACTCAATAAAGTAAGCATGCAGTAGCTAAACTATAAATAATACCACATTGGAGATTTATAAGACATTAGAACTGGAAGACAGTTTGATCCAAGTTAAAAAGTGCATTTCAAATGGAGGAAACCATAACTAAATGCATAATGTGAGACCTTTGGTGAAAGATGAACCCTAAAGCTTGAGTGAATTAAGTTGCAAGACAATCCATTATTCAAGAAACAAAAAACGGACACAATCCACCCAGCACGAAAGCTGTCCAGCCTCTATTGATTTTAATGGGGCTTGCATTTGATTATAACTCCTTCCATGAAATGAATGGAGGTTAATCAGCAGTAGCATCTGGTGGATTGTGACCATAACTTTTCCCCCACCTGCAAAGCATTTAAGGGAGAAACAGCCCCGGTAGAAGAATATACTGTGCTTAAAACTTCCTTTTGCTCTGGGTTGCCATGTTTATAAATCAAAATTATGTGTCCAGAGGGGAAAAGGGAAGTAAAACTGTTTCCAACTGAAAAAAAATATATGACCAGTGATTCATTTCAGTTCAAATGATAATTGAAAATACAGGGAGGAAGAAATGGTTTCTGGCTGTTATTTTTTATTTCTAATATCTGCTTTGTTAAAGATGAACCTATCACGATTCACTTTTTTTAAAAAGGTCAATTTGCTTTCAATAAATCTTCTTTTGTTAACCATACATACTGAAGCTTATCTGCTCCCAGTATTTTGTCTTTTACTAGGTGAAAAAAAATCAGGCTGCACTATATATTATATATATTAGTTATTTAAGAAAAGACAACCTATGCCTTAATTAACTCTGGGACTTTCACAGTATTGCAGAGAAATTTGGAGATCTTGTGACCTATTTCTCATTTAGTGTAATAACATTCAAATATTTTTGTACAGCGAGTGAAGAAAAGAAGATCAGTTTTGACAAGAGAGCCTCTATCTGTGCAACGCGTCTCCCTCTTCCACATTCCATTCTGCTTCAGCCATCAGCATTCATTTCAGTGTCTGCTCCCTAGATGAGAGTTGTTATGGGCCAAATTGTTGTGCTATGGAATTTATTAGGGAGCTTTTCCATTGACAAACAGTACAACAATTTGGTCCTGGATATGTTTAAAAGCCATCTGATAGATAAAAAATGACAGCAAGTGAGTCCATTTCGGATCCCAGAGTTTTATGAGCATGGGGGGAAAAAACATCTCTTTCAGAATACTTATAAGTATTGAATCAGTAAGCTCTTTATAATGCAGCAATATTGTTTTTCAAGAACTTCCCAGGATGTATATGTTGTCAGAAACTCTTTTGCTATAGAATGTGTGTGACATATCCAATGCCTTGATACCAAATACAATTCATGCGTTACATTTTCAGGTGTACACCTAAGCTATCTTGAATGTATACTTAAAAATGTAAAGATCGAATGCAACAAATACATGTTTGATGGAGGTATACTTATCAGGAAACTACAGCTTCACTTAGGCCCTTTCTACACCTAAGAATTATCCCAGGAAAATGGAGGGATCATCCTTGCCTGGTCCCGGGATCCCCTGTGTGTCATTTGCATGCACAGGGATGATCCCAGGATGATCCTGGGATAAATGGCTGGTGTAGACATGCCCTTAGTATCAAATCTGGGTTTTCTTCTGCATAATATGCAAAGCGGCACAAAGATACACATCGGAAGCGTGAATAATATATATATATATTGTTCCATTGTGTTTGTGTTTTCAGCTAGAGTAATTATAGAATACCATTGTTGTGTTACAATATTGCTTATGGTAGAATTTTTAATTATGGTAGGGTTGAATTTTATTATAATCTTTTTTGTGATTAATCTATTTATTCCTTTTATGCTTGGCTTTAAAAAGTTGCAACCCATTCTGACTTCAGGGACAAAATCTATTAGCATTCTTAAAAATGAATATGAGAACATGGGCGTCACGAGGAGAAGAGAAAGTTACCTTTATCTTTTCGTGTATGCATGTATTTTCTTATATTTCTAGGTTAATGCATTTATAATCAGTAGTGTGTCTGTGTAACCAGGATGAGAGGCAACTGCTGAAGGTGCTTTGATATTAGTAGACTCTGTACTAATCCTGGTGGGTTCTAGCAATCATCACACATAGGGCCAAAACAGACATCATTTTTAATCTGTATCTTGATGTAGAGATTCCTTAGGGAAGAGACATTGCACAGTGATGGGAACCAGTCTCAGTCTCTGACAAATCTGGTTAAAAAAGCAGTAAGACAGGGGCCCTTTCTACATCTAGGGATTATCCCAGGAAAATGGAGGGATCGTCCCTGCCTGCACCCCTGTGTGTCATGTGGATACACAGGGATGATCCCAGGACGATCCTGGGATAAATGGCTGGTGTAGACATGCCCTAGGAGTAGAAGTAAAAGCAGCAGCAAGACCTTGGTGAACTGCTGAGTGTCCAGGTAGACAACACTGGACTAAGGGCGCAATCCTATGGAATATTCCCGGGTTCTCGTAAGCCTCTGAACTTGGAGACTTATGAGTATCCTATGCAGAGCAGGAGGCACCTTGCGCCTTCTGCCATGCATTTAAGCTAGATGGGTGTTTTCACCCATCTAGCAGAGGCTTCAGGTAGGGAGGGGGAAGGAGGCTGGGGCAGCCATAAGGTTTTCATTTGGCTGCTGCCCTGGGCAGGATCTACACTACTGCTTTAAAGCGCTTTAAAGTGCTTTCTAACAGTTTTGAAAATGGCATATGGCGTGTGTCCTGGGCCCCAACAGTTGTTATAAAGTGCTTTAAAGCAGTAGTGTAGATCCTACGCATGTCTCCTCCCCACTCTGCCCTCAGGAACACCTCCTTTTCCCCACCTCTGTGCTCCTTTTGTGGGCATGGAGAGGTAGCCAGCACAGTTCTCTCTAAATGGACCAATGGTTTAACTCAATATAAGTCATTTTCTTATGTACTGCCTTGTGTTTGACTCGAAGCCCACAGGACTCCTTTCTGAAGTCTCCCATTTTTGCTTTCCATTCTTTCTTCTCTTCTTTTCCTGAGCAACAAAGGCATTGGGAAGGGAAAGTTCTGCTCCTCAGCTGCTGCAGCGAATATGCTGATGCCCTGTCAAACTGCTGCCATAAGATGTTATGTACCATGGCCCAGCAGTCAGGCCAGCCCTTATCTGTCATTCATGTCTCACACATGAAGTCATTTGGGGGACATTTTGCCATTTGTTCCAAATGCGAATACAGCATCTATATGAACAAGGTCAAAAGCCATAGGACTGTGATATATGGTACTCAAGGAAAAAACGACAGTCAAAGTGTTTGAAAAATATTGGTTTGATGAATTGCAGGAAATAGCAGGTTAGAGAAGAGGATGTTCTTCACTACTTTTCTTCCTGAGTCCCTTGAAACTGCTTTAATGAGTTGGTGATAGGATATTTCACTAGTGCAGTCTTGAACACAAGTTTAATTAATTTCTACAAAAAGGGAAACAAAGAAAGAGCTGGAGCTTAAGAACAGGATTAGAGATTCCATAGTAAACTACAACTTGCTTCCAAATCTTATGGACAAATGGGACCCACAAAATGTTGCAGCATGGAGGGCTCCTGTTCGGTGTATCATGCAAGAAGCCAGCATTACATGACCACTACTGATTAGCTGAAGTGTGTTTTCTGTGATTTTCTTAGTTTTGACTACTTATTCATCCAGGGCCAGCGCTACCATTAGGCCAACTAGGCAGCCGGCTAGGGTGCAGACCTCAGAGGGGCACAGTACTGACTTTTAAGGGTCCTTCAGCCCATCCAGCACTTGCTGTGGCATGGCATCTTGGGGTGGAGGGGGCGTGGCCTCTGCTCAAAGGGCCAGAGCTCCAGCCAGCCACCTGCGGGGACCCGCTTGGCAAGTCCGCTTGGCAGGCGGGGAGCCTCCACTGGAGCCAGGAGTGGCACGCCGCGGGCTGGCTGGACGGGCAGAGAAGGTACCGTGCTGATGCTCCTGAGCACCCCCCAGGGCGGGCTGTCTCCCTGGTCGGGAGGGCGAAGCAAATAAGGAGAGGCTCTGCATCACCCCGAGCCCCCCCCCCCGCTTCCCCACCATGGCTTAATACGTGCCTCTCTTGCCAAGGCGTCCTCCAAACTTCTGCCTCTCAACTGCCTCCTTTCCCCTCTTCTCCCCATGTCTGATTCTAGGGATGGATCCTGCGGACCTTTAATGGCAATTTTTTTGGGGGAGTACAAGTAGCTCACCTTGCTAGGGTGCAAAATAGTCTGGCACCAGCCCTGTATTCATCCTACCCCTAATGAGCTTTTCTATTCCAGTGATGGAACGCTCTGTTGAATCAGAGACCACTCTGTCAGCAGCTGTTATGGAATATTGTATTTGTATCTTATTGGGAACCCATAAAGAATGCAGTAATTGCAGAAAAGGGATGTATAAATAAAGCTGGCATGGCTTTGCTTGACTAAGTCATTGTACTGTTGCCATGCCCCTGCTGGAGGAATCCTCCTCTGAGGAGGAGCTAGAGCTCTCAGAGATGGCCACCACTAAGGAGCTACCCATGACAGGAGACCTGGGGGAGCCTGGGCCCCACAGGAGGAGGGGAGTTCTGTCTCGGAGGCAGAAGCTAGGTGACCACCTAACCCCCAAAAGCATTGTCATCCCAAGAAGCAGGCCAGTAGGGCTCCTTCAAGGAGAAGTGCTCAAATACAAAGGACTCCCCAGGAGCAAGGCCTGTAATGAACTGCAGCTGAACCCTAGATGGGGCTTAGGAAGCTCTGGCAATATTGTTGTAAACAGCATTTTACCAGTTCCTGCTGCCTTGTATCCCAGTTTCCTGACTTTGCCTTGTGATTGCATCTCTGTGCTACTGACCTTTCCCACTGCTTCTTGGACTGTGTATTGCAACTGACCATTAAAACTGTTTTGATCTTGGCTGCTGGTCAGACCTCTCTTTTGGAACTCTCCCCTTTGCCTGGTAAAACTGTGCCTTTGACTATTGCTTACTGACTTGCTTTTGGATTGCCATTTAGTTTAACCTGAACCTGATCCAGCCATAGCAGGACAATTGTGCTCCTACTTTTGTATCATGAATGTTTGTTTTTGTTTGTTTTTTGAAGGCGTTCTAAATATTTTTGTGTGGTTTTTATCATAAATTCCTGCATAATTGCTCTTAGAAAGGAGATAATTGCATATAGCATTAAAATAAATCACCAATATACTGTATGTTGGCAGGCAGGTATGCAGTTCCTGCTCTAATTTCTGGGAGAAGAATGTCTCTCCCCACCTGCCCCCACTCTACTCTGCCCACACAAATCTACAGACTCTCAATAAAACCTGTTCAACAGACTAATTAAATAAATATAACTATTTAGGAAGTGATGGCAATGTGCAATCACAATAACGGGAAACTAAGGAGAAGCTGTGGTTATAGCGCAGTTACTTAAAGCACATTGAA
Organism: Elgaria multicarinata webbii; assembly: GCF_023053635.1. NCBI lineage: Eukaryota > Metazoa > Chordata > Lepidosauria > Squamata > Anguidae > Elgaria > Elgaria multicarinata. The sequence continues at coordinate 36,893,239 of NC_086174.1, forward strand.
GATGCAAATACTGCTGTGGTTTTTTATTTGTTTCCACTTGTTGAGTCATTTTGAGAAATTCTACCAACCTGTGCAAATCCAAAGTCATATTAGAAACCTTCGGTCTCCTGCCCATACTAAAGAACTTTGATTGCATGGTCTGGTTCAAGCAAGGGAAGGGTAAATGTCGCTGTTTGGAGCGGCTTTTTGGGGACACCGGTTGCATTATATCAGCATCTTCCTTCTTCAACTTATTGGATAACAGTTCTACTCACAAAAATACAATACAGAAAAAGGAAGTACACAGAGTTGCTTCTACGGAATATAAGCTGCTGAAGGGGCACAACGTTGTGGTGTGTGGTTTTTGCCTTGTTTAGCTGAAGAAGACTTCTTTTGACAGGAACCGTTTGAATATTTATTGCAAAATTATATCCTTCTGGGTTGTTGTTTCTCCCTCTCCTGCAGCCGCAATGTTAGCTAAATCACTTTAAAGCAAACAATTTAGAAGTCATCGGTGTACAATACAGGAACTGTTAAACAGGTTCATATACTTGTAGAAACAATCTGAACATCTAGGTGTAAATCTAAGGGAGTTGCATTTCGGCACTGATAGTCTGTAGAAAATGTCCAGAGATACAATGGTTTTTAAGAAGGGGTCAAGGCACTAGGTGGTTGTAACATTCATTATACACCAGGCTTCCCCAACTGGGTGCCCTGCAGAGGAGTTGGACTGCAACTCCCATTATTTCCAACCAGCATGGCCATTGGACTTCAAATCCCATCAGTCCCAGCTAGCATGGCCATTGGATTACAATTCCTATCGTTATGGTGAATGCATGTCTAACTCTTTGTAGTGTTGGGCTATCAAGAGAGCACGCCAACTAGTTTTAGCCAGGAGTTCTTTCTCCATCTGTACTTTCTCTTTTGGACTGATTCCTAGAAATAAATTGTCAAGAAATCTGTATATTTGGAAAAAGCGATTCGCTGGTGAGTTGTTTCCATGCTGTCATATAAGTCCATGATCTTTGAGAGAGTTCTTGTCTGTTTGGAATGGCAGAAATGCATTTCCTGCCTATGAAACTCCTGGCCTGTTAGAAACTGGTGAAATGGTGCCTATGATTGATAAAGATAGTACACAGCAGGCTTGCCCAACCTGGTGTCCTCCAGATGTTCTGGATTACAATTTCCAGAATTCCTGACTATTAGCCATGCTGGATGGGGCTGGAGGGAGTTGATATCTAAGATATTTGGAGGTCACCAGGTTGGGTGAAGGCTAATGAAGTAGTGCCTATGATTGACAAAATTGTTGAGAGTAGAGCTGTGCTTTGCCTCGGATCCAAATCCAAGTCAAGGAAGGCCGATTCAGCCTGCCTCAGCCTGAATCTGGTTCTGGACCAGATTGGGTCACCTCAGCCCAAAGTAGCTGAATCACTTTGGTTGATTCAGCCCAATGGCCAGCCACTGCCCCCCACCTCTTCAGCTGCGTGTGGGGCTTACCTGAGGCCTCTGTGTGAGACGGCGAACCACCCGGCCTCCTCTCTGGATTGCTGTAGATTTAGTGTTGTAAAATATGGCAGCCGGAAAGTCACTGCTCTCCCCCTCTCCCCTCAGCTCCACTGCCAACTGCAGGACTTACCTGAGGCCTCTGTGTTTGCCAGTGAGCCGTCCAGCCTCCTCTACGGCAGTCCAGAGAGGGTGTAGATTTTCACTGGGGAATCAGCATGGGGAAAGTAAAATTAACCTTTCTACATGCGTCCAGTTCTGGGCTCCACAATTCAAGAAGGACGCAGACAAGCTGGAGCGTGTTCAGAGGAGGGCAACCAGGATGATCAGGGGTCTGGAAACAAAGCCCTATGAAGAGAGACTGAAAGAACTGGGCATGTTTAGCCTGGAGAAGAGAAGTTTGAGGGGAGACATTTTAGCACTCTTCAAATACTTAAAAGATTGTCACACAGGGGAGGGCCAGGATCTCTTCTCGATCCTCCCAGAGTGCAGGACACGGAATAACGGGTTCAAGTTAAAGGAAGCCAGATTCCAGTGGGACATCAGGAAAAACTTCCTGACTGTTAGAGCAGTACGACAATGGAATCAGTTGCCTGGTGAGGTTGTGGGCTCTCCCATACTACAGGAACTTCAAGAGGCAGCTGGACAACCATCTGTCAGGGATGCTTTAGGGTGGATTCCTGCATTGAGCAGGGGGTTGGACTCGATGGCCTTGTAGGCCCCTTCCAACTCTGCTATTCTATGATTCTATGCTTCAGCTTCAGTTCAAATCAACACCCCCATGGCTGGAATGGGATCCCAATCTGGCTGGGAGCTCACAGCATTTTCACAACTGAAATGTGATCCCACTCTGAACCATGTCCTCACACTGGTTTTCTGCCCCCAAATCCCTCCCAGCTGCTATTTGCCCCCAAGGGTGCTGTTTACTGCAATCAACAGCACCTTTGGGTGGGTTGTGTTTTTTTTTTTGGCAGGGAACTGGCATTCCAGACTGAAGCTCCGCAGCTGCTTTTTCTTCAAAATAAAAGTGGCCATTTTAAGAAGGCTCTAAAGCAGAGTGAATGATGGACATTAGCCTCAGAAAATACAAGAGGGATGGTAATTCATCTCTATGTGTATTGTGGGCGAGATGGGAGGGGGAGAATGACTGAATAGCTCTTTACAATAGTTCAGTTATTTTTATTTTCAGGATTTGGTGTTAAATATTATTAACATCTTCCAGGGGGGATAGCTGTATTTCTTGCAACTAAAGCAACAAAGATTCTTGTGGTGCCTTAAAAACATGAGTGGCAGACTGGTCTTCACTTTGTCAGAGTCTATGTATCTGATGAAGTACCAAGGTGGGCAAAAGATAGGAAATGACCTACTGGTAGATATCTGGATTACAGTGAATTGGCAAGGTTTTCTGATTTCTACTTGTTTTAGAATAGCAGCAACGAAATAGTTCCCTGCCCCTTCTAAATTAAATTGCTGAAAGAAAGAAAGCTTGGAGGAAACAGGAATGTATGGACTGTGAGTGCCATTCAGTTCTGGTATTCTGGATTTGGAATTCTTTAATTCTAAAGAATTAGGAAAAAACAAAGTAGATCCTGCAAGCCCAAAGTCTGCCTATCCTTGTCCAAGTCCATAAAATCTTAAGCCATAATAAATCTATTAGCCTTTAAGATGCCACAATACTCTTCGTGGTTTTATTATTAATATGTTATAGGGATTCTTGGTTAACAACATAACATCTGTTAATTGTTTACATTTCAATAATTTCTTACAACTTGTTTTGATAATGCCTGTTTTTACCTCAATGCTGCTACTGCTAAGTGGTCTTCACTAGGGATGTATGGACTTTCTACAACCTGTTCCATCAGTGTTTTGTGGATTGTCAGGAGCCTTTCGTTCTGTTGTCTTCTTATTGATGAAATATGGTTTTTTCCAATGTCCTAAATGCATGCAAATTTGCACTTGCAAAAATGCGCAAATCCCCCTGAAATGCACAATCATTTTCATGCTTTAGCCTAAGGGGGAAATGTGCATTTTTGGCCAGTGTTTCTTATTTATTTATTTTATATATTTTTCTACAACTAGCTTTGCATAAAATTCTGGAAAGTAAAAACAAACAAAACAGCAACAACAACAGAAAACCTGGTGTGCAAGTCCATGGAATCCATGTGACTCAGGAAAAGCTGGTCTGCTGTGGAATCTGTGGGTCAGATTTATAGAAATCCAATCTCATTTGATTCCATTGTGCATTTCCCCAACACTCCTAGGGGGATTCTACACCTCGTACTGAGGGCGCTTCCATGCGCCCCCAGTGCGACCCCAAAGCGTTCGTGTAGCTTGCCTGGCGAAGAGATGAGGAAGAGGCGTCCTTGCCACTGCCGCCACCCACCTCCCTCATCGCCGGCCGGGTCGGAGAGCTCAGCGGAAGAAGGCGGGGCTGAGCTCTCCGACCCGGCCGGCAAGGAGGGAGGTGGGTGGCGGCAGCGGCGGCGGCAGGGACGCCTCTTCCTCGTCTCTTCGCCAGGCAAGCTACATGATCACTTTGGGGGCGCACTGGGTGCGCATGGAAGCGCCCTCAGTACGACGTGTGGAATCCCCCCTAGTTTTCAAAAACCATTTTCCCAGTCATTTGTCTCGCTCTGTTCAGGCACTGTTAAACTGGCCCCCGGAGCAGGGGTGGGTGGGGCTGCATGCATCAGCCCCAACCCTGCGTGTGCCACTGCACCCCTGAGATTCCTGCATTATGTGGGAAGGTCTGAAGAAGGAGGATTTTTCTTTTGTTTGGCTGAACATGCTTAGAATTCTCCCTGCAGTAATGAAAACTGTGCGGCGGAGATTTCCCAATTTATGCATGTTCAGTTCAACTTATGGTGACTCCCCCTTCAATCTTTTTTGTCCAGCCTGGGAAGTTCATTGGTTGAGCCAGCATGCAGGGATGTTGGAGGTGGGGCTGAGATGTGTAGCACTGATCCCCTTCCACGGGTAGAATTTAATAACTCCTGAATAGGGGTCCTGTTATCGATCATCATGCTAGCAAAGGGAGAAGGCCTGAATCAAAATGATGGTCATGTCCCATTAATCCTGACAAGCTCTCAACACTGCTGACTGTAAAGAAAATTGGATGGGAGAGGGAGAGGTCGGATCCTGAATTTATACAATTGCGTTTAATGGGCCATGCTTTCTAGTAAGTATATATAAGATGACAGCTTTTGTGGGGAAAAAGTGAATTTCTTAAATATAATTCAGATAGAGATTCCTTGCAAATTCAGCAAGTGAAGCTTTAAATGGCATAATGCTACACTGCAGTTTGCCACACAGTTGCAGGATCCAGTTCAGCCCTAGCTTATTGCTTTATATCCTGGAAATGATATCAACAGCAATAATCTTGCTTAATACAATTTCCATTGTAATGCTGGGGGGATTTCACAACTTAAAGAGAAGTGGCAGAGAACTTATTGCCCTTTTTCCTCACCATGTTTAAAACAGACAACAGACTCTTCCAAATTTACAAGGGCCATAGAATTCTTATGGTGGAAAGTAGCACAATCTTGTGAACCTTACCATGGTGTACAGCGTTTGACACCAGAAGAAATGGTGAGGAGTCCAGTCAGGTCCGGAATGAAACAGTGCACTATGTGCTGCTTAATAAATGTATAAAGGCCTGTTTAGTATAGAAGAACAGGGTGGTTTTAATGTTTTTTAGAGTAGGCTCCTCATATATTGGCCAACTTCATAGGCTTCTTACTCAGGGAGATTGGTCAGGCACGAATCCACATGTTAATAATTGCTAGCTGTCTGACACTGATAAAGGTATAACCCTTATGTCAGCAATTACTAAGGTGCCTAATTTCCTCTGTTTGATTTCCTTTCCTATCCCACCCCCCTTTTTGGGATCTCTAAGTCGTAGGTAAAGGCAATTCATTTACCTTTTTGTAATAATTTGGGCACAATATAAAATATCAGACAAAAAGTATAAAAGACTGGACTGACCAATTAGTTCTCACACCATGGGGAAATGTGCACAACCAGCCTGGAGAACTTTTGGTCCTAGGAATGATCTCCAATATGCTCTTGATTGGGGACCCTGGCATAGTCATCTATGAGGAAGTTGCCAGGTTTGTCGGCTAAACAGATGTGTGAGCTTTCTTTGTATTTCTGTTCTGCATTCATTTTCTATTAATAAACCTTCATTCCTTTCACAAGTGGTCTAGTGTCATCTTTGTAACCTGAAGAATCTTCTTTGACTGGGCCCTGAATAGATGAGGCCTCCAGATTAATACATATGGAGAAAGGGTCCCATGATAAACAACTTGCTGCGCTGGTTATTCTTTGAACCTAGATCTGGGATAGGCAACCTTGTGCCCTCCAGATGATTTGGACTACAACTACCATCATCATCTCCATCCAACATGGCCACTGGTCTGAGGGAGTTGGGGGTCCAAAACATCTGGAGGGTACTCCTGAACCAGATTATTTTGACACAGCTATGCTACACATGTCTCATTTCATTTCATTGTTTTATTCATTGGGAAGGAACAGTGTCATGTTCCTCAAGGTGGAGGTGTGCTGAGGGGGAGAACTACGTGTTACACTGGAAATGGAGTCATTTCAGTGTGGAGTTCTCCCCTGTAATGTGTAGGAACTTTACCTTTTTAATGGACCCCAGAACTGTTGTTGAAAAAAAAAATGGATACTGTTTTATACTGTTGTTTTTTTATATATATTTTGATGGTTTTAAATCTTGTATACTTTTTTTTTTTAATGTCCACTGTTTTTAACTTTTGTAAACCGCCCAGAGAGCTTCGGCTATGGGGCGGTATATAAATTTAACAAATAAATAATAAATAAATAAATAAGGAACGAGACAAATTCTTCTACTTTTCTATGGCATGAGATTCTCTGGGCCCATTCTACTTTTCTATGGCATGAGATCCTCTGGGCCCATTTAGATCCACATGAATGACAGAGATGTATGCACAGGCACCATCATTTGTATCTGATAATGGGTTTCTTGACACACTCTCTCTCTACTTCTTGGGGATTCCTAGCCATAGGATCAAGCTTCAGCAGTAGCAATGCCAAGGTGTGCCTTGGAGAGATGCCACTTTTTATGTTCAAAGAATCTATGCTGGTACCTTCAAGCAGGACACCCACCATTGATTCCTACTCTGGATTCCATTTTAAAACTGTCACTTCTATTGGCATTGTATGTCTGCCATTTTTATTTCTCGCAATGTCCTGGAGTGTTGTTGCTACATCAGAGGCATAATGGGAACTGAAAATGACAGACAGTTGGAGCACTGCCCTCACCATTGCCTGCCACAAGGGCTAAATGTATACCTCATGCCAATACAATCCCATCATGGGGACGCTATATCCCTCTTGCATATTTATACCTCGTAGCACATGCAATGACATCTGTTGCGATATTTTGGATAATACTGAATAAAAAGTGGAAAATAATGCTAGAAAAGTGGTATACAGAATACATAATGAGCCCCAATAGTGCACTTCAGTACTGATAAAAAGCACTAGTATAGATCTAGCCTTGGTAAGGCTGCATGGGGGGGGGGGGTTTGATTTCCAATGCAGGAAGAGGTCACCAGAGAATACCTTGGAAAGGGCCCCCTCAAACCTGGAGTTGGTCTTGATTTAAAACAAGTAGCAATCAATAGCTGTCATATTGATATTGGGATGGGGAAAGCTGTATCTAAAGAATTTCTGCTTGCCACATAAGAACACAAGAACTGCTAAAAGTATAGAATGTCTACCCATTTAAAAAAGTAATAACAACCCTCCTCCTTGTGCCACTGTGCCTTAAACAAGATCCATAGGAAGAGTGTACCAGACTTTTAACTCTCGACATATGGCATGGAAGTACGTCCAAGAGAAAATTAGAACTTAACTTTCATGGGATCCTTAGGATATGAGTATCCCATTTATTTCAGCAGGACTAAACTGGCTGAAACTTGGTTCCATTTAATCCTTACTTGCTTGTGGCTCACAGTGGTTGCCATTGCAGTTAAGCCAAAAAGTGAGTGAATGAGTAAGAGTCCTGCTAGCTCTCTGAAGCAAAGTTTTCCTTTATGCCACAATGGCCTCTAGTGGATCGTGAGCAACTGACAGACAGCTCAATCATTTCCTCAGAGCTACAAGCTGCCAACTCCAGCTGTCTTTGACATTAATGCTAGGCCCTGACTGACAGAGGCCTTGTCCTTGGGCTGAGTTCCGAGGCCCAGCAAGTATATTGAACTCTCTTTTTAGTGTGTTGATTTATTGTCCCGACTGATCATTCATTTGTCCATTTTCCCTCTCTGTTTGCTCACAGGACACCCCTGAAACCATCCTCTAGCAATATATTTTGTTTATGATTTCCTTAGGAGTAAAGGAAGAAAAACAAACCAAGTCTGTGCACCTGTTATATTAAATACACCGCATTTCAGTGGGGGGTGGGGGGAGAGAAAGAAATGCCTGTGTTCATGCAGATCCCAGATGGAGCTAACATTAGCTCTCCCTTATATCAGCAGAGAACAATCAGTTTCCTTAGAAATACAATTGGTTTTTTAAAATTTACAGCCGCTTTGCTTTGACCTCAGATAAGCGTCTTTCCCATTGCTATGAGAAAAGAACACAAATAAAGAATTTGGACACAACTTGAGGTAGTTGAATGACATTCAAAATGCATACATCTGGAGATCCCTTCTCTCTCTTTGTGTGTGTGTGTGTGTGTGTGTGTATCTTTTCAGAGTTTCACACCGCTGTTATAGAGTCCATTAAAGGCACAAAACTGAAAAGAATTACCAGGTGAACCTGCATTTATACCTTGAATTTCTCCACTGGACATCTTTCATTTGCAGCCATTGTCATCTGCCTAAAAGTAAGCGGAACTAGAGAATAAAAATATGGCTAAAATCCTGTACCTAGATACAAGAATTTAATACATTGTAGCTAAGTGCATGTGGCCATATCCGCAGGAAGAGCATAGCTGTGTTTCCAAATGTTTTCCTTTGATCTGTGTAACTCAGCACTAAGTGTGCGATATGATAAGAACTACTCTTTTACATTAGAGGAACCCTTCCTCCATGGACCCAGGCTGGACCAGATGGTCTTAGCTGTTTCAGAAGTATGATTCTGTTATTAACAAACTGAAGGTAATAGTTCCCACTGAGGCAGCAATCCTAGGCACATTTACCTCTGGGATTTAGCCCAATTGAACTCTGTGGGACTTACTTCCAAATAAACATGCATGGGTACAGGCTGCACATGAATCCAATATACAGAGTTTACCTGGCCAGGGTTCTGGGCAGGGCAATGGCTGTACTTGTTTCAGGATCCTGCCTTTGGGAGAGCTTTCAGATACTATGGTGAAAGACTATCTCCCTTCTTTTTAAACAAAATACTCTTTCCAAGTATCCTGGCAAAACGTAATGCCGCTCTTTGGTGAATAAAGCAGACCTTCTTTGGGCAAACAGGAAGTCACAGTATTGTTGTCTCCATTTCTCCTCCCTCAAATTTTATAAGATCTCTGGAAGAAATATCAACCCATTTCCTTTGCTTTCAACTCTGGGGTCCTTCCTCGAGAACAATAGAACAGTGAGATTTATACAGACAATTGGTTGAAATAAATGCTGTCAAAACACCACTATTTTCCAATAAACTGTAGCAGGGATGGAGAGCTTGTGGTCAGCAGATCTTCTTGGATTCCAACTCCCATTAGCTCCAGCCGTCATGTCAGGGATGTTGGGAGTCCATCTGGAGGCATGGGCAGGCCTATCAGTCTCAGTCACACCAAGATTGCCTGTTTTTTGTTTTTTGGAGTCAACCAACTTCCGGCCCATTTCCACACAAGCCTGAAATTATTATTTATTTTAAAAAAAAATCCATATGGAATTTTCTACTTTTTTTGTGCACATTTTTCATAAAGTTTGCATCAATGGCCATATCTACACCAAGCAGGATATGACACTTTGAAAAAGGTTTGAAAACTGTATAGGGTGTGTGTCCTGGATCCCAACAGTTTTCACTACCGTTATAAACCATTTTAAAGCAGTAGTGAAGATCCTGCCAATGTATGCATTTTTGTATGCATCTTTAAACATACACATTTCCCCCAAGTACGTTACATTGCTGAAGTGCTGTTTCATAATCACAATTCTCAAACACACACTTAGTGCAACGTGTGTGCACTTTCCCTCCAAATGCACATTTTTCTGCACATTTCCCCAGAGATGAGCTAGATCGGAAAGCTTGCAAAAATGTGGATTTCAGAATTCAAGTCTGTCTCAGTTTGCTGAAAGACTTGGGAGGTGCGATTTGGGTAAATAAATAAAAACATCAACTATCCCTCAATGGACCGAATTAGTCATGCATCCCTAAGCATTCTTAGGAGGGCCTTCTCTGTAGAGACACCCACCCTCCGGAGAACCCTCCCTCGCGCAGGTTCAGGAGGTGGAAAATGTTACATTTTTTAAACGCTTCCTGAAAACATACATTTTCACACAGGCTTACCCTGGATTTTAACTTGGCTGGTTTTATATTGCCTTTTTAAACTTTGAACATTTGAAATTTATCTTATACTAATAGTATTTTATGGTTTTAATTGTGCACTGCCCAGAGAGCCTCAGCTAATGGGCAGTATAAGAATGTTACAAATGAGTGAATAAATAAATAAATTTTCTGTCATGGCACCCCAGCTGTGGAATGAATTACCTAGAGAGGCTTGCCCGGCTCCCATGTTGTAGTCTTCTTGGTGACAGTTGAAGACCTTCTTAGGCCGTTGCTAGACCAGGCTTTAGCACGGTGTGAGGCCCGGTTTCCCTCCTGTGCATCCAGATGATGCACAGGGGAATCCGGGGTCAGTCCGCGCTAAAACCTGCCTTAACCCGGCATAAACGGATTCGCTTATGGCCCGGTTTTTCCGTAATCCCGGCCTGAGGCTGCGGAACGTCTAGCAGGGTCCATGGCTTTTTGTGGCTGCTTGCTTACTCACGAGTAGCCGGGAGAAGCCACGGACTGGGCACAGCGCTCATAGGAGCGCTGTGCCCATCGGGCCGGGGGGGATCCCGGGGGGGAGATAGGGGCCGTGGGAGAAGGCCGGACCCTGCAGGAGAAAGGGGGAAGAGCGGGCATCGGGGATGGCAAGCGGGGGGCGAGGGAAGAAGAGTGGGCATCAGGCCTGGCAAGAGGGGGCGGGCGGGGGAAGAGCAGGCATCGGGCCTGGCAAGCGGGGGCGGGTGGGGGAAGAGCGGGCATCGGGCCTGGCAAGGGGGGGGGGAGAAGATTGGGGATGGGGATAGGCCTGGCGGATGGGGGGAGGATGAGCGAGCAGGCAGGGGGGGAATCAGGGGCAGGGGGAGCGGGGGGGCTTTATTTTTTTTTAAAAAAATCACCTACCTTTCGGCGGTGCGCTCCGGCGCACATGGCCCTTTCAGGGAAAAAAAATGGCGGATGCGACGGGGCTTCCCCTTGCCCCGTCATGTCTTACGTCTATAAGACGGCGACGGCGCGTGCTAGCTGTAGCGTGCCATCGCCCCTCCTCCCTGCCAGATTATCCGGCAGGTCTAGCAAGGCCCTTATTTTCCAAGGTCTTTTAGTTTCTGTTGTTTTAAAACCTGGTACTGTATTTTAAATCTTTGTATTCCTGCTAGGGTTTGTTTATATTTTGTTCTATACTGAGATTTAAAGTTTTATATTATGTTTTATCATGTTGGATTTCATGGTTTTAATTGTTATGAACCACTCAGAGAGTTTTGGCTATTGGATGGTATAAAAATGTAATAAATAAATAGGTAAAAAAAATAAAAATAGGTTCCCCACTCCAGATTCATTGAGATGAGTTAATTGACCCTGCCCAATTCCCTTATTATTCTATAAGTTCCCTCTGTCCTACGGCCTACATCTCTTGAATTCCAGTTTAATGGAGGAAATTGTAATATTCTGTGATATTCTGAAGCTAAGATCCTTCAGTTAATTTTGCATACTTTTTTTCTCCTCATTACCAATGTGAACATGGACAGTCATAAAACACTACAAAGAGGTAATTTTGAAATGGTTTTATTCAGAGTCTTTCTGTGTGGTACACAGATGTTGAGCTCCTGTGCATTAGTAAAATATTGCCCCAAAGAATCTTGATGCAATTATACAAACAGCTGGATCAAGATTAGGGATGCTTGAGGAATTTCATCTGTGCAAATTTCCATGCAAACTGACCCAATCCACTAGGGCTGTGCAAAGTGGGTCTTCTCTGCCTCGAAATCCAAGGTAATACTGGAGGTAATATATCACCATCATGACTAGTAGCCCTTAACCAAACAATTTTGAAGACCCTTCTGAGGATTCCACAGGTTTTAAAGTCAAACTCTCATACTTATCCCCCTGACTAGGTCTTGGTGTCCTCAAGTCACTGTACGTTTCACAACTTCCCAGTGGGGTAACTTCCGAGAGCAAAAAGAAATGACAAAACTTCCTACAAATGAAAAGGAGTAAAAATAATAAACAGGAAAGAATTGCAAGACTATTGTGAAAAGTTGTGTGAAAGGATTATATTGAGATACCTCGGAATGAAAACAATGGTCAGTGTTCCTGGTTTTCATTTCCTTAGCATCTACTGATTGACTAGCAATGCATTCACACTGGTAGAGAGAGCCAACATCTGAGAACTTGTTTCCAATTAATTTGCAAACATGCCACCTGCCAAGGTAGCCTTCTATAGAATTATAGAGTAATCTCTCCTCAGATTTAGAGCACCCACTTCCTAAGGCCTGTCTTGTCCATTGACCAATCATTGGATGAAAAGTGCAAATGAGACAGAGGCCACAGCTAGACCTAAGGTTTATCCTGGGATCATCCGGGGTTCGCCCCTGCCTGAGCACTGGATCCCCTGTGTGTCACCTAGGTGAACAGGTTTGACCCCTGGATGATCCAGGGATAAACCTTAGGTCTAGCTATGACCTATGTTGTTCTACTGCTCAGCTGCACAGGACCAGTTTACTATCAGCAGAATCAGGTGGCAAGGTTTCTTCAAGATTGTACTAGGCTGCAGCCAGAAGACTACATGTTCAAATATTCCCCCATCTAAAAATTGCCATGAACAAAACAAAACCTTAACTACCGAGGATGAAAGAGTCAGCCTATTCTTTCCACTGATGTACTTTCCCCCCATGATCCTAGAGGACTGTTCTACTTCTGTGGAGGATAGTTCAGACAAGCAATATTCTAACTGAAGCTAAAGCAGTGGAGGCTGGTGGCTCCAATGTCAGTGCGGCGGTGAATCCTTTTCAGGTAGAGTTCAGACTGGTTCTGATTGAAACCTGGAGCAGATTTATCACCCCACTCACAATCTTAGAAGATCTTGTAATACTTGATTCTGATTACTCTCTGTATAAACTGGACATCAGAATGATAATGATTTCCTAACTGTCTAATCTAAACATGGGTTGTCTAGAGAAACTGAGATTGGGATATGAGACAAGTGATTCTTCTACATGAGACCCTGGACCTGATTCTCAATATCCTGAATCCAAATTTAAATCCTTTCCCCGGTGCATAACCCAAGGTTTCTTTATTTTCTTTTTTCTTTATAAAGCGCCACACCATTGTAGCAGCTACGGGAATAGTCAAAAGAGTGAAACAGAGAAGGTCATTCTTCACCGTACAGTTCATGAAATTAAATTAGGGGAAACAAGAACAACACTAAGGCATATCTGTCAGTGACTGAAAGCAGAAAGAGCTACGTAGCTTAGACCAGATTAAAAAAACACATATAATTGAAGGATTTGCAGGCTCGAAGAACTGGAAGAATGTCAAGTTCTTTTATTGGGCTCCAGAGAAAGTTTCTCTTAATATTCTATTTCATTCAGAACTAGTCAAGGATTAGTGGTTTTTGGAGAAACAGGTCAATAGTCATCCACAGGAAGCCTGGTGAAAGATTAGGTCTGATGGATACTGGTGGAGGTGGATAAAAATAACAAGGGCCAACTCTTCCTCTACACTGCCTGTGTAGTTCAATGCTGCCTTGATTTAGGATTATTTTCCCCTCTGCCTGAAAAGCATCACTGTCTAGGCTTCTGACAATAATGACAATTTTGTATGTACCTTAGCAATGTTAAAACAGAGATATAGGGCTACGTCCAATGCTATGTGAACAGAATTCTGCTTGTGCAATGGGACTTTCCTCTTACTTCCTCTCCCAAGCAACCCCCTTCCCACAAACCTGTCTGAGAGGATCCCCCAACCCTCTGGGGCAGGGTTAGTTTTTTTGTTTTTTGCTTAAATATGGAAAGAATGGATTTCTTCAGGAGGAAGCGAATGTCAAGCTGATTTGGAATGAAGCTAAGTGGAGTTCACCCAGCTCATGGTGAACTACAGTACAGCAACAAAATAGTACCATCAGCCTGAATGCATCAATGTGACATCACATTCCTCAAACCATTTAATTTTGAGTGTGGTGCATTCAAATGGAATCATTAGGATTACTCATGAGTGTATTTATATTATGCAATCCATGTTACACACTGGTGCTTTTAATAATAATAATAATAATAATAATAATAATAATAATAATAATAATAATAGAGGAAGGAAGCAGTTTCCACCATCCTGGAAATCCAAAACAATGCAACTAAAGATTATGTATTTTTCTAACATTAAATGAAGTCATAGATGTTAGTGGTGCACAGGAAGCATTCTGTGTGCTGAAATAGTAAGTCAAGAGCTCCTGTCACTTTACGCATAAATTTAGCCAAGTAGTGGAGGTCACTTTAAACAGCCTAGATGGCTGCATGTCAGAACTATACCATATAGAGAAGCTCCCCATATTGGCTCCTAGCATTGTGTGTGGAGTTTCTACTTCTCCAGAATCTACTACCTAATGCCAGGAAACTTGCTTGTAGACATATAAGGAAACTCACTGAACACAAAGACATAAAATGCAGATAATCCCATTTCTAGCTTGTGTGGATTGTTTTCCCACCAGAGAATTCAAAACCAAGTCCAGCACCTAGGGCAGGATCCAATGGAGCACTTATGTCCCCTGGGGATATACGGATTTTGTAAAATCTGTTCCATCTGTGTTTTGTGGATTGTTAGGTGCCTTTTGTTCTGTTGCCTGCTCATTAATGGAATCAGATTCCCCCCCTCCAATTTTCTGAATTTGTGCAAATTCACATTTGTGCAAATTCATGCTTGTGAAAATTTCAAAATCTCCCCAAAATGCATATTTTTATGCTTTAACCTAAGGGGTGAAAACACCTTTTCAGCTGTTTTTTTTTTAAATTTTACCTATTTTTCTATGATTAAATTTGCATAAATTTTTGAATGTAAAAACACACACCCTGTTCTGCAATTCCTTGGAATTTGTGTGACTCAAGGAAAAAAAAAGATTCACTGCAGAATCTGTGGGCCATATCCATAGAAATTCAAACTCACTTGATTCTGCAGCAGAGACCTCCAACATCCATGATTGCCCCTGCCAATTCCCTTCCAGCCCACCGATCCCCTGCTGCAAGTGGTGGGCCCCACTGATTCTGTTGTGCAAGCCAGACCCACTTCTTATACAAGGAAGATTTCACGCTTCCTATAAGAAGCCCCGCCCCTCAAACAAGCAGAAATGCTCATTCCTGGAAGAAGGCAAGTCAGTGGAATCTCTTATGTGAGCTTTGCCAACCTGACTCCTTCCCGAAATGGACATTTCCATTCATTTCAGGTTGCCCTGCAAGCGCTAAATTGACACTGCGTAAGTGGGGTGGGTGGGTGGCGTAAGAGAATTGGCCATTGGATTCTCCCCTTAACTTCCAGTTTTCCACATGAGAAAATATAGTAACTCAGTAGGTTATACAAAAGATGAGAGGAGGAAATGGATGATGTTTCTCCATCTCCAGATAGGAGCCGGAGTTTTAAAAATTTCAGTGCCAAGAGAAAGTTTATGTCCTAGTTTCTTAGTATTTCCAGTTTCATCTTTTAATTATCAGTGGAAAGTGCTTCAAAAATGACTTGCCACTGAAGCGGCATATTTATGAGGTGCACAACAGAGGTCTTTGTTCATTGGTGTACTGTCACAAGCTCTCATGACCTGTGGCATACATGTTCCTCAAGGAAGTAACCAAATTCAATATAGTTATGGATAAAATAAAGAAATCAATCAATTTTTTTTTAAAAAATTAAAAAACCCAATGTATTTAATCTTATATTCATAGTATATAAACATTTTTTATTGTTCTTCTGGGACGTGGGCTCCAAAGACTTAAGCAGGTGTTTGTTTCCTTTAATATTTAATTTAGGAAAGAGAGTGTAAAATTAAGACATTATATCAAATAAATTTCCTGGAGAAGGGCCAGTAGCCCAAGAAGGAGTCCTGTGATGTAATCCTGAAGTAGGTGTTAGTAAATAAATGTAAGGCAAGTTGGCTTACACTGTAGCCATTTCAGAGCATGAGAGCTTTGAAAAACTCACTTGCTTGGAGCCTTTTCACATTTTGTGTGTGTGAATAAATAATGCTAGTTTTCATTGTTATTGATCAACTGATGAAATATAGTTGCAAAATAAAAAATGAACAGCTATTTCACCAGTTGCTGGGGAACATGGGTGGGAGGGTGCTGTTGCACCTTGTCCTGCTTTGTTAGTCCCTGGCCGATAGCTGGTTGGCCACTGTGTGAACAGAGTGCTGGACTAGATGGACCTTTGGTCTGCTCCAGTATGGCACTTATGTTCTTATGAATATCAATCGCTTTCAAGAGTGAGGGTTCAAATCCAACTCAGACATGGAGCTCACCAGGTAATGTTTGGTCAGCCACTACTTCTCAGCCTAACCTACCTTAAAGGAAAGTTGCAAGGATGAAAAGGGGGGGCACAAAGGGAGAACCATGAATGCTTCCTTATGCTCCTTTGAGGAAAGGATATAAATATAATATTAAAAACAAACAGCTTTCTACTTTCAGGGAAGCCTTCCCAAATGAATTTGTTTGTCAAAAAATCCTTACTTGTTTGCCACAGCACCCCTAGTAAATGCAGAGAATACTGGGGAGAGTAATCTAGGTTGCACACAGTTTATGTGGCATGTTGGTTAGGTTACTTAGGCCTCATTATCATTCCCCATGAACAGAGTTCAACGAAGAACACGCTGTACCTCCTTACACTGAAGGAGTTACTGACAGGAATGGCATTGCTGGAAAACTCCATGCAATCCATAGGAAAGTAAGAACAGTTGTGATAGGTCACAACAAAGTCCTCTCTAATCCAAAATCCTGTTTTCCACAGATGCCTATGGGAAACCCACAAACAAGACATGATGGCATTAGCCCTTTTCTGCTGTTGCTCCCCAGAGGTTGGTATACAGAGGCATGCTTGGAGATGAGAGGTAGCATGCAGCCATCTTGATTAGTAGCCACTGATAGTTTTATCCTCCATGAATTAAAGCCATCTAAGTTGGTGGCTGTCACCACATCTTGTGAGAGCACATTCCATAGTTTAACTATGTGCAATGTGACAATCCTGAATTCCAGCAGCCCCCAATGGGGGACTTCATCTCAAAGCAGCTTCACCATGGGGATTTACCTCAGGAACAAAGCAAGGGGGAAAAAGAGTTAATTCTTTCTCCATGTCTGTTTTGATCTCAATAGTTAACAGCCTCCCCCCAATAAATGCTATTTGCACATCTAATTTGTCCCTTATTTGGTGGTGCACAAGTTGATGGGCTTTTAAGCATTTGATAAAGCTATGTAAATAATTTTCTGTGAGCAATATTCAAATTCTAGGATGGTGGGGGAAAGGCCACACTAAGGCTAGCCCCATGGATCATTCATGGGTTTGTGTGTAGCCTTTTCACCATCCATGGATTTGGCCCCTGAGGTATATTTTCCAAAGCACTTTAGGAATCAATTGAGGCATCTGTTTCTATATGGGTGGGGGAAAGGGCCAAATTTTGGGGTGGTGGGAAAAGACAACCCACTGTTGGTCCTTCACAGAAGAATGGCCTTCCACCTATCCTATGATTTATATTTTCACCACCCCCATAGGAACTAATGGAACTATTTTAGAGTTGAGCTAAATCTTCTCTGAAGATATTTTTCTGAGAAAATTTCTGAGAATTTTCTTTTTCTCAACTTCCCTCTCCCAGAAAAAGGCAGCTATGCCACAGCTAATGGAGACCCCCCCAAAGAACCCATTAGATAATTTTTTTCCACCCCTATAGGGAATATTTGGGGAAATAGTCCCCACAGTTTTGCTGACTATAAATATGGTGGAGAATTTTGAATATTTCCCTTGGTTCTTATGAGGGCAGGAAAAAGGCTCCTGAGAGACCAGGATAATTTTTCAAAGCCTTCAGACTAGTTCGGAAAAATTGCTTCTGATCTCTTTCCGGAAAAACTCGGCTAATTTCATGAAAGGAGTTACAGCTTGGTGTGGAAAGGTTGCATTTTGAATATAATCATAATGTGCTGGAATTATGCCTAATTGAACTTGAAAGATAGAAAAATGTTCTTGCATAAATAATTAGCTCATATTTCCAAATCCACATAATCCAAAATCACCAGTCTACACACTTTACCATTAATATTATTTTACTTCCAGCACACACAGATGGTTTATGAATCTCCCATTTTCATAATTTCCAATGAAGCAATATTCTACATCTGCTATAAGGAGGCAAGGAGAAATATGTTTTGCTATTCCATACTGCATATCAGGTTCATAAACTTTACTACATTTCTCCTGTCCAATATCCAAGAAAGCCTGCTCCAAGTTGGTTTCCCATTTCCACTTAATTAGAGAGTTCACTTTAGAGGTCAATGAAAAAATTGTGGTGCGCATTTTCATAACAATTCTGCTCATAATAAAAATTAGTCAGGAGGAATTCAGCCAATTTTTTGCAGGAAGAAGGGCAAGCAGTGGGGGTGGGGGGTTGCAGTGAAGAGTTATTGGATACCTTATCTGGAGCTGCCCAAAAAACGTGTCCATTTCCCAAGGAACACATAGTACATTCCGGATTAGACAAAAGGGAGCCAAATATTCTATTAGCTGTACCGTTTCTTTTTCTACAAACTGTACTTACCATCTGAATTTTTTTTTTTTTTTGTAAAGAACTGAACATTCATTTAAGCACAGGGCTCTTGTATTCCAAATACCGCTGGAGAAAGCCATACTCTGTAGGAATAGCACATGATAATAGCAAGCAGAAGAGTTATAGTCAGAGCTAATGATGGGTAGTTGATTCAAATAGTTTAAGGCCTAAATGATTGACTGGGAATGTGCGTCTAGATTCAAATTTTAGAATAAAATATTGCTTTGATCCATTATTTGTGGTTCCATGAATTAACCTTCTGTAAGTAGTTATTTTGTCCACGCCACACAACTATGGTATATATTCCAAGGCAGTGCCTAGTTTTTCTCCAGTGTTGTCCATGCAGTCCAAGAAACAGCTTCCTTCTCATGATATCTTTATTGTGAAGATAAAACTAGAAAACATTTGTTTCAAACCACAAGACGATGAGATTTGGTGAGTGGCTTACAGCAGCATAGAACCTATGCCAATTTAAATGGTTTTTAGCTGTTTAAATTGTTTCTATTTTTCTGTGTCAAAAATTTTAGAGTACTTTTATTATGTTGTATTTTTATGAATTGTAAACTGTCCAGAGAGTTTAGACTATGGGGCAGTATAGATATGAAAATAAATATAATAATTAATAATAATGTGAGACATAAGAATGTAAGTAGAGGCACTCTGGGTCTGATCAAGTCCCTATTTAGTCCAATATTCTGTTCCCCCTGTGGCCAACCATATGCTGATAGGATGCTCACAAGTAGGACCCGAGTACAATAATACTGCCCTGCTCATGTTTCCCAGCAACTATTGTTGAGAGGCAATGAGGCATCTTGCCTCTGAACTGGAGGTAATACATAGCTGTCATGACTGGTAGTAATGGATAGCTTTATCCCCATGAATTAAATTGAGACAAGTCATTCCATATGCATCCTTACATCCAAATGCATTTGTGAGCTTTTCTTCACAAAGACCAACAATGTTCAATTAAGCATGGGTTTATTTTGTGAGAACTCATCTTAATTAGCTTGACTAGTCTTTTTGGCTGTTAGGTATGGGTGGGTGGGTGGGGGGGAACATCCAAAACCTCACAGTGAGATCAACTGGGAGATATAGCAAATGTATGTAGAAAGTTTGTAGGATAATTTGAGGTTTTGATACTGCAGCTTGCTAGAACCTGCCAATAACACAGGTAGAATCATAGAATAGTAGAGTTAGAAGGGGCCTATAAGGCCATCAGGTCCAACCCCCTGCTCAATACAGGAATCCACCTTAAATCACATGTGACAGATGGCTGTCCAACTACCTTTTGAATGTCTCTAGGGTGGGAGAGCTCACTACTTCCCTAGGTAATTGGTCCCATTGTTGTACTGCTTTAACAGTCAGGAAGTTTTTCCTGATGTCCAGCCGGAATCTGGCTTCCTGTAACTTGAGCCCATTATTCTGTGTCCTGCATTCTGGTGTAGGATCTCCTAGTCCTTAAGATGCACAGGGTTTGGGATCCTTTCTGATTGTATGGTTCTATAATTTCACAGGGCACAATCCTATGCATGTTTAGACAGAAAAATGTCCTACAACCCAGATCTCCTGATTCCTAGTCCAACACTCAAGTCACTACACCACACTGGCTCTCTGCTAGAACCTAACGAACTTGCGACACTTCTGACTGGTGACAGCTCCCACCCCTGACAAGGCAAGGAGGCTCTGGGGCAACCTGGGTTTACCATGACTGGTTGAACAAGATTTGTTTTTGTCAAAATTGTTGAATTATGGCTTTAAAAGCTGATTAGTTATGGCACAGACTGGGTTTCTGGCACATAACCTTTTGTGTTAAGTCTCTGTCTGGGCCTTCCAGAGACTAGCAGAGATTACAGCGGTTCTCAGCCAAGTCAGCAAAGATGTGAATTAAGACAGAGATTTATGTAGATTAAAATAAACCTTTTTACTGGCAAATAAATATATAATTTAGTTATGGCAGTACAGATACAAATACTTACAAACGGTCAGTCAATACAGCTCACATCAAGTTGGGTAAGGGACATGGAAGTATAATGAACATGAAAACACATTTACTTTTATAGACAACCTGTACAGTGATGCAATTCCGTGCAACCCTTAATTGAAGACAATCAGTTAGACAATTATTCAATTATGGCACTCAATGTCCAGGTGTAGAGTTGACCTTTAAGTTTCTGCTGAGTCCTTTGTTCTTCCAGATCCTCAGCAATTAACAAAGCAATGGAAAACATAACCAAGATCCATTCCAGGATCCAACAAAAATAAGCCAAACCTTTCCCCACTGAAAGCTCTGTGGAATTTCTTCTGCCACCACGATAGGAGCAGAATTTCCCTCCCCCTCTCATGAGGGATGAATGGCCCCCTAAAAATAGGGAGAAAAATTTGGTTCACTCCTAATTTAAATGCTAAACTATGGGCATGAAATAGGGATGGGGGGAACATTCCCTCCCACCTGATAGTTTGAAGTAAACAAAGACATTTGTGCTTTTTATGTCACCATTTCTCTATTTCCTTAAAAGATCCTCAGGACACTCAATAGGCACATTAATCAAGCAAGCAATTAAACTAGATGTGTAACCTCACCTTAATAGTTCAAGGTTGCTGACAAGGCTGATAATAAAATCAAATTAAACAAGTAAGTAATTGCAAGTGGTACAGTGGTTTTAGGAACAGGGCTGTCAAATTCCTCTGCCTTTTGGCGAAGTGTTGTGCTCAGATGATTTTTTGTGTAACTGTGGCTCTACCAAAACTGCATCAAAATGTTCCTTTCTATTGCAGTCACCTTGAAAAAGAGATTAGTTAAAAAAATAAACACAATTAGAAGCCTTTGAGTATAACTAAAAGACAAGAGCATACTGTCTCCAAGAGCTTCTCTACACATTTAAGAAAAGAACCTGTTGCCTTACCGGTCTTTTTGCTTCCACTTTCTTTTTGGCATTGCGACTGGCACCATTACATGGCTGGCCATGGGCAGCCATGTGGCTTGAACTTCCTCTTTCTGTATGCTCTATTCATCTCACTGTTACATTTCATTTCAATGAAACAGTGCCTTTTAGTGGTGAAATTATAGTGCAACACCAACTTTACATGGGGCCGATTTTGTACATTTAAAAAACAAACAAACCCTGAGCTGATTATCTCTTTGTTTTTTGGAAGTAGGATATGGGGGTGGGGAATGTGTGGAAGATGTCCTGGAGTTTAACAACATCTACTTAAAGACCCACAAACTTCCATGAGGGGCCAATCATGAGAGTGTAAGGTGACCATATGAAAAGGGGTCAGGGCTTCTGTATCTTTAACAGTTGTATTGAAAAGGAATTTTAGCAGCTGTTGGTGAAATTCCATCTTCATTACAACAGTTAAAGCTGCAGGAGCTATACTAGAGGATCAGATACAAAAGAGGGCAGGGCTAGTAATAATGACTACATATTGCCTCTAGTATCCGGAGCAGAATGCTTTTCAATACCAGTTCCTGGTGAATACAAGCAGGAGGATGCATCAGCCATAAGTGGGAATTAGAGAGGTCTTTGGTATGTTCCAGCATGGCTTTTCCAATATTTTTATATTCTTATTCTAAGGCCAGATTAACACCAAACAGGATATAACACTTTTAAATTGGTTTGAAAATGGTATAGAGAATGTGTCATGGGCCCCAAGAATTGTCAATTCCATTATAAAGCAGTAGTGTAGATCCTGCCCAAGTGATGAATGGGGTATGATGGATTTTCAGCCAGAAATATCTGGTTGGCTGAAATGACAAGCGTGAGATACTCCTCAAAGAGTGTGAGCATGAAATGCTTGGTCATAGCAAGACCCACAAGTAAATTGGTCCCTTCATGGATTCTTTCCTCAATGAACCTATGTGGATAGTGAGACACTTTTCTCTCCCTCTCTCATAATACTAGAACCCAGTGGGGTCATCCCATGAAGCTGATTGGTAGGAGATTCAGGAGAGATTTAAAGGAAGTACTTCACACAGTGCATAGTTAAATTATGGAATTCACTACAACAAGGTGATGGTCACCAATTTGGATGGTTTTAAACAGGGGTTGGATAAATTCTTGCAGAAGACTATTAGTGGCTACTAGTCATGATGGATATGTACTACCTTCAGTATCAGAGGCAATAAGCCTTTATACACTAGTTGCTGGGGGAAATGGGTGGGAGGGTGCTATTGCACTGTGTCCTGCTTGTGGGTCCCTGGTTGACCGCTGGTCTGATCCAGCATAGCTATTCTTATGTTCTTATGAATCTCATTGCATTAAATATGAAAATACCGTATTTCTTCGATTCTAAGACGCACTTTTCCCCCTAAATTAACAGCTCTAAAAATGGACTGCATCTTAGAATCGATGGCGTCTTAGAATCAAAGAAATACGGTATTGTCCTTTGTTTTAGTACGTCCCGTCACCAATTTGGATGGCTCAAAAGTGGGTTTGATAAATCCTCTGAGGAGAAGACTATCCAAAGCTATTTAGTCCTGGTGGTTAAGTTCCTCTGCAGGGGCGTTGCTTTTCCTTCCTGGAAACCTGCTGCTGCTTTAACCTCTGAGCTCCAACGAGGGTTAACGACTGAATCCGCCCCCCTATATGAGGGTTT
Source organism: Elgaria multicarinata webbii (assembly GCF_023053635.1). Lineage (NCBI taxonomy): Eukaryota > Metazoa > Chordata > Lepidosauria > Squamata > Anguidae > Elgaria > Elgaria multicarinata. The sequence continues at coordinate 36,916,367 of NC_086174.1, forward strand.
GGGGTGGTGGTGGGGGCACTTAGGAGCATCTTTTGCCTGAGGCGGCGCAGAAGTCACTCCGAGTCAATAAAGGAAACGGAGCCATTCGCGTCTTCCCCGCCCCTTCCCCCTCCCTTCTTAGGCGCGAAACCAAACTCTGGCGTTTCCCGCCCTGGATGCAGCGGAGAGCGGCTGGAGGCCTTTTGGGGTTCGTCTCCCCCTCTGTGCTCAGGACCCCCGAACCTTTCAGGCTGCCCCTCGGCCGGCCCCCTCCTGCCCGCAGCCCCTGCAGCTCCTTCCTGCCGCGACCCTGGGCTCAGCGGGGAGGAAGCAGGAGGGTGGCATAAGGGCTCTTGCTTCGTCCTGCGTTTGTGCAGGGAGGGCGGTGGGGTTTTGCTTTGCAGCAGAAACAAAACTCCGAGATGGAGGGCAGACACAGACAGGAAATTCAGGCAGCTATTGACAGGAAACAAACTACCGTATTTCTTTGATTCTAAGGTGCCCTTCCCCCCAAATTAACATCTCTAAAAATGGGGTGCGCCTTAGAATCGATGGCGTCTTAGAATCGAAGAAATACGGTATCACACACACTACTGGAACAGGCGCAGAGAGAGGGAGGAAGAAGAGCCCAATCAATAGCAAAAAACAAAACAGAAATAAAAACAAACATGCCTGTCCTGCTATATAAGGCAGTGTTGAAAGAGGATTTGGAGACTCCTTTCTGCTTCCTGAGTAATCAACTATAACTGCTCACTGCCAGTGCTGAGGAAGCACACTCTTGCTTGTAAATAGAGGAAATACTATAGTTCAGTAGTAGAGCACATACTTTCCTTGCAGAAAGTCCCAGGTTTGATCCACGGCATCTCTGCTGCCAGTCATTGTTGACAATACTGGGCTAAATGAACCAAATATCTGACTCAGGCCTTAGCTAGACCTACCTGATAGTCCGTGATGGAGGAGAGAAGATCTCGCATTGTGATTAGCGTGAGATCCTTCCTCCGCTTACACGTGAGGCGCGACGACCTCAGGAAGAGAGGCGTCATGCCCGACATTTTTTATTTTTAAAGAAGACGGAGCGCACGAACGCTCGTGAGCTAAAGGTAGGTTTTTTTTTAATTTAACTTAATTTCCCTGCTCCCCCCACCCTACCCTCGATGGGCGCAGTGCTCCTGAGGAGCGCTGCGCCCGGCTCCACATGAGGAATCGCGTGGAGCTGGGTCAAACCGTGGCAATGGGCCACACATTCCGTGGTCTTGGGCTCAGCCCGAGACCATGGAAAAAGTGGGCCCAAAGTGGAGGGCTCTATCCCAGTGCAAGGGAGGGATCATCCTTCCCTGATCCCGGGATCTCCTGTGCATCATGTGGACATACAGGGAAGATCCCAGGGTTCGCCCCGTGATAAAGCCCGGTTTAGCTAAGGCCTCCGTATAGGGAGCTTCTTATGTTCCTAAATATTGCCTAGGATGCCCTGGTCATCGTGGATTATCCTAAAGTTGTGGCTCACAGAGGAAAACAAGGTTTCATCTTGAACTGTGAATCCTGCAAACTCCTGCGGAATATCTCTGATGCTGATTTGTTTGCATGGAAAAAAAATTTAGTCCCTTACCGAAACAAATATGTTGTAATAAATCATTATAAATCATGGCAGGAAATTCTATTCCATAACTAACAGATGCTTCTCCAGCTTTTCATGTAAACCTCCAAGGAAGGAGATTCTTCAGTATTCCAATGCAGCTTATTCCATTTGGTGAACATTTTAAGGAGACAGTTTTCTGTTCTCCGCAGCTGTTTGATGATGTCCATTGCAGTGTGTTCTGAATGTTCCTGTGTAAATTCACTTCCTTGTAAAAATACCACATCAACCATAATCTTAAGTAGAGCCGTCCCCAACCTGGTGTCTTCCAGATGTTTTGGACTACAGCTCCCAGAATTCCTGACCATGATCCATGGTGGCTGAAACTGATGGGAGTTGACATCCAAAACATCTGGAGATCACCAGCTTATGTTTTAAGGTTTTAAGAGGGCCTTTAAGGCCCCAATTGGCACACACACGGGGGGAAGGAGGTAAAGGGCATTTTCAGGGCCTTCGGAAAGTGCACAATTCCCCCAGACACACTAATGGCATGCTGGGGGAATTGCACACTTTCCAGAGGCCCTGGAAAGTATGCTTTGCTGAGCGCTCTGCTGGGCCAGCTCCCGGAACAGGGCTGGCTGAGCAGTGCTTGGTGAGCTCACAGGGCGAGCGCTCTGTGAGTTCTCTATCCCCTGCTATGGGGCTTATTATTTATAGCAAATGCTTTTAGGGCCTAAGGAGTTCTCTGCCAATATAACTCAGACTTCCACAAAGCTTTTCTGCTGCTACCAATTCTGTTAGAGTACTTAAAAAGTTCCTGGTGGGTGGTATAAGAGGCTTAGGCCTGAGATGGGTACCAACACTAGAGACAAAATGAACTATTAAACAAGTAAATTTATTAAAGGAATATTTTGTACATATGTATATACTAATATTTACTTTGTGGTTTTCACAAAACTGCTTGGTGATACATCTTAAGGATTCAAGAGACACAGCTACAGGCCTCTTAATGACTTCTTTTACCTCAGGCCAAATTCTCTAAACCTCCACCCCAGTCAAATAGACTCACAACCAGGTCCAGCTCTTGGGTACAGTCTTCCTCTGATTGCCAAAGCTGCTCCTATTGTATTTCTGGCTTCCTGGACAGTTTGTCTGGATTTTTACTGTCTCCTTGTGTATCCTTCTTCTGGCAAGAACTTAGGGCAGCCTCCTGGCATAACACAGCCACCTGCTCCCAACTCCCTATCTTTACCAGTCTTGTAAGATTATCTCACAAAGAATAGCTCAATATTCAGGCATTAGCTATTCACTTCCTCCTCAGCTCTCTCGTCCTTCTAAAACACCACACACCAACCAGCAGACCTTCTCCCTCACTTTCCACAGATTAACTAACTCCAACAGTCAACTGAAAATTCTTTAAATGTCATTTCTCGACCATTCTTTTTTACCTAGCTAGAATCCTCAGGCAATCAGAATCAAATTTATTTGATCTAGGCCCCATCTAACAATATTCAAAGTGATTCTCTCCCTGCACCCTTTAGAATGTCACTAAGCAACTACTACATAGGCCTTTGACTGTAACAAAAACCAAACCTCAGACCTACTGAGATACATTGTAGCCTCACAGAGGCCACACAGAGTAAACATTTACATAACAGCAACAGTTATATACATGGCATTTCTTCACAGATGCTATGTCTCTTGATGGCAACAATGGTGATCACCAACCTCTAATGGGCATCTGTTTACATACAGCAAAGTGTGATGTAGTTTGCAAATTGAGCCCTAATATGTGAGGGCTGGGAAATACAGAGACATAAACTTGTAGGAACATAGGAAGTAACTTATACCAAGTCAGACCATCTAGTTCACTGCCTGGCAGTGGAACTAGATTGTCTAGTCAGGCTTTCTAACTGACTGTTGGCTTAACTTTCAGCTACCTTGTTTGGAGATGGCTTACACTGAGTTGGAAAGGGTCAGGCCATCATGTGCTCAAGTTGTAATTCTGAAAGTGAAAGAGAGACCTAGTATGACTCTTCTTGCATATAACTAATATTCCTAAGATAAAGCTATGCTACCATGGACAGCTTCCTATTGTTTTGTCCATGTCATTATGCCCAGATATCTAATTTTTTTTGCCAGGAGGGAGAGGAGGCATCAAACTCAGCTCCCAGGAACAAGATATGGGTGGCAACAGAATGCATTTCCGTCCCAATGGCCCTGTTTGCCCATGAGGAAGCCTCTTGTCTTCTGCTGCATGTACAAAACGTGGATTGGGTCCCCTATTATGGTGGGAATAGGGAGAGGGCAGCTGCACCTAGGATCTGAAGCTCCCTTCCAAGCCCCCCTTCTCATTAATGACCTTCCACATGTTGGTGAAGGCAATCAGTATGTAATCGGCTATTGGGTGGCATATGAAATGGAATAAATAACTAAATATTCTATTTTAACCAATCTCTTATTTTTGGAATATTTTAGATATTTGGATTGTGGTTGTGTTCCGGCTTTCTGGTGTCCCTTTGTTCTGCATTCTGTTGTAAATTGGAAGGATGTTTTTAATGGTTAATAGTTAAATTGTGAAACGGTCAAGTTTGTTATAAGCTGCATAGAATTCCTCACAGATAAGACAGGGATAAGTGTGCATGCATGTGTATATGAATTGCAGCTAAATATCCTTGCCATTTGAAAAGTGAATCTATATTACAGGCAGCAGGCCGTTATTAATGTTACTTGTGAATAGGCTTGTGAATGCATCTATGATGTGCTTAGGAAGTTCTTCTTAATGTATTCCTTCACCCTAAAATTAGCATCCTGCCATTTATAACAATTGCTCCTAGTCCTGTCCTCCCCATCCCCCTCAATAGGATGAACACTTGTTTCCCATCTTCATCTTCTTCTTTTTCTTCATCTCTCCCTGCTATCCTTTTTAATACTTGAAAGCTGTCAGCAAAGGCCTAGCTCCCCTTAACGTGAGCTGGTGAAAACATTGTGCGTGCATCTGCCTTCGGATGACGAGCTCCACATGTTCATCCAATTAAATGGGGGATAATGATTCCTTAACAAAACAGGCAAGAAAAAGGTTATCATTCATTTAAGACAATCACTGCAACTTCCTCAGCTTTTTCCACTCCATTGCTGCTTATGTGAGTAAAAACAACAACCTAAATGGAGACTTTCTTGTCACCTGGGGCCAATTAATGCCACGTGACTTCCTCCCAGGCTTCCATGAAAATAACTATATTATAATGGTCTGTGATATTAATATCGGCTTTGGGAAAGTCAAGCAGCAGCTCTGTAGGGAAGGAAGCGGCATGAGCAAGTTCTGTGGAATGTGCAGTATTTGTCCGAAGAGAAGTGGTGTGTCCTTTCATAAGTTGCATCTTGCAGCTTTTGTCTGGTTTTGTTTTGCTCTTTCACCCTGCAGAAGAGGAAGTCCTATTCCAATTTATCGGTCAGCTTTCTCTGCAAAAAGTTGTGATCATGGCATAAACCATTAAAAGCCATATAGTCAAATGTGAGTATCATAATATTTCAGTATTGGGCAATACCCACAATCCTATGGGCTAGTGGCAGTGGGAGGGTCTTTATCAGTTCTGCTGATGCAAGAAAAGCTGCCCATGTGCTTTGTCAGCAGTCATATTACAGTGACAGATCTTACCTAACCCAATGTCCTCCAGGTATGTTAGACTACAATTCCCATTATTCCCAGCAAATGACCATAGCCATCCTGGATGGGGATGATGTGACTCATAGTCCAACATATATGGAGTACGTCAGGTTGAGTGTGCTTGTCTAAACTGAATGTGACTTGGGCTCCATTCAGACTGGACATGAATGAGTTATGGTCAAGCCCATTCCAAACACCAGGTTTCATTGTGTTGCTAATCATGTCTTTAGGAAAAACCCTCACAAGATGACTTCCTGATGAAGTGGTCCTTAACCATCTTGTGAGTCCCCGCCCCTCACTGCCTCATATTCTTTCCCACAAAACATCTGCCTGCAACAACAACAGCAATAGCAACAGCAACAATAGTGAGCTGTGCACCAGGATAGCTGGGAACTGTAGTTTCCCAGCTCCCCTAGGCATCCACTTATGAATTGTTAAAAAAGAAGATAAAAAGAGAACAGAGATTTGCATACAACTTGCACATCATTATATAGATAGAAAACTATAGGTGAGGAAGACTGAAGCCAGGTCTGCTGTCCAGGTGTGAACTGCTGATGGGCAACTTCAAGGCCCCTGTGCTGCTGCTCTCCCTTTTCACAGCTCTTTTTCTTTAAACCAGACTTGGACCATGTAGCCCTTCAAACAGAGCATGGTTTTGAACAGAAGATGGTCGAGTAGGGATCATGGCCACCCTGTCCATTGGTAAGAATCTCAAAGCCTTAAGAACTACAATTCCCAGTTATCCTAACATCTTGGTGCATGCTAACATCATCCTGGACATCATCCAGGGCTGGTGCCAGACTGTTTTGTGCCCTAGGCAAGGCAAGCTACTTGCACACACACACACACACACACCAAAATTGCCAACTTCAATTTTTAAAAACAGATGTTTTGTAGAAAAAATAAAAAGCACAAAACTTGCATTTACTATGTTTTTTCTTAATTTGTCTAAAACTGTGACCCTTAAAAGTCAGTACTGTGCCCCTCTGAGGTCTGCGCCCTAGGTGGCTGCCTAGTTGGCCTAATGGTAGCGCCAGCCCTGTGGACACCAGGATTGCTAGGGATTGTAGTTTCTCTGGGCTCCTAATAAAGGTCTTTATTCTAATTTTTCTTTGTGGGGTTGAATATAAATGAGATTAATACCATCTGATATGATGCGGTAATAGAAATGGTACTACTACTACTATTAATATAAAAGAACAAATGTACCCCATGGTGGCTACCAACCACTCATAGTTCTCCTATCCTCTGAGGCAAAATGTGTATGTTTCTTTAGGTGGTAAAATGACAGCATTTGCACTGTAGTTACTGAATAATATTAAAAAATAAATAAAAACAAAACACACTGCCAGCAATAGTGGGAGGTATCCTCCCATGATCAGGAAATGAACACAACAACATTGAAGTTGTGTCAGGGACACCATTTTTTGGAACATTTTAGTATTGTAGTTTTTGATGATTTCTTCAGACACTTGAAAGTAGACTGACAAATTGACTTTCAAGTGAAAAGTAATTGAAAAGAATGGGGGATAAAAGCATCTGGAGTTATAATTTAAAAATATGCAGAAGTTTGATGTTCTACCAGGTTTGTTGTGTAGGTGTTGTTCTACCATTCAATTTGGCAGCTTCTTCAACCTTCCAATTGGGAATGTAGAAAATAAAAATTCTTGGTGGTTTGTTCAGATTTATTAAGAGTGCATTTCTCTCTCTCTCTCTCTCTCTCTCTCTCTCTCTCTCTCTGTGTGTGTGTGTGTGTGTGTGTGTGTGTGTGTGTGTGTGTGTGTAGGAAGTAGATCAATTGTAGAGTTTTGGCAAGTTCAGTGCAAAGAAATGATGTGCTGGAATCGTTTCATAACGGAGGTGACCTTAAGATTGAACTGTACAAGGAAAAATAATAGGTTTCCATTGAATAAGAACACACATATGTTTGAGTCAGTTTCCTGCAGAACTATGTAATAGACACAATATAGGGTTATTGATCTTGACATCTCATTCTCTGAGCCACAGGTTCTTCTCTGTGCTTGCCACCTAAGAATCAAGTAGCAGGAGGTCCCATTTGCACAATGGCCCAATTGGATATTGCCTCAAGTGCCTCACTTAATATCCAACCATGGGACCATGTGGTAGTAAAAAGGGGATACTTGGAGGAGCAGGTGATCTTCAGAATCCTATATCTAGTTCACCTGGTGTTGCTGCTGCGTGCAATTGCTGCTGCTAGTGCTTAGAACAGATGACATGGATGTCTCTCAGCAATTAGAATTTTACTCTCAGAGACAATGGTCATTGGAGTCACTGGGAGAACAATTATGAATATTGACATCTCTCTGGTTCTCCTGCTGTTGCTGCTTCATCAGGTTCACAGCATTGGTCATGGAGAATGAGACAACATCCCCCCCCCACCACAAAAAAGTAGGGTATCAGGCTTATTGCTTAGCTGCCAAATATTTTCATTCTCTCTAGTGGCATGGTCTGCTGCTCTGAAAGGTGGAGGTAGTAAAGGGGGAGATGTTCTATAGAGCAGCGATGGGCAGAGTTCCTAAAGCAGCAGTTTCTGCAGCCGAAACTCTCCCCACGGCCTGAGTTCGATCCCAGTGGAAGCTGGTTTCAGGCAGCCGGCTCGGGTCGACTTAGCCTTCCATCCTCCCGAGGTCGGTAAAATGAGAACCCAGTTAGCTGGGGGAAAGGTAATAATGGCCGGGGAAGGCAACGGCAAACCACCCCACTATAAGGCCTGCCAAGAAAACGTCAGCGAAAGCTGGCGTCCCTCCAAGAGTCAGTAATGACTCAGTGCTTGCACGAGAGGTTCCTTTCCTTTCCTTTCCTATTGGCATGGTCTGCTGCTCTGAAAGGTGGAGGTAGTAAAGGGGGAGATGTTCTATAGAGCAGCGATGGGCAGAGTTCCAACTTTGTTTTCCCCCTAGATCCCTATATCTGCCAGCCAAGACTGTGCAAAAGACATCTACTTAGAATTAAGAATTCCGAGCCCAGGAAATTATTTTGAGTACCAGATAGACAAATCTGTCAATTTCAGTTTCTCCTGGTTTCTGATTTTTCCAGTCTTAAATTCAGTTCATCCCAAACGTTGAGATGTTTTTAAAAGATTGCATGAAAATGTGTATGTATTTTCTGTGCTTTTCTCCCAACACATGTATTTTTGTATACAATTCCTAACATAATGCATTTTAACATTATTTTCACTAATATACACATTTTTGTGTGCTCTCTCCTGTAATATGCACATTTTTGATGGAGAACTCAGTTCCAAAATTTGAAGAAGTGCAAATTTTTGAAGGATAACTCTATTTCAGTTTGTGTTTTGTTTTGAAAGTGTGAAATTAGGTACATTCACATTAAAAGATGACTGAATCAATTTCTTCCCATCCCTAATATAAGTTTGCTTTGATTGATCTGGTAGATCAGGAGGACTATGTGTTAAAATGCATCATTTCCCCAGTTTATAGTAAATGGATCTTGTCATTAATTCCCCATAAACTTACTTCATGCTATCAATATAAATGGGGCACTTCCAAACCCGCTCTCTTTGCTTCTCTGACTTCAGTATTGCTTTCCCTCCCCCAGAATTGTCTTTGTGTCCTCCTCCTCCTCCTCCTCCTCCTCCTCCTCCTCATCATCATCATCATCCAGATCTGCAACTGGCACCTTTCATTGAGAGGGGAACAATGTATTAAAAAACCAGATAGGCCAACAAACATCTGCAAATCACAGTCTTATTGTGTTACTGCTATACGAGCAAGCCATCCCAAATTCTTTCAAGTCTGTAACTTGTTTCATGTTAACACAGTGTGTGTGTGTGTGTTTTTACAACACCGTTTCATAGTTTTATGGCCCCTTTTCCTTAGGTGCTTGTTCCAGTTGCATCTTATATTTCATCAAATATGGTAAAGAAACCATGAGAATAAATTGATGCTCCATATGCACCACTTTCTGTAAATGGATGATGCCAAATTGCTATAAAATGGTTTTCCTTTTGAGCTCTGCTGAACTGTTAGTGGGTTGATGAGGCCAAACTCCATAGGGATTCATTATGTCCATTTAAGGTAGCCTAGCGTTTTGTGCTTCAGTTCAAAATGCCTAAGGGTGAGGATTTAAAATGGATGAAGTGGAGAAATTTGCACTTCCTTAAAAAAACATGAAGCATTTCCTTCCATGTGTCAGAAATAAAAATAGAAAATACAAACTAATTCATCATGAAATTTTCATTTTATGGTCCTCTTTCTGGTTCCCCCCTACACACACACCAACCAAGCGAGTCATATTTTCTTTTTTTTCCTTTCTTGTCAGCTTTATGGCTTATAACTGTGATGGATGATCTTCTCTTCTATATATCATGTAAAAGAATTCAGTCTTAAAGTCTACTTGTGTTCACAGCTTGGCTTCTGTCAACCCACCAAGCCTCTCTGCAACACATGGAGGTAAGTATCATATAGGGACATCAGCACAGCAAAGGATGATATTTTATTGTTCAGAATTAATTGGACACTGGTGTAAAATGAGGAAACTGTCATGCTTAAGAGTTAATGTGAGTTAGTGATATATTGGGATCCATTAGTTAAAGCACATTCATTCCAAATGTGAAACTTTGCCTTCTTTCTTCCTTAGTTTTATTTTGGGTCTTCTATTCAGACCCTCCACCCACCCCGCCCAAGTCTAATCCCCTCTCCTTAGCCACTGCATCAGTTTCAAGTGATCCATAGCACTGATCGTTTTTTAAAAAATTGCAAACAAACATATTTCAGTTGCGTAACTTGGAGGTGGCTTTCAAGAGGACACAAAAGCAGCAAAATGGTTGCCACTTGCCATTCAGAAATTATGAGAGTGACTTCTTCCCATGGCTGCCAGGGATGAACCTTTAAAGAACAACAGTTTGAGCAGCCTCATCATCATCATCAGAAATATCTAAGGATTGAAGAATGGACCATTTACATTATGAATGGTGAACCTTTTTCAGCCTGCATTTGCTCATGTGTGACCTTCTGAAGGTCTTATGCCAGTGGCAGGTTTGAGCAAAGCCGAAGTTGGCGATACTACAGAAACATTCTTCATCCCCCCCCTCTCTCTGTGTATGTGTGTGTGTGTGTGTCTACTATTCTCTCTTCCCTTCTGTCTCACTCTTTCTGTACATATACACCCTTTCTTTCTCCTCTGTTCACCCCTTCTGTCTTGCTTCCTCTTCTCTCTCCTCTTCTCTCTGTCCCTTGATATTTCTCCCCCTGCTGATCTGCAGGACGCAGCTGAGAATTAGGGAAATGGTGCCATGGAAGGGGTGCAACCAAGATAGTGGGCAGGGCTTGGGGAGAGGCCAGCAGGTCAGATGGGGATGGCTGCCAGGTCACATCTGGCCCATCAGCTGGAGGTTCACTACACATGGTTTACATTATCAAATCCCTGAACTCTATTAAGGCCCAGAGCATTAATCTTGTGTTTCTTGTGTTAATTTTTCTCTTAGTGTTGGCCTTCGTTGGTCTAATGTTGGTCCTTGACAGTCTTTTGTCAGGCAGAAAGGCAAGATGCAAACAGTGAAAGTAAAATCACTGCATAAATAAATAAGATTTAGGGTGCTGAGGAGGGAGCTGTTGGACTCTAGAACTGATCGATCAGGATGTGCAAAGCATGGTGGTGGTGAACCTGTGATCCTCGAAATACTGATGGACTCCAGCTCCAATAATCTATGAGCATTGGCCATGTTGGCTTGAGCTGATGGGAGGGTCATACATCTGGGAGGGTCATAGGTTTCCCACCCTTGCCCTAATAGCTCATAAGAACAGAAGAGCCATGCTGGATCAGATCAAGGTTCCATCTAGTCCAGCATTCTGTTCGCACAGCCCATCAGCTGTTGATCAGGAAACCACAAGCAGGAAACAAGTGCATCAGCATTTTCCCATCCATGCTCCTCAATGACTGGTGTACATAGGCATACTGCCTCTTATACTGGTGGTAGCACATAGCTTTCAGGACTATAGCCATTGATAGCCTTCTTCCCTGGGAATTTGTCTAACCCCCCTTTTAAAGCTATCCAAATGAGCGGCCATTACTACATCTTGTGGTAGTGAATTCCATAGTTTAACTATGTACTGTGTGAAGAAGTCCTTTCTTTTATCTATCCTGAATCTCCCACCAACCAGCTTCATTGGATGACACCATGTTTTAGTATTACGAGAGAGGGAGAAAAATGTCTCCCTCTCCATATTCTCCACACCATGCATAATTTTGTACACCTCTATCATGTCTCCCCTTCCTCTCCTCCCCCCCATCTCAGCTGCTGTAACTTCCCCCATAGGGAGATGCTCCAGCCCCTTGATAATTTTAGTTGCCCCTTTCTACACTTTTTCCAGCTGTACAATACCTTTTTTAAGTACGGTGACAAGAATTATACATAGTATTCTAAGTGTTGTTGCCTCATAGATTTGTATGAAGGCAGTATGATACTGGCAGTTTTATTCTCAATTCCTGTCCATTGTTGTATCTCAAAGAAAGATGTCAGAACTGGCTGCTTATTGCTACTGCTTGAATAACTTCAGGTTGGTGGCCTCAGAAGATATGAACATACATGTCAAAGTAATTCATATAAGTAATTATCATGACTGTGATAATAATAATAATAATAATAATAATAATAATAATAATAATAATAATGTTACAACTAGGGATGTTGGAGCAATCTAGTTGTGGTTGGCAAGCTTTTGTTGGCTTGGCATGCCAGACTCCATTCCATCTCCAGCTAGCTGCCCTAACTTAGTGCTCAACAAGTCAGGCCAGCTGGCAGAATCTCTGTAAATGCATAAAAAGACATTTGCATAAATTACAGCTGTAAATCACATAATTTGCACATAAATGGCTTAATTTGCACAATTTACACAATTTGTAGGAATTATTAGGGATGTGCTCCGCTCCGATTAGGAGCGTAGAAGCAGTAGCGGATTGGCCTGCTCCGCCTTACCCAGAGGCGGAGTAGGAGCGGACCGTGGACCCCCTAGAAGCAAGGCGAAGAGAAGCGCCCATTTTTCGGAGCTCCGAGTTCAGGCGGAGCGCTCCGGTCGCCATCTTGAAAACATTTCGCCATAGGATTGCATTGCGGCAAATAATCGTGCATAACTACGTTGTTTTTGAAGCTATCATTCTGGAAATTCTTGTGCACAGAGAGTCGTGGATGGGGGTCATTTTGAGACCACTCTCAACTTTCTGCGTTGTCTGGGTCGCGGGCTATATTTTTGTGAAAATCGGGTCAACCGCGCGGCTCAAACTGCGTTTTCGGCTTTTCGCCCATAGGATTGCATTGAGGGAAAGAATCCGGGATAACTGGGGGGGGGGTTTAAGCTATCGTTCTGGAAATTCTTGTGCACAGAGAGTCGTGGATGGGGGTCATTTTGAGACCACTCTCAACTTTCTGCATCGTACGGGTCGCGGGCTATATTTTTGTGAAAATCGGGTCAACCGCGCGGCTCAAACTGCGTTTTCGGCTTTTCGCCCATAGGATTGCATTGAGGGAAAGAATCGGGGATAACTGGGGGGGGGTTTAAGCTATCGTTCTGAAAATTCTTGTGCACAGAGAGTCGTGGATGGGGGTCATTTTGAGACCACTCTCAACTTTCTGCATCGTACGGGTCGCGGGCTAGACGTTTTTAAAAAATCGGCGGGAAAAATACCTTTTTCAAAGGGCTGAGGGGCAGAGTCAGCTCCCGGTCATGATGATCCCAAAGTTGGAGGAGGGCATAGGCAAAACAGGTAACTTGGGATTCTGGGAAACTTCTCTTTCTTCATCTGAACGGGCTTTTCCCCGTGTTTTTTAACACAGTAGCCCCACCAAATGCACAAACACAACCTGAAATCATATACTAAGCCAAGAATAAGAGATAGAAACACAGCACTGCTCCCCACCCTAACCTTGGGGAACAACTGAATCGATGTGGTGCAAGGGGATGAGCTCCCCTAGGGCATCTCATCGTGGACGTGCCCCCACTCTCTCCTGCACTGGAAGGCCATTAGAGCCTTCCAAAGAGAGTAAAACGGTGGAGCAATGCCTATCATGAGTTGAAGTGAATGGTCACTTTTCAGTGGTGGAGCAATGCCTGTTCTGAGTCGAAGTGAGCGTTTTACTTCTTCTCAGAGCTGTGGCTGTCAGTGTCTTGAACTGGCAGCTACTTCCCCCTCCCCCGGGCACGTCCCCCTATTGCTGGTAAAAGACAGATATAGCCTTTTAAAAAAAGTTCTTCTTGTTGTTTATTGAGCAACACTGCTGCTTTTAATTCCACCCCTCCTTTGTTTATTGATTGATTTATTCCATTTTATATGCATTACTGGCTTATCCTTGGCTCACTTCCTTATGCCCCCAGAAATGCCAGCTGCATGCCTGCCTGCCTTCCCTCCCTCCTCCCCTGCCCACCTCGCAGGGATGTTGTGTGTGGGGTGCCCGATTTTCAAAAATTCGCCAAAAATCAGGGGATGATGGGATTGCTTTGAAACTTGGCATGCGTGTGTATATCCCCATGAGGTGTCATGGTGCCAAACATGAGGTTTCTAACTTGAACAGAAAAAAAGTTGTATAATTTTTTAGCTTTCAATGCAAGCCTATGGGGGGGGGAAACGGAGCTCCGGATCCGGATCCGGAGCTCCGGGCGGAGCGGAGCGGAAGTGGGCGGAGCGGGGGCGGGGCGGAGCGGCCCGATCCGGAAAATGGCAGATCTGCAAGTGAAGCGGAGCGGGGGGTCTGTGCACACCCCTAGGAATTATGCACATTTGCACAAATTGCAGCCGTAATCTGTGCAAATTGTGGCCATAATTTGTGCAAGTCCCTATTTTTATCAAATACAGCCGAGGCCAGAAAAAGAAGTAAAGTCTCTGGAACTCAGGGAAACTGTGTGACATGGCTTGCAAAAGCAAGCTGAGCTGGGCATGCCACAGAAATACAGTGATCCCCCAAAGGGTTGCATTTCCCAGCAATGGATGTCCCTCACTAATAATGAAACCAATGCTTTCAGTAAAGGATTCCTTCCATGTAGGATATAATACCATACACACTTACTTGGGAGTAAGTCTCATTGAACATGCATAGGATTGTACTGTTAGCAAAACTTTATGATCACCATCAGAAACATTTCAATAAGTCTTTTCAAAAATAAAATAAAATGCCATTATATGTTAAAAATAAAAACCCAACCTTGGCTTATTTGAGGTCAAAGAAATACAACCTAATTTATTGCTTCTAGCTGAGGTTAGCAGAATAAACTCCATATGTTCTTCTACGCTGTAATATACACTGTTTACCTTTGTTATGAAATTTATGTGGAGCATTTTATAGATTGTAACTACCGTGATGGTAATGAATTTTCATTTTTATTTACTAAGCCTCAGGAATGAAAGGACATTTCTCCACTTGCTGACTCAGAAGAAGATCTCTACTTCTTCTTTGTCCAATGATGTTCAAACACATATAAGGCAAAAGCTGTATTTAAGGACTGATTTAGCAATTGTGTATTCCTTTGGCAGCATCTTTTTGGAAACCAAGTCTGTAAATTTTATTACTATTAAATGCTTCTAATGGGAGTTGACAAATAGTTGAATGGCTCTGCTTTTTCTTTGTTCTTGGCAAAAGAGATGGGAAAATGTTTCCCTATTACACAATGAGAAATGCATTAATACTGAAACCCATTCATCTCAGTTCTGTATAAATATAATTTAGGGCTCAATTCTATGCATGTTTAGATAGAAAAAAGTCCTACAACTCCCAGCATTATCCACGGAACTGTAGGACTTTTTTCTGTCTAAAGATGCATTGACGGGGTGGGGGGGAAAGTGCATTGCAGAGGAGTTGCAAAACGTTTACGAGATTCATAAAATTGTCATTGTAATATGAATATAGGTGTGGGGACAATATAGATATTTTTAAATCACCAATTGTCCATATGCCAGGTTTTAAGGGCAGGGAGGATGACATGCAATAGAAATATTTGTTGAAAGAAGTCAAAGAACTACAACTAGTAGAGCTTCCCCAACCTTTTAGCAGCATTTGACTCAAAATTAATGTTACCCTTTGTATCAGAGCAATGAATTCTGTATAGAAAGCCGGCTTTTTATCAGTGTAAATAGTAGCCAAAAGAGCAGCTCATTAACAAAGCATTGCTTGGATAAGATAGCATTGCAACTGATAAATGATTAGCATAGTTTCATTAAGATGTCTCCTTCTGGAACTCTCAAGTCTGGCTCCTGGTAATCACAGGAGAGATTCACGGTGGTCTTTGAATTAATTTGTCTTTGGAGTTCACAGTCCATAAAGGTCTTTAGCTTAGCATGAAATCCTGCATGAGTACAAGAAATGTACTGACTTTCACTAAAGTCATCTGGTACTCAAGGAAAATTGGCCACACTTTTCTTGCTGATGCAAGAAGAAAAGAAAAGAGGAGGCAATGAGAAAATAAACTGGAAACCATAACCTTGTAAGCAAGCAATTTTTTATTAGCTGAGTTCAAGAAAGTCATAAAACAATGAAATAGTTCAAGCATCTGCCCTTGACGGAGAGACAGATAGATGTAATTATACACAGAAGATTATGCTTCCTGCAAATACTTGCCTTTGATTCCCATCCTCTCTTCTTTCTCCGCCTCCCTCCCTCTCTTTTGCAGGTGAAATAAAAAACTCCTGATGAGACCATTATATTTTAGCTTGAAAACATACATCTAATATATCATTCTTGGCTGGAGGAAAACACATTCAGAAAAATCAATGGAAATCAGAGGAGAGATGAGATGTGGGACAAGCAGTAAAATTTGCAACTCGATCTCAAATCCCTGAATGGATATCCAGCTCCAGACCTTTGGATTAAGCCTCTCCCTCATAATCACTTGAAACAATAATATGACATTTATGGTTAGTTTCCTAAGGTTGTTCAGTTAATTGCTTCTAGTCTAGCTAATTCATCTGCCTGATTAATATCATGTGCCATGCTTTAATGGAATTACTGCCCCACCCACCACATATAAACCATTACAGAGAATCTGAGCCGGGGTTGCATCTTTCATGCAATCACCTTCCCTTTCATACCAAAGACTAGATATTGACTCAAAGAAGATATACAATGTGACTATGCGAACAACCCTGAATGGTAATCGCAACAATGGCTTGAGAATGCCAGGCACAGTTTTAATGAAGGTGGGTGGGTGGGTGGGTGGGTGGGTGGGTGGGGGTAGAGTGCCACCTCACCAAGACCTCATATCCCCCATGTTACCACCCTCCCAGAATGAACATCAAACCTCCTTTCCTAAGGTAGGAAAGTTGTACATGAGAAGTGTCTTTTCCATTCAGTCATCTTTTAAGAACATCAGAAGAGCCATGCTAGATCAGACCAAGGGTCCATCTAGTCCAGCATTCTGTCCACACAATGGCCAACCAGCTGTTGATGGGAGACCTGCAAGCAAGACATAAGTGCAATGGTGCTCTCCTGTCCATGTTCCCCAACATAATGCCTCTGATACTGTAGCATAGAGCCATCAGGTCTAGTAACTATTGATAGTCTTCTCTTTCCTGAATTTGTCCAATTCTCTTTTAAAGCCATCCAAATTGTGCTCTGTGAAGAAGTACTTCCTCCTACCTGTCCTGATATGACTTCTTTTTCATATACAAATGTGCTCAGTCGGGGTGTGCAGAGTGAGTCTGTTCCTACCTGAAATTCAGGGCAGAGCTCCATTGACCAGGTTCTCTGATCCGATTTCTGGAGGGAGTCTGTCTCTCCACACCACAGAATTACTTGTCAGAAAACTGCTCTGTTTTCAGAGAACCGCGCTATTACTGTCAATGGGAATGAATGAACAAAAATACATACATTTCCATCTTTAAAGATAAAGAGCTGAAAGTTGGCATCCTGGTAGTTCTTAAGTAGGGCTTTAGCTGTGCCAAGTTGAAAACAGATCCTTTCATCTCTTGAGTTTTAGGATTATTATTATTATTATTATTATTATTATTATTATTATTATTATTATTATTATTAAAATCCTCCCTAAACACACACATGAAACTGCACAGGACCTTTTATCCTTTACTTTGCAGTTGTGCATCTTCAGTTATAGAGATCTGCTTCAGTTTATAAAAATAGACATGTGTTCCCTGACTATTTGCTCTAATTTGTGCTACGATTACTTTGGCTAATGTGCTTTCCCAGCAATCACAGGGCAGTATATTTCGCAGCATGACCAGCATACTTAATTAACATTTCTCAGATGCTGTTGTTAGCGGATCCTGCTCCCCCAGCCCCCAGTTTTCCCTTCTATTCCGCCTCCCAGTTATTCTGCGGAATGATAATAATACTGGTGATTACAAAGGATGGGGGTGGTTGTGGTGGTGGAGAGGAGAGAAACACACAGTAAGAGGATCTTTCTGTGCTCACACCTGTTTTAAGATTTGTTATGCTTAAAAAAGAAAGCTGTAGGGATTCACTCTGCTTCTTCCTTGTAGAGCCCAGTGGAATATACCATTAAACGGCAGGGAGGAGAGCAAGCCATCAGTGCACTTAAATATGCTTATGTCAAATCCATCCCATTCTTCCTGGCTTCTTTCCTCAATCTAGCCACCATTCCCAAGGGCTGGAGAACATTACAACCCATTCACTTTATATGAATGGGCACAAACAGACTTTTTCACCATTTCAATATGTCTACATTTGCAGGCATATCCTGTAGGCCAACTGAAACAGCCTTAATTTCAATTTACTGTCTCCCCCAGGGGCATGCCATTCCCCCGAATGTGGAAAAAAGAAACCCTCGCTAGCAATCCCCCTCCTCCCCTCTCAGGTTAAAGTTCTGATCAGGAAGTAAAATTTTGCTCAAGATTAATGGACTGTAGTTTTGATGCATATAACAGGGGCACATGCTATTTATTAAACAAGCAATGAACACATTGTCCCAAAAATACTGCATTGGGAAGGTGTTCCAGAGGATCGGGCAACAACTCATCAGAACCATAAATGTAACTGTTTTATTTAATATCCCCCCACCTCACACGCAGCAAAACAAATCAAAACAGATCTGTCTCTTTTGTTAAGACTGAAAATTACAGAAATAGCATTTTAATTTTTTTTAAAAAATCAAATCAAGTAGATCAGTTGTTCTCTAATAAATAATGTTTGTGATATTTCAGATCTGTAACCGATCCTGTCATTAAACTGAAGTGAGACAGCCGAATTTTTGTAGTTCTCAGAACTGCGTGGAGCCATAAGGACATGGTCTTTGAGCAAGGCAACATACATTTGGGATAGGGCTATATAGTTCAAAGATCCATCAGCACTTAGCTATAGGCGAGAGAGTGGGGGTACATTCAGACAACACAATAGTCAATGGTGGGTTAATAGTCAACTCCATGGTTGATTATCAAGGGGGTACTCCCTACATGACATGATTATCAAACGTGGTGTAGATTAAGGCCAGTGTTGAGTTGACTATTAGTCAACAGTGTGTTTGATTGACACAACCCCTCCCCTCCAGTCTTCTCAATGGTATCCCATCAGCCATTGTGAGTTCTGCCAGCTGGACAACAGTGGCAGCTGCTGCTGCTTTGGTCGTTCTTGCCAGGGGACTCTGTAGTCACTGAAAATAACCAACTGTGTGTGATGAAATAGTCAATGGTGCCCAACACATGACATGATAACTAACGGTTGTTCAAATAATCAACAGTGCACAGCATTGGTTATTTGCATTGGTTATTTCAGCAGAATAACCAACCATGGTGTCAAAAAGTCCCAACAGAAGACACAATAACAACCATTGGTTATCGTGTCATCTGAACCCAGTCAGAGAGAGAAAGAGATTGATTGGCAATATCTCATCCATGAAAACCAAATATTAAATTCATAACTCATTCCCTGTGAAATTGGTACCTCAGGATTAAGTCCTGGGTCTCTCAAGATTTCTCTTAATCAGAGGTAGGCAACCTGGTGCCCTCCAGAACTTTCAGACTACAACGCCAATCATTCCTGACCTTTCACCATCTTGCTGGGGTTTATGGGAGTTGGAGTCTGAAGCTATTGGAGGGCACCAGGTTGTTTACCCCCTGCTCTAAACTATCCATAGTGACTACACAGAAAAGTTCCAGACGTGCTGAGAGGCCATGTTACAATAAAGCAGTAACGTAGGGATCACATGCATTTCTATCTGCTCTGAGAGGGCACTGATTTCTTCTGGTTTCATTTGTTGTCTGTGATTATAGTGGTTTCCCAGCCTTCATTTTATAAGGGACACAGCTGTAAAAGGGTGAGGCCTCACAAAAACTTGTCATGAAGCACTGCACAGCTTGAGGTTGGCCCCGTACAAGGGTCTCAAATAATGTGGACACTTGATATTTGCGTGATGGAGTACTATTGTGCCAAGCTTTTCATAATTGTGTTTTCTAAAGAGTCATGATGTCTGGATAACCCAAGTGTTGCTAAAAGCTTATGTTGATGAGCTCTCTGGAGGGCCCTGGTCAGCGAAAAGGCAGGCTACACATATGCAGTGAATGCAGGAGTAGCGTGGAATTTCTGAGACCTACTTCCCATATTATCTGACTGGAAGGACTAGGATGGGCTGCCTGTAGCCCTTGATTTTCCAGTTTGTTAGATGACTCAGAGGACTCCCTGGGGCAGGTTAGGGGCTGCTGTAGCTTTGTTACTTCAAACTTCCAAGTCAATGGGCAGAATACACTCTATAAGGCTGCAGTCTATCATCCGACTAGGTGATAGCTCAAGCACGGGGACATTGGATCAGGCAGTGGCTGAAGTAGTTCTGGAGTAAAGAGGATTCAGAACCCTAGGTTGGGTGCTGGCTGGGGGCTCAGATTCAGGACCATGGAAAGTAACTCTCTAGCTAGGTAAGATGAGTTACCGCAGCACTGGCTTAGAACAATTGACAGGGTTTTATAGCAAAGGCCAAGGGAGTCTTCCTGAGAGCTCCACCTCCTCAAGTGCTGCATCTGGGTTTTTAAAGGGCCCATGTCCACAGTCACTAGCTTCATCTGAGTGCTGATGGTCTGGAGAGTGAGGGGCTTGATGGAGAACGTTCTTCAGGGTTTCCCTTCTCCCTGGAGGGGTCCAATGTCTGTTCCTCAGAGTCAGAGGACAGTGGTGCCTCCTGGGAGTTGAGTGGACAAGGTACAGGATCCAAGATGGAGGAGCCTACTTGAGGAGGTCTGGTAACTTGTTCTGACTGCTTCTTGGACTTGCTGCCACTGGGAACCTCAGTCCTTGGCCATGGTAGCTGTGGCTGAAGACATGTCTGCTTGAAGCACTGGTGACTGAGAAAGGGGATAAAAATCACATATGAAAGCCAAGATAATGTAAGTCCACCTTCTTGTTGTTAGCTGTTCAGTATAGCATTAGGCATATGATGGGTTACAGCATGGGGATTGGACCTGGGCCCCAATGTGCAGGCACTGACTGGTAAGGTTAATGTCTTTATTTACAATATTTGTATGCTGCCTGGTAACATGTTCTCTGATGGTTTTGAAAAACACATTTAAGCCAAATAGCGATAAATAAAACAGTAAAAAATAAGATAAATCCTTCCCTTCCCAGCTTTGATTTGCCTGATAATGGCCCTTCTGTGCAACTATATTGGCATCAATAGGATTTCTCCCTTTAACCTCCATAGCCATGGAAGCAGAGAAATTATCAGTAAAAACATAGCTGGTGAGGGAAAGTTTAAGCCTTCCCTTCCTACTTGTGCGTGCAGAGGGGGTTTCAATAAAAATTGGACCCTATATACATATGCTAGCTACATCTTTAAAGTAATGTGTAGTTTGTCCCTAAGTGAATATGTTTATGATGCTCCAAAACTGGTCTTCTCACCTAACATATTATATATATATATATATATATATATATATATATATATATATCTTCCTGAAGGATGTATGTTATTCTAGAACTAAATATTCTTCTAGAATTTGTGTAGCACATAGATCTCTCACGGAGAAATTAGACAGTGTCCAACTGGGTACTGGGTTCCCAAACCAACCATTAGTTCAAATGACATTGCGTTAGTGGAAACTAGGTTCCCAACTATGCACAACAGGAGAGTCCAACTAAAGTTGCTTTTGTGCAAATACAGTTGCGCTAGCGGTTGTGCATTATGCTTGGGCAACCCATTGTGCAACCAGATGCATATAATTCTTGTGCAACTTGTGGTGCAAATGGTTATGCAACAGGTTGTGAATTCTGTTTGTGCAAACCATTGTGCAACCACTTGCACAGATAGGTTCTGCATTGAGTAACTGGAGCTCCACTAGTGCTATTTGAGCTTGTGGAATGATACTATTGGTTACTGCCCACTATTCCCCAGTCCAGCGAGGGAGATTGGTATGCGGAATCTGGATTGCTGGATCTTGGAGCTGCATGCAGATTGGACTGCAGATGTGAATCCATACACAATGTCCGCACTACAACACATGATGTCCATCTGCCTCTGTTTTGAACTGCAGATGGGAAATCCTCAATGTGCAGATCATTCTGCCATAGCTCTCTGTGGATTAAGGTCCAATATTATCCCACTGGAGGAATGGAAGGAGCAGGTCCTATGTTAAATGAATTTACTGAAAGCACACTGAATCTAGCAGTACTCGTGCAGGGAAAGGGGCTATAGTGAATATTACCCAGCCAGATGTTGTGCTAATTGCCCAGAGATCTATGTTTAAAATAGTGAAACAAAGGCTGTTATCCTCAATTAGGAGGCAGACAGGAAAGGTGTAGATGAGTAAGGAGTAATTACTGGCCTTCTTGTCTGACAAGCCAGTTCCTGTATGCTCAGCCAGAGCAGGTGATTCAGAAACCCGATATCTCAACAGCTGCAGGCTGGGCAACACATTTACCAAATGGTGATTGCCCGGGACGATCTACCCACTGCTGATAGCTCTCTCCAATTTGCTGCAAGTGAACAACTTAGCCACCATGTGGACTGGGCAAGCAGGAACCCCAGAAGATAACATTCTTTCCCACTCCAGTCTCTGTGAGATTGACCCAGTTTTATACCCAGATTCCAAGTTGGCATTGCTAAAGCCTATAATTGGAAAATGGAAGGCCACTTTCACTGGGCCAGTACCTCAGCGCCTAGACGTCACATGGGGTGAAGCTGCAAAAAATGAACTCCAGTTTGTATGTGAAAGTTGCTCAAAGTAGGTGTCCTGAAGGCATTTAGCAGTTGTGTGTCTAGAGCTCTTTTAGTCTGGGACTTGCACTGAGGTGGTGGTCTGGTTTAGGCATCAATTTAACAAAGAACTAAACCAAAACCAGGCCATCAAGGTCATGAAGTCCAGGTCATGAAAACTGGCCAGATCAAGTACATCAACTTTATTAATGTCACTTTCACATTGTGTAGAGTCTATAATGTAGAACCATTGGACTTCCTTTGGACCTTGTCACCTAGTGGCAGGGAAGGAATCCTGTTAATGAGACCCACCATGTTTTCGTCTCACTTTTGGTTGCTTCCTGTCCATCTCATCTGTCCATCTCATCTCTCCACTTTCAGATTGTACAATTACTTTGATAACTTTGATAGCCATTCGGAGATGGTCCCTTACTCTTTTAGTTATTTATTGGTAATTTAAGATGTATTATATCTCACATAATAATAATAATAATAATAATAATAATAATAATAATAATATGTTGGTTATCCATAGTGGCCCTGGCTTTTGCAAAAGGATATAATGTGTCTGGAAAACTATATGGGATCCCAATGACCTGAAAGATGTTGGTCATTTGGGGCACTAGACTTAGAATTATACTGGTAAAGAGCAGAGCAGGAGGGTTAACACTGAATGATATATTGTTTCCTTGTTCTTGCTGTGGAAATTTGCAATGAAGCAATTCATTGTTGCTGCTGCTTGCTACCACCTCCTCCTGGGAACTTAAGGTTGTTGCAAATGGCTTCTACAGGCAGGGCCAGTCCTACCATTCAGCAAAGTGAGGCAGCAGAAGCATGGCGGCGGCAACAGGGCACTGGAGGACAGAGCAATGTGGTGTGATGTGGGCTGCACTCCCTAAGGGGCTGTTTTTAGGGGGAGCTTGCTGCCTTGCTACCAGCCCAGCCAGCTTCTGTATAGGGGATGTGGTATCTGTACACCATCTTGTGCTTCACTTCAGGCAGTAAAATGTCTTGGGCTGGCCCTGTCCATAGGCTACACTCAGCTGCAGCAGTACTGCAGTTTGCGCATGGTCAAATTTCCTCAAACAACAGTCAAGGCAGTCTTCTTTGCATCCTCTTCTTGAATGAACACAAGAATAGGTAAGAACATGCTAATCTGCCCATCCAACATGGGGACTTGGCACTAAGGATGGGTGAGAATTGTGGTCAGTTCATTTTCTTTTAATATGAGCTTACGCACATTTGAAAATTTCTTCATGAACAGGATGGGAAGAACTTGTGATTTCTTAAAAATAAAATGTGTATTGTGTAGTGGAGGCTTGTGGCTCTGATGTTAGTGGGGCACTGAATCTGTACCGGGTTTGAATCAGAACCAGTCAGAACTCTAAAGGGGCTATCTAAGATGCTTTGGACTGACTGGTTCTGGCTCAAACCTGGAGTAGATTCACCACCCCACTGACATCGGAGCCACCACCCTCCGCTGTAAATGTGGGGGGAAACGAAATGGACAGATCCATCCTTCCAGGCCCAAGGCTCTCAGGGTTTCACTCTTAAAGGTCATATCCAGCAAGCTTTGTGGTCCTGAATGAGGGATGCCACTTTTTTTCCTTACAGGCCTTCCATCTTTAACAGCTACATGGCAGGCAGGTACATCACGGTCCTCTCTATGCTGCAAAGAGCTTTTTCCTATTGAGTTTGACTGCTGTGGATGGGTGAGAATTTTGTTTGGTTCAGTTTTGATAAAAAAAAATATTACTAAAATTTGCAAACTTCTTCATAAGCAAAACAGAAAGAATTTGAAATTACAAAAACTGAATGTGAGAGAAAGCCAAACTGACAAATTTGTTCATCCCTACTTGGGAGGTAGGAGGCATCTGGGTGATGGAGGTGGGATCTAGCTAAAGTGATGTACCAAATTAAAATTATGTTACCTTTAGGTTAGAGACCTGTCCCCTCCTTCCCCTCAATCAAAACTGCCTGTGTTCTTATTTTTTAACATATCCCCAAGAATAATTATTTTACCTAATTAAAATAATTAGATAAAATTATCTAGTGTGAGCTCTCCCACACTAGAGCCATCCAATAGGCAGCTGGACAACCATCTGTCAGGTATGCTTCAGGGTGGATTCCTGAATTGAGCAGGGGGTTGGACTCGATGGCCTTATTGGCCCCTTCCAACTCTACTATTCTATGATTCTGTGATTTGGATCTGTATGCTGGTCCATACAAATAGGTAAAATGTCCTCCAATAGTTATCTATATTCCCTGGCACCTGGGTGGGGGCTTGTGCTAACCTTTGTAGTAAAAGAGTTACCTAAACCTCAGAGAAAGTGGATAGGGAAAGATTTTTGTCCCTTTCTCATAATACTAGAACCCGGGGTCATTCCATGAAGCTGACTGGTGGGAGTTAAATGATGGAATTCACAAGGTATAGTGACGGCCACCAATTTGGATGACTTCAAAAGGGGATTGGACCAATTCATGGAGGATAAGGCTATCATGGCTAGTAGATGACTATAAGCGATCTCCAGTATTTTGGTGAACCGCCCAGAGAGCTCCGGCTATTGGGCGGTATAGAAATGTAATAAATAAATAAATAAATAAATAAGTATCAGAGGCAGGATGTTTCTGTACACCAGTTGCTGGGGAACATGGGTGGGAGGGTGCTGTTGCATTTTGGGTTTACCACAGGTAGCTCGTTGGCCATGGTGTGAACAGAATGCCAGACTACATGGACATTCGTCTGATCCAGTATGGCTCTTTTTACATATTTATGTTCTCTTTATCCATGTTCCACTCTGTTAATCCTGATGTGTTTCTCTAACTCTGAGAAATGCCATTGTTGCTATGCAAGTACAGTAAAATAGCTAGCAAAGAGATATACAGAAAGGTAAGTTATAGGGCACTTCCCTCAGACAGACATGTGGGCTTAGTGGCTAAGGGTATGTGTGGCATTCTTGGATTTTTAGTAACCACTCATTCACTCCTCAGCGGAGTTAACTTCTGTCCTCTATCTTTCAAAGAGACATAAATTCAGCTTTATTGAGTTGTACTGTGTGTGTTGGCCTTGCAGGAGCTGAGGTTTTGCCTACTCCATATGGACATGCAAGCCCCCCTGATGCGTTTTGTAAGAGTAAAGTTGGTTCTTGGCCAAAATATCTCTCTTCCACTCACTGAGGTGCCATTCAGTGAGCCAAGAAGTCTTGCATTTCAGTGGGGCTGCAGAGGATATTGCCTGTGAAAGTGCTCTTCAAGGTTTTAAAAAACAACAACCCCATTTAATCCTGCCAATCATATCACATAAAGCAAGAGTCTAGAGGGAAAGAGCCCTTAGTTGACTATCAATGTCAACAACTTGGAACTATCGCCCATCAGTGGCGTGATGGGTTGGGAAGCAAGATGCTGCTTCTGCTGAGAGGTGATCGAGGAGAAGAGAAACTAACAGGCATTGCAAGGTGGCCATGGTGGCCATGGAGGCTGCTAGATGAGCAGTGTGCTGGTCCATGACTGCTGTATGGCCAGCAATGCTCAGTGGAGACTCTGCCTGCCAGCGGTCACATAGCTGCACAGTGCTGGCCAAGCAGCCACACATCTTTTCCATCATCTTGCACTGATGTGTGCCGGGTCCTTCTCATCACTCAGTGGGGAGAGCAGCCACCTAGTTCCCAGTGGCTGCCTTCACTTGAAACCGATGGCTGTTTGATACACACTCAAAGGAAATCCTTGGTTAGGGAATAAGTATTAGGTTTAGGGATGGTAGAATGAGGTAAACAAAATTCTTCTTTATCCCTATCAGGTTATGTGAAGGTGGGTTTTGAACAGTCCTCTAATTTAGTGATATGTTGTGTTATTGGACACAATCCAATGGGGTACTTACACCCCCCACCAATTCCTTTCTGTCTCAACATTTCCCTTCCACAAGTGATGGGTCTCACCAATTCCATTGTGCAAGTGGGACCCTTCACTTACATAAGGAAGATTTAGCACTTCCTATGGGTAACCCTGAAATGAGCAGAAATGCTTGTTCTGGAATGAGGCAGGTCAGTGGGGCTCCTTTATGCAAGCTTTCTTCACAGTGGTTGTGTTTCCACAGCCACTCTCCATGACGTCATTTAATAACATAAGAAGAGCCATGCGGGGTCAGCCAAGGCTCCATCTAGACCAACATTCTGTTCACATAATGGCCAACCAGCTCCCCATGGGAAACCCACATGTTGGACATGGGTGCAACAGCACACTCCCACTGTGAACCCCAGCAACTGGTGTATATAGGCATACTGCCTCTGATACTGGGGGTAGCATAGAGGCATCATGGAGGCAGCATTGCTAGTCTTATCCTTCATGAATTTGTCTAATTCTCTTTTAAAGCCATCCAAACTGGTGGTCATATATCTTATGGCAGCAAATTCCATAGTTCTATGCATTGTATTAAGCAATACTTCCTTTTATCTGTCCTGAATGTCCCATGATTGAACTTCATGGGATGACCCCTTCTTCCAGTATTATGAACGAGGGAGAAACATGTTTCCCGATCCACTTTCTCCATGCCATGCATAATTTTGTACACCTTTTGTAACTCATTATTAATGTGCTATCACACATCCCCATTCACACTTGCATGCAAAGTAAGATGTCTGCACATATCACAAACATGAGAGTAGAAGGATCTTTTCCAGAGTTGTGGAGCTCACTTGACATATGATGTACTCTACCCCAAAAAATGGGGAAACAGTTTTGCTACTTTGAAGCCTTTAAGAAATTTTGACAGACACACTGGGAGCTAAATAGTAGAAATACCATTTCTATTTTCTCCACCTTATTTTGTCCATCATCCCCAGGGCTGGCCCATGACGTTTGGCTGCCTAAGGAGGAATGGCAAATGGCAAAACTCCCTTCCCCATTGAAGGTGCATAGTAGTTAAGGCTGCCCAATTTATTCTGGCATCTGAGGCAGAAAATCCCACAAGCTCCTCCCCCAGGGAGTAAAAATACAAAAATAATAAATTAAGTAACAATTTTCTGCCCTTTCGTGTTATCTAAAATCATCTACCTGTAGCAGCTGTCTCATTCTGCTTAATTGTAGTGCTGGGGGTTGTTGTAAACCACACTTTCAAAAAAATGATAATTCCCAAATGATCAATAATCGAAAATGTATTATCTTTGCTCATCTCCCATCATTGACATAAAGCAGTCCAAAAGTACTACCTGGTAGGTTTTGCCATATTTGGCCATGCCACTCCACTCCATCAATATTTTTCAGTCAATCTTTTTATTTGATCCTTCCAGTCTTATACTTACAAACAGGTTTGTTTATAATACATAGGATCAGATTTCTTTTTATTCCTTGACTGACCAGCAATGTTTTTTATTGGTATTCTGCTTTAAAAAAAAGGAAGTGCTAAATCTTCCTTATTCCTTTTATCTTTTTATCATTTTATCTGTGGTTGTTTATTTATTTATTTATTTATTTATTTATTTATTTATTACATTTTTATACCGCCCAATAGCCGAAGCTCTCTTGTTTACCACTCCGGAATTTGTTTAGATGTGGAGCGGGATATAAACACTGCAGAACATTTAGCGCTTCCTAGTGGAAAACCCACAAGGGAGCTCTGAGACCTGCCTCCTTCCAGAAATTAGTGATCCTGCTCATTTCAGGTCTTCCCCTAGAAGCACTAAATCTCCCTTGCATAAGCAGTGGGTCCTGCTTGGGCAGCAGAATTGAATGGACCCACTACTTGCGGAAGGGAATTGGCAGGGGTGTAAGCACCCTGTTAGATCCTGCCCTTTGACTGGAAACAAACCATGTTTTGTTCATCGTTAAAGCTTAGCAATGAATGTAGGTGAAATGTTTTACTGGTGCTTCATGCCTTCCCATTTGTACCCATCTCACCACTGATGTCACCTGAGATGTATCGGATATCACATCTAAATAAATAGATTTTAGCATCTAAGTTACAGAATAACAGGCAGTCTACACTCTTTAAAAGTACATAACATTCCATAACTACAGAAGCGGATGCTGATCAATTTACTTTCATTCAAGGCAACCTAAGAATACAACTCAAACTTTAGTTTGGGTCATAGGAAATAATATCATGTTGTTTGACCTTCAGGTTTTTGCTTGCTAGAGCAGGCTCAGGAGGAGGAGGAGGAGGAGGAGGAGGAGGAGGAGGAGGAGGAGGAGTTGCCACTACGAATAGCAAAGCCAGATTGTTTAATGTATAAAAGAAAGAAAGAACAAGAAGAAAGGAAACAGCTGTTATAACTGCAAGACGCTGCACTTGCTTTTGGGGAAAGTGAATGAAACCAATTACCTGTAAAAGGATTCGAGTTGTAAACTAGGGTAATGTTTTTTCGGAACACATGTTCCTTCGAAACCACAGGATGATTCCAATTCAATGACAGGCTTCCTGAAGGGAGCCTGTTTTTCTCAGAGTAGTTCTTTAGAAGTTTTTTTTAAAAAAGTATGTCTCATATACATTGCTTGCCCCATGCACATGGGCTAAGGACTACACTCATTTTCTCCTCAAATCAATGTGAGCTGGAAATGGCCAATCATTCCTCCCAGCCCTCTTCTGGATCAATTCGCACAAATGTTGTTGCTGTTTTTAACCCACAGTCAAGTACCGTATTGCAGGAGAATCATGGCAAAGACTTAGGGCAGGATCCAAACTCTTCCCCTGCACTTCCACTCATTCTGTTGCACCTGTGGGACCTACCGCAAGCGCAGAAGCAACTAGCATGTCCTAAAATGATACAGGTGCTAGTAATCTCAAGGCTGGATTACTGCAGTGTACTCTGCATGAGGCTGCCCTTAAGGCTAGTCCGGAAGCTGGAGCTAGTGCAGAATGCAGCAGCTTGGCTATTGTCAGGAGCTGCCCCCTTTCAGGCTGTAACCCCTTTGCTGGGGTACCACACTGGCTGCCTATTCACTACCAGGCCAGGTTTAACTTTTGGTACTAGTGTATAAAGCCCTCAACAACTTGGGACCAGGCTACCTGAGAGAGCATCTTCTCAACTTGCCTGGTTATTGAGGTCACAGAGGGCATGGAACTAAGGGCCTTCACTATGGTGGCCTCCTTTTTATGGAATTCCCTGCTGCAGGACGTCAGGCTGGTGCGAACACTGTGTTGTTTCTGGTGCCTCCTGAAAATATCTTCATTCCTTGACTGAACAGCAACGTTTTTTAAATTGATATTCTGTTTTTTAAAATAATAATTTTTATAATATGGTGTTTTATTCCTTTTATCTTTTTATCTGTTGTTTACCGCTCCAGAATTTATTTAGATGTGGGTGGTATATAAACGCTGCAAAATAAATAAATAAATAAATAAGGCAACCCTGAAGTTGAGCGGAAATGCTTTGCTTCCAGAATGGGACAAGGCAGTTCAGTGGAGCTTGCAGAAGGGAGCTCCATTGCCTTGTCCCATTCTGGAAGCAAAGCATTTCCGCTGAACTGCCTTGTCCCATAAATGAACATTTCCACCCATTTCCATTTGCTTCAGGAATCACTTGTTTCCCATTGCACTAGTGCACAGGCAGTGTTGGATATTGCCCCAGAACTAGAGAAGGCTTACTTTCCAGTGTGAACCATTGAAGACTAGTTTATCGTTCCATATTGGAAGGGCTCATTGTGAATTATTTTAACCCTGTCCTCTGAAAAACGGATTGAATACAAATGCCTTACAGTGCTTTGAGAGAACTCATGGGCTCAGATTTTGGCAAGTCTCCAGGGGAAAACAACTCCAAGGTTGAAGGGAGCCTACTGAAGAGTGTTGCAGTGGAACCAGGGTTTACAGGGTTTGCAGGGATGATGACATCATCTACCACTACTCTGAGCTTAGCTGAAATCCTCCTAGTAGATGGGGGATGGAGTAGAGATAGGAATAGATTTTCCCAACAACAACATATTGTTGTGAGCTGTCCTTGCAGTAATGCAAAGGATTTTGGAGTGGCTTGGTCTTGAATGGGCAATTGTGTCCTAGGGGCTGTCCTCATGGCACTGGGTTGGCACTTCATCCCTCCAAAACCCCATGGTTTTCCTCTCCTGGAGGGGCATCAGGTAATCCCGATGCCGAGGAGAGAGTGCAGGGTTTCTGGTGGCCATCCAAGTACCGGAGCCACCCTCACCTTCTTCCTGGTGGAAGGCGACCAATCGCTGGTCACCTTCCACCAGGGACCACTCCCAAATTGGCTCCCGAGTGACGTCAGATGGCAGAAGAGTCTCACTGATGTCACTCCCATTGACAAAATCAGGGCCACATCTACACAGCATTCTGAAGGCGCCCCGAAGCCCCTTGAGGGCGCCCTGAAAACGCTTGTGTAGTACGTACCTCAATCATCCCCAGAAGAGGCGGAGGAGGAGGAGGAGGAGGCGTGCTTCGGCAGCACAGACTGCGGGCGGGCTGCTCCAGGCTCTGTTTCCCTTTAGCCAGCAGGCCCTGCGGGAGCTCCCAGCAGCAGGACTGGGTCGTGGGAGGGAAGAGAGCGGACGGGTGAGGAAAGGGGCGGCAGCGGCCCCTGCGTGGTCCCGGGGGCGTGGGAGGCGCCCTCCCTTTTCCTCGCCCATCTGCTCTCTTCCCTCCCACGACCCAGCCCCGCTGCTGGGAGCTCTTGCAGGGCCTGCTGGCTAAAGGGAAACGGCGCCTGGAGCAGCCCGCCCACAGTCTGTACTGCTGAAGCATGCCTCCTCCTCCTCCTCTTCTGGGGACGATTAAGGTACGTACTACACGAGCGTTTTTGGGGCTCCCTCAAGGGGCTTCGGCGCCTTCAGAACGCTGTGTAGATGTCCTCCAAGGTAAGTCCCTGACTTTTTCAATGTGCAGCTTCGCAGGAAAGCCCCACGGTGGCTGCAAAGCTGCAGCTGTGCCATATAACTGATGCAGCACAGATCTGCAGTCACCACAGGGCTTTCCCCCCTTATATACAGCCCCTTGAAATGCTTTACAAAAGGTCTACTCCTAGTGGAGTTGAAAACTTCTAGAATTGTCTGTTGATATGGGTCAACTCTTTCTTGGGGGCATGGCTATGGGGACTGTCAAAATTTACCACTACACCACTGCTACTGAGAACACATTGCTGTGTACCCCTGCAGTCTTGAGCTGGCACATGGATGGTGCACTAATCCTGCACTCAAATGCACTCTGTCCTTAGAAAGAGCCACACTGGGTATAGTAGGATTTACTGCTGCATAAAAATGCATAGGACTGTGCCATAAGAAAGCCTTTCCAGTGGACCTTAAAGGCTGTGGTGGAATGGAGGATGGAGGTGATCTGCTATGGATGCTGGCCCCAGGCCATGAGTCTGTGTACATTTAAAAAAATGAGCTGAAGCAATAAGAAGGCTTAAGCAATTTCTAAGCGAAGATAATATATAACCTGGAAGTCTTGGAAGATGGTACATGCATATCGGGGGTTTTGTGAGTCATGGAGCCAAATCAACTCCAGTAACAGAAAGTATCTCCTAATATTTATTGGCTTGACCTGACATTCAAAGAGTTTAAAAGCATTTTATTCCAGAAACATTCCCTCCCCCCAAGATTAATAGTTCTTTCCTTCAGTGCAAAAGTCTTCACAATTAACTCTGTTCTAACCTGTATGTGGAAAGAGTCAAGAGCAGTGCTATATAATTCAGACCTCTCAGCTCAAGGAGCTGAATTGGTTGCCATCATCGGTTACTTATTACTTGGCTTTCTGGAACTAGTATTTTTCTGGCAAATTTGTCTAAGTATAGGTAATGCATTTCTTAGCTGGGGCCCATTGATATATTCCAAGAAAATAATGCCCTCATGCCACCAACTAAACAACCATTATTTTCCTTAAAGTGCATCATTTGTGGCATATAGCACATTTGTACCTAGCACTGGAATTTGCCTTCAGCTGTATTTATTTTGCTAGCTTTCTTTTTAACATCACTTTTTGCTTTGACACTAATTGCTTCAGGAATGATCTGGCCAAAGTTAAATACCTTGAAACCCTGGAGAGCCGCTGCTGTCAATCAGTGTCAACAATACTGGGCTAGATGGACCCATATTCTGATTCAGTAGAAGGCTGTGGAAAGGGGGATGATTTCCATCCATTTCTCTTCCACCCTGCAGTTTCTGATGCCATCTCCCACAGGGTCCCCAAACCTCCAGAGCAAATTGAGTGTACATAGGAGGCTGCAGGAGGAAGTAGGAATCGATGAAAACGTCCTCTCTTTCTTCTGTTCACGGAAACTTTCACTAGGTCTAAACTCCTTCCACAAATGGAAAAAGTATTGGATTGCAACCCATTATATTTTGAATTACTGCAAAACTATCCAATTTGGGAGATAGATTTGTATGACATACCAAACACAACACCACACCAAACACACACACACACACACACACAGAGAGAGAGAGAGAGAGAGAGAGAGAGAATTGGGTTACAGATACATGGTAGAAGAAATATTTTGACAGTTCTAAAAACCTTGCATTTGAACTGCTCATAACACTGTCACAGTGTGTGGGATCAATGGATTGGGGCAGCAACTGTCATGCAACACACATGTAACTCATATGGGTGTTGTACAATACACATGGGTTATATAGGAGCAACATGCACATTTCTGTTGCACCTCTGTTTCCTTAGAGCTGTAGACCTTGTGTGAATATGGCAGTAAGAAAAAACAAATGGGTTGGCTCCAGATTTAGTCACTCTAAGGCCTTTGCTAGACCACGGGTTAGCCTGGGGTGAATCCAGGGCTCACCCCTGTGCGTCCAGATGATGCACAGGGGGTCCCAGGTTCAGGTAGGGGTCAACCCTCCCTTGCCCCAGGGATAACGGGTACCACTTTTGGCCTGGTATTTCCCGTGGTCTTGGGCTGAGCCCGAGGCCGCGAGCGTGTAGCTCGTTCTGCCACTTTTCCTGGCTACCGCAATTACTCGTGAGTAGCTGGAAAAAGCAGCGGATGGGACACTGTGGCTATCGGGGCAGGGTGGGGAGATCGGGGGGAGATCAGAGCCAGGATGCAGGGGGGGATCGGAGCCAGGGGGCAGGAGGGATCAGAGC
The DNA here is from genome assembly GCF_023053635.1 of Elgaria multicarinata webbii. Classification (NCBI taxonomy): domain Eukaryota; kingdom Metazoa; phylum Chordata; class Lepidosauria; order Squamata; family Anguidae; genus Elgaria; species Elgaria multicarinata. Next base: position 36,949,738 of record NC_086174.1, read on the forward strand.
CAGGCGGTGGGGGGGGGGAGATCAGAGCTGGGGTGGGGATTTTCAGAGCCAGGGGGCGGGGGGTAAGATCAGAGCCAGGGGAGAGGGGAGAACATTTTTTTTTAAAAAAAAACTTACCTAAGTGCATGAGCGTTCATGCGCATCCAGCTCCTTTGAACATAAGAAAAAATGTTGGACACGATGGGGCTTTCCTGCAGCCCATTGCATCTGATGTGTGGATAGGAGTGACAGCCCACGCTACTTCTAGCGCGGGCTGGCCCCTCCTCACCACCGGATTATCAGGTATGTCTAGCAAAGCCCTTAGAGTAAACCCACTGAAATCAATGACAAATTAGTCATAACTAACATAGGTCCCATTGATTTCAATGGGTCTACTCTAAGCATGACTAAATCTGGATCTAACCCAATGTTAAGACACAGTCATTGCAATCATTGGTTGTCAACGGAGGCAAGGCAGAGACAGAGCAGCTTTCAACTGAATGCATTTGTGTATTGCAATGTTTTGTCAGTCCCAGCATTTTTGAGTCTATGCCTTGGAAGAATAGTTTGGATGAAACACCTAACTCTGCTGATTGCAGCCAATAGCTTTATATTTCCTAGATGAGTTGCATAACATACACACCATGAGGCTTAAGGAAAAGGCAGAAAAAGTAATGAATCAAGGCTATTTTATTGTTTCCAGGAAAGATAATGCAATGGCATAAACACGTTCTGGAAGTAATAGGAGAAGCCTGTGAATTGAGAAGATTTAGCTAGTTTATGATGCAGTCTCTTGTTGAAGCTAAGGAGATTCAGATCTGCTCAATGCCTAGATAGGAGACCATGTAAGCTGCCTTGAGTTTTGTGATGGAAGAAAGGCAGGGTATACTAAAAATGATCTAAATAATAGATCCATTATCATCATCATTATCATCATCATCATCATCATCATCATCATCTGCCTTTCAGGTGAAGCCCACATGGTACCCATATCTTGTCCCTGAGAAGCAGCTTGGTGGTGTTGGGGCTAGTGGAAAAAAATCTTAAGGAGGCAAAAAACTTAAGAGGCCTCCCACAACCTGCAGTTCCAAATTAGTTTTCAGCCTTTGCAGCTGCATTCACTAAAAGAAAGAATCTGCCTGTGACTGAGTATTGCATGTGATTTGGCCCTGATTCAATTCATAGACAAACACCACCCAGCCCAGCCAAACCTCACCTTTCTGTCTATAAGTGCATCTCCTCTGATGCAACTCAACAATGTGTTCATCAACTCTGCATGTTTTGGGGGATGCAAGTCACATCATTACTGAGTTAGCCACACCCCAACATGGAATTGTAACGCTCTTAAGACATTCACTAACAATTCATTTGGAGTTCCATCACCCTCCTTATGAGAGGATGGGAAATATCCACATTTTCCAAAAGGAAATAGATGTGAAATGTGCTCACATAGTTCAAGTACTGTCTGGTTTGGAATTCAGTAGCTCAGATCTGGCCACTCATCTCACATCTGGGAAGGATGGTTAAGTATAGAGTACCAAAAAGAAAACATGACATAATATAATATTTTAATCGCATCTTATAATTTTGGAGGCCAAATTTGGACTCCCGGCTATGGTGCTCCCATAGCAGATGCCCCTATAATCCTATCCTAGTTATATTACTAAATTGGATGGGGTGAGTCTCCAGGATATACCAACTGTGCATGGAATCACGTCGCTAAAACATCCTTTTTCTAAACAGTGAAATAATTCCCTGTCCATTTCAACGCTTTCTGTCTCCCTTCTCCTTGATCTTGATTGCCCCTCCCCAGTGCCCATTGTTGATTGACAACCCTTATGCTCGCTCTCTGTCTAGCTAATCTGCCAGTAGTCACTTGGGACAATTCAGGACAGGAAGCCATTTCCGTGTAGCATGATTATGCAGGTGGCGTGAGCTGAAAGGGGCCATTATTATTGTTGTGCTGTCCTCTGCACAGCTCTCTATTCTGGGTCCCCACATGACATCCTTCATACTCGAGATGTCATCATTCAGCCAGATGTTGAAGTCACAGCCATTTAAATCCAACTGGCTCATTGGAAATTATTCTGGGTTCTAAAGGGTCGTAACTTATGTTGTGCAGGTTACCAGAATGAGGGATTATTATTACTAAAGTGCGCTTTTTAAAAAACCCTCATAGGTCCTCCTTATTAATGCCACAGGTGCTGGTGGTAAGTGTCTTTTGAAGCATTACCTAATCAGCCTCTTTGCAAATCCCTGTAATCCAGCCCTCATAAAATGTACATGGATTATTGATTGAGAGCCCCTTGGGGATCCCTTAAACAAGGTTCAGCTCAAATGCCTGCACAGAGCAGGAGGCACACTGCAGATTCGCTCCCTGGAATGTTTGCCAGGTGTTTACAGTGGGGTTTTTTTTGGGGGGGGGGTCTCCAAAGGAAAGGATAGCGGGAGGAGAGGGCAGGATCATTCCCATCCAGGAAGGCCAGACTGCAGCACAGGAGGGAGGTGGAAGGCTTGGGAACATGAGCATTAGCTACAGACGTTGAATGGGCAAAGGTTACCGGGCTGACTTCTTTTCTCTCCATGGGATCGTTTCATGTGCAGCAGTAAAACAGAAGAACAGGAAGATAGATAGATATCCCTCTCCCGATTACAGCCCGCGACATGCAGTCATGCCTCTGGCACATTTATGAGGAGCGAGGCTTCACAATGAAGCAATCAAGGAGAGCAAATGCTTATGTAGGGATGAATGAAAGAGAGAAAGGGGTGTCAGGGGAGGGACGGAGCTGAATCAACGCTCTATGAGATCCAGGCCAATGTGCAAAGGAAGAAAGGGTCAAGTTTAGTAGTATGCTTATGATTAAAGTGGTAAGATTCAGACGGCCTCAAGTCGCGAATCTTTCTAGAGGTAAAAGGATCTGACTCCTGCAATGGCCAAAAAAAGTAGTTGAGGGAGAAGGGCCTGCCTCCAAAATATAGCTGGAGGGTGTGATGAGCAACATCCGGGTGAACATATAGTGCACCAAATAGCTCTGAAGTTGTTGCATCAGGTTAATTTGAAATGACATATGCCTTTAAAAATAGGGTGACCATATGGAAAGGAGGACAGGGCTCCTGTATCTTTAACAGTTGCAAAGAAAAGGGAATTTTAGCAGGTGTCATTTGTATATGTGGAGAACCTGGTGAAATTCCCTCTTCATCACCACAGTTAAAGCTGCAGGAGCTATACTAGAGTGACCAGATTTAAAAGAGGGCAGGGCACCTGCAGCTTTAACTGTTGTGATGAAAAGGAAATTTCACCAGGTTCCCATATATATACAAATGACACCTTCTGAAATTCCCCTTTCAATACAACTGTTAAAGATACAGGAGCCCTGTTCTCCTTTTCATATGGTCACCCTACCTTTAAGTAGTTAGTTGTTTTATTATGTATTTATTTATTGCATTTCTATACTGCCAAATAGCTGAAGCTCTCTGGGCGGTTCACAAACATTAAAACCATTCAAAGTATAAAACAAACAGTATGAAAACATGATATAAAATACAATATAAAAGCACAACCAAAAGAAAAACAGCAGCAGTGAAGAAATACAAATTTAAAATACAAATTTAAAGCTGCAAAGTTAAAATTAAATTGATTAACTGTTAAAATGCTGAGAGAATAAAAAGATCTTATTATTGTTGTTGTTATTATTATTTTAGCCAAAAGAACATTTTCTTCATGAGCAAACAATGTTTTATCTCTCTTCTGTAGCATTCACAGTTTTCTGTATATAGCTTTTCAAAGTCAAATTGGCTTTTCTATTCATTTCACTGGAAATTGCTCATGATTAAGGGCTTTTAGGAGCGGTTTGCTCCCAGTTCTTCACTTGTGGAGCATTGAACATAGGGTTCAATTTTTCCTTTAAAAAACTCCATTGCCAGCTGTCGAATTCTGTTAGCTTAGAGAAATCCACCTGTGAAAAGCATCATATGAACGACTCTTAAATGTTTATCTTTTTCTGCAGGTTGTAAGAGCTGCTTCCCAAGAAACACAGGGCACAAGTTCATGGGAAGAGTGTGCATGTGTAGCTTTGAGGGAGTATTGTTATTGATTTATGCCAGAGATAGGTAGGGATGTCGGAGAAAATCCACAATGGAAACAAATTTCAGATTTCCTATGAATCTGGCCTGCAGTGGACCAGCTTTTTCAGAGTTGCACAGATTCTGCAGACTTGTAGATGAAGAGGGCTTTTCTTTTGTTAATTTGCAGAATTTTACACTAATTTAGCTGTAGAAAAACATACAAAATTAGAAAGACATGGGCCAAAATACAAGCATTTCTTCCATAGGCTAAAGCATGAAAATGTGCTTGGGGGGATTTACACATTTTCACAAGTGCAAATTTGTGCAAATTCAGGGGATTGGGAATAATCCAATCCCGCCAATAAGCAGACAGTGGAACGAATCCGTGAAACACAGATGGAACAAATTTCACAAAATCCATCCATGCCTAGGCGTAGGGAACTGGGTGCCTTGCAGATGTTTTGGATTACAACAAGGCTTTAGAGAACTCACATGGGCCCCGCTCCGCAAGTTTGCCGAGCCCTGCTTGCCTGCCCCTGCTCCAAGGAGCTGCTTGCTTAACACTCACGAGGCTGCATGAGCCTCCCGAGCCCTTGGCAAAGCTTGCTCCCTGGGGCCTCCGGAAAATGCACAATTCCCCTGGCATGCCACTAGCACGGTCAGGGGAATTGTGCACTTTCCAGAGGCCCTGGGAAGCAAGCTTTGCCTCACATTAAGAGGGTCTTTAAGGCCCCAATTGGCGTGTGGGGGGTGAAGGCCTTTACACTTACGTCAATGGAGCCTTTAAGGCCCCCATTGGTGCAGGGGTGCAGAATGCACGATTTTTGGAACTTCCAGAAATTGAGCATTTCCCCCATTGCATTAATGGTGGCCACCATTAACATGAAAGGGGGAAATGTGCATTTTCTGGAGGCTCCAGAAATGGCGTATTTCCCCCTTTTACGCCAATGGTGGCCCCCATTAACCCGTGTGAGTGGCTGTCATTTTGTGAGTGGCTGTGGATGGTTCATAAGTGCTGTCAGTGGGGGGTGCCCAAGTGGGTCCAGGGAGCTGGACACAGAGGGGTGTCCATCAGGTTCCCAGACCTGGTCAGACACTCATGACAACCCTAACAGGGGGTTGCTCAGCCATTGCCTCAGAGGCAGATCCTCCCCCAAGGGCCCAGGCTCCTCCTAGTCTGGTGGTAGTGATTAATCAGGGGTGCTCTCATTTCTGGGACTCTAGGTCTTCCTCTGAGGAAGATCTAGAGGTGCTGAAAACTGGGGGTTCAAAGGAGTTGTCTAGTGTGTTTTGACTCTGACCCCAGCTTGGCCTTGCATATAGTCATTTGAGCAGGTTACTTGCCCTTTGAGACTAGCCAGACCTTCCATGGCAGCCATTTTTTGGTGATGCCTGTGACAGTTTCTCAAATTCCCAAATGTGCCCCACAAAGCTGCCTGTCCCTGACTTAATATAGTACTAGCAGGGTAGCTGTGTTAGACTTCTGCAGCAAGAACAGGGTCTTCTGGCACCTTAGAGACTAACACATTTCTTACGGCATTAGCTTTTGTAGACGCTGTTCACTTCACTGAGCACAAGAGAGAGAGAGATGGTTATAATGCCTTGTGCCGACCTATCCTCAGTCTGGGATGTCTTAAGTGTGTGATCTACGTTTACTTGGAACTTAACTTCCACTGTGTTCAATGGGGCTTACATCCAAGTAGGCGTGCAGCCTTACAAATAATTCCTCTGAGAGTAAGAAAGTTAGTTGGGAGTAAGTGACTGTGAGGTTTACAATCCCACTGATTCGAATTGAACATCAGCCACTGAGCAGCAGGTCAAATGTGTTACCCCTGATCTGCTCTCTCCCATTTCTCTAACCTGATAACTTACATGTGGAGACTTTCTGATCACGGAGATCACGTACTGTAAAGTATAAGCTGAACCGTACCTTGCCTTGAATCATTTACTGTAACATGGTACATTTGAAATCCTGCCCTTAGCACTGAAAGAATCATTCATAATAATGCGTAACTGACTTTCACAGAGCACATTCTTCCATACAAAGGCCCTTTCAACAACGTACTGATCATCTCGCTATTTGATATTAAGAGCGTTTTTTCCCCTTGCATAAGCATGACAGGGTTAAGTGCTTTCCCCCAGGACAGAGATAGAGCTGCCAGATGAGGAGCATGGAGAGGATTTTTTTTTTTTTTTGGCTTTAAAGCACTGTTGCGGCCATTGAGGGTGTGTGTGTGGTGGTGGGGAAAATGCAGCTATCATTGAGGATCCGCCGAACGGGAGGGTCCCCTGCATCCTGTCCGGAGAGACATACATCTGCAGCCAAGAAAAGGGCCCCATCTTACAAGTTCATATTCAAGGACTGATCATTTGCAAGTGGTTTGCCAAAACCAAATCTCCAATCTGAACCCTGTCTATGCCAGCATATTTTCCTGACTTCTTCTTCTTCTTCTTCTTCTTCTTCTTCTTCTTCTTCTTATTATTATTATTATTATTATTATTATTATTATTATTAGTCAGGAAAATATGGCCGCAGCAGTGCCTTAAAGCCCCCCAAAAAAGCCTCTCCATTTTGATCAAGGCGGGGAACAACAATAAACGATAAAATACATAATACTCAATTAAAACATAATATACATTGTTAAAAACATCCTAAAAACAAGTGGATGGGGTTAGAACTCATCATGGAAGGTGTGTTTGTGTGTGAAAAACTCATCAATTTTTTTCCGCATGGGCAAGGGAGGCATTTCAGGGTGGGTGTGAAACCAACATCACTGAAGCTTTTCCCAGAAAGAACTGCTTCTGGGAGGGCACTTTTTTTTGCTGGGGTGGGGCAGGCATTCTGAGGTAAGGGTGAAAACAACATCGCTGGAGCTGCTCCCAGAAAGAGCTGCTTGGAGGGAGGGAGAAAACCACACACACCCCCAAAGCCCCTCCCAAATATGTTACATTATGACATCGCATTACTCTGACAGGAGCTTCTTGAGAAAAAATGGCACCCACCACTTTTTTCCTAGAAGCCCCCTAGCAGAGCAACGTTGCAACTTCATGTAATGTTGTTCTGCGGGGGGGCGGGGGGGCGGGGATAACAGCTGCCATGAGAAGCTCCGATGATCTTGTCTCTCAACCCAAGTCTTCAAAATGGCTTCCCTGCTTTCACAGCCTGTGATTAGTAGGTGTGTGCACTCTACCCCAGAATTATGTGGTAACCGTGAACATCCATGGAGCATTCAATCTTCCAGAGCAGAGATTGGCCACTTCCAAACCCATCAATTAATATCAGAGCAGAGACGTGCCCAATCGGAGCTTCTAAAGTCTCTGGAATTCTCTCTCTCTCTCTCTCTCTCTCTCTCTCTCTCTCTCTCTCTCTCTCTCTCTCTCTCTCTCTCTCTCTCTCTCTCTCTCTGTGTGTGTCTAAATTGAATATCTCCAATTAAGGGTTGGAGTGGGGTGTTAGGTAGCTTTTATTTTGACTTCTGTGGCTAACAAATTAGGAATTGCCACTGCGCTGTCCATGATTGTGTTCTCCTCCAATTGTAGTGTTCAGGGGGAGTGGGAAACATTAACTGCTTACTGATTCTGGTCATGGGGTGAGGAGGGACAGAGCATGCTTCTGCTTGGACTCATAGAAGTCAATCACCCACATTTCCACAGTGTGAAAGTGCTGCTGTGCTGGCTGGCTGGCATGCTCAGTGAGAAAGCTTCTACCCCTGAGTCAGGCACAAGCAGGCTCTTTATTTCAGTGCAGGGGAGAGGTGGGCTCTGTCCAATAGATCTGGAGGGCACCAGGCTGGAGAAGGCTGGAGTGTGGAATTTTTAAAACAAAATCCTAAAATATCAATGCATTAATGGATCTGATTCAAACTTGGCATGGCTAAAGCCCTCCTTAAGAGCTATCACATTGCCGTGTTTCGTCACTTTATCTATAAAAATGATGCAGATGTAAGCATTATTGTCAATTTCCATTTAAAAATTCCTAAAAAATCAAAACATAAACCAAACTGATTCAAACTTGGCGGGGGCAAAAGCCATCCATAAGAGCTATCGCTTTGCCCAGTTTTATCTCTTTATCTTTAAAAATGAGGGAGCTGTAAGCATTTCTGTTAACGCCAGTTACCCAAATACTGAACAGTTCTTCGACAGGTAATTCAACGAGGCAGAGAGAGGAGAGCCGCTCCAAAATCAAGGTGGAGAGTTACCTCTATGGAGCTCGAAATCGAATTTTGGGGACCCACTTTGCGCTCCCCTAGTGATTAGGGCTGCAAAATCTGAGGAAGGGAGATCTGGGCTCCAAACAACTTCGGCCTTTCCTTGACACTCAAAATGAAGCAGCAAATTTTTGATACCAAAATTCCTTGACACATTTTGGGCGTCAAGGAAAGGCAGCAAATAATTAGTTGGTTAAATTGTTGTTGCTGTTGGGGTGGTAGTGGTGTTTTTACTTCCAGGTTTGTTGGGATTTCTACCTAGGCCAGCCTCCTAGGCATTGCCAAAGAAGAGGAATTGCATCACCCAAAATTTTGGAAAAAAGAGGACACCAATTTTGAATCGTATTTGAATATACAAATGTATATGGTGCAAATTTAAAAATCATAGCTATAATTTAAATAGAAATACAATACATCTCCCCGTAGTGGAGAAGACTGACCAGGTAACCTGTTTACCCACACAGAGGACTTTTAATGGGCAACTTCAAGGCCTCTCCTGATTTCCCTCCTTATGGTTCTTTGACTTTAAACCAGACATGGGCTGAACAGCCCATCAAATAGAGAACATCTTCAAGTAGAGGACTGTCCTCTGCCTGCTATCCAAAACAGAGGACTGTCCTCTGTAATGTAGGACACCGGGACAACCTATTTCTGCCTCAGAAACCAAAATAATTCTGCACCTTGACTTGGGGTAGGGAAACAGCCAGGGCTGCATCAGAGAGAAAGATGTAGGGTGGCCACTTTTGAATCACTAAAAAAGAGGAAATGTGTCACCAAAAATGAGGACAAAAGAACTGACATAAAACGTGCATATGCTAATTTATATGTCTAGAAGCAAATTTAGAAATAATTATAATTTCAATAGACGTAAAATACCATCCCAGTGTACTGTGGAAAACTGTGTCCAGGTGACCCACAGGTACTGGACTGTGAGGTACTTGGACTGCCTTGTTCAGTCCTAGCTACTGTTGATGGGAAACTTCAAGCCCGGGCTGTTCCTTATGATTCTTTTCCTAAAAGTCTTTAAACCAGAGGACTTGGACTGAACAGGCCTTCAAACAGAGGACATTTACAAATTGTAGGGCAGTCCTCTGTCAGTCTTTCAAATAGAGGAGTGTCTTCTGTAAAAGAGGACACATGGTCTCCCTAGAAAATGTCTTGGGCCTGCCTGGACCAGCATTTGAGCTGTGATTGGAATGAACTGGGATCCAGTGACCATACTGCAGTGTCAGCATGATATAATCTGAAAAACGAGCCCCGCTAATACTCCAGCAACTGCAGCATTTTGCGGTAGTTTCCAAACGCTTTTCACAGGCAGCCCCGTGTAGAATACCGTGCAGTAATCTACTCTGGATGGAACCAAGGCATGTGTGACAGTGTCCAGATCCCCTTCTCAGGAAATTAAGTGAATTATATTGTTACATAATATGATTTTGGATTTATTTTGCTGTTGCTTTTAAGCTTCTGTTAGGTGCCCTGAAGATTGTGTCTATTTCAGATGGGGATTATGGGCAAACTTATTCAATGGAGCTTTGGAAAAGAGGGGAGGGGGCTTTGGCAGAAGGATTGCCGCCTCCAAGTTCTTCTGGGCACATGATAATGGCCATGCTGATTGGGAAACATGAGAGCTGGAGTCCAACCAACCAAGTTAGGGGAGGTTGATGTATACAATAATATTTTGGGTGCTTTGATGTATACAACAATATTTTGGGCGTAACTACTACTACTACTACTACTAAGAAGAAGAAGCCATTTGCTAAACCTCAAGAATAATTTATAAAATTAGAATGTCACAAACCACAATACCTAATGGGGATGAAACAAATTCCTAGATTAATATAGGTAGAGGGTCAATAATGTATATGCATTTTGATTACTGTGAAGACATAAGCATCTGTCTAAACGTGATAGCCTCAAAAAAGATGCTTTTGTGTGTCAGGTCATAAAACAGAAGATTTGAAGTATAAAGTATCCTTTTCAGGTGTATCACTGACTCGAATGTAGTCTTGGTGTCCTTAATCCTTGTGTTTCATAATACTTCGGTTGGCCCAATAAAATGGTGTCACATTAATATCCAGAACACCTCATCATCATACTTTTTTCTCATGAGAACCCAATAAAAGCAAACAAGCGCTTTCCAGAGACCAAACACCAGAATCGAAGTCATGTACAGGTATAGATGTGCTGTGCTGGAAGGGAAATATAAAGGATATGAAAGTGTTTGATCTGCTCACACTTTCCTTTATTGTAATTCTCTAGAGAAGCAGAACAAGTCATAAAGTGTGGAAAAGGCTGAGCTGAATGTTTTCGGTTGAGAACGTTTGGCTTGAAAATGGAGGCGGGGGCAGGTCGGGGATGGGAGAGGTTGACGAAGTCACCCCCAGCTCATCTTTTTTTCCACCTTTGCTGCAATTTAGGCAGAGGCTGCACTGCTCCTTTTTGGTGACTGGTAGCAGCCAGCCATTCTCCCGCACCACCATGAACGCCAAAGACTACTGGCCACAATGCTGTGAGCATATAGCATCATTCCTAGAGCAGCTCTAGGAAACATCAGAACTAAAGGCTAGCGTGGTGTAGTGGCTAAAGTGTCGGACTGGGATCTAGTCCCCACTTGGCCATGGGTGGCTTTGGGCCAGTCACAGACTCTCAGCCCAACCTACCTCACAGGGTTGTTGTTGTGAGGATTAAACAGAGAGGAGGAAGATTATGTACGCTGCCTTGAGTTCCTTGGAGGAAAAACGGAGGAATATAAATGAAATAATAATAATAATAATAATAATAATAATAATAATAATAATAATAATAATAATATAATGCCTTTTTGGTGTCAAGGAGAAGAACTCTCTCCTTTGAAAGTACTTATAAGCAAATGTGCTTGCAGTTGAACAACATGGTTCTTAATTTCCATGTTTGAAAAAACAGGGAGGGGCAGGGAGGGGAAGAAAAAGGATACAGTGTTACAATGGTGGTGTTGCTATTTTAATACCACAGTTTTTTGTGTAAGCCATATTCGTGAATGTCCAGTCTCATTTCAACTTCAGGTGGAACTAAATGTTGTTGAGCTGCATCATCATCATCATCATCGGCAGCCCCATGTGGGATGGACAAACCTGTCAGTTTTGGTTTCTTTCAGTTTCTCATGTTTTCAATCTTAAGTTTAGTTTGACCTAAACTTTGACATTTTTTTATTAGTTCTCATGAAAACCCATATGCAATTTGTGTTCATTTCTCCTAACATGAGGATTTTTGTACACAATTCTGCCTAATACACATATTTTTTCAAATACCTTTCCTAATATAATTTGACATTAGGAAAATTAGTATTAAAATGTGAATCAAACAAATGTCTCCCTCATCTCCAGCCCCATGCCAGGTCCCCAGGACAAATTAACCCATTCAATTTCCCCTCCCACCACTAGCAGGAGCCAGTCTGCACCCTCCTAATGTCACAACAACAGTTGTAGGAGGACTTGGAGAGAGGGAGGGGGAAGGCTCTTTCAGAAGGCTTTTTCTAGTTGGAGCTCCATGCTTCTTGGTCATTTCTACTCAGTGCAACACCTAACTAAATTGGCTATGTACCACTATATTGGCAATGTTGATCTGGCAAAACTAGTTTAAATGGGTATGGATAGGATTACTAAATGCAGCACAGGACAGAGACTCTTTACTTTTAATAGTTGTGTAGGCTGGCTGGTGCCATGGCATGGCAAACCAAGAGCTAGTGTGGCGTAGTGGTTAGAGTGTTGAATTGAGACTTGGGAGATCCAGGTTCTAGTCCCCACTAGGCCATGACATTCACTGGGTGCCTTTGGACCAGTTACCAGCTCTCAGCCTAAACTACCTGTTATGAGGATAAAATGGAGAGGAGGACCTCCATGTAAGCCACCTTGGGTTCCTTGCAAGAGGAAAAAAGCCAGGATATAAACGTTATTAATGTTTTTTTGTGAACTGCCCAGGAAGCTTCAGCTATTGGGCGGTATAAAAATGCAATAAATAAATAAATAATAAAATAATTTCACAAGGAAGAGAAAAATCTGCATTAGATAAGTTCACTCCAATGCACATCTGTAGAAGATACAGAATCTTTATCCTCCATCTGCTTACATAATAGCTTTTATTGTTTTAATTGCAATCTTACTGTGTATTTATTGCTTTTAATGTTTTAAACTGTTTTTATGTATTGTTGTAAGCCACCTTGGAAGAGCTTCTGCCCTGAAAGGCATCCAAAAATGCTTTAAATAAATAACAGGAATAAAAATTTAATATTAAAATGTCCTCCATCATATGTTCATATACTATATATCTCAGTCACTATGTATGTGACTATTTATGATCTATGTCAGTTTTGCATCTGTTCATTCATAAATCCATTCTGCCCTGTTTCTACATTAATCTGTGATTTCTTAAAAGTAATAATTTGCATGAACATTAGTATTTAAATATTTTTGAATATATAGATTTGAACGCATTTTCTCACAAAATATGCATTTCTAAATATGTTTTTCTCAAAGCACACATTTCTACATGTATTTTAACTTAAAATATGTATTTTTGTATGCAATTTGGTACTTTTATGAGCTGAGAACTGCACTGCAAAATTCAGAGAAATATTAAATCTGAAGGCTTATTATGTTTCAGTCAACACAATTGGAGGTGCAGATTAGGTCAGTTAATTTCACAATGTGAGCTGAGCAAAATCCATAAGCATCCCTTAATTATTTTTTGTAAGAGTGCCATGTTACTCAGTTATGATTAATAATTTTTATTTTCATTGGGATTATATTTATGGAAGAATGCCCTCCAAACAGAAATCTGTGTGTGGGGGGAAACAGTTTAGGGGCTTTTGTTTTGCATCTAGGGATAGATTGGTATGTGTGTTTGTGTGTGTGTGTGTGTGTGTGTGTGTGTGTGTGTGTGTGCTTGGGGAAATGTAATCTTTACTATGGATGTGGCAAGGATTTGGTTTCTTCAGTTGTTTTTTTAGCCTTAACCAATTTACACACACTAACTTTTATTGTCATGAGAATGCAGCACACTGTTTAAGTGAAGGCTCTGATCCAATACTAACAAGAACTAAAACACAAATGCTTCGATTAGTAAAAAAGTTATGAATGATGTATTTTTAAATATCTAAAGAAAATACAAGAGGTAATTCCTCCGGGGCCGGTTTTTTAGAGCCTTAATATGTTGTTCTCTCAAAATGCTGCCAAAATCAAGTAACTGAATACTTGTACATATTCAATAGTACTAGGTACCCACTGTGTAATGTCAATATCAATGATATCTCACCTTTTTCTATTCATTTTGAACAATACTCTTGAAACTACCTTTCAAATATGATCCAAATGTAGTCATTGGCTCCGATCTAGCCCTAGTAAGGCATATTGTACAAGACATTGAGTCTATGATGTAAATGTACTCAGTGGCCCTGATCCAGCTCTAATAAGGCATGTTGTATGAGGCTTTATGGCTCTGGATTGGAATGCTCATCCCAATCTGCAATACTTATTTATTTATTTATTTATTTATTTATTTATTTATTTATTTGACTTGTATCCCTCCTTTCTACAAAAAATGGCACTCAAGGTGACTTGAATGAGGTAAGAGCAAAGTAACAAACAGCAGTTCAAACATAGCCAGTAAAGAGGACTTGGGGTTATGGTGGATAGGTCAATGAAATCATTGACACAGGGTGTGACTGCTGTGAAAAAGGAAAGTTTCATTTTAGGAATTGTTAGGAAAAGGGATTGAAAATGAAAGCACCAAAGATGGCCATATTGGAAACCTCAAGATTCTGTCCTTCTGCTCTAGATGTTAGACTTTAACTCCCATAAGCCCCAGCCAGCATGGACCATCTTTAGGTATGGTGGGCAGCATCTGGGGAGGCCATAGGTTCCCTACACTTGGCTTACAAATGTTCAAACATATCAAACACCTTAAAAATGATTCACTTTCCCCACTTCTGGACAAAATGCATTACTAAACTTTATATTGGAACATAAGCTGGCACAGAACCCAATAAAAGAATAAAGACGTGATCAAACGTTTATTGACCTGCTAATAGTAAAACTGCAGTAATTAACTACAGATGGTCAAGGAGCTATAAAGTTAGTCAACATGCTCTGGGACACTAAAACATGCAGGAGTTTCGGTATAATTTTACTGTTTCAGTTAATAAACTTTTAATTTTATTATGGAATATATCATTATGGTATTATTTTATTATAATTCAACTATAGTTTTAGAGCAGCTATTATTTACTTATTTTATAGTGCTGGAGCTGAAACAAATCCCACACCACAAATTCTCCTCAGCAGGTTCTGATAGTGAATATTCTCCAAATATGTTTTGGTTGAGTGAACGTTTGCTCTTCAGCATCAGCATCTAGCAGCCAAAGCTTTGCAGTAGTTCTAAGAATCTGATGATGTCAGAAAGGTAACAATCAGTATTTGACAAAATATGGCAGATGGTATGCAATGAAAATTAGTATGTGACAGCTGACTTGCAATAGAATTTAGTAAATTTTATATTAGCCAACCAGGATTGGCAAACATTGAATCTGAAAGTCAAATTTCTGGTTCAGAATGTGAATATGAAAATTTGAGATCAAAACTCAGTACCAAAACACAAATTTTGAAATTTAACATTTTTTTTTGTTTTAGCCCTATTTTATACCATACCATTTTACATGGAAAGAAAGGAAATGTTTAAACTCCCAGCATCCCCAGGCCAGCCTGCTAAACATGCATTGGATAGTACCCTTTATTACTATTCCCTTATTTACCATCCCAGTTGTAATGTGAAGCAGTTTTGAGAGAATGATTTGGCCATAGCCATCTAGTGAGCTCCATGAACACAACGTTGAAGGTGGCTGTGCGATGACCAACTCCAGTCCTCGATTTGTTCTACCTCATTGGTCCAGAGAAGATTAGATCTTGTTCTCTGCTGCTCCAGATGGAAGAACTAGATCTAATGTGCTTAAGGGCCTTGCTAGACCTACCTGAAAATCCGGGCGTGTGGAGGGGCCAGCCCGCGCTACAAGTAGGGCTGTCACTCCTATCCACACATCAGACGCGACGGGCTACAGGAAAGCCCCGTCACATCCGCCATTTTGTTTTTGACTTAAAGGGCTGAGTGCGCAGGAGCGCACCACCAGCAACAGTAAGTGGTGGTGTTGTTTTTAAAGTGTTCCCCGCTCTCCCGCTCCCAATTTCCCCACCCTGGCCGCTTCCCCCCTGCGATCCCCGCTTCCCCCGTGATCCCCACTTCCCCCCATAATCTCCCCACCCCTGATCTCTCCCCCTGCCCCAATGGGCCCAGCGCTCCTGCAGAGCACTGCGCCCCTGCGGAACACTGCGCCCCATCCACCTCTTTTCCCGGCTGTTCGCCAGTAATTGCAATAGCCAGGAAAAGTGGCAGACCAGTCTACATGCCCATGGGAAATACCAGGCCACAAGCAGTGCTGGTTATCCCAGGCCAAAGGAGGGTTACCCCTGCCTGAGCCCAGGATCTCCTGGATGCACAGGGGCAGGCCCGGGGCTCGCCGTGGGCTAACCCATTATCTAGCAAGGCCCTTAGTCAAAGATAGATAGATTTAGTTGCATCTTAGGATAAGCTTTTTAATAGTAAGAGCAGCTTGGCAATGGAACCAAGAGGGGGCAGGCTTTCTCTCACTGGAGGTCTCCAAGCCAGGGATGGACAGACTCACCCCTGCCCACTTTGTACGCTGCTCGACAGACCCCTGCCCCTGTATCATTTACACCTCTAATCTTGCATAAATGGCTGCTCTATGGCCACCATTTGCTGTAGTAAACTCATGCACATGATGGGTGATATCACGTTTATTGAGAATACATCTAGGGTTTATATACCATTCTTCCCTCCCCTCTTCCTCTGCTCTTCCTATGTGAGGCAACCCAATTATCACCTTGCTCTTGTGTGAGGCGGAAGGTAAACAAGGTAAACAGGACGTTTGCTAACTTGCTCTCTTAACATGTTTGTTCCCGGATTGAGCTGGAAGTCAGAACATGACTCATTGCTCTTAGACAAACCAACAAAGGGAAGATAAGGAGTCTGTCACCTCTGCCTTCCACCTCCCGACAGTGTGCTGTCCGCGAAGGCTTCAGGCATCCGTGACATCCCCACCATTTGCGTAAATGGCCTTTTACGGAAAAGAACAAGCCACCATTTTTATGCAAAATAGCAGCTTGCAGAGGGAAGGGGCAGCTACTTGCTGGATGCTCACACCCCACGCCAACAGGGTTGGCTAGCTGGCAGGGTCTGTGGATTCCAGTCCGGGGGGGGGGGGGGGAAAGGTATCCATCAGACTCTTTCTTTTCTTTTATTTATTTATTTTATTTATTTTTTACATTTCTATACCGCCCAATAGCCGGAGCAATCTGGGCAGTTCACAAAAATTAAAAACATTCAAAGTATAAAACAACAGTATAAAACCATAGTACAAAAAACAATATAAAAGCTCAACCAGATAAAAACAGCAGCAATGCAAAATTACAAATTTAAAACACCAAGTTAAAATTTATTTATAGACTGTTAAAATGCTGGGAAAATAAAAAGGTCTTTTGCATCCATTCCATGCATTCCATCCCACAAACTTTCCTTTTGTATCTTCCAGTCTGCTTAGGAAAAATGGAAACAAGATGAGACCTTGCCTCAGTTAGCTATCACCAGAGCTGTAACACAGATGAAATGAGACATCTGATTGCTTATCCATATATTAAAACCTATCTCGGTGATCGCAAGATGAATGGTATCTTTTGAGTTGTGAAATCAAGTCCTGTGGACTTGCTTGGTAATTTGTGTGTGTGATGAAGCACCCTTTGAAGAGGCCTGACAAATTACCAGATCTGAGGAAATGGTTTGAATGTGGGCATGTTGGCTTGTTCCTGCTTGTCAGTACTTTCACAAGATTAGTTCAACACACACACACACACACACACCACTTTTTAAATGCAGAACCAGTGTGGTATAGTGGCTAAAGTGTTGGACTGGGAGTCAGGAGATCCGGGTCCTAGTCCCCACTCGGCCATGGAAACCCACTGGGTGACTTTGGGCCAGTCACAGACTCTCAGCCCAACCCACCTCACAGGGTTGTTGTGAGGATAACATGGAGGGGATGATGATTATGTACACTGCCTTGGGTTCCTTGGAGGAAAAAAGGCAGGATATAAATACAATAATACATACATACATACATACATACATACATACATCCTGGCAAAAGTCAAAGCATGTTGATTATATTAATTTTAATTATATAATTAAAATATCATTACTATGTTATAGTTTTAATATAATATGTATCACAATATAATGTGATACTTACCATACAATTATAATAATTATATAATTAATTGTGTTAATGCTGATTATTACTTATATATCTGAACAAAATATATTGAAACACTCATAATATGGCTTCAACACTTCACATCAAAAGGAGCTGTGATTTGTTTATGCCATCATAGCAGGATTCTTTAAAAGGTGGATTACAAATGGGCCATATAAAAATCACCCTTAAAGTTTTTGTTGTTGTGACTATTACTCTGGGAACTCTTGACTAGCCCCGGAATAACAGATTGCAGGTTTGGAACTGGCATTGTGATGTTGTCGCTTGAATGTTTTAAACAGGCGAGTCCCCACATGCTGCCAAGCCAACCCTGTCCTGACCTTTGACTCGTTCTCTGAAATATGACCATAAAAATAATGAGTCTGTAAGCCGCTTTTGGCAATTATACTGTTGCTGGAATGAAAGGACATTGTCATTAGCATGCAGCTTATGGACACCAGCTTGCTGGGCTTGGCATGCAGCCAAGCTGGAAAAGGGAGCTGGATTTAAAACTGACACAGGTTCAATGGGATAATTAGGCAGGTTTTGTTGGAGTTTGTTGATATAAATGTGCAAGAGATTAGCCTTTCCCCTTTCAGCTCGGGGTAATGATCACAGTTAACAGGTGGCAAGCTAATGGCAGAACATGAAATTAATACTTTGTTTCCTGGTGCCTTCCTTTGTTGTTTCTCTGTACAGGATTTCGTCAACATCCTTCAACCAATAGAGAGCATTTTTGCCATCCCCTCCTCACTTCCTTCTTGCTTTCAGCTAATGCTTCCTAAAGCATCTTATCTAGAAAACCAAATTCAATTTGTCATGGTGGCATCAAGTAGGTCAACTATAAAAAGGACACAAAACCCACAATGCTCTATGCATAACCTCCTTAACACACACACATTATGGGCAAGGTCAAAAAAGATAAAACGAGTAGCTAAAGATTTGTCAAATTTGATGGGTGTTTGGTGAGAGAGGACCAATTCCACTCCTTTTGCCAACATTCCCCAACCAGAAAAGCTGCCATGAGTCCGTCCTTTGCTCCACCTGTTACAATAGCAGCAGATTGCCTGCTACTATCTTTCTAGATGCATTGTGGGTTCTATTTCATGGGCATGCATTGGGATGCTTGAGAAACTTGATCTTTGTGAATTCCTGTACAAATTGACCTATTCCTTACCCTTCAGAGTAATGTACAGTTTGAATCTTAACTATGCACTGGATTTCACACTTTTTTGAATGTTGCAAGGCAGTTCTTGGCTGTTTAAAACTTTGAGACAAGATACACATATTAAATGTTAGCCTCTTCCTCTGGGTCTGCCATAGTCCTGCCAAAACTGCATTCTGCTTTTCCCACCACCACACAGACGTACCTAGATTACCCCATTTCCTAGGAGGGGTATGCAGAATGGGTCTGTTCCTCCCTGAAATTTGGCGGCTGTGTCTCCCCGCACCATCAAATGAGGTGATTCCCTGCCCTGATTTTCGGGGTGGCTGAGTCTCCCCGCACCATCAGATTACCTGGTGGAAAACTATTCTGCTTTCGAAGAAACGCTTTATTAGCATCAATAGAAATTAACAAAAATGCATACATCTCTGTCATTTTTAAAGCTAAAGAGATGAAACTTGACACCCTGGTAGCTCTTAAGTAGAGCTTTAACCTGGCCCCCATCTATACAATAACAGGATTGCTCCTCATTAAATATAAACCTGATTTTTTGTTGAGTCAAATGTAGGTAAAGAGCATCACACTGCAGCAGCAACAGCGATTTATTTCCTGATTTTTTTAAAGAGTGCAGTTATAAATGCACACATACGCATTATCGCATATACAGTGACGTGACACTACAGAGTAGAGACGATAGAAACTATAAATTTTATATGCAGAGCTCCACAGATACATATCACAGAGAAACCAGAAGTGGGGGAGGGGTTCCCCATATATACAAATCACACCTGCTGAAATTCCCTTTTCAATACAACTGTTAAAGATACAGGAGCCCTGTCCTCCTTTTCATATGGTCACCCTATCCTCCAGTTCATTGGTTGTGGTACTCTGATGTGCATGGGCTCTTATCTAGCAATTACTTTTAAGGTTTCACCTGGGCTCCGTTTCTGCGGGCAATAAGAACGGTGGTGGCTGAAGCACTAAAAAGTCAATTCAACTGACTAACAAGTCCCTACGATGACCGTGATGGAGGAGGAGAACCGCCCTGCCCTCCCCTTTCATCATCAAGACTCCATTAGCACACACACCCAATAAAGGGAAAAACAAGAGGGGGAAATAATCCAGACTTCCTTCACACCAAAATAAAATGAAACAATTTGGGGGGAGGAGCGAGATGAGTGCAGGACAGGGATGACGCCATGTGAGTACCACGCTGCAAATCCACATACCAGGCATGGCGAGTGTATGATAAATCATTGGTGTGATGACGTTCTTAGAGAGAAAATACAATTCAAACATTAAACTTGTATTTAAATATTATACTATTTTGAGAAACTTTGATTTTCCAAAGCAGAGATTAATGCAAACACAGAAGGTAATGGATAAAATCATGTGGAAGTGTCACAGACAGAAATAGACCCAATAGACCCATTCACACTTCTCTAGCCATGCACTGACTTCAATTTATTTATTTATTATTTATTTATTGCATTTATATCCTGCTTTTTTTCCTCCAAGGAATCCAAGGTGGCGTACATAATCCTCCTCCTCTCCATTTTATCGTCACAACAACAACCCTGTGAGGTAGGTTGGGCTGAGAGTCTGTGATTGGCTCAAAGTCACCCAGTGGGTTTCCATGGCCGAGTGGGGACTAGAACCAGGATGTCCCAACTCCCAGTCCGACACCTTAGCCACTACACCACACTGGCTTCAATGGGCTGTAAACAACGTATTGGGGTAGAAGGTTGCAATTGTGTAACGCTACAGAATAGATTCCTGATGCATGGAAGGTGGTGATCTGGGAGCCCTCCGTTCATTCAAAGCCCTGCCGGGAGAAGAGGCTACAGAGGGTATGGGATGTGTGTGGGTAGGTAGGTGGGGAGAAATCCCCAATAGGATTCTCCCTGCACCCTCGAGATCATTCCTCTGCCCATGGCTGGGGGTGAGGGAAATCCCTGGCATCCTATGGCACCTCAGCTGATGTCTAGGGGCCATGAAATTGCTCTGTAACTGACTAACTCTTTCTTTCTTTCTTTCTTTCTTTCTTTCTTTCTTTCTTTCTTTCTTTCTTTCAATTTTTCTTTGCATTTCATTCCTGCCCTTCCATAGACTTCTGTGTCTATAAAGCTAGATCAGTTTCAAATAAGTGGCGGCAGGACCCTGCCACATGTGTGGGATTCAAAATAAAATAAATCAAGGGAAGAATTCTTCATTTTCTGCCTGTAAAGCAGGGTGGTGGGGTTTTTTTTTTTTTGGTTTTTTTTAGGCCTTGTGAATGCAGCATGATTTATTTACTGACAGAGAAGGCCAACATCAGGACCTACGGCTTCTCTCACATCATTGTCTATAGTGTGTGTTAGTACTTCAAATTCCAGAATACCATCTCGAGCACTAAGGCTGGTTTACACTGTTCCTGTTTTTGTCTTTGTGATAAGAGCCTTTTTAGAAGACCATTTCCCCTTTTCATCCTGGTTTGGCTTTTCAAAAAGGTCAGATTCTGTTTTGGCATTGATATAATCACCCGGAATCTGATTGCGTAAATATTGAAAGCTGAAATGTGTCTTGGAAATCAATACCAAGCATAGATGTTGGGATTATGATTTTTGATCAACTTGGAGAAACTGTTTTCCACCATCTATTTATTAGTTATATCAAGGAAGAAAAACCAATGAAACTGTGTTTTTTTTTTGCTTTGTTTTTTTTTTAAAAATGGGAAATATTATTATCTCATGGATAGGTTTTACATTTACAGCTGTAGTAAAGATCAATATTCTTCCACAACTGGTATTTTTAGTTTTAAATCTGCCAGTAAATAATTCAGAATGAGGAAGTATGACAATATCTTAATGAAAGTACTTAGCCATGGTACCCTACAGCAGCCCATGGTTTCTGGGTGGCTTGTTACCCATGGTTACCCTGGCTGGGTTTGCACGACACGGCATGCCGCACTACCAAGGGTAATTCTGCACTCGACTGGCACATGCAGAGTGTGTGTAGAAATTAGCCACTGTGGTTTATTTCATTTCCCCTATGTGATCATGTGAACCAGGCTGCAGTGTTTGTGGGAGGGCTGGCATCAAGGGGTAGGCATGGTTGAGCACCTGCTTAGGGCCCACACCCCATTGATGAGAGCCCCCCTGCAAGCTCCTCCTCTTCCTCCTCTTCACCATTGCAACCTGCTTGTTCCTCTGCCTCTTGCTGTGGTCCAGACAATGGTGGTAATCAGAAGGTGGTGGAGGAGATGCCCCTACCTACTTGCTCGTTGGCGCTCCGTCTGTCAAGCACACAACTGGTAGTAATTATGAAAAAGAGGATGAGCATCCAGCATCCGGTGACAATGGCAGTGAGAAGGTAGTGGCAGTGAGTCACTGAGGAAGGGGCCTCATTGAGGTGCTTCACTGAGGAGCCCTCAAAAACCTGGGGTCAGTAATGGTTACTGGGTTTAGTTCAGCAGGTTTAACCTTTAAAGCCCTACACAGTTTAGATTCAGGTTACCTGAAGGAAATTTAATTAATTAATTAATTAATTAATTAATTAATTTATATACCACCCCATAGCTGAAGCTCTCTGGGCAGTTTACAAAAGTTAAGAACAGTGGACATTAAAAAGTATACAAAATTTAAAACCATAAAAAATATAAAACAACGGTATAAAACAGTATCCAAACTTTCCCTCTATGTCCCTATGGGCTAAGATAACGCTGAGAGCTATTTCATGCACAGTTACAAGATGGGGGATACTTGGCTCAGCAATACTACAAACGAGAAGGAACTTGGAATTGTTGTAGAGCACAAGCTGAATATGAGCCAACGGTGTGATGTGGCCACAAAAAAAGCAAATGTTATTTTGGGCTGCATTAATAGAAGTATAGTTTCCAAGTCGCGTGAGGTTTTGGTTCCCCTCTATTTGGCCCTGGTTAGGCCTCATCTTGAGTACTGCATCCAGTTCTGGGCACCACACTTCAAGAAGGATGCAGACAAGCTGGAGCCTGTTCAGAAGAGGGCATGAGGATGATCAGGGGTCTGGAAGGAAAGTCCTATGAGGAGAGACTGAAAGAACAGGGCATGGTTAGTCTAGAGAAGAGAAGATTGAGGGGAGACATGATAGCACTCTTCAGATACTTGAGAGGTTGTCACACAGAGGAGGGCCAGGGTCTCTTCCCGATCATCCCAGAGTGCAGGACACGGAATAACAGGCTGAAGTTACAGGAAGCCAGATTGCAGCTTGACATCAGGAAAAACTTCCTGATTGTTAGAGCAGTACGACAATGGAACCGATTACCTAGGGAGATTGTGGTCTCTCCCACACTAGAGGCATTCAAGAGGCAGCTGGACAGCCATCTGTCAGGTATACTTGAAGGCAGATTCCTGCATTGAGCAGGGGGTTGGACTTGATGGCCTTGTAGGCCCCTTCCAACTCTACTATTCTATGATTCTATGATTCTATGTTCCTTTGCTTGCCAAGTCAACCCATTGCACAATCCCGTACCTGGGTAGGCAAACTGACCTAGCCAATTTTTCAGGGTCTTTTAGGCAACAATTGACAACAGTTTCCTTTAGAAAAGTTTTGTTGGGGGTTTTTTGTTGGTTTTTGGTGGACTGACAATGGAAATGATGTTATTCCATATATTTTGTTATTGTTTTAATTGTTGTTTCCTTTCAAGGGAACATATTATTGGTCAATTTGGTAGGACAGAGATTATGATATGATTAATATAATATGATATATGTAATAAAACGGAAGATTTCCAAGGCTATTTAATTCACCTCTGCTGAATCTAGACAAAACAGAGGTGCTTTCTGTCAAGGGCTCTGACCTAGGTTTGGAGGTGTGTCAACCAGTTCTAGATGGGGCTACACTCCCCCTGAAAGACTGTGTTTGCAGTTTGGGGGTGCTCCTGGATCTGTCGCTCCAAATGACAGCCCAGATAGATGCGACGGCCAGGAGTGCCTACTATCAGCTTCGGCTGATACGCCAGCTGCGCCCCTTCTTAGAGTCAGAAGACCTAAAGACAGTAGTGCACACGCTGGTAACCTCAAGGCTTGACTTCTGCAATGCGCTCTACATAGGGCTACCATTGTACCTAGTTCGGAAACTTTAACTAGTTCAAAATATGGCAGCCAGGTTGGTCACCAGTACATCTAGGGTTGAGCATATTACCCCAACATTAAAATCACTCCACTGGCTGCGAATTAGTTTCCGGGCAAAGTACAAAGTGTTGGTCATGACCTTTAAAGCCCTAAATGGTTTGGGTCCAGGTTACCTGCGGGATCGCCTTCTCCCATATAGTCCACCCCGCACACTCAGGTCCTCTGGGTTGAACTTACTTCAGTCAGCTAAAACTAGGCTGACTTCAGTTTCCCAGAGGACCTTTTCTTCTGTCATCCCCAGATTGTGGAATGGCCTGCCAGAGGAGATTCGTAAAATTAACTCTATGTGTGATTTTAAGGCAGCTTTAAAGACTAGCCTTTTCCGGCAGGCCTATCCAGATCAATGTTAAATCATGAATTTTTAAGATGTATTGATTCCTGTTCTAATGTTGTTCCCCGCCTCGATCCAAGGGAGAGGCGGGTAAGAAATAAATAAATATTATTATTATTATTATTATTATTATTATTATTATTATTATTATTAATCTACCCCCGTCCTCCAACTATAGGCATGTCTACACCAGTTTTTTTTCCTGGGGATCATCCCTGGATCGTCCCTGTGTGTCCACATGATGCACAGCGGGTCCTGGGAGCAGGTAGGGATGATCCCTCCGTTTCCCCAGGATATCTGCAGACACTTTCCCCCCGTTTCATCCCGTGGTCCTGGGTTGATCCTGAGGACCATGGCTGTTGGGGCCCATCCCAGCTTCTTCCCTCCTCCCTGCGAGTAGCGGGGGTCAGCAGAGGGAAGAAGCCAGGCCAGGGAGAGTCCAGGGACATCAGGGGTGGGGAGAGCAGGGGGCTTTTAAAAAAACTTACTTTTTTCCTCTCTGTTTAATAAAATTGGCAGATGTGACCCTCTTCCCTTCCGGGATGTTGCGCTTCCATGTAGACACCCTGGGACAATCTCAGAAGCAGGTAAGTCCAGGATCGTCCCCCCTCCGTCTACACCCTATGGTGTAGACATGCCCCTTATCTTTCTGTACAGATAAGGCTATGTGAATATTTCTGCCCAATTCTGGGATGAGATGCTCAATGGATTTCCCCACTATGCTGCTTGATAGTTAAAATGTTCTTGCAGGGTGAGTGCACTTTTCAGATATTTATTCCTCAAAGTTTAATCTTTCAATCAGCATTTAGGGAATATCCAATCTAATTTCACTCAGGAAACAGTTGTTTGCCATCCTGCTTGCAGCTTACTTTTAAATATTTGAGAAGCCTGATATCACCGTAACTCTCAGGCCTGCTAAACATGACCAGTTTTTTAACTGTTCCCTCATAGAATTGCTATCTCTTATCATTGCTGCTCTTGTTGGAATGCTTGGCAGCTGCTCCATTTGCGGAGGCCAAAGTTTTACACAGTACTCCGGTTCCTGGACCAGTGCCAAAAACTGCGTGGAATAATATATTCCTAATGCTTGGATACATGTGCATCTGATGAAGTCCTCATAAAGAGCGCTTTCTTTATAGTAATAATTTCTGGACCGTTCTTCCGTGGACAAAGCACTTTGCAATTCTTTATTTATGAAAACTGTCAGTCATCTTTCCCCAACCAGTTGCCCTTCCAGATTGTGTTGGAGTGCAAGTCCCATCATCCCCAGCCAGCATGGTCACTGGAATGAGAAAAAAACCATATTTTTCAGGTATTCTTTCAATGTGCAAAGGGGTAGGAAATAAGATCATTTGCACTGTTCCCAACCCTGACCTCCAACACATTCACTTGTAGGTTGGGACAGTCTTCACACTTACAACTGTTCATGCATGCATATGGCACTCCCTGATCATGTGAATAGATCCTTCCATGCATACAGTTGTAAAGGCATAGGCTCTTTCAAGTGAATGCATGGAGGTGGTGTTCCCTTTCCTCTGAAAGAACATCTGGAATGAACTATAGTGCCTTTTGGAAATTGGCTTGAATAAGGCTATGGCTATCTAGGGAAGCAAAGATTTACACCTACTCTTACAAACCAAGGATGCTGCCCACTGTTCACTATTTCACATTGGCTTGTAATGGCACAGCTTTTTCTGAACTCATTAAGAGCTGAACCAAGGGTACAATGAAGTTTGGCCTTAACTTATAAGGAGTTTGCTGGCACCATCACTTTCTAACATTACAGATGTCCAATTAACTTTGGCCAATATGTACCTGAAGGTGTTGGTATGGAGGCCTCTCTATAAGGTCTCTATTCCTCCTTGACATCTTAAATAACTCCTTTGCTGAGGGAACTGCATTGGCTACCTATTGGCAACCAGGCCAGGTTTAAGGTTTTGGTACTAGTGTACAAAGCTCTAAACAACTTGGAACCAGGATACCTAAGAGAGCACCTTCTCCCTCACCAACCTGCCTGATCACTGAGGTCGTTGGAGGGCATGCTCCTGGTGGTTCCACATGGACCTGTGGTCTGATTGGAATCCACCAGGAGAAGAGCCCTTAATGCAGTGGCCCCTTCTCTATGGAATTCTCTGTTCCTTGAGATCAGGCAGGAAGCAACACTAGGTTGCTTTCGGCGCCTCCTGAAAACAACTCTGTTTCGAGAAGCATTCCCCAACGGACAAGCCACTGTTTTCTCTTTTCTTTTGGATCCTTTGTTTTCAAATTGAATAATTTTAATTTGCTTTTTGAATTTTCTTTCTTTTACTGTTTATATCTATGTTCACCACCCTGGAATCTATGTTAGATAATTGATCGGCATATAAATGTTGTAAATAAATAAATAAATGCTGATACAGGAGTATCACAGGAACCAGATAACTTGGGAAGTGTAGTTCTCCAGAGTGTCTGTGTACCTAGTATGGATGCCAGATGCCCTAGCTGGAGAGCAGAAGGTTCTACCAGGGACTCATCCTCCGAGTTAGGGCCTTGAGTGGGGCAATGATTGCCCTATCACCAAGGAAGTAACCTATGCCTCATCTTCATCAGAAAGCTCTGCTCCACACTGTAAGGGCTGAGGGCTGGGGGACATGACAATAAGGGCTTATGAAAATTTGATATGTGGCTCAGAGGTGTGAAAAACACCCATCACGAATAAAGACAGTAGTCTCCTGTTGCATTGCCTTAAAGGGGAATTTGAGGGCTAAAGAAGAGGAGGGAAAGATAAAGGGCCAAAATATATGTGATGCTGAACTCATCCTTTGCAAGTGTGTGAATCTTTTAACCCCTTCCCTGTACATCATGATCTTTTAACCTTTTATTGTTCACCACTCAAGAATCTGTTTACTGTATATGTGGAGCTTTGCATAAATGTAAATAAAGTAAATAAATAAATGATTCCAATCTTGCTATTTGAGTTGGCCCGGGGTGCGGAGGGGGTGGAAATAATGAAACTGCAAATGATGTATTTATCATCACATATAGTTTGGCCCATAGACTCCTGAACCAACCACCAAATGATTGAAACATTTAATTAATGGATTGCTGTTCTGGAATCTGAATGTGCTGCTTATGCTGGATATAAGCTGGAATGCACTGGACTGGGAGCTTTGACACAACACGTGGATAGCACAGAACAATACAAATGAGCATCCAGATGTTAATTTTACCAGATGTGCTTGCCCACCGGGCTTGCTGATGAAGAGGCATCCCAGTTGTGTCATGACAATGGATATAGATATGCTTTTTGATCTTTAGTGTGCTGTGGAAGCTAATGTGCAACCTCTCACTATCTGGGGCCACTGTGAGAAAGTGGTTACATCTCTCATGTAATTCATTGTGCACGATAACATCTTACAAGCAACTGGAGCCAATATCTGCCCAGATCCTTTAGGATAGAGAAGAGAATTATTCTGGAATCTTCTCACTTTCTATCCAATACACAGCCCCTCTTGGAGAGGTCATTTTAGAATGCCCTTAAAACCTAATACCATAAACATTTTCCGCTGGGAACTCTAACAATGGTTTGAGGTTTGGTCCAGAAAATAAATAAGCACCAGGTGTTGCAAGCAACTTGTTTTAGAGTCCTCTGAAAGAGTTTTTGAAAAGCTCCATGTTGCATCAGATAATATATTGCTCAATAATGAATTCAGCTCCCTATAGGTTCCCTTTAGTTCAAAATGATTAATGATCATTTTATGTTACATAATGAAGCCATCCAATGATCTCTGAATCTCCAGAGGTTTGAAAAAGTGGGGCTTTTTGCTATTGGGACCCAAAATGCAAGGAAGGGGGTAGAGAAGCAAGGCAATGGAAAACAAACAAAACCTAGCATATTTAAGAACTGCAAGGCTGCAATATGGGGACGTTTTGCACACGAAATGTGAAGTTTCCCATCGAACGGGGGTGGGGAAGGGGGGGCTATAAATAATGCAGCTAAGGAGATGCAATCACTTCCTCATAAAGGAAGAACAGTTTTATTCCAAACACAAGAAATAAGAAGTTTGAACACATGTTCTGCTGGTGTACAGTCAAATTGGAAGCGCTTGAACTCTGTGAGTACACTATGCTGGTTTCACATGGGATAAGGGGTAGCGGGGGATACAGGCGCGATCCAGCTCCAACACCACCCATCATACACACATCAATATAATATACATCCACACAGCAGTGCTAGAAAACAAAACAGGGAAAAACAATTTATGTTATACCAATACGGTTATTTGATCCAATCAATTCACGAGATAGGACAGGCACCCGGAGGCACACAGAGAATTAAGAGTGTGGTCCAGCGAAAATAATTATGCTTGATTTTTCCACTGAAGTCAATCAGAGTTTGGATCAGAGTCCATTGAAATCAGTCAGAGTTTGATGGCAATCCTATCCATACTTATTTGGAAGGAAAATCCACTGAAGTCAATGGGACTTCCTTCTGACTGTGGAGACATGGCTAGGATTGTGCTGTAAAGTGCTTCACTGGCTGGATTGTGCCTAATGATGAGGCCTGGCAGCCTTCAAAATTCATGCTGCAGATTCAGTTAAATACATAGGACTGTGCCGATGGCTGGGCACAAAACATACTAAGGATGCAATCCTATGCATCTTTAAGACAGAAAAAAGGCCCTACAATTCCCAGCATGCCCCAGTGAGCATGGCTGGCTAGACGAATGCAGCCAGTTGTAGATTTTTCTTTCTGTCTGTCTAAACATAAATAAGATTGTGCCTTAAATTTCCTGAATACTTAGACTTTGAGCAAAATTAAAAGTGACGTTAATTGCGTAAATACAATTAAAGTGCGTGGTTGTTCTTTTTTAATTCAAATGGTGCCAAAAGAAGCTTTGTTCCTAATGCAAACTGTCTTTGGGACCATGATACAAAAGAAAAGGGTTAAACTCTCACTGCTTGTTTGCACCTCCCAACATTGACCAAAAATGATGTTAGTCGGATCGAGATTGAGGCGCATGCAACCGGGCTGGCGGAAGCAGACTTTCCTGACCCCGCCTCTCCACGGCAGCCCTTCCAGCCTCCTGTAACTACATGGAGGGTCAAGGGACCCAGTTGAATGGTGTGAGCTGTGGTGCAGGGGAGGAGGATCCCTGACAATGGGGAAGAGGCACCTTCTGTGAGCAGAACCCTTCCACCCATGGAAGGCAAAGATCCTGGATCCATTGCCTTGCCTACTTGTGTTCCTGCCCATTAAAGCAATTTGGGTCTTCTCAGTAGTGCCCACTATGTGTGGAACAATGTTCTACTTCACGTCCATCAGGCCCTATCATTACAGGCCTTTGTGTAGAGTCTAAATATTTATTTTCCTAGACATATAACTCAGTTAAGATTTTATTGGATACCATGGTACATGGTGTCATCTGCTTTTTAATGTTTAATTTAAGATTGTAGTTTTTATCATTGCTTTATTGTGTTTTTGTGGTTTTAAATTGTGTATACTGACTTTGGAGGGTTTTCCCTAAAAAGCAGCTTATAAATCTTTTAAATTAATCATTTAATAAATAAAATACAATTAAATGTAATAATATTTTGAAGCATCTGTCTGCGAAAGTGTTTTCCACAAAGTTCAGCTATGGAGTGGTAATTGAACATTAAATGTTTATGAAATTGCTCAAGCCACACATTCTAGAAACCATTTCATGTCTTACACAACCACCACATAAGGTGAAAACCCTGCTTCTTTATGATCCCGACAACAATCACCTGAACTTTTATGATATAATTTTGAAAATTTCCATGGACGTTTCTACACCTGCCTTTTTTCCAGGGATTATCCTGGGATCATCCCTGTGCATGCAAATGCCATACAGGGCTCATCTACACCAAGTAGGATATTCCACTATGAAAGTGGTATGAAAGTGGTATATAAAAGGCAGGAGCCACACTACTGCTTTATAGTGGTACTGAAGTGCACTGACAACTGTTGGTTCCCATGACCCATCTACACCAAGCAGGATATAACACTATGAAAGCGGTATGAAAGCAGTATATGTCATGCGTAATAAGCTCCAACAGTTGTCTGTGCACTTCAACACTGCTATAAAGCAGTAGTGTGGCTCCTGCCTTTTATATACCATTATTATTATTATTATTATTATTATTATTATTATTATTATTGTTATTTATATAGTGGAATATCCTGCTTGGTATAGATGAGCCTTAAGATGCCTCTGAGCAGCCATTTTCAAAACATTTTCCCCTAATATTCAAGCTAACAACGAACAAGGAAAAGGTTATGTTTTTATACACCTACCCACCCACCTGCACACTTCAAATTGAGGGACTGAAATAGGATATTGAAACACTCAAACGTCACACAAAAATCAAAAGATAATTCCCAATCTTCCTCAGTCTTTGCTTGTACAACTTTTTTTTTAAAAAAACTGTTTCTTCCTCATTAAGAGGAATTGAAACTTATGTTTAAAAGAGCCCTGGAGTTTAAAGCAGGGATTAGATACTCATTAAATGGTTGTGGGGTTTTCCCCCCTTTCCTTTTTCAGTCAAAGAAGTACAGTCTGTTTCACTTCAGATTCTTCAGTTAAAAGGCCTTGTGGTACATTTCTTATAAGGAACTTTGAACCATTGTATCTCTCTGGTTAGCTAATATGGTGGGGTGGGGTGGGGTGGGGGGAAGTACATTTATTTGAAAAACAAATCTTGTACTTCCAGCCATTGGTCACAAATGCCTATAAAAATCTTTTCGTTAAGTCCGGAGCCTCTCAGGGGTAAACGTACAGGTGCTAAAAGAAAGAGCAGCTGCATTAAATGATGGATTTAGGGAATGGGGCTGCATTTAAAAAGCAAGATGACCAAATGAGATACGTTTTACACTCTAAGCCTCAGCTTATGTTAAAGATTAGAATGCCTTTATAGATGTTTTTGTTCTTCCCTCGAGGCTTTTAAAATTGGTAAGGCAGTGAACTCAGGACTAACAACCAAAGGACGAGACTAATGTTTGCAAATTCAGGCTTTCACCTAAAATCTGAAGGATAAAGTAGCAAATATACAGAGGTAAGTCTTTATTTCGGCCAGATGCAGGAAGCGATTCTGTTGAGACTAATGTAGGATGAAATCATTAATTTTCTTCTAAAATGTATGGTCTGCTCTCCAATTGCAAATTGGCATTCCCAGGCAGGAATGGGTGGATCTACCAAGCTCAATTTCACTCAGGTGCTTATTTTTCCAGTGCTAGGTTCCTCTAGTGAATTGTTATTATTTTAGGTGACCTGAAAATAGAATGGATTTAAAAAAATAAATCTGCATTTTTGTATGCTTTTCCCCAAATATATACATTTTTGAGCAAACTTTTGCAAATGTATATATTTCTCCCTGTTATGTGCACTTTTTTGAAAATATATGCATTGCTGGAAATATACAAACTTTGTGTGCATTTTTTTAAGTGTACACATTGTGTGTGTGTGTGTGTGTGTGTGTGTAATTTGCATTGTCAACTACAGGAATGTATGGATTTCAGTGGCAAACTGCATTCCAGTCTGTGTTTAGGCCCAGGAAGTGCGAATTTCGTAAGTTCACACTGAAATGTGAATCACACACATTTCTCATTCACCTCTATTCCCAAGGAGTAAAAATAAATAAATGCAAATATTATGAAACAAATAAAGCAGCAAAACACAGAATAAAAGCTCCAGTAAAAAAGGGGATGGAAGAAAGCACTGGCCCTGACCTCCATGTGTAGATTATGTCTCATGTACAGAATGCATAGTTACAAGATGTGGGATACTTGGCTCAGCAATACTACAAGCAAGAAGGATCTTGGAATTGTTTTAGATGACAAGCTGAACATGAGCCAATAGTGTGATGTGGCTGCAAAAAAAGCAAATGTTATTTTGGGATGCATTAATAGAAGTATAGCTTTCAAATTGCACAAGGTATTGGTTCCCCTCTATTTGGCATGTGTTAGGCCTCATTTTGAGTACTGCATCCAGTTCTGGACACCACACTTCAAGAGGGATGCAGACAAGCTGGAGCCTGTTCAGAGGAGGGCAACCTGGATGATCAGGGGTCTCGAAACAAAGCCCTATGAGGAGAAACTGAAAGAACAGGGCATGTTTAGTCTCGAGAAGAGAAGATTGAGGGGAGACATGATAGCACTTTTCAAATACTTGAAAGGTTGTCACACAGAGGAGGGCCAGGATCTCTTCTCGATCATCCCAGAGTGCAGGACACGGAATAACAGGCTGAAGTTACAGGAAGTCAGATTCTGGCTGGACATCAGGAAAAACTTCCTGACTGTGAGAGCAGTACGATAATGGAACCAATTACCACACTAGAGGCATTCAAGAGGCAGCTGGACAGCCATCTGTCAGGTATGCTTGAAGGCAGATTCCTGCATTGAGCAGGGGGATTGGACATGATGGCCTTAAAAGACCCTTCCAACTCTACTATTCTATGATTCAATGAATCTACCTGCATACAGGTTGTGTGCTTTTAGGCTCTCTCTGCACAATCTAGGACCCATCAAAATGCAGGATCTGGGATCACATCTACAGCTGGCAGACACATGCAATCTGTTCTCAAAGCATGATCTGGAGGGCAGGGCAGTTCCTGCTGGGAGAATTTCCCTCTTCCACCTTGCACACATCTTCATTCAACCTGCATAGACCTCTCTGTAGGTGACCCTCAACCACCCAAAGATCTCCTGCTCCCTGAAATGGCTTTGTCCTTTCACCTTTATGCCTGGAAGGTCCGCACCACCTTGTAGGTTGGCTTCTTATGAATCACCAAAAAAGAGGACAAAAGAGGATGGTGATTTGCAGAACATTTGTGTATGCTAACATATAGATGCCAATTTAGAAATCATTATTATAACGGCACCTCTCACCATACTGCAGGAGCCTTGACCAGATCACCTGTGTGCCTTCCTGTTCAGCCTGTTAAGCAAGTGCTTAGTGTGGAGGAGCAACAGTTCTTCTGGTTCATTATCTTTAAACAGGAAATGGACAGGACAGCCCTTCAAAATAGAGGACTGTCCTCCGGCAGCCCTTGAAATGCAGGACTGTCTTTTGTAAAAGAGGACACCTGGCCACCCTACCGCTATGTGACCATCTCCTCTAATTCCCTCATGTTCCTCAAAACTCACCTTTTCCAGGAAGCCTTTGGGACATGGTCCAGGTCCCAATATCTTATTGCAACTAAGCCAAAGTAAATGTAATGGAAATAAACAGATCTTCCCCTGTTGACACCAGCTTCCATTCCCCCTTCCCTTTCCCTGCTGTTTTCCTGTGTGCCTTGGTGTAGGGGCCAGTCAAACTTGTTCTTTGCAAAGCACCACCTATGGAGATGGTGCTATAAAAAGAAAGAAAGAAAGAAAGAAAGAAAGAAAGAAAGAAAGAAAGAGGGGTCAGATGCTGCAGAGAAACATCAGTATAACACCCTCTACCAGGGCTCCCTAGGTTTTTGGGGTCAGTAGACATGTCCAGAATTTTCAGTGTCATGGACACTCTCACAAAATGGTTGCCAATATGGGGGGAGCTCACCCATTCATAAAATGGCTGCCACAGTGGGCATCGGCAGCCACAAAACACTCATTTCCAAGAAGGCAAACTGGTGAATCTAAAAAAAAGTCACTTGCCCAAGAACCTAGAACCTAAACAAGGCAGAGATGGGTATAGAGTTCCAATCCATAAAGACATGCTTTTGAACCCAAATAAAGATGGTACTGGAGGACAGTGCTTCACTTTGCAGCGTGCCTTCCTCCTAGTTTATTTAGTTACATAGATAGATGATAGATAGATAGATAGATAGATAGATAGATAGATAGATAGAGTCTCCATGGACACATTGGTATTCATGAGACCATATTGGAGATCCCAGCCTTATGCTCTGCTTAAAACCTCCCTTGTGATATCTTGGGGTCAACAACTCTCTAACAGAATGCTGAGCTAGAGAGATTATTGGATTGGCTCAGCATGTCCATTCTCATGTTTTAAAGATCTTTATGTGAAGTCCCAGGGCTGTGATTACCTACATGTAGTTTAATAGCCAACCTTTCGGTGAGAAACAGCTCCATATTTTCTGTAATATAAGGGCTCTTCACATTCATCACATCCATCAAGCTAAGAAAACGTTCAGCACAAATCAGTGCATTGGACCCAAACTCTTAGCATTTATTTATTCATTTTTGCATTATGAGAAATATCAAAGGTATGCCCAATTTATTCCTGATCTTTCTTCCATCATAAATAAATTTGGTCGAGAAAACAAAAGCCAACTGTATATTTATCATGTTGGGCCAAAAAAATACACACCGCCCCAAATGAATGTTCCTATATCATATTCTTCCAGAATTCCTTTATGTACTTTATAAACACTATAAATCATGCAAAACACATGTTGGTGGCATGAGCTGAAGCACGTAATTTGCATTTGGAAAGTTTGCAGGCGTAATAGCTTTGATTGTAAAGTCAACATCCCTGTATTAACTCTATCAAAACAAAGGACCAATTGACCTTTTTTTTAAAGAAAAAAAATACACAAATTAGTTTCTCCAGGAGACCCATGTGGGCGGCTACATCTGATATCTACGAAAGAAAGCATGGGGCTGCATGTATAACATCAGGAAAGGCGGCATGGGAAAGATCAAAGAGGGTCTTTCCTTATGCTAGTTTATATATAGGGAAATGTCAAAATGCTGAAGCAGGCCTATGAATCCATGTCAAACTATGGGGGGAAAAGAATTTATTTTGTGCAGAGTGATCTTGGGAATCCTGCTGGGTCTGTTTCCAGATGATCCACGTGGTGTCCCTAGAAGCCCTCTCACACCATCCATCTACTTCCTGCCTTTCTCTTCTGCTAGGGTAATCAAACAGCACACAACTCTCACTGTTTTATTGATCCTCTAGTCCAGGAGTAAGCAGAAAGTAGATCTCCAAACATTTCAATTCCAAGCATTTCTTACTGTTGGCCATGCCAGCCGGGGCTTCTCAGAGTTGAAGTCTAAAACATCTGGAGATTTACCCTCTGTCAACCCCTGCTCTAGTCTATGCTTTACCATCCCAGATGTTGCATCTCATCTCTATGTTTGAGTTGTAGACCTTGCTGGACCAGAATGTCGTAGGCAAGGTGACCATAAATATCTGTGTTGGAGTTTTGCTCAAGAAATACAAACATGTGGAAGAAAGAAACTCTGACCTTTTATAAGTCTATCCTTTATAAATCTGATCTTTATGAATTATTGAGTTAGTCAGGCTTTCACCTCCCTCCTGAGACCATAAGCCCCTTTAAGGTGTTATGTGGAACTAAGGCCTGCTGAACCTTCAGGAAAGGACTGAAGATTAGTTGCAAAAGGCTGCCCGGAAGTCAATGGAAACCAAATCTAGCAAAAGTCTTGAGTGTGTCTTAGGGCCTTCCTAGACCTACTGGAGAATCCGTGTGGGAGGAGGGGCCAGCCCACGCTAAAAGTAGTGCGGGCCGTCGCCCCTATCTACACGTAAGACGCAACGGGCTGCTAGAAGAACCCGTCACGTCTACCATTTTTATTTTTAGTTTAAAGGGGCTGCGTGCGCAGGAGCGCACCACTGGAAAAGGTAGGTGTTTTTTTTAAAAAAAATTGGGTCCCTTGCTCTCCCTTCCCCCGATCTCCCCTCCCCATGATCTCCCCTGGCCTCCAATCCCCCTGATCTCCCGATGTCCTCTGTTTCCCACCCCCCATGTCCTCAGCCTCCATTTCCCGCCACCTCCATGTCCCCTGGCCTTCAATCCTGCCGCCGCCGAGTCCCCAGCCTGCGTTGGCCTCCGCCGCTGAGTCCCCAGCCTGTGATGCCCGGCACTGCCATGTCGCCAGCCTGTGATGCCCGGCACTGCCATGTTGCCAGCCTTTGATGCACGGCTGGGGGACATGGCAGCACCGGGCATCACAGGCCAGGGACGTGGTAGCAGTGGGATCACAGGCCAGGGGACATGGGGGGGGCGGGAAACGGAGGCCAGGGTACTCGGCGGTGGAGGCTAACATAGGCCAGGGGACGTGGCGGTGGCAGGAGCACTGCGGCCCATCCGCTGCTTTTCCTGGCTACTCGCGTGTAAGTGTGGTAGCCGGGGAAAGCGGCAGAATGGTCTACACGCCCGCTGTCTCGGGCTGAGCCCGAGACCATGGGAAAAACCTGGCCAAAAGCAGTGCTGGTTAGCCCAGGGCCAGGGCGGCTTGAGCCCTGCCTGAGCCCAGGATCCTCTATGCGTCATTTGGACACACAGGGACAAGCCCAGGCCTCGCACCGGGCTAACCTGCCTTCTAGCAAGGCTCTTAGTCAGTGAGTAGTTTGACCTGACTTCCAAAAGGGCTCTTCTTACTCAGCCTCATTATGTTGCACTTAGGGTGGACTTGGTCCTTCTTTACAGAGGACAGCCCTCAATTTGAAGGTGTTCTCGATTTGAAGAGTAGGAATTCCGTCACCAGAAAATTCAGCCCTTTGGGACTCGCTGGATTTCCACAGCACCCCAAGTCGGCTTGCCTTTGCGAGGTGAGCTGCAGGTTTATTCCCCAAATCCAGGAATTTGGTGTGGGTGTAAAAAGCAATTTGTGCAAATTGCAGATGCACTTTCTGCAAATTACACAAGTTGCTGTCATAATTATGCATTTTTTTATGCTAATACCCCCCCCCCCCCGTTCAAAAACATATTCTGTGAACTGGTCCAACTTGATGCAAGGAAACATCGACCTCATGAAAATTCAGAAAGTTTCACTCCCCAGACAGTTTCCTTTGACATCCCTATCAAAGGGCTGTCTTATTTAAAGATAATGGACAATAAAAATGGGAACCTCGAGGACCTTGAAGATCCCCACCAACAGCTAGCACTGGGCACCAGACTGAGCAGGCACATAGGTCATTTGATTGCGGTCTTCCCTGCTATGGTGAGATGTATAGTATTTAAATTAAAATTATAGCAATTATTTCCACATTTGCTTCCATACATATAAATGAACACATGTTAGTTTTAAAATTACATGTATAAATTACATGCATAAATTAGCATTTGCAAATTTTATGGAGCTCTCTGTCTTCTTTTCTGGCAAAGTGTAAATGGAGTTCCAATTTTAATACATAGATATTTTAATTATAAGTTCATCCTGCGCCTCAAATAAAATGTCAGTGGTGACTTGCATGCTATGCATATAAATCAATGCAATAAAATACACTGATGACAAGGCATAGAAATAATGAGACATAAGAAAAAATTAAACAGCAGCATGAAAATGAAGCTGCTTAGAGTTAAATGTTTTGGAGACCTGGGAAAATAAAAAGATTTTTCCGCTGATGACAAGGCAGGCAGTAGGTAAAGCCCCCAGCCAACCCCAGGTGATAGCATTGTATTGACAAGGCCCTACCACTGAGAGGGCTCCATCCACAATTGCCATCGGCTGTACTTCTTAAGTAGGGCCACTGGAGAAGAGCATCTGACAGTGACCTAATTAAATGGACAGCCTGATACTGAGATGGGTGATCCTGGTGGATCCACATGAACCTCTTGCCTGACTGGACTCCACCAGGAGAAGAGCCTTTAATGCAGTGGCCCCTTTTCTTTGGAATTCCCTGCTCCTGGAGGTTAGGCAGACGCCAGCACTGTCCTGCTTCCGGCGTGTCCTGAAAACAGCTCTTTTCCAGGAAGCATTCCTTAATTGGCCAGCCACAGTTTTTATTGGTATTCTGTTTTGAAATGAACAATTTTAATATGTTGTTCTAATCTTTTTATTGTTGTATTTCTTATGTTCACCGCTCCGGAGTCTATTTTAGATATGGAGTGGTATATAAATATTGGAAATAAATAAATAAATAAATAAATTACATATATCCCATGCCATAAATGGCTTTAAAGGTCAACCTCTGGAGCACTGGATTTGCCACTACTCGTGGGCTTTGGAAGATCAACTCCTTGTTCCACTGTGTCCTTGTTTTAGGCATTTGAACCAATCCTTTCACCCAAAGTTGTTTTCTCTTCAAGCTAACAAGTCAAGACGTGTATTCCCAACTCCCTGAAGAAAGATGTTTCTCTCCACTGTTACTCAGCACCCCTGCTGTAACACCCACCCCTTTCCCCAAAACTCCACATTCTAGGGCCTAGTTAAAGGGCACATGATACAGCAAACTTGCTGCAGCTAAGCCGATCTGAGGCCTAATCTACGCCAAGCAGGATATTGCACTATGAAAGTGGTATGAAAGCAGTATATAAAACGTAGGAGCCACACTACTGCTTTATAGTGGTATTGAAGTGCACTGACAACTGTTGGGGCCCATTGACATGTACCATATACCGCTTTCATAGTGCTATATCCTGCTTGTTGTGGCTCTGTTGCATAAATAGACGCTCTGGGGTGTCTTCCTGGAGGGTACCCCAATTTTCCTTCTGGGAGGAAAGCAGGAGTTCAGAGGAGGTCGCAAACAGATTCTTTTATTTTGAAATAAAATGCTACAGCTCAGTGGCTCAAGCCAGAAACAAAGCTGCACAAAAAAGCAAGCCTTGAGCAGTTTCCTTTATAATTCTAATATCCTGCTTGGTGTAGATTAGGCCTGAGTCTGATCAGTACCTGGATGGGAAATTGCTTGATGCCTGCTGCCCTGTGCTCCAAAGACCTTTTAATTTCCCGAGCCTTTTAAAAACAGTTTTAATCCTGCTGACGTTTGTTTTTGTTTTTTGCGGCTTTTATAAGTTTGTATCTTTTAGTTTTATTTTATTTTTTGTTCTCAAATCTCTGTTAACCCTGGGAATTTGATTGAAAGTCAGTATAAATATGCTTACAATAAATACTAATAAATTATAGAGTAGGGTGACCAATTGTCAGGATTTCCCTGGATTTGTCCTGGTTTTTGTTCTTTCCATGGTGTCAGGGGGGATTTTCTATAATTTTCAATAAAGTCCTGGAATGACACACCTTCCCCTTAAAGGCTGCCATTAGCATGGCAGGAGGGAATGACATGCTTTCTTGAGGCACATCATTCCCCCACCCCGAGCTCCAATTGAGGTCTTAAAGGGGAAAGTGGGTCATTCGTGGACATTACAGAAAAGGCCCCAATTGGAGTGGATGGTGGTGGTACAGAATGAAATCCTTTCCCCTCCTCCACTCCAATCGGGTTCTTTAATGTGGCGGGGGAATAACCTACTTTCTGCAGGACTCAGAAAGCTGCTTCCCCCCCCCCCCCCAACACACACACACTAGGTGTCCTCTTTTTTGGTTTCCCAAACATGGTCACCCTATTATAGAGGAAAGGTGGGATATAAATGGAATTTAAAAATAACATAAACATTACCTGTTTGACTTGGACCTCAGACTTGAGTCAGGAACGGGTAGGGAGGGTTCATTGAATTAAATGAAAACTGATCATTTCACTAATGTTTGTTAATTTTGTGGTTTTGCTACCCACCCTGAGTCTTTGGGACAGGGAAAGGATAAAGAGTGGGATGTTGACTCTCCCAGTCCTAGTTCAATATTCTAACCACTACACTACACTGCCCCTCTCAAGATGAAATAACAACCCTCAGTGCTTCTGAGCAAAATGGTTTTGTGATTCTAAAGTCCCACAGTGTATGAAGCAGGGATGTGCAAAGAGAGTCGCAATCCCAACATTGATCAGAACATGCCATTCATTAACAAACAGGCAGTGTAGAATCCCATAAACCGTGCATAATACCTTCAGCTGAATTAATCTGAGGAACATCCAAAGTGGAATATTGTACAGTTTCTTTCTAAGCTCATTCATACCAAGCAATGCAACCCCTTAGCGAGTCTGCTTTCCACCCTATCCCAATCTTCTAGGATTAATTTTGTGATTCATAAAATGCTTTGGGGGATGCAATCTTTAAAAAAAACCCTATGGCCTGATCTACACCAAGCAAGATATTGCACTAGGGGTATAAAAGCAGAATATAAAAGGCAGGAGCCTCAGGCCTTACCTAGACCTAAGGTTTATCCCAGGATTGTCCCAGGGTCAACCCTGTTCATGTA
The DNA here is from genome assembly GCF_023053635.1 of Elgaria multicarinata webbii. Taxonomy (NCBI): domain Eukaryota; kingdom Metazoa; phylum Chordata; class Lepidosauria; order Squamata; family Anguidae; genus Elgaria; species Elgaria multicarinata. Next base: position 36,989,985 of record NC_086174.1, read on the forward strand.
AATGACACACAGGATATCCTGGGACCAGGCAGGGATGACCCCGGGACAATCCCGGGATAAACCTTAGGTCTAGCTAAGGCCACAGTACTGCATTGTAGCGGTATTGAAGTGCACTAACAACTGTTGGGGCCCATTGTTTACTATTGTAATATAAAATACACCTTTTTGGTTTTGTAATTTTATTAATATGTTTTAACTATTTTTAAATAATAATAAATTTATTTCTCACATGCCTCTCCACCTTGATCGAGGCAGGGAACAACAATAAACGATAAAATACATAAAACTGAATTAAACATAATATACATTGTTAAAAACACCCTAAACAACTTTCTAAAAACATCTTAAAATTCCACTGGATAGGCCTGCTGGAAGAGATCATCAGTCTTTATAGCTTTCTTGAGTGCTAGCAGACTGCTAAGAATTGTTTTATATCTTGATGTCTTGTTGCAATGTATTCTAAAGTTTCTGAAGTATATTGTATGAGCATATATGATTTCATAATTCCTTACTCCTGTAAATATTATATTATGCTATATTATTTCTTTTAGATTGCCCTGAAGGAGTTCAATCGTCCAAAACGCATTGGCAAAAACATTAAATACTTTCTAAGATATATCTTTGGTTCCACCCCTTGCCTTTGGCTTTTCCCCTTGCTGTTTGGGGTTTCCTTTCTTCTTGACACATACCATATACCGCTTTCATACTGCTATTATTATTATTTATTACATTTATATACTGCCCCACAGCCAAAGCTCTCTGGGTGGATTACAAAGATTAAAACACGGAACGTTAAAAACAAATATACAACATTTAAAACCGTAAAAAGCATAAAAAACAGATTACATACAATATCCATCTATTCTGGGTCAGTTAAAAACTCAACATATGCTGTGGACTGCCTGCTTGGTGTGGCTCCTGCCTTTTATGTACTACTTTCATAGTGCAGTATCCTGCTTGGTGTAGATGAGGCCTATGACGGGTATTTGTCATGCCAGCAGGCGGCCATGTGAAGGCAGAAGGAAGCAGAAGCCGCGCGTGCACAAGGCGGAATAGTCACCTAGAGGAGCACAATCAAAGTAAATCTAGGATCCGTAAACAGCATATAATTAGCCAGTGTTTTTCTATTTGCTTCCTCTAATATGCAATAGGGGGAAATGCAATAAAATGTCAAGGACTCAATTAAACAGATGGTTCTATGCTGCTTATTTTTCTCCACTGTATTGTTTGCGTCAAGTCAAGGCGGAATGCCTTGATGGAAAGTGACTCACAGGTTCCTGCAAAGCGGTTTTCTTAAGAGGGAATGTGGAGGGGGAACGAAAGGCGGCACAAAGGAAGAGGGCTCATATCATGAGCTTTTATTGGGAGCATTATTATGTCTCTTTAATTAATCAGAGCAGGGCTCTAGTGACGTCTTGGGCTCATTTCACAGGAAAAAATGACCCTAGATTGCCAAGTTAAATAGACAATTACAGGAAGACCAAATTATGCCTACATTGCATTCCCCTAAGGGCAATGGGCCAAGTTCATGTCAAATCCATAATAACTAGAATATCCCTCACTAAAAACAGCTTCTGTGGACCTACGTCACAAGTCATTTGTAATGTACGCAGAGGATGTATTGATCTTCCTTGAGCTTCCTTTCTCATAAACTCGTAACAGCAGACGATGGGAGTTATAAGCAAGCTACTTCTGGCTATGAATAGGTAGCGCAGCAGCTCTTTCTTCAGTTTAATACAGCACAATTAACAAAGAAAAAAGATGGCATTATCAAGGCGTCACTAGAGCAATGCTTGATTCTTGGGACATCATAAGTTATTTTTTCTATCCCAAGCGTTGGCTAAAAAACAAAGAATGAGCTGCTTAGTTATGGCAGAAGGAAGGCAAGCTGATCAAGGTTTATTTCGCTACTGTGTTCATGTTGTCAGATTTGCTTGGCTTGTTTTGGGGGAGATCTGTCACTGGGAAATCCAGCTCTTTTTGACTTTATGGAGTTCTGAGGCATATACGGTTCGATTTGCATTTCTTGGCCAAGCTGCAGGCTTTTCTGTGAACATTGGGAACTTTTTTTGCGCATTCTTTCCCCCAGGTTCCACAATTGACAAATTTCTGAGCAATATGCATAAATCACAGCCTAATTTGCACAAATCACAGTTGAATTCGTGCAAATTTGCACAAATTGTGGAATCTGTGTGTGTGTGAGGGAATGCACAAAATGCCCCAATTCACTACAGATTGAGTTGGGCACTTCAGTAGGATCTGACACAAAGTCTAGGGGGCTGAACCCAGGAAAACCCATCAAACTCTACCCCCTAACAGATTATTATTGAGTGAAATTGCATGAACAGTAGTGATTATTTACACAGGGCATAGTTAAATTATGGAATTCACTACCACAAGATGTAGTGATGGCCACCAATTTGGATGGCTTTAAAGGAGGGTTGGATAAATTCCTGGAGGAGAAGGCTATCAATGGCTACTAGTCCTGATGGCTATGTACTACCTCCAGTATCTGAGGCAGTAAGCCTATGTGCACCAGTTGCTGAGGAACATGGGTGGGAGGGTGCTCTTGCACCATGACCTGCTTTGTTGCTCCCTGGCCAATGGCTGGTTGGCCACTGTGTGAACAGAGTGCTGGACTAGATGGACCCTTGGTCTGATCCAGGGCTCTTCTTATGTTCTTATGACCACTCTTTCTGTATGCAGTTCATTTATTTTGCATACGCAGTTGTCATCAATCCAGTTTAGTGTGTGCAAAGAGAAATATGTCAGGCTTGATCAGAAATGGGAATTGTGCGTGCATCTATTTCTTATTTCCTCACAGCAGGAATGGGTAGGAGGTAGATCTCAAGACGTTTGACACTTCAATTCCCAGAAGCCTCTGCCAGCATAGTTTTCACTGCAATTGTTGTATATGATAGTATTGGGGAGGAGGGCTGGCATGTGAGCTTTATCATTGTCATGGGCTTCTATAAATTCTGATGTTGTTGAGAGTGTTTTGTACCCTAAAACGGCAACCTAAAAATAATTCAAATACATAGTAATTAATTAATAGTTGAAAATCTACCATTACTTTGTATCTCTTGGCAAACTCTCTCGTATGATTTAATTTTGTTCTAGTATCAAGAAGCAACTCCAAGATAACTCTGGTTTTCCCTATCCGAAATGTTGATATGTCAGAAGTTTATTTTTTTTTATTTTTTACAACCCAAGTCCTTCCTTTTCTGTCCAACTCAAGTCCAATTCACAGACATTCTGAATATGTCCATATGGAATTGGGTTTGGTCATGATAAATGAATCATGTGGGGCAGACAACTTCCTCCCTTATTTCTAGCTTAAGAACTTAACAATATGATCTAAAATAATAATAATAGTAACAACAACAACAACATAAAGAAAACATACAAACAAAATATTAAATGACCAGAGAGCTCTGGCTATGGGGTGGTATAGAAATATAATAAATGAAATGAAATGGACTGATCTAAAGAGAGCAATGTAAAAAATCAGTAGCAGAGATCAAACAATTAGAATAAGGCCTGAGATGACATCAAGGTAGGCAACAGATGAACCTACCTGGGAAAAGTGTGCCAAAGGTCACTACTGAAAAGGTTCTGCATCTTGAGGTGCCCCTTCCATCTGAGATGTGGTAAACTGTACCAGGTAAGGGCCTCTGCTGAAGATCTTAGTATACGGGTAGGCACATATAATAAAATGAGACATGTGCACTTGAGAAATATTCACATCTGGTTTGAAATTTTTTTTTAGGTCACTTGCATTGGCATGCTTATTGGTATCAGGGTCCATGATGGAGCACCCAAACCATCAAATCACCACAAGCAAACTGCAGTTAGGAGAAGAAAGAAAAATGGCCAGCCAAATGGTTAGTAGTTATTTCAAAGCTGAACTAGCTTAGCATAATATCGACTAGCTTTGCTTTTTCACACTTCCCAGAAAGCTTCAGATTAGAAATCATTAGACGGATCTCCATGCCTGACACTTTGAGCTTCTCTACATGAGCATGCTCATAACTGACCATTCATGGAAGTTTGCTGGTCCTTTACATGATGTCACCAACCTCCAGCACTTTCCCCAGATAATTTCACTTTTAAAAAATTGAGATAATGCAGTATTTAAAATAATCATGGGATGACAATGTTATGTTGAACTTATGGAGCATTGCCTAAAGGGGAAGTTCTCAATTACAAATCAAGTGGTTGCCATTAGTAGCCATCTAAAGAAGACCGTAGTGAACTTGGAACAGCCTGAGAAAAGAAGTCAGGTAAGGATGTGGGTTTTTCTCTTAAAGTGGAGACACCTAAGTTTGAGAAGAAGTGGGTCACAGAGACACCAAAACATTTAAAAATCAAAGTAGTTATGGCTCCTAGCATTTGGAAACAGCCTCTCTTAGGCCTTAGCTAGACCAGGCTATATCCGGGGGTGATATCCGGGATCATCCCTGTGCATCCAGATGATGCACAGGGGATCCCAGGATCAGGCAGGGATCAACTCTCCCTGGCCCCGGGATATAGCCCTATCTTTTGGCCCTGCTTTTTCCGTGGCCTCGGGCTGAGCCTGAGACTGTGGAGTGTGTGTCCCGTTTCTGTGGTTTTACCTGGCTCCACGCAATTACTCATGCGGAGCCAGGAGCTGCGCCCATCGGGGCTAGGGTGGGGAGAATGGGGAAATGAATTTAAAATTTTAAAAAACACACCTTACCTTTGCACACAAGTGTTCGTGCGCTCCGTTCCTTTAAAAAAAATGGCAGACGTGACGCCTCTCCTCCAGAGGTTGTCGCGCCTGACGTGTAAATGAGGACAACATCCTGCGATACTCGCTTTGCGGGATCTCCTCTCCTCTGTTGCGGACTTACCGGTAGGTCTAGCAAAGGCCTTATTCACCTTCCCTCCCCAATTTAGGAATAAACATTGTCCCTCTAAAGCAGTCTTGCTGTTCTCACCCTGTCAAGATTACACTGGCCTGCTCCAGGAACAAATTCAGAGCCTTTCTTTTATTTTTATCTCCACCCCGCGTGCCAGTATTCCATTCAGTTCTCTCTACTGCCAAGACAACTTGCTTCCTATTGTAACACTGAGAACAATTTAACTACATGGATCTGATTCAAGTTCAGTTCCCTAGAGGTGCAGCAAGCTGAAAATGAACTCAATCTTCATGTACATTTTTGATGAAATGGACATTGATTTTGTTATTGCTGGCAATTTAAAATATAAACCTGGCCACCCAGATCACATTAGATGGATAGCTGTGACTCAACTGGAGTATTATGTTTACCAATGATCATGTTTACTATCGGTTCTCAATTTTTCATCTTCAAGAGGGTGGAAACAGGATATCTGCCATAAAAGTCTCAGCTGTTTGGAATTTCTCACTTACCACTAGTTCAAGGAGTTATCCATTTGAAGGTGAATATTCAATTTTAATTTTATATTTATTTATTATTATTATTATTATTATTATTATTATTATTATTTATTTTATAGCACCAACAAGTACTTGGTGCTGTACAGAATATAAAAATAAAACAAAATATAAATTACATGTATAATAATCTAAATAATAAATACATTACATTTTTTATTTAGTCCCAGCTGCATGTATTGTTCAGGACTAGCATCCCATATCAAAGATGCACCCATCCTGCTATGTGGAGCATGGAGGAGCATCATGATGTGGGCACACACTTCTGGACCTTCTCCTTTTCAACAGAATTGTTGAAAATGTGGACATTAATCATATAGGGCCTGTTCAGTCAACATACTAAGCCATGGTTAGGCTGCTAATCCTTTTGCAGGAAATGGTTAGTGAGAGCATGTTCAGGCAACATGTTAAACCGTGGTTAGGCTGCCAACACTTTTGCTGCAAATGGTCAGTGAGCATTTTTAAACTGTGATTATGTAGCCACCATGATTAGGAAAGATTCACAAGACACGCTAAGCCCTAATATTTAGCTCAAAATGCTTAAACACTGTGGCTTTGTATGTCATCTGGTCTGAGTGTGTTTAAACCATGGTTATGTAGCCACCATGGTTTATTTATTTATTTATTTATTTATTTATTTATTTATTTATTACATTTTTATACCACCCAATAGCCGGAGCTCTCTGGGCATTTATCAAAAATGTTAGGAATAGTTCACAAGACACACAAAGCCCTAATGATTAGCTCAAAGTGCTTAACCATCATGGCTTAGCATGTCATCTGAAGAAGGTCATACTGGAACTGTAGATATTAACATGTTACATACCTTGCTGAACAGAGAATCTGTGCATGAAGCTAGGTCTGTGGAAGAGTCTCAGTGCTGCTGATATGGAAGCCTACTAGATATGGAAGCCATTTTTGATGAGCCTTTGACCTTTGTTTTGATGAAACCGCCCTTGCTTTTTAAAAAGCTATTTACAATCCACTGGTTATGGTCAATAAGGCTGCCCAGCAAAGGAAGTGTTTATAAGCAGGGCAGCTGCCCAGCTTTACAAATCAACAGGCTAATCATCTGGTGCAGGGTTCCTCTAAAGCTCCTTTGCATTCTTTATGGTCCCCTTGCTGCTAGGCTGTGCTATGTAGAAGGTGTTTACAGGCAGAAGTGATGCAAAACCTTTACATGCTTGCTTTGGCCATGTTATACAGTTGTAAAAGCCATCAAGTAATCTCATGCTTCTCTATAGCAGGAGATGTCAGGTGATATGATGAAGATGCTGACTGGTATGCACTTCTCCAAAGGACCAGGAAGAACATCTGTCACCAATATTTCTAATCCAGCTGCCTCCGCACCTGGTTGTTCTCTCTGCAAGTTCCTGTTGTACTCTCCTTTCCAGACATCCGGCAGTTGCTTTATAATTTTGTGCTGCTTATTGTGGTCAAGTAATTTGGCCAAGGAAAGCAGAACAGCACTTAAGTGAGTTATCAATTGCCACATGGTATTCTACAAGGCAGGTCCCATGCTTCTCTTGGGCTTATTAAGCCATTTCAGCTCTCTACACAACTTCTCATTTTCACCTTTTCTTGGTGAAAAGTCGACAGAAATCGAGAAGCAATACAAGTTCTTCAAAAGTTTCAGTATAATAATTAATTAGGCCAAATCTTTCATTAGGACTGAAAGAAAACTCTGTTGGGTAATTTCTATCATTGGAAGCAATGGTGATTCTTCAAATACAGGAGCAATCTTTCAAGCTAAAAGTCCAGTTAAACTGGAGAATTTGGATTTAATCCTATTTAGGCCATTTTCTCATGTTAACCAAGTGGTATAGTTCACTTAGGGTTACCACTTAAGCCTTGTCTAAAAAAGAAGACAAAAGGAGACACAAGTTTGCATAACATTTGCATATACTAATTTGCACGTGTAGATGCTAATTTAGAAAAAATTGCTATTATTTAAATAGAAACACAACACACCTGACCATAGTGGGGAAGACAGTGTCTAGCTGACCTGTGTGCTTTGCTTATTCAGCTGTTGTCCAGCTGCTAACTTTTGATGGACAACTTCAAGGCCTCCCTTCTAATGGTTCTTTGACTTTAAACAGGCCTTGGACTGGATAGGTCTTCAGGTAGAGGCCTCTCCTCTGTAATGTAGGCCACGTGGCCTCCACAGTTGCAGGGAGGCCTCAAACCTAGAGATGGGTGAACTTCCCACAACTCAATTTGGAATGGGTTTATTCCTTCTCCCCTTCCATTAGTGGGTGCCTCTGTTGAATCAAAGTTCCTTGCCTGCATTGAAGAACTGCTCCATGAACAGAAGGACAACTTTGGATTCCACTGATGTACATTAAGGCCAGACTGTCTGACAGTTGGCAGTTGCACCATTTTGGTAAATCAAATAAGAAAGGAACCATTGTTCTGACATTTCTGATGCTATAAAGTTTTCATTGATTCCATAGATGTTGCACTGGGAGCTTGAAAAGAAGGAGTTGGGAGGTGAACTCTTTCAGGCTCACTATGGTGCACATAGCCCCCCCCCTTCCTAACTCCAAATGTAAAAAATATTCAGTTTGGAATTTGGGGAAATACTTCCCAGGAAGAAACTGCTGAATGGTGATAGGAGACAATGATTTGGTTTTTCAAAGGCATTGTTAAGCATTGCTTCTTTTTAATAATAGCCTATAAATATGGTACATGAAAGTGTTGGATTACTAAAACCGTCATTATTCCCTATTGTCTATACTCTGGAATGAGTGCGTGTGAATCATCACTAGCTTATTTGTTCATTCATTACCAAGAGGAAAACAACAGGCCATATCTCTATATCTTGCACACAATGAGCTGACACATAATCATAATAGAGGATGCTAAAGCAGTTCAAAGGGGGCTCTTTCCATAGAAACTTCTGCTTTCTCAAAATGCTGTTGAATTTCTTTTCTTTTGTATGCATAATGTTCAAATCTGGGACACTAAATATAGCAAATGAATGGCAAACGTAGCGGAGAATTTAGCAGAACACAAAGGAAATATGAACTTCTTTTCTTGTTCTTTAGGAAGTAAGTTGTTATGACACAATACACTATAAGAATGTCAGAATCCCATGACAAAGAATTAATCAAGAGGACAACAAGGATAATGTGGGAAAGATTAAGATTCTATGGCCTTAGCTGGACTTAAGGATTATCCCAGGCAAATGGAGGGGTCGTCCCTGCCTGCTCCCGGGATCCCCTGTGTGGCATTTGGATGCACAGGGATGATCCCGGGACAATCCTGGGATATAGGCCTGGTCTAGCCATGGCCTATGAGGATGGTACTAGTTGCCAACTAGGTACTTGTAACATACAGCAGCAGCTTCACTTACATGACACTTCAGTTGCATAAACTCAATATGTGATCTATTCCAGCAAACCAATGAACCTGGGACTTAGGGCCACCTCTCTGCCTTTCAGAGCCATCCAGTGCAAGTATGAAAGTAGCTGAAAGTAGCCACAGCATAGGATACCATTTCATAGCCATACTGCCTAAATACCACATCTGTTATGGGCATGGTCCTTAACAGCTGTAATTTCCCAGCATTCTGGAGCGTGAATGAACATGGAATGTCCTATACAGAAATTCAATTAACAACAACAACAAAAATCTTCCATTGAACATGATTTCTTAAGTCGAGATATGTTAAACTGAAAGGGTTATTTTTAGTAATTGAATTTCATTATGTTTTGATAAGGCCATGCCTCCAGCTCCTGGATCAGGCACACTTGAAAAGGAATATGAGAAAATCAGTGGAAAAAGAAAGGAAGAAATAAGAAATCACACATTATTTAGAAGGATAAGAATTCACATATAGGCCCTTTGACGTACATTTTTAAAACACACGTTTGTCCCAACAAAGAAATGTCACGATACATCTATTTTAATACAAGGAGCTGATTATTATTTCAGGAAATTTAGCACTACTCTAAAAATGTCCAGAATTCTGAATAGTTTATTTACTCACATATCTTGTAAATTTAGCAGCAGAAATGACTCCCATTCTTACTGCAATCAATGGCCTTAGCTAGACCTAAGAACTATCCCTGGCAAATGGAGGGGTCATCCCTGCCTGCTCCCAGGATCCCCTGTGTGTCATTTGGATGCACAGGGATGATCCTGGGATATAGGCCTGGTCTAGCCATGGCCAATGTAACCGCTTGCTTGCGTTGATAGCCTTCTGCTACAGAACTTTCTCTAACCCCCTTTGAAAGCCACCCAAACCTTCCTTCTGGTGGTTCTTCATCTTTAAACTGGTCTTGGGCTGGAAAGCCTCCCAAATGGATGATGCCTTCAAAATAGAGGGCAGTCCTCTGGAAGCCCTTCAAATAGAGGACTATCCTCTGTAAAAGGGGATACATGTCCACCGTCCCTGGAAAGTAACTTCCATTTAACTCAATGGGACTTATTTCTAAGTAGACGTATATAGGATTGCAGTATTAATGAGTGAATATTTGGACAGCTGTACCACTTGGAAATATATTATTCCTTTCTATACACAACGAATGATGCCCAAGGAGGTGGTACTTGCTTAGGATTGACCTTCTGGCCTGGCCTATGAAATGTCCTGCCTGTTAAAGCTATTCCATGGCATGTGGCATCAGCATGAGTAGATTCCTGCAGAAACCTAAAACAAGGTCCTTATATCTGGTTCTGTCATGGTAAGGCCTGAGATTTATTATGTTAATAATATCCTAGATTTCCCATAAAGGTAACAGAAGAAGTACTCATTTTTATAGCTTTGGATAAGTCACTTGCACAGCTCTTGATTTAGGCAAGTAATAAAACTCCTTATGAAATTTATTTGGAAAAAAGTAGCATTTGCACGTGCTCAGTAGCTGCTTTCCAACTTTAATGCCTTGCCCTTTTTTCATTTTGTTCCCTTCAAACTCTTTGGACTTTGCCAGTCACATTTCCATCTATTTAATCTTCAAGGATTTTTATGGAAAGAAAACACACACACACACACACCTGTATATAAAGAGTTTGAAATAGTGATCCTGTGCATAGGAAATCTCACACCAGTGCCTGGTTTTGAGTTTTAAAAATAGTTTTAAAATGGATCATGTCAGGACCATTTCACACCTCAGAGCAAATGAGACTCTCTACGTCTCTGAAACTCAGAGTTATAAATACTGGAGGTGCTAAAGCAGCTGTGACGCTACAATGTGCCATCAATAAATCTTTTCTTTTCAAGGCTACTATAACTTTTGATGGTCTGGTGCATCTTTCATATATATATATATATATATATATATATATATATATATATATATATATATATGAATAAAATTACTCTGGACTTGTAGAAACTCCTTTTCTGCTTTCTTTAAAATTTTGTAGGTCTTCCTTTAAGAAAATATAATAAACACTATAAACAATATAACATTTGTACAATCCACCCACCCAAGCAGCTACATTATCTGCCATTCTCACATTATATCATTCTGAACAGATAACTGGTTTGTTATTTGACAAGTGAAAAAACAACAATGATACAGTTTATCAAAAGTGGCAAAATTCCCATCTTACTTGGATTATAACAAAGAAAAATGTTTATCTCTGTCAATATCCGAGTTCGGTCTAGCCCTCATAGTCATGTCAATAAAATGGCACCAGGCATTGGAAAAAGAGGCAGCATTTTGTTTACCATTTCCCAAGTGTTTCGATCATGTAAGAAACAACTGATTTGCCTTCTCATTTTGCTTTAAGGTGAATTTCAGCCTCAACTGTAGTTTGAGGTCGTATCAACTGGACCCACAGTTTAGAGATTTTCCTCACCAGCTCCCAACGGTTCTGGAGGATAGGCCTCAATGGCTATTAGTCCTCATGGCTAAACAGAGCAGCCTTCCTCAACCTGGTGTTCTCCAGATGCGTTGGACTACATGCTGGCTGGGGATGATGGAATTTGCAGTCCTGCACATCTGGAAGGCACCAGGTTGGGTAAGGCTGATACAGAGCCTTCCATGGTCAGGGGCAGCCTGCAACAGAATAGAAGTTGCAGGGGGGCAACATTAGGAGGGGGCTATGACCTTCAGTGGCCCTGTTCAGAAGACACCCTAAACCACGGCTTTAACCACAGTGACTAACGCAATGTTCTTCTGAATGGGGGCAATGTCTATTTGTGGACTTCCCAGAGGCATCTGGTTGACCTCTGTGGAAAGCAGGATCCTGGACTTGCAAGGCTCTTTTTAATGCTCTTAACCAGGCCTGGTGCCAGGCTTTCTTGTGCCCTAGGCAAGGTGAGCTGCTTTCACCACCACCCCACCGTATCCCCCCCACCCCAGGTAGGCGGAGACAGGTTACCTGTCCCTCGCCTGAAGTCCTCCTGGCTGAAGTCCTCCTGAAGTCCTTGCGTCCGTTCGCCGCGAGCCCCCCCCCAGTGCCCCCAGCCAAAACCAAGCCGGGAAGCTGGGGGAGGGCATTCAGACGGCTCCATGTTCTAACTTTCGGCACACGCCAGAAGTCAGAACGTGGAGCCGTTCCTTCCCTCCCCCCAGCGTCCCAGCTTGGGTTTGGCTGGGAGCCCCCAGCTGAAGCCAAGCCGGGAAGCTGGGGGAGGGCAGTTAGACGGCTCCATGTTCTGACGTCCAGTGCGCGCCGGATGTCAGAACGTGGAGCCGCCCGTCCCCGCCCCCCAGTGTCCCGGGTTGGCTTCGGCTGCTGGGCGGGCGCCCAGCTGAAGCCAAGCCAGGGACGCTGGGGAGCAGGGCAGAAGGCTGGGAGGGCGACTTCCGGGAGCGCTTACCTTGGCGCTCTAGGCGGCCGCCTAACTGGCCTCTATGGAAGCACCGGCCCTGCTCTTAACATTTCGTAAAGGCAGAGGACACAGTATTGCTTACGTTAATATTTCCCTGTGGGTTGCAAATATGGATGCAGGGCATTGCCTTGGTTCAGGTCATTGATTTATGTAGCCCAGGATTGTCTACTGTCTGGCCATGACTCTCTAGGGTCTCAGGCAGAGGTCTTCCCTGTCATCCTTGGATAGCTCCTTTTGAATTCTGACTGCTTCTGATTGAAAACCGGAGTAAATTCACTGCCCCACTGACATCAGAACCACCAGCCTCCACTGCTTCTACCTGACCATTGAACTGGCGATGCTGCCGACTAAATTTAGGACATTCTGCTTGCAAAGCATGTGCTATGCCATTGAGCTATGGCCCAGCATGGATTTGCAGATCCCCGTGGTGCAATTTCACAGGTCTTATCAAAGCTCTTCTCTCTCCAATCAGGAGCACGCCAAATTCATCTTTGAAATTTTATGCAAGGATCTCACCTATGATGATATCTCTGCCATATATTTTGTTTGTTTCAGTAGGCCTCTTGACATTATTGTTTATACTAATTTCTGTTTTAAACTGTTGCTTAGGTTTGATTGTTCCTGATGTACACATTCTTTTAAACTATTTACCTGCTTCCTGTGAGTTAACACATGATCAGCATAAATGGATTCTCCATGGCCTTTTGACAGCCAAAAGACTGATACACTGGAGGGATGGGTGCTCACCTTCTATAATGCAATGGATTGAGGACCAAAGAAAGCTATCAACAGCCCAAAGGGTGGTATATAGGCATCACTTGCAAATGGATAGATATGTGGATATTTGGTCTGCTTTTATTGATGTTTATGTAATCCGCTTTTTCTATAATGCTGTAGTCAATTGAAACTGATACTTTTAATGCATGTAGTTATTATGGGTGTGCAGAGTGGTTCTTGTCTGCCCCCAAATTTGGGGCGCAGCTCCACTGATTGTTCCGGTTTTTGGAGGCCCCCCCCCCCCGTCTCTCCACACCACTAGATTACTCATTGGAAAATCACGCTGCTTTCAGAGAACCATGCTATTATCGGCAATGGGAATTAACAAAAATGCATACATATTTGTCATTTTAAAAGATAAACAGACGAAACTTGGCACCCTGGTAGATCTTAAGTAGCTCCCTTCATTCCTTGATTTTTAGATATATTTTTTTTAAAAAAAAACCCAAACCATTCAGGAAGTTTTTTTAAAAAAACCCATTCCACCCCTCCTTCTGCTTCCCACAGTTACGGAGTTGCAGAGGGGGGAATTGTCTCGTCGCTCCAATTGGGTTTTTTACCCTTTATCTTTAACTGTGCTGCTGCGCTGGCCCCAGTCGGCTTGCTTGGCTGCCCCCTCCCAACTGTCCTGGTATGCTGCGCACGGCTCCAGTTTCAGAAGGATCACCAGCACCAGCAGCGGTGGGGGCAGAAACAGCAGCAGAGAAAAGGGTGCACCGAATTTGGGGTGGGTGGGGGGAACTAGACAAAACATCTCTCCCTCTCCCAACATGGCCAGAGCAAGCAGCAGACCCATTACACCCCTCATGATGGAATAATAAACTTTCATTAATCAAGAAAAAATGTGTGCTGCAACATACACTCAAACTAGACAGACCGTATAAAACACAACACAGAACTCACAATAGATTTTTTTGGGATATTTTTAATATATATTTAGTGGAGGAGTAGACACAAATACAATATAACTAAGGGCCTTGCTAGACCTACCTGAAAATCGGGGCTTCAGGCGCGGCCAGGCCGCGCTACAATTACCATGGGCTGTTGTGCCTATCTACACGTCAGACGTGCAACGAAGCCCCGTCGCATCCGCCATTTTTTTGTTTGTTTTGTTAAAGGGGCCGCGTGCACAGGAGCGCACCACCGGAAAGTGGTGTTTTTTAAAAAATAAATTAAGGTTTTTTAAAAAATAAATAAATAAATAGGGTTTCCCGGCCCCCCTGCCCCCAAGTTCCCCACCCTAGCCGCGAATCCCCACCCGTGATCTCCCATTCCCCCCTGGCCACCGATTACCGCCCCCCATGTCTCCGCCCACCAATTCCTGCCCCCTCATGTAGCCGGCTGCCAATCGCACCCCCATGTCCCTAGCCTCCATTTCCCGCCACCGCCGATGTCCCCTGGCCTGTGATAGCCGCCGCTGATGTTCCCCGGTCTGTGATGGCCACCGCCGATGTCCACCAGCCCGGGGGACATCGGAGCACTGCGGTCCATCCACCACTGTCCCGGCTACTCATGTGTAAGTGCGGTAGCCGGGAACAGCAGCGGAACGGGCTACATGCCCACAGTCTCGGGTTGAGCCTGAGACCGCGGGAAAAACCGGGCTAAATGGGGTTTCACTTACCCTGCGTCCAGGGAGGTTTCACCCCTGCCTGACCCTGGGATCCCCTGTGCGTCATCTGGATGCACAGGGGCGAGCCTGGGGCGAGCACCGGGCTAAACCTCCGTCTAGCAAGGCCCTAACTAACAGCAGGCACTGGGGGTGAAATGTAAGATAAAGTATTGGAATAGAAAGATAAAGAGATTTTTTTGTATTTTTTATATAGTTTTGGTGGGGTAACAGTAAAACACACACATGGCGTGGGGTGCTTTGGAGCAACTTCAATTCAAACACACTGAGTGAGTCAGACAGACTGGGATTTAAAGAAAAATTGGAAAGAGATGATTTTTTCTTAATTTCTTTTTAAATTTCTCAATGTGGGTAATAGGGTAGAACGAGAACACACGCACGCACACATACTCAATAACGGATGAGCATGGGGTGAGAAAATAAAAGCAAACAGACACACACAGAGAAAAGCAACCCAGCAAAAAGAAAAAGAAAAAGAAAAAAGGAAGCAGGTACTCTCTCTCAGCAGCTAGAAATGAAGCAGACAGAGCAAGCAAGCACAGACTGAGAGCTCTCTCTATTTCTCTCTGAATGTCTCCTCGTCCTCCCTTCCCAATGCTCCATGAGGAATGAGTTCCAGAGCAAGGAAAATGGTTTTTATCATTTGCAATTCCCTCCCCCTAAGCAACGTGATTGAAGGGGGGCAATGGCAAGAAGAAGACTGTGACTATTGGTTATCCACAGATGTCAATCTCAACCCCCCCCCCTTCACCCCTTGGTGTCTTCCTAATATGGAAGTGTTGCGTTATCTGTCCATCAACATGAAACAAACCCTGATGTCACCTAAAAAACCTTCGGAAATGGATCTGTTCAGGGCTCTGAATGATTTTCTACCTGCACCGCGAGTTTCCGACAATTTTTGAACTGCCCCGTAATTGTACCACAAGTTTGGACGTCTGTTGGAGGTCCGTTGAACCCACCCCCTGTAGTTATAGTATTTGCTTGTTTATTTCATGTGTTTTTTCTTTATTTTTCCTTTTTCTGATCTGTTTTGTTTTTGTTGAAATTTTCAATAAAATAATAAAAAGATTTGCTTGTTAGTTTCAATCTCTTTGCATTTTTTCTTGCTTTGTATTACATTGTTTTTAAATGAGCTGCCTTGTGTACTTTTGTAAACCATCAGGGTATGATATTACTATTACTACTGTTACTTCTGTTGTTCAGCATAAAGATCTTACCAAAATCCATGACTCAAATATTGTAAGGAATTAACAGGGATCTGAATGTGTAAAATCCTTGCATCAGTGTAACAACTTAGTTGGCCTTCATTACAAATACACACACTGGAAAATATAGATTCTGGCTTTATAATCATTCATGAAGAAAAATGAGTGTGTTTCATCAGCAAATCTATGCATTTAATTGATTTTTTAAATTATTATTTTGGTATGGGTGTAAAACAAGGTAAGTAAAACAATGGATTTTGACCCTCTTATAGGCATCCATCCATTTGCTTAATATCTGCAGAGTAAAGCAAATTGGTGGCGTTGCATTGGCATTTGCTAAGGTTTTAAGAAGAGCCAGTAACAGCTGGTTGCTGTGTTATGGACTCTCTCACACCATGTGATCAAGGCATAAATGTACTTATGGAAAGAGGGACACCTGGTGGCCACATTTCAGAACGTATCTATTTCCAGATGTTAGAGGCTGGATTGCTCTCAAAATGTAAGGTGAACTTGGCAAGGGAAGTGAAGCCAACTGCTGGCAGAGGCCTACATCTTTTTATGACACTTTTCAATTATTGAGTGTACTACTAGGTCATGAAACAGAGTATCATACTAGTATGTCAGAGTAAACCAGTAGACTATGGCAACCAGGTTGAGGGCCTCCTTGGTTGTGGCACCCTGTTTCTGAAACTCTTTCTCCAGGGAGCCTTTTCTGGTGCCTACCATGCTACTGTTGTTTTGGCTCCAGGCAAATATCATTTTGTTTTTTAAAAAACGGCTTTTTAACTTGCAGAATAATATTAACAATATCTATATGATAGCTTACATTTTGAAGTATTTGTTATGAGCATTTGTATTTTGTATTTATTTTTATTTTTAACATACTGTTATACTACTGAATTTCATGGCTTTAGATTTGTTGTAAGCTGCCTTGAGAGATGTCTTGAAAGGCAGCCTAGAAATATTTAAAATAAAATGAAGTAACCTGCTGTTTTATAATTTGAGTTTCTTTTATCAATGTTTCATGTGACTGATGTATAATGTGTTGGATCTAGACTTAGTCATACTTAAAGTAGACCCATTGAAATCAATGGGACAAGTTAGTCACCAGTAACTTAAGCCTCATTGATTTCAGCGGGTTTAATTTTAAAGTATGCTGCGGTCTTATGAGGCCATGCTCCTTCCATTTCCTTGCAATCTGTTCTCATCTGAAAGGAAGAAATTCCTGTTCATGTTTATCACTGCACCTTTCTTTAACAAGAGGTAGTTCTTGTCAACAAAATCCCTACACCAACAGCCTAACCAAATAGGCCTCTAAATTTCTTTTGTCTCTAGAAATGTAAGTGAAATGCTAATTTTAACACATGTTGAACAGAACAGTAAGTACCTTGGGTATATCCAGTGGTGTCTGTCCACCAGTGGAATGATTACAGCTGGAAGAACAGATCCCGCTTTCCTAGGCTGACTTTGGGTATGTCTACACAGGGCATCCCAGGAGCAGGGAGGGGCAATCGCTCCCTTGTCCCAGGATAACGACCTACCCTCTAATTCCGATTTTTCCCGAAGTCTCGGGATGATCCCGAGACCGTGGGATGTGTGAGCAGCCATCCCAGTTTGTCCTGGCTCCTCATGGGTAACACAGAGCCTGATATGAAATTCTGTGCCTGGAGGGTGACTGGGAAAACAACAGCCCACTTATAACCAGTATCCCATAGCTGGGGGGGGGCTTGTAGGTTATTTCATCCAACCGTTGTTGGCCCGACTGGCACCAATGTTGGCCTCATTTCAGCGCCAAGTTAAAACATAGCTTTTTAAATCAAAGCCTTTGAGGGCTAAATTTTCATAAAAGCTGAGCACAGTTTTAATTGTTTTATTGCTTTTAAATTTTGTACTGGTTTTAGCTTGTTAATAGTTTAATGCGTTTTTAGCTGTGTACATTGCTATACTGTTTGAATTGATTTTATCTGTAGGCTGCCCTGAGATCCCAACAATTTATTTATTTATTAAAACGTTTATATCCCACCTTATATCACAAGGATCTCACAGCGGTGATACAAATGTTTTAATAAATAAACCCTGTGCTCAATGCATGAAATCCAGTGCTAGAGCAAATACAGATGGTTACCTGGGGCATCCAGATTTATTATTAGTGCTCTTCCCCTCCCCCTTATGTAGGATTAGACTGATGTGTGGAAACTGTGTGTTTCCTCAGAAAATGGAGCCTTGCTAGAGCTTCTGTTGCACTTTCCATCTCATAGTGTTGTCCAGTGAGATCATGCCTGCATGGTTAAAGCATAACTGACAGGCATTAGGAGCTGCCAGCCCCCAAGTACTACTTTCAGCAGAACAGACAAGAAATCTGGGACGATGAAGTGAACAACTGTGTGTCACAGACCACCATCTTAGAAACAACACTCGGAATAGAATCCACCCGAGGGAGCAGAGTGGTTATATTTAAAGCACAGCCTCTCTCAAACTACATTATATCCCTTCCCTTCCTACATACCAGAAATTATAATGAGCTAATGACTAGCAGCCCACTCCATCTCTAACTGGCCAAGCTGAGGGCCAGATCTACACCAAGCAGGATATGACATTTTGAAAATGGTTTGAAAACTGTATGTGTTCTGGGCCCCAACAGTTGTCGCTACTGTTATAAACCATTGTAAAACAGTAGTGTAGATCCTGCCTTGGATTTGAATCGGTTTAGCCCCACTGAACTGGTTTGCTCCAAGGTTCAGGGTGGCCCATGCAATAGGAGGTTCATCAGTGGGTCCCATTAGGAAGAGAAAACATTACAGGGTAATTAATGTAGGGTGACCATGTGCAAAGGAGGACAGGGCTCCTGTATCTTTAACAGTTGTTTGGAAAAGCGAATTTCAGCAGGTGTTATTTGTATTTATTCAGCACCTGGTGAAATCCTCTCTTCGTCACAACAGTTAAAGCTACAGGAGCTCTACTAGAGTGACCAGATACAAAAGAAGCCAGGGCTTTAACCTGCAGCTTTAACTGTTGTGATGAAGAGGGAATTTCACCAGGTGTTGCATACATACAAATGACACCAGCTGAAATTCCCTTTTCTATACAACTATTAAAGATACAAGAGCCCTGTCCTCCTTTTTGTATGGTCACCCTAGAACATTTTATTTATTTATTTATTTATTTATTTATTACATTTTTATACCGCCCAATAGCCGAAGCTCTCTGGGCGGTTCACAAAAATTAAAACCACAAAAAACATCCAACAGGTTAAAAACACAATTACGAAATACAGTATAAAAAGTGCAACCAGAATAAAACCACACAGCAAAGTTGATTATAAGATTAAAATACAGAGTTAAAACAGTAAAATTTAAATTTAAGTTAAAATTAAGTGTTAAAATACTGAGTGAATAAAAAGGTCTTCAGCTGGCGACGAAAGCAGTACAGTGTAGGCGCCAGGCGGACCTCTCTGGGGAGCTCGTTCCACAACCGGGGTGCCACAGCGGAGAAAGCCCTCCTCCTAGTATCTAAATCCAATCCATTATATTGAAGCATGTCCCACTGGTTGTAATTAGTGCTGGGCCAAAACCTGCCCCCTATTTTCAGGAACTGTCTTTCTCCCTGCAAAAGCGGTGTTGGTTTTTTTTTTTTTTTTTTTTTTTTTTTGCCTCCTTCACAGGGAGTGGGAAAATTCAGAGAATTTTCTCCTTGGGGAGGGGACAGCATTTCCACATACCTTTTAAAAGTGTAGCTGGTTGTTTAGGGGAGTTCTTTCTATTTTTTAGTTAAAAAACAAAACAAAACAAAACATTCCCTTCCTCCAGCATTGGATGAGCCCAACAGTTCTTATTGAATGCCTATTGGAGACCATGTGATCTGTCCCTCTCCAATAAGCATCCAGTAAACACTCCTGGGCTAATGAAAACACTGGGGGTGTTTTAAAAGAAAAAGAAAGAAAGACCTCTCAATAAGTGGCTGCATTTTAAAAGGTATGGAACAACTGTTCCACTCCCCAAGGAGAAAATTCTCTGAAATTCTCACCTCTCCCAGCCTCTTTCATCCAAATTTTTGTTCCCCTCCCCAATGAAATGCCAAAAATGGAATGGTCTAAATTTTTGGCACACTACTAGTTGTAATGGAAGTTCTTTCTGAATAATGGCTGTAATCGAACACAGAACTAAACGTATCTAAGCTAAACATATCTAAGCTAATTCTTTGATGGATTTAAGCATGAAGAATGTTTCTTATTTGTAGATTTAGGGCATGTCTACACCAGCCCTATATCCCGGGATTGTACCTGTACATCCAAATGCCACCCAAGGGATCCCAGGAGCAGGCAGGGATGATCCCTCCACTTTCCTGCGATAACCCTTAGGTGTAGAAAGGGCCTTAGAGTCCATTTTGAACAATATTATGCTCAATCCTTTTCAGCAACCTGGCCTCTGCAGTTTCATCTTGGGGTGTTTCCTTTCAACTAAAGTAAAAGTTCTCTAACCATAAAGTATAAGGTTGCGCTCTGTATATGGAAAAACCAACAGCTCCATGTGGTGAGCATGGGGGAGCTGTCAATTACAATATAGCAAAAGTCTTGGCACTTATGGAACAGAGCAAAGAAAAAAGAGGAAAAAAGCAGGAGGCCATATTTAGCCTTGGCAAAGCGGGTGCCATTCCCAGTGGGAGTTTTAGCTGCTTACTTTAGAACTGGATTTGGCTCATAGAACTCACAGGGTGGTCGAGTAATTAAATTATATGACGGATCAGTTTGTTTCTCAAATGCTAGTGATGTGCAATTTCTTCTTCCTAAAAGGAGAAATGTGTCTCATAAACAAACTGGTGCATTTTTATTACCCATGTCTTTTATGGGTTTTCACGTGTCCTGATGCAACATTGATGCATCTGAAGCTTTTGACTTCAATTAGGAGCATGGACAGCTTGAATTATTTGCTGCTTCCTTCTTATTAAATTGTACCTACACACACACACACACACACACACACACACACACACACACCATACACACAGCCACTGTGGTCTCCTATTCAATGAATTCCATTGTAAACTCCCCAGTATAGCACAAACCTCTCTAAAACACATAAAATTATTGGCTTCCAAGACTGGTTTTAGTGAATGAGAGCTCTGTCTTTTTTAGTCTGTGCTTAAAACACAGGTATTTGGCTTGGAATACAAACTCCCAACTCAATTTTAAAAAGCTAGGACCAAGAAAAGTTGACACAGGCTGTGTCAGGTTAATTAAAGAAAGATTTTACTCCTTTATAGCCAACAGGGGCATTGTAATGTTGACATACAGATGCTAAATCATTATGAGCCTATAAATAATATAGCATCTTAAAATGGTTGATGCGTGATGCCAGAGAGCATGGAGAAACAGCAGAGAAATAGCCACGCCTCCAGGTCAGTTCCACAATAGTAGGAGATAGTCTGGCAGTGCTACCCACCACCTATCCAAATAAAGCAGGCTGGGGTGTTTTCTACCCACAAAAACTTGAAAGTAGAATGTCTGGAGTGGTCCAGTTTTGACACTTCGGTATTTTATTTTGCCATAGCATAGGGATCAACCTGGAGTGCTACTCCCCAAGGATACTTTGCAAAGGAAAATTAGACAGAGGTGTGTGGAAAAGCAGATTATTGATGAACTTGACTGAGTTGAGCAAATACCACAACTGTATTTCCAAGGGTATTTGATCAAATGGTAAAAATGAATTGACTTTGGAATCGTTAGCAGCCCTTAGAGATTGCCTATCGTGAACATTCCAGCGGTAGTGTTCAACGGGAGTGAATGGCCACAGCAATCAAATCATACACTTGTGGATGTTCCCATTGGATGCGCCATATTGGGTATGTAAGTCAGAGCATAAGAGGGAACCTGTTGGATCTTACAAAAGGTAGGGATGAGAGAACCAGCTCATTGAGGTTCTTCACGATCAACCTCAAAGCTTGATCCACTTTCTTCCTGTTCCTGAATGTGAGCTTTTGTTGTTGTTGTTCAAACAGGAAAAGTGTGCATTTTAAGTGCACTTTTCCCCCCAAAAAAGTGCGCACCAAAATACATACTTTCCCCCTATTGACTAAAGTGTGAAAGTATTGGGGGTTTTTTCAAAATGCACATTTTTTTCTGGTGAACGCATTTTGTGAACATGATCGCAAGCTGTGGAATATGCTAGTTTGGCCAGAAAAATGCAGTCACATTCAGGAAGTGAAGGGAATACGTTCCGATGTTCAATGAAATGATATGAAATTTCTATACTTCCCTAATTGAAGGTCCATCCACTCCAGTGTCTCACAGTAGTCAGCTGAAAGGGTCAGTGTTAAGGGTTGGCATTGATGGGCACCTCCTTAGGGCCAGCACACTAGCAGAGGCCCACTGACAAGAGGGCTCTGGAGTTGCTCTTGCTCTTCATCAATGCAATGTGCTTGGTCACCTGTCTCACCTTCTGGACCAGACAATGGTGGTAGTGAGGAGGAGGAGGAGGAGAAGGAGCAGTAGATGCCACTACCTGCTCCTTCATTGGTTCTCTTCCCTCCCCTCATTGTTTGTGTCCTGACTTGGATGCTCTCTTCCCTTTGGTTTTCATTGGCCATCAGAAACCAGGCTGTTGCCTCCTCCCAGCTGACTCTGAACCTGAATAGCCAACCATAGATAACGGTTTTAGACAGACCAATCCTACATCCATTGGTCTAATCCAAAATAGCCCACTTTGCATGGCTGTTTCAATGAGCTTTGGGTCATGTATGCTGATATGAATGATTTAAACTGTGGTTTTTGAATTTATTATTATTATTATTATTATTATTATTATTATTATTATTTATTTATTTATTTATATAGCACCATCAATGTACATGGTGCTGTACAGAGTAAAACAGTAAATAGCAAGACCCTGCCGCATAGGCTTACATTCTAATAAAACCATAATAAAACAATAAGGAGGGGAAGAGAATGCAAACAGGCACAGGGTAGGGTAAACAGGCACTGGGTAGGGTAAAACTAACAGTATAAAGTCAGAACAAAATCAAGTTTTAAAAGCTTTAGGAAAAAGAAAAGTTTTTAGCTGAGCTTTAAAAGCTGCGGTTGAACTTGTAGTTCTCAAATGTTCTGGAAGAGCGTTCCAGGCATAAGGGGCAGCAGAAGGAAATGGACGAAGCCGAGCAAGGGAAGTAGAGACCCTTGGGCAGGTGAGAAACATGGCATCAGAGGAGCGAAGAGCACGAGCAGGGCGATAGTGTGAGATGAGAGAGGAGAGATAGGAAGGAGCTAGACAGTGAAAAGCTTTGTAGGTCAACAGGAGAAGTTTATATTGGATTCTGAAGTGAATTGGAAGCCAGTGAAGAGATTTCAGAAGTGGAGTTACATGGTCAGAGCGGTGAGCCAAGAAGATGATCTTAGCAGCAGAGTGGTGAACAGAAACCAACGGACTGATGTGAGAAGAAGGAAGGCCGGTGAGAAGAAGGTTGCAGTAGTCTAACCGAGAAATAACCAATGCATGAACAAGAGTCTTGGCAGAAGAGACAGACAAAAATGATCGAATCCTGGCAATATTATACAGGAAAAAATGACAGGATTTAGCTACTGCCTCAATATGAGGAATAAAGGAGAGCGAGGAATCAAATATAAAGCCAAGACTACAAGCTTCCTTGACTGGAGTAAGTGTAACATTATTGACAGTAAGAGAGAATGAGAGATGAGGAGAAGGTTTAGGAGGTAAAACAAGCAATTCAGTCTTTGCCATGTTAAGTTTCAAACGACGATGAAGCAACCAAGCTGAGATATCTGAAAGACATGCCGAGATACGATCGTGAACATCAGGAGAAAGATCCGGAGATGAAAGATATAATTGTGTATCATCGGCATACAGATGATATTGGAGGCCATGAGATTGAATAAGATTACCCAAGGGCAACATGTATAAAGAAAACAACAACGGACCAAGCACCGAGCCTTGCGGAACCCCGACTGAAAAGGGAAAAGAAGAAGACGAGCTGCCATTAGCCAACACGCTGAAAGAGCGACCCGCTAGATAGGAGGCAAACCAGTTATAGACAGAGCCACAAAATCCAAGGTCATGAAGGGAATCTAAAAGAAGATCATGATCAACCGTGTCAAAGGCTGCAGTTAGATCAAGGAGAATAAGAACGGAATAATGGCCTTTAGACTTGGCAGTAAGAAGATCATTGGTAATCTTAGTAAGGGCTGTTTCAGTGGAATGCAAAGGACGGAATCCAGATTGAAAGGGATCCAGAGCAGAGTTACTAGAAAGAAAATCAAGACAACGAGAGTAGACCACACGCTCCAGGATCTTTGAAACAAACGGCAACAAAGAGACAGGTCGGTAGTTAGACAGAGATAGCCTATCAAGAGTAGGTTTCTTGAGAATCTGAGAGACTGTAGCATGTTTAAAAGCAGAAGGAAATGAACCAGAGGACAGAGAAAAATTAATAATATGAAGCAAGGAAGGGAGGATAGCAGGGATAAGATTAATAAAGACGCGAGAAGGAATCGGATCACGAGAACAAGTGGAAGGCTTCGAAGAGCGCAGTATTTTAGACAGTTCATCAGCTGAGACCGAAGGGAACGCCGAGAGATTTGCAGGAGGAACTGACAGATAAGGAACAGGAACTGAAAGAGGAGCAGAGCTGGCCAGATCAGAGCGAATAGTTTGGATTTTAGCATTGAAAAAAGAGGCAAAGTTATTAGCAGACAGAGAGGCGGGGAGAGATGGTGGATTAGGCTTCAGAAGAGAATTGAAGGACGCAAAGAGCCGCTGAGGATGCCTAGCATTTGACTGGATCAACGTTGAGTAATACTGCTGTTTGGCCAATGAAATGGCAGAAGAGAAAGAGGAGAGTACAAATTTGTAATGGACAAAGTCCGCCCAGTCCCTGGTCCTACGCCAAAGGCGTTCAGCTGCCCGGGAACAAGAGCGAAGGTAGCGGACGAAAGAGGTGAGCCATGGTTGGGGTTGAGAAGGGCGAACTATCCAAGTTGTAGATGGAGCAAGATTATCAAGAGTTGAAGATAAGGAGGAATTAAAGAAGGAGACAGCTGAGTCCAAGGAGACAGCCGAAAAGACAGAGGGAAGAGAGGAGGCTAGAGACTGAGAAAAAGCCTCATAATTGATAGATTGCAAGTCACGACAAGAGCGAGAAGCGGGACGTGAAGGAGGAGGATTATGAGTAATATTGAAAGAAACTAGGTGATGATCTGACAACGGAAAGTGAGCAGTAGAAAAGTCCAAAACAGAGCAATTCCGAGTGAGAACAAGATCCAGACAGTGTCCAAGGGAATGTGTGGGTACATCAGACCAAAGCTTAAGATCATAAGAGGAAGATAATGAGTGAAATCGTAGAGCTGCAGCGTCTTGAGGGTCATCCACATGAATATTGAAACCACCCAAAATAAGAGTAGGACAGTTATCAGAGAGGAAAAAGGACCGCCACGAATCAAAATCAGAGATAAATTTTGAGGACGAGCCTGGGGGAACTGCAGAACTGCAATCCGCAGTCGCAATGGAGCGAAGAGCCTCACCACATGTACCTCAAAGGAGGAAAAACAATGTGAAGGTGGAATGGAAAGAGGCTGGAACTGGCACAAACTAGATAATAAAAGACCCACACCACCACCCCGACCCTCTGGGCGACTAGTGTGAGAGAAAGAGAGTCCTCCAAGAGAAAGGGCAGCAGAGATGGCGGTATCATGGGCAGGAAGCCAGGTTTCAGTAAGAGCAAGGAGGTGGAGAGACCTAGAGATAAACAAGTCCTGAATGACAGGGGCCTTAGAAGCAAGAGAGCGACAGTTCCATAAGGAACACGAAAAAGGCAGCTGAGAAGAGGGGAGACACCGAATAGGAACTAAGTTAGGAGAGACGAAATTGGAACGAGCCATAAGGAACAGATATGAGGAGAAAAGAATTGAGAGGAGAAAATGAGAAGATTGTGTCCTGAATCAGAAAGTAGCAGCGACCGGACCGCGGCTGGGTTTTTTCCTCTGGAGTAATTTAATATATGCTAGTTTGCTGTACATTTTATTACTAATATTTTTAATATTGTGGTTTTAATATTGTTTTATTTATTTAATACCTCATTTTTCTTTCAAAAAATACACTCAACGGGCTAATAATAAAATCCAGATGAAAAATAAAATCTTAATTGAAACATAACATAAAAACAAATAGCATTTCCACTCATTTCCAATTGTTTCAGGAACCGCGAGCTTCCCATTGCACTGGCAGTGGGTCCTGCTAGCATGTAGACAGCGTAGGATGCTGCCCAAAGACCAGGGCCGGCCCTACCATTATGCAGACTCATGCACCCGCATCAGCCAGAGGAGTGGCAAATTGCAACACTCCCCCCACCCCTGCCACCAAACTAGAAGGGACTGCTGGCCGGCTATTGCTCTCAGTGAGTGCTGCACAGGCAGAAGACGTGGTTGCATGGCTCCTGCAAGGGCTCAGCTGGGTCTCGTGAGAGACCAGGGGAGCCCGTAGAAAGAACCAAAGAACCCTGCCAAAGATCCATAAGAAGGGACGACAGCTGCAAGTCTTTGCAAGTCCCTGGGCGCCGGCTGCACAGCTGGCACCTAGGAAAGCCAGATGCAAGGCTGACCGGGTGTCCATGGGTCTCCCAATTCCCTGCTCCTCACTTGCAGCCCCTTGCCCCCTGCTCCCCTCCGCTCCCCTCCCCTTCCACCCAACTCAGAGCCACCACCATGACTTACCTTAAATCGAGTCCTCCTCCCTGAGATCCAAACTGCAATTTAAGTTACCAAGGGGGCTCTCTTTTATATATCTATGACTACAAACTACAGTGCCATAAATGCTCAGCTCTTCTGAAGGAAGACACAATTTAAAGTAAGTCGCGGCGGCGGGAAGGGCAAGAAGGGACTCCAGTGGACTCAGCTGGACTCACAGACAGCCTTGTGCCAGTTTTCCCAGTTGGCAGGCAGGCAGGTGGGTGGGAGCAGCCCAGTATCTCCCCAAATCAGCCAGAGGCATCCCAAGGCTTTGGTGCCAATCCCAAGGCTTTGGGGCACCTCAGGTCAACCCGGTACTGCCTCAGCTTGGATTCAGGGATTCAGCCTGAGGTAGTGCACAGCCCTACACCAGACTATATTTCCCAGGATTCTTTAGGGAAGGCTGCCACAGTGAGACTGGTATAAAGCTGTTAAAAAGTTTTCCAAAGTGGTCTTATACGTGTGGGCTAAGAATAAGCTGCATTGAGTTCAATGGAACTTTCTCCACAGGAAATGAGTATTGGATTCCAGCCTTTAGTGTAGATAGTTTCCCTACACACAGCTCAAATGAAATCAGTGAGGTAAAATAATGTAATGATGTTAACACATCAAAATGTTCTCATTTTTCATTACATTCCTTATGTTTTCCACAAGTTCATTTCCTATAGAATCTCTCCATTAAGACATACTTTACCTTCAAGCAGTTTGAAGCAAATACCAGAGGAGGCATCATTTTCTTCCCTCAAATCATGTCTGTATTTTATTTTATTAAAAATGAAGCATTTCGATTTTTCTCTTCATTTGTGAAAATGCCTGAGGGTAGGCCTGCTCTTTTTCACTTTCGCCCATCTATCATGCTTCTCCATTGCCATGTGACAGTCTCCTCCTCTCTAAGGTACGCATGCACATCTCAGTGCCTTGCCTGAGCTGAAGGGGAAAGTCCTGGGCATATATTAGAGCTCTCATGTCTCTTTGGGCCCAAGCCACACATTCCCTCAAATGTATGATTGCATTTAACAGCTAGGGGTCATTTGAAGAATGGCAGCTGTGTGGGGCCCTAGTCAGGATTGGGGCCACAGTGTGGGAGGAGAGGACATCAAGGGCATGTCTACACCAACCTGGTCACAAGGTTGTCCTTGAGTGTCTAAATGACACACAGGGGATCTCAGGGTTAACCAGGAACAACCACTCAGTTTACCCGGAACAACTGGGACCACGGTCTCCCCAAAGTTTACTGCAGTCCCAGAACAACCCCGAGGTCTGCGGGTGCTGTGGCGCCAACTCTTGGGATCATCCCTTCTTCCCCGTGAGTAGAGGGCTCTGCCATTGGGGTTGAGTTGTTTTGCCATTGCAGCAATGGCTCTCGCAGTTTTGTTTTTTTAGAAAAACACTGACTTTGGCGCACATACATGTCCGCGTTGCTTGACTCCAATTTGGGGGGGGGGGGAGAACAGTCTCCCGGAATGTCCTTCCTCACTTCTGGGATGACGATCCTGGACGTGGGAAAGTCTCCCCACCATCCCGGAAGGCTCTTGGATGTAGATGAGCCCCAAGTATTCCCCCCCTGCAGCACAGCCCTGTTGAAAACCCTTCTTCTCAATATGCTCATTCCCCTGTTTTCTTGGTGCCAATAGCAACCTCCCTCCTAGGGCAAAACAAACAAATGCAACTGGGAGAGAGGACAATTTTCATCAACATCATCATACAAAGCAGGAAATGGTGGCCATAGCTAGACCTAAGGTTTATCCCTGGATCTTCTAGGTGTCAAACCTGTTCATCTAGGTGACACACAGAGGATCCAGTGCTCAGGCAGGGGCAAACCCTGGATGATCTCAGGATAAACCTTAGGTCTAGCTGTGGCGGGTGTCTCTCCCCTTCCCCAGGGCTGAAGAACCTCAGGCCTGGGAGCCACATCTGGCTCACCTGACGACCCAGCCTGGAACTACTCAGTTCCCCACATGGCCCCACCCCTTCCTGAGGCCTCACCCCTTCCCCCCAACCACTAATCATTTGGTGGTTTTCCAGGTTTTGTTCAAACCACATTTTAAAAGGCTTTCTGACTGGCAGTAAGAGCTTTAAGCTAAAATATGCTGGTATTTTTTAAACATGTTGGGCCTGCATTTAGTTCTACCCACCACTGGACTATGGCCCCCAAGAGCTTCCCTCAAATGGAATTCGGCCCTCGGGCTGAAAGAGGTTCAACACCTCTCATGGTACACCTTAGTCCTGTTCGTGCTGCTGTTTAAACACAGGCCGTTTCGACACCTTCTACATTCAGGGATCGTCTTATCCCTCCATTTTCCTGGGATAATCCTTAGGTACAGAAAGGGCCACAGACATATTAAACACAGGGAGACATTTGACATCCAACGCGATCTGACCCTTTGTAATAGCTGTAGGGGAGCTGCAGTTTTTTACATTTGGGCAGGGGTTACTTGGAAGAAGAAGATGTTCACATGTGTAGCCCACGAAGCAATCCTTTCCCCTTTCCAGATAAATATCATGACAGTCTGCATCTCGGTCACCATTTCCTCTATTTCTTCATAGGTCTTTTACTCTCTCAGCCCAAGAAGTAGCCAACTTCCACAGTCAGCTGCGTGTGGCCTGGCTCCCATACTTAGTCTCCAGGACCGTTTAATTACTGCTCCTCCAAGGGTCAACATTCGGCTAATGAATCCTCAGCCCTGAGGTATCCCTCGCCCTAATGAGCGGTAATAAAAAGCATTTAGTTGACAAATGCAACCTGAAACTCTGCATCATTTCACTGCATCTGCTTAATAAGGGCCCAGTTTGCTATCGAGTTACCGCTGGCTCAGCCAAAGCGTTCAATTTGCAGGCGCGGGGCGGTGAGGTGGGAGTATCGAGAGCCGTAATATGGAAATTCCTTCCTCGTATTCTTTGCGGTTTTGCGCGATTACTTAATTCATTTAGCTGAGCAAGGCCAGCCACTCTGCAGACTGTTTCAGAAAATACACCACGATGCTAAGCAACAAGCCCCACATAAGGGCTTCTCCAAACAGTATCGCTTTTCCTGGGACTGAGCTATTAGCAAACAGTTGCTTTGGGGATTTCAAAGGCAACCCGAGATAATGTTACCGACAGAGATTGCTTTGATATATGCTTTGTCCGCAACTATAATACTGATGAATGATAGGCAAACTCTAAATGACAGCATTTGCTTGAAAACAGAAGTTAAAGAGATGGAAGCAAGCATTTCTCCTCCTTCAAGTACCAGCAAAGGTGTGCTATGGAATGTCTGCAGGTGCCACCCATTGATTCCATGCCTATTAACTGGATCTGATTCTCACTGTAGTTTGTGTATATGAGTATAGAAACCAGACTACAAAATGCATTCAGAGGGTGGTGGGTACTTGCCAGGGCCTCAAGACTAGCAGAGGGCCCACCGCCCTAAAAGTATTGCCATTTTTTTACTCTGAAGATATCTTGATAGAATATGGTTGGTCATGCTGGCAGAGAAACTAACCAGGTGCTTCTGTATGGCTAGAGGAGCAGTAAAAGAAGACAATTTTGTAGCAACTTGGTACCCATTCCAAGCATTTTGTTTAGAACTGAATATAGAAGATGGGCCTCCAATGAATCAATTAAATTTTGGGGATAGTAGATTTTAATTTGGTATAGTGGCTAAGGTGTTGGACTGGGAGTTGGGAGATCTGGGTTCTAGTCCCCACTCGGCCATGAATACCCTCTGGTTGACTTTGGGCCAGTCACAGACTCTCAGCCCAACCTACCTCACAGGGTTGTTGTTGTGAGGATAACATGTAGAGGAGGAAGATTATGTATGCCACCTTGGGTTCTTTGGAGGAAAAAAGGCAGGATATAAATGTAATAAATAAATATTTATTATTTATTTATTTATTACATTTTTATACCGCCCAATAGCCGAAGCTCTCTGGGCGGTTCACAAAAATTAAAACCACAATAAAACATTAAAACCACAATAAAACAACTAACAGGTTAAAAGCACAATTACAAAATACAGTATAAAAAGCACAACCAGGATAAAACCATGTAGCAAAATTGATAAAAGATTAAAATACAGAGTTAAAACAGTAAAATTTTAATTTAAGTTAAAATTAAGTGTTAAAATAATAAATAAATATAGGAACAAACTAATTAACATCCAATTAATATTAGATGTAATATTCTAATTGACATAATGTCTATGTGCGACTGTATTTGAAATATTGTTAAAAAAAAGAAAAAGAAGTGCTACTATTTCTGCTTTTCACAGAGTATTCAAGAAGAACAGAGGAAGGCTAATAGTTCTCAATTTGCATGTCCCTAGGCTGGCCAGGTGTCCTCTTTTACAGAGGACGTCCAGTGGTGAGGTGTAGTGGCAGGTTTTGCTTTGCAATCTCTCATGATGACAGTCCCCATAACCACCCCACCCCAAGGAGAGTCCAAATGTTGCAGGCAGCTATGTTGCTGCATACCAACAAACCAGACCATGGCAGGATCTACACTACTGTTTATAACGGTTTATAATGGTTTTGACAACTGTTCATGCCCAGGACACATTACATATACCATTTTCAAACCGTTTTTAAAGTGTTGTATCCTGCTTGGTGGAGATGTCTCGCTACAATTTTTCATCTGCTAGAAAAAAATATTTCCTCACCCCCAGCTATGGTGAGGATTTCAGCTAAGCTCAGAGGGAACAAGGGAGTCTGAATGGTGTGGAAGTTGATGTCAGCATCCCTGCTAAGAAAAAAGTGCTGGCGCTGTATCCCTGTGAGCCCTCGGACAGATTTCTTTTTGAAGGTCTGTCAAAGGACAGTCCTCTTCTTGAACGTGTCTTCTATTTGAAGGGCTATTCTGGCCAAGTCAGGTTTACAGTTATGAAGAAAGAGCAGGAGCCTTGAAGTTAGGGATGGATGGACTCACCCATGTCCAACTTGCTGGGTGCTTGCCGACCACCCACCAGCAGTCTGTCCCTGCTCGGGCCCCTGACCGGCTGCTGTGCATGGTCTGTGACTGCTCTGGCATCCGTCCTTCCCCCTCAGTGAGCTGCCATTTTTTTGCAAAATGGTGGCTTGGGTATTTCCGTAAATCTAATGTTGCTTAAATGGTGACAGAACCTGTCCAAACTTCTTAAGAACGTCCTCATTCTGACATGCCAAATGATCTCAAGAGTGGGGGTATTTTTCCCCATAGGCTCAAAATTTCCAGAGATTTTACATTTCTGTTTGTAAGCCTTGATTTTTTGTTTCAAACAAACAAACAAATGAAAAATTATTTGTTATTCGCAGACTTATTAGCTGACTTCTAGACAGACGTTCAAGATTTAAAGTTCTCACAAGGCAGTGTACAAACGATAAAGAGAACATAGCAATACTAATATAAAATCACTACTCTCAAACTATAAACACCTTAAAAAAGAAGAGGACTAAAAATTCTCAGGACATCAGTTAATAAAACACAGATGGAAATAAACAAACATTTTCAGATTTTTAAAGTTGTAGGGTTTTTTACCTGATAATGATGGAGTTGCACAAACTTCATGACGGGACTGGGGAGAGTGAATACCACAGATACTGGGACATGACTGAAAAAGCCATTGTTGTCATTTTCAAATATTATGTCTACAAACCTCTAGGCATGCCCAAGAGTTTTGTTCAGTCTGCATTTTTAAGTGAACCAACTTGACTTGTAGTTTCCAGACTAATATGCAGAAGGAAACACAGTTGTCCTTCAGTTTTCTCTGAATGTTGTAATACAGTTCAAAAAATGTACCAAAATGCATAAAAATGTTTATTTTAGTTTCAAATATGTACAAAAATGTGTACTTTAAGATAAAATACAGATAAACATGTGCATTTGGTTAAAAAAAAGGTTAAAATAATGTGAATCTTTGTGTGTGTGTTTTAACTGCAGATCGATGGGAAATGGGATGAAGTGGAGTGATGAATGAATATATAAAACTGACATGGTCTGGAAATACTAATCCATTCATTCATACTGATAACCCAATATTCTTTGTCCCACTATTGTTAGGACCATTTCTAATGGTTCCGTGGACCTCAAAAACCTATGTTTAGACACTCAGATTATGTTTTGAGGTTACCAAGCAGGTTTTGGGGAGATACATACAAAGATGGCACAAAGGCGGCCATTTTACAAGATGGCTTTTTTGTGGGTTTGCTACAGCAAACAAAGATATCTGCCAGAGCCAGAGCCTCCCCCTCACCATTACTTCACTTCCGTTCTCTATGGCAAAAGTGGTGAAATGAATCAGGCCTTTGTTAGACCTACCTGTTAATCCGGTGGTGAGGAGGGGAGAGCCTGCGATGCAACTATCACGGGCTCTCGACGTAGTCTACACCACAAGCACGATGAGGTCAAGGAAGGACACCGTTGCGTCTGCCATTTTTTTTGTCTTAAAGGGGCCATGCACACAAACGCTCGTGCGCTCAGGTATGTGGGTTTTTTTTTAATTTAATGGCTTTCCCCTCTCCCCCACCCTAGCCCTGATGGCTGCAGTGCTCCTGAGGAGCACTGTGCCCCATCCACTACTTTTCCTGGCTACTCGCGAGTAATTGTGGTAGCCAGGAAAAGCGGCGGAACGGTTTACGTGCTCACGGTCTTGGGCTCAGCCCGAAGCCACGGGAAATACCAGGCCAAAAGTGGTGCCCGTTACCCCGGGGCAAGGGAGGGTTGACCCCTGCCTGAGCCCGGGATCCCCTATGTGTCACCAGGGTGATCCCCTGTGCGTCACAAGGGTATCAGCCCGGGCTAACCCGTCGTCTAGCTAAGGCCTCAGTTTTGACTTTGCTATTGGGATCTATTCCAAAGGCAAAGCTATCAACCCTCAGGTTGTCGGTGCAAGATGTTGAACCTGCTCTGCTGGGATGCTCTTACCCAGCCTGGAACTACTTGGCCCACATGGAGCTCTTTGGGGGTCCTGCTGTTTACTGTAATTCCTGCTCTGTTCTTCTGTCCCTGCCTACAAACTCTGCTAGAAACAGGATAATGTCCCAGGCCTTGTTCTGTTGCTGAATTTCCTGCTCTGCTCTTCTGTCCCAGCCTATGAATTCCACCTAGAAGAGGATACCTGGGAGATAGGTTGCCACTGGCCTCAGTAGCAGCTTTCCTTAAAGGGGAAAATAACACCTTCAGGGACTAACTTCATCAGGGTCATAGTTTTTGGCAGGCCTGCATTGCAACAACAAATGTCTTTAAAAATCTTCCGCCTTCCCCAGAACACTACCACAGTCCCAATCCAGATCATGAGAGAGAGAGAGAGAGAGAGAGAGAGAGAGAGAGAGAGAGAGAGAGAGGGAGGGAGGGAGGGAGGGAGGGAGAGAGAGGGGGGGAGAGGGAGAGGGAGAAACAGAACCAAGTCTGGCCTTCAGACATCAAGCATTGTCTCATTGCAAAAAGAATCATCAGTTGTTATTTACACCAGTGCTAATGTAGTAATGGTTATATTTTTAGTCAAACTGTCAACTGATTAAAGAATTTGTAATGGAATAATCATCCACCTCCTAACCAATGAACCAACCAGAACTGATTAAATATATAAATTTTATGAAATCCTCAATTTTGAGCTAACATATTAAACAAAAACTAGTACTCTTACTTAGAAGAAAATGCCACCTTTACTGTTAACACACTACAAAATACAAGCCATTCCTTAGTCTGATTCACATGTATATCCCTCCATGAGTATCCCTCTGCGTCTACTCATTCAGAGAGGGAGCCTTTAGACAGCATCTGGGGTCCATAGGATTTTTCAGATTCCTGGAACTGAGTTTGGAGCCAGCGTTCCAAACACAGAAGCAGGTATCCAGGTTCCCTGCCCCCTCCCCTCTCAGAGATGGCATGGAGAGAACCACGCTGGCTGAACCTCGGAGAGGAGGGGAAGGTGGTGGTTCCGTGGGCAGGGAGGGGATTGGGGAGGCTGGTTTATGAAGAATCCTCCGGTCTCCCCAGCCTCCTACCTTCTTGTTTCACAGAGCCCCAGCTAGATGGGCAAAAAAGCCTATCTAGCAAAGATACAGAGTGGGAGGAGCACGGAGGTGAACTTCACCTCCACACTCTTCCCCCTCTGCATAGGATGCCCATCAGCCTCCAAGTTTGGAGGCTGACAGGTATCCCAATACAATTGCACCCTTAAAGAATTAAAGGGCAAGAATGACAGGGAATGCAAGGGAAGACATATTTCAAATTAATTAAAGGATTCAAAAGCAGAATCAGATTTTGTACAATCCTTACCTGGAAATATATTTTCTTACACCACTTATGGGTGTTCAAAGAACAATTGAGATATTTGTACCAGTAGCAAGTTAAAACAAAAACATCCCCACATCAGTACTATACCTCTGCTCCCACCCTCAATAATAATAATAATAATAATAAACATTCATTCATTCCAGATAAAGAACAAGTGAGAAAAATACATCAAGATAGTGCCAGGTGTTTGACAGATGCTATAGATGTAGAGTTCCACTCTGTATAGTTCTATAGTGTGGGCACTAAGCTTTAAAAACAAAGGAAAAGATCAAAGTATAACAATAAAACAATGTAAAAATCTAACTAAGTTCCACAGCTGCAGATGGCGATCATGGGAGCAGTTATTTTGAACACATTCTCATCCACCCAAGGAAACAATTTTTAGCCCTATTATTAAGGTCAGCTGAATAGAGAATTAGGAAAGTGTGTTCTCCCTCAAAGATGGCTTGCTTACAATTAAAGTGATGTGTAGAGCAAAAGTGCTGAGACATGGTAATTGATTCTGGAGGTATTCCAAAGGCTGGTAATTCCCAAGGAACATTTCAGCAGCCAAGAACATAAGCAAAAATTTGCCAATTGTTCCAGTTCTTTCGCCAACTCTTGAAAAATGGCCACTGTGGCTTGTAGCTCCTGCCACCAACAGCTTTCTCATGAGATGTGCCCTAATCTGAGCATCCCCTTTAATGGAACTCTGTAAAAATCATAAGAACATAAGAAGAGGCATCCTGGGGTCCATCTAGTCCAGCACTCTGGTCACCCAATGGCCAACCAGCTTTTGGCCAGGGACTCACAAGCAGGACATGGTGCAGCAGCACCCTCTGACCCATGTTCTCCAGCAACTGGTGAATATATGCTTTCTGCCTCTAATACTGGAGGTAGCACAAAGCCATCAGGACTAGTAGCCATCATACAATCAATGCCTGAGATTTATTTATTTATTTATTTATTTTATTGCATTTCTATACAGCTCAAGCTTTCTGGGTTGTTGAGCATGAACAGATACTGGTTTAATTGGCATAGATGAGTATATACAGCTGTTTCACTCTCTCCCACACTAATTTTTTTAAAATCTGAAGTTCTTTTTCTTCCAAATATGAAGAATTCTGTGGATTTTGGTCACTTCTAATCAAAAGTGAACTAAAACAAAATTCTCACCCACCAGCCAAATTCAATACAGCTATTCTTGACATGGAGAGGACTGTGATGTTATTTCCTGCCATGAAGCTGTTAAAGTCAGTCAGGACAAAAAAGTGGTGACTCTAAATCATCACTCACAAGGTGGAAACCCTGTCCCCCTCCCAAGGAGAAAATTCTCAGAATTCCCCCCCTTCCTGCGAAAGAGGCAGAAAAAATGCCTCTTCCTCAGGGAGAGAAGAAGTTCCTGAAAATAGGGGACAGGATTCAGCCCAGCACTACTTTTTATTCTCCCAGTACTTTAAGATTTTACCATCCTGGTCTTTTGACTCTGCTGTTTTAAATCTGTATTTGAAATGTCTGCATTACTGCTCGGTTTTATTCTGGTTAACTTTTATATTGGGGCTTAAGCTTTCATATTTTATATTTTACACAGTACCTCGAAGTTTTCATTTTTGTGAACTGCCTAGAGAGCTTTGGCAAGTGGGTAATATAGAAAATGAATATTTTCTTAAAGAGGAAGGGTTTTTTTAATTTTAACTACTTTTCCTGCTCCCCCCACCCTAACCCCGATGGGCGCAGTGCTCCTGAGGAGTGCTGTGCCCTGTGCGCGGCTCCTTCATATGGAGCCAGGTAAACCCGCAGAAATAGGCCACACGCTCCACGGTCTTGGGCTTAGCCTGGGACCGAGGAAAAAGTGGGCCCAAAGGGATGGGCTCTATCCTGGGGCAAGGGAGGGATGATCCCTCCTTGATCCCGGGATCCCCTGTGCATCATGTGGATGCACAGGGATGATCCTGGGGTTCGTCCCATGATAAAGCCCAGTCTAGCTAAGGCCTTAGTCTCTTTACCACATTCAAAGTCAGTCAAAAGAATGTAAAGAACTGGTACTCTATGTTGCTTTTACCAAGTGGCTGCTACAGACACCTTGATGTGGATTCCTCTGTGAACATACCCACAGCACCAGCACTTAAACCCCTTTGCCCTCAGTTTAGGGATGGATCAACAAGTGATGTTAACGTTTACCCAGATTCTCTGAACCTCTGAGCTTGATTTTCATCTCTCCTCGATTTCTGTGAGCATTTACCATCTCTGTGTGTTTTGAACAGATGGGGGAAATTGTGCAAAAGTGCATATTTCCCAAAATTGTGAAAGTTACCTATTTTTATAAAATGCGCAATTTGAAAATGCTTGTTCATTAAAAATTCTGCATTTTTTTTAATGTGCTTGAGAATGTGCAAACATTTTTGGAGAAAGTGGTCTCCTGCTTGCATCTGTGATCAGAGTTGTGAATGGGGCGCGTTTGAGTGTTTTGCGAACTCAAACGATATTCCCATACATCCCTACCTCAGATAATCACCACCTAAAAAGCTGCATTATGGCTCCACCTCCTGGCCTCTGAAAAACACAGGAAACTTATTAAAATCTGTAGAGCCAGGCAAACTGGAGTGGGAAGGCATGGGTGAAACAGCTGTGCATAAGAAAAGTAAGGATTTTTAAAATGTTTTTAAAAAAGGAGAACTAAAAAGGCAACTAGAGTAGAGACAAAATTTCTCAGAAGACATTTTTCTGAGAAAATTTCAGAGATGTTTATTTTTCCCATCTCCACCCTTAGAAAATGAAGACCATTTTGCTCTGAATATTCTCCACTATTTATTATTTTTGGTGGCAGGTGTCAATTTCTTCCCACAATGCTGCGGGAAAATGCTACGTCTGGGGCATTGCAGAAGATGCAAAGTGGTGGCCAGGCTGTGGGTGATGTTACCTTTTGCAGTAGCAATCAAACAAAGTCCCTTCAGAGAAAAGAAAGAAGCAGCAGGGCTACTGCTATTGCTGGTGCTGAGCTCCATTTCCAAGAAACTACTAGAGAATTTCTCCTCTCCCTGGAGATATCCAGTGAAATGGAGCTCCTGGTTCCGTGCCCACAAATAGGGTGGAAATTTTCAAGAAGCCGCTGACACACAGTTCTTGATGCAACAGCAAGGTGGGAAGAAACACAGCATGAAACAGGACACACATCTATCTGCTTTCTGGTCCAGCAATGCATCAAGTACAGCATGCACACCATAAACCATATTTGGAGATCCCCCACCCCTGCACTACAACTCATCCCATCCATCAGGGCCCCTTGGCCCATTCTGACAGGAGGAGGCTGCTGGAGGAGCTACTGCGAGGAGGAAGAGCTGTCAAAGTCAGCTTCCACCAGCCCAGTTGTGTGGATAGCCATGGTGGGGAAATCTGGCCCTTTTGGGGGGTGGTTTGCTGGATTTCCCCAGAGCCCCCAACTTGGCATTTTTCTGAAATCTGGGATCTTTTTTCAGGGTTACGCCCACTAAAATGGCCATTTATTCAAATTTCAGTCATAATTTGAATAATTTTTGCAAATTTATACCAGAATTGGCTTCATTTGCACAAATTGAGGTGCTTATTTATTTATTTATTTACTGCATTTTTATACCGCCCAGTAGCTGAAGCTCTCTGGGCTTAATTTTGTATGAATTGCATGCACAACTTGCTGGTGCAATTGCAGGTGCATCTGGAACAAATTAAGTTTTATTTAATAAATGCTGATTTTTAGGGGAGGAAAAATCCACATGCTGGCCTGATTTGATACAGATTCCTCTGAGATCCCTACCCAGCTGAACATGTGTGCATATGTGTGCATGTGTGTGCGCTTCTCTGTGTGTATCTGTATAATCCAGAGGGATGGACAAATTGACCAATTTCACATTCTCCCCATTCATTTTTTTTAAAAAAAACAACAACCCTCAAGTTCTTTCCATCCTAATTACGAAGAAATGTGTGAATGTGGGCAAATTCTTATAAAAAAAATGGTCGGAATCAAAATTTGCACCCATTTGCACCACCACATGCAATAGGTATAGCAGTTTGCAGCATGGAGAGGACCATGATGTCCGTGCCTGTCATACAGCTTTTAAAGATGAGGAGCGTGACAGAAAAGAAACCAAAGGCAATCTGAATCCAGCATTAACAGGGTGGGATGCACAGACTTTTCCAAGCAAAGCACTCAGAGCCCTGGACCTGGATAGACAAAACTGTTAGTTTCTCTCCCACGTTCAAGTTTGTTTTTTAAATAAATAAATAAATAAATAAATAAATAAATAAATAAATAAATCTCAAGCTTCTCCCCCCCCCCCCGCCAATCCCAAATAGGCAAACATTGTTTTAAGCTCCTTTTGTCCCAAATAATCCAAATTTTGGTAAATTCTCATCAAAATGGAACAGAAACTAAATTCTCATCCATCCCTAGGAGGGAAACATTTCGTGAATCCCATGAGGTGGATTCTGGTCCATAAAAGCTTCTGGCAAAATGGAATAGTTTGCCTTTAGGGAACCACAGAACTCTTTGTTTTTGTTACCATGGGTCGTCCCAGCTGCCCCTCTGGCATTTATTACATGTTGCACTGTTACCGTCCGCCCAGCAGGTGGTAATATTTGTCAAACCTTGGACAGATACAGATTCCCTGAGCAGTGACACATTGCCTCTAATTTTTATTATTATTATTAAACACTTCCATTGAAAACTAAGGTTGGGAAGTATTTGCTCTCATTGGACCAAATCATTGCACAGGCTTTCGAATAATCAATCTTTCAAAGGATTTCTGTGATGCTGCTTCCGCCGAGCCATTTCTCTCATGATGCCTTTCCAATGTAACCCAGAGAGGGAAGATGTCAGAGGTAACTGTTTAATGCAGAATGGGCTGAAAAATATAACATTTCCTTGGCCATATTCAAAGGGAGGGATGCCCCAAAATGGATGTGCACATAGGTTTATGAATGATGTTTATTTGTGTGTGTGTGCGGGGGGGATTAATCTTTATTGTGATCATTGGTGCAATCCAAAGAAAGTTAAATATATTTATATCCCATTGAAATAAATGAGACTTAAGAGTACAGTTAAACCCATTGTCTGATTTATAGATGACAGACTGAAATCTGGAGATTTCTTCTTTTATCTTTAAAATAAAACTGAGAGACTGAAAGAACTGGGCATGTTTAGCCTGGAGAAGAGAAGATTGAGGGGAGACATGATAGCACTCTTCAAATACTTAAAAGGTTGTCACACAGAGGAGGGCCAGGATCTCTTCTCGATCCTCCCAGAATGTAGGACACAGACTAATGGGCTCAAGTTACAGGAAGCCAGATTCCAGCTGGACATCAGGAAAAACTTCCTGACTGTTGGAGCAGTACGACAATGGAACCAGTTACCTAGGTTGGTTGTGGGCTCTCCTATACTAGAGGCATTCAAGAGGCAGCTGGACAGCCATCTGTCAGGGATGCTTTAAGGTGGATTCCTGCATTGAGCAGGGAGGTTGGACTTGATGGCCTTATAGGTCCTTTCCAACTCTACTATTCTATGATTCTATGATTCTATGAAATTGCAATCCTGGGTACATTTACAGGTGCGTCTATTAAACTCAGTAATCTTCCAAGTAAGTATACACAGAACTGGTATGTATTTTGCCTAATATGCACATTTTTGAAAGCAGTTTTCCTAATATAATGAATTTTTCTTTCTCCCCGCTAATATATGCATTTTTTTTTGTTATGGAATATTGCAAAATTTGGAGAAGTGCAAATTTCAAAGGATAACTGAGTTTCTGTTTGTGTATTGTTTCAGAAGTGTGTCATATACAAAAAATAGATAAAATATTATAAGATGTTAAAACATACATGTACATACAACTAAAGCTTTGCATCTCAAGGCAGGCCACATGAGTTTGTCCAAGCTGAGCAGCCTTCACAGCAAAGTTGGCTGTGTTAAACATTACAAACCTTTCTGAACTGGACAGTAGACATTTGACCTTATCCATATCACTGAGGGCAGGAATCACCCTCAAAAGCTCTAAATATTTTTTTCCCTAGGTGTTTCATAGAGTTTACGGTGTAGCATATAGTGTATGGTGTCCTCTAGGCGCTGATCTCTGGGGATTTTCTTGAATCTGCCTTCCATCAAGTTGGATTTCATTGTCTGGCAGCGCAGGGCAGTGAATACCCTGCAAAGAGGTGGATTTAGTTCAGACAAGTATTTCTCTATCCTTTGGTGCCATTTTAAAAAAGGGTAGGTATTAGAAAATCTGGATAGACAGATAGCCTCCATATCCATTTTTTTGCAAATAGCTCTTGAGTTGAACTTTGATTTTAGGTCTCCTAGAAGGGCATCTGGATCAAGCCCATATTTTTGTAGTTACTATTTATTCATTTACTCATTTATTTAACTTATTCAATTTCTATAGCACCGTATCTTCAAAGCTATCATCAGTGCTTCACCTGTCTCCTTAAAAGGGCAGTAGAATATCTTGGAAACATCCGTATTTCAGAACTAGTCCATTGCATATGTTAATTCTGGATTTGAATTTGCACCCCAGTATGTAAAGTTGAACCAGGGGCAGGGACCACAGACTCAAGATGATATTTGTAATTGAAACAAATCAAATGGCTTGTTGACATACAATGATCAATAAAAGAACATAAAAGCAATAAGAGTCTGAATATAAATGAGAACATAAAGGAAAATCCATCAAGGCAGAGTGATATTGTGGCACAATATAACCAAAGGAATAATAAACTTTGGACCAGGCTAACTGAGAGAGCACGTTCTGCCTTGCCAACCTGCCCAGTCACTGAGCTCATTGGAGGGCGTGCTCCTAGTGGTTCCACGTGGACCTATAGCTTGATTGGAATCCACTAGGGGAAGAGCCTTTAGTTTAGTGGCCCCTTCTATGTGGAACTCTTTGCCCCTGGAGGTCAGGCAGGTACCAACACAAGGCTGCTTCCGGCACCTCCTGAAACGACACCTCCCTCAGCTGTCTAGCCACTGTTTTTCGGATTCCTTTGTTTTTAAATTGAACCATTTTAATTTGCTTTTTTAATCTTCTTCCTTTTATTGTTTATACCTATGTTCACCGCTCTGGAATCCGTGTTAGATAATTGAGTGGTATATAAATATTGTAAATAAATAAATAATAAAACAAGAGAATGCAATTGGAAGAAAAGAATCACTTCTGGGCCCTCACACCATCTTGTTAATACTTCCTCCATCCCATTTAGTTTAAAAAACCTCCTATGTTTCCTAGTTTGTATAACTTCATTGCAGTTTACCTCTATGTTCAATAGAAATCTATAGTTACCAGTCCAATGTGCTGGCTCAAGGGTCCTTACTTCTCCAGCAAGGAACAGAAAAACAACAGAAAGGAGGGGAAAGTAAGCACAAAGAAAACAACCAGGTAGGAAGACTGAGGCCATAGCTAGACAGGGCTTTATCCTGGGGTGATCCCTGGGATCATCCCTGTGTGTCCGCATCAGGGAGGGATGATCCCTCTCTTGCCCTGGGATCTCACCCTCCCATTTGGCCCCAGTTTTTCTGCGGTCCTGGGATGAGTCCGAGACTGCAGAATGTGTGGCTGGGTACCGCGGGTTGACCCAGCTCCACATAATTCCTCGTGAGGAGCCAGGAGCTGCGCCCATCGGGAGTAGGGTGGGGGAGTGGGGAAAGTAATTTAAATTTTAAAAATTACTTACCTTTTGTGCATGGGCGTTCATGCGCTGCTGGCCCTTTAATAAAAAAAATAGCGGGCGCAACACCTCTCCTTCTGAGGTTGTCATGTGTCGCATGTAAACAGAGGAGGGATCTTGCGTTAAACACAACGCGAGATCTTCTCTCCTCCATCGCGGGCTAACAGGTAGGTCTAGCTAAGGCCTGAGTCCCATTAGACTTGAAAGGAAGGAAGAGGTGAAGGTGACGAAGTGAATAAGTATCTTCTTCTACTGATCAGAGACATTTGCATCACTTTGGAACTATGCCCAGAGGTGGAGACTAGAACTGTTGCACCCTCCATACATGCTTGAAATCTTCCTGGAGGAGGGATAACCAATGACCCTGCTATTTGCCATTGGCTTCCACTGTGACCCAGGTCATGTAGACATGATTCATATAAGAATCTTTTCAAAACAACCCAAGTATGGTATGGCTACAGCAACTGCTGTGGCACCTGGAGAGAGTCTTCTCAGCCTCTTTATCAAACAAGCTTTTCTCATCCTTATCCAGATGCCAAGGTCTCACACTGTCTGCCATTTCGCTTTTGCACATATTCTAAGCTGTTTGCCCAGAGCTGGAATTTCCAGTGCTGTCGTCTATTATAGCTTAACATGGCTATTGTGGTGTTTGCAAAATTCATTGGTTCTTTAAGCCAAGCAAGACCAGACTAACACATACGCCTATTCATGCGAAATGTCAGTGTACATGGGCTTTCCCAGTTTTGTCCTTGCAAAACCCCTGAGAGATCAGGTAGGTTGACTCAGGGCATGTCTACATCAGCCCTATATCCCGGGATCTTCCCGGGATCATTCCTGTGCATCCAAATGCCACACTGGGGATCCTGGGAGCAGGCAGGGACGATCCTTCCATTTTCCTAGTATAACCCTTAGCTGTATAAAGGGCCAGAGACTGATTTGCCAAGGTCAACCAGAGCACTTCATGGTGCTTGAATCTAGTTCTTCCTAACCCAGGGCTCATCTACACCAAGCAGGATATTCCACTATGGGGGAATATCTGGGGGAGCCTCAGGCATTACCGATCACCACAAAGGTGCCTCTGAATGCTCACTGACCCTAACCTGCTCAAGATGCCCGCACATACCTGCCTATCAGCAAATGTGACCAAATTGTTAAAAGAAAATTGATCCACCTAATTATTTCTCCCCACCTGTCTTATAGCGTGAAGTAGGCAAAAAAACTCATAACCAATGAAAGATTATTAAGGACGACCAGCAAGCCCACAGGGAGGGAGGGAGGGGTGAGAGCCATTTTATAGGCTCAGATTCCCTCCCCCCCCTCCATTGGCAGGCCAACAATGGTGTGCCTACATGCCTCGTTTCCAACCCCCACCCACAATAGCCTCACCACACCCAGGCTATGCCAGGCACAAAGATATGGCATTTGTATTTGTTGTAAACCATCCGATTTAGATCTTGCAACTTCATGTCCATATCTTCCTTTATGGAGTCAATCCATCTCTTTTTTGGTCTTCCTCATTTCCTTTTACCTTCTGCTTTTCCTAGCATTACCATGATGGAATTGTAATGATTTTTCACAAGTTGTAGATCTGGCTCTTCATTCAGTTTGGGATTCAGCTGAATCCAAGGCACACCCCTAGATTTTATGCATAGATAGAGGCACTTTTATCTCCCTTCCATCCATCACATTTTTTTAAATGTTGTAATGTTGGCTTTGCAAAATCCTGTATCTTTGTTTCTCTCAATCACATTGTCTATAAGACAGGTGTGTGGGACATTGCCAAGGAATACTTGAAAGAAGCACAGATTGAGCTAATTTTCGGAAATATCTAGTACATGATGGGCAGTCAAAATTGCAGTGTACACTGGCTCTCTGCCTATGCTCATCAACATCTATCCTTTGCAAGACTGGGCTTTTTGTACATTTCCATAAACCATCTAGTTATGGGCTTGTGGTGATGTGCCAAACATGTGTATAGAAACCTAAAACATTTCAGTGTTT
Organism: Elgaria multicarinata webbii; assembly: GCF_023053635.1. NCBI lineage: Eukaryota > Metazoa > Chordata > Lepidosauria > Squamata > Anguidae > Elgaria > Elgaria multicarinata. The sequence continues at coordinate 37,034,472 of NC_086174.1, forward strand.
TTGTTTTTGAACACATTTTAATTTTCTTCTTCTCTTCCTCACCCCCCCCCCCCACAACCCAGCCTGGATTTCTTCACTGAACAAAATTCAAACTCTTTTAACAAGATCTAACTGAGAATTTGAGACTTCAGGCAGCTGATCTTCTTTCCCCAATTACTGCAGTTTCAAGTATTAAAACAAAAAGAGACACTTTCCCTGTAAAAGGGACAGAACCATCCAAAATGCCTCAGGTATATATTCAAAGCAATTGTCAACTAAAACATGTCAAATTACATTTCTAAGTCAGACATTGCCTCTCTGTTCTGAGTTCCATTCATGTGCTTAGCAAAGGCAGTGTTTTGAATTAAGTCTGTGGTTCCCTTCATGGGAGCTGAAGATGTCTCCTTTTCTTGTTAAATAATGTTCAGTGGCTTTAGATTTCACCAAACGCAGTGTCAAGTATAGAGGTATCATTTTGCAAATGAAAGGCAAAACTGCAATCATGTTATGAAACTCATTTCCATTTAGGGAAGTATCACTCTCTCCAATAGCAAACTCAAGTAGTGAGTGCTGACCGGACTGTAGCTGAAACAGGGCCACTGAGATACATAAGGGAGGTATCAGCCAGCTCAGGGGAACCTCAAGGTTTTCATAAGCACAAAAATATTTAGGGATGGGGGGTGGGGTGGGGAACTCAGGCAGGATCTACACTACTGCTTTAAAGTGCTTTAAAGCACTTTATAACCGTTTTGACAACTGTTGGGGCCCAGGACACACTCCATATACCATTTTCAAAACAGTTATAAAGCGCTTTAAAGCAGTAGTGTAGATCCGGCCCTAATCTTCCCCATCCACCAAAACAAACCAATGAGGACCATGAGATCACAGAAGGCTAAGTCGGGAGGGTGTGGAAAACCAGAGAGGAGGGAACTGGAATGGAGTATCCTGGAAGAAGATATAGTTGGCTGGCTAGAACACTAAACAAGATCAATCTACACTACCACTGGGCCAAAAAATTCTACAACATTTTTCAAACCATTTTCATTCAATTTCATAGAAAAAGGAATTGCTTTCAAAAAGAAAATCAAAGGAGAAGAAAATTTTGGAGAAATTCTCATGGGTTGGGTTCAGGTTTCTTGTGCTTACCTTGCTTACGTGGTGGTTGAGGGGCATGTGTGACTGTACAATTCTCTCTCTGGGGGTTTATAACACCATGAAAGCACTATATGAAATGTGTAATGTGCCCCAACAGTTGTCAGTGCACTTCAGTACTGCTGTGAAGCAGTAGTGTAGCTGGAGTTTGCTTTGGACTGGAACAATGGTATTAGTTAATAAGGGGAATTGCTCTTATCAAGTTAGCAGCACCATTTCCCCAGCTCTATTTCAATAAATAATCCCCCTCCTCCTCCTCCTGGGATCCAGTCTTCTGCAAAAGGCACAGCTTTTGACCTAAGTGTCTAATTATCTGAGTGTATGAGTAGACTGTGGAATAGACACATCCAATTTTCAGTGGTGTACTGGCAAATTTTGAAGTGCAGGTACTCATCATGACAGTCCCCATACCCCCCCCCCCAAGGAGAGCTCCCAAATTCAGGCAGCTGTTCTGATCCCTCTCAACAAACCACTTCTACCAGTTTTATCTACACCAAGAAGCAGGTATTTCGTAAGGTGAATGAATCTTAATTGCCCAATCTAGACTAAACCATCCCAAAATACTTTGCATTACAACAGGGCATGGTATATTTCGTTGGGAAAACTCATTTCCCTACAGCTAATGTGAGGATTGCAGCTAAGCTCAGAGGGGGCAGGGAAGCCTATCAGAGAGTGGGGTGGAAGATGATGTCAGCATCCCTGCTAATAAAAAGAGAGAGCGGGCAATGCATCCCTGGAAACTCTGCCTCCACTACACCACAGCCTAGAGTTGCTGGGGCAACAACGAGCTTACAAAATGATTTAAGGCCTTTGCTAGACCTACCTGAAAATCCGGGGGAGAGGAGGGGAGACTTCGCGTTGTGAATAACACGAGATCTCGCCCTCGTTTACATGCAAAGCACAACGACCTCAAGAAGAGAGGCGTCACGCCTGCCTTTAAAAAAAAAAGAGAGAGAGACAGGAGCACAGGAGCACTCCAGCAACTACGGGTGAGTGTGGGTTTTGTTTTGTTTTTTAAATGATTTCCCCGCTCCTCCCACCCTAACTCCAATGGGCACAGCTCCTGGCTCCACGTGAGTAATCCTAATGGCTCAGATGGGACCGCGGGGAAAACCGGGCCCATAGGGTAAGGCTGTATCCCGGGGCCAGAGAAGGATGATCCCTCCCTGATCTCGGGATCCTCTGTGTGTCATCTGGACGCACAGGGACGATCCCGGGTATCAGCCCAGGATATAGCCTGGTCTAGCAAAGCCCTAAATGTCAATGTTGTTTGAAGCAACAAAAGGAGGTGGAAAAAAAGGGAGAGCCATGGAGATGAGTGTGAGGCACTCAGTTAATGTGTGCTTAAGTTTCAGTTTGGTTGGGAGGAGAGGGAGGAGGAGGAGGAGGAGGAGGAGGATCACCACATTGAATCCTTGCAGTTGTAAAAATGTCCTCTGCCCAGAACTCATCCCAGGGCTCCCCACTGAGCTTTGGACTCAAGATCTCATTAAATGAGTGCAGCTGGATTCCCCACTACCACCAGTGGCAATATTTCCTTGTCCAGGAGAAATGATCTTCCAGCTTTCCCTACTGAAATACAAGGGATGAACAAGCAGGCTCCCCCAATTTGGTGCACCCCCCAGGTGTGTTGGACTGCAACTCCTATCATTCCCAGCCAGCATGGCAAATGGCCCTGCTGACTGGGGTTAATGGGAGTTGCAGTCCAACACATCTGGAAGGCAGCAGGTGGGGAAGAGGGTGAAATCTATCCACATTTAGACCGAGAAAAGTCCTACAACACCCAGGTGTTGTAGGAAATTTTTCAGTCTAAATATGCATGGGATTGCACCTTCAGCATCTCAAAATCCTAAAATTCCAAGGCATGGCCACATTAAAAAACACACACAAAATACATGATCCCTTGGATCCTGTTATATACTATGCCAATTTCTCCCCCACTCTCCAACATCTCCTTCTCGCAAGCTGCTGTCTTGTACTCTCTCTTGCCTAGACAACGTTTGCACATTTGACATGAAAAAGCTGGGTTGTTTATACAACTGACTTCAGTGTCTGAAAATGGGGAGCTGAATTATTTACTAGATGACTCAGTGCTTGATGACTGAATTGGTACTTGGTCCTGCACCTTAGGGAGGGAACAAGAACAAGAAATATAATAGATAGAGCGCCTTGCTGTGCTCCGCTAGGGGATTGCATTACTGCGGGGCATGTATAGTTCATGACGAGAGAAACGTGGAAAGAAGCAGGCGCACGTGGCCGATGGCATTTCTTCAAGGCAGGACCAAAACCAATTCATGAGATGGAAATGTAGCTACGAAGACAGAATACGGCATCTCATAGTTTATAATGTACTCTGGGTTATTTTCATTTGAACTCATATTTAGAAGATCACACACACACACACACACAAAACATCATCAACAGCAGCAGAAGCCAAGAGCGGCAAATCTGTTTTATAAAGGGCCTGTTCAGATGACACACTAAGCCATGGTAAGGCCACCAACCCTTTTGCAGCGAATGGTTAGTGAGCATGTATAAACCATGGTTATGTAGCCACCATGGTTAAGAATAGTTCACACGACACGCTAAGCTGTAATGTTTAGCTCAAAATGCTTAACCACCATGGCTTAGCAAGTCGTCTGAACAGGGTCAAAGTATTATTTATTTATTTATTTATTGCATTTCTATACCGCCCAATAAATTATTATTATTATTATTATTATTATTATTATTATTATTATTATTTCTTACCCACCAATCCCTTTCGATCGAGGCGGGGAACATTAGTGCAGGAATCAACACATTTTTTAAAAAATCTTGATTTTACATTAATTTGGGTGGGCCTGCTGGAAAAGGTTAGTCTTCAAAGCTGCCTTAAAATCACAGAGGGAGTTCATATTACGAATCTCCTCTGGCAGGCCGTTCCTCTGGGAAACTGATGTCAGCCTAAATAGCCAAAGCTCTTTGGATGGTTCACAAAAATTAAAACAATGAAGACAATTCAAAGTGTAAAACAAACAACAGTATAAAAACACAGTATAAAAGCGCAACTAGGATAAAACTGAGTAGCAATGCAGAGATTAATACCGATTTAAAATACAGATTTAAAACAGCAAAGTATTTTTTTAAAAAAACAACTAAAGTGTTAAACTGTTAAAATACTGGGAAAATAAAAAGATCTTCACCTGGCATCGAAAAGAGCATAATATAGGTGCCAGGCACACCTCTCAAGGGAGCTCATTCCACAGCTGGGGTGCCACAGCAGAAAAGGTCCTTCTCCTGGTAGCCACCTGCCTCACTTCCTTTGGCAGGGGCTCACAGAGAAGGAACCCTGAGGATGATCTTAGGGTCCAGGCAGGTACATATGGGAGGAGGCGTTCCTTCAGATAACCTAGCCCCCAAGCCATTTAGGGCTTTGAATGTTAATACCAGCACTTTGTATTGGGCCTGGACCTGGACTATTAGCCAGTGAAGCTAGAAAAGGATTCATATAATGTGGTTTCATTGCCCAGTCCCTGTTAACAGACATGCTGTCCTGTTTTGTACCAGCTGAAGTTTCTGGACCATTTTCAAAGGCAGCCCCATGTATAACACATTGCAGTAATCCAGACAAGAGGTTATCAGGGCATGGATAACTGTAGCTAGGCTATGTCTGTCCAGATAAGGACACAGTTGGTATATCAGCTTAAGCTGAAGTATTTTTTATTGAACATTTATTTATTGCTCATCTATCGTAATTTGCATGGCTTTGTATTGTTTTTATCTTGTATGCCACCTTGGGAGAGTTCCTCCCTCAAAGGCAGCTGAGAAATCATTTTAAATAATGAAGTGATCAAGCTAACACCAAAGAAGCATTGAACTGGGCCAAAAATGTCACAGGAAAAAATCTTCCCATTGGAATGTGTTCAAGAATTTCTCTGAAATTGAATTTGGCCCTCAGCCTGAAAGAGACTTGGCACCCTGGGCTAGAATGAACATCACAAAAGCAGCCTGTACCAATTGGGCCATAACTAACATCCAAAATCCTGGGGAAATAAGTATGTCTTTGCCTGGCTCCAAATAGAATGTGGTGTCGGTGCCAGGTGAGTCTCCATGGGGAGAGTGCTCCACAAATATTAGAGATAAGGCCTGTTCCAAGTCAACCATGTTGCTGACTGGGGCATGTAGGACTTTTTTCTGTCTAAACATGCATAGGATTGTGCACTTAATGTTTCCCCCTCCCCCTCTTTACTTTACATAGGTGGAAAACTATTGACTACTTGGAGGTTTTCATTGTGGTTCTTCCAAATAACAAATTATACTTGGGCCTTAGCTAGACCTAAGGTTTATCCCAGGATCGTCCCGGGGTCATCCCTGCCTGCTCCCGGGATATCCTGCGTGTCATTTACATGAACAGGGATGACCCTGGGACGATCCCAGGATAAACCTTCGATCTAGCTAAGGCCTGTCTGTTTTCCATCATCTGGTGAAAGGCTTTGACAAATATTACTGTGAATGTTCTTGATTTGTATCTCTACCTATAAAGCTAAAGGCATGTGTGTGGGTTTGTATGTCCGGAAATGTTTACCCACTTTCACATGAGGTACAAGCTTTAAATTTGGCATGCTGATAAGTCTTCATGAACTTAAGGAGGGCTAGGGCTCCCAAACTTAAAATTATATCACGTAGCTAATAGGTTGAGACATGTAGTAGAAAGTATGATAGGATTAGGAGATTTAAGTTGGTTGGAGGATAGAAAGAGAGAGGATACAGACTGGAAATTAGAAAATATCTTTTTCAGAGATTATGTAAAGAAATGGGAGGAAGAAATAGAGAACCCCCTTTTAAAAAATCACTGGGAAATATGGCAATTATATAAAAAGGACTTACTTCCGAGTTTTTCCCCAATATCACCAATGATAATGTTGAGGAACTTTCCGGGAAATTTAAAAGACAAGTTGGGGAAAAGTTTAATAGAGAGAAAGGTAATGAAGTTAAAAGATTGGCTAGAAAAGATGAGAACTAGAGAAGAAATAAAGGAGAGACTAAAAGAGGGAAATTTATTTATTTATTTATTTATCATATTTATACCCTGCTCCTCAGCCAAAAAAGGCTCTCGGAGCGGCTTACACTTAGCAAAAAAGACAGTCCCTGTCCTCAGGCTTACAGTCTAATAAAGACATGACACACGTGGTTAAATTATCTTCAATTAGAACAATGGACAAAGAAATGGTTAAAGGATAATGGAGAGTATAGAGCTATTACGTAATTTGAGGAGCTGATCTTAAAAAAAGAAAATGAGAAAAGACAAAATAAATTAATAAAAGGGTTAATGAGTGAAATATATAGAATATTAGTGGAAAAGGGGGAGACGGAAAGTGTAGGCAAGATGGTATGGGAAACTGACTTGAAGGAACAAATAGGGCAACAGAGTTGGGAAGGGATATGGAAACAATGAGTGTTGAGAAATATGTCTGTGAGGATAAAAGAAAATTATTATAAGACTGTATGGAAGTGGTACCTAACCCCGGTAAGATTAAATAAAATAAATAAGATGAATTCAGCAAGCTGCTGGAGAGGTTGTCAAAAGAAAGGAACGTATTTACATATGTGGTGGGAATGTGAATTTGTACAAAAATTATGGAAAAGGGTGTTTAATGAGATAAAAGAAATTTTAGGAATGGAGATGGAAGAGACACCCAGAGTGGCATTGTTATCATTATATGGAGAACTGAATTGTAATAAAGAGACAAAAGAATTGATAACGAATTTGTTAACAGCAGCAAGATTAATGATATCTAGGAACTGGAAGGTTCAAGGGGATTATCATATAGAAGATTGGTATAAAGAAATATGGGATATTGCTATTAACGATAAATTAACATGTAATATAAAAGTTAGAAGAGGAATTATAAAAATGAATGATTTGGGGGGAATATGGAAACAGTTTCTAGAATTTGTATTATCAAAGGGGAGAGGGAAAACACCTCCAGAGGAAGCAATGAGATTTTGGAAACATGAATAAGATCCCGTGGTTGGGGGGAGCACTTTTATGTTAAGTATGATTATGTTAAGAGAATTAAGTTAGAATATATGTTATCAAATGTTTATTTTATATTATTGTGTATTATGTAGTATTGTTTTATTTTATATTGATGTATTGTTTGAAGTAATTTTTTTTTAAAGAAAAGTCTTCTTGAACTTCTGATTTTATCAGAAAAATCTTAAAAACCAATTCATGGGGGGGGTTAAGTATTTTTTTTAAGAATTTAATTTAAAAATGGCTTATGCCTACAGCCTACAACTCCCTCACCCGTCCCCTCCTTAAAGATGAATAAGTCACATAGATATTCTTATTTATCAAATTATTATTATTATTATTTATTTATTTATATAGCACCATCAATGTACATGGTTATTCATGGACCTGAGCAACACTGAGTATATCAGCTAGTATACAATAAAATCATGCCAGATTTTATTAAAAAGTCAGGTATTTTGTCTTTGCCTTTAGCTAATTTCATCTTGTAAGTTAATTTTCTGCCATTGCTATTTGCCACAGCTCCATGTACCGAGACGTCGGGGTTAAACGTTCTGCAGATTTCTAGCTTTTATCCGGTGAGCTGTCATCAGCATGAAGTTGAACACGATTAATTCCTTAGATGTCACTTTTTGTTCTTCCCATACTGTTAATAGAGCCAATGTTGATGTATAATATATAGCCTTATGTTTAATATTTGCCATTTCTGAGAATATCATGTTCTGAAAATGTATATCAATAGGGCATGATTATCACATATGAATATACAAATCTTGCTTATTACAGTTTCTCCAACAATTTTTATTGTTTGTACTTGATATTCTTGCAGACATACTGGTTTAATAGACAACTGGTTTAACAATTTTAACAAATTCTCCCTCAGGATTATACATACAATTTTTCTTTGATTGAGTCATCCATAATTTTACCCATACATTTTGCTCTATTGTTATCCCAAAATCGTCTTCCCCCATGTTATTTTCAAACCATCTGATACATTTGTGTCTATTTCAATAACATTTGAATTGATTTTAGAGATTAAACCTTTGTATTGACTATATGTTCCAAAAATATCCGTTCATTTTTCTTTTCAGATGTCTTGCCCGGAGAGTATAATTTTTCAAAATCTGTAGCAAACCACTCTGCTATTTGTTCTGTGCCAAGTAGTTGCATATTATTATATTGTATTGCTGCTATTTCATTCTTATTTTTATGTTACTGTTTTCATGAATGTTTGATAACAATTTTGAACTTCTTAGCTAAACTTGAATACCAAAGCATGTTTGGATAGGAGAAAAATTCTTGCATTTTGCTATTAAAAGTGACGTCTCCATCTCTTCTTTCTACATGATTGTTTGGCCCTATTCTGATGGCTTGGCGCTATTCTGTAGCAGAAGCCGCAATCAATAGTATTGGGACCTCTGCTATAGAACAGGGCCAAACCATCAAGCCTGCCCCAATCATGTAGAAAGAAGAGGTGGAGACATGACTTCTTAACAGAATTGCACCCTCACCAACTGGAAGCCCCTGAACTCAAAGGCTTCCAAGTTTACTATTGTCCTGCTGGGCTGAAGCCAGCAGGGTGGGCGGAGTGGTAGATCCACCTCTTCGTCCTCCATCTTGGGTGATTTTCATTACACAAGCTTTTAAGCCCATCTAGCAAAGATGCTTTGAAAGTAGAGGGCAGGAAGCTGAAGGGGGCTCAGGATACCTCATATACTGGCCTCTCCACTCCCCTCTCCTCCCCATCCACTGGAATGCCCCCTTTCATCCTCCTCTAAGGTCGAGAGACAGCCGGCATGGTACTCCGCATGCTGGCTGTGAGGGGAAGGTATATTGGGTCAGATCTCGGAAGGGTTTTCTGAGCCATCCTAATGGTCCCTGGGATGCTCACCCAGGGGCCATAGCATTGCTCTCTAAAAGACAAAAATTGCAGGGCCTGGTAGCAACCCAGAGCAAGATATGTGATTCCCTGAACTGCCTGTCAGAGTTTCAGGGTCAGGCCATTTTCATGGTTTGTGCAACAGAGATGTTTAGCTTGCTTCTGCTCCCTGCCACAAGCCTTGTCTTTCTGACAATAAATTTAGCTCAGGAACAGATTTAACACCTCATCTACTGTTTGTGGTGACCAAGGCCTGAGTTGTCCTTACTCCTCCTCAACCAAACCTCACTAGCACTATACAAAAGCCTCTCCTCTTTTCTCTCTCTCTCTCTCTCTCTCTCTTCAGGGGAAATGGGTAACACCATTGTGACAGCTCCTACCCTCATGCCTGCAATGGACCCTGGGGTCATTTTTAATAGACTGGTTAATGGAAGAGGATCCATCATCCTTGCACTTTGCCATCCCAGGATTGCTGTCTTTACCAAAGCAGCCTTGCTCTCAGCCTCTGCGCATGTATTCCCCATGTGTCAACTAGTCCTTGAGGCAGCTCATGAGACACAGGACTGTAGCTCAGTACAATCAAGAAGGAGGGAAAATGTCTCATAAGCTTTGACACAGTTCATCAGCTTGGTGAGCCTTATTTACGCCTGGCTTCCCATCCACTCCCAAGTCTGAGCTGCACAAGTTGGCCAAACCTTGAAGGGATAGAGGGAGATGTCATTAAGAAAGGTCATACAAAGGGCACAGTGGCTGTGTAAGGTGATGCTGGCTTTATCTTCCCTTGAAGTCAGGGAGAGGATCTGAAATACATTTTTAAAAAAATTGGGGTAGGATACACAACAGCCTTTCCCAACCTGGGGCTCTCCAGATGAGTTGGACTACAACCCCATCATCCCCAGTCAGTGCAACCGTGCAGGCCAGGTGACTGGGGAGTTGTAGGCCTTGTTCAGAAGACACATTAAACCACGACTTTAATCACAGTGAATAAAGTTTTTTACCTTATTCACCATGGTTAAAGCTGTGGTTTAAGGTGTCTTCTGAACAGGGCCATAGTCATCCAGAGGACACCAGGTTAGAGAAGGCTGATTTACAAGTAGCTGAACATTTGACCACTGGCTTCTTAGGTGACTTCCCTTTTCTGTTGTTAACATTTCTTCCTTTAACTTCTGTATTTTACAAGTTATCGGGGTCCTGGTGTGATGACATGATGACAGTGTTGTGTGCTGAAACCAAGTGACTAAGGCCCTGGAAGCCTTGAATCAAACTCTCTACAGATACATTACTATTTATACCACCACCACCATTACCAAAAGAGGGAGCTCTTTTGCTGTGTTGCTCTTGTTGACACAAGAATCAATCCCATTAAGCATAGCAGTCAATCACAAAGAAATGCTTTGTCATGTTGGATCACCAGATTTTGTATCTTTTGTGACATACAGTATACACTTTTTTCAAAGCAGAAGTTGGATAGGTTAAGGTCACTGTGTGCAGCCACATTCCACAGGTGATGTAACAAGCCTTATGGATTCCCACCTAACAAGTCTTACTGGAGGCTGGCCTTGGCCAAATTATATGAATGAAATTGTTTTCACCGGTCTACATAGACCTGTTTCAAAGATACAGCAACAGCCAGATAGAGACTGTGAAGAAAGAAGTATTAAACACTAAACATTATGTTTATGTCCTGTTGTTAGCCTCAATTGTTTACCTTTTACATTTATAGACCACACAATCACCAGTTTTCTGAGCAGTTGACAGATAAATTAAAAAATTAAAACACAAAACAATGATTTATTTATGTATTTATTTTAAAAAGCACATGTTAAAGCCAAGATAAAACCAGCAGCGATGGGTAAAAACAGTGTAGCACAAAATACAAATGAAAAAGAAAGTAAAGCCAAATAAAAGTGCTAAGATCTAAATGCACGTAAGAGGACATACATACATACATATCACTCTGAACATCTTGTTGACCAAATGCAAAATTAAAAATAAAATTGAATGGAATATAACAACTGGCTCCATCCTTTGACTAGTGGCTTGGCTTTTGACCCATTTGGGCCCTGTTGGTTTAATGGTACTTTCCCCCAATCACATGGCCATCTTTGCAGGGACGTCAAAGCTTAGAGCTGTTCTTCTCTCTTACTAGACACTTGTATACCATTGCATTAGTGCTTCAATAATTTTCTTTCTGGTTACATAGCCACCTCCTCCTCCTTTTTTGCACCCACGCTTTTCATGAAATTTGTCTATTGGCCCTAAAGAGATCATTTGGATGAACATTAATCTTTATGTATTCACGAAGTGCTAGCCCGGCAAGGCTTTGGTCTACACAAAGAATGTTTCCTGAGCCCCACCTTGTTTTATGAAGCCTATTTGATGCCATTTTCAGAGGTGCTTCAGCACAATTTTATTTCAGGCATTTTCAAAAGGAGCCAATTCTTTTAAAAGCCCTTGAGATGCCAATCCTCTATGGCTTTCATAGAATCATAGAACAGTAGAGCTGGAAGGGACCTATAAGGCCATCGAGTCCAACCCCCTGCTCAATGCAGGAATCCATCCTAAAGCATCCCTGACAGATGGTTGTCCAGCTGCCTCTTGAATGCCTCTAGTGTGGGAGTGTTTGTCTAGCTCCCCTTTAAAGCCACATAACATAGTAACAACCAGCCAGGTAGCTTAAACTTAGACATTAACATGTTGCTTCTGAGGCAGGGATCAGCAACGTGTGGCCCTCCAGATGTCACTGGACAGCAGTTTCCATAATCTCTCACCATTGGCTACACTGGCTAGACCTGATGGGGCACTGCAGTCCAACAACATCTGGAGATCTACAAATTGCCCGTTCCATTCTAAGGTCTTGATTGAACAATTCCATTGGATTGTGCAGGTTTAAGTCTTCGGTTATGACAAAGGTCTTGTGGCATCTTAAAGACTAAGACATTTATTCTGGCATTAACTTTCAGGGACACTGTCCAATTCACCACATGCAGAAAGTGTTAGCCTCCAATTGGCAGATTTATATGCGCATGCTCATTGGAGGAGGGCAGGGGGTGGGGGGGATGTAAACTATGTTGTTGGGAGGAACTGAAATGTAGAAAGTACAGAGAAAGATCATTACACTGACAACATCCATTCACAAAATGTTGTGTGATAACACAGACATAATTGTAATGGTGAGCTGATTAATATAAGTAGTGTGCTATAAACAGCGACAACCCTTTGTCCCTATTCAAACCACAGAAAATAGAGTTGTTGGTTTTTTTGGATGAAATGCACTTCAGCAATTTCATGTTGATATTTGTCTTTGAAATTCTGTTGTTCAAGAATGGCCGCCTTAAAGTTGTTTATAGTTGTTTCAAATGTATGTTTCTGTGTATGTTGTATATTTTTTGTAGTTTTAAATTTTGTGTAGTGTTTTTTTTAAGTGTTTTAATCTTCTGTAAACTGCCCAGAGAGCTTTGGCTATGGGGTGGTATACAAATGTAATAAATAGTAGTAGTAGTAGTAGTAGTAGTAGTAGTAGTAATAATAATAATAATAATAATAATAATAATAATAATAATAATAATAATAGTCATTGAGAGAGTGTCCTGGGTGGTTGAAATGTACCCCGCTGGTTTCTGAACATTACTATTCTTGATTTGTGTCCATTTATTCTTTTGCAGAGAGATTGGCCTGTTAGCCCTATGTGCCTGCCGAATGCTTGGGTCCTATCCCTATTTCTGCAGTCCCAGCCAGGCAGCTGAAACGATGCATGGATTTATCAAGTCCCTAATGGGCCACCATATGGCCAATCATTTATTTTATGGGTTACCGTATGACTGAATTAATATTTTATTTGTTGAATTATGATTATATATATATCACAGGTAATTGAAACTTCAAGCCATTGTCTTTATGAGCTTGTATATGTTAGCACATTACCCAGAACGTATAAATGAGCCTTTCTTTGAGAACTGGTTGCGCACATGTAATTCTTTTGTTGTCGGGGGTGGAGGGGTGGGGAGGAGGAGAGACAGACATTCCTCCAGGTCACTCCTCCATCTTATATGCAAATCCCAGGTTTGCAGAACTCAATAAGCATAACTAAATTATACATGGAAAATATAAAATTCAGCTGTTCCCCAGATCAGCCTCCCATACAGAGCATTTTCAAAAGTGTCTCCTCTCCCTTTCAGAAATGCCGCACCTTTTCCAACCTTATTTTACTTCTTTGGTGAATTTTTTCTTTATTATTTTGGTCTTTTCTTGGAGGGGATGAACAAGGTTTTCTTCCATAGCAATGTTAACCCCCTCCCATATCATCCTGTGGAATCTACTCCTGTGGAATCAGAGCAAGAAGAATTCTACAGTGGAAATCACACCCAATCAATCAACCATCAATCACAAATCATGTACTTTACCAGTCCTAAAGAGGAAAGGTATGGTGTTGTCACTTCATGATAGAGTACTATCATAAACCAAAGGCATGTGACTTCCTTCTCAGCTAAGAGGTTTAAAAGAAGTGATATGTGTATACCAGAGAGAAATTGGCAACCTGGCCAAGGTGGTAGCACAGCAGAGAGATAAATTTACTTGATAGCATTTGGCAGGAGTGGGGAGACAGGGCCTCATATTTATGTCATCATTATGTTTTTGGGTGCAGTGGACCAATGAATTGAGAGCAGTGTCACAAAGCCATCCACCCCAGACATGCCACTGATGTTTATCAAAGTCTTCCCTGTTTCCAAACGTGGGTAATGAGACAGAGCAAAAGAGTATCAGACTACCAATATCAGAGACGGTAAGCCTATATACATCAGTTGCTGGGGAACATGGGTGGGAAGGTGCTGTTGCTGGTCGACCACCAGTTGGCCACTGTGTGAAGAGAATGCTGGACTAGACAGACCCTTGGTCTGATCTAGCAGTGCTCTTCTTATGTTTTTATGTTCTTAAGGTCAGGCTGAAGTATTCTGCTGTAACACTAGCATTTGTTCTTACTCTCGCTCACACACGCACAGACATAACAGGTGGGTGGGTGCAACTGGCCGTGTGCATGTGTGAAGCCCCTCATTGGATCACGAAAGCTGGTTTCAGCCTGACGAGAAACTGGATTCAAAGAACTGCTGATAACTCATTCTCAGGGGTACTTTTTTCAGCTGCTGAATGTATTGGCAGTGACTGCATGTCTGAGCTGAAAAGGCTGCCATCGTAATAGGGGTGGGGGGATGATTCATTCAAGCCCATAACATGAGCAATGCAATAGTAAGTGATGACTTGCGTGGGTCCAGGAGCCGTCGGAGTCAAACGCCACATATAGAACGTCCATGTGATTTCAAATAGCATGTTTTGTTTTTAACAGAGTCAGTTCGTACTTCTGGTTTTTGGTTATCAGCTTAGTAATCAAGTTATGAAAAATCGTGTGTATCATGAGATAGGGAACCTCTTTCAGTCCAATGGCCAAATTCAGTTTTAGGGAAGGTCTTGTGGGCTGCATTCCCAGGATATGTGGGGCTGAAAGCAAACAGGCCAAAGGCAAAGTTTTATGCCCTAAAATACCATAAAATACTATAGACTTGTGGAGTTTGTAAGCTCTGTTCAGTCTGTGTTTTTTGGATTATCATTTTGTTCTGTCATCCACTTCTTGATGGCATTGAATTTCCCAAATTTGTGCAAATTCACACTTGCAAAAATGCACAAATCCTCCTCCCCAAAATGCACCTTCTTTTTTAATGGGCCTTCTTTGTTAATTTTACATCTTTTTCTATGACTAAATTTTGTGTAAAATTCTGGAAAGTAACCCCCCCCCAACTCCTCTGCTGGTCTGTGGAAACAGTGTGACTTGGGAAAAGCTGGTGCACTGCAGAATCTGTGAGTCAGATTCATAGAAATCCAAACTCATTTGATTCCATTGCAGACTTTCCGACATCCCTATAAAATACCAGAATATTTTACCTTAAAGCTCTTGCTGCCAGTAATGAAGCTTTAGGAGAGGCACTCCAATGTTTTAGAATAGGGAACAAATTGCACAAAAGACAGGAAACCACCAAACTGTTGGAGGCTGAGGGAAAGGGGACATGGAGGGCTTGATTTGGCCCCCGGGCCTGAGGTTCCTCACCCCTGATTTGTACGAACCAGACCATGGAATCCTCCAATGCCCAGATGTGACAGCATGGCCCATGGACGTCCCATCCATCTGGTGCCCCAGCCATCAATCTATGGAAGCCATAAGAAGCCCTGAAATATCACCCACCTGCCCATCACTGAATGCAGGATCAATCTGATCACATGTAGATCTCATCTCACACACACCTACTGCTGAGCCATGGGGGGAGCCACTGAATGAATGGGAGAGACTGGGTTAGTTGAACGGAGAGGGTCTGAGTGCCTCTAAGAAGCTGTTGTGTCTGATGCTCAGGAATCGATAGCATGTAAACCAGGTTTGATGATGGAGGTAAGTGCATGGGTTGCCTTTTAGGCTGGAATGTGTTGCTTTAGGCTGTTGTTCATGAGCGCCAGGTTATCTGAAGGAACATCCCCCATTTTGACCTACCTGGACATTAAGATCATCATCTGAGTCCTTCTTATAGATGCTCCTGCCAAATGAGGTGAGGCTGGAGGCTATGAGAGAGAGGACCTTTTCAGTGGCAGCACCTCATTTGTGGAATGCGCTCCCCAGAGAGGCTCACTTGGCACCTTTGTTGTGGCCTTTCTGGCAACAAGTGATGACCAGAGAACTTTTGGTGCTGCTGGTTTTTATGATGTTGCAATGGATTTATTCTTTGCTACTAATTTTATCTAATTATTATCGTTTTATTCTGTGCTGTTTTTCTTTTTTCTTTTAACGTATTATACTGTATATTTTAATGCATTTTACAACACCCAGAGACCTTAGGTGATTGGGCAGTTTAAAAGTACAATAAGTGAATAAATAAATAAATACTGCCAGTAAACAAATTGTATTATTTACCCAGAGTGTTTGTGCTTCCTGGTTCTTTGGCACAATTGTTATGGGCTGCATTACATGGGAGAAGAGAGGAAAAAAGGGGTTAGAATTGAATATTTCCCCTCCATTCAGTTCCATTGGGTTCGATTGAGACAGTGCCATGTAGTGGCAGAATATCCTGCTGTTTCCCAGCTATTGCCACTTTAAAAGTGGTTCTTTTTATCCTGGGATTTCCAGAGGATTCTGTGGGAGATGTCCTGGTTGTTGATGACATCATGAAATTGACCCAAAAACTTCCATGAGTGGTCAGTCATGAGTTTGCAATAAATCACTCATTTAGAGGAACCCTAAGCCTTAAGAGAGATGTTTTATCCTTTTAGAATGGGGAAGTTACATTTCTCACGTGTGTGTGTGCTTCTGCCCTAAGGTAATACCTTGGGAGATTCCTCCTGCACTCCCAATATATTATGCACTAAGAGTGTCATCACACAGGGGGAAATCACGTTTCCTTACCGTCACTTCTCCACCCTCACTTCTGTCCCTTATTACTTCCTCTTTTTCCCCAATGGGAAAGAGGAAGTAAACGAAGACCACGTGGCCCACTCAGGGGCCATTTCTATCACACTGCTTTTCCTGCACACAGCAGGAGATTGCAGCACATTCTGACTTTTGTTTTTAAAAAAGTTGGATTTTGAGGGATGGAAAAATGAGCAGAAGGGCCGGGAGGTGCACAGGAGGTGGATGCTGTTGTCTAAAGGATGTGCACACATCCGTAAGTGGGCAGTAGCGAGTGTATAATAAAAGGCTCATCTGATGAACCTCTAAAAGCTTCATCCCATGTACCTGCTTCCCTTGGATTATCCCCGTAGCGCGAAGCTTTCGCGGTTGTTGTTGTTTTTGCTACCAGGTGACAGCGATCCTTTGCATACCAGGAAGTGAGTTTAAGGGGGGGGATGTAAAAAATCATTTAAAAAATCAACAGATGACCCAATTCAATTCAAATCTGGTATGCTTAAAGCTTTCCCTAATATCTATTACTGTGCCAATTTTGGTGTCCTTATCTTTAAAACTTAAGCAGATGTAAGCATTTCTTTAAAATCCTGCTCCTGCACCCCAGTGGCGGCTCAGAAGATACGCTCAAAATGTAGGGGCTAAATACGGTGAATATTTTTGCTTTTATTTCACAATTAAGGCAGGATGCATGGGAGTACTTCACAATCAAAGCCGATCATAAGGTGGAAAACTTCTGAGTCCTTTGCATGCAATTCGCAGTGATTGCACAGTATAACGCTGGTGTGATAAAGCTCTAAGAGGCTTTAACTGGAGTAAGGGGCTGCTTGGTGAAGGCAGGAAGAAAGGGGCTACAACAGAGAGCTTGAGTAGCTCCTTTCTTTCCTACTCTTGCAACTAAAAGAACTGCCTTAAGAGGATTCAGAAGCCATGACTTACAAAGAATTTATAAAGAAATGATGATGATGATGATGATGATGATGATGATGATGATGATGATGATGATGATGCAATACATTTTAAGATACAGCCAGTTCCAGTCTGCTGCTGGTTATACAATCCTAGGCCATTCTACTTCTTTCAGGATACTGATGATGGATGTCCTATATTCTGTAGCTTCTTGGAGCCCTAGTCCAAGAAACGACTAATGCAATCATCTGTACAAAATGCACCTTTTCATCATCTGGCCGGAAGCCCCTGCAATTTTTGTCCTGATTCGCAATGACAACTCAGAACAAGTGACCCATTTACAAGGGTTTTCTGAGGTTGACTGCCAGCAAGCAGATTGCCCTGGAAAGCATATGCAATGTGAGGGTGATGACATTTTGCTACCCAAAACAGGGCAGTGCTGAACTATCTGAAAATAGGACTATATAATCCAAAGGATGAAGATGTAGACCTATCCACCATGGTCACCTTTAAAAGTCAGAATTTACTCATGATTACAAGTGTGGTGGCAGATCCAATCCATATTTCAAAGGGCTTATTTTAATATGATTTGGAGCAACAGCCACATTTTTAGAAAATTTAACAGAAACATTTTTGTTGGTTTATTTGTTAATTACTTTGCCTGCTATAATTACTCTTGGCTTATGGAAGTTCTTTATTTCACACACACACACACACACACACACACACGTACGTGTACTGGGTGCTTTGAATTGTTCAACCATGTGTGGTGTGTGTGTGTGTGTGTGTGTGTGTGTGTGTGTGTGTGTGAGAGAGAGAGAGAGAGAGAGAGAGAGAGAGAGAGAGAGAGAGAGAGAGAGAGAGAGAGAGAGAGAACAATTTAATTGAACCCAGGGCCATTTCAGACACCACACTTCTTTTTTTGGTGTATAACCAAGTTGTTTTAATGTGTACCCCTAAAGATGTGATGTGACAGTGCAGCAATTGTGTTTGTGAACATGTTCCTCATACAGGTATACTTGTCAGGGAGCTGTGATAGCCTGCAGCTCTCTGTTAACTATACATCTGGCAGCAAAGCCATTCATGTAAATGCCCCTGCCAAGGTTTCTTCCATGTCCTGGACCCCGTGAGCAATTCCTTAAGCATCTCTGTCGCCTTTAGAGTCCCACTTTCCTTCTTTTGCCTTCCCCTTCCCAGTAACATGGGGTTTAGGGTTTAGATGTGGGGTGAATGACAATCCAGACACGTGTGGCTTAACACAACCATTTAGTAGTGAATCAAAATAAGCAAATTATAAATAAATGTATTTAGTCAATAGAGCTGAGTGCTGCAAAAGGCATTAAAAGAAAACAGAAGTTGCAAAAATGCAAGTTCTTTTACCCTAAGGTGCACCTAAACATCTTCAGGCTGCTTCTTTCTGCTCCTTCCTCATGCTCTAGTCCTCTCAGGCTGGCTGGCTTTCTCCTCTCCTTTCATACCCTTTCCCCAAAAAGACAGAAAGTACTGTTGAATCTTGAAGAAATGAAACTTAAGTGGAGAAATGAAACTTGACCAGGGGATGAACCTTTGACCAGAGAAATGAAAGTACTCCTCTCAGGGATACTCCTTCCCGAAAGAAAAGCTTCAGCCTCTAAGGTTGACTTTATTACCTTTCCTCTGTAGGGTTAAACCTTCACAGGCACTGAGACAGGCATGTTCTTGGATAAGCCACTCTGGGACAACTTTTGTCTTCCACATTTTAAATTTCAGAGAGTATTTTTCCTTGTTTCTATTCAGCTTTGCACCAAAAGAACACTTGCCTGCCCACAGAGTACTTAGAATAAGACAGAATAAAAGCAAAACAATAAATAATTTTGCTGCCATCACTGCCCCACTGCTGTTTCTAAGGATGTCAACAGGGGCATGTTACCACCAAACCTAATGGTCCATAAATATACTTGCTATGGTCACCATGATGACCATTTCTCCACCTTCTGGTGAATGTCCCTTCCCTTATTTCTGACTTTACATTGTGCTTCAAAAGCATTCAAACCTCTAAAGTACAATGCCATTTATTTATTTATTACATTTTTATACTGCCCAATAGCTAAAGCTCTCTGGGCAGTTCACAAAAATTAAAACCATAATAAAACAACCATCAGGTTAAAAGCACAAATACAAAATACAGTATTAAAAGACCTGCAATAACAATAAAGTTATAAAACAGCCTAAGGGGCTAAAAAACACTCAAGGGCTATTACAAATTTAAAAACCAATGCCTCCTTAAAGAGTCACATTTCTATGTGCTGCCTAAAAGAGTAAAGTGTTGGGCCTTGGCATATTTCTTTTGGCAGAGCATTCCACAAGGTGGGTTTAAGCAAGGGGGCCAGGTGTCCTCTTTTACAGAGGACTGTTCTCTATTTGAAGGGCTGCCAGAGGACTGTCCTCTGTTTTGAAGCTGTCCTCTCTTTGAAGGGCTGTTCAGTTCAAGTTCAGTTTAAAGAAAAAGAACCACCAGAAAGAAATGCTGGGTCTTCAAGTTATCATCAACAGCACCTGGATAGATTGAGCAAGGCACACAAGTCAGTTATAGTTTACCACTATGGTGAGATGTACTGTATTTCTATTTAAATTATAATAAGTATTTCTAAATTCACATCTCTATGCAAATTTTAGGCGAATCTGATTTTCCTCATTTTTGGCCACCCAGAGAATGGGCAGTATGATACTGAAGGTCCTATCTGAACCATCATGGGCTGATGGACCTATGAAATCTTGGATACCACAAGGGAGCAACTAAACAGGCAGAAAACATCTTAAGCATCCTGGGTTCCTGAGTTGTTTAGGTCTTCTTAAGTACCAAATCTTAAACCTGGCCTGGTAACATATTGGCAACTAGTGGAGTTCTCTTGCCACAGCTCTCTTGCCATTCTACACATCAATCATTGCAGGTTGGCTTTTGAAAAGGTCAAAGTAAATACACCATGAAAAATGCGTTACTGGGAATTCCTCTGAGATTGCTCAGAGAAACACCTGCCGTTAATTTCAATGACGACCCAATTAGAAGCTTTGCAAATTGTTCATGAATCAAGCAGAGAAATGGGTCCTTTCAAAATATATGGGAATGCACTAAATTTCAATAGCATTATAGTCTACATCTGAGTAAGCCTGCCACCAGCGATGGCCCACAACATTTTGCTGCCTGAGGCAGAGCAAAAAATTAGGGCTATGCACAGACTCCCCCTGATCCGCTCTGGATCTCGCAACTTCTGGATTGGGTCCGCTCTGCCCTGCATTGATCTGCCTATGCTCTGCTCCGCTCCGCTGTGGGGTTCTGTATCTGTATCGGAGCTCCGTGTCGTAGTCCCCCCCATAGATTTGCATTGAAAATCAAAAGCCTATAACTTTTTTACTTTTAACGTCAGAAACCTCAAAATTGGCACCATGAGAGCTTATACATGTATCCACATTCATGTCCAGTTTCAAGCAAATCTGAGCATCTGGAGCCAGGTAAGGCCCCCCTCCCCTCTCCCCACTTACCTGCCTCCTTTGTGGCCCAGCAGCAGCTTCAACTGAGGCTGAGGCCTCAGTTTAAGCTGCTGCCAGACCGTGATGGAGGCAGGTAAGCCCCCCTCACCCCTGCCCCTTACCTGGCTCTGCTGCTGTTGCTGCACAGACTGCGGTGGTGCCGGTGATGCCAGGTAAAGCCCCCCTCACCACTTACCTGCCTCCATCGCGGTCCAGCGGTGGCTTCAACTGAGGCCCAGGCCTCAAACCGGAAGACCAGGCCACCAAGTAAACCCCCCTCCCACCACACTTACCTTTTTTTCAGAGCTCCAGATCAAGGCAAAGGTTCTGCTTGGTCTTGATCCGCTTGGTCTCGATCCACAGCTCCCCCGACCCGATCCATCTCTGCCTTTGTCGGAGGCAAATCAGGCTGCTCCGCTATCGGTTCTAAAGCGGAGCACAGCCCTACAAAAAATAGCAACCACCCAAGTCAAGGTGTATAGTACCCAAAGTTAGCTGAATTATTTTGGTACGCGTGGCAAAAAATGCCATAACACCTTTCCCCCTCCATGGCTGTAGAAATACAATAACATGTTTAATAACTAATAATTGCCACCTTTTTATGACACCCCAAATTTGCTGCCTGGGGCAACTGCCTCACTCTGCCTAATCGTTGGGCCGGCTCTGCCTGTGACTACTATCAGTTTAATTTTCTTTTGTTCCTAGCTATTCACTGAAAGCAATGAAGTGGAGATCTATTGTCTCACTTACCGATCCCCTTCATTCTCGCAATGGCTGAAAACACAAAACTGTAATTATTTTTCATGAAAATATGGGGGGGAAATGGATTAGTCATCTGCTGGCAATACTGTGCTGGCTAGAATCTGAGCATTGATTAAAGCAGCTTTCCCCGACCTGGTGCCCTCATGTTGTTATGGAACTGCAATTTTAAAATATTGTAAGTTGCACCAGAAGGGTGGTATATAGATGTTTAATTAATTAATTAATTAATATTGGATTTGCCTGTTACCCTACAAATGAGGCTCCTGTGAGTTGCACAGTGTTTTCCCATAACTACTCACTTTGCCCTGTACAACTTGAAAGTGATGTGTGAAATTGTTTGATGTGTGAAGTTGTTTTGGAGAGCAGTTTTGCAAACTATTCTCTTGGCTGCCAAAAGAATTCAGGAATTTCTCTGCTGTGGATTGACTGGATTTGCTGATGGCATTCCGAATATCATCTCAACCCTTGTTAAGGGTAAAAAATTTAAAAAATAATCCCAGAACACTGTCTTCCATGCTCACATTAGCCCTGCAGATGCAACTAAGCAGCACTTCCAAAGGACAATATATACTTGTGGAGCATTTATTTGTGGCACATACCCTATTGTGGGGCTGCCCTTGAAGCTGTTCCAGAAGCTGGAGCTAGTGCAGAATGCTGCAGCTCGGCTGTTGTCTGGAGCTGCCCCTTTCCAGCATGTAACTCCTCTGCTGAGGGAGCTGCACTGGCTGCCTATTCGCTACCGGGCCAGGTTTAAGGTTCTTGTACTTGTGTACAAAGCCCTAAACAACTTGGGACCAGGATACCTGAGAGAGCGTCTTCTCCCTTACCAACCTGCCCAGTCATTGAGGTCATCCGAGGGCCTGCTCCTGGTGGTTCCACCTAGATCCATCCTCCGATTGGAATCCACCAGGGGAAGAGCCTTCAGCGTGGTGGCCCCCCTCCTGTGGAATTCCCTGCCTCTGGAGGTCAGGCAGGCGCCAACCTTGTACTCCTTTCGGCACCTCCTGAAAACATCTTTATTCCAAGAAGCCTTTCTTTAATATGCAGCCTTGAATCTCTGTTTTTGCTTCTTTAAAATTTTGTTTTAACTGTTTTATTCTGTTTTTATTTTCATTTTATCTTGTACACCGCTCCGATATTTTTCAATGGGGAGCAGTATAGAAATATTCTAAATAACAACAACAACAACAACAACAACAACAACACTCAGCGGCAGGGCAGCTGCTTTTCATGCAGAAGGTTTTAGGTTCGATCCCCTGCTTCTCCAGGAAGGGCGAGAGAAGAATTCTGCCTGAAAACCTGGAGAGCTGTTGCTGATCACTGTTGAAAATATTGAGCTAGAAATGGTCTGACTCAGAATGACGCAGTCTCTTAGGTTCCCGTTCCTGCTTTTTATGCCATTTGCGGCCATAGGGCACTTACATTTACGCACATTGCAGCCATTTGTGCCATAAAATACACCATTCATGGCTGTAATTTTTCCAAGATAGGCTAATGGCTGTTGCCATCAGCCCATCATGTCTTTTCGAAAGCTGGAGAGCCGCCCCATGGTAACTCTTGTAGGCACAGAGGTGAGTGCCGGTGATACACTGCAGACTCTTTGGAATCTGGCCTCATTTGAGTCCCCAACAGATTTCTCTAGGGTCCGTACTTGGCCCTCATGGGGCTTGGAAGAGCTTTAAACAGCATCTCTTCTCATATCCTGACAAGATGAAGGTTTTGTTGGTGGTTGGTTTATCAATAGCTCTTTTGGCTTCTTTTGAAATGCCTAATATGTTTTGGCTGAGAAGGAATCTCAAAAATTTACTTTGTATTTTGTTTGAGATGAACTCTGATGACAGACCTGGGATGTGCAGAACATCCTGATGTTCTTTTGTTTCCTGCAAGGTCCTCAAATGTTTTGCCCAAGGAAAAGCCTCCAAATCAATGTCGAACTTTGCTTTAGCTCAATTCCCGTGGTGATTGTATCATATTGGCATTTTCAGTAAAGTTGATACAAAATGTCTTTCCACGCACTAAAGATTTCAGGAAAGTAGAGAAGGGTGAGAATTTCATTTGGTTCATTTTGTTAATATAAGAACATACTGAATTTTGCCTGCGTCTTTTTACATGGGATAGAAAGAACCTGAAATTTTAAAAAACTGATTGTAGGAGAAACTCACAGATTGGCCCATCTGGACAGGAACAGCTGTTTGAAGGAGTCAGGGCCAGTCCTACCATTAGGAAGGGTGAGGTAGCCACCACAGGCAGCCAATGCTAGCAGGGAGGTGTTGGAGGAGAGTGCCCCATAACCTATCCTTCAACCTCTAAACTAGCCTGATGCCCCCAGATGCTGTGGAAGATGCTGACCAATCGCCAATCTGGTCAGCTTCTTTAGATGTAATGGGAGCGGACACAATCTTGTATGTCATTTTGGGATGTCAGAAGAATCCTCAATGGAATCAAATGAGTACAGATTTCTATGAATAATCTGACCCACAGATTCCAGAGTGGACCTGCTTTCCTAAATCACACAGATTCTACGGACTTGTGGTTCATTATGATTGTTTAACCTTCTGAAATTCTATCCAAATTTAGTAATAGAAAAATACGTTTAAAAAAGAATCAATCAAAAATGCACATTTCCCCCATAGACTAAAGCATGAAAATTCTCATGGGGACAGGATTTCCACATTTTGAAGGAATTTCTGCATTTTTGCAAGATAAAATTTGGGCAAATTGTGGGGGGAATGATTCCATCATTGAGTTGATGACAGAACAAAAGGCACCTGGCAATCGGTGAAGCACAGATGGAATGGATTTTTACAAGATCCGTACATCCCTACCCTTGCCTCAAGCATCAAAGTGTTTGGGGCTATCCCTAGAAGGAAGGGGAATGTCTCACTGAGTTTTACAAGGATTGGACTATGGAAGGTGGAGGCATGGACTGTTGGATGTGCAATATGAATGTACCCACTTCAGCTGTCTGCCTGCGTTGAGGTTTCTAGCAAAGTGCTCTCTTGTCTGTTCTGGTCTCCTAGTTATGCAGAGTGTGCTGTATTTGTCATTAGAGAGATTCATCCTGAAATCAGCTAACGTACAAAACGAATCATAATGGAAGTTGAGTTTTAGACAATCGAAACCAATCCACGAAAGAACACTGATACCAAGTACCACGCAGGGTGCAGACTTTTATATGGAGCCTTACTCGGATACACAGTCATATTTGCTCAGACATACTATGGTTTCCTTAATTTTTTATTATTCACTAGATGACGCATAACATAACCTTCACTGATTTAAACCAAATAGACAGCAAATGACTCCAGCATCGCCAGAGGTCTAAAAGAGGTTACAGTGTTTATCTTTTCCTTTCTTTCAGAATTCAACCTCTACATTTCCAGGAATAGGTCTTTGCTTTCAGTGAAAACTAGGGTCAGAACAGGAGCCCTAAGCAGACTGATAATGACCTGGCAAAGGAAGATACTCATTACAACTGGAAGTTTCATTTATGTAAAACGAGAAATAATTTAATTAAACCTGAACTGTGAGCCCCGTACACTTAATTGGATTTGAGCCACATGTCCCTGGATGGCTTTCCAGGGTGCTTCCTAGGGATCATGTGGAAGTATAATTATTTATACCGCAATGATAATGATCAAATGTTTGGATTATCATGATAAATCTAAGGAAAGTGCTCTTAGAGCATTCCAAATGGATGCATCAAATGCCAACATTGCAAAACGTGTAGTGATTTCAATGGATTTTATGTTTCACACTCGGAGGCTCAATTCCCACATAGAAAATGGCAGGGTGGTATTATGTTCTAGTTATCACATTTGTATTGCTGACATCACCTGAGATCCTCAGGGTAGATGGCATTTAGCCTCCCAGCCACACTGCCTGTGAGACAGGGTAGGCTGACATAGAGAACCTGGAGCGATGTCAGTCAGGGAGCTTCGTAGCAAATGGGTCAGTTCGGCAATATGTATTGCAAGTGTGTAATATTAAGAGTGCAGCAGGAGGGAAAGGGTTAAAGGCCTTCTAACTCTTCTATAGCTACTTCTATAAAGCAATGTGTGCCCTTGCCCTAGTGGGGATTGGAAGAGTGCTTTAAGCAGCACCTCTTCCCATATCCTGACAAGATGAAGGTTCTGTGGGTGGGTGACTTGCCTGATGAAGGAGGCAGCATGCAACTTGTTACAAAGGGGTTACACCATCCCCGAAGGAATGGGCCCATAGCCTGGGTGTGCTGATTGATCCAGCTTTGTCGCTAGTGGTCCAGGTGGCCTCCGTGGCCCATGGCACCTTCCACCAGCTCAAGTGGGCATTCCAGTTGCAACTGCTTGTGGACAGAGATGGCTGAGACACAGTTCTCCATGCCCAGCTAACTTCTGAATTAGATTATTGTAATTCAGCTTTCCCCCAACCTGGTGCCCTGCAGATGTGTTGGATTACAACCCCATCACCTCCAACCAAATGGGACTGATGGCTGGGGATGATGGGAGTTCTAGCCCAATTCCCAATCCAATATAGGTCTTCTCAAATTCAATCCAAACAAACAAAGACCCACTGTACATACACAATGGATTTATTTTTCCTCAGCATATAAAATAACAGGGAATACGCAGATATGAGAGAGGGAGAGAGAGGGAGAGAGAGAGAGAAGAAGGGAAGGAGGGGGAGAGAGAAAGAGTACATACAGTTTCATCAACACATAAGTGAGAATGCACAACAGAGGACTATATTTCAGACTCTAATCACAACCACTGAGTACTGGTAAAATTCTGTTTTGACTATGTTGAGTCTTTCTTTATCAAGTCACTATGAAAAATAGGTTCAGTGTTCTTTTCTTTTGGTTTGGTTCTGGTTGACATAGCCAGGTCAAAAACCTCCTGTTCTTTTGATGAGAAAAAAAAATCCTCCAGTTGTTCATACCATTCCAAAAGAGTATACCCATTTTTGTTACTATACATTCCTATTAACTTTGACATTTTTTTGTGGAGGTGGGCCAGGAACAAATTCCTGGGAATGGAGAGAAGCAAGAATCACCCAGTGGGGACTGCAGAGGGCCTTTCACCCATTACAAACCTAATTTGACCCTGACAGGAAAGTTTGAGCTAATCACAGTTCCCTCATGACAATGTCTGCAAACCTGTGTTGGTAACACCTGGTCCCCTCTCACCAAGCTGTGGAGCACTCACAGGCCTGCTCATCAAGTGCCCCAGGGCTTGTTGAGTGTCCAATGAAGGCACCCGCCCCTTACCGAGCTGCCATAGTTGCACAAAATGGCAGCTTGGGCATTTCCAGGAAGATCGTGCTGTGTAAGTGGTGGCCATAAAGCAGTCATTTATACAAATTACAGGAGTGAATGGAGCATTCATGCCTGCAGTGTTACATAAATGGTGGCCATTTACACAACTTGACCTTCTTGGAAATGCCCAAACCGCCATTTTGTGTAATGAGGGCAGCCAGCCCTGTGGCCTTGTCAGGCGGTCAATGAGGCAAGGAGAAGATCGCGGTACCACAAGTAGAGACGGTGGGTAGTGGCAGCTGCACAAATGCCCAATGAGTCCAGGCACAGATGAGTCCATCCATCCCCAGTTTAAAATGACTTGCACCAATCCAGCCGCCAGAACTATGCAAACAGAAGCAGGCGTTTGCATGCACATTCTCAACCAGGTGGAAAACTTTATATGCAAACATAATGTAATTCACCCAGGGGATGGGACATGGTTCCCCTCTCCATCAAGCATCTGGGGCTGGGCATGTAACTCTACCAATCAGTTGTTCAGTAGCTGAAATCACTCCCCTAACCCACTGCCTGCCCAACAAAAAACAGCTGATTGGCAGCTGCAAAATGTCACAACTTTCTGATGGCATCCATCGCCCTCGGAGTACATCATACCTGATGAATGACCCTCCTGTTGCAGCTAAATCTCCCCTCCTGTAATTGATGCCCTACTGCTAAGCATCAGGATACACAAACATTATCTTTGTGTTTGCTTTTGGACGGGATGCAGAATAGAGCAGTGGGGGTTGGTGGCTCTGATTTTGGTAGGGCTGTCAATCCATTCTGCATTTCAGTCAGAACCAGCCAGAACTCTAAAGGAGATATCCAAGGTGCTGAACCCTATCCCTAAACTAGGTTCAACACCTTGGATGGCTCTCTTAGAGTTCTGGCTAGTTATGACTGAATCCCAGAATGGATTCACAGCCCCACTGAAATTGAAGCCACCGGCCTCCGTTGGGTGAGCGATTCTAGAGCCAGAGGCATGAAGGGAAAACCGCCAGAAATAAACAGCCGCCTTTCTCACATCTCATTTCGACAGGAAGCAATCCCTGCTGCTGCATTCCTTCTAGCTTAAGTCCCCTCCATTGTGGATGCTTGGCTCCGATCCCTTTTGCAGTTTTATAGGATTGTTATCTGGACAAGTTTTGAATGCTATAGGTCAGTAGAATATGATCCAGATTTACTCACAGCAGGTGAAGGTTGCATAACCCTCACTGCCAGCAACCGCTCATGTGGAAATGGTGGTTCCAGCAGTTCTGAGAAGACATAACATACCAGAGGGCTCAGAATGGCCTGAGAATTTATCCCCTTTTCTATGTGAATCCCTTTCCCTCACATGCTTTAGACATGTTCATTACCAAAGATCTAAGAAGACTGTTCTTCAGGGTCACATTCAATGAATGTATAGTGAAAGGGTAGAGGGGGAGAAGAAGCAGTGTTAAAAATGTAAATTTTATTTGTTTGGTCCTGACTTGACTCAGCTAGGGCCCTCCGGCTGTTCTCTGATGTGCCGTGTGAAAATGGAGACCTGCAAATAAAATGCTTGGCCCTGTTCAGACAACACGTATTTTATGGTTTTAATTGGGCACTGCCCAGAGAGCCTAGGCTAATGGGCAGTATAAAAGTGTAATAAATAAAATAATTTTTTTAACAAAAAATACGTTAAGCTGCAGTGGTAAAGCATTTTGAGCTAAACATTATGACTTAGGCCATAGCTAGATGAGGTCCTATCCTGGGGATCACCCAGGGATCATCCCTGTGTGTCCAGATGACACACAGGGGATCCTGGGGGCAGGGAGGGATGATCCCTCCATTTCCCTGGGATCTTGCCCTACCCTTCTATCCCAGTTTTTCCATGGTCCCAGGCTGATCCCATGACCGTGGAACATGTGGTCGGGTGTTGTGGTTTGTCCTGGCTCCTTGCAAGTAACCGCGAGCAGCCGGGAGCCACGCACGGGGCACAGTGCTCCTCAGGAGCGCTGTGCCCATTGGGGCTGGGGTGGGAGGAGCATGGAAAATTAATTTTTTTTAAAAAAAACTTACCTTCTGCGCACAAGCGCTCATGCGCTCCATCTCCTTTAAAAGAAAAAATGGCAGCCACGATGTCGCGTGCCATGTCTAAACCAGCGTGTAAATCGTGAGATTGCCTCACTCCAACCCACCTCGTCTTGCTGAGGCCTTAGTGTGTCATGTGAAATATTCCTAACCATGGTGGCTACATAACCACAGTTTAAACACGCTCACTAACCATTTGCTGCAAAAGGGTGAGTGGCCTAACCATGGCTTAGCATGTTGTCTGAACGGGCCCATTGTGTGCGCCAATTCTGGATAGATGTACAGATTACTGAACTGAGACAGGTACTCGAGAAGGTATCTTCCCAGTACTTAAAGAACTGGACAGAACAACCCTATGGAGGAGGGAGGGTGAGGAACCGAGGCACAGGAGCAGCCATTTCCAGCAGGACAGAAGGGGTGTGTGGGTGTGGGTGTGTGGATGTGTGAATGTGGCTTTTTATTGGCCTGTCTCTGTCCGTTTTCTTCCTGTTTTTACTTTACTTTTAATTATGCCAGCTCCAGGGCTGGTGTAGTTCTTCCCCAATTCCAGGAATATGTTGTTCTGATCCTATAGGGTTAGAGTCTCTCCTGGCCCACGCATGAAGCACCTACACAGTGGTGCAGTCAGGGTTGTGTTACAAAAATTGTGGATTACAACCCAATTAAATCAATGAAAAGGCATCCGGATGCAGTTTTCAAAAGGAAGGTTTATTTTCCACTCCAGGTACCAAGGAATCTTCTTTGCGCAAAGGTCCTCCCCTCAGATCAAATGGGAAAGGGAAGGCCACGAACAGAGATTAACTTTTAGTTTTATACAGAGGGAAAAACATCCTACCCTTACAATTGGCTACGAGTCCAAATTGTCACCTTTAGCATCACCAGACATGCTCAGATAGGGAGAAACCCCGTTGACCTTGCAAAACTCCATTATCACATGTTTCCCTTAGCAATGAATCCTGGGACATTCCTGCCACGTATTCCATTGTCTTTAACTAATCCCCGTCCACCACTCCCTCCCTGGTTCCCCCTCCCCGAGCTGTGGAGAAAGGAAAAGGCGTGTGTCTGCACAAGCAAGCGCCTGGCGATTTAACCAGCGGCTAGGGCCCGTCCTTTACACCTGAGTGTAAATAGGTACCCAAACAGGTAAATGGGGCTTTTCTCCCCTACCTGGGAGTAGAGGGTCTATTCTACTCATCTAAATCACTTAGAAATCACCCAAGGATGGAATTTTGGGGCAGGGGAATGAGGGATCTTGGAAGAAGAAGAAATGGACGAAGGGAATAGTGGGAAATCAGTTATTGACTTTGGGGCCAAAGTTTAGGGCCCCATGGCCCAAGCTGCTCCCAAACGCCCACCGAGAGAGCATCAGGTGATGAGGGCATCAGGGCAACAGAAGCAAAGTCCATTTTATTCTTGTAGTCATGATGGAGGTATGATTTAAGAGAGCTTAAAATGTGAAAGTGTGCATCCTCAGAGCATTTCTCTCTAAAAAACAAAAACAAAAAAACACCTTGTTTGGCAAAATGCCTTTCATTTGTTGCTCTACAGGGCCAACCCTACTGTTACGAATCAGGGACTTTGTTTAAGCTGCCTGTCTATTGTTCAATACTTTGAAAGCATTTAGCCCCTCGCTTGCTACCTAACAAAAGATAAAATACATCTAAACGAACATCTAGGATTGTTTCGTGGGTTGCAATCCAGGCTTTGTACTAACAAGAATTAGTACAGGAAAACCTTTCTTGATCCATGTTTTATTTCATTACAAATATGCTTATAACCTGGAGTGGATTCGCTGCTTCACTGACACTGGAACCACCAGCCTCTACTGGTTGGGTGAGGTGAATGTAATTTGTGTACAGAATCTTTCTTTTCTTCCTTTTCCTCCTTCCCCCTTTCTTCTTTTGACAGCCAGTTCCAGGAAGAAAAGGAGAATGGTCTTCCAGGAAGAAAAAGAAAAGTTTCCAACTGCCTTCAATAGCTGCAAATTCTCTTTTTTAAATTTTGTGTTTGTTTGTTTTTTTAAAAAAAACCCTGTTAGCCTCATCTTTGGCTTCTTGCACACAGCAACAAACTACCAATTATGCATTTCTCTCCCCGCCCTCCTTCAGTCTTTTCTTTAAGCTTGACCTTTTCCATTAGATTTCAGGCTCTGTCATATATGATTTCAATATCATTTACAAGCGGACAGATAAAGTCTTAATGAAAATACAGGAAGGGCATCCCATGACCATTATATAATTGTTCTGTTCTGTTCTGTTTCATTTGAATCGATTAAACTAGAGGCTGTCTTCAAACGAAACTGGCTTTATTCAAAGTGCAAGACAAGCTTCTGCTGAGTCCCAGCTAAGAGTCTCCTATCTCTGCTGACTGGGGCTCGATGCAAACCAGTTCTTGTGTGTCAACATAACAATCCTTCAAAGAGGAACAGCTTATGTTCCCAACGACATCCCCTTCTCTGACTTCCCTCTTCCTCCTCCTCCTTTTCCTGCGTCCGTTGCGTTCTGTCGGCTGCTTCAACTGAGTCCGAGGATTCAAACAGAAAGCAGTCGTGGCCTGGTCTTCCGGTTTGAATCCTCGGGCTCAGATGAAGCCGCTGCTGGAACGTGACGGACCCAGGTAAGGAGGAAGGAGGGAGGGGGGCCTTACCTGGCACTGCCACCGCAGTCCATGCAGTGACGGTGGCAGAGCCAGGTAAGGGGGCAGGGGGGAGGGGTCTTACCTGCATCTGTCGTGTTTCAGCAGCATCTTCAACTGAGCCCGAGGATTCAAACCGCAAGACCAGGCCGCGACTGCGACTGCGGCCTGGTCTTCCTGTTTGAGTCCTTGGGCTCAGTTGAAGCCACCGCCGGAATGCGACGGATGCAGGTAAGGGGGGAGGAGGGAGGGGGCCTCCACCACTGCGGAGCTCCGATTCAGAACCAGAGCTCCACAGCGGAGTGGAGCAGACCATAGGTGAATCGATGCGGGGCGGATTGGGCCCAATCCGCAATTTGCAGATCAGGTGCGGAGCGGATCGGGGTGTGTGTCCATGCACAGCCCTAGTTTCTACACCAGCCCGATAGTCCGGGCTGGTCACAGCTGAGTCCCTGTGCACAGGGACTCCCGGGGGCAGGGGGGATGGGCACAAGTTTTCCCAGGGAAACCCCAATATTTCCCACGGTCTTGGGATCATCCCGAGACTGTGGGAGGTGTGGGCGCCCATCCTGGCTTCTTCCCTCTTACCCTCGAGTAGTGGGCAGGAAGGAAGGAGCTGAACTGGGAGGAATTCAGGGACATTGGGAGGGAGGGGTTGGGCCATTTTTTTAATCTTCATTTTCACTGGAGCTCAAGAGGAGCTTCAGCTCCTCTTATTAAAAAAATGGCTGGTGTGATGGATGCAATGCTTCTCTTCCCTTCTGGGATGTTGCACATCTGGACACCCTGGGATGATCCCAGAAGCAGATAAGTCCACAATCGCCCCCCTCCCTCCCTCCCTCTACACCCTTAGGTGTAGCAAGGGCCACACACGTCAACTTCTAAGTGTTCTGTGGTTTCCCAGCCTTTCTGCAGTTTTTCCCCACCCTAAATGGTTGAAATGCCTCTCCTTCAGTTTAGTTACTGGCAGTAAGAGCTTCAAGCTAAACAATGCTGGGTTTTTTGCCCCTGCCCCTTTGGTCCCAACACCTTTTTTAATCTCCCGCTACACCCACCACTAGAATACAGCCCAGGAGAGCTTCTCTGAAATGCAATTGGTCTCTCAAGCTGAAAGAGGTTCTGCATCTCCATTTTCCAGGAAGCCTGGATCCTGGCAACTGATCCAAAATGGAAGGGATGCGATGCTGCAAATTTTGGAGGTGTGACTAATCTTAAAAGGAATCAGAGCAGTATACGCTCAAGACTCCAAACAACGGTGCTTCTCTTTGTTGTGATGTGATGTCTCCGCTTGGGAAAAATAGGGCATCACATGCTCTTGGCTGCTTATTCTCAACTGCTTCATTTCTCTGGAAATGACGCGGCGTTGGTGCCTCCAAGGCAGCCCTCAAAAAAAGAGATGGTTGTGTTTCCTGTTCATAACTGTAAAAAAGTGGAGTTTTGGCTGCTGTAGCAAGCGGTTGTTGAACAAAGCAGCTCCTGTGTCCTGGGACCCACACAGGAGACAAAAGTGTATTGCTGTCTGGTGTATCATGGAGAACAACATGTCTTAAGGCAACCGACGGATAGAGAATTGCTATCCAGATGGCTCATTTCTAGTGTGTGTATAGGCAGTTCCTCAGCCATTTTTCCAGCCTGAAGTAAAAGGCCAATGCGAAATCTAGCTGTGCCTTGCAATGTACAGTGGATGAGCAGACCTGCGGCAACACACACAAATGCATTCAAATGCCTAGATTATGACAGCTTTGTTTGGCTTTCCCTCTGCAGTAGAGATATTGACGGAGTTCACCCAAGCCAGGCTTAAATACAATTTCTAGAGGCTTGAAAAGCCCGCCTCAAAAGAGAGGTGCTGTTTGAAAGCCCCCTAATTCTTCTTTGGTTTGGATCTAAATCTGAGCTGGAGAAGAATTTCTGAGCTGGCCCCAGAAGCTCTCCCCATGAGCTCATCACCTCCAGCAATAAACTCCCCCTTCCGGGGCTGCAGAAACTATTTCAGTGTGAGGGCCGGATTCCATTTTGAAGAGGCTCTTGGGAGCACACTCCAGTGGTGGGAGGAGCTGAAGGCAAAGGGGGCGGGGTCAAAAAACAAAAAGGGCCAGTATATTTCAGCTTAAAGCTCTCCTTGTCGGTAACTAAACCTTAGGAGACACATTCATAATGGAGGTTGGGAGGAACCTCCTGGGGGTTGGGGGGGGGGAAAGGGTGGAGCTAGGGGAAGCAGGTGAGGCTTTCCACATGCCCATGGAAGGCCAGAGAGCTGCACCCCTGCCTGTGAGGATATGTGTGGCAGTCTGAGCAGCCAGCTGCAAGGCAAGTGGCTTGGCCAATTGGCACACAGAGGGACACAGAAAGGGGAGGAAATATGGGAAACTCAAGCTCCTGCCAGTGCCATTTGTAGCAATCCATTTTGACCAGGGAGGGGAGGGAAAATTTGTTTGGGGGAGCTGAGGAGGGTGTCTGAGGGCATGTGTGTTTTGGGTGTGTGTGAATTATTATCCAAGCCCCTCAAAATGGCTTGGGGGGAAAATAAAACAAACATTCTCCCCCCCCCCACATGATTTTCCCCATGAAAAACCAGATAATTAACAAATCCATTTGAGGCAAGCCTGGGACACCTCAATCATCTCTACTCTAAAGTAACTCCTTTTTTCTTATTTGTGCTGATGATGCCTTGCACTATCTAAAGGCCGGCTGGAGAGAACAGATTTTTCACAGAGTACCAGAATACATGAATGAAACAAAGGTCACTCTTGGGGATTACAGACTGGGAACATTCTCAGTTTGGCTGCCAAAGGAGTCAAACCTCAGATCTTATTATCATATTAAATCTGTGGAGGGAGGAGGAGGAGTCATATGCTTTTGTTTTGTTTTTTTCTGATATGTTAGAGGGGGAAACTTCCAGCAGTATATTCAAACAGGGCCACCCAGAGGAATCCTGGGGGCCTGGAGCAATGGAAATTTTTTTTTGGGGGGGGTTGTTGTCACATACCCACACACATACAAAATTTTGTGAACTGCCCAGAGAGCTCCGGCTATTGGGCGGTATAGAAATGTAATAAATAAATAAATAAATAAATAAATAAATAAATAAATAAATAAATTCTTATTGCTGTTTGGTGGCCTGGGGCAAATTGCCCCCTTTACCCCCCACCACATCCAATAGGTAAACCTGTATTCAAAAGAAATTACAATTCAGCAATTGTGCTTTCTCTGGATGTATTTCTCATGGACCTTTCCTCTAGAATGGCATTACTGTGTGAGTTTATGGTCTTTATTTATTTATTTATTTATTTATTACATTTCTATACTGCCCAATAGCCGGAGCTCTCTGGGCGGTTCGAAAATCTTTATACAAATCTATGGTGCAGCCACACTTAGCATACTGTGAACAGTTCTGGTCATCACACCTAAAAACAGATATTGTGGAGCTGGAAAAAGTGCATGTGATGTGATGGTGACAGCGTACTGCATAATGTATTGTGCAGAATCTTGATCACACACACACATATATATATATATATATATATATATATATATATAATATAAAATAGCCTCAGAAACGGAATAAAGGAAGCTGAAAACATTTAAAAGGTTAAGTGCCCCATTGAAAGGGAAAGGCGACCAAATACATCTCTAAGTATTGGTGCCAAAGATAATATAGTTATGGCCAGGGTATTGTTGGAGGAGATCATAAGGAAGCTATACTTTAAGGGTCACCCTAAGTAACGACAATTATACTTCCACATCACCTTCTGGCAACATTTCTGACATTGAAGAAAAGAAATGTAGTACTCCATCTGGAAGATGGTTACATTAATGTAGTTTTCAAAGATACATTAGAAGTAATGGTGGGAAGTTATTGACCTGGTGCAGCCAATGCATTCCCAAGTTTTTCCATGAAAGTGTGAGCCCTTAGCCTCAAGTACAAACAAGCTAATGTGCACGTAAAGGATGCAGAGTGGATGCACATTTCACACTTACGTTCACACTGTGATGTCCATTTGGGATATTCTTGATGCAGATGGGAATGTGCATCGCCATCAAGGACCATGACTTATTGCTAGTTATGTGTGATTGGGTGTTTTTGTTTTTTGTTTTTAAAGGAAAACTGAACTCCCAGTCCATAAAATTATTGGGAAAGAGAAAAGAAGGAAGCTTGGACAGTAACTGAAGGGCACCCTATGGTGAATTCCAACCTATCACTAATAATCAGTGCTAGCTCCAGGTTTTTGAAAGGTCTTGGCCAAAACTCCCTCAATAGCTCCTGTCCTTCTCATCATCATTATCACTAGCTGCTTTTGCTTGTCCTCCTCTTCCTTATCATTTCCACCACTTGCTTGCTTGACAGAGAGCCAGGTAGCAAGTAGGCAGTGATACCTTCTACTCCTTCTTCTCACCACCACCACTATCTGGGCTGCTGGGCTGCTGGGCCCATTGTTGGGCCCTCAGCAGCTGCCCAACAATGTCCACCCTTGATGCCAACCCTGCCAATAAGAAGGGAGGACCTTCCCAGAGGCATCTGGTTGGCTACTATGAAAAACAAGATGCTGGACTAAATGGAACATTGGTCTGATTCAGCAGGGTTCTTCTTATGTTCTTAGAGGTGTTCCTTTCCCCCCTAGCACAGACCAGTTAATTCCAGCCTGTCACTCAAAGGCACTCCTTCATCCTTAGTTGGACATGGGTCATCTTGAAGTATTGGGGTTTCACTGACAGTAGCAATGCAGCTGCTAGTTTATTCCATTGGTCATCTGTGACCTACTTATAAGATGGCCAGACACTGGGCACTTGAAGCACTTTCTCCATGCATTCTATTTTTAGAGAGCTCTCACTTTATATGTGCACTTATATCTGTCATCAACAGATCAATGGCCAACTTCTTATTTATGCTACTGTACTGTGACACAATGTCAAGCCTTCATTTCAGTTATAGTTTGATGGCCTATTGAAGGTCATTGCTTTCTCTAGCATTCTGACAAGCTCTCTTTTTGTAGCTCTGCAAGCTGATCTGACTGAACTTCAGCAGCTCCATGCTCAAGTCCAAACAGGCTGCCTAAAACAGGAGTCAATAATAACTACCATGCCAACAGCAACCACTTTGTTCACAACCAGGTATGGGAAGAAGGTGAAAGTTAAGAATCCTTGTGGCCAAAAGTGTCGTTGAGGACAGCAAAAATCTGGAGAGAGAGAAAGTGAGAATGGACATAATATGGTCTGAACTGTGGAGGTCGGGGCCAGCATCCCTGGAGATGGGAGGGGCAGGGGCCCATTCTGAGGACAGACTTTAAGCCCTCTTGTAATTCAGGTAAATGCTTGAAGAGAGCTAACAAGGAAAGGGAAACATACATATGGCTGTTTCTGGAAGAAGCTGCAGAGCCTCCAGCCCCAGGTCCTCAGTATCTGGCATCCTCAGGCAGCTTCTGGGGCCCACACACCACAGCAGGGGTCAGTGACTCTGAGCCCACTGCCACAGGTGGCTATGAGCTGCCATTTTAGATTTCCTGCAATGCCACAGAACACCCAGTGTAATGGGGAAGTTTAAAATGGTGGCCAACTAGCACCAATCAGAGGGGCAGCTATTTTGCTCCAATTGGAGGGGTACAACCTCTGCAGCACTTGGGAGGCACCAGTGCACATGACATTGAAGAGTTCCTCAAGTCTGGAGTTGGCCCTGCCCAGACCTACCTCCAGTTTTGTCCAACATAATCTTCCATTAGAAATACAATTCATGTTATCTTACCCTTTCTATTTTAACACAGCCACAGTTGTTCAGAGCAAATGGACAACAATGGAAGAAGACTTCAAAAATCCAGTTATTGGCGTTCATCATGGCCAACGGTGAGGTATGATGGGAGTTGCAGTCCAAGAACATCTGCAGGGCCACACATTGCCCATCCAATTCTTTATATCTAAGTCAGCTCCTGAGTCTGGACAGATTGCCTCATGAAGCAGCCACACTTCCCTGCTCTGCCCAGGCCACTTACACATTGCCAAAAAAGAGGACAGCAATTTCCATAACAGTAGAATATGCACATTTATTTGTATAGGGGCAAATTAGGAAATAACAGTTCTATTTTAAATAAAACATGAGACATCTCACCATTGCTGAGGAGACTGTGACCAAGTGACCTGATGCCTGCCCAGACTGCTGCCCAAGTGCTAACTGCAGATGGGCATCTTCAAGGCCCAGCTCTTCCTTCTGATGGTTCTTTAGCTCCTGGGCTTGAACTGGACATCCCATCAAATTGATGATACCTTCAAACAGAGGGCTGTCCTCTGTCAGCTCTCCGAAATAGGGAACTGTGCTTTGTAAAGTAGGATACTTAGCCACCCTACCTTGTGCTCACAGGTGAACTCAGTGGCAAAGAGCACCTTTTATCAGCTTAGGCTGATATACCAACTGGACAGAGATAGCCTAGCTACAGTTATCCATGCTCTGATAACGTCTCGTTTGGATTACTGCAATGCGTTATACGTGGGGCTGCCTTTGAAAACGGTCTGGAAACTTCAACTGGTACAAATCAGGGCAGCACGGTTACTAACAGGGACTGGCCGACGAGACCACATTACGCCAGTCCTTTTCCAGCTTCGTTGGCTGCCAGTCCAGGTCCGGGCCCTTCAAAGTGCTGGTATTAACATTTAAAGCCCTAAATGGCTTGGGGTCAAGCTATCTGAAGGAACGCCTCCTCCCATATGTACCTGCCCGGACCCTAAGGTCATCCTCAGGGGTCCTTCTCCGTGAGCCCCTGCCAAAGGAAGTAAGGCAGGTGGCTACCAGGAGGAGGGCCTTTTCTGCTGTGGCACCCTGGCTGTGGAATGAGCTCCCTATGGATGTTCACTTGGCACCTACATTATATTCTTTTAGACGCCAGGTGAAGACCTTTTTATTCTCCCAGTATTTTAACAGTCTATAAATTAATTTTAACTTTGCTGTTTTAAATTTGTATTTTAAATTTGTATTTTTGCATTGCCGCTGTTTTATTTTAGTTGTGCTTTTATAAGAATGTAAGCCTATGCGGCAGGGTCTTGCTATTTATTGTTTTACTCTGTACAGCACCATGTACATTGATGGTGCTATATAAATAAATAAATAAATAAATAAATAAATAAATAAATAAATAATAATAATATTTTATATTATTGTTTTATACTATTGTTTTGTTTTGAATTGTCTTAAATTTGTAAACTGCCTGCAGAGCTTCGGCTATTGGGCGGTATAGAAATGCAATAAATAATTAAATAAATAAATTGTGCTGGAAACCAAGTTGGCCCATCTACCTCTGGGTCTTTTGACCCTCATTTGCTTGTACAACCCACTAGCGGTGGCCTGTCTCTGAGCTTGGCCAGGATCTGTCAGGTCTTGTTCTGGCTTGTATTACTGCCGCCGAAGTCTCTTCATATCCATTTTTGTTCACAAATTTGACTCCAAATATCCCAGTAATTGATTATCTATGTACAGAAAAAGCAGGGTCATTTGCAATCTTCCTCTATCACTCTACTGCCCTTATGGTTGCCTATATGTTTTGGTCCAATATAGTTGAAGGCCACTTATGAAATTATCACCCCCAAAAATAGGACAAACAAGGCCAGTGATTTGCATAAAATTTATATATGCTAATATATGTGTACATGCAAATTATATAGTAAATCTCACTATAGTGCAGAAGACTGTAAGCAGGTGACCTCTGTGTCTACCTGTTCAGTTTCCTCCTAGGTTCTACCTGTTGATGGGCAATAGTTCTTTTGGTTCTTTATTTTGCATTGCTGCTGTTTTTATCTGGTTGAGCTTTTATATTGTATTTTATATTATGGTTTTATACTGTTGCTTTATACTTTGAATGTTTTTAATTTTTGTGAACCGCCCAGAGAGCTCCGGCTATTGGGCGGTATAGAAATGTAATAAATAAATAAATAAATTTATCTTTAACCTGGAATTGGACCAGGCAGTTCTTCCAAAAGAGGGCAGCCCTCTGGCAGGCCTTCAAACAGAGGGCTCTCTTCTGTAAAGAGGACACCTGACCACCCTGCTGGGAGAATTCCTCGTCTAGATTTGTGTTCTCCTGGAAACTGCTGCTATCTCCATAGTGAAGTTAACAGCTGGTGGATTGCATGACAGCTGTGATGAAAATAACCCTGGGTTAAAATAAGTCTGTTTTGTAGGGTTTTAGGAAACAATGCGATCCAGTTTAGCCATGGCAATTATTTGGATTGCTGGAGGGTTTCTTGTGTCAGGGTTGTTGTGGGTGGGTGGGTGCATGGGTGAAAACAGGGATTAAAATATACTGTTTCCTGTATTCTAGACTTCAGTATAATTTTAGCATGTCCATCCCTATTGTGCAAATATAGTACAAGGAAAATTCCTTGCACTTATTATTATCAACAGACATTTACTTAGCAGTTTCATATTCGTTTCTTGATTGAGGTTGTTTGTTTGTTTTAGTTGGGGAGGGGGTATGTTTACGCAATAAATAGAATATAGAAACATAGGAAGCTGCCTTATCAGAACCATTGGGCCACCCAGGCCTGTACTGTTGACGCTGGTTGGCAGTGGCTCTCCAGGGTTTCAGGCAGTTTTTTTAGCCCTACCTGGAGATGCTGAGGATTGAACCTGGGACTATTTGTATGCAAAACAGATGCTCTACCACTGAGCAAAGGCCCTTCCCCAAGCAATTCCATAAAGTAGAGGCTACTGTTGAGAAGGCTGTGTTACTAGTTCCCACCAATCAAACTGATCTTAAAGGCTGACCAATGAGTAGGGCCTCCAATCTTAAAGCATGGCCAGATTCATATGGGCAAAAGTGGTTCTTCAAATAATCTGGCCCCAACCAGTGTAGGGTTCTAAATCAGCACTTTTAATGGGACCTAGAGATGCTTCGGTACTTAGTGCACCTGGTGCTGAATTAGTGTACTATGTTCTGACAATCTGGGTCCAACACACCACATGGACACACGGGCACATTGTGCACCAGTGGAAGTTTCCAAGTCGTCTTCAATGGCACCCTAACATAGAACATACTACAGTAGTCTAGTCTACTAGTGCATACATGACCAAGGCTAGATTCACTTTCTCTAGGTAGGGTCACACCTGGCACACCTGCCTAAAGTGGTAAATTCATTCTTGGCCACCACCACCACCACCACCACCTGTGCTTCCTCAGACAGTATCAATTCTAGAAGGCCCACTCAAACTTCAAAGTTGGTCCTTTGGGGGTGGTGCAGGGTGTGTGTGTGCGCAACCTTATCCAGAACCAGTTGCATCCTTTGTGTTACAGTTGAACCCTTTGACAATGCTTTTGGGGCACATTAAAGACCAGATGGGAAGAGACCATGCTATTCTATGGCTACACATTTGCTGCTAACTCAAGCATGGATTCAGCTGGGAAGAGCCTGGAGAATATCCCCACATACTGTTAGCTGATCAATAAAGAGGAAGATCTGGTGCATCATGATCATGATTAAAACTAGCAACAATAAACTGCTATGCAACGGGAAGACACAACCAAACATAAACTGTTCTCCAACATTGGACGTCCATTATTAATTAATGGAACTGATACAGTAATTAATGGAACTGATAAATTAGCAACATTGGATATTCTAGGTGTGAGATCATTTCATCTATTAACATTAAGTTTATATATGACCATAAATCTGGTACATAGGAAAATTTGGACTGTATCCAAAGAAAAGAAACGTGGCCCTAATAATTAGGGGTGTGATCCGCTCCGATTAGGAGCGTAGAAGCAGTAGCGGATTGGCCTGCTCCGCCTTACCCAGAGGCGGAGTAGGAGCGGACCGCGGACCCCTAGAAGCAAGGCGAAGAGAAGCGGCCATTTTTCGGAGCTCCTAGTTCAGGCGGAGCGCTCCGGTCGCCATCTTGAAAACATTTCGCCATAGGATTGCATTGCGGCAAATAATCCCGGATAACTACGTTCTTTTTGAAGCTATCGTTCTGGAAATTCTTGTGCTCAGAGAGTCGTGGATGGGGGTCATTTTGAGACCACTCTCACCTCTCTGCGTTGTGCGGGTCGCGTGCTATATTTTTTTGAAAATCGGGTCAACCGCGCGGCTCAAACGGCGTTTTCGGCTTTTCGCCCATAGGATTGCATTGAGGGAAAGAATCGGGGATAACTGGGGGGGGTTTAAGCTATCGTTCTGAAAATTCTTGTGCACAGAGAGTCGTGGATGGGGGTCATTTTGAGACTACTCTCAACTTTCTGCGTCCTGTGGTTCTTGTGCAATATTTTTTAAAAAATCGGGGTTTGGGGTTTTTTGTTTTTTTTTGGAAGCGATGACAGGCACATTCAACTCCCAATCCTGATGAGAATTGATCTCCTCAGAAAGCATCATCCTCCAATCCCAGCGTTGGAGGGGGGACTAAGGCAGACCCACCCTGAGAACTTTCTGTTTTGTGTCTCTTTGTGGGTTGGCGTTCGTGGAGGGAACACTTAGTTAGTTAGTGCTCCTGCTTTGGACTTTGGAGATAGATTAGGATAGATTTAGTTTGGCGCGTGTGTGTGTGTTTGCTTCTTTCTGACTTATAGCTTAGTTTGCCCTGTGTTTTTCCCTTACTTTGATTTAATATAAACTTTATTTTTAAATTTTGGAGTGTGTGTTTGGTGGGTTGGGTTGGTTGCCCCCCCCCCCTGACTGTTCTGCTTTTGTGAAAGCTTTCTTTTGAAAGCATACACACACTTCTTGTCCCATTTCCCTACATTTATTAGTAATATTCTTAAACATATTTTATTATATTCTTTTACATAGTCTTAGTAGTATATTAGTATCTCATACATATTATTAGTAGTATTCATATTTTATTCTTCTTATACATATTAGTAGTAGTGTTTGGTTGGTTCTTTTCCCCCCTCCCCTCTCTTAAATCCTGATTGTGTTTTCTTCTATCTTCTATATACCAAAAAATACCAAAAAATACCAAAAAAATATTTATTCTCTTTTTCTTCTCTGTGTAACTTGGACTGAGTGGGCTGCTTTTGTGAAGTGCAACAGGCAGCCACAGATTGAGAATTTTGGGGAAAGCATACACACACTTCTTGTCCTATTTCCCTACATTTATTAGTAATATTCTTAAACATATTATTAGATATTCTTAGTAGTATATATATTAGTATATTCTTAGTAGTATAATATTTTATTCTTTTTATACAGCATACACACTTCTTGTCCCATTTCCCTACATTTAAACATATATTCTTCTTATACATATTCTTAGTAGTACCTTATACATATTATTAGTAGTATTAATATTTTATTAGTCATCATGAAAAGAGGGAGCAGGCGTGCTGAAAGCAGCAAGGCTCAGGCTGGCAGCAGTAAGCAGGCTGCCTCTCCTCCTGTGAAAATCAAACGGGCAACTCCTTGGCTGACTGCTCCAAAACAGAAGCAGGACAAGCAGCAGGCAGAGCCACTCTCTTCTGCAACTTGTGCCCGGCGTTCTCTTTTTGAGGGTGGGAATGGGAAAAGTGCCCCTTTACAAGAGGCAGGTGGCATTAGAGGAGGAGGAGTATCCCCAACACCTTCATTATCCTTTCAGCCCACGAGCCCGCTGATGGACCTAGATGAGGGGGAGGGGGAGGAGGAGGAGGCGGTGGGCCTCCAGGATGTGGGGGCTGAGGAGGAGCAGCAGCAGCAGCAGGCCGAGGCTCTCTCCCCAGTCTCATCCCACACCCCTGTTTCTGTGGCAACACCAGAGAGCTCAGGCGGGCAATTGGTGGTGTCACCACGGAAACGAAAGACAAGCATCGTGTGGGACCACTTTGAGTTGGGAGCGGATCCCCGCTTTGCTGTCTGTCGCCACTGCAAACTCAGCCTA
Source organism: Elgaria multicarinata webbii (assembly GCF_023053635.1). Lineage (NCBI taxonomy): Eukaryota > Metazoa > Chordata > Lepidosauria > Squamata > Anguidae > Elgaria > Elgaria multicarinata. The sequence continues at coordinate 37,077,905 of NC_086174.1, forward strand.
AGCAGGGGTTCATCGACAGGGCATTATGGAACCAGCAGCATGAAGATGCATCTTCATAGGCAGCACCAGGCGATCTTGCTGGGGAAAGAGGCGGGCAAGGCGACTGGTTCCAGGGGAAAGCCGAAGGCTGCTGCTGGCACTGCCACTCTAAGCTCTCCATCTCCCATCCCCACAAGGGTTAGGCAGGCAACCCTGCAGGACATGGGGTGGGGGAAGTATTGACCCACAAGATGGTGTTTTCCAATGCCCACCCAGGGTGCTACTGTGGTGGGGCATCTGCCGGGACTGACTCCTCCCCAATACTAGATCTATGACATGTCACTCTGCCTGCCCCTCTGCTAGCCTGTCCTCCTCGGTGACCGACTCACTGGGATGGTTTGCGTTTGCAATGCGTGACTAACTGCAATGCTGGCTTAGAAACCAGCCATCACTTCCTTGTGCCCCCAGAAATGCCCGCAGCCTGCCTGCCTGCCTGCCCGCCTGCCCGCCTGCCCGCCTCCCCCGGGGTGCTGCTCTGGTGGGGCATCTGCCAGGACTGACTCCTCGCCTACTCTGCCTGCCTCTCTGCCCGCCTGGTGCCTGGTTTGCTCCCAATCGTCCTCCTCTGTGCCCCTCAAGGCGTAACTGCTGGCTTAGAAAGAAAGAACCAGCCATCTTTGCCTCACTTGCTCCTTGTGCCCGCTTACGGGTTGGTTTGCTATGCGTTAGTGCTCAAGCCATCCTTGCGGCACTACAATGCATGCTGCCTGCCTGCCTGCCTGCCTTCCCTCCCTTCTCCCCTTCCCGCCTTGCAGGGATGGTGTATGTGTCTTGCTTTGACTCAGGGGAGAAGTCCTTCCTGCGCTCACTTAGACTTTATCAAGTTCAATAATCCCTTTTTCAAATGTGCCAGAAGATTTAGGGTTATCTCGTGGCATGTTGGGATTTCCTTGGAACTGGCCCCATTGAGCTGTCTGCATTGCAACTTTAAATCCCTGACATACTGGAGTGCCCGATTTTCAAAAGTTCCCCTAACATCAGAGGATGATGGGATTGCCTTGAAACTTGGTGTCCATGGGGACACATGGGTAAGCTGTCATGGGACCAAAGGATAGGTTTCTGACGTGCAAATTGACGTAGTTGTAGAATGGGACTTGATTTGGGGTGAGTTAAAAAGTTTAAGCCGCGCCAAAAATCAGGGGATGATGGGATTGCCTTGAGTCTGGGCGTCCATGTGGACACATGGATAAGCTATCATGGTGCCGAGTTTGAGGTTTCTAACATGCAAATTGACGGAGCTATCCCAAGGGGTGCGAATGGGGTGCCCGATTTTCATAAATTCCCCAAAAATCAGGGGATGATGGGATTGCCTTGAAACTTGGCATCCATGTGGACACGTGGATAAGCTATCATGGTGCCGAGTTTGAGGTTTCTAACATGCAAATTGACGTAGTTGTAGAATGGGACAATTTGGGGTGAGTTAAGCCGCGCCAAAAATCAGGGGATGATGGGATTGCCTTGAGTCTGGGCGTCCATGTGGACACATGGATAAGCTTTCATGGTGCTGAGTTTGAGGTTTCTAACATGCAAATTGACGGAGCTATCCCAAGGGGTGTGAATGAGGTGCCCGATTTTCAAAAAATCCCCAAAAATCAGGGGATGATGGGATTTGCTTGAAACTTGGTGTCCATGTGGACACGTGGATAAGCTATCATGGTGCCGAGTTTGAGGTTTCTAACGTGCAAATTGATGGAGCTATCGAAAGGGGTGTGAATTAGGGTTATGGGTGGTGCGTTAGAGGTTAGAGCCGCGCCAAAAATCAGGGGATGATGGGATTGCTTTGAGTCTGGGCGTCCATGGGGACACATGGATAAGCTTTCATGGTGCCGAGTTTGAGGTTTCTAACATGCAAATTGACGGAGCTATCCCAAGGGGTCAGAATGGGGTGCCCGATTTTCATAAATTCCCCAAAAATCAGGGGATGATGGGATTGCTTTGAAACTTGGTGTGCGTGTGTATACCCCCATGAGGTGTGTTGGTGCCAAACATGAGGTTTCTAACTTGAACAGAAAAAAAGTTGTATACTTTTTTAGCTTTCAATGCAACCCTATGGGGGGCAAAAACGGAGCTCCGGATCCGGATCCGGAGCTCCGAGCGGAGCGGAGCGGAAGTGCGCGGAGCGGGGGCGGGGCGGAGCGGCCCGATCCAAAAAATGGCGGATCTGCAAGTGAAGCGGAGCGGGGGGTCCGTGCACACCCCTACTAATAATGGATTGTAGCTGAGTGGCTGGAGAAATGATAGCCACAATGATGCTTTCGAACTTGTTCTTACTCTCTGTTTCTGGCCTTTGGCCCCTGGCCCCATTTCCTACATCTGCAACACCTTCACCCAAATCTCTCTTTACCCTCATTATTTCAGTTCCATTTAGCTGTACAGCCCATTTCAATAGCTGTATCAGTGAGCTGCCTGCAACGTTCTCCAGGCCCTGAAGAACATATCCTCTTCCTCAGCTTCCACAGTCAATTAAGTGCCAGACAGTAGCTGTGCTGGTTGTTCCTCACCTCTGAATATACCTAGGAATGTACAAGAATTCTGTCTCTATTTGGAAATCATGCCAATGTGTCACGATCCCAAACAAGGAATATCGGAGGAATCTGGTGGGGGGCAGTGGATCTCATGGAGCATTCATTGGCTCCCCCCCCCCCGACTCCATTCCATCTTCCATTAGGGGACCCATCTTGGCCTGCAGTGCATCAGGCTTGCTAGTGGATTTTTGGTGATTTTGAATTTGCATAAATTATGTCCATAATGTGTGAAAATTATGGAAATTTCAGTCATAATTTGTGCAAATTATGCAAATTTGTGCAAAGCAAGCCAGTTTGGGTGCACTAAAGAAATCCAGAAACCCTCAAAAGGAGTGTATTTCCTGGTGATGGACATCCCTATCCCAAACAGAAATGTGAACTGGAGCTCTCTTTTTTTTACAAGAAATGATTGCAAACTCCCAAATTTGCATTAGGGAGACATTGCACTTTGAAATGCACATTTCTCAAAACATTCATTTTGTCACACTTCAGTCAATGAGGCAAATGGAGCACTTTTGAAAAACATGCACAGAAATGTGCCTTTCCCATTTGAATGATCCTGTTAAACGATAAAGAAGGGAAGGAACGCAGGAGCCTTGACGTTGTCCATGAAGAGTCAGCACCTGAGCAACAGCTAAATGGGCAGGCCCACTGGTCACAGTATTCCCCACTGTGGTCACATGTACTGCATTTTTTATTTAAGTCATAGTAATTACTTCTAAATTTGCACCTCTTCATTTAAATTAGCATATGCAAATATTATGCAGAACTGTGTCCTTCATTGTCCTCTTTTTTAGGCTAGGCCTAAGTGGCCACCTTACCTCAGTCCAGGTCTTGAGGATTCTGCACTGAGAAGCTGCCACCTGCAGTTCAGTGGGTCACCACATGGGGCAGCTGTCCACAGACCGTAACAACTCCTGAAACTTTGCTTGAGAAGGCCCTGAAACTGTTAACAATGCAATATAATTTAGTTATTTGTTTTCTTAACAAAGCTACCGCTGCCTTAATGACCGCCGCTGTCCTTTCAGTAGACGAATCTTAGCGTAAAGTGCCAAACAAGAGATTTGCACTTTCCGTGTTTGTTGCTCATCTGGCAGGGTTAATGCCGCCAAGGTTAGTTGCGTTATGCAATGGATCTGTGATTGTATCTGCATTTTGTTATCAACATTGAATGCTGACATTGCACCTGCTGTTTCTAAAAAGTGGTAGAGGAAATCCTATAATATACTCTGCTATTACATTACAAATCCTGAGGCATGTAGCTAAGAGCTCCATAAAGCCCCCAATGACAGATTGCCGGGTTAAAAATAGACTGAAAAAACCCACATAACCTGACCAACTTGTAGGTTGCAAATGAAAGACATTTATGCAGTGCGTGGCTGTGATTGGCTCGACTGATAGCGGATGTCTGGCTGACCTTGCCTACTCAACCGCAGCTTGCGTTCAAGGAGTCGGCAGGCAAAGCAAACAAGCCAAGAATGAACCCAAAGCAGCAATATTTTTACTAAGTGCCTGTCCTCATGGGAGATCCTGCACTTGTGATGTTTCAGGTTTCTCTAATGGGGATGAGGAGGGGCAGGTTGCAATCACCACAGAGGCAAACAAATAAATATTTAACAATTTTTACTGTACTTAAGGAGGTTTGGTGAATTATACCATGAAGAAAACAATTTACAGCACTATGAGCCAAATATATTCAACTCCCTTTTTGACCCACAGTTCGCTGTGAAGACCAGTGCTATTTTTGTTGGACCAACAACACTTGAGTATCCGCATTCCTTAGCCTTTCATTGCCTGCTTCTGTATGGAGATGCACTCTTTGTTGAGCTGTGGAGTGTCTCCTTCTCCACCCCACTGCTGGTTTCTCCATCCTTCCTTCCCTTTTCTCCACCTTCAATCTCTTTCTGCCTCTTCTTCCTCCAACTCTGGCATTTTGCGCTCATCACACTACGTTCCATGCCTCTCCTACTTTACTCAGCCTGCATCCCAAGGCCCTTGAGACAGGTATTACATAGAGTCAGCAGGCAAAGCAAACAAGCAAAGAAAGAACACAAAGCGGCACTATTTTTTACTAAGTTCATGTCCTTGTGGGAGATCCTGAGCTGGTGCTACAACCAAAGGTATAGGGGGGGCAGGAGCAGAGGGAAAATGTGTGCTGCGTGGCACAATTGCATGGGGATTGTGGTGTACTTTGGGGTCAAATGAAGCTGGTCCTGCGATCCCCAAGTCCATCATGCTAAAAGGTAGAGAATCGTGCCCTGTGTGTGTTTTTTAGTATCAGATATGCTGAATCAGTTCGCCTGAGAGACACACCCTGCTTTGCAAATAAAATAAGTTAAAACAATGCAGTTGAATATGCTATAATACTTAGAGGAGCAATTGTCCTCCATAGGGATATCACTGTTGTTGTCCAAAGCTCTCTGCTAATACCATACAGGATTAGGATAGCTTCTCCTGGAAATAGGCATTGCTATCTCTTCAGCAAGCTAGGAGTGCTTCCAGGAAGAGGCACTTGTATGTACTGGGCAGGCTGGATGAAGCTTCCCAGTACCCACAAACCATACTGGGCCAGGAATAGGAGAGCAATGACAGAAGGGTCAGGGAGCTGTGAAAAGTGCTAACAGAAAGTAGTTTAAACCTATTGCTTGCTTATACCACATATCTAGGGTGGCCACTTAGGCATCACCAAAAAAAGAGAGTAACTGCATCACCAAAGAAAGAAGACATCAATTTGCCTTGAAAACAATGCAGTGATTACTAGAAGCCAACATGGATTTGTCAAGAACAAATCCTGTCAGACTAATCTGATCTCATTTTTTGATCAGGTAACCTCCCTTGCGGACTGTGGGAATGCTGTGGACATAATATACCTTGACTTCAGCAAAGCTTTTGAAAAAATGCCCCATGATATTCTGATTAACAAACTAGCTAAAAGTGGGCTAGATGGAACAACTATTAGGTGGATTCACAGTTGGCTGCAGAATCGGATTCAGAATCGGTAACTTCTCAAACTGGGGGGAGGTAACGAGTGGAATACCACAGGGCTCAGTCCTGGGCTCAGGACTCTTCAACATTTTATTAATGATTTGGATGAGGAGGTACAGGGAAAGCTTATCAAATTTGCAGATGACACAAAATTGGGTGGGATAGCTAAGACCCTGGAAGACAGAAACAAACTACAAAGTCATCTTGATAGGTTGGAGCACTGGGCTGAAAACAACAGAATGAAATTTAATAAAGATAAATGCCAAATTCTACATCTAGGAAAAAGAAACCAAATGCACAGTTACAAGATGGGGGATTCTTGGCTCATCAATACTACAAGCAAGAAGAATCTTGGAATTGTTGTAGATCACAAGCTGAATAGGACCCAACAGCGTGATGTGGCTGCAAAAAAAGCAAATGCTATTTTGAGCTGCATTAATAGAAGTATAGCTTCCAAATCGCGTGAGGTACTGGTTCCCTTCTATTCATCACTGGTCAGGCCTCATCTTGAGTATTGTGTCCAGTTCTGGGCACCACACTTCAAGAAGGACGCAGACAAGCTGGAGCGTGTTCAGAGGATGGCAACGAGGATGATAAGGGGTCTGGAAACAAAGCCCTGTGAGGTGAGACTGAAAGAACTGGGCATGTTTAGCCTGGAGAAGAGAAGACTGTGGGGGGGGGGGGGACATGATAGCACTCTTCAAATACTTGAAAAGTTGTCACACAGAGGAGGGCCAGGATCTCTTCTCGATCCTCTCAGAGTGTGGGACATGGAATAATGGGCTCAAGTTACAGGAATCCAGATTCCGGCTGGACATCAGGAAAAACTTCCTGACTTGTAGTAAATACTCACGCACACATCTGAGAGTTGAAGTGACTTGAAGCGACCGAGGCCACTCAAGTGAAGTTTATTGAGCATACACAGGGTTTTTGTAGGAAAATCTCTCTTCCTTCTTCCCCCTCCCTCTCCGCTGAAACTCCTTTGATCACCTTGCTTGTATCCTGAATCCACATCTTTAATCCCCTCTGTTTGCTGAGTTAGTCTGCCTTGGTTGTTGATTCCATGTTAGTTACTGGAAGCCAACAGGACATGTCTAGCATTTGAACAATGGTCAATTAACAGGGAGGAAGATAACAGCAAAGCCCTGCTTTGCCCGGGCAGTCTTCTGTCAACGTAACTCCACAGGCCTGTGCTGTAATACTTCACTGACTGTTAGAGCAGTATGTCAATGGAATCAGTTACCAAGGAAGGTTGTGGGCTCTCCCACATTAGAGGCATTCAAGAGGCAGCTGGACAACCATCTGTCAGGGATGTTTTAAGGTGGATTCCTGCAATGAGCAGGGGGGTTGGACATCATGGCTTTATAGGCCCCTTCTAACTCTACTATTCTATGATTGTATGATTCTATGCCTAATGTTTTCATATGCAAATGTATTATTATTATTATTATTATTATTATTATTATTATTATTATTATTATATACCACCACGTAGCTGAAGCTCTCTGGCTGGTTTACAAATGTATATGCACAGTTGTAAATTTAGAAAGTACTATAATGTATATAGAAATACAAGACATTCCACCATGATGCAGAACAGGGATGTTTCTGAGGAGTAGAGTTTTGGTGGGTTTTCCTAGGCTCATCCCTCTCAACTTTGCTTTTTTTCTCACTGTGGCACCTGAATTGATCACACTTTATTAGGCAGTTTGCAGTTTTTCTGAAAATTTTGCACATGGGGGGCAGGGGGAGGTTTTGCAATTTGCACAAATTTCTGAGCAATTTGTACAAACTTGGTTGTAATTTGCGCAAATTCTACAACTTTACTAATAATAACTTTCAAAAATGTGCAAGAAAGTTCCTGGAGTTCAGAGAACAGCCCATAGGTCAACTCACAGTGACTCGTACATGCCACAGAACTCCATCAAGCCAAAAAAAAAAAAAAAAGATTTCTGAGCGACAGACATCCCTAGTGGAGAAGACCAGCTAGGTGACACCTCTGTCTGCTGTCCAGGCACTAAGTGTTGATGGGCAACATCAAGGCCTGTGCTGCTTTCTCTTGTTATAGCTTTTATTTTTTTAGTTTACACCAGACTTGGACTGGACACCTCTTCAATTGTAGGACTATCTCCAAAATGGAGGATTGTCCTCTTTAAAGCAGGATACTTGGCCACCCTACATCTATCTCAGTCTTCCTTAATCTGGTGCCCTCCAGATGAGTTGTACTACAACTCCCAGCCTGAACTGGAGCAGGGGGGTGACTGTAAAAAAGGGCTGAAATTGTGTCCCCTCTTTCCCCATTCAAGGGTGGGAAAAAACACTCATTGGTTCCCCTATGATCTCCCTTCAGCTGGTGGTTATCATGTTTGTGTTCTAAGAGTTTATTATCCATTTTTAGAAAGTGTTTGTGCAGGCTGCCATTTCAACCTACCCCCCAAAACTCCCTGTTGCTGAGATCAGTGTAGCAGCACAAAACAGCATTGTTTGGGGCATTATTGGAAAATAAAATTGAGGGCCACCAACACAAGGAGGTAGGGATGTCGCGGGAGTTTGAGTTGGGGGGATCGACTCCATCGGACTCCCCCCTCACTCGGCATCCCTGGACCTTACTTGCCAAGCTGCCCGCCATGTACCAGATCCATCTGTGAGTGCTGACGTGGTCTGCGAGTGCCCAGCGGCACCTCATCATTCTAGCGAGCCACCAGTTTGCACGGAAATGGCGGCTCTAGTATTTCAGGAAATTCATGTTCAGGCCCTATAGTGTTGCGTAAATGGCTGCTTTATGGCTGCTGTTTGGGTAAACTTTGATTGACGGAAAAACAAGGAGTTGCCATTTTTACGCAAAATGGCAGATCACTGAGGACAGCTGCTGGGCATTTGCAGGCAGGTCTGATAAGGTCCGGGGGCTGGAGGAGCTCAGCAAGTGGGATCCAGGAGGCCTGGGGCGGGGAGTCCCCCAGATTATTGTGCTTGCACCATCCCTTGTCCTCACGTAAACCAGGAAGGGACATAAAGTTCAAGGTGATTTCTATTATTATATTCCACTTCTCCACATCACTATTGCTTTCCTTCATTCTCTTTGCATCTTTGCTGGCCTTTACCCTGACAACACATTGGTTTTCCACAGCAATACTTGGGGAGACCCATGTAAGACCAGGGTAGGGTTGTTACCTTGGATGGCCTCTCCTTGCTTAACCTTTGACAACAGAGTGAGTTCCTCTGGAGATACAGGTCAATAAGTACAGGGTTTGCCAAGTATTTTGACTAATACAGAAGTTACCATTTGGGGATAGGAAAACAGGTTACATTACAACAGATCTTGGCCTTAAAAACCCAATCGCAGCATGCAAAAAGTGTTTATACCATTGACTAATTTAGCAGACTGAGTCAGGAATGGAGCACATTAATCCAATTACTTGACCTGGCTTCTCAAACCCATACACAACCAATTGTCAGAAGAGTTTACAGTCCTGCCATCAAGATGAAAAGTTAAACTTTGCGTGTTTATGGCAGGCCTAAAAATACACTAGAAAGCATTCAGAGCACCTGACATCATAATGAGGCTCTCCTTTTTCTAACAAAGCAAAATTACGCACTTGTTAAAATTTGCAATTTGTCAGAGGTGCAAGACAGGCTGTTTCAGCTGTACACAAGAGTATAGCAGACATGTTTGCCTCACAATAATGAGACAAGAAAAAACAAACAAACTACAAATCTTTACACCAAAACATTTGATCGTTTCAGGATTAAATGTTGCAAGTAGTTCAACATCTGCTGCAGCTTATTCATTGTGATTCTCTCCAGTGAGAGTCAAACAACCCCTAAAACACTCTGGGCAGTATCCAACTGTATCCAAATGATGTTGCACTAGCAGAAACTAGGTTCTGAACCATGTGCAAGAGAAGAATCCCACTGAAGTTATTTTTTGCGCAACCACGGTTGGGCAAGCAGTGCTGCATAACTCTTGTGCAACCCATCGTGCAACCGGTTTTGCAAGTGTAACGAGCACAATGGAAAAATTCAGAGGAGCTCTGCAAGTGCTATTTTTGGAATGACACCATTGAATACTGCCCCCTGTGCTGAAAAAACCTCATCATAGTTTTTGGAAGTTATAGTAAATACATTAGTAAATACATTAGGTATAGCCAAATCGTGGCTATATATTACCACTAAAAGCACCTGGAGTCAAAACATGTTTGGTTCTGGGTTTTGTGTGTGTGTGTTTTGGACTAAATTATATGATAGCTGTAAATTTTCGTTTGAAAATATAAAGTTGTTTATATATTGAAAAGCATGGTCATGTTCCATTGATTTGACCCAGTAGCCCCAGCATAATTCTTGATCATAAGAACCCCGTCCTCCCATTATGAACCTCAGTCAAGACATGTACAAACGGTGAACCCCCTACACCTAATGGCAACATTCTCCCATTGACACCTCGACAGATCAGCCCTGAGCTTCGGCAAATATTATTTTATAAACCGCTTATATCTGAAGATTTCAAAGCAGTTCGCACAAATTGTAAAACATGCCCTATAAAAATAATACATCAAATCCATATACAATCTCTACATTATCCATACATGGTAGGCTAAACTATGCCAGAAGGCTCACATAAAGGTGTATGTCTTCAACGTATGCATAAAAATAGGAATTGCTGGCACACGTTTAATATCAGAGGAAGAATATTTCACATAATGGGTGTCAACATGCTAAATGCTCTTCTCAATCATCATCATCATCATCATCATCATGGTAGACTTCAGGAGTGTGTGGCACCACCAGGGGACCTCTCTAGATGACCTCAAGAGCTGAATGGGTCTATAAAGGAGAAGGGCCTTGCCTGGGTGTCTCAGCTCAAACCATAGCTTGTGCTCAGTTGTGTGGCCTCTCCGTCAATACCCCATGCACTGCATGTGGTGGGTTTAATGCAAAGCAGAACTCTGGGCAGAACTCTTTCCACCTTATTTATTTATTTATTTATTTATTTATTTATTCATTTATTTATTATTTTAGTTAAACTATTTATCTACCACTTGATATCATGAAATCTTTAAGCAGTTTACATAAGAAATACATAAAATACAACATCAAACTAATATAAACAATATAAATTAAAAAATACATCAAAACATCACAGAAACAATAAAACAGAACAGTGAAATTACACATCAGGGAAAGCCTGAGTAAACAGGTGTGTTTTCAAGAGGCATTTAAAGTTCACCATAGTTTTTGCCTCTCAGGCCACACATGGGAAAGCATTTGAGAAGGTGGGGTGCTACTACCGAGAAGGCCCACTTGCATACTGTACTTGATGATTTATTGACTCAGAAACCTCCCTCTCTCTCCCTCTCTCCCTCTCTCTCTCTCTCTCTCTCTCTCTCTCACACACACACACACTGCTTGCACACCCATGGGGGGAAAGATACGGAATGTTCTAGAACTGGGAATAATGAAAAATAAATCTATAATGGTATAAAATAGGGGTGTGCATGGACTCCCCGCTCTGCCCTGCGGGCCGTGGACGGAGGCAGGTAAGGGAGAGGAGGGCGGGGGGGTTACCGGGCCCTGCTGCCATCGCCGCCCATGCGGCGACGGCGGCAGAGCCCGGTAAGGGACCAAGGGGGAGGGGGGCCTTACCTGCCTCCGTCCGCGGTCCGTCGGCTTCTTCAATTGAGCCCACAGTTCAACCAGGAAGTCTGGGCCGCAAGTGTGGCCCAGACTTCCTGGTTGAACCGCGGGCTCAATTGAAGAAGCCGAGGGACCGCGGACGGAGGCAGGTAAGGGAGAGGAGGGGGTGTTTACCGGGCCCTGCCGCTGTCGCCGCATGGGCGACAGCGACAGCGGCAGGGCCCGGTAAACCCCACTTACCTTTCCGGCGGAGCTCCGGATCAAGGCAAAGGATCCGCCTTCACCTCAATCCTCTTCGCCACGCTCCGCCGGCCCCCCAATCCTCTTTGCCTCCGCCTTAAGGGGAGGCGAAGCACCCCGCTCCGCTTCTAATTCGCTGGTCCGATTAGAAGAGGAGCACATCCCTAGTATAAAAGAAGAGTGGGCAACTTCAGGCCCTCTGGGTATTGTTGGACTGCAACTCTCATCAGCCCTAGCCAACATAGCCAATGATGAAGGTTGATGGGAGCTGTAGTCCAACAACATTTGGAGAGCCACAAATTGCCCACCACGATTGCAAGCGTAGGAGCAGCATTCCTTAAAATAGGAGAGGAATTGACCATTGGGAAACACTGCTTGCAATCCTAACCATCCGCCATCTTGTCTCCTACAGCTGTGGCAGCCTGAAACATTTTGTTTTCACAACTCTCTTCAGGATCCATTGAAATACACAGAGGGCCACTTATATTCGAAGGAGAACACTTGCATTGAAAGAAGGGGCTGTGTCTGTCCAATGCTTGTACCGTCTCAATGGCCAAGACTTACAGAATGATATCCTTTGGGCTGATGGAGCCATTAAAAAAGTGTAAATTCCCATCTAATGAGCCAGCTGCAGTTTTCTAAGAGCCTCCTCATGAGATCCTTGGGGACTTCATACAGAGGGAATGGGAGAGCAATTGGATGCAAGGATTCAGAGTGATATCATTTTGTGGTTTTGAGGCTTGCAGTTCCTTTTATTATTGGTAATGCTTTTTTCCCTTCTCCCTTCTCTGATATTTCTTGTACCTCTTGCCTGTTCAACCTCTTGGGTCTGTCTCTAACCTGACCAACGTAGTCAGCTAGCTACTTCGTTTTGTTTAGTCCTAAGGAGGGTGAGTACATGACCCTCTGCAATACATCAGGCAGTGATGATCACGTGCTTTTGACAATTATTATAAACATACTCATTTACCGTGGCATTTCCCTGACTGTTAACTGGTCTAAATGTTGTGGCGCTTTTATAATGATGCATTGTTTTATTATTTGTTGTAGGCCATAGCTAGACCTAAGGTTTATCCCTGGATCATTCAGGGGTCAAACCTGTTCACCTAGATGACACACAGGGCATCCAGTGTTCAGGCTGGGGCGAACCCTGGATGATCCCAGGATAAACCTTAGGTCTAGCTGTGGCCGTAAACTGCTTTGGGATTTTTTTAAAAATGGGAAGCAGTATGTAAATATGCTAAAATAAATAAAAGGAAAAGAATAAATCTGCTCTTGACAGTTCCAGCTCACCTTCCGGATGAGCAGCAGATCATTTGAAAGCTGGTCACACAAATGGGAGATGGAAGTAGAAGTAGAAATTCTTCTTATGCTAAGCACTATTTTGGCCACCTTCTCTTCCTTAGAGGAAGCCAAGGAGAACAGCTCCACCCCTCTGTTCTGACATTTGTTTGACTTTGCTATCACTTATTGCTACAAGCTTCATGTCAGTTTGGAAATAGCCCTATGTAGAACGAATCAGAGGAAGGCAAAATCCCCACCAAGTTATCACTCCTCTGAATTCACACACACAGCACTATAAAAACTGATTTTTTTTAATTGCCCTGCATTTTTGTTACCCATTAAAAGTGACGGGTGAGGTTGAAGTGTTGTCAGACTGATGTAGTGCCCTGTGAGTGTCACTAACTAGCCAATGAGGGTAAGAGGGAAATAAATGACCACCTGTGTTTCTATTATTCATTTGAAGCAAACCCATCACCATGGCCCTAATGCAGTGGTGCACAACCTTTTCAGTCCCCTGAGGGAGGCGGGTGGCGAGGGGAGACGCTCTACTTTCTCCCCCAGAGAGCCTTATACAGATTGCTCATTTCCCGCTGCTTCTACTAGTGAGGAAAGAGCCCTCACTCTGAGGATCTTCATGGGATGGAGTGGAGTGCCTTCTCTTCACCCCTTCCCCAACAATCCTGACACAGATCACTCTATCCTTTCTCTTAGAAGCAGCAGGAAATGGGCAATTAGGAATGTTGTGGGCCTTAAATGCAGGGGTAGACTCTGATGGACTCCTCCCATTTTGGCCTGCTGGGCTGGCTCCCTTTTTGGCCCTGTCAGCTGCCCGCCCCCAGCTCGATGCACCATGTGAGCCGCCGGATGGCCCACAAGTGCGGTGCGTCCACCTTAGTGTGCCACCATTTTGCATAAAAATGTCGGTGCGTTATTCTGCGTAGAAGTTCTTTTATGCAAATGGTGACCGTAAAGCTGCCATAGATGCAAAATTGGCAGGGTGAATGGGCAGGTGGCCGGCCAGCCGGCCAATTGGGGTTCAGCGAGCCCCCGGCGGTGCGGACAGAGTTGAGTCTGTCCATCCCTTTGCACCATCTGTATGAGGATCTCTGGGAGAGAAAGTAGAGAGCCTCCTTTCCACATCCTCCCGCAGCAATCCCAGAAAGCTCATCCATTTCTTGCTGCTGCTGCTCCCAGTGAAGACAGAGCAATGTGTATCAGGATTGCTGAGGGAGAAGGCAGGAAATTAGGTGGTATTTGGTGGTAGGAGGGTTTATTATTTTGTTTTTAGCTGTGTATATTTATTGTTTTATGTTGTATGATTTTATCTGTACGCCACCCTGAGATCCTAGTGATATAGAGCGGGATACAAATGTTTTTAATAAATAAACAATAAGCATTAAGGGGCAGTATCCAGTTGGGATCTTCTGTATGCAGCTAGCCCTGCTGGTTCCAGTGTGCGAGCAACCAGCCCCACCAGTCCTGGCCTACCACTTGCATGATGTGATATAGTACTTCCAGGAGCCCGATTGGTGCCAACGCAGACTTTATTCCAGCACCAAGTAAAAACATGGCTTTTAAACAAAGCTTTTAAAGGTTAAATTCACATGGCTTGCATATTATTTTAACTGTTTTAATAGTTTTTACTGCTTTTAAATTATATTCTGGTTTTAACTTGATTAATGGTTTAATTAATCAATCCAGAGGGAGAAGGAGGTAATAAATAAATATTATATTATTATTATTATTATTACCATATTTCTTCAATTCTAAGACACACTTTTTTCCCATCTCTAAAAACGGGGTGCGTCTTAGAATCGCGGGTGTGATTATTATTCTTAGAATCAACGCTTTTTTTCTGTTGGTGGTACTGAAATTAGTGTGCGTCTTACAATCGATGGTGTCTTACAATCGAAGAAATATGGCATTTTGTTTTTAGCTGTGTATATTTATTGTTTTAGATTGTATGATTTTATCTGTACGCCGCCCTGAGATCCTAGTGATATAGGGCGGGATACAAATGTTTTAAATAGATAAATAAATAATAAGCATTGAAATGAACAGAAATTATTATTCCTGAATGGGGCAGGGCTCTGAGGACCTGCCCCATTGTGGGCCATTTGTAGACTGGGGACAGCATGGCTTGCCACATGTGGAAGGCCCTAGTTAGATCCTGCCCAAGGACTTGTGGGCCACACATTAACATGACATAAGGACATAAGGAGAGCCCTGCTGGATCAGACCAAGGGTCCATCTATTCCAACGTTCTGTTCACATAAGGGCCAACCAGCTGCCCACAGGAAACCCACAAGTAGGACATGAGTGCAGCCTCAACCTACCACCCATGTTTCCCAGCAACTAGTGTGCATAGGCGTACAGTGCACCCCTGCTCTAACATGTGCATTTCAAAGTGCTTGGAAGAGAAAAATAAATGAATTTATACCCTGCTCACAATTCACCTGTACCCCTGGCTTCATAGAGGACCTCTGCTTGATTACTGTATGGCCAAGATAAATTGGTTTTCAAAAAAACTATCTGAACCTTGCACACAACCGTCCTCGGGAACAGATAAAAAGCAGATACCATCGATCAAAAGGATATGGTACAGTCAGCATTTCGTTTTGTAATTGCTTTTCCAAGGCCAGGGTTTAAGGAGAGGCCCCATCTGATGGCCATGTAATTCAGATTGCAGCAGTCAGCCAGTCACGGAAAAGCATCCTGGGAGGTCCTGCTCTCTTCTCTTGGATGAGATATGGGTTGACATATTTTGACTGTTTACTCCAGAGCAGTCCTACTGAATTAATCTTCTGGTAAATTCGTCTTGTCCTGCTCCCCCACCGAGCTGTTTATGGCCACCATTTATGGAAATGGCCCTTCATGACAAAGGCTGAGCTGCCATTTTTATGCAAACTGGCAGCTTGACAAGGGAATGAGGATCTCCATGCTTGTTTGAAATCTTCAGGCCTCCAACTCCAGCCAGACACCTGCAACATCCCGATGTGGGACTGGTAAATGCTCATTGTGTTTTGCCTTTTTGTTTTTTCTCTGCTAATTGCCTTTCTTACAGGAGGCATCATTACTAATAATCCCATCAGAAGGGACTGGGATGTCTCATCATGCAAGTGTAGTTCCACTGGTGGGAGGGTTGGAACCCACACATTCTTCTTTTCATCTCTCTCTCTCTCTCTCTCTCTCTCTCTCTCTCTCTCTCTCTTCTTAGTGAGTATCCTTTCCTCTCCAGCTCTAGGGGTCCTTTTAGTCATGCCACTTATTCCCATTTGTGGTCAATTCATATCTCTGCTCTGCTCGGAAATCTCAGCACCCCACCCCCAGCCTATCATTAGAAGTGACAAAGACCTCAGACAGCCACAAAGTTCCCTCAAAGAGAAATTAATTTATCCTGAAAAGGGCATGATTGCTTTCAAGCACATTGTAAAAGGCATAAAAGCCTCGAGGAGCTATCTTTATTATGTCCCCTGATGTGCTCTTGTGTTCCAACACCTGTCTGGTAGAGGCACAAACAGTTTTTCAGAAGCCACTTAAGAAATGGCAAAGTATATTTGCAAAGTTGCTCTTACTGCATTTGCGTGGGTAGATCAATGCCACTTTTTACTTTTTTAAAAGGTTGAAACTCTTCTGTTCAACAGCTTGATTAAATACTTAAGAGTGGGATAGTCTCACAGAACGCAAAAGAACAACATTGTCTGCCCAGATTGCAAGTAGCACTCAAGTCGCCCTTTCCTGGCAGGGATCCCATGCCTTTAACAGTTGTGTGTGTAACAAGCAGAAATTAAACACACACACACACTCACTCTCTCTCTCTCTCTCTCTCTCACACACACACACACACACACACACAGAGAGAGAGAATCATCTCCCAGCAATGGGGTGCAATGTGCCGATCTACACCAAGCAGGATATAACACTTTTAAAATGGTATGAAAACTGTATACGTAATGTGTCCTGGGCCTGAACAGTTGTAATAACCGTTATAGATTGTTATAAGCAATAGTGTAGATCCTGCCAGAGGAATCTGGTTGGGAAGTGGAGCTCACGAGCTTTCTTTGGTTTGGCTCCCTGGACCCAACTTGGCCTGCAGTGAGCTGATCCAGTTAGCAAATTTTCAGTGATTTTTAATTTGCACAAATTATAGGTGCAATTTGTGCAGATTTGCATAATTTCTGCAAATTTCTGCAAATTTCAATTTTTCTACTTTTTCTATTTTTAAACACCCTGGCACTTGCAGGAGCCCAGTTCTTCCTGAATGCCTATTGGAGTGGGCAAGGTCACATGGTCTCCAATAGGCATTCGGGAAGAATTCCTGGGCTCCTCCAAGTGTCAGGGGTGGGTTGTTTTTTTAAAAAAATAAAAATAAAAATAAAAAGAAGACCCTTCAGCAATTGGCTCAACTTAAAGAAGGTTTGTGGCAATCCTGTCCCCCTCACCAAGGAGAAAAAATCTTCAAAATTCTCTCCCTCCCTGCAAAAGAGGCAGAAAAAAAACATGCCTCTTTTGCAGGGTGAGAAAAACTTCGCGATAATAGGGGGCAGGATTTGGCACAGCACTAATTATTTCTAAATGTGCATCTACACACATGCATTCTCAAACGCATATTGGTATCTTTCTTTGTTCTTTTTCTTGATGATGATGATGATGCATTTCTGGCAAGTCTGACATGGCTGCCCTAGCAGGATGTGTATGTGTATGTGTGAAGTGGCCATGAAACAGCACAGTAGTTGGGCCTGACCTTTTGGCCTGTTCAGGGCTTCCTAGACTTGGAATATGAGTTTGCCATTCTCCTTTTCTTGGTTTGCCCAAGAAAATGACTTACTAGCCTTCTGGCAGTCCTGACAAACCTGCTGCCAGCACTCCAGCTTTCTCACAAAACGGCATCTAATTCTGTGCCAGATACCAGATACCATGTTTTTGCGTTCATCCCTTTGAAAGCCTGGAATGCGCCCAGGCCAGGCTATAGCCACCCTCACACTTCAGATGGGCTCTGTGTGATTTATTTATTACCAACAATGGATTCCTTTCATAATTCAAGGATGTACTCAATTATTTATTTCAAAATCCCTTAAATAGGGAACGGCTCTTCAATATTTCATGTCCACAGCTTCAGTGCTGCCACGGCACTTCACAGGACTGGCCTTGCTCCGGGTACGTTCCATGATGGACGTCCTGTGAATTGGCACCAGCACATTTGAACCGGCGAGCGTGCGTATGGAGCCCAGCTGAAATGCTGCTCCTTTAGAACCAAGAGGAGTTTTGCCATTGATGTGTATAGGAGTACAACTGCAGACACTGGCTGCAAGGGAGGGACAGCAGAGTCTATGCAAAGGCTCAAGGGTTGAACCTGGGACTTCTGCATGCAGAAGGTTGCAGGTTCACTCCACTTGGCCTCCCCACTTTGGAGGATCAGGAACAAGGTGACCCCTGCTTAACACCTGGAGAGCTGCTGCCATTCAAGGTGGATAATATCAGGGAAGATGGATGAATGACCCATCTTTATACCAATATGTTTTTGATTCCTAGAGGGATATAAAGAAATGTTAGTGTCACACTGTTTCTGCCTGATTAATAGGACTACGGTCATGCACAGGACTCAATAATCTTCTACCCACTTCTGTTCAGTGTTTCCTCCATTACCCTGTTATGTGCATATCATTGAGGATAAATAATTCAGCTTATTATCATTACAGCAGGCAGATACAGTCCTTACTTGCACTGTTCCATAGCACTAAGACAATATCCCACTGATGAGATATTAAAAACAATGAAGGCAATCTTATTTTACCACTATGCCATTTAATGCACTGGAAACACATTTAGGTTACTGTGACCGGCTTCTCAGTAGAAAATCACAATGCTATTCACTTTGGTGAAGGGCCAAATGCAACTCTCAGCGTTTGATTGACATGGAGTATGGTAGCATGTACATACTAAGGCTGTGCATCATCTTGGGTCTGAACCCTGAATCCGAGCCAAAGCGGGCTGATTCAGCCTGACTCCACAGCAATACTGGATTGGGCCAGAGCACCCCAAAGTGGATTAGAATGGGTTCAAAAGGTTTGGGGCACCTTGACCCAATTTGGGCTGGTGGTGAACTGCTGCCCTCACCTGCTGTGAGATTGGGAGTTCATTGGAATCCCTGTTCATCCCAGAACCTGGAACTGCTGCCCCCGCCACCTGTGAGACTTACCTTAGTCTGACGTCCTCGATTAGAACTACGCTATTTCTTCGATTCTAAGATGCACTTTCCCCCCCATATAAACATCTCTAAAAATGGGGTGTGTCTTAGACTCACGGGTGTGTCTTAGGTTTTTTTTACTTTTTCTGTTGATGGTACTGAAATTAGTGTGCGTCTTACAATCAATGGTGTCTTACAATCAAAGAAATGCGGTACCATTTTACATGAAGATGGGGACTCTTGTCATTTTCCTTGATCTACAATCACAAACAACAGCAGCTGTAAAGAACCATTTGAGATTGTAGATCTAGAAAAACTACAGCGCCCCCATCTTCGTGTAAATAAGCCAGGTCAAGACTTGCCTCTTCTGTCAGGCATTTAGCAATACATGATGAGCCTGGGTTCGGTTTTTTTAAGGCTCATAGTTTTTAAAAAGTTGTTATAGTGGTTTTAAATCTATGTGTATATTGTATGTTTTTGTGGTTTAAAATTTTTGTATATTGTTTTTAAGTGTCTTAATCTTATCTAAACCACCCAGAGAGCTTCAGTTATGGGGCATTATACAAATAATAATAATAATAATAATAATAATAATAATAATAATAATAATAATATAAATAGGCATTTCAACCTTTTAGAATGAGAAATACTTGTGTTGAATCCAGGAAACTGTCTAGCTCCTTCCTATCTTTCCTCTCTCATCTCACATTATTGCCCCGCTCGTGCTCTTTGCTCCTCTGATGCCATGTTTCTCACCTGCCCAAGGGTCTCTACTTCCCTTGCTCGGCTTCGTCCATTTTCTTCGGCTGCCCCTTACGCCTGGAACGCTCTTCCAGAACATTTGAGAACTACAAGTTCAATCGCAGCTTTTAAAGCTCAGCTAAAAACTTTTCTTTTTCCTAAAGCTTTTAAAACTTGAATTGTTCTGACTTTTATACTGCCTGTTTGGTGCATTCTCTTCCCCTCCTTATTGCTTTACTATGATTTTATTAGAATGTAAGCCTATGCGGCAGGGTCTTGCTATTTATTGTTTTACTCTGTACAGCACCATATACATTAATGGTGCTATATAAATAAATAATAATAATGATAATAATAATAATTGGTAAAGGGGGTAGAGGCAGGAGAAGGGGGGCATGTGAGGAAACCCCAGAGAGCTGGACTGGGATCCCAGGTGGGATTTGACTCACAGGCCTGTTGAATGTCAGGCCCACTACATACCATTTGTCCAGAGATGGAGCACAGCACATGGCTTGCATGTAGAATATCTCATATTCAATTCCCAGCATCTTCAGTTAAAAGATCTCCAGTGGCATAGGTGGAAAAGGCCGTAGAAGCTACGGCTTAGCTCAAGACTTGAGCAGGTGGAGGTGAGGGTACTGCTAGTCAATATAGATAGTACTGAGCCAGTTAGACCAACAGTCTGGGTCTGTTTACAGCAGCTCCTTACATCAAGCATTGAACTCACACAGACACACACCCCTCAATTCTTCAAAAGGGTAGAAACATGCTTTGGTCACCCCTAAGGAAATAGACCTTAAAAAGCACAAGGTACATAAAAGCCAGTTTTTAATTTAAAGCCAAATTTATTTATCAGTTTTATTGAACATCTCTTTCTAAAAAGGACCTTGGCTTAAAATAAAACCTGAATTTGACATAAATGTGCTGAAGCCTGCATATTTCAATGGAATGGGTTCGACTCTAACCCATTTGAGCAGTCAGAGAAAATGGTCACCCTGCCCTGTTCCTCCAGCGCCAGTGGAACGTCTGCTGAGACCACTGAGATCTAGGATGGTGCTCTGCAGACATTCTGTCGGTGCTAGAGGAACGGGGGCAGGAGGCTCATTTTCTCCAATTCCCTCTCCCCCCTGCAACCCCAGTGTTGCTTCCCACACTGTTCTGGAGGGTTGGGGGCACCCTCTGGAATGGTGTAGGTGGTGGGACTGGGGACAGAAGAGGAACAGGGAACCAGAGCAAAATTGCTTTTCTGCCCTGTTCCTCTGATAAGGTATGAACATAGGAACCTGCCTTATACAGAATCAGACCATTGGTCCATCTGGCAGCAACCCTGGAGAGCCATTGACTGGCAGCAATGGCTCTCCAGGGTTTCAGGCAGGAATTT
Organism: Elgaria multicarinata webbii; assembly: GCF_023053635.1. Classification (NCBI taxonomy): domain Eukaryota; kingdom Metazoa; phylum Chordata; class Lepidosauria; order Squamata; family Anguidae; genus Elgaria; species Elgaria multicarinata. The sequence continues at coordinate 37,098,918 of NC_086174.1, forward strand.
TTCCAGCCCTACTTGGAGATGCTGGGGCTTGAACCTGGGACCTTCCACATGCAAAGCAGATGCTCTACCACTGAGCTATAGCCTTGCCCTGTGAAGGAGTGAGTCCGGATCCAGCCCAATAACTAACATCAACCAAACAATTTACTTCTCATATCGCTGAGAAATACTGTTTTGCCTAGTAAATTACCACCATTGCCAGTGGAAAGTTCTGGGCAAGTTGGACTATAATCCAGATCATCTAACTGCATGCTGGTTTATATAATTGTGCAGTGCAAACAGCATGTGGGCTGCAAAACCAGAAGTTTTGGATTATGATCCTTGGGAAATATAAAGGCCTTATTTAATCGCAAACCAATAAGCTTATGGTTATAGAAACCAATTAATATAGGGTCTTGGTCAGGAAATTCATAAACTCTGTTTAAAATGAGTTCAGTTGAATTGCATCACACTTTGAATTACACACTGACAGTCCAGAATGCCCTGGGGAAAATGGTATATGTGAAACAAGAGTTTAGCCTCCATTCCAGGAACAACCACTGGCCATGCTGGCTGTGGGTGATGAGAGTTGAAATCCAAAACATCTGGAGGGCATCTGTTGAACTGCAATCCCATAATCCCTCACTATTGCCTATGCTGGGAAGGGCTGATAGAAGTTGCTGGCATCAAATCCTGGGCATAGTTAGGCTCCTGCTGAGGTCACACACCTGCCAAGAGCCCACTGCCCAAAACCTTGCTCCTCTTCTTTATCATTGCAACCTGCTTGTTCACCCACCTCTCGCTCTGGCCCAGAAGCCAGAAGGAGGAGCAGTAGATGCCACGGGCTACTTCCTCCCTGGCTCTCTGCCTGTCAAACAACCAAGTGGTAGCAATGAGGAGAATGAGAACAGGGAGCAATAGCAGCTGGTGGCCATGGTGGTGAGAAGATAGACTTACCAAGGGAGGGCCCCTATTGATGGTGTTTTGCCCAAGAGCCTTCAAAAACATGGAGCTGGCACTGGTTGCAGTCCAACAACAACCCTAAACAGCTTGGGACCAGGTTATTGAAGGATTACCTCCTCCCATATGTACCTGCCCAAATCCTAAAATCATCTTCAGAAGTCCTTTTCCGTGAGCCTCTGCCAAAGGAAGTGAGGCGGGAGACTACCAGGAAGAGGACCTTTTCTGTGACGGCACCCTGGCTATGGAATGACATTGTACTACTTTTATTTTCCCAAGATGTCAGCATTTTAGCATCCTAGTCTTTTAGCTCTGCTGTTTTAAATCTGCATTTTAAATTTCTGCATCGCTGCTAGATTTTATTCTGGTTGTACTCTTATATTGCGCGTTTAAGTTTCTGTGTTTTATCTGTTATGCTGTACCTTGTGGTTTTAACTTTTGTGAACCGCCCAGAGAGCTTCAGCTAACGGCCAGTGCAGAAATGAAATGAAATAGATAAAGCAACAAACAATGTTCCCCACCACTGCTGTACACTCAGCAGAAGCTGCAGCTTTTCTTTAAGGGTCAATTCTTTAGCTGTCAAAGAAGAATGAAGACCATTGCAGTGGGGATTATGTCGTGTAAAAAATGCAATGTGTTCTGGGCTCAACCTCTGCATATCTCTGCCCCTGAAAGTGCACGAATTTCGCTTCCTTCACATTGAACAACATGAGCCCAATCACTGCTGCCTAGGCTGCTATCTCCAATCCACCAGCAGTACATCTCGGGAAGGATGAATATAAAATTAAAAATACGATCTTGTACATCAGCAGAATATTCGGTGCTTACATCTTCTGTGTTTAAAGAGGCAGCAGGGGGCGGGGAGAGAAAACCTTTTGGCTTTTCCCCTTCTGACCCAAAGCAAAAATTGCTGTGGATTGGCAAAAGAATACATTATGCGCTACACAATAATGTTGTCGAAAAGCTCCTCCAGGAGGAGATGGCAACCCTAAAAGAAGCAACGTTTGCGAACGACACGACATAAACCTCGCCAGGTTACGGACAGCCTGGGCTGTCGAAAGCCAGCTCAGTCAAGTAAAAGTTCCTTTGGGCCTGCTGGGGAAGCCTGCTGTTCCCAAATACATTGACCACACAAACCCAAGGCTGAATGCAGGATTGCTGAGATCAGGGCTATTCTAGTGCAGACAAGTTATGTACTGCTGATAGGGGAGGATTAATGAGCTGGTCTGCTCATCCGTTGCAATTAGAAACAACACTGGAACGATTCGGGGGCTATTTCTATGGCGAGAGAACTTGAACTGCAGCTTACCGGAGCCCAGCCACCAGTCGGCCTCCACAAAAACCCGAGGGCTGTTATAAATATAGGATCATAAAAGCAGGAGCAGCATCAGACACGTTGCTCTCCTTTTAGAAGGCACAGGGCTATTTGTTAACAGTCACACAGCGGTTTTCATAAAGGGCAGGATTAGGGGGAGGGACGAGAAGGGGTTTTTTTTTTTTTTTTAGCATCGCTTTATTGAAGCTCAGGTTGCTCCGGTATTAAGTGCCAGGGTGTGTGTGTGTGAGGGCAGCAAGACCGAATCCAGGAACTGTTGTGGGGCTTCAAGAAACTTGCCACAATTGGAGGTCGGGGTGGGGGATGGACAGACACACAGATGGTTTGAAATCAGTCAATATTGGGTAGCCCTATTTTGTTATTGGGATCAGTGGTGTAGTGGAGGCAAGGCTTCCAGGGGCACAGTGCTGGTACTTTTTTATTAGCAGGGATGCTGATGTCATCTGCATGAGCTCCTCAGAGAGGTCCACCTGGCGCCTACACAGTACTGCTTTCGTCGCCGGCTGAAGACCTTTTTAATCTCTCAATATTTTAACACTTAATTTTAACTTAAATTTAAATCTTACTGTTTTAACTCTGTATTTTAATCTTATATCAATTTTGCTGTGTGGTTTTATCCTAGTTGTGCTTTTTATACTGTATTTTGTAATTGTGCTTTTAACCTGTTGGTTGTTTTATTGTGGTTTTAATTTTTGTGAACCGCCCAGAGAGCTTCGGCTATTGGGCAGTATAAAAATGTGATAAATAAAAATAAATAAATAAATATATAAACAAATAAATATCTGCCACCCCCCTCTGAATTCCCTGCTCCCCCCTGAGCTTAGCTGCAATCTTCACAGTAGCTGGGGGAGGGGGCTGAATTTCCCAGCACTGCTATATTGTCCCTTGTTGTCATGCAAAGCATTTTGGGGTGGCTTGATCCTGAAGGGGCAATTCAGACCCATTAGCTTTACAAAAGCCCTGCTCCTAGCAGACGAAATTCTTAGATCTGGTTTGTTGGTATGAATCAACACAATTGGCTGCAATTTTGGATTCTCTTTGGGGGCATAGCTGTCATGATGAGGGCCTGCACTTCAGAACTGACCTCTGCACCACTGAATGGGATGTATGATTGCTGGTGTCGCTTCCCCACGCTGCTAATGGTTTTCCATATAGAGTTCAAGTTCAAGACATAAGCAGAGTCCTGCTAGATCAAACCCAAGCCCCGAGTAGCCTAACGCCCTATTTCCCCCAGAGTGAGCAACCAGATGCCTCTGTACCCTGCCCTATATCACAGGGATCTCAGAGACTGATGCAGATGACAAAGGAGGGCTTTTCAGAGTTCTTCAAAACCCTAAATCATGTGGGTGACTTAAGGACTACTTCCTCCCATACGATCTTGCCTGCCAAGTCAGATCATCTTCAGAAGCCCTTCTTTTCATGCTCCCAAGAGGACCAGTTCTGTGATGGAACCCAAACTTTGGACTTCCTCCCTTGTCATGTTCACCTTGCCCCTTCATGACTCTTCAGCACCAGGTGAAGCCTGCCCTCATAGGCTTTCAGCGATACCTGAGATCTATTTTAGCTACCTTTTTTATTCTGCTGCTTGCTGTTCTGTTCATTTTTGGGGTAGGGGTTGTTGTTGTTGTTTTTACAGTGACACTTGACTTTTATATACACTTATTATGATATATGGATTTATTTTGTAAGCCATCTTGATAGCACTTGTCAAAAGGTACGGCATAAACCCAGCCAGTGCATACATATTTAGCAGAAGATCTATGGTTATAAATTGCCCTTTATGGCCCCCTCAGTTTGCAACTGAAGATCAAGAAAAACTACAGAGCCCCCGTCTTTGTGTAAATGGAGACTTTAATCGAGGACTTGTGGCTGAGGTAAGTTGCGTGGGTGGCAGGGCAGCAGTTCCAGGTTGGGGGAGTGAGTGGGGAGGTGGGATTGAGCAAGTGGGTAGTCTAATGGACTCCCAGTTGGCCTTGCGGTGGGCAGGGCAACGGCCCACCACTGCCCTGAATTGGGCCGAGGCACCCTGAAGCTTTTGGATCCATTCTGATACACTTTGGGGGTGTCTCAGCCCAATCCAGTAGTGCTCAAGTTTTGGGTCAAAGTTGGCTGAATCAGCCCACTTCAACTCAGATTTGGGTTTTGGCCCTGAGACAGTGCACATCCCTAGTGAATGGTGCAAGGTAAATACTCCTCCCCCAGCACAATTTGGCCTCCCTGCAAGCAGCTGTTCTCTCTCTCTCTCTCTCTGTATATATCTCTCTCACACACAGGTCCTATGCAGAGCCCTGCTCCAATTCCCCCAAGCTGCTGCATAAATTGGGGTTTAGAATTTGAAGAGATTAAAGGCTCAATTCTATGCATGTTTAGACAGAGAAAAGGCCTACCAATCCCAGCATGTCTCAGCCAGGCATATTAAAATCATTACCCCTGAATTAAAAACACCACTTCTGCTTCAAGAAACACACTTCCATTCTGTAAAAAAAAATCACACACACACACATATACATCCTTCCCTAATTTGGTGCCTCCAGATGTTTTAGACTACAACTCCCATCCACCCCAGTGAGCATAGCCAATGGTCAGGAATGCTAAGAGTTGTGGTCCAAAACAGCTGGAGTGTACCAGGCTGGGGAAGGCCAATATACGCATGATATACACACACACACACACACACACACACACACACACACACACGTATATACAGGCAAGGGTGGGGAGAGCCTGTGGCCTGCTGGCTAAGGCTGGTGGGACCTGGAGTCCAACAATGTCTGGAGAATCACGGGCTCTCCACCACTGACATACAGGGAATAAAAATCTTGAGCCATGGATGCAGCCCTTAAAACAAACTGTGCAAACTCACCCTTTTAGAGGAATGTTGTCTATTAGGCCACTCTCTTTCATACAAATGAGGAGCCAACAACTCCAGGTCCTTCACTGCTTTGGGAAAACCCCTTGAGACAGAGAAAAAAAAACAGAAAAGAAAAGACTACCACTGTTCAGAGAAAGCAAAAAAATAATAATCAATTCTTGTAGAAAAATAGTTTAATAAAAGGCATAAAAATTCAAGAAAATATCTGCATAGTAACAACATTGTTTGGCAAAAGTGCACAGAAATATACATATCTGGGGTCAATATACATCATTTCTTTTGATACACCTTACTTCACTTTGTTCAGTCTATATAGATTTGGATCTGAAAAGAAATGAAAATGCCCTCACTGCAGCTATAAAGCTTCCTGGAATTACTTCCACCATGATGAAACACGTCTCTAAACATTCTGAATTCATCCTAATCAGAGGCACAATTCGCTTGGGAGCTCTGCTGCATGCACCATTGAAATGAAGGAACGGCACAACACTGCTCATTTTGATGGCTCTGGTGCAGGAGAGCTTTGCAGAGGATCGTGACCCAAGTTTTGGACTAGCAAATGGCAAGATTATGCTAGGAAGTGGGAAACTCCTAAAGGCGACTACTTGAGAAACACTAGTGCACCTAAGTGAAAGATCAGTGGTAAATGCTGTGTTTACATACTGCCATGATCAAAATAATATAACAAATACATTGGGAGGCAAATTCAAATTTAAATGCTATTAAAAAGGGAAAGGCCATTCCCCTAAAGAGATACAAAAATAGTTATCATTCTGAATATGGACATTAAATTAGTCAGCAATAAGCTGTTAGCAGGAAATGGGCAGAATGAGGGTCTGCCGTGAATTCTCCAGGGAGTGAGTTATCACATCATAAGCACACAAGAGAGATTCCTCCATTTATTTATTTATTTTGCCTTGCTGCTTCCTCAGGATTCCTGTAAATGTAAATGTGTATAATTTGCTCCAAGTGGTGTGAAATGGCAACTGCTTAGCAAGTAATTGGCTAAGAGCAACTGCATACTGTCCATATACAGTGGAGTCTGTATTCAGTGTCATGTCAGTGGGGTGGCAAATGTGCTCCAGGTTTCAGTCAGAACCAGTCAGAACTCTAAAGGAGTTATGCAAAGCATCTTGGATAGCTCCTTTAGAGTTCTGATGGGTCCTGACAAACCTGGAGTGGATTCACTGCCCCACTGACATTGGAACTGGCATCCTCCACTGGCTATGCAGCCTACACAGAACAGATGGGAAACCTCCATTGATCCACCCCTGGCATAGCTCTTTTTCATGCTGCTGGTTCACTACTTGGGACTTAGCTAGAACTAAGTCTAGCTAAGTCTAGACTTAGGATCGTTCGGCAACATACCAGCATGTGAATTTCATCAGCCATATTGCCCCCCCCCCCTTATGGACTCATAAGGACTAGTACAAGCACTTTGAAGATGTAAGAGATGCTGGTTATGTGGATAAGCACTGGCAAAAAGCCATCTGTGGATATGCCCCATCACGACCAATAATTTCCCCACCCATCTAATGGTCTCTTTTTTGCTCTGCAGTTACACACCACAAAAAAGTCATGTCCCTGGGAAAGGTTTACATTGGCAACTTGTGAAATAAACTTTAGAAGGAAAGGGGGAACAAGTTCAATCATCGTCCAAAAATGGAAGAAAAGGTAGAGTGAAGGTGAGTGTTAGAGAATACTAAGGGCCAACGTAAACCTGATAAGAGCTCTGAGCTATACCATGTAGCATATTTAAATGCTCTCATATGCACCTGGCCATACATGTGCAGTGTCAACATGCCAGAGGTAACTGGTGGACGTGTTTCTAGTGTACTAATGCTGCACACATACTAATCAGTTGTTCAGCATGCAGACCTGGTTCATATATGATCACTTGGTCTGACTAAACCATGAAGACAACTCCAAGAATAAGTATTGCCCCCAGACCCTTCCTACTCTCCTTCCCCTAAATGGTTTAATTCCATATATCTAGACTTCCATAAACCATTGTTTCCTGTTACATTTGAACTTGAAAACTGTGATTTAAGAAAACCCAGAAGTATTGAATTAAGGCGTGGAAGAAAAGGGGAAGATGGAAAACCTGTCAGATCTCAGTTCTATAAACCATTGTTTAATTCAGCCTTCCCCATCCTAGTTCCTTCTGATGTGTGATACTATAACTCCCATCATCCCCATCCAGGAACATGCTGGCTGGGAATTATGAAAGTTGTAGTGCAATACATCCAGAAGGCACCAGGTTGGAGAAGGCTGAATTGGACTGAGATGATTGTATCTAAACTAGGCTACTATAAGTACATCTAAACTAGATAGGAGCCACATGGAACACTTACATGGGTAAGTTATCCACCTGGGAGTCACAGCAAGCTCCCCAAACTCTTTGCAGATTGAAAGCTTTACTAGTTAGGAGTGTTTTACTAAAGAAATCAGAAAAAGGACACACGCACACACGCACAATTTCTAAAACAGTTTTCATTTTATAATCAACTTTTTTTTACATGAACAGAAACACACTGGTATTTTGTGCGAAAAAATATTTTAAATAAACTTTGCTCGTTCTTGATCTTTGTACATTCTGATATACATATGTAACAAGGTTTATGGCACCATAACCAGAATCAGAAAAGGGGAAAAATAATTGCTTTTGTGGTATTCCTTCTTCTAAATCAAGCCAGCCACCTTTGCGCTATATTTTAAAAAAATATTATTGGGCAGCCAGCTGTAACTGGCTTGAACACTCAAAATAAAGAACTCTTTCCATTCCCGAAAACTATTATTGCACAAGAAGCCAGTAAAGGCATATGGCATAAAATGGTCAAGTCCCTTGGTGTTAAAATGTCCTATCCCCACCCCCACCCCCACAACATCCCACTCCCTACCCCAAATAGAAAAATAGTACCGGAAGATGAAACACGGCAAATAAAAAGATTTTCTCTAGTCAGGAGGGTGAGAAGTGATTTGCAGATAGTTTAAGCTGCTCTGATCTTCTTTGCACCAGCAAGCAATTTGCTTAGGTTTACTTCAGCAAAGCCTTTGAAATCTCAAGGCCCGTGGACTTAGTTGCCTTTTTTGCTTTTATTTCGGCTGGTTGTGGTTTTTTGTTTTTTGTTTTAAACATAGCTGTCTTCGGTCTATGAACCCGCACAGACTACTTAGTCATAATCTCTACAAGTAGCTGAATCACCAAAAAGGAAATAAAAATATATAGTGTCCAGTTTCTCTCACACGCACATAGAATTTTTAAAAACTGGTTTCTTTTTAAGCCTCTCTCCTGCACCCCTTTTTTAAATTTGAGAATCAACTTGCAACGGCATTCCCCATAACATCTGTGAAGTCCTCGTGTTTTTTAGAATCTTGTCCTCAAAACATTTTTCGTCCAGAGTTTGTCTTATAATAACCTCTCCCCAATAAAGCTAAAAAAACCCCACCCCACCCATGCCTTCTAAGTCCACATCAAGTGAAGAATACGATCGTCACATGCTTCTTTCCCATCACACGACAGTCTCCACCCCAATTAGCTTCGGCGTAAGAATTCGTGGTGTGACTCCATTGTTTAGATCTTCTTCGAACTCCAATAACTGCCCCATAAAATTAAGGTTAGGAGAAATGATTGGTCGCTTGCCTTTGACAAACTTATAGGCATCAGTCATGGTCATCCGTGTGTGCTTCATAAGGTAAGCAATGACTATGGTAGCCGAGCGGGACACCCCAGCCTGGCAATGGATAAGGAGGCCTTTCCCACATTGGTGAGCTTCCTCTGAAAAAGAACAGAAAAAGATGCAGATGTTCACTTCAGGATGTGAGCTCACAATGCATTCCACAAAATAAACACTCAGCAAAAACACTTACCAGTTTAAAAGGAGAGAAGACACTCTGTTTTTGAGTGTGGGTTGTTATTGAACCATGGGTCATTTGTTGAACAATCCTGGGTTAGTGTATTGTCTGAACCCAGGACATTTTCTGCATGGTGGCTTGTTAGCCATGCAGTGTGGCTTCTTAACCACCCTGAACAATGCAACAACAAACCATGGGTTCTCAAGGTGGCTTGTTTGAGAAAAATAAGCCACACTGCATGGTTAATAAGCTACATAGGAACATGAGAACATAAGAAGTACCTTGCTGGATCAGACTGAGGGTCCATCTAGACTAGCACTCGTTCACCCAGTGGCCAACCAGCTATTGATCAGGGAGCAACAAAGCAGGACATGGTGCAACAGCACCCTCTCACCCATGTTCCCCAGCAACTGGAGCATACACGCTTACTGCCTCAGATACTCGGCATAGCACATAACCATCAGGGCTAGTAGCCATTGATAGCCTTTTCCTCCAGGAATTTATCCAACCCCCTTTTAAAGCCATCCAAATTGGTGGCCATCACTACACGTTGTGGTAGTGGATTCCATAATTTAACTATGCACTGTGTGAAGAAGTACTTTCTTTTATTTGTCCTGAATCTCCCACCAATCAGCTTCATGGAATGATACTGAGTTCTAGTATTTTGAGAGAGGGAGGAAAATGTCTCCCTATCCACATTCTCCACACCATGCATAATTTTGTAAACCTCTATCATGTCTCCCCTTAGTCTCCTTTTTCCCCAAGCTAAACAATCCCAGCTGTTGTAACCTTCCCTCATAGGGGAGATGCTTCAACCCCTTAATCATTTTAGTTTCCCTTTTCTGCACTTTTTCCAGCTCTATAATATCTTTTTTTATGTGTGTGACCAGAACCATTCATAGTATTCTAAGCATGGTCACACCATAGATTTGTATAAAGACAGTATGATTCGAGCACTTTTATTCTCAATTCCTTTTATTATCATGCCTAACATGGAATTTGACTTCTTTACAGTGGCCGCACACTGGGTGGACATTTTTGTTGAGCTCTCTACCACAATCCCAAGTTCTCTTCCTTGTTTGGTCCCATGAGGTTATACTTGAAGTTGGGTTTTTTGCCCCAACATGCATCATCTTACACATGCTTACATTGAACCGCATCTGCCATTTGGATGCCCACTCTCCCAGCTTAGAGAGATCGCTCTGGAGCTCTTCACAATCCTTTGTGTTTTAACAACCTTAAATAATATGGTGTCATTGGCAAACTTGACCACTTCACTGCTCGCTCCTAATTCCAGATCATTTATGAACAAGTTGAAAAGAATTGGTCTCAATATTGATCCCTGTGGGACCCAATTATTTACTTCCCCCCATAGGGAGAATAGGGAGAATTGACCATTTATTCCTACTCTCTGCTTTCTGTTCTTTAACCAGTTACTGATCCATAAGAGGACCTCTCCATGACTGCTAAGTTTGTTCAGGAGTCTTTAGTGAGGGACTTTATCAAAAGCCTTTTGGAAGTTAAAACCATCAGTCACAAAACTACATCCCTTCTCTCCCTCCCCCATCTCCCCACCCTGGCATTTTCCCTAAATGGCTGGCTTGAAGAAAGATGTATCTATTTTTGCAGACACAGTGGGCCTGTTTGCATGTCAAGACAGACCACCATGGCTTGATTTACCTGTGGGACTGTCGCATTGTGCCTGATACCCACACACACCATTTTTGCATGGTGCCCATGGACACCTGGCTTGCCATGTCATGCAAACTCAGGCGGCAGGGGATGCTTTAGAATTAGACAACCCTGAAATAACCCTAAACATGGGCAATTTGAGAGTTGTCTAACCCTCAAACAACTTCTGCCACTTAGGTTTGCATGACATGACAAGCCGGATGCCATCTTTGTGTGTCTGTATCCATCCAAATTTCTGAATCATTAATTAAGCTTTGGATTGGTGCAGATTCTGATTCAGTCTACTTGGGAAGAGCACTGTTTTGATTCGGACATCTCCTGAATCAACCCAATCTGGACTAGATTGAGTTGTATCCAAAGTGATTCAGAGTTCACACATTGCTTTGAGCAGGGAGGGGGAAGAGCTACTCTTAAGATTGTGTGTATACATTCCTGTCTTACAGGGAAGTCATTAGCAATCTTCTTTGGTTGTTGTAAAAAGCACTTAATGTTCAAATGGCAGAAATTCTGTAACATATGAATTCCACCATATATGACACATTTATAAGAAGAAAGCCCTGGAAGAATTTTTCGCTTAGGGGATGTTCCCCTCTGTGTTTGCCCTTAAAAAGCTTGCATGGTCTCATTACAGCTCTTTTTCTCCATCAAAACCATCTTTAAAACAACCCCCCAAATAAATGCTTCTTTGGCCAGTCCAGCTCTGTCTCCAGCGCTGGCCAGTCCAACGTACAATGCATGTAAGATTTATGAACATTAAGAAAAACATTTTTAAAGCGGCAATTACTGCCAGGTATCCCATTTGTTGCCCTTAAAAATCCTGATATCCTCTTGTCTTTTACATAACATAACGTAATGTATTATGCTCTCTCTTTCACACACACACACCCTCACTATGCAGGTGTGAATCTAGCTGGCTAGTCAGGAAAAAAAATCTTTTTAAGGGTGGGCGCACCAACTACCTTCTTGCTGCTTTCAAACAGTATACCTGCCAATGAATCAAGGAATAAGCAATACCAACCCTGTTGGTAGGAATGAGAGAACTCACCTGGGTCTAACTCATCAGATGCTCAGCCTGCCACTGCCGCTCACCCCTGCTAGCACACCACGAAAGCTTCTTTGGTGGCTCAGTGATTGTCCTATGAGCGCCTGGCAGCTGTCCACCTTCGTCCGGAGCCTCCTTTGTGCACAACAATGGAGGCTCCAGAAATTACACATTTCCTCGGGGAAATCAAGTCATTTCCAGAGCCTCCATTGTCACGTGCAATGGACGAGGGCGGATGGCTGCTGGGTGCTCATCAGGCCACGTGGGTGCTCAACCCACAGGCCTGCAAACATGCTGCGGTTGCTCAACTGGGCTGAGGAGGTGGACACAGGGGAGTCCATCAGATTCCCAGACTCAGTCGGATGCCCACAACATCCCCATGTTGGCCATATCCAGTTCTCCTCCCCCAGCACAACCAAGCAGTTCTAGTTAAGTTGCCACACAGTAGTAGTGCAGTGCAGCTTGGGTGGAGCTGGGGGACATCTTAGTTGGCTAGACAAGGCCAGAGGCCTTACAAAATTTCCAGTTGATGGTAGACTCCATCTGTGCTGAAAGAAGGAGAAAATAAACCTTCCTTCTTGTGCAGCAGGCCAATTCTGTTCAGGGGGCGGTTGCGTATGTGCGTGCATGCGTGTGCGTGCGTGTGTGTGTGTGTGTGTGTGTGTGTGAGAGAGAGAGAGAGAGAGAGAGAGAATGGGACCTGAACAAAAAGAGATGCGTAGTTGAAAATGACAGTAGACAATACAGGAGCATTCGCAGGGAACCAAATTTATGCCAATTCATTCATAAACCTGACCAAAGTGCCAAAAATTGTGCATCTACTTCATAAGCAACCAATGAGGCAAACATCAGCCCAGTTAGGTACTATGCCGGCACAATGGTTTTGGTTCCCAAGGAAAAGGTAGCCTCTTTCTACCTCTAGAGATGACGTGGCAGCTTATTCACATCGCAACAATATCTAAAAGCACATTTATTGTACTTCAGGAATTCTGCCAAGATCTGGAAGCCAAAAGGATGCATCATGCTAGACATAGTGAGTGACGAGAAAGCATTTCTAATGCTAGAATAACAAAGGAGTTAACATTTATTTTCTTTTGCAAAGGGGGCATTGTACTTTAAAAGCAAGGATCTTCAGCTCTAAACAACAGGCAATTATTTATTCTTGACAAGTTACAGGCTTCTATATTCCACTTGGTTTGCTACCGTTTCCCCTGCATAGTCTTTCCTATGCTTCTTTTTTGAAGGGGGGGGCAGGAGGGTTTGAAAACTAGAAATCGTAAGACTCTTGCAGGTTTTCACCTACAATCTGAGTTGTGCTAAACTGGGGAAGAGGGTTTGGACACGCCTGCAAGAATCCTCTACCCCCAACCTGCATTCCCAGGATTCTCAGTTTTGGGTAGGGTTGTAAGAGCCTTCAGGCAAACACACTTACAATCCACTCTCAGATATTTTCACTAAATTTGCCAAAACAGATGGTCATGCTGGGATGTTGGGGGCAAGGCTTGCATGTGTCTGCCACATCCACTCCCTGGTTTAGCCTGACTCCTGTTGCAGGCAGATACCTGCATTAGGGCTTCAGTCAAATTGCATTCTGGATAAAGCTGGGTTCCTCAGAAGCTTCTTAGGTATACCTTGAGGAGGTGAGCAGTAACGATAGTTAAGCATCTCAGACAGGAGTGATGGGGAAAATGGCTTAGGACATAAGAGCACCCTTGCTGGATCAGATCAATGGTCTCTCTCATCCAGCAACCTACTTTCCATAGATTGAGACCTCAGCAATAGAGGCTAATGGTTCTGATGTCAGTGAGGCAGTGAATCCGCTCCAGGTTTCAGTCAGAACTCTAAAGGAGCTATCCAAGGTAAAGAAGTGTCTTGGATAGCTCCTATAGAGTTCTGACTGGTTCTAACTAAACCTGGATTGGATTCACCACCCACTTAATTGGAGCCACCAACCTCCACTGGACCCAAGTGTAGTGGGTAGGGGGTCTATTAAGATCCGGATAGGAGACCTACACCTACTCTAGCTGCTATATCATTTCTCACTTTTATGCTAGAAACAGATTTAAAGCAATGTCAGTTTTGGCCCTTAGATCATGTGTCCATGTGGAAAACAGATGTTTGCAAACCAATGCATCACACAAGTCCAATTGCCACAGTGACAGAGATTGGCTGCAGCACCTCCCCGTCAAGCATACATTCTGCTTGAAACCCATGTAGACCTTGTGTAATGTGTGTAAAGAAGCGACCAGTCAATTTCTCTGGAAGTACCACTACCACTAAAGTACCAGAGGTGTTGCAATGCTCAAATAGGGATGTCCATTGCTGGGAAGCACAGCCTTTTGAGGGCTCACTGGACTTCTGCAATGCGCCCAACTTAGCTTGCCTTTGCAAGTTGAGCAGTGTGGTTTCCCTGAGTTCTGGGGACTTATAACACTTTTTTTTGTCTTGGCTGTAATTTATGCAAATAGAAATCTCAGTCGCAAATGATGCAAATTTGCATAATTCGTGCACATTGTGGCTGTGATTTGTGCAAATCGTGCAAATATGCACATTCTGCAGCCGTAATTATTATTATTATTATTATTATTATTATTATTATTATTATTATTTATTTATATAGCACCATCAATGTACATGGTGCTGTACAGAGTAAAACAGTAATGTTCGCAAATGCTCTTTTATGGGGTGGGGAGAAGATCGCCCAAATTCCATCAACTGGCCCGACTCAATGGGCACCAAGTCGGGGCAGCTGGTGGAAGACAGAAGGGGGGGGGTAAAGCCAACAAAAGCTCGTCAAACCCCACCCCCCAACCGGATTCCTACCACATCCCTCTGCTCAAATCAAAAAGGTGGCTACAATTACTCTGCCCCTTGGGCACAGATAACCACTCATCGCTTCTGTGCCTCTTGGCCCAGAGCTAAACACACCCAAGCCATGAAAAAGCAGCCATGGGAGCCACGGGCTGGGGAAGAGGGTGGCGAGCAAGGATAGTTACCGATGAATTCGAACGCCTCTTCGAAGTACTGCCTGAGATTCTGCTTGTTGCTGTCCGTGGCAGGGAGCCGCTTGTAGTTGAACAACCCTTTCTCGTAATGGTAGAGGGGGAGGTGAGTGGTGACGTTGACGATGTAGCCGATGTTCAGCCGCTGCATCTTCTCCAAGTCCTGCGCGTCGTGCTCGTTGCCGAGGAAGAGGAAGGGCAGGATCAGGGTGAGCTCGGCGTTCTCAATGTCTGGCGTGGTCGGGATGGACTGAGGTAGCGTACACGTCACCGCGGCGGCGCCTCCCCCTCCGCCGTCGGAGCACTCTTGGAGCTGGAGGGAGTTATCACAGAGGTTTTCGTGGTTCTGTTTAAAACTGCTGAGTCCACCTGTAACGGAGAGAAAGAAGTGGGAAAGGGTTTCAGAAACACGAGTCACGCAGAGCTCGAGTACAACTAACGCTGACATCCATGATGCACCAAGCAAAGTCACAACCTTATTTATTTATTTACAAAATGTGTGTACCGCTCCGTATCTGAAACAGATTCCAGAGCAGTGAACATAAGAAGTAAAATAGTAAAAGATACAAAAACTAAAAACAACAACAACCCACCATTCAAATTATGGTATACTTTTTTAAAAACAAAATGCCAGTAAAAACCGTGGCTGTTAGTCAAGGAATGCTTCCTGGAATAGCGTTGTTTTCAGGAGGTGCGGAAAGCAACACAGTATTGGCGCCTGCTTGACTTCCAGGGGCAAGGAGTTCCAAAGAAAGGGGGCCACCACACTGCAGGCCGTTCTCCAGGTCGACTCCAGTCAGGCCATAGGTCCATGTAGAACCACCAGGAACATGTTCTCTGACAACCTCAGTGATCAGGCAGGTTGGTAAGGGAGAAGGCACTCTTGTACTGTTACCGAGGCTGTGGCTCTCATTCCCTGCCAAGCACTGGAACTGAAGCCCATAAGACTGCTCAGGAACCAGGCACTCAGGAACCACACAGTCAGAAAGTGTGGCCACAAATACTGGTGGCTGCAGACAACGGATGGAGTGCAGCCGTGCAGATGATGGCAACTGCTGCAACGCAGGTAGTATCTTCACATTATTATTAATAATAATAATAAATACTAAACCTCTCTCACATAAATGCACACACTAGGGTAAACAACATGAATGTGACCATTATCTCTTTATTTGAACTTTTCCACTGGTAATTAACAAGATTGCCACCAGCCACATAACCCACACCAGGTAAACTCCTAGTGGAAATAAAACACAATGGTTGTCAATAGGTCAGCTTGGTTCCAGTGTGTTTTTAAAGATGCAATCCTATGCATGTTTAGACAGAAAAAAATCTTACACTCCCAGCATTCCCCAGCCAATACTGCTGGGTGTGGAATGCTGAGAATTGTAGGACTTTTTTTCTGTCTAAACGTGCGTAGAATTGCATCTTAGGTGAATCTAACTCTGTTTGGTATGGAATGTTGCAACCCTGCCTCCCAGATGTCTTGGACTTCAATTCCCATCAGGCCCAGCCAGCACAGCCAACTATCAGGAATCCCAGAGTTGTAGTCCAAAGCATCTAAAGGAAATCACATTGGGGAAAAGTGCGATATTGCACTTGAATTTCCAAATTCTCTCATTTCCCAGATGTCTATTTGTTTTTCAAATGGGGAGAGGACAAACAAACATCCACTTAGTATCTCCTTCTCCACCTTCTCTCTCTTTTATTTTAATTATTTTTGCTGGTTTGAGTTTTAATTTTAGTATCTAACCCTAGTTCTCCTTCAGTTCCTAGATGCCAAGGAGAAAATTGAAACAATACTCACAGCAGCATCTAGATTCTCAACGTGAAACACACATTTCTTGGCTTTGTGCGGGCAAAATGACTATCACTCACTCATATCCATTTAGACCGTACAATAAGATTTTTGCTTTCCTTACAAAATGTAGCAAAATTCCGTAATGGACACATCTGCTTCACAAAGAAGAGATTATCTGAAGGATGGGGAGTGGAGGTGTCAGCAAAAGAATACAGAAGAAACCAAGGCACTTTAAGGGAAAAAATACTATTGCCCTAACGTGCTTCAGGATTCCCCAATCGGTTTTCGAGCAAATTGTTCCAGAAACTCCGAAGTAGAAAAGCAGAAGCTTCACAACTTTCTTCACCTCGATCCGAGATGACATCAGCTCAGGCTTCCCACCTGCCCGGTTTCCATGGCATTTACACAAAAGACATACAATGACATCAGCTTGGCATGACATCAGCTCTTTGAGTGCAAACAATGCAAGAAGAGCGACTTTGTTTGAGGGCTTTTGGTACAACTGTGTTCTTGGGAGCCAGTGATGTAATGCTAACAGGTGGTTAGGCCAGCTTTTGCCCAAGCGGGAGGAGGGAAAACACAGCGCTCTCCCTTCTGTATACATGGGAGATTATAGGTTAAGCTTTTACTAATGGCATGTGAGACAATGCATTAATTCAAGAGAAACTTTGCTTAACACGCACTGGTCAAAGAGAGAGAAATTTGCAAGAATGGGATAGCAGTGTCATCTGGAAGGAAAGATGTTTCTCACTATAAAAACTTCACTGAGTGGAAGATGTTGATATATATATGGCAACCCAGAGGCAGTTATTTTTAGATCTTCATATTTTCTTTATTTTGTCTGTAAGCCTCTCTGTGCCACAGCAATGAAACTTTTAGGCATCCCAGACTAAGCTGTCAAAGATAAGACATGAAGTTGATCACCTCTTCATACACACCGTTCAAAAGAATGAAAGACTGACCTTTAACTTTAAAAGGGGAGCTTCATGTATTGGAGTGCAGGTAACAAGAAGATGGGAAATTAAGAGTTTGACTCTCCTAACTTAGCATTTATTTATTTTTGGTTGATGCATTCAAAGACCCAGTGTGGATTTTTGCTTATGTGACCATTCAACAGATGAATATGACGGTTAGGATCCAGAAGTCATTTTATAAAGGCATTGCAGAAAGATTGGTCAGAGCAAGCTTATTTTGCTTTTGGACTATATCCAAGTCCCTTTCCCCCAGTTCAGAGAGAAAAGCAGCCAGCTAACTATTTTTACTCAAGGTGGTGAAAGTCTTGCAACATTGCACAAGACAGTTTAGCTGCGATAGATTGCAACTCTGGCTTTAATCACAGAGGAAACCCTTTCTCTCCCTCCCTCAACTCCCAATCCTCATTAGCATCTGTAAGTTCGTTTAATCAAAGGCAATTGTTCTTTAAGTAGTAGTAGGGGCTGTCACTTTTCCTACAATATAAACGCTGTCTCTTTAACGCTAACCAAACCCAGTCTGTACTGACATTCCCAGCTCTCCCATGCAGGGGGAAGGCAGGACCTGATGCCATTTCTTGCCATGGATGGAACTTCTACCAAACCTGGAGCCTTTGTCTGAAAAGGGGAGAAGCCTTGAGTACAGCTTCACTGCCACTTAATATAAAAGAGGAGTTGGGAACAACTAAAGTACAACCAAAGCCTCGGGGAGCCTTTTAGATGTCTGTAAGGTTGCTTTGCTCGAAAAACTCCCTTTAACACATCGTTAATTCACTGCTTCATTGCCAGGGTCCTTATACCATCTTTATTCTTACTGCCTCATAGCCTTGCCCTTAAGGAGCTGGGTTGGCGATCAAAAATATATTATAAAAAAATAATAATTCTCAAGACTACCATATCTTTGTGACATCTGACAAATCTATTCTTATACATAATAGTTTGAAGGTGGTGGGGAAGGTGAACGGAAAGGGAATATCATTAAACCACAGCCTCAAGACCACCCACACCTGACTTCTTCTCCTGTACTTCAAAAGGACTAGCAGCAAAAAGGGAGCACTTAATTATTTGGGGGTGGGGGGGACTAGAAGTAACATCACTCCTTCTCTCTACATGGCCAGAACCAACTATCTTTGCTGGCTTTTCTTTTCTCTGTGTGTGTCTGTCTGCTTTTATTTGCTTCTTGTAGTACCACTCTATGCTCCCCTTTATGTGTTAGTGTGTACATGTTCTTACTCCACAAATGGAGATAGGGGACTTTGATTTTTGCAGGAGATTTCTAGTTTCTGAAACTTCTGCAAGCTCTCTTGAGAGAAGTTGAAGTGCATTTGAAGTGTGTGGGGGGGAGGAGAATGGTTGTAGGGGGATTTTTTAAACAAACAAACAAACCTAATTATCAAGGAATGAAGGGATCTGCATCCAACCTGTCTTGGCTAAAGCCCTACTTAAGAGCTACTAGGATGCCAAGTTTCAATGCTTTATCTTTAAAAATGACGGAGATGTAAGCATTTTTGTTAATTCCCATTAGAGTGGTTCTCTGAAAATGGAGTGGTTTTCTGCCGGGTAGTCAATCAGACAGTGCATGGAGGCAGAGCCACCCTGAAAATCAGGGTGGGGAATTGCCACAACAGCGCTCTGCCTCGAATTTCAGGGAGGAGCAGACCCACTCTGCACACCCATAACACCTGCTGTGATTGTATTGGTTGTTGTTTACTGAAGGTGTATTTACATGTCACATTTTGGAAGGAACAGTTAGGATTATCACTTCATTCACAGTTTGAGGTAGTGAGGGTAAGAGTGGTTTTGGAAGCACATAAGTAGTGGCCAATGCATGTAGGTGCACAGAGAAAAGCTCTCAGTAAATAGACAACACCATTTTGGGCTCTCGTTCTTTCCTATGTCACTATTTGCTACATTTCCTCTTAGCATTGTCCACTCTTCTTTTAAACTGTAGCATAATCCCACCCGTATTTGTCAGAAGTAGGCCCCACTGTGTATAATATGGTCTTGTCCCTAGCAAGTGTGCTTTGAATTGCGGCCATTGAGAAAGATCCAATGGTATCCATGTGCTAGCAGTATTGAGTGCACTGGCATAAACCAACACATAGCACTTGCAAAAACTTCCATTTTCTCAACATATATTCAAGCCGGCAGAGCATCCTGCCACTTGCCCCCAAATGGGCTCAACCCTTTGTGTGTGCTCCAAGTGAGCATGCTCAAAACACTGTGGGTGTCCCAAAGCACCCATGGCCACCATCTTCATTTTCTTTGCCCTCCCAAAGGCCCACCATAGTTATTTGGGGCATGGGAAGGGAGAGGTAGAGAAATAGAGTTCTATGTCCTTAGAAGAGGGGCCTTCAAGCATTCCCCCTCCACGGAGGAAGGACAGCGGAGTCCAGAAGTCTCTTGAAGGAATACAGCACAATTTCCCTCTCTTTTAGGTAGGATTTCACTTATTTCAAGTGCATGGAGATATCTGCACACGTCAGACATGTGTACTTAATGGAAACATACAATTCCGTAAAAGAGCTGAAACCAACTCCTTTCCACAAACTGAAGATCATATGTTTGCCCTAAGAATTACTCCCCAATATTATAAAACAGCAACTAAAATTACCCTACAAAAACCCATATTTTAAAAAGTAGAAAATTAAGAAATCCTAATGGAACTTTGATTGTAGGAAGCACCCAAGTACGACTACTGCATATCTCATGAGGGTATGAGGCCTGTTTGTTCTGTGTCAAACTCCACAAAATCATGAATTTAAGTTCCATTGGCTTCACATCCTCCAATTTCTCATCCAGAGACATCAAAGCATCATTTTTGCCTCCTCTCCAACATCATGGACTTCCACCCCCCACCCCCCAAGAACTTGTCATCCTTTGGATGAGTATTTGTCTAAGTATCTGCAGTTTGGGGGGGAAGGATGAGAATAATATTTATTCACCGATATTTATTCAGCACATTGAAAAATGACTGCATATGTTTTGCTGATAGTATTGAATAAAAATCTGGGAAACATTTTTTAGATATTTATTTTTTATAGAGTTCTGAAATATTAAGGTCTTGTCATTGAGTGCTGCCCCATTGCTCATCTAGACAATTTTTCATTACTTAAGGTCTTCTTCCTCTATTATATTTAGCTCTGTAATTAGAATCTATTGATAGAGGCTGCTTAACACCAGAACCAATAGTTCCAGATACATGACTTTTAAAATTATTTATCTATTTTATTTTTATTTCTTATCCCACCCTTTAACATTGGGATCTCTGTGTGGCATACAGATAAAATCAATTCAAATAGTATAAAACAAAAAAATAATGTACACAGCTAAAAATGTATTAAACTATTAACAAGCTAAAAACTAGTATAAAAATTAAAAGCAATAAAAATAATTAAAACTATGTGCAGCTTTTAGGCAAATTTAGCCCTCAAAGGCTTTGATAAAAAGTCACATTTAACTTGGCAACGAAACAATGCCAACATCGGCACCAGTCGGGCCTCCAAGGGGAGGGCATTCCACAACCGGGATGCCACATCTGAGAACACCCTCTCCCATGTCCCACTATAATTTATGTGTTGCGTTGGTGGGATTCAGAGGAGAGCTCCTCCAACAGATCTCAAATTTTGAGCAGGCATATAAAGGGAGAGGAGCTCCCTCAGGTATCGAGGTCCCAAGCTGTTTAGGGCTATTTATTTATTTATTACATTTCTATACTGCCCAATAGCCGGAGCTCTCTGGGCGGTTCACAAAAATTAAAAACATTCAAAGTATAAAACAACAGTATAAAACCATAATATAAAATACAATATAAAAGCTCAACCAGATAAAAACAGCAGCAATGCAAAATTACAAATTTAAAACACCAGTTAAAATTTATTTATAGACAGTTAAAATACTACACTTGATCTTAGCCAAAAGGCCGAGAAGCGAATACTGGGAGAATAAAAAGGTCTTCACCTGGCGTCTAAAAGCATATAATGTAGGTGCCAAGCGAACCTCCTTAGGGAGCTCATTCCACAGCCGGGGTGCCACAGCAGAGAAGGCCCTCCTCCTGGTAGCCACCTGCCTCACCCCCTTTGGAGAGTGGAGAAGGACCCCTGAGGATGACCTTAGGTTCCGGGCAGGTACATATGGGAGGAGGTGTTCCTTCAGATAGCCTGGCCCCAAGCCATTTAGGGCTTTAAATGTTAATACCAGCACTTTGAATCGGGCCCGGACCTGGACTGGCAGCAATGAAGCTGGAAAAGGACTGGCGTGACATGGTCTCGTCAGCCAGTCCCTGTTAGTAACCGTGCTGCCCTGTTTTGTACCAGTTGAAGTTTCCGGACCGTTTTCAAAGGCAGCCCCACATATAACGCATTGCAGTAATCCAAACGAGAGGTTATCAGAGCATGGATAACTGTAGCTAGGCTATTTCTGTCCAGATAAGGGCGCAGTTGGTATATCACCCTAAGCTATAAATGTGGGAGATCAATAACTCTATTATTGATAGACAGTTTCTAAAACTATTGCTGTTATTTCAGTTAAAAGTATCCTTTTTTTACATTCATTCTTGTTATTTACAAAAAGAAAGAAAGACATGGGCCATAGCTAGACCTAAGGTTTATCCCTGGATCATCCAGGGGTCAAACCTGTTCATCTAGGTGACACACAAGGGATCCAGTGCTCAGGCAGAGGCGAACCTGGATGATCCCAGGATAAACCTTAGGTCTAGCTGTGGCCATATTCACACTTTAAATTCAGCCATATGAACAATAATTTTCCATCAGCCATGACATTTGATAAAAAGTGTAGGTCCTAAATTTGAAAGTTTTGCCATTTGCAGTCATGTCAGAGAAGCAGATAGGATCTACCTGGGAGGGAGATCGTATCAGATAATGGAAACTTTTTTAATCTAGTAGACGTGGACATGAAGCTGGCAGGCAGACAGGAACAGAGGAAGGAGAAATTTGGATTAGTAAGGATGTGCAGATACCAAAAGCTCAGCACTGGAATGGATATGATAGGGTGAACATATGACCGGATTTGCCCAGATTTGCCCGGGTTTTTGATGGCAAATCCGGGAGGGGGGGAATCCGGATTTTTTTTTCAAAGAGCAGCTCTAATGGGAATTAATGAAAATGCTTATAACTCCATCATAAAGACATGAAACTTGGCACAATGGTAGCTCTTAGGAAGGGCTTTAGTCACACCAAATTTGAAACAGATCCGTTCATCCATTGATTTTTTAGGAATTTTTTTAAAATTGAGGTTTTAAAATTGTTATTTTTAATATTGTCATTTTTAAAGATAGAGATGAAACTTTGTACCATGATAGGATTTACGTAGAGCTTTAGCCACACCAAATTTGAAACAGATACATTCATCCATTGATTTTTTAGGAATTTTTTTTAAAAATTGAGGTTTTAAAATTATTATTTTTAAAATCATCATTTTTAAAGATAAAGAGCTGAAAGTTGGCACCATGATAGCTTTTAGGTAGAGCTTTAGCCATACCAAATTTGAAACAGATCTGGGGCCAGTAGCAAATCCTGTTAACAACAACAGCAGCTTGCAATGAGTGAAGATACAGTCAGAAAAGATATTTGAGGGAAAGGGCGAATGTAACACACAGAGTATAGCAAAAGCTTCAAAGTACAGCAAAACCTACAAAAGTAGGAGTGAGTGAAGTTAATTTCAGATACATTGAATCTCTCACTTGTTCTTTATTTCAGTGATTTTAACATTAAGATGTTATGTAGAACAGATTTGTCTTAAATGTGTGCTGTAAAATCAGACATGTGACCAAGGCTATGTTTGGGTGGACACGCCCCCTTGGGGGCAACCATGTTGTCCTCCTTTTTGGTTTCCAAAATACGGTCACCCTAGATATGATGAAGGTCTAGTTTGTGTAACCATGGGTTTAATCCAACACAACAAGACGTTCTTGTTCTCTTCTCCCCCTTGAAACCCTCCACACACCCCAAAAATCTTCCCCACAGGGTTTCTCAGCCCACTGGAACAGATTTTGAGGGCACATGGAAGATTTATTAATTAAAACATTTGTATCCCACCCTGTATCACTGGGATCTCAGGGCAGTGTAAGATAAAATAATGCGAACAGTATAAACAATAAATACACGTAGCTGAACACAAATTAAACAATTAATCAAACTAAAACCAGTATAGAATTTAAAAGTAGTAAAAACAATGAAAGCAATTAAAACCATGTGCAAGTTTGGTGAATTTAGCCATCAAAGGCTTTGTTAAAAAGTCATGTCTTCACTTGGTGCCAAAATAAGGCCATTGCTGGTGCCAGTTGGCCCTCCAAGGGGAGGGCATTCCACAGCCGGGGTGCCACAACAGAGAAAGCCCTCTCCATGTCCCACCATAGCGTATGTCTCACACTGGTGGGACGCAGAGGAGGGCTCCTCCAATAGATCTCAAGTCTCAGGCAGGCATATCTAAATTGTGGTAGGGAGGGAGAAATCATCCCCTACCCAGTTCCATCAGTGGAATAGCTCCATTGGATACAACCCCATAAAATGATTTTTTTTTAGCAATCTATGGCATAGATTCTATGCTTTCATGATCTTAGAGAATGAACCAAACATGATGGTGCCTTTGACATAACATATCTGCTCTTTGTAGAAAGAAAGCTGGCAGACACTGATCTGAAGTGATCTTCTGAATACATCTGGACAAAAAAAAGGCAAAAGTTTCCATTTCCTTTCCTGCAGCAATGCTCCAGCTGTCACTGATGCTACACAACCATGGAGTGTGGATTGCAGAGGTTGCTAAATCTAGTTTTTAAATATATTTCTGGCATTAGATCTCAGCTCCCAGCTTGAAAAACAAGCACTGGTCAACTCGGATATTCCAGAAAGTGTTGAAGCTCCTCTCCCAAAGCCTTTCTGGAACACATTCTGGATTCTACCTATTCAGCTACAGATTCATTAGAACAGCCTTCTTCAACTTCATGTCCTCCAGGTGTTTTGGACTAGAGCTTCCATAATTCCTACTTGGGGCTAGTGGGAGTTGTAGTCCAAAACATCTGAAAGGCACCAGGTTGGAGAAGGCTGCACAGGGACATATGGAGACGGGATGAAAGACACTCACACATATTAGGAACTGATTTCCACCCTCAGTTCCAGAACCTGAAGCACCTTGGACAGACCATCCTCAGGTTGGGTGAGTATTCTTTTATGCCACAGATCTTTCTTTCTGTACAGCCCAAATGAAGTGGGAACATTAAAGCCCATTGGCCATCTTGGGAATCAACAATGTCAGACCTCATCACCCACGGAAGCTAACCTGGATGATTGCAAAGAACCATTTTAAAAAGGAACTTCCTATGTGGTTTGAATTGCTTAAACAGGATTTTTTTTAAAAAAGGCAGGAAATTATGCTATTTTGTTCATCCTCTTTACTCAAACGAGCAACACTTTTTAGAAGTGTTAAAGTCTGCCCAGCACTATAGAATCTATCATCATTATAAGAACATAAGAAGAGCCATGCTGGATCCATCTAGTCCAGCATTCTGTTCACATGGTGGCAAACCAGCTGTTGTCCAAAAACTCACAAGCAGGACACAATAGCACTCTCACTCCCATGTTCCCCAGCAACTGGTGTATACAGGCTTACTGCCTTGGATATTGGAGGTAGCACATAGCCATCAGGACTAGTACCCATTGATAGCCTTCTCCTCCAGGAATTATCCAACCTACTTTAAAAGCCATCATTGGTGGCCATCACTACATCTTGTGGTAGTGAATTCCACAGTTTAACTATGTGCTATGTGAAGAAGAACTTCCTTTTATCTGTCCTGAATCAATCAGCTTCATGGGATGACCCCGGGTTCTAGCATTATGAGAGAGGGAAGAAAATTTCTCCCTATCCATAATGTTGTTCCACACCTCAATCCAGAGGGAGAGGCGGGTAAGAAATAAATGTATCATATTATTTTGTTGTTATTATTATTGTTGTTATTATTATTATATTCCCCACACCAAGTATAATTTTGTACACCTCTATCATGTCTTCCCTCACCCTCCTTTTCCCCATCATCATTATTCTCATCAATGTATCAAATATGCTAGCATCCAGACATTAGATGACATATTCTATTCAGATTAAAGAGGTCTCAAACTATGTTCTTGTGGTTAAAAAACCAACAAAACTAAAAACACAACATATGTAATGCATATTGGTAGCCTCAAAGTCAGATCTATTTCCTCCAGCAATGAAGCTGTTGAACAGGACAGTTTATTAACAAATGCTTTGCTTAGTTTATTCACAGAACAATCTCTGGACAGCTACTGTGGTACAGTGGATTGTATCAGATGAACTGGCAGGAACTGGGTTCAAATGCCCATTCATTCAGCCATGAAGCTCAACAGGTTCCTGTAATCATAGAATAGTAGAGTTGGAAGGGGCCTATAAGGCCATCAAGTCCAACCCTCTGTTCAATGCAGGAATCCACTTTAAAGCATACCTGACAGATGGCTGTCCAGCTGCATCTTAAAGGCTTCTAGTATGGAAGAGCCCATGACCTCCCTAGGTCACTGGTTCCATTCTCATACTGCTCTAACAGTCAGGAGGGTTTTCCTGATGTCCAGCCAGAAACTGGCTTCCTGTAACTTGAGTCCATTATTCCATATCATGCACTCTGGAATGATCGAGAAGAGATCCTGGCCCTCCTCTGTGTGACAACCTTTTAAGTTTTTGAAGAGTGCTATCATGTCTCCCCTCAATCTTCTCTTCTCCAGGCTAAACATGCCCAGTTTTTTCAGTCTCTCCTCATAGGGCTTTGCTTCCAGACCCCTGATCATCCTCATTGCCCTCTTCTGAACATGCTCCAGCTTGTCTGAATCCTTCTTATTTATTTATTAAATTTATATACTGCCCCGTAGCTGAAGCTCTCTGGGCGATTTATAAAAGTTAAAAACAGTGAACATTAAAAAGTATACAAAATTTAAAACCATCAAAAATATCAAAACAACAGTATAAAACAACAGTATCCATTTAAACAACAACAGTTCTGGGGTCCATTAAAAAATAAACTTAGCATATGTTGTTAAATGCTGTTAAATGCCTGGGAGAAGAGAAAGGTCTTGACCTGACGCCGAAAAGATAACAATGTTGGCACTAGGCGAGCATCATCGGGGAGATCATTCCATAATTGGGGGGCCACCACTGAAAAGGCCCTCTCCCTTGTTGCCATCCTCCAAGCTTCCCTCAGAGTAGGCACTCGGAGGATGTTAGATGTTGAGCGCAGTGTATGGGTAGGTTCATATCGGGAGAGGCGTTCCATCAGGTATTGTGGTACCCAGAACTGGACGCAGTACTCAAGATGAGGCCTAACCAGGGTCAAAAAAAGGGGGAAACAGTAACTCGCACCCAAGCTAACCATTCTAGCTTAACCAAACTCACAGGGTGGGGGGATGAGAGGTGGGCTGTGAACACCACCAGGGGCTAGGAGAAAGGATGGGAATTTTAAAAATGCAACACCAGCTGAAATCACTATATCAAACTGGTCTGGCACCATAGTCATAAAGAGCTCTGCTGTTCACAGCCTCCCATTGTCTGCGCTTCTCCATCCAAACCCAGAACTGACTGGAGAATTCTGGGAATTGTAGGACATCTGTCTGGCTAAACATGCATAGGATTGCACCCTAAGGAGGTTAATTTCACAATTTTACTTCACTGTGAATTTAAAAATGAAATACTGCGAAGAGGGGGAAATCTAGCCCTCACTCTTTTTTCTCCTGAAGTTTATTTTTAGGTTCAGTCCACTAAGAAGTTGAAAGCTTTAAGGCAGAACTTCAACTGCTGAGCAATATAGATGATTGACAGAAGATGGTATAGATTGCGTTAGTGCAGAATTGGGGGGAGGGGAGGGAAGGAACTCTGAATAAGAAAGATTTCAGTGCACAAATCTGTTATTTCCATCAAATAAGTAACACTGTGACAGTAATTTTAATACACACACACACACAGACAGAGAGACAGAGAGAGAGAGAGAGAGTCTGAAAGCACAATTTGCAATCCTGCAAGTGCAGCCAGTTTGTTTAAAAACTGTGACCTCATTTGTTTATATTACTGCAGAAAGTCCTGCCAGAGCAACAGCTGATGACAGCCTTATGTATTTTTCCACTAAGACAACAATTAAATGGCTTCTGTGTTTTAATGAGCAGAGGACGTAATGTCAAACTGATTCAAAGCATGAGGCGGTTGAAGGATAAGGCAATGTCATTCAAAATACATAAAACAAACACACACACACACACAGCAAGACAGAGATTGCTTGGAGCATGGGACCTTTCTGTGATACAATCAGAACTCTGTAATAGAAGACGCTTCAGCTATTGGGTGGAACAGAAATGTAATAAATACATACTTAATATGCAAAGTTGCTTAGGTCTATATGGCTTAAGCACCCCCTTTTTTCTTTTCTTTTAGAGCATCATCAGATGTGTCCACACAGTTGCCAACATGCTGTCGACCAGGGACCCACAAGCAAGATACAGGTGCAACAGCACCATTACTCCCATGTTCCCCAGCAACTGTTGCATATAGACTTACTGCCTCTGATACTGGAGGTTGCACAAAGCCATCAAGACTAGTAGCCATTGATAGCCTTCTCATCCAGGAATTTATCCAAGCCCCTTTGAAAGCCATCCAAATTGGTGGCCATCACTACATCTTGTGACAGCAAATTCTGTAGTTTACTATGCGCTGTGTGAAGGACTTCCTTTTAACTGCCCTTTGTCCAGAAGACTCCAAGTATACCAAACTGTACTGAGATAGATATGTGGCAGAGGGAGGGGAAAGGCATGGCTGCTGGCCGGGGCTGATGGGAGTTGCAGTCCAACATTTCTGGAGGGTATCAGGTTGGAGAAGGCTCACCCAAGTTCTGTTTGTTTGCTCCTTGGGTAGAAGCTAGATGTGGAAGCCAGAAGGACTATGGTGTTTGACTTCAATATAATATTTACAGATGATGCACAATGCAGAGATGACTGTCCTGCAGGGCATAGGTTTGATTAGAACGGTTCCACCATGTGTCAATTATAATTAAGTGAAATGCTGTAACAGGGCACCAAAGGAAGACACACACATTGGCATTGCTAAAGGCAAACTCAATATAAATGAGCCTTATTATAACATCCTTTATACCTTTAAGGCTGTTCCATAAACCAATGTTAATCCACACGATCAACCAGGATGTCAAGGAGAGGTTTGCCCCGAGGCATTTTAACTCTTGGGTTAACTAAGGCAAACATCAAATATGTTAATCTCCATTACTGGCTTATTGTCTTAGGCAATAACATTGCGGAGTGGGAAAAGTATGTTTAGGGTCACACTCTTCTTGATTCCCCATTGTGTTCTAGTTAAAACATTGGGCATTCTGTCTCCTCAGCCAAGAAGATCAAACTATTTTCCATAAATGGAGGGAATGCAGGGTTAGCATTTACACTCAACTCAAATGTTTTTTAAGCTAATATTTTTGTACTTTCCTAGATCAGGTGTGGACAGCTTGAGGCCCTCCAGAGTTTAGGACCTACAACTCCCATGATCCTTAGCCAGCACAGCCAAAGGTGAGGGACGCTGGGAGCTGTGACATCCCTCACCTACAAGCTCCCCACCCCAGCTCTAGATGTACAGACTGTATTGAAGATTGGAACTAGAGGTGGTTAGGTCAGGCTGTGGCTACTAGGTGTGATGGGGGTGGGACTAGCCCACATGGCCCAACAACATCCCCCCCCATAAATGTTCTTTCAGTGCATGGAGGGGAGCTGAACTCCCCTTACAGTTACTGTCCTGACTCTCACAAGTGCAATCCATGCAGGAGCCGAAATCTGAAATGATACAAAAAGTAAGTGAGGAAAATAGTATTTCCCCAGTTTCAAAATATTGCTGCCTGAATCCTTCAAAATGTGCACTCTTGCTCCAACAGAAGCATTGCTTGGAACAGATGTCTGGATTTTTCCCATAGTAAAAACAATGAACTGTGCATTTATTGCTTCTTTTTTAAAAAAAGTAGAATTCCCACAAATTTCCAGAGCCCCTAATGACCCGGCAGTTTCATAAGCAGCCACATAGTTATCATGAACACTGCATCACTCTACTACAAGGCAAGGAAGAATCAACCACTAAACGAACAGCTCAGCAATTGAGCAGAACGTAAGAAGAGCCCTGCTGGATCAGGCCAAGGGTCCATCTAGTCCAGCACTCTGTTCACACAGTGGCCAACCAGCCATCGGCCAGGGAACAACAAAGCAGGACATGGTGTAACAGCACCCTCCCACCCATGTTCCCCAGCAACTGGTGCACACAGGCTTACAGAAGACTGAGGGATTAGCAAGAGGCAACTGGGAAAGTTATTTCCCCCCTGCTGAACTCTATCACAAGAGTAAAGCCATGGAAATATGGGTTTTCTTTATAGTACAGTGGAATAAAGTTCCAGGATGCCATGCAACCCTACAGACTACTTTCACTTTAGTAAATAAGTATGATTGTATTTAGGTATGCATTATCTGAAGATTAACCCAAATAAACAACCCCAGTATCAATTAGATTTTATTTATTTATTACATTTTTATACCGCCCAATAGCCAAAGCTCTCTTTCAGCTCTTTCAGAATGAGATCTTTCAGCTCAAATTTGAGTTGTGTGAAATCCTCCAGCAAATTTCAAATGTAGGAAGGATATGTTCATGGAGCCAAAAGCTCATCAGCTCCAGAGAGGGCATCTGGAAGGCCGTAGACACCATTTCCCCCAAATGCCCCATCAGCAATCACTATATGACAACACAGGCATTGATCGGGGGTGGGGGGCATGGAGGCCTATGGAGCTCCTCTCCCAGATGTGGCAGATGGTTTCATACAGTGCTTGAATTTGCCACAGTCAAAACACACACACACACACACACACACACACACACACACACACACAAACCCTCCAAGGTGCCTCCTATATTTTGCCCCAGAATTTGGGTAGCATTTTTCTTGGCACTAGCATATGACAAATCTGAGGATATATGCCTATATAAAATTAAGTGCCCTTTTCTTCAGCATTTGAGAGAAATCCATGCACAAGCCTTCAAACACACACACACACACTTTCAATTGAGGAGAAGGATTGTGTGTAAGATGTACACATTCCAGATGCATTTGGAACCTGTGCACCTTGCCATATGGGGAGTGTGTAAGATCTTCCTGCATAAAGAAAAAAAAACATTTAAAAAATGTCCTCTTGCAGCTACTTTTTATTATGTGCAAGACAGCTTTGAATCTGGGGGGGGTGGGTATAAAATCTAGAATCCATTCCAAAATCTCTATTTCTTGACTATGGGAAATACCATTCAATATCTGCATAGAAAATTAGAAACACAGCTTTCCTTCAGCATGCACAGATAATATCCAGAACTATCACTGGGACCCCACCCCCCGACCCCAATCTAAGAATTTTTAATGCATGCGAAAGAGAAAATCCCACAGCCCAACATTCCATCTGTGCCTTGGCTTGCTGTGTGCTGGAATGCTGGTTGCGGTGATGAGGCAGATGTCACGTCCCATGTTCGGAGGGTGAGAGAGATCAATGCTCTGTTTTCTAATATTTCTGGCTATCCAGCATTGAACTAGGGAGGGAAGTTGCAGGCACAAGAGTCTCCCTGCAGTGGGTTTTACTCAGTTGGGGTTAGGGATGGACGCATTTTGTTAAAAGCATTCCATCTGTTTTGTGGACTGTCAGGCGTCTTTTGTCCCAGCACCCACTCATGGACAGAATCGGATATTTGTATGAGGATTTTGTTCCTGTGCATTTGTGCTAATTCGCCCTCCTCCCCAAGGTTTTAAAAAACAACAATTCACACGTCCACAAAATCCATGCGAAAGAGCTGGCCCGCTGTGGAATCCACATGCTGGATTCATAGAAACTGAACTCATTTGAATCCATTGAGTATTCCTCCGCTATCCCTAACTGGGGTTCCAGGCCCAGGTTTAATCAAAGTCCTTCCTTCCTGCTGTTTCTCCCTAGCAAAACTGCCCTTTCCTGACGCCATTTTGCAAAGAAGGGATGTCTGGCATTTTGGAAAGGCACAAAGTAATAGATAAAGACCCTGTTCATTTTAGATCAAAGCATTTTGAACTAAACATTATCGCTTAGCATATCATGTGGACCATTCCAAACCATGGTGGCTACTTAATCATGGTTTAACCATGCTCACTAACCATTTGTTGCAGAATGGTTAGCAGCTTAATCATAGCTTATTGTGTTGTCTGAACAGGCCAAAAGAAAGTAAGATGGAAGTCAGCAATGGCCTGGAGGTTGTCCATCAAAGGTTAGCACCTGGGCAGCGAACTGAGCAGCCACACAGGTCACCTGGTCACTCTCCCCTACTATGGTGAGATGTATTCTATTTATATTTAAATTAAAGTCATTTCTAATTGTGCACCTAGACATATAGAGCGTGTTCAGACAACATGCTAAGCCATGGTTAGGCTGCTAATGGTTTTGCAGCAAGTGGTTAGTGAGCATGTTTAAATCATGGTTATGTAGCTACTTTGGTTAGGAATGGTTCACACAACACACTAAGCCATAACATTTAGCTCACAACACTTAACCATCATGGTTTAGCTTGTTGTCTGAACAGGGCCATACATTAGCATATGAAGAACTTTATCCTCCTTTATTCCCCTCTTTTTTTTAGTAATACTTTTTCCTCTTTTTTGGTGAGGTACAAGTGGTCATCTCAAGAAGAAATTTCCCTCTGGGAGTCCCCCGTCCCCACAACTACATCACACAGAGCCATGAGAAGGAATACCAGAGTTCATTTCTATTTTCAACTCCTAGGTGACATGGCTCTTAGGCTGTGTCTACACCAGGCCGATAGTCCGGGCTGGTCACAGTTGTCCAAATGATGCACAGGGACTCCCGAGGGCAGGGGTGATGGGCACGGGTTTTCCCAGGGATAAAAAAAAAAACCTGGGAAAATCCAATTCTTCCCACGGTCTCGGGATCGTCCCAAGACCGCGAGAGGTGTGGGTGCCCATCTCGGCTTCTCCCCTCCTCCCCTGGAGTAGTGGGGGTCAGTAGAAGGAAGGAGCCAGGGCTGGGAGGATTGCAGGGACACTGTGGGGGGAGCGGGGTCAGGCCTTTTAAAAAATTGTTTTTACACCTTAGTTTCCACTGGAGCTCAAGTGCTCTACTTTCTTTCTTTAAAAAAAATGGTGGCTGCGACAGGAAAAAATACAAAATGTCAACATACAAGGAAGTCAGACTAAGAAAATAAAAGAGTTTAACAACACATTGGCAACTGATTTGGATGCTACAGTCCAGAACATTGCATGGCCATTTGGATGCAGGGCACTGATCCCAGAAGTAGGTAAGTCCGGGATCGTCTCCACTGTGTCCCTCTACACCCCTAGGTGTAGAAAGGGCCTTAGTCTATAGTTCTACAAGCATTCCCCTTACCTGCCACAGGCCATGCAATGTCCCAGACTGTAGCATCCAAATCAGTTGCCAACGTGTTGTCAAACTCTTTTATTTTCTTAGTCTGACTGCCTTGTATGTTGACATTTTGTATTCTTTCCTGTTTTGTTTTGAATTAGATGTGTACGCAAACACCTGCTTGGCTATTGCTCGAAACTGTGGTACTCAATGCATAATTGCTGTTTCATACACACGGTTGGTGACTCTGGGCCAAAAGAGACATAGCCTGAAATCCATATCTAGCATCTACATTTTTATTCTAGAGTAGGCCCAGGGGGTCTGATCCAGATCCAGATCCAGACCGGAGGATACAAGGCCTTTTAAGATGCCAACCTGGGCCCTTACACCTACTCTAGAGTAAAAATGACAAAACACAGTTGCTAGATATGAATTTAAAGTAATGTTTGTTTTGAAGCTCAGTCTGATAGTGACTAATAAATTTAACAACGCCCCAATATGCTCCTTGTTTAACATAGACCCCACTGTGTGGACAGAAACATGGCGAGAACAAGACACCACCTACCATGCACTCTGGTGGTTGGCATACCACCATTTTAGTTGGAAACTTTCATTTCAAAAAGTTCTATCCTTTATAACAGCCTTTCCCAACCTTGGATCCTCAGATGTGGGGTTGACTATAGCTCCAAGCATATTCATCAACGAGGCCATTAGTAAGGGATGATAGGAGTTGCAGTCCAACATCAAAGGAGCCACAGCTGGGAAAGGCTGCTCATAGAATCAGTCTGCCTATTTTCAGCATGCCATGCTCACCTAGCTCCCAAACACTGAACATGCTCACTATTCCAGAATTCAATGTATTAAAAATGTTGGTGGATCTGGAGGTCTACACTGAGCTTCTACGTATGTACTCAGAGCACTCCACTCCAAGTGCCAAGCAAGGGGTGATGCCACACTGCCTTGGTGCTCTTTAATCCAGAACTGGGCTAGTTTTTTCGGTGCATTTGGGAATCCATCTGTGTTTCATGGATTGTCAAGCATCAGTAATAATAATAATAATAATAATAATAATAATAATAATAATTTTATTTCTTACCCGCCTCTCCATTTTGATAGAGGTGGAGAACAACAATAGGTGGGGAACAACATCCGCTCCATGACAGCATCAAAATTTCATTTATTTGCACATGTTCATTTCTACTAATGCATATTTGAACAAAACCCTTTCCCCAAATGAACAAAAATGGTCCACAAGTCCACAGAATCTGGGGTCGGTTTTATAGAAATCGGAACTCAATTGAATACATTACAAATTTCTCGAACATCCCTAGCTGTAATCCACTCCAGAATCTGCCCAGAGCAGAATTTCCACCAAAACTTTTTAGAGCACAACTGCTAGGGAGGAAGCTAGTTACCTAATCAGCTAAATAGGAACAATTTGAGCTTTAAGTTCCAGTACTAGGTACACAGCAGCAACTAGTAGATCTTGTGAGAAAAGAGAGTGTCCTGTTTGTACAGCGGGAAAGCATGCGAGACACACACTGGTCAATCCAGTTTCTCTCCATGTTGCAAAAAGCCTGTGGAACAGGATAAAAGGCCCTCCCCGCTTTTGCATCTTTTAGACAGCCCACTTTGTTCTCTGCCACCAGCATTCAGGCAAATCCACCCCTCAACTTAAGCCGTCAGGGTGAATCATGGGCAGCAATTTACAAATCAACTGGGAACATTCCATACGCTTGCAAGATCACTTGTCTTCTCCTCCCCACCCCCCATATACTCTTTACCTGAAGAAGCAGGTTCATAAACAAACCCGTTTGTAAAGAAGCTCATGAGCCAACCCAGATTGCATTGAAACCAATTTTGGGTTTTGAAGAAGCTAGTGGCTCGTCTGTGAGCCACAGCTAGCTATTTAGGTTAGGTGAAGTAGACCCAGGTGTTCGCATGGGGCAAGCAAGTGATTTGGAATCTTGAACTGGGCACCACCATCGCCTGTGCGATTGTACATCTGGACCTTCAAATCTCCAGAGGTCACACTGGAAACCAGCACCAGGGTTTCTCTTTGCACATATCAATTGTAGCTGTTTTCCAAATGTCTATGCCTAACATCAGAAGAACTAAATACGCCTATGTTTGCTTCGCATCCACCCCTAGATGGAAATGGAGGGCCAATTCACACATGACTTTTCTTAGGTGCACAAAATTTGTTTGTATTTATTTATTGCATTAGGTACATGTTGGAAAAATGAAAAGCAGCTTCAGTAGCCTCCACTTTTGGATAAGGAAGCAATAGAAACATACTGGAATTCATGGAATTCCCTGCCTCTGGGAGTCAGGCAGGCGCCAACTTTGTATTCCTTTCAGAGCCTCCTGAAAATGTCATTGTTCAAGGAAGCCTTTCCTTAATGACCTGCCATGGTTCACAGTTCACCTTTCATTTTGCTTTTAAAAATATATTTTAAGGTGTTTTATTCTGTTTTTATTGAATTTTATCTTGAACACCACTCCAAAATTTTGAATGGGGAGCGGGATATAAATATCGTTAATAAATAAATAAATAAATACTGCTTTCGGTCTCCACCAGCCATTTTTCTGCTCTAATTTGCCCATGTAATTTATTTATTTATTTATTTATTTATTTATTACACTTATATACCGCTCCCATAGCCAGGGCTCTCTGGGAGGTTTACAGAAATTCTAAAATTGAGGTAAAAACAAGTATACAAAATGTAAAACTCTAAAACACAGAACATACACACATAAAGCATTAAAAACCGATTAAAAACTAAACATGTGGGTAATTAGGATGTGCCGCCATATGCCTGGGCAAAGAGGAAAGTCTTAACCTGGCACCGGAAAGATAGCAGCGTTCTCCCTGTCCAAGGTTCCAAATGCATTACTACCCCATTTACCTACCTTGATGCTAAGATAATCTTCAGAGATCGTCCTCTGGATGCCCCCAGTGAATGAGGTGAGGAAGACACAGGTACTAAGGAGAGGAATGGTTGGAATTCTTTCCTCAGAGAGTGTTGCCTGGCGTCTATGTTGTAGTTCTCTCAGTGCCAAGTGAAGACCTTTTTATTTTACCAGGCTTTTTAGTCCTTCAGCTTCAACTTTAAACATGTTGTTGTGTTTTAGATCTTTATACCATTGTTGTCTTTTACCCTTTTTTTTACTTTGGTTTTATTCCATTTAAAACCTTTAAAGGTTTTGCATTTTATCATCTTGTATTTTGGGGTTTCAACTCTGTCTGCTATTTTAGAGCAAGCCTATTAGGAAAAACATTGTTTTTTATTTGTATTTAGCTGTTTGCACTGTTTTAATTTTTTCTATGTTAAAATTTTAGACCATTTTTATTATGCTCTATTTTATATTTTTATCAATTGTTTGTAAACCGCCCAGAGAGCTTCGGCTATGGAATGATATAGAAATGAAATTCATTAATTTCAGTTCTCCTCCCCTTCCCCTGTTCCGTACCTCCCCTTACGCTTGCTACCTGGGGAAGTTGGTTCATAAGCAAACCCTTTCCCTAAAGAAGCATCATGAGCAACCCAGATTACAATACAACCAATTTTAGTTTTTGAAGAAGCTAGTAGCTTGACTGTGAGCCGCAGCTAACTATTTAGGTTAGGCGAAATAGACCCAAGTGTTTTAATAATAATAGTTTTGTGAATGGCCCAGCAAGCTTTGACCATTGGGCAAATGTGATAAATAAATAAAACTAAAAAGAACTTTCCCCTATCATTCAGTGATGCCATAAACCACTTTCAGGAGTGCATGCTTTCAAAACATACACATAGATTTGGGTGCCATCATGCACCATAGCCACATTATCCCAACATACATATGCTTATATAGGCACCTCCTCCTATAATAGGCAATAGTGCCCATGCAGGGTTCCTGACTACAGGGAAAGATGTAGACACGTGTAGGTATATTGCAGATACATTGGATTGTGGGCGTGTGGGGGATGGGGGAGCAGGGAGACTGCCACTGCAATGCCATTCCTCCCACCCTGCACATGTTCACTGAGCATATGGAACTCAAGGTACACATCTCAGAAGAGCTATAGAAATAAGCAGCAGGTTAAAAAAAAACAACCTTAAAATGTTTGTTTTACCACAAACACACAAAAGTATATTCAAATAGTGCTTAATATTATAATGGAGGGAAACCAGAATCAACCTACAAACAGATTCCTAAACATCTTTCCAAAGTCTACAACACTCTGCACATGATGTTAAGATAGTATTGTGTTGAGCAAAACAATCGGAGATATTCCAATGCTTAAGTAGAAACTCTCTGGAAAATCCAGAGCAAAACAAAAATGCACTCATCTCAGCTTGATGTTGGGGTCTAGCTCCTCCACAAGATGAAAGCCTTTACTGAATCACAGTGCCATAAAACTCCTTGAAGTCAGTAATACTGGTATGAAGCACGGTGCCATGAAGCACAGCTATTGCTCCAAAAATGCAGTAAGAAATACCTGGAAACTAATCAGCCAGCCGAGAAAGGATTCACTACTTCCCCTCCACCCCACTGAAAATTGTAGCCTCCCAAGTGTTTGTTTGTTTTTTAAGCTGGGGGCAGGGAGAGGAAATGTTATATGCATTTGTACAGGACGTCATATGCATTCTATAGTTGTTAGTATATGCCTACCAATAGCTACTACACAAAATGGCTATATGCCAGCACCAGCGCAACACATATGCGATGATTGTTTTATATTGTATGCTTTTATCTGTATGCCACCCTGAGATCCTAATGATATAGGGCAGGATACAAATGTTTTAAATAAATAAATAAATATGCTACCAACCAGTTGCTAGGAACAGAAAGAGGGCACTATGGCCTTCACATCCTTCCCGTGGGCTTTCCAAGGGCATCTTTTTCGCCACTATGGAAAACAAGATATTGGACTAAACAAGCCTTTGGTCTGACCCAGCAGCACCCTTCTTAGGTTCTTAGAAGCATAAAGTACAAACACACACACCAGAAAAGATTGAAAACATGCATCACAGAGCTGGACTCATAAGGGATAAGGTTTGGCTGCAGTTCCTTGTTTGTACAAACCCAGGTTTACTACTATGTTAAGTGTAAAAGCAGTAGAGGCTGGTGCCTCCGGTTTCGGGTAGCTGTGAATCCACCCTGGGGTTCAGTCAGAACCTGCCAGAATTCTAAAGGAGCTATCCAAGGTGTTGAACATATGGGGGTTTAGGCTTCAGTACCTTACATAGCTCCTTTGGAGGTCTAGCAGGATCTTACTGAATCCCAGAATGGATTCACAGCCCCACTGAGATTGGAGCCACCAGCCTCCACTGTGTAAAACAGACTGGACTAATGTTAATTTTTGCTACCTTTTTCCTCCTGTGACAGAGGCAGCTCTCCCCTGCCCCTTGACAGAGGTAACTAGCAGCTTCATAGCAGATAGCTTTTCTCTGCATAGAGATGGGAGACGCTGCACAGTTTCTGGATGTAGAGCAACAGCTTGCCAGAGAGCCTCCAGCTGTTACAAATGCAGCAGTTTGGATGGAAAGGCAGCACTTTCAGGTAGAACTCGAAAGGATTTAGAACCTGCTCTTCAATAGAGCTCTGTGCTCCTCTCACTTTACAAATTAAGCATTGTTCCTCCCTCCACAACATTCTAGCAGATCATTGTGTCCTTTGATCTTTTCCAGCGTCCAAACCCTAAGACAAGGTGCGAGGGCTGGGGGGTGGAAGGAAAAAACATTCAGGAAAGTATAGGACTCATCTACACCAAGTAGGATATTCCACTATGAAAGTGGTATATAAAAGGCAGGAGCCACACTAATGCTTTATAGTGGTACTTTAGTGCACTGACAAATGTTAGAGCCCATGACACATCTACACCAAGCAGGATATAGCACAATGAAAGCAGTATGAAACTGGTATATGTAGAGATGTGAAGGCCCGGAAAAAAACTGGGAAATTTGGGGAAAAAACAGTTTTTCCCTGGTTTTTTTCTGAAGCTTTTGTTTTTTTCCAAAAAATTGGAAAAATTGGAAAAAAATGAAGAAAAAACGGATTACGGAGTGTTTTATTTTAGCATGATGAATAAAATGTTTAAGACAAGGTGTTCAGATATTTACTTCTCCAAATGATTTCTAAAAACTGTACAGTATCAGATTATTACAATGTCTGTGCACCAAGGACAAGCAAGTCCTAGGTTGCAAACCGAGACTACAACTCTCAAATGCAAGAAGAAGATGCATTTCTGCCTCTAGGGGGCACTTCCATGGAAGTAGAGACTGAAACTGATAGCTATAGGTCAGAAAATGAGTCTGATTAAATTAATACATATTCATTGAATCTTGGTCCCCCCCACCATTTTTCTCAGTTCTTTTTATGGGAATGGGGGCTTTATGTCTTGACACTGGAGGACTAGCAGAGACATAAATAATTTTCTTTGTTACTAATGTTGGTGGTTTCTTCAGTTGTTTTTTAAAATTGTTTTTTTGCCTGCTCCTCATAAACTGGCAGAACCAAAGAGGTTCCTTACAGTTCAGGAGCATGTAGCTCCATTTGTTACCAAAAAAAGGGGGGGAGGGGAGGAAATTAAATTTGTAATAATTGTTTGAATACACTACTTTTAATGTACCAAATGTAATAATTTTATGTCAAACCAACTTGGCCATAATTACATTTTATGTTCCTAAAGTAACAAAGTGGCTTTCAATCTGTAAAAAGTGCTAATATTGCATTATTTCAATTTTTCCAAAAATTTGTTTTTTTCTGGAAAAAACAGAAAAAACCCCAGTTTTTTTCCCATGGCTTCAAAATTTCCGGAAATTTTACATCTCTAGGTAAATGGTATGTGCCAATGGGCCCCAACAGTTGTCAGTTCACTTCAACACTGCTATAAAGCAGTAGTGTGGCTCCTGCCTTTTATATACCATTTTCATACCACTTTCTATCCTGCTTGGTGTAGATCAGCCCTTAGTAACTTATGGTGAAGTAGCTTCCAGCTACATTAATATGGGTATATTAGTAATTGTTTGCATAAAGCAAAGGCATTTACACTTTTACCATTCATAAATAAAGCATATGTTTATGTGTGATGAGTTATGCATAATACATTTGGTGTCTTCCTTTTCAAAATACTGCAGCAAACCATGCTGGCTTAAACTCAGACATGGAACTCCAGCCAAAGCCAAAAGGTCTGGAGAAGATCTCCATCACTGCAAGTTTCTCCAGTTCTTTAACAGTCTAGAACAATGGCATTCTACCTTTTACCATGGGGGCCAATAAGGGGATTTCATGCCTAGGATCCATGGGTCAGTTATGTTTCATGGTGCTAGTACAAGCACCTGTTTATGGCAAGCCACCAATGTTCACAGAATCCATCCCATTGTTGCAGATTTACCTTGGAAGCACTGTCTAGAGTAGAGATGGAGAATGTGTGGTTTTTCAGGTGTTGAACTGCAACTGCCATCAGCTCTAGGGATGTACAGATTATGTAAAATCCATTCCATATATCCTTCGCGATTTGTCAGGCACCTTTCGTTCCATCATCCGGCAATTGACAGAATCAGATTTTTTGCTGTTGTTTCTGAATTTGTGCAAATTTGCATTTGCGTGAATGTAAATTTTCGTAAATTCACATTCGCAAAAATGCACAAACTCCCCCCAAATGTGCATTTTCACATTTTAGCTTATGGAGGCAATGAGCAGTTTTGGCTGATTTTTATTTTTTAGTATATTTTTCTACGACAAAATTCATGCAAAATTCCCAAAGATTAAAATCTTCCGCAAGTTCACGGAATCCCTCCAATAGGAAAGAAGCCGGTCTGCTGTGGAATCCACAGGTCAGACTCAAAAACAATCAAACTCATTTGGTTTCATTGCAGATTTCTTTGACATTCCTAATCAGCCCTAGCCAGCATAGCCAACAGTGAGGAATGATGAGAATTACAGCCCAACATCTGGAGCAAAACGTGTTCCCCATCCCTGATCTATAGGGATTCCTTTGCTGAGGAGAAATGGAAGATGGTGGCCAGTTTTACCCCCAAACAGGATAACACACATTTTGGAACTGCAAGAGTCTGAAATAGTTCTGCATGTATGTCTTGTTTATGTTTTAGAAGTCAAATTGAGATTTTCTTTTCCTAGAAGGGGTTTTAATACCTCCTCTATGCTGTGAACTGATTTGTATTATGATTTTGTATTGCTTATAGTATTAACGGTGGAATTTCCAATTTCTGCACATGGAATTCACTGTGGGGGTATGCAATATTAAACTGATTTGAATTAAAGAAAAGCAGAATATATAAATTAAAAATACTCCTTTTGCCCTAATTACAATATAGTGATCCTTTGTTTGACGACAATAGAGTTGTTATCCTCTCTGAGTCAGCAGATACGATGTGTGTGTTAAAATATAGCATTTAAATAGGTCTCTGAAAATCCTTTCCCTGTATTAAAGAATTTATATGTTTGCAACTTAAAGAGAGGCTGTACAGAAGTAGATCTTTTTTCTTCTCCCTCTGTCCACTAGGCAAGAAAGGGCCATTTGTTGATTAAAGCAAAGGTGAATAGCAAAACTAGTGTTACCTCAAAATTTCTCCTGAAGTGAGATTCAAGCCAAACATGGAGGCTCCTCTGAGGTAAATATCTATAGTAATTTTCAGGGAAATTACTATGCATTTGGGAGGGGGATTCACATCTCTCTAAACTGAGAGAAATGTCTCTCAATAAAGCAGTCTTACAGACCAAATGCTTCAACTTTAATCTTCAGTCAACAGATGCATCTCTTCAAGTAATGGGAGTAGTAGAGTAGCACTACTGGTCCACTGTACTGAAGAGGGGTCCCTGTGGCTAAGTTTTTGGACACCAAACTAAAGGAAATGCTGATGAAAAGGATTCAGACAGCCAATTCAGAGAGCTTAAATTACGCGAAGTTTAAGGAAAAGAAATGAAGCTTAAGGGAAAAGCTCTTTTATACAAGTGGAATCTGCAACAAAATGTTATACCATAGAACTTTTCAGTGTTCTAGCCAGCCATACCTTCTTCCAAGAGACTCCCTTCCATTTCACACACCCACACCCACCCGTCTAGTTTTCCATCCCCTCCCCAAGTTAGTCAGCATTGGGCTTATTCTGTTTGTCGCTGAGCATACTCAACCTTGAGCATCTTCAATCTTCATTGGGTTCCCTCCCAGTTCCTCCCCCCCCCCCCCCGGCATCAATAAGTGTTTTGTTTCTTTACTTCTGCAAACCTTGGGGTTTGGAGGATATGTCTGCTGTCAGATTATATCTCAAACTCAGTAACTTTCCCCAGCAGCACCTTCAGAAGATTACCATACGTAAGAGGACGGTCAGCTGTTCACGCCTGAGAAAAGGAGCCATGGTTGCATCAATGAAATTGCACCACCGTGGGGATGACTCATGACGAAAATCTTCCAGACTTAATACTAGAACGTGCTGTCTAAAGCAGGGGGTGGGGAAGCTTTGGCTCATGGGCCAAATGTAGTCCACTTGGTCCCATCTCCCCCCAAGCCCCGCTCTTCTTCTTGGCCCCATCTTCCCCGCAGTTCCGTTTCCCCACTGATCAGCTGCTTCCCACAGATCAGCTGCACAGTGTGAGGGAGGACGATTGCAGAGGAGGGGAGATTCCAACACATTCCCCTCCCACTGAGCAGGAAATCGTTGAAACAGGGGGGAAATGGGCCTGGGGAGGGGGTGGGTCACACAGTACAGGGATGCCGAGAGATGACAACGTAGGACGCACTGCCAGCTCAACCCCACAGCCCCAAGAAAGGGGGCAGGAGAAGAGAAGGGAAGAGAGACTCTAAAGTAGCAGTTCTCAAACTTTTTTTTTTTTTTAGGACCACTTGAAAAATTCTGGGGGTCTTAGCAGAGCACTGCATAAATTTGTATGTATCTGTTTTGATTTTCAGAATAAGACTCATATTTTAATAACTTTTTTTCCTCAGTGCCACCATCATTGCCAAAACCAGTGCTGTATTTTAAAAGTCACAGGAGCTTGGCCAGGCCACT
The DNA here is from genome assembly GCF_023053635.1 of Elgaria multicarinata webbii. Classification (NCBI taxonomy): domain Eukaryota; kingdom Metazoa; phylum Chordata; class Lepidosauria; order Squamata; family Anguidae; genus Elgaria; species Elgaria multicarinata. The sequence continues at coordinate 37,141,869 of NC_086174.1, forward strand.
GAGAAGGGCCCCCAATTAACTGGTAAATATTAAGGGGAAATTAGTAGATTAAAAATTAATAGACTGCACCAGTGCCACATAATGAAAATCACAGGCCCTAAGCCTCATTAGCTTGTTCGAAAAAAACAGCTCTGATTTAAACAACCTCAATCTCCATCTTCAGAAAAAAATCAATCCATCAATGGCCAACTGCAAATATTCTAGACTACAACCTTACCACGGATCACCTGTACGCCATGGAGCTCTCAACCACCACCAGTCCATGGACCACATTTTTAGAACCACCGGTCCAAAGAAACCGCAGAATCTCCTACTCAAAAGTGCTGTGGAAGAAGCATTTCACAGGGAAGATTTCCTGCCTTCCTGTTTGGAACATTGCACATGCTGGTGTGGACCAACTTTATTTCTGTCTTCTCCTCCCCACTATGTGTGTAGGGAGCAGCATTTGATTGGCACACATATCACATACGCTATAGCCATTTTAAGACTCTCTCCTAAGCAAACACAAGAGGATTTTCTTTGTTTGAAGCCCGAAGACACTATATTCCTATCCACAGATTTAGCCAACAGATCAGCCTCTATTAGTCCTGAATTAATAATCGGGAGGGGGGATATGGGAGGAGAGCATGCCCGGTCCAAAATAGAAGATGAAATAGTATGATCAACCATATGAGCACAAACATGCAAGGCAACTGGAAGAAAGAGTAGGTTGTAAGCCTGCAGACTGGGGCGTTCTCAAGTATTTTCTATTGTACAGAACAAAATTTCTAAAGCACTTACTACACCAATAAATATTAGTAATTTGAACCCTAAGTGCAATGGTTGCAACCGAGCCTGATTAAAATAAATGCATAAGATGATCCTGGCTGGATCACGCCAAGGCCCATCTAGTCCAGCATTCTGTTCACACATTGGCTAAGCAGCTGCTTGTGAGGAAACCCACAAGTAGGATGTGAGTGCAAGAGCACCCTCAAAGTTGTGTTTCCCAGAAAATGCCTTACATACAGATACTGCAGGTAACATAAAGGCATCAGAACTAGGTTGTATTATCCTCTAGAAATCTGTCTAATCCCCTTTTAAAGCCCTACATATTGTTAGCCACCAATACGACTTGTGGTAGTGAATTCCAGAGTTTAACTATAAGTTGTATGAAGAAGTACTTCCTTTTATGTGTTCTGAATCTCCCACCAACCAGCTTCATGGGATGACCCCATTTTCTGGCATTTTGAGAGAGGGAGGAAAATGTCTCCTTATCCACTTTCTCCACACCATGCATCATTTGTTTACCTCTATCATGTCTCCCCTTTCTCATCTTTTTTTATATTAAACTAAACAGTCCCATAAGGTGTAATCTTTCCTCATGGGCATATTCTTCGCCTTGCCAGATTTTAGATTATGAGCTCTTTGAAGCAAGTTCCTGTGCTCCAGCACTACTTTATTTGCAGGAACAAATAATGAGATGTCATATATTTTGAAGAAAGAGATGAAAAGTTCTTTTCAGCTGCAGCTACATCTCTCCTAGGAAGTCTAGTTCTGACACAAGAAGAGCCCTGCTTGATCAGACCAAAGGTCTACAGTGGCCAGGCAGCAATATTTATTTATTTATTTATTACATTTATATACTGCCCCATAGCTGAAGCTGTCTGGGTGGTTTACAACAGTTAAAAACATTTATATTCCAGCTTTTTCCCTCCAAGGAACCCAAGGCAGCATACATAACCTCCTCCTCTCCCATTTCATCTCACAACAGCAACCCTGTGAGGTAGGTTGGGCTGAGAGTCTGTGACTGGCCCAAAGTCACCCAGTGGGCTTCCATGGCCAAGTGGGGACTAGAACCCGGATCTCCCAGCTCCCAATTCAACACTTTAACCACACTGGCATGTAGGACATGTGGACAATGGCCCCTTACTGCTATTGTTTCCTGGCTGACTTTAGCTGGATTGGGGTCTATCCTCTGCAGAGCTGATTCTTTCTAGGAGCAAGAATTTGAGACACGGACATTAAACTTTGCAAGCGGCCCTGCATGAATTCCGGCATGCAGAATAGAGACAGGCACAGTCCACCCTACAGCAAAAAACAACATTTCACATCCATTCTGCTCACACTCTGAACTTCTTGCCACCTATGACCTCATCCCCTTCCTGGGGATGTGACGGGGAAGACTGTAATCAAATGGTCCGCTCAAGGCTCCCCTTTTGAGCCATCTCAAAATCCTTTGAGGAGGCAACGGAAGCACTCAAAGACTCCAACAGATTCTGGGCACGTCACTACCCCTACATTTTCACAGGAGTATATAAACTTCCCTAGGGTGGGGTTGGGGGTATAAACCCAACATGTGGGAGCCAGTGTGGTGCAGTGGCTAAAGTGTTGGACTGGGAGTCAGGAGATCCGGGTTCTAGTCCCCACTCGGCCATGGAAACCCACTGAGTGACTTTAGGCCAGTCACAGACTCTCAGCACAACCTACCTCACAGGGTTGTTGTTGTGAGGATAGAAATGGAGAGGAGGATTATGTATGCCGCCTTGGGTTCCTTGGAGGAAAAAAGGCGGGATATAAATGCAATAATAAATAAACATGTGTACAGACAGAACTCTTTCATGTATAGCGAGACAGTGTGTCCTAGCGATTACAGTGTCGGACTGGGACTTGGGAGATGTGGGTTTGAGTCCCGTCCCCCACCTTCGACATAAAGCTCACTGGTGACTTTAGGCCAGGGACTAACTCTCAGCCTAACCTACCTCACAGGGTTGTTGTAACGAGATTAGGAGGATTATGTAAGCTTTTTTGGGTTCCTTGCAAGAAGAAGAAGAAAGATGGGATATAAATAGATTAAATAAATAAATCCAAAGGAGTCTTAAGAGCATAAGAGCCCTGTTGGATCAGACCTAGAATCTACCCCATCCAGAATTCTGTTCACGCAGTGGCCAACCAGGTGATTATGGGAAGCCCACGAGCAGGAAATGAGTGCCCCTCTTGTTCCCAGCAACTGTTCTAATGAGGCCTACAGCCTCAGATAGTGGGAATCAAATATCTGCAAAAACTGCAAATGACTATACACATCTACTAGGTGAAGCACTCATACCAAAATTGTATTATTTTTCCCACACGCACACACACAAAAAGGTGGTGAGGGAGGAAAAACTCAAAGATCAAGCCATTAACACGTGTGCCCAATTCTTTACATAAGTGAAAGGTGCTTTATCACTTTGAGCAGACTTCGTCAGCACACATGTCCCCACTGAGCACTCGGAAAGGGACTTGTATGAAATATTAATCTGTCCATTTGGGGATTTTATTGCTGATTCTCTCCTTCATCCAGCCAGCAGGGTATTGGTATCTAATGCAACACTGACTGTTTGCCCTTCATCACAGCCTCCATTTGGAAACAAAATCAGCAGCTGGTGCTGTCATGTGGGGGATTATGAGAGCATTAAGACAAACACAAAGGATAACATTCAGCAATTTGGAAAGGGGGCAAAATAAGAATCCCCTTGGATGGATTTAGAGATCTGAAACTCTGGAAAGGTAGAGAAGGCGTGCTTTTGCTGAAGTGGGCAGGTTTAGCAAAAGCCATCGTGTTGACGACTTCAAGGCCTTAGACAATGCTCTTTCCCACTCTCCCCTGACCACCCCACAAAAGAAGTGCAGCGCATGACTAAAGATACCATTTCTCCAGCTAGTTTTCCATTCTCAGAGCTCTATTTCTCCCCTACTCCAACTGCAATAGTGAATTGCTGGGGAAATGCATTTTTTCATGTCACAGTGTAGTTGTTGATTGTACAATTCTCAGGCTTGAATACATGTTTGGCAAATGAAGGCAAGGCAAATGGCTGGCAAAGAGCAAACATCCCCCTCCCCTTTCCAACACCAAATTATTATTATTATTATTGGCCAAGTGCTCCCTGCAGTAGCACTGTGGCTTTGAGCAGTCATAGCCCATTAAAACGCCAGACAAAGCTAACTATCTAGGATTGCCATCTGATCGTCAACATTTTATTTGTTTATTTATTACATTTGTATACTGCCTAATAGCCGAGGCTCTCTGGGAGATTTACAACAATTCAAACCACTAAATACACCATGAACTAAAAAGTTCAAAACTACAGGATAGAAGTACCATCCAAAATAAAAACTAGCAGCAATGCAGAGATTTAAAATACAATAACAGGTTTAAAACACAGCCAAGTGACTAAAATGCCTAATAAAATTTAAAAAGTCTTGACCTGGTGCCAGAAAGAATACAACATAGGCACCTGGCGAGCCTCTCTGGGAAACTCATTCTACAACCAGGGTGCCGCAGCAGAAAAGGCCCTCTTCCTGATAGCCACCTGCCTCACTTCCTTTGGCAGGGGCTCCCAGTGAAGGACTGTCGAAGATTATCTTAGGATTTGGCAGGTATAAAAGGGAGGAGATGGTCCTTCAGGCAACCTGGCCCCAAGCTCTTTAGCGCACTAAATGTAACTTAATATCAGCACTTTGAATCAGGACTGGAAATGGAGTGGCATATAATGTGGCATGACCAGCTCTGGCCATTTAACAGCAGCCTTATAGGAAGAAATTAGTTGGTTGAGTTTTCACAGATGGAAATAAGAAACATCGCCTCTGAATGACTGCAGAAACAGGGGACAGGAGCATCCAATCAAAGCATTGGAAATCCCAAGAGTACCTCTTCTCTCCACTGCACTTTGACCCTTTTTCATGCAAATCCCGTCCCGTAGTAATTATGCGGGCCTGGATCAGAGCCCTAGCTAACATCTACAGGGGTGGATGAATCATCATCTAGAAAAGTATCATGGCCACCATGGGAGAGGTTGTCTCCTTCAGGGATACTCTAGTGGCCATCCACCCCAGATTGCTCAACTTTCATTAGAAAGATACTAGCTCAGGTGCAATCCAGATTTTTTTTTAGGTGTTCAACAATTTTATTGTTTTCTACACTAAAAGACAAAACTTAACAAACAAAACAATACTACTTATAAAAACACATATACAGAACATACAAAGCCATAGTACATTTAAGGCATTCTTCATGTCAGACATATTACTGGTTAGTAATATGTCTTACTGTTCTTACTGGTTAGTTCTCTAAATACAGTAACATTTTATCGTTCTTACTTCTCTCTAGCCAGCACAGTATTGTGCACTGAATCCACCGACATTATATGTTGAATCCACAGACATATAAATCATTTTTTCCAACTCTTGCAAATACTCCATCAGAGGTTTCCAGTCCATTACAAATGAAGCTGTCAATTTTTCTCTTAACAGTGACATAAGTTTGGCCATCTCCGCCAACTCCAGAACCTTCAGCGGCCATTCCTCCATTGATGGTACTTGTGTGTTTTTCCAGTTTTGAGCATAGAGGAATCTAGCAGCTGTTGTCATATACAAAAACAACGTTCCTCTTTTTTTCTTTAAGTTGATCATCCATAAGTCCCAACAGGACCATCCAGATGTTTTTAACTACAATTCCCATCAGCCCTAGCCAACATAGCTAATGGGCAGGATTTTTGAGAGTTGTAGTCTAAAACATCTGGAGGGCCCCAGGCTGGGGGAGGCTGCCCTGAAATTATTCTACTTCTGCAACTCACATGGACAGCATTCCATCCAACTGCTCATAAAGTAAATGCAATTAAACCCCTTTAAAACATATCAGGCTGCCTGCATTTAGGTTCTCATTCCTCTGCAATGATTCCCTAACCCATCAAAATGTTTTAAATAAAACAAAATAAATCAAAACAAAGCATCTGGCGACCAGCCTGTCTGACAAACCCCAAAGACACAGGCCCCCAGTGGAGGCTGGTATATCCTATGTCAGTGGGGTGGTGAGTCTGCTCTGGGTTTCAGCCAAAAGTCTACAGGAGCTATCCAAGGTGCACCTTAGATATCTCCTTTACAGTTCTGACTGAAACCCAGAGCAGACTCACCACCCCACTGACATCAGAGCCACCAGCCTCCACGGACATGTCCTGTTCATATTCTGGCATTCCCCATTGTTCGAGGGACAAGAATGGCACCATGCCAGTTGACTGCATCTCTCCGCTATGTACCTGCCATCCTTCATGCATGGGAGGGGGCAGGGGAAGGTATGAATGGGGAAAACTGCTCTAGACATGTAGGTTCTCCGCATGATTTAGAATCCTGTGTGATCAGTGTTTTAAATTACTCAGGAACCACCAACCCCATGCACACACATACAACAGTTTCCCACTTTCAACTTTACTGCCGAGAATGCAATGGAGTGGTTGGCCCCTGGACTCCTCCCGTTATGTGATGGGAAGTATGAATGCCTGCATGGGGCTATGTTTGTTCCCAAATCAAATGAAACATATTTTAAAGAAGACTAAAAAATGTTCCACCATGACAGGCTTCACACATGAGAACCCACATTCAGTGGTTGAGTATGGGCTGAGTGTGGGTTGTTGTTGAACCGTGGGTTATCATGGCCAAGTCAAGTGCATTTTCCACAGGGTAGCTTGTTAACCATCCATAGCAGCTTGTTAGCCACCCTGAACAACCCAATGACAAACCATGCATTCTCATGATGGCTTGTTTGAGAAAAATAAGTTAGCCTGCATGGTTAACAAGCATGTGGAAAATGCACTGGGTTCAGACAACACAGTTCAACAACAATCACGAGTGTGGATAATTGTGTTGTGAGATCCCAGTGATTATATAAAAAAGCATCTACTGTTTATTCCACTAAATCCAGGGGTCGACAACCTGGAGCCCTCCAGATGTTTTGGCCAACAACTTCCAACAGCCCTAGCCAGCATAGCCAATGGTGAGGGATGATGGGAGTTGCAGGCCAAAACATCTGGAGGGCTAGAAATTTCAAAAGTGTTATTGCTTAGCAGTTCAAAACATGGCGGTCATGCATGTCAATGGCTAACATGGTGATTTTGTATTTGGTGATCATCATTATTTAAATGTGGGGGCAGCATTAATTTTCCTCCACTCTCAGCCCACCAAGAACTGTAATAAATTATTCTCATGATTGTCATTTCAGTTTTAACTCTTTGATTTTCCACCCCAAAGGTCACATTTCCCCAACCATTGAGTATAAGGCCTAATCTACACCAAGCAGGAATTGCACTATGAAAGCAGTATGTAAAAGGCAGGAGCCACTCTGCTTTATAGCGGTATTGAAGTGCACTGACAACCGTTGGGGCCCATTGAAACATACAATATACTACTTTCCTGCCTTTTATATACCGCTTTCATAGTGCAATATGCTGCTTGGTATAGATTTATTTTATTTATTTATTTATTTATTACATTTTTATACCGCCCAATAGCCGAAGCTCTCTGGGCGGTTCACAAATTAGATTAGGCCTAAGAGGAAACCAAGAGGGTTTCAGGTAGGATAGTGAACCAGATACAGTAACAGAAATGCCCAAATAACAGGATCTGTTCACATGTTACTTTTCCCCAGTCAAAGAGATTAACTGGGGCAGGATCTGCACTACTGCTTTATAACAGTTTATAATGGTTTTGACAACTGTTCAGGCCCAGGACACATTCCATATACCATTTTCAAAATGTTTTCAAAGTGTTATATGCTGCTTGGTGTAGATCTGTCCCAGATCTCTTGTTCTCAACATACCAATGCATTTTACATTACTGTTCAAAAAGCACAGAGAGTTATAAAGATACAATGTGGGCTCAGGAATAAAATGGCCATTTTAATTTTGAATGTGCATTTTGATAGCAACTTCAGAAGTATAACCCATTTCAAATTGAAAGCAGCAATCAAATAGTCAGTAGAAGAAAATGAATGTTCCTGGCAATGGTATAATAGGACAAACCTGGCGGAGGCCTAAAAGCTGTACTAGCAGCCAACAATAACCTTGATACAAAATCCTGGCAGGACATGTAAAAAGCACACCTTGGAGCATGATCAGTGTTACTGTAGGGAAACAGGAGGACACAGAAGTGTGCCTAAGGCGGGGGAAGAGGGGCAGAATCTCAAGATCCAGGGGGTCAAATCCCTATCTGGAGAACTCAGGGGAGCTGGAAGTTCCCTTCTTGAGATCCCATTCCTTTTGCCCCAACTACCAATCTTTCAGTGGTTTCCCAGCTTTTGTGCAATTTATTTATGCATTACATTTACATCCCACCTTTTTCTTCCTTAAGGGACCCAAAGCAGCGTACATAATCATCATCCTCTCCATTTTATCTTCTCCACAACAACCCTGTGAGGTAGGTTGGGCTGAGAGTCTGTGACTGGCCCAAAGCCATCCAGTGAGCTTCCATGGCCAAGTGGGGACTAGAACCCGGATCTCCTGATTCCCAGTCCAGCCTTCTAACCATTACACCACACTGGCTCTCCCCAGCTTTTGTGTAGTTGAAATGCCTCTCCTAAGGCTTAGTTCCTGGCAAAAAGAACTGTAAGCTAAAATAGGTGGTTATTTTTGGCCCCACCCCTTTTGCCACTAGATGGCTTTAAAAAGGGGTTGGCTACTAGTCCTGATGGCTATGTTCTACCTCCAGTATCAGAAGCAGTAAGCCTATATGCACCAGTTGCTGGGGAATATGGGCAGGAGGGTGCTGCTGCACCATGTCCTGCTTGTGGGTTCCTGGTTGACATCTGGTTGGCCACTGTGTGAACAGAGTGCTGGACTAGATGGACCCTTGGTCTGATCCAGCAAGGTTCTTCTTATGTTCTTATATTGTGCTAAATGGAGAGGAGAGATTTACCACATTCTGTAGACTGGACAATAATTTAGTGATGCAATAATGCTCTCCACACCACTTGACAGGTTGATAGGTTGACACCAGCAATCAAGAGAGCCCTGCAGCAAGTTCTCATTCCTTAGGTTAGCATAGATGATTGTCTCATTCTGACAAATAGCATGGAACATCTCACAGAAAATCAGGTCCGGTCAGGTTGCCTGGTGGTCAGCGAAATACACTCAGACAACCTCTATACAGTCATTGGCATTCATGCTATTGTCTACACCAGCCTTTCACTATCAACTCCCTCCATAAGTATTGGACTACAATACCCATCATCTCTGGTTAGCACGGCCAGCGACAGGTTGACAGGGCGCATCCACACCAACAAGCAGACAGCCTTGCAGTGAGCTCTCACCCCTTATTGTAGCGATTGGCAAGGCTAGCTGAGGATGATAGAAAATGGAGTCAATATCTCTGAGGGGTGCCAGATTGGGGAACGCTCTTATATAGACTGACCACCAGTGGCTTTATGGGGTTTGAGACAGGAGTTGCTGTTTTTCCAGGCCCTAACTGGAGATGCTGTGGGTGGAACTGGGAATGTTTTGTATGCAAAGCAGGTGTTATCTCTAAGCTACACCACTCACTAGTCATCAGTCAGTGAGCACCTATGCTCACCTGGGCCTAGGGTCTCTCCTCACCCCACTCAATGACATAACGCATTGAGAACTGAACCTTGACTACTAGATTCCAGATTCCTCTTAGGAGTTGGTGATGTATCAGGCTTATGAACGACTCTGAATCACAGCCCTGCAGCAGGACTCCTCTTCTAGGAAAGAGAGGGAGGGCAGAGGCTCGGTTGAAATCAAGGAGATAGTGGACCATGAATTTACTGGGCATGATCAGCTGAATTGTTTCACACAGCAAGGTTTGAAAAATACCTGTACCTGGCAACTTATCAGAAAACGCATAAGTGTAAACTAGTATTCGGCCGAATCCTGCCCCTTATTTTTGGGAACCATCTCTCTTCCTGCAAAAGAGCCATTGTTTTTTCTGCATCTTTCACAGGGAGGGGGGAATTCTGAGAATGTTCTACTTGGGGAGGGGGGCAGGGTTTCCACATGCCTTTTTAAAGTGAAGCTGATCACTGAGGGGCCTTCATCCTATTTTTTAGTTTTTCCAAAACAAACAAACAAACAAAACCTTCCTCTTGGCATTTGGAGGAGCCCAGCAGTTCTTAGTGTATTGACCTCACCCTCTCCAATAAGCATTCAGGAAGGACTTCCAGATTCCTGAAAATGCCAGGGTGTTTTTAAAAAAGTTAAAAGAAACAAAGACCTCCTCAACACTGGCTACATTTAAAAGGGTATGTGGAAACCCTGTCCCCCTCTTAGAAGGAGGCCTTTGATCTCTGAGTACTGAATGCCCTGCCACTTTGTCAGCGGGAGCAACGGAGACAATTTTCACCTCTCCATCCTCCTTTTTCTTCTAAATAGGCCTCTGAGCCCATCTAGAAGAGGTGGACTGCCAGGGAGGGGGGGAAGCTGGAGAGGCCATAAGAGTTTTTGTATCCTGGCCTCTCCAGTCCCCTCCCACCAGAACGCTCCCTCTCTTACCTCTCCAAGGTGCCTTTTCTAACCTTGGAAAGCAGGCACAGCACTTGCAAGGGGGTCGGGGAGGGGGCAGGGGAGGGGGAGGGTTCAATTTGGAGAAGAAAAGATTGAGGGGAGACATGATAGCACTCTTCAAATACTTAAAACTAAGGTTGTCACACAGAGGAGGGGCAGGATCTCTTCTCGATCCTCCCAGAGTGCAGGACACGGAATAACAGGCTCAAGTTAAAGGAAGCCAGATTCCGGCTGGACATCAGGAAAAACTTCCTGACTGTTAGAGCAGTGCGACGGTGGAATCAGTTACCTAGGGGGGTTGTGGGCTCTCCCACACTAGAGGCATTCAAGAGGCACCTGGACAACCATCTGTCAGGGATGCTTTAGGGTGGATTCCTGCACTGAGCAGGGGGTTGGGCTCAATGGCCTTGTAGGCCCCTTCCAACTCTGCTATTCTATGATCTTGCAGATGAACAAACAAACCACAGCTTATTTTCCCAATTTCACATTTGTTCTTTCCTGCCCATTTTGCCAGCCTTCAGAGTGGTTTCATTTCCAGACTGCTCTTGCTGAGCCCCTCTGTTTCCAAGTGGACAGCAGTGTAAACAAGTGAAGGATAAGGCACAGTTCCAGATGCAGACATCACGACAAGCCCTGGTTTTAACAAGCTAGGGCTTGTCTTAATTCTACAACAAACTATTCTTAATTCTACAACAAACTATTTGTGGTTTATAGCCAGTAAACGAACCATGGATTGTGGAATGGGTTCAGACACAATGACAAACCAGATTTCAATAACACAACCATGGCTTAGAATTTTGTGTGAACCAGGACTTTACCATGGTTGGGGCTGACAAATGAAGGGTGGTGAGATCTGCATCAAAGAGGAGTGGTAGAGAACACAGCCCACTCTGATCACTTAACCCGAGTTAAGACACTGACAAATATTATATTTGCATTGGGTTCTAGTAAAGTAACAATTCATTTTAAGCTACTATGGCCCTGAAAGTTTGTAGAGCACAACTTTAATAAACTACCTTGAAAGTTTCAGTAACACCAGAGTTAAACATTTACTCCCTTTTAGGGATGACAGACTCTCCAAAAATTATTAAGAAACTAAGTTTTGCTAGAATTGTCCTGTTTTTTTGCAACTATTACATCCTCGACTGCTCTCCTCAGTTCTGTATCTAGAGCTGTAGGAAGAAAAACATGATGTTCTTAGAAAGGAATCCACTAGAAAAACTGCTTTTTTTGGTTTAAAGAGCCACATGATGCAACTGTCTATTCTTAAAAAATGAAAGAGGAGAGCTCTCATGTTAAACTAAGCAGCCAAATATAACAGCAACAGTTTCAAGCACTGTTCGGCTAAGTCATTCCAAAATTACAGCTAGCTAGTTCAGACATCGACTCTCAGCCATTCATTCTTCTGTTCCTTTAGAGGAGCTTGCTATTTACAAGTCATACCAAATCTCATTAAAAAAAAACCACGCTGGTTCAGACCAGAGGCCTATCTAGTCCAGCATTCTGTTTCGACAGTGGCGAAACAGCTGCCTGTGGGAAATCCAAAATGAGGACATGAGTGCAATAGCACCCTAATGCCCATGTTCCTCAACAACTGGCATACAGAGCCATACTGCCTCTGATACTGGAGGTAGCATATATCCATCATGACCAGGAGCCATGGATAGTCTCATTCTCCATGACTTTGCTGAATCCCATTTTGCGAATTCCACAATTTAACTAAGCGCTTCATGAAGTAGTTCCTTTTATCTGTCCTGAATCTCCCACCATTCAGGTTCATTGGACAAGCCCAGGTTCTAGTATTATGAGGTAGGGAAAAAAATCTTCTCCACTTTCTTCTCCTCACTGCACATAATTTTATACATCTCTATCATGCCTCCCACTCTTGCCTTTTTTCTAAGCTAAAAAGCCCCCAAATGTTGCAGCCTTTCCTCTTATGAAAGGTTACGTCTCGTGCCATTTCACTGTGGTTGCTCTTTTTTTTTACCCTTTTCCAGCTCTACAATGGGCCTGTTCAGACAACACATTAAGCTATGGCTGCTAACCTTTTTGCAGCAAATGGTTAGTGAGCATGTTTAAACTGTAGTTATGTAGCCACCCTGGTTAGGAATGGTTACAATGACACGCTAAGCTATAATGTTTAGCTCAAAACGCTTAACCTCTGTGGTTTAGCAAATCACCTGAAAGGATCAATATCTTTTTTGAACTGCAGTGACCAGACCTGTATTAAAAGTGTAAGTGCACTATAGATTTGTATAAAGATGATATTGGCAGTTCCAGTATCTTTTCTAATGTTCCTCAAAATGGAATTTGCCTTTTTCACAGCAGGTGCACGCCGGGTCAGCATTTTCATTGAGTTGTCCACCACAACCCCAAGATCCCTTTCCTGGCCAGTGACTGCCAGCTCAGACCTCATTAGTCTATATGTGAAGTAAGAGGGGCTTTGCCCCAAAATGCATCACTTTTACTCTTGCTTACATTGAACCACATTTGCCATTTTGACGCCCTTCTCCCAATTCAAAGAGATCCTTTTGGAGCTCTTCCTTTTTGTTTTAATCACCTTAAATAATTTGGTGTCATCATCAGTACATGTGGCCACCTCACAGTTCAGCCCTAGCTCCAGGTCACTTATGAACAAGTTGAAAAGCACCGATCCCAATTCAGATTCTTCAGGGGCTACACTGTTTACATCCTTCTATTGTGAGAACTGTCCATGAATTTTGCACTGAAATTACATGTTTCACAGCTACCATTTTGGGAGGCTGACATCTCAGGGCCATCAAGAGAGACAAACGATAAGCGATAAAGAGTTATGGAATAGTCAAAATCACAATGAAATGGAGGAAGGAGATGTTGCAATTCCTGAAATAAGGTCATCTGCAAATGCTAGCATAAATGATCCACTTAATAGAATCAAAGAATAGTAGAGTTGGAAGGGGCCTATAAGGCCATCAACTCCAGCCCCCTGCTCAATCCCTGACAGATGGTTGTCCAGCTGCCTCTTGAATGCCTCTAGTGTAATAATGAGCATGTGTATATATTACCTCATCTGCACCAAAGTCACTGCCATCTTATGTTAGATTTCCTGGCTAAAGATGTGAGCAGAAATGGCAGCGAGAGCACAGGAGGCAGGGAAGGAGAAAGAGGGAAGGCGGTGGAGTCTGGAAGGTATACTCTGGGATTCTGGCGGGTGCCAATGTGCCTGCAACACCACGTTGCTAACCCCTATGCTAGAGGAAGGTTAATTATGCTAGAGGTAGACAAGTTGCTTCCTACTTGTGTTTTAAGCAGGGGCTATTGAGCTGTTCAAGAAATTTGCAGTGGCTTATAAGGTCAAACACATCAGTTACCTGCCCATACTCCAGCCTAGCTACAAAATGGTGGCAATCCAGAAGGAAACAACATCAACTGTTGGCAATACCTTTGCCCTTTTCAGTGCCGCAGCTCACACAACAGAGGTGGCAAGCTGTCTCTAGCTAAACAGTGGCTTATCTCATGAGGCCTCAGCTCTAGCAACAAAGTTATCTGCATGCACAGTTTGCTCCAATAAACACATATACATGTCCACAGCTCCGTTTGATTTGGGTTGCTGTGCACATACTAACCATAACACACACTGAAGTTTTAATCTGCAGAGTGCTTTCAACCCTCAATGTGTTTTCCCTTCAAAACATCCAGTGAGAGACAATCACATTTTATAAATGGAGGACCATGCTCCAGGGAATCCAGATTCAAATCCAGATCCCCTTTCGGTTATGAACTTCTATAGGTGGTTCACTGGGCTGGATCCAAATTTAGTCATATTTTGAAATCAATGGAAGTCATCTTAGTCATGTCTGAATCAAGACCAATTTATTTCAATGGGTCTACTGTGGGTATGACTATCTCCAAATTTAACCTACTTCACAGGATCATTGCATGGGGCATAGTGGGGGAAACAGAAAATATGCTAACCTGAAATCCTTGGGGGGGGGGAGGACAGGAGAGAAGCGTGACAAATAAACCACCATTTCCAAGTCTACGTTCCAGAAGACGAGTTTAAAATGTATTTTAACAAGAGGGCAGTCTGGGTTTCTATAGATATTGCCACATTTCTGCACACTTAAAAGATTGCCCCCTCCCACCCCCACCCCCCCAAAAGCACCAGACGTCTAGAAGAGGAATATAAATTTGATCGAGGTCACCAGCCAGAGCTGTAAATTAAGCCTGTAATTTAATCCCAGGCTGGAGGGAGGGGGTGGAGGGCTCTCTGATCAGTTTCGCCTCCGTGTGACACCGTACCACTGAAATGGCAACAGAGCTTGCTTCCCTGACAGGCAGCACCAAACATGGAGAACATGGCACTGGATCAGTGGGGGCCGTGGAGACAAACTTGGATGGGGTAGTTAGCAACCAATGTTTACAAACATAAACCGGGAAGATCAGATGGGGCGGCCATAAATTATGACTGGATCGCAGTCAAGCAAGAGTCTCACTCAACATAAAAAGCAAGAGAGGCTTTATAGCTCAGCTTCGGTTTGAGTTCAATCTCTAAAAACAAAAATTGCATCACATGCGGGGCACTAAGAGCTACTGAAGCATGATGGAAAAAATGCCATCTGACAAGTGAAATTGAATAACAAACACCTCTCCAGCCGCACGGCAAGCACACATGCTGGAACACAGCCTCATTATAAGATGTCTCCCTGGTCCAGATCACACTTCCAAACAAGGCAGGGATAAGAAATAGGGCTTCATTTGTTGTTGTTCTTTGAAGTACTGATGTTTAAAAAAAGGGGGGGGAACGTACGGAGATATTACCATCACTCCTTTTTCTGCTCCCGTTCATTCTTGCTTTTTTCTGCCATCATTAAATTAAAGTGGGTGGGTGGACCACAACACCCTGCAGTTATTAATCCCTTGATCTCCATCCACAGCTTCCCCTAACTGGCAGAGGGGAGGAAAATTATTGTTTCTTCTAAAGCTTCTTTAGATCAAGCTGCTAAGTGCTTTTAGTTAATTTTAAATCTCCCAGCTTCAGAACAAGGCAATAGGAGCTAGGCAATGCTGTGAGGATTCTTTTCACTACCAATTGATGCAATCGGGGACTCAGCAGCCTGAGAGGAAACCCAAGTCTTTGGTTTCTGATACTCTGACAGACGGTTACTCCGCCCACTTCCTTTCAGCCATCTTAAAGACCATCTAGGACACTGTTCTTCTCAACCTCCATATTTTAATGGTTAAGGCTGGATTCCATGGTGCGGAGTGGTACTGGTTTACCAGTATTCTAACTTTTTGCATTCCCTGGTAAAAAGGTTGTTTACAGAAGGAGGCAACTTTAGTTGAATGGGGAAAACCATTATCTATCATCTGTCTTCTTATTGGTTCTCCATGAACTAAAAGAGCAAATAAAATGCAAAAGGAGTGAACTTTTATTAGCCTCAGTTAAAACTCAATATAATAAACTCTTTCAGCCAATACAATATTTTAACTAATTTGTGTGCACAGTTGCTAATGCATAAATTCCATATGCTTGTCCCTAATAAAACACCACTCCATTTTGCTTCAGAAGTTAAATCCCAAAATGAGGGCAGTTGCATCAGTGGACATGGTTGTAGATGTTTGCTCATGGACACAAAAGGACAGGGCTAGCCTTCCCATGAAGCAGGGTGAGGTGCCTGCATCAGGTGGCAAAGTGAGATGAGTGGCAAATCACGCCATTCCCCACCAACCCACAAACAACAAGGCCTACCATCACCACCACAGCCCACCCCCCCGCCTCCAGTGGGTGCTCCAGAGAGCCCCACCAGCTTCTTTCCTGCCATGGTGTTTGCTGCAGCAAAAGAACGGCTGGTGGGGCTCTCTGCAGCAACTGCCTTCTGTTTGACTGCTTGCGCAGAGAGCCACATGGCCAGAAGCAGCAGCTGTGGGAGATACAAGCAAGGTAAGACAGGAGGTGGAAGATGTTGATTTCATTAAGCCCCCCTTCTCTTACCTCCTCCACTCCATGGCTCAGTTAGGGTAGGTTTGTTGGGCAAACCAATGCTGGGCCCCAAGCCATGGCACGGGCTGGAAGAGCACTACTCCACCCCATAATTTAGTCAGGCTGGCTTCAATAAGTGTGGGCTTTATTGATTTACTTGCTACATTTATATCCCACCTTTCCTTCAATGAGCCCAAGCAGCATACATAGCCCTCCTCCGCTCTATTTTACCTTCTCAACAACCCTGTGTGATGGGTAAGGCTGTTCAGACAATACACTAAGCCATGGTTAGGGTTGCTTTTGCAGCAAATGGTTAGCAAGCATGGTTAAAGGCCTTCTTCAGTGGGTTGGCACCAACGAGTATCAGATGACACAGCCTAGTGTTAGAGAAAACTCTGCAGAATTCTCACAACCCCATGAAGAAGGCCTTTGAAAAGATACAGGCCGAAACGCATTGGGCTCTGCATCCTGAGAACCTGTTTCTCCCTTCTTTGGATGCCCCCCTGGCTGAGATGAAGGCGGAAGAGCATTCCACCATCCTGTACCTCAGCCCGAAAGGCTTTGGTGTCCACCAGGGAAAGCCAAGCCCCTGGCTGAGATGTGGAGAAGTGCTCACCATGCACAGCTTTGATGTGGGTGCACCCCACAGAAAGCCAGCATACACCAAAACTGGAGCTCAGGCCTAGGTGTGGCACAGAGAAGCATTCTTCTACCTGGCACCTTGGCTGGGGAGCAAGGTCTTTCCTGAGTGTGCAACAAAGAAAAATAAGGGGCAAGGCCCCCACTCTCTGAGATAATTCAGCCTACTAAGAGGTCAGGGAGTAACCAACTACCAACCCCTACCAAGTTCCCAATCCCTGATCTAGAAAGTCACACCATTACAGGGTTCCGCAGTACTGTTTCTAGACTTTGGATGTCTTACCATGAAAGTTATACTGAACATAATTCTCAAAAATTGTCCTGCCTTTCCTGTAAAAATGTTCAAAGCAGCTTACAAAAATACATTCCAACAGTATTAGAAGCAAAAGGGTCTCACACACACTTCTTGATGGGGGTTGGGGGGAGATTGTTTTTGAACCAGACAACCTGCCTTCACTTTGAGTCAAGCCTTTGTTCTTTCTTTTGAGAAGATCTTAAAACCTGTAGAATTGCAGCTGGTAGCTTTTGTAATAAACCTATGGCTTCTGACAAAAGTACATCATTCCTTACAGAAGGAGAATGGCAATGCATTAAAAGGTTTTAAAACCTTTTAAAAGGTTAGGTAAGAACATGCAAAGTTCTCTCATGTTGAGTCAGACCATTATCCCATATACTAAGGACCACCTTCAACAGGGTAATGCTGCCCATACTGTCATGTCTGCTTCGGAGGCCCTGCTCATATGCCCACTGATAAAAACAGTAAGCTGGTGAGAACGATAAACAGGGTCTTCTCAGTGGTGGCCCCCACAGTTTTGCAATTCCCTTCCAGTTGTTTTCAGCTTAGCCCCTTTGGTGCAGACCTTTCAAAACTAATTTCTTCACTTGGGAATCTGACTGTCCTATGTGATACACAGTCGCTAAGAGGAAAACAGCCATAAAACTATCTTGTAACATGACTTTCTGTATGTCACTTTGCAAGCTCTCAGCCAGCCCTAAAAAGCAGTTTATAAACACTTTGAATTACGAGATTAGCAACAGCTCTCTGAAGTCTTCATCAAAGGTCTTATCCAGTCCTGCTACAAAAGGTATCTTGTCTAGATAGGCCAGTGCTTGAACCTGGGACTAAATGAGCCTTCCCCAATCTGGCGTCCTCTGGATGTGTTGTGCTACAACTTGCAACAGCCCCAGCCAGCATTGCCAATGGTCAGGAATCCTGGGAGTTGTAGTCTAAAACCTCTGGATGGAACCAGCTTGTGGAAGCCTGCACTGGATTCTGCCTTCACCCTAAAAGAAAGGTGTGGCCCCAGTAAGAATCACATTCCCAACCCCCTGGTTTACCAGTGCTCTGATCACTGAACTAAAAAGCCACCTATCCTTCTGTATGCATGACATTCCACTGGTCTGTTACCCAATCAGAAATGACCTTATTTGTTTGCATGCCTCTATCAAGAAGTTACCCTAAATTGTCATGCCCCACTAAAATTAAACATGCGTACTATTAGTTCTTGTTAACAGATCATCACCATCATCATCAACAACCAAAAAAAACCAAAGAAACAGATGATTTAATTACCAGTAACAACCAGAGCAGTATTTAAAGTATTCTCCAGCATAAAGTTACTAAACCTACAGTAAGTCATCCTAGGCAGTAGTACCAAAAAAATGAAATAAACTGAAACTGCATTGGGCTTACAGCCAATAGATGCGTGCTGGATCCATCAAGATCAACATCCATTAACTATTCCTTTTTATTCCTTTTTAGGAAGTCCATACCCTCATTCCATTTTCAAGCCACTCACTCTGCGACTGCTTCATAAGTTATCAAGAAGTGGCCAAAAAGAAGAAGCATGGGTGACTTCCACTTCCTCTCTAACATGAGGCTTGGAACTCCTCTTACCAGAGGTGAAACCCATGAGCTCCATCTGGGACCATGGGATGTTTCTCCTTTTGCATTCAAAAGGAACTAAGTCACACATAGACAGGGCTTAATACTATGCCATTATCTAGAAATCTTTTGTTTATTCCATTTTTTAAAAAAATAGACAGACTACATATTTTTTTTAAAAAAACTACACACACACTACAGCCAAAGAAGAATCCTGTGAAACTCAGAAGTTTGCATACCACATTGTGTACCACATTGATTATTCCTAAGGTAAGGGATTAGGTTAATATATGTGCAGTTTGACCCTCAAACTTGCAATCACTTAAAGAAATAATAATTAAAAAAAGATATCAAGACCTCATTCTCCCTTAGAAGCCCTCCTGCATGCATGATTTTAAAATATTGACATGACCTAAAAATATTTGACAGCATCGGAGGTTTTCCCTTCCAGTGGCCTGGCGTAGGAACTGCAGCCTCCACCACTGCACAGAGGGGAAAGCAGCAGAACATTGGTTATAAATACCTTTGAGAACCAGCGGCTCCTTGCCTTCTCGCTTGAGAGATTCCAGCACTATGTGCAATGGCTGTGAAGGTATTACTCTGCTTGGCTCATTGGTATTCTCATCATAAACAACAATTTCTTTGGAAAAGATCCTCTTGAAAGAGTCCTTGCCTTCCCGGCAAGAGATCAAGTCCAAGACCGTGATCTTGCCCTGCTGAAGCCTTCTCCTGCTGATCTTATCCGAGCAGTTGATGTGGACCGCCCCTTGAATGTGGCTTTTGTTGTACTCCATGAACGGCCGGCAATCAATGATGACAGGCCCTTGGTGGCTCTTGGTGCATTTGGTCATCTTCTTAGCCAGGTCATTGGGGTAGATGATTTTGATGCTCGCCAGTTGCTTCGTCGGGCCCGAGACGGGGCTCCCCACCCCGCTTGAGGGACTCAGAGGGCCAGAGTTCTCATTGTTGTTGACCATTTGGTTAGCAGGGCAAGTGGTCGAGGTTCCTACGTTGGCAGAGGTGCTGCTGGTGCTTGCTTGCGCTTGGGCCTGATTGTCCTTGTCGTACGTTGCCACAGTGCAGCAACTGGCACTGCTGCATCCACAACTCAAGGAGCGGGCAGAGCCGTTGGATGAGGGCATATACGTGAGATTCGCAGCCTTGAGGGACACGACAGCGGTGCTAAGGAGACTCACGTGGCTCTCGCTGGCAGAGGAGGCAGATTCAAGGGAGCTGGAGTCTAAGCAAAGGTTGAGATCCTGAGGTCGGACAGGCCTGGAGAGTGCCACTACTACCCTGTCGTCTAGTGGAGATGGAGGCATGAGGAGGCTGAGAATGGCAAGTCAAAAGGAACTCAAGCTCTCTCTGTTAAAAAGGAAAACAATAATAATAATAATAATAATAATAATAATAATAATAATAATAATAGGGTATCTCGTGATGCACGAGGCTTCATTGTTAGACCTGGAAAGCAATGTCCTAAACACTGAGGGCCAAAGGGGCCTTTTTGCAGAAAAGCAAAGGAAAATGGAGACGTTCTTATTAGCTACTATCAGTTTGCGTAGAACAGGAGGAGAGCTGTAGCTGTGGGGCTTTTAGAATAGATCATAGAATAGTAAACTGTAACCAAGTCAGAAAATCATTCATCCCAGCCTTTGTGCTATGGCAGAACTGCCCACACACACACACACACACTACAAACCAGGGCTGTGTGTATGCTGCAATTCTGTGGGCACACAGGAAAACTGTGGCATTCACTCCAGAATACTACTTAAGAATCCCATCTTGCATTTAAAAAAAAAGAGTGACTTCATAGTTCTTGTGATGGCAAAGATATGCTTGAGCAAATGAGCAATGCCTGGCAAAGTATCAGAGGCCAGAGAAGTTGCAAAATAAGCTTTCTGCTGGACAGAGGGCATGGCTTTTGTTCCTTCCCCTTAAGTAGCGGGAAAACATCACAAAATATTAATTATTACGTAACAAATTATGGGGGGAGATTGATTCCACACATTTTAATTTATACAAGTTGCAGAATTCATCTTTAGTTACTGCAGAATTCTGATGTACATTTACAGTGAAGTGACAGGTCTGCCAAGACAACTAACCTAAATAATCTACCTTATAGTGGACAACACACCAAGGAGTCTACAGAGCAGATAGCATTGAACAACTCCAGTAAGTGAGCCCAATTCTGTCTTGCTTTCCACTGTGGAAGTTCATTGTGGAAAAAGATCCTGACACATTGCTATACTTTTTCTTGCCTTCTGCAAATTAAGTATTCCAAGATACCAATGGTACATTAACAAGTGACAAGAATGCAGGACAATGAAATCTGGCCTGGAAGGATCTTACCCAAGGAAGCTATTTTCATAATTGGCTTTTTGTAAAAAGTAAAAAATAAAAAATAAAAGTCTCAAGCAAGTCCTGAATACATACTAAAAAGGGGAAATGGAGTGTGCTGTGCATCCCTTATGAGCAGCAATGCTATTTTGGAACTACACTTCAGATACTAACGCAACCCTCATAGTGACAGCTTCAGAATATCCAAGCCTTAAGGTACCAAAATTCCTATTTTTACATCTTTCTTATCACCCTCTAACATGACAGGACAAGCTTGAGATCAACCCCCACCCACTCCGCCTAAAATCAGAGCTCCCTCCAACCCACCCCCACCACACAAGATTATATATATTCACGTTACCACACCATTTAGTGACCAATTACATTGGCATTTGACATAGTCCAATGGAGGTCAGTCAAATGACACTAGTTTTTAAAAAAGGTTATTGCATCACCCTCCAGTTTCTTAAGGTTAAAATTCTAAGCAGTCATAGCAAAAACTTATTTCCATTTAAGTTTAAAAAAATAAAATAAAACCCCTCCATACTTTTTAGCAAACTTGCTTCAACATACTACAACATGGCATACAAAATTAAGGACAGTTGAAACTATCCCTATCAGAATGTATAGTGCCCCATTCAAAACAGAATAGCATAACCATTTTACCCAATTCAAGAATAGGTTTGCTTCCCCCCCCCCCCCGAGTAACTGCAATTGTTCTGTGACAAGTGATTCCCCATCCAACATTCGACTGCCTGTTTCTATAATCTTACAATGACCTCTTCCCCCATTAGGATGGGCCATTTATCCCAGGACCACAAGCAGAAAACATAAACGCCTTTCCATCACCTATGGAGAGTGGGTCGGAAAGTATTTGCAGGATGAAGATAAATTATCGCCGTAAATGGGGAGAAAGAAGGAGAGCACGTTTATGACCATGTGGAAAGAAACAATCCAATAATGCTATGCAAAGAGAGGAAACCTGAAATAACAGTAAGCAAGTTGCCTGCAGTTCCTTAACCTTCTCTCTGTCCTGCATTTGAAGAACAAATGCATGTGTGTGAGCGTGTGTGTATGTCACACAAATACACTATACACTCCAACAGGGAACAGAGATCCAAAAAGGGGGGGGAGAAACAGTACCCTGCTTTTTTAATAAAAGCAAAAACAAGCTGTGACTTTTGTAACCAAGTCACGTGTGGGACCAGTAAGATTATAATATTTTAAAGACCTCCTAATAACGTATTTGGAGACCAGATAAGAGAACACTGGTCCCTTCAGACGGCCAGGATATTTGGGAAGAGCTGCATCTCTGCAGCAGAGGTAATAATATTTACAGCCAACCCATGAAGTCAGACTGCGAGTTAAAAAGATCCCAGCCAAGAGAGAGCAAAAAAGGCACCTTTTCAAGCTCACCCATCCGGAGCCTCTTCGGGTGTTCACCGAAAAGGGAATGCGTTTTACGGAACATTCTCCCCCCCGGGGGGTGGGGTAGGTAGGAGGGCAAAATATACAAGGGATGCTGATACCGAGAGACTCTTATGCACTGGGATCTCCCCCCCCCGCCCCCTCCCCGATACTGCAGCAATCCCAAACGAGAAAAGCGTTCGCTTCTTCCAATCCATTCGGTGGACGTTCACCAAAGAAACGCATACAGGTCAGTTTACACGGACGGAGTGGGTGTATTACGAAAGTACTACTATAGCTTATTCCCCACCAAACCCCCATGCATTTCCCCAGTTGTTCTTTCTCGAAAGGCATCTCTTCTCTAAAACCGTGCGGAGGATAGAAGAGTGTGCGTAGTCCACATCATTCGGCCCCTTTCCCATTCGGCCCAAAGTCTTCCACTTACTTCATAAATGGATCTTTCCCTCCAGCATCTGGCGCTCGTCTGTGGCTATCGATTTACGCATTAAGCCCCCGTTCACTTGGCTTCATTGATCTCCCGCTGCAACATACTTACTTTCTCTTTTGCTACACAGTAAATGTAAGGTTCGAAAGGGGCGTGGCGGGAGGAGGAATAGGCGGCAAGCCGAGCCAATCGGGGCTCTCCCCTGGAAGCCGCTCGCTCCCCCTCGCGGGGATGCCAATGATTGGTATGGGGCGGGTAAGTGGGCGGAGTCAGGGGGCTGGCCTGCCGTCTCTTAAGGGCTGGTTTGTGCGAGTCCGGGGTGTTATAACCAGAGGAGGGAGTGATGTCATTGGCAGCCAATCAAGAGCTCCAGCGGGCCAGCCTAAGCCGGAGAGCAGCCGCCGCCGCGCTCTATTTACATGTAAACTTAAGCAGGAGGATGTGGTTAACTCTTCCCAGCGCAGAATTGTCAATGGCGCACAAGAACTTGCCTTTCTCAAAATGGCTTGTCTGCCTCTCCCCGCCCCTTCCTTTCTTTTAAAATCCCTTGATCCCTTCTGTCCGTATCTCCACAGCATCCCTTTCTGGCGTCCTCTACTCTCCCTTTAAGACCCACTTCTCTCTCCCCGCCCCTCCCCGTTTCGTTCTTTCTTTCAATGAATGAACGAATCAATGAATGAATCTCACGTCCTCACGGTTCCTCTGAAACAGCAGGTGACACACCGGAGCTAGAAGCTGAATGATCGAGAGCTTTTGATCTGGCCACCGGGTGCCACGCAGAAACAAGCCAATGAAGCAAAGGCAGTTCGTGCAACTTTCACCCTGCTCGGCCATCGCTTGGGACTGGATACAAGCCCACCTTGTCAGTGTTTCTAACCCCCACCCCCATCCCAATAATGCTTCCACTGTTCAGCACAACCCTTTGTGCTTCTGATGGAGTGGACAGCAGTCCACGGAACCTTATGCCATAATAATATATTTGACCATATTTAAAGTGCCACAAGCCTTATGTTGGTTTTCCTGCAACAGACTATCATGGCTCTATGTCTCTGGGAAATGCCCAAAGCGGCGGCGTTGTTGTTGTTGTTTTCCTAGGGATATTTTATTGTTTGTGCAAGGCAGGAAGTGAATCAAAAAGCAAGTATAAGTATAATAGTGTCTCTTCCCAGTCAATCTGATATGAATAAGGAAGCAAGAATAAGAGCTATATCCTAGCTTCTGGATATCCGACCCCACATGTTTCAATGTCCCCAAATAACCTTCACTTTCCTAGAGTCAGGCCTGAGGTCAGTGCTGGAATTATACAAGGGTGTCAGCCAGGCCCCTTAGCTTTGGTGTTGGCAGGTTTCATTAACACCCTACCCCCACCCCTAAATATGAGCAATGCTGACAAGTATGATTTTCTGTATGTTCATTCTATACTTCATGCTCACCCCTGGTCCAGTATTTGGAACAATTGTGGAACAAACTCCCCGGAGAGGTTTTCCCTGGCATGATCCCTGGGGTCTTTTTGGTGCCAGGCGAATCATTCATGCAGCCTCTGTTTTTGAATCTGTGTGTTTAATGTTGGGGTACTGTGAGTATTGTTTTGTGGTCATTGTGTTGCTGTATGTTTTCTTATGGTTGTATGTTTTGTTTTTTGTATATAAGTTGTTCTTACTTAAGTCTTCAGTAGAGAACTTTTTGTTATGGGGTGGCATGCAATTCCATAAATGATAAAGAACACAGGGTACAATCCTGTTTAGACAGAAAGAAGTCCTAAAAGTTCCAGCATGGCTTGCTGGGGAATGCTGGGAGCTGTAGGGCTTTTTCTGTCTAAACATGCATAAGAATGCACCCTAAAAGAACCTAAAGACTCCCTGTAATGCGAGAGCTGTATGAGATATTGCAGAGAGCTGCTTTGAGGAGTTTCATGTAGAAGATGGATCAAACATTTTTCTCTGTCACTCCTGAGGGCAAGAACCCATGGGTGGAAATTGCAGAGAAGCAGATTTAATCTTAGGAGAAATGCCTACCAGTGAGAGCACTTCAGCAGTGGAACAGATTACTTCGGGGTGGTGGGGTTCTCTTTCACTGGAGGTATTTAAGCAGAGGCTGGATGGCCACCTATCAGGGATGCTGCAGCTGCACCCTGCAGTGCAGAGCCTGCATTGAGCAGGGGATTGGACTAGATAATCTCTAGGTTCCTTTCAAGTGTATGATTCTATGACATGTTGAAAAGTGCGACAAAAATGTAATAAATAAATAACAGATGGACCAATGGCCTGAATTGACATAAACAGCTTCGTACTGGGTTGTATCCAATGGTGTCATCCTGTAGCACAAAGCTTCTTCTATTTTGTTCTTATCCTTGCACATGTGTCAAATCCAATCCTTTGATTTTGCTTGCACAAATTGTTGTGCAAGGTGTTTCATTGCACACTGCACAAGCTGTTGTGCCAGCTATTGCTTTTACTTTCCATTGTACATCATGTTACACAAGCTGTTGTGCAAACTGCTGCACAAGGGGTTTCAGAAATCATTGCACAAGTCATTGCTCAAGCTGTTCTGCAAAATGTTTCACAAGATGTTGTACAACTCGTTACAACTTCCTTAGACCAGTTCTGATAGCCGTTGTGCACAAGAACAATGGCAAGTCTTTCTGCTAGCATATGGTTGAATATAGCACAGAACTAGTAGCACAACTAGTGCAACCAACACTTAGTCTATTGAAGTTGCATTGCAATGTGTGATACATTGTGCAATGCCTGGTGCAGCAATTTGCAGAACACTTTGCAGAACAGCCTCGTTGTGCAATGATTTGCAGAACAACTTGTGCAACTCTTTACGAAATGTGTTGTGCAACAGCTGGTTCTACATTGTACAATAGCATGTACAGCAGCTTACAAGCTGTACTGTGGAAGGATACAAACAGGGCTTCTGCAAATGCTAGAAGCTTTGCACTGGATATAACCCAATATGTGTTTGTTTTAGGCAAGTACCAAAAAACATACAGCATTCGCCATATTAGTAAAACACATACAATCCACTAGAACAGTGGTGGGGAACATGTGGCTCTCCAGATTTGGATAGCTTTAAAAAGGATTGGACAAATTCCTGGAGGAGAAGGCCATCAAGGCTATATGCTAACTCCAGTCTTAGAGGCAGTATGCCTATGTAGACCAGTTGCTTGGGGAAATGCGTGGGAGGATGCTGTTACACTCATGTCCTGCTTGTGGGTTTCCTGTAGGCAGCTGGTTGGCCACTATGTGAACAGAATGCTGGACTAAATGGACTCCTGGTCTGATCCAGCATGGCTCTTCCTATGCACTTAGAAGTTGATGGACAGCACCTCCCATCAGCTCTACTCAGCCCAGCCAATGGTGAGGAATGATGTGAGCTGCAGTCCAATGACATCTAGAGGGCCACCCCCACCCCATCCCTGCACCATGACAAACAGTGTAGACAATCTGGGACACCTGGACACTAGCATTATGGTGCGATTCTATATTGAAAAGCTACTGGATTCAGTAGAAGTCCTGCTATGGCAATGGATCACTACATAGGCTAGCGTCCTCCACCTCCTGCAGAACATCTCCAATACACTGGCAGAACACTTTGCCAACAGAGCCATTCCACTGGCAAAGATATACCAGCAGAATGGCTGAAACAGTGCAGAGGCATAGGTGGGATGTGGGTGGTGCAGAGGCAGACCACATTTATACTGTATCTTATGACCCTTCAACCTTTAGCCCTGACCCCATTGACAGCACATATTAGTATCAGCCCCAGACATGGCACAGAAAATTTTCCTCCCACTGACTTCTATAAGAGGGAGGATTGATTGTCTGGCCCATGTCATCACAACAGAGCATTTGAAATGGCGTAACTCAGCACCAAATCATAGCACACCGCTACCAGTATATCAAACCCATGCAAGAGCTCCATTTCAGGTGATAGGATGTTTGATATTGCTCCCATGTTGTGCACACTATCCAATCACTCAATCTAGTTGCTGTAGTGGAAATGCAGTTGGGCATTTTGAAGTGTTAGTGGTGCATCAGTTCTCTTGCCCATGTCTAGAATGCCTTTGTGCCTGTTTGTTGAATTTATGGGGGTGAGTGGCTCTGCTGATTCTCACGGTTAAGGCTGTTGGCCCTGTGCTCAAGCTGGTAAACATCTGGAAGGGGTGGGTGAGAATCCTGGGCTGGCAATCTGCCCATTATTAGGACTAGTATTTTCCCTCTGCAGGATGAATGAAGTCATGGGACCATTCCCAGAACAGATGGGATCAAGGGGATAGCATAGGGTTCCTTGGGACCCTCTGTAGGCAGAACCTCGCCATAGTAGGCCATATTGGTGCTATGGGCAAGGGCATTGGAGCCATTTGTCATGCTCTTATTTCATTTGCTGATCTAAGAGTACAGGGCTTCCAGTGATGAAAAAACTTCATGCTTTGTGTTTTGAATGTATTGTCCTGGTTTTTCTTGCTTTATTAGTCTATTTTAGCTAAACATACTCCTTTCCTTCACCCATTGGTATGTCCATTGCCTCTGAATATCCAAAAAGAAGTGTTGCCTATTGACAAAACAATTGGCAAAACAGTTATTTCTACTTACTTAGTTGTACCTGTTCTAGTACTGGGTGGTGGTTATCAAGGCAATGTTCATATGATATGTGTTATCCTGAGTCTCCATGAGCGCATGACGACTCCGAAAAATGTTACATCACTGGCAATATGATGGCTACATTTATCAGCTGTCACATAATACCCCAGTAAGTGCTGAGTGGGTGGAAAAAATACCATGAACTTCCCATAAGTAGAACGATGTGACATTCTGAGCCTATAGAGGGATAATCTGTCTCAGCCTGGAGTGGCATGCGTGTCTGTCATGTGGTCTATCTGAGCAGATATATGGGAAAATGCTTGTAACTGCTTTTGCGGGTGGGCAGCCTTTTTGGAGAAGCCCCATGCATGCCCATAACAAGAACAGAAATAAAATTCAACATGTAAACCTAGCAAACCATCTTCCCCTATATGCACCAAATTGAGCCCTGAGATCTTAACATAAGAAGAGTTCTGCTGGATCAGACCAAGGGTCCATCTAGTCCAGCACTCTGTCCACATAGCAGCCAACTAGCTGTCAACCAGGATCCCACAATCAGGGCACGGATACAACAGCACCCTCCCATCCATGTTCCCCCGCAATTGGTGTCTATAGGCTTACTGCCTCTGATACCGATCTTCTCAGAGGCCTTGTTGGTTGTCTCGCGACCAACAGCATGCGGTTGTGAACGAACAGCACGTCAGTGGGCCTTCTCAGCAGTGGCACCCTCCCTCTGGAATGCTCTCTCACACATGGGCCAAGAGGTGGATCCTGTGGCAAACTTGAGATGCTCCTAAAGATGCACCTGTTTACCCAGGCTTTCCTTGACATGCAATTGCACTGCTCCGTTTTACTTTTTCTGTGCTGTTTATAATATATTTCTTATTTTATGTTGTTTTAAAATTAACTTTTATGTTGCACTTTATATATTTTGTAAACCACTCAGAGATCGTATGATATCAAGCAGTGTATATAAGTAGTATAAAAAAATAAATAATAAATAAATAAATAAATGCAGTGCTAAATATGTGGACAAATGCAAAGAGGTTTGGAAAAAATAAACGACTCCATCTTTTTTTTTCTTTTCAAAAAAAACATTAAAGTATAACAATCACAAATGTCACATCATAAGCAAATTTGACATTGTTGGCGTCAAGTCTTTGGAAGCCTATGCCCACCCAGTGGGGGAGGGTAAAGCTCAGCCGGTACGGAAAGCTGTCCATTCATCTATCAAAATTGTGATTGATCTCGACTTGCTGTTGTGGAAAGTATGAGAGATTGCTGCTTGATTAATCATTTCCATTGTAGTCCATATGTCTATGGTGCTCTATGGCTCAATCCAGATTCCTGAGGTTACATTTCCCGTTTGGTATGAATTAGAAACAAACACTGAGATAAGAATATGAGGGCTAACAGAGGCTACTTTAAATTTATGTCTTTTCATTTTTAGACTACAATAGGACAAGGAATCTCATCCAGATCTTAAAAGCCATGCCCCACTCTGATGCTAGGGGCCTGATCTGGACTGCCAATCCTTACAGCTCAAGCAGCAAACCATAAATTAATCTGGTGCTGTGTGAAGGAGTACTTTCTTTTGTCTGTCCTTAATCCACCCCCAATTTAATTGGATGACCCTGAGTTCTAGCATTAGGAGAGAACTCCATCCACTTTCTCCACACCATGAATAATTTCTAAGCCTCTCTCATGTTCCATGTTAGCTGTTTTTTTCTCTCTCTAATCCAAAAAAAGAAGAAGAAGAAGAAGAAGCCCCACATTTTGTAGCTTTCCTTCATAGCAAATCTGCTTTAACCTACTGACCATTTGGATTCTTCCCTTTCTGGAAATAATGTGCCACAGAAACCATATCGTCGGAGCCAATGAAAAAGCAAGAGAAGGAGAACTAATTACATTTATGTAGCAGAAGCTGTTGGCAAATGTGCAACATTGTATACATATGCAATGATTTTTCACAGTGATTTCAACTTTATACATATGCAATAATTGTTCACAGTGATTTCAACTTTATACATATGCAACGATTGTTCACAGTGACTTCAATTATATACATATGCTCTCAGTGACTTTAATTTGCCCTGTCAAAGCCAAGCAGTAATATTTAATTATGAACCGATTTGTCACTTTCCAGAACTTTGCCACCTAGCACCTCAGCTGCATAACCCCACTAGTGAATATCCACAATTATTTGAGAGGTTGAAGCAGAAATTGGTCATTACAGAGGGAATCTAATGTGAATACCCAAAATGACAACAAAACAAAACAAAAACAGACCCAAGCTAAGTTTCGGAATTCACCCTAGTCCTCCTTCAGTGCTGGACTTCAAGGGCAAAACTGATTTTGTGAGAGATCCCTTACTGAATATTGTGGGTAAATGATAATTGTTTTGCTCAAACAAAGTCAGGAAATGTATAGATAACTTTGGGTTCCCAGAGGCTTCAGTGAGTATTGTTATATTTTAAGACTGAAAAATAGGTGGATGGATGTATTTATTTCACCTGCAAAGTTTCTCTTGCTTATATTATCAGTAGCATGTCATGAGATAATTCACCACTGAAAGAGGAGCATTTTAAAGGATGGGCTACTTCTATGACTAATATGCTTTAGTTTTAGAATGATGTTGTGCATGATTTTGTCCCACTTTTCAGAAGTTGAAGATGTTTTTGATCACTTTTGCATGAGTATGTCGTATGTCTAATAGATCAAAACAATCCAACATAATTAGCAATAGAATGGGCTACTCCCTGATCTCATCTCTTCCACAAACCCCCATCGATTTTATTTTATATTTAAACTCCATCAATGGCTACCCATCTATGCATTTGTAAAGGTCTCCTTCCCAGAGGCATATATATTTGATTGCCTCCCCCCCCCCAACTCCCCCCCCCCTCACACATTTTGAAAAACAAAGTTCTGTGTGTTGGAGGTGAATTGGCCACTTCTGCAGCTGTCATGCTTGTCAGTGTTCAGAAATAGGGACAAGGCTCTCAAAGCGTTAATAGTCTGCTCCAGAACAGGATGTAATGATGGCACAGAACGTTCTGACATCATAGCAAATCTTTGCCAGCCTCACTGCACTGCTGTGACTGGTTCTTTTGAGAGTCAACAGGGGGTTACATTGCTTCCATGAAGATCCTTCCCCAATCTAGACAGGGATTGGTGGGAAATCTGCCTCCTGATGATTGAGGTCACTCAGTAGTTTATTTATTTATTTATTCATTCATTTATTTATTTAATTTATTATTAAGTCTGGATTGTTGTTGAGCTGTGGATTAGCACGTTGTCTGAACCCAGGACATTTTCTGCAGTGTGTCTTGTTAACCACCCTGAACAACCCAACAACAAACCATGGGTTTTCAAGGTGGCTTATTAGAGGAAAAATAAGCGGTACTGCATGGTTAATAAGCCACCCTGCAGAAAACCTGCTGCATTCAGACAACACAATAACCCATGGTACAACAACCCATGTTGCAACAACAATCCACATCACTGAGTGTGGGTTATGTTTGCAAGTAATGGTGCATTCAGGGCATGACTGTGGGGCCAATGTTCAGGACCCCACCCAGGAGAATAATTAGGAGGGGGCCCAAACACAGCAGGGCTGGCTTATCAAATTTTGAAGCAAGTGAAGTAATACACATTAGTATCTGAAGAAGGGGCCCCTGTGTAAGACCATTAAGTCCAGAATTTTAAATTACCTAAGTGCATCACTGTCTGAATAAACCCTTTTACTTTTTCCCATAAAAATTAATCTATGACATTCTTACCACTTTGGATAGCTCCTTTAGAGTTTTGACTGGCTCTGATTTAAACCCGGAGTGGATTCACTGCCCTACTGACATCAGGGCCACCAGCCTCCACTGATTGTGACTGCACACAATGTGCTTATACCCCCACTTTGAACTAGTACCAATCTCTGTGGGCCCCTGCAATACCCCTGCTCACCAGTTTGAGAAGCATTTACTTATGAATGATTTTTCATAAGTAAAATAAGTAAAATTCATAAGTAAAATTTTTCATAAGAAAAATTCACGTATTTTTACGTGAATACAGATATACAAGAATTTTGTTTTGATTAATTTTGAACCCACATTTTCCTTGTTCATTCTCCATGACATGAACATATTTGGGGGGAAATGAGAGCATATTCCTGAGCTTACATTTGCATTTGAAAAAATGTGTACATTAGAAAAATATGAACATAAGAAGAGCTATGCTGGATCAGACCGAGGGTCCATCTAGTCCAGCACTCTGTTCACACAGTGGCCAACCAGCCATTGGCCAGGGAAGAACAAGGCAAGACATGGTGCAACAGCACCCTCCCACCCATGTTCCACAGCAACTGGTACACACAGGCTTACTGCCTTGAATACTGGAGTTAGCACACAACCATCAGGGCTAGTAGCCACTGATAGCCTTTGCCTCCAGGAATTTATCCATCCAAATTGGTGGCCATCACTACATCTTGTGGTAGTGAGTTTCATAATTTAACCATGCGCTGTGTGAAGCACACTTCTAAAAATGTGCTTTTGGGGGGAAATGCACATTTTCATGTTAGTGAATGGGAAAATGTGCATTTCCTCATTTGAACAACAACAGCAGTAACAAAAGCTCACAACTGGGAATGGAAAGGAGATGAACCAAGTGCCGAGGTGAAACTCAGAGAAACTTGACATGTCTGAGCTTTGCTGATTCTCCCATCCCGAATTGTGACAAAGCCTGGAGAATACTCAAGTTAGTTTATTCCACCAAACGTTTATAGGAAGCATGAAGGAAGAGAGAGAAACCTATGCAGTATGTGCAGAGAATAGGTGGCTGTTACTGCTATCTTACTTTTGCAGGTGTTTCAGAAAGTCTTGATTGAGAGGTCCTAAAATTACACTGAGTATCTGTCCTAAGTGAAACATGCAAACAAATTTGTACTTCTGCATACATTTTGCTTCGTAAATATCATCATGTTCATTTTAGTATTCAAGACCCATCCATCCTGCCCAATTCTTGTTCTTTCTGCTTCGTGGGGATGTCAGCATCTTTCTATCACTTAAAACATTATCAGTATTCCTGTGGTGATTGATCTTAAAGCGGTGGGGGGGGACCATGAGAACCAAAGCTTTAATAGTTCAGTGGAGAAGGTAGTTGGTACATCAGAAAAATCCTCACTAAGGAAAATTATCTTAGGGCCTTGCTAGACGAGGTCTTAGCGTGCTGTGAGGCCTGGTTTCCCTGCTGTGCATCCAGATGACGCACAGGGGAATCTGGGGTCAGGCTGTGCTGAAACCTCATTTGACACACCATAAGCGAAGTCGCTTATGGCACGGCTTTTCCACAGCCCCAGCCTGAGGCCGAGGCTGCAGAACGTCTAGCAGGGTCCGTGGCTTTTTACGGCTACTTGTTCGCGAGTAGCCGGGAAAAGCCACGGACTGGGCACAGCGCTCATCCGAGCGCTGTGCCCATCGGGCCGGGGGGATCCCGGGGGGGGGGAGATGGGGGGGAAGGCCGGACCGGCAGGAGAGGGGGATGGCGGAGGGTGGCACATATCAGGGGCGGGGAGGGATGGTGGAGGGTGGCACATATCGGGGCCGGGGAGGGATGGTGGGGCTTAATTAAAAAAAGGGTGGGGGGGCTTAATTAAAAAAAAACCCACTTACCTTGTCTGGAGTCTTCGGGGCGCACGTGGTCCCTTTAACAACAACACCCCAAAAAAAGGCTGACGCTGCAGGGCTTCCAGAGTCCCTGCGCGTCGTGCGTGTAGGTGGCGCGGTGGCGCACGCTAAAGTTAGCACGCCGTCGCCCCGCCTCCCTGCCGGCTTATCCGGCATAGTCTAGCAAGGCCCCTAGATAATAGGGAAAGGAAAGAATAGGGCACTTCTCTTACTAGTCCTTTTGCCGCAATGGAAATTTCTTTTCAAGCTATTATCTATTGCCTATGCAGTCTGTTTGATTCAATATTTCCTTATTGCATTCAGCCTCATGATAACTCCGGATAATCCACTGTGATTCCCCTTGTGCAACCTGAGAAATCATGATCCATCCTCAGTCAACCAGCCAGTTATTTGTGGACCTGGACTTTGAACTCGATTTCATGTCCATATAAACAGTTTGTTTAGCAAACCTGCAATCTGGATTCACACTGTTCTTGCTGAGGGCCTCTTCTAATGTTGCATTTTCCTTCCCTAGACAAAGGAGGGAGGCACCAGAAAAATTGTCAAACTTTGCTATGTTTGAAAGGGCCGGGCTGGGAAAAGGGAGAAACATCAAGAAAAAGGGAGAACCTTCTCAGGATGCTGTAGACGACTTTATTGTGAACAAGGCCAAAGTGTTTCAGCCTCTTGCTTTCTGTTAGGCCTTCTTCAAGGGCTGTAGCAATGTCTGCAGAAATTATTTACAACAGGTTGTCTTTTTCTTGGATGCTTACCCACCTTGCACCCTGGGAGAAACATCAGGCAAAGTTCCAGAAAATGCCTTGTTCTGAGCCATGCAGCACCATCTAGGATTGTGTTATGTATTTTTCTATAGGGAACTCAAGAAGAACAACCTGCTATGAAGGACGATTTAGTAAAATCCCAATTAATGAACGGATATGTCCCTGTGGCTCTGGAGCAATAGAATCTGTTGAACATGTCGTTTTGCATTGTAACATGTATGAGGAATGCAGAAAGAAGTTAATCTTTCCATTATTAACAGCCTTTTTTGGATGTAACCATGCGCTGGTTATTTCACGGTTGGACTACTGCAACCTTCTTCTCTCTGGCCTTCCTTCTTCTCACATCAGTCCGTTGGTTTCTGTTCACCACTCTGCCGCAAAGATCATATTCTTGGCTCGCCGCTCCGACCATGTTACTCCGCTTCTGAAATCTCTTCATTGGCTTCCAATTCACTACAGAATCCAATATAAACTTCTCCTGTTAACCTTCAAAGCTTTTCACGGTCTAGCTCCTTCCTATCTCTCCTCTCTCATCTCACACTATTGCCCCGCTCGTGCTCTTCGCTCCTCTGATGCCATGTTTCTCGCCTGCCCAAGGGCCTCTACTTCCCTTGCTCGGCTTCGTCCATTCTCTTTTGCTGCCCCTTACGCCTGGAACGCTCTTCCAGAACATTTGAGAACTACAAGTTCAACCGCAGCTTTTAAAGCTCAACTAAAAACTTTTTTTTTTCCTAAAGCTTTTAAAACTTGATGTTGTGCAGACTTCTACTGTTACTTTCTACTGTTAGTTTTACCCTACCCTGTGCCTGCTTACCCTACCCTGTACCTGTTTGCATTCTCTTCCCCTCCTTATTGTTTTACTATGATTTTATTAGATTGTAAGCCTATGCGGCAGGGTCTTGCTATTTACTGTTTTACTCTGTACAGCACCATGTACACTGATGGTGCTATATAAAATAATAATAATAATAATAATAATAATAATAATAATAATAATAATAATAATTTGTTTAAGGGATGTGACCTCCCATATTACTGACAGGGTCTCTAAGTATCTTATGACCTCAAGGCAAATTAGAAAAATAATGTTGCAATCCTCCCGAGAGAAGGAACTTCACCAAGTTGTATCCTTTGCATGTTTTATATTGATTTTGCTGGTCTGCAACCATAATAAATAACAATCGTCATCACCTGCTATGAACCATGGCAAAAGACTGTACTGGGTTGTTTGAAGATTTGCTGTGTCAGTCATTTATGTGACTTAAGGAACAATCCAGACATAAATGAATGGACTATTGTGACTTTTTTCCACATACCCCCAATCAAATCACCCATGTCTGTTGTTAAAGTGATTAACTCACTGGTTTTATATCCAAGTCATCTGCTTTAGCCATTTAGGATGCAATCCTATGCATGTTTAGACAGGAAAAAAAGACCCACAACTCCCATGGCTAGCTGGGGAATGCTTTGAAATGTGGAATTTCTTTCTGTCTAAACAAACAGTGGCTTTTGCACTCTAAGAAGAGGAATGACAGCATCCCAAACATCTCTCCGTCTCTCTCATTCATACATGCATGCACACACACCTACACACGTACGTGCATGCACACACACACACATAAACTGATGAGAGTTGTCATTGAATGGAAGCTGCTACTTCAAAAGTGTCAATGGAAAGGTTTAATCCACAAATTTTCCCACTCTCCTTCCCTGGCATGGAGACATTTACTCTTTCATTTCTTTTCTAAACACTGACTAAATTATTTCTGAGATTTTGATCTACTGAGGATTAAATTTGCATGTGATTTAGCTCAGCCAAGGCTCATGGTTTTTAATCAACTTTAATTATCTAATCCCCTGAGGGTCAGCATGGAATTCCTCTAGTAAACATATGGGAGGCAAGGGAGAAAAGGAAGCAGAGGTAAATAATTGATGATCATGAGGAACCAGAGTCAAAAATTTGAGATTGAAGATTGGAAGGCTTCCATCCTGTTTCCTAAGCCCTGTGATCATTTTACAAATTAATGCTGCCTGACACTTAACTGGTTAATTTCCATTACCTTCAGCTAGTATGACCACACTACTACATTTACCTAAAAAGATAAATATTGGGCAGCATCCAGTGCTGGCAATCCGTCAGCAGTCAATATGTTGCACTAGCAGGAACAACTGCTAGTGCAATGGGAAAGTAGTGCTTCCTAACACAACCCAAGATACTACCCCAAACTTTGTAAATATCACATGTCCACAGTACTCCCTTTCATGACCTCTGCTGACTTGTCCCATTCCAGAAGTAGTAATTTCAGAGAATTTGCAGTTGCACTAGCAAACACTACTTTCCCATTGCGCTTGCAGCTATTCCTGCTAGCACAACAGTAGTATTGGATACTGCCCAAAGTTTGTGTTAGCAAGTAATTCTGAACAATGTTCACAGAAAAATACAGGAGCTTCCTGAGAGAAGAAAAAGTTTGGAATTAGTGGCCATGGATTAGCCTCGATACAATGCAAATCACCTGGAGGCATGGTGAGAGAAGATAGGTGTGGTCTGGGAAGACTTATGAGGTCTGGACTAAGAGGACGGAAGGACCACATTTGGTCCACAAGTTGAAGGCTCCCCACCCTTGCACTAGCAGATGAAATTATGGCAGTGGTGCTGTCCCGTGGCTTGTTGTGCAGGAACTAGCAGAAGACATTGTGTCATGTTGCATGAGGCCTTGTGCGAGCTCTTGTACAACACCTCAAGATGTGTGCTGAAACAAGGTATTGCACAGAAAGAAGCACATCTCAGTTCTCAGTGTTCTCCCCTTTAGGTTTCCTCCTCCCTTCTTCATAACATCCTGTATTGAAAGAGCAAAGATTTCTTGTATATCAGTAAAAACATTTACATTTGTGTAAATGTTGTGTCTCATGCACATCTCTTTGCTGGCCTACAATGGTTTAGCAGTAGATCGTATTACTCTGCATGTCATTCACGAACATTTCTCCATATTAATTGGACTTACTTTTCTTTTAGTAATTTGTTGTAATCTGAGCAGCTAAGGTCAATAGATTGTGAATCCAATTGTGTATATTCAAAAAATGTTTTTTAATTTAATGGGAGCAAAGGTCAGCCCAAAAGATATGTGGACCAAGATTGTCACAGAATGAATTCTAAGCATGATGATAAAGTCTACATGAAGTGAGTATTGTAAACACCTGTAAAATATTTGGTAATGTTCATGGAATATTAATTACTAGTATTGTATTTTAATGCATGCAGCTATAGTCTGTGCCATAAATTCTGTGCCATAAATTAACATTTCCTTTTCATCAAACCCAGGTGAGGCAGTGGCTGTTCTGAACCAGTGCCTGGGCACGGTAATGGACTGGATGAGGGCTAATAAACTGAAACTCAATCCAGACAAGACGGAGGTACTGTTAGCGGGTGGTTCTTCTGTCCGGCGAGGTGATGTTGCCCTGTCCTGGACGGGGTTGCACTCTCCCTAAAGGATCGGGTCCGTAGTTTGGGGGTGCTCTTCGATCCAGAACTGTCACTTGAGGCACAGGTGAACTCAGTGGCAAAGAGCACCTTTTATCAGCTCAGGCTGATATACCAGCTGCGCCCTTATCTGGACAGAGATAGCTTAGCTACAGTTATCCATGCTCTGATAACCTCTCGTTTGGATTACTGCAATGCGTTATATGTGGGGCTGCCTTTGAAAACGGTCCGGAAATTTCAACTGGTGCAAAACAGGGCAGCAAGGTTATTAACAGGGACTGGCCAGCGAGATCACATTACACCAGTCCTTTTACAACTTCATTGGCTGCCAGTCCAGGTCTGGGCCCAATTCAAAGTGCTGGTATTGACATTTAAAGCCCTAAACGGTTTGGGGCCAGGTTATCTGAAGGAACGCCTCCTCCCATATGTACCTGCCCGGACCTTAAGATCATCTACAGGGGCCCTTCTCCGTGAGCCCCTGCCAAAGGAAGTGAGGCAGGTGGCTACTAGGAGGAGGGCTTTCTCCGCTGTGGCACCCCGGTTGTGGAACGAGCTCCCCAGAGAGGTCCGCCTGGCGCCTACACTGTACTGCTTTTGTCGCCAGCTGAAGTCCTTTTTATTCACTCAGTATTTTAACACTTAACTAAATTTAAATTTTACTGTTTTAACTCTGTATTTTAATCTTATATCAACTTTGCTGTGTGGTTTTATCCTGGTTGCGCTTTTTATATTGTATTTCGTAATTGTGTTTTAACCTGTTGGGTGTTTTACTGTGGTTTTAATTTTTGTGAACCGCCCAGAGAGCTTCGGCTATTGGGCGGTATAAAAATGTAATAAATAAATAAATAAATACAAAAATAACTGACCCCCGAATAGTTGTTTTAAATGGATATTGTTGTTTTTATGCTTTTGATGGTTTTAAATTTTTGTATATTTGTTTTTAATGTTCACTGCTTTTAACTGCCCAGGGATCTTTGGCTATGGGGCGGTATATAAATGTAATAAATAAATAAAGTATGTTCCTTTATCTGTTTCATTTGTAATTTTGTCATTGGTTCATAAAGAATTAAGTCATCATTCTTTTGTGGTGTTTATTGGAGAATTAAACAAGTGGAAATTTGTGCAAATGCTAATTTTCTCAAATTTAGAAAACTGGAAAAACCCATTTGCTCAATAAGGGGACAATGGAATGAAAGGCACTGGACATTCCACAAAATACAGACAGAAGGGAATTTTACAAAATTTATACATCCCTCTGCAAACTTGGCAGGGGTGGCTTGTTGCTGTGATTATCAAGCCACCCAGAACACATCGGCTCCTTAAGGGCTTTTCTCTAATCTGTTTAAACCATTTGACTTTTTATTTAGTTGCCTATACATACACATTGAGTGTGTGTGTCTGTGTCTGTGTGTCTGTGTGTGGGTATACTCAGTATGGCAGAGAGACTTGACTATTTGGTAATATAGTCAAAGCAAAACTGAATTCTCAGCTGACAGAAACCTGGCACTGATAGCACCTAAAGCAACTGTCCACCTCCTGCTCTGCTCAATGAGCAGATCCCAGGGGAAAGGAGAGCAAATTTGCCATCCACAGCTGGCACCCTGGTTCCGGCGGGATCATAACCAGCTGTCATATGTTACGGCTGCCCTCAGGAACTTCTAGCTCAGTGGCAGGTCTTCTTGTAAGAACATTGAGTAGCCCATTATGAGTTTTGGGCCTGCCTGCTGCCTTGCCTGATAAAGCAGGAGGGGAGGAACTTGGCTAAATGAATGGAGCTAGCAATGA
Organism: Elgaria multicarinata webbii; assembly: GCF_023053635.1. Taxonomy (NCBI): domain Eukaryota; kingdom Metazoa; phylum Chordata; class Lepidosauria; order Squamata; family Anguidae; genus Elgaria; species Elgaria multicarinata. The sequence continues at coordinate 37,181,139 of NC_086174.1, forward strand.
GATGCAACATGCGTGAAGTCAGGACAAATCCATACCTGCCGCCCTTGAGCCCTAATACACACACACTTCCCTTTCAGAGCACAGTCATTTAGGGTGCAATCAGGTCTTTTGTAAAGCTAACTGGACTTAATTTCCTATTCAACACCAAGCCACCCTGAAATACTTTTATTACAACAGGAACTATATATTGTTGCTCGGACAATACCTTTCCCCCTCAGCTACAGTGAGGACTGCAGCTAAGCTTAGAGGGAAAGGGGAATTTTGTGAGTGAGAAGATGCCAACATCCCTGCTAAAAAAAACAATGCCAGCGCTGTCTCCCTAGAACCCTGGCTCCACTACACCACTGGCAGTAACAATACCAGACAATGTCAGGAGAAGCAGTCATAGTTCTAAGCAGGAAGTAAGCCCGTGTGGTGTAGTGGCTAAGGTGTTGGACTGGGAGTCAGGAGATCTGGGTTCTAACCCCACTCGGTTATGGAAAACCCACTGGGTGACTTTGTGCCAGTCACAGACTCTCAGCCCAACCTACCTCACAGGGTTGTTGTTGTGAGGATAACATAGAGAGGAGGAGGATTATGTACGTTGCCTTGGGTTCCTTGGAGGAAAAAAGGCGGGCTATAAATGTAATAAATAAATAAATAAATAAATAAGCTGCTAGCATGAATGCTCCTGCAATTTCAAATGGTACGAAAGCATGGTGATGTGTCTTTTCTCACAGAGGTCAGTTCTCTGTTTGAAGGGGGACTAGAGGACAGGCCTCTATTTTTAAGGCATCCTCTATTTGATGGGCTGTTCAATCTAATTCTGGTATAAAGGTAAGGAACCAGCACAAGGAAGAGTTGGGCCTTAGAGTGGGCCACCAACAGCACCCGGATATGGTTTTCCACACTATGGCGAGATGTAGTGCATTTTTATATAAATGCTTTCTAAATTTGCATCTCTCTATATAAATTAGAATGTGCACATTTTATGAAAAGCTCCTCTAGAATTCTGGCTGGTTCTGACTGAAACTCAAGGTGGACTCGGTGCCCCACTGACATCAGAGCCACCAGCCTCCACTGCCCTTAGGTATCCAGGCTTCAAGCCTTTCAAATATGTGGCACTTGTGAATTGCCAAAAAAGAGGATATGCATCTCCAAAAGGGGGACAAAAGGGGGACAGTGGTTCGCATCAAATGTGCACATCCTAATTTAGATGTATAGACGCAAATTTAGAAATCATTCGGTCAGACTGGTTCTGACTGAAACCCAGAGTGGATTCACTGCCCTATTGACATCGGAGCCACCAGCTTCCACTGAGTGACACTATATCTTCTTGCCCGTTTATACCTTGTAGTGAACACAATGATATCTGTTGTAGTATTTTGGAGAATACAGAATAAAAAGTTGGGGGAAACAGTAGAAAAGTGGTAGGGGTGAATGGACTCACCAGTGCTTGCCTTGGCAGGCGCCACCCTCCCACGATCACTTGGCCAGCAGGGTGAGCCTCAGAAGAGGTTCTCAAGGCTCTGGCGAGGGCTCAGCAGCCCGAGCCCAAACCGTGCACTTCCACTTCCTACATCAGTGGTGCTCGCCACTGATATCACAGAGGGAATTATGCAATTTCCAATTCCTCCGTAAATTGCGCACTTCCCCCCTGCACCAATGGCAGCCTTCAAAGCCCCATCGACACAAAGGAAAAGGCACAATTGGAGCATTTGCACCTTTATCTTTGCCATTGATATAGGAAGGGGAAGTGCACACTTTCGGCACGCAGGCAGGCAAATCCTGAGCGCTCACCGGGGCTTTGCCGGACTGAGTCTGGGGGCTGGATGCAGAAGGGGGGTCTGCAGGACTCCTGGATCCAGTTTGGCATGCATGGCATCCCTAGAAAGTGGTATATGCCAAACACATATGCAATGTGTCCCAACAGCAATCACTGCAGTTCAAAACTGATAAAAAGGTCTAGCCTTGGACAACACACAGGCCACCTGGTCACAGTCACCCCCACTATGGTCAGATATCTTGTTTTTCTATTTATAGTTATTATTTCTAAATTTGAACTTCTACATATAAATTTGCATATGCAAATATTATGCAAATTAGTATCATTTTTCTCCCCCCCCCCTCTTTTGTCAATGCATAAGTGGCCACCCTACTGAGGGAGAGTGGTTGGTGCAAGGCCACCCAGTGTGTTTTTTTAAAAAAAGCATTTACATACCAATGGCACGAGCTATGTTCTGCCACTCTTTTGGTATCGGTCGAGTGGTTTTGTGTGAGCACCATGATGTAGAAGGTGTGGATGTTTGTGGATTTCTGTCACAGCAACCCACCCTCCTTCAATATGGAGCTTCAGGATTCAAATGGGGAGACTGCGTGCATGAGAGGGGAAATGTGGCAAAAAGCAATATGCAAACCAGGCCTTCTGAGCACTATGTTATGGATTAGGTTTTAACATGTGTCCCTATGTTACCTGCAAGAACCATAATATGACCAACTTAATGCAAGTTTTAGATGGGTTTATGCCATAACATATAGATTAGGGGATGAGACCTAATTTGTCCCATCTGGATCATACCAAAGATTGTAGATACAGCCTTTCCCCCTGAATAGTAGTATTTCCTAGCCTTGTACCCACCAGATATGTTGGACTACAACTCCCAACATCCCCCAGCTAGGAGTTGTAGTCCAACGTATCTGGAGGACCCCAGGTTGGGAAAGGCGGCTTTATAGCAACTTTCCAAGCTGTAATTAATACATACGGCTGATGGTGTACTTCCATCCTCTTTGTGCTGAGGTAAAATAAACCATTCTTCTTAAGAGGAGAGCTTTATTGACCCAGATCTATTTAGCACAATTCCAGGTGTTTTGCTAGTGAATGGAAACAAATCATTTTCCCCTCAGTGCTTTTTTGCTTCTCCTCTTGCTGTTTTCAATACAGGAAGATGAAGCAGAGTCAGTTTAAATGGCTGAGATTATTTTCTTCTATTTATTATTAGGGAAGTCAGGCATCATATCCACTCCAGCGCCTCTGCCATGTGGCCAAGGCTCTGTCACTTTTATTAAAAGGCATTAATGAGAGAAGAGGTACTTTTTCAGCTACACCATTGTTCTTTGCTGCCTACTACAATCAGGTCCAAGTCCAATGACCCTCACCCACAACTCTCTGAGCACAGCGAGTTTCAAGGAGGTAGCTTGAAAAACAAAAAAGTTATCTGCTAATCTTTTCCGCAATGCAATCCTATGGGGAAAAATATCCAAATTGGCAGGCAGAGCGCTCCACAAAAAGAAGAGCGATTCGCTTGTGGTTGCTTCTCTTCACCATGCTCAGCTAGCCCCCTGATACGCTTCTCCTCCGCCTGTACCAGAGGTGGATCACCCCGCTTCCCTGTTGCTTCTCCGAATGGAAGAGAAGCGGATCACAGCCCTACGTTAAACACCGATGAATAGTTCACACAACTGTTGCACATTTGCCTTTTTGTTTCTTACCAGTGCTCAGATTAGTAGCTGGTGACTGAATGTGTGGGCTCCAATCTACCCAAAAAACTTTGCATTTGAGGTGGTATTGAATAAAATTATGGTCTGTCCTGTTCTGTTCCATAAATCACTAACATGACGGCCATATATTACTACCTCCAACATTAGAGGCAGTATACCTCTGTATACCAGTTGCTGAGGAACATGAGTGTGTTTTGCTCAATTCCTGCTTACGTGCTTCCCATGAATGTTTGGTTGTCCACTGTGAAAACAGCATGGTGAACTACTAGATACACCTTCAGCCTGATCCAGTTTGTTATATGCTTACTATTGCAGTTTACAGTCTCTGGCTCTTCTTCAGCCTAGTGGAAATGTGGGGAACAGAGTGACAGTTTTGGGGTACATGTTTTGGCCCTTCACATCTATAAAATGTGTTATTGATTTTGATCTGCACAATTCTTATAGTGTAAATTGTACACGTATTTTTCTTTCTTTCTAAAGTGCAACCAGTATTGGCAGAGCATCGCATGTCTTGGATTTACCTCTTTATTAGGGCTGTGCAAACTTTGGGCCTCGGATTCAAAAATTTGAATGATGACAGCCATTTCATGACGGATCCACTATTTTATGATGGAACCGCCATTTTAATTCTCAGCCCTAGGCTGAGAATTGCCCACGTTTGAGTTCAAATTTTATGTCAGCTGTAGTTCACCATCAGAAATGGCATGGAGGAGTGGGCAACAAAGATGAAACTAAGAGGTACAAGGAAAGATTAAAAGAACTAGACATGTTTAGCCTTGAGAAGAGAAGATCGAGGCAGGATATGATAGCACTTTTCAAGTATCTAAAGAGTTGTCACACAGAAGAGGACTGCAACCAGTTCTCTGTCATCCAAAACTGTAGGATGCAAAAGTGTGGGCTTCCCCAACCTTGTGCCCTTCAGATGTTTTGTATTTCAACCTCTGTCAGCCACAGCCAGCATGGCCAATGTTCAGGAATGCTGGGAGTTGTAGTCTAAAACATCTGGAAGGCCCCGGTTTAGGGAAGGCTGATATAAGGAAACTGCTTTGCAAGGAATCTCACTAAATCACTGAAAATGGGAAGGGTTCACCAAGATCAATTGTAAATAATTTCAGTACTATTCCATAGCAGAGTTCAGGTGTGTATATAATCCAAAGAAAACATTTGGTGTGGGATTGTCCCAAATAAAGAACTGTGAAGAAAGAAGAGATGTAAAGCATTTATAAGAGTCAACACTGTGGCTTTGTATGTTGTGTTTATTATTATATTAAAAATTATTGGTTGCACTTACTACCGCAGCTTTCTAATTGCTGTTTACTTTGAATTACGTGTTGCCTTGTGCTAGTTTTACAAGTAGGTACAACCAATTGGCAATGGCTTGCAAATCAGTTGTCCTTTATGCTTCAGTCAACAGGAGGCTTTAATTAAAGCATTCATTCAGGTAAGTACATATCAGCAGCTGCTCTGTGTATTTTAGCTGTGATCATTTCACAGAATATCAAACAATGTATTATCTCTTCTGTTGTCTTCTTTCATAATTGACCAAATATTTCATGAAAAGACTTGTGGTACCTTAAATACAAAGCAATATATTGTGGACTATAGTCCAATTCATCAGGAGCATGAAACGTTCCCTAAGTGACCGGTATGCACATGGTGGCGGTGGATTGTTAACCGTGAGGTAAAGACAAATTCAACTGCAGAAAAGGCAGGCAGGGATTGTGTTGAAGGAAGAGGTGACACTGGTCATTGGTCACAACTTTTATTAATAGACAGGCTGAAAAGGGTGTTACAAAGTAGCTTCTGTCAGCAGTACTGACTCCATTTTGAAGCAGCCAAAACCCCACCTGCAGCAGGAATGAGACTGAGAGCATTCACACTAGGATAGATCAAGTAATCATTTTCTGATAGACTTCTTCAAATGGATTCCCCAGAGACAAAGGTGGAGGTAAAATTAAGCAGAACATGAATGCTGGATGGCAAGAGTGATACCTGGTCATGCACATGCTAATACAGCCCTGCTGCTGAACTCTGGTCTGAACACATGTCCTTAAAGCAATCATTACTGTGTAAAGTCATCTTTTGTAAAGAGAATGTTTTCAGCAAGTACAGCCATCATCCCCAATCACCGTCTTTTGTTATGTTTCTCTCCCATAGCAAGTAGCATCACTTCCAGTGTTTATGAGCAGTGATGTCACTGCTTTTCTTTATATCCTATAAAATCCCTCAGGTTTTAGAGAAGGAAGGCTGGCTCTCTCACTCTCTCTTTTACCAGACGCACAGGGCCATACTAATGAATCCTGTTTGCGAGAGCAAGCTGCCATTGGTGAGTGCTTTGCCTCCCCTATCCAAGGCTCCCTGTATTTTTTTCCTCTTCACCTGAGACCAGGAGTTGCAACGCTCCCCAGTTTGTGTCTACAGGAAAGGGCTCCAGCCCAAAGAAAGGTATATTGCCTTTAAAGATTCCCACTATTCTTTCCCCTGCTGTGTGTGCATGCTCTTAAGTCTCAGAAAGTCTATTTTTCAGTCTTGAAACTACTTCTAAGCCTCCACTTCTAAGCCTCCACTTGCTCAGCTAATTTCCCCCAAAACTAGCTTGTGCATTTGTATCTGTTTCAACATTCATAAATGTGCCATTGTGGCATTATCCTCTTCAATGCTGTAGATTTCTTGAGTAAGAATCACCTTACTTAGCCACAGACGCTCTATTGCCAGTGTCAAAAGATTCCTTATAAGCGGGTGTAAGTTTGTACACGGGTCTAATGAGAGCACAGCATGTAACAAGGGGAAATCTGAGACAGCTGCCATTTGTACAGCTTCATCCATTCACCTGCATAGCTCTGGGATATCTTTTTGATTATGGGGTGTGTGTGTGTGTGTGTGTGTGTGTGTGTGTGTGTGTGTGTGTGTGTGTGTGTAAAAATACAGACCAAAGATCCATCTAGCCCAGCCTTCCCACCGTGCCAACTAGAGAAATCCAGGAGGACCACAAATAGAGTTTGAAGGCCAACACCCTCTCCTGCTGCTGCTCTCAGGCAACTGACGCTGAGTGACAACAAGCTGCCTCTGAACCTGAGGGGTGGGGAGCGGAGCAGTTCCATGTTGCCATTGATGGACTGAACCTCTATGAATTTCTCTTATCCTCTTTTAAAGGTATCTAAGCTAGTGGCCAACACCTATTTTGTTTGAGAGATGAGAGCCAGTGTAGTGTAAGGGCTAGAGTGTAATACCCGGGGCAACCGGGGGGCAAATTCCTCTTGGCCATGAAGCTCACTGCATGATTTTTGATCTGTCACTATCTCTCGGCCTAAGTCCTAAGTTACAGGGTTGTTGTCAGGATAAATTGGAGGGGAGAACCTTCCAAATTGAGAAGGGTACTACATAAGTGTAATAAGTAATAACCTTGTAACAGTGAATTCCATAAGTCAACTATTGTTCTTTGAAAGAACAGTAGGCTAAATCCTATGTTATTTGGGAAGACAACTCTGCAACAGGAGCGTCTCTTCCCCTCTTCCTCCCTGCAGCCCACTGCATCCCCCCCCCAAATTCTGCTCTAGCAGGTCCCCAAAGGGAAGGAGAATTTCAATTTGCCAGTTGCAGGGGCAAGGGGACATTCAGTCAGGGAGTGGTGTCTATTGTGCTGGTGAAAGGAACGACAACATTGGATACAACCCACTTTCTGTTCTCTGTCCTGAATCTACTGCCAGTGAATAGTCCTGTTCTGGTGTTTAAGAGAAGATAAGAGTGCTTAGAGTGTCTACTGGTGTGTGTGCTGTCCCTCCTCCTGTGCCTCATGCCTGCCTTATCAGGTTTTCCAATTGCGCTGAGAGTTCTACTCATGTTCTTGTGAACACAAGTTGAACACCTGTTCAGATTTTGCTGGTTCAACATGACAAAGGTTGAGCTGAGGGTGGTGGGTTCTGGTGTGCATGGAGTCATAGGGGCATAAGACAGGGCCTTCTCAGCTGCTCCTGGGCATTGGAACTCCCTGCCAAGGGAGGCAAGGCAGGATCCCTCTCTGCTATCCTTGCACTGGGACATTTCAGTGTCCCAGTGCAAAGACACTGAAATGTCACTGCAAAGACATTTTAGGCCCTTGGCATGTAATCTGTTCTTTTGGGTTGGGTGCTGTCTTTATTCTTTTATTGTTGTTGTTGGGGTGTGTGTATATATAATGTGTTTTTAACATATTTGTTTTATGTTTTTATTCATTTTAAATTTTAAACATTGGCTTTTATTGCTGTTAATGTTAACCACTTGACAGGGCCAGCCCTACCATTTGGCAGGGTGAAGCACTCACCTCAGGCAGCAGATGCTGAGGGATAGTGAATGGCAGTGAGGTGTTGGAGGTCAGAGCTGTGTGTGCTACTTAGCATGTCCTGTGATCCCTAAGCTAACTTTCTGCCCTCGGGTGTGATGAAGGATGGTACTGATTGCTACTATTGAAGTAAGATTTAACTGTGAGTCCAGTCCAGTTGGCTTCTGTACATGGAATGGGGGGATGGGATCATATTGTCTTTTGCTTCAGGCAGCAAAATATTTTGGGCTGGTTTTGCTCCCCCCCCCCGCCCCAGGAGTGCTATTTCCTGGTGGTATTCTCCATGGGATTGTGGACCCTGCCTTATCTGGGTTCCTATAGTTGTGCAGGGTTTTACTCATGTTCCTGATAGAAAAGCAGGGTATAAATTAAATTAACAATTAACATTCTAGCAGCTTGCTGATGCTCAAATGTGATGAGATACTGTTTTTAGTTTGGCAACCATGGGCCTTTATCAACAAGCTGCCATTTGAAAGAACCTCTAGAGGGAGCACATCCCAAGAGCTAAGAAAGTTGTGTTTTCTTTTGAACTCTGCCCCTAATACGCTTTTTGGTCAATGCAATCTTGGACTTGGACTCCCCCCCCCCTTGCCCCTTGTTCTACTGTTTTCACCATGAAAGCTAAGACGACATGGGCTGACTCTTTCTTTATCCTTTGTGCATGGCCAAAACAGAAGGGAGCAAGAAACAACTGCCACTTACTGTATCAAGTATCAAGAGCGTGATATAATGGTGTATCCACATTGCCCTTTTCATAACCACTGCTCCGTAAATCTTTGGCAATGGGAACAGCCGCAATTTGTGAAAGCTTTTTCTTCAGAGTCTCACCAAAGTGACAGATTTCTCAATCTAGCGATGTGAAGAGCAGAATGCATTTCCGAAGTGCAAAATGAATACAGCAATTCTGTTTATAATGACACAGTAAGCTAGTCATTTGTGCGGGTGGAAGATGCAGCTGTTTTGTATGGATAACAAATGGCCAACCGTAACAGCACACTCTAAACTATCAAGCAAAACAGTGATGCAGAAATATAAGTCATTTTCTTTACAATTCTATACACATGGTCTAAGGTTGTAAGAAAATAGGGAATACCAAGTAAAGAAAACTCTGCTTCGTGACTGGTGTTTGCCTCTATTATTTTGTCCCTATTGTTGCCTTCACAGTGCTGGAAATTGCATTGTAAGATTTATATTATATGGTTCTTGTGTTTTAAAATATGTAGGCTTGCTATGCAGCAGTTGTTCTGAAATGTCTAACTATTTATCTATGAATGTCTTTGTTTTATTGTACCATCTTTCATTCAGACTTCTACCTGCCCAAATGTGAAGACGTGGTTGCACACAAATGTCCCTATAAAATCCAGACATTTGCAAAATAATTTAGGTTGAAACTGTTCTGGCCCAAGGCCTTTTGCTGCCTTGAAGGAAGCCTAATTGCCACCTCTGAGGCTAGGGCCTACACTTTAAAAATCCACGCTGTACTATTCAGACGCCAATTCCTGCCTTCATCTATTTCCTCCTCATGGTGCCGCCTGAAGCAAGTAGCTTTACTCTGCTGCATGACAAGGTCGGCCCTGGGTTGAAAGTCTGAGCTTGTATAATCGAACTAAAGTAAAGATGGGCAATGTGGGTCAAGTTTTCATGCAGTCCTAGGCCAAATTTCAAATGCTTCCTGCAAGCTGTCAGCTGAGTCCGTGGAGGATGGTGGCTCTGATTTTGTTGGGGCTGAGAATCCATTCTGGATTTTAGTCAGAACCAGCCTGATCTACAAAGAAGCTATCCAAGGTCCTGAACTGATTTAGGGGAATAGGGTTAAGCACCTTGGATAGCTCCTTTAAGAGCTAGTATTCACAGGCTTACTGCCTCTGATACTAGAGGTAGCACAAAGCCAGCAGGACTAGTAGCCATTGATAGCCTTCTCCTCCTGGAATTTATCCCACCCCCTTTTAAAGCCATCAAGATTGGTGGCCGTCCCTACATCTTGTGGCAGTGAGTTCCATACTTTAACTATGACCAGGGATCTGTGTGCTTTGTCATTCTGCTGTTGTCCAGGTGCCAAGTTGTGATGGGAAACTTCAAAGCTCCTGCAGTCCCTCCCATCTTATGGTTCTTTATCTTGAAAGCAGATTGGGACTGGACAGTCAGTCAAATACAGAACACCTTCAAAATAGTGGAAAGTTCTCTGGCAGCCCTTCAAATAGAGGACTGTCCCCTTTAAAGTAGGCCACCATATAACCCTAACAGGCATGAGCAGAAAGTAGATCTGGATCTCCTAATAGATCTCTGAGTGATTTTCAGTAGATCAGCAATGATTGCTGACTCCCAATTTTGTAACAATAGCTGCAATAAAATGACTCCCGCCCGCTGCTATCTGAAAATAAACTGCTGAAATGAAGAAAGCTTGGGATAATAGTAACCAGGAATGTTTTTTTGAGCATGGTAAACCTGTGAGCTTAGTTCAGTTCTGGAAGTGAAATGAATTCCTGGACTCAACGTTCTTTACTTCCAAGTGTGTGATTCTTGTGCCGGGTTTGGTGGATCATGGGGTTCTAGAAAAACAAAACAAAATGGGACCCCTCAAGCCTGAACTCTGCCCACCCTTGATCTAAAGGACAAGGCAGTGGAGTTGATTTCAGCAAACACTTGGAATTAAAACAAAAACAAAACAATCTACTGGCAATTCAGCTGGACCAGGGTTGGAGCCCTTTAGGGTAGTGTGGGAGGTTCAGAACAGGTCCAGGTGCTGCAGCTGGGGGAAATGGAGCAGAGTGGGCTTTGTTCTGTGGGCAGAGGCCAGCCCAAAACTGCCCATTCATCTAAGATGATTAGGTTAATATGAATAATAATAAAAGCAAAAGGCGAGGGGGAGAAATAACAGGCATGCGAACAAACAAATGAAATGGCTCAATTTCTCTGGTCAATTGGCAAGCCTTGATAAAACTGCAGTGGCTCCATAAGCCAAAGCAAACAAAGTGGGTTACACTGGCAAGAAAGAGTTAATATGTAAGAGTCAAGAACCTGGCGGTTTGAAGGAGTTTCCATCATCAGCAGAGGTATTCCAGCAACCTGTTCCTGTAAGCGCTGGTGAATTTCTCTGCCCTCTCCACCTCCTTTGTCATTCTGTGTTCTTCAAAGCCCAAGGGCCAAGCAGCAAGCTTAGCACTTTGGGGACTTGTGATGCTCCAAGATTCAGGGACACCAGGTGTCAGGAGGTTCTTGTAGAAAGGATATTAAGGGTGGGAGAGTCTGTTTGGGGTCGGGTGCAGCTGAACTCATGGGGGGATTTCTGGGATTAGGACAGCCTTCCACTTCATGGACAGTTTTAAGTTCCATGCTCTTGGTAGCTGAAGGTCCAGAGTGCATGGTGCTGAGGTAGTGGAGAAGACTCTGGGACTCTCCCATGGGATAATGTTGGGCTCCATGCCCTTCCAGTGATCCAGCTTATCTTGAGAATTCTCCAGATCTTCCAGAGCTGGCCCTACCATTATTGTTGTTGTTGCTGTTGTTATTGTTATTTATTACATTTATATACCACCCCATAGCCGAAGCTCTATGGGCAGTTTACAAAGATTAAAAACATTAGATTAAAAAGACTGAACATTGAAAATCAATACACAAAATTTTAAAACAAAAACGTAAAACAGTTAACAATTAAAACCATTTTTAAACACTCAGCCAAGCCAAAGCTTATTTTTGGGAGACGTTTAAAATAGGGGTGTGCACGGACCCCCCTCTCCGCCCCGCGGGCCGATCCGAAAATTTCGGATCGGCCCGCTCCGCTCCGCGCTGCTCCGCCCATACTCCGCTCCTCTTCGCCGCGGAGCTCCGGCTCCAAATTGGAGCTCCGCAGTGGAGGGGAGTGGCGCCAGGTAAGGCCAGGAGAGGAGGGCGGGAGGTTTACCGGGCCCTGCCGCCATCGCCGCCCGTGCAGCGACGGTGGCAGAGCCCGGTAAGGGACCAAGGGGGAGGGGGGCCTTACCTGCCTCCATCCGCGGTCCGTCGGCGTCTTCAATTGAGCCCGCGGTTCAACCAGGAAGTCTGGGCCGCAGCGGCCCAGACTTCCTGGTTGAACCGCGGGCTCAATTGAAGACGCCGACGGACCACGGACAGAGGCAGGTAAGGGAGAGGAGGGAGGGGGGGTTACCGGGCCCTGCCGCTGTCGCCACATGGGCGACAGCGACAGCGGCAGGGCCCGGTAAACCCCACTTACCTTTCCAGCGGAGCTCCGGATCGAGGTGAAGGATCCGCCTTCACCTCGATCCTCTTCGCCACGCTCCACTGGCCCCCCAATCCTCTTCGCCTCCGCCTTAAGGGCAGGCGAAGCCCCCCACTCCGCTTCTAATTCGCCCGTCCGATTAGAAGCGGAGCACATCCCTAGTTTAAAACTCAACATATGCTGTTAAATGCCTGGGAGAAAAGGAAAGTCTTAACCTGGTGCTGAAAAGACAACAATGTTGGCGCCAGGCGGGCCTCATTGGGGAGATCGTTCCATAATTGGGGGGGCACCACAGAAAAGCCCCTCTCCCTTATTAGGTAGAATAAGATAGCTGCTTCAGGCGGCAGGGGCTGGGGAGGGCCTGAGAGGAGTTAGAGGACAGAGCTGTGTGGCCTGTACCTGCTAAGATACCCTGCTGACCCCAATGTTGTTCTGTTGCTAGCACTGAAGTCAACATCAGCTTCTGATCTGGTCTATTTCTCTATGTGAAATGCATACAGGAGGGCAACATCTTCTCCTTCATTTTAGTCATAAACATTTGGGGCTGGCCCTGTCCTTATCTTCTGATATTATTACCTGGTGGCGGCTTTCTCTTGACATCAGCAGATCATACAATCTAATGTGGCGCATTATCACCACAGGGGCCGGTTTCCTCACTCATTGACTCATATCCGCAACATGATCAGATCTCCTAGATGCTGCCAAGCGAAGGCAACACATTGCTTGTGGCTTTATTGCTTGTGGTGGGTTTTGTGTGTCTTGACAGACAAATAACCATAGCAACTTTTAGCAGCAGAATTGTTGGCCATCCTGAAAGTAGAAACACTGAAGGGTGGCATCTACTTTTAATAAATGAATAAACATTAGAGTTTTGGTGGCGGGGTTGGGTGCTGCTAATAAAATGTATTTGTAGCTTACTGCCTGTTGTACATATTGGGGGTGACGGGGTGGGGTTGGTTTGCTGTGGTATCACATTTCAGGCAAGAAAACCACTTCCCTTCCTCTCTGAGTACTGCAAACATGTGCTGCAATTTTATCAGTGTCCTATATCAACTTGTTGACATCAAACCTCAAATGTCAAACTACGTCAAAAATCGTCCTCGTGATCCAGTGAGCACATCTTCACAACTGCTCAATATGCAAAGTAATGGCAAGATTAAACTTTCGTTAGTCAAGAAAGGCACCTGTAAATAGAGTGTTAAAGGATAGATTTTTCTTGATGTGTTTTCCATGGGTGTTGCCATTTCAGCAATGGGGTCAACCTACATTTGCCCTCAAAGTGCTTCCAATACAGGCTGAAGGGACCTGGAGCTTCCAAAGTTAGTTCCTCTCCCAAAGTTAGTTCCTCTACCAGATCTTCCAGGCATCTCACTCTGAAAGATGTCTAGAAGATCTGAGAGCTGGGTCAAAGTAGTGCCAGCCTCAAAGCAAGGTGGTGGTGGGGGAATGGGGAATTTGGTCCACCAGTGGAGTCCAGTCCACTGGTGGAAGGACACTTTTGAATACAACCCTTTGGATTTATTGATGTTAGGAGGGAACTGGAGTGGGTTCTGATGGACACAGAGAGCCCTGGTGGAACAAGGGGTTGGCCACAGCAGGCTTGAGTTGGGCAGGATCTACACTACTGCTTTATAAGGGTCTATAATGGTATTGACAACTGTTGGGGCCCATGACACACTCCATATACAATTTTCCAACCATTTTCAAAGTGTTACATCCTGTTTGGTGTAGATCTGGTCTTGGTCATCCGTGTAGGATCCCAAGGCTAAGTGAGAGGGGCAAAGATTGTTTGATATCTTAGTAAAGAGACATCTAGAGAGGAATGCCTTTTCTCTTTTGCACAGCCCCAATGGTGTCTCATGAAAGGTCTCAAAGTATATGTTAATATAGGAAAGGCCAATTGTGCTAGATTTGGATCCAAGCATTTTTAACTTGCACGTGGTGGTCATACCAATCTTTATTCAAGATATGGTAAAAGGTTTTGCCCACAGTTCTACTCAAAAGACAGATCCTTTCAAATTGTAAGGCATGGATAAATTCTGTACTTGAATATTACATACAGCATCTTTCTTTGATGCTGTATGTAGCCTGTAAATGTGCAGATTTGTAATGCCATGCTGCCTGAGCATATGTGCTCTATAACCGGGGAGCAATTACCCCTGCATGATTCCTGCCAACTTTATTATAGGGCTTGCCCATTCTTGAGGGAGTCAGTTCACGTAGCAAAGTGCACTTCTGGCCTAGGGTTCACTACCTGGAGAACAGAGAAACCACCGAGAAGAATATAAAGGTTGGCCATTTCTATGTAAATACAGGCAAGTACCAAATGTGAGTGCTTTATTTATTAATTGAATTTATATGTTACATTTATATCCCACCTTTCCTCCAAGTTAGCATATGATCTTCCTCCTCTCCATTTCTTCCTGACAACAACCCTGTGAGGTAGGTTAGGTTGAGAGTCAGTGACTTCTAGGCTGAGTGGGGAGTAGAACCCAGGTCTCCTGAGTCCCACTCCAATGCCTTAAATGCACAGGCTCCCCATTTTCACCAGTACACCTAGGGGTGACCACATTACACCAATTTTAAAATCACTTCACTGGCTGCCAATTTCTTTCTGGGCAAAGTATAAAGTGTTGGTTATTACCTTTAAAGAACTTCATGGTTTGGGTCCAGGTTACCTGTGGGATCGCCTTCTCCTGTACAATCTACCCCACACACTCAGGTCCTCTGGGAAGAATTTACTTCAGTCAGCGAAAACTAGGCTGACAACCATTACCCAGAGGACCTTCTCTTCTGCCACTGCCAGACTGTGGAATGGCCTGCTGGGAGAGATTCACCAACTTAACAGACTTTCTGTATTTAAAAGAGCTATAAAGACTGATCTCTTCTGGCAGGCCTACCCTGTCGAATTTTAAGATGTCTGGCTGTTATTTTAATAATGTATTAGTTTTAAATGTTTTTAATCAGTTTTATGTACTTATAGTATTTTTGTATTTGATATTGTTCCCTGCCTTGATCCAGGGGGAGAGGCAGGTAAGAAATTTATTATTATTATTATTATTATTATTATTATTATTATTATTATTATTATTATTATTATCAGCTTCAGACCAAAGACCAGAAAAGCCACTGCTGGTTCCGGATACATGTTCAGGAAGAGGAGTAGTACCTCTAGTCTGCCTTCCCAAACCTGGCACCTTCCTGATGTGGGAGACTACATCTCCCATCATCCCCAGTCAGCATGCCCATGGCAGCTGGAGATAATGGGATTGTAGTCCAACACATCTGGAAGGTACCAGGTTGAGGAATGCTTTAGCCGGGAAGTTTGGTGTCTTGAACAAGCAGCTACACTTGGTGCTGATTCTTTTTCCGCATCTCACTCATCACTAATACAGCTACCTTATAATTAGTCAGCCACTTTAAAAAAAAACTAATTTAAATAGGATTTCATAGAAACATCCCCCCCCCCATCACTTAACATAATTGCTTTGCGGCTCATTTAAGTTTCAAAGGGAGCAATTTTGATCTTCCCCACTGAGCTTGATCTAAAAGGGATTGATGGAAAGTCTCCCCCCACTGACCTTCCCCCACCTGATACGTGTCTTAATATCTGTCAGCCAGTACTGTGATTCAACAGGTCCATGAAAGAAGTAAGACCAAATCATGGGAAATGTGCAAAGGATTTTACGTTGATACAGGCGAGTGATATGTTCAATGGGAGACATACATTTCCTTCTCAAGGGAAAGCACATGTGCGTGGTCAGGTGGAAAACACAGTACTAGTAGCACAAGTGCAAGTAATATGTTGCAGTTGCCTGGCAACATTCAGGAGATGTGATAAAGCAGTGGAAATGAATGAGTGAGAGAATGAATGAATGAATGAATGGGAAATTGGTTGAATGAATGATCACTGTTTAATACATGCTACCCAAACAAGAAAGTTATTGCTTGAAAAAATTACTCTAGTGTGTAAAACAATAGAGCCATTTATGTGATGCAATGCTATTGCTCGCTCAGAGCTTATTCAGTTCTCCCCACCTGAATATTTTCCTGGATTTAGAACAGCACCCAGTTGTGGCCAGAGTCACATGGTTAGATTTCATGGCCCCACATAATTCTGCTTGCAGAGGAGCTGCTGGACATTTAAATGGTCACAAGCAGCAGTTTTCCCTTTATTTCCCAAATGAATACAAATTCAGGTGACACTCATTACATTCACTCCATCAGCCTCTTCACTTCCTTTCTTAGGACACTTGAGTGCCTTTTTCAATCCTTATGCTTTGCCCCACTTTATTTCTTTTAACCCTCTTATTCCCTACTCATGGTTGTTTAAGGGTTCTTCAGAAGACGTCATGATCCTTCAGTTTCGCATCTGTTTTTAAAGAGCATTTCCAGTGAGTTTTTTTTTTTAAGAGCACAGAGAAAGTGGTATTGTTTCTGAAAGCAAAAGAAAATATAGTTTCCTCTTGTGTATAGCCATTCTGCTATACCACAGTGCCACCTAGAGGTTATGCTGTGGAAAACCAGGAAAGAAATGCTCTTTGTGTAGTGCTCAGATCACAATTCTACCATGAAACCGAAAGTAGATACAGCAGATTGTCAGCCTTGTATATAGTAACTCCCTGTTTCCCTCTCTGCCTCTTCCTTCTTCCACTCTGGTTTACCTGGTGCCTCTTCTCCCTCTGGCACATGTACTCACTGGTGCCCAGCTAGCTCCTGCATCTGCACTACTTCTCCAAAAATCCTATCCATACGTCTTGCAGGCTCTCCATGCCCTTTCTACCTCCCCCTCCCCACCACCACATACTCTACCTCTTCTGTGGGCTTCCCTTATATTTACCCTGCCCTTTCATACCCGGTCCTCTTCTCCAAGACCATTCCTTCACAATGTCTCTTGCCTTCTGCTGATGACGTCACTTGTCATTGCCCCCAGCTTGCTCATCAGAACACCATCCTGTTCTCCCAGAGGCAGTCAACAGTGTTGCAGTTAGCTAGTAAATGCATGAGAATTTGGGGCACAGGTTCTCTATAGCCTACAATGGGTCTTCCTGCTCCTCCCCTTCCTTCTCATGACAATGATGGGATAGATAAAAGGAAGTACTTCTTCAAATAGCACGTAGTAAAACTATGGAATTTGCTACCACAAGATGTAATGATGGCCACCAATTTGGATGGCTTTAAAAAGGGGTTAGAAAAATTCCTGGAGGAGAAGGCTATCAATAGCTACTAGTCCTGGTGGCTATGTGCTCCCTCCAGTATCAGAGGCAGTAAGCATGTATACACCAGGTGCTGGAGAACATGGGCAGGAAGGTGGTGTTGCACTCATGTCTTGCTTGTTGGTTCCTGGCCAGCAGTTGTTTGGCCAAAGTGCTGGACAAGATGGACCCTTGGTCTGATCCAGCATGGCTCTTATGTCCCCACTGCACTGCACTGCACCCTCCTCCTTGTTCTCTCTCTCTCTCTATTCCTGAGATCACACCTACTTGCTCCTTTGTTCTCCTCCTAGAACAAAGAAATTGACTGAACAAACTCTCCTGAAGCTCTACACTTTATTCACAAGAATACTTGTGAATAAAGCAGTTTTTTCCCCTTCACTAAAGAAAGGTGTGGTCTTTTTTTTTTAGCCTTTTGTGTGCATGTGGGACTCAGAAACACTTATTCTGTTCTGCCTTTTGTTTTTTCTCTGTGAACTGCCTTTCAAACAAGAGGCAGCAATACCATATAACCTTACGCTAATCAATGCACACATGTGCTGGAGCACAATCAGTAACTTGTGATGAGGGAAAGGCACGGCCTGAGAACTGCAGCAAACATGCACCACTTCTGAAATGAATTTGAGAAACTCTCCAGATTAAACTGGAACGGAGGTAGAGTGGACCACACAGCAGGGCAAAATGAACCCACAAAAAAGGAAATGCAATAGGGAAAATATGTTCATCTTCTGTATACTGAACTCTGCAACACTAAACCACAGTATTTCTGTTAAGAGTGTGTTTTCAAAAGTGAAACTGGAGGCATGTTTGCTATAACAATTCTCAAACCATCCATATCCATTATGACAAACTATCTTAGAGGTAGTGCAGGATTTTTTCCCCCAGAAATGTGAAGATGC
Organism: Elgaria multicarinata webbii; assembly: GCF_023053635.1. Lineage (NCBI taxonomy): Eukaryota > Metazoa > Chordata > Lepidosauria > Squamata > Anguidae > Elgaria > Elgaria multicarinata. The sequence goes on from NC_086174.1 coordinate 37,199,262, forward strand.
CACAATAGAGCTGTCATTACCCACAGGAACATGCTTTTGTTCATTTTGTTCAGTTCCTTTATAATCACTGATCAAACAGGTTTTTTAGAAGTTTTGCCATACTGTTTGCTTAGAGTCCATAGATAGCAGGGCTGAAAAAATCAACATGCATTCCATGCCCATAAGCAAGAAAAACTATCATACTGCCTTCAAGTCTCTGAAAAACCTAACATCTGAATATGTTTGCAGTCAGTTTTTCAGTAACACGCACATAAAGTCTATGGGATTGAAACCCATATAACTTGTAACAGGACTGAGGTCCTAAAGGACAGTATTCCTAAGCATTCTAAAATGTAAAGGGCTCTCTGAATAAAGCAGGCCAAAAAATGCCAAGTTTTGAATATTTCAACTTACTAAAATTGGGAGTGGAAGGACAGATGTTTCACATGCATTGTTCAGAAGATAACTTACCACTGAAGTTGAAATATAAAACAGCTCTGTGCTACCGTTGGAAGATGAGCAACACATTGCCAACTTTTTCTACCGGTTGTGCTTATGTGCCTTACAAATGCAGCCTGCTTCACAGAAATTGAGCTGATGTGAAACTTCTTCTAGCATGGAGACGAGTGAGAAAAGGTTCATGGGCTCAATTTCTCTATGTCAGGTTTCAGTTATACAGTGCCAATCAGTAAAGCATCATTTCAATGCTGAGTACTTCATAGATGGGGTGATGGAACTGAGCAGTTATTTATTTATTTATTTATTACGTTTTTATACCGCCCAATAGCCAAAGCTCTCTGGGCGGTTCACAAAAATTAAAATCACAATAAAACAACCAACAGGTTAAAAGCACAATTACAAAATACAGTATAAAAAGCACAACCAGGATAAAACCACGCAGCAAAATTGATATAAGATTAAAATACAGAGTTAAAACAGTAACATTTAAATTTAAGTTAAAATTAAGTGTTTAAATACTCAGAGAATAAAAAGGTCTTCAGCTGGCGACGAAAGCAGTACAGTGTAGGTGCCAGGCGGACTTCTCTGGGGAGCTCATTCCACAACCGGGGTGCCACAGCAGAGAAAGCCCTAGTTATCACATCTAGGGTAATTGTGTGGTGTATTTTTAACTGTTTATTCTGATATATATATACAATTTCCAAGAGAAACAATGTTCTCTCCTTCCCATAGCAATTGGGGAAAAGGGTGATCATGATGTTCCTGACCACAGCAGAGACCTCCTGCCCACAGAAAGCATCTCTTGCGTCCAACCTCTTGTATTCATGCATTTATTCATTGCATAAAGCCAGTGGAGGCTGGTGGCTCCAATTTCAGTGTGAATCCATTCGGGGTTTCAGTCAAGAGGCAGTCAGAACTCGAAAGGAGCTATCCAAGTGGATAAACTCTAGCCCCAAAATAGGTTCAGTGGCTTGGATGGCTCCTTTAGAGTTCTGGATGGTTCTGATTGAAATTCAGAATGGATTCACAGCCCCACCAAAATCAGAGTCACTGGCCTCCACTGCATAAAGCTTTCCAGGGAGTTCACAAAAATTAATCAACATCCTATGGAGGGAGGGTGCCAATTCTGTGGGAAAGAGCCACACCCCTTAAATGTTACCCCGCCTGTACTGGGGCCCCTCATGGAAAAGCAGCTTTCACACTCGGCTTGGTTAACGTTTAAAAGGCATCCTCCTAAATCTAGCCGCATTTAGCCGTATGACCATGTAATTGAATGATCATAGCAATAATTACCAGTTATCTCTGAGTCTTCACCCAGTGCAGAAAGTTTTTGCATTACATCTTTTTGACCATCTTCTTTTTTAAGGGATCTTGCTGGAGGTCTGTATTTTTAGCCAGTGCCCCGGAGGCGCTTTGTGCAAAAGGCAGCCCACAGCAATGCAGGTTGATTGATTGACCTTTTTGTAGAGGCTGATGTTAATAGCTCTCATTGGCAAGTCACCAAGAGACAAAGAGCAAATGCCATCTCTGTCCTTCCCCCAGAGAGTGAACCACCTTTCTCATGCTCTTAGCCTTAACATGCTTACAAATGCCAAGGACATGGCCTCATTCACATCTCTGTCCCTGTGGGTTCACTTCTGCCTGTGAATCACGGTGCGGAGGATGATCAAGCCAAAGCAATCAGCTGTTTTCATACAAAGCAAGATTATAAACGGATTCCAAAGAAGGTGCATTTTCAGTTGTAACCATTAGGGATGGACAAATCTGTCAATTTCCATTTCTCACAGGTTTTCATTTTTCATAAATTCAGTTCATCCTAAACTTTGAGAACTGTTCCTATCTTAAGCTTGGTTCATTCTTGTTTGTTTGTTTCAGTTTGTGTGAACATGTAAAGTCCCCCACCAAAGACTCCTGAATAAACTTAGTAGTCCTGGAATAAGAGAAGAGCTCCTCCTATGGATCAGTAAAGAACAGAAAGCAGAGAGTAGGAATAAATGGTCAATTCTTCCAATGGAGGGAATCATAGAATCATAGAATAGTAGAGTTGGAAGGGGCCTATAAGGCCATCGAGTCCAACCTCCTGCTCAATGCAGGAATCCACCCTAAAGCATCCCTGACAGATGCTTGTCCAGCTGCCTCTTGAATGCCTCTAGTGTGGGAGAGCCCTGCCGGGAGTTGCAGGGTTTTTCTCCTGTCTAAACATGCATAGGATTGCACCTTCAGCTATTTAACATATTGTTGTGTTTTTCTGTCAGGGAGCAGGAAAGGCACTTTGGGGATTTTCTTCTCAGGTGCCAGAATACCAACCTTTGCTGTTATGAACCTAAGCTCCATTTACTGCTCTACCTCTGGCAGTAAAATGTCTTGGGATGGCCCTGCTTCCCTTTTCTCCAGGCTAAACATATGCAGCAGTTTCAACTATTCTTCATAAGACCTGGTTCAACCTGTGTGTTTTGCTCTGTCAGAGCAAACAGCTGTTTAAGGGGCAATGAGGGGGGGGGGAGGAATTTAAAATCAGAAAAAAGCATGCACATGGAAGAGGTAAAAAACATTTTCCAACCCAACAGTCCTGATCCAAACAGCCCCTCCTGGGGTTATCTATAATTACTTTATAAAGTTGCTGGAGATCCTAGTCATGAGCCTCACATTTCATGGGTAGTTTGGTCCTCACTTGTTCTGTTTTTCTGTTGGGACAAGCTTCTAAGACCCAAAAATCTAAATATAATGTGTTCCTTGTTCTGTGCCCATTCTATGCATATGTATGCATCTCTGTGCACAGCTGACTGACTGAAGGACATAATCTGAAATTAGATCTGTCTTTAATACAAAGATTAAATGGCCACAAACCATAAGAACATCAATAAGCTTGTCAGTGAACATTTTAACCTCCCTGGCCATATCCTCAAGGACCTCAGGGTGACAGTTCTAAAGAAATTGAAAACATGGGCTTGCTTGGAACATGAGAATACAGAACAAAAGTGAAAAGGAAATTTGATTGTGTTAATCATGGGCTCAATAGGGACTAAGGTTTCTATGCATGTTATTAAATGTGGTTTGTAGGGCTGTGCATAGCCCCCCCCTTCAACTTGGAGGCTGATTCGGAGCTTCCAAATTAGCCCTGATTTGACTTGTGGCACCTCGATACTGCCCAGCCAACTTCGGATTTAGTTCCAACTTAATTAGCACTTTGATAGAAATTGGCTATGACCAAAGGGGGAACTGTGGGGCTTTCAGTTTTCATGTTGGTATGAGAATGAACTGGAAGTTGCTGTGCTTGAAGTGACGATATGGAAACAGATTCTTTAAGTATGATGCACAGCTGTTATTGAAGGACAGGTGAGCCTTGTTGCGATAGACATTTGTTCACATTTCAAGTGTCTTAGCTAATCCTGAACAAAATGGAAATGGCAAGATTATTTGCATGGCATGTAGGTTCTTCTGCTTGTGAGTAGTCGTCACCTCCGGAAGGACAGATACTTTGACAGATGCAGATGTAGGAAGACTAGGGCAAGGTTATGAAAAACAAGTCCATCTGCATTGCATACAGTGAAAAGCTATCCTGCAACATGCTTGTTTCCAAAGGCAGACTTCTCCCAACTTTCTGCCCTTTAGTGGCTCTGTTCAAAAGACAACTTAAACCACAGCTTTAATCACCATGAATGAGGGTTTTTGCCTTATTCACCATGGTTAAAGCCATGGTTTAAGATGTCTTCTGAACAGGACCAGCGTTGCCTTGCCTCTCCTAGTCCCCCTTGTCTCTTCCTTACATTTGCAAGAGTCATTGCTCATTTTGAAAATAGGCCTGTCAAGACCATGAGGGGGCTGATACTGAAGAACGTTCCACTTCCTTCTCTCTCGTTTTGTAACAGAAAGGGACGGAGGAGGAAACTAATGTGAGCAGACTTTGTGAGAAGTTGTCACTGCTATATTTATTGAGTCATATCAATTTTGTACAATTTACTGAGGTCAAAAGTGAAGATCACTCTGGCTTGAATTTTACTTGAGTCCTGGCTTCGTAACAAGCTTCCACATTGAGATTGGATCATTTCATTTATTTGTATTGTATACAATACATTTGTATTTTGTATTGTAAAATACAAATGCATACAAACAGGTAGCAAATATATATATATATATATATATATATATATATATATATATATATATATTAAAATACTATAAAAACAGATCTCTCCAATGAATAATCTGCAACCCACAGATGAGGGTAAGGCCAGTGAAAACAGGTGGATCTTCAGAGCCTTCCTGAAGACCAGCAGAAAGAAGCCTCATGTATCCCTAATGCAAGCTCATTCCAGAGATGAGAGCCCACCACTGAAAAGGTCCTCACCCTTGTACACACTAGCCTAACTGCCCTTGGAGTTGGGCAAGTAAGAAAAGGGCCTCTGCTGCTCACTTCAAAGTGTGGACACGCTGGTACAGGAGAAGGTGGTCTTATCACTATTAAGATTAACAAAGCATCATGGCTGGATAATAAATCCATTTTATCTGCAGATGAACCTACCCACTCAAACAGGCACTCAATTGTGGTCCTGCAAGGGAAACGCCAAGAGAGCTTCAGCTATTGGGCAGCATAGAAATGCAATAAATAAAGTGGATGTAGGAGAAAAGGCTCTCCTTAGTGGTGGCACCCAAACTATGGTATCTCTTTCCCAAGGCAGTTACCCAGTTCTCTTTTACTGTTCCTTTGCTAGATCGAATTTATCCATTTTCTGTAAAAAATAAACAAATAAAGTTGGCAGTAAGTAACCACATCACTCAGTGGTAGAGTGGATGCTTTGCATGCAGAAGGCCCCCAGATTGAGAGCTGGTGTGGTGTAGTGGCTAGAGTGTTGGACTGGGAGTCAAGAGATCCTGGTTCTAGTCCCCACTCAGCCATGGAAGCTCACTGGGTGACTTTGGGCCAGTCACAGACTCTCAGCCCAACCTACCTCACAGGGTTGTTGTTGTGAGGATAAAATGAGGAAGAGGAAGAGGATTATGTATGCCACCTTGGGTTCCTTAAGGAGGAAAAAGAGTGGGTTATAAATGTAATAATAAATGTAGGGTGACCATATGAAAAGGAGGACAGGGCTCCTGTATCTTTAACTGTTGTATTGAAAAGAGAATTTCAGCAGGTGTCATTTGTATATATGGGGAATCTGGGGAAATTTCCTCTTCATCACAGCAGTTAAAGCTGCAGGTGTCCTGCCCTCTTTTAAATCTGGTCACTCTAGTATAGCTCCTGCACTTTACCTGTTGTGATGAAGAGGAAATTTCACCATATATACAAATGACACCTGCTGAAATTCCCTTTTCTATGCAACTTTTAAAGATACAGGAGCCCTGTTCTCCTTTTCATATGGTCACCCTAATAAATGAGTAAAATAAATTCAATAGCTGGCATCTATATGTCTGGGAAGGGCTCCCAACTGAAACCCTGGTGAGCTGCTGGTAGCTAGTATAGGTAACAGTATGCTAAATGGACTGCTGGTCTGACTCAGTAGAAGGCAGATTCCTAGGACATAATATCAAGAGAATACTGTGCTAGGTGTACTTATATGCATGCCAATATGGGCGTTTTTGCTATATTGATAACAATTCTATGGCACAGATAGGCAGTAGTTCATCACTTCCATACATTGGCCCATGCTTCAACATGGCTTCACTGCCACAGCTTCAGTCTTGAAAACTAGGGGTGTGCACGGACCCCCCGCTCCGCTTCACTTGCAGATCCGCCATTTTCCGGATCGGGCCGCTCCGCCCCGCCCCCGCTCCGCCCACTTCCGCTCCGCTCCGCCCGGAGCTCCGGATCCGGATCCGGAGCTCCGTTTCCCCCCCCATAGGCTTGCATTGAAAGCTAAAAAATTATACAACTTTTTTTCTGTTCAAGTTAGAAACCTCATGTTTGGCACCATGACACCTCATGGGGATATACACACGCACGCCAAGTTTCAAAGCAATCCCATCATCCCCTGATTTTTGGGGAATTTTTGAAAATCGGGCACCCCACACACAACATCCCTGCGAGGTGGGCAGGGGAGGAGGGAGGGAAGGCAGGCAGGCATGCAGCTGGCATTTCTGGGGGCATAAGGAAGTGAGCCAAGGATAAGCCAGTAATGCATATAAAATGGAATAAATCAATCAATAAACAAAGGAGGGGTGGAATTAAAAGCAGCAGTGTTGCTCAATAAACAGCAAGAAGAATTTTTTTAAAAAGGCTATATCTGTCTTTTACCAGCAATAGGGGGACGTGCCCGGGGGAGGAGGAAGTAGCTGCCAGTTCAAGACACTGACAGCCACCAACAGCTCTGAGAAGAAGTAAAACGCTCACTTCGACTCATAACAGGCATTGCTCCACCACTGAAAAGTGACCATTCACTTCAACTCATGATAGGCATTGCTCCACCGTTTTACTCTCTTTGGAAGGCTCTAATGGCCTTCCAGTGCAGGAGAGAGTGGGGGCACGTCCACGATGAGATGCCCTAGGGGAGCTCATCCCCTTGCACCACATCGATTCAGTTGTTCACCAAGGTTAGGGTGGGGAGCAGTGCTGTGTTTCTATCTCTTATTCTTGGCTTAGTATATGATTTCAGGTTGTGTTTGTGCATTTGGTGGGGCTACTGTGTTAAAAAACACGGGGAAAAGCCCGTTCAGATGAAGAAAGAGAAGTTTCCCAGAATCCCAAGTTACCTGTTTTGCCTATGCCCTCCTCCAACTTTGGGATCATCATGACCGGGAGCTGACTCTGCCCTCAGCCCTTTGAAAAAGGTATTTTTCCCGCCGATTTTTTAAAAACGTCTAGCCTGCGATCCGTACGATGCAGAAAGTTGAGAGTGGTCTCAAAATGACCCCCATCCACGACTCTCTGTGCACAAGAATTTTCAGAATGATAGCTTAAACCCCCCCCCAGTTATCCCCGATTCTTTCCCTCAATGCAATCCTATGGGCGAAAAGCCGAAAACGCAGTTTGAGCCGCGCGGTTGACCCGATTTTCACAAAAATATAGCACGCGACCCAGACAACGCAGAGAGGTGAGAGTGGTCTCAAAATGACCCCCATCCACGACTCTCTGTGCACAAGAATTTTCAGAATGATAGCTTCAAAAACAACGTAGTTATGCGTGATTATTTGCCGCAATGCAATCCTATGGCGAAATGTTTTCAAGATGGCGACCGGAGCGCTCCGCCTGAACTCGGAGCTCCGAAAAATGGCCGCTTCTCTTCGCCTTGCTTCTAGGGGGTCCGCGGTCCGCTCCTACTCCGCCTCTGGGTAAGGCGGAGCAGGCCAATCCGCTACTGCTTCTACGCTCCTAATCGGAGCGGAGCACATCCCTATTGAAAACTAATTCTTTGGGTCTGAAAATGCAGGATCCTTTCATCTTTCAAACAATCCTTTCTGCAATACATATACTTGCTATCAAAAGGTGGTGGTCCCCTTTTGCCATGATTACTCTGGAATTAAATCTTGGGCCCTAAAGCCACTACAGATGACAAACATATTCATACTGGGGTCTTCTCTTCTTGGTCAGATGCTATAACTCTGATTTCAACTGCAAAAAAGGTCCATATCTATGCCCAGTGGAGACTGATGACTCCAATGTCAGTGGGGCAGTGACTCCACTCTGGGTTTCCGTCAGTACCAGTCAGGACTCTAAAGGAGTTATCCAAGGTGCTTCACAGCCCCACTGACATTGCAGCACTGGCCTTGACTGTGAATCTTTTTTTCTTCTAGTTTCCTTTTGCTTCCTATTCTCCCTTGGTCTTCTCCCACAAGGGTAATTGTGTTGAACTTAGGAAGAACAGAAGAAATGTTATAAGGAAGGGCTTCTATCTCAGAGTAGGTACAAAGATGGTTAGAGAGCATCTAGCTTCTTGAAATGAGCTCAAGTCTCCAGGATCAAAAAAATTAAAACCCATGGTGCTGACGGAGCTTGCGGGCATAGTTTTAGAACCACTGTCTGTAATCATTGAGAATTTTTGAAGAACAGGTAAGGTGCTTGAAAACTGGAAATGGCAAATGTTGTCTCTATCTTCAAAATGGAGGAAAAGCTCGTCTGTGAAACTAAAATCCAGTCAGGCTGATGTTGGTGGCAGGCAAAATTATTAAGTGGACAGTTTGTGAGCATTTAGAAAAGAATGCATTGATTACTAGGGATGTGCAAATCAATAAAATTCAAGTTCATTGAGGTTCCCACAATTCCACTTTGAAGCTTGTTCCAACTCATGTCCATATCAGACTAAAGTCCTTTTTTTTTCCTACGTGAAAATTCATGTGTTTTCTGTGCACATTTTCCCAAATGTACACATCAGTAGGGTGAATTTTTTTAATATATGCATTTTCTCTCATTGATTAACTTGTGTTTGTGCACATTTTTTCAAATGGATGCATTTTTCAAATACTTTTTTATACTGCAAATCACATTGGAACTTCAGAAATATACAGATTCAACCACAAATTGTATTCAGCTCCTTGTCTGGAACTGGGAGTTGTGAACTTGGAAAGTGGAGAATTTTGAGAGGTCATATGTGCATAGCTCTAGTTAAAATTACTTAGATGTGGCTAGTCTATACTCTACGTTTTTAGCAATGTCATACACAAATGAAACATCAAGATCTCACCATTTATATATATTTTTAAAAGAACACTCTGAATTAAGGATGTTGGAGAAATCTTCAATAGAATCAAACAAGTTTGGATTTTTATGAATACAACTATGGATTCTGCAGCAGACCTGCTTTCCCCCAGTCAGGTGGATTCCGTGGACTTAGAATCATAGAATCATAGAATAGCAGAGTTGGAAGGCTCCTACAAGGCCATCGAGTCCAACCCCCTGCTCAATGCAGGAATCCACCCTAAAGCATCCCTGACAGATGGTTGTCCAGCTGCATCTTGAATGCCTCTAGGGTGGGAGAGCCCACAACCTCCCTAGGTAACTGATTCCACCGTCACACTGCTCTAACAGTCAGGAAGTTTTTCCTGATGTCCAGCCGGTATCTGGCTTCCTTTAACTTGAGCCCATTATTCCGTGTCCTGCACTCTGGGAGGATCGAGAAGAGATCCTGGCCCTCCTCTGTGTGACAACCTTTTAAGTATTTGAAGAGTGCTATCATGTCTCCCCTCAATCTTCTCTTCTCCAGGCTAAACATGCCTAGTTCTTTCAGTCTCTCTTCATAGGGCTTTGTTTCTAGACCCCTGGTTGCCCTCCTCTGAACACGCTCCAGCTTGTCTGCATCCTTCTTGAATTGTGGAGCCCAGAACTGGACACAATACTCTAGATGAGGCCTAACCAGGGCTGAATAGAGAGGAACCAGTACCTCACGTGATTTGGAAGCTATACTTCTATTAATGCAGCCCAAAATAGCATTTGCCTTTCTTGCAGCCATATCGCACTGTTGGCTCATATTCAGCTTGTGATCTACAACAATTCCAAGATCTTTCTCGTTTGTAGTATTGCTGAGCCAAGTGTCCCCCATCTTGTAACTGTGCATTTGGTTTCTATTCCCTAAATGTAGAACTTGGCATTTATCCCTATTAAATTTCATTCTGTTGTTTTCAGCCCAGCACTCCAGCCTATCAAGATCACTTTGAAGTTTGTTTCTGTCTTCCAGGGTATTAGCTATCCCACCCAATTTTGTGTCATCTGCAAATCTGATCAGCGTTCCCTGCACCTCCTTGTCCAAATCATTAATAAAAATCCCTGCGGCACCCCACTCGTTGCCTCTCCCCAGTTTGAGAAGGTTCCATTGATAAGTACTCTTTGAGTCCGATTCTGTAGCCAACTGTGAATCCACCTAATAGTTGTTCCATCTAGCCCACTTTTAGCTAGTTGGTTAATCAGAATGTCATGTGGTACTTTGTCAAAAGCTTTGCTGAAGTCAAGATATATGATGTCCACAGCATTCTCACAGTCCACAAGGGAGGTTATCCTATCAAAAAATGAGATCAAATTAGTCTGACAGGATTTGTTCCTGACAAATCCATGTTGGCTTCTAGTAATCACTGCATTGATTTCAAGGTGTTTACAGATTGACTTCTTTATAATCTGCTCCAGAATTTTCCCAGGGATGGATGTCAGACTGACTGGTCTGTAGTTCCCAGGTTCCTCCTTTTTGCCCTTTTTGAAGATAGGGACAACGTTAGCCCTCCTCCTGTCGTCCGGCAGCTCACCCGTCATCCATGATTTTGCAAAGATAATAGACAAAGGTTCTGAGAGTTCTTCTGCTAGCTCCTTCATTACTCTAGGATGCAGTTCATCAGGCCCTGGAGATTTAAACTCATTCAAGGAAATTAGGTGTTCTTTGACCATTTGTTTATCAATCTCAAACTGCAATCCTGCCCCCTCAACTTCTGCTTCACTTTTTCCAGGGGGGTCATAGACCCGCTTCTGGGAGAAGACCGAGGCAAAGTAGGAATTGAGCACTTCAGCCTTTTCTTTGTCGTCTGTTGTCAATTTGCCATCCTCATTAAGCAGTTGAACCACCATTTCTTTCCTCTGTCTTTTACTACTCACGTATCTGAAGAAAGCCTTTTTATTGCTTTTAGCATCCCTCGCCATTTCCTAACTTTCCTGAATTTTATGCAAATTTACCAATGGAAAAATAAACATTTAAACACACACACACACACACCAGCCAATGAGGGATTTCTGCATTTTTGCAAGGGCAAATTTGCACAGATTTGGAAGCTCAAAAAAATCAATTCCTTCAATGGAATGAAACATGCCTAGCAATCCATGAAATGCAGACATAACGGATTTTGCACGATCCATACATTTCTGCTTTGAATAGCACCAATGATCTGTTCACCAGGGAGAGGGAGAACAGCTGATACTAAATCAAGCCTACTACTAACAGTGCCCAAATGTTAGTTGGCACTATCCAATACACCCAATCTGAACTACATAATCCCAACCCAATCTAGTGGATCAAGCTAAGGCAGTGGTAGGCAACTTTGGTGTCCCCCGGGTGTTTTGGACTGCAATCTCCATACTCCTTGACCTTTGGCCATTCTGTTTAGGGCTGATGGGACTTGTAGGGGCACCAAGTTGCCAACCCCTGGAATTGGGTGTGCATCTGATGCTTGCACACACATAACCCATGCAACTTGGGATACTCCTGCTTGAAGATTTAAGTGGATTGGGGCAATTGATTCTTATGATTGTGAAGGCTCACACCAAAGTTTTCTCTGGAGAACATTGAACTAAGCTGGGGTGAAGTGAGGAGATTTCTGAACTGATTCCTGGTGTTGTGGTGTGGGTCTCTGGGAAGCAGAAATAAAGGATTTCAAAGAGTTATAACACATGCCATTTATCTCCTAAACACCTTATTGATTTATGCTTGCAGATCTTACCTTTGGCTTTCTCCACTGTTGAACTTTATTTGTATCGATTGCACAGAAACTGACGAGGTAGTAACATGTATTATATGGCAGCTTTTCAGTTTTCATTGTGAACATGCACAAGAGCATATCTAAAGCAGGCATCAACACACGCCCCACCCCCCAACCAGTATGTCAAAGGTACAACGCAAAGGGGAAATAACCACTTGACAGTAGGCGATGTCCAAACAATGATGAGATCCGTGTATGCAAAGAACAAAGCTTCCAAAGTCAAACTAAGTTCTTCTTGCAAACAACACAGAGTGAGAAGAAATTTCCCAAGTATAGTTTTTAATCTACTGAGTTTACAAGTGATCCATCCAAAGTGACAGCCTGTGATGGTAAGGTAAGTATTCACTACTTATACCCAAAGGCTTTCAGCAAGAGCTCACAATCCATAAATTGTTGATTGACAAAATAAAATATCCATTGACAATATTCATAAGGATCAGACATAATTATGACCAATAACTTTCAGTTTGCCATTCATATAAACTAGGGGTGGGCAACCTTTATACCTATCGAGGGTCACTTTCCCTTGTGAGTAAACTGTTAGGGCCACATGTTGGCAATGGGTGGAGCCAAAGCCAATCATGAGTGGAGCCAAAGCCAAAAATGGGCAGGTGTCCTTCATTCTGCCACCTCCTTTTCTCTCTGAATGCATCACACGCAAAGGCCTTTTGAAATTAGTTTGAGGACCGTGTTATGGAGTTGGCCTTTGCTGAGTGTTTTCAAACTATAGTTCCACTATTTAGGCAGCATTTGGCAGCCAGATCAACTACCCAATAGTTGATCAATATACTTCAAACAAAGCATACACCAAAATTGCTTTAAGTGGATTTAATTTTGGTTTTGTACTAACAAGAATTAGTAAGGGGGGTTGATCTTTTTTTCTTTTCATTGTTTTGGAAATGTACTTGTAGCATCACATCAGCATATAACTTACATAAAATGACATAAAACATCTTTGTTGTTAAATAGAGCTTTTCTAAAGATTCTTAGATCTTAATAGCTTAACAAGAAATAGAATTCCCTAAACATTTCTTGCTCTTAGTCCTAATAGCTTAAAAAGAAGAGATCTCGTTCTAAGTATCAAGTTCCCCATTCAAAACTGATTAGGCTGTTCTGCTGACAAGTTTTCTTCATTCATCTACCTGGTGAAAAGCATCTCTTAGCAGATACTTATATGGCAAACTTTATTATTATTATTATTATTATTATTATTATTATTATTATTATTATTATTATTTAGCAGAAAGGGCAACTAGGAATGTCACAGACTCCCCCAGCTCACTGAGCCACACCGCATTCTCCGGCCTGATCTTCGAGTGCCCTGTAGGTTGGCAACTGCCCAGCAGCTGCCCAACTTGTCCAGAGCTTCCATTGTGCACAACAATGGCAACTCCAGAAATTGCATATTTCCAAAGGTGCATCTCTCTCTCTCTCTCCTTCCCTCCCTCCCTCTCTCTTTTTCTCTCACACACTCTCTTTCCTCCTGCCTGAAGACATTGCAATAGTATAAGCTGCCAACCTGAGTGGGCAAGACTGTGTTTAAACTCTCACACTCTGTCAGTGTGGTTGTATTGTATTTTTGAGTCAATAGCATGATATGACTGACAATCCTGTCATTTTGACATCCTATCAGCAGTTAAATGGCCTGAAAACGACCGGGCCTGAAAAGTACACTATGTACCTTCCTACTGAGCTGTTGCTAATCCTGACATGGCTTCCCCATCAGCAAACATAGACCCTAATGAGATCATATTGTTACAACACTAACAGGCCTGTCAGGTCAAGTCAGCCTCCTACAACTCTCAGCATCCCCCATCCCGGACAGCATAAGAAGACCTACGCTGGATCAGACCAAGGATCCATCAAGCCCAGCACTTTGTTCACACAGTGGCCAACCAGCTGTTAACCAGAGACCCATAAGCAAGACACAAGAAAAATAGCACCCTCCCACCCATGTTCCCCAGCAACTGGCGTATATGATCTTCTTGCTACTGGAGGTAGCACATAGCTATCAGGACTAGTAGCCTTCTCCTCCAGGAATTTGTCTAAACCCCTTTTAAAACCACTGGATTTCTGGCCATCATTATGTCTTGTGGTAACAAATTCCATAGTTTAACTATACATTGTGTGCAGAAGTATTGCCTTTTATCTGTCCTGAATCTCCCACCAATCAGCTTCATGGGATGACCCTAGGTTCTAGTATAAAGAAAGAGTGGGGGGAGTGTATACCTCTATCATGTCTCCCCTTACCCTCCTTTTTTCCAAGCTAAACAATCCCAGCTGTTGTAACCTCCCCTCATAGGAGAGCTGCTGCAGCCCTTTGATCATTTTATTTTAGTTGCCCCTTTCTGCACTTTTTCCAGCTCTACAATATCTTTTTTTAAAGTATGGTGACCTGAACTGTTCATAGGATTCCAAGTGTGGTTGCACCATAATAAATTCATATGTATTTTCATGGACATTGTTCTTATATATGGAGTATTGTACACACACTTGTACCTAATAAAAGCATGTTTGACAACAGTTTTTCTTAATGTAATGCTGTTTTCTTTGTTCCCAGCCTATTTCTGCAAGAGTTCTTTGTTTGGAGAACTGCATCCCAAAATTCTGAGGTGTGAATTCCAATGGATAATTGTGTTCCAGTTCACATATTGAATGAGGAAGTGTGAACTTGGTAAATCATTGTTAAAATATGATCTGAGTGAAACTCTCCACGATCCCTAGATAAAAGCAATAGGGGGGACTTCATATTGGCACTAATGGGTTGCTGTCTTTTCCTTTCACTTGCACCATACATAGGCAGCATTTTTTGAGGAGTTATGGCTGCAGTAGGATGGAAGAAACCTCTCCTCCCTGTGAACTGTAGCTCCCTCCCTCCAAAATGCCGCCACCATGTAGATAAAATAAAGCAACGTCAGAAGTTGAAGTTACTCACTGCATAGTAAGTATAGTTCACCGCTTGGCCCTTAGGCCATTATTATTATTATTATTATTTATTTATATAGCACCATCGATGTACATGGTGCTGTACAGATAACACAGTAAATAGCAAGACCCTGCCGCATAGGCTTACAATCTAGTAAAGTTGTAGTAAACAATAAGAAGGGAAAGAGAATGCAAACAGGCACAGGGAAGTGTAAACAGGCACCGGGAAGGGTGAAGCTAACAGTATAGAGTCAGAACAAACTCAAAGTTTAAAAGCTATAGGGAAAAGAAAAGTTTTTAGCTGTGTTTTAAAAGCTGTGATTGAGTTGGTAGTTCTCAGGTGTTCTGGAAGAGCATTCCAGGCATGAGGGGCAGCAGAGGAAAATGGACGAAGCCGAGCAAGGGAAGTAGAGACCCTTGGGCAGGCAAGAAGCATGGCATCAGAGGAGCGAAGAGCACGAGCGGGGCAATAGTGTGAGATGAGAGAGGAGAGATAGGCAGGAGCTAGACCGTGAAGAGCTTTGAAGGTCAACAGGAGAAGTTTATATTGGATTCTGGAATGAATTGGGAGCCAATGAAGAGATTTCAGAAGCGGAGTGACATGGTCAGAGCGGCGGGCCAGGAAGATGATCTTAGCAGCAGAGTGGTGGACAGAGACCAGCGGACTGATGTGAGACGAGGGGAGGCCAGAGAGGAGGAGGTTGCAGTAGTCCAACCGAGAGATAACCAGTGCGTGAACGAGAGTCTTGGCAGAAGAGACAGACAAAAATGGTCGAATCCTGGCAATATTATACAGGAAGAAACGACAAGATTTAGCTACTGCCTCGATATGAGGAATAAAGGAGAGCGAGGAATCAAATATAAAGCCAAGGCTACGAGTTTCCTTGACCGGAGTAAGCGTGACATCGTTGACAGTAAGAGAGAATGAGAGGTGAGGAGAAGGTTTAGGAGGGAAAACAAGCAGTTCAGTTTTTGCCATGTTAAGCTTCAAGCGACGATGAAGCAGCCAAGCTGAGATATCTGAAAGACATGCCGAGATACGATCGTGAACATCAGGAGAAAGTTCCGGAGATGAGAGGTATAGTTGTGTGTCATCGGCATACAGGTGATATTGGAGGCCATGAGATTGAATAAGTTTACCCAAGGGCAGCATGTATAGAGAAAACAGCAGCGGGCCAAGCACCGAGCCTTGCGGAACCCCTACTGAAAGGGGAAAGGAGGAGGACGAGCTGCCGTTAGCCGACACGCTGAAAGAGCGACCCTCTAGATAGGAGGCGAACCAGTTATAGACAGAGCCACAGAGTCCAAGGTCATGGAGGGAATCTAAGAGAAGATCGTGATCAACCGTGTCAAAGGCTGCAGTTAGATCAAGGAGAATAAGGACGGAATAATGGCCCTTAGACTTGGCAGTGAGAAGATCATTGGTGATCTTGGTAAGGGCTGTTTCAGTGGAATGCAGAGGACGGAATCCAGATTGAAAGGGATCCAGAGCAGAGTTACTAGAGAGAAAGTCAAGACAGCGAGAGTAGACCACACGTTCCAGAATCTTTGAGACAAGGGGCAACAGAGAGACAGGTCGGTAGTTAGACAGAGAAAGTCGATCAAGAGTGGGTTTTTTGAGAATGGGAGAGACAGTAGCATGTTTAAAAGCAGAGGGAAATGAGCCAGAGGACAGGGAAGAATTAATGATGTGAAGCAAGGACGGGAGGATAGCGGGGATAAGATTAATAAAGACGCGAGAGGGAATTGGATCACGGGAACAAGTGGAAGGCTTCGACGAGCGCAGTATTTTAGACAGTTCATCAGCTGAGACTGAGGGGAACGCCGAGAGAGTTGCAGGAGGAACTGACAGGTGAGGCACAGGAGCTGGGAGCGGAGCAGAGCTGGCCAGATCGGAGCGAATAGTTTGGATTTTAGCATTGAAGAAAGAGGCAAAGTCATTGGCAGACAGAGAGGCGGGGAGAGATGGTGGATTAGGTTTCAGGAGAGAATTGAAGGACTTGAAGAGCCGCTGAGGGTGTCTAGCATTTGACTGGATCAGCGTTGAGTAGTGCTGCTGTTTGGCCAGTGAAATGGCAGAAGAGAAGGAGGAGAGAACAAATTTGTAGTGGACAAAGTCCGCCAAGTCCCTGGTCTTACGCCATGATGCAGTTTTCTTGGCAGTGGAGGCTGGTGGCTCTGATTTCGATGGGGCTGAGAGTCCATTCCGGGTTTCAGGAAGAGCCATCCAGAACTTTAAAGGAGCTATCCAAAGTGTTGAACTCATTTTGGATAGCTCCTTTAGAGTTCTGGTTGGTTCTGGCTGAAACTCAGAATGGATTCACAGCCCCACTGAAATCAGAGCTACCAGCCTTCACTGGTTATTGTTCTAGCTGTGAGAAAGTATGTGAATGTGCTCTTCAAATGTTTTTGGTTTGTGAAATAAAACTATATATATATTATATACATACACACACACACACACACACACACACACTCCATTTATTTATTTATTTTCTTTCTTTCTTTAATTGTATTTACACTTTGGGTGCAAGATGGACAGCTTGTGGGATTTTGTTTAAAAGCTGTGTGGCTTTTATGCCAATGTTATGACACCAAAGGCTGCAGAGACGCCACAGAACCTATAAATACCATCTTATGTCATTCTCTGTGTCTGCCCACATAATCTCAGATGCAGCCAAGGAGTGGGAAATTCTAATTTTATAAATATTGTGGCACTCCGAGGCATTCAAACATTTTGTTTATTTCAAAATTTCCCACAGCCTGAATTCCCCCCTTCCTGCCAAAAATAACATTTCATGAGGGACTGTGTAATGCTGCCTTCCCCAACCTGGCACCCTCCAAATATATTGGACTACTTGTAGTCCAACACATAAGGAAGCCACCAGATTGAGGAAGTCTTGGGTAATAGGTTATGAATGCAGTCCAACCAAATTTATTTATTTATTTATTTATTTAAGGATTTTTATGCTGCCATTCAGCCAAAAAAGGCTCTCACGGCGGCTTACAAAAGTATTTCTTGACAGTCCCTGCCCACAGGCTTACAATCTAAAAGACATGACACAAAAGGAAAGGGGATTGGGAGGGAGGAGGAGGAGGGGGGGAAAGGAAAGCAAATTCAGGCACTACAATCTTTGTTGCGAAGTTCAGCAGTTACAGTTGACAGCAGGAGGGAGGGGGCTCTCAGCTGGAGCTGGACCCAGGCACGGTGGAGAGGTGCCTGGCTGCTGCTTCCTCCCTCACTGGTGGCCTCTGCTGTGACAGTTGGTAGCAGGAGGGAGGGGGCTCTCAGCTGGAGCTGGACCCAACCAAAGAGACTTTAACCTCACTAAAGTCACTCAGATCTTGTACTTCAACATTTTATGGCAGCAATGAACAGTTAGATTCTAGGGCACCCTACCTCTGCAGCACCATCACTTGTCCTTCTACATAACTGTTTCTGATGGGTCCCAGCACAACATCTTTAATGGCTCTGGAGGGCAGATTTTGTCCCTGCATCTTTAAAAACCCTAATTACGATTTCAGAAGAGTGTGAAGGTTGTCTCATTGCTAAATTAATTCATAGTCAGAAGTTCATGTGAACGGAATGTAAACCAACCCAATGATTCCCATTAAACCCCTGCTGGTGGCCTGAAACCATTCCTGGAAGTATGAATGCTCTAACATGGCCTACACCTAAGCAAATGTGGCCTTCCAACCCAATGGAAGCTGGTGGGTTGGATGCTTCAGCACCTTGGATAACTCCTTTAGCCTTGTGACTGGTTCTGACAGAGTAGATTCACTGCCCCACTGGCATGGGATGGCTTTTGGCCTCTTGCTTTTTATTAGGCCTTCTTCAAGGAGTTGGAACAATGTCTGGAGAAATTATTTACAACAGATTGCCTTGAGTTTAAACCCTGGCCACTAGATCTTTTGTGTTTATTTGTTTAGTTAGATGGTCTCTGGTGGGACTGAAATGCTTCTCTCTGGCCTGGATTTGTAAAATGAAAATGGTGCCCAATTTTCACAGGAAAACCAAGGGCAACACTGTTATTGGTTAGAAGAAGAAGAAACCTTCAAAAGCTAACTTTTGTCCTTTGTTCCTTACGTTGTTTGCCTGTGCAAAATAAAGTCTAACTTCCCAGCTTGGCACATGCTTTGTGCTTGATGTCATTTCAAAACAATTCCACAGTCTAAACATTGAAGGAAAGGAACTGGCAGCCATCCCATGTTTACAACTGTATTAACCTGTGTCACAGAGCATTTAAAGGATTGGGCCCACTGGTCTAATAAGAAAAGCAAAACATTCTTTTTCTGGGGGAAACGTTGTGCCAGGGAGCCCATCCCGGGGGCCTACCTATTTTGTGAACTTAATTAAACCTTGGAAGGACTTCAAGTCCCAAAAGGAAAGGGGGGGGGAACAGATAATTGGGATTCTTTTCCAATCCATCTGGAAAAATAAGAAAATAAAGCAATACTCTCCACTAATAGTATAATCCTGTGCAAGTTTAGACAGAAAAAAGTCCTGGCTGGAGGGTGGTGGGAGTTGTGGGATTTTTTTTCTATCTAAATTTGCATAGGATTGCCCCTTAATTCTTTGTGTTACTTGAATTCACCCAGGGCACTGTATGTAGAAGGCCAAGTTGGCCGTCAGCATTAGCTGATCCCCTGCTCACAATTTTTTTTGCCAGGGGCCCTAGGTATAGAGATGGGGAAGTCAGTGAGTCTCACGTTTGTCAAGGTTTTCCAGTTCTCATCTCAAAGCTCAGTTTGCCTAATTCCCACTCCTGAATGGCAATTTTTTTTCTTTTCTTTTTCGATCAGCAAAAGTGATCATTAGGGTGTGCATTTTTTTAAGCTCACACCAATGTATGCATTTTCCGCTATTGACTAAAGCATAAAAATGTGAAAAAAGAGAAATGAAAATGTACCTTTTTAAAACGGACCTTTTTCTAGCAATCACAAGCTCAAGAATATGCATGCTTCAGCTGAGAAATACGCTCCCATTTACAGTACAGATTGCAAACAGGGCAAGTAACGAACTGAAACTGAATTCTTCTACAACCCTACACAGGAAGTAGTGGGAAGGCAGGCAGGTGGTAAATGCTATGTCAAAACCCAACCTGCTTTCATGTTTAGTTATTCATTTGAAACATCTATATAGTGCCCTTTATCAAATTATATTTCAATGCGGTGTGCAGAAATCAATTGTGGAAAATGAGAACAAAAGTAGAACCTCTTCCAGCTTTTCCTGTCCTGGACCTGATCACATAGTACCCATGGGAGAACAATTTCCAGTGAAGGTTGGGTAGAAAGGATGGGTCTTGAATGGGTGAAAATGGAAACTCTTGGCAGATCCACTGGAAGCTCTGCCTCCCGAGGAAAATGCAGAATAACTGAGCTGTTCACACTGCTGACCTTCAGGCCAGGAAGGGGCATAGTTGGCATGGGGTTCTCACAATCCCAAACCGCTTCCATGACAGGAACACATTTTTACATAGACTGATGACTCCAGGAATTTTGGGGCTCTCTAGTCTGGCACCCTTGGGATCAGGAGGCTAACCTGGGAGAGGTGAGGTATGCGGAGTCAGAATTTTCTTCATCCAAACTTCTTGGATCGTTGTTGCCTACTGGATATGGGAAAACTTTTAGGCCAGTGGGCCCTCTGCTGGTTTGGGGGCACAGGCAAATGCCCAATCATGCATCCCCCGGGAACACACTAAAGATTCAGCATCCCAAGAAATCTTTTTTCAAGGCTTCAAATATCCTTAGAGCAGCCAGACTGCAGGGCGCAGAAAACAGAAAACTCAGAAGCTACCACTCACCTTCTCAGTGGTGTGGAAAGGTGTGCTGTTCTGTACTAGTTACACTGGATGCCAATTTGTTTCTGGTTCCAATTCAAGGTTCTTATCTGAAAGACTTACAGGGCTTGAGACCCTCACACCTTACGGCCCATTTCTACACACACACACACAGCAAGTTTGCCTGTTGACTTCCCATCAGTAGGCTTTGTTGTCCATTTCATTATTGTTTACTTGATTTGATCTATTATATTTCTGTACCACCCCACAGCCAAAGCTCTCTGGCCAGAACACAACAGCCCATTTCGCAGCAGGGGCGAACAGCAACAGTTCAGAGCAGGGCTTGCACCGTAACCGTTCTGACTGTGTGGGAAACTACCTTTGATGGAGATTTAAGACCACTGACTCCTCGTTTTCTTTTTGAAAGGGTTGTAGGACTTCTCCCTTTCACCAAACATTTGACTGAAGTCCAATTTCTGTGTTGTTTGGATCCAAGGTGATGTTGTTGTTGGTATTGCTTGCTAGAAATGATATTCATTTTAATGCTGTATAACAACCATTTTGATCACGGAGGACAGCAGTGCAGAGAACATTTCAATACACAAATTCCCATCCTTTTTCTTCTCTGATGTTTCAAGAATATTTCTCACAGCTTGATGTTAGCTGGATCCTATTAGTCTTTTTTTCTGCTGTCAATCCAACATAATAGCCATTTCAGCATGAAAGTAACGCATTGGGGAGGCTAAAATCTCCTCTGCTTGCATGCTCCCCCACAGACATACACTCATCTCTTCTCCTCTGTTCACGAGCTCATTGCTGAGCGATTAGAGACTCACTCAATGGTGTTTGCTGAGTAGCAACCAACCACCATGTGCCTCTGCTTGCAGTGCCACACAAGCTTCTCAATGGCTTGCTGAGTGCCCAATGGAGCCACGGGGCCACTCATCCTCTTACTGAGTTGCCAATTTGTGGGAGTGCCACATAAATGGACACCATAGGAGGGGGGCATATGCAACGTTACAGACTTAATGCTCCATGCCTGGAAAGGCCTGAGCCACCATTGTTGCACAAAATGGCAGCTCAGTAAGGGGCAGGTGGCTTTGTCAGACCCTCACTGAGCTGTGGGCAGCTCGATGAGTGAGCCCATGATCACCCTGCAGCTCAGGGAGTGGAGTCTTGGAAAGCAGGCATGGGGGAGTCCATCGGAGTCCACACACATCCCACAGACTCTCGTGACATCCCCATGTGCAATTGACTACTCTTTTGGCATGTTTTGAAGAGGAATGTCCTCCCAAAGGGTCCATAGCTCAGTGGTAGAGTACATGCTTTGCATGCAAGAGGTCCCCGTTTCAATCCCCAAGATCTCCAGGTTTATTGGATTTGGTGTCAGAAGAATGGCGAGGAGCCAGGTGTGAACTTACAGAATTATATGCAATATTAAGTAGCGTACGTACACTTTTTTGGGAGAGCGGTTGGCAACTATTGTGGAGTTGGTTTTCATAGCTGTCCATTGAACATTTTGCTACTAACAACAGCTAGATAATGCACACTTGCTGGCTGGCTGATAAGAATGTTCCTTTCTTTGTTTGTTGTGAGAAACTGATTTTCCTGCCAAGAAAGGAAACCTCCCCTTCCACTTTCTCCTCTTTGGTGAAAGTCAGGAAGTGTGTGTGTGTGCATGTCTTATGACAGTCTGAAACTAGGTGAGTCAAGCCCTATAAAATTTTGGGCAGTTTGGCCTGTTACCTGTTCTGGTCTGAGAGGGGGGAAGGTGTACCACCTGCTCAGATAACCAGCTCCTTGGGATGTCATCTGTCACTTCAAGGGAGCTGCAGAAGCTACAGTTTTGAGCTGAGGGGCAAGTGTGTAAGCTTTGTTTTGATGTTATTATCTGCACTCATTTTCCATCAATAAACTCTATCATTCTTTCAAACATATTGACACGAGTCATATTGGTACCTGGAATCTGGATCAGGTCTCAGGTTTAAGACACCTGGAGAGCAGATGCCAGTTATTGTTGACAATACTGAGCTAGATGGAACGATGATCCACATTGGTAGATGGCAGATCCCCATATGTCACACTGACTGCATGATCCCAGCCAATCACGGATCATATAGCCCTGGGGACAGCAACATGGTGCTTGCAGGCAAAACACACCCAAACTTCGGACACCTCTCTTGGGCCAGATCCACACCAAACAGGATAAGACCCTTTGAAAACATTTTGAAGACTGTATAGGGAGTGTGTCCTGGGCCCAAACAGTTGTCACTACTGTTATAAACCATTTTAAAACAGTGGTGTAGATCCTACCTTGGAGTCTGCCAAATCCCCTGCCCCCATCAATTGAAATAATTGTTTATAGTTTAAATGTTTTTCTTTTTTTAAAAAAAACCATTTCAAAGAAGTTGTTACCGTGAGCAGCTGAAAAATAGCAGAACTCTAGCCTACCCCCTTCCTTTCCCTTGTCCAGAATGTCTCTGGGCCCCTAGTATTGGTGGCATATCACCATGGTTAAACTGAAGCATATATACAACAAAGGCTTTGGAACCTGCTGGAAGAGCTATAAAGGACAAGAGTCTTCCCACATATGTGGTGGCACTGCCCCACGCCCACGCCCACGCCCAAACTTTCCTTAAGTGGAGAAATATATTTATTTATTTATTTTAAAAACCATTATTGCCTCCTGTTCTCAGTACACATGTACAAGCTACCAATGTAATCCCGTATCAGAGACGGGTAATGAAACATTCTTCTCCTGTTGACCTACAAAACTTTTCACTGTCTAGCTCCTTCCTATCTCTCCTCTCTCATCTCACACTATTGCCCCGCTCGTGCTCTTCGCTCCTCTGATGCCATGTTTCTCGCCTGCCCAAGGGTCTCTACTTCCCTTGCTCGGCTTCGTCCATTTTCTTCTGCTGCCCCTTACGCACTTCCAGAACATTTGAGAACTACAAGTTCAATCGCAGCTTTTAAAGCTCAGCTAAAAACTTTTCTTTTTCCTAAAGCTTTTAAAACTTGATTTTGTTCTGACTTTATACTGTTAGTTTTACCCTACCCAGTGCCTGTTTGCTTTCTCTTCCCCTCCTTATTGTTTTTTTATGGTTTTATTAGAATGTAAGCCTATGCGGCAGGGTCTTGCTATTTACTGTTTTACTCTGTACAGCACCATGTACATTGATGGTGCTATATAAATAAATAAATAAATAAATAATAATAATAATAATAATAATAATGAAAAGCACTTGGCAACCTACTAAAATCAATATAAAATAAGAAACTAGGAAGGTGGTCATAATGTGCAGTATGCAATTTGAACGTGCATGTAGCATAAAGAAATTGTTTCCATCAGGCGACAGCTCAGTATATATTTTGCCGTACTTGCATAGATTTAATGTCAGCTTATTATTCTCCGAGAAATGAACATTGCTGCTGGACTGTGGGCATGTGACAAATGCATTTGGAATAATTAGGTGCAAAGATGCATTTAAGGATAAGAACTGGATAATGCACTTTTGATGTAAGAGCCTGCATTTTTCATCGCTGTCTTCATCAGTTTATTTCTGTAGTGTAATTCATGCAGAAACATCCCCCTAGCACTGTGCAATCCGGACGCAGGCAGGCTGAAAGTCACAGCTGATAAATGCAAAGTTCACTTAGGCAAAGAAAGAAATTCTGACCTAAAGACCTTCAGGGATTTTACCGCCTTATAGTCTTTTGGGAACACATGATGTTCTAAAAACTCTGGTGTTTGGATTGCACATCAAAGGGTCTCTGCCCAAGGGGCTTAAAACTGTAAGTGCTGCTATCAATTTAACCTATGACTGACTCACAGTAGTTATGGTCTTGACAGCAAAACATCAAAATTGCAATGATCAATTTATCTTTCCCCTCTGAATGTCAGTCGCTCTTTCAAAGTGTGAATTGGACAAGTTGTGGGAATGGAAACCTTCTCAGCAACAACCTGAGACTGGGAGCTCGCTTTTCACTCTCCTAGCCCCATGGAACTCCTAGGAACCCACCACAGAGTTCTGCCACTTGATAACTTGGGCAATTGTCCAAGGCAATGAGCCTGTGAAAGGTCCTAGAGGTCCAACTGCAGCTGGACAGAGATGGCAGGAACGAATTCCAGAGAATCTCGCCATCTCTTCTTACATCGGGGATTTGGAAGAAAAGATGAACAGAAGGGCAGCCTTGCTCGCTTCAGATAGTGGTGATGGTTATTATCTCTCAGAGCGGCTAACAAACCGTAAAATAAAATTAAAAGGTGAGGAGATATGCTGTTGCAATCATAAAGAAGCAAATAAATGCTGCAGAGCAATAAACTGGTTCCTCTCTATGAAATCACCCACATGGGAGGGAGCTTCTATTCATTCAGTGCTGTGATAGTGGTCAAAAACCTTCGATCACCAGGCTCAATCTGGGTCACTCGTGAGAAACATGAATGTGTCAGCGCCTCTGGGAAGTGCAAGATCTTTGGCATTCAATGTAAATCTGGAAGTTCCACCTGCAGACAACTAGGTGAGCTGTACTTTCAAATGCCTATTCGGGCATTTGAAAGTACAAGTGAGTGAGGGCACAATTTATTTATTTATTTATTTATTGCATTTTTATACCGCCCAATAGCTGAAGCTCTCTGGGCGGTTCACACAAGCTGTGTAGGGCAGGGGGTAGGTTAACCTGGTGCCCTCCAGATGTTTTGGACTACAATTCCCATAAGCAGAGGAGGCTGGTGACTCCAATTTTGGTTGGGAGGAGATTCCATTCCGGGTTTGAGTTACAACCAGCCAGAAATCTAAAGTAGCTATCCAAGGTGCTGGATCCATTTTGGTGTTAGGGCCCAGCCCCTTGGATAGCCCCTTTACATTTCTGGCTGTTTTTAACTAAAACTCAGAATGGAATCTCTTCCCCACCGAAATTGGAGCCACCAACCTCCCCTGTCCATAGGCCTCAGCCGCAAGGCTAGCCATCAGAGATTGTGGGAATTGTGGTCCAGACAATCTGGAGGGTGCCAGGTTGCCCACCCTAGGAGTAAGGGATGCAGATATATGCATGCTGGCTCTGCTTCAAGTGTCTGACCCGTATTTCCCAGTCCCAAACCCTCCTATTCCCGCTGTTTTATGTATTGTGTGAAGGTCTGAAGGTAGATTATCAATGTGTTCAGCTCAATGTGCTTGGATGATTCCCCATGAGTAGGAATCTAGATTGGGCTGGGTGTCCCTCTGAGGAGGAGGAGGAATCTAATTGCATTCCACTTCGAATCTTGCTTCAGACCTTCGTCCTCAACAGGGAAAGCTCATTAATAGAGTGGGGGTGGTCAGTACATGTGGCCATGCAGCGCCTTCACATTTTGTGCCCTCATCTGTTTTTCTGAATGCCTGAATAGGGCTACTCCATTGTGTCTTCTCTTAAGAGCTCAACTGCCATCAACATGGCTGAAATCCAGAAACTCACAAATCCCTGTTAGGCTTTAAAACTCACAAATCCCTGTTAGGCTTTAAAACTCACAAATCCCTGTTAGGTTTTAAAAGCATTTTCTGTTCTTTTAATATACAAACTAATATAGTACTTCTGAGTATCTGGGATGTTTCCTGGTAGGTAGAAACCATAGCCTTATTTGAGGTCAAACCTCTCAGTTGATAGGGCCTCAAAAACCTCCAAGTTTGCCATGATAGATAGATAGATAGATAGATAGATAGATAGATAGATAGATAGATTTACAGTATTTATATAACCCCATAACAAAAGAATTCTCTGGGTGGTTACAGTAAAATTTAAAACCATAAATTATACAAATAAATATTAACATAATAACATCTAAACCCAAATAAAAACAGCAACAGAATAAAACCAAAGTAAAAATGGCAGCAGGGAAGAACAGAAGATCTAAAAAAAAATCAGTAAACGTTTTTTCACAATTTCCATGTTAGCCTGTTGCAGCAAAAGCAACAAAGAGTCTTGTAGCGCCATAAAGGCTAACAAATTTATTATGGCAGAAGCTTTCTGATGAAGTAGAGTGTAGTCCACGAAAGTTTATGCTATAATAACTTTGTTAGTCTTTAAGGTGCCTCTAGACTCTTTGTTGTTTAAACATTTTTTTAAGACTGAAAGTCCTGGGTAAATAGAAAGGACTTCATGTGGCATCAAAACAACTGCAACATAAGTACCAAGGAAGCCGATCTGTGGTATTCCACAACAGAGTTGCCTCCACTGAAAAGGCTTTGTCTTTAGTAGCCACTAGCCCACCTCATTTCATAAGGGCACCCAGAGAAGGACTTCTGAAGGCGATCTTAGGTCTGGGTAGGTATCACCTCCTATTGAGAGGCTGATTGGCATGTCTCCTACAGCACTGGCTGTACAATATGGTAGTAAAGATGAAAGAAAGAGAAAATAGGCACACTTCTTTTGGGGTAGGAGGGAAGGTAATTGGTTTCACAAGAGTTCCTGTACAATTCCTTGTTTGAGCCCTTGCTAATCCTCAGATTGCTGTTTGGATTAGCAGAGATCCACATGTAGTTCCCACGTGGTTCGTGGCTGTAAGAAGCACCGCATCAGCCTGCCTGACGCTTGAAAAAGAACCCTCTTTAGAATTGCACTGTTAGTATGTTGTTAATAATAATATTAATTTCTTTTAAAAAAAATTCTTACCTGCCTTTTCATTCTGATCGAGGCGGGGAACAACAGTAAATATAAAATACATAAAACTGAATTAAAACATAATATACATTGTTAAAGCATCCTAAAATCATTTTAAAAACATCCTAGCAGTGGGTGATATATTGCCCCTCTATCCCAGCAGGAAGGCAAAATAAGAGAGAAATTAAATTTAAAATGTTGGGTTGTTGGCCTTAGCCCCAGGCAAAATCCAAAAGAAAATTTTAAAATACAATTTTTTAATAATAATAATAATAATAATAATAATAATAATAATAATAATAATAATAATATAAAACAATTAAATAATTATTTAAATATAAGGCCAGTGACTACAGAACTATAATCTAGAGTATGAGTTTAGAATATAAATTAGTCCCATTTGGGTCAATAGTGGCTCTTTCTTTCTTTCTTTTCTTTTTTTCATTGGCTAGTTTGAAAAATCTGACGAATTGCCACAAAGGTCAGCTGGGAGGAGAATCATGTTCCCATAGGCGTGCACAGCATGTTTTATTAGGGTGTGCACCCAGGGATTTTTTAAAAAAAGTTGAACATTTACCTGATGGAACGCCTTTCCCGACATGAATTTACCCGAAAGCTATGTTCAACATCTAAGGTCCTCCTCCAGGTGCCTACTCCGAGGGAAGCTCAGAAGGTGGCAACAAGAGAAAGGGCCTTTTCTGTGGCGGCCCCCAATTGTGGAACAATCTCCCTGACGAAGCCTGCCTGGCGCCGACATTGTCATCTTTTCGGCACCAGGTCAAGACTTTTCTCTTCTCCAAGGCATTTAGTAATATGTAATGACCGTGGGTCTGTTTTTTGGGCTCATTGTTTTTAAAGTTGATATAATGGTTTAAATGTATCCGTATTTTGCTTGTTTTTGTGGTTTTTAATCTTTGTATATTGTTTTAAAGTGTTTTTATCTTATGTGAACTGCCCAGAGAACTTCAGCTATGGGGCGGTATACAAATGCAATAAGTAAATAAATAAATAAATTGTATTCATTTATTGACACTGATGCCCTACTTCACATTTGGCTTGCCTGACCATGGGAGGGCTGTTGCAGGTGAGGGGTGGGGGAATGAGGAGCCCTCAAGACCCAGTGTTGGTGGGGCTTTGTAGTGACACTGGCCAGAGGAGGGGCTTACAAGGTGATATTAGCCTTCGGGGTTGCTCCTCCTGGCCTCCTTGAAGTATGGCTTCCAGAAGAGAGGCTCCTGGCAGAGCGACTCCTTTTCACTGCTGCTGCCGGGAGCAACGGTGCACTGTCGGGGGCAGCAGCAGTGGAGCAGCCAGAGTGTCATGTCTAGCCCTGCTCCCCCCGTTTTGGAAGAAGGTGTTTCAGGTAATCAATCAAAATCAGACTCTGAAGTAGAGGAGTCGGCCCCAAATACAGGCCAGCCTGTACCAGTGGGGGACAGAGCTCTCACGCTTTCTGCTCCAGCTGGTCATGATCTCTCTCCAGAGCTTATCTCGTCAAGGGCAAATCTACAGAGGCAGTGGGAAGCCAACATTCTTCTGAAGGAGAGGCCACTGTCAGGGTAACTGATCCTAGAGTGCAGCACAGGCTAAAACGCACAAAGTGGAAGGAAGGCGAGAGAAAGTCTGCCCGGCTCTCATCACGTCTGAAGACACCTCAGAACTAACCTCTCTGAAATTAACGCGTTTTGAAAAAAGGCTTTCTGTTCTCCTTGAAATGACAATTGTCTTGCTTAGTTTGCATAATTTTGCCTAGGGAGAAGTTTCCAAGAGATCAGACCCCCTTCATGTGGGAAGAGATCTTTTTTGCTTAAATAAAGCTTTGTGGATTACTTAGCAGGCCTTGTTTTTTGTCTCCTAAGAAGGTAGGAGGTTTTTAAAGAAACACTACACAGAGGACTGTTCTCGCTGCGTCTGGATCCCCTTCTATCAGATCCCTACTCAATGCTCCCCTTACTTTGGCACTTATTACTTCTAGACATTAGGGTGTGCCTGGGCACACCTGGCACACCCCTTGCACACACCTATGCATGTTCCATAGATATACAGTCATAGAACACCTAAACATAATATCCTCAGTGTATAATATCCTCCATCACTCCATTACCACAGGCATGAACAACACGGATCCTTCTCTTGAAGCACCGTAGAGGGCATTTGGTTAAATCTCAGAAGAGGAAAGTACATTTCTCAGTACGAAGTTATTAATTCCAGTAAGATAACTGTCGCCCACATGGGGTTTTAAGCATGACATACTAAAGAACAATCTTAAGGAGGAAAAATAATCATGGGTATGTACATTTCCCAGCTTAATTTTTTTAATCTTTTTTTTTTCAATATCAGGCTCTTTTCTTAAAAATAAAATAAAAAATAGTGAAAACCATATAACTAAATTAGCTGCCAAAGCCACCTTAACTGACTGCATATTATGTTAATTGAGGAAAAGCAATTCATGCACATTTTTTAATAATAATAATAATAATAATAATAATAATAATAATAATAATAAATGTAAATAGCTGCTATGTGGAGGGAGAAGGCAAGATTAGGGCCACAACACATAGAAGGGGTGCATTTTTCATGACTCCACCAGCATCCCTGATGAAAATCCCCCACCCCTCAACCTCAAAGTTGATATTAGTCCCAGGAAATGATCAGAGCTACATTGGGAGGAAGGGCTACATTTCCCCTCCCTGCTGTCCATGATCCTAATCCTGCTTCCCCCATGGCAGCACTTATAGAGGACAGTATCCAGCAATGTCATTCTGCTAATGCAAATTATGTTGCACTAGTATAAGGGACCTCAAGTGCAACACCAATTGCATTAGCTGGCAAGATGGGTTTCCCTGTCCCAAGCTAATTACCATTGTGCTAGAGGTCCCTCAAACGAATGCAACGTAATTTGCATTCATAGAATAAGGTCATTAGATATTGTCCATAGATACAGATCATAGAATCAGAGAGTTGGAAGGGCCATCAAATCCACCCCCCGCTCAGTGCAGAAATCCAGTTTAAAGCATTCCTGACAGATAGGGTGACCATATGAAAAGGAGGACAGGGCTCCTGTATCTTTAACAGTAATGTAGAAAAGGGAATTGCAGCAGGTGTCAATTGAAGTGGGTGAAATTCCCTCTTCATCATAACAGTTAAAGCTACACTAGCTATAGTAGAGTGGCCAGATACAAGAGAGGGCAGGGCTTCTGCAGCTTTAACTGTGTTGATATAGAGAGAATTTCACCCTCTTCAATTGACACCTGCTGAAATTCCCTTTTCTCCATTACAGTTAAAGATACAAGAGCCCTGTCCTCCTTTTCATATGGTCACCCTACTGACAGAGGTCCACAGTTTCTGCATAAATCCATCCAGCAGCAGAGGTCCCATCACCTCCCTGGGCAGTTGGTTTCATTATCTAACTGCTCTGACTATTAGGATGTGTCTTCCTGATGTTCATCCGAAACTTAAGCCCATTGTTTTGTATCCTACAGTTCTGGATGACAGAGAACAGGTTGTGGCCCTGTTCTAAGTGACAACCCTTTAGGTACCTGAAAAGAGCTATCACATTTCTCCTCAGTCTTTTCAAGGCTAAACATACCCAGATCCTTCAAACTTACTCATAGGACTTAGTTTCTTGTCCCCTATTCATCTTTGATGATATAGATAAAATGTGTATATTCATTACATGGAAGCAAAACATCACAGCTAGTTTGACCTTTTGGTTGTCTATTTTTAGACATGTATAGCAGAGTATAATGAGGAAGGTTCATGTTCATGGTGCAGTGTCCTGGTAATCCTTCAGGATCATATATATCTGCTAGTTGCATGGATATCATATGATATGAATCAGATATAAACATATTTTCCATATTGTGGTACATCTTTAAGGAAGGGCAATAATCAGTTGCTGGGGAACATGAGCGGGAAGGTGCTGTTGCCCCCATGTCCTGCTTGTGGGCTTCCTATGGATATCTCATCAGTGGAGGCTGGTGGTTCCAATGTCAGTGGGACAATGAAGAGGCATCTGGTTGGCTACTGTGGGAACAGAATGCTGAACTAGACCGGCCTTTAGTCAGGTCCAGCATGGCTCCTCTGTCATTACTATCATTGTTTCACCTACAAAACTGGGAAACTATGATCTGTTTGCTTAATTTAGACTCATGATGCAACTGCTCAAGTTAGAAATCACGTGTCACGCAGGTTTCTGGTCTAGCTTTACCTCCAAATCTACATTGACCTAGATCCTGCTTGATGTCACATGACTTGCTCCCTACAATTCTTTCTAACATATCTGCCTAGAAATGACAGCATCCCCTTGGTGAAACATGAAGCTCTCCAGAGGGCCATAACTTCTGCCTTAGGAAGACTGATTGACATTTTAATATCTCTTGAACGGGACGCAAGAATGGGCATGCTGGAAAGATTTCTTAATTGGCTGACATCAAACTCTGGGCCTATCACAGGAAAACATGTTGTTGCTGT
Organism: Elgaria multicarinata webbii; assembly: GCF_023053635.1. NCBI lineage: Eukaryota > Metazoa > Chordata > Lepidosauria > Squamata > Anguidae > Elgaria > Elgaria multicarinata. The sequence continues at coordinate 37,230,902 of NC_086174.1, forward strand.
TGTTGTTGTTGTTGTTGTTGTTGTTGTTGTGTTGATAATGATGATACTTTATTCCTAACAGGGAGAATCTTATTGCATACTGGCATATAAAATTATTAATTTTAATGTGATAATGAATGATGTTCTGTGTTTAAAATGCAACTGATTTTGACTTGGCTTTGTTTTGTTTCTGTTAGCTAATGATTTTATACACACAAACAAAAGTCAACAGCTGCTATTACTCCTCATCCTGTTTCTCATCATTGCTGCCACTTGCAAAGGGCAAATGAGCAAGGAGGCCATGTCATCTACTGTTCCTCTTCCTCATCACCACCATTATCTGGGCCAGAGCAAGAGGCAGATGAAAAAGCAGGTTGCAATGCTGCAGAGGAGGGACATGGCCAGAGGGTTCCTCCTAGCAGGCCCCTGCTGGGGTGCGGGTCCACAATGGATGCCCAATCATGTCTACCCTTGACTTCAGCCACACGCGCATGCGCGCGCACACACACACACACACACACACACGGCAGTCCTGACATCTTATCCCTTTTACAGACTGGGACCTGTCATACTATGACAAGGTTCATGGCAAAAAGAAACAAAAAACACATTCCCTGAAAGAACAAAAATCCCATGTTTTGAGTGCTATGCTTATTTTGTGTTAAAATCTCAAGGGGCTTGCTGTGTAAACCGAGCCTTAAAAACGCTTGCACGAAACATTCTACACATAATAATTTCCATATTTTTGGCCAATCCTGGAATGTTTGAAGAGTTTTTCGTAGGTTGTCTAAAGTTCAGAGGCCAGTCAAATGATATCACATTTCTTTGTTTGAGTGTCTGTGGTTTTTCCAGTCGGCAGGATATATTCATAGCCAGAAGAATGGCTGCCTTTGTGTTTCAGCTATTGAGCAGCCGTCTTGACAATGGTATACCACAATATAGAGGCAGGCAGCTCCCATGCCTCAGTGTGTCAGTGTGGTGTGGCCTTTGGTCTGCAGAGGCTGGGAGCAGACAGGCTCTGTGCCTTAGCACTCTGAACTGTAAGGCTCCAAAACAACATGAGACAACATGGCTGCTCTGTCAACTAGGCTATGTGGTTCTTCCTCTCCCCAAATTGTAATCTATCCAGCTATTTCACCTGCCCGTGGGCTAGCAGATACAGTGGTATGACAGGGTTGCTCACTCATTTGCCTTGGATGAAACAACTGTCATTTGGCTTTTCCTGACCCATCACTGCCTCCTCAGTAGCCCTTCTACTCAGGGAGCAGAATTTGCTACTCAGAGTGGGGATTTGCTACCTGAAATTTCCTTTCTTTTATTCCCTGGTCCTTCCTGATGCCTTTGCCCTGTGATATCAAGTACTTTAGATTAAAAGCCCAAAACATTTGGAGGATGCCCAGTTGGCGAAGTCTAATGCAAACATTTTGATAACCGCCTTCATAGTTTACAAAATGTTTACCAATGCTTTCAAAATAATATCTGTTCGTTTCTAACTGACATCATGCTCTCTAATCCTTCTGACAGCACCATTGCCACTTTTTATTAGTGCTGTGTGTCAAATATTTAGATTCTTCCGTTTTCAGTAATTCATGGGAGGTGGAGGGCAAAATGAAAACTCCAGCTGAAAAGGCTGGAGAAGTGAGAATTTTGAATAATTTTCTCCTTCAGCCACCTCCTACATACACAAAAAAGTTAATGGTATTTGCCTTTTTAGTGTAGGGGGTAACTGAAGGGATCTTCTTTCCATTCTATTTATTTATTTATTTATTTATTTTTACTTTATCTATTTTTTACTTTACTTCTTGGATGCCTATGATGTCTCATGGTCTCATGAGAGTTGAAGGCCAAACTAAATGTTCTTTAAATTGGCTTACGTCAGCTCTGTGGATTGGAACCATGGTGATTTGGGGGAGGGAATTTAAGCTTTCCCCTCTCCTGTTTTTATGCCAATTTTCCCCCCAGGGAAAACATTTTTAACAGTTGCATAGAAAAGGGAATTTCTGCAGGTGTCATTTGTATATATGGAGAACCTGGGGAAATTCACTCTTCATCACAACAGTTAAAGTGAAGGAGCTCTATTAGAGTGATCAGATTTAAAAGAGGGCAGGGCTCCTGCAGCTTTAACTGTTGTGATGAAGAGGAAATTTCACCAGGTTCTCCATATATACAAATGATACCTGCTGAAATTCCCTTTTCAATGCAACTGTTAAAGATACAGAAGCCCTGTCCTCCTTTTCATATGGTCACCCTAGTTATGGTGTGTGTGTTGGGTCGGGGGGGGGGGGGGTGTTTGCTAGTTTCACTGTGCCTTTTGAGGTCAGCCTGGGCCTGCAGTCCCAGAACTCACCCTTGGCCAGCCATTCCCTGACACTGTCATATTAAACACAGCTGATGCTAGGGAATTGCAGCTCGCACCATCGCTGTGGTTCAATACCTGAAGAAATTCTCCCTGTGACCCAACCAGATAAGGATGGTGTCAGATAGCCTGCTGCACTGCTTTTGTTGGTGAATCCAAATCGAGGTTTCTGGACTCTACCAGCCATGACAGCTGTTTGCTGTGTAGCTTTTTGTTCTGAAGTGACGGACTCTCTTTTGTATGGAGCCTGGTACAAGAAGCCCTTATTCTCATTTGGGCCACTGCTGTAATACGAGTTGTAGTGAGAGAAATAATCATTTTAAATCAGAGAGCCAGGCAGTCCAAATTACCATGAAATGTTCACTGACAGCAGAGTTCTGAACTTTGGTCTGTTCATTGCAAGAGACAAGCAGACAATCTGATTTGATTTTAGGCATACCTGGCTTTATTTAAGATGCCCACGTTTTGGGTCATCTTTTTTCAGTCAACAATAATTTGGTTTCCACTGATTCTCCCCAGTTTAGGCTTGAGTCACACATGGAATATGATGACCTTTTGTTTCTTGTTTAAGCTGCAATCCTGTACATGCTTGCCTGGGAGAGAGTTCCATTAAATTCAATGGGGCTTATTTCTGAGCACTGATACACCCTACTCTTACATCAAGGACCTTAGAGCAGCATATATAATTGCAAGTGACTGGGAAAACATCAGAATGGAATTATGGGTTTAAAAAAATGCGGAAATCGCTCTTGCAATAACTTGTGAACTTAAGGCAGGATTGCTGAAGTGCTGAACTATTGGGTGTTTTCCATTTGGTCCTATATTCTGAATTGTTATTATTATTATTATTATTATTATTATTATTATTATTATTATTATTTATATAGCACCATCAATGTACATGGTGCTGTACAGAGTAAAACAGTAAATAGCAAGACCCTGCCGCATAGGCTTACAATCTAATACTTTTGTTCTCCTAATTTATGGGTTTAAGGGCCATTTATCACTGTTGTGGTTTTATTCCTAACTACAAGCCAGCCCTGGTGCAAGGTGTGGTGAGATATAAAATTATAAATAAATGTTGCTATTGAAGATGACGGGAGGATAGGGACAATACCTTGAAACCGTTATACGGGTGAATAGCAGCCCATGGGACTGAAATGGATGAGGTGTTCCTGGAAACATCTTAAGCAGACTTTCCTGTCGGAAATAGCCATAAATAAAAGAACAATGAGGTGCTGAATGTGGAGGAGCAACTGGGACCATTCACACACCAACAGCCAGCAAAATAGCATCATCATTGTCTACAATTTTATTGCAACCTCTGCCAAAGGAGGAACTGGATTGTCAAATAAGGCAGACCCATCAAGATCAGGAGTTCAACACTTCCTTTGGGGAACTTTTCACAGCCAAAATCCATAATGGAAAGGCTCCTTTGAGAGTTTTGAGGTCACTACTTGGTGTCAAAGATCCAATTTACCTTCATTACAAGTTGAAGCATGGTATTCCCAAACACCCAGACTTGTCATTTCAGCCCCAAAGCCATAAATTATATCTTGTCTTTTCTTATTTTCTTTTCCTAAAGAAACAAAAGGGTTCTGGTTAGCCAAGGTCAGAAGGAGAATAGGGAACTAGACAGACCTTTGGTCTGATCCAGCAGAGCTCTTCTTAAGTTCTCCACCCGTGTGCACTTGTAACAAAGTACTTGCTTTTCTGTTTTTCATAACCTGTATCACATATCTTAAAGTGGCCACTGTGGAGTAAAGACATTTCCAAATGAGATCAGAGTGAGAAGCTGTTGAGTTAGAATTCATCAATGGGTTTAATTCCATCACCAGATGCTTGAACCAAGATAATGGATTTTTAAAATAAATAAATAAATCATGCTACATGAGTTAATTGGCTTACCAAGTGCTATGATTCTGTTATCAGCAACAGCTGCACTGTAAATGATCACTGTTAATAATGTGATTGCCATCAACTATACTTTCTCCATTGAATTTTCTTCTGATCTCACTGTTTACAATTCTCCCCTTGGGCCAGTTTCGAGAGTAGGCATGGTTGGGCAGGATGAGCACCGCAGTGACAAGAGACCTTGGTTTTGCTGCTCCTCTTCACCATTGCTACCTTGGTCACCTGCCTCTCACCCTGGTCCAGATAATGGTAGTGGCAAGAAGGAGGAGCAGAAGATGCCACTGCCTACTTGCTCATTGGCTTTCTGCCTGTCAAGCAAGCAAGTGGTATCAATAACCAGAACAAGGAGAATCAATAGCAGCTGGTGATAAGGGAGAGGGGTCCATTGGGTGTGTCTTGCCCAAGAGCCATCAAAATCCTGGAGCTGGCACTGTCTCCCCATCCCATCATATATACTATTAAAAAAAAACTATGTAACTTTCATAATACTCTATGCAGCTGATGAAGTGGACTATTGTCCACAAAAGTTTATTCCAGAAAAAATGTGTTAGAACTTCTCAATACAAGCATGATTGGTCACTCATGGAAGTTTGTGGGTCCTTTACATGATGTTTTTAACATCCAGAAAGACTCCCACACTTTCCCCCTTTATTTCACTTTCAAAACAATAAGCTGTAATAACAGGTAATGGCACTATATTGGCAGTGTGTAATGCTGGTGGAGCACTATATTCAGCCACTAGATGCCAATGTTTCATTGAACATATATAGCATTATCAAGAAAGGAAGTTTTCAATTCCAAATCATGTGTTCACTGTCTAAATCTGCCCACTGTAATCCAGAAAAGACTCCAGAAGAAGAAAGTCCAGTAAGGGTGCAGGAGTTTTATTTAATGTAAAGAAGCTCTTAGTCTTTTAGGTGCCACAAGACTCTACATTGTTTCGACATTATCAAAGCCTATTTTGCCATCACCTTGTACTCCAGCCTTCCCCAACCTGGTGCCCTTCAAATTTATTTATTTATTTATTTATTACATTTTTATTCTGCCCAATAGCCGAAGCTCTCTGGGCGGTTCACAAAAATTAAAACCATAATAAAACAACCAACAGGTTAAATTCATTGGACTTCGTTGAATAAAAAAAACATTGAATTCATTAAATTCATTGGACTTCAATTCCCATCATCCCCAGCTGGCATGAACCATCCATGGCCACGCCAGTTGGGAATGTTAGTTCTACCCATCTGGAGGGGCCCAGGTTCAGGAAAGCTGTTCTATTAACACATTCTCTTGGTCATGCCATCTCACAGCTCCATGCATATTCACTTACTCCAAGTTTCTTAACCTTCCTAAGCCAGCAAATCTCTTGGTAGGGTCCATCCATCTGCAAGCTCTGACTCAGCATTGAAGAGTGTGTTTTCTCAGCTGGCGCTGTTCTCTCAATTGGAGCTAATTAATCAATATCTGCTTGGCTGACTCCCCAAATCTTCCTGAAAGCCTTAACACAGCCCCCACAGAGGGTTTCGACCTGAAATGACTTAGGGAGACACCCTCCAATTTTCATCCTTGTTCTTGGGACCACCACTTACATACACTCTAATTCCCCATGTCATTAAAAAGGTTAATCCACTGGGCAAGAACCAGAGACCTGCTTAACCACAATTAAAAGACAGCACGTGGGATTTGTCAGACCCATTTTTAAAACAATTTAGAGTATCTCTTGACTGATATTTTTTTCTATCCCAGACTCTATCTTTCAACAGCTGTCCAATATTCATAACAGTTGTGACTAATCAGCTACACTTGCCGATTTGTTTGGTTTGGTATTTTAATATTTTTTTTACATCTTATGCATTGAGCACAAACGTAATTCACTTTTAATTCTCTTAGGATTGGAAGCCAAATTTGTTTGTGCTTTTCTCACCTTTCCTACTTTGGAAGTATTCTTTGCAGATTGCTGTCCAATTTCTGTAAATTTCACTACTGTTTTGCCCTAAAGCAATGCTTGATTAATCTGAGATTAGACTGGCCAGTGGATAGGAAATAGTTATCAAAATATAGTTTCTTGATATGCTGATCACTCAAATGTGTAAAAAGAAGAAGAAGAAAAGCTTGTCCTCTTTATGAAGAAATGTGTGAATTTCTTATTTTATAAAAATTCCTTATTTTAACAAAATGACCAAAATTCTCATGTATCTCTATCAGCAAGGGGGGGGGGGAGAGAAGGACAGGCTGAAGACAGAAAGTGACAAGCAGAAACAGAGTGTTAACTCTGAGCTGAAGGCACCTGGTAGGTGTAGGTATAGCCCTATGCATGGAGTCAAAGAACACGGTGTGGGCATGGAAGGGATACATGGGTGAGCATACTAGCCGTGTCTCCAACATCCATGCACATACAGTACCTGCTCCACTCTCAGACTTCCCATTTTGAGTGGGAAGGTCTGAGAGGAGGATTTTGAGTATCTGAACACGTCTGAGGCATTGGAGGCTGGTGCCTCTGATTTCGGTGGGGCTGGCAATCCATTCTAGGTTCCAATCAGAACCAACCAGAACTCTAAAGGAGCTATTCAAGGTGCTGGACCCTAGCCTGCAAAATAGGTTGAACACCTTGGATAACTCCATTATAGTTCTGGCTGGTTCTGAGTATCCAACGTCCTTTTAAAGCCATCCAAATTTGTGGCCATTACTATGTTTTCTGGTAGTGAATTCCATAGTTTAACTATGCACTGTGTGAAGAAGTCCTTCCTTTTATGTGTCCTGAATCTCCTATTAATCAGCTTCATGGGATGACCATGGGCTCTAGTATTAGGAGAGAGGGAGAAAAATTTCTCCCTATCCACATTCTCCACACCATGCATCATTTTGTACACCTCTAAGAGGAGGATCCTAAGTGTGTACATCTGAATATGCTTAGAAATCCCCTTCAGATCTTCTGGCTCAAAGAAGGAAGGGGGAAATTCTGCTCCATGCTTAATGCCAGGAATGTGCTGGGGCTTTAATTAGTAGGGCAGCTGAGCCATCATTCAGGAAGCTCTTTCTCATTAGCCTTTCACAGAAGTTCTGGTGTTTATGACATTGTCCAGTTATTAATTTGTCATTGTATGTTTTTAATTGGTAAATAAAAGGTGGTATAGCAGGGCAGGGCAACTTGTGATCCTCCAAATATTTGGGAATCAGCAAGAAGTTAAGGCACAAACTGGAGAGAAAATATTCTCAGGTGCCTGGAAAATTTTTTTTTATTATGCCCAACGTGTTTCAGAAAGGGCTTCCCTTCCTCAGGGGCCACTTATCTTTCTCCAAATGTGTCACAAAGAATCTTTCCAATACTTCTTTTGTCTTAAACAGAAGAAGCATTGGAAAGATTATTTGTGACACATCTGGAGAAAGATAAGCAGCCCTGAGGATGAAAATTCCTGAGAACATTTTCTCTTCTGTTTTGACCTTCCAGACGTTTCAGCCTACAACTTGCCCTCCCTGGTAGTAGAGGAACTTGTAGCAACGTGTTCTGTCCACATGCATTTGTATGCTTAGTTGTGCTTCAGATATAAATATAGATATCTAGATATAGATACACACACACTATAAAAGTGCAGCAGTCGAGTTGTATTATTATTATTATTATTATTATTATTATTATTATTATTATTTATTACATTTGTATCCCAGCTTTTTTCCTCTAAGAACCCAAGGCGGCGTACATAATCCTCCTCCTCCTCTCCATTTTATCCTCACAACAACAACCCTGTGAAGTAGGTTGACTGGCCCAAAGTCACCCAGTGGGTTTCAATGGCCAAGTGGGAATTAGAACCTGGATCTCCTGACTCCCAGTCCAACACTTTAGCCACTACACCACACTGACTGAGTTAATAAAAATGTAAAAGTGTTACCCTGCACAGTAACTGACTTGTAAATTCCTGTACTAGGAGGTCGCCTCAGAAGGATTACTGCTCCAGATACCCCACTAACCAAGACCAGATCTACACCTTGTGTCATATCAATATGATCGTATAATGGTGACACTACATATCTCTTGCACATTTATACCTGGCAGTGCACACAATGACACCTGTTGCAGTTTTTTAGATAATACAGAATCAAATGCAGGAAATAGTGCCAGAAAAGTGGTCTATGGAATGCCTAATGTACCCCAACAGTTATCAGTGCACTTCAGTGCCAATAAAAAGCACTAGGGTAGATCTAGCTCTAGATTCCTTGGCCATAGCATGAATCACCCAATTTAACCAGTAGTTGAAAGGAGAGGTGAGTGCAAAAGTCCTCTTGACTTCTCCATGCAATTCTAGGCAAAGAAATTGGGGAGGATCCTTTCAGTCAGTTTCTCCAGGGGGAGGAGGAATTCTCCAACTGTTCCTCAGAAGTGGCACTTGTTTCTCCCCCGCCCCCAACTTTTTACTTTATTTGGTTTTTCAGCAACTACTTTCTTGCAGCCTGACCACCATTTTGTATCCTCCCCTGTGTCCTGGACCTAGCATTGCTCCAGGGCATGGGGTATGGGATGGCAGATGCAAGCAAACACACACACACACACACACACACACACACACAATGGTGGAGAAAATTCTGCAAAGTGGGCTTTTTTATGGGGCTGAGGAAAAGGAAAATAAATCTCAACAAAATTCTCAGGAAAAAATGTCTTCTCAGGAAATTTTGGCTCAGCTCTACTTAAGATGCATTTGCTGCAGACTTTGAGATGTCTATGAATCAGCATTTTTCAACAGAAATGCTTCTCTTGGCAATTTTTGGTCAGCTCGCTAGTGTAACTAGGAAATAAAAGCAAAACAAAATTTACTTCCCAGAAGTAAAGTATTGCTCATCGTCTGAGGGGTACTTTTCAAAATGATTGTTGCTGTTTTACTATTTATTTAGCTAGATGCTGGGTACCATAACAAAAGATACACAAAATACCAATAGTATATGACTACTATGTATGACACTGGAATGCCATGGGGTGTTTCCCTGCTGATTAGCAATGGCATAAATGGGACACAGAAAGGACCTTGCAGGCACCTTGTCAGGTTTGTAGGGAAAGAGAGGAAGTCTTCTAATGTGTTTCTTCAGTACACTTGCAATCTACAAACCACATGGTGCCTAATATATATACTGGATAGATCTCCTACCATATCCCAAAGGAGGCCAGTGGCTCCAATTTCAGTAATTCTGTGAAACCATTCTGGGTTTCAGCCAGAACTCTAAAGGAGCTATCAAAGGTGCTGGACATATACCCCAAACAGATACAGCACCATAGTTCTAACTGGTTCTGATCGAAACCCAGAATGGATTCACAGCCCCACCAAAATTTTGGAGTCGTCAGCCTCCATTGCCTTATCCACATGGCAGATACAGAATGTCCCAGAACAATCCATAAAAGAAATAAGAAGGGCCCTGCTGGATCAGACCATAGTCAACCATTCTGTTTTCCAACACTAGTTGGGCAGATGCCTCTAAGTTAGGAACTAGTGGCTCTCCAGCTGTTATTGGACTCCAACTCCCATCAGCCTCATCTAGCATGGTCAATGGTCAGGGATGGTGAAGGGTTGCCAAAGGTCATAAAGCCCACTGACACATATCGTTTTCTTCTCATCCATGTGGGAACAAATGATATTGCCAAGTGGAGCTACAAGGAAATCACGTCAGACTTTGAGCTTTGGGAAGGAAACTCAAGAACTTTGGGGCCCAGATAGTTTTCTCATTCATTCTCCCAGTTCTTGGAAGAGGAATAAAAAAGGAAAGAAAAATACTCTAGGTGAGCAACCAGCTGCGAAGGTGGTGCCGATGAGAGAGATTTGGATTCTGGGACCACGGGCTATGCTACTTGGAAGATGGACTGCTGGCAAGGGATGGGTTGCACCTTACAAGGGCTGGGGAGAATGTGTTTGGTAGGGATGTGCTCCGCTTCTAATCGGACCATAGAAGCAGGAGGGGAGCGGGGGGCTTCGCCTGCCCTTAAGGCGGAGGCGAAGAGGATTGGGGGGCCGGCGGAGCGTGGCGAAGACGATCGAGGTGAAGGTGGATCCTTCACCTCGATCCGGAGCTCCACTGGAAAGGTAAGTGGGGTTTACCGGGCCCTGCCGCTGTCGCCCATGCGGCGACGGCGGCAGGGCCCGGTAATCCCCCCCCGCCCTCCTCTCCCTTACCTGCCTCTGTCCGCAGTCCGTCAGCGTCTTCAATTGAGCCCATGGTTCCAGCAGGAAGTCTGGGCTGCTTGCGGCCCAGACTTCCTGGTGGAACCGCGGGCTCAATTGAAGACGGCGACGGACCACAGACGGAGGCAGGTAAGGTCCCCCTCTCCCTTGGTCCCTTACCGGGCTCTGCCACCGTCGCCGCATGGGCGGTGATGGCGGCAGGGCCCGGTAACCCACCACCCCGCCCTCCTCTCCCTTACCTGCCTCCGTCCGCGGTCCATCAGCGTCTTCAATTGAGCCCGTGGTTCCAGCAGGAAGTCTGGGCCGCTTGCGGCCCAGACTTCCAGGTGGAACCGCGGGCTCAATTGAAGACGGCGACGGACCACGGACGGAGGCAGGCAAGGTCCCCCTCTCCCTTGGTCCCTTACCGGGCGATGGCGGCAGGGCCCGGTAACCCCCCCTATGGGGGGGGAACGGAGCTCCGATCCGGATCCGGAGCTCCGAGCGGAGCGGAGTGGGCACAGGCGGAGTGGGGGCGGGGCGGAGCGGCCCGATCCGAAAATGGCGGATCTGAAAGTGAAGCGGAGTGGGGGGTCCGTGCACACCCCTAGTGTTTGGCCACAGCATGAAGAACTTTATGAGGAGGGCTTTAAGCTGAATCCTACAGGGGAGGGAGACGTAGACTTGGAGGCAACAATGGATGAAGGCTTATGCACCATAATAGAGAAAACAGCTGTAATAGCACCCAAAAAGAGTCTTCACATTCACAATAATGTAGGAAAGAAGCCAGACTATAAAGCACATGGTCTTCGATGTCTATATACTAATGACCAAAGTATGGTAAACAAATAAATGAAGGCAAATACGACTTGATAGGTATAACTGGAACTTGGTAGGATGACTCCCATGACTGGAATATTGCAATTGAAGGGTATAACTTGCTCAAAAAGAACAGAAGAAATAGAAAGGGAGGCAGAGGCCATAGCTAGATGGAGCAAAATCCCACAGAGATCCCAGGGATAGTCCCTTTGCGTCCACACGAAGCACAGGGGATCCCGAGAGCAGGGAGGGATGAGCCCTCCCTTGCCCCAGGATCTCGCCCTCCCCCTTGAGCCTGCTTTTTCAGTGGTCTCAGGCTGATCCCGAGACTGTGGAATGTGTGTGCGGGCATCACGGATTGTCATGGTTCCTCACTGTTACTTGTGAGGAGCTGGGACCCGCACACGGGGTGCAGAGCTCCTCAGGGGCACCACACTTCAAAAAAGATGCAGACAAGCTGGAGGGGGTTCAGAGGCAGGCAACGAGGATGATCAGGGGTCTGGAAACAAAGACCTATGAGGAGAGACTGGAAGAACTGGGCATGTTTAGCCTTGAGAAGAGAAGACTGAAGGGAGACATGACAGTACTCTGCAAGTACTTAGAAGGTTGTGACATAGAGAAGGGCTAGGATCTCTTCCTGATCATCCCAGAGTTCAGGACAGGGAACAATGGGCTCAAGTTACAGGAAGCCAGATTCTGGCTGGACATCAATAAAAGCATCCTGACTGTTAGAGCAGTACAACAATGGAACCAATTACTTAGGGGGTTCATGGGCTCTCCCATGCTAGAGGCATGCAAGAGGCAGCTGGACAGCCATCTGTCTGGGATGCTTTAAGGTGGATTTCTGCATGAAGCAGGGGGGTTGGACTCGATGGCCTCATAAGCCTGTTCCAGCTCTGCTATTCTATGAATCTATGATGGCAGTTGTCACCTTACAATATCTGTAGGGCCACAGGTTCCTCACCCCTTTCCTAGGTGTTCACAAGCGGCAAATGAAGTTGATGCCCTTTTCTGTGGCATCGGAAGTATACAGGACTGTAAAAAACAACAACACGTGAAATCTCCACATTAGGGATGGCTAAGAAATTTGCTCACTTTCATTTTTTCTTTCATGAGACATTTCCAAAATGTTGCAAATTACTTCATAAACGAGATGCAAAGAATTTGATGTTTTAAAAATCTACAAATGGGGGAGAACGTGAATCAGATAAATTTGCCCATGCCCAGGACTTAAAGTGTTTGTTAGTGCTTATCTCTTAAAATCTGTGTTTGAACCCCTGTGTATTCAGCCATGCCTGTAGTGCTGAATTTGAGTTGCCACATCTTTTTGTCTTTAACAGTTACAGGCAGGTACAACCTGGTCTTTTCCATGCCGGGAATAGCTACACCTATTGAATTTGCCTGGTGCAGATGGGTGAGATTTTTGGTTGTTGTTGTTGTTGTCATCACCCTACGCTACTCATGCAATAGTGCTTATATATCACGATTTTGGTACCCAGAGATGGCACACTGGTAGGAAAACGTCACAACGGAGGCAAATTATGCGTGAATGAGCACAACTCAGCAAGCAACGTGTTTGTTTATAGCATGCCTCATGCTTGTTCCACTGAATCACATCAAAGTATGCATTTGTACTATCAACCATTACGCCATCGAACTGTGTTCTGGAGTTGGCTTTGTCATGATTTCTCCCCTGCTGCCTTCTGTAATAATTATTCATTTTGCAAAGCTGCTCTCTCATGCTGATTCACAGGAGAGAGCAAAGCATTCCAAGGAACTATCTTAGTGATAGTGATGCCTGAAGCAGAAGCAGTGGGCAAAAAGTCATCAGTGGTTCCTAAGTGCTCATAACCATTCACAGGAGACCTCCAGTTCTATCAGTGTCATTACCTTGCCAATCTTCCAATCTTTTAATAATTCTTCAGGCTAGAATTGTGTTGGCAAGGACAGCACACTTCCTTGGCAAAACGAGTTAACTATTTCAGAAAGTGCTGGCTGCTGGGATATTTCAACATACCAGACTTGGGGCTTTGTCCAGAGCTCTGATTTGGAGAGGTGACAGCTCTATTTCCATACTGACTATTATGAATGGGAGAGAAATGCATTTTGCACATTCAAAACTAAACGCGAACCCAAAAACTCAGTTATCCTTCAATATTTGCACTTCTCCAAATTTTGCAATCAAAACATGCATACGGGAAAAAATCCTCTTCATCACAACAGTTAAAGCTGCAGGTGCCCTGCCCTCTTTTAAATCTGGTCACAGTATAGCTTCAGTATGGCTCCTGCAGCTTTAACTGTTGTTGTTATGAAGAGGAAATTTCACCAGGTGCGACACACATACAAGTGACACCTGCTGAAATTTCCTTTTCTGTGCAACTGTTAAAGATACAGGAGCCCTGTCCTCCTTGTCATCTGGTCACCTTAAAGGCACAGGAGCAGTTGTGGTGTTGCACCCCACAAGTCAGTTCCCTAATGTATGTCTAGCATTTGTAAGTCTATTGTGTTTAGAATGTTGACCTGAGTGGGTGGAGATTGAATATCTTATGAGGGGAGAGGAGGATATATAAGGGAATGACTGAGGTGATAGGGGGAGTGTTTTTAAAGTACTTTGGTTAGAGGGAGAATTAGAGGATCAGGGTAAAGAGGGTTGTCTTTTGAGTGTAGTGTGCAGATAGTCAGTTGGTGTATATTAAACAATCCTGATAATAAATAAAGTTCAAGAGTGAAGGTGTGAGAGAAAGGAAAGCATGTATGAGAAGAGAGAAAGGATTGGATGAGAGGTTTTAACAAGGGTCTGAAAAGTTTTATTATAAAACAAAGTTTGTGAACATTGAAATAAATTTTTATTCAGTTTGTTTTACTACCACAAAAATCCCACGTGTCTCCTTGGCATTTATCATCTGCAGTTATATACATATAACACCCGTTCTGAAATTAATTCACCATCAGCACATATAATTCACAGCACGTTATTTTATTCCTGAAATTATTCCTGTTTAACCCCTTTCTCCACATAGTTTGTAGAAAGGTGGTTTTTGTCCCTCACCTCAGGATCATAAAGTGGTGGCGCTTAGCTTGAGCAGGGAGTGTCCGCGGGCAGTCCAGGTTGAGCGCTCCCCATCCCCTGCTTAGTTAGGAACACTACCTACTCCCATAGTTTTCCTGTGAATCATCCAAGAGAATACGGCTGAAATATCCACCAGTTCTTTATTTGTGTAGAGGGGAGTTCCTTGCTATTACTTTGAATGTTGATTATAGAGGAACCCAAAACAAAAAACACACCCCAAAATGACATGTAAAATGGAGGGATGGGGAGGGCAAATAATTTTAATGTGAATAATTTATATACTGTCGCATTTTTGAACTAATATGCTCACCAAAACTCAGTTATCTTTTGAATTTCAAACTTCTCCAAATTTTGCAATGTAGTTCTCCAGTCAAAAAAAAATGTATACAAAAATTGGTCTCATTAGGAAAAAGTGCATGCGAAGTTGTGTATATTAGTGAAAATAATATCCAAAAAATGCATAATATTAGGGGGAAATGCTTGTAAAAAATGTGTATTAGGCAAAATTGTTTTTAAAAGCATATATTAGGGAAATGTGCACAACAATATGTAGAAATTTTCATGTGGACTTTTTTCTCACAGTTCATAGCTTGGGAAGATTGGGAGAGATGGGAAGAAAATGAAATGGGCAGGATTATGCATGATAGCAAGAATCTAGACCTCCCAGTGTGGTGTAGTGGCTAAAGTGTTGGACTGGGAGTTGGGAGTTCCAGGTTCTAGTCCCCACTCGGCCATGGAAACCCACTGGGTGATTTGGGGCCAGCCACAGCCTCCCAGCCCAACCTACTTTACAGGGTTGTTGTTGTGAGGATAAAAATGGAGAGAAGGAGGGTTATGTATGCTGCCTTGGGTTCCTTGGAGGAAAAAAGGTGGGATATAAATGCAACAACACCAACAACACCTTGCAACCAACCAGACATAACAGTTATAGACAAAAAAGAAAAAAACACGTACCTCATCGACATAGCAATACCGAATGACAAAAAATGTTGTTGAAAAAGAAGAGGAAAAGAGAGAGAAATATACTCCACTGGCCATGGAAATCAAAGAACTACAACAACAGGAAAAAGTCACCATTATTCCGTTAGTCACATCAGTCACTGACATCACATCAAAAAACTATACAGAAAACCTTCAGAAACTGGGCCTACCAAAATACATCTACACCAACATCCAGAAAGCAGTCATACTTAAAACATGCTCAGTTGTCAGGAAATTCCTGAATCTGTAAAAGGCAGCATGACTTGGCAATGCCTGTCATGTCCGTCTAGAAAAACCACCATAAGCGAGAAAGAGAATAATAATAATAATAATAATAATAATAATAATAATAATAATAATAATAATAATGATGATGTAATAAATTGCTCTTTGGAAAGGATCTTGGACACATAAACTGTATGTGTGCTCTGTATATGACCATGGCTGAAATGTGCTACTTCCCCATTCTTATGCAGCAGCTGTGAAATCTGCCACAATAAGTAAGAAAGGGAAGTAGCTGAACAGCAGCCAAGCCTTGAGTTTGCATGTTTAAGCCTGATAACAAGCTTAAGCATCAGAGCAGACCTTGAGCAAAGCAGGTTGTGCAGGGCCTGACTTTATGCTGTACACCACTGACATTTGCTCGCTTGAACAGTTGCAGTCTCTTAAGGCCTCAGGAGATTTTTGCCCTGAGGTTCCCTAAAATAGGAAGGGGGGTGAAGAAACCTTGCAAGTATTTTTTTCAAACTTTCAAGTTTTTGTCAGTGATGAAGAGTGCAAAAAGTGACTTTGTCTTATTTTGATTTCGCATTGCTCAGATCTGGGGGATGGGGGAGAGTGATTTCTGAAGCAGCGCAGAGACCGCCAAGTCAAAGAGGGGACGGGAGATGGAGTCGCAACAGCTCACTGAACCTATTCGAGAGACGGGGAAGTTGCTGCTGTACTCTGTGACCTGCATTCTCAGGGTTCTTTTATTTATTAACAGGCTGCCAAAAATAAAGATCCTGCTGGTTTGCAGCAAAATAGCAACATGGGCCTGTTAACATAATCAGGGCCCCTGGTGTCATTGGTACAGCACATGACATTGACACAGTCCAGCTTCAGAAGCGCTTCTTCTCTCAAGCAGGATAAATGCGGAGCGCCAGGAAAAAGAGAGGAAGAAGAAAAGTCCCTTATTAATGCTTCGTTGCCGCACAAAGGAAGCTGGTGGCCCCAATTTTGTGAGGTTATAAATCCATTCTGGGTTTCAGTCAGAAGCAGCCAGAACTCTAAAGGAGCTGCGCAAGGTGCTGAACCCTCTCCCTAGCATAGGTTCAGCACCTTGGAAAGCTCCATGAGTTCCAGCAGGTTCTGACTGAAACCGAGAATGGATTCACAGCCCTACCTAAATCGGAGCCACCAGCCTCTAGTGTTGTTGCACCCATTGATTCTACCTGCGTAGGAGGTGCAATCTTCTTTTCTCAGTACAGCTCCTCTAGTTGCTTCTCTCCTGCTGAGCCATGGGGGCTGCTTAAGATCTTTGAACAAGAGATTTGCCATGAAACCTAGAGACATCAAAAGGAAACCTTGCCAAAGGCACCATGTTAACATGACCCAAATTGCCTTTTTTTCATTTTAGGGCTCTGTTCTCTGTTTCTTTAAACATATTTCCCCCTCCCTCAAGACTGGAGGCCTAAGCGGTACTTGGAAGCAGAAGAGTGAAATGCTGCACTAATGGTGGGGTCTTCAGTTAATTGTTTTGGTGCTCAGTTAACCAACTTCACTGGAGAGACCCTGTTCTTCAGCAGCTTAGCATCTGTAGTTCAACTCTCACTTCAGCTCCAAACTTGTTCTATTGCCCCATGTAAACCACTATTCTTTCAGGCCTCCTAGCTGCAATTTTGAAATAGTAATACAGCCATAACCTACAGCATGGGTGGGAAGCCTGTGGCACTCCAGATGCTGCTGGACTACAACTCCCAGGAGTCCCAGCCAGAATAGTCAATGGACAGGGATGACAGGAGTTGTAGCTCAATGACATCTGGAGAGTCCTCAATTCCCCACCCCTGCTTTACAGAGTTGCAATAAGGCAGGGGTAGGCAACATGGAACAAAACTCAACATATGTCCTACTAAGAATGAACCCATTGAAATGAATGGGACTTAAATTAGTAATTGTCTACTCTAAGTAGGACTTTTGTCTACTCTGCTTAGGTCTACTCCAGAAAAAGTTAGCTGAAGACATCTTGCACCCCAAGATGCCTTCAGCTAACTCTCAGCTCTCTGGTTCTGCCTTCCTAAAACTGCTTATTAGCGGCCATAAATCAACTCCCATAAAGAGACATCCACTGGTCATCCTGAGCCATTATGAAGCATGGACATGCTTTTGTTGAATCTGAGACTCTGAAGGTAAAACCATATGTCCTCACAGGGTCAGCAAGGATCCATTGCGTGACTCCATGACACCCCTTCATTGCATTCTATCCTCCAAGTGAGGTTTAAAGGATGGCAGCAAAGGAGAGGGGCTTTACAGTGGTAGCCCCCTGATTGTGGAATGCTCTCCCCACTGAGGTCCGCCTGGTGCCAACATTGTCATCTTTTCAGTACCAGGTTAAGACTTTTCTCTGCTTCCAGGCATTTCACATAGAACAAATGAATGCTTTAATGCGGTGTTTGTACAAAAGAGGGGAAAAAACAGTTAATTAAGAGTAACGCCCAACATATTTTCCTGTTGTTCGAGTTGAAATAAGAAAGAACCTAGCAACCTTCCCAGTGAAATAGGATGAATCATGCTTCAAACAACATCACCAGCAATTCAGAAGGTCATCGTGGGAGAGTTCTCAATAAGGGCGGAGGCATTTGACAGTGTATGATGTGGCTTTTTAATATCATTGTCAGATCAGGTTGCAGTATTTTATTGTAACTGTTTTTAGCTGTTTAAAATTGTTTTTAAAATTTGTATGTTTAAGGTTTTATGAAAGAATGAATGAGGGATAGAGTGCATTCCCTACAGTGATAGCCCTACTCACAGTAACAAGACAGAAAGCTCATAACTATGCAAAGCCTTTTGTATACAAGAAATGTCCTGTTCTCCTCTCCCTCCCTCTTTAGCAAAACGTATCTTCCTCAGTCTCTCTCATTGTGTTTCAAGTTTCTTCCAGGTCCCCCCACGACTAACAACTGAAGAAAGATACAGACTTCAAAAGGAACTAATCGGAACAAATTTAACAATGCAAACACTAAGGTCCCATCGCAATCAAGTTTTCATCTTGTCATTTGCGAGGACTTTACTTCAGTGTGAGGAAGCTCTTTCAGATACCCTGCGACATTTCTAATGTGGCATGAGGACGTGAGAGGCCATCTTAGAACAAACTGTTCTGCCCGTACAATACCCGAGAGACCAATTACCTCAGAATCCTTTTCTCATTTGGATGAAATGATGTAATCATTTAAGCAGAATTACCATAGTTATTCTCTTTGCCTAGCTTCCCCCTTCTCTTCGACAGTGATGTGAAGCTAAGAGGTCAGGCTTCCTCGTTTAATAGAGGCCAGGGAACTCACCACTTACAAATGCATATACAATTACACAAACATTTGCCTGTCCTGCTATTTTCCTTAAGCAAACAGGGGTCATGTATATATTTCGCACTTCTTCAGCTGAACACTATTTCAAAAAATAGAGAGGGAAGGAGGAAAGACAACCTTCAAGAGAATTAGCCAGGGAAGTATGAATGCCAGTGGAAAACTCTAGTCATTTATTTATGCCTGATGAACAATAAATCACTCTAAGGATTTATCCTTCTTTTTATTATTCGAGGATGGTTAATAGCCAAGGATATATATTTTTTCCTGAAATGGAAGAGGTGCAAAATGTTCATTAGAAAGCATGAAATTTATTCTAGATTCTGAAGCAGCTTTCATTACCAACATTGGCAGGAGATGACTATAAAACAAGCTCTACTACTCCACAGCTATCCATCTTGTGCTGAACCAGGTGATGTTGTAAAGTTGAACATGGTCAAATAGCACACACTCTGTGCAATGTGTTCTCAGGGTGGGGGGGGTCCTCCCCCATTTCTATATTTATTTATTATTTCTATTTATTTATTGCATTTATATCCCACCTTTTTCCTCCAAGGAACCCAAGGCGGCGTACATAATCCTCTCCATTTTATCCTCATAACAACAACCCTGTGAGGTAGGTTGGGCTGAGAGTCTGTGACTGGCCCAAAGTCACCCAGTGGGTTTCCATGGCCGAGTGGGGACTAGAACCCGGACCTCCTGACTCCCAGTCCAACACTATAGGCACTACACCACACTTGTAGGGATAAACAACTTCTCTATACTCACTCTGCTCTCCACACAACTATCTGGGGGTGGGGAGCATATTCTGCCTAAACGTCAACCCCTTCATAACGGTCAAGCTCTAAAATAAAGTTGTCACCATTTAGTGATAAGGATACAGCATTTCCTACAGGAAGATATTTCCTATACACATTCTGCCCCTGCCACTGGACAGCGCACAAAGAACCACTGGGAGGTTGCACCTCCTGCCTCCCAGGAAGAATGTCATGGCAAGATGAAGACCAACCTATCCATCAGCCAGAGAAGGAGCTGCTAAATGTGGGGTTCTTCCCCCTGTCTTTTAGAAAGAACTGTCAGCTCTAAGTAATATATGTCCTGGGACTACAGAGCTGTTCCTGCCCCATAT
The DNA here is from genome assembly GCF_023053635.1 of Elgaria multicarinata webbii. Taxonomy (NCBI): domain Eukaryota; kingdom Metazoa; phylum Chordata; class Lepidosauria; order Squamata; family Anguidae; genus Elgaria; species Elgaria multicarinata. Next base: position 37,250,847 of record NC_086174.1, read on the forward strand.
GTTGGCCAGTGTATTAAAGGTTGCTTGGTTGTGAGTTCTTGAATTTTATTTTGTATTATTACCTGTTGCTTGTAAGCCAACAGAAGAAGAAGAAGAAGAAGAAGAAGAAGAAGAAGAAGAAGAAGAAGAAGAAGAAGAAGAAGAAGAAGAAGATCAAGAAGAAGAAGAAGAAGAAGAAGAAGAAGAAGAAGAAGAAGAAGAAGAAGAAGAAGAAGAAGAAGAAGAAGAAGAAGAAGAAGCAGCAGCAGCGAATTGCCTGATGGATTGCCTTCGGACAACTCATTTTATTTATACCTTCCCCAAAATTTGCTCAGTTTTTTAGATCTTCTATGGAAGTCCTCCTGCTAACATCTGATGTGCATTTGGCAGGAACTCAAGAGAGGGACTTCTCAGTGGCTGCACCCAAGCTCTAGATCTGCATTCCAAGGGACCTGTAATTTATTTATTACAAAGTAATGTAATAAATAAATGCATGAGGCAAGGCCTTGAGGGTTGTGGCATAACTTGAACCATTTTAAGTCTTTCCCTTTCAAATTACTTCTTCAAGTACATGTTCATTACTTTTTAATGCTATTTTCAAGAGCATGTTAATCACTAGGGGTGTGCACGGACCCCCCATTCCGCTTCGTGGCCCGATCTGGAAAATCCAGATCAGGCCCGATCCTCTTCACACCGCTCCGCCCGTCTCCTGCTCCGCTCCACGGAGCAAGATCCGGCTTCGCCGCCGTCACTATATGGGCGGCGGCGGCGGCAACGGCGCAAGAGAAACCACCCACCCACCCCGCCCCCTTACCTTCCTCCATCACGGGATTCAATTGAGGCCCCGGTTGAAGCCAGAAGAGGCCTCGGCCTTCACTTCCAGCTTCAACCGGGGCCTCAATTGAAGCCCGCGATGGAGGAAGGTAAGCGTCCCTCCTCCCTGCTCCCTGACCTGGTGCCGGCGCCGCTGCATGGATGGCGGCGCTGACAGCACCAGGTAGGCCAGGCCCCCGGCCAGGCCCCCGCCCCCTTACCTTTCTCCGTCGCGGGCTTCAATTGAGGCCCCGGTTGAAGCCGGAAGAGGCCTCGGCCTTCACTTCCGGCTTCAACAGGGGCCTCAATTGAAGCCCGCGATGGAGGAAGGTAAGCGTCCCTCCTCCCTGCTCCCTGACCTGGTGCCGGCGCCGCTGCATGGATGGCGGCACCGGCAGTGCCAGGTAGGCCAGGCCCCGGCCCCGGCCCCAGCCCCCACCCCCTTACCTTCCTCCATCGCGGGCTTCAATTGAGGCCCCGGTTGAAGCCGGAAGAGGCCTCGGCCTTCACTTCTGGCTTCAACCGGGGCCTCAATTGAAGCCCGCAATGGAGGAAGGTAAGCGTCCCTCCTCCCTGCTCCCTTACCTGGTGCTTCCGCCACCGCCGCATGGATGGCGGCGCTGGCAGCGCCAGATTAGTCCCCTCCCCCCCACTTACCTTCAGGTGAAGCTCCGGATTGAGGCAATCCTCTTCACCTCAATCCGCAGCTCTCCTGACTTTCTTCGCCTCCATCTTTTCCGGAGGCGAATTAGGCCACCTCGCTCCTGCTTGTCTGAACCGAAGAGAAGCGGAGCACATCCCTATTAATCACATTTTTAATGTTCTATGTACCCCCAACTCCTTATATGGTTATTTGTTGATATCTTCTTACACTTTTATGAAATAATTTTATTTTGATTCCTTTAGGGAGCAATCCTATGTCTGCTAGACAGCAACCAGGGAAACATAGGATTATTTGGTTTTCTGGCTCTGAGCTCAGAGACAGTGCTTAGAGCTCAGAGCCAAGAAACTGCATTCTCCACCCCTTCCCCCTCCCCCTCACAGTCAGTGCGGAGTGAACCATGGTGGCTGCTTCTCCATGCTCAGTAAACCAAGCACAGAGAGGGTGAAAAGAGAGCAGTCCCATGGGAGGGGAGGGGAGGGGAAGAAACCATGGAAGCTGGCTTAGACAGTGTCCTAAGTACAAGGCAACCTCCCCACTTCCACCTTGAAGCACCCAGATAGACAGTCAAAATAGGCCATCTAGCCAAAAAACCAGGGCAGATGGAGCACAAAGGAGAGGATGCTTAGGACTTTCCTGATTGGACTGAGCCCTTACTGTATTTTTTGGTTGGAGGGGAGAGTTGCCTTGAGCAAAAATGAGGAAAAGGACAACAACATTTTTTATTGCCAATAAATATAAAATACAAAATCGATCAGCACTAAATATGTAGAAATAAAAACATAATTTATAACAGTGAGGACCATTAATATGTATTTATGTAATCTTGAAAAATAGTGTTCCAATAATGAGCAGATCCAATTTAAACACATTTGTCAGAAATGGCTGCTTTCATATTTTTTATAGCATGTTAACTTAGTCATAAGGCCTAAATTCCATATTTTATGCGGCCAATCAAACGGAGAAGGTAGTCATCCCATTCTGAAGCAATGCGAATACTAGTTAACTATTAAACTGTTCCTAAGGCTGCAATCCTATGCCTATTCATCTGGAAAGTCAATGGGATTTGCTTTAGAGGAGACCTATATAGGTTTTCACTGTACCACTTCCTTCAATTGAAAAAATAACTGTCCAATTAAGGAAGCAAGACGTATTAGGAGATTATGGTAAATTATAATCTGTTATAGCTTGAAGATTTCATTTAACCTCTTCCCAGAAGTTAACAATGTTTGGGCTGCAAGGACAAAAACTTCTTATAAATAAATAAATCTATGCAATACCTTTTTTTCTTCTTCCTGTGGAGGTTGTCCACACATTGAGCTGCAGGTTATTGAGTGGCAAACCATTGAGTGACGAGTTATCGAGTGATGAACATTCATGTGTGAATCAGCCCTTCCTTCAATGTGAAGCTTTCATGTTTGCATAACTCCCATCACATCAGCAATCATTGCTGTACAAGTATATCAATATACCTTAGATAAAGCAGGATCAGATTGAGAGAGCAAAATGCCATCCACACCCACACTGACATTCTCTAGCTTTCGAATCAATTTGTGAATGAATGCTTCAGTAGAGATTGGTAGGCATCAAAGAGCAGCCAGCTATAAGCTTTCTCCTACCAAACTGAATTATTAATACCAATTACGTAAGTGTACAGTTCACCTTCAGTGATGGGAAAAGGCACAGCCAACAAGACAGGCGAAATCCTCCCCCCAAATGGATGTGGTATCTTGGGATCAAAACATTAAATCCCCGCCTGCATACCACTTCTTCTTTTTTTTCTTTTAAGCAAATCGTATTCAATATATTCAACTAAACCCGGTGGGGGGATCTTTATGGTTTGGCAAATTGTATCTCAAATTAGACAGTTGGGTATTTTTTAGGGGTGTGCACGGACCCCCCGCTCCGCTTCACTTCCAGATCCGCGATTTGCGGATCGGGCCGCTCCGCCCCGCCCCCGCTCCACCTATGTCCACTCCGCTCCGCTCGGAGCTCCGGATCCGGATAGGAGCTCCGTTTCCCCTCCCCCCAATAGGCTTGCATTAAGCTAAAAAAGTATACAACTTTTTTTCTGTTAAAGTTAGAAACCTCAAGTTTGGCACCATGACACCTCATGGAGGTATACACACGCATGCCAAGACTCAAGGCAATCCCATCATCCCCTGATTTTTGGGGAATTTATGAAAACCGGGCACCCCATTCACACCCCTTTCCATAGCTCCGTCAATTTGCACGTTAAAAATCTCAAACTCACCACCATGAAAGCTTATCCAGGGATGCACATGCACGCCAAGACTCAAGGCAATCCCATCATTCCCTGATTTTTGGGGAATTTATGAAAATCAGGCACCCCATTCACACCCCTTTCCATAGCTCCATCAATTTGCACGTTAAAAACCTCAAACTCACCACCATGATAGCTTGTCCAGCGATACATACGCACGCCGAGACTCAAGGCAGTCCCATCATCCCCTGATTTTTGGGGAATTTATGAAAACCGGGCACCCCATTCACACCCCTTTCCATAGCTCCGTCAATTTGCACTTTAGAAACCTCAAACTCGCCACCATGATAGCTTGTCCAGGGATACATACGCACGCCAAGACTCAAGGCAGTCCCAGCGGCAGAGCCCGGTAAAGGACCAAGGGAGAGGCGGACCTTACCTGCCTCCGTCCGTGGTCCGTCGCCGTCTTATTATTTATTATTATTATTATTTATTTATATAGCACCATCAATGTACATGGTGCTGTACAGATAACACAGTAAATAGCAAGACCCTGCCGCATAGGCTTACAATCTAATAAGTTGTAGTAAACAATAAAGAGGGAAGGAGAATGCAAACAGGCACAGGGAAGTGTAAACAGGCACCGGGTAGGGTGAAGCTAACAGTATAGAGTCAGAACAAACTCAATATTTGAAGGCTATAGGGAAAAGAAATTTTTTTAGCTGAGTTTTGGTGGAACCACGGGCTCAATTGAAGACGGCGACGGACCACGGACGGACGCAGGTAAGGGAGAGGAAGGCGGGGAGGGGGGTTACCGGGCCCTGCCGCCGTCGCCGCATGGGCGACAGCAACAGCGGCAGGGCCCGGTAAACCCCACTTACCTTTCCGGCGGCGCTCCGGATCGAGGCGAAGGATCCGCCTTCACCTCAATCCTCTTCGCCACGCTCCGCCGGCCCCCCAATCCTCTTCGCCTCCGCCTTAAGGGCAGGCGAAGCCCCCCGCTCCGCTCCTGCTTCTCCGGTCCGATTGGAAGCGGAGCACATCCCTAGTATTTTTCATGTGAAATTGCACGCTGTGTTCTAGAATAAGGACCATTTGGTTTATTCCTGGAATGCTTCCGCCTTCACCTCAATCCTCTTCGCCATGCTCCGCCGGCCCCACAATCCTCTTCGCCTCCGCCTTAAGGGCAGGCGAAGCCCCCCGCTCCGCTCCTGCTTCTCCGGTCCGATTAGAAGCGGAGCACATCCCTAGTATTTTTCATGTGAAATTGCACGCTGTGTTCTAGAATAAGGACCATTTGGTTTATTCCTGGAATGGTTCGCAGTGGCCACTTTTATAATTAGAATTTGGTTTCTTCAGGCTAGCTCCTTTGAAACAGATATGTTGGTTAATGCTAAGACACCCAAGCGCATGCGCGCGCACATTAATAGCTTCACCCCACGTATCTATTTCCCTCGAATTATCCCCTACAGCGTTAAGCTGTCGGCATTTTTGTTGTTGTTGCTACCAGGCGACAAGATCCTTTGCATACCAGGAAGTGGGTTTAAGGGGGGAAATGTAAAAAAAACATTAAAAATCAACGGATGACAAATCAGATTCATTTTTGGTATGCTTAAAGCTCTCCTTAATATCTATTACTGTGCCAATTTTGATGTCTTTATCTTTAAAGCTTATGCATTTGTTTAATTTTTCTTCAAATCCTGCTCCTGTGCCCCAGTGGCCACCCGGATGATATGCTAGAAAACTAGTATCAAAATACGGTGAGTCTTTTGCTTTTATAGCACAATTAAAGCAGGATGCATGAGAGTACTTCACAATAAAAGCGGATTATAAACTGGAAAACTTTGGAGTCCTTTGCATGCAATTTGCAGTGATTGCACAGTATAACGCTGGTGTGATAAAGCTCTAAAGCCCACTCTATGTCATCTTCCACCATCTTCTTTAGATTTTCCTCTCTATGTATTTACTACATCATTTGACGCATGCACTGAAAGGAGGGTGGCCAAGTGCAAAACAGGAGAGGACTCCTGCACCTTGAACTTTCAGCAGATGTACCTTGTCTACACAAATGTAAAAGGGACAAGGAGCCCTGTGTAATAAAATAAATAAATAAATCCTCTTTTGCAAGTTGTCACTGTCTCACATGGAAAATTGGGTCAACCTATGGTCCTAAGCACACTTACCAAGGAGTAAGCTGCACTGAATACTGGTTACTTCTGAGTAAACAGGCACACCATTGTGCTGTAGGAGTCTTTTAAGTTTAAAACAAGTCCCATACTAACAATGCACCATGCTATTTCCAAATCCTCTCCCAAAACATAAATTGCTATTTGAGTAGTATTCTCTAGTATTAGGGTATCTAGAAGTATATTGATTATTCCACTGAATAACACCCTTGTCAAAAATAGTGGGTACAGGCAGACTTTGACTTATAGAAGTTGTCATTAGTGTTGGCCGCAGGCTTTAATGGGCCCTTGCGCAATGCGCATGATATTCTCTGTGGGGAGCCCTCCCAGAATAGACTTCTCTCCTCCCTGTCACTGTCTTCTCACTTGCTCCCTTGTCTGGGCCCACTCAGAGGGGAAGGAGGGCCAAAGGTACTCCTTTTCCTCCCTACTGTCAATATCCCCTCTAAGAGTGGGTAGATGAACTAACAGTGATGCACGCACAGGAGAGGAGTGGACTTATTAATGACTTGGATGAGGAAGTGCAGAGAATGCTTATCAAATCTGCAGATGATACAAAATTGGGTGGGAGAGCTAATACCCTGGAAGACAGAAACACACTTCAAAGTGACCTTGATAGGCTGGAGCGCTGGGCTGGAAACAACAGAATGAAATTTAATAGGGATAAATGCCAAGTTCTGCACTTAGGAAAAAGAAACCAAATGCAAAGTTACAAGATGGGGGAAACTCGGCTCAGCAATACTACAAGTGAGAAGGATCTTAGAATTGTTGTAGATCACAAGCTGAATATGAGTGTGATGCGGCTGCAAAAAAAGCAAATGCTTTTTGGGGATGCATTAACAGAAGTATAGCTTCCAAATCATGTGAGGTACTGGTTCCTCTCTATTCAGAACTGGTTAGGCCTCATCTTGAGTATTGTGTCCAGTTCTGGGCACCACACTACAAGAAAGATGCAGACAAGTTGGAGCGTGTTTAGAGGAGGGCAACTGTACTCGTCTATGATTCTATGATTTCTCTCAGTTCTAGGTCTGGCTCTCAGTTCATTTGCAGCAATAACGAAGCCAACCAAAACTGGCAATGCCCCTCATATGAATTGAATCTGTGCACTTGAACATTCCCCAGAGTCCTCTGCAACAGGATGGGGTGTTGTGGAAGACATGCTGGACCGGTTGCAGCATGGAGTGGTCCTGTTCAGGGTTCCAGTCAACCAGCCATGCCTTCTTTGGGGATAGTCCAGTCCCCTTCCCCTCTCCCCAAACCAGGTTTTCAGTCCTTTGCCCTCTCAGCAGTTAGTCAGCATTCATAAGGCATGACTAACTTGACCCCATTTATTTCAATGGGCCTACTCTATATTTTTTCCATCTTCAATCTCACTTTTTAAGTCAATATGGATATAAAAGTCAAGTACTACCTGTGCAGGATCTACACTACTGCTTTATAATGGTATTGAAGTGCACTAACAACTGTTGGGGCCCATGACACATTCCATATACCGTTTTCAAACCACTTTCATAGTGTTATACCTTGCTTGGTGTAGATCTGGCTGAAGTTTCTTGGTGCACTCCAAACTGGATTATTTTATTCCATTCTTGAAATAAACACAATTCACAGCTACTTCGAAGGTTTGTTGTAAACCAATCACAGATTCTTTTTTTTAAACACACATGCACGATTTTATTTATTTATTTATTATTGCATTTATATTCCGCCATTTTTCCTCCAAGGAACCCAAAACAGTGTACATAATCCCCCTCCTCTCCATTTTGTCCTCACTACAACAACCCTGTGAGGTGGGATGGGCTGAGAGTCTGTGACTGGCCCAAAGTCACCCAGTGGGTTTTCATAGACAAGTGTGGGCTAGAACCTGGATCTCCCAACTCCCAGTCCAACACTTTAGCCACTATACCACACTCCCTCTCACGATACTTAATGTTTAGCAGTCTTAATTCAATTCTGCCACAATGGAGGCTAGTTTGCTTCTGCATACAGAAGGTAAATCCTACAGTATGACTCATCTTCTCTCTAATGGCTGTTAACAAATTTAATTCATAAGTCTCCCCCAACAGTCATCTCAGAGGATCAAATGATTTTCTGCGTTATCTTTCTTCTGCAGCATTTTTTATAGGTGCATTTGCATTGCAAATAGCAATGTTGTTCATGGACATATTTGATGAGCCAATGGCACTGGTTAACTAGGGAAATGCTGACAAATTTGTCATTGCCATGCTATATAATCAATACTTAATTGCTTCCAACTGCTTTGCTGACAGAAACCTAAGTTAAAATAACTTGCAAAATTATGAATGGCAGTATATCACCCCAGCATTAAAAAGTGGGGCAAGGGAGGAGAATAATGCAATGAATACAGAACATCTTCAGTTTTAAAGCATTGTGAACAGAGAATAAATTCAGGAGAAGCTCTATAAAATTATCATCCATCTCATAAAAACATGACAAGGCTCAGTATTGTTATCTCTCACATTTTTCATCTATGCATGGCAGGAGGTGAAGTGGCATTTTAAGTCAAAGAGCTCTGCCTGATTCTGAACTGGGATATATGGGTGGGGGGTGGGGGGGCAGGAAGTGTTCTGAGTATATTTCAGAGGCTCAGACTGAGAGGCTCCATTAGCACATGTCTCCACAGGAGCTTCCTCTGCAGCTGGCTAAATTAGGTGTGTGTCAGCTCAGGTGAGAACTCCTTGTTTAATTAAGATTTCCTTGCAGTGGCAGCTGGTGTCCTTTGGGGTTGGTGGGGCAGTGGACAGGGCAGCTAATGATAGATGGAGTGAAGAGGTTGCAGGAGGTAGGACCATGTGGGTTCAAGGGAGGGGGATTGGACTCAGTTATCCTGGAACAGGGCATACCGGGCTTAAGAACATAAGAAAAGCCTTGCTGGATCAGGCCAAGGGTCCATTGAGTCCAGCATCTGTTCACATAGTTGACCAGGAACCCACAAGCAGGATACGGGTGCATTGAACCATGGGTCATTTGTTGAACAATCCTGGGTTAGTGTATTGTCTGAACCCAGGACATTTTCTGCATGGTGGCTTGTTAGCCATGCAGTGTGGCTTCTTAACCACCCTGAACAATGCAACAACAAACCATGGGTTCTCAAGGTGGCTTGTTTGAGAAAAATAAGCCACACTGCATGGTTAATAAGCTACATAGGAACATGAGAACATAAGAAGTACCTTGCTGGATCAGACTGAGGGTCCATCTAGACTAGCACTCGTTCACCCAGTGGCCAACCAGCTGTTGATCAGGGAGCAACAAAGCAGGACATGGTGCAACAGCACCCTTTCACCCATGTTCCACAGCAACTGGAGCATACACGCTTACTGCCTCAGATACTCGACATAGCACATAGCCATCAGGACTAGTAGCCATTGATACCTTCTTCTCCAGGAATGTATCCAACCGCCTTTGAAAGACATTCAAATTGGTGGACATCACTACATCTTGTGGTAGTGAATTCCATAGTTTTACTACACACTGTGTGAAGAAGACTGAACAGAAGCACTCGACACTGCAACAATTTAATACAGGGCCCACTTGTCTAAGACAAAACATGGGAGGGAGGCTCAAGAAGAAACCCAGTTCATACAGATGCAAAGTGGGGCAAAAAGATGGTTGCCCTTATGCTTGGTTGTGGTGCGTGTGTTTTAATGCTGACTTTGTGCAAATTGAACATAATTATTACCTGTCATAATCTGTGAAATCAAACACTTGCTTCTCCTAGGAAATGAGCATCAGAATTGACATTTCTTATTTTATCTTTGTTGTGTTGACGGACGCCTGCTTAGGTCATGGATTTGGGTGGTGGCAGGTCAGGTCACTGATTTCTCTAGGGATGGGGAAGCTGAATGCACTTCCTGTTATCCATCTCCATTGGTGATTAGGCCCTAAAAATAGGAGAACAGCCTACTGACTAAAACAAGGGTAGCAAAATAAAACTTTCTCTCAGCCCGAATTTGAGAACTTCCTTTTAATTCCTTAAAGCAAGTTGGTCCAGACCAATTATCATTTGGATTCTCTCCCCTGTACACACAATTGCTGTTCTGCATGTGGCTCTGTCTGCCAATTCATTTCCTGTGCAATTCAAGGTAGGGGATGGGCCAATGAGTGATTTTTGCAATCACTGAGATTCTCCAGAAATTATCATGAACCTCACCTCTTTCCCCATAATTCTCATCATAATACCTTGTGGCCCTCAGCCTAATTTCAAAAACCCTCTGCATGTGACCAGTTCAGACTGCTGGCAAGAGCCATCTGTCCCTTCCCTTTCAGCCTGTTGCATAGAAAGGGGGAGGGAGAGAGAAATAAGAGAGTGCCTTCAGCCTGCACCCCCCGACATGCAACCCTAAGCTGATTTTACAGGTTCCTTATGAGGGAATGAAGCCCTCAAAAGGAAAGAAAGATTGCCCAGCCCTGGCCTAATGGTGTACATCATGGGCCAACTGTACCAGGCCCATATTGTTCTCTAACAATGAATGGTAAAACTGAGTACATTTATTCTGAAATGCACACACCAAGATCTTTTCTACGTGATTGTTTGCTCATCATTCCCTACTCATGGTTGTTTATCGATTCTTTAGAGGGTGACATGACCCTCCAGTTTCACTTATGTGTCTAAAATGCACTATCTTTAGAGCAGGGAAATTCCGATATTATTTGCAAAATCGAAAGAAAAAACATTTTTCCATCTATGCATTTTGGCTATTCTGCTATACCACAGTGCCACCTAGAGGTTATGTAGAAGAAAAGCAGAGAAAGAAACACTTCTCATGTAGTGCTTGGATCTTAATTCTCTAATGAAACCGAAAGTAGATGCAGCACAGCTTTGGGTAAAAAAGCCGACAGTGTTGAATCCAGTGTCAGTCCTCATTGAAAGGAATTGGGCTTGAGTTAAACTAATATCGGATGCAATCCTTTGGAAGCAACCCCGTGTCTGACAGAGAGCATATTAACTAAGCAGTAACTGTTAGTGAGGTCTCACTATTTTTTGTCATCCCTTAAAGGACTGTCATTGTTGAAACGTATACTGGAGAAAAGTACCACCAAACTGCCCTCATTCACTTGTCATCACATTCTGAAATCAAATGAACCCATTTTCTTTCCATCATGCCTGTGTCAAAATCCACACCAAATACGTGTCAGTGGTACAAAAGAGAGGGCAATCGGCCCTTTTCAGACTGGAAATGCTTGTGTCTATTAAGTGGGAACTTCAGATCTTGGATTGGATGGTGTTGTAAAACACAGTTTTTTACAGCTCCATAATAAAGAAGCCTTGCAAATCTGCCACTGCAATCCATAAACCAGTTATGAAGTACAAATAGATTTCTGATAGCGCGGTCGTGAAAATGGAATGGAAGTGTAAAAGCCTTCATTTAGTCACAAGTGACTTTCTTCTCTGAGTGTTCGATCTAAACTCTCCGGCCCAACATTCATTGCGGGAAAAAAGGAACTTGGATTCTGTTGCCAAGCCAAACACAAAACAATTGCATTTCTCATTCATCATGGCAGCATCGCGGTATGGAAAAGAAGGTGCGGAAGAAATCACAGGGTTTATCGAAAGCAGCTACGTTTGAAACTGTCCTGCGAAGGAATGCGAAAGGCAAACGGGCCACAGCAAATGAAGATAGGTAGTGAACCAGTGTCATTAATCTTTTGAAACAAGTGTCACACTTTAAACAGAGGTCTGCTGTAGATAGCAATCTAGATATTTCTTAACTGAGCCTCACCCATCCAACAAGGAGGATCTATGAGCAAAGGCAGGGTGTCGCCAACACAGTTTCCCTGAATAGGTGCTTGCATCCAGCCATGGGGATTGTACACATCGTTCCTGATGCCAGATTTGGAACTGCATGCCCAATGCCCACTGAATGAAGGATACGGATAAGATCTGGCACGACATCAAGATGTGGACATGCAGATTACTGTCGCGCACTCTGTGCACGGCTGCCTTTGTGCATGGTTCGGAAGCTGCAGCTAGTGCAAAATGCAGCAGCTTGGATGCTCAGTGAGGTACCCAGCTCTCTTCACAGTAAATCCATGTTCAAAGAACTACACTGGCTGCCAGGCCGTGTTGAAGGTTCTGTTGTCGACATTCAAAGCCCTAAATAACTTGGGACCAGGATAGCAGACAACCTCCCACTATATATACACCCAGCTTCCCTCTAAGATCTCCAAAGGAGGCCTTGCTGGCTATTCTGCAACCAGTGGAATGTCAGCATGTAATATCTTGAAAGAAGGCCTTCTCATTGATGGCACCCACCCCATGCTGTTCAGGAGGCAGAAAATGTGGTCTACTTTAAATGCCTCCTAAAAGTGTACTAGTTTATGCAAACTTTCCCTGGCTTGTAACTGATGATCATTTATAACGGATGATTACGAGGAGAGAGTCTCCTGCTCATAACTCATTGAAATCTGTTTACTTTAATGAAGTTCTGCTGTAAATCTGACTAATACAGATTTGTTGGGGGGGGGGGGTAGAAAAAGCCAAACGTTTCCATGGAAAAAGAACAAATGAACTAAGTGGCCTTTATAAATTAAACCTACAATAGGCATAGATTACTCACCAGATTTTAAAAATTCGATTGCAAATATTATTTTCTTTTTTAAAAAAGCTGCAAATGTTATTTCTGTGGGAATTTGCTGTAATAGAGGACATGTGTTTATTATTAGAGGTGTGCTCCGCTCCGATTAGAATTGGAGAATCAGAAGCAAATTGGCCTGCTCCGCCTTGCCCAGAGGCGGAGTAGAAGTGGACTGCGGACCCTTAGAAGCACGGCGAAGAGAAGCGCCCATAGGCGGAGCGCTTCTCTTTTCGCGGCGCGATCCGATCGCCATTTTGGAAAATTTCACCCATAGGATTGCATTGCGGAAAAGAATAGGGGATAACTGTGTTGTTTTTTAAGCTATCTTTCTGAAACTTCTTGTGCTTAGAGAGTCATGGCTGGGGGTCATTTTGAGCCTACTCTCAGCTCTCTGCGTGGTGTGGTTTGCTTGCTAGAATTTTTGGAAAAATCAGGTAAAAAAAATGGGAGAGGTACCTTTTTGAAGTGCTGAGGGGCAGAGTCAACTCCTGGTCATGATCACATGATCCCAAAGTTGGAGGAGGGGATAGGCAAAATGGGTAACTTGGGATACTGGGAAACCTCTTTCTTAGTCTGAACGGACTTTTCCCAGTGTTTTTTAAAACAGTAGCCCCACCAAATGCACAAACACAACCTGAAATCATATACTAAGCAAATAAATAACAGATAGGAAACACAGCACTGCTACCCACCCTAACCTTGGTGAACAACTGAATAGATGTGGTGCAAGGTGATGAGGTCCCCTAGGGCATGTGGACGTGCCCAGTGCACACACTCTCCCACCCTTGGAGGGTCATCAGAGCCCTCCAAAGAGTAACCCGTGGAGAGACTGAACACTGAAGCTAATGCCTGTCATGAGTTGAAGTGTAAGTTTGCTTCTTAAAGACTGGTCCCTAGACAGGGACAGTCAAAATTGGCACAATTCCCCCTCCCCCTGGGCACGTCCACTTCCCTCTTACTGGTAAAAGACAGATATAGCCTTTTTTTAAAAAAATCTTCCTGTTGTTTATTCAGCAACACTGCTGCTTTTAATTCCACCCCACCTTTGTTTATTTATTTATTTATTTATTCCATTGTATATACACGCCATAGCCCAAGCTCTCCTGGCTTTTCCTCTTCAGTGAAGTCAGGCAGGCTTTCATTGTGGTTCAACTCCTTATTGTTGTTGTTGTTATTATTATTGCTATTAATATTAATTAGTACTGCTATTATTAACATTATTATTTTGTTGTTGTTTAATAATGGCTGTGATCACAGTGCAGTCAATCAACTCCGAAGCAAGGATCACAAAGCTTTACTCTTATCCTCCTAGCCTCCTAGTTAGTTGCAAAAGAACTAACTATTCAAAAGTTAGTTCTTTTGGATGCAAAAGAAAAGGCATCTCTCTGTGCTGCTCCCACCTCACAGGGATGGTTTGCATTACTGGCTTTGAAACTATCCTTGGCTCACTTCCTTATGCCCCCAGAAATGTCTGCTGCCTGCCTGCCTGCCTTCCCTCCCTCCTCCCCTGCCCACCTCGCAGGGATGGTTTGTGTGTGTCTTGCTTTGACTCAGGGGATAAGTCCTTCCTGCGCTCACTTAGACTTTTGGAAGTTCCAAATCAATTTTTCAAGTGTGGAAGAAGATTCATATAGGTTTATCTCTACTCCCCAATTCATGGCATGTTGGGATTGGCTTGAGTCTTGGCATGCGTGTGTATACGTCCATGAGGTGTCATGGTGCCAAACTTGAGGTTTCTAACTTTAACAGAAAAAAAGTTGTAGACTTTTTTGGATTTCAATGCAAGCCTATGGGGGGGGTGAAAGCGGAGCTCCGATCCGGATCCAGAGCTCCGCAGCGGAGCGGAGCAGACTATAGGTGGAGCGGGGCAGAGCGAAGCGGCCTGATCCGCAAATTGCAGATCTGGAAGAGAAGCGGATCAGGGGGTCCGTGCACACCCCTATTTATTATGTAATGCTCCAGAGAGAGGAGATTGCAGCCCATACTGGGAGTAACGCAACATGTAGCATATTGTTGCTGCTCTTGGTTCACAGTTAATTTAATGTCTATAAACCTGCTGGAGGATGCGTCCTCATTTTTTACAGTTCTTGGCATGAAATACGTACTGTGGCTTCAGACATAGCACAAATGAGAGGGACCCAGGAAGTACAGGCCCTCAGAATTTCCAAATGGATCTGTACTTTGGCCACATATTGGTTGGAGCATGCAATACATGAAGGATAACTGCAAAATGATTTTGATCCAGGGTAGAGATCACTTAGGCCAGTGAACGGCAAAATGCAGATATCTGGACATTTTAGACTTCAACTCGCATCAGCCCCTAACTTAAGCATGACCAATGATCAGGAATGGTGGAAGAGGAAGTCCAAAACTTCTGAAGATTCATTTTCTGCCCCCCTAACTTAAATATTCCAGTCTCATATATATATTTTCATTGACCTCAATACCTTAGAAATTCCTGTGATATCTTAGAGCTTCTGTAAAGGGGCCATTTATTGCACACTCATAATTGGCCATCACGGAAGTCTGCAGGTCCATAAGATGATGTCATCAACATCCAGGACATGTCCCATGCCATCCCCTGTAACCTCGCCTTTAAAAAGACCAGAGATAATGCACTATTTAAAATTATCACTGAGACATCGCAGGATGGCCCCAGTGTGTAAAGTTGGACTTGCACCATGATTACACCACCACATGGTGCTCTTTCATAAAACACAATGGCGCTTTGCCTAGAAGGGAAGTTTTTAATTCATAATCACATGGTCGCATGTAGAGGAGCGCATCATGAATGTGAAAAGACTGCAGAAGACTAAAGCCCTGGTAAGGCTGAGGGATTTTTCCTACATGTAGAGAAGCTCTTAGTCTGCATTTGCATCAGCATTGTCTGAATACTGATCTCTCACCTCTTTTCTTCTACCCAACTTCAGAAAGTTGGAATTGGAGTGCAAAGGCAGCATTTGTGATGTAAAATGGCCAGCTGTTGTCCAATTTGCCACCACCCAATGTGCCAGCCAGCTCAGCCTTCGCCATTTAACTGTCCCTCTAGGCTACTTGACCTAATCAGTTCAATTCTCCAATGCCCACCATAGAGACATGAAGGGAGCAAACTATGAGAATCCATTCTGTACTCCTGTGGCAGTGTACAGACACCAACTCATGAAGCTTAAAACTACCCTGAATTGCTGTATTAATGGCAAAAAGAGAGAGTGAAAGTCAGTTGAATTTTTCCACTTAAGATGCTTTTTTAGGATTTTCAGAACTCATTCTTTTTTTAAAAAAAGTGGTGATTGCAAGAGAAGAGTAGGTTGACCCCTTGGGCCTCTTCTTTGACACTATCTAGTTTCTAAAGCTTTATTTCAGTTCCTCTTGACAAGGATATCTACAAAATATTCCTGCAGAGAGACGTTGAGGTTTTAATTGCTCCTAACCTATAGCACCAAATGTAGCTTTGACAAATATTCCTACATCCGAAGAGCCAGGCATGACCGCTGAGAGTTTCAAAGGTTGGGTTATTTTCTTTTTCCAATGAAGTTCATCCTCAGGGCAAAGAAAGTCATTCACATAAAATCGATGCTAATCTTGACTCTTCATCCATCACACCATTTTCAAAAAATAATCATATACATCAGGGGTGGGCAACCTCTAGGGGCCCAGAGGCTGTGGGCAACGACGGGCTCTGGGGCAGGAGGCATGCCCGAGCATGCACACGCATACCCATTTCAGCACAAGGGATTTGGAGATTTGGACCAGCCTTCCTTGCCCACTGAAATCAGAGGAGGGGATGGGGGAGACAAAGGCCTTTGCTAGACCAGGGGTTATCCCAGGCTGATACCCGGGATCGCCCCTGTGCATCCAAATGATACACAGGGGATCCCGGGCGCAAGCAGGGATCAAGCCTCCCTGGCCCCAAGATAAAGCCTATCCCTTTGTGCCCAAGACCGCGAGCATGTGGCCCGTTTTCGTGGCTTTCCCTGGCTCCGGGCAATTACTCGTGAGGAGCCGGGAGCTGCGCATGGGGCGCAGGGTGGGGGGAGCGGGAAAACCCAACTTTTTTAAAAAAACAACCCTTACCTTGGCACACGAGCGTTTGTGCGCTTTGTTCCTTTAAAAAAATGGCGGACGTGACGGCTCTCTAATTGAGTCGCCTAGCATTACGTGTAGACGAAGGCAGGATCTCATGTTACTGACAACATGAGATCACCTCCTCCATCCTGGGATATCCGGTAGGTCTAGCAAAGGCCAGATACTCTATTTTCTTGCTACTATTAGAAGCGAGGAACAGCATTATTCGCATAATAGTTGCTGGGGAAATTCATTTCATTAAAAAAAAAAAAAGTCCCTGTGAGCCTTGGCTCAACTACACCACTATTTATGTGAGTCAAAGCTCACATTATATTGAATGTAGGGACTGGGATCCAGTTCTTTTTCTTGGAAAAGGCATCCATGCTATTTCCTTTTCTAAAGATCTGTCAATCTACCACACTATCGGCACAGCTCCAATCATCTTGTCTTCAAGTCACAAAATTGAAATTATACTTCATTATGAAGATGATGATATCACCAATTTTCCCACCATGTTTTACCACTTCAGGCAGGAGTTAAAACACATTGGCTAGCAAATTGATAGCTTATTTTCACAAAGTTTATTATACTGAAAATGCCTTCCAGTTCTTTTGGTAGTGACATGTTACGTCAGGATGATTAATTGCTATTGAATTTTAGTATAAATAACCAGGATGTCCTGTGAAGATAAAGCACGTTTGGCTGTAAGTGGAAAAACAAATTAAATATCTTCGACTTGATACAGTTTTCAAGCCATTAATAATCTGCTTGTATTTCACTGTTCAAGTGCAGACAAATGGAAGAGAGCAAGCAGACTCATCAGATTCTAGACATTATTCATTTGCCATGGTGGAATGATTTGGCAAACATGGTTCATTTCCCAGTGGAGCGTTGGCAGGAGGTCTTAATTTGAGCCAGTACTGATCAGCTTCTGGATCTATTTTCATTTAGCAGTCCCAATCCTGGAAAACATAAAACAAAGATCAAAATCTGGTAGCCATGTTGGTCTAACTCCAGTGGTGGCTGGTAGCTCTCATGTTTCTGTCAGAACCAGTCAGAACTCATTTATTTATTTATTTATTTATTTATTTATTTATTGCATCCTGCCTTTTTCCTCCAAGGAACCCAAGGTGGCATACATAATCCTCCTCCTCTCCATTTTATCCTCACAATAACAACCCTGTGAGGTAGGCTGGGATGAGAATCTGTGACTGGCCCAAAGTCACTCAGTGAACTTCCATGGCTGGCTGGGGACTAGAACCCGGATCTCCCGACTCCAAGTCCGGCACTTTAGCCACTGCACCACACTGGCTCTCTATAGTAGCTTTGTACTTCAGAGATCTCCTTTAGAGTTCTGACTGAAACTCGGAGTGGATCCATCATGGCACTGACATCAGACCCATCAGCCTCCACTGAATCCAACAGAATAAAAATATGAAATGAGATTAGAATAGTAGAATTTGTTAGGCAAAACCATTGTTCAGAATGGAATATGCTTGAGTTCATATAAATATTCACAAAAAATCAAATTTTGCCAACAATTCACAGGTTACTATTCAAATTCTGAATGCAAAATTTCAAATTCATATTCTAACATAGTTTTCAATGTGAACTTTAACATTTGGGTGGATTAAACATGTCAACATCTCTTGATCATTTTGATTTTGGCAGACATCCAATGTGAAATCTCATTAGTGGTTGCTTGTCAAATATGGTGATGCAACTTGCAAAGCTGTTTAGCCCCTGGCAATGGCTGCTTTAATTAAATATCCCCAGCAATTTCTGGACTCTATCTTAAGACTATTTTAGCCTGCAAAGGCCATGGCTTCCACATCATGCTAAATCTCACCACCACTATGTTTTGCTTAACAACAATTATCTTGATAAAGACTTCTGGAGCACTCAGAAGCTTGCTCACTATTTTGCAAAATTTTGGTTGGTCCTAATAAAAATATTGACCTACAGTGAGGTTTGGTGTTTGTTTGTTTGTTTGTTTGTTTGTTGCATGGATCAACGTGGCTTTGAGTGTCAAAGAAAATGCTCTGCATGACATCTGTCAAATTCTGTAAAATATTACATAATGCATGGGAGAAATCTGAATAAAATATTCTGGAGCCCAATATGCCCAGTGGTACATTTGTGAGCTGTGGGCAATGAAATGTCAAGACAACAACTGGAGCTCAGATGGGAAGCAAGTCAGGGCAACTGCTGCCCAACTCAGCCTAAAACCTATGGGTTCCATCAAATGTCATGCAAGATGGAACAGGATTTCCCCACTTGCTCAAAAAGCTTTCCCCTTCCTCTGTTCCAGAGGGTCCCCAAAACTCCTTGAGCAGATTTGGAGGGCAGATGGGGAGCTGCTAGGGTGGCCAGGGGTCCTACTTTACAGAAGAAGTCCTCTATTTTGGAGAGCTAGCAGATGACATGCCTTCATTTGAAGGTGTCTTCTATTTGATGTGCTGCCCAGTCCAAGTTGAACATAAGAAGTGCCATGCTGGACCAGACCAAGGGTCCATCTAGTCCAGCACTCTGTTCACACAGTAGCCAACCAGCTTATGGCCAGGCCAACAAAGCAGGAGATGGTGGAACAGCTCCCTCCCACCCATATTCCCCAGCATCTGGTGAATATAGGCTTACTGCCTTGTATACCAGAGGTAGCACATAGCCATCCGGGCAAGTAGCCACTGATACCCTTCTGGGCTCCACAGTTCAAGAAGGACGCAGACAAGCTGGAGCATGTTCAGAGGAGGGCAACCAGGATGATCAGGGGTCTGGAAACAAAGCCCTATGAAGAGAGACTGAAAGAACTGGGCATGTTTAGCCTGGAGAAGAGAAGATTGAGGGGAGACATGATAGCACTCTTCAAATACTTAAAAGGTTGTCACACAGAGGAGGGCCAGGATCTCTTCTCGATCCACCCAGAGTGCAGGACACAGAATAACGGGCTCAAGTTAAAGGAAGCCAGATTCCAGCTGAACATCAGGAAAAACTTCCTGACTGTTAGAGCAGTACGACAATGGAATCAGTTACCTAGGGAGGTTGTGGGCTCTCCCACACTAGAGGCCTTCAAGAGGCAGCTGGACAACCATCTGTCAGGGATGCTTTAGGGTGGATTCCTGCATTGAGCAGGGGGTTGGACTCAATGGCCTTGTAGGACCCTTCCGGCTCTGCTATTCTATGATTCCTCCAGGAGTTTATCCAACTCCCTTTGAAAGCCATCCAAATTGATGGCCATCACTACATCTTGTTTAACTATACACTGTGTGAAGAAGTACTTCTTTTTATTTGTTCTGAATCTCCCACCAATCAGCTTCATGGGATAACCCTGAGTTCTAGTATTATGGGAGAGGGAGAAAAATGTCTCCCTGTCCACATTCTCCACACCATGCATAATTCTGCACCACAAGGAGGGAAAGCAGGGACCTTGAACATGCCCATCAAGAGTGAATACCAGGAGAGCAGGCTGAGCAGGTACACAGGTCATCAGTGTTCTTGAAATTGGGGAGATACATTGCATTTCTATTTACATTATAGTTATTATTTTTAAATTTTCACCTCTCTCTATACATATATATCTGCAAATGCTATGCAAATTGGTGTCCTCTTCCATCCTACTTTTTCTTTGGTGATGCAATTCCATTTTATATTTATTTATTTATTGCAATGCATAAGTGGCCACCGTAGCAGCTTCAGAGTGGGGGATGGGGTCCATTCTCCCCAGTGGCATCTGTTCCGCTAGTGGATGGACACAGTGTGATACACGTTAAAATTGACTCTGTACTTGTGTTGGTGGTGAAGCACTCTTACTGCTTTGCCAAAATTCTGTTTGCTCAGCACAGTCCAGCAGAACTGATACAATGATGGGAAAGGGCGCACCGTTACTCTCTGCATAATCAGTTTACCCTGATATGGTAAAAATACGGACAGCATCTCATAGTGCCGATAAAAATGAATAGATCAACTTCCACAAGAGCATGGCCATCGATTTACATTCACACAGCATGAAGTGGAGTGGACGGCAGGACTATGAATGGGGAAGGAAAAGAAGGAGAAGCAGAAGGTAGCATCCTGGCTGATGAAAAGCAGTGCTGTGTCTCCTGGTTTTGTTCCATTTTGTCTCCCTCACTGTCCAGTGCATTATCTTTACATCACAAGGTTTATTTTGGAACATGTCAACACATTTCTGAAAAGGTCAGACACATGATGGCCCAGTCACTGAAATCCAAGAAACCTTAGAGATGAAACCACATTTCCTGAAAATACTAACTAGAAGGCTTTCGTTGCAGAGGAACATTCGTCTGATGAAATGGACAAGGGTGAAAGGCATGAATTCATTCAGGCTCCGGGGTTATCTCTTTAACTCAGCTATATGTTCTTTGCTTCTAAACAGTATAATTATTGCCAGCTGATTTTAAAAACTTGCCACAGCGTGATCACACCGGACACTTGTGAGGCAGACTGTATTTATCAGTGTATTCAGAGGAGCAAAAACTCAAGAGGTTTTTTCATCTTAAAATGTATCCTTTTTAAAATGGCAGCTGGTTAGGCTTGGTTTATAAGAGGAGGGCTCTCGTTCACATAAAAATGAGGCTAGGGAATGAAATGGTGCAGGAAATTCATATGTGAATAAAGCTTTGATGAAGCAGTTAATTGATTCCATTTAAGTTTCAAATTTGCCAGGATTTTCCAGTTAAATTGCCGATTTGGAAGATTCACATATGCAGTTAACCAAGGCAGAAAACATTTTGAAGGCATGGGTTGTTGTTTTCCTTTATTGGACAAACCAGCTCCTTTAGATCCTTCATTTCATTTTCACATTTCAGGGCCATGTCTGCACTGCAAATTTATGCTGGTACAGATGTAATAGGTATACTTGTTAGAAAAGGTGTTATACTTTCACACAGTGTTTGTCGGGTTAGTGCTGCAGTGGAAAGTAGGCAATAGGATCCAATATTTTCTATGTTTCTATTTTATATGCTTCTAGTTAGGGGGTGTTAGGCTCAAACGACACCTTTACATTAATTGTATAGTGTGCAGCTCAGGCCTATATTTTTCCTCTAGAGTATGCATCCCCAATTCAGCCTGAGGCCATGGTGCACCAGAAGAGGAGGATTAAAATACTGTCCCAACGCCACCACTTGATTCCTGAAATGCACACGTGCACACACACACACACATACACACACACACACACACGTGGAGGCTGGTGGCTCTGATGTCAGTGGCACTGAAAATCCACTCTGGACTTCAGTCAGAACCAATCAGAACTCTGAAGAAGTTACCCAGGGTGCTAAAGCCATTTTGAGGATATGGTTCAGCACCTTGGATAATACCTTTAGAGTTCTGGCTGATTCTTACTAAAACCAGAACAGATTTATAGCCCCGCTGACATCAAAGTCACCAGCTGCTGCTGCTGCTGCCACCACCTCTCTCTCTCTCTCTCTCTCTCTCTCTCTCTCTCTCTCTCTCTCTCTCTGTGGGGGGGGGAGAGAGAGATGTACACAGACAGAGGAGGCAGAGATAATGGGGGAGAAGCCTCCTTTAAGACCAAAGGAGACCTTCTCCCCCCTTTTTAAGCTCCATGCGGAGAGGGGGAATTTCAGGAAGCAAAGAGTGGTGGGAGGCTTAATCCTCCGCTCCCAGAGCTCAGGATCATCCAGGATATTGATGGAAGAATTAGTGATGCTCAAGCTCAACCAGATTCCGTAAGCTCCTCCTTGATGTTCAGATCGCTTCCCTCTTCTTTTCAATTGAAATCTGTTTGTCTTTTCATTTGAACAGGGGAAATCTGCATTTTGGCATGCGTTTTTTGAAAATGTGCGGCCAAATCTGCATTTCCCACCACCACCACCGCACCCTAAAGCACGAAAATACACTTAAAGTGTCCATTTTTAAAAGTACACCTTTTGTGAAATCAAGCTCAGGAATGTAAGTGCTTTCTCTGAAAACTGTGCTCCTCTTCACATTCGGTGTGGTGTCCAACACAAATTTGAGTTAAAATGAATCAAAACAAAATGCTTAAACATCATTAGTTCTGGAAGTGTGAACTAATTAAAATGTGAACCAAATTAATTTCTCCCCCACCCCTATTCATAGCATATTTCTGTTGGGCCATCTGCTTCTTCCACAGTCTTTGTATTAGAACTGCATCCAAGGTCCACATGGATTCAATTATTTGGAGTTGACAAAATTGGCCCAACAACGGATGTCCTTTCAGACGTCCTCTTGAAGTCTTTCCTCACCATCCTGTTTTTTTAAAAAAAAAAACACCAAAAATCTCAGGTGAAGAGAATTAACACCATTGATTCGACCAAACAGTAGAGAAAACGCAAAATAATATCAGACGCAAGAATAATAATACAAGGCTTTTAAAGAGATTTCATCACAGTCTCCGCTTGCGCTCCTCATCTGTGATGTGGCAATGGTAGTAATACTTTCACGACATCACACATTCTTTGTTGCTCTGGTAAAGGCCAAAATGGGAAGTACTGGAAGAGCTAGGAGTGACAAATCACAGAAAAACTGGCACTACTCTCATAAGCAATTATCTCATGATGGGGTGACGTTGAGTTAAATACACTGTGGATGAGTGCTTTCTCTGAGTAATTTCAATAGACATATGTCTACATGTGTCACTCTCAAGATCAGCAGGAGAGTGGGGGTTATGCAAGCCTTCTTATTTACATAAGGAAACACTTACTGCAAGTATTAAAGGAAACCAAGCAGACAAATGACGAACCATATTAGCATCTACATTCCCCCCTCTCTCTTTCACACACACACACACACACACACACACACACACACACACACATTGCAATATTAATATGCATTTTTCAGCAGCAAGTAACTGCATCTCAAATTTAGGTCATAGCAAACCTCCCTTTGGGAGATGAGGAACTATGATGTAACATTCACCGTAGCCTAAAGCTAAGGCCTCCTATTTGGTGTAAAATAAAAATAATGCTGGCTGAAGAAGGCACTTGTTAAAAACAAAAGTGCAGTTCTGATTCATTTGTAAAAATGATAAGGAAGAGGAAGTGGTAGAAGTGATTTACATCAGAGGAATATGAAATGTTCCTCTAATGGCTCAAATCTTGGTGTTTCCAATCCAGAGGTTGGGACTAAAACACCTTAGGCAATTAATGTCATAGCAATTAAAGTTTCACAGTTTAACACTGAATCACATGAAATGTATTTTCCTTCAAACTCAAAATGCAGCAGCAAATTTAGTTCAAGATAAGTTCTGCCCGACCCTATCACATGCACTTTATCAGCTGCCCACAGTGAGCTCACCATCTCTAGCCAAAATGCTGAACGCTAATATTAGTATTAATAGTGCTGGTTGTAACAGTGAAGCTATCTTTGCAAACCTCATCTGGCATAGCCACATTTTGAAATTTGAGAAACTGTCACAGACATGACCACAAAATGGCGGCCAATAAGGGCATGGCTAGTTGCAAAGGATAAGTAACATATCCAAGAAACTGGGTGCAAGGCAGAGATTGGGTTTGATCTCCTAATACCAAACCAGATATTTGCTCACCAAAAGTCCAACAAGCTACCCATTTCCCAGAAAGCAAACTGATGAAGCTCCAGGGCAGGTAACTTGCCCAAAGGACAGGTTGGATCTAAACCCCAAATGCCAAACTATATATTCAACTGCACAAAGGACTACAAAGTATCTATTATACAGAAGGCAAACACAGACACACACACATACAACTGCAGGCAAAACACACACCACACGCACACACAAAACACAGATAGAACAATACCCCCTCTCTTCTCACCACTCTCTTGAACAACCCAGGACATTGCCCACCACCTTCCCTGAACTCTCCAGGATGTTTTGTAAGGTGACCGGGTGTCCTCTTTTACAGAAGACAGTCCTCTTTTTGAAGGGCTGCCAGAGAACCCTCCTCTTTTTGAAGGTTTCCTCTATTTGAAGTGCTGTTCTGTCCTATTCTGGTTTAAAGATTAAAAACAAAATAGAGGGGGAAGTATCGAAAGGATCAGAGATCCGAAAAGAAGTAACTATTTATTTGTTTATTCAATTGGGCAATTGTGTTAGGCATCTACTCAAAAGCCATTACTGTTCAAATACAATGTGTTCACAGCAGGGCATTTAGGAAGAGATTAATTTAACAATGTTTCCAGGGAAGAACCAAATGTGTATTGATTTGTTCTTTCGGTTTTATAAACTAACGTGAATTTTACCTTGGTATGTATATTATTCAGGAGCAAAGCGCCAATAGGGGCAAAACACTCCTTAAAACATCTTCAGAAATTCTCAAAATCTCAAATTTGCCTGCTCTCACTCTCTCCCTTCTGTGTGTGTCTGTGTACTTTTACAAATGATGCTATTATTTTCTGTATTTTAATACCATCAAAGATCTCTTTCAGAAACATGCAGACACACATGGTTTAGGATGAAATCTAATTAGACTTGGAGGGAGGTCATCACTGATCACAAAGGGGTATAAAAATATGGAAAACTTTCTCCTCTAATCTGGGCATTTCATATACTCAGGAAAGAGGGCTCAATCTAGCCAGCTGGGAGCCCACACCTGGGAACCTGCAGCATCTGACCCAGACAGTTCAAATGTCCAGATCTCGCTTCAAATCAGGAACCGAAACTGGTCGGACCCAGCCCGAAGCGGCCCAAGGCAGATCAGGGGAGTCCCTGTACAGCTTTGCTCAAAACAAATTCCTGGGGTGCTTCCAGATGGACAGCTCCTAGAGCTACCAGTGAAAAGGCTGTTCTGTCTTTCTCTCCTTACAGATTGTGGTAAGAAAAAAGGGCAAGAGAAGCAGTGGGAAAACATCAGAAGGTTACAAATGGAAAACAGTGATGTCTGGATCCCTCCCCCTCCCCCCTTCCCAGTAACATTCCTTGTTTGAAGCAGGGTGATTGCACAATTAAAGCCTTATCTGGAAGCACTCTGGGCTCAGAATTCTCAAATTCTAAGTATATTTCTTTTGTGCCTGGCTCGTGTTGGTGGATCATGAGTTTCTAATAAGAAACAAAGCAGATCCTGTAAGTCTGAAGTCTGCCCATGCCTGGTGTACACCAAAGTTACCAGCTGCCAAGGCCCCACACCCTAGTAGGGCCCACTGACAAGAGCCCCCTGGACTTATTCTTCATCTTCATCATTCCAACTTGCTCTCTCTCTCTCTCTCTCTCTCCATGTCAAGCAAGCAAGTAATAGCAATGATGGGAAAGAGAATGAAGAACAATAGCAGCTGGTAACAACGGTAATGAGAAGGTGGACTCACTGAGGGAGGTGGGCCACTGAGGGTGTCCTTGCCCAAGGACTTGTGGTGCCGTACTGTGTACACCGCAAGTCCATCCTGGATTTTTGGACATGAATGCACAGCTCCTCTTTGCTCTTCTTCCTCTCAACAGAGTAAGTGCAGCAGGTCCTCTTTTCATCCATAGGTGTTTCCATCAATGTGTTACAGAAGGAATGCTCATTTGGGTGGGCCTTGATCAACAGCATAGGTAGCTCAACAACCAATCGGTGCCTGACTGCACCAGCTTTACTGGAACAAATGAGACTGAAGCCAGTGAAATCTTCAACAGGAGGCATTTAAAAACTTAAACCCTCCCTATTTTCAGCCTCAACCAAGGCTTCTCAGTAAGGCCTGGTTCATTTGCATCTATAGCACACAGCACTCTATGCAGCTGGCCTTTCGTGTGATCCAATTTAGCCGCCCCTTTCCCAATATGACTCATGCACTAAATTATACTTTAATCTAAATCTTGCGCATTATTGCCACTACAATAGCTGGGCAATTTCCACATTGCTTCATCCCTCTACAACTCCCTTGGATCCTCTTTATCAACCTCCATTGTTTCACATTTAATAAGTGATAGGATTTAAGAGTGCCGTCTCTCAGCATGGAAATGAGTACTTGAGAGAGACAGAGCTCACTTCATGACATTGAGTCATTTTTCTAGCTAAGATCCAGGTCCTGCTAAGGGACGACACACATTCAAGAATACCACATTTGAAGAGACTTGATACCAAAGTCAAGAGACTTGATCGTTGAACTGTACATTGATGGTGAGCGTCTCATGAAAGCGAAGAGTTCTCAGGCTCTTCAAGAGTGTTGAGAAGCAGACTGTAAAGGAAGAAAGCCATTGTAAGAGCACAATGAGCTCAGCAGGCCTTCTTCCTACGAAGTGTTAAAACTGGCCTATGGGGAGTATTCATATTCAGTGGAGGCTGGTGGCTCCGATGCCAGTGGGGCGGTAAATCAACTCCAGGTTTCAGGCAGAACTCTAAATGTCAGATGCGTCTTCTCATCAGCTGCAAGACTCTGTGCCTTCATCTTCATCCAGATGGCAGTTCTGTTTAGCTCTCTGAATAAAAGGGGTCTGACTTCATTTCTGTTTGCCCAATACTCATACAGGCAATTACAGAGCTGAATTATGGTCAGGCCTCAACCTGCGCACATTGAATTGTGCGAAAACCCATTCTTGCAGGCCTGGTGCTTTTTCCAGCATGGCCACTAGGTTGCTCACTGTCACCACTGAGCTTCTCTGAGCTGAGTCCCTAGTAAGGCCAGCACCACGGGTGGATCATGTCCACTGCTGCCACCAGAAAGACCCACTAAAGCAGCCTTTCTCAACCTGGGGCGCTCCAGATGTGTTGGACTACAACTCCCAGAATGCCCCAGCCAGCTCTGGCTGGGGCATTCTGGGAGATGCAGTCCATCACATCTGGAGCGCCCCAGGTTGAGAAAGGCTGCACTAAAGGCACTTTGCCCAGTGCCCCAACACCTGGCACTAACCTTGGCCAAGATGACTGAATGCCAAATGATACCCCAGAAATAATAGGTACATGGGAGGGCCACTTTTCAATCTTAGTAAATTGCCCAGAAAACATCCAGGCATTTTAGAGGCCTAGGCTATTAGAGCTATTATACACGCACATACGCATGCACACTCTGGCATGCCCAAGAGTGAGTTCTTCGTTTGGGGCGTTTCTCTGTGACTAGCAGAGAGCTGCATGAAATTCCCTTCCTCTCCCATGTTTCTTTTTCTCTCTGGACTGAGCTTCAGTGATAAATGCACACAACCCCCATTTAATTAGGCATGGTCTGTGCACAAGAAGCTGAGCCAGAAGCTCCTCAAATTCTCTTGCCAGTTCTGACATTGGCAGCTTCTGACTGTAGCCTTGGGCGAGTCACTCGAGCTCTTTCCTACAGTTCATGTTGCTTAAAATAATAACTCTCTCTCTCTCTCTCTCTTTCACACTCACACACACACACACACACACACACACACACACACACACAGAGTACAAATCCCTGAGATAATTACCTTCATTCCATCAAGACATGAAGGTTTTCTTGGGAGAATTAATCAGGGATTTGCCCTGAACATATTGGCTCAAATATCCCAGAGTGGGAACTTTTAGGCCTGATTTACGCAGCAGCCGAATCCCACAGCCATTCCACCAATGTTAGTGGTAATGAACACATAAAGAGGATGACGTGCACAGCCCTAAAACAGGCCATGGATGTATGCCTGGGGCCAGTGATGACTCCCTAACACAAATGTTTAAGAAAGCACATTTCTGCCTCATAATTTACAGCCATAACTACACTACAAATCAATGTCAGTTTTTTACCAATTTAAGTGTCATGGCTTCCCACAAAGAATCCTAGGAATTCTGCTTCAGTGAGCATACTAAGATTTCTCTGTTAGCGATTTCTAGTACTCCTCACAGAACTACAATTTGCAGGATTCCTGGCCTAGAGGAGACCACTTTAAATATGTGGTGGATACAATGGAGACTGGTGGCTCTGAGTTTGGTAAATCTATTTTGGGTTTTAGTCAGAACAAGCCAGAACTCTAAAGGAGCTAACCAAGGTGCTAAAGTCTATCCCCCTCCCAATTAGGTTCAGAACCTCAGATAACTCCTTTAGAGTTCTGGCTGAATCTGACTAAAACCCAGAATGGATTCACACACACCCCACTGAAATCGGAGCCACCAATCTCCACTGAGTGGATATATGGAACACCAATAGAACCCAGCCATAGCATGCATTACGCAGCCCTAAGTACTGCTTAGTATAACATGTTATGAAGACTAAAGACACTAGTCCCAGGCCTGTGCAGAGCTGCCTTCCTGAATGCAGCACCTGCAAACACCCCTCCCTCACTCCAAGCCCCCCTCCCTCACCTGCTGCTCCCATTTTTTTTTAAAAAAATGAAAACATTTATAACCTTTTTAGCCACGTGCAAAGTGAAAGATTGGCCTCTAGCCACCTTCGAGCTTCATTTCCCTAGTATGCCCCTGGGCCCCATGTGAACCCAGAGGCATTCTTAGGAAATGAAGGTGGCTGGTAGTTTTAAAATGGGAGGGGGGATTAGGCTGCCACTCCTGCCTAGTAAGATGGAGGGGAGCAGTGGAGCGACCCATGATTGCAGTAGAATAAACCTTGAGGGCCTGGGATTAGGGGAGATAAATTGACTTTTCTGAAATGGCTGTGCTGTTAAAGTAAGAGTTGTGTTGAATCAAACCAAACGCTAAATAGTCCAGCATTCTGTTCCTACAGTAGCCCACCAGCTGCCCACAAGTAAAACACAAACACAGGTTCACCTCCTGCTTGTGTTCCCTACAAAGTACTCATCAGCATACTTCCCTCAATACTGGTGGAGGGGGGTTTAATATAGAGCCAACATGAGTAGTAGCCATTGACAGTGTTATCCCTTATGAAGTTGTCTAATCTCCTTTGAAAGTCATGCACATTGGTGGCCATCTTGTAGATGTGACTATGTGAAAATGTACTTCCTGTTGGAGCAGAAAACTGTGGGTTAAAAGGTGTGGCATTGTGTTTTGGTGCTCAGAACCACTTCTCCCTTGTACTTAGGTTCTTTTCTCTGAGCCATTTTGCCTTCTGTGAAATGGGCATTTTGTTGCAGTAGCAAATTTTGTGAATGGCCATGCCTGCTCACAGCAGCCCTTTTATGAAAACACCCATGACACTTTCTCAAATTTACAAATGTGGCCACATACCCAAACTGTTTGGGGACCCATGGTCTAAAGGATGGCTTCAGCAATCAAATTACTTTATAGCCTTGAAGTTCATCATGAGGTAAATGTCGTGTCTGCACTGCATTATTACAATATTTTCAGAAACATCCTTTGCCTGAACAACTAAAAAATAGGAGGAAGGCCTCTCAACAACCAGCTACACTTATAAAGGGCATGTGGAAACCCTGTCCCCCTTCCCAAGGAGAAAATTCTCTGAATTTTCCCACCTCCCTGTAAAAGAGACAGAAAAAACAATGCCTCTTTCACAGGGGGAAAGGCAGTTCCCGAAAATAGGGGTCAGGGTTTAGCCCAGCACTAGTCCACAAGTCTGCAGAATCCACAGGACTTAGTAAAAGTCAGCGACCACTGCAAAATCCACAGTTTGGATTCACAGAAATCTGATCACATTTAAATCCATCACAGATTTCTTCAACAACCTAACTAATCAAAGGTTTTGGAGCATATTTTAGGTTGTACAATCAGTTCGTGTAGGACACTGGCTAAACCTATTTGGTCTCACAGCAAAGATCACAAAGAATGTAACAATGCATTAATAAAGACAAGTTACATGGCTGAGACCTAATATTCCTGGAACACAACATCATGAGTTACAGAGGCACCGGGCATTTCAATGGCGCTTGCCCAAGAGAACTTCCTGGTTGGATTGTGCCCATCAGGTTTTTCCCCCCATTGTTCTTCTTGTACTCTTTTTTACTGTCATTGACAGGAAAAAAGCACACATGTCACTGTAATTCAAATAAGTCTTAGCAACAATTGTTATGTGAAGCACAACTTTGAATATCCTAGCTATTATGCATTTAAATCCTGCGTAAGCCTTGCACTCGTTTTTTTGGGATAATATTTATACAATTTCATTCCCCACTCACAGGAAATGCAGATTAGTTGTTGTCATGCCTTTGATGCAGAAACTATCTTGTAAATAATATTAAAATGTTCCATGGAACTCACTGAAAAGTGTTAATTTATGGAAATTGGTTTTCCTCCTCTTAAATTCCCTTCAAGTCCAAAATGCATATTCTGGATTCTCATTTTTGTTGCTGCATCTTCCACAATTATCTGCTTTCCACTCTCTTTCTCCTGTCCTGTCCAGTGGCTTCTTATATTTTGCCTCCGGCCAAGAGGAAGGTGAGCGAGCGGTTGCACTCATCTGACTGATGTAACATGACACATCTGCCTTCCCTTGCTGAATAGCAGTCGTCTGTTGTGCACCTGCAGGGAAACCCTTTTTTGCTAGAGACTGTAGGGCAGCTGAGGTTATGCAATGAACTCAAATCTTGCTTCAAGGTAAAAAGAGGATATGCAGCTAATATAATTCTAACCCAGCAAGAGTAATGCTACAAATTCAAACAGCCACCTGGAGAGTGCAGTCTGCCCTGGTCATTGCTGGTAATTGAAGAACACAGAGTGATGTTGACCTTTAATATCCAAGCGTTTAGGCTTAAATTCAGCCAGAACAAACATCCTGAGAAGAAATGAGACAGGAATATGTAACCAGGTGTCCTCTTTTACAGAGGACAGGCCTCTAAAGGATTGGCCTCTCCAATCCTATGTTAAAGATAAAGAAGCATAAGGAGGGAGAGCCGCAGGAGCCTGGACGTTCCACACCATCAGGTAGCAACACACCTGGACAGCAGCAGCACTTGTTAGCAGCAGCACCTAGACAGCACCACCACCATCATCTCTAAGAAGCACCACCTGGGCAGCACCACCACCACCAGTTATCACCACCATCCGGACAGCCGGCTAAAGAGGCAGACACACAGGCCACCTCATCACAGTCTTCTGCACTATGGTGAGATGTACTGTATTTCTTTTTAAATTATAGTATTTTTCTCAATTTGCATCTATACATATAAATGAGTATATGCAGATTTGATGCAAATCATGTCCTCTTTTTCAGAAACCCTAAACACAAGCTACTTTTTCATCAGGACCGCTGCCAACAATGGCTCTCCCACAACAAATGATACCTATCTTACCAGTAATATGTAGAACCATTGATTGTGTTGAACACACTGTATTGTAATGAGGGTTTCTATGGCCCACCTATGGTTCCAACCTATGAGAGGGGGCATTGCTCAAGGATGGAGCACATGCCTTTTGCATTCCAAAGGTCTCGGGTTCAATCCCTGGCTTCTCGAGTTCAAAACATCAGGTAGCAGGTGAAGGGAAAGTCATCTATGAAGACTGGAAAGTTAGGCTAAGTGGACAAGTGGTCTAACCTGGTATGCAGTGTCTTCCTGTGTTTAACTGATGCCACCAAGAACACTTGGCGCCACACTTTGCATTGCACAGAGGAGCCATCGTACTGTGTGTGCCTGTTTGAAGATCACCAATCAGCCAACCAGCAGCAATTTGTAAAAAAAACATTTTAATTACTTTTTAATATGTGCCTGAGGAGCTCTGAGGGATGTGGGGATGCCCACATAACTGTGGTCACAGGTAGGGGGAGGTATGGTTTTTATTTATTTATTTATTTATTACATTTTTATACCGCCCAATAGCCGAAGCTCTCTGGGCGGTTCACAAAAATGAACCAAAATGGTGCTAGGGAAGGAACAGGCCAGATGAGGAGAAGAGGGGATAGATTCCTTACAGCTGTTCCCTCTTCTGGTTCCGGCAGAGCTTTTCCGGGTGGTTCACGGCCTGTTACACTCTGGGCCAGGGCGTGAGATGGTGGAACCCTCGGTAGCACGCTGTGACAAATTTACACGGCACTTTGAAGATAAAGTCGCTCAGATTTGTCTTGAGTTGGACACCACACTTAATGCAGTTCCACTAATAGAGATGTTCAGAGTGCCGTCTGGGCCAGTTTTATTGGATGAGTTTCAGTTATTGAGGCCTGAGGATGTGGACAAGGTGCTTGGCAAAGTCCGGTCGACCACCTGTGTGCTTGACCCTTGCCCTTCATGGCTTATTACATCAATTAAGGAGGGGATCGGCAGCTGGATCCAGGAGGTTGAAAATGCCCCCTTGAGAGAGGAAGTGGTGCCGGCCTCTTTAAAAGAGGCAGTAATTAGACCACTCCTGAAAAAGCCAAACCTGGACCAGGAAGATGTTAAAAACTATGGGCCGGTGGTGAACATCCCCTTCCTGGGCAAGGTGCTTGAGCGGGTGGTTGCAGGACAACTCCAGGCACTCTTGAATGAAACGGATTATGTAGATCCATTTCAATCGGGTGTCAGGCCTGGTTTTGGAATAGAAACTGCCTTGGTCGTCCTGTGGGATGACCTTTGCCGGGAGACAGGGGGAGTGCGACCCTGTTGGTTCTCCTGGACATCTCAGCGGCCTTCGATACCATCGACCATGGTATCCTTCTGGATAGGTTGTCTGAGCTGGGAGTTGGAGGTACTGCATTGCAGTGGTTCCGCTCCTACTTGGATGGCCAACTCCAGAAGGTGGTGCTGGGGGATTATTGCTCTGTGCCGTGGCTCCTAAGCCATGTGGTTCCACAGGGCTCTATCTTATCCCTATGCTGTTTAACATATACATGAAGCCACTGGGGGAGGTTATCCGGAGATGTGGACTGAGGTGTCACCAATATGCGGATGATACCCAGCTCTGCCTTTCCTTTTCATCAAACCCAGGTGAGGCAGTGGCTGGGCACGGTAATGGACTGGATGAAGGATAACAAACTCTGAGGGAATCCACACGTCGTACCAAGACCGCTTCTAAGCGACCCCAGTGCGACCCCAAACCGATCGTCTAGCTTACCTTTGGAAGAGACAAAGAAGAGGCGTCCTTGCCGCCGCCGCCACCCACCGACCTCCTCGAGCTCTCCTCACCGGCCGGCAAGGAGGTCGGTGGGTGGCGGCGGCGGCAAGGACGCCTCTTCTTTGTCTCTTCCAAAGGTAAGCTAGACGATCGGTTTGGGGTCGCACTGGGGTCGCTTAGAAGCGGTCTCAGTATGACGTGTGGAAAGGCCCTGAGACTCAATCCAGGTACTGTTAGTGGGTGGTTCATCTGTCCAGCGAGGTGATGTTTGCCCTGTCCTGGACGGGGTTGCACTCCCCCTGAAGCATCGGGTCTGTAGTTTGGGGTTGCTCTTGGATCCAGAACTGTCACTTGAAGCACAGGTGAACTCAGTGGCAAAGAGCACCTTTTATCAGCTTAGGCTGATATACCAACTACGCCCTTATCTGGACAGAGATAGCCTAGCTACAGTTATCCATGCTCTAATAACCTCTCATTTGGATTACTGCAATGTGTTATACGTGGGACTGCCTTTGAAAACGGTCCAGAAAGTTCAGCTGGTACAAAACAGGGCAGCCTGCCCACTAACAGGGACTGGCCGTCGAGATCACATTACACTAGTCCTTTTACAACTTCATTGGCTGCCAGTCCAGGTCTTCGTTGGCTGGTGTACATAGGCTTACTGCCTCTGCTACTAGAGGTATCACAAAAGGAAGAAAGGTAGGAGCATAATGTGAAATCTCAGCATGTTTATTGGGCAAGAAATAACCACAATTTTCCAGTGTGTGATTTACAACATTGTTCGGAAATTAGCAAATGTCTCATAGTTTCTTTTGGTCAGCAAATGTCTGTAGGAAAAAGATCACATCAAATATTCTGGAACTGGGCCTAGAATAATGTCTGTGGGAAGTTCTCAGTTTGGTTCTCTATCTACTTTTTCATATGACCATTTACAGAATCTGGAGTTCCATGTTTTCTGTGACAAGTAATTGGGGTGTGTGTGTTTGGATTCCTGTTCTCCCCCACCTCCCCAGTCCCTGTTTTGCTTAGTCTTATCCATGGCGAGGGAGCTGTAATTATCACAGAGTGTTTCTCTGTGCCTTCTAAATGAATACATACAAGCATGACAACAATGACATTGTGCAAAGGCCACTCACAGAAATTAGTTCTTCTATATGAACCATAGAATAGTAGAGTTGGAAGGGGCCTATAAGTCCATCGAGTCCAATCCCCTGCTCAATGCAGGAATCCACCTTAAAGCATACCTGACTGGCTGTGTATTTCACTTTGAGAAATTTTGAGAATTTCTGTGCCCTCTTTCTGTCACTTGGATCTTAAGACAGCTTACAAATATTTTTTTAAAAAGCCTAAGACAATAATGCAATCCATAATAAAGCATCCCATCCCAACAAAGCTGAAAAAAGTGTGAAGTATTCAGTTACTAAAAGCCGAAATGAAACATGCACAAGGAATAGCCTTGCCCTCGAGAATTCCTATTCTAGATTCCACATCACGGCACTTCCGATGGTAAAAAGAAAAGAAAAAATACATGGCAGGCAGCTAGACATTTATCTGCCTTCAAAGTGAGCATCACACAAGCCAAGATATTGCAAGATACATTTTTAGAAGTCCTGATTGCCTCGGGGCCAGTTTGTCACAGAGATTTTGATTACCATATTTCAAGGCAAATTGTGCTAGTCTCTCACTCCAAAGCAGCCACAAAGAATTATTTCATCTTAACAAGGCCCTGTGAGATTCCATGGAGTCACAGAATTTAAGAAATGGAAGGGAGAAGTGTGGAGAGCTAAATTTCCGCAGCTCCATGCCCTCCTTCTGCGGTGTGTTCCTTACCTTTTCCCCATTTCTTCCCCCTCGCCGAGACTTGTTTTTAATTTAATTTAATTTAATTATTCATTATTCAATTTATCTCCTGCCTTTTTTCCTCCAAAAAACCCAAGGTGGCATACATAATCCTCCTCCTCTCTATTTTATCCTCACAACAACAACCCTGTGAAGTTCATAGAATCATAGAATAGCAGAGTTGGAAGGGGCCTACAAGGCCATCGAGTCCAACCCCCTACTCAATGCCAGAATCCACCCTAAAGCATCCCTGACAGATGGTTGTCCAGCTGCCTCTTGAATGCCTCTAGTGTGGGAGAGCCCACAACCTCCCTAGGTATCTGGTTCCATTGTCATACTGCTCTAACAGTCAGGAAGTTTTTCCTGATGTCCAGCCGGCATCTGGCTTCCTTTAACTTGAGCCCGTTATTCTGTGTCCTGCACTCTGGGAGGATCGAGAAGAGATCCTGGCCCTCCTCTGTGTGACAACCTTTTAAGTATTTGAAGAGTGCTATCATGTCTCCCCTCAATCATCTCTTCTCCAGGCTAAACATGCCCAGTTGTTTCAGTCTGTCTTCATAGGGCTTTGTTTCCAGACCCTTGATCATCCTGGTTGCCCTCCTCTGAACAGGCTGCAGCTTGCCTGCATCCTTCTTGAATTGTGGAGCCCAAAACTGGACGCAATACTCTAGATGAGGCCTAACCAGGGCCGAATAGAGACGAACCAGTAACTCACGTGATTTGGAAGCTATACTTCTATTAATGCAGCCCAAAATAGCATTTGCCTTCCTTGCAGCCATATTGCACTGTTGGCTCCTATTCAGCTTGTGATCTACAACAATTCCAAGATCCTTCTCGTCTGTAGCATTGCTGAGCCAAGTGTCCCCCATCTTGTAGCTGTACATTTGGTTTCTATTTCCTAGATGTAGAACTTGGCATTTATCCCTATTAAATTTCATTCTGTTGTTTTCAGCCCAGCACTCCAGCCTATCAAGGTCACTTTGAAGTTTGTTTCTGTCTTCCAGGGTATTAGCTATCCCACCCAATTTTGTGACATCTGCAAATTTGATCAGCGTTCCCTGCATCTCCTCGTCCAAATCATTAATAAAAATGTTGAAGAGCACTGGGCCCAGGACTGAGCCCTGCGGCACCCCACTCGTTACCTCTCCCCAGTTTGAGAAGGTACCATTGATAAGCACACTTTGAGTCCGATTCTGTAGCCAACTGTGAATCCACCTAATAGTTGTTCCATCTAGCCCACTTTTAGCTAGTTGGTTAATCAGAATGTCATGTGGTACTTTGTCAAAAGCTTTGCTGAAGTCAAGATATATGACGTCCACAGCATTCCCACAGTCCACAAGGGAGGTTAAACAATCAAAAAAATGAGATCAAATTATTCTGACAGGATTTGTTCCTGACAAATCCATGTTGGCTTCTAGTAATCACTGCATTGTTTTCAAGGTGCTTACAGATTGACTTCTTTATAATCTGCTCCAGAATCTTCCCAGGAATGGATGTCAGACTGACTGGTCTGTTGTTTCCAGGTTCCTCCTTTTTGCCCTTTTTGAAGATAGGGACAACGTTAGCCCTCCTCCAGTCGTCCGGCACCTCACCCATCTTCCATGATTTTGCAAAGATAATAGACAAAGGTTCTGAGAGTTCTTCTGCTAGCTCCTTCATTACTCTAGGATGCAGTTCATCGGGCCCTGGAGATTTGAACTCATTCAAGGAAATTAGGTGTTCCTTGACCATTTGTTTATCAATCTCAAACTGTAATCCTGCCCCCTCAACTTGTGCTTCACTTTTTCCAGGGGGCTCATAGACCTGCTTTTGGGAGAAGACCGAGGCAAAGTAGGAATTGAGCACTTCAGCCTTTTCTTTGTCATCTGTTATCAATTTGCCATTCTCATTAAGCAGTTGAACCACCATTTCTTTCCTCTGTCTTTTACTACTCACGTATCTGAAGAAAGCCTTTTTATTGCTTTTAGCATCCCTCGCTAATCTCAGCTCATTCTCAGCTTTAGCCTTCCTGATGCCATTTTGGAACTTCTGTGCCACCTGTCTGTACTCTTCTTTTGTAGCCTGGCCTTCCTTCCACTTCCTATATGTATCCTTTTTTTGTTTTCAGGTCATCTCTAAGCTTTTTGTGGAGCCACATTGGTTTCCTCTGTTGTCTTCTATCTTTTCTCCTTGTTGGAATTGTTTGTAATTGTGCCTTTAAAATTTCCTTTTTTAAATACTCCCACCCATCCTACACTCCTTTTCTCATTAGGCTCACTTGCCATGGGACCTTACTTATCATAGTTCTGAATTTATTAAAACCACCTTTCCTAAAATCCAGAGTATGTGTATGGCTACACTCAGCTTTTGTCTCCTTTATAATCAAGAATTCAAGTATGACGTGGTCACTTTCCAAACTCATCCGGTGGGCTTCCATGGCCGAGTGGAGACTACAACCCAGATCTTCTGACACCCAGTCCAACACTTTATCCACTACACTACACTACACCAGCTACATCCGGCTCTCAAACCACACTCATATATCATTATTCTACATTCCCTTTCCTGTATTATATTTAGATAGTAAAATGTGGAAGGACAAGGGCTTCTTGACCAAATACACTTTTTTTTCCTCCTCAAGTCTCAGGCTTCTTCTGTCTTCCACATGATCATGGTGGAGGAAATAAGCCATGGTGGAGGTTGCATGCCAGCACAATTTATTTAAATTACCCT
This sequence comes from Elgaria multicarinata webbii, assembly GCF_023053635.1. Classification (NCBI taxonomy): domain Eukaryota; kingdom Metazoa; phylum Chordata; class Lepidosauria; order Squamata; family Anguidae; genus Elgaria; species Elgaria multicarinata. Next base: position 37,288,709 of record NC_086174.1, read on the forward strand.
TGCTACTGTGGCTTCTTGTGTCATCTGAACTTTCAGCAGGCAGCAACCCTCAAATAACTCTTGGGCTGTTGTTGGGTTGCTACCCGCTTCCAGCAACCCCTGCTGCCTGGGTTCACACACAACACAACAAGCCACAATAAGCCAGGCACCCACAGATGCCATACAAAAATGGTACCCATGGGCCCCTGGCACAATGAGACTGTCCCCACAGCTTCATTAAGTATTTTTATGTCATGTAAATGTGTTCATTGCAATTGGCCAAAAGTCACTCAATGAGCTTCAGGGCTGAGTGTAGATCTGAACCAGGGCCTCCTGGGTCCCAAATCAACACTTTCACTACCACACCACACAAGCTTGTAACGAAAGCATACAAATTGTGAGGATTTGAATTCTTGAAAAAAGGATTGAATCAGTTGCTATATTTTAATGAAGCACTGTCTTTGCTTGCCTTGAATTCAGAAAACTTCAGCCATGCAGCTATTGAACTAGATTTCTGCACTGAATTTTGAAAAAGAAAGGCATGCAGTTGTTTCCATCAGATAGCTCATGCTTCCAAGGATGTAGATGACAAACAAAAAGCTGAGCAACTGGTAACTAAACAATGCTTCCCAAATGAATGATACACACACACACACACACACACACACACACACACAGAGGCACAAATGTTTGTAACAGACCTCTGCAGCTCCTATGCGATATTAACTTCAGTAATCAGAAACCAGATATTGATCTTGTCTAGAGTTGGAAGCAGCTTGAATTACAATGCATTTTATTTCTCACCGCCATAGGCTGTGACAACGCAGCCTGCATTATGAATTGTCAAGATCAGGTTCTCAAGTGAACTGATACTTCCATCATATGATCATGTCAGTCTTTCCCTGAAGTCTCTATCCTGGCTCCCAGGCATGCTTTGTGCCATCATCAAGGTTAGAGTCATAACTTTTAAAACTCTGCGCCTCTCTGCCCTCAGCCATAACTCCTCACATGGTTCCCGTTACACAGGGTTCTGCCCTATCCACTATGAAATTGCTGGGAGAGATCACCCAGAGAGATGCTGATGACACGCGGCTCGCCGGATTTAGGAACAAGCCAAATAAGCCATGGCTTAGGGACTCATATTATGAGGGGCGTCTAAATATGTTAGAGATAACTAAGGTGTAAGATAATTCAAATGAAATTGCTTTGGCTTAAATACCTTGGAAAGCCTGGTGTGATTTACAGCAGAGTTGCCTTATACATAGAAAGTGTGGCAATGCAGCATTTAGTCCTAGAGGCAATAAGATCAAAATAGAGCCAGTTAAAAGAAGAAGTTCACATCAACTTATTTTATTAGTCCTTTTATAGACATCTTCAGAGAAGGCTACAAGCACCCAATAACTCTAGGTGGTACCCTTCCATTACCCCCAATATACCTTTTCTCTTTATTTTTGTGGTATTGGGCCTCTGAAACTTGATATGGCTTAGTGCCTCAGCATGTCTTAATCCAGCCCTGTCTCTTGCACCTTGTGACCTGACTCCAAGGAAGCAGTCAACACCCTTGAACATTGCCTAGGTTCAATAATGGGCTTGATGAGGGTGAACAAGCTGAGATTAAATCCAGAAAAGAGGTGGTGTCAGCCAGTAGAAAGCCCTACATGGAGACTGGGATTCCATCTATTCCAGGTGGGGTCATGCTCCCCCTGGAAGATCAGGAAGTGTTCCTGGATGCTGTGCTGTCCCTGGATCTTCGGGTGGCAGTGGTGGCAGGAACCACTTTTGCACAACTACTTCTGGTGTGCCAGCTATAGCCATTCCTGAGTTGGTCTGATATAGCAAGAGTTATCTGAGCCTTGATTACATTGTGGTTAGTCTGCAATGTGCTGGATATGGGGCTAACCTTGAAGAGTGTCCGGAAGCTTCAACAGGTGAAAATGCAGCAGCTACGCTGATAACTGGTACATGGTGTTGTGATCACATCACCCCAATACTGAAAGATCTGCACTGGTTGCCAATTGTTTTCTAGGCTCAATTCAAGGTGTTGGTGTTAACCTTTAAAACTCTAAACTGCTTAAGGCCTGGCTGTCTGAGGGACAGCCTGTCTTGGTATGATCCTGGGGGGATTCTACACGTCGTACTGAGGGCGCTTGCATGCGCCCCCAGTGCGCCCCCAAAGCGATCGTGTAACTTGCCTGTTCGAAGAGATGAGGAAGAGGCGGAGCAGGAGGCGGCTGGGGAGTCCGGCCGCGTCCTTGCCACCGCCGCCGCCCAACTACCTCCTCGCCGGCCGGGTCGGAGAGCTCGGCGGAAGAAGGCGGGGCGGAGCGCGGAAGAAGCTCTCTGACCCAGCTGGCTCTTTGTCCCAGCCGCCTCCTGCTCTGCCTCTTCCTTGTCTCTTCGAACAGGCAAGCTACATGATCGCTTTGGGGGCGCACTGGGGGCACATGCAAGCGCCCTCAGTACGACGTGTAGAATCCCCTCTGCTCTGTTATTAATATCAGCAGGAAAAGCCCTTTTGAAGACACCCTCACTTGCCTGCTTGCCAGACTCATGAGAAAGGGCTTTGTCCTGCACAGATCCCCGACTCTGGAACTCAATTCTGCTGACGTTATGACTGGCCCCTACTCTCTCTGTATTTAGGAAGGGAGTAGAGATGTCCTGGGAGTCCAAGAGGGAGATGGGGTTCGATGGACTCCCCCCACCCCCTGCCCAGCTTCCTGGACTCCTGTCCGTGAACTGCCACCACTTACTGGCCCTGCTCAGCTCCCACTGGGCAGGGCACAAGCATCGACTCCTCCACAAGCCGCCATTTTGCAGCCATGTACACAAGATTACAGGCATGAGTAGTCCATTCATGTCTGTAATCTTGTGTACGTGGCCGCATCATGGCCACCATTTGTGTAGGTCATCTTTTACGGAAAACAACAAGCCACCATTTCTGTGCAAAATGGTGGCTTGCTGAGGAGTTGGGGCCCTGCGGACCACTGACCAGCTCACCCAGGGGGGAGAACAGGAGCAGGCAAGTATCAGCGGTTCGACGAGCCACGCAGGGGGCAGGAAGATTTGTCCGTCCGTAGAAGGGAGCAAGGCACATCCTTGTAATTTGGCTTTTAAAATTGTTGTTACTGGTTTGAAGGTTGCTTTTAAGGTTTTACTATGAGATCACAGCAAGAGCTACACAGATGGACAAAGTGGTCTCACGAAAGATCTCGTGAGTCCCCGTGGGAGCTTGGCCGCGGATCACAAGTTCCTGTGGAAGCTCAGCCGGATGGCAAGAGCCCACAAGAGCCCAGCCAAGACTCGCAAGACCTAGGAGGCCTCTTCCTCCAGCTGCAGGGCATGGAAAGAAAGGTGGGGAGATGTAACCTTGAGAGGGAGGGACGCGGCCTCCTAGGTCTTGTGAGACCTGGCTGGGCTCTCAAGACGCAATTTGCCTGCTGCTTCAGGTGATGAGAGAGCTTGTGCTGGCCCTGCCATTGATCACAGGAACATAGGAAGCTGCCTTGTACCAAGTCAGACCCTTGGTCCATCTAGTCCAGTGTTGTCAACACTGACCGGCAGCAATAGCTCTCCAGGGTTTCAGGCAGGAGTTTTCCCAGCCATACCTGGAGATGCCGGGGATCGAACCTGGGACCTTCTGAATGCAAAGCAGGTGCTCCTCCCCTGAACTACAGCCCCATCCTCCTTCGCTCCATAAAGTTATGCCCCTCCTGACTCTTTTATTGTTCTTGGATGTTCTCCCAGTCTATTGAATTTTATTTTTATTGCTTATTTCCAAAAATCGAGTTCAACTATGCTCACAATTAGTTCTCGAAGCCATGAAATGCAGTCAGTCGCTGAGTTATTCTCAAATTACCTTTTTTTCCCCCAAGATAGCAAACAATTCCCTGATTTTAAAGGGTGTGCTAGTTAAACAGGATGCAAAATACCAGCATTCAAGGCCAGATTGTGTGTACTCCACATTCGCATCTGCTTACTATTTCTATAATCACACAGAAGCCAGGAAATCACTCATGAATAAAACTGCTTCTGGAACTGAATTGTATTTCACAACCTGAGGTCAAAGCCACACATCACAGAAAGCAAAAAAAAAAAACCCAAAAAAAAACCACCCCATCACCCCATTTAATAGACAATGCTCATTAGTCTGTGAAACTGATACTTTGCTCTGCAGCCATGAGTGGGTAATAGTAATACTTAGCCCTCACAGTGAAAACTTCACTTGCTGGTTTCTTCATATCAATGCTCTGTTAATGGCACAGGAGCAAGCTAGGCTGCTGTGCTGTATGTGATTTCCTGATCAATTGGCAACTCTACGCCCCCCCCACACACACATACCCCAAACCCCCAAATTGACTTCACTTTCCATTTTTCCCAATGGAGGCTAGTAGCTACGATGTCAGTGGGGCGGTGAATCCGCTCCAGATTTCAGTCAGAAGTACTCAGAAGTGTAAAGGAGCCATTCAAGGTGTTCCACACCATGGAGTGCTCCTTTGGAGTTCTGACTGGTTCTGACTGAAACCCGGAGCGGATCCACCACCACCCTGACATCAAAGCCACCAGCCTCAACTGATTTTCCCCATAACATAAACCAAGTGCACTTAGCATTTGCCGCATTTGCCCTTTATAGAGATAGATACAGCGAGGGGGAAAGTTATACCTGTCAAATTTCTGCCTTCCATGAAGCTCTTAAAGTCACAGAGCCTTTATCTGGTGGCAACCCCATTTCACCGAATGCACCTTTGGCAATTTGAGAAAGTGTCCTGAGCACCACCACAAAATGGCTGCCATAGGAGGTGTGGCAAAGGACAAGTACCCTGCCCTTAAGAATGAGAACAAAGCAGAGCTAGAGCCTGAGTCCCAACACATTAAACAACACAGCTTTGAACACACAGTGTTCAGCACCAACAGGAACCTATTTAAAACAATCCCAGCTGCCAATAAGAAAAAATATTATTATTACTATTATTACTATTATTATTATTATTATTATTATTATTATTATTTTAACAGTGCGAGGTGTAGGCACTTTGGCAGGAACAGACAATGTGTTTGGGGGTACATTGGTGCCCAGAGCCACGATTTTACTTAGATATAGTATAGACTAACAATTTTTTTAATGCCGCATTTAATATCATGTCTAGTTTTGCCCTAAGTAATCCCTTATTTCCACTCGAATGATGGAGGTGTCATGACTGACAGGGCAATGAAAAAACCAGTCTTTAATTGATTTAAAACAAAACAAAAAAACCTTAAATCTCCACAAGAAGCATTCAGGTTTGCAAACAACTTTATATAACCTCTTACATACCAGATGTAAACCCAGGGCTGATCAGTCTTTTAAAAAGGGAGAAGTCTGTTGATAGAACAAACAAGCCCAGCCTTTTCCACTGAATTATTTCCAGGCCACCTAACATGAGTGCCTGATGCGAAATGCTAGCTAGCTACACTGTGTAAGAGGATTGCATAACCAGCAGCCCTCCTCCGTCTAAGCGAATGTTCTTTGCCAGGAGATGAAATCACCTGCAGAGTTTTCTTCGCAGCAGGAAAAAAAAGACATTGTTTGGTTAGAGGGGTTGCATCTCACAAGGTGAATAATTTCCTCTTGGCACCAAAGTTGGACATACTAGAGGGAAGTCAGAAATAGATACTTTTTTTCAGTGGAGGCTGGTGGCTCTGATGTCAGTGGGGCAGTGAGTCCGTTCTGGGTTTTAGTCAGAACCAATCACAATGCTAAAGGTGCTATCCAAGGTGCTGACCTAGTTGGGTGTTTGGCTTCAGCACCTTGGATAACTCCTTTAGAGTTCTAGCTGATTCAGACTGAAATCCAGAGCAGATTCACAACCCCACTGACACTGGAGCCACCAGCCTCCACCGCTCAAGCAACTCTACTTTACAAAATGGTTTCCAGTTCAAAACCCACGTTCATAAATACTGATTACACCAAAGGTCATAATATAAACCAGAGGCTAGGCAACCTGGTGCCCTCCAAATGTTTTGGACTACAACTCCCATGACCCTTGACCTGTAGAGTACCTTGAACAGCTCCTTTAGAGTTCTGACTGGTTCTGACTAAAGCCTGGAGTGGATTCACCACCCCACTTACATCAGAGCCACCAGCTTCCACTGTTGTTTGTTTAGCCTTGCCACAATTCCATCGTGCCTGGGTCCAGATCCAGCTGAGAGCCCCCTCCCTCCTCCGACCAACTGACTCTGCAGCGGCCACCAGTGAGGGAGGAAGCAGCAGCCAGGCAGAACCCTAAAGGAGCTATCTATGGTTCTGAGCTTATTTTAGATGTTGGGTTCAGCACTTTGGATAGCTTCTTTAGAGTTCTGCCAGGTTCTGACTGAAACCCAGAGCGGATTTACGGCCCCATGGACACTAGAGTCACCATCCTTCACTGCTCAAGCATACTTTACAGAATGGTTGCCCGTTCAAAATACTGACTGCACCAAAGGTCATAATATGAACCAGAGCTAGGCAACCTGATGCCCTCCAAATGCTTTGGATTACAACTCCCATGATCCTTGACCATTGGCCATGGTGGCTAGGGCTGATGGGACTTGTAGCCCAAAACATCTGGAGGACACTATGTTGCATGGCCATGATATAAACTCGTGCCCACTGCAAATGTTCACAGGTGTTATCTAGACTTTATGAAATGAAAGAATGTTTGTTTAATAGGAGGTGTTTGCTCCCATCCTTTTCCTTCAGTTGATGTGTTCTTTCACATAAACACTCTTCTCTTTGATCCAGTCCTTTCTTTTCAAATAACATTTTTCATTCCAGAAAAAGTAACTTTTCCTGCTCTTAATGGGTTTGTTGGATAGTCCATCAGAGAGAGAAACGAACAAGAGAGAGAGAGAGAGAGAGAGAGAGAGAGAGAGAGAGAGAGAGAGAGAGAAGGAATATGATGTAATTCCTTTCTGTATAAGTTCCTAAGCCCAAAACTACACAAACAAGAAAAACAACAATTTCAATAACAATTTCGTATTAATGGGGCACCGTTGATTGAAAGGCACTCAGCAACTCTAAGATGCTCTTCTATTCAAGTCTGAAGAGCTTGTATTGCAGGAAGCAGATGGATAATAAAAGACTTCAGCTGGCCTCTATATTTTTAGCAAGGCTTACAAAGAAAAATAACAACACATCATTTTATTCCTCCATTAAAATGTTAATTAACAAGGGGCCAATCCAAAATACCCTTCATGTCAAGGGAAGTCTTTACGTGGAACAGGGCCCATTTGTGTAGTGCCAAGAACTGCCAGGTTGGCTGATGTCGCATGGAGAATTTCTACAACTGAAGACTGGATCAGCACGTGCCGAATGAGACACTAGGGACTTGGGGTGATAGAGTGGTTTGTAGCATCCAGACTGCAGGTGGGAGTTTAGGTCATGGTGGGTAGTTTACGCGAGAAAACATTCAAAAATGGGAACTTGCAGGGCTTTCCTACACAAGGCTGTTAATACTAGGGGTGTGCTCTGCCGACCCAGAATTATCTGGTAAACATGAACATCTGTGGTGCATTCAATCTTCCAGAGCACAAATTGGCCACTTCCAAACCTATTGATTAATATCAGAGCAGAGACGTGCCCAATTAGAGCTTCTAAAGTCTCCAGAATTATCCTGGGGTGTGTGTGTGTATCTGTCTATCTATCAATCGATCGATCTCCATACTTGGAAGACACTGAATGGGGTGAGGGGTAGCTTTGATATTGACATCTGTGGTTAACCAATTAGGAATAGCCACAGTGCTGTCCCTGACCATGTTCTCCTCCAATCGTTGCTGGGCTGGCTGGCAGGGTGAGTGAGAAAGCTTCTACACCTGAGTCAGGCACAGGCAGGCTCTTTATTTCAGTGGCTGTACTTTCAGGGGGGACTCTGTCCAATAGATTTAGAGGGCACCAAGTTGGAGAAGGCTAGAGTGGGGAAATGTTTTTAAAAATTCCTTAAAAAATGAGGAATGAATGGATCTGATTCAAACTTGGCATAGCTAAAGCCCTCCTTAAGAGCTATCACCTAGCCAAGTTTCATCTCTTTATCTATAAAAATACGCAGATGTAAGCATTTCTGTTAATTTACATTTTTAAAATTCCTAAAAATCAAAGCATGAACTGATCTGATTCTTGGCAGGCTAAAGCCTTCCTGAAGAGCTAACACTGTGCCAAGTTTTATCTCTTTATCTTTAAAAATGATTGAGCTGTAAGCATTTGATTAATTTCCTTTGATTAGAGCGGTTATCTGAAAACAGGCAGTTCTCCGACAGGTAATCTGACAGGGCAGAGTAAGGGGAGCCACTCCAAAATCGGGACAGAGAATCACCTCAACGGAGTTCTGGCTCAAGTTTCGAGGCATTCTCCTAATTAATTCACTGTATCTACTTTCGTTTTCATTGCAGTACTGAGACCTGAGTACTTCATGCAGCGTGTTTCTTTTCCTGCTTTTTCACTATGTAACCTCTAGGTGGCCTGCTAGTATAGCGGAATGGTGCAAAAAGACAAGTGGGGAAAGCCTATTCTTTCACTTTCACAAATAATACCGTATTTTCCATGCTCTGAAACAATTCACTGAAAGTGCTGTTTAAAAGCAGAAGCGAAACTGGAAACCCAACCAGCAAGGGGACTTCAGAGGGGGAGGGAAGGAAGCTGGAGGAGGCTCAGGATAAATCATATCCTGGCATCTCTGGTCCCCTCCCCTCCCCTCCCTGCCCACCAGAACGCCCCTTTTTCCCCTCTCCATGGTCAATTTTCTATCCTCTGTGCCCAGCTGCAAGGATTCAGGGTTGGGAGGTCACAGAAAAGCCCATCTAGCAAAAATAGCATCGAATAGAAGATGGAAAGGCAAACCTCCTGGACTGCTGGCTTCAGGATGGCAGGGTATAGGAATTGTGGAAGCCTCTGAGTTTGGAAGCTTCTAAGAAGTGAGGGTGCAGTCCGTAGGATTGTGCCCTAAGGTGGCAACCCTATACTCACTTACCTGGGAGTAAGCTCCACTGAACTCAACCACACTTACTTTTGAGTAGACATTGACGCCAGGTGAAGACCTTTTTATTCTCCCAACATTTTAACAATCTATAAATACATTTTAACATGGTGTTTTAAATTTGTAATTTTGCATTGCTGCTGTTTTTATCTGGTTGAGCTTTTATATTGTATTTTATATTATGGTTTTATACTGTTGTTTTATACTTTGAATGGTTTTAATTTTTGTGAACCGCCCAGAGAGCTCCGGCTATTGGGCGGTATAGAAATGTAATAAATAAATAAATAAATAATTGATAGGATTGAGCCGTAAATCTCATTCTGCCAAATTAAGATGTGAAAGGATCTTGAATGAAGTGGATTCCACTTTAGGATGGATTCCTGCATTGAGCAGGGGTTTGGACTTGATGGCCTTGTGGGCCCCTTCCAACTCTACTATTCTATGATTCTATAAAGTTGCATACTGGCTAGAGTGTTGGACTGGGAGTCGGGAGTTCCAGGTTCCGGTCCCCACTCAGCAATGAAGCTCAATGGGTGACTTTAGGCCAGTCACAGACTCTCAGCCAAACCTACCTCACAGGGTTGTTGTTGCAAGGATAAGATAGAGAGGAGGAGGATTATGTACAGTACACTGCCTTGGGTTCATTCAAAGAGGGAAAAAGGTGGGATAGAAATGCAATAAACAAATAAATAAATTTGACATAAATGACCACTTGTCTATTGGATTAAATTTGAAAGAGCACCCTCTTCGAGCAGATGAAGTACAGTTCTTAAGAATCCATCATCAGGGCACAGCGCGTTCAATGACATGCCGGATCATTTTAAAAATATCATTTCCTGATGTACCTCCCCCATACACATACACAATGTTCACACACCTAGTGGGTGGGCATTGAAAGTACAAAATCTGGACCATTCCAAAATTCGTTATGCAAAATGGACCTAAAGAGTGATGAAATTTTAACTAAAACCTCTCCATGAATAGCATCATTACATTCCACATGCTCTAGCAGGAATTGCATAAGAGCTTGTCTCATACACCATTTAATGAATGTCAAATGTCAGCCAATTTGTTCTTCCAGTCACTTGTGATTCTCTGCCCAGGACACTCTATATTTGACTTGACTATAACCCTTGAGGTTTGGAGCATGTCATTTATTGAGTCTTTTACAATCATCCTCTGCACTGTCATTTAGAGAGACTTTCATTTAATTTTCTTACCTTTTCTTTTTAATGCAATTACCCCCAAGGGTTTGAAGTTTGGATACATTTAGCTTTATCACACCAGGGTTATACTGTGCAATCACTGTGAATTGCGTGCAAAGGACTCCGAAGTTTCCATCTTATAATCTGCTTTTATTGTGAAGTACTCCGAAGTTTCCAGTTTATAATCTGCTTTGACTGTGAAGTACTCCCATGCATCCTGCTTTAATTGTGCTATAAAACAAAAAGACGCACCCTATTTTGCTACTACTTTTGGAGTGAATCATTTGTTGTTTTCTGAGCGGCCACTGGGGGCGCAGGAGCAGGATTTGATATGTTTAAAGAAAAAGTAAACAAATGCTTACGTCTGCATAAGTTTTAAAGATAAAGTAATAGATATTAAGGAGAGCTTTAAGCATACCAAATTTGAATCGGATTGGGTCATCTGTTGATTTTTTATGATTTTTTATATTTCCCCCCTTAAACCCATTTCCTGGTATGCAAAGGATGTTAGGAGCGCTGCCACCCGGGGTATGATTAGCTAGCAACAACAACAACAACAGATTAGCACTGTAGGAGATAATTCAAGGGAAACAGGTACGTGGGATGAAGCTAATTGAGGCCCATTGCTGGTTGGACTAAACTCTGCAAGTAGTGGCAGAAAGACTTAATTTCTCCACTTTATCATCCGGAATTAGGCCCACAAGACCTCCCCAATAGCCCACTGAGGGCCTGGTGGAAGCCCCTCCTCGAAGCCCCACCTCCTCTGAGAGAAGAAAGAGAACACCCTTCAATGGAGCCACAGCTTCCGGGAGAGCCCCTTAATGCAGGAGCTCAGTCAGCATCACTCCCCACGCCTCTTCCCTTGAGCAGGCAGGTTGAGGAGTGACTCCCCAAAGTCCTGACTCAGGGCTTCACCTCCCTGATCCAGTAAGGCGAAGGGGTGCAAACCTGTTTCAGATCAAGGGCTGCGTTCCATTTCAGAGAAGTTCTGGGGGGCGGGGGCATATCAGTAGTGGGCAAGACCAAAGGCCAATGGGGTGGGGCCAGAAATGCCTGTGTAACTGCCAGTAATGAAGCCTTCAGAGAGGCATCTCAGCCTTTTAGAATGGAGGGAAATATGCAAATAAAAAGCCAGGATACCAACCAACATTTGATGGTTGGGGAAAAGGGTGGGGCCAGGAGAAGAGGCATGACCTCCTGGGGAATCCCAAGGGAGTGGGGTCGGACTGGGGCCCCAGGGAGACCAGATTTAGCCTCGTGGCCTGAGGTTCTCTAACCCTGTGGTAAAGTGAGGATTGTGTGAAGCTGGCTCCCAACTGAGAGAGTGTGAGGGAGAATGGTCTCTGTGTGTGTGCCTTTATGCATGTGAGAGAAGATATGTGAGGGCCTGCTTTGGGCAGTGGGTTGCCCTACCCATTTTGTGGGTGACCCCGCCCACTTTGGGAAGTGGCTCTGCCCGCTGCTGGCAAGCAGCTCCTGTCATGCCGGCCAGGGGCTCAGCTTCTGAGTTCTCCAGAGCTCTTCATCAGGATCTGTATTAAACAAAGGAGGGGTGATCTCGAAGTCATGGAGCCTGCATTGAGTCACAGTTTTAAGGTAGAATGTGGGAGGAGGCAGCAGACAATTTGGTTAGGCTCTACTCCAAGGCCGGACAATTGCAGAAAATCAGGGACCACATTAGACCAACCCCCAATGGCTCCCAGGAACCCTCCAGGGCCTGCATCCTTCCCCAGCCACAGTCACAACTGGAAGTGGCCAGGCCACAACCAGAAATACCCAGGCGGCTGCATTCCCATGATTCTGCTGGAAAACAAGTCATGTGGGGAGTGAGCACCTTGTTCCTCCGGAGAATTGTGCTCCTCCACTCCCCAGCCTGTCAAACAAGATGGGAGTGCAATTCTGCAGGCTGAGGGGAGTGCAATTCTGCAGAGAAACAAGGTGAGCAATGCTTGCTCACTTCTTCCTCTCCAGAACCAGCAATTCAGCTGGGAACCAAGACACACAGGGAGCGCAGGCCTCGTTTCCCAGCAGAATCATTGGGCATCGAGTAGCGCAGCAGCAGTGGGGGCCACAGCCTGGAAACAGGAGACCTGGAAGGGGCCACCATGTGACCCACCCCTGTTCTACTTCATGCTCTGTAAACTTCAAGTTGATTCTAGGACCACACTGGGACAAAGAAGCATCCTGTGGTTGATTTCCTACCACCACCATTTTTTGAAAATATTAACTCTTGCCATTATCTGGTTCTGTCTCCATCTTTAGGCAAAATCTGGAGAGCCACAGGTTTCCCATCTCTGCACTGCAGTCAAACACAACTACGGTCTCCAGCAATTCAATTCCTAGTTAATGTTTTTAACAGCTGTGTACATTAAGTACACATACACACACATTGTGAAGCTGACTCAAGGCCAAATGTTTGCAGATGGATCTGACTCTACATGATATAATTTTCAGTGCCTCAGTAAAGCAAATGTATATATTCATAGATTATTCAACTTCTTTGGGTTCTGTTTTCTGACAAAATGCCCAGCAAGTAAAAACATAAAAGAACACACACACACAATCTGTTGTGAACACAGAAGATCAGCTGCTCAGAAATGCCAGCTGTCTTCGTGGCACAGGGGGGCATGTAGTCAACTGGACTGGTTCATTTTAAGGGTTGCTAATATCTGTACTCCTTGAGAATCAAAATATTTAATCTTGCGGGAGGGAACGGGAAAAATTTGTTTATGTATCTCAGATAATACCCTTCCATCCTTTCTTTTCCTGCAAGTCTTTGGTGAGAGTCGAGGCAATGTAATATTTCAAGCATAAACACATGTGTGAAACCAACCATCCTTTGCCATCGAAATCCCTTTTCCTGAATCACTTGGGAGGCTAACAGATGGGTTCTTTCAATTTAGAAAAAGATGCAAACTGAACCAGAATGTACTGAACATATTGCCCATCACATCTACTACGATAAAATGTATTGTCAAATGAACACATGCCGGAGATAAAAGGGTTCTCTGTACATCAGTCAGAACAACAGGAGTCTCTTTGCAAATGGTGGGTAAAAGAATAGTTATTACTGCTATTGCAAGGGTCAAACTCAAGCCACAGTTGTAATACTGTTTCTTAATGGCAATGTGCGTAGACTGTATTTACGATACTGTAACAAAGTCCAGAAACCCACCCATGTGGTACCCAGAAACCTAAAAGACAATGTCAGGGGCAACTTTATCGTTAACATAACTGGGCAACTGTGACAACTACCTCTGCACTGGGTTTACTCTGGAACACTCTTAATCTCTCTGGAACCCAGGTGCCTTCGTCAAGGGTTTGAGATGCTAAAGCCGTCCCTCTGGCGCACCTTCTGCTCAGGCCCCACAGCTATACAGATCTGCACCCTCGCCCCAAACTTCTCCCTTCCGTTGCCACCATAGATCAACCTGTACCCTTCCCCAGGTACTCCAATGACCACACCAGATGTAAATGAATGTAATTTATTAACAAGACATTAATGCACGTTCAAAAGCTTAATAGTTACTCTCAGTTCACAAGCGTATGGTTTCAAAGTACAATGTGTAACAGTTTCAGATGGTAATTTCACTTCAATGTTTCACAATATAACTTAAGGATCTCCTACCTACTCTACCCCTTCTAAACTACACTGTTCTCTTTCCCACACTCTAATCCACCAAAACAACAAAACACGCAGACCCTTCCTATCTCTATCCCAAAACTCTCTCTCATATATTCCCTCATATCATACTTTGTCTCCTATCAGCAGCAGCATATATATTCTCCACAGTCCTCCGACTCCTCCCATTCTCTCACACCAATCCAGACACTCCACTCAAACATCCAGTCAGCACTCTCCTTCCATCCAGCACTCACTCCCCCTCTATGGCCTTATGCTTACCATTCTGCCACAAACACAGATTGAGTAGTTTTTTTAAACTCTGCAAATCTTAATAAACTTTTATATTATACTTAACAACATATCCTTATGCAGTAGAACATCACAGCAACCAACTAATTGCCTACTGCATCAGTGATAAGCCCGTAGTCCCATGCTTTCATGAAGATGGCCACATGAGAAAAGTGGGCTGCTGCCAAAGTTTAATTAATCACTTTTTATCTTGCTCCAATCAAGTTATTTTGATAGACAACAAAATCATGTCTCAGGCAGTCAAATAACTCAATACAAAAAGGAGGTGGCAGCCACCGACATCTCTCCTTACAGAGCAGAGAGCAAAGCCCTGGTCCCAAAACACCCTACTTGTCAAAGCTGGAGTGATTTAATTTTAGAAATCATTTTAGAAAAGCCAAATCACCCCTTCTTGCCAAAGACAGCAGATTCTGGAAAAAGGAGACATGTGATTTATTACACAGCATGACAGATATTCAAAAAGGCATACAGTGTCATCCAGACTAGAGCCAAACTATGTAAATGCATTAAGTGCTGTCTGAGACTAATATGATTGCCATTTAATGGTATGTTGTAAGTGTGCAGTGGTTCATAGTGCCCTCTGGAGGCAAACTGTTCTTTTCTCTTGTATTTAGCAGGCATCATTCCCTTGCCCCAGAAACATTCCACCTAATATATATGGCAGGCTGACCATATGAAAAGGAGGACAGGGCTCCTGTATCTTTAACAGTTGTATTGAAAAGGGAATGTCAGCAGGTGTCATTTATATATATGGAGAACCTGGTGAAATTCATCACAACAGTTAAAGCTGCAGGTGCCCTGCCCTCTTTTAAATCTGGTCACTCTAGTATAGCTCCTGCAGCTTTAACTGTTGTGATGAAGAGGGAATTTCACCAGGTTCTCCATATATACAAATGGCACCTGCTGAAATTCCCTTTTCTATGCAACTGTTAAAGATACAGGAGCCCTGTCCTCCTTTCCATATGGTCATCTTAATATTATATGGCTTCTCCTCAAAACCTCATGTTAATTGCTTCCCTGCAATTTCCATCCATAGGTTCTAGTCCTGCCCCTTCGAACAACAGTCTCCATAACAGCACTTCAGCATTATGACATCACAGTTGTAGGCTCACTATATGCATCTTCACCTAACCCTGAATTCATGTCTGAGAAAGGTTGAATTTTCCTCCTCCCAAATTAATTTCATATGAGGCTCAGATGCATAATTCTGAGAAAGTGCAAAACCGTCTCTGCCAGCATTATAGAATTTGCCTCCCAAAAGATCTCTTCAAACTGCATTAAAATGGCAAATGGAGTTCAATGTGAGCAAGTGTAAAGTGATCCACATTGGAGCAAAATCAATCCCAATTTCACATATATGTTGATGGGATCTGAACTGGTGGTGAATGACCAAAAAGAGTTAACTTAATGAAAATGCCATCCCAATATGTGCAGCCACTGTGAAAACAGCAAATTCCATAGACAAGGGATCAAACTTCTTCTTTTTTAAAACTGTCAATATCATACTGGCCTGATACAAATCTATGGTGTGACCACACTTGGAATGTTGTGTACAGTTCTGGTAACCACTCTTCAGAAAAGGTAGAGCAGGGGCTGTCTGAATGCACCCAAAGCCCCGTGGTAACTGCGAAACTGCACTGCATCAGTTATATGACACAGTCGCAGATTTCCAGCCACCATGGGGCTTTCCCTCAAAGCTGCACAGAGAAAAAGTCAGGGATGCACCCTGACGTATTCTGTGGGAGTGAGGTCAGTACAGCTCTTCCGTTGCCTGACCTCGTTCTGGGGCCGATCCAGGAGTCGGCCCTGGTGTGTCATGGATTCCCGTTACCACCAACATTCACACATGCTGGCAAACTGACATGGGACACTTAATCAGAAAGACTTCTTTTATTCAGGGAAATCTCACAATGAAAAGCTTAATGGTTACACACTTCTAAAATGATTAAAGCTGGCTGATGGTCAGAAAGCTTTAGGCTCTAAGATAACGTACAGTCAAATTGTTTTAACAACTTGGTTTCTCGGTAGCCATCTCAATGGTTCTAAAAACTGGTTCTAAACCCAACCAAGGGAGGGGAAAGATTCCTGATACGATCCTTCAGGCAATCACAATGGGGAATTCTTGAAAGGCTTAACAAACCATTCCACGGGAGCTAGTCCAAACGCGGCCACACGTGGGTAACTCAGGGAAGATGGCTAAAGCCTAAACAAGATCATGGGATGGCTAAAAATCTCAGGCAAAAGAACTCTTGTATGTACTTTAGCTCCGGGAAAACTCCCAGCCACATGAGTCTGGCAGAAGAAAAGTCTAATGGTCAATCCCAGCCTGCCATACACTGAGCTGACCGCAGACACACAATCCAGGGAAGATAAAACCCAAGGTACAAAGAGTCTTGTGTTTGTACTTCAACCCAGGGAACTCCCTGCCACCTGAGTCTGGCAGAAGAAAAATCCAATGGCCAATCCCAGCCTGCCATATGCTGAGCTGACCACAAACACACAATCTACAGCAAATGCAAGCTCAAATCTATGAAAAGCCTTACAGTACTTTTCATGGCACAATTCTTAGAAATCCAGTCCAAATAGAAGAGAATCTAAGTGGAAGGTGCTTTCAAAGTCCCAAACAATGATGAATCCAAACAAAGAATGATTTCAGGGCATGTCAAAAGATGATCCTAGCAAAAGGCTCCTTGCCTTTGCTCCAGCTTATAAAAGCAGGCATGAGCCTGTTCAAAACCACTTAACAGACAGGGGCTCAGCCCGTAACTCATACCCATGCCCAAACTGGGCAGCACTGCTCAGCCCACCAAGATGACACTACAGTCTGAGTGACTCCTTCAATAAGGGCCCCCCACCTTTCTAAAACTCTCTATCAGTTTTTCACAGAAATCTAACAGCTTCAAGGCTGAGACACAGGATGAGTGAGCTACTCCTGTGAGAACTCTGGCAGAGACAAGCTTGCACAGTCATTCCGAACTAGTTCCAATTAAATCTACCTACAACCCTGCAAGGCCGTGGGGTTTGGGGGGAAGGCGGAGCCAACTTAGCACTGTGAAGACAACCCCCTGGAAAATGGGCAAACAGAACAATCAAGGGTCAGGAGCAGCTCTTTAAGTAGGAAAAGTTGTAACGTTTGGAGCTTTTTAGCTTTAAAAAAGGCAAGTAAGAGGAGACATGATAAATGTGTACAACATTATGTGAGGTGTAGAAAAAGTGGATGGGATGGTTTTTTTCTTCTGTTCTAATAATGTTAGGTTCCAGGACATCCAATGAAGCTGAGTGGTGGAAGATTCATGACAGGTAAAAGGAAGTACTTCCTCACATAGCAGGATGTAGTGATGACCACCAGCTTGGATGGCCTTAAAAGGGAATTGGACAGATTCATGGAGGATAAGGCTTTCAATGGCTACTAATTCTGATGGCTATGTGCTACCCCCAGTATCAGAGACAATACTGTAAGTCTATACATGAGCGAGAGGGTGCTATTGACTGATGTCCTGCTTGTGGGCTTCTCAGGGACATCTGTTTGTCCAGTGGGTGTATAGAATGCTGGGCGAGAGAAACCTTTGGCTTGATCCAGCATGGCCCTTCTTATGGTCTTACTTGATGGCACAAAAAGATACAACTTTCTTAAAGTTGCATTTCTGGCTATTACACCAGGTAAGAAGTTGATCCTACAAGACAGAATGATGGAAGGAGACTTCAAGTTAAATACTGATTGAAAAACCAACACCAACATCCTCATTTACTTGTTCTGAAAAGAACTGCACAGGCTATGACAGCTTTAATAAGATAAGCAACATGGACAGTGCAGGAACGTGTGTGTGCCAAGAAAGAAATAGTACAATGATGCATTTCCCAAATCTGCATCAAAACTCACCTTGCCCTTTACGCAGATTAAATGTTTTATCAAATGCGTACACACATAAAATGTGTATTAAGCTATAACGTTTATGGCCAACAGCCAGTTTACTGCTGCAGTGTTCAATCTTATCTGGCACTAGGAAATGTCTTTTATTCCCCAAATGCCACCGCTAGTATGAGCTAGGTGACAAAACAAGCAGCTGAGACTCCTCTATGTGGACCCCTCAAACACTCCCACCTCCTCTTCATATCTAAAGACGGCAGCAACTCCGGGCCGGGTACGTGAAGACTGGCAACCGGCACTCCAGCAAGCAGAGGTGACAAGAAGCTCCTGGCAGTGTAGCAGAGGGGATTTTTGCAGGTGCAGCTTGCCATGCAGGGGAAAGACAAGCTAGGTCTGCTGCAATGTCTTCTTTGAATTAAATTAATTTAGTTAAGGCAAGTAGCATAAAAAAAAAAGTTGTCCATTATAAGCGCCAAATGTCTACTGCTTACGAATGACACCTATCGAGCGAATAACTTGAAACCTGGTATCCATGATCATCTCAATGATGTCTACGGTTGTGCCAAATGTCAACCCAATCTGATAAAAATTGCTACAGGTACCTCAACTTAAAAAATGCTGGGGTGTTCCCATGTTAGGCTTTTATCATGCAATCTCATTCATAGAACTTCATGGGGAGTCCAGACAATGACATCATCCACTCTTAATTTTTCTTTCCACCACTTCTTCCATCTTTTTTATTACCACACAAAATCTGTTACAGAGAAAAAGGTTGAACAGCTGCACAAAGGCCAGGAGGGGATCTACACAGCGTCCTGAAGGCGCTTGCGTGTGCCTCCAGTGCGCCCCAAAACTCCTTGTGTAGATCCTGCCTACCTGGCCAGAAGAGGCGGAGGGGGAGGCGGCGGCGGCGGCCCCGCGTCGCCCCTCGCGGGGACGGGGCGAAAAGTTCCCCGGGCTCCTGTCAGATGCGAGGAGGAACGGCTCCGAGTGAGTGACACCATTGGTGCCTAGAGCGTCCTTGCCGCCGCCGCCCACCTCCCCACCGGCCTCCTGCTCCGACCTGGGTGGCTCTTTCGCCGGCAGCAGGAGGCCGGCGGGGAGGTGGGCGGTGGCGGCAAGGACGCTCTAGGCACCAATGGTGTCACTCACTCTGAGCCGTTCCTCCTTGCATCTGACAGGAGCCCTGGGAACTTTTCGCCCCATCCCCGCGAGGGGCGATGTGGGGCCGCTGCCGCCGCCGCCTCTTCTGGCCAGGTAGGCAGGATCTACACAAGGAGTTTCGGGGTGCACTGGAGGTGCACGCAAGCGCCTTCAGGACGCTGTGTAGATCCTCCCCTGGTTTACATGTAACAACAACAACCTGGACATCAGGAAAAACTTTCTGACTATTAGAGCAGTATGAAAACGGAACCAGTTACCTAGGGAGGTTGTGGGCTCTCCCACACTAGAGGCGTTCAAGAGCAGCTGAACAACTATCTGTCAAGTATGCTTTAGGGTGGATTCCTGCATTGAGCAGGGGGTTGGACTCGATGGCCTTATAGGTCCCTTCCAGCTCTACTATTCTATGATTCTATGAACCCAGACTATGGATTCAGTATGAGTTGTCGTTGAATCATGGGTTGCTTCTATGTGTGAACCTTGCACTGTAGTTTAACTATGGTTTATTAACTAACAATCACCCAGAATTCACAAGCCAACAACAAATTAAAGGTTCTCTTCCTGGGTTGTTTGTGGTTAATAACCCATAGTTAAACCATAGTGCAGGATTCACACCTAATGACAACCCATGATGCAACAACAAACCACAATTTAATGACAACCCATACTTAACCCATACTCTGGGTTATTGTTATATGCAAACGAAGCCAATGACTTATAATTGGTAGCGCTAGGAGCCCTCAATCAGGAAATACCCCTACAATTTGAAAACTTTTTTCCTTTTTCCTCCAATTTCTAAACAGGTATATTATGTTTCTTTCAACACACACACACACACACACACACACACACAGAGAGAGAGAGAGAGAGAGAGAGAGAGAGAGAGAGAGAGAGTTTTGCGTTTTGCCAAACAGATTGTTCTATACAAAATGAAGAATGTCTCAGAGATGTTTTGCTTGGTGCTAAAAAAAAATATCATTTTATTTATTTATTTTATAACATTGCTATAGCTATACCTGCTTTCTGGAAAAGCCAATCAAGGCAATTTACCACCACCCCGGGCAAAAAAACAATCCAGAAAACACAAACTATAATCAAAAACAATAAAACATTAAAACCAGCCTTAAAACATTAACAGTTTTAACAGCCAAATTACAAAGATGTGTCTTGACCCCCTGCCAGAACACAGAGCGAGTGGAGATCAGTCATAATTCTCGTGGGAGTGTGTCTGGGACCAAGACAAAACAACCCCTTTTCCCACTTGCCCAATAAATGGGCCTCTGAAAATGAGGATATCTCTTGCTGGTCTTGGTAATGGAGCAGGTTTATTCCAAAATAGACAGTTCCTCAGAGAGCCAAGCCCCTAACCCCATTTAGGATGCAATCCTATGCACGTTTAGGCGGCAGGTGGGGAAGCATGTCTGGCTGGGGAATGCTATTTAAAGATGCATAAGATTGCGCTCTTAGATGCTGTTATGTCCCAGGCCCTGGGACTCTTGGAAGAGAGAATCTGGTTCCACACAAAACCTAGGAGATGAGTACTTTGTTTTAGTGTTCCTTTCTTGCACATAGCCAAAGGCAGACTGGCCTTTGTCTTGCCAGTCTAGTATAAATCTTGGAGTGGATTATCTGTGCTTAATCCAGGTCATTCAGAAATCCTGGCCTTCCTCAAGGAATGGGTTTATCACAAACACTATGGATGCTAATGCACATTACTTTTATAATTCCTGGATGTTCTGTTCATAACTTATATGATGTTCCTCAGTGCAAGTGTGTATTCTATTGAGTCACCTCCTAGGGTGACCAACTGTCAGGATTTCCCTGGAGTTGTCCTGGTTTTTGTTCTATCCTGGGTGTCAGGGGGAATTTTCGGGAATTTTCTATACTGTCCTGGAATGACACGCTTTCCCCCTTTATGGCCACAATTAGCATAGTGGGACAGAATGACATGCTTTGTGGAGGTGCATCATTCCCACACACCCACCCACGCACTGATCCAATCAGGGTCTTAAAGGAGAAAGTGTGTCATTCCTGGACATTATAGAAAAGGCCCCAATTGGAGCAGGAGCAGATGGGAATGACACTCTTTCCCCTCCAATCGGGGCCTTTAAGCCCCCAATTGGAATGGAGGAGGGGGAAGCGCACTTTCTGGGGCCTCCAGAAAGTGCATCATTACCCCTCTCTATGCTAATGGTGGCCGCCATTAGCATGGCGGAGGGGTTGATGCTCTTTTCAGAGGCCCCAGAAAGTGCACTTTCCTGCCACCTCCACACTGTTCCAATCGGGGTCTTAAAGGCTCCAACTGGAGCAGTGGGGGAGGGAATGACATGTTCCCCCTTCTCCGCTCCACTTGGGGCCTTTAAGGTGGCGGGGAGGGAATGACGTGCTTTCCGGAAGCCTCAGAAAGCCACTTTCCCACCCAACCCACTAGGTGTCCTCTTTTTTGGTTTCTCAGATATGGTCACCCTATCACCTCCCCTATCTTTAACATTCTCTCCTCTTTCTCTTTCTTTCCCCTCTCTCATTGAGGGTAATACTAGTTCTACATTTATCTCAACATGCTTATTTATTCTTTATTTAATTCTCAAACTCTGAATCCTTCCAAGAGCATGGCTATCTCACTCACACACACACACACACCGCTGCCCACTTTCCCTGCTGTGATCCGACATGGAACCCTATTTCTCACCTTCTACAAAGAGAAGTTGGGACAAAAGGGAGGTTTTTCTTTTAAAATATGAGAAAGACTATGGTTTTCATGGTGAAATGGAGAAGATATTACATTAATCTAAATTCAAAAGAATCAGTCCTGAAATGTCTGTTATTCTATATCATCATGGCTAATCCAAAAGAAAAAGAAAAAAGAAAATTCATAATTCTCTTTTATGATCAGCTGTATTCATGTTGATTATAGCCTAACCAATCCTGCAACCTATGCATTGTTCAGTTCATTACCTCATCACTTCTCAATAGCAGAATCCATTTTTACAGAGCTTGCTGTTTCATGGTAGATGTTCACTGTTGAGCTTCAAATACTGCTATTTTGGTTCCCAGACACCCTTGCAAAATACCTTCTTCAAGCAGGACGAGATAATACCTTGCTGCCTGGAAATATACTCAGTGTTATGTCTCTGGACACTGACAAACATGTGTGCACTATCTTGACTTTACAAAGATTCGGTGTAGTACATCCCAATTCTGATTTTCGGTGCAGATTGCTTGCCCTGCTAAGACACCACGGACTTCTATGCATCTAGTGCATGTCCATACCATGTATTTATATTGATTTTGTACAGGGATGTTGTGTTGCTTTGCTGTTTCATGACTACTCTGTGATGTAAGTAGTTAGAATGTGTTGAGAATGGGAAGAGTTAGCTGAGCATGTGGGGATATTGAAGTGCTGTGAGAGAGAGTGAGAGAGACTTTGGGTTTTGATAGTCAGGATTAGATTTGAGAGTAGGAACTACATATTTTATTATTGGGGGGGTAGCTTGAGGGAGGAGTGATAGCCTAGAGGGTAGGTTAGGCAGGGTTGATATTGAAATTGAAGTTGAATCTGAAGCAATATTTGAAAAGTTTTAAACCACTGAACTGAAACCATTACACTTTGTGCCTATTGTAACCATCACACATTTACCTGAGGAAACTAATATGCTTTACAACTGACATCTTGTTAATAAACCTATATTTAATTCACACTGGTGTGGTTTATGAGGTACCTTGGTGGGGTACAGGTTCAATTGGTGGCAGCGAAAGGGAAGGTGGAAGTTTAGGGTGCTGGGCTAGGCTGCTGTGAGGCCTGAAGAGAGTGGTGGCACGTCACAGAGACAGTGAGCAGCGCCCAGATGCCCGTTCCAGAGCTCAGTCATTTGATTCTAGTGCAAGAATAAAGGAGCAGGAAGGGGTGGGGATCACAGATGCATGAACATCCTAGGGTTCAAAGGGTCAGCCTTTTGCAAATGCGCAATTTGAACATTCACAAAAGGCTAAGGACCAAGTCAGACCATCGATTGTGTTAGTAGAGCCAGGGCTGCAAGGATGTTCCTATCCGAGTTATGGGAGGTCTTGTGAAGTCCAATACATGTCAGGATACACGGCTCCTTCCCCTCCCCCATTTCATCCTGACAACAAACCTGAATAAGTTGAGAGGCCGTGAGCAGCTCAAGGTCACCCAGTGACTGGGCTCGCACAACACAATAGCCCACACTCAGTGGTTGAATATGGGTTGTCGTTGAACTGTGGGTTGTTGTTGAACCATCAGTTATCATGTTGTCCGAACCCAGCCACAATAACAAACCATGATGGTATGTTAACCTACAGTTCACAACCCAACAACAAACCAAGTTCAAGAAAAATAAGCCACTCTGCCATCACTCATGGTTCAAGAACAACCTAAGGTTCAATGACAACTCACACTCAACCCATACTCAACCAATGAGTGTGGGTTATCATCTTGTGTGAAACCAGTCACCAAGTTTCATGGTGGAGCACAGATATCAATACATGGGTGACAGCCACCTCAGGTAACATATTTGTTGGGGTCAGGGAGAGCTGCGGAGGTGCTGTGCCAGATGTGCCCGTCCTACCTCACTTAATTTGGCCTGCTACTGTCAGGTGTAATGGAGGATGCTGTCCTATTCCCTGCATTGACGTAAGATGCAAATGGTCAGCTTTTGAAGTGTGAGGGGGGATGCCATCTTGTCCTTTGCATCAGCCAGCAAAATGGCTTGGACTGTTCATGATCTTCCCATGACACTCTATCTAACCCCTGCACCACATTGGCTCTTTACTTCACTCTCTAGTGAACAGAGTGTAAATAAAACCTCTTCATTCTGCATTGAATGCAGATAACTGCTATCTGAAAGGGAAGGGGATCCACAGATTTATTTATTTTTTATTTATTTTTATTTTTCTACAAATCTGATCTGTTGTGGAGTACAAAGACCAACAAATCTTGGGGAATTCTTTAGGGGAAGGCAACAACAGGAATAAAAGTTGTTTTGGCTCTAGGAGAATCGGGGTCTCCAGCTGAACTTCATCAAGTGACAAGGTTAAAAATTGAGTTTTGTAAATGGTTTGGAAAAATAAGAAAGCTGATCTGTATGAAAGCAATAACAGTAAATGTATTTTTTGAACTACCACTGTACATCGTTTTGATGGAGAGTTTTCTTCCATCAGACTGGATATAAAATGAAATGAATCACATGCTGCATAATTGAACCCATATAAATCAAAGCCAATGTTTGCCACTAAAGCAAATTATACAGACTTTACAGCCCATGAAGAACAATTAGGAAGCCGGGAAAGACATTCAGATTAGAGAAGGAATGAAAAAAGTAGAACCAAGTTCTCGTTCCAGGGGACTGACAAGTTGGCAAGGATAAATGATCCACCCACCCACCCCAAAATACAGGCTGACTCTCAACAAAGGAGAGCCCATTTTGATGGAGTCCTGTTAACTGGAAAAAAACAGGAATGGTGGTGATGTTTTGGATTCTGTCATTTCTAGAAGCCACTCAGCCTGACAGAGATGGGCAAACTCCATTGGATTCAGGCTTACTGGATAACTATAAAGAACATCCATCATATGTCCCATTTGTTCATCTTAAATCTTAAATAGTTCCAGGCCCAGGCTGCTGCCCCATCCCATTGTCTCTCAGTATACTTAACCCACAATGTTGATGGAGGAATATATTGAGATAGCCCCATGACAGTCCCCAGCTATTTATTTATTTATTTATTTATTTATTTATTTATTACATTTATATACTGCCCCACAGCCGAAGCTCTCTGGATGGTTTACAACAGTTAAAAATGATAACATTAAAAAGTATACAATTTTTTAAAAAAATTAAAGGAATAGCAATATATAAATCAGGGAGGAGGAACTTCTGCACCATGGACCAGATGTGGCCGAGCAGCTCTCCAGCCCAGCCTAGCCCCGACAAGCTTCTTTTGCCGTTATCTCCAATTACTGGTCAGAGATAACAGGGTCCCAAAAGGCAATAAACTTTTGAACCACCCAGAGAGCTTCGGCTATGGGGCAGTCTAAAAATGTAATAAATAAATAAAATAAAATACCCTGCAAAGAACTGAGCTGTTGCATAGATTTTGAGCTATGCATTTTGCAGGCAGGAGAGGTGTTGCACGGGAATGAAGTGTACATTTGGCAGGCAGGGGACCTCCTTACCTGTGAGTAGAAGCAGTGTGGTGTAGTGGCTAAAGTGTTGGACTGGGAGTCAGCAGATCCCGGTTCTAGTCCCCATTTGGCCATGAAAACCCACTGGGTGACTTTGGGCCAGTCACAGACTCTCAGCCCAACTTACCTTACAGAGTTGTTATTGTGAGGATAAAATGGAGAGGAGGAGGAGGAGGATGTATGCTACCTTGGGTTCCTTGGAGGAAAAAAGGTGGGATATAAATGCAATAATAAATATTTGGGATGCTATTTGGAAGTGATGCTGAGTGATTCAGTCCTGTTTACTTCTGAATAGGCCAAAAATCAATAAAAATAGTATTTGGCTCTGCCCATTCTGCCTTTGACCCCATTCACAGAGGAAATGTGTCCCCACCCACAAGACCTTTCCCATTTGGCAAATTGCCCCTCAGGCCAAAAATGTTTCCCTATCACTGATTTCAATGACATCTTAAAAAATCAAGCCACCATATAGCTTACCTTTCAGATCCTGTTGATGCATCAGGGTACTTGGAGGTACATTGCATAGAGTTACAGGAAATAATCATTGCTTAGATACTTAAATCACCAATATTCAAGACACATAACCACAGTTTCTAAGTGGCATCAGTGTTGCAGCAGGGTAATTTTAGACTCTGGACTTAATGGTAAAGTAACCAATTGATACTTGTGCAAATGCAGACTTTTGCATATGGACGCTCACTTTATTCCCAGTGGAGGCTGGTGGCTCCGATGTCAGTGAATCCATTCCAAGTTTCAGTCAAAATCAGTCAGTTCACATTGGATAGCTCCTTTAGAATTCTGACAGCTTCTGACTGAAGCCCGGATCAGTTTCATCGTCCCATTGAAATCGGAGCCACCAGCCACCACTGCTCATCCCCTTCCTAAGATCAGCAGTAATTCTGAGAATCTCCCAGTTGTAGCCAATGTTGTGTTTGAAGCCCTGTTGTTTTGTAGTTGAGGCATCCAAGAAGTGAGAAGTGTGTTTTTATGTTCTAACCCTCTTTCTCCCTCCCCTCTATTTTACGTTATGTCTAGAATCCTTGACTGCAGACATGAATCATGTATCCTATATTTGTATAGCTTTAGTGGCTAAGCCACACAATGGGAAAACCTACCCACCTCTGCTCCAAATGCTCAGCAGAAAGCCTTCGCATTGCTGTAATAGATTTGTGGTCTCCCCTTTGTGGGGAAGTTTATGACTGACTCAGCATTGACACCCGACAGACATCCTGCAAATTGGCTCATGAGAAACCACATACTATAATTGAAAAGTCTCCCTTTGAGTGACATTAGAACGGATGCTGTTAATTTCTGTCCAGGTTATATTACTTAAGGGTAATGAATGATATTCACGCTTGCCTCAATGGGGTCAGGTTGTCACCAAGGCATCAGTTCATCAATGGGCGACTGTGTAGCTGTTGTTTTATCTTCACTAGGAAACAAAACTGCTATTGAAGTTGTAAAGGTTTGAGGGTTACAGAGGCAAAATAAAAAGATTACGCCTTAGAGGCCTGGGGGTTTTCTGTTGGGATGGGGTATCCTTGAGAGGAGTAGTTTCATTCCTCCTTTTAAGATTAATTTCTCTGGTTAAGTTTCATTTCTCTAAGGTTGAGACAGTAGTTTCCATTTTGAAGAAAGGGGGTATAAAAAGAGAGGAGAAAGCCAGCCAGAAAAAGACCTAGAAAAGACCAGAGCATAAGGCAAGAGCAGGAAGAAACAGCCTGAAAAAGTAAATGCAGCTAGGGTAAAAGAATTTGCATTGTTACAACTTTTATTTTCCTGTAATGCCTTTGTATCACTGACCTCTATTGACTCAATACCTTTATTGTAACTTTCTTATTTTAACTTACTAGCAAACTGTTGTGGTAAGTCACAAGTGCCTGGAGTGTCACTCATGCCACATCTACAGCCTACAACCCATGTTATTGGGAAAAGGAAGATAAAAAGAAGGAAGGTGGGACTCTTAAGGAGGTAAAGCAACTTTTCAGCTAAGCAACGACTCAGCATGTGAGGACTGTACCATCCTTTCCTAAGTTAAATCAGCAGTTGCTAAACTCTGACAGAGTAGTCTACAATGGCTGTGGGTTCATGCGAGCCCTCAACATGGGTGCTTCCAGAAAAGGCTTTTATGGCACCATCACCCTGTGTCATTCACAGAATTTTATGGAGGGGGTGTCTTTTACCCTAGCTGCAGATAAACATTGTCTTCCACTTGTAATTTTCCTGATTTTTCCCACCGTTTCTTCCATCTTTTTCCATACTGCAGAAAATCCATTAAGGAAAAAAAGACAGAATTGGTGCCTTCTGGCTGTTAGTGGCAGGACCCTTCTGTCTGGAAGCAGCCCACAACTGAAAATCCCCTTGGACATTCCTCGGCAAGAAAAAAAAATCCATGAGAAAGTATATTCTTGCCATCTCCTGCTTTGTTTCCTGGAAAGGTTGAAAATGAGGTATCTGTGGATAGCATCCCATCAGAACGGAACACCAGTTAAGGATTTACAGGAAATTCCATGGAGGAGGGGGTGGACACACGTGAGCTCCAACACAAGTAGGCTGATCTCATGCATCAGTCCTTAAACTACTCTAAAATGAGTTTCATCTATCCTATACAAGAAGTATTCCCAGGTAAATGGAATATCTATCATTTGTATTTCTGTATATATCACTAGTCCCCAGTGACTTTTAGAGACTATATCTAAATTACATATTACATCTAAATTGCACAATACAGGCAACAAAAGAAATTGAAATAGGGCTTGGTGGCAAGGTATCAAAAAAAGCAGACTCTTGGGGAGAATCAATAACCCAAAATATAACATTTTAAGGTCCCAGAGGATATACAGCCCCATGATAATGTTTGCAAATGGCAGCAATATATTGTCGAAATGAATGGTAAATTGGTTTTTCCATGAATGATAGCTTTCGATGTTGAAATGAAGCACAGCAGGTAGAGAGATCTTTCCCAGATATCAAGCAACATTGTTCAATCATGCATTAAATGAAAGTTTTATAAAGCTATGAGCTGCACCTGTTGGCAAAAATGACCTCAAATAACTGCAAGAATTTTTGGATCATTTCCCACTAATTTTTATATCTTGGCTAAATGGAAGAACTTGAGTTTAGACTCCTGCAATGAACTGTATATCTATCTAACTCAATCCTGCAAGATCAGCTGGCAGAGAACTGTGCATAACGCAGCTCAAATGGAGGAATGGAATTATTTACAAATACAATTTTGGGTTGGGTTACCCTGAGGCACAATCCAAGTGTGTAAGAGGGAGGATTACTCTGTAAAGAGATATTAGAGCATGCAGGCAACCCAATGAACAAACCAGACAAGTCAGACTAACGGGATTTCAACAGCTACATTGCCATTTAGTTTGGCTGGAACAAATCACTTTAAATGCAAGATCTTAACTGACTTGCGGCTCATTCTGGGGCTGGTGGTAGAAGTTCTGACATGGTAGAACGGATGGTGCTATTTCAGACAGTGGGTGATGGGTTGTATTGTTTTAATGGTTTCCTATGTAAAAAAAAATCTTCATATAAATAAGAAACTAACACGGCAGAGAAGCAACTAAAATGATCAAAGGGCTGGAGCATCTCCCCTATGAGGAAAGGCTACAATGTTTGGGATAAAAGGTAAGAGGAGACATAATAGAGGTGTACAAAATGATGCATGGTGTGGAGAAAGTAGGTAGGGAGACATAGAATCATAAAATAGCAGAGTTGGAAGGGGCCTACAAGGCCATCGAGTCCAACCCCCTGCTCAATGCAGGAATCCACCCTAAAGCATCCCTGACAGATGGTTATCCAGCTGCCTCTTCAATGCCTCTAGTGTGGGAGAGCCCACAACCTCCTTAGGTAACTGATTCCATTGTCGTACTGCTCTAACAGGAAGTCAGGAAGTTTTTCCTGATGTCCAGCTGGAATCTGGCTTCCTTTAACTTGAGCCCGTTATTCCGTGTCCTGCACTCTGGGAGTATCGAGAAGAGATCCTGGCCCTCCTCTGTGTGACAACCTTTTAAGTATTTGAAGAGTGCTATCATGTCTCCCCTCAATCTTCTCTTCTCCAGGCTAAACATGCCCAGTTCTTTCAGTCTCTCCTCATAGGGGTTTGTTTCCAGACCCCTGATCATCCTGGTTGCCCTCCTCTGAACACGCTCCAGTTTGTCTGTGTCCTTCTTGAATTGTGGAGCCCAGAACTGGTTGCAATACTCTAGATGAGGCCTATCCAATACTCTAGATGAGGCCTAACATGTTTCTCCCTCTCTCGTAATACATCCCATGAAGCTGATTAGCTGATTTCCTCTCACAACACAAGGCCTAATCTACACCAAGTAGGATATTGCACTATGAAGTGGTATATAAAAGGCAAGAGCCACACTACTGCTTTAGAGCAGTATGGAAGTGCACCGACAACTGTTGGGGCCCATTGACACATACCATATATCACTTTCATACTGCTATATCCTGCCTGGTGTGGCTCCTGCCTTGTATATACCGCTTTCATAGTGCAATATCCTGCTTGGTGTAGATTAGGCCTCAGCTAGACCAGGGAGTTAAAATAATAAAAGGATGAGTGCAAGAGAAAGAACAAGGCTAGGGGCTAGAAAGAGAGAAAAAGAAGAAGGCTAGAGATGAGGAAGAGAGAGAAATGGCAAGGCTATGTATGATTGCTAGGAAGTTGAATTTTCATATATAGGCATTTCATATATATTCATTGCTATGGATATATACAAATCCATGTACATACATTTTTAAATGGGGGAATTTAAAAAGAAAACGCTTTGCAGGTGCCATATTGGGGACCCCTTCGTGCACCACTGGAGGACCCTGTGGGAGCTGTGTTACATACCCCAGTATTAGCACAAACAAATGTGATGTAAACCTGTGTCCTCACTTGTCCTCCTTTTTGCAGAGTGCTGTATAAGCGGCTGCCCTGCTTCCCCTTTCATCATTACCATGCCTGGAGTAGTTCTGGAACTGTTTTCCAATGTTTTGTCAATGGTTATTCTGTGTCTTTGAAAAGATGAGTGATTATCCAGAGATTTGCATATCTAGGGCTTAAAATATTTTTTTAAAAAAAATGCTTCCTTCCCTTTTGCGTGCTGCCGTGCTCACAGTTTTCTACTGACTGCACGATGTTAGCACCAGATGCTATCTAGATAGCACTTGAGGTGGAGGGGGGGGGGAGGAGTGAAGTGGTTCAGATTCTGTTGAGCGGATGTTGACTCATACACGAAGGACTAAAAACGCAAAACCCTTTGATCAAACCGGATCTCCCACAAAAGCTCAACTCAAATGCAATCACCCTGCAGAAAACTCTGAGTAAAAAAAAAAAAGTTGCACAAGGGATTCAATTAGCAGACATTTAGACCAATTACATTGCACCCCAGCAAAACTCTGTTCTAATTATTTCCCCAGGCTTATGCATAGAACACGATCAGCGTGTGGAGTCAGGGATGCCGGTTAGTCTCCCATACATTTAGGCTCAAATGGGCCCACGTGGGAATTGCCGGGGGGAGGGTTCAAGCTGCTCCAAACTTTGCAAAGTACAGAATTGAATTCAGGACACTTTCTTCCCCCTCATGCATTTCTTTAATGTTTGAGAGGGGTTGGCTGGGTGCCTCTACATATAAGTACAGTGAGGTGGGCTCACAGGCAATTTAAGCCTCATGTACAAAATGCCCTAAATTCACTGGCACTAAGGCATGTGGGGCAAGGCCTGGAAGTTCCCCTTGGCAACAACCTCTGGTTGGCAACTGAATGTGTAGAGAAGGCCCTGCCATTATTGGAGACCATTGTTCAATGGTAGTGGAGGCAGTGGCTATGTTTGCACATAAACTAAACCATGGTTTACATGAACCATAGTTTATTGACTTACCCATGAATTGTCTTGCAGACGAGCAAGCAAACTGTGGCTTGCTTTCCCTATTTCTGGTTTGTCTCCTGCCCATATTGCCAACCTTCTGAGCAGTTTCATTTTCAGTCAGCTCTTGTTGGGATACTCTGTTTCAGGGCATAGAGCAGAGCAAGAAGCCATGGATAAGCCACTGTTCTGGGTACAAACAAATTTACAATCCGTGGTTTAAACAAGCCAGAATTTATAAGTCAACAGCAAGCCATGGGTTCTATTTGTGGTCTATAGCTGGTTAACCACGGTTTGTTTGTGGGGATGGGTACGTTCAGACACAATGGGCTGGTTCACATGAGCCCTGCAGTTCACAATGACTTATTTGAGCCACAGTAGGTTGCAGCGTGACTGAACAGCCATTTTAAATATTCAACTCCCAGCAAGGGGTTGCCATGGTTGATTTTGTCATCCAATCCTGGGCAGCAAGAGTTGTTTGACAATTAAACAACCCTCAAATAACCCTACAACAGACCACAGGTTATTTGAGCATTGTTTAGCCTTCAAATAACCCTGTACAGGTTCAGACAACATGACAAATTATGGCAACCCCTGCCAGGGGTTGAATATTCAAAATGGCCACCTGTATTCACAGCAGCCC
This sequence comes from Elgaria multicarinata webbii, assembly GCF_023053635.1. NCBI lineage: Eukaryota > Metazoa > Chordata > Lepidosauria > Squamata > Anguidae > Elgaria > Elgaria multicarinata. Next base: position 37,320,554 of record NC_086174.1, read on the forward strand.
AGTGGCTTAAATAAGCCACTGTGGGCTATGGTGATCATGCAAATCATGTCAGTGACAAGATGTCAACAAACCACACCATGGCTTAGCACTATTTGTGAAAAAAAAGCCAGTGAGTGAGCTGACACTACATGGTTAAGGCAACAGCCCTTGTGGATCTAGGAAAGCACACCTACATTTTTATAGGAGTTTCTAATTTATGATGAGGAAAACATTACAATTTTTCAGCACACCTATCTCCCAGCATCATGAATTTTAATCAATACCATTGCTTTTGATTTGCTTCTATGTTCCTGGTTGTGAACCATGGCTATCCTTTCCTGCTCTTTAACAGTCTCCTCCTGCTCACAAAGTGGATTATTTTTCCCAACACATGCTTAATCGAGGACTCCAGCCTGCATTACCCAAGCTGTGGAATGCAGTCTCATCAACACAGTGAGCCAATATTGCACAAATAGCCACATGGAAGCAGTTCCTACTTGATGGCCAGATCATCTAAAGTCTCCCTGAGAGAAAGGACAAAACTACAAGTTACTTCCAAATACATGGTTTCTGAAAAGCAAGCACCCCAGCAAGCCATTTCTGGTAGGGGCAAGCAGCTTCAGAGTGGGGAAATGAGTAGAGAAGTGGTGGTCGAGGAGAGACGCTTACATATTCCCACACCCCCAACTTCCCCGCTGTGACACCCCTCCCCAGTTTCCTAGGCTGCTTTTGCATTGATGAAACACTTGTCTGGAACTTGTTAGAAGGAAAAGCAGCTTGCAGGACAATGAGCTCCATCCGATGAGTGTTTTATTGCACGCTCATTACTGGGCACTCAAGGTCCCCAGTAGTTCACATGATGTCGTCTGCCTCCCGCGCCCCTTCCGCCCCTTCTGGCCTTCCTTGCACAACAAAAAACCACCTAATTAAGTCCGATGCTTTTTTTAAATTCGGAATCGCTGCTCTCTCCTGCAGTGTGCAAGAGAAGCAGCACCATTAGAGCAGCAGACTCAATGGGCCTCGTGCTCATTCTGTACTTCCTCTTTTGAAAGAGGAAGTAACTAAGGAACGAAAACACTGACAGAGAAGCAACGGTAGGGAGCGTGTTTCTCCCCAGTGTGATGGAGCTCAATATTTAGAACTAGAACGGCCAATTATTAATTGCCAGAAAAGAAGAAATGCATCACCAAAAAAAGAAGAAAAGAAGACAGTGATTTGCATCCCCTTCAAATAGATGATGCCTTCAGTTAAAGGACAATCTTCTGGCAAGACTTCAAATTGAGGACTGCTCTCCACAAAAGAGGACACCTGGCCACCGTAAGTGACACATGTGAGGGAACAGGTAAGTATCCCACCCACACTTCTGCTTTCCAAATCACCTTGTTCCAAAACAGCTTTTTCTAATATCAGTAGCCACTGAGGTTGTGATACACCCATTAGTTCCAGCCTAACGTAAAAATTTAGAACTTCTGGGGATCTCTTGGCTGACACTAGTTAGATTTGAAATACCGTTGCAGTGATAATGATGCAAAGCATGGTCACATTGTGTCCCCCTTGAGATACTGACCTGGTTCACACAACACGACAGCCCACCATGGCTTAATTCAGTCACAGGGGCTGACACATGGTACTGAACACCCACAAGCACCATATTTACAAGGCACCTGTGGGTGCCCAGCTTGCTGTGAATTGTTGTGTTGTACAAACCCAGAGTGAAGGGGTTGTTTGAGGATTAGACAACCCTCAAAATAACCCATGGCTAATTTTATAGAGTTATTTGAGGGTTGTCTAATCCTCAAACAATCCCTGCCACCTGCGTTCACACAATACGGCAAGCCAGGCACCCACAGGTGCCATGCAAAAATGGTACCCACCAAGGGCATTCAGCATGATGTGACAGCCCCCATGGGAAAATTACCCCATGGTGAGCTGTCTTGTCATGCAAACCAGGACAACGTGGAGTGGCATATATCCAGCTTCCCTATTTTGCTAAATATAGACCTCAAGAGCTGCATAACTTTCAACTACTATTACTTACCTGATTTTTCTGCTGTCACAGTCTGAAAGCAGTTTTCTGTTCAGATTACTGTTCAGATATACCTAATTCTGCAAAGCACCTCTGAGTCCCTGATAGAATCTCTCTCTCTCTCTCTCTCTCTCTCTCTCTCTCTCTCTCTCTCTCTCTCTCTCTCTCTCACACACACACACACACACACACACACACACACACACACACACTACATTTTAACAAATAATTCTAAACATTGCAACAATAATCATAAATACAACAAATGTTTAAAACATGTGCATTGCACATCAGCTGTTTCCTGTTCATACACGTTTTTCAAATCTCCAGGATGACAGCACAGATAACTATTAAGTGCCTATATGATTCTAATAAACATTAAAATCACTTTGATTACACATGGAAATCTGTCCAAAAAAGAAAAAAGTGTGGCAAAACAACCCCTTTATTGATATATATAAGTACTGGAAATCATGTAAACAAAAAGAAAAGCTGCTTTCCTATTCCTCTAGTTAGTTAGATGTGGAGGGTTAACATTTCCAGGAGTGCTATCTACCAGATGCTCAAGAATCAGTGCTCTATCATGTAGCCTGCTGCTGATTATTTCTCACTGTTTCCATTCTTGCCACAGCTAGCATGAATAAAATAACATTCTTGTGTAAGGATTCTGGGTTTTTGGTGGGTGGGGGGTCTAGAAAAACCAACAAAAGTGCTGATAAATGTTCTAAGAGGATGTTGCGTTACTTCTGAAATAATGTCAGAAAACAACCTCCAAAAAGTTGCAGCATGGGGGCAGGTCCACCACATGTGAATGAAGGATCCTTCACTTCTGGCATCCTCTCCAATTCCAGGGCAAGAGATTGCTGTTCATGTGATAGTGTGTTTCACCAAGATGAGGTACCATCTGTGAACTAGCTTCAAGAAACACTCCTTGATTTTGCTGGTATGTTTTTGAATGAAGTTTAATGATGTAAAAGTCCGATTTTGCTCAAAAACATGATCCACATTGGGTTAGTGTGTCGTGTAGCAAGAGAATTCCCTCCCCACAGTGACCAGAGTATGCCTGCCTGCTAAGCATCTTCTGCAAGATAGTTAGTGGGCATCCATGGTAGTTCCCATGCCATCTGACAGCATCCCCATTGGTATTTCAGCTTGTTTTGGTGAAAAAACTAAAAAAAATATATGGCGGCAACCATAGAGTCCACTGGCAAGAGCAACCGCCAGTTCTGGCAATGGCTTTGCCAGCAGTTTTTTCGTCCATTTTGGGAACAGAACAGCTGCCCAGTCCATGCATGGAGGATGGTGGGATGCATGATTAAACTGCACAGGAATAAGTGACCTAACCATGGAGCAAGGGGTAGTGGAACCACAGGGTGTGGCATGATTTGTATGGCAGGCCCACTTGTCACGGTTCCCCTACCCAACCCTCTGTGCGGGGTCGTAAGGGCGGAATTCCATTTCAGAGAAATTTGGGGGGATTGCATTCCAGCAGTGGGCGGGGCTGAAGGCAAAAAGGTTGGGGCAAAGGTTCGGGGACAAAAATACCAGCGTATTGTAGCTGAAAGCTCTTACTGCCTGTAAGTAAGGCCCTTTCTACACCTGCCTTTTCTTCCGGGATTATCCCTGGATTATCCCTGTGCATCCAAATGACGCACAGGGGATCCCGGAGCAGGCAGGGATGATCCCTCCATTCTCCTGGGATAACCAAGACCTCGGTTATCTTGGTTTTACCTGTGGTCCCGGGACAATCTTGAGGACTATGGGTAGTGTGGGTGCCCATCTTGGCTTCTTCCCTCCTCCTCACGAGTAGCAGTAGGAAGGCGCTGGGGCAGGGGGAGTCCAGTCTCATTGGGGAGAGAAGCAGAGTCGGGGCTTTTTTTGCGTGTTTTGTTTTTCACTTACTTTTCAGTGGAGCGCAAGTGTGCTCTGGCTCCTGTGTTTTGTTTTGTTTTAAATGGCAGGCGCGATGGGCGTGAGGTCCCTCTTCCCTTCCAGGATGTTGTGCTTCCGTTTAGATGTCCAGGGACAATGCCGGAAGCAGGTAAGTCTGGGATTGTCCCCCCTTTCTCCCCAAAGGCCCTAAGGTGTAGAAAGGTGCAAAGTCTCAGAAGAGGCATTTCAACCTTTTCGGGTTGAGAGGGAAACAGCACAAAAGCTAGAAGACCACAAAAAGATTGGTGGTCAAGAGAAAGGGGGAGAGGCCAAGGAAAGGAGGTGTGGGCTGCTCTTGGAGATTTCTGGAAGGCCAGATTTAGCCGCCTGGCCTGAGATTCTGCACTCCGACACTAAGGGCTAAACTATACGATACATTAAATATGTAGCATGCAGCTTAGTCTCTCTTTCTTTTTTAATTACAAGTAAGCACACGGGGAACAAGTCTGGATTGGGACCATTGCACATGGGTAGGGAAGGTTTAAATCTTCTCCTCCCAGCTGCTTGTTTTCCTAAATCAAGGGTGTCCATATGAAAAGGAGGACAGGGCTCCTGTATCTTTAACAGTTGTACAGAAAAGAGAATTTCAGCAGGTGTCACTTGTATACATGCAGCACCTGGTAAAATTCCCTCTTCATCAAAACGGTTAAAGCTGCAGGATCTATACTAGAGTGACCAGATACAGAAGAGGGCAGGGCTCCTGCAGCTTTAACTGTTGTGATGGAGAAGGAAACTCACCAGGTGCTGCATGCATACAAATGACACCTGCTGAAATTCCCTTTGCTATTCAACTGTTAAAGATACAGGAGCCCTGTCCTCCTCTTCATATGGTCACCCCACTAAATCCCTCCTTGTGCAGGGACTAAAGAAAGGAAAAAAGCCTCCATTGGTGCCTGTTTTTTTATCCCCTGCAGTGGGTGGGTGGCAAATGTAGGCAAACTGGGCTTGCTCCACTGACATATACTGAATGCAATGACTTATACATAGCAATGGCTGCTTCTGCTATCTCCACTTACATTTTGCAGCCACAACTAAGGAACACAACAAGTTTTGCGAGGTCACTTGTGGCTACCACTGACCTGGCCTTTTGGGTCAGCAACTTACTCCATATTGCCCAGAGCCAAAAAGTATTCACATTCCAAACTTTGTTCATATTATGGTTGCCGACTGATTAGAAAACCTTGTCCTGACCTCCTCTTGTACCTGTCAACAGTGCCACAGAAAATCAGCAGGCAAAGCGCGGAGGCAAATGTCATCACCTGCTAATGTCTGTGAATCAAGAGAGTCCACAGAGTCCAGCTGAAGAGTTGGCAATCTTAATCCATATGCCAAACTGAACTGCACATAAAAACATGCAAATTGAGAAGTCCATGTGTAAGATGAAGCAGCCCAAATGACTTAATCAGAGCTGTTAGGCTGCTTTATTTACAGTCTCAGGAGATCATGCCCTAGCACTGACTATGTTCCTTTTCATGCAAGTATTGAGGTTGCAATTTTGATGAAAATTCTGTCTGAAATGGGGGCATAGGGAATGACCTCTCAAAAATTAGCAATGAATTTCAGAAGAAAGGTGACAAGGGCAGTGAGAAGGTGTACTCATTGAGGGACTGGGCCCATTCAGGGTGTCTTGCCCAAGGGTCCTCAGAAATCTGGAGGCGGCACTGGTCATGCAAGTAGCCCACCTTCATCACTCAGCAAGATAGCTGTGGGTTCAAGGTTTCTGGTTGGTTGGTTTGCTTCCTACACTTCTCATATAGCACCTAAGCAATGGCTGCAATGTCAGTGGGGTGGTGAATCTACTCCAGGTTTCACTCAGAACTCTAAAGGAGCTAATCAAGGTGCATAGCACCTTGGAAATCTCCTTTAGAATTCTGACTGGTTCTGACTGAAATCCGGAGTGGATTTACTGCCCCATTGACAGCCTCCACTGCACCTAAGCGGGAAAGCGCCACCCAGGTGAGTCATCTCAAGCAACAGAAATACTCCACACTGCCACATTTTCTTTCAGGATCCCATTTGTACAATGCAGTTTAAAACTGTTCACCTGAGTGTAGCCTACCTTCCTGCCTACATCCCAAACCTTTAGGCCTGCTTGCCATTTCATTTTGCTGTGGGCAGCCTTGCACGGCAAGGAAGGGAACATGAGAACTGGTTACAGCTGTTTAAAAATGATACCTATCTTAGAGACTCTATCAATGTGAGAGTGACACGCGAGAAATTACATATGTAATTAGCACATCTAATTATCAACGTGATAGATTTAAAAGCATCGATAAGCATTCTCATCCATGACCTTGTCTGATGAAGATATCAATCTGGCTCACATTTTATTTATATGCAACTACTACTCTAAAGCAAGGGAAAAGTAAGAGATGGTTTTGCTGAGTGTCTGTAGACACTAAATCATTATCTAGCTCTCCACAAGCTCAGTTTGGTTCATTTGCAAACACAAAGGTTTGTTGGAAATTTATTGTGTGTCTAATATATTTTAGCATTGCAATAGTATTTTTTTAGATTTTATATTGCTTTGAGGCAAACAACAGTATGAAGAAAGAAAGCCCCCAGAAGCTATCTGTGGGGTGTAGTGGGTAGAGTGTTGGACTGGGAGTCAGGAGATCCGGGTTCTAGTCCCCATTCGGCCTTGGAAGCTGACTGGGTGACTTTGGGGCAGTTATAGACTCTCAGCCCAACCTGCATCACAGGGTTGTTGTTGTTGTTAAGATACAATGAAGGAGAGGAGGATTATATATTCTGCATTCGGTTCCTTGAATGAAAAAGGGTGGGATATTAGGGTGACCATATGGAAAGGAGGACAGAGGTCCTATATCTTTAAAGTTGTATAGAAAAGGGAATTTCAGCAAGTGTCATTTGAATGCATGTAGCACCTGGTGAAATTTTGTCTCCATCATAACAGTTAAAGCTGTGGGAGTCCTGCCCTCTTGACCAGATACAAAAGAGAGAAGTTAAATAGATACAAAAGAGATACAAAAGAGAGAAGTTAATAGTTAAAGCTGCACCTGCAGCTTTAACTATTGTGATGAAGAGGGAATTCCACCAGATGCTGTATGCGTACAAATGACACCTGGAGGGAATCTACACGTCGTACTGAAGGCGCATGCATGCGCCCCCAGTACGCCCCTAAAACGATGGTGTAGATTCTGCATACCTGCAGCCCAGAAGAGATGGAGGAGGAGGCGGCTGGGGAATCCGGCCGCGTCCTTGCCGCCGCCGCCTCCCCGCCGGCCTCCTGCTGCTGGCGAAAGAGCCACCCTGGTCGGAGAGCTCGGCGGAAGCGGAAGCCGAGCTCTCCAACCCGGGTCGCTCTTACCCCGGCAGCAGGAGGCCGGCGGGGAGGCGGCCGGATTCCCCAGCCACCTCCTCCTCCGTCTCTTCTGCGCTGCAGGTAGGCAGAACCTACACCATCGTTTTGGGGGCGTACTGGGGGCGCATGCATGCGCCTTCAGTACGACGTGTAGATTCCCTCCTGCTGAAAATCCCTTTTCTCTACAACTGTTAAAGATACAGGAGCCCTGTCCTCCTTTTCATATGGTCACCCTATGGGATATAAATGTAATAAATATGTTAGAAGTCTGATGTATTGCACTCCCTCAGAGCATGCACAGAGTGCAAGCACACATCAACAGAGACAGAGGTCACTGGCAGCAGGCAGATGTTCATGAAGTGAAGGAATACTCAGACACAGCGTTTTGAACTACTAATCTAAGTTTACTTTACAAGTATTTACATAGAGCATAACATAGTTGAGGAACTTTACACAATAACTCTTCACACAAACTCTCCACACTCTTCAATCACATGTCACATATTAATAGCCTTGTAAGCCAATCATAGTGTCCATATGCAATATGAACACCGGATTGCATCACTGGGATTGTGTTGCTATGCTTCAAGAAAAAAACATGGGCAAACGGCCTTGGTCAGAGAGCCATCCAGCTGCACATCCTGGCCGCTCTCAAAGACCTTGAGATGGCTATCTCAGAGGTTGTTACTTTGTTCAATAGTCTCAGAAAAAACTTCTGATGAATACTTTTAAAACATAAACTTGACAAAATAAATATACAAAAACCAAAAAGGAGGTCTTTTTCCCCTCCCTTTTCAATACAAAATAGGGAGGGAATCAATTGCTTTCTTTGTAGACACTTGGACAACCTGATAGCTTCAAGAAGAGGACAGACTCTGCTGGATTCAAATGCCTCTAAGAGCCTGTCCCCAGCAGCATGATCCACTAGATAGGTTCAGGGGCCCATCTAGCGAAGGCAGCCTTTTTAGGAGGGCAGGGAGGTGAAAATCACCTCCTTCACTCCTCCTGCACTGCTGGTAACAGCCCGGCAGGAGGCTGTTTGGAAGCCTCAAACATCAGAGCCTTCGGTCTAATTGTTGGCAACCCCATAGGATTGCATTAATTAAGGGATTAATTTTTTCCTAACAATCCCACATTCTGATCCATTAATCCCAGCCTACCAGGCCCTGCTTCACAGCCCACCAAAAACATCTGAGGCACCATCGCTGACCAGTCAATCATACATGGTAGCTGTAGCTAGCTCACCCCATAGAACTGGTCCAGCCACACTGACCAAAGTAAGTTCAGCAAAGCACTCCATATGAAAAAGGCATAGCAGTACTGTCTGTGTTAGTGTTAGTACTGTGTATCCTCTTTGTAGATATAAAAGAACCATATTTCTATATAAGGATCGCAATGTTATAAATGCAAGCTGATACCAAATAATTAATCCATTTTAAGTATATATTAAGGTCTCAGTCCTTCATCACCTTCTGGTTCAAATACATTAAGGATGCGATCCTATGGATGTTTAGACAGAAAAAAGTCCTACAGCTTCCATGCTGGCTGGGCCATGGGGGAAATTATAGGGCTTTTTTCTCTATATCTGGGGCTACCTATATGCATGACTTGGAAACTGCAGCTAGTGCAGAACCCAGAAGCCAGGGTGATTACAGGGACACCTAGCTATGTTCATATAAAACCTGTGCTGAAAGAACTGCGCTGGCTGCCTGTTAACTTCTGAGCCACATACAAGGTTATTATACTAAAAAGCCCTAAACAACTCAGGACCAGCATACCTAGCAGACTGACTTCCCTTATATACTCTCAGATGACAGTTACGATCTTCAGAGGAGGTCCTGCTGGTCTTTCCGAAACAAAAGGAATGTCGCCAGGAAGAACTTTGGTGGCGGGCCTTCTCTGTAGCGGCACCCACCCCCTGGAAAACCCTCCCTTGTGCAGTTCAGGAGGCAGAACATGTAACATCCTTTAAATTCCTCCTGAAAACATACCTTTTCACATGGGCTTTCCCTAGACTGTAATTTATCAGATTTTATACTGCATTCTTAAACTTTTAACATTTTATACTTATTGTACTTCATGTATACTTATTGTACTTCATGGTTTTAATTGTGCACTGCCCAGAGAGCCTTGGCTATTGGCAGTATAAAAATGTACTAAATAAAAATAAATCCATAGAATTGTGCCCTAAGTTTACACCATTTGGCCAAGAGGTCTTCTCCTTCGAGCTACTGATGATGCCATCAAGCATCGGTGGGTAGAAATTTAGAGGCCTCGAGAAGTCCTGAGCCATTTCCAAGCCACTTCCTGGTATTTCACATCGGCTCCAAAATGGGATAGGAAGAAAAACAACCTTCCAAATCTGGTAGCCAGACCCCCAATATTGAAGGAGTTCAATAGCATCTCTCTACCTCGGTTTAGGATTCTGGGATGAAGAACCTTGACGCTCCCTGGGTCCATTCCAGATTTAGACATACCTAAGCAGACCCATGACATCTATTGGACTTGAGTTAGTCACAATTAACTTCAGTCCCATTGATTTCAATGGGCCTATTCTAAGTATAACTAAACCTGGATCCAACCCCCTGTATCTTGTTCCTTAACTGAAATTCCTGTAAGACAGGAGAAAATCACCCTGTCTCCTAAATTACCTACTTCATCAAGGAGAGAGAGATTATGCATAATGATAATGGGAAAGGCTCTGGAGTTTGAAATTCACACGGGCAGGGAGGAAGCCATGAATATCATTCCCCGCCCCCAAAGAGCTCTTGTCATTAGACCCTTCCTGGGGAAGGAGTCCAGCTGAATCCCATTCTTTGTGTTTGAAAAGAGATGTCATTGAAGAAAGATGTTTTAATATAGGTGTTTGATGTTTCATCGTCCTCCCCTGTAGTGATAAGCATTGGTGTAGAGCAAGCTGTTTCTTGCATCGCAGGAGGTGGGAGAGAAGTACTTAATGAGATGGTTTCATAAATGAAGCGGTGCCTGGCTGCTGGATCCGTGAATTCTCCCTGATGGCTTAAATTTTACTGTTAGCTCTAAAAGCCGCTATAATGTATTGCTGCTGACTTTTGGCAGCTGGGCTTAACCCAGGAGTAGTTGGGGGCCTCAGCATTAGTTTTGGTTTAAGCATCGTTTTTGATGGTGTTTCAGTGGGATGTTTCATATCACTTTATTTATAGCAGGGATGGGCAGAATGTAAATCTCCAGATGTTTTGGACTTCAATTCCCATAAGACCCTGCTGGCATGGCCAATGGTCAGAAATGCTGGGAGTTGGAGTCCAAGACATCTGGGGATCTCCCTTCTGCCCTGATTTATAGCACAGAGAGAGAGAGAGAGAGAGAGTTTTGCTTCTAACACATTGTGTTATCAGGAGCCTGTTAACCCCATTGCTTTATACCTATGGCCCAATAGGAGTCCACCAGGAGAAGATCCTTTAGTGTGGTGGCCCCTTTTCTTTGGAACTCCCTGCCCCTAGAGGTTAGGCAGTGCCAACAATATGCTGCTTCCGGTGCCTCCTGAAAACAGCTGTTTTCCAGGAAGCAGTCCTTAACTGACCAGTCACCATTTATATTGGTATTCTGTTTTAAAATGAACAATTTTAATATGCTATTTTAATATTTTCATTTTTTTATTGTTTTATTTCTTATGTTCACCACTCCAGAATCTATTTTAGATATGGAGCGGTATATAAATATTGTAAATAAATAAATGCATAAATATTTCTGTAATCATTCCAAAACAGTCTCCAGAAGAGCAGGAATGTTTGATGGGAAAGTAAGTTGTCTCTTTAAGAGGATCAATATACGTAACCACACCGACTTGGTAGGAGAGTAGGGTGGCTTAGAACAGGTTGTTCTCTTGCCCTTTCAATAAGATTACCTCCAATTTAATCAAAGCAAAGCAGAACATCAGAATGCCCACGGAAAGTGGCAGCCAAAATACAGTCATACATATTAGTGAACAGAGCTCCCACTTACCCTGCATGGGATGTGACCTCCACTGAAATCAACTGGACTTTCATATGCCCACATGCAGGATCATGGTCTTGATTAATAACCTATTATCAAGTGAACAAACATGACCGTATGACTAACCAATGACATGGTATACAAAATATCACTGATTCATTTGCACCTGTTCCTTTTCTATTGAGCTAAGTGACAGTTTTGCTATGACTAAGTCCGTATCTTCCAACACAGCCCAGTTCTAACATTACGGCTTTTTCTCCAGGATAATTTCTACATCAGTCCCAGGTCTTGATGTTGACTCCCACAAAGACTAGCGAATTCAAGTGACCTTTTAAGCCCTGTGCTAGCAGTCAAAGAACATGTGTAGGAGTCAAGCATGGAGGGAGAGCCGGGAGACATGTGCCAGCCCTGCCCCCAATGTCACCAATGTCACCAAGAAGTAACAACTGCAGTATCGTGGCCCACATCCTGAGCATGGGCAGCATTCTAAGCGCATTCAGCTGAGGCTTGGGATGCATGAGGAATTTGTTTCAGTTCATTTTCACTCAGAATTTAACCAAACTGCACCACCCAGGCCCAAATGCAATCTGAGGTCAAAGTCCATATACTTCCAAGCTTGTGACCCAATTCACAAAACAAAAGGAAAGTGTTCAAAACAGGACTACGTTTGAAAAATGTGCATGGGAAAAGGTGTACTTCCGGGGGAAATGTGAAATCTGAAACAGACATACACTACGTTGGAACGAGCGTTGAGGTCTAATTCAGAGAATGTCCATGAACTCAAGTTTTTCTGATTGGTACGTCCCTACCTGAACGTGCTTAGAAGACCCCACCTGCACTCCTTCCCACTCCATGTGGAATGGTCAGGAGTGGAGGCAGCCCCAAAGGCACATTGGGGGCAGGCTTGGCATGCAACCTCCTCTATGCTCCATGCCAATGCACATTCGTTGAATGCCTGCAAAAAGCTGAAGGCAGCCAGCCAGAAATGTTTCTTTAACAGTGCAATCCTATATGTTCTACTTAGAGCCAGTGTGGTGTAGTGGCTAAAGTGATGGACTAGGAGTCAGGAGATCCAGGTTCTAGTTCCCACTCGGCCATGGAAACCCACTGGGTGACTTTGGGCCAGTCACAGGCTCTCAGCCCAACCCACCTCACAGGGTTGTTGTTGTGAGGATAAAATGGAGAGGAGGGCGATTATGTACGCTGCCTTGGGTACCTTGCAGGAAAAAAGGCAGGAAAGAAGAAGAAGAAGAAGAAGAAGAAGAAGAAGAAGAAGAAGAAGAAGAAGAAGAAGAAGAAGAAGAAGAAGAAGAAGAAGAAGAAGAAGAAGAAGAAGAAGAAGAAGAAGAAGTGCCATTGGTTTAAATGGGCTTATTCTCGGGTAAGTGTGTATAGGATTGCAGCCCCAAGTACCTAGACTTTTCCTCAAGGGTCTATAAGATATATAAGAGTTAAACTTCTGAACATAGCCAAACAACAATTCAGTGAACACTTCTCCTGTCAGCTTGAATTTGCCAGGTTCCTCCTTTCTAGCACAAGTTAGCACATTAAGGGAGGGGTGGGGAAACCACACTGTCATCATGATTCAGGAAAAAAATCTTTGAACTCATCCCTTCCAAATATTCCACAACATGAAGCACGAGGAGGCACTTAACAACAAGGTGTACAATATGAGTGATAGAAGTGAGGCTTTTTCAAAGCTGCAACGGTGGAAGTTGTCAACAACCACTTACCACATATTCCTCACTTTTAGGGCCTAACAGCATGTGAGGCAGGTCAACCTTCCCCAGCCTAGTACTCTCCAGATGTTTTAGACTACAACTCCCAGCATTTCTGTCCATTGGCCAAGCTGGCTAAGGATGATGGGAATTGAGCTCCAAAACATCTGGAAGGCACCAGATTAGAAAAGGCTGGTGTAGCTTGTAGTGGCATTATGGTGTGTGTGTTTTTTAAAAAAAATCAAAAGCAAGTGCAGGGGAGATATGAATTTAGCCTCTGCTCCCACCGACCACCCCTCCTCTCTCCACAGTGATCCTGAAAACAATCCCCACAGTTGGAAATAGCAATAAGAAAAAAGCTCCCATTAGCACCAACAGGAGCTTTCTTTTCCCCTATCAATATTTACAGGGGAGGTTCAGGTCAGGGGCAAAAGGAGAGACGGTGAACCTGTGTGTACAGGAGCTATCCAAGTTGCTGAACCAATTTTGGGGGTAGGGTGCAGCCCCTTAGGAAGCGCCTTTAGAGTTCTGGCTAGTGCTGACTGAAACCCAGAATGGTTTCACAGCCCCCTGAAAACAGCCTCCAGCCTCGCTGGATCGATAAGAATTTTGATAACGCTGTGGAGTCCATTGACAATTAGGATCTGAATCAGGAAATGTATCTAAAGAGGAACTGGAGCAAGGATGCATTGCAGGAAAAGGCGAATAAGAAAATGCAGACAGAAGCTATCAGAATGGGAAGTCGGCAGATATAGGAGGAACAAGTCGCATGACAGGCAGAGATACCTGGAGCATAATTGGAACACAACAGCAAGATATGTTTCTCCAGGCCAAGTCAAGGAGGAACAATTCCTCAGCCAGGGAGTACCATACTGCATCTTCTTTCGTCACTGGCTTCCCACAAGACCAGGAGACTCTCAGTCAGAGCTACTATAGGGGGGATTTGAAAACTGTGACCGTAAACAGCCACTATTTCCACCCTATGATTAGATTAAGATTTTGCATCTAACTCTTTGGAAGATGGGCCTCCAAAATCACATTTCTGTACTAAAGAGCTTTTAACATAAGGGATGCCCTGGACTATTTATTTATGTATGTATGTATTTTATTGCATTTCGATACCACCCAATAGCCGAAGCTCTCTAGTCGGTTCACTAATTCCTGAATATGGAAACTCGGGTTGCACTCTTGCATAGCTCTACTTAGGCATAAGTCCCATTGAACTCAGTAGACTTCATTCCGAGTAGACATGCATTAGATTGCACTTTTATGCTTAGTTTTAGCTTCCCATCATTATGCACTTCCCCTCCAACATAGCCTCTATCTCCCAAATGATCATGTGCAGATATTTTTAATGGCCAGTCATGTAGAATCTACTGCCCTTTGCAAAGACAGAAAACTTCTACCATTTACAATGGCCATTCTAGTGCTGAAGACTCCCTATGATCTTGCTGTTACAATGCCCACTGACTTCATCCTTCGGGCAGAGTTATATGATGCAACAATACAACTGCTTAACTGGGACAGAATTCTGATGTTGTTGTTTATTTGTTCAGTCGCTTCCGACTCTTGATAGTCTACTGGAAAATGGATAACTGGAAAATGGTGATATCACTTTCTGCTTAGGCTAGCACTTTTCACATTGATGAAACCACAGAGGGATCCATCGGAACTTCCTGCTCTTTCTTTTAGAGAAAGGACAGTACGAACAAATATGGATATAGCATGGTGCATACTACAGTCCCTCACCAAAGGCTGTGATGGGATAAGTGGGCAGATCCTGTTATAAAACCAGGCAGCAGAGGTTAGAAATAAATGGACAGTTTTCTCAGTGAAGGGAAGGATTTGTTTGTTTGTTTATTCAATTTTTACACTGCCCAGTAGCTGAAGCTGTCAGGGCAGTTCACAAAATTTTAAACCAAAAAAGACAACATAATAAAGCATAATATAAAAACCTTTAAACGTTTAAAACAACAGAATAAAACCCAAGAAGATCAAACCAGTCCATACTCCAGGAAATAAAGCCAGACTGCTCACTTGAGGGAATGGTATTAAAGGCAAAACTGAAGTACTTTGGCCACATAATGAGAAGACAGGATACCCTGAAAAAGAGGCTGATGCTAGGGAAAGTGGAAGGCAAAAGGAAGAGGGGCCGACCAAGGGCAAGATGGATGGATGATATTCTGGAGGTGACAGACTTGACCTTGGGGAAGCTGGGGGTGGCGACAGCCGACAGAAAGCTCTGGCGTGGGCTGGTCCATGAAGTCACGAAGAGTCGGAAACGACTGAACGAATAAACAACAACAAAATTTCTCTGCTGTGACACCCTGGCTGCAGAATGAGAGGTTTGCCTGCACCTACATTAGACTTTTTTCAAAGCCTTTTTATTTTCCCAGTATTTTAACATTTTACCATCTTAGTCTTTAGTTGTACTTTTATATTGTGTTATTGTGGTTTATTGTGTTATTGTGGTTTAGGTGGCTACCAGGAGGAGGACCTTCTCTGCTGTGGCACCCTGGCTGTGGAATGAGCTCCCTAAGGAGGTTCGCTTGGCACCTACATTATATGTTTTTAGATGCCAGGTGAAGACTTTTTTATTCTCCCAGCATTTTAACAGTCTATAAATAAATTTTAACTTGGTGTTTTAAATTTGTAATTTTGCATTGCTGCTGTTTTTATCTGGTTGAGCTTTTATACTGTATTTTATATTATGGTTTTATACTGTTGTTTTACACTTTGGTTTTAATTTTTGTGAACCGCCCAGAGAGTTCCGGCTATTGGGCAGTATAGAAATGTAATAAATAAACAAATAAATAAGTTTTATACTTTAAATTGTACTTTGTGGTTTTAACTTTTGTGAACCGCCCAGAGAGCTTCAGCTATTAAGCAGTATAGAAATGCAATAAATAAATAGACAGTGGAGTGGATCTATATTGGGAACAGTGGTATGTAACATTCTTAAATGACCTGAAAAGGAGAATTTAAAAATGGCTGGGTTCACACAACATGACAACCCATACTCAAGATTGAGTATGGGTATAGTGTGGGTTGTCATTGAACCATGGATTGTTGTTGAACCACGAGTTGTCATGTTGTTTGAATCCAGCTGTGCTAACAAACCATGATGTGTTAACCACAAAAAAAGCCATGAAAAGACTCCATGGTTTGTTGTTGGATTGTGAACTGTGGGTTGTTTGTGGTTAACAAATTGTGGTTTCTTAGGGTGGCTGGCTTCACACAATATAATAACCTACAATTTAACAACAACCTACAATAAGATAACCCACACTCAACCTTGAGTATGGATTGTGTTGTGTGAACCCAGCCAGTGAGTTTGGCACATTTGCAGATAACATCAATTATTCAGGATGGTGAAAAACCAAGCAGACTGGAAAAAGCTTCAAAAGGATTTATCCAAGATAGGTAAATGGGCAACTGTTGAGCATGCTAATGGCCACCAGCTTAAATGGCATTAAAGGAAATACAACTAATTCATGGGGGACAAGTCTGTCAAAATCGCCATAGTAGTTACAGACCATTCTGAAAGAAGCATTCTGAATATCACTTGGTTAGGAGAAAACAATGGAGGAGGATTTTTTTGCCTTCATGCCTTAGTTGGGGGTTCTCAAAAGCATCTACAGTAGCTGGCCACTGTTGAAGGAAGGTCAAGATACTGGACTGGATGGATCAGTCTGATGAAGCTCCTCTGATGAGGCTCTTCTGATCAAGTCAGATACCCTATTTCTTCGATTCTAAGACACACTTTTTTTCCCATATAAACATCTCTAAAAATGGGGTGCGACTTAGAATCGCAGGTGTGTCTTAGGGTTTTTTTTTCTGTTGGTGGTACTGAAATTAGTGTGCATCTTACAATCGAAGAAATACGGTAGTTATCCTATCTCTGCAAAGGGACATACAAATCAGGGTCATTTCAACAGCACATTACAACATGTGATTTGGACAGGTAGGGCTTTTCAACCTGAGACTTTTAACCCACACCTTAACTAAAGCTTCTGCTTCCGGATTTTTTGTGGCATTAAGTTCAGCTTCTTTCCATATAATCCATTACACACACACTAGGTGGTGCTGTGGTTCAGTGGAATTTCACAAATATATTAGGTTTCATGCTGCCATTCAGAGATATACCAGACTTGGGCAGGGGAGGGAATGCTAAATTGGTTGCAAAGCTTGTGAGAGGCCCTGGATGATGACAACCTCATGTAAAGGACCCACAAACTACCTGTGTGAGGACTCATGAGCACACAATAAAAGCCTCATGTAGAAAGGCTCTTAATCGTTTTTCAAAAACTGTATGGACTATATTTAAAGTAACTGTTTCAGGATTTGGAGAATACAGATGTCTCAGCTGGAGGTGAATGGGCAAAATCTGTGATGGATTCAAGCCAACTGTATTGTAGGATCCTTGGGACTTCTCAGCATGCAAGCCATTGCAAAGCATTTACATCTTTTCAGAGCCATTGTGTTCTGACATCACTTGATTCTCTCCATCTGGATGTAGTTATGTCTTTTAATGCAGCCACCTCATCATTAAAGACTCGCTCTCTGACTGCTAAACTAGCCCATCAAGTTCTTTAAACCTGTGAATGAAATTCTCACATTGAGCCAAATATTTCTTCCCATTGATTTTTAATTCAGAGTACCAAAGCTGGCTGTCAGTAATCAATAAGACACTGCAGGAAGCCTTTTTGAATTCCAGATCCTTCGAAAAGATACTGAGTAGTTTCTGATAATTTTCTGCTGGCTCTCCAGAACTTGTTTCTGTTTAAAATGCTGCTTATCACTGAAGTATATATAGCAAAACCTGGTTTCTTGGTTTTGCTTTTAGTTTTCTCAGATCTTTATTGTTATTGGATATTTGAATGTCTTGTTTTGAATCTCACAGGGACTCTTCATATATTTATGTTTTTCAGGCATACACCTAAGAATATGATGTGCGCATGAGACAAATGTGTTTGGAAACAGATGTGTCATACAGATGCACCCATCAGAGAACCAGCATTGGCCATCACTCCTTGTCTGGATAAGAAAACATTTTAATTAATTAATAAATACATATTTTAAAAAATGATCATCTGACTCTGTCTAAATTTTGTAGTGATATTAAGGAAGACTATTCCAATAGGAAAGTTGAAGAACTATAGAGCAGAGGTGGACAGAAGGGAGTTCTCCAGATGTTTTAGACTTCAACTCTCAGCATTCCTGACCGTTGGCCATGTTGGCAGGGTCTTCTAGCTGTTGAAATCCAAAGCATCTGGGAGCTTACCTTCTGCCCAACCCTACTCTAGGGCAAAAAGGGCATTCTTGAAATGAAGTGGTCAAGTTTCAGCACTTTCTGTCTTGTGCCACTAATGCTCTGGTCCTTGGTCCAGCCACTCAGATCAGCTTCTGTGGGGCAAGGGCAACCTCCAGGCCAGCCTTCTCCAACTTGATACCCTCCAGATGGTTTGGATGACTAGCCATGCTGGCTGAGACTGGCAGGAGTTGACATTCTAAACATCTGGTGGGCACCAAGTCAGGGAAGTCAGGTCTAACCACTTGGACAAGT
Organism: Elgaria multicarinata webbii; assembly: GCF_023053635.1. Lineage (NCBI taxonomy): Eukaryota > Metazoa > Chordata > Lepidosauria > Squamata > Anguidae > Elgaria > Elgaria multicarinata. Next base: position 37,339,069 of record NC_086174.1, read on the forward strand.
GGCAAGCACAAAATAGTATGTATTGTTGGTTGACTTCTAGTTTTTAATGTTCATATGGTTTAATTGCTTATACATTTTTTTATTGTATGTTGCTACCCTGACTCTTTGGAATAGGATACAAGTCTAAGGAAAATATGTAGGATAATATAGCCTTATAATAAGATCATATATTCTTTTTTAAAGTTTGAGGGGTTTTTTTTTTTAAAAAAAAAACCACAACCAATAAAACACAAGATAGCCAATCTTTTAAAAAATACAGGAAAGACCTTCCCAATTGTTACTTCCTTGATAGGAAAGCTATCTTGAGCCTGGCTTGCTAAAATCAATTCTTACAACAAACAACTTCTGTTAAAGTTTATTGTTGTGCTAGACTGACCCCTTAATCACTCAATGTCTCAGTTCTGCATTAAAATAGGAATAGCAGCATCTTTCGTCCAGATGAGATTTACTTGCCAAAATAAATATTGAGGTATTTTTAGGAAATTTCACACTATGTATACAACTGCTCAGAGATCCTTATTTTCATGTGGGAACTTCCAAAAGATAAAGTTAATATTAATGGTATTTTCTTTGCTTGGCGATCTCCTTAATACTTCATTTAGACTAGCCTTCACCAACCTTATACCCTGCAGATGTATTGGCAGAGGAGGTTGGTGATGCTGATGTCTGTGGGGCAGTGAATCCACTCCAGGTTTCAGTCAGTGCTACCCAAGCTATCCATTCCTTTCGAGTTGTGACTGGTTCTGACTGGAACCTGGAGTAGATTCACCAGCCCACTGATATCAGAGTCCCCAGCCTCTGCTGTGTACTGGACTACAATTCCCAGAATCCCCCAGCCAAGCAACACATCTGCAGGGACCATATTGGAGAAGGGATAATTTAGACTTCTTTTAATGTTTGACCATGGTAGGTTACCCAAACATGACCTGTTCCCCAGCATATCCCCCAAATGGAATGCACTGGGAAATGGGATGTACAAGGAAAGTCCTCCCTAGCACAACTGTAGTGGGGGCAGCAGTGGTAGCAAGGGAGTTCCATGATCAGGCCCAGTCTCCCTTGTGTATATCCTGAATCAGACTAAGAGCCTGAAGAAGAAGTAGACAAGCCAAGATAGAAAGCGGGAGAGAAAATTCTCCAAGACTCTCCAGGAGTCAAGGAGGAAACTTCCTAGGAACTTATCGAACAGGAGGCCCAGGCTCAGAGATCATCTTCCCTCTCTTGCCCCTCCCTGGGAACTCAGTCTTTGCTGGAGGGTTGGAATTGACAGATCCCAGAGTCCACTGCTGGGTCTGTAAGGATGGGGTTAAATCATACAAAGAATAGCTGTTTTAAAATGTTAAAATGTTTTATTGTTATGATTTTTAGGAGCGGAACAGATAAGCGCCAGCTGCATGTGGGCGTTCTGGCACATCCTGGAACCGCTTGGGGCAAGGCCGATCAGCCTTGAGCGAAAATTAACATCTCAGGGAAGGTGTGAAAGATCCTCGCAAGGGAGGGGGGAAGGAGCAGGGGAAACTATCTATAAAGAGTATGCTTTTGAAAGGGGCTTTTGTTCTGAGCTGGATGACCACATGGCTGGGTGAAGTATAGTTTGCAACTTAGTTATTTTAGTTTGCTTAGACTGGGTTCTTATTCTGTACCTGCATGTTTTACCTGCTGAATGCTAATCTTGCATTTCCTACCCTTATCCTCAATAAAATTGGGCCTAACCCTCCAGTACTGGAGCTGTGTGCGTGTATTCTTGGGATCTGTGCAAAATCCAGTGGAAAAGCCAGCTTTGCTGGGGCGTGCTTCCTTTACAGGGTCAAGCAGGCAGAGTTGAGAGAAGGTGGGAGGCAATCCCCAAGGTTTAGCCACTCGCCAGTTACAGTTTGAAGACGCTCCCTGAAGGAGGGATTTGGTAAAAGCCTGTCAGCCACAGTGTGAAACTGTTCATTTAGTTGATAGGCAATTCCGTTGCTTCGTTAAGCTAATTAAGCTTAGAAGATAGATCCTAGCACTCACACTTCCTTCAGGTGTGAAGAGATGTCTGATACTGAATAAAGCTTTGTGGACTGCACAGAAGACCTCTTCATTGTCTCACATCTCAGTGGGAGTTCTTAAAACTACAACGTGGAGGATTGAGGGGCCATCTGGGACCAGAGGGCAGCTATGATGGCCTCTAAGTGCCACATGCAGCCTGTGGGCCATGGGTTCAGCTCACCCCCAGTTTCAAGGACTGCCACTCGTACAGTTACACACTTGCAATATTCCAGGTGCTGCAGCCCTTGGGACTGACCCTGCTGAAGCCAATCTGCAGGCAATACAAGTACCTTGCCCTGCGTGCCCTGCCCCCTTGGTTGACCAATCAAGGTCCTACCCTGTGTCTCTGGGCTCCTGCCCCACCTGGTATATATGGTAAGAGTGAATCATGAAAGAAGAAACAGTGAGCTAATTCAAATGCTAGAAGTAGCACCTCAAGCGCAAAGCAATACCCTAGACACCGCTGCGTGGAACCTGGAGGAGATAACACATGACCAGGCAGATAACATTTCCTAGCAGCAATAAACAAGCAGAGGAGCTGAAAAATGTGTAGCTCCCCCAGGGATTGCCACTGGAAACTGTAGATCTGTCAGACGTTTCTTCCTCCACGCAGCTGCATCCCACAAGGATGCTTTGCGCAGGGAGTTTTTAGCATTTCAGCTGGCCCGGATTCCCTTAAGTCAGAGGGGGTTTACTCTCTTTTGAACTCTATAAAATACAGGTCTGATTGTTGACTGCTCTATTTAGATCTGGAGTACATTGCCCCGGTGCACCCTTAATGACCGTCATTAGCACTTTTGTAACAATGTTGTAAACGCTTTTCAACTCAGTTGATGGTATTAACAGCTTTTCTTGCACAAGCCTGTGAATTTGAGGGCAACTGCAAAAGAATATTCATGCCAATCAACCATTATTAAGAACAGCATATTCTGGGCTTGTCAAACTATGAGAATATGATCATTTGCTATTATTAAATTGTTAGGGCGAAATGCAATCTTGTGCGAGCAGACTTCTACTCATTAAACAGGAATTCCTCATCCCCTCCTCCTATTTGCAGCCTCCTGCTTGCCCCCCCTCCCCCCGAATCGGCTCCAGAAGTTTTGAGGATCCACCGGGAGCAGACTGCAGGAAAATCCGTTCTGCCAGGAGTTTTTCTTTCACTGCTGGAATGACACCATTGGATCCAAGCCTTAAAATACTCACAATAAGCTTATTTATTTAGATAGTTCTGCCTGAGTACCTGGTGCTTGACTGGAGAACAAGTAAGAACAAAAAAAGCAGTCCTTTCTCCCAAGCAACATCTGACAATCTAACAGCAGACAGCACAGGCAGACAGAGGGAGTAGGCCCCTGAGCAACCAACGGATTTCCCACTGAAAGAGCTTCATCAGACGGGGGAATCACAGTTCCTACCATTGCTTCTCTGCCCCTGCTTCTGTCGCACAATACTTCCTTGTTCTCAACTGAGAAGAGGAAGTAAACAACCAGTGGGCGTTTTTATCGCACTGCTTCTCCTGCACACAGCAGGAGATTGTGTCAAGTTCCATTTTAAAAAATAAATTGGACTTACCAGGGTCTTTTTTGCCACAGAAAGAAGGCCAGGAAGAGTGGGAGACGCTTGGGAGGCAGACGGTGTCGTGAATAGAACTCACAAAAATCACTGAGTGCCTAGTAATGAGAGTGCTATGAAATACTCGTCTGATGATTCCCAAAGTCTCATTGTGTCTAACCGCAAAGGAAATTAGAGAAAGTTATCCCTTGCCTTCTTCTTTATTAAAAAAACAATCTTGGGTCTTTGAAAGCTTGTTCATCGTCTTTGTCATTCCTGAAATTAATTCAGGAACAGCCCTGCAAAAACATTAAGCAGCAAATGGCCATAATATGTTCTGCAGGCATCAGAAAAATACCCTGAGGAAGAAGTTGATGTGAATGAACCTAATAAGGCTTTTTCTGAAAAGTGGGACATTGCATATATTTTATCTCAATGGCTTTATTTTAAAAAACACTTTTGGTTAAAGATACTTTGTGAGGTGTGTGTGTTTTTCATTTCAGGGTAAATCTAATTTTGTTCAAAAGATTATTTTTACATTATAATTTTTCACCATGCTAAAATGAAATGTCTACCTTGTTTTCTTCTTATTTATGATGGTTAAACTTACACACTGGAAATTTGTCTTATAGATATCATCGTTTCTGGGAGAACTACAATTGAATTTAAGATACAAATGGCTTTTTAAAAAATTTGTATTAGCATTAGTATTGCAGCTCCAGAATATTTCCCCCTAAAATGCTGTTGTTGGTTTTTCACCACTTACATTGCTACTGATCACTAACAATTAAATCAATGTTTCAATGGATAAGTGTTTCCATTGTAAATCCAGTATTTTGCTAGCAGAGTAATATGCAAACCATTACCTCTGAGTAGACATGCATAGGATTGCTCTGTAAATATATGTGATTTGGCTATTTTGGTCCCTTTTAAGTTCTGCCTCTGATCTTGTGTTTCTAAGAAAATCATAAAAACTTATTCAGTGGTTTAAATGTTGCCATCAGTGGCAGGAAATTGGTACGAGCCCCATTTAGGGGGTGGGGGTTATTATTTAGTTGTTGTTGTTGTTTACGAATAGCATTATTGATGTATATCCCACATTTCTAAAAACATTCAAAGATCTGAGATAAGGAATGGTCAAGATCATATTTGCTCCATTCTACTGAAAAGCAAGAATTAGCTTCTATCAAGCACTTCTCTCAGGCAACTACATTTCTCACAGATTTTCCTGATCGAAAGTTCTTCTCCAGGAGCTCCCAGGCAAAGTCATCCCAAATGAACTCATTATTTCCTCGGAAAGTAACACAGTCATCTGTGTTCTCCTTTAATTTGAGATCCCATTCTGTTCTGTGGTTATGGATTTTTGCGCAAGCACAATATCAAACTGCATCTTGGACACTCACATTGGGAATCATGTCATGCGCTGTGACATCATGCCTCTCTAGGGGTAGGGTGACCATATGAAAAGGAGGACAGGGCTTCTGTATTTTTAACAGTTGTACTGAAAAGGGAATTTCAGCAGGTGCCATTTGTATATATGGGGAACCTGGTGAAATTTCCTCTTCATCACAACAGTTAAAGCAGCAGGTGCCCTGCCCTCTTTTAAATCTGGTCGCTCTAGTATAGCTCCTGTAGCTTTAACTGTTGTGATGAAGAGGGAATTTCACCAGGTTCTCCATATATACAAATGGCACCTGCTGAAATTCCCTTTTCAGTACAACTGTTAAAAATACAGAAGCCCTGTCCTCCTTTTCATATGGTCACCCTATGGGCAAGTAAATTGTCCTGTCCTGACCTTGAGCGAAAACCCGCAAAGCACTAAACAGGTGTCAGTGAGGCACGGTAAAACCTCAAAGAGTTCCAAGTAGGCAGCTTGTGATGACTTTGTTTGGGACTGAACTGAGGGCTTTGTTCCTTTCAGGGTCATATCACCCCTTTCCCTGAGGAGTGGAAGGCCTTAAAATTATTTGTTATTTATTTGTTTCAGTATTTATTAGCCACCTTTCAAGTTAGCCCATCTCAAGGTGGTTCACAGCATATTAAAACAATCCATAACAACATATTACAAACCATAAAACCTTAATCCAAAGTACACTAGCACACCTAAAAACATTACTGCAGCAGCAAAAAATAATAACATCAGCAGAGCAGAACAATATAAACCGACAGCAAAAAAAAAACAAGTTCTTAAAATAGTTGAAACCAGCAATTGAAATTAGCAGCAATTAAATATCAAACACACATTTCAGTTAAAAGCAGTTTGAAAAAAAATGAGTCTTTTAGTGCCCTTTTGAAAAACATCAGTGTAACACGTACCTGTCTAAGCTCACCACGAAAAAGGCCCTATTGTGGCAGTGGGTTCACACGCTGGGCCTGTGGCCATATTGGCTGGGGATTATGGAAGTTGTAGTCCAAAACATCTGGCAGGTGCTAGGTTGGGAAAGGCTGATGAAGAGGCTAAGGGCTGAACTATGCATAATGCTTAATCGCATGTAGTTTTCCTACATCTTTATTTAAATGCAAAAATATAGCCACTGAAGCTGCAATTTGAAGCAGAAGAGCCATGTGAAGACAGAGGCTTCTTATTCCTTTCCCCTCAGAAGATTTTCTTGAAAAATCCCCCAACCTGCTATTTCCTGGACTGGGAGGAGAGCAGCCTGAATGGTTTGTTTAGCAGGAAACTGCTAGAAAGGAAAGGGTTAAGAAGCTCCTTTCCCCTCTTGCAGTGGTCTTCTGCTGATGGTTGCAGTCTCTGTTATTTCTAGGCTCAATTCAAGATGCTGGTGTTACTGTTTAAAGCCCTCAATGGCTAGGGACCCAGGTACCTGAAGGGCCCCCAGGACCCAGCCTCCTTTCTTATGTAGCTCTCTGTGTGCTCTGGTCACCATTATTTCAGATCCCCTGGATGTGTGAAACTAGCTGGACAGCCGCAAGGTCTAGAGCACCTTCCCCCAACCTGATGCCTTCCAAATATTTCTGACCATTGGCAATGCTGGATGGGATTTCTAGGAATTGACATCCAAAATATCTCAAGGACAGATTAGGGAAAAGCTGCTTTAGAGCCTTCTTTGAGTTCTACATGAGGCCTTCACTGTCCGCTCATGATTCCTTACTTACAGTACTTTGCGTGTCCTTTACTTGACATCATCATTCTCTAGAACTTCTCCCGTTCTTTGCAAACATTTTAGCAGCGGAGGAGTGGGTTTCTTACAAACACCGTTTGCTGTTATTTGTGAATGGCAGCATAAAGCCTAGTGTAATCGCGCAATTCTGCTATACTACAGTGCCACCTAGTGCTTGCTTAATGGAAGACAAAAAGGGGGGGACCCAGAAAAAAACACATGTAAAGAAGCCGATCTTAATCCTGCAAAGAATCTGAAAGCAGAAGCCTTGGTACAGTGGTGACTTAAAAGCCTCATGTAGAAAAGCACTTTATGGATGTGTCCAATCTTGTGGAACACTTTGCCAACCGAGACCCATCAAGCCCTGACACTGCCCTGTTTTAGATGGCATGTAAAAATGTGACTCTTTAAAAAGCCTTTGGTGGGGGTCGGCAGGTGGGCTACTGGGCCTGGGGTGCAGAACCTCTTCTAGCCTAAAGGCCAAGTTCCATGCAACCCAGGGGCTGCATTCCAGTGATGGGTAGGGGGAAAGGGGGCGTGGCAAAAATACCCCAAATACCAGCATATTTTAGCTTAAAGCTCTTATTGCCATTAACTAAGTCTTGGGAGAGGGGGCATTTCAACCTTTCAGAATGGGGAGGGGGACTTTACAAAAGCTTGGACACTACCAAATGACCAATGGTTAGGTGGAAAGGGGTTGGACCAGGAGAAGGGAGCATGGCATTCTGGGAATCCTCAGAGGGCCAGATTTGGAGCCCAGGTCTGATGTTCAATAGGCCAGAACTGGGCAGTATTGGAAGCTGCCACACCACTAGTGTAAATGAATGCTAGCACAACCAGGAACTGGCCCAATTAGTATATCATTACAGGAGTAAGCAAGTGGAAATTATTTAATATTATTTTTATTTGTTACCCAGTGGACATTCTCTTCTGCCGCTCCCAGACTGTGGAATGGCCCGCCAGCTTAATGGTCTTTCTGAGTTTAAGAAAGCCATAAAGACTGATCTCTTCCAGCAGGCCCTACCCAGATGAATTTTAAGTTGTCTGATTGTTAATATTGTATCAGCATTATATGTTTTATGCATTTTATGGAATTTTTGTATTTAATGTTGTTCCCGCTTCAATCCAAAGGGAGAGGTTGGTAAGAATTATTATTATTATTATTATTATTATTATTATTATTATTATTATTATTAGTTCCCTCTCTGGCAAATAGATGGGGTATAAGCTTTTAAAATAAATAAATACATTTTGTCCAAAAATAAATAAAGAGGGCGGGGGTGGAAACGACACATGGCTGAACATCAGGTGAAGTTTGGCCTTTAATAACCTCTGTTGTTAGTGGGCACACACTGCAATTCAGTGCTTTGACCTTTTAATGCAGTCATGCCATTAAAAACAGCAAAATGCATATGATTGCAATGCTGCCTGAGTCATACTTGCACTTGAAGGGACATGTCAAAATGACCTCCCGCACACCTCTGAACTCTCGCTCATTATAATTTCTTTTAATGCTATACGGAGATGGGGGGCGCTATTTCAGGAAAATCTCCCTCTCTCTCTTTCTAGGAGCTTCATCCCACGTACCAGCTTCCCTCAGATTATCCCCGTAGCGCTAAGCTTTCGCGGTGGTGGTTGTTTTTGCTACCAGGCGACAGCGATCCTTTGCATACCAGGACGTGAGTTTAAGGGAGGAAATGTAAAAAATCATAAAAAATCAACAGATGACCCAATTCAATTCAAATTTGGTATGCTTAAAGCTCTCCCTAATATCTATTACTGTGCCAATTTTGGTGTCTTTATCTTTAAAGCTTACAAAGATGTAAGCATTTCTTTAAAATCCTGCTCCTGCACCTCAGCGGCAGCTCAGAAGATACGCTCAAAAAGTAGGGGCTAAATACAGCAAATCTTTTTGCTTTATTTCACAATTAAGGCAGGATGCATGGGAGTACTTCACAATCAAAGCAGATTATAAAGTGGAAAACTTCTGAATCCTTTGCATGCAATTCGCAGTGATTGCACAATATAACGCTGGTGTGATAAAGTACTCTCTCTCTCTCTCTCATGTACCATTGAGAAAAGATTACTTCGCACCTTACTACTGTCTCTGTTGTTCTTCCTGGGATGGGCAATTGCTCATCATCTCTACCGCTGAGGCTTTGATGCTTAACCTGGCTGCCCTCAAACGCCTAGTTTTGCCAAGCACTTGTATGGAGACATTAATATTTCAAGCCTTAGAAGTGCCATTGACTTGAGAATCTTGCTTGAAGTATGCATTTAATTTTGTTGAGCTCTGACTGTTTTGCAAATAGAGGGGTTTACAAGGAAACCTGGTATAAGAATGGGATTGTTAATGGTGTGCTCCAGTTATGCCCACTGGATGGGATAGGATGGCTTCTAAACCTCCTTGCAGTGGTAAAGCACAAGCCTAAAGCACAAGGGATTGGAAGTGCAGTAAGTGAATGATCTGCTCTCTAGAGCATGTGTAGGCAACCTTTCAGGGCTCATGAGGGATATTTGGCAGAAACAGCCTTGTGCGCTGCAGATAAAAGCATCCGCTTGCAGCCACCCGCCATCTTTATTCCTAAGAATGTCTCAGAGCCCCACATTTGACCCAGAGGCAACCATGGAAAAAGAAGATGGAAGTAGCGGGCTGCCCTCATTTTGCTTTGAAGCAATCCCATCTGCCAGTGAAAAACTGATTATTATTATTATTATTATTATTATTATTGAGTAGAACACCTCAGTCGGCACTAATAAAGGTATCCAAGGGTACACTGGTTCCCTGTCTTTGCTCTAGGGAGAGAATGGCACAGGGCAACCCTGCCCGCCCCCAAAAAGAAATCACTCCAAGTGATACCCTCTTGCCAATGAGAGGCTACTTCAGGTGGGATGTCAGCAACACAAGGGCAACACCTGTGCAGAGCTGAAGTGAGGTGACGGAGGAGCGGGCCTTAGTCAGAATGCTCTACTTGGTTCCATACCCAATGGTGGCATAGCATTACACCTGCAAAACAGGTGGATGACTCAAAACAGCCATACCCAATCTACTGCCGTCTAGATGTTCCTGACCACTGCCATGTTGCCTGGGATGAAAGGAGTTGTAGTCCAACACACCTAGAGAGTGCCAGTTTGGTGATGGCTACATTAAAACATGGGGCAATTTGAAGGGATGTGTTTTTCAGCATGTGATTCTGCACATGGTTGCACCAACATTCCTATTAGTCCATAGAAAGGTCCCAAATTGTTAGTTTGCATTCCCCATTCATTTAAGGCTACAGAGCAGAGAGAGAAGTACATACAGTTTCACATTCTTCCTACATAAAAAGTAAAAGTAAAAGGCTATTTATTTATTATTGATTTAAAATATTTATGCACCACCCTTCATTATCACAAGACTGTGTACAAAGCCACAATAAAAACAAAAGTTCTGATAAGCTAGTTGTTAAAACCAGTAAATTCCTGAATAAACAAATGAGTCTTTAACAGGCACCAAAACACCATCAAGGTTGGTCCCTGTCTCAGTGCAGGGAGAATTCCAATGGAGTCAAAACAGAAAAGGCCCTTTCCCTGGTTGCCAGATGTAACTCTGCAAGCAAAGGAACAACCAGAAGGCCCCAATCTGTAGATCTCACCAGACAGCTAGGTTGATATAGAAGAAGGCATTCCATCAGGTAGCCTGGCCCATGGCTCAGCGTTGTTTAGGGCCTTATATGTCAACATCACCTTGAAGGTGGGACAATCAGGATTGGGGCTGTAACATAGGATATAATTATTCAAACTGTGCAATCCTATGCATGATTAGACAGAGAAAAAAAGTCCTACAAATCCCAGCATTCCCCAGTCAACAAGGTTGGCTGGGAATGCTGTAAATTGTAAGACTTTTTTTCTGTCTAAACATGCATAGGATTGTGCCCTAAATAAATAAAGGAACAGCTTGTCAATGCATAACTGTGCATTATTGAATGATCTCCCCAACGAGGCCCACCAGGCACCAATATTACTATCTTTTCAATGCCAGCCAAGTCAAGGCTTTTCTCTTTTCCCAGGCATTTAGCAATATGTGATGAGCTTAACCAATCCCTGATCTGTTTTTAGGTTCGGCTGACAGCTTATAGCTGGTTTTAGATGTGTGTTTTTGTGTATGCTGTATTTTTTTTTTATCATTTTTAAAAAATTTACTTCATTTTTAATTGTTTTCATCTTATGTAAACTGTCCACAGAGCTTTGGCTATGGGGTGATATAAAAATGTAATGAATAATGACAACAACAACTATGGCTAGTACGTTTAGCTTTTGAATTCCATGAGCTAAAACAACTCAATAACCTTCTCAAGCACTGCACTGCAGCTAAAAATTAATTCTTGTTCCAAGAGGATTTAGCTACGGTTCATGAAATGAATAGTGAATTATTATACGAGGAAAAAAATGCGTTGAACTAACCTTATTTGTTATTCCATATATAAGGTCATCCAGGGGGAGTGGGGTAGGGGAAGATTGTTTCAAGATGAGAACCACTGGTATAATCTATATTTTACAACAAAGATGGATTTCTCCTTTAATAAAGAAGAAATACTAATGCAATGATTTGTCAAGTGTTACAGATCAATTGTGCCATCTAGCAGCCTCCTGTTTAAAACGTGGAGACTCAACCTTTCACAGAGCTGGAAATTAATATATTTAAAAGAGCAAATTCGCTGTTGAACTCTCAGTGTGATTTTGGACAGATAGGCTAGCACAATATACTGGTCCCGTTCGAACAATCACAGCAGGGAAAATAAATCACACTGGCTTATTTCCCCTGCCACGTGCGCTGGTCTCATGCCGGAGGGATTTGCCCTCGCCAGCACAGCTTGTGAACCTGGTGAGGGTGGCCATGCTGGGAAAACACGGAGGGTTAGGAGTGAATCAAGACAATAAGCTTCATCCCACGTACCCGTTTCCCTCAAATTATCCCCATAGCGTAAAGCTGTCGTTGTTGTTGTTAGCTAAATCACACCCCGGGCAGCAGCGCTCCTAAGATCCTTTTCATACCAGGAAAGGGTTTAAGGGGGAGAAATGTAAAAAATCATTAAAAAAAATCAATGGATTACCCAATCTGATTCAAATTTGGTATGCTTAAAGCCCTCCTTAATATCTATTACTGTGCCAATTTTGATGTCTTTATCTTTAAAACTTACGCAGATGTAAGTATTTGTTTAATTTGTACTTTAAACATATCAAATCATTCTCCTGCGCCCCCAGTGGGCACTCGAAGAACAACAAAAGGTTCGCTCCTAAAGAGGTAGTTAATAGGTCAATTCTTTTATATATGAAGTGCAATTAAAGCAGGAGGCATGGGAGTACTTCACAGTCAAAGCAGATTATAAACTGGAAAACTTCAGAGTCCTTTGCATGCAATTTGCCGTGATTGCACAGTATAACCCTGGTGTGATGAGGCTAAATGTCTTGGACTCCTGATAAAATCCCATGAATGAGCGTGTTTGCAAATTTAAAGCCTCATCTGGAAGCTTTGATTGTTGTTTCATTGCATCGCATTATATTTTGGGGTATTTGTATTATTGGTGTGAGCACTATTTGGTGGAAAGGCTGGATAAAACGTTAACAAAGAAAGAAATCCTATTTCAAGTTATTTTCTTTCTGAGCATTAGGCACCCTGAGAACTTTTTATAGGGTGGCCAATAAATACTGTCAATAAGTCCGAGGGTGAAATTCCATTTCTGAGAAGATACATTTCAACTATTTAGAATGGGGGAGGGGAGCACCAAATGATCAGTGGTGTGGGGAAAGGGGCGTGGCCATCTTAGAATCCTGGGAGGGCCATATGTGACCCCTGGGCCTGAAGGTTCTGCACCCCTGTGATACATGGCCTGAACAGCCTAGACTGGCCATGCAAGCAGCATATGTGTCTCCTCAGCTGCAAGACTCTGTGCCTTCATCTTCATCCAAATGGCAATTGTGTTCAGCCCTCTGGGGAAAGGCAGTGGGGCCAGGAAAAGGGGGCGTTTCCATCTGGGGAATCCTGGAAGGCTGGGTTGGGATGCCAGATAGGCCAGATGAGATTCTGAAGCCCTGCTGTAAATAAATACATACATACATACATACATACATAATAAGTACATATTTAAAACCATTGGCCATCCTCCATACCTGCAGCAAAATACTATGAACATCAGATGAAAAGCAGACATAAGTATCAGTCCAACAATACATTCTCATATATGTGTGCTGCAAAGGCGTCACTTCAGAGGTCAGCACATGGCAATGGCACCCTGGCATGGCCCACCACAGATGTGCCTGCCCTGGACTCCCCTTTTAGAACAATTTCAAGCCCGGCACTCTGAGCAGCAGTAGACAGCTGCACCTAGCTGTCATTTTAATTCCCTGTAATGCTCCCATAATGCTCTGGGGCATTATGGGAAATTTAAATGGCAACCCTCCAGCCCTCCTCAGACAACTGACACTGCTCAGAACACTGCTGCTACCTAGTGCTGCCCAACTGTGCTGTCAGACAAGCTCTCAGCGGCCCACCAACAGCTGCAGGTATTTGTTTATTTTTCAAACCCAGTCAAGTTAAGTGTGATCACACATTTAATATGCCGTTTAGCCCTTATTTTCAATTCTTTTCTTCATAATCCCTAGCATGATCTAACATGAGATGATCTATACATTTGTACATTTATTTCTCCTATACAGAAATACTTTCCACGTGCAGAAAATATACATCTGAAGCATCTCTGATTAGCTTGTGAGGGTCAAACAAATGACCCTGAAGAAGCATAAGCTTGTCTAGGTCATGGAATTGAAGGTCCGTATTCAGTGGTCTGAGTGTTTTATGGACTGTAGGCACAATCCTCTGCATGTTTAGACACAGACAAAAATGTCCTACAACTCTCAGGATGCCTCAGCCATCCATGACTGGCTGGGAGATGCTAGGAATTGTAAGACATTTTTCTGTCTAAACATGCTGTCAGGGTTCCTTCTATGACTTGGACTCTCTGAGCAACTCTTTAGGGATTAAGAGTCCCATCTTCCTTCTTTTTTACCTTCCCAGTACCATGGGGTTTAGGCTGTAGACATTAGGGGGGCGCACTCCGCCCTGGAATTTATCTGGTAACCGCGAACATCCACGAAGCATTCAATCTTCCAGAGCAGAGATTGGCCACTTCCAAACCCACCGATTAATATCAGAGTGAAGTTGTGCCCAGTCAGAGCTTCTAAAGCCTCCAGAATTATCCTGGTGGGTGTGGGTGTAAATTGAATATCTCCATATTTGGAAGACACTGAGTGGGGTAAGGGGTACCTTTGATATTGACTTCTGTGGCTAACCAATTAGGAATAGCTACAGTGCTGTCCCTGACAGTGTTCTCCTCCAATTGCAGTATTTGGTGGAGTGGGAAACGCTAACTGGCTGCTGATTCTGGCCAGGGGGTGGGGGGAAGGAGCACGTTTCTGCTCAGACTCATAGAAATCAATCATCCACATTTCCACAGTGTGAAAGTGCTGCTGGGCTAGCTGGTGAGTGAAAAAGCTTGTACACATGAGTCAGGCACAGGCAAGCTCTTTATTTCAGTGGCTGGGTGCAGGGGGTGGGGGGGTGTTCTGTTCAATAGATCTGGAAGGCACCAGGTTGGAGAAGGCTGGAGTGGGAAAATTTTAAAATAAATTCCTTAAAAATCAAGGCATGAATGGATCTGATTCAAACTTGGCATGGCTAAATCCCTCCTTAGGATTTATCAACTTGCCATGTTTCATCTCTTTATCTATAAAAATACACAGATATAAGCATTTTAGTTAATTTCCATTTAAAAATTCCTAAAAATCAAAGCATGAACTGATCTGATTCAAACTTGGTGGGGCTAAAATCCTCCTTATGAAATATCTTTGTGCCAAGTTTTATTTCTTTATCTTTAAAAATGAGGGACCTATAAGCATTTCTGTTAGTACTGGTTACCTGAATACTGAATGGTTCTCTGACAGGTAATTCAATGAGGCGGAAAGAGGAGGAGAGAGGAGAGCAGCTCCAAAGTTGAGGCAGAGAATCACCTCTATGGAGCTCCAGATCAAATTTCAAGGCAGAGAAGACCCACTTTGCACACCCCTAGTAGACATGGGGTGTGTAACACTCCAGACACTTGTGGCTTAACACAGCAGTTTACCAGTAAAGTAAAACAAGCAAATTACAATAGAGGTATTCAGTCAATAGAGCTGAGTGATACAAAGGCATTTAGATAAAATTAACGTTGCAAAAACGTTCTTTACCCTAAGCTACCTATTTATTTATTTATTACATTTTTATACCGCCCAATAGCCGGAGCTCTCTGGGTGGTTCACAAATTTCTGTGAACAAAAACCTCTTTCTGCTTCTTCTAGAAACCTCTTTCTGCTTCTTCTAGAAACTCTGGTCTTTCTCTGGCCCTGTTCTGTCTCCTAGTTGGCTCTCTCACTCTTTCATACTCTCTTGTCCCAAAACAGAAAGTAAAGTTCCCACTTTGAGGAAATGAAATTTAACTGGCGAAATGAAACTATTTCCCAACAGAAAGCTCCAGGGCCGGATCTACACTACTGCTTTAAAGCGCTTTATAACAGTTTTAAAGCGCTTTAAAGCAGTTAAAGCGCTTTATAACTGTTATAAAGCGCTTTAAAGCAGTAGTTTAGATCCGGCCCAGGTCTCTAAAGCTTGACTTTAAGCTCCATCACATGTGGGAAAATACACTCCCTACTGTCACTTCTACACTCCTGTTTTCGTTGCTCAGTTACTTCCTGTTTCAAAACAGGAAATAAACAATTATCACAAGGCTCATTCAGTAGACTATTCTAATCCCGCTGCTTCTCCAGCACACAGCAGGGGAGAGCATCAGCTTCCAGGTTTACAATTATATCGGACTTTCTTCAGAATTTTTTTTGTCGTGCAAGGAAGGCCAGAAGGGGCAGAAGGCGCTCAGGAGGCAGACAACGTCATGGGGGGGACCTGCGAAAAACCTGTGGGTGCCCAGTAATGAGCATGCAATAAAATGCTCATCGGATGGAGCCCTTTATTACCTTGCCTCTGTAGCCTCAAACCTTCACACATGCATAATATTTTGTATTTAAATGTATCCATTTCCACTGATCAAGAACAACAGTAATCCTGCCAGGTGACATTTTCCAGTAAGCACTGTTTAAACGACAGTTCCTAAATATTTTACTTATGAATATCTTGGCTGCAAATAGGCATCAGGAGTTGTTAATGTATACAGTTGCTTTCTTTTTTCCTCACGTCATTATTGTTATTATTATTAATTTTGGGGGGGGGGTTGAGTAAAATAATTCAATCAACTAACCTGAATTGGGACTGTATAGTCTTGATGGCTGTGTCCTTGCTGACATTTTCATATGTAAAGCAATTTAAACTCTGAATTGATTAGCTTAACCTCTGGCACTGGAGATAAAAATAATTTGCTTTGACTTGTGGCGCTACATGGGGCTACATCTGGCGAAACTGATATTGCAATGACCTCGCTGCCACACAACACAAAGCTGTCATGTCATTTTCAGAACCCAGTTCCACCCTGCTTAGAGTAAGTCAAGTTAACCTTTAAATAACCTGTAACTATAGAGGTGTCTTCCTATAGAGGAAGAAGGGGGAGGCATCTTTTGAGAAGCATCCTCTAAGCATCCTCTGAGACTCACCCTAGATCTGATCTGCCAGGAAGATTTTACATATATCTCTTTTTAAAATGGTTTAAGTTCCCATAAGTTGCCTATTGTATGTTTCCTGCCAGGTTCATGACTGTCCTTGGAAGGTCTCCTGCAGCCCCATATTTCTGGGTATGTCTGGGGTCAATTAAAAAACAAACAAACTCAGCATATGTTGTTAACTGCCCAGGAAAAGAGAAAAGTCTTGACTTGGCGCAGAAAATATAACAATGTTGGTGCCAGGCGAGCCTCATCAGGGAGATCATTCCATAATTCAGTGGGCCACCACTGAAAAGGCCCTCTCCCTTGTTGCCATCCTCCGAGCTTCTCTGAGCTTTAAATAAGATGGCCTACAGCTGTTTATTAGCCATTCTGGCTTAGGCAGATGGGAGCTGGAGTCCAAGGTTTCCCACCCCTGCACTAAGTGCTCATAGTTGTTGGAGAGACGTAAACAGAGAGATGGAGTGGCCATAACAATGGGGCAGAGAAGGGAAAAGATATCCAGCAGAGGCATTTGCCACTGACTGAAGTATGGAGATATGCCAGGAGGTTTGTTCACTTATCAGCATCCAAGGGACTCTGCTTATTATTTCTGGGTCAGGTGGAGACCACACTATTCTGACTGAGTTGCACCTCCTCCAGCAATCCATATATGTTTTATACATTTCTGAGCCACTTTTCTAAATTTGTATACACAAAACACTGCATGCAAAACATCCCAAAGCCACAGCCATAAAAACGAGGTGATAAATAAAAACACCTGCAGATCCATGATTCTTCTTGAAAAGCTTGCTGTTGTGCACAGTGCAAACACGGAAGCTTCAATGTAAAGGAAAGATGGGGGAGGGGGGAGAGAGAGAGAGCATATCTTCTTAACCCTTTCTCCTCTGCCATTTCTCTGTTTGAAATCATCCCCCCCCCAAGCTGCTTTTATTCCAGCTGTGGAAAGATAGGAATACCTACTAAGAATGGATAGTTCAGTCTATTTCTGGACCATGTCAATTTCACAGGATAAAATGGTCAGCAATGCCCAAATGAAAGGTAAGTAAATAAACCAAGGACATAATCTTATGCATGTTCAGACAGAAAAAAGGCAGCCCCAGCCTGCCATGGGAGTTGTAGGACTTTTTTTTTTTTTTTTTTTGCACACTAAGTAATTGAACTGGGGTGGGGGTGGGGAATCCATAATTTACAATGACATATTTGCAAAACCTGAAAGAAATTTGTAATAATCAGTAAGGCGTTTAGGGAAGTCAGTTGCAGGGGGAAAGGTATGATTAATGAGCTCCATAGCCAGAGCTCTCTGGACGGTTTATAACAATTCATAAATAATACATCATCATACAAAAATACGATATTGTCTTGAATAATAAAATGGCCAGTGAAGCCACCCAAGAAAAGATCAGAAGGGCATGCCTCTCTTACATCCACCTTTAGTACAGCATTTAATTTGTAGTATTAAATCATCCACATCACAACACCCTAACCCACACACATGCCAGTCCATTTCTGAGCCTGATTCAAAGTGCTGGTACTAACATTTAAAACCCTAAAAGACCTAGGGCCAAGTTATCTGAAGGATCATCTCCTCCCATATGTACCTGCCTAGACCCTAAGTTAAATTTCAGGAGGCCTTCTTTGGGAGCCCCTGCCAAAGGAAGTGAGTGAGGGATGGCTACCAGGAAGAGGGGCTTTTCTGTTGTGGCACCCCAGTTGTGGAATGAGCTCCCTTGAAAGGTCTGCCTGGTGCTTATGTTGTATTCCTTTCAGCATGCCGATGTAGAGCATTTTTGGATTTAAAGAATAAAATAGTTTTTAACACGTTTATCAAGCACCAGAGTTGATTTCTCTTTTTAGCATTCACTCGTATTCCTTTCAGCACCAGGTGAAGACTTTCCCCCTCAGGAATTTTAGCATTATAGTCTTTCAGCTCTGCTGTTTTAAATCTGTATTTTAAACCTCTGCATTGCTGTTAGGTTTGATTCTGGTTGTAATTTTCATTGTAGTTTTAAGCTTTTATATTTTATATTGTGCTGTACTTGTAGTTTTAATTTTCGTGAACTGCCCAGAAAGCTTTGGCTATGGGATGGTATAGAAATGTAAGTAAAAATTAAATAATATCAACATAGTAACTAAGCAGGCATCATATAACACTAGCAGCACACGTACCCACCTTTGCATGGGTTTGAAAAGCCCTTAATTTGATACAGCGAACCCTTCAAGCAAAGTTACACTGTCCATGTTGGGCATGTTGAGATCACCAGCAAAGAGAGGAATGAAATCAGATTGATCAATAGAACAACACACAAACAGAGGTTCAGAATATGAAAATCACATATTTGTTAAAATTCCATTTTTAAAAGCCCTGGCTGAAATGACCATAAAGAAGGTGCCAGGCAAGCCTCTCTGCAGAGGGCATTCAACCACTGGGCTGCCACCACTGAGAAAGCCTTTGCCAAGAAAGTCTCACTTCACTTGGTAGGACACCCAGAGGAGAGCCTCTGAAGGGGATCTCAAGATTGAGGTAGGTATATGCGGGAGATGGCAATCTTCCAAATCTCTTGGTACCAAGACAGCAAGGGCTTTAAAAGTTTTTAAAAACAGCACTTTGAACTGGGCCTGCAAATGTCCTGGGAGCCAGTGCACCACTGGTGTAATATGATCAAATGGCCTAGTCGCAGTTAACCTCATTTAGCCCTGGTCCGCTTTTGGACCAACTGGAGTTTCTGAGCTATTTTCAAAGGCAGCCCCCACCAAAGCAGATAAAAGGCATTCTGAATTGTAGAGGCCACTTGCTAGATCAGTAAGCACCCCCCAAACTGCAAACCTGACCCTTTAGTGGGAGTGCAACCCCCTCCAGAAGAGGATGGACACTCTTCACCATTCACCCACCAAAAGAAGTTCCATCTTGTTTGGAGTGAGTATCCATTAATTTGTCTTCCTCCAGTCCATTACCAACCCCAAACACTGATTTAAGACACACACAGCCTCACTTGAATTCGACACACACACACAAAAAGTAATATATATACAAGGTGTACAGGACTCCCATTTCAGGTAATGTCTAGTGCAACGTGGTACCCATGCTCAGGAGTGTCCGTATCCATATGGTAGGCAAGAAGCGGAGAGCCCTTCATTGAGTTGTATATTATTCCTCTCCCCCAACTGCCACCCCACCCACACAGCTATGCCTGTAGGGAAGGGGTGTTGTTGAACTTCTTTCAGCCCAAAGGCCAAATTACATTTCAGAGAAGCTCTCGGGGGAGACGGGGCGCAGTCCAGTAGTGGGCTGAGCTGAAAGTATAAGTGGTGGCACCAAAGTATCAACATGTTTTAGCTTAATGCTCCTACTGCCAGTATCTAAGGGGCTGGCTGTGGATCTGCGCCCTGTCGGTTAGACGACGCAAGCGCAGGTTCACAGCCACGGTAGGGCTTCCCTGTGATGCTGTGTTTTGAAAAAGTCAGGATTTACCGTGACTTTTTCAAATGGAGCGACGTCAACACAATGCTTGCGCCATGTAACATCGCTCTGCAGCCAATCCGTGGTCAACCCGGGGGCAGAGCCTGGTGGACGGCAACCAGCGATTGGCCGCCTTCCACCAGGAAGAGGGTGTGGGCAGCTCTGGGCCCAGAAACCTCATACTCCCTCCTTGGCATCAGGATTACCTGACGCCATCCCAGGAGAGGGAAAGTGTGGGGTTGAAGAGGGAGGCAGAGAAGAAAGGCCCGAAGTCTTAGGAAAGACATTTCTATTGGGAATATTGCAACCTCTTTTGCAAGTTACAGGAAGGGGGCAGTGTTGCAGTTAGTTCATGGGAATTTGGGCACAGCTAGCCATAGAATCTCGATAGCCTACAGTGTTTCCTGTGATTTGCTCTTCCCACTCCCCCACCTCAATTTGTACCTTTTTAGTTTGGGGTGGGTGGGGTTGGATTGCAGGCAAGCCAGGAAACCACCAGATGGTTGATAGTTGGGAAAGGGGGCAGGGCCAGGGGAAGGGGTGGAGCCATGTGGCCTGAAATTCTACGCCCCTGCTTTAGGGAGTCAATTGTCCTCATTGGTTTACAGCTTTTTCCAAATGCAAATGTAAAACAGTAAAACAAATCTATGAAATACCATAAGTATCATATTGATGATAAAAGGAACCAACTATGGCTTAAACTACACCAAGCAGGATATTGCACTATAAAAGTGGTATGAAAGCGGTATATAAAAGGCAGGAGCCACACTACTGCTTTAGAGAGGTATTGAAGTGCACCAACAACTGTTGGGGCCAATTGACACGTACCATATACCACTTTCATACTGCTTTCATAGTGCTATATCCTGTTTGGTGTGGTTCCTGCCTTTTATGTACCGCTTTCGTAGTGTAATATCCTGCTTGGTGTAGATTAGGCCTATATCAGTGTGCTTCTTGCTCTTTCTTATCTATTATTCAGGTAAGCATAACATAGTCTGCCTTAATCCATGGCCCCATGATGTGGATCCTATATGCATCTGCAGAGCTGAAAAGCTCATTAGAGAACGCATGAAATAAAGTAACTGGGGAGGGGGGAGGCAAATAAGCTCAAATCACCTGCGGTTGAAGCAGAATCAGCAGAATGCAATAGAATGATTATTCTAGTAAATAATCCTCACATACCGGAGGCAATAAGATCCTCCAGATGCGGAAAAGACCATTCTGTCTTCACGGGCTTTGTGTTCCAGCTCACTGACTCTCAGTTTAGCTCACATTAGCCACAAGGAGGTGTAATTGCCTGAGGGGATTTATTAGTCCAGCACAGAAAAGCAAAACAACTCGCAGGAGGAAGGAGCCAAAAACGGTGCTGTACTGTACCCAGATTTTGAGCTAGATCAATGTTGTAGTTCAGCGGTCCCCAACCTTTTTGGCACCAGGGACCGGTTTCATGGAAGACAATTTTTCCATGGACCGGGGTGGGTGGGGTGGGGGAGAGGTTGAGAGGATGGTTTTGGGAAGCCCCCCCCCGCCCCCCACTCCAGCGTCCTGGCTTCGTTTCGGCTGGGTGGGCACCCAGCCGAAGCGAAGCCAGGACGCCGGGGCGGCGGGCGGCTTCAGAACGGTGCGCCGTTCCGAAGCAGCCCCACCCCACCCCAGCGTCCTGGCTTCGCTTCGGCTGGGCAGGCGAGATGGCGCCCCGCGCCCAGTTACGCTGGGGTGGAGGGGGGTGGGGGGGGGTGAAAGCAGCTCACTTGCGTGGCCAGGGGCTTGGGGATCCCTGTTGTAGATCTTTGAGTATACATTCTGGTTTTGTAAATTCAAAACACATGGGTGGACCACCAGGTTTCTAGTAAGGTAGATGGATAGATTAGATAGATACATAGAATAGATAGATATGATAGATGATAGATAGATAGATAGATAGATAGATAGATAGATAGATAGATAGATAGATAGACAGACAGACAGACAGACAGACAGACAGACAGACACACAGACAATCCACCCCTGTTTAGGCCAGATAATATTTTGGCTTTTATGGAAATGTGAAACGTAAAAGGAAGGCAAACAAATTCAGGCATGCACAACCTCTACTCCGGATTTCTCCTCCATACCTAAAGCTAAAGAAGCAGAGGGGAAATGGGATCTTTTCTTCTGGCACCTCCTCTGATGTTGCATTCCCTGCCCCCAACATCTACACATCGGGTGAGGACCTCTGCAAAGGCACACTTACTCACATTCCAGCTTGAAGCCCCATGGATGAGGCAGAATTTCAAAATAGGGCTATAAAAATGGTTCAATTTGCAGTGCCTCCCTTTCCAGTATTTCACTTATCCTAGCCATAAGCCTCAACTCTGCCGTTGTTTTGTAGAAGGACACATGCCAAATGACTCAGGTTTAATTCCCAGCATCTCCAGTAGCAGGGCTGGCCCTGACATTAGGTAGAGTGAAGTGGCTGCCTCAGGCGGCAGATGCTAGGGGGCAAGGAATGAGAGCAAGGTGTTAGAAGTTGCTGCCCTGTGTGCCATGTGGTTCGCCCTGCACCCTCTCAGCTAGCCTGCTGCCCTCAGGTGCAGTAGAGAACACTGGCCCATTGACAGAGTCAAACTCAGATTCAATGGCCAGTCTGGTCAGCTTTTGTACAAGCAATGGGAGAAGGTACCATTTTGGCCTTGGCCTCAGACAGCAAAAGTGACTTGGGGACGGCCCTGTCAGGTAGAGTTGGGAATCCCTGAAATTCTCAGGAACCACTATTAGGCAGCATAGTCTAGCCTTCCCCAACCCAGCACCTTCCAAATGGGTTGGACTACAACCTCCATCAACCCCAGCCAGCATATGGATGAAGGAACTGGTTGCCAGGTTAGGGACAGCTGATGTAGACAATACTGACTGAGATGGGCCAATGGTGTAACTCTGCATAAGGCAGCTTGCTATGTGTTTAATGTAATGGGACTCACTTGTATTTCTATGGCCACTCGCTTGCTTACAACATCCGGATCTGCTCTCTCAATTTCTTGCCATAGTTCAGAAGGATGCTTGAAAACCCAGCTGTCATGTTTCAAGCTGACCATCATGCATTGTTTAGAGTGCAGGTTAGTACAGGCGCCTCACAATACAACTGTCAGAATTCAACATGGAGCTGCTGTCTCGCCCTGCTGAATAATGTATTGTCTCAAATTGCTTTCCCGTGCTGCCTACATATGTGACTGCTGTTAGGAGAGTAAAGTTTAACAAACCTATGTCTGCCATATCAGTTTTTCTGTGCTAACAGATGAAGAAGCAACTTCACTGCTTAAGCAAATGTATTATTCATTCTTCTTCTTTTCTTTCTTTGTTCTTGGTGTTTTTTTCTTTTCTTTTTTTCTTTTCTTTTTTTTTTTGATGGGGGGGGGACACAATATTTAATAAGCAACACATTATTGCCATTGAATTATTCATTGTATTGCAAGTTCAGCACATCCATTTGATGTGAATCTCCACATCACCTGAATCTCTATAGTTGTAAATAAATGGAAATATTACAAAAAGGCCTGAAGTTTCCAGTATTCTCACTGAAAGGAAACCAAACCCTGGGTAAAATTCTTGAACCCCCAGAGTGCTCACTGCTCAGGGGACTGGTGTGCAAGGGGATGGCAATATGAAAAGCTGGAAAGAGGACATGTCCACCAACATTTGCCAAAGGGAAAGGTTTATATTATGAAAAGAAATCAGTTTATAAGCAGCCTTTCCCTACCTGGGGCCCTCCAAATGTGTTGGACTACAACTCCCATCAGTCCCAGCCAGCATGGCGAGCCACTTACATAAATGTGTGCCCAAGAATTGTGAAAGATTCATTTCAAAGTTATATTCCCCTTCAAACCCAGGAAGCATCGTTTCCCATTTATTCATCATAAACTTGCAAGGTTTATGTGCATCTTGTTCCACTCCAAACATAATGACATTTTTTGGGATGTAAGCATTCCGTGCTCCCTCGCAAAGCTGCCAAATGAAGTTCTGATGCAAGACAGGCAGCCTTTATGCCAGACAAAGACATACAGGTAGGATCCAGCATTAGCAGTAGCCGTTACTGGGATTACCCAAATATAAATATGTAGAAGGATGAAGCATTATCCCAGATTATTACTTTCTAGCGTGACAACTGGCTAGTTTGCAAAAGCCTGGATGTTGTGGCAAGCGACTGCACAAAGCTGCTTCTTGCGCCTCCACCACCATATCGCAAAATGAAGCTGTAAAGAGAGTGTGTGCAAGCTATTTCCACATCCAGAGTGTCTGCATTCTCTCTGTGTATCTTTCTGTTTTGGACATTTTTTTGGTAACACTTCAAGGGTATTGAGAGAGAATGAATATCTAGACATTATCTACATGTGTATAGATAATACAGGAAACATATAGGGCTCGCCTATATGTTTCCGAGCCCAATTCAAGGTGCTGGTCTTAACCTATAAAGCCCTACATGGCTTGGGACCTCAATACCTGATGGAACGCCTCTCCCGACATGAACCTACCCGTACACTGCACTCAACATCTAAGGTCCTCCTCCGAATGCCTACTCCGAGGGAAGCTCGGAGGATGGCAACAAGGGAGAGGGCCTTTTCAGTGGTGGCCCCCCGACTGTGGAATGATCTCCCCGATGAGGCTCGCCTGGCGCCAACATTGTTATCTTTTCGGCGCCAGGTCAAGACTTTTCTCTTCTCCCAGGCATTGTTAACAACATTTTAACAGCATTTAACAACGTTAAGTTTGTTTTTAATGGACCCCACAATTGTTGTTTTTAAATGGATACTGTTGTTTTTATACTGTTTTTTATGTGTGTGTGTGTTTTAAATTGTATACTTTTAATGTTTACTATTTTTAAATGTTGTAAACCGCCCAGAGAGCTTCGGCTGTGGGGCGGTATATAAATGTAATTAAATAAATAAATAAATAAATAAATAAATAAATAAATACACCATGGAAATGTTACGAAAAGTTGCATCCCTGTGGTGAGTTATCCTCCACTTCCCTGTAAGATTAAGGCCTCTAGCAGGGATGATGCAAGTGGCTTAAGCGGAGTGGCCCCCTATGAGGCAGGAAGTGGTGTGGGAACTCACATGACAATGCTGTGTCATGTGACTTACAGGATGGCGGGAATATACTTCAGATGTAACTTCTGCTCCCACTTTAATTCTCTCCACAAGTAGGTCTTACTGTGAAGACCACATCACACACGTCATTTGTGGGGGGGGGGGGTTACACTTAAGATAAATAATGGTGTGCAAAACTACACATGTAAAGCATGAACGCAATGAACACATGTTTGCAAGTACATGTCAGGGAACTATGATTCATTTCAGCTCCCTGTTGAGTGTACACTTACAGACAAACTTGGGTTTGCATTTATGTAATGTGTGAAAAGACCCTGAGAAGTAGGGCTGTGCAGGGACACACCTCCCCCAACCCTGGCTAGGGACTGCTGGGATTGCACCCATAGATGTTTTGAGCATAGAAGGTTGAAATCTTGTTTGTTTGTTTGTTTGTCAAAGTTCTTGGAATAGATAGCAAAACATCCTAAAATGTATGCTAATAACATGGTCTCCTGCCATGAGAATTAACCTGACCGTTTGAAGTATTTCCCTCTCCTA
This sequence comes from Elgaria multicarinata webbii, assembly GCF_023053635.1. NCBI lineage: Eukaryota > Metazoa > Chordata > Lepidosauria > Squamata > Anguidae > Elgaria > Elgaria multicarinata. The sequence continues at coordinate 37,364,520 of NC_086174.1, forward strand.
ATTGACTTAACATAAATTTGGCTAAAGCAGCCATTTTTGCTAAGTAATTACATTTAGAGCATCTTCCTGATTACCTTCTGAATTCTTAGAGATCCATCAGCAAATCTTCTGACTCACCCTTCCCAGGCTGATCTATTAAAGCCATCCTGCTGCTGCTGCTGCTGCTGCTGCTGCTGCTGCCACTGGCTTCCTCCAAGCTTGGCGCTGACAGCCAAAGAGACCTACAGGGAAGCCATTTCATTCCCCCACCCTACCCCACCCCACCTTGTAAACGAGCTGAAACTCATCAGGCCTCTCTCATTCATGAACCAATGTGCCGTGTCGTTTCATGGCGTGACTATCTGAACTCAAAATTGTACTGTCGTTTGGGTGCGCACAGAGCCATATTTATTTATTTATTTATTTATTTAAAACATTTATTGGCCGCCTTTTAGGGCAGAAGCCTTCATGAGGCAGCTTACAACAATAAAAGGCATAAAATATTAAAAGCAATAAAACAGCAATTAAAACAATAAAACCAACAATAAAACCAGCAGTAAAAACCACACAGAATCAGCAATGTATTTCAGAGGCTTGCAGGTGTCCAGTGACCCAGAGCACTGCTAAATCAGACACCTGGGACCTATGAAAAAGTGTACCTGGGTGGAGTGCTGCTTCTCAGGAACTTTAAGCTGATTTGCATTTCGTGTGTCAATTGTGTTTACTGCAGCTACAGTACAATGAAAGCACTGTTTCATGCAATAATTCTGCAGATCATTTGCAATGTACCAAGGCCTGACATAAGAACATAAGAAGAGCCCTGCTGGATCAGACTGAGGGGCCATCTAGCCCAGCACTCTGTTCACACAGTGGCCAACCAGCCATTGGCCAGGGATGAACAAGCAGGACATGGTGCAACAGCACCCTCCCACCCATGTTCCCCAGCAACTGGTGCACACAGACTTATTGCCTCGAATATAACCATCAGCACACAACCATCAGGGCTAGTAGCCATTGATAGCCTTTGCCTCCAGGAATTTATCCAACTCCCTTTTAAAGCCATCCAGATTGGTGGCCATCACTGCATCTTATGGTAGTGAGTTCCATAATTTAACTATGCACTGTTTGAAGAAGTACTTCCTTTTATTTGTCCTGGATCTCTCATCAATCAGTTTCATGGGATGACCCCTTTGGGTTCTAGTATTTTGAGAGAGGGAGAAAAATGTTTCCCTATCCACATACTCCATACCATGCATAATACCTAAGACATACATGCCTAAACTCTCAGGAATATATGTCATGAAGCCCTGGCTAGCTGAAGTTCCTTAGGATGGATGCTTACCCTTCACATACATGTTTACCAGGCCCAGCTCGGCCCGGCCATTAAGCAGAGTGAGGTGGTTGCCTCAGGTGGCAGATGCTGAGGTGTGTGGAAAGGATAGATTTGTATGTGCCATGTGACCTGTCTCTGCCTCCTAAGCTCTGTTGCTGCCCCCTAGTGCAGTGGAGGACACTGTCCTGACACCAGCGTTGAAATAACAGCCAACTGCCAGTGTAGTTGGCTTTTGGACAACTAGAATTGGGATCCCATCTTGTCCTTTGGCTCAGGCACAAAATGTTTGGAACCAGCCCTGATGTTTATGGCAGAAAACACCGGTATAGCTGCAGCAAACCCACTTGCTGCATCATGTGCTGAGTAGGTTTTACCACTCCTTCAGTCAAAGGAACATAAGACGCTGCTTCATATTGAGTCAGACCATTGGGCGGTAGGTGCATCCTCCCAACGTTACTTTGCAACAGAAGATGTGTGGGCAAAGCTTTGTGAGCTCAGTTGTCTCACTTAATAGTCTGTGTAATTCCCTGTGAGGGGAACAGGCACTGCCCTACAAATGCACCAAAATATAAATAACTAAGCAACCCATTTGTTCCCACACGCACACTGCAAAGCAGCCCCACACTGCCAAGGTGCGCCTTTTCTTGGTGCCACATCTATGAAACAGGTGGCTTGTTTTCAAAACTTGCTCGGACAATTTTGATTACTGGCCCTATAATCAATTATAGGGCTGGCCCTATCATTAGGCAGAGTGAAGCAGCTGCCTCAGGCAACAGGTGCTGGGAGGTAAGGAGTGGCAACAAATGGAGGACAGAGATATGTGCGCCACATGGCCATGTGTGGTAGGGGATGCTGTCCCATTGCTGGTGGGATTCATCTCTCAACCTGGTTGGCTTCTGTATATGGAATAGGGGGCACCATGCCTTCAGCTCAGGCAGTAAAATGTCTAAGGCTAGCCCTGATCAACCACAATGCTGCATTAGAGGAGAGGGACATCTCCCACTGTTTAACCCATCCTGTCAGCCACTGATATAAGCAACAGGCAGACATGGATAAATTCACAGGAAGATGCCTCTAGCAATACAATAAGGCTCAGAGGCTTCATAATGGGACATCTCTGCTGGTCCCAGGCACTCCATCCTCCCCATCTGGATTTGGGCCTGAGAGACTATGGAGAAGTATAGGTGTGTGGAAAGTAAGTTGTAAGCTTTGAGAAATTTCAGCTCATCTCTTGCTCTAGCTCAGGGGTGGGCGACACATGACACACCGGCCATATGTGGTGGGCAGAAAGCGACAGGAGTGCAGCTTCTCCTGGGGTCTGGGAGGACAATGTGCCCCTCCCTCAAATCTAGAAGTTGCCCATTCCTACTCTAGGTCAGACTTAGTGTACTAGGTCAGGTTTAAAACGCGTCATGTTTAGTGGGACAGGTTTAGTGGATTCATGGGAAAGACAGAAGTGTGCTAAGACTCCGGAACTGGGATTTACACAACAGATGAAGCAGTGTCTAAGCCTTATGTTGTGTAAATTTTAAGGTTTCTCAGGCCTCCATTTCAAAACTGGCTTGTTTAATCAGTGCTGATTTCCCTCCTGCGTCAAATAGTCTGGTTTAAGAATGATTGCTTTCATCACCAAGGGTCAGGGATAATCAGAATGAATTGTGTGAACAGGTTTTTTATTTCCTTTGACTATAAGGGATGAGGACCATTTACCTTCCTTTGGTTAACAGCAGCAGCAATGGCAGCTTTTAATCAAGTACGTGGGAAATCAGAGGTAATGTCATTACAAATTTGATATTAATATAATCACCAGTCATATGTCATTAGGAATTTTCTGAGAGATAGATAAATAGATAGATAGGTAGACAGATAGATCTTTTATGCCTATTGAAGAAGGTGATGTTTATTGGAAATACAGAATGTCTTCAGGATTTTAAAGAAGTTTTTTTTAAATTCACTATTAGCTATTCAAATGGTCTGCCTACGAAAATGGTATGACTACAACAATCCACACATGGGCTTTTGCTTAGCGAGCAACATGATTACTGGTTTATGTGATATAATTAGCTACATTTAAGGCAAAATAAACTTTAATTAGACTTAGGGCGCAACCCTATGGTTTGTGTCCTCGTTGCTCAGAAGTCCCCAAATTTGGATGCTTCCGAGATTCCTCTGCCCTACTAGGCTGAAGGTGGGAGGAGAGACGGAGGTAATCTTTGCCTCCCAGTCCTCTGATCTCTGCTTTATTCGACAGGAAGGCTTTTCAGCCCATCTAATGAGGATGCTTCAGAGGGGGAGGGAAGGAGGCTGGAGGACGCTCAGGATAAATCGTTTACGAGCTCGGAGAGACAGCTAGCATGGTTCTTTCCAAGCTGGCTGCGAGGGAGGGCGGATTTCCAACTCTTCCTTCCGAGGTCAGAGCACCAACTCCGACCTCAGAGTGTGTGGAATCCAAGCCGTCCTATGGTCCCTGGGATGCTCACCCAGGAACCATAGGATGACTCCTTTATACCATAATCAAATATAGCATCTTTTGGTAGGCTGGCTATGTGGCTTCTTTTACAGAGGGCAATGCCCTCTGTATTTGAAAGCTGCCTGAAGCCGGTCAGTTGAAGCCGGTGATGGACCGTGACAGAGGCAGGTAAGCCCCCCTCCCCCCTTACCTGGCTCCGTCGTCGTCGCCACACGGACTGCGGTGGTGGAGCCAGGTAAGCCCCCCTCCCCCCACTTACCTGCCTCTGTTGCGGTCCAGCGGCGGCTTCAAAGTGGAAACAGGCCACAGCGATCCGCTTTGTCTCGATCTGCAGCTCCCCCAACCCGATTCAGCTCCTCCTTTGGTGGAGGCGAATCGGGCTGCTCCACTCCCGCTTCTACGACCCGAAACGGAGCGGAGCACAGCCCTACATTTTACCTACTTGAATAGAGTTTTGGGTTCCAGAGCATATACAGAGTTCATGACAAAGATGATGGTCTGGGAGAACATTTTGGCCTCCCATTAGATGGTATGCAAAGGGCTCCAGAAGGAGCCGATGAACTCTTGCTTTTATGAGAATTCAAGTTCAGGAAAAACCAGCCCCTAAGCCGAGATTATACCCTTAGTGCCTGAACCCACCTTCCTAATTACTCTACAATTCAAAAGGCTCAGTCAGTTTGAACTAGTTAATCTATGCAAAAAAGACAAGTTTTCAAGAGCCAACCATACCCCCAGCCCTGCCCCCAAAATCACCACCCTCCCTTTCTGTTCCATTGGATCATAGAGCTTTCCACCAATGGAAGGACACCATTGGATACAACCCATATAGTTTAAATGTCACTCCTGAAACAATGGGATTCTGAAAACTAAAGACTTTAAAACAGGATTGAACCTGAAAACTGTGATGTGCTGCTAAAGATAGCATCAAGAGCACATGTGTTGCTTCCTTGGTGATCTAAACCCAGATTCATTATCTCCCTTCAACACCTCCAAGGGCTTTATAGCCTGTTTCACTCACCCAGGAAATAGGTGAAATAGGAGCTAGTTCCTAGAGTTCCCCACAGTAAATCCATCAGCAGAGTCTGGAGACTGTGGGTTAGAAGGTCACCATAAGTGTATTAAGGCCCAGTAAATCTGACAGGATTGCTCAACCCCTGCTACTGGTCAATTTATGAATCGCCAGCTGTTAGACATTTGACTTGCAACTTAAAGTGATGTTTACCAGGATTCTCAAGAGTAATTTTAACCCCTTAAGAATCATTATTATATTTAAAATATCATAACTTAATACTAAGGCTGCAAGCAACACGGTCTCTTATATTTCTACATGCTTTCAATCCAAATAGAATGTTAAATATTAAGGTCTGCAAAGCACAGCCATTAGATAGATGTCGTTTTTTCCTGTATAATATTGCCAGGATTATTATTTTTTTGTCTGTCTCTTCTGCCAAGACTCTTGTTCATGCATTGGTTATTTCTCGGTTGGACTACTGCAACCTTCTTCTCACTGGCCTTCCTTCTTCTCACATCAGTCCGTTGGTTTCTGTTCACCACTCTGCTGCTTAGATCATCTTCTTGGCTCGCCGCTCTGACCATGTTACTCCACTTCTGAAATCTCTTCATTGGCTTCCAATTCACTTCAGAATCCAATATAAACTTCTCCTGTTGACCTACAAAGCTTTTCACTGTCTAGCTCCTTCCTATCTTTCCTCTCTCATCTCACACTATTCCCCTGCTCGTGCTCTTCGCTCCTCTGATGTCATGTTTCTCACCTGCCCAAGGGTCTCCACTTTCCTTGCTCGGCTTCGTCCATTTTCTTCGGCTGCCCCTTACGCCTGGAACGCTCTTCCAGAACATTTGAGAACTACAAGTTCAATCGCAGCTTTTAAAGCTCAGCTAAAAACTTTTCTTTTTCCTAAAGCTTGTAAAACTTGAATTGTTCTGACTTTTATACTGCCTGTTTGGTGCATTCTCTTACCCTCCTTATTGCTTTATTATGATTTTATTAGAATGTAAGCCTATGCGGCAGGGTCTTGCTAATTATTGTTTTACTCTGTACAGCACCATGTACATTAATGGTGCTATATAAATAATAATAATAATAATAATAATAATAATAATAATTGTTGTTTTTTCCGGGGAACTCAAGATGGGCCTCCTCCATGCTTATCCTCACAGCAACCCTGTGAGGTAGGTTAAACTGAGAGGTAGTGATAGGGCCAAGGTCACCTGGTGAGCCTCGTGGCTGAGCTGGAACTTGAAGCTGGATCTTCTCAGTCTTAGGGCCACATCTACATCAAGCAGGATATGACATTTTGAAAGCAGTTTGAAAACGGTATATGGAATGAGTCGTAGGTCCCAACAGTTGTTAATACACTGTTATAAATCAGTAGTGTAGATCCTGCCCAGGACAAACACTCTAACCACTATACCACATTTGCTCATCCTATTGATGTCTCACTCCAGCATCATCAATCAGGTTGTATAATAAATCGACCCGCAGGTGCATGCATTAGAATAATAGGATTTTCTCTTTCTCTCTATCTCTCCTTTTTTGATGAGGCCTAAGATTATACGTGGTGTAACAGCAACCTCTGCAAAAAGAATTATTAATGGGCAAACAAGCCATAGCGTGTGTCCTTGTTCTAGTGACCTCAACAAAATGGAGTGTAAACATTAGAGAGGAAAAGCTCCATGCTCTAATGAAAGTCAGGAGATTAAAGTACAAGACTTCATTTAAGCTCTTGATGGATTTCATTTGTCAAGCATATTGGCACACTCCAGAATAATTTTTCATTCTGTTCTGTCAGATTTTCTATACTGGAGAAACAGTATAGGTCTTATCTCAGTCTGTTTAATTGAACAGAATACAACCCGGATAGCCCAATCCATTTTGTCTATAGGGCCTAACAACAGATGGGAACAAGGGTGTTTCATTTGTCTGAATTCGATGCAACACCAGTAGCACCATAACTTCAGTAATCTCTCCACTGAGCCAGACATACTGAGGAAAACTCAAGATGCTATCGCTGAAAGTGTTATACCAAACTCTGCAGAGCCTTCCCTGTGTATATCAAGGACCCTGTTTGATACATTTATTCTTTGACATTCAGCCAATAAACATATTCTACTCACTAGATATCTGAGGAGGAACACAAAATTAACATTCTGCTTCCTACTTCATTTCAAGGTGCCTCTCCCACCCCACCCCTCTATCAGAGTAGAAGAGACAACTATCAATGGCTACTAGACATGATGGCTATGTGAGACCTTCAGTATCAAAGGCATTACGCCTATGTACACCAGTTGCTGGGGAACATGGGTGGGAGAGTGCGGTTGCACCATCTCCTGCTCGTGGGTCCCTGGTTGACAGCTGGTTGAACAGAGTGCTGGGCTAGATGGACTCTTGGTCTGATCCAGCATGGTTCTTCTTATGTTCTTATGTTCAGAGTATGGTTTATTTTTCCCAAACAAGCCACCTTGAGAACCATGGTTTGTTGTTTATTCAGGGTGGTTAACAAGCCACACTGTATGGTTAACAGGCCACCCTGCGGAAAATGCCCTGGGTTTGGACAACATGCTAACCCACAGCTCAACAAAAAAAGCATGGTTCGAAACAACCCACTGAGCACATGGCTAGACCAGGGATCATCCCTGTGTGTCCACATGACGCACAGGGCATCCCGGGAGCAGGGAGGGATGATCCCTCCCTTGGCCCGGGATATTGGCAGCCCTTTTTTCCCGCTATTTCCACGGTTTCGGGATGATCCTGAACCCATGGAAAGTGTGGCTGGGCATCATGGGTTGTCCTGGCTCCTCATGAGTAACTGCGAGGAACCGGGCACAGGGCACGGAACTCCTCAGGACAGGAGCTCTGTGCTCATCGGGGGTGGGGTGGGGGGAGGGGGAGTATTTTTTTAAAAAAAAAAACACCTTACCTTTCGTTGGACCACTCGTGTGCTCCTTTTCCTTTTTAAAAAACCACCAAAAGGGTGGCCACAATGTTGCGCGCCACGTGTAGACGACAGCAACGATCTCGCAATCATAAAATTGTGAGATCATCGCCCTCCATCCCCCTCGTCTAGGCATGGCCCTAGTGTGGGTCAATGGATTGTGTGAACCCAGCTATTATTTCTACATTTGCACTGACACATATAAATGTGCATATGCAAATCCTCTGCAAATTGGTATTCTCTTTTATCCTCTTCTTTGGCAGTGTGTAAGTAGAAGTGGAACAGAGCTGTACATTGCCTATGGAAAGCAGTCTGCCTTATCATGGGAGGGACTGTGCTCAGTGGTAGACCACGTGCTTTACATGTGGAAGATCCCAGGTTCGATCCCCAGCATCTCCAGGGTAGGGCTGGAAAAAATCCTGGCTGAAACCTTTGAGAGCCATTGCTGCCAGTCAGAATTCTGACTCAGTACAAGACAGCTTCCAATGTCTCTGAGGGCGTTGCTAGACCTACCGGGTGTTCCGTCGTTGAGGAGCGGTGAAAGCGGCTTTTCCCGTTCAGCCGTGACGCCTCATGCTCCACACCTGCCTTCGATTTGTGGCGGAAGTTTGCGCCGGTTGTGCTGCTGCCGCCGCGAGAACGGTTGCGCAGCCACACCGGCCTGATTGCCGCGGCTTTTTTTTTCGCTCGCTGCACGGTTTGCGCACGTCCGAAAGACCGCAAACTTGCGCAGCCGTCAGCGATGCCGCCGCCGGCCCTGGCGGCGGCAGCGGCGGCAGTGCCAGTGCCAGCCGAAGTGCTGCTGGTGCTGTTGAGGGTCAACATTGATGCGCTCACTTCCTGATGGGGGTCGTGGCGGGTGTCATATGACCCGAGGTCAATCGTCTGCATGGCCACTCTGTGCCTACATCTCCCATCATGCCTCTGAGGTGTCGGCGGCGATGACCGCCTCTGTGCCCTGTGCCCCATCCCAAGGAGCCAACCCACATCTGGCCGTAGCCATGGCAGCAGCCCACAAACAGCTCTGCCCTCTGCCAGCCTGGTACCCACACTAACAGGCAGCGTACAGCACCGCCATTATGCGGCCACGGTAGCTGCCCACCGCAAGGAGTCACCAGCCACTTTTCCGGTCCTCCGGTCCTGCGCAAACTGTCACTGGGGAAATAAAAAAAAAAAGCCGCTCCGCCGCGCTGCCCCAGCTGGTGGACTGCGCGCAAATGGCGGAGGCGGCTTGACCGAAGCCGCTGACCACTCCCCCTTAGCACGCCTTTTCCTGACCAATGCTGACCGCAGTGACCTCACATCCTCCCACACGTACTCCGAATTACCGCGGGACAGCAGGAAAAGGCGCCCTAAAACTCACTTTTTTAAAGTCGGGAGAAAGAGGCTTCACCGCGGGATAACGGCGGATCCTCGTGAACGTCATCTGGAAGCCTCGACGTGACTGCGGAAGGTAACGCGCGCTAGAGCCTCGTCTAGTAACGCCCTGAGTCTCTTCCATCCCATCCTTCTAGCTATGGCGTTGACCTGCATCAAAAAACCAAAGCCAAACTGAAAAAAGAGGGTAATAAGCCTAAAGCCCAGTTTTCATGTTTATTAATGAATGCGGTGATGTGACTTTTCACCCTCACTTCTGTGCAGTGAATATTTTGTTATGTCTCCTGTATGATATCATGTGAGATTAACTGTGTCCTCCTGGAGAGTAACTGAAAGATAAGAATTCCAGGATGAGGTAAACCTCACTGCATGAGACGACGTTCTGGGGGGGAAAGTGCATCGTTGCTTCAGACTGCAGGGTCTGAGCCAGGAACTTCCTGGACTGGGACTAGAACCTTGTCCGGTAAACTACTGTGTACCACTTGTGCTCTCTCTTCAAAGCCCTTTAGAGGCACAGAAAGGGAGACACAACATCAGTCCCTGCCAGCTCCAATTTCAGTGGGGGTCTGAATCCATTCCACATTTTGGGGGTTAGGGTTCAGCATCTTGGATAGCTTCTTTAGGGCCTGGTGGGAGGCAATTTGCCCCCCCACACACACACACTCACACACCTCAAATTAGTTCTGCACCCTTGGTTCAGACTTTATATGAATTGGGAAAGTTTATGTGTGTATGCAGGCCTAAGGCTTGGTATTCTGCAGTTCCAAGTACACTTTGCCAGAATTCTACAAAGCTGTCAAGTAACTCAATGCCAAACTCTGCACGCACACAATATGTTGGTGACTTATTATTATTCAGACTCTTGATGACCCATAATGTCCCTAGAGCTACCCACTGGCAATACAGGCCACCCACACTGTCAATAAAATTAATTCTAAGCACATGATGAAATGTAATATGTTAAAAGAAGCTCTTTGCAAAGCAGATTTTATTCTCAGCTGCTTTTTATCTGTGCATGGAAGATATGCACTGCACGGTTCAAAAGTGTGCTAATATGCCTTCTGACTACGCTGAGGGGCCATCTACATGGCACTGCTTTCACTGCTAATCCCCCCTCCCCCCAAACATCGCAGCATCACAGGTGTGAAGTGATACATGGGCAGGATTGAATGTGGAATATCCTGCCCCAAAACTTTGCAAAATTGGTTGCACTGCCGTAACGCGCAGCAACTAGCAGCTCATGAGAGGCTCTGAAGGGATTTTTTTCTGCTCAACTCAGTAGTAGTGAAAGGAAGCCTCTGTGCACCTACACAGCTCCGAATCAACAGGCGTCCATCCTTTCTCAACTGTGCTTCTTCGTAGGTGTGAAGCTTTGTATCAACAGGCTTCCTCCCCTCACTTGGGGCCTTGTTAGACCTGCCGGCTTACGCCGGCAGGGAGGCGGGGCCAAGGCGCACTACCGTTAGCATGCCTCCCCCAGGCTTCCACATGTCAGATGCGCAGGGACGTCGCGTCCCTGCGGCATCCGCCATTTTTTTTTTTTTTTTTTTTTTTTTTGCTTAAAGGGGCTGGGTGCGGCCCGAAGACTCCGGAGACGGTGAGTGTTTTTTTTGGGGGGGGGGGTTGCATTGCCCGGGCAAGCACCGCTCGCCTGCTTGCGAGCGGCGGCCGTGGCGGCGCGCGGCGCTCCCTCTGTCACCCGCCCCCCCTTGCCACCCCCCCTGCCATCCTTCCCCCTCCCCTCTCTTTCCCCCCCACCCCCGGGCCGATGGGCACAGCGCTCATACGAGTGCTGTGCCAGGCCGGTCCGCGGCTTTTCACGGCTCCTCGCAAGTAAGCGAGGAGCTGCGAAAAGCCGCAGAAGTCTCCACACTTCCCCCAGCCCCGGCCTGAGGCCGGAGCTGGGGAAAAAGCGCACCATACGCATTCGCTTATGGCGCGTTGGAAGAGGCCTCAGCGCGGCCTGCCTCCGGATTCCCCTGTGCGTCATCTGGACGCACAGCAGGGAAACTGGCTCAGAAGGCGCGCTAAGGCCTCGTCTAGGAAGGCCCTTGGTTGCTCATGAAGTGAAGTGGAGGAGTTACTTCTAAGTAGACATGCAAACATACACCCTCATGCCCTTCTCTCCCCCTGTGGTGGGAGGGCCACCCCTAAGTGCGCAACTGCACAACTGTGAAATAGTGCAGCAGTACAGAGTGGAAAGGCAGGGATTGAGCCCACATTCACAACAGAGCAATTTCAAAGTAGCAGGCCTGGTTCCCCTCCCCACTCCTGTATTCAGGAATGTGCAATGGAAGGCAATGAGTTACTTCCAGGTAGCCATGTTCAGCCCTCTGCTCTCACCCCACCCCAACGCAACTTTCCCTACGGCCAATCACACCGCTTCCACCAGCCCACGCCGAAGCCAGCCGAGGTCATACAGACTCCCAAACTGCACTGAATCCATAGTTACAGGAAAATCAGGGCTCATCTACCCCAAGCAGGATCTTCCACTATGAAAGTGGTATATAAAAGGCAGGAGCCACACCAAGCAGGATGTAGCGGTATGAAACCAGTAGTTGGCATGTGTCAATGGGCCCCAACAGTTGTCAGTACACATCAATACCACTATAAAGCGGTAGTGTGGCTCCTGCCTTTTATATACTGCTTTCATAGTGGAATATCCTGCTTGGTATAGATGAGCCCTCAGTCACAAAATGCGTTGGGGGGAAACGGATTTAGGGCAAGAAATGCCACGCTAGCTACAGATAGGGCCATGCATCATCTAACATGATTGGCATGGGGGTGGAATAGAACCAGAGTAAAATCTTGGAATAGATACACCCCACCCCCAAGAAAAGGTGCCAGGATCAGCAGTCAACAGTTTTGATTAGTGCTGTGCCAAAAATTTCTACCATTCCAATTTCAGCATTTCATGGGGGTGGGGTACAAAAACTCAGGCAAAAGAGGCTAGGAGAGGTGAGAATTTCAGAGAATTTTCTCCTTTGGGAGGGGAACAGTTGTTCCATGTACCTTTTTAAATGTAGCCAGTTATTGAGGGGTCTTCTTTCTTTCTTTTTTCTTCTTCTAGTTTTCTTTCTTTCTTTCTTTCTAAAACACTCCCAGCATTTTCAGGAGCCCAGGACTGGATGCTTATTGGAGAAGGAGAGGTCACATGGTCCCCAATAGGCATTCACTAAGAACTGCTGGGCTCATCCAAATGCTGGTGGAAGGGAGTGTTTAAAAAAACCTAAAAACTAAAAAATAGAAAGAAGACCCACCCCCCTCAGCAACTGGCTACACTTAAAAAAGGTATGTGGAAACCCTGTCACCCTTCCCCAAGGAGAAAATTCTCCAAATTTTCCCCCTCCCTGCACAAGAAAGAACAGTGGCTCTTTTGCAGGGAGAGAGAAAACACTAATTTCGCTCAAGGTCCTCAATACAAATGGCTCTGCCTTTAAGCGCCCAGCTGGAGTAAGAAAAGAGTTGGCCTTTGTCTAGCAAGAGGGCATTATTAATAGTTCTTGCTGATCCTTTTTTATGGCGATCCATCAAAATAAGATGTGTCCTTCAGCTTCTTCCCAGGCCCCAGAATGATAAGATGTTTTATTGTCCCGAGAGTTTAAAAAACAGTAAAAAGCACCAGCAGCCATAATATTCTGATAACTCACTCCAGGAAAAGAGGAAATTATGTTCAACATGATCCTCCCATTTATGGGTTGTTGTTTTTCATTTTCTCTCCTCTGAGAATGAACTTGTCTCATAACCAGGATAAGAAAAATCTCACACACACATACTCACCCATCCATTTAGGAGTGATTCAACAAAATATGTCCTTTCCCATGTGACTGAACGAATTGTTGATGGGAAAAGGATTAAGATGTAACAAGTTTTAACACCCTGCTTTATGTGAAAGGTTTTCACAACCTTTCTGACACTTTTTCTCTGGGTCCAGGGAACCAGATGATATCTTGAGTCTCTTCACCACTTTTGGTTAGCTTAACTGAGTGGTTTTATTTTGTCTTCTCTCTTCTTTCTTCCTTTTTAAACATTTATTTGTATTTATGAGGAGGAAGAGGCTGTCAGGGGCTGTTATGCAACACTTGTGAAGATTTGGGGACCAAGGCCTTTGCCAACATAGCCTTCATAAGAAGAGCAGAGGAGTCTAAAACTTACACCAATGTTCCCCCAACCTTGTGCCCTCCAGATATGTTCAACTACAATTCCCATGACCCCCAGCCAGCATGGCCATTGGTACGAGGTTGGGGAAGGGTGACCAAAATGCTGTAAAATCTCCCCAGTTGCAGGTAACCATTTGAATATGAACCAGTATGCTAGAAATATGACTAGGGGCTAAGATTAAGACAGGAAATGCATAACTAGATTACAACATGAAAGGATATGGCATCATTATGTAACAGTCCATATCTGATAGCATCTACAACAGGATTTAGTAAATGTCATACTAACTCTTTAGGCAATCAGAACAGCTAAATCCAAATGCTGAAATCCAAATGTTGATATCAAATTTCAGTACCAAATTCAAATATCACAAGTTGAAGTCAAATGTTTGCCATTAAAATCCAAATCGAGCAATTCTGACCATTTAAAAAAGATTGCTTCAGCTCTTGTTTGAAATCATGGAACTTCTCTTGCCTCGGGAATCTTCCAGTTAAATCCACAAGCTTACAGGATACTTAAACTTAATAAAAATCAAACAAGCACAAACTTAAAGAATATGGCCCCATTAACAAAACATAACAAAATAATGATAAGGTTTTCTGGGTGTATTTGACAGCAGCTTCACTGGTGGCAGGGGAGGCCTCAATTACCTGTGGAAAGATCCATGGGCATACATCTACTGCCACGAGGGTTCCACCAATGGTAAGCAGCAGGAGGCACCAAAACACAGTGTTCCACGGGTGGGGCAGGATTGTGACAGAAGACGCCAGAGATCCTCTGAATTCAAAGCCCATTCAACTGCTGAAGAGGCCTCAGGATCGCTCCCTCCACCACCATCACCACCACCACCACCAGCAGCGGCCTAGAGATGGTGTAACTAAAGGCAGAAATGGCACCCAGCCGATGAAACATTAAATTGCTAAAACACTAGACAACAAAACCAGGGGGGCGGGAAGGCACCCACACCCATCACAATGTCCATCAACCACAAGAACCAATGAACTGGTGGGGGAAGGAGAAGGGGATGAGTTGGGGCGGGGCGGGCGCAATAGCAGAAGGGCGAACAAGTGAAAAGAGATTTCGCGAATACAATGGCGATACCAGGAAGGCACGTGGAAGGGACCAGCACTTGACGTGCTAATGAAATGGAGGCGGAAACCGCAGATCGTACCTGGGGGAGGAAAAGCAGGCTTGATTAACCCCTCCATCCATCACCTCTGCTTCCTTCTTGGCCCATCCTAGCTTCTGTTCAGACACATCACCAATATGTTACTAGCTATCAGTTGTCTTTTATTTAGTTACATTTTATTTTATTTATTTGGTTATTTATAAAGATTAATTTAGACATCCAAAGATTTGTTATATTTATTTGGATATCAAAAGATAACAGCATTGTGAACAAATAAATGTCCACAGAGCCACAAAATGCAATAAAACAATAAAATACAATCAGGTATCAAGAGGAATTGCCTCAGAACACCTACACTAAAAGCTCAACTTACAGAAATTTTAGTAGTCAAGAAGTGCAGCGTTGGAAGGGAACCTTTGGGGTTCTCTCGACCATCCCCCTCTCCAGATCCCATAGAAATACCTATCATTAAGTTTACCACTGTAAATGCCAGGTCTCTGAGATTCATCTGCCCCTCCCTGTCCTCCCCTTTCTCCGAAGGCTGGAATGGATTAAAGTTTTGTTTGTTTGTTTTTAGATCTGCAAATGAATATGCTGCATGTTGCTATTATAGCAACATTAATCACCGACTGCACCAGCTCATTTGATTGTGACCTTCAACAAAGGCCAAAGCATGAAAGATGCTCATTTTTGTTAGATTAGCAACATTACATTCAATACAAGCACCTAATAGGGATTATGTTTTCCTCTGCATGTACATTTGAATTAGCAGAATTAATAAAATTCAATTTGACAAACATATTTTCACATCAAGTATTAGTCTAGCCTTCCCTTAGACTACTGCTGTCCAAAATAAGAATAAAACAAGCATTCTCTATTAGAAAAAGGTATAGCCAAGGAAAATGGGTCCAGACATCTATGGAAAGGGGTTCTTTGTAATGCATAGTAAAATCAAGGAAATAATAAACTATTGCAAATATTCTGGAATTGCTCTTTGACAGTGGTCCCTATGGCTTCATTTATTTATTTGATTAAATTATATATAATATCATCATACTTACGATTTCGCTGTTACACTGGGTTCCCCCCTCCCCCTTCCTCTTAACTTTACCTTCACAGTTCCAAGCTTTCTTACAGAGCAATCGTAAATCCTCCAGAGAGCCATCCAAGGGCTATTAAACTGGGGCAGAAGTGGCTCTCTGTCAGATCTCCAGCAGGCAGCGGGGGTGCATCTGCCCTGGCTGGCCTTGGTATGCTTGTGGAAATCCCCTCAGGCATAAATCCACTGCCATGGTTTTCTTACATTCCAGGGACGGAAGTGGTTCCAGGACTACAATGCCCCATTTGAGAATTATAAGGAACAAAATTGTGTGTGTTCCAAGCAGGGCAAATGCAAATTTTGGCAAAGTTGTTTGTAGTGATCAGTGGTTGTTATCATCCATTCAGTGCTAATGATCCCAATCAGTATGACTTGATAAAGGCAAAGGTCCTGTGTATTTCTGATGTGGAAATAAGAGCCACCTGGATATCAAATGCTTTGGATACAGATGGTTAGAGGTCGGAAGCCCTGCCTTGGCCTTATCAGATCTCTCCTAGCACTCACTATCACTATTTTTGTCTTTTCAACTATTTTTATGGGTTAAAATCCTACTTTTATTTTGTGTTACAATGCTTAATATAAAGGGACTTATTTTGTCACCCACAACTGCATATAATATAGAGCTTCTTCACACGAGTGATTTACAGCACGCTCATGACTAGCCACTTACAGATGTTCGTGGGTCATTTTCACAGTGCCGTGTTCCTTCTGCTCATTGCCTTCTCGTCTCCCGCTGTCATTTTTTCGTTATAAAATAATCCTCAGTACACGTGACTTTTCTAAGCTATATGAATATTTGTCGCTATTTCCTGCCATGTGTAGGAGAAGTGTCACTATAAAAAACCCACTAGAGGGTGCTGTCCCACCATACGGAATAGGCTACATGGTCATTGCTTTCTTCCTCTTACTTTCCTATGTGATTTGGCTTGGCCCTATTGTGGAAGAGAGGCAGGAACCAAGAGTGATGGTAAGGAAACATGATTTCCCCCTGTCTGAAAACCCTGCTTTTCTCCATTTCTCTTGAATCTGCAAACAAAAGAGAATGTAATATCTTTACCTTTTTGTTTTAAAATTTTGAAAATAAGGGTTTAAAAAATATCAGGAACTCTCAAGATTCTACAGACACAAAAAGTAGATATAGTAAGATACACAATTTGCTCCATTTTCCCCCCAGTCTCACAAAATCCATGCAACAATTTGGTGCGCAATTTGAGATCTCTCTCTCTCTCTCTCTCTCTCTTAGGCCATAGCTAGACCTAAGGTTTATCCCTGGATCATCCATAGGTGACCCACAGGGGATCCAGTGCTCAGGCAGGGGCGAACCCTGGATGATCCCAGGATAAACCTTAGGTCTAGCTATGGCCTTAGTTCCTAAACAGTGGGAATCAATGGTATTCTCTTCCATTCAGTGCTAGCAATTCAAATCCAACAGCATAATTTGTGAACAAGACCAAGATAGTCACAGCGATCTTTCTCTTAATTTCCTATCTATAAATTGAGAATAATATTACCCTGAGATGCCTTTTTTACAATGAGCATCAGAATGATGAATGAGGTAATGATTGCAGAAGTGCTCAGACAGTGGAACTAGTCTGGTAGTATCAAATAAAATGACAGGAAAGAACATGTGCTCCCTCTTCTGGTCATCCATAATGATGTCTATAGGATATAGTAAAAACAACAGCAATTTATTGCCTTTTCTTTCAGGTATCTTTCATTGTTAGAAAAGCCTTAACTCAGGCTGTCTCTACATGAGGCATTTATCATGCCCTCGTGATTGTTGACTCAAGGATGTTCCCGGGTCCTTTTCATGATGTCGTCAACCTCCAATGCCTCTCCCGTCATTTTCAAGCAGAAATCCGCCATTTTATAAGACACCGAAAATGCGGTAATAAATTAAATCGTGCAATATAGCAGTGCCATCTGCTGGCAGTATGAATGAAACAGATGGGAAAGAAATGGAAAAAATAGGGTGGGAAAGAAGCACGTGTATTGGGCCAATCGTAAACCCGCAAAGACTCCAGAGACAAAGCCCCAGTAAGTCTACAGGATTTTTGTTTAATTTAGAGAAGCCATCAGATTTCAAGGTCTTTTTATCTGTTCACCTCATAACGGTCTGAATAAAGGCGAATTATTATGTCTGCTGCTGTCAATTGGCTCCATATTGTCAGCAGGCCAGTAGCTGGAGCTACTGCTCCTGGAATTAATGCTCTTCTTGTCCATGCACTAAACAATTTTGCTGCCTACTTCACCCACCATTACAACATTATGCATTGGTGTGTGGCACTTGATCATGTTATAAATACAGCTGAAGCTGCACTGTGTTCGTTAACGTGCATCCACAGAGCAGCTATTGCTTTGCATGCCCCAAAATGCCATCACAGCAGTGTCTCACAGACTATAGGAACTCCAGTGTTGATTTCAATGGGTCTACTCTAAGCATGGGTAAGGCCCTTTCTACACCTAAGGGTTATCCCAGACAAATGGAGGGATCATCCCTGCCTGCTCCCGGGATCTCCTGTGTGTCATTTGGATGCACAGGAATGATCCCGGGACGATCCTGGGATATAGGCCTGGTGTAGACATGCCTTAAGTCTAGTTCCAATCCAGTCTGTTTCCAAAGCCAAGCCAGCAGTGATAGGAATGTGCACATGTGGCTCATATAACAACTATCTCAATGTGCCTTAAATTCTTATCTGATTAGGAAAGAGCATCACATGGCAAATCCAACAGAACCATGAATCTGTTTGATTTATGGCACCAACTGGTGGCTGGCCATAATTTTCACACACTTTCCTATACTGGCTGACCTTTCATGGCCATATTTCCTCCACACCAACAGATTTTGTATGTTTCCAGATAAGGCACTTGGGAATGCACATGCAATCAATCTGCAGTGAAATATAACTGTCATGAAATACTGTCTGCTCATGCACATTTTTTGGCTTCAGAGGTGAAGATTTGAATCTACAAATCACAGCTATTTCTGCTGCTTCTCTCCCTGCTTGTTTGTGAACGTCAGCTGAAACAGCCATGCAACTTTTATTTTTATTTAATTATTATTTGTATTTATGTCCATCAAATTAATTCCCTAGGTGTCATACAATCATTTGTTTTAAAGTAGACAATACAATAAGAACTGAGCAACCTTCTAAACGAAGCCAACAAACATCAATATAACACCAGTAGAAGAAGTGCAAAGCTAGCACAATAAAAGCCAGCATGAGAGAAAAAAATACAATACGAATGAAGAGCTAAAACCACTTAACACGTTCAGAAGCGAAAATGACCAAATTGGCATAGGGGTTGAAATGACAGCAGCAGCCTGGAAGAATGAAAAAGTTTGGAAGAATTAGAAGGCTTAACCTGGTGCCAGAAGGAATGCAGGAATATCTGGGGAGAACATACCATTATTGCAGGCCCATCACCAAGAAGGCCCTCTTTCTAGTGGCCACCCTCTGAGCTTCAGAAATAGGGAGAACACAGCCTCAGTAGTTGTCATTAGAGGACAGATAGACTATTGCCCATAAGGGTGAAAGCATGCCATCAAAGTACCGAGATCCCAAGCCGGGAAGAGCCTCTTTAAAAGCGTCTGATCACACTGGGAAATTATACATTTCTACTAGGTGACCAGGAAAGGTACAGTTATGGCCTTTGAACTTTCAAAACCCTCCATAGTTTCTAGTCCTCATGTTTGCTGAAAAAGCATTGTGTATGTGTCTTAGCTGTTCTCCATTGGGAGGAACACCCAGTTGCTTGGTCCCACATTGGTTGGTCTCCATTTATTCCATCCGCCATTCATTTTTCAAAGTTAGGCATTTCCTTAAACTGCTCCAGAAATAAACTAGAAACTTTCCTTTTGCCAACGACTGTTTTATAAAATGGCATCGCAATATGAAACCACTGAAAACATTTTTTGTAGAGTATAATGAACCCCTCAGTATGCTAGTGATGAGCATCAGGTGTCCACAAAACAATCAGCGATCTGAGGAAGGGGTGTGTTGCCACCTGGTACGATGCCAGGCAGGCCAGATTTTGCCCATGGGCCTGAGGTTCCCCACCCCAGTGCAAGATTAAAACAACACAAGTAAAAAGATGGGGGCAGTGGCTTTACCACTGCAAAAGTTGCCTCTAACCACTTTATGCCTCTTCCACCTGCTAATGTGCAGAGTAAAAGGACTCCGAGAGCCCTTAAATGTGCTGGTTAATACATAAGCAGTGCCTAGTTCATTCCTTGTCCTCTGTAACATCTCACAGAACTTATATTGTGGTATCACAATGTCTTGCTTCTCTGTGCCCCACCATTGGTGTGGATGAAGGCTGAAAAATGCAGGCTGTAGCGCTGCCACGACAGCACATTTCCAACAAACGTCACGCAGGGCGATGGGAAACGCAACACCTGATTGCCCGTTTTGGCTGCAGCAGCCACACGTTTACCATCATGGTTTGAAACGACTGCTTTGCTTTCAGAATCTGCCCTGAGGGCTGAGCTATAATTCTCCCAGCCGCCCAATCTCTCCATCCATTCCTCATGCAAAGGATTACAGCACACCCTTCATCAAGAGCTTGGCCTTGTAAAGCTTGCAGAGGCGGGAGAGATTCGGAGCCAAATGTTGGCATTGAGAACAACAGCCAGCAGCTCGGATTGAAGGACTCATTCCAAAGATTCACAGGCAATGTGAACATTCGCCTAAGGAAGACAGTGCAAAATGTTTTTATTTGCTAAAATACTTGCCCCAAAGAAGACTAAATGGAAGGCCGGAATTTATTGTTATTTATTTTATTATTGCATTTATATCCCACCGTTTTTCCTCCAAGGAAGCCAGGACAGTGTACATAATCCTCCTCCTCCTCCTCTCCATTTTATCCTCACAACAACAACCCTGTGAGGTAGGTTGGGCTGACTGACTGGCCCAAAGTCACCCAGTGGGTTTCCATGGCTAAGTTGGGACTAGAACCCAGATCTCCCGACCCCAAGTCCAACACTTTAGCCACTACACTCCACAGGTTCTAAAACTCTGCCTACAGTTTCTTCTCCTAACAGCACAGGAAAGTTAGGTGAGGGTGCAATTCTAAGCATGTTTAGACAAAACAAAAGCCCTACAACTCCCAGGAACCTGGCTGGGGAATGCTGGTATTGAAGGACTTTTTTCTGTCAAAACATGCATAGGGTTGCGCCTTAAGCCTTCTTCCAATCATTGCTTTCTCCCTGCAACTTACACAAACACACACACACACCATCTATCCTCCAGAGTTGTTCTTCCATGAGAAATATGGCTCTAGCCCTCTGGCTGGGGGAAAGTAGTTGTAAGGGTTAACTGAGGAGAGAAAACAACTCCCCTCTTCTCACCACTTCTCCACTGCCAATTAGGTCCTCCTGAGGTAGGGTGGCCATGGGCCATCTTTTACAGAGGCTAGTCCTCTGTTTGAAAGTGTGTTCTATTTGAAAGGCTAACCTGTCCAATTCCAATTTAAAGGTTAAGAGCTTTTCTACACAAGGCTGTTATTCTGCTGCATCTACTTTTGGTTTTAGCCCAGAATTCTGATCCGAGCACTACATGAGAAGTGTTTCCTTGCCTGCCTTTTCACTACATAACCTCTAGGTGGCACTGTGGTATAGTGGAATAGTGCAAATGGAAACTGTCTTTTTTCACCATCAGAAATAATAATTCGCATCTCTAAAAAAACTCATTGAAAGTACTGTTTACAAGCAGAAGCAGAACTGGACGATCGTGAAAATATCTAAAGAATCTGTAAAACAAATGTAAGTAGGGAATAACAATAAGTAGGGAGTGTACAATAAATGCCTTAGATAGAAAACCTCAAAGAATGTTAAGAACTGCTGCCCATCAGCAGTTAGCAGCTGAAAAGCAGACATAAGAAGAGCCATGCTGGATCAGACCAGGAGTCCATTTTGTTCAGCACCCTGTTCACACAGTGGCCAACCAGCTGTTGACCAGGGATCAACAAGCAGAACACAGTGCAACAGCACCCTCCCACCCATGTCCCCCAGCAACTGGTGTATATAGGCTTACTGTCTCGGATACAGGAGGTAGCACATAACCATCAGGGCTAGTAGCCATTGATAACCTTCTCCTCTAGGAATTTATCCAACCCCCTTTTAAAGCCATCCACATTGGTGGTCATCACTATATCTTGTGGCACATATCAAGGCAACAGGGCATCCCATCCTAGGACTCCTAAAGGCTTCCTCTCTTCTTTCCCCACTTCACAACCTTAATGCCAAGAAATAAAAAAGTGCATTTAGGTACTGAAATAAGGCCACTAAAAAAAATAAATGAAAAATCCATTGATTCAGTTGCAGCTCAGATGTACTCATACAGCTGTTGCCAATTTTTGCAAAGTCGTCCTTATAAATCACAGTCTGTGCTCCTCCCCAAGTACTCCTGTGTGGGTTTGGTGCCATAACTGTGGCCAATGGAGTAATCTTAAGAAAATGGAAACACTTTCCGCTTCCAAATTGTGCAGTCTGATTCTCTGCTCTAATGGGTTTATAATGGAAGGACGTTTTTCATATTTGTATCTGGGGGAAAACATTGACAGAGTCATAATGCTGATCATAATGTTGCTATTGTTTTGATTAGTTAGAGTTTTATGCAAGATTTTAGCAATTTTTTTTATATGCAATCGACTCGGGGGTGCTGTCATCAAATCTGATGAGACAGGGGACTGTTAGAAAAGAGGCTTTTTCAGTGGTGCCCCCTCGCCTGGCCCATACAATATGGTCTTTACAAGGCATGGTGAAGGACTTTAAAAAATATATATCTCAGGTTTTTTAAACCATCCTTTTTTAAGTGTGTGTGTGTGTGTGTGTGTGTGTGTTAATGCATTTTCACTTTTCCTCAAATTGTTGTTGTCATCTGCTGTCGTTTTGACTTTGCTTTTATTCTTTGGCTGTTTTAATACTCCAACACATTCTTCCAGAACGTAAAGTTAGATTAATTCTATTGATTTCATCGTTGCACTGTCACAGAATTCCAAATTCCCACAAGTCTCTAGTTAAGCTGTATTTCAACAGAAACCACTGCGACAGAAATACCTGATACAATGGAGGCTGATGGCTCTTACGCCAGCGAGGTGGTAAATATGCTCTACATTTCAGTCAGAACTCTAAAGCAGTACATTGTATGCAGTACATCAATGTACATTGATGGTGCTATATAAATAAATAAATAATAATAATAATAATAATAGCTATCCAAGGTGCTTTTGCACCTTCAATAGCTCCTTTAGAGTTCTTACTGGTTTTGACTGAAAACCAGAGCGGATTCACCACCCCATTGGCATCAGAGCCACCAGCCTGCAGTGATCTGATACGAGAGTTCCTGCTTCCAGAAGAAGAAAATTAGGTCCCCTATTTTGCACAAAAGGATCCTGATGGTGCTGCCACTGTTCGTCAGGACCCAGCTGCTCCTCTGCTCCGACCAGGCATCTGCTCCAATGTTCCAATCTCTTTGCTTCCCATCCGTTATCAGCGCAGAGTGAAATTGGTTTTTGATAAAAAGCACCGACTTTCTTTAAAGGCATTCTTTTCATTGGGCCCAGGGGGAAAAGTTCAAGATTCACAGATGTCTTCCTGATGAAGTCCCACCGTCACAGATTACGACAAGCATTTCTGGTAATCCATTTTCACAGAGAAGCATTTGCACACTCCCCTCTTCTGGTACGAAAATCTGTATTCACAATAAATAAGAGCAATTGCTTGGGAGGAAGTTCAAAGCAACGTCAGCTTTACCTGCTTTACGGACCAGCATCCCGATTCTACACCAAGAGTGGGCAACACACGATTCATGAGCCACATGCACACGCAGCCGATCCCCGCTGCAACCTGCAACCTCCGCTGTGCCCCCTTCCAAACTCTGCTGCCACTGCCACACCACCAAAATTGGTGGTGGTGGCAGCGGCAGCAAAACTATGCATCCCTTTACTGCCATGGAGCGTAAAATGGGTCAAATTTAGCTTCTTCTCAAGCTAAATGAGACTTAGGCCTTAGCTAGACCTAAGGTTTATCCCGGGATCGTCCCGGGGTCATCCCTGTTCATGTAAATGACACACAGGAAACCCCGGAAGCAGGCAGGAACGACCCCGGGATGATCCCGGGATAAACCTTAGGTCTAGCTAAGGCCTTAATCACCACTCCGTAGCAGTTTGCCACTAAATGTGGAGGCAAATTTAGCAGTTTGTCAACTTCTTTTGCTCCTGCCTCCAGGCACAGGGTGAATTTTGTAGGGCACCAACTCTTCTGCTGCTCCTCCCGCTCAGCACTGGATGGCTGTAAGGCTCCGAGTTTGACGACTTATGGCCATTGAGCCCTTCCAGCATTTACAATGTTCTATTCATTGAAATGTATGTGTGAAGTTATTGAATTTGTATCATTGCGATCTTCTCCATATTTCCCTTGATGAAGGTGCCTCAGCCTCTGAAACACATTGGGCCTGAATCAACAAGTTGCACGTAGACACCTCTGAGAATTCATTCTCGCTCTCGGCTCATCCCAGATACCTTCTTTCTGGGTTTTCATCTGCATGTTACGCGTGCACTTCAGTTGTCCAAGAGGTGAGATGTTCCAGGGTTTACGCGAGGTTTGGTTTCCTTGGTACAATGTTACTGCAGGCTGACTAGCATCTTGTACTATCTGCATATTTACAAATATACACCTTGAGCATAAGGTGGAGGTTCACAACACCACAACAGTGATAGTGACCCTGTTCAGACAACACGTGCTAAACATTTTGAGCTAAACATTATGTGTTAGCCCAGCCTTCCTCAACCTGGGGCGCTCCCGATGTGTTGGACTGCATCTCCCAGAATGCCCCAGCAGCTGGCTGGGGCATTCTGGGAGTTGTAGTCCAACACATCGGGAGCGCCCCAGGTTGAGGAAGGCTGTGCCTGTCGTGTCATATGAACCTAAGTTCATACATAAGTATGGTTTAAATACGCTCACTAACCGTTTGCTGCAAAAGGGTGAGTGGTCTAACCATGGCTCAGCGTGTTGCGCGAACAGGCCCAGAAGCATAAAAACATCCCAATCCAGACCAGCAAGGATAAAACACAGAAGAATTATGATTTTGAAACTAAACCAGCATCAGCAATTAAGAGCAGAATACCGGGAGGGTGCTCTTGCACTCATGTCCTGCTTGTGGGTTTCCAGCAGGCACCAGATTGGCCACAGTGTGATCAGAATTCTAAACAAGATGCATATTTGGTCTGATGATCCAGCAGGTCTCTTCTAATGGCTTTTTGTGGAAATAACAGAAGTAGAAGAAGTTGGGAGGGTTACAACTGGAAGATTATTTTTGTTAATTAATTACAT
Source organism: Elgaria multicarinata webbii (assembly GCF_023053635.1). Taxonomy (NCBI): domain Eukaryota; kingdom Metazoa; phylum Chordata; class Lepidosauria; order Squamata; family Anguidae; genus Elgaria; species Elgaria multicarinata. The sequence goes on from NC_086174.1 coordinate 37,389,355, forward strand.
TTTTTAGATGCCGTTTTCCAAAAAGACGACTCCAGTGGCAAACCACTACCTTCTTTTGCGCCATCTTGGGGCACACAGGGGTGGTTTTGGGAAGAGGAATTCTGTGCAGGAATAGCTGCACAACATATTGTGACTGATAGCGCTAGGAATCACCCAGTGTATCCAGGTATGATTCTATATGGAATAATTGCCTTTTGCCTGATATCTTAACACATGGTGGTCTGGCAGGAATGGGTCTCTAAATATCTGGCCAAGGTTTCACACTACACAAGAGCTGTCCAGATTGGATTCCGCATCCAATCCTATCTGCTCCATGTTACAGGCACGCAGGCCACCCCTCAGCTTGTGCTGACCAGAAGAGCAGAAATGACATTTTATTTATATTTGGGTAGCGTCACTATTTTATGAGACAATTTGTTTTAATATGCCATAATATAAACCTATAAATGTCATCAAGCCTTTATGACCCCATCAGTCACACTGTCCAGCCATCTGCTGAGAAAGCAATGATAAAGCAACCTGAATCATCCAAGACAACTTTAGAGATAATTGGCCCAGAAAGTATAAATGGGTTTTGTTTCTATACCTCTTCCAGTGATCATCAATATTTTTTGGCAAGAGATTCACATTAACTTACTACTAAAATTGACACAGAATAATCAAACATAAAACTTACTTTAAAGTTTTGGACTTTCAACCCCCCAATGCCAGAAAGTATGGGCAATAATTTTGAATGCCGGCAGTTGTAATCTAAAAGATTAGGAGGGTAACCAGGGGCTCGTCTACATGAGCGCTTTGCCCCTGGATTGCTTCGGAGTGGCGACAGGTGGTCTACATGACACAGCTGCCACTCCGAAGCAATCCAGGGGCAAAGCCCCGAAGCTACGTACTAAAGTACTTACCCCGACTATTTTAGCTTGGAGCAAGGCATCTGAGGAGCCTTGATAAGAAAATACAAATAAAGGGGGGTTGGAAATCCCGCCAGGGAGGGAGCACCCCATTCCTCCCCCAGTTAGCTGTAAATGCGATCCTTCACATTTACAGCTTAAAAAACAACAACACGTCAGTCACATTGCCCCTTCCCCTGGCTCCACCCCTTCCCCTGGCTCCACCCCCTCCCCAAGCCCAAGATCTTTCCTCAGTTCTACCCATCATTTGCAAACCGCCCAGAGAACTTCAGCCACGAGGTGCAGGTGGTATATAAATGCAATTCATCATCTTCATCATCATCATCTGGTGGTTTCCTGTCTTTAGAACAGGCTTTTTACCATTTTAATGGGTTGAATTACCTCTCCTAAAACTTAATTACTGGCTATAAGTACTTTCCATTAAAATATGCCAGTATTTATGGTAGTTTGGTCTTGCTTCTTTTGCCTTCAGCCCTACTGGAATGCAGCCTCTGAGAGCATCTCTGAAATTGAATTCAGACCTCGAATTGCAAAAGGTTGAGAAACCATGTTTTTAAAGACTCACTGAAATTCTGCCTTACAATCAAATATATCTAAGCAGTTTACAGTAATATAACACAATACATTCAATGCTATTCATGCCTGTTTCTCTGGCTGCAGTCAGGGGGCAGAATATCTTTTGCCTCATTTCTGCAATATCAGGCCTGTAGAAGTACTCTTAGTGTTATTTATCTAAAGGTGTTTGTTTTAACATTTTATGTACTTTAATTGTCTTGAGTATGTCAACAGAAAAACAATGTTTTCAAATAACAATCATGAATAAATAACATACTTAAGCCTGCTAGCTTCAATTGGTTTAATTGGTAGACTAATAAACAAATGTTTTAGTTGATTGATGACAGCATATTTTTACAGATGAACTTGAAACTTACAAGCATATAAATTACTCTGTTTTTGTTCTGATCTGTCACAGTATAATAGGGAAAGAAAAGAAAATATACGATGAACGGTAGATTTGGTTTATAGACATTTAAGTTTTCACACGTTCTTCAGTATCTAAAAAGGTACTAGATGGAGGTATTGCTGATATGCACATTTATTTAAAAGTAAGAGACTGATTACAGGGCAATCCTATACATGCCTACTCAGAAGTAAGCTCCACTGAGTTCAATGGGATTTACTCCCAGATTACAGACTTAGATGTATAGGACTACGGTACACATCACTTAAAAGCCAGATAATTGATTCAGTAAAAATTCTTTAATACGTTGATAGCCCTAAACATACTGAGTTGGATCCAGGGTTAGTCAGAGTAGACCCATTGAAATCAATGGGCCTTAAGTTAGCCCCATAGCTATCTTAAGTCCTGTTGCTTTCAATGGGTCCACCCTAAGTATGACTACATCTGGATCCAACCCAATATTTGCTGATATAAACCACAACTAAATCATAGCCCAATTGTGAAAAGAAATTAGGATGTGCTACAAGGGAGAAGAACCTAAATATCACATTCACAATCACAGGATTCCTTGTTCCACATTAAAGTCATGACTTGCCTTAAAAAGGAAAAACTTTAGGAATTTTACGAACTGTGCAAAAGAAACGGTTATATTTTAGCCTGATTAATCAAAACTAATGAGCCCCAAACACCGTCTGCTTCTCTCAATTGGGCATCCTACCCTCAGCAAAGTCCTTTCCATCCCAGAATTGCCTCGGGGCCTTTGTTCGCAACTGCACAGCAATTGCCTTGCGCTCTCCTCAGGTACAGCTTGCATAAATTTCTAGAGCAGATGGTGGAGCTGTGAGACAGTCTGATGGCTCTGAAGTGTTTAATACAATTAAGGATCTGAAATCTGGAAATGCCCCAGGCCCAGACATTTTGTCCAATGATTTCTGTAATGCTTTCCAAAAAAATATATCTGCACAGCGCCCCCCCCCTTTTTTCCCCCTTGCTAATGATTTCTATGCCAGCAGCAAGAGACTTCAGCAATTCTTTCTAAACAAACCAAAGGACGATTCTTGATTAACTTTTTCATTCCTGTTAATAAAAGGTTTGGATTCTGTTAGGCCCCACAGTCGCTTTTCAAAGACCTGTTCCTACTTTCAGCCTAATCAGGGCTCACCTACCCTTCTACTAACATTAACTAAAGCGGCCACAATAATAAATAAGGTGGTTGGGTGACTTCCCCACAGACCCACTGGTAAACGCTCTCCTCTGCTCCCAATGGCCCCTTCCATATCTTTGATTCTTTCAAAAATAACGTTGCGGCAATATGACCCATATCCGACTGCAGGGCCAGACGGTGTCAAAGGCAAGCATGGTGGGACACTTGCTAAGGGCCCACACCCATCAGTGGGTGAACCATCTAGAGAGCTTCGGCTATGGGGCAGTATACAAATTAAATAAATAAATAAATAATAAAGAGCCTCTGTGAGTTGCTCCTCCTCTTCACCATGGCAACCTGCTTCTTTACATGCCTCTTGCTTTGGCCCAGACAACAGTGATGAGGAGAAGAAGCAGGCCACTGGCTCTCTGTCTGGCAAGCAAGCTGGTGATAGCAAGGAGGAGGAGGAGGAGGAGGAGGAGGAGCAGATGATAACAACAGCAGTAGACTCATTGATGGAGGGCCCCCATTAAGGGTGTCTTACCCAAAGGCTCCCCCCAAAAGACACTGAGCTTTATCAGAGCTTTATCACGCCAGCGTTATACTGTGCAATCACTGCGAATTGCATGCAAAGGACTCAGAAGTTTTCCACCTTATAATCTGCTTTCAGTGTGAAGTACTCCCATGCATCCTGCCTTAATTGTGCAATAAAGCAAAAAGATTCACCGTATTTAGCCCCTACATTTTGAGCGTATCTTCCAAGCCGCCGCTGGGGCGCAGGAGCAGGATTTTAAAGAAATGCTTACATCTGCGTAAGCTTTAAAGATAAAGACACCAAAATTGGCACAGTGATAGATATTAGGGAGAGCTTTAAGCATACCAAATTTGAATTGAATTGGGTCATCCGTTGATTTTTTATGATTTTTTACATTTCCCCCCTTAAACTCACTTCCTGGTATGCAAAGGATCGTTGTCGCCCGGTAGCTAGGGTGACCAACTGTCAGGATTTCCCCGGATTTCTCCTGGTTTTTGTTCTTTCCATGGTGTCGGGGGATTTTCTGTAATTTTCAATAATGTCCTGGAATGACACACCTTCCCCTTTAAGGCTGCCATTAGCATGGCAGGAGGGAATGACATGCTTTCTTAAGGCACATCATTCCCCCACCCCGAGCTCCAATTGAGGTCTTAAAGGGGAAAGTGGGTCATTCGTGGACATTATAGAAAAGGCCCCAATTGGAGTGGATGGTGGTGGTGAAGAATGAAATCCTTTCCCCTCCTTCACTCCAATCGGGTTCTTTAAGGTGGCGGTGGAATAACGTACTTTCTGCAGGACTCAGAAAGCTGCTTCCACACACACACACTAGGTGTCCTCTTTTTTGGTTTCCCAAATATGGTCACCCTACCGGTAGCAAAAACAACAACAACCGCGAAAGCTTAGCGCTAAGGGGATATTCCGAGGGAAGCAGGTACGTGGGATGAAGCTTACTGTCTGCCTGTAATATCTCATTGATCCTTGAACCCAGCACTCACATATGCTGGCCACTTGAGTAGCTTGGATTAAAACTCCACTGAAGTATGAATCCGTTTGTCACCATATATCTGAGTCATTTTCCCTGAGCGGGCTTCCATAACTGTCATTATTCAGCAGAACTATCGATTAGAACCGCTGAACAGACAGTGATAAATAGGACAGAGCCGGCAAGTGGACGCGTGCTTTCTCCCAAGGACTCTGCGTTTTTGCATTCTCTAGCAATTTGGGAAATGCTGAGCTCCAGCTTGCATGTGACCCAAAGGATCCTAGGAGAGATACGTTAACAATTGCCTCTCTTTGGCCGGAGCATCAAAAAGCCTCACATCCCTTGTGAATCGCATGGAGGCCAGCAAATTATTTCATCATGTCCTAAATATGTGGGATATGACATTTTGGCTGACTCAGCCACCTTCCCTCGTTTGCGTTTAGATAGCAACTTCCCACAAATTACGACGTGCGCACAGAGTTTATGGATTCTCGTGTGAACCGTGTTTGGCAAACTACAATAAGAATAATATTTATCCTTCCATTTCAGGGAATAAATTAAACTTTGTCTCACCCATTTGACGGGATTCAGAAAAAGGTTTTGCTTATTTATTTATTATATTTTTAATCTACCCCATACTAACTTTCTCTGTGCTGATTACAAACAGCTAAAAGACTACAATGCCATTCAGACAGAGATATATATCAATACAAATATTTAAAAGCATAAAATACAAAACAAAACAAACAACACAGGAGTACATGAAACAGCCATCAAAATCTGGAAATAGGTTTCTAAAATGTGTGGGAGAAAAAACGGCCTTTCCCTGGCACTGAAAAGATAACAATGTAGGCGCCAGGCAAACCTCTTTGGAGCGGGTGTTCCATAAATGGGGTGCTACAACTGAGAAGGCCCTCTTTCTTTCGCCTCCAAGATGGTCTAAGGAGCAGGCAGGGCCGGCCCTAGGATAAATAGTGCCCTAAGCGAGGAGGGCCTGGTGCCCCTTCCCCCCATAGTCAGCTTTGCTGGGCCACCCAGAGGATTTATAGGGCCTGGTGCAGGTGTGACGCCCATCGAAAACGTCATTACTCAAAATCTTGATCTCTCAGCCACTGTGCTGCAGTTCGCACAAGCCAAAGTTCGGGAGTGGGGGACACACGTTCTGATCAGTGACAGCAAATATGCAACACAGCAGAACTATCCCTGGTTTTACTTAAAGCATTTTTTTTATTCTAATCTATTAAAACATCCGTAGGTATTGTTCTAAACTTTGAATGTGCCCTTTGGCATATTGGAGCATCCATTGGACAAGGGCAAGCGTGTGTGGTCCTTGTACCAGGCAATTCAGGTATCGCTCAGCTTGCACAGGAACCTGTGTTGGAGTTGTGGCCCATGAGGCTGTTCAACAGGAAGGGGAACTGATTCTGGAAATGAGAATTAAAAACAACTCCACGGTGTGCAACACTCCCAGGAAGGCACCTCTATGCTGTAGCATTGCTTCCATTGGCTCCATTCACACCTGCATACCTCTAGCTACGTGAGAGTCATTTCCCAGCAGCAAAATCTAACATTGCTGCTGTGTCATTGTGAATACTGAAACTGTGTGAGCAGCGGCCAGTCCTTACTCTTCCTCCTGGCTTGCACAGTGATGGAGAGGGCCCAGGTGGAGAGGGACACTGGGGTAAGGGCATTATTCATAGCAAGGTCTCAAAGTCTGCTCTTAGGTATATTTAAAGTGGAACTGCAAAAAGTGTGTGTGTGTGTGTGTGTGTGTGTGTGTGTGTGAGAGAGAGAGAGAGAGAGAGAGAGAGAGGGAGAGAGAGAGAAAGAGAGGGAGGGAGGGAGCATTTTAATAGGCATTACAGTGATTACTTTTTCAACCATCTAATAACAGGAGATGCAGGTTCTCCTGAGGGTTAGTGAGCTGTGGTCCATAATGATGGTGATGATGATTTATATACCACTTAGCACATTTAAAATATATCCCTAATCATTGTTATCAAATGTAGTGTTCATTGCAGACTAGTGTAATTTCAGCATTTAACAATAAATTTCATAACAACGCTTAGAAACATTTTTAAATATGCTAAGCGGTATATAAATCTCAACTCATGCGACGTCCCTCCTCCCATCCCGGACATCACGCTGGCCATTTGGACACGTGGGACGATCCCAGAAGAAGGTAAGTCCGGGATCGCCTCCCCTCCCTCCCTCCCTCTACACATGTATGGTGTAGAAAGGGCCTCAAACTGAAATCATGTCCTTCTTGCAGGCTTACCACAGGAATCTGGTTGGCAAACATGAGACCAGAATGCTGGACTAGATGGGCCTTTGGTCTGATCCAGCACGGCTCTCCTGACATCATTATGACCCACATAGCTGAGGTTCAAATGCATATTAAAGTTTTGCGTTGTGTAGTGTGCTAATAAGGTTGTATAGGATATTTATGCCTATAACTTGGTGAGTGAGCAAATGCAGTAAAAGGACCAAAAAGTAGTGTAGCAATAAAAGCAAGTTAAATCCTCCAATAAATCAGATGAAATGTTTACAGAGTATATGAAATTCATTTTTCCCCCATGTTGGGCTGTCTAGAAGATTTAAAGCACTAATTTGCTCCACAATGTTATTTTTAAAACACATGTAAAATTATTCCATTTTAACTCTTTGAATGTGTCAAGGCTTCCCTATTTCCCCTCCGGTTTAATATGATATCTCTGCTCCACCTAGTGTTTCCAAGTTATATTGGTCATTATAAGTCTTATAGTCCATATATTTCATACAGAATTATGGCTCCATGTGCAATGTGTCATTCCGATTACTATTTAGAACGATGCTTCAAAAAAGAGGGATCTGTAAGCATCAAGCTGGCTCCGTTCACCTGGCCGACAGAAACTATGGAACAAGATAGAGGTTAAACACAATTCTGCAAGATGTTGAAATCTGTTGAATTTTTACATGTGGCTGCTGAAAACTGATCTCAAATATTGATGTCTGGATTCCTCCTTATAGATGCACTACGAAAATGGGCCTGTTTTGTTGGGGTAAATCAGGGGTTGGTAACGAGTGGCCTTTAGGGAGGCATGCAGCCCTTGTCTGAACACCATGCAGCTTTCAGCCTTATTTCCTGGGAAGAACCTTCCTATACACTACACTAGTCATCTAAGGCCTTCCTCCAAGTGCCTCCTCTGATGGAGGCTCAGAAGGCTGCAACAAGGGAGAGGGCCTTCTCGGTGGCAACCCCCCACCCCCAGTTATGGAATAAACTCCCCAGTGTGGCCTGCCTGGCACCAACATTGTCTCTACTCTCCAGCATTTGGCAGCATATGAGAGGTTTTTAATCAGGTCATGGGCTATTTTGTGAGTGTGTGTGTGTGTGTGTTTCTGCTCTGTCTATACATTTATAGCTAGTTTAGGGGGCCAGAACAGGTTTATTTATTTTTATTTATTTATTTATTACATTTTTATACCGCCCAATAGCCGAAGCTCTCTGGGCAGTTCACAAAAATTAAAACCATAATAAAACAACCAACAGGTTAAAAGCACAAACACAAAATACAGTATAAAAAGCACAACCAGGATAAAACCACGCAGCAAAATTGATATAAGATTAAAATACAGAGTTAAAACAGTAAAATTTAAATGTAAGTTAAAATTAAGTATTAAAATACTAAGTGAATAAAAAGGTCTTCAGCTGGCGACGAAAGGAGTACAGTGTAGGCGCCAGGCGGACCTCTCTGGGGAGCTCATTCCACAACCGGGGTGCCACAGCGGAGAAAGCCCTCCTCCTAGTAGCCACCTGCCTCACTTCCTTTGGCAGGGGCTCACGGAGAAGGGCCCCTGTAGATGATCTTAAGTTCCGGATAGGTACATATGGGAGGAGGCGTTCCTTCAAATAACCTGGCCCCAAACCGTTTAGGGCTTTAAATGTCAATACCAGCACTTTGAATCGGGCCCGGACCTGGACTGGCAGCCAATGAAGTTGTAAAAGGAGTACATAACTGAAGTGGGGCGGGGGTTGCCCATGCACAGGCAACCCCTGCCCCACTTCAGTTGCCTTCTCTGGCGGGACCGGGCTACCAAGCCCACTGCCTCTGGAGAAGGTAGACCAACCCCCTGTCCACCTGAGCCACTTCAGTCACCTTCTCTGGCGGGCCTGGGCTACCAGGCCCGCTGCCACTGGAGCAGGTAGACCACCCCCCTGAGCCCCACTCCCGTTACCTTGAATGTAACTGAAGTATCAGGAGGGACAGGGGGTTGGTCTACCTTCTCCAGAGGCAGCAGGCTTGATAGCCTGGGCCCACCGGAGAAGGTGAAGTGGTTCTTGCGGGACAGGGCGTTGGTCTACCTTCTCCGGCGCCAGCGGGCTTGGTAGCCCGGCCCTGCCGGAGTACGTAACTGAAGTGGGGCAGGGGTTGCCCATGCACAGGCAACCCCTGCCCCACTTCAGTTACCTTCTCTGGCAGGACCGGGCTACCAAGCCTGTTGACCTTGCTTTTTGGCCTTGCTTCCTGGTGGAGCCAGGGTCTCCATTTTAACCCGGGCCTGCCGCCACAGGAGCAGGTAAGTGCCCCCCATCCCGGCTGGGGCCGCCGCGCCCCCCCCCCACCGCAGGCCCGGGCAACCCCCCCACTTCACTTACCTTCTGCGGCAGCGGCGGGCCAGAGAAGGTAGGCCCCCATCGCGGCGAATCCAGGCAACCTCCTCCCCACTTCACATACCTTCTCCGGCAGTGGCGGGCCCGGGTTACTGGGTCCGCCGCTGCCAGAGAAGGTAGGCTCCCTGTCGCGGCGGGCCCAGGGCCTGCCGCCACAGGAGCAGGTAAGTGCCCCCCCATCCCAGCTGGGGCCGCCGCGCCCCCCCTGCGGGTCCGGGCAACCCCCCCACTTCACTTACCTTCTGCGGCAGCAGCGGGCCAGAGAAGGTAGGCCCCCGTCGCGGCGGGCCCGGGCAACCTCCTCCCCACTTCACTTACTTTCTCCGGCAGCGGCGGGCCCGGGCTACCCTCATGGGAAGCTTATATGCATGCGTTAGCTTAACAGCTTCCCATAGACTAACATTGGATGCAAAAAATAATAATTAAAAATAAACGGAAATGATTTTTTAAAAAAGAAAGGCCATTCCACCAACTAGAAGGACAGGGGAACACAATCCTACTATTGGATTGCATGGTAAGGGTCCCAATTCGGAGCTTTTTGTGCGCAAAAAATGGGTCGCCAACCCGGAAGTAGATGAGTCCATTTGAAACAGAGAGGCTTTCTCCCCTTTTGTCGTTTGAAGTAAACCACCCTGCCCTGAATACTTCACCAATCTTCTTGAAACGCGCAGGGTATGTAAAACCAGCATTTCTTTCTGGCAGGTCTCCGTTTCAGAAAGATTGGTGAAATATTTTTCATTTTAGAATGCTAGGTAGACCCACCCCCCAGTAACTCCTTTTAACATGGTGGAATGCTCTTTTTACTGACCATCCTTAACTACAGGAAACACTGTCGTGTTTCCTGTAATACAGTTCAGTCTTCCAACAGAGGGGAACAGCTGGAGAATTTATTGGAACAACACACACACACACCCCCAAGACCAGCATCTGCTGCCTGAGGTAATTGCTTCACTCTATTTATTTATTTATTTTATTACATTTCATTTATATACCACCGCACAGCCGAAACTCTCCCTTGTTGCCATCCTCTGAGCTTCCCTTGGAGTAGGCACTCGGAGGAGGACCTTAGATGTTGAGCGCAGTGTACGGGTAGGTTCATGTTGGGAGAGGCGTTCCATCAGGTATTGTGGTCCCAAGCCATGTAGGGCTTTATAGGTTAAAACCAGCACCTTGAATTGGGTTCGGAAACGTATAGGCAGCCAATGCAAGCGGGCCAGAATCGGTGTTATATGCTCAAACCTCCCTGTTCCAGCTATCAATCTGGCCACCGCATTCCGCACAAGCTGCAGCTTCCGAACCGTCTTCAAAGGCTGCCCAATGTAGAGGGCGTTGCATTAATCTAATTTGGAGGTGATCAGGACAACTGAAGCTAGGTTATCCCTGTCCAGATAGGGGCGTAGCTGGGCCACCAACCGGAGTTGGTAAAAAGCACTCCATGCCACCAAGGCCACCTGAGCCTCAAGTGACAGAGATGGTTCTAGGAGAACCCCCAAGCTACAAACCTGCTCCTTCAGGGGGAGTGCAGCCCCATCCAGAACCGGTTGAACACCCCCCCCCATCCCACAAACATGTCAGTGTTTGCTATGAAACAATTATTTACCAAACTCAGAACCAAATACATGATTGCAAGCAGAACCTTGCAAGCAGAAGGGAGCAAGCAGAACCTAACTTTTTTTGCCCCCTCCTTTCCCTGCTAGCTCCCTGCCGGCTCCCACCAATTGCATCATCAAGGTTTGGGTGTCCCTGCTGCTTGAGGTGGACTTAGGGGAAAGGGAAGATCATGGAAAATCGGCCATCAGTGGCCCTTTCTGTGAGTGGTTTAGAGTCGTTGTTGCCACCTTTTCGTTGTGGGTGAGAGAAGGTGCTCCTGCCCAATCACAGCTGCATTTTCTATGGGCTGAGAGGACTTCCAGATGAAGCTTTCCTTATGCAACCAAACTGCCTCATTCATGGAATTTTGTGTGTGTGGTGTCTTTTCTACATGAGACTGTTAATTGGCACTTAATCCCCTGTATCTACTTTTGTCGCAGAATTGTCATACCAGTACTACAGGAGGAACATTTCCTGTCCTGCTTTTCCATTACATAACCTCTAAATGGCACTGTGGTGTATCAGAATAACGTGAATACCCAAGAGGAAATAAAGCTTTCTTTCACTTTCACAATTAAATGCCGCATTTTCCGAGCTCTGAAAAACCTCACCAAAAGTACTGGTGAGACACAAGCAAAGTTGAAGGTTCAGTATCATCTAGAGAACCCATAAAGAACCATGAGGAAGGAAGGACCAGCACAGGATAATTGCCTAGTGTGGAAAAGCCCTCTGTGTGTTTGGGTGCTTCCAGGCAAGACTGTCAGCAGTTTATTTATTTATTACATTTATATACCGCCCCATAGCCGAAGCTCTCTGGGTGGTTTACAAAAGTTAAAAACAATGAACATTAAAAACAAATATACAAAAAAATTAAAGCATAAAAACGGCGATATCCATGTAAAACATCTATTCTGGAGTCAGTTAAAAAACTCAGCATATGTTGTTAACTGCCTGGGATGAGGGAAAAGTCTTAACCTGGTGCAGAAAAGATAACAATGTTGGCGCCAGGCAAGCCTCATTGGGGAGATCATTCCATAATTGGGGAGCCACCACTGAAAAGGCCCTGTCCCTTGTTGCCATCCTCCAAGCTTCCCTCAGAGTAGGCACCCAGAGGAGGACCTTAGATGTAGAGCGCAGTGAGCAGGTAGGTTCATGTCAGGAGAGATGTTCCATCAGGTATTGTGGTCCCAAGCCGTGTAAGGCTTTATAGGTTAAATCCAGCACCTTGAATTGGGCTTGGGAGTTAACTAGGCTAAGGAAAGGTCCTGTAAGGAGAAAAAGACAGAAGAGAAGCACTTTTTTATTATTATTATTGATAGCACTAGGTGCCCTCCGTCTGGAAGCACCCTCCCTTCCTGAAAAATTGCTTCAGAGCTCAGACATGTTCTAGTATCCGGATACTGTATTTAAATCTGTTTTTATACTGCGGCTGAGAATTGTCTGCTAGGGATTCCCTACCCCCCCCACCCCAGCCCCACCCCAGCCTTTTCAGTTTCCAAGAAATGACTATAAAAGTGCTTCGTAATGCTGGTGTGCGTCCTTCCCCCACTCACTGCCCATTGCCATGCAAGGTTAACAAGAGGACATCAGGACACTTTCTTGAAAGCTGCAATGGCTCTGCCTAGATTGAATAAACTGACTTGCAGGTTCTTTTTTTATATATTTAGGTCGGTTGTGCAAAACGTGTCGATATTAAGGCTGGGACGTAAACTCGCAATCCCGGGGGGAAGAGGGCGGGGGACTAAATAAATATTCATTTATTGGGGAATAAAATAAACTGCCAAAAAAATAATTTTAAAAAGCTGTTCGATTCGATGTGTTCGTGAAACATCTCTAGATTGTAGCATGGGATAGATCCAGAAGCATATGCGGCGGGAAGCTTGCGTGAGTGTGTGGGTCCGGGGGGTGCGTGAGTGTCTTCAAGACGGCATCGATCTAAAAATTGCTAACCGAATGTTAAAAGCACATGATAGGGAGATGGTACAGTACCATTCATTTGTATAGGAAAAACTGATAGGTGGCTCCATAGCTCAGTGGTTAGAGCACTGGTCTTGTAAACCAGGGGTCGCGAGTTCGATCCTCGCTGGGGCCTCGGTGAGATTTTTCTCCCATCTCTCTCTGTCGTTTATTTATATTTTAAGGCAGCATTCTGAATATAATTCAATGCAAAACCGTTTTAGAACAGAAGCTCTTTGATACAGCTCTGTGCTGCAAATCAACACTTCCGCCTTTTGATAAAAGTTAAAGAAAGGAGTGCCATTATTTTTCATGCCTCACAGCTTGGTCGGCTCAGGTATAATAAAAGCTTGATTTAAAAAAAAAAAAACACCAAAAAACTCTTAGTGTGACTTATGATTGATCCGATTTGGCCCGGGATTGATTTATTTGGAGGTCCGAAACGACAGTGTGGCAGGCTGCAGTTTCGACTGTCGTTCCAGGCAAGAGCCAGCAGGTGGTGCTGTAGGGCAAGAAATCTACGGAGTTTCACCAGTGAAAAGAAAGAACAACAAAAACCATACTGTTGCTTGTGTTTCTTGCTTGCTTGCTTGCTTTCAGTTTATATCCTGGGTTTCTGACTCTTATAGCAGGCACTTTGGAAACAGATTGGGACTGGTTCCCAAATTCCCGTTCCCCTCCTCAGATGTTGGAGTATTTATTTATTTTATTTATTTAAGGATTTTTATGCCGCCATTCAGCCAAAAAAGGCTCTCATGGCGGCTTACAAAGGTATTTCTTGACAGTCCCTGCCCACAGGCTTACAATCTAAAAGACATGACACAAAAGGAAAGGGGATTGGGAGGGAGGAGGAGGAGGGGGGAAAGGAAAGCAAATTCAGGCACTACAATCTTAGTTGGAAAGTTCAGCAGTTACAGTTGACAGCAGGAGGGAGGGGGCTCTCAGCTGGAGCTGGACCCAGGCACGGTGGAGAGGTGCCTGGCTGCTGCTTCCTCCCTCACTGGTGGCCTCTGCAGAGACACTCCTATCCTCCCTGGCCCTGTTGAACATGATGGGAGTTGTAGTTTCCAACTGATGTCCACCAGGCCCCATCATTAGAGACACCCATGTGGGCCCCAATTTTATTTATTTACCTCGGCCTAAAATGGACTCAGGACTTTATTGGGTGACATTGCACAGGGTGACCATATGAAAAGGAGGGCAGGGCTCCTGCAGCTTCAACTGTTGTGATGGAGAGGGGATTTCACCAGGTGCTGCTTGCATTCAAACGACACCTGCTGAAATTCCCTTTTCTATGCAACTGTTAAAGATACAGGAGCCCTGTGCTGCTTTTCATACAATCACCGTAATGACATTGCATATATGGTGATCTGTTTTTAATGGTTAGTTTTGATTTCATTACTGTTTTGATTTTATCAGTATTCTATTGTATGTTGTGATTTAAACTTCTTGTGCTGCATTGAAAGGGTTTTCTGCTAAAAGGCGGTACATAAATATTTTCATTTATGACAGCAGCAAGTGGTGACCCAAGTTTGAGAATTGCCAGATTAGATGAACAATCTATACATTCCTAGGGTGAAATGCTATGGTTGGGAACGCTGGGAGTCATCAGACCTTTTTCCTATATAAACATGCCTATGATTGCATAGGCTGGCTGAGGAATGCTGGGAGTTGTAGGACATATTGGCGTGGTTTCACAGGGATCTCAGCAACACACAGTCCTGTGCCATCTACAGGGAGATCTGCAAATTCAGGAAGTGGATCGAGCAGACCATGGCGGCAAATTGACACATGATCGCCCCAATAAATGTGTTGAGCAAATGTATTGTAGCCCTGTTTGCTAAGAAGGGACAGAGAAATAGGAGCCCCTTTCAATGGGTGACTGCATAATTCTTTGTCCTATTTTCTCTGTTATTGTTCACCATTCCGAAATCTGTTTAGATATTGAGTCACATATAAATGTAGTAAATAAATATGTGCATAATCAGAAACAATTGCCATGATTTAAATTTTATAGGAGGCAAGCTAATTAATCTCTTGATTGCTTTTCAGGCCCCCATCTTTACAGCAGTGGTTTGGTGCCACGAGGCGCCTTGCGCCCACACTTGCATTTCTTCCCAACAACTGCATGGGAAGGAATGCAATTGCGAACTTTCCTGCTCTTTAAAAGTAGAAAAAATGGGGGGGGAGGAGAGGAATGGGGCCGTTCCTTCCCCTTTTATTTTATTGTCTGTATCTGCGCAATCACATATGTCCATGAAAAAGGTGTGCTTGCTTTGGGGATTGGTTGGATGTTGTTCGTTAGAGTGAACAAATGGAACTTGCAACAAAATGTTGTAGCATTCAGTGTTCCAGCCAGCCATGCTGTCTTCCAGGTGCCTCCGTTTCATCCCCCTTCTTCCCTGGCTTTCTGTTGTTGTCAATCAGCCAACATTCCTAATCAAACTCAGTCCTTGTTGGGCTGTTTGAGCTTTTTGCCTATTTCGTTTTTTAAAAAAAACTTCTACAAACCTCGAAGTTTTCCCAAGTTTGTGCCATTTGTGTGTGAATGGTGCTGTTTGGGACCACATCCAGTTCCACACTTGGAGAATGAATTCACTGAGTACAGCCTTTCCGAAGCTGGTGCCTTCCAGATGATTTGGACTGTGACTCCCATCAGCCCCAACCAGTATGACCAAGAGAAGAATGCTGGGAATTGTCATCTAAAACATCAGGAGGGCACCAGATTGGGGAAGGTAGACTTAGGACATGACTAGACTTGCCGATATCCCAGGGATCGCCCTGGGATCATCCCTGTGCGTTCACATGACACACAGGGCATCCCGGGAGCAGGGAGGGATGATGCCTCCCTTGGCCCGGGATATCAGCATACCCTTTCCTCCCACTTTTTCCACGGTCTCGGGATGATCCCGAGACAGTGGAATGTGTGTGCAAGCATCGCGGGTTGTACCGGCTCCTCACGAGTAACCATGAGGATCTGGGTGCCAGGCACAGAGCTCCACAGGAGCCCTGTGCCTATCAGGGGAGCGGGAATTTTTTTAAAAAAAACAACTTACATTTTGCAATCGAGCGCTCGTGCGCTCCTTCTCCTTTAACAAAAAAAAAAAGCAAAATGGTGGGTGCAACGTCCTCTTCCTTCTAGGACATCGCGCACCTCCTGTAGACAGAGGGGGAAATCTCACAATAACCATATCGCAAGATTCTCCCTCTTCCATCACACTAGACCCGTAAGTCTAGCCATGGCCTTAATATATAAGATAGAAAAGGTTTTCTGCTCATGGATAAAAATCCTGAACACATTCCGGAGGCAGATCTGTTTTAGTGATAGAAAGTCTTCCAAAGTATAACACTTGTGATTAAAAATGATTGCCTTGCAAAGAATTCATATACACACACAAACACAAACACTGGTTTCTTGTTTTTTTCTACGTTTTTAATTGAATGAAGAGAGAGAGAAAAGATAACTCCCTTAGAACTCCCTTAGAATTATATTACGGCTGATAAATAAATCCAACTGCCTCATTAGTATCATAAAAATATAAAAAGCTGCTCCCTGGTGTTAAAATGCAAACCTCCTATTTATTTAGGAGACTATTTAGCCTTTGGGGGTACAGCCAAAACGTCTTAGTTGCTCAGCCACCCCCAACTTTCTTTGCTCAGACTGAGGTACGCCAATGTTTTACGCCGCAAAACACTTCAACTAGACCTCGATGTATATTCGGTGATGCTTTTTTGCCATGGAAGTCAGCAAGGACGAGAATTCCCAAAGAGGGTGCAAATCAACCACCACTTTACACAACTGTAGCCTCGCTGGAGTCACTAGCACCGCACTGCTGCAATAACTGGGCACCAGATTGTCGACTTAAACTGATTAAATGGTCCTCAGAGTAAGACGCGTGCAAAGCAACAACCTGGAGACCATCTGGGGCAGTTAAGTTGCTAATTAAATGTATGTATTGTACCCATCACAGTGGCTCAGCAGCTGCTTACGCCAGAGTGGAATATTTCCTGTGCATGAAAACTACCAACTGGCCTGACTCTCTTAACTAACAGCAAAATGGAAGCAAAATGCGTTGCCCGGCCACCCCACCTGCATCCACACTGCTTGATTCTTTGATGCTTATTGGAAATTCAAACTACACTTCATATGCTGCCCCTCTTTCTCTTCTTTCTCCTCTTCTTCTGTGATCTCCCCTGAGTCGCTGGCCTCGGTTTTGCTACCCGTGGAACTTTCTTTTCTGCTCTGGTTAGCTGGGAGCCTTTCCTCTTCGGCGGGGCTGTCGCCGCCTTTGACGCCTGCGGCATCTTCACCTTATGCTTTGGTCTGTCCGGCTTTGCCTTGGATCTCCGGGCTTCTGCCATCTGCTGCTTTTTGCCAGACCTTGTAGGCTTCGGTGGCTTCTGTTTAGCGGAGCCTTTGTGAGATGTAGAGTTGACGGCTCTTTGTGGGGATCGGGCTGTAAGAACTTCATTGAGCTGGTCAAGGACGGTCTCTGTGAAAATACATTTTAAGAGATCACCATTCCTATGTTGAAATAGACAGATATTTAGGACAGATATTGGCGTGGAGCACAGAGCTCACCTTCCAACTGGAGGTGTCTAATCTGCCAGACATCCACACATGGACCGATGCCACGCTGGCTTTTTTTTTTATTAGCAGGGATGCTAATGCCATCTGCCACTCACTCTGAATTCCCTATTCCCCCTGAGCCTAGCTGCAATCCTCGCAGTAACTGGGTGTGGGGGAGGATGAATTTTCCTAGCAACAATTTATTGTTCCCTGTTGCAATGGCTTCAAAGGAGTTGATTAGTGTGTTGCTGGGGCTCAGACCCCACCTCTGTCTTGTACTCAGATTTTTGCACAGGTTTGTGACTCATGGTGGCCATTTTGTGGTGATGCCCAGGAAAGTTTCTCCAATTGCCAAAGGTGCTCATTTGCCGGGGGGGGGGGGGACTTGCCTACTGCTACTCTAGATTCACCGAATGCATGCCTGAACACTTTTGAAAAGCATTACAAGGCCTACTTCTTTGGATTGGCCTTTGGGCTCATGGTTAAGTCAGCAAAACATTCCATGGTTTGTAATAACTTTTATTCTGTTCTGGTGTGGGGAGGTTTGTTTGTATAATATGCCCTGAATCTTCAGGATACAGTAGGGTATTGATCTAAACAAACATTTGTTTATTTAATATAGTGTTTACCCAAGGTGCTTCCAGATGGAGGGCTGTGAGTGCTTACAATCAGAAGGCATTGTGCAGCAATTCCAACTTTCCTTACTTAACAGATTTTCTGCGGCAAGGAAAAAGAAGGAAAAAGCGGTGGGAGAACATGGAGTGTTTCTACATGAGGCTGTTAATCAGCTGTTAATCTGTGGTAACTATTTTCAGTTTCTTTGCAGACTTGAGATCTGAGCACTACATAAGGGGCATTTCCATTTCTGCTTTTCAGCTGCACAACCTATAGGTGGCGCTGTGGTAAAGTGGAATATCGCAAATACACACGTGAAAAAAGCAGTTAAATGCTGCATTTTCCCTGCTCTAAAAAAACCTCACCAAAAGTGCTCTTTTAGACACATGAAAGAAACTTGAGGGCCATGATGTCATCTAAGGAACCCTAAAGATTTTTAAAAAAAACATTTCTTTTCCTATGTTTTAAAACGTATGTTTTAAACTTTGTAATTCCGCCTTGAGGCCCAGTATTGGGCAAAAGGCGGGATACAAATAAATATAATAAATAAATAAATATAAAGATGTCAGCAAAGTGCAGCTTTCAGCCAATCAGACCGATTTTTTTCTTGTTTGCTTCGAGAAACCTTGACAACGAGAGCAAGCCTTGATAACATGCCCGTCTCGGAGGCAGAACATGCAGACAGAATGCTTGTCTGAGGATGGCAGTTTTGCATCACAACAGGTGCACTTACGAAAAGGCGCCCGGAGGGCCATAGGTCTCTGAGGGCGTTCACAGAAATCTAGGGTGACCATATGAAAAGGGGGACAGGGCTCCTGTATCTTTAACAGTTGTATTGAAAAGGGAATTTCAGCAGGCGTCATTTGTATATATGCAGCACCTGGTGAAATTTCCTCTTCATCACAACGGTTAAAGCTGCAGGTGCCCTGCCCTCTTTTAAATCTGGTCACTCTAGTATAGCTCCTGTAGCTTTAACTGTTGTGATGAAGGGAGAATTTCACCAGGTGCCACATGACACCTGAGGAAATTCCCTTTTCTATGCAACTGTTAAAGATACAGGAGCCTTGTTCTTCTTTTCATATGGTCACCCTACAGAAATCACCGAAAATAAACAAAATTAAAAAATAATTAGAAAGAAGAAGAAAAAGTGATGATAGAAGAGGGAAAGAAAGAATGAAACCTCTGCTTTTTTCATCAAAAAGACGCTAAACAGAGCGAAAGATGAGAGGAGCTCCCTACGAGGCACAGGCAATGGGGATCGAAAGAGAACTGAGGGAATAGGCAGGAACCCACTAGGGACATGCGCTCTGGGACGATGGGGAAAGGGTTCCCGCCAAAATGCATCAGCTATAGAAGCTTCCCCGGCTGAGGCGCTGCACAGGCACAGCACTCATATGTATGGTGCGTAGAGGCTATGAAGAAGAAATGCCTCATGTATAAAAGCCCATGGGAGGTTTCCCACTGGAAGACAATGAGGTCTGGACTCCCTCATAAAATGCCTTGAATGAGGCGAGGCAAGGCTGTGTTAAAAAGTCTCATCTGGAAGCACTCCTAGTCCTTTGGCTTTGAAATTGGTGCATCCATCAACAGATCCTTTCTTTCAGGGTATAGTAATATTTCTACTACACAGCCCAACGAAAAACAGAATAAAACCCTTATTGACTTACTTGCAAGCGGAGTAAATGGGATTCTCTTACTCTTTGTTTTCACTGGAACAGGCTTCTGCTTACATTTCCCTGGTGGAGCTCTCCTAAAAAATAGATTCGGTCACACAAACTATATGTGAACATCTAAGCAGATTTTGTTTGGGGTTTTTTTTTTCCCTTTCCCTAGAGGCAGATGGGCTGCATCAGTCTTTCTATTAAGTCATGCGCCTACAGGGCTGGGGGTGAGGTGTGTGTGTGGGGGGGTAATCTTGTATCTATCTTTGGAGCTATATTCTATTCCAGCCTTCCCCAACCTGATGCACTCCAGATGTGATGGACTGCAACTCCCTTCACTGGCCATGCTGACTGGGAATTCTTGCATTGGTTTATTTCCACATGCAGAAGTGAATTTCAGATAGAGGTGAAAATGCAAAGTATTTCCTTTGAACAAATAGAAAGTAATTTGTACTTGAAATGGATTCGGTTACAGATTCATATGTCCCATAAATGAGATTTACATGTCATATAGCTGCTTTGGGGTGTTTCCATTGTTCTGCTAAATTAATTGCTTCCCAATCAGAAAGCCAGTGAGCAAGCAGGTATTGGCAGCTACCAATACTCATTCTCACCACTGCTGTTTGCTTGCTTGCTCCCTCCTTCTGGGCCAGAGCAAAAGGTGGGTGAACAAACAGCTTGCAATGCTGAAGAGGAGGAGCCCCATGATAAGCCAAGGGCCATGGCAGGTGCCCGGTCATGCCAACCTTCGATGCTGGCTCTGGTACAAATACAGCCCTATCTACCAAGGGTGGTCAACCTGTGGCCCTAGGGCCTTGCGTGGCTCATGACCTGATTTTCAACGCTTTCTGAAAGTTCAGACCTCTGGCAAGAGGGAGCTACCCTTTTTGCAGAAGACTGCTCAGTGGGGAGGAAGAGAAAGGAATGTGGGAGAAAAAGAGAGAGAAGGGGGTGGCTGGAAGAGAGAGAGATTGAAGGACCAGAGAGACAGAAGAGGGCTGCAGGAAGAAAGAGAGAGGGGGTGGGTGGCAGGAAGAGAGAGAGATTGCAGGAACAGAGAGAGAAAGAAGAGGGCTACAGGAACAGAGAGAGAAGGGGTGGCAGGAAGAAAGAGAGAGAGAAGGGGGTTGATCTGACCTTGCCCATCATTGGCTTCAGCCCCGCCCACTGCCAGCATGCACCGCCCAACAGATTACCCATAAGTGAATGCGGCTGTTGCCAGAAAACAGGTTGCTCACCCCTGCTATATAACTTCAGAGAGGACTTGGTTTCTCTGGAAGATGAGATCAGTGCTTCTTTACTTGGGGTGGGGTAAGTAATGCTTAAATTAATGCCTTAGTCTTTTGGATATCCTTTGGTAAAAGGAGCTAGAGAACTGGAGACTATTGGTTGTTGATGTTGTTATTAATGTGCCCTGCTATTCCTTGGAAGCACTGACTTTTTAACTTCTGTCAACAGCTTTCATGTTTGTGCTAGACTGGTTCCTGAATTTCAGCCGAATTCTATGGTTGGTCTCAGCTGCAAAATAAATACAAACTAAAAGAAGTACAAAGATGCATTTTTGTCTGCCTTCTCTGCGGCAGATGCCCCAGGGTGCCCTGCAAGCCAGCTTTCCTTGGGCCCAGAATTCCCCACAGCAGCCCTTCCCAACCTGGTGCCTTTCAGGTGTGTTGAGGTACAGCTTCCATCTCCCCCAGCCAGCAGAGCCATGCTGGCTGGGGATGATGGGACCAGTAGTCCAATGCATCAACAGAGCACTAGGCTGGGGAAGGCTGCTGTACAGTCTGCGAGAAAACAGACTTAATGGAAGAGGAGAGACACTGGAGGCTGATAGCTCCAATGCCAGTGAAGCGGTGAATCCACTCCAGGTTTCAGTCAGAACTCATCTGCACTCTGAAGGAGCTATCCAAGCTGTGAAGAGTTCTGACTGAAACCTGGAGCGGATTCACAGCCCCACTGACAACAGAGCCACCAGCCTTCACTGATGACAGCTCAACATAGGCATGAAATCTGCATAGCAACAAACTGAACACTGGCCAAGGTCGGCTTCAGTTGTTTGGGGGGAATGGGCAGGCTTCCCTCACTGCTCCCCCCACTGCCCACCACCACTTGGGCTTTAAAAGGGGATTGGACACATTCCTGAAGGAGGAGGCTATCAAGGGCTGCTCAGCTCTGTGCCCCCTCCACAATCAGAGACAAAACGCTTTGCTGTTCTTGACCAGATACAAAAGAGGGAAGGGCTCCTGCAGCTTTAAGAACATCAGAACATAAGAGCCATGTTTGATCAGACCAAAGGTCCATCTAGTCCAGCACTCTGTTTGCATAGAGGCCAACCAGTTGTCAAGCAGCGACCAACAAAGCAGGACATGATGCAAAGCAGGACATGGTGCACCCTCCCACCCATATTCCCCAGCAACTGGTGCACACAGGCTTACTGCCTCGAATACTGGAGGTAGCACACAACCATCAGGACTAGTAGCCATTGATAGCCTTTGCCTCCAGGAATTTATCCAACCCCCTTTTAAAGCCATCCAAATTGGTGGCCATCACTATATCTTGCGGTAGTGAGTTCCATAATTTAACTATGCGCTGTGTAAAGAAGCACTTCCTTTTATTGGTCCTAAACCTCCCACCAATCAGCTTCATGGGATGACCTCATTGGGTTTTAGCGTTTTGAGAGAGGGAGAAAAATCTCTCCCTATCCACATTCTCCACACCATGCATAATTTTGTACACCTCTATCATGTCTCCCCTTAGCCTCCTTTTTTCCAAGCTAAACAATTGATGTAACCTTCCCTCATAGGGGAGATGCTCCAGCCACTTAATCATTTTAGTTGCCCTTTTCTACACTTTTTCCAGCTCTATAATATCCTTTTTTAGGTGTGGTGACCAGAACTGTCGCACCATAGATTTGTATAAAGGCAGTATGATACTGGCAGTTTTATTCTCAATTTCTTCTTTATAATGCCTAACATAACATGGAGTTTGCCTTCTTTACAGCAGCCGCACACTGGGTGGACATTTACATCGAGCTGTCTGCCACAACCCCAAGATCTCTTCCTTGTTCGGTCACCGCCAGCTCTGATCCCATTAGGTTATACTTGAAGTATAACCTAATCCTCCATCTACATAAAGATGCAGGAACCCTGTCCGCCTTCCCATATGGTCACCCTATTTGACAACATGGGACTAGATGGACCGTAACAGCTTCCTATGACTTTGTTGTGGCTTATTCAGATTTATTATTTAATACATTTATTATTTATTCATTTATTATGTATTTATTCACAATACAAGATTGTATCGTGGCCTGTCCTTACAAATGACTAAATGTTTTCAGTTCCATGGCCGCTTTATTTTCAACTGTTCTTACATGTACCGTGCAGTTCTGGGATTGCTTTTCCTAACAGCCATTTTTTGGTTTGGGTTTAATGCAATGCAGCTGCTGGTGGCTTCCAGGTTGAGTGGAGGGTTGGTACAAAGGGGCTCCCTCCTGCCTTGCTGGCTGTTGGCTTCTTGAAAATATCCACCCTCCCTTCAAAAATAAGAAGGCTGTATTCACAGCTGCAGGGGAAACGATATAAGGCTGCTGCATCTTTTCTCCCTTGGGGAGAAAATGAACTGAGGGGGAAAGCTTTTTGGGTGAACAAATAGCAAGCAAAGGAAGGGTGAAATAGATGCTCCCATTGGTTCTCTGCTGAACTTGAAACTCCTATTTAAAAAATAAAAATCTAAAAAAAATCATATTTACATCCTGCCTCTTCTCCTCCTGTGAGGACTCTAACCCATGACTGTTTTGTTTGTGTTTCTTTGTTTAAAGCCAGGGAAAAACTTTCTTGGAATGACTATAATGAGCATCTGTACACTAAGGCAAATCACATTGTTTACCCAGGGCTGTTGTGCTTCCTGGTTCTTGGCACATTTGTAATGGGCTGCATTACATGAGAGGAGAGGGGTGACAAGGCAGAAGATCCTGCCTTTCCCAGGGTTCCTTTAAATGTTTGAATGGAGGGAGTGCCTGCCTCCCTCCCTGACATGTGTGCAAAAGACGGGAGGAGAAGTCTGCAGTACTGTTTCCTTGCAGCCCCCAAGAAAGCCAGGACTTACTTCTGAGTAGACATAAGACCTTCAGCACATTTACTTGGGAGTAAGCCCCATGGAACTTAGAAGGATGCTCTGAGTGGGGTGAGGGATGAGATCTGCCTCCCTTTGTTGCAGGGGGGCATTTTACCCTCTTCTCCCTAGATTGCAGCCACACAAAATCCTTCCTCAGCAAGTTCCTAGCACAACCCCAGCTTTACACAGTGCGGATTTTGTGCCATTAGGGTTTGTTCCAGCTTTTCTTTGATCTATTTTATAACGGAATAAAGGGGGGACTGTGAGAGACGTCCTTGCTGATGCCGATGTCGTCAAAAGGATGTGGGAACTTCCAGGAGTGGCCTGTCATGAGCGTGCTTTATTTTGCTCGTGTGGAGAAGCCCAATAAATAGTCTGGCCCTGGTTTCTCTATCCTTTTTGGAAAGCCTCATCTACACATCCCTTTAAGCTAGCCAGCGCCTGCCAATTTAATTGGAACCCAATTGCATTTAAATGGGACAGGCAAGCTGGCGCCCCTCCAGATGTTTTGGACTATGACTCCCATAATCCCTGTTCATTGGCCATGCTGGCTGAGACTTATCACAATTGTAGTTCCAAACTTCTGGAAAGCACCATGTGGCCTGCCCAGTCTGCAAGTGCAGCATGAGGTTCAGTGAATAAACACACCAGTGTAAGCAACTGCAAGTTCCCCAAAACATATTCTAGCCAGTTTCACGTGTAAAGCTGAAATCAGGTCGTGTGAATGGGGTGTTCTTGCTGTTACTGACGCCCATGAAGAAATTGATGGTGTGTTGTTGTTTCTAAAGTAACTCAGCAAAACAAGGACATTCTAGGATGTGAAAAAGTACCAACCTTGCAGGATCCACAAATTTGTAGAGAGCGCCATGTGGGGCATACGCACTGGGGTAAGATGTGGCCATAAAATAGAGCTCACCTGGGGACAAGAGATGGAGAGCAGGAAGCCAGGAACATGAATAGTTTCAGACAAAACTGCACAAAATGAATCAACGGCTGGTATGTTGCACTGTCTCTTTATAATTCAAGACAGCGCAAATTGTGACCCACCGAGCGGAATACAGCCATGTAAAGTAACTTGCCAGGTACCTAACTATTTCTCTACCATTCCCTCGTTTCTGCAGTTCCAGGCAGGCACAAAAACAGGAGATTTGGAGCCTGTGGTAGGACATTGTATATGATATGCTGCATTTGGCTCAATTGCGTGAAAGCTGAGCAGGCCTGATCCATTAGGAACACATTAAGAGCCCTGCTGGATCAGACCAGTGGTGCATGTAGTCTGGACTCCTATATCCCACAGTGGCTAACCAGAAGTCTCTGGGAAGTCCACGAGCAGGGCATGAAGGCATTATTGGTTCCCCGCAACTGTGTATACTGCCTGTGAATGGGAAGGTTCACTGATATTTACAACTCCCATGATTTTGTTTAATTTCTTTTTCAAGCCATCTAAGCTAGTGGCCATGATAGGGCTGACCCCTGTGGCAAATACCTTAGGCAGCTGATGCAGCAGTAGAAGCGCCCCCACCCCGTCCCCAACCCAGGCATTTGTCCTGAGCTCCTGCCCATTCCTCCCTCTTAGAGGACAGGGCTGGGCGTGACACACAGCCTTTCCTGCATCCCTAAACTAGCCTGCTGCCCACAGGTGTGATGGAGGCCTGTGGGATTTTCTGCCAATTGCTGCTCCACCTCAGAAAGCGAAATATCTTGGGCCGGCCCTTCCCTGAGCCCCCTTTCAATAATAGACTAAGTTCTGCTGGGAGGGTTTTCGTTTCAGAAGGGTTCACAAGCAGCACTGTCAGACTAAACTGCCAGCAGCAATTGGCAGAAAATCCCTGAGGCGGCTGTCCGCCAGCCTGGCAGTAAAAATACAACAATAATGCCTGGTGGACTTGGTCTTGGAAGATTGCCTTATCAGAAAAATTAACGAACAAGTTACAACTGGCAAAAGGAAGTAGGAAACATGATACATTCGCTATGGATTTGTATCACTTTATTAAGTATGTTGGTAACACTCAATTTCATAACACTCTGCCAGTAGTATATCTGGTTCATGTGAATAATGTATTCTGTATTTTTCTGCCTTGATTTATTATAATTACTGATTGCTTAGATGACTGCATGTAGAGGGTGGTGGTAGAGGAAATAGAGTATTTTCTGAAATTTCAAAATAATAGCTAACGATTTGCTGACCTTCCATGTCACCCAAAGTCAGCTGCCTGAAGTGACCATCTCACTTGGCCTAGTTGTAGGGCCAGCCCTGACCCAGGGCCTAATTACATGTGACATGGATGACATGATTAACAATCACAACACAACTCACCCAATTTCATTTGTACAATAATCACAGGTTATTGTTGCTGGATCAGGGCTGGAACCCACCCAAGCACTGTTAGGAACTGGGCAAATCCATACACTGTCTCTCTATACTCTCTGTACTGTGAAACATGGTTGTGGCTGTTGACCAAAAGCTGGATACGTTCCCTGTATTTGACTTCATTCACCAACTGAAATTTTAAAAAACTGTTTCCGAGGCAAAGAGATGCAGCAACAAGCGCTACCTGCTTCATCCTCCGCAAAGGAAATGATGAATTTGTTGTAAGAGCTGATCAGCCCTGGGAAAGCGCAGGCTTTGGTGCTACCAATGCAAATGTCTTGTTTCTTCCATTTATTTGATCTCTCATCTTCCTGCAAAGCCATCAGGCGACTGGATGGAAAAGCAAAGCCACATGTTTTATTGTTTCACAGTTCTACTATAGCTTAATCTTAGAAACGTTTTGCTGGGACATCCCTACATGGGAGAGAGGGAACTAGATCCCTGTCCTTTAATTCAAGTTAAACTTTTCTTTCGAGCAGAAATGAGCTTGAACCAGGGTATATATAGATTTTTCCATTTCATTTGTTACATTTCTATACAACCCAATAGTCAAAGCTTTCTGGGTGGTTTACAAATATTAAAAACCTGAAAATTGCACCAGACATAGTATAAAAACCTTCCTTCCAACCAATGCTCCATTGGTTGGAACCCACTACTACAGGAGTGAACATGTGACACTCCAGATGTTTTGACCTATGATTCCCATCAGCCTTAGCCAGCATAGCTAATGATAAGGGATCCTGGGAGTTGGAGGCCAAAACATCTGGAGGGCCACAAGTGGTTCATCCCTGCACTTCTAGCTTATAACCAATTTAAGATGAGTCACACCAGCAGCTGCACTACTCTACAAACATATGATAAAAAAAATTAAGAAGTGTCTCAAAATGCATGATTTGGGGCTGAAAATGGTCTGAAATAGTAGCACTGCTTTTGGCAGCTAACTATTAAGCCTATTGCCTGGGACACTCATTCAAGGTGAATAAATATCAATATTTTTTCAAGACAGCATATAGGAACCTTACATAGTGTAATTAAATATGAATGGAAATGAGTTTCTTCCTTACCCATTCATAAAATCACCAAAAATGTAAAGGCCATTGAGGTTTGGAGACTCACACCCTCTATACACATATCCTCCGGTGACGGATTTTCCCACAGAGTGTCCGTAGGCAAATATTGGAAGAATATCATCTGTTGAAACAGAGAAAATAGAGTCTACTCCATCAAAACTGTTTGGTTATCTAAAAAGGAACATAATGAAGTCTTTATTAAATCCCCATTTTTCACACAAATGTAAAAGGATATAGCTGCAGCAGAGTAATTGACTAAGCAATTTACTGAAGGATATAGCTGCAGCAGAGTAATTGACTAAGCAATTTACTGAAGGATATAGCTGCAAAATGTTTACAGATTTTGTATCCTTTCTTTTTACCATCATGTATTTTTATTAATGTCTGTGTACTTATATGCTGTAACGGTGGTCTGTTGACTGTAAATAAAGATTGATTGATTGACTAAGCAATTGACTAAAGAATATAGCTGCAATATAGTAATTGACTAAAGAATATAGCTGCAGTGTAATAATTGACTAAGCAATTGACTGAAGGATATAGCTGCGACATAGTAATATACAAATAAGAGGACTTTCCAGGAATCTACTAAAAATGACAGGCCACTTCCTTACCTAAGGAGGAATTTTGGCACAGCTTGATGTCATAGCACTCAAAGCCTTCCTTAGCTCGCCAACCATAGTTCCCGCCTTTAACAATGATATCCACTTCTTCAAACTTGTTCTGGCCGACGTCACCACAGAATATTCTTCCCCTTCCCTTGCGAGTGAGTGGGTCGCCTCTGTCCACAGAACAGCGCCACATGTTCCTCACCCCATAGGCATACACTTCTGGGAGAGCTTTAGGGTCAGAGGAAAAAGGATTGTCAGGGGGGATGCGGTAAGGCTTCCCGTCGGGGCTTCGTCCGTCCACATCTATCCGCAAAACCTTTCCTAATAAACTACTCCTGAGAGGAAATCAAGGCATAAGACAATGATTAATGGCAGGGACAAAGAAACAGAAGACACAGAAAATGTTAGAAGAGGTTAAAAATAGTTCATGGTTTGTTTGTTTGTTTAAAACTGGCTTCAGCGATGCATGTATCATTGCCAGGGCAGGTTCAAGGCAGTTTGCTGTTTGAGGTGAAAGTCAAGATGGTGGCCCACATCCATACCATGCATAATTCAGGGCCAGCCCTACCATTAGGCAGAGTGAAGCAGTCGCCTCAGGTGGCAGATGCTGTGAGATGGCAGCAAGGTGCTGGAGGAGAGAGCTGTAAGCCATGGGATCAGCTCTGTGCCTCCTAAGTTAGGCTTCTCCCTTCAAGTACAGTGGAGGATGCTTGTCTTATCACCAGCATTAAGATGGAATCATTTGCCAGTCCAGTCAGCCTTTGTACATAGAATGGGAAGGGCTGCCTTCTTGTCCTTTGCCTCAGGCAAAGAATCAGACCAGACTGGTGGTGGGATCTTACTTCAACACTGGCGATAGTGCAGTTTCCTCCACTGCAGCGGCATGCTAGCTTAGGAGGGTCAGAGGAAATTGGGGATGGGGAGATGCTGCCACCCCTGACCCCATATTTCCCACCTGAGGCCAAATGTTTATCCCACTTTATTAGGCCAAAGCCTCTGAAAGCCACCTAGCAACACATAACCAATGTTTTAAAAAGATACATAACAATGGACGAGTTCAAAACAGAACAGTGGTATTAGCCAGGATTAAAAAAAAAAAAACAGCACTTACAAAAACAATACTAAAACATAGACCTTTAAAGCAACTGCCTTGGCGCTTGTGTACATGCATGCCTTTCTATGTCCCTAAAACTATGGAGCTGTTAAAGAAAACCCAGGTGTCTCTTATATGTAAAAAATGCATGTATAAGCAGAATGAGAGGGGGACGTGCTGATTGTTTGGCTTACTTTTGTGAGCGCTCACACATTTTCATCTGTACAGTTTCTAAAAGGCATGACATGCTGGAGTCAGTAGCCCTAACGTATTCATTTGGGGCAGTATCCAAATACTGCCGCAATGCTAGTGGAAATGCATGCTAGTGCAACAGGGAGCTAGCGCTTGCTAGCGCTACCAGATAATAGCCCAAATTAGCGCTTCCGGAATGGGACATGTCAGCAGAGCTCAAGGAAGGGAGCTGTCCTGACGTGTCCCTTTCCAGAAGCACTAATTTCAGTAAGTTTCCAGGGTTGCGCTAGCGCCCTGGGTTACCATTATTTACATTAGCGCAACATGTTCAGTGGTGGCAGACTGTCAGCACTGAATAGTGCCCATAGTAAGTTATTACCAATACATCAATTATAATGTGTCAGCATGTATTTAAAAGATGCTTAGCCCACGTTTCTATTGATTGGCAGTTTAAATATGGATTTTTCAAAAACCAATAAAGAGATTTTTAAAAAAGATAATCTTGAATTGAGATAGCCAGAAAAAGCATATAATTTGCTTTTTACGACAAACCCAGCTGTCTCTTATATATAATAAATTCATGTTTAAATAGAACGAGAGGTAGATTTGCTCATTGTCTGACTTACTTGTTCTGAGCATTCCCAAATTTACCGAACGGGTCGCCAGCTTTCCCTCCATCCCCTGTAAACAGGTACATGTAGCCATCCAGGCCAAAGAGGAGCTGTCCGCCATTATGATTTGCAGCTGGTTCTTCAATCTCTAAGAGGTTCCTGAAGCAGGGGGAGTAAATAAAATTGAGAAATACATGGAAAAGAAAAGGAAAACACAGTTGCATCCATTGGATAGGATTCAAGGCTTTAACTGGGTTCAAAAACAAATTACTTATTCAATCATCAAGCAGAACATCTTATCTGCATAATGCTTGATGTTTACTTTTCCCTAGACTAAGCAAAAAAAGGCCTTAACATTCCTTTGCTAATTCCATCCTTCTGCTGAAATCTGGCAGCTGGATAATCATGCCTTTAATGCATAATTGGCACTCCAGCTTGGAGATAAGCTGGGTCAGGACATCATGTCTGTCAACATGTCATGCCAGCGCCGGCATGGTTGGGCACCTGCCAAGGCCCCACAACCCCAGCAGACAAGAGCCGCCAGACCTACTACTCCTCTTCATCATTGAAACCTCCTTGTTCACCTGCCTCTTGCTCTGGCCCACCAGACAATGGCGGTGGAGTGAAGTGGAGCAGGAGATGCTGCTACCTGCATGCTCATTGGCTCTCTGCCTGGCAAGGAAGCAAGTGGTGGCATGATAAGGAAGAGAATGAGGAGCAATAGCAGCTGGTGACAGTAGCAGTGAGAAAGTCAACTCACTGAAAAAGGGGAGGCCATTGAGGGTGTTTTGCCCAAGGACTCTCCAAAACCTGGAGCTGGCATTGTTGTGGACTGCATGGGCAATCACTGGCATAGCACTTCTGCATAATAGTTCTTCTATGTATGGGCCATTGTCCTGATAGCTTAAACATCATAGAGCAAATCAGCACAACTATTGGATAGAATAGCATTATTGCTATTCTATCCACATAAAGTTCTTATATGTCAGGCCATTCCTATTTTGCAGGGAACTTCTACCTGCTTCTTAGCACACCTTATTTACTTTTTATTTTATTTTGGGGAGTTTTTTTAAAATATACATACATGAATTTGTATAAATCCATGCCAATGAATACAGATTAAACATGAAAATACAACTTTCTAGCAATTATTCATAGGCTTCAACAAAATCAGACCAGATATTTAAATAAGTATTCATTTGAAGGTGGTGTCTATATGCCACCCATTCAAATGTTGAAAGCGTTGTAAGTTCCTCAATCCATTGCATTAAAGAAGATGAGTGTTTATCCTTCCAATGTTGTACTGACAGTCTTTTAGCTGTCAAAGGGACAGGGAGAGTCCATTTACGCTGACCATCCATTAATTTTCATGAAGCAGGTAAGTAATTTGAAAGAGCATGTATGGACTTCAGTGCATATTAAAGGCTGTTCCCATCCAAACTTTATCTATATAATAACCTCTTCCCCAAAAGAAGCAACTACTGGACATTGCCAAAACATATGTTTAAAAGAAGCATTAGCTGCATTGCACCCCCAGCAATTAGCTGAATTACACAATCCTTTAATTAAAGAGAAGTTGTGGTGTCCAAGACCCAAAACAAACATTTTTGTTGA
Organism: Elgaria multicarinata webbii; assembly: GCF_023053635.1. NCBI lineage: Eukaryota > Metazoa > Chordata > Lepidosauria > Squamata > Anguidae > Elgaria > Elgaria multicarinata. The sequence continues at coordinate 37,420,609 of NC_086174.1, forward strand.
CTAAGACGCAGGCTAAGATTCATAGATGTGACAGATATAGAAGTCAAAGTGGTGATCCATTGATTAGGCAGAACAGGACAATCCAATTCTCTATTCCATTCCTGCTTAAACTCTGTATATCATATTTATTCATATATTCCATTCCTGCTTAAACTCTGTATATCATATTTATTCATATTTATAGACATGGATTGTGGGTCACTTTGCCTGACCAGCTTCAATTAAGTGCTTCTAATAATGATGGAGACTCTGATGCTGTAAAAGTGGCCAGACTAAACCAAGATACTAACAAATGCTGCAATTGCCATAGCTCATATTTGGCAGACAGAATAGAAAACAACAAGAATTCATCATCCGCATCCATCAGTTAATGCAAAGCCAAAACCAGTGTGGTGTAGTGAGTGTTGGACTGGGAATTGGGAGATCCAGGTTTAGTCCCCGCTCAGCCATGGAAGCTCACTGGGTGACTTTGGGCCAGTCACAGACTCTCAGCCCAACCTACCTAACAAGGTTGTTGTTGTGAGGATATAAAACAGAGAGGAGGATTATGTACGCCGCCTTCGGTTCCTTGGATAAATGGGTTCCTTGGATAAATAAATAAATAAAATCACTTTATCTATCTATATCCATCACAAAACATTTTCTTACTAATTATTAGATCTGGATTCTTCCTGGCACATCTTAAAGTGGCAGTAGTTGGATATGGTTGGAGGAATATGCATAACAGGATCACAAGAAGCCCCTTCCTTAGGAGGCGTTGTGGTCTGGTGGATGACAAGTTGAGTTTTGCTCTACAGCAGTTTTCCTCCACCTGCTCCCTCCATACATGCTGGATTTCAACTCCCATTAGCCCCAGCTAGGATGGTCAATGGTCAGGGATGATGATGATTATCATGATTTGTGATACTAATAAATCACTAAATATAATAAATCCCTAAGCAAATCCCATTCTGTGGCTATGGACACCAGTGCTTAGCCAACCCAGACATGCATATCTCTTTAACATTGTCCCTTTTTCAGGAGCAGGGAAAAGAAAGCGCGTGTATTTCCAGGATTTATACAAATCACTGAATTCAGTCTTTCTTGGTGCCTGAGTTGGATTTGTTTTGGTGCAGAGGAAACATGGCCTTGGTTACTATATTTCAGCCTAATCTCTCTCACAGGGTTGTTATGAGGAGAAAATTGGAAGATGCATAATTCTCTATGCCTTCGACAACAGTGTCAGCTAAGGATAGTGTGTCTCCTCTGAATGAATGCTTGGAGGTGGTAATGGGCTGGATGAGGAAAAACAAACTGAGGTTGAATCCAGACAAAACAGTGGTGCTTACTGTCAAAGGCCAGTAAGTAGTCTGTCAACCATTTCTGGATGGGGTTACACTCCCCCTCGCAGCTTGGGGGTGCTCCTGGATCCGTTGCTCCAAATGACAGCTCAGATACATGCAACAGCCAGAAGTGCCTACTATCAGCTTTAGCTGATACGCCAGCTGCGCCCGTTCCTAGAGTTGGAGGACCTAAAGAGGCTTGACTTCTGCAATGTGCTCTACATAGGGCTACCTTTATGCCTAGTCCAGAAATTTCAACTAGTTCAAAATATGGCGGCCAGGTTAGGCACCGGTACACCTAGGGGGGAACATATTACACCAACTTTAAAATCACTTCACTGGCTGCCAATTAGTTTTTGAGCAAAGTATAACGTGTTGGTTATTACCTTTAAAGCCCTACATGGTTTGGGTCCAAATTACCTGTGGGATCGCCTTCTCCCATACAATCTGCTCCGCACACTCAGGTCCTCTTGGAAGAATTTACTCTACTCAGCAAAAACTAGGCTGACAACTGTTACCCAGAGGACTGTGGAATGGCCTGCTGGGAGAGATTCACCAACTTCACAGTCTTCCTGAATTTAAGAAAGCCATAAAGACTGATCTCTTCCAGCAGGCCTACCCAGTTGAATTTTAAGATGCCTTTTAATAATGTATTAGTTTTATATGCTTTTAATCAGTTTTATGTATTTTATAGTGTTTTGTATTTGGTGTTGTTCCCCGCCTCAATCCAGAGGGAGCGTGGGGGTAAGAAATTATTATTATTATTATTATTATTATTATTATTATTATTATTATTATTACAAATCCTTGGGATAAAGCAGGAAAGATATCCAACTGAAGAAGTAAGCTTGGGGTGGGGGACTGTTACCTTTCCGTGGTTGCATTAGCCTTGTTGAGATCCGATGAAGAGACCATGAGTTCACTGATCCTGATTTTCTCCACCTTTTTCTTGTCCTGGTAGGAGTAATAAATGTAGAATTTCCCATTGTCTTTGTACTTGGGGTGGAAAGCCATCCCAAGGAAACCTCTCTCATCCCCAATCCAGGGGGTGGCCAGCACCAAGTTCTTCATATCTAGGAAAGGCTCTTCCAGTCGACTCCCGTCTGGAAGATAGATCCAGATGACGCCCACCTGCTCAGCCACGAACATGCGATGGGTGTTGTCATTGGCGTGCACCATCAGCACCGGGTTCCTCAGCCCATTCGCCACCTCTCGCAGGCACAGCTGCAGGCAGCCTTTCTTATCCGCCACCACGGAGCCCAGGTTACGGTTCAGATCCGTGTTTTTCAGCACGTCGGGGAAGCAATAGTCCTCATCCTGGATGTTGAGGAGGTGGCAGAAGCGAGTCTTGTTCCTCTCGCAGCATTCATGGATGTGCTTGTCGTCCGTCAGTAGCGTGATGGCGGAGCGGCAGTAGAGGTGGAACTCCGAGCAGTAGTCAGAGCAAAGGCCGGGCAGGTTACGGAGTGGCGTCTGGGGGTTCTCGGCATCATAGAGGTGAGCTGCATAGGGGGAGCATTCCTGTGAAAGGGTTAAAAGCATTCGCTCAGCTCAGCTCATGCTGCGATGTGGAACTGATCCTGCCTTGTTCTACCACTGCAATATCTGCTCATTTATTTGTTTATAATACTTGCATACCACTAAATAGAATAAAATCTGTAAGTGATTCTCATGCAAAAATATTTTTTTAAAAAAACAATGTTAAACAACACATTAAGCAGTTACAAGTACAACAATAAAGAAAAATACTCTTCAAAAATCAGTGAAAAGAAACAATAAAATGGAGCAGTGTCATGATAAGATAGATGTAATGTATACATAAAGACCCAGTGGGGTGCAGTAGTTAGAGTGTTAGACTGGGACTCAGGAGAGCCGGGTTCTAGGCTCCACTCGGCCATGGAAGCTCTCTGGGTGACTTTGGGCCAGTCACTGACTCTCAACCTAACCTACATCACAGGGTTGTTGTGAGGCTAAAATGGAGAAGAAGATGGTAATGCTGGCTACTTTGGGCTCCTAAAAGGAAAGGTGGGATATAAATGTAATAGTTAATCAATATAAATCAGTTACAAGCCAGAGAAACCTTATATATAAACAAGTAGGTTTTCAGGAGCCATTTAAAGCAAGCCACATTTTCTGACTCCCAAACTGTGCAGGGGAGAGTTTTCCCAAGGATGGGCACCACTACTGAGAAGGCTGACTTTCGAGATGTTAAGTGGTGACATTCCTCTGGTCATGCAATTGCTAGTAAGGGCTTCTCTGAAGATCTTAAAGGTCAGCTGGGTGTATATAGGGGGAGGCTGTCTGCCAGCCGGTACCCGAGTCCCAAATCATTTAGGGCTTTGTATGTCAACCACAGAACCTTGAACATGGCTCAGTAGGCAGCCAATGCCATCCTTCCAACACAGATGTAGCAGGTACATAGCTGTGTGCCTGACTGGGCACCTTGGGCCTGTATTCTGCTCTAATCACAGCTTCTGAACCAGGTGCGAGGGCAACCCAAATAGAGTGCATTACAGTAATCTAATCATAAACAGATCATCGCAAAGACCCCTCAAGTATCTTTGCTCAGTGGTAGAGAACATGCTTTGCATGCAAACCGTCCCTGATTCAGTTCCCAGTTAAAAGAATCTCAGGCAACAAGAAATGTGAAAGACTTCTACCTGGAACCCCAAAGGGCTGCTGCCAATCAGATGTGACAATACCAAGCCAGATGGACAATAGTTTGGCCCAGTATAAAGCTGTTTCCTAGGTTAATGTGCTATGGAGGGTAAGGTTGTCACTGGTTGCTAGGTATGATGATTATATTATCTCCAGTATCAGTGTGGCTAGGAAACATGAGTGAGAGGGTGCTGTTATGCTCATGTCTTACTTAGAATCATAGAATAGTACAGTTGGAAGGGGCCTATAAGGCCATCGAGTCCAACCCCCTGCTCAGTGCAGGAATCCACCTTAAAGCATCCCTGACAGGTGGCTAACCAGCTGCCTCTTGAAGGCCTCTAGTGTGGCAGAGCCCACAACCTCCCTAGGTAACTGGTTCCATTGTCGTACTGTTCTAATAGTCAGGAAGTTTTTCCTGATGTCCAGCCGGAATCTGGCTTCCTGTAACTTGAGCCCATTATTCCATGTCCTGCACTGTGGGATGATCAAGAAGAGGACTTGTGGACATCCCATGGGCATCTGGTTAGCCACTGTGTAAACACAACACTAGGTTAAGTAGACCCTTGCTCTGATCCAGCATGGCTCTTCTTATGTCCTTGAGTGGGTAATGCTCTGCGGTGTTAAGTAATCTGACCCTGTAAAGATTATCCTAAACTTCCCGCTGCTCAGCTAACATGCAGGGAAAACAAGGCGCTGAATGTAGCCTTAGGTTGCAATCCTATGAAAAAAGTCCAACAACACCCAGTAAGCCACAGCCCACATGTCTGGCTGGGGCATGCTGGGAGCTCTAAGACTTTTTTCTGTCTAAATATGCATAGGATTGCACCCTTATTTAAGTTAGCCATAGTTTCCTGAAGATGCATTTATTGTAATATGTCTACTCTAAGCATGACTAAGACTGTCTGGATCCAGCGCAATGTACATGTGTTTTATGTTAGGGCCTAAGGAAACTGACAAGATACTGTGGGGAATTATGGATTGCTTGGAAAACATTAGTCACCACACATTAAAACGTCAGGAGTTGAGCTGATGTACAATAGTGCCAAGAGAAAGGATCAGAGAGAAATCACCATTATCCTAGGAAGGCTTTAAAAAGAGGAGTAAAGCCATGCTGGAACCTCTGCTGTGGAATAATGGCCTTAAAGTGTGTGTGTGCACACACGTGCACCCATCCTAAGGCTCTTTTAAAAGCCTCACTATGCAGAATTATTAGCAAAACAAAGCCTCTTGCTTAGCCCCTTATCACATCCAAAAGGTCATGTTCACCTTTGCAGGAAATTGAAGTGGAATGCTGTGTCATAAGAAGACAGGAGAAGAGTATTATGGAGAGGGTAGTGTGTGAGAGGAGAGAGAGAGAGAGGGAGAGAGAGAGGCCTTAGCTGGACCTAAGGATTATCCCAGGCAAATGGAGGGGTCGTCCCTGCCTGCTCCCGGGATCCCGTGTGTCATTTGGATGCACAGGGATGATCCTCGGATATAGGCCCATTCTAGCCATGGCCAGAGAGAGAGAGAGGGAGGGGGAGAAGGAGGGCAGGAGAGAATATTGGCATTAGGACTGCCACCTTTTTTTCTAACAGGACTCCTGTGCTTTCAGCAGCTCGTTTCCTAACAGGACAAGATGATGTGGGGAAGCACCCTATTATTTACATATTTTTATCCTGTCCTTCCTACAAAGGACTCAGGCCAGCATGCATAGCTGTTATTGTCTCCCCACTCGCCACCTTTTATCTTTATAACAACAACCCTGTAAAGTAGGTTATATAGGAAATTGTCTTATACCAGGTCAATCTACTTGTCCATCAAGCCTGGTATTTATCCCAGGTTTCTGGAATTTTCAGCACTGGGGGGCGGGGGTTCTTTCCCATCCACTGCTACCAGCGCAGGATCTACACTACTGCTTTAAAAAAGTTTATAACAGTAGTGTCAACCTTTGGGGCCCAGGGCACAGTCCATATACAGTTTTCAAACCGTTTTCAAAGTGTTGTATCCTGCTTGATGTAGATCTGGTCCCAGTCTTTTTAACTGGAGATGCCAGGGACTGAATCCAGCAAAGCAAATGCCCTCCCACTAAGCTCCAGTTACCCTGAGAGAAAAGATAAGTAATTCAAAACCTGCCACCCCTCCAATGCCACAGCCTTTACGTTCCCGATACATTAGAGAAAAGCAAAACCTGATTTTAAAGAAAAGAAATACTCTGAGCTTGTGCAGTTTGAGATTTTAACCTTACTTACTACCTTGCTGGTAAACATATTTGGAATAAGCACTGTTTCATTGTTTAAAAAATAGAGGAAAGGATAATACATACTTAAAGTTAAAAAAAAAAAACTACAATGAGTATATAACCATGTACATGCCCACCCAGCCTCCCAGCCCCAATTATGAAATCTTTTTGAAAATAAGAAAGAAAGGATATTGTGGTGAGCAGTGCCAGCCCAGGTGGGTCCTGAAATGCCCATGCAGGTTCTGATGCTGACTCCATCACCTGACATTCTCTGGGTGGACATTGGGGGGAGGGCTGGATGTTGGCCCCAGGGTCCAGCTGTGGCTGCACCACTGGACAAAGGCATGGTTTATACTGGTGTAGAGCCCAAGAGAATGGTTTAGTCCAGGCCTTCCAAGTTTTTTTAAGCCAGAACTTCATCGTACAGGTATTAAGCATGGGAGAACATGCATTTCTTTTGAAAATGAGAAATACGTTAACTCCTCAGAGCTCAGGATGCGACTTCCAAGTGGTTGCTAGGAAGAGGGCCTTTTCTGCTGTGGCATCCAAGCTCTGGAACGAGCTCCCTAGAGAGATTCGCCTGGCACCTTCATCGCACATCTTTGGAAGACCTTTTTATTTTCCCAGCATTTTAGCATTCTAGTCTTTTAGCTCTGCTGTTTTAAACCAACATTTTAAATCTCAGTCTTCCTGCTAGGTTTTTTCCTAGTTGTACTTTTATATTGTAGGTTCGAGCTTTTATCTTTTACATATATTGCTCTACAGCTGTACCTTGAGCTTTAGTTTTTGCAAATGTACTAAATACATTAGTGCAGTTCAACAAAATGTATCCTTTGATGAAAAATATTGTTCCCCCACCCCACCCCACCATTTCCTTTGGATCCTGCAGTGTCTCCTGAAGACCGAACTGCTGCATTGTCTCTGTATCCAAGAATGCTGGCAACGTTCATTGTGGCTAAAAATGCCTGAGGTCATGATGACATTCCTTAAGGTCGACATCACCTTGCTAGGATTAAGCTGCCTTGCAAGGAAAGGATGGCTCATCAGTTGGGAGGCTGCAAATGAGTGGGTGCACTGCTAATTGTCCCAACCTCTATCTCAGAGGGCAGATGAAAAATGAAGTCTTGAGGTCCCTACGAGATCCACTGGGCATTTGGTGGGGAGGGGGAAACCCACCCACCCCCAAGATCATCCAACACTTCACTCCCACCCAACTGTTCTCCCCACTATTGATCAGCTAATGAGACTGCAAAGTACAGGCATCAAATCAGAGTTTTTAAAGACTTTTGGGGGTTCTGCTCTGTTACTCTATTAGTGGATAGTGAAAACATATGAATGGCTGTTTTTCTTTCTAATGACAAATGGCAGTTTTGTTTATTAAATCAGATGCTATCTTATATTCAATACATAACAAGGCGCCTATATTGAGATTTTGATGCTATGGGATGTCTTATTTTGAGTTACTTGAGTTGACTGATTAAGAAGCTTGTTCTTTAATTGGTTGACAGAATGTACAAGAACTCTATTTTTATTATGCATTTATGAAGCATTTTTAAAATGCCCTACTAGATTATTTATCATTAGTATTATTTGTCATTAATGAAGCACTTTTTGTTTCAAAGATTTGAAGTGCAATCTTATGGGTTGCAACTAGAGACGTAAAGGCCCAGAAAAAAATTGGAAACATATGGGGGAAACCGTTTTTTTCCAAAAAATTGAAAAAAATGAAGGAAAATGGATTATGGGATGTTTTATTTTGGCATGATGAATAAAATGTTTAAGACAAGGTGTTCAGATATTTACTTCTCCAAATGATTTCTAAAAACTTTGTACAGTATCAGATTATTACAATTTCTGTGCACCAAGGACAAGCAAGTCCTAGGTTGCAAACTGAGTCTACAACTCTCAAATTCAAGAGCAAGATGCATTTCTGCCTCTAGGGGGCACTGCCACTGAAACAGAGACTGAAACTGATAGTGATAGCTATAGCTCAGGAAATGAGTCTTATTAAATTTCATGCATATTCATTGAATCTTGATTCTCCCCCCTTTTTTCCCTCAGTTCTTTTTATGGGAATGGGTGCTTTATGTCTGCTTGACACTGTGAAGGCCTAGTGGAGACATAAATAATATTCTTTGTTACTAATGTTGTCTTCTTCTTCTTCTTCTTCTTCTTCTTCTTCTTCTTCTGTTGTTGTTTTTAATTGTTTTTTGCCTGCTCCTCATAAACTGGCAAAACCAAAGAGGTTCCTTACACTTTAGGTGTTCTAACAGTTCAGAAGCTTGTCGCTCCGTTTGTTACCCAAAAAAAGTAAAAATTTAAAAAAGTAAATTCAATTTGTAATAATTGTTTGAATACACTGTACTTTTAATATACCAAATGGAATAACTTTATGCCAAACCAACTTGGACATAATTACATTTTATGTTCCTAAAGTAACAAAGTGACTTTCAATCTGTAAAAAGTGCTAATATTGCATTATTTCAATTTTTCCAAACATTTCCGTTTCCCCCCAAACCCACCAGAAAAAAACAGGGTTTTTTCCATGGCTTCAAAATTTCTGGAAATTTTACATCTCTAGTTGTGACCTGGATACATGAAAGCCTCTGAACATGTATCCAGTGCAGAGTGTGAGGCGCCTGGCACCTCTTGTGCTTCACTGTCTAGATGGGCAATTTCACCCATCTAGCGGAGGCTCTGGGGAGGGAAGGAGGCGGAGGTGGTGATAGGAAAAAGCGTAACCTGGCCTCCCCTCCTCCCTGCCCCCAGGAACACCCCCTTTCCCCCATCAGCACATTATGTTTACCAAGCACAAAGAAGCAGCCAGCGAAGTTTTCTCCACACCAGCTATGAGGGGAATGCAGTTCCCTGCTACAAACTTGGACCCCAGTCTCTGATCTCAGAATCTGAACAATCCTATGTCCCCCCAGATGCTGTCTAGAGGACATTGGATTGCTTCTTTAGGGCACAATCTTATGCATGTTTAGACCGAAAAAAGTCCTACAACTCCCAGGCATAAGAACATAAGAAGAGCCATGCTGGATCAGACCAAGAGTCCATCTAGTCCAGCATTCTGTTCACACAGTGGCCGAACAGCCATCAGCCAGGGACCAACAAAGAAGGACATGGTGCAACAGCACCCTCCCACCCATGTTCCCCTGCAACTGGTGCACACAGGCTGACTGCCTTGAATACTAGAGATAGCACACAACCATCAAGGATAGTAGCCATTGATTGCCTTTGCCTGCAGGAATTTATCCAACCCCCTTTTAAAGCCATCCAAGTGGGTGGCCATCACTACATCTTGTGGTAGTGAGTTCCATAATTTAACTATGTGCTGTGTGAAGAAGTCCTTCCTTTTTTTTGTCCTGGATCTCCCACCAATCAGCTTCATGGGATGACCCCTTTGGGTTCTAGTATTTTCAGAGAGGGAGAAAAAGGTCTCCCTATCCACATTCTCCATACCATGTTTCCCAGCAACTAGTGTACATAGGCTACACCATAAATCTATGGTGTATTACACTGCCTTTGATATTGGAGGTAGCACATAGCCATCAGGGCTCTCCTCCAGGAATTTATCCAACCCCCTTTTAAAGCCATCCAAATTGGTGGCCATCACTACATCTTGCAGTAGTGAGTTCCATCATTTAACTATGCGCTGTGTGAAATAGTACTTCCTTTTATTTGTCCTGGATCTCCCACCAATAAGCTTCATGGGATGACTCTGGGTTCAAGTGTTATGAAAGAAGGAGAAAAACGTCTCCTCCAAATTCTCCAAAACATGCATAATTCACCTTTAAAATGAAAAAATATATATATTCTAGAATAAGCTATTTGTGGACATCTGATAAAGTGGGCTACAGTATACATAAGCTTATGCCAGAATAAATGTGTTGGTCTTAAAGGTACCACAAGGCTCTTTGTTGTTTCAGAATGTTCGGTTTCTGTGGCTGTAGAATTATTTTCTGGAAAGCAGTTTCATTTTTACCTCACAATCTTTGCAGTGTCCACCCACCCAACCCAACCCCTGTTAAAGAGGACATATTCAGTATGCAGAGATAATATAGTAGGACTAAAGAGGCGAAGCTGGAAGACTATTCAGTGTTTGCCTGGTGTGTTTTTTGGCTGCTTTATGCTGGCAGATGGTGAATCGCAGCCTGCCTCACTAACGCTAGAAGGGAACCCCCTTTTGCCCATAAATCAGCGGACAGGCAGGAGGCCAGGAGGGGCTGCTGCCCCCTCAGCCCATTGTTCTTTGGGCACACTGCCCTGGCTGCTCCCTCCCACCAGATGGGCACCCTCAGCTAGATAGAGAGTACAGAGGGAGGCAATAGATCAGCTGGGACGGGAGAGAGGGAGGCTGTTCCAGAGGTATGAAGGCCAGCGGTTTGATCTCAGCCGGCTTTCAGAACCGCAACTTTCGCAGGGCACTAGGCAGGAGCACAATCTAAACACATCCTTCATGGCATCTGGGAATCAAAACACCGAGATCCGCAGGCTGACTTTACCCAGTCCTGCATAAGCTGCTGAATGGCCAGTCAGTCTGCATTTGCAAAGCAAGCTAAAGAAGAACCCATCATCTTTTGCTCTCCTCCCAGACACAAAACAGTGAGTTTCGGCACCTCTCTAGCAACAGAGTACAACGCTCCTTTATTTTGGCTAGATTATCACTAGGTATTGTGGTTGTGACACATTTCAGGGTGCAGAATACATCACAGTTCCCACGGAGCCTCACGACAAACTTGCGAGGCAGGCTTAGGTGGTGGACAGACAGTGACTCGCCCAAGGAGGCTTCACCAATTACACAGGAGAAAGACAGCAGTTTGTTAAGAGAGTTATAAAGGGGCTCGAGAAAGTTTTCAGTATTTCTTTTGTCACACTGATGCCACTGTTCAAATAGGTTTCACAGGTTTCCAAACTGATTTGAACAAACCCTACAGAACCTGTTAACCAGTGACTAAAGTAGCATGAGCTACAACCCACAAGTAGTGATCTGTCTTTCAAGCTGCCTTCAAATCCCTGGGGGGGGGGGAAGCAAACAACCACCTCTCTCTCCAACAGGGATGAGGAACATGTGGTCCTCCAGATGTTGTTGGACTGCAACTCCCATCATCCTTTACCATTGACAGTGCTGGATTGGGATGATGAGAATTGCAGTCCAACATCTGGAGGTTTACACATCCCCAACCCTCCTGTTCAGGCTTCATATGAGAACAAGGAGGTGAAGTTGAGTTTCCCACTTAACGAAATCCAAAATTCCATCCACTGAATCACAGAGGCTTAAAACTATTTTTCATTGATGAATTACTATGATTATACAGCTTGGAGCACCATCACAGCATCTTGATATCTATATGCTGTGCAGATATATGGAACTAATAAATGAATTATCCCCAGGAAATAACATCACATTATCCTTTCAGAAGATATTCCTGCTGGGTTTCCCCACCCCTCCATAACCTCAGATGCAAAATTCACTCATTTCGTTTTATGATATTTCTGTCTCTCCCTAATTCTCACAAGGACCAGAGAAGTTTACAATCAAGCCCATAACAATGGTGCCTAATGAGGGCTAGGCCACTAGCTACCCCTGCCTTACCTGGCACAAGATATCTTTGATGTATCTTCCGCACAATTTGTAGGCGTGGGGATCAATATAATCCATGATCTCCCAGTACTTGGCTGCGATAGTATTGTCCTTGTCCTGGTCACAACAGCCAAACGTCTCGTAGGCAGAGCAAAACTCCAGGTGGAAAGGCGGCTGGAAAGGCGGGCCATAATCGAGGCACTGGGGGTGTCCCAGGAGTACCCCAAATTGGCACAGCAGGACAAAGGAGATGCAAGCGAGGGAACTGGAAGAATGTAAGGAAACCCTGGAGCGATGGCTCTTGTGGGAGCCTGCAGTACTTTTCTTCACTGGAGGTTTCCTGAGGTCAGACGAATCTGAGATGTGGCCACCTTGAAGATTAGGGTTATTCATTTTCTGAGCTTTGAAACATCCCAGCCAGCCGAGAAGCTCAATGTTTGTTCAGGTTTGCTTACACTCCTCTCTCTCTCTCTCCACTCTCCCATTAAGTTTACTATTGGTGAGCTAAGAAGCAACCCTCTAGACTGCCTCTTTGCTATTCCACGCCTCTCCTCCCCCTCCTTCCCTTTTGCAAATTTATCTTCCCCACCACCACCACTTGAAGAGCACAGATGGAGGCAGATGCCCTCAGCTTCCCAATAGCACACACCTTATATTGAGAGAGAGAGAGAGAGAGAGAGAGAGAGAGAGAGAGAGAGAGAGAGAGAGAGAGAGAGAGAGATGAGGCATAAATTACAACTGCAGCAAGCATTCTATAATACCTTGTGAGCAGCTATAGGAAAAGGTTACTTTTCCCATTCACAAAGCTCAGGATTCCAAAGCTCAGCAAAAGAGCTGTGAAGATGAATCATTTTCATCCATTACGTACTCACCCTAATTGACTTGAGCTCAGTCAAACCGAGATCAAATTCTAAAGAAATAGAATTGTGTAAGGGCTGGTGGGGGGGGGAGTCCTAAAGTAGGATTCACCACCACCACCACAACACCCACACACCTAATCATAGCATGTGGACATGAAAATGGGGTTTTGATCATTGGCACTTTAGAGCAATATGCTTCACACCGCAACAGCTATGGACTCACAATAATTTAATACATTCATCCTCACAGTAATAATAATATCATAGAGCACCACAAAATTCCTTTCCCCCCTCCCCCCTTTTTTGGCACTCTAGGAACTGGGGCCTCTGAAGTGGTTTGCCAGAGGCTACTCAGCAAATCTGTAAAGTGGGGCATTAATTCTCCGCATTTTATAATTTCCTTCATCTTGTTGAAACTATTTTGTCAACTTGGAGTGCGCACACACAGGGATGCAAATAGGGTGAAAGGAAAGGTGAACATGGTGCCAATTTAAGTTTTTTTTTCCAGGAAATATTTCTGCTCCCCCCTCTGACCCACAAATCAAAACAAGGGAATATTCAAAATAACATTAATTATTTTGAACATGCATTGACTCTGGTGGTGCAGAAAGCTAACCATAAGTTAAGACCCCGGCCTTAATGGTGCTATGGACCACCCCCCTTTTTAGGCAGCTACGTCTATTACTTCAGTTGTGAAGCACATAGTTAGCCTTTCTCTTCTCCCCCAACCCTGCCATTCCACGCTTTACGCTCCTGATATGCTAGACCAAAACACACACTGCCAACCCTGATTAAAAGAAAAAACATACCACATTCCCCCAAATTACAGTATATAATAGCACTTATGGGGTACAGACAGGAATAAGTAAGGGACAGAGCCCTCTTCAAGGGATCTTAAGAGGACAATCCTATGTATGTTCAGACAGAAAACAATAGTCCTACAACAACTCCCAGCATTCCTCATACTGGCTGTGGAATGTAGGAGTTGTAGGACCTTTTTCTGTCTCAACATGCATAGCATTTCATCTCCAACAGGGAAGGCAGCACAATCTTACATATTGTTTAATTTTTGCCTAGGCATCTCAGCTCAGTGATGAGCACTGGGGTCTTGAACCCGGGACTCAAACAGCGGTACCCAGGAGCCTCGATCCCTGTGCTACCATGGCCGTTTGCTAGACGAAGGAAGGAGCTTCTGCCTTCCCTCTGCTGTGCTGCAGCACCACCACTGCAGATGGACAGGTGGTGATATTGCAACTGCCGCCCCAGCAGATGTCAAGTGACCCAAGGTTCTAAGACGCTGTGCCCTGACTCCTCAATTTGGGGAACTATTTGTCCAGGCACAGTTTGAACCACTCATGGACTACCTAGCCCCCTGGCCTGCATGTACAACCTATCTTTCCTGATACTGCTTTGCCAAGTGCAGGATGATGAGTGGATTGCTTTTATACCTCTAGGGCACAGTCCTTCTTGCTGCTCAGAACCCCCCGAACTCAGAGGCTTCTGAGATTCCTAAGCCCTGCTGACTGAAGGAGGAGGAGCAGAGGCAATCTTTGCTTCTCCACCCTCCATTCTTTGATTTTTTGCTAGATGGGCTAAAAAAGCTCCAGCTATTGGGCAGTATAGAAATTAAATAAATTTAAAAGTATCTCATCTAGTATAGGAGTAAGCAACCTTCAGGCTTTTGGGGTCTACTTTGTGTTTTAACTAGATTCCTAAGATCTAACAACTGTAGCCAAGTGTTTGCATAGTAGGGAGACCGACACTTAGAATTAAAGAAAGGTAAATGGTACCTCTGAGCATATATTCAGCCCAGGATTTTGTTGTTCATTACCAGAACTGACCTCTCAGGCTCTTCTATTGGGAAAAAAAATCCAATCTTGGTCTCCCCACAGCTTTTCAATATTTAATAGTTGCTATTTATTTTGTTTCATTTATATGCCACCATTTTCCTCCTGCAAGGAACCTTCTCTCCATTTTATCCTCCCAGGAACCCTGTGAGGTAGGTTTGGCTGTGTATTTGTGTGCATGCATGCAAACAGGGAGGTTTAACCCTCTCCTCCATGCCTGCTGAGATGGGATTACTTACAATGGGAGGTGGGGAGGCTAAAGCCTCTCCCACCCATAAGAACATAAGAGGAGCCTTGCTGGATCAATCCCAGGGTCCATTTAGTTGGGCATTCGACCCACACAGTGGGTAACCCACAAGCAAGCCTTTAGTGCAAGAGCAACCCTCTCAGAGATTGCTGGAGGATGTGTGTGTTAAATCCTTTCCCCTAGTGGTCCTGATCAAGCACGCTGTCCTAGCAGTTTTAATAGTGGTGCCAGAACAGGGGGTCTTGACCTTCAGCCCAACTGATTAGCCAGGCTATGGGGGAAAGTGGTGGGATTCCTAGGCCACAGGGAGAGCAGCAGAGGGCCCATGCAGGCTGTAGGTTGCCCACTCCTTATCTAAGAATTAATTTTATTTATTTCATTTGTATATCGTAGCTGAAATTCTCTGGATGGTTTACAATTGGTAAAAATACAAAATACAGCATAATAAAAAAAGATAGTCTAAAAATTTTAACATAGAAAAATTAAAACAATGTGAACGGCTAAAAAGAAAAAATGTTTTTCCTAATAGACCTGTTCTAAAGTGGCAGACAGAGATGCCTCACCATATAACATTGAATGTCCAGGGGTAGAGTGGTCTTTACCTGGCACCAAAAAAAACGACTGTATTTGCACCAAGCAGACCTCAGCAGGGAGCTCATTCATTGCGGGGGGCCACCACTGAGAAGGCCCTCTCCGTTGTTGCCACTTTCTGAGCCTCCCTTGAAGGGGGGCAGGTGTTGATCATAGTGCCCAGGTATGTTCAGGTTGGGAGAGGCGTTCCATCAGGTATTGCAGTCCCAAGCCATGTAAGAAGCCTTCTTGTGCTTGATTTACTGACAGGGGTATCAATATTAAGATACTTCCATGATAGATCAAGCACTAACGTTCAGTCATTCTGATAGCTAGAAAAGTCTAAAAATAGGACATTGTATCTTCCACCTCATTACCAGCCAGTATGCCAAACCACAACTCTTATGAAGATGCAACAGTCTCTTCCTCCTCCTCCTCCACAACTCTGCATGCAGAAGGAGAACAAGCTTGGTGTTGAGATCAGCAAGCATGCAAGTTTAAAAACATGGCAAGTCCTTCATGGCATAGAATGGACCAGTGTGTGCCGTCCTCCTCACTTGTTAACCATTATTGCATGATGGAGGGGGACCTTCTAGGGACAACCAATTCTATATCTATGCTTGCAGGATGCAGATGGTATTCATAGCATATCTATATAATACATCATTTATGCCCACCTAATACATACAGACTCTGTTCAGGAACATATTTGAATTGTTAATATGAAGGGTTTGAAATATGAGGAAAACCTGTTTTGTGTAAAAGCTTCAAGCCTGAAGTTTTATTCTAGCAATTAATTCAAAATGGCACAATGCATTCCTTCAAACAGATTTATTATCAAACAGGAATTCCGTAACAAACAAAAAAGTTGCCATTCATGTACAAGGTTTCTGCATTGAAGTAATTATTTGCAGGGGAGATCTGTACACAAACTGAAATTTATACAAACTGGAAAAATAATCTTGTACAGTTTTCTTTAAAAGACAACGTTTGGCCTCTGAAGTAGTCAAATATCAAGCAGACAACCTCAGAGCGACCCAGCTGTGTTCTTTTACAAACATTTTCAGCGCTTTGAACTTTTTCTTCTTGGCTTTATAGTGCTCTTTTGTGATATATTTAAAGTATTTGCAATCTAGACAAACACAAACACGAAATGGCATTAGAATTATTGGGAAATGTATTAAAATTAAAAAGGAGAAAATGTGACAGAAGGAAGGCTCTACTGAGCACAATAAGCCCACAAACTGGATTCATATTCATGTTCTTATACAAAAGGGAAACCTCCCTTGGCTCTTTCTCTCAGACTTTGTTTCACTGATTTAAGTGTCTACTGGTTGGAACCTCCAATGTATTTGGTTGCACGAAGACAGGATTCTAATCCTTATTCAGGAAAGCTATGTCCTATTAAGTGTCATCAGAAGACATGCACACAGTAGTTTACCATGCTTAACCTCGGAGAAGAAATAACCAAGGCTCTATCTATTTCACAAAGTGAACGAGTTGCTATCATAGCTTCCCACAATGAATCCTAGAAAATGTATTGCGCACTTTCTGAGAAATCTCTCACTCACTCTCTGAGAAATCTCAGAAATTCCACAAAATTGCAGTTCCCAGCTTTCTTAGCCTGGCTTGGCTTTGTAGTGTAGCAGTGCGCTTAGCTCCCAAATGATATCGATACTTTCTCAGGAAGCCCATGACAACATACGGCGTGGCTCTTTGGACATCTGGTGGCTGGGATTTAAATAATTCTGCCATTAGTTCTGCATGTGCAAGGGGGCTTTAGGCTGAGTTACTTGAGCTCTCCCACCCCACCCCATGCTTTTTGGCAAACTGCAGACTTTAAAAAACATCTTGTGATATGGCATGAAGTCCAGCTGTTTGTTGGGGGAGGGAAATCCCACTGAACATGCCCAAAGCACTCCACAGTGTGCAAGCCTCAATGTTTAACAAGATTAAAAGGATACTTACATTTCAGTATAGTCATGTTATAACAACAGGAAGCAAGTAAATATAACAAGGTAATCCTACATCTGGAAGAAGTAGGATTAGAAGGCAATTTGGGGGGGAAATAAAGGGACTTTAATATCTAAAACCATCTCACAGAAGCTTTGGAGGTATCTGGAGTTGCCAGTCTGCCTAGTTAAAGGTCTCCATTAGCTGTCCGGGTGGGATAGGGCAGAAGCGCTAAGCATGGCGCATGCAGAAGAAAGCACTATTGTGATAAAGTTAAACTATTAACTATCCCTTAAGATGTGGTGATGGCCACCAACTTAGATGCCTTTAAAAGGCAAGTAGACTAATTCATGGAAGGTAAGGCTATCAGTGGCTACTAGTTACGATGGCTATATATTATTTCCAGGATGAAGATGATGATATCATCATCGTCTATGTACAGGAGAAGAACATTTCTGGCGGAGGAGAGGGGGATTACCTTTTCCCAGCAGTATTCCAGCCACAAGTAATTTTTCACAAACAAGTTTTTCACTTTCCTGCCAGTTTCTTTTTGCCAAATAAACGCTGAAATGGAAGGCTGGCCACCAGTCCTTTCGGGCATCCCACTCCTTCTTGAGCCAGTCAAGTTGCTTACCAGAGCTGGGCGGGGTTGGGGAGAGAACAAAAAGAAAGAGAAAACAAGGTAGAGACCCAAATCTTGGATGTTGGCAGGAGAATTCTGTACTTGACCAGAACATTGCAGAGGTAGCTAAGACCACATGCATTCCTTTATCCTAGCCTCTGCTAGGCTGCCTGGGTCTGGCTGCTTGCAGCTTCATTCTGTATTTGCAGAAAACTGTGCTATTCCAAGGTGTGCCATGCAGTTGTATTCAAGCTCTTGCAGCTGGCACAGAATATGCTTTGAAACAAGTGCTAAAGGTGAGCAACATGTTAAAGTGACCAGGAGTGTTGTAAAACAGTAGGAAAAGAGGATGGGGCATGGAGAGGGGGTGATACCATCCACTATTTAAAACGCCTAAACATAAAAACAGGGTATTATTCTGCAGCAATAGTCTGCTGGCTGCTAGCAATTGTTTATAGGTGACCAACTAAGGAGTCAGAATTCCAGACATTCAGCATGAATCTAGCCCTTTAAGAAAAAAGCTAAGACGTTACCATCACTACTGAGCATGATTAATTCACTCTTGATTGAACTCTTGCCAATACTTTTATGCCGAAGCTGTTTGTACACTTTTTGCACCACCAAGACCCAGGAAGCTCTTATAGCAACTGAAGGGGATTGGCTGTGCTCTTAAAATGTGGGCCTTATCTTTGAAAGGAAACTCTGATATGTATTTATTATATTTATATCCAGCCTTTTCCTCTAAGGAACCCAAGGTGGTGCACATGATCTTCCCCCTCTCCAATGTATCCTCACAAGTTAAAGATGCAGGAGCTATACTAGAGTGACCAGATTTAGAAGAGGGCAGGGCTCCTGCAGCTTTAACTGTTGTGATGAAGAGGGAATTTCACCAGGTTCTCCATATATACAAATCACCTGCTGAAATTCCCTTTTCAATGCAACTGTTAAAGATACAGGAGCCCTGTCCTCCTTTTCATATGGTCACCCTATGTTATCTCTCTCTCTCATGTCATCTCTCAGTAGGAAGGCTACTAAATTTTCTAGACTAGTAACTTTCATTATCTTACTTGCAAGGCTGGATAACATTAAGAATACCGTATTTTTTCAATTCTAAGACACACTTTTCCCCCCATATAAACATCTCTAAGAACGGGGTGCGTCTTAGAATCGCTGGTGTGTCTTAAGGTTCTTTTTCCGTTGGTGGTACTGAAATTAGTGTGCGTCTTACAATCGATGGCGTCTTACAATCGAAGAAATACGGTAAGTAAACCAACAGCTACTATAAAATAAAAACTAGTTGGACTTCTTTTTTAAAAAGAACTCTAAAGTGATCTCCCACTAAAAAGGTGAGGGCACACTTTTGATGGTCGGAGCAAGGAACTAGAACCTTCTCCTGACATAATAGCTTTTCAATTTGAGAAGGGTTTTTTGCATGAGGGCACAATCAAACATACAGTTCTCCACCTGCAGTCTGAAGTTGTACAATCTAGCAAGAGCTATATCACACGGCAGCTGATTGGGTACTTTACGACTTACTTCTGCAGTATTTCTACAATCTGCTTTGCCAAACAGCTCCAAGCTTTTGTGTTTTCCTTCCAGTCAGGGAAGTCCAAGGCTGCAAAAATGACTTGCAGCCGTAGTTTGTGGTTTTTCTTTTTTTCTGCAATTAAAACAGATCTCGTGAAGACATTGCAAATGAATTAGCAAGCACCAAGGCCCACTTTGCAACACATTTGCACCAGATGGGTGCTAAAATTCTCCTTCCTGTCAAGCGGGATGATAGGGGTAACTAAGCTATCCTCAGCTGAGAGTAGTTTAGATATAATGCATGGACTCTTTTTCAATCTTAAAAATGCAGCCCTAGCTCTATGCACTGGAGGAGTCCTCCTCAGAGAAGGAGCTGGAGCCCCAGAGCA
This sequence comes from Elgaria multicarinata webbii, assembly GCF_023053635.1. Classification (NCBI taxonomy): domain Eukaryota; kingdom Metazoa; phylum Chordata; class Lepidosauria; order Squamata; family Anguidae; genus Elgaria; species Elgaria multicarinata. The sequence continues at coordinate 37,440,412 of NC_086174.1, forward strand.
CGCCAGATCAGCTACTGCCACCAGACCAGCAAGAGCCTGGTCCCCTGGGGTGAAGATTGCAGGTCCACCCCTGTCAGGAGGAGGGATTCTGCCTCTGAGGGCCCAAAGGAATGTTGTCTCCTCAAGCAACAGGGCAGTAGGGCCCCTGTGAGAAGTCCTTCTTGCAGAGAAGGTCTCCTCGGGAGAAAATGACTCCTCAGGAGTAGGGCTCTGAACAGGGAGCTCTGATTACTGCAACTGAGCTATGGGTGGGGCTCAGCAGGCTTTGGAGTTAAAAGCTTTCACTGTAGACCTAGCAGCCAGTGTTGGAACAACACTGCTCTTCCAGCTCCTGTGCCCTGTGATTGATGCTCTGTGGTATTGGCCTTTGGACTTGCCATTGACTTTGCCTCTGGGCTGTATAATGTATCTAACTGGTTATGTTTTTGACCTCTGCTTGTAATTTAGACCACTCCTGTCTTAAGTTTGAACCCAATTGGATAGAAACCTGTATGCCTGAACGCATGCTGGCTGCATTGCGTTGCTTCTGTGTTAGCCTTGCACTCCGAGTCTGCTGCAGTCAAAGCAGGAGAGTCGAACGCGTTACAGCAGTTTATTTTGGCTGTAACCAAGGTGTGTGTAACTGAAGCCAGGCTTGCCTTCCCCATACAGGGTCACAGCTTGCAGAGCTGGCAATAAGCTCTCTTTGTCACTGACGCTAACCTTTTATCTACATCAGACAAGTGTCTTTGTTTTGTGTAATTATGCCCAAGTTTCCTTTCCTCCTCTACTCTATAACTGGGGTGTAGTTAAAAGGACTTACTTGACTTTTTAAGCATGATGTAAAATTCCAACATCAGTTCATGAGAAGGAACAAGCTCATGCAAGACCTAGGAAGAGATGGACAGATGTTAACCTACTTGGATAAATACTTGGGGGAATAAAGTTATGCACTTTTACACCCCACTCATCTCAATGGAAGAATTATTAGCAGAGGCTTGTGCCACAGTTAGCTATATCAGAGGACAGGATACTTCACAGTCAAAGTTTACATAGGTGTAAAAGGCTCCCATTTCTGTGAGACTATTAACAAGTTTGTTGTTCCAGGGAGAGCGAGACAAAAAGATGTCAAGAAGAATTGAGAAGAAATACTTAGCAAGAATAGAAATGACAAATATATAGCTACAAGATAACCTTTTTCCAGAGACATGTTCAAGACCTATTTGTCAGAAATCAATGGGATTCATTTCGTGAATGGAAATTGAAGGCAGGACAACTCATATTCTGATTACTGCAGGAAACCACTGGCATTACACTCAGATTTCCCAGACACATATTATGGCTATTGTGCTATTAATGCACTTAAACTTCCTAGGTTTGGAAAATGTGGTATATAAAAAAACCTGTCTAGTAAACACATTTTACTTGTGCATTTTGTTGTTTACTGAGAAAAACACTGGCATTAACTGAAGCAATTGTTCTCTCCAAGTTAGATTACACCAATGCACTCTACATGGGCCAGCCATTGAAGACTGTTCAGAAGCTGCAGCTTGTGCAAAATGTGATAGCCAGATTACTAACTGGGCCCAGAAGGTCTGACCACACACAACCAATTCGGGCCTGCCTGCATTGGCTGCCTATATGTCTCCAAGCCCGATTCAAGATGCTAGTTTTAACCTTTAAAGCAATACACAGCTCAGGACAGCAATACCTGATGGAACGCCTCTCCCAGCCTGAACATACCCAGACACTATTATTAACATCTGAGACCTTCCTCTGAGGAAGCCTTGGAAGGTGGTGAGAGAGCGCCATCTCAGTGGTGCCCCTCCCACCCCCCAACTATGGAATAAGCTCCTCACTCAGGCCCGCCTGGCACCAACACTGTCATCTTTTCAGCAACAGGTTAGAACTGCCCTCCACTCCCAGGCATATGATGGGTTATTTATGCCATCAATCTAAATAGGTCTAGTATTTTATTAAAACTGTTTTCAGCTGTCTGTTTTTTAAAAAATGGTCACTGGAACATCTAGGGGTGACCACATCACACAAGTCCTAGTTTCCGGGCAAAGTATAAAGTGTTGGTTATCACCTTTAAAGCCCTACATGGTTTGGGTCCAGGCTACCTGCGGGATCGCCTTCTCCCGTACAATCAGGCCCGCACACTTAGGTCCTCTGGGAAGAATCTACTTCAGTCAGCAAAGACTAGACTGACAACCATAACCCAGAGGACCTTCTCTTCTTCTGCTCCCAGACTGTGGAATAGCCTGCTGGAGGAGACTCGTCAGCTTGACAGTCTTTTAGCATTCAAGAAGGCTGTCAAGACTGATCTCTTCCGGCAGACCTATCCAATGGAATTTTAAGATGTTTTTAGCAATGTATATTATGTTTTAATTGAGTATTTAATCAGGTATGCTTTAGGGTGGATTCCTGCATTGAGCAGGGGGTTGGACTCGATGGCTCCCTTCCAACTCTACTATTCTATGATTCTATTATGTATTTTATTGTTGTTCCCCGCCTCGATCCAATCGGAGCGGCGGGTAAGAAATAAATTATTATTTTTAAAATTGTAATCGATACTTGAGGGCGCGCCTCTCCCTATATATGCCTGCCTGAGATTTGAGCTCTGTTGGAGTAGCCCTCCTCTGCATCCCACCAACACAATATATACGCTATGATGGGACATGGGAGAGGGCTTTCTCTGTTGTGGCACCCCGGCTGTGGAATGCCCTCCCCTTGGAGGCTCGACTGGCGTTAGCACTGGCTTCATTTCGTCGCCAAGTGAAGACATGGCTTTTTAACAAAGCTTTTGATGGCTAAATTCACCAAGCCTATACACAGTTTTAAATTGGTTTTACTGTTTTAAATTCTATACCGGTTTTAGCTTATTAATGGTTTGATTTGTTTTTAGCTGTGTATATTTATTGTTTTATATTGTTTGTATTAGTTTATCTGTACGCCGGCCTGAGATCCTTGTGATATAGGGTGGGCTACAAATGCTTAATAAAATAAATAAAGATGTAAATTTTTATGCTGTATTTTTATGTAGTATTGTGTTATGAACTGTTGTAAACGGCCCAGAGAGCTTCAGCTATTGGGCGGTATAGAAATGAAATATAATAACAACAACACACATAACACCACCTAGACAAAATATGGCAACATTCCTGAAATTGACAGGCTGGATTTGGAGAATTTACAGCAACCATTAAGGCAGACCTAGAACTCACACCTGGAGTGCAGAAATCTGCGTTTTTCTTGATTCACGCCTTCTCTTTAGGAACTGATAGAAGAAGACATGAGCATTAGGATTGGCTGGAAATTTGGAATTATATGCATATTCACTTAGAACTTCTCTTGCTTCTTCATACTTCTCATAGTGTTCCAGCATCTGAAGGAATAAAATACGTAACCGATTTAAAGCTGTAGACCACATTTTCACCTTCAGGTACTCAGCCTTTTGCAACACAATGAACATAGCAAAAGAAAGTTTTCATCGAAAACAAGTAATTCAGCAGTCAGGAAATTCAGACAATGGGTCAGAATTAACACCTTTAGATTATACCTCAAGCAAAAGCCAGGTGGAACAAATGTCTGGATACATTAAAGGCATATATGTATTGCTTGATGAGGATCAAACTCCCAAACTATGTAGCTATTGAAAGAGTACATGTCCCTTGGGACCAGCTAGCCCCACCAACAGCCATTTTGTGACTAGTCATTTTGCGGTGGTGCCCACACAGTTTCTCAAATGTACAGATGTACCTATGAGCCCAAAAAGGCTGGGGATCTCTGACACAGAATTGAATACTTTTTTTTTAATAGCCACTGAAGTTAGAATCCATCACCATATTGTCTGACACAGAATTCCCAAGACCACCCTATCCTTACTAAATACTTTTTCAGGGGACTGTTTTTCTAACTCCTGTGGTGTATTGAAAATATTCACCACACTATAAAATGTTGAACTGTCAGCAATGTTCAGGACAAGAATTAAAAAAGTGGTGAGCTAGCCATATAGGTAAAGTGTGCTCTTACATCCACATAACACATCACAAAAGGATCCCAAACTCCAGGGAATTTAATTATCTCCTTGAGGCTGCCTGTAGCCTGCCGGTACAAACGCTTCATTTCTTCCTGAACAGAAGACTCTGCATAGCTGCCTTCATCTGTGAAAGACAAGACATCCATGTCTAATGTTAAGTACCATGATTGGAAACTAGTCTCAGTTTCCAAAGGAGCTTTCCGGGCATTGCCAAATATATCTCAAATTCGTAGCATAGGAGCTGTATTCTGCATTTTAAGATCATAATATACAAAGAGCCATACCGGATCAGAACAAGTCCAGCATTTTGTTCACATGGTAGCGAGCCAGCTGCTTGAGGAAAGCCCCCAACTGGGACCTGGGTGCAGTAGTACTCTGCTGCTCAGGTTTCCCAGCAACTGGTATACGCAAGCATATTGCCTCCGACACTGGAAGTAATATATATCCATCAGGATTAGCAGCCATTGGTAGTCTTATCCTCCATGAATTTGTCCAACTCCCTTTTAAAGCCATCCAAGCTGGTGGCCATCACTTCATCTTGTGGAAGTGAATTCCATAGTTTCCCTATGCACTGTGTGAAGACGTCCTTCCTTTTATCTGTCCGGAATCTCCCAACAACCATCTTCATGGGTTGGCCCTGGGTTCTAGTATTGTGAAAGCAGAAGGAAAATATCTCCCAATCCACTTTCACCACACCATGCATAATTTTGTACAGAAAGCTTTGGCTATTGGGAGGTATACAAATGTGTAATTTATTTATTTATTACCTCTTTCAAGTCTCTCCATACTCTCTTTTCCTGAGCTAAACTGTAACCTTTCCTGATAGGGGAGATGCTCCAGCCCCTTGATCACTGTGGCTGGCCTTTTTGCACCTTTTCCAATTCTTTATTTCTAGAGCTTTACTGGTCCCAAAGAAACCATCAGACTAGATAATGAGGTTCATCCATCATTAAGTTATGCCAGCCCAAGGTATTTTTCTGCCTGAGGCAGAATTTATTTATATTTATAACCTGCCTTTTCCTCCACAGAGCCCATGGTGCTTTTCCTCAAGTCATAGTGCATAGCACCAAACACTGCCCAAGTAATTTTGGCACCTAAGGCAGAAAATTCCATAAATACCTCTCCCTGAGAGTAAAAATACAGTAATACACTAAATAACTTAGAGCCAGCAGCCCTTTCTTGGCACCCTAAATCAGCTGCCTAAGGTGGCTGCCCAACTCTGCCTAATGGTAGAGCCAATACTGGTTTACACTGTACTATCCAAGCCCAAGGATCACAATTGCTAACAATGTAGCTGTTTCTTCAGCTGAAACACACAGCATTACTTTGGTTCATCCAGAACGGACATTTGCTTTCTACACGACTGCTCTGCTACCACAAACTTTGTTACATTTGTGCCTAGTTACTCTCTGTTTCAATTTTCCACCAACCAAGGAACCTTTCTGGTTCATCATCTTAAGAAGACATCGACCCTGTTCAGATGACATCCTAAGCCACGGTAGTTAAGCATTTTGGGCTAAACAATATGGCTTAGCGTGTCATGTGAACCATTCCTAACCTTGGCGGCTACATAACCACGGTTTAAACACGCTCACTAACCATTTGCTGCAAATAGGTTAGCTGCCTAACCATGGCTTAGCGTGTTGTCTAAACAAGCCCATCCTGATTACATGATTTAAACAGACTCCCCGTCCTATTCCACCCAACCCCAAACCTGCTTTTTGTAAATCTTCCCTGGTGAAGAAATTTGGGGACTCAAAAGCTCACACATTTTTTGACATCTCTGAATTGGATTTCTGATTTTTTTTCTTATGGCTAACATAGTTGCCTTTATTTTTTGTATACCTAAGCCATGGTTAAAGATTGGCCACAAGCCAAAACTATGAAGTGTGTTTGCATTCAGTGTTTTGCATTAGTCATTGTTAAATGCTATATCTACCCAACAACCATGGCTTCCTTACCTGTACACTTGCAATGTGACAAGCAGGTCTCACTGGTCTCTCCCTATAATTCCTTCCAGAGGATGGGATTTAACTAGGCAAATTAAACCATGATATCACTGTATTTTGGGGACCTTAATCAGGTTTAAGACAACAATTCACGGTTAAGCATTAAATTTACCCCAGGCTAATGAGTCTCAGCAAGCTTATTTGCAAAGCAGACTGAAATTATTGTTATTAGGACCATTTTCTTTACTGAAAAAACCATTAAGTTGGAGCGCCATAACCCTCAGTTCTTTGTGTAAGATGCAATACAGGTACAATGACAAAGAACAAGAGTCTTAGAGGGCAATCCTATGGCCCTTAGACAGCATCTGAGGGGGTGTGGGGTGTTATAGGATAATTCAGATTCCAAGCTCCGAGGTCAGAGACAGCGCTCCAACCTCAGACCCAGGAATCAGAGCTCCTTGCCCCTTTCCTTTCATAGCCGGTGTGGAGAGAACTGTGTCACCTGCCTCTCTGAGCTCGCAAAAGCAACCTTGGAGAGCAGGGAAAGGGGGCCTTTCTCTGGGTGGAGATGGGAGGTGACTGGGGAAGTGGGGATACAAGTTATACTCCCTCCCCTTCCACAGAGCCCTGCTAGATGGGCAAAAAAAACACCACCCATCTAGCAAAAATGCAGAGTGGGGGAAGTGCGGAGGAGACAATCACATCTGCACTCCTACCACTCTGCATGGGATGCCCATCAGACTCCAAATTCACAGGCTGATGAGCATCCAGAGAGGATTGTGCCCTTACAATATAATCGCCAGAGCTAACCTTCTCTTAGTCTGCCTTCCTCTTTGTCATAACACCACAATCGAAAACACGTTCACTCAGAAGTAAGTCCCAGGGTGGTGAGTGGGACGTCATCCCTAGTTAAATATGCTTAGCACTGCAGCTTAAGTTTCAAGAACTGGATGTAAAAAACACGGTCTTCCACAAGTCTTACCATTGCTTGCAGCACCAGTAATCCCAAAGGCAGATACTCACCAAGCTCCAGCAGGTCAGTCTTCTTTTTGAGCCACTTATAATAGTCCAACAGCCCCCTATAGCCTTGAATGAGTTTCAGTTCATGTTCAAAATCAACTGTTTGTTCTCCGTAGCGCCAGCTTTCTGCCTGGACCAGATGCTGATAGGCCTCCTCCAGAAATCCACTGCACAGCAGGTGGAAGGCATGCTCTAAAGAAACCTGCAGTCGTTTGTAAAGAGCCCGTTTACGATCCTTCTCAGCAACAGCAAGGTGAAATACAATGCTACAGTACAAATTCTGATGGCCACAGAGAGCTCCTGCACTGGCAGACCTCCTCATTAACTTCAGTGGCAAATGGCAGCTCTGCATGTAGAATAAGGATGCACCTTCAGAACAATCCCTCACAGTGAAATGAATGGGGAAGCACATAAGCACACTGGGGGTGGGGTGGGGATGTTGTTGTTGAAACTTCGGCATGTATAAGATGCACCAGATTGACCTGCCCAAACGTACAAATGCAGAGCCAGCATCTAGGGCAGGCATGGTTGGGCACCTGCCAAGAGCTCTCACCCCAGTAGGGGGCCACTAACAGGAGTCCTTAACCATTGCAACCTGCTTGTTCATAGAATCATAGAATAGTAGAGTTGGAAGGGGCCTACAAGGCCATCGAGTCCAACCCCCTGCTCAATGCAGGAATCCACCTTAAAGCATCCCTGACGGATAGCTGTCCAGCTGCCTCATGAATGCCTCTAGTGTGGGAGAGCCCACAACCTCCCTAGGCAATTGGTTCCATTGTCATACAGCTCTAACAGTCAGGAGGTTTTTCCTGATGTACAGCCGGAATCTGGCTTCCTGTAACTTGAGCCCATTAGTCTGTGTCCTGCACTCTGGGAGGATCGAGAAGAGATCCTGGCCCTCCTCTGTGTGACAACCTTTCAAGTATTTGAAGAGTCCTATCATGTCTCCCCTCAATTTCCTCTTATCTAGGCTAAACACGTCCAGTTCTTTCAGTCTCTCCTCATAGGGCTTTGTTTCCAGACCCCTGATCATCCTCATTGCCCTCCTCTGAACACGCTCCAGCTTGTCTGCATCCTTCTTGAAGCGTGGTGCCCACAACTTGATGCGATACTCAAGATGAGGCCTAACCAGGGCCGAATAGAGGGGAACCAGTACCTCACGTGATTTGGAAGCTATACTTCTATTAATGCAGCCCAATTCACCTGCCTCTCACTCTGATGGTGAGAAGGAGAAGCAGAAGATGCCACTGCCTACTTACTCACTGGCTCTGCCTGTCAAGCAAGCAAGAGGGAGCAATGGTGAGAAAGAGGAGGAGGAGCAATAGCAGCTGGTGATGATGGTGGTGAGAAAATAGAATAACAAAGGAAGTGAATCACTAAGGAAGCACATGTATGTTTTGAGCTTCAGCCTGTATAAAGAGCTCCAGACTGATCAGTGCAATTACACAAACAGTGCATATTTTTTAACGTACGGGGAGCTGATTCAACTCAGTTCAAGGCGGTGAACTGCACATCTAAACCCTTGTTAACCGCCCAGAAAGCTTCAGCTATTGAGCGGTATAGAAATGCAATAAATAAATAAATAGACTGTCAGGATCACAGAAATTGTACCAGCATACATGGTTGAAAATAACAATATAGCCATAGGTAACATGCTCTTCTGTAATTAAGATATGAAACCATATGTTTCCCTGGATACATTTCTGCAAGGAATAACAAAAATACCTGCATTGAGCTGGGGGTTGGACTCGATGGCCTTATAGGCCCCTTCCAACTCTACTATTCTATGATCGCTCAAAAGTAAAGAAAAAAGTAAAAAGTTATGAACTATTTGAAATTTCAAACCTTTAAAATTATCCTCACCTTTAAATACCTTTTTATCCTTGAATTTTTCATCCGATCAGCAAAGTGGTTAGTCTCATCTATATTGCTGCGTGGATGCTGCTGCAAAATCTCAGTTCCTATTCTCCAGATCTCCTATTATGGAGAAAACACAGCCAGAACGAACAACGAAAGCAAAGGAGAGAAAGCAAACTGTGACTGCTAAAATCCGCTTAAGTGCACATTTAACATACACTATCATTTACGACAAGAAAAGAGGCACGTTTTAACTGGATAATGAAAAAGTTTTTCTACCATATAGTACAGGCCACAGAAACCAATTCAACTTCTCTCCAACATCTCTAAGCTGTTTAGAATTAGAGCACAACCCGATGACCCCTAGAGAGTGTCCTAGGGTCCATAGGGTGCAACAGATCTCCCCTACCGAGGCTGGAGACAGAGCTCTGGAATCAGAGGCGGAGGTCCAACCATTTAACACCCCCCTCCCATGCCAAACCCCTCCCAGCCTCCACAGAAAATTCAGCAGTGGCTCCCTCTCCTGAGGTCAGAACTCTGACCTTGGGAAGGGAAGAAGATTTGGAGGCATGCCACTGTGCGGAGAAAGGTGGTGGGTCCAACAGCCTCTCAGCCCGCATCCCCGGCACAGAGGAAGAGTTAAATGAGCTCTGAGGCCAACTGAGCAAAAATCACCTATTTGGTGCAGCATGAAGAAAAAAAAAAAAAGAGCCTTGGCCAAATCTTCCTACCTTCCTCGCAAGAGCCTGACAGGGAACTAGATGCACAGGTGGCTCTGACATCGCAGCGTTCAGCATTTGAGTTTCTAGCTCATAAGATTTCTCTTTTAGAACACAATCCTATGCATGCTTAGACAGAAAAAAAGTCCTACAACTCCCGGCATGCCCCAGCCAGCTTAGCTTGTTTACTTACCTCATGAGCTGCAACCTGTTTTCTCAGTGTGGTATTCTCCAACATCTCTAGATAGCTTATCATCAGTTCTGCAGCCCTCTGCCACTGAGACCTCAAGAGAGCATCCTGTATACAGTTTAAACATTCTTCTTTCACCTTCTGAAATTCTGTGGGCTTCCAGCACCTAGTTGCTGTAACATAAGAGTCATTTTGATTCACTGACATTGCGATGGATATTTTCGTAATGAAATTATGACACCAATCTGATAAAAAAAAAATGTGTTACCTTAAACCAAAAACAATCCAAAGAACAAAATAGGTTTAAGGAAACTGATTGGAAACAATGTGCCAAATTCAAGTGATGAAATAAAATTGTGTGTCCATAGAAAATGTATTTAATAATAAAACACATATATATAAAATTTACAAACATACAACAAACAATAATCCCAAATGCGTTTCGACCCCAAGGTCGAATTTCCCAATGGGAAAAGGATTATTATACAGATTTTAAAACACTTTTTTTGTATGCCCCAAATACATGAATATCCAATAGGACCAAAAATTGGCTCCTATAAATCTTCAAAGATATACCAGAAAAAACAGGGGACTTGGCGTTCCCTCCTGTCGTGCATATACTTTTGAAGGCAGTGCTTTTTATAAGCCTCACAAACTAAAGAACTTATTTATGCTTCAGATAAAATTTGGGAGTCGAGTTTCCTGAAGACAGGAGGGAACGCCAACTCTCAGACTGTACCACATCAGAACAGACTGCAAAATTGAATTTGCTTTACAAGCAAAAAACTAGAATGATATAATAAATGATATAATAATAGAACCCCTGCTTGATATGCTAGCTTTTCCATAAGCAGAACAGATTGTTTTGAATGTGGGGCTTCAAACACGACACCCTCCAGTCCATTCTGAAATGACAACAAGGGTATATTCCATGTAATTCTCCAGAACATAGAATTCAGCTCTAAGCAGTCTCCTATAAAAGGTTACACCACCACCTACTGTGGAATTAAAACCTCGAACTGTGGTTCAGACAATGTATGTGTCAACAGAGAAAGGGACTGAGGAAAGAAAGGGGGGTGAGAGGTGAAGAGTAAGAATGGTCTGAATGTTCCGAGAAACTTCCAGAAAACTGCAAACCACTAATAAACTTGTTCTCTTGCTCAACTGTACTTTTCTACTTTGCTGGCTAATCAGGGTTGGCTCATCCTGTTAATATGAAAGACTATAAATAATATCCGCTTTTCTTGCATGGCAGAATTCTCTTGACTGCATGGTGTCACTATAAGAACATAGGAAGAGCTATGCTGGATCAGACAAAGGGTACATATAGTCCACCTCTCTGTTCACACAATGGCCAACCAGCTGTCGACCAGAGACAAACAAAGCAAGACCTAGTGCAATTGCACCCACCCACCCAAGTTCCCCAGCAACTGGTGCACACAGGCTTACTGCCTCTGATACTGGAGGTAGCACATAGCCATTAGGACTAGTAGCCATTGATAGCCTTCTCCTCCTGGAGTGCTGGTCTGAGATCTCCCCATGCAGCCTGCTTGTACTCAGAATAAAGTACCTCTGGCCAACCTCAGAGAGGAGGCTCATTTTCCCCACGCTACTGTAGGATGATGAAAGCCTAAACCAAAAGATGCACTCTAGGGCTTTTGCTGCTTGCTTTCCTTGTTGCTGGTTCTATCATGTCACACAGAGAGCAAAAACAGTCATGCCACTCAGCAATTCACAATACAATGAACTTACTGGTATGGCGAAAACACCATGGGAGTAAAGGTAAATACATTCCTGGAAGAGGAGCACTTATTTCTTTTTCTGAGAAGTGTTGTCTTTCATCTGTCTGTTCTTCATCAGAGCTAGCCATTCCTATGAAGAGAGAGTAGATATATATGTATTTATGCTTTAAGAACAGGCATGAAATGTAGAAAGAAACTAAGGGAGAAAAGATGCTGCAAGTGTCATTATAAGCATATGTAAAAGGAAGTAGAAGACTATTTGCAGTTCAGTTCAGTTGCACAAGAGAGGGGAATAACACTGCTGTGTAGGGAGGAAAGATAGCAAACCACTGATTTTAAATTGAATAAGTAACATAGCCCAGCTGCCGTCTGCTCTGCTCCTGCATCAGTCCCCAGAGATAATACTTTCCTAGCCCTTGGAGGCTTCCGTCAGTCCACTAACTGCTGCAACTCTGCTGAGAAAGAGCAGCAGTTATCCCCACAGAGACCACACAGCCCCATAACTACACAAAACATGTGAGGTGAGCAGCAGCCCCCAGAATGAAGGCTAAGAGAAGGGCTGAGGAAGGAGCATTGCTTCTGGATTGACCTTCCCTTTCCAGAGTAAGAGCAAAAGGAGACAAGGGAAGATTCAGACACAGCGTCACTCATATCTTCTCCACCAATAAGGGCTGCAAGGGGAAAAATTGGAAACCCTGGGCAGGTCTCACATCAAGCAGGACATCGCCTGAACAGCCATGTCTCCATTTCCCTAGGAGGACAGCCATCTGTCATAGCGATTTGGAAAAACAAACAAACCCAGAAACAAAGGAGTTCATACTCTAATCCAGACAGTATTGGGGGTGTGTGTGTAATTGTGTATTTTAGGGTGCAATGCTATGCTTGGAGTTGTAGAACTTTTTTCTGCCTAAACATGCATATCATTGCATCCTAAAAGTGCAATGTATCTGCATGCAAGTCAATGGAGCACAAGGCTTCTACTTGAAATGGGGTGCTAGATTTTGGTTGGGAGCAAATTAACTAGGCCAACCTTTGGCATAAAGTCCCAGGGCTGGATATGTTTTAAAAATAAAGTATCCAATCCTGGCCACAGACCCGCAGACAGACCACTACTGCAATGAGGAGCTAGTGGTTCTAAAAGCAAACCAAAATGGAGCAGAAATGCTTGTTACCAGAATGGTACAGGTCAGTGGAGCTCACAGAAGGAAGTTCTAAGGACCTGTTCCGATCCAGAGGTTTCTGAGGTTATTTTTTGAACTGCTAGCTTTCTGTTACATGACCAGTAGTGCAACAGACTGAGCGGGATGGCAGCAGCGGTACTGGGTACTGGCCAATAAAAATAAATACAAGTATAAAAATGCAGAAGTAGCAGCACCATAACCAGTCAATAAGACTGAACAGAATCATGAAACAGATTTTTTTTTTTAAACCAACAATAGCTACATACACATGCTGGGCACATTTTTTAAAGTCTTTGTCTAGTATCAAAACAACAAAGTTTTTATATTATTTATCTACTTAGAACGTTTTTTGCTACCTTTTTTCATGCCAAATTTCAGGGCAATGTACTGATTAGTGCTTAGGGCCCTGGACTGGGGGGGGGGAGGGAGACCCAGATTTGAGTCTCTACTCAGCCATGAAGCCCACTGACTGATCAGAGTCTCTCTCAGCCTATCCTACCTCACAGGGCTGTTGTTGTGAGGTAAAGTGAGGGGAGGGAGAACTATGTAGTTTTCCCTCCCCTCGCTTGAGCTCCTTGGAGGAAAGGGATGATAAAAATATAAAAACAAGAGAACAGCAGATAAAACTTTAAAACCACCTAGAACTTGCTCCATTAAGTCCTGAATTTCGCTAAAATCCTGAATTTCTCCGCTGTTTACTATTGGCAGCTCTCAAGAAATTCCATCTCCAATCAGATCTGATGACACGAACACTAGTCCAAGAAAGCTTGTGCCATAATATATTTCAGGAGCCATAAAGACTATTTCGTGGCTTTGCAGCAACAGGCTAACAAGGTCACGCTTCCGCTGGATTATCACTCTACTCGTTTTCCTATCTCTACAGGTAACGGCAGGAGACGGCGTGTTACCATCCAGGAGATACTCTTGGTACAATATTGGCTCTGAGTAACCCCAGCCGCCCAACTTACCTCAACGCGGAGTTTCACTCTCTCCCTCCGTTACCACTCCTGGTTGGAAAAGGCGCACGCGCTTCCCAACAACCCTTAAAAGGCCGCTTTTGCTTCTACAACTTCGCCACAGCGGCCGCCATCTTTGTTCAGGGCATTACCGAAGTCCCCGGCAAGGCCTATCACGTGACACACAAGGCCTGCTAAGGGGAGGAAGCGTCTTGGAAGTCATTTACGCATGCGTGAAACGTTGGACTTCTCTCTCTCTCTCTCTCTCTCTCTCTTTTTCTTTAATGAATAAACTGTGGCCGGAGTTGTATAATTCGCCGGTTTCAGATTCTTCTTCGCCCCCACGTGGCCGACGAGAGAAATGTCTTTCTCTTGTAAATTGCTTGAGCCTTGTTGAAGAGGTCTAAAAACTAAAGGAAGAGCAGAATATAATAAAAAGAACTTTGTTCTCTGCTCCCCGCAAGTTTTTCAACTCTCCTTTTTATTGTACTGTTTTATGCTATGTTTAGAATCATTATTTAATTATGGACTGTATTTGTATTTCAGTGTCCTGAATATTTACATCAAAGGGTGGCACAGGCATTTTTAAAGCAACAAAAACTAAGCACAGTTAAGAGAGAGAAAGTGGGAGTAAACAGATGCCCCATGCCAGGGCTGTTTTCTAGTGGGCATAAGGAGCAATCCTATGCATGTTTAGACAGAAAAAAGGGCCTACAACTCCCAGAATGCCCCAGCCAGAATGGGTTGTTGGGGAATGCTGGGAGTTGTAGGCCTTTTTCTGTCTAAAAATGCATAGTGTTGCACTCTTAAATGGTCACCTGATGCTCCACCACACATCAACCAGATGAAATGGGGATTTTTCATCACTCTCAGATAGTGAATATACGGTATATATTATGTCCAGCAACTGCAAGATGTTGAAAGCCACTGAAACACATAGGACCTTAACTACCATCAGAAAGCATAGCTATCAGGTTAAATATCTGTTGCTGCAAGGCAAACTACGGCCTCATCTACACCAAGCAGGATATTGCAGTATGAAAGTGGTATATAAAAGGCAGGATCCACACTACTGCTTAATAGTGGTATTGAAGTGCACTGACAACTGTTGGGGCCCACTGACACATACCATATACTGCTTTCATAGTGCTATATCCTGCCTGGTGTGGCTCCTGCCTCTTATATACCACTTTCATAGTGCAATATCCTGCTTGGTGTAGATGAGGCCTACATCACTTGCTAGAGTCTTTTCACTGCACTCATAGAAACATTGTTGTCAGCAAGGCCCAAGAATGCAGACCTGTCCCTCAAAATCACACTTGCCAATTCAGAAGTCATGGTAAACAGGACAGCTGGCCCAAGGGCACTACAGACACATGGCAAAACTGTTTCACACAACCTTCACACTCAGCATGAATCTGAGTGGACTGGTATGGAAACAATATTGAAAAGGTAGCTGTTCGTATGGTAACGTAAATGGAGAGGAGTGGAAATGGCATTGCTGCTAGTTATATATTCCTATAGTGTGTTTTATTGATATTATTGTTCAGATGGCAGCCATGTTAGTCTGCTGCACCAAAAATTACCAAGCTTTTTTGTACCTTAAAGACAAACACATTTATTTTGGCATAAGTTTTCATAGACTAGAGCTCACTTTATCAGATGCATGGAGTGTTATCAAGAACTTGAGGTTTTTATACAGTGCATACTGAGGAGTTGGGAGTGGGGATTCAATTTTAAGTTTTGTTGGTTTTTTGGTTTTGGGTTTTTTGTTTTTTTTTAGTTTTTAAGGCATCACAAGACTCTTTGTTCTTATAGATGTTATTGTAATTTATATTTTGGCTCGTTTGTATGTTAACATTGGACAAATTCAGTGATATGCTCATTAAATACTTTTAATAAATGTTGTAATTGCGGTCTATTAACTGAATTGTTACTTTAAATTAATTGTTGTATATCTGTTTAGGAATTGTTATGTCTATTAGGGCACAATCCTATACATCTTTAGAGGGGAAAATATCCTACACCTTGGCTGGCTGGGGCATGCTGGGAGTTGTAGGGCTTTTGTGTGTGTGTCAACACACTGAAGTGTGTTCAGAGGAGGGCAACCAGGATGATCAGGGGTCTGGAAACAAAGCCCTATGAGGAGAGACTGAGAGAACTGGGCATGCTTAGCCTAAAGAAGAGAAGATTGAGGGGAGACATGATAGCACTCTTCAAATACTTAAAAGGTTGTCACACAGAGGAGGGCCAGGATCTCTTCTTGAACATCCCAGTGTGCAGAACACGGAATAATGGGCTCAAGTTACAGGAAGCCAGATTCCGGCTGGACATCAGGAAAAACTTTCTGACTGTTAGAGCAGTATGACAATGGAACCAGTTACCTAGGGAGGTTGTGGGCTCTCCCACACTAGAGGCATTCAAGAGGCAGCTGGTCAGCCACCTGTCAGGGATGCTTTAAGGTGGATTAAGCAGGGGGTTGGCCTCGATGGCCTTATAGGCCCCTTCCAACTCTAGTATTCTATGATTCTGTGATCCTTAGGACTGCACTCTTAATGTATCTACAGTTATGGGTAGAGAAGCAGAATGCTGATGTCATAATCATGTTTGCCAATAGGGAGAGTTTTCATTCTGGATTGCCTTTTCCAGCTAAATTCAGAGATCTTTTCAATCATCATCATCATCATCACATCAGCAAAGACAATTATTTTTTCCCCCCGTAGTTATTTGACCAACCAACTGTTGAACATACATTGAATTCTGAAATTTAGGGGAAATCCCCATTCAGCTTACTGCCAGATCGTTCACATCACTGCATGTTCAAAACAGAATGAGCCTTGTGCTGGAGCAATCAAACAACAACAAGGCTGTACAGCCAGCTGTCATCTAAGATTGCTGGCACTCAGTTGCTACATTCTGGCCTGAGAAAAGTATTTCTCCCTAGTCCAGCCTCCCCCAGCCTGGTGTTATCCATTATCCATGCTGGCTGGGGATGATGGCAGTTGTGATCCAAGAAATTTGGAGGGCACCAGGTTGGGGAAGGCTGCTATAACCACTTTTTCACTGGAAATTACATTTTTACTAGGGAGCAAAAGGCATTTTCATATGGCATGGCAACTCACGTGTGAGATCTTGGCTTCCAACTACAACACTTGTCTATAACTCAGCAAAAAGCAGTTTACATTTTGGTCGAAATGGTGCATTTTTCTTTAGGCTTTTGGTGGGATTTAGCGGGTGAGTTTTTGTTTGCTTTTTTGTGCTCAGGGATTTGGGAATTCTGTTTATCTTATGCAGAACTGACCTGGACCTGTGGTGAATTCAGTGCGTATTTCAATTGAGTCAAGCCATAAAATGCTGTGGAAAGCAATGCAGCCTTCTTCAGATTCTCATGACCTGAGAGAAAATTGCTTCTCAGCCAAAATACAGCAACTGATTGCCTGCAGTGTGCAACTGCTTCAGCACAAATTACAGCTGGTGCAGGCTTGTAGTTGTTGGATTGGTTCATCACAAGACCAGGTTCATTTTGAACATATAGGATGTGAGCAACCTGGCAATATGCTGCATCTGATCTGGTTCATCCATGATGGAGCATGAGATGGCCACCTGTTTATGTGAGCTGGAAAACACCACTGGCTTGGGGCAACTACTTAGTTGTTGTTGTTGTGTTTGTTGCTTTAAAAAATGTGTGCCACCATTCAATATAAATATTTCTGGGGCAATAAAATACAAATAAAATCCATAATTGAACAATAGTAAAACAAGAGATAGCAGAAATCATCTGAAAGCACCCCCGTCACCCCCTAAAACTCAATGGAACTTACTTATGAGTAAATGTATAGGATTGCACTGAAAAAAGGATAGTCTCTACGCAAAAAAAATTAGGGAGGGAATGTATTTCATTTTGTCTGGGTTTTATTTTTTTTAGCTCAGTCACACACACACACAAAACCTCAAATAAGAAGCTACAGAATTGGATCCCATTAGCAAATTTAAAAATGAGCACCATGGTTTAAATTCAGTGTTATGGATAGGTACTGAAAAGGAATTGGATGGTATCTTGGATAATGTCTGCTCTTCCTTCAATTTGATGTTAATTACTATTTATATATCACTACTCTAAAAACTGTAGAGTGTGTTTTGTACTCGTGTCTCAGACCTCTTTGCATTTCTTTAGGCAGGGCTGTGTAAAATACATAGCTTTGTAAACTATTATCTTGATACTTGCATCCCTAAGAGCACAATCCTATACAGGTTTAGACAGAAAAAAAGTCTTAGCATTTCAAAGCCAGCCAGGAATTTCCCCCCTAAACATGCATAGGATTGCACCCTAAACTAAATTCACTTGTGATCTATCAACAGGTAATTTTATTTAATTTTATATGCCATATTACATGCCATATTACATAGCCACAATTTACTACATGTGAGTTACATTATTGACAAGTTAACCACTCAAGCTATTGTGATTTTATGGAATTTGATTTCATCATCTATGATGATATGTTAGCTCCACTTCCATTGATCCTTCAGGTTATTACATATCCTTGCAGAAACAGAATGGTTGCTGAAATTAAATATTCAGAAATGTATACTTATCTATGTTGGAAAAGAACACTATAGAATTCTGAAATTTTTGCAAGCATTCAGGAAAACATATCTTGAACTTAAAGTCAATAGTTCCTTGTAAACATCTCACTGTTGAGCTGCAACCAGCAAGAAGGAAATCAGTGTTATGGCCAGCTGAGGCATATATAGAAGGTTGGATCCAAGGAAGGGAAGGTCGCTCTGCCCAAATTTGGAGAATCCCCCTGTCTCCCACACACCACAACTCACTCCCTTCAGCAACGCCTCTTGACTCCCTGTGTAGCATTTTTTTTATTTATTTATTGCATTTTTATATCACCCAATAGCTGAAGCTCTCTGGGCGGTTCACAAAAATTAAAAAAAATCAGGGGGGTGGAGTGGCTGCTGTGGGAAGGAGAGGACAGGGAGGTCCACTTCCATCAGAGCAGTTGTTCCAGTCTAAATCTGGATCCAACCCAACATATATTGCCATCTCAAGCTACAGTACATACACACTTTGGGCAATGTATGCAGTTTTGGTCTGGTAAAAATACTGGGGGAATGACTTACAAAAATAAGAAAGAATCATAGGAAACAAAAATAAAACTGAAGCATATCAAATCTGAGAAAACCCATATTGGGGGTGGAATTTAAAGCAGGGGCAGGGAACTGATGGGCTGCAGGCTTAATGAAGCACATGGGTCTCCCTGACCAGCCCTTCTCCTGCAGCAATTAAGCTTTTTAAGCATCTTGTTGGAACCAATGTGACCCTTTTTAAAAATCTAACTGGAGAATGGAGGGTTTTTTTTGGAAGGGGTCACAACTGGGAAGGGAAGAAATAACTCTCTACTCCTTGTGAACCCACCCACCCACCCCAACAACCCTCTGCACAGCACTTAGGTAGGGTGACCATGACCATATGAAAAGGAGGAAAGGGCTCCTGTATCTTTAACAGTTGCATAGAAAAGAGAACTTCAGCAGTATATATGGAGAACCTAGTGAAATTCCCTCTTCGTCACAACATTTAAAGCTGCAGGAGCTATACTAGAGTGACCAGATTTAAAAGAGGGCAAGGCACCTGCAGCTTTAACTGTTGTGATGAAGAGGGAATTTTACCAGGTTCTCCATATATACAAATGTCACTTGCTGAAGTTCCCTTTTCTATGCAACTGTTAAAGATACAAGAGTCCTGTCCTCCTTTTCATATGGTCACCCTAACTTAGGGCACAATCCTATGGAGACAGATGGCAGCCTCTGAAGTTGGTGGCTGTCAAGTATCCAATGCAGGGGGCTGAGGCACGGAGGAATTCACGCCTCTGTGCCATGGCTGCGCTGCATTTTAACTAGATGGATGATTTCGCCGGTCTACCTGCAGCGCTTCCAAGAGGGAGGGATGGAAGCTGGGTCGCACATATCCCAATCTCCTCCTTTCCCTGCCCCTTCTCATTTCCCCATATCTGTACTCTGTTTCCAATTGCAGAGATTTAGCTGGAGCAGACAGAACTGCACCAACTACAAGTGGGGGAAGCATGGTTTCTGGGCTCCAGGGTCAGAGCCCTGGTTCTGACCTCGGATCCCAGAAATCGAACAATCCTATATCCCCCACATGCTGTCTGGAGGGCATAGGACTGCTCTCTTAGGTGCTAAAGAATCCTCCCATTGCTGTGTAAATGAGGGAGGGCCTGTGGATGTGCAGTTGTATAGGGGAGTGTGTGGCTTTGGCTCTGCCCACCTCTGACATGTGGCCCCCAAAAGCCTACCCATGAAGAATGTGGCCGTCTGGATGAGAAAGATTCCCCATTCTGATTTAAAGCATGAGAGGGTTAACTTTCCCCTTTCCCCTTTTCAAAAGCTTCCATACCAAGATAGTACACAGGAGAATACTATACAGCAAACAAAAAATCAATAACTGTAAGTCCATAAGAACATCAACCTCACTTCTGATGCAATTAGTAATGGAGATTACTGTTAGAGATTTCAGATAAGTAGCAATAATCGGAAGAGTGCAGCAGACTGCTATGCATGCAATCACACTCTGAGCCCAACTGGTTCTTTATTGGTGTTGTTCTCGTACTTGATACAAGGAACTCCTGTGCTTGACACATTTTAATGATTTTAAAAGGGCTCTTCTCCCAAATGTGCAAAGAGGAAAGCATCTGCCTCTCAATCATAAGCTGCTTCTACTACATTCGTTTTCTGGTTAGGATACAAGGTCCAATAAACCTTGGCTTTCTTTTGTCAGAATCCTATAGCATAGCATTCACCATGACTTGTTTTACAATGGAACACTCCACAGGTTATTATAAGAGCAAATATATAACCAAGCCAAAACAATATCTTTAATGCAAGCAAGTTGAAAAGATAGAGAAGTGTTCATTGCTACAGTTTAGCCATTCTCACACACACAAAGGTGGCATATCAGCTCTCTGAACAATGAGTGAATCCTTGGCTTGCACACATGCCATGCAGCTGCACCTGGCACAGGTATGGGATGATGCACACAGTTCAGCCAAACACATGGTGTTAAGGGTGTTTTGAACATTTTACTAGCCATGTAGAATGCCACTCTGCTCATCAAAGAGAGGTTTAGCCACCTGTCCGTGGGAGCTACCAAGTTGAAATCAGCTCCCTATAAATAACATTTGGAATAATAGCAACAGAGAGGATGCAAAGTTCAACAAGACCATACAACACTTTTGAGCATTATTAAAAACTCTTGGACTCTTCTTAATCAAAAGAATGTAAGAACCCAGATGGCTCAGTCTATGTGACCTGTTGAATTTGAGGCTTGGTTGACACAAGTAACAAAATGAGATGGTAAAATAGTGTGCAATACTTCAGACTATAGGTGGGAGATCACATTTTTGAATCCCTCCATGTAAATTTTCCCCAGAATAAATTTCTCTAGTGCAACAAAAACAAAGAGTCTTGTGGCATCTTAAAAATGAGCAGAGGGTGTCCAGGAAAGCTCATGTCCAAATAAATGTGTTAGTCCTTAAGATTCCACAAGACTCTTTCTGCTGCAAGTGTAGACCCAAACTGACATTAATGCCTCTCTCTCTCTTTTCCTGCAGAACCTTTAAGGTTGCATTTGCAATCTTGGCATAATGACCCTCACTTACTGGGGAGTAAGCAAACCCCAATAATTTTTGTGGGACTTGCTCCCTAGTAAATAGATGATGTGTCCTCTGTTTGAAGGGCTACTAGAAGACACTCCTCAATTTTAACATAATCTTTTGTTTAAAGGGCTGTCCAGCGGTCCCAGTCCAAGCTTAGTTTAAATATGCAGAACTATCAGAAGAAAGAGTTGGGTCTTGAAGTTGCCTATCAAAAGCAGACTGAGCAAGGCATACCAATAGTGTACAGACTATGTACTGTATTTTTATTTAAATTGTAATAATTATTTTTAATCTGGCATCTATACCTAAAAACTAGCATATGTAAATTGTATGCATATTGGTCTTTTCCTTTCTTTTTCTTTTTAGAAGATCATGAGAACATCAGAAGAGCCATGCTGGATCTGACCAAAGGTCCATCTAGTCCGACATTCTGTTCACAGTGGCCAACTGGCCCACAAGTAGGATATGGGTTCATTGTTCTCTTTTTGGGGGGCAATTCCTAAGTGGCCATCCTAGTAAATATGCTCAGCGAGTTGCAACTTTAAGCATAACCCTGCTTCAGAAGCAAAGAAAGTCAACAGGTGAAGGGTTTTTTCCTCCCAGTGATCGGTGAGGGGGGGTAGACATTCTAACCCTGGGGGCTCATCTACACTAAGCAGGATATTCCACTATGAAAGCGGTACGAAAGCGGTATATAAAAGGCAGGAGCCACACCATTGCTTTATAGCAGTATTGAAGTGCACTGACAACTGTTGGGGCCCATTGACACATGCCATATACCGCTTTCATGGTGTTATATCCTGGTTGATGTATATGTGTCATGGGCCCCAACAGTTGTCAGTACACTTCAGTACCACTATAAAGCAGTAGTGTAGATCCTGCAGGGCACTTCAATACTGTTATAAAACAGTAGTGTGGCTCCTGCTTTTTATATACCGCTTTCACAGTGGAATATCCTGCATGGTGTAGATGAGCCCCTAGCCTTCTTCCCAACTTGGTGCTCTCCTGGTAGTCCAACATATTTGGAGGCCGCGGGGGGGGGAGGGGAAGCTTCTTTGACCCTCTAGCTTCGCCTGCCTGTCAGGCAGCTGTTCAAAGTGAAGGGGCGGTTCAAAACGAGGCCCTCCCTTGGTTGGGAACAAGGCCCACAGAACGAAGAATTCAGATTCGGGGGTGGCGGGAGACAGGCGAAGGCTTCTGAGGTATTTCCTCGTAGGGATGGTGGTGGTCGTGGTGGTGGTCCTCCTGGAACCCGCGCAGGGTGCGGCCTTCCTCCTCCTCCTCCTCCTCCTCCTCCTGCATCCCCTCTTCCTCCGCCTCCTGCTGCTCCGTTGGGACAGCGGGCGAGTCTCCTCCTCCTCCTCCTCCTGCACCTCCTCCTCTCCTCTTTTCCATATCCTTCTCCAGCCCGGCTCTGCTGACGTGTCTGCTCGGCCCCCTGCACCCGCCCCTGTCTCCCTCCTCAGCCAGCCCGGCCGTCTCGCTCACGAAACATGGCTGCGGCGCGGCAGCGACGGCGGCGTCTCCCCCTGGCGTTGGCGCTGCTCGCCCTGGTGCTGGGTGCCCAGCCGCCCTCCTGCTGGGGCCAGGCTCGCCCGGACCGCCGTTTCGCCGAATACAAGCGATGCGTCGACCCCGAATGCAGTAGTAAGTCACTGTGGGGAGGGCGGCGGCGGCGGCGGCAATCCGCCGGGTCCCTGCGACTGCCTGGCGCAGCCGAGGCAGCGAGAGGACCTGTTGGCATCCTCCCCAAGGCCACGCAGGGAGAAGGCGAGGCTGGCTGGCTGGCGCTGCCTCCTGCCTTCTGAGCAGCGAAAACGAGAGGCCGTGGCGGCGGGGTCTGCTTCGTTCCCTGCCCCGCTGCTCCCGCCTCGGCTCCCCAGGGTGGGGAGAGGCCACGGTGGGCATCCCTTCTTTCTCGCTCTCCCTCCCTCCTTCCCAGTTGCGAGGAGGGGGGGGAGATGCTCTTGGAGATTTCCTGCCTTGCATCGTTTTGGGCCCACTACTCGCGGCCAACTCGTCACCCCTCGCAAACTTTCTGCTTTTGCTTAGCTTTTTTGGGGGGGTGGGGGGACCCAGTAATAAAGCGGACGGGGTTTTCTTTCTAATTTGTGCCAACGTAGAACTTCCTAGCAAGTCAGCTTCCCTGAAGTCGATGGGACTGTGCTGAGTAAAAAAATAAATGTTTCCATGTCTAGGATTGGAGCCAAAGCTGGGAAATGTTGCCTGCATCTCCCTCCCGTGCGTCCCGCTCCGTGGTGCATTTTAAGTTGTAAGCTCCTGCCGGCAGGGGCTTATCCCTTTAGATTTTCTAAAGATTCATTTAATTCGATGGGACTTAGTGCTGAGTAAATTAGATAGATAGATAGATAGATAGATAGATAGATAGATAGATAGATAGATAGATAGATAGATAGGAACCAGAACTGGGAAAGGTTGCCTCCGCCTCCCTCCCGTGTGTCTCCCTCCGTGAAGCTTTTTCATTTGTAAGCTCCTTGAGGCAGGGACCCGTCCCCTTATAGTTTCTAAAGCGTTGTGCACATTAGAAACAGAGGAAACTGTCTTATACTGAGTCAGACCATTGGTCCATCTAGGCCCAGTATTGTCAACATACTGGGCAGCTGCTCTCCAGGGTTTCAGGCAGGAGTTTTTCCTGCTGATAGTAGGAATCGAACCTGGGACTTCCTGCATGGCAAGCATGTGCACTGAGCTACAGCCCCTCTCCAATTGAAGGTAGCCAAGATATATACCACCTACACATAAATCTTTCTTCCTCCCCCTTCCATCCCTGACTGGGGAGAGGAAATTTCATCCCCATCCTCGTTTTCATATATATTATTAACTTTGATCAGAGGGTCATTGATACCCCAAGCAAGCTGCACCACACAATCTGAGAGGCCCTGTTGTGTCACAAAAGATCTCAAACTGCATCTTCTGGATCAGCCTTGACTTCACTTATAACCCTAAAACATTATTGCCCAAACTTGGCCACGTGGGATGCTTATGGGATTTGTCTAACCCTGGGTAGGGTCTGGAACAAACTCCCATTAAAAAACCTCCCAAATTAGCACTGTTCGCAACTGGATTTTATTTTATTTTTTAATAAGCATCAAGTATTTGCCTTCCCTGCCCCTTTGCTTGTAAACAAACTTGCATCTTCTAGAACCTGGTTTTAATTAGAAGCAAATTATTGACCTCTTTCCCTTCTCCTCTCTTCTGTCTCTGTGTCGTATCATATTACTCAGAGTAACCTAATATGTAAAATTTGTTCTCTTGGAAATATACAAATAAGTGGGTGGTTCTTTGACTGCCCTGATAGCTGCATCTGGGTGTGTGTTTTCCTTGTGGGTGGAGGGGATTAATTCTCCTGATCCAGAGTTAAATGTGAGAATGTTTCAAATGTTTCTGAGTTATAAATTGAGATTATGTGTTTTTAATTTGTGTCATTGACAGCCCACTCCTAGATGTGTTTATTTGGAAGGAAGGGTTACTTCCTGGTAAACGTGCATAGGATTGTGGCTGCACTGTCCAATCCTATGGATGCTTACTTGAAAGTAAGTCCCATTCAGTTCAATAGGATTTCTTCTGAGTAAATTGTCATAGATTGCAATCTTAAGATGTGATCTATCCACACTTAGTAGTAAGCGCCATTGAACTGTGTGGGACATACTTCCAAATAAGTATGCTTAGGTTTGTGCTGTTAGTCCAATAATTTAATAATCCAAGACTTTAATATTCAGTTTAATGAAATATTTTTGAGATACACTCTTTAAAAAGTAATCCTACCTACATCAACTTTCATAGATAAATGTTTGTGAATTATAAAATGTTGGGGCTACTTCATTTATATTTGTTTTAATTTAAATGTCTGTTAGCCATATTGGAGGGGTGGTGTGTGTTTTTTAAAGGTGATAAGTATATTTAATAAAACAAATACACCATATCAGAAAAAATATCAACAAAATGTAAATTGAAGTTAAAACCAATATTCTGCAGAACTACAGGTGACACTGGGTAGTTTATCCAAGAAGCAGTTGGTGTCTATGAATGAAAACACTTGTAACCTTGAGAGCCTTTTATGGCACCTCAATCTTATAGACACTTAAATTGGAAACAGACTTATTTTAACATTTAAGTTTAGAGTGAGTTTCTGCTTAGCATTCTAAAAGTATACCCCTATAAATACGAGAGGTCTTTGTGAATACATTAAACTAAGTAGGAGTTTTGCCCTTAAATTCAATAAAACGTAGAGTGAAATCTCATTATGTAATTTCATTGTCGCAACAAACAAGGGATAAAATACTATTAATGCAATCTTTGTACCAGTCATAACTTCTCATTCTTGGGTTATATGAATCCTTCTGTATACATGATGGACTGCATGTCATTGACAGATTTCTTTTACTGTTCAGAGAACTATCTTTTACTTACAGTGTCTTTTTCTTAATATCTTTCAACAGTGCTAATGTGTCGAGGGAAGGCAGTAAAGGATTTTAAAGGTCCAGATTGTCGTTTTATAGATTTAAAAGAAGGTGAATCAGTGTATGTGTATTATAAATTAACAGGAAGAACAAATGATCTTTGGGCTGGAAGTGTAAGTTATTACATCTTTTGGTTTTACACACATTGGAAAAACTAATGTCTCTTCTAATAATTTCTAATTAATATTTCTTATTTTCTATGGCTACTTTAACCAGAGATGCTTATTTTTTTTTTGTATTTCCTGTACCAATTCATTAATGTATTGTTATGCATTGTTGAGTGCTCCTCACTTTGCTGAGGAGTGAGAAGTCCAGGTATACTTCTACAGAGTCTACAGGGTATTAGCTTCCTTTGCATAAGAGAGCACCAGAGATTTATTTTTGAATTCGTATTCGTCTTGTTTACAAATATACAAGCAAAGGCTACTGGAAGCAAGCAGATGCCTAAAATCATTCAGCCAAATCAACGATATTGCATTAAATTCTCAGGGAACAACAGTGTGGAGGCCCTCAACTGCCAAGTGGCTTTCAGTCCAGTTAAACTCAGCAGCTCTCTCTAGCCCAATACAGGTGATCATATATTTGGCTTAATAGGCCAAGATATGAACAAGACTTTTGCCTGCACACACAGCTCCTTTTCTTCTCCTTTTGCAGCACCAGCAATCAACTGGGAAGCATCTAACTAACCAGAGTTTTCCATCTCGTCTGAACCTTGAAACTGTGGTTTCCAGCTTTGGATTAAGCCAAGATATTAAGAGCATAAGAAGAGCTGTTCTAGGTCAGACTGAAGGCCTATCTAGTCAGCATTCTGTTCCTAAAGTGGCCAGCCAGAAGCTATGGGAAGCCCACAAGCATGAACTGAGTGCAATAGCTCCAAACCTTGCTTGTTCGTCAGCAACTGGTATTAAAAGGCATAGTGATTTTGATACTGAAGGTAATATATAGCCAATGATAGTTTTATCCTCTATGAATTTTTCTAATCCCCTTTTAAAGCCACCCTGGTTGATGGCTATTCCCTTGTGGTAATGAATTCCATATCTTAACCACTGTTCATCGTCACCCTTGGATACAGTATTATGAGAGCGGGAGAAAACCTCTCTATCCATTATCTCCATACCATGCATAATTTTATATACCACGTTCATGTCTCCCTTTACTCACCCCACTTTTTTTAAGCTAAAGAGCCCTAAATGTGGCAATATTTTCTCATAGGGAAGTTGCTCTTGTTCCTTGTTTATTTTGGTTTTCCTTTCCGGCCCCTGTTGCCCTCTAGCAAACTTCAAACTGTGATTTAATATCTTGGCTTGTTCTGAAGCTGGTGACCATAGTTTCAGAGTTTAGATGCAATGGAAGAGTATACTTGGAGGTTTCCCGGTTTGATTGTTCACATCACAAAGGTAAAAGTAAGGTGACTGTGTGTGTGTTCAAAATGTTTGTTCATATCTCAGTTTATTAAACAACGATGTAATCATCCAAATGTAGCCACTGACTTTCTCCAAATTCAATGACTGCCAAATGGTTTCTTTTCCCCTCCCACATTCATGCAGGACACTGGGCTCAGATCCCACTTCTGGGGGTAAACTTCTCTTTCTGGAGAACATTCCTTGTCAATAGATCCCTTTGAGGAAAAGTCAGCCTATCAGCTTAACAAAGGATGGTCACCCAGCAGCTGTAACAGTATGACCTGGTTTGCATGTCTTGACAATTCTGTATTGTTTAAACCATGGGTTATTTTTGACTCCACGGAAGCAAATGAACATGCTGCCTCCCAACTGCTCACTGTTTCCATTTCATTTCTGCTTTGGTAAAGAACCCAAGGATGCCCCATTCCTGTTATGCTCCATGACATTCGAACCCAGCAATCCAAGTTCTTGAAGCAGAAAAAAACCCAGAGTTTTAACCCAACAATAATCCATGGGTTGTTTCTTCCTCCAGAACCCAGAGGCATACAAAATAATACACTTATGTCATGTTTAGTCCTTCAATTCTGCTTCATAAAAATAACAAACAAAATGGCTCAGATCCAAAGGCAAACACACTTAAATCCCATTGAAGTTAATGTAAAAAGTTGTATCTTAAGTACAACTCGCTGTCTCTGGATTGGGTTCTCTAGCAAGGGGATACTGGGTTTAGTTAAATGTATTTTATGCCTTACATGAAGCGTTACTTTTTCTCTGCAATGAGATGTCAGGGTAGAGGTTGTATAGTCTTCTAGATTCTTACCAGGCTACAATTTCTCACTGGTAAGTTGTGTGTGAACAATGTCCTTAGTGATGGGTATTCTGGTTGACAGGACTCCCTGTATCTCTCTAAGCAGATGGGTTTTTTTCCTCTTGCAAAGAAAAATCTGCTGCTTTGAGCCGTTCTAAAAATGTGAACTGGCCAGTAGGTGCTGCTTTCATTAGAAAATGCAAGTGGGGTTATGACACAGCAGCGTCTCAGCAGCATTGAGTCCAATTAAAGTTGCACAGATGAAACAGGAAAAGCATTGCATGCTGTGAAAGTGGCAGAATGGAATCATTGTATCATGCTGGTAATTCCCTTCTGATATCTACTGTGCCACAAATAACCTGGATAATTAGGAGGCAACTGTTTCCAAGGTTGTGAGCTCTTCATAAACACAAAGTATGAAGAATGGTTAAGGCCAGCTCTGAAACATGGGGCTAGATAATTAGAGGCTCAAGTTTTTTTTAAAAAAACCCACACTATACAGTTAATATCCACATTAGCCAAATTAATTTGCACACAGACAGTAGCTGTGAACAAAAACAAAATAAAGGCAACTGGTGAAAGTTCAAGCTGAGGGTACAATAACCATAATGACTTTGCAGTTTATTATAAATACACTGGTGATGCCAGACTATCAAAATGTTTTAATAAATACAGAACTTGTGCTTCTCTGGTCAGAAAAATGGCACAATCTATGAAATCAATAAGTGTTTGCCATTGTTTCATTGGGCTACAGATGTTGCCTTTGAACTTTAAAAAATATTTGCTACAAAATAATGCAGCTAAGCTCTATTTTTTCTAGCTAGCACTGGATACTTCCCCTTGAATCTAGGTGTAAATGCAAACAATCTATTTGATATTATAGAATGTCATATTCAGATTCTTTTATGTAATCAAATTGCTAAATTAGTTTGATGTTAACACTTAAGAAAAATGGTGAAAAGCATAGTGTCATTTAAGATTATGGACTCACCCTGGTCCAGGGAAGCTGATCTTCCATGCAAAAACGGCATGAATTCCCCTTCTCCATATTGGGTCCCCTGCTCCTTGGTCTACACATGTAATGATCTGTACTGGATCAGTTTCATGGACACCCCTACTAATCAGATGGTTGGTACTGACAATACAGGCCTCATTTATTCCCTGAATCTGCACATGAAATTGGGCATTTGCAGATCTTTGAATGCAAGTATGGGCATGTGCAGAACTACACCAATTCCTATGGGACTTTCACTGTTCAGAATACTGCATAATTCTGGTCATGTGTATCATCATCGCTGCCACCATTGTTCTTTCAGTGCCTGAGAGATAGTGGGTCACTGTCTTATAATGCTCATACCCAGTATTCTACCCATTAGACCTTGCTGGCTCTTGTTATGTTAAATAACAATGCAGTTTGTGCATTTAGACATTGAAAAAAATACTTAATGATGCTTTTTATTTTCAACAAAGGAATAATAATAATAGTAGTAGTAGTAGTAGTAGTAATGCAAGTGAGGCCTATTAGATCTAGACAGCAATTCTAAAAATTCAGACCTGAATTATTAGGAATTCTAGCTCGGATCAAAAATAGAAAAATAGCTCCAGCTTTTGAATACATTTTTGAATAAGAAAACATAGATGCAAAAGTAAAACCTGACGAATATTTTATCCAGACCTAGTCTAACATATATAGGATCACTTCTGCAGTGTGTTTCATTGAAGAGATTCAAATTCAGTGAAATTGGATGATATATTATGATGGGGAAATTCTTTGAAGCAAACATACTAGATTTTCCTGATCTGGGGGACACTTTGAGCAGTGGGGGAGTAGAAGGAAAGGTAGCATTTGCCTTCCCCTACCTTTGACACAGTGCTAGTGAAACTAGTTTTCCAGGCATGTCTGTGTGGAATGTGGAAAGAAGTGTAGAGAAAAATATGATGGTAGCAATCTGCAACTTGCCATCGTAAATGACAAGTGCTTGTTAGCATCTATATAAAAGACAGTACGCATAACACACATTACTTTAGTGCTGCCAGGCTGCGCTGGCAGCAACTAAACCTTCAAAGTAGTTCGAAAGAAACTGAAGCAAGATTTGTAGTGCAGCTGAACACATAAGATCCATGCTAGAGAGTTCCAACTCACTAAGATCACTCAAACTTCCAAAGCCTTTAAATTATAGGGCAGAGATGGCAGCATCTGCTTTTCTTTTCTTTTACTTTTAAATTGTCAGCAGATCTGTCCATCAGGTCTGAAACTCTTCCGCTTACACAGGTCTGGAACTCTTCTGCTTACACATACAACAGTAATTTAGAAGCTACTTACCAAGCGTACTAAGTTGCAAACAAGGTCATTTCAGAGAACCTGTGTATGTATACAAGGACTTGGATTATAGAAAAGCTGCTTATAGATATTGCTGTACTGACTTAGATTGAGACTAGTCCATAAAGGGTGCTTATATAAAGACTTGTACTTTGTCATGTGTAAATGCTAATGTTACTTAGTAGACTTTTTCACTTGGAAGGTTCTTTCTTAGGGACATAGGAAGTTGTGTTATACCACGTTAAGTCATTTCTTTACCTAGCCTGGTACTGTTTACATGGACTAGTGAAACCTTTAAAGTTTCAGACAAGAGTTGTAAATTTGGGTTTGAAATTACACTGCAATAAGGTTAACCCAATAAGAAAGCCCACACTGATGGCCTCCACCCCATCTGTTTAAATGCTTCTAAGGCCTCATCTACACCAAGCAGGATATTGCAGTATGAAAGCGGTATGTGGTATGTGTCAATGGGCCCCAACAGTTGTCAGTGCACTTCAGTACCACTATAAAGCAGTAGTGTGGCTCCTGCCTTTTATATACCGCTTTCATAGTGCAATATCCTGCTTCGTGTAGATTAGGCCTAAGTGAAGTGTTACAAATCATTCCACGTTTCAAAGCATTCTAGGCTATAAAACATTGTAAATCACAAAAGCAGTTCATGGCTACTAGTGCAGTGAGTCCAGGGGTGGGGAAAGAAGAGAAAACGAAACAAAAGTGATCATAGAATAGCAGAGTTGGAAGGGGCCTATAAAGCCATCAAGTCCAACCCCCTGCTCAATGCAGGAATCCACCCTAAAGCATACTTGACGGTTGTCCAGCTGCCTCGAATGCCTCTAGTGTGGGCATTACCATCAGATGTCTGGCAAAGCCAATTTTAACAGGGAAAGAGAGAGTTAATTCTGACCTTTTCTATTGATCAGAGGTGAGGGAAACATTTTCAGCCATTACTGACCCATTGTTCTTCAGGAAAAGCACAATTGAAGTCCTTGAGAGTTTTCCACATGTCTCATAATCAAATGGTATCTCAGCATCTCTGCCAGCTTAGTTATGGGGCATGTCTACACCAGCCCTATATCCTGGGATCGTCCTGGGATTGTTCCTGTACATCCTAATGCCACACAGGGGATCCCGGGAGCAGGCAGGGATGATCCCTCCATTTTCTTGGGATAACCCTTAGGTGTCGAAAGGGCCATGGCTTCATCATCCACCGGGTAACCAAGATCAATGCCTTCCTCATCCCCTTATCTGCCAGACTATTACACATGCAGTTTACAGAGAGCCAAACTTTCCACTGCAGTCACCTATCATGGTTGATCCTAGGGTTTGCTGAACCCAGTAGTCCTCAGTCGGGCAGGTCCAGATTAACAAGAGGTTTAAAGATGTCAGAGATTGAATCTTTGAATCTCACTTGCAGCACATGTGTTCTAGCCGTGGCTAAAGCCTATTAGGGAAATTTATTATATTTCCTAGAGGATTTTCAGATAATATAGGTCAAAACCAAAACAATGCCCCATAACCCTTTAAAACGAAACTTTTCAGGCTAATTGAACATAGTAATGCATATCTCAGTTTATAGCTTAACAGGAGTAGGTAAGCTCTACTAGTTTTAATACCATAGCAACTGCTTTTATTTGCTAACATCTATCATGCAAACATGATTTTGGATATAACTAGTTATGGTAATATATTGAACAAAGTTTAATAGTAAATATTGAACAAAGTATTGGGCAAAGAGAATGACACATCCAACTAGCATTTGTTCTATGTATTAATATATGCAAGGTAACTGTTAAGACACATTTTCATTTTATTATACTATCTTGTTAGCCAAATAACCACTGCTAGGAAAGAACTGCTGGTTTACTCACTCCAAAAAATGATGCTGTTATCTTCCATCTAAGAATTGTGTGGCATTCTTTTTCCATTCTGCACAGGACTGGCATCTAAGAATTCGATGCTAACTTGTTCTTAAAAAAAATGAAGCTGGAAACTGGAAACTTGGAATGTATTTTTCATGCTGTACAAGGAGACCTCTGAAGCCCATGAAATCACTTGCAACTTTTACAAAATCAATTTAAATCAGAACTTGGTCCATCTACTTATTTGTAGACATCAGAAATGTTTCTCTAAGAAACAGGTTGCCTCATTTTTCCTATCATAAAAGCATTAGGTTATCCGGGAAAGGGATAACACCCATGGATCACATTCTAGTATCTCTAGAGAGTGTATTTACTTTTAATGTGTTCTACCAGTTTCTAATTGCCTAGGTTATCTAATCTCTGTAGCAATTCTCCTCTGTTAATATTGGCTTTCTGACAACAGCTGTAAGAACTTGCAAGTGAGTGTGAATATTTTTCTAGAAAGCATTGATACAGATTACAATCAAGTGATACAAACCTATGCATCTACTGAGAAGTAAGAGCCCCTGGCTCAGGTCAGACAACACGTTAGTCAATGCAGTGTGAAAACTCCACTCAACGGTTGAGTGTTTAGGAGGTACTCCCCACACATATTCTAACTCCACCGTTGTGTGACTGTGGGCTACCGTGGAGTTGAGTAAAATCCATCATGATGTTTGATTGACAGTTCCTCCACCCTCTCTCCTCCCCGAGTCCTCCCGATGGTATCCCATCACCCAGTGCTGCAAAAAAAATCTCCTAAAGTGGCAGTCAATCCTTTTGCCGCTCTTGCCAGAGAACTCTGTAGCCAGTGGGAAAAGTCTACGCAACGGTAAACTCCATGGAGCCCTCCACACAACATGCAACACAACGGTTGTGCAGAAACTCTCCTCTGCACAGTGTGGATATTCAGCATGGAGTGTTTTCCGAAAAAACTCCAACATTGCATGGAGTTTTCCTGCCAGACAACAGATTTCTCAACAGTGTTGTAAAGACTCCACCATGGAGTTCTGAAATCACCGTTGAGAAACGTGTTGTCTGAACTGAGCCACTGTGTTCAACAGATCTTACTCTCTAGTGAGTATGTTTAGGATTACAGTTTCAGCTCTGCTTTCTAGTCTGCATTTGACTAGAGGAGCAAATCACTTATCTCATGTAGAATCAAGGACTCCTAATGGAATGGTATATGTTGACAAAGAAGGGGAGAGAGTTGTTTTGCACCAATGTTGACTGTGAATAATTGAAACAATAGGTTGGATTAAAATTATGCCAAATCATCAACAATTATTGAGATTTTTTTGGGCAAATGACACTTTTGGGCAAATGACAATAAGAGAATAAGTGTAACTTACTAAGATTAGATTTACTTCTGCAAATATGCTCTTTGCTAGAAATTAA
Source organism: Elgaria multicarinata webbii (assembly GCF_023053635.1). Lineage (NCBI taxonomy): Eukaryota > Metazoa > Chordata > Lepidosauria > Squamata > Anguidae > Elgaria > Elgaria multicarinata. Next base: position 37,474,037 of record NC_086174.1, read on the forward strand.
GATATCTCATGCCAGATATAAAAACAGTGAAAATGTTTCATTATTATTAAATTCACTGGTAGCAGAATTAGGAAAAATGGAGGGAGAGCAAGCTGTCCCTTGTAGATACAAAACACAGAGCTTTGCCTTGCTTGTTCAAAAGCTGGAAATTCCAGCCACACTTGTTCACTTATGCCAAAAATGGTATTCTCCCATTTTCAGGCAAAGGTTAGAATTAGCCCTACCTCTGAAGCCCTACTTCTCAGGGTTCAACCAGAGCTTCTCTCCCAATGCAAATAGAAGCCGCAGAGGAGCAACTTTTATTACCCTATTTCTTCAATTCTAAGACGCACTTTTTCCCCCCATATAAACATCTCTAAAAATGGGGTGCGTCTTAGAATCGCAGGTGTGTCTTAGGGTTTTATTTTCTGTTGGTGGTACTGAAATTAGTGTGCGTCTTACGATCGATGGCGTCTTACAATCGAAGAAATACGCTAGTATTGCAGCAGGGAGGAAAGGGTTAAACTTTCTAACACACACACACACACACACACACACCCCTGCTTCAGTTGCAATAATTATCAGTCTCCCTCCATGGCTGCTATTTGCCTTTTTTTAATATGCATGTTAAATGTAAAAATATATATTAAAAATACTTTTTTTTTGGCATTGTTGCCTGTTCCTATTTAATTTACCTTTTATATTATGAAGCATATGGGTGTTGAATATGAGCAATTAAATACACTATGATCAATCACAAGAAAAGTAATCACAAACTTCAGCTTTTGAGCTAGGCAAGAAAGGCTATTTAAATAAAGATGGGCATGCCATGTGTCCCACAGAATGCTTAAACTATATGTCAAAGGCTACAGTAAGTTTCATCAAATTTTAATGGGATGTTTTCTTGCAGAACTCAGTGTAGCCCTTGACAGTTTAAGCAACTTTATTGAAATTATTAAAGGGACCTCTAAGTAAACATATAGAAGGGTGAGGGTGTTGCTCTTACTGATTTCACTAAGGCTTAGAATTCCTAATATATATATATATTTTGGATCTATCCTAATAATCTTACTCACTTTTTTCCCCTCATGCTCTGTTTTGAAGTGGCGAAATGTCACTTCTTGGCATTAATGTTTCAATGCTCTGCTGACTTTACCACAGATTTGTTTACATGCTCAGTAAAGTGGAGGCAGAGTAGTTGCTTGTTCTGGATGACCCAAACTGTTACTAACTCATGAGAGAATGACACGCACAAGCATGTTTGCTGGTTTCAGACCTTGTATACATTTACATGAATTTCTTTAGGATATGTGGCCTTTTCCATGTGTTAAATAACATTTGGCTGCATTTCCAATAGTATCTCTTTAACAGTGTCTGTCATTTATACTCTCTTTCAAATACATTAACACTAGTTTTATTCTGTGATCCAGATCCAGATAATTCTTAGAATTGTTTAATGGAGGGGGGCACTAAAAATTAAGTACTAAATAGGGAGTTAAAGCTTAGTGCCATAAGTAGTTCTTTGGATGCATTGCTTAAATACTTAAATACCCTGTGGAACGTGTGAATTTTTCTTGGTGCACCTTTGGACTGGAGCCCAGGTATGCTGTGTAAAATCCTCTGGGCAATGACACTGGGCTTTTCTACATGAGGCTTTTAACCCACCACTTTACCGAGGCTTCTGCTTCCAAATTCTTTGTGGGATTAAGATTGGCTCCTTTACACGTGTTTTTTCCCAGATTTCTTTCTCTGCCTTTCTATATGTTCCATTACACAACCACTAGGTGGCAGTGTGGTATAGTGGAATTCCACAAATACACTAGGGTTTCATGCCACCATTAACAGAAATTCCATACTTTCCTTGTTAGGGGGATAAAACCCTTTTTATTCTCTCAGTATTTTAACACTTAATTTTAACTTAAATTTAAATTTTACTGTTCTAACTCTGTATTTTAATCTTATATCAATTTTGCTGTGTGGTTTTATCCTGGTTGTGCTTTTTATACTGTATTTTGTATTTGTGTTTTTAACCTGTTGGTTGTTTTATTATGGTTTTAATTTTTGTGAACCGCCCAGAGAGCTTCGGCTATTGGGCAGTATAAAAATGTAATAAATAAATAAATGCCTCATGTAGAAAGGCTCACTGTCACTCTTGTCAATCACTATTGTAGAGTTGGCTCTACGTAGGGACAATTTTATGGTTTTTAAAAAGCTTCTTTTATACTGACTTTTATTTATTTTTCTCCCCCACCCCCTTTCACAGGTTGGAAATAAATTTGGATATTTTCCAAAGGATTTACTTGAAATAAACCATATCTATACCCATGATGAGCTAGAATTGCCAACAGATGTAAGTTATGTGTGTGTGTGTGTGTGTGTGTGAGTTTGATCTATATGCCATTCTATCAGGAGGGATTGGGAATATTACAGGTGTGTCCATGTCTTCTAAAAGAATCACAATTTTTTTAAAAAACCTAATAGTATTAATGGACCTGAGAGAAAGAGCAGTGGGAGATAGGGGTGAGAATAACAGTTCTTTAAAACATTTGTCTAATATTTTAGAACAATTGACTGAGAACAGTTAGTTTCTCTGAATATCTGGGGAGGGGCTGCAGAAGAGCCAACTGCTAGCTGATCAGTTAGCTGAACTGCTAGCTGCTAGCTGATCAACTTGGCAAGTCACCTGTGACTTGCCAAGTTGAATGCAGTCTGCCAGCCATGTATGAAAACTCATTGGGGCTTTTCCTGTCTGACCAGGGGCGTTGCTAGACCTACCGGGTGTTCCGTCGTTGAGGAGCGGTGAAAGCGGATTTTCCCGTTCAGCCGTGACGCCTCATCATCCACACCTGCCTTCGATTTGTGGCGGAAGTTTGCGCCGGTTGTGCTGCTGCCGCCGCGAGCACGGTTGCGCAGCCACACCGGCCTGATTGCTGCGGCTTTTTTTTTCGCTCACCACACGGTTTGCGCAAGTCCGAAAGACCGCAAACTTGCGCAGCCGTCAGCGATGCCGCCGCGGTAGTGGCGGCAGCGGCGGCGGCGGTGGCACCGGCAATGCCAGTGCCAGCTGAAGTGGGGAGGGGACGGAGGGGAGCCAGTTGCCATTGGTGGATGGCTCACAGGGGGCGCGGCCAGCGAGCGCTGGTGCTGAGGGTCAACATTGATGCGGTCACTTCCTGATGGGGGTCGTGGCGGGTGTCATATGACCCGAGGTCAGTCGTCTGCATGGGCACTCTGTGCCTACATCTCCCATCATGCCTCTGAAGTGTCGGCGGCGATGACCGCCTCTGTGCCCTCTCCCCCATCCCACGGAGCCAACCCCCATCTGGCCGTAGGCATGGCAGCAGCCCAGAAACAGCTGTGCCCTCTTCCAGCCGCGTACCCACACCAACAGGCACACAGTCCTTCATGCCTGGACCGTCCCCCTCAGTCCCCACTAGCCTTTACATCTTTGGCGCACCGTACAGCGCCGCCATTATGCGGCTGCGGTGGCTGCCTACCGTGAGGAGTCACCCTCCCATGACTGTGGGATGCCTGCCTTTCCGAAAAGTGACCCACGCAAAGGTTGAAATAGGAAAAGCAGGCGCACATCCCCCACCCATCCCCCACACACCCCCAGCAGCACACCAGCCACTTTTGCGGTCCTCCGTTCCTGCGCAAACTGTCACTGGGGGAATGAAAAAAAAAGCCACTCCGCGGCGCTGCCCCAGCTGGCGGGCTGGGCGCAAATGGCGGACGCGGCTTGACCGAAGCCGCTGGCCACTCCCCTTAGCACGCCTTTTCCTGACCAGTGCGGACCGCAGTGACCTCACATCCTCCCACACGTACTCCGAATTACCGCGGCCCGGCAGGAAAAGGTGCACTAGAACTCACTTTTTTAAAGTCGGGATAAAGAGGCTTCACCTCAGGATAACGACGGATCCTCGTGAACGTCATCTGGAAGCCTCGACGCGACTGCGGAAAGTAACGCGCGCTACAGCCTCGTCTAGTAACGCCCCAGAACTTATAAAGATGGGGGTTATTGAGCACCTGTTGGGCCACAATATAGAACTTTATGTATCACACCTCTGTAAGATTGTGCCTTTGCCTGCTTAGAGTGCAATCCTATCTGTATTCACCCAGAAGTAAGCCCCACTGTGGTCAATGGAGCTTACTTCTTGGTAAGTGGAGGGACCATAGTTCAATGTAGAGCACATGGTTTGTATGCAGGAGGGCCTAATTTATTTCTTGGCATCTCTAGTTAAAAATAATAATCAGGTAGCAGGTGATGTGAAAGGCCTCTGCTCAAGGCAAGACCTTGAAGAATTCCAGCCAGTTTGAGCACAAGTCCAGAGCTGCATGGACACAGAGGCTGGGTTCACATAACATGATAACCCACACTCAAGGACTGAATATGGGTTGTTGAACCATGAGTTATTGTTCAAATGTGGGTGATTGTATTGTCTGAACCCAGCTACAATAACAAACCATTGTTTGTTGACTATAAACAATCCACAGTTCACAACCCAACAACAAACAATGGGTTGTTTGTGGTTAACAAACCATAATTTGTTAGCACAGGTGAGTTCAGACAACATAACCCATGTTTCAAGAACAACTCAGTGAACCCAGTCATTGTCTAATCTGGCCTCAGGCAGCTTCCTAAGTTTAAGAGTGCAGCTCTAGACTCTTCCTTGCTAACTACTAGTGATTGATGGTATTTAAGTCGTGATATGATCCAATCTAGCAACGTTTATGTTCAGTGAAACCTCATTCTATGCATACTTACCTAAGACCTACTGTGTTTAATGGGCTTTATTCCAAGGTAAGCAAGCACAAAATTACAGTGTAAATTTTGTCGAAATTCTAAAGTGGTTCTTATTGTTGCTTTTACTCAGATGACTCACTTGCAGATTTCATTAGACACAATTGATCTAAATTTTAGCTAAGTTAAAACAAAAAACTTAAGTAAGGATGGTAACATTTGGGTGGGGGAAACTTCCTTAAGCAACTGAAATTTGTTTGTTTTTCAGGAAACAGATTTTGTTTGCTCTGATGAAGGCAAAGATGATTTTGACAATTATAATGCAGATGAGCTTTTAAAAATATCTGAGGATATGGTGACTAACGATGCTGCAGCTGAGCTGAGTACTGAAAAGGAAGATGAGATGGAAGGGGATGGTCCTACAGAGTCCATTGATCTGGAGGCAGAGGGGTTTGAAGTAGAGTCAGAAGAAGAAAATGAGGACCATGACAAAACGGGTGAAAAAGATGTTTTTAGTTTTGAAAAGAATAAGAATGTAGAAGGAGCCTTTGAGTCCAAGAGTGAGAACCTTGCTGTAAGTAGCGATACAGATAATCTTCAGGGAGACCAAAGTTCACATCAGCCTTCAGAAGAAATATTGCAGGAAACATTAAAAGTGCCAAAACATGAAAGTGCCAAAAACACTAGCGTATCTCAGGGTGAAGCCAAACAATCAGATTATGGAGGCAGTGATGATGGGGCTTACACACTTCTACCCCAGGAGGTATCTGAGGACTTGAAAACAAAATTTGGCTCAACTGCAGATGCCATTGTGTCTGATGATGAGACAACTAGCCTTGTTACATCGCTTGATGGTGATTTCAGGGAAGATCTGGACATTGACTCTTATGATACAGAGAAACTAGAAGAACCGAAGGAGCCATCAGTAGAAATCCCTTTGCTGTCCTTTACAGAACAAGAAATAAAATCTTCAGAAGACCCAGAAGCTGAAAATATATCATCCGATGGTGTATTTCAATCAGAAACAAGTGATGATGATGATGATGATACTGGGGAGACTGCTGCCAAATTCATTCATGAGAAAAAGGATGACTCTGGATTACTAACACATTTAGGGGATAAGTTTTTTGCAATTGTCAGTGGAGGTGAACGAACAGTTGATGAAACTGAAAGGGACAAGATTGATTTAGAAGAGGAGGAGGACGAAGAAGAAGAAGAAGAAGAAGAAGAAGAAAAAGGAGAAGAAGAAGATGACAATGATATGGCCCTAATTAGCAAGAAGGAAAGTGCAAAAGATGTGTTAACTTATTCAGAGTCTTCATCAGAAGATGATCCAATTTCATCAGAGCACGTGATTCTTACAAAGAAGATACATAACTTAGATATTGGGGACCCCAAAGGGAAAAAATATAGAATGCAGGACTATGAGGAAGAACATGAAAAAACTGAGGAGGAATTGACTTCAGATGAACAACTGCACAATGTTGGTGCATTTTCTAATTATGGAGATGGCCAGCAACCCAAAGCACCCATGGAAACAAAGGAAGAAACTTTAAAGCCACCCCAAGGTGACAGCAAAGATGTCCCAGAAGGCCTTCCTTTTCACAAAATAATAAAAGATAAGAAAAGAGAAGAGAAATATATGGAGAATGCCTTAGAAAATGATACAAAACACACATCATTATGGGAAAAAATAGACAAAGATGGAGAGGATAAACAGCCAATGGACATTGTACCAGACTTGCTAGAGGAACTGACCAATGAATCTCAAAGTGATTTCGATGATGCTGATCTCTTGGAAGAGAAAACAAAATATGAAACAAAGCAAGATGGAGAAGATTTTGAACTAAGAAAGATACTCAGTAATAAGAAGCAGTCAAATGACTCTGCTATGGAAAACATTCCCACCAAGAAAGATACTCAAATGCCTATTGAACGGTCTCAACAAGATACTATAATCCAGGATTTAGAAGAAAAAGAAGAGGAGGAGGAAGATCTTACAAGTAGCAAGAAAACACAAAGGAAAAAGTCTGTTCTAGAAAAATCCAGGAGTGCTACACAACATAAAAATCTGACTCAGCAAAACATTGTTAACAATGAAACGGAACACTTAGACAAAGTTACAGGTGGAGAGAAATCACCCACAGAAGAACTCCAGTCTGTGGAGCTAGAAGCCGAAGGTTTCCTAGAAGAAACAGAAGAGTTACTACAAGATGAAAATGCTATGAGTGCAAAATTGTCTAAAGAGAAACTTTCAGATGAACAAAGTTTCACATTAGATGTTGAAAGTGCAAACCCTTGGCTGCAAATGCCAAATGATGCTATTTCAAGTGCTGCTAATCCTGTTGATGAAACAGGAGAAGAAGCAATAACAACACTTGAGCAGGCTAAGGAAGAAGATGGCATGGGAGATTTGAATGAGGAACATGGAGGTTTGCAGATGAAAGAGGATTCTCAACTGAAGGAAGGTGAAGAGGAAAAGCACGAAGGAGGTGATCCAACAATATTTCATGAAGTGGAAAATCCTCTGCTTGAGGAAAAAAGTCAAATAAAAGATATACCTGATAAAATGTTAAGTAATTTAAATATTTCTGAGTTAGAAGACAGGGATGACTTTAATCAAACAAAGGAGCATCTCCCTAAAGATTTTACCCAAAAAGGTCATAAAGAGCTACAAATGTCAACAGAGCAGACAGAAGATAAACACCAGAATTCCCATGATCCTAGAAGTGTATCAGAAAACACAAATGAAGCTGTAGAGCCAGAATATAGTTTGCCTGTGAGGCAGCTCATTATAATGAAAGAATTCCTTGATGAAAAACGTATTGCACGTTTACAAAAGTATCTTGGGAAACAACAGGTTTTCAGGATAGAATCTTTGTTTCATGATATGGAGATGGAGCTGTTGCTTGCTCAGAACCATAATAACCAGAAAGACACTGAAAGGGCTTTGGACCAGATCCTTGAATCTTCAGAGTCCAATATTCTAGATGTTCTGAACAAAGTTTTAGATTCAAGGGAGGTAGAAAATAAAGAAGAAGTGATCAAGGAAATGGACTTGTTTGATGAAGAAGCTGCCTTAATGGATGATATTCAGGAACTAATGTATTCATTAAGGCAAAAATACTCTCCAGTTAGTGAGAGTGCTCCACTTGCATCCCTTCCAGAACCTGAGATGGACTCCAGTGAAACCAGCACAGGTAAGACTTTAAAACTGCAAATATTCACTCTTATCTTGGAGTAAACTCCATGAACAAAATGAGTAGACATGCATAGAATTGTGCTATTTATTGAGTTGATGACAGGGCTTAAAAAGTGCTGAATATCCTAGTGATTTAGGCTCACACAAACTTGATGCTGACTTGGGAAAGTATTTCAAATGTTTCTCTAACCCAGAGATGGGCAGCTTGTGGCCCCAGAAATGTTTTAGTCTACAACTCTTATCAGCCTTAGTCAGTGTAGCCAATGGTGGGGGATCATGGGACCTGCAGGCCAAACCATCTGGAGGGCCACAATCTGTCCACACCTACTCTAGCCCTTCACTAGGATAATTGCTGAGGAAACATTTTAAGCAAGCTGATACACTACAAATCAAAATGAAATAATTACCTGAACAGTAACATCTAAGAAATTCACTAAAATTCACCCTAATAAATCATGACTTTCTAAACAGAATTGAATTGAGCATGGCTTATGCTGGAGAGGCCTCAGTGCAAATACCTCGATTTAAAAATATGTTGATTTCAAGGAAGATGGTTATGATTTTCACCCCCATTCTAAAAATATTTACTAGGAAGTAAATTCCATCAATTTACAATAGACTATCCAAACAAGTATCTTCGGGGTTACAACTTTTCTAGATAAATTCTGGCTTCCTGGCATTCTCTTAATCACTGTGCTATTCCAGCTTTCTCTCTCCCTGCACTCATTTCCTTCTTGCTCCCTGACTTGAGGTAAATGCAAGTGTGCTCAGTTAAACCAATTTATTAAATCTTAGTTCTTACTGACATGATAAACTTGTATCTGACCAGTTCTACTGTGGCTCACACATGATGAAATACTTTTCCATTAAAAAAAAATCACTTTCCGCATAGGAGACTGGCATATTGGAAATTAGGTTGGCTAGAAGTCCTTCTGTCTGACATAGGCCTTAGGATTATCTTTAGGAGGACAATCCTTATCCTAAGAATTATCCCAGGCAAATGGAGGGGTCATCCCTGCCTGCTCCCGGTATCCCCTGTGTGTCATTTGGATGTACAAGGATGATCCGGGATATAGGCCTGGTCTAGCCATGGCCATAGTTTCCCATGTGGAGGGAGTTATTTGCATTCAGTCATACGAGTCACCTTCTGCAGTCTTAAATGGTACAGTCCATACACACAGCTTACAACCTCAGTAAGAAGTATGTCTGAATCTCTCATGTTTTTGTTAACACTTCAAGAAGCTTGTTAGCGCCAAGTTTGAGAACACCTCATTTTCCCCCAGGAAGTCTAAGGCTAAATACTAATTACCAACTTCTGTGTTCTTGAGACATTCTGTTTTTAGGATAGTGGCCTAGAGGCTGGAAACACGTTTTGCCATACAAATTGACATCTACTTAGTTGGCACTAACAGTAAAAACTTTATATTTACTTATTATTTATTTATTGCATTTCTATACCCCCAATAGCTGAAGCTCTCTGGGCGATTTACAAAATTTATAGAGCATATGCTCTTAGGCATAGCATTCCAGTTATTGACATATTGTCCTGGTTCACAGATAACAACCCATGGGTTGTTGGGTCGTGGAGGAGCGAGCGAGCTGCCTTTCAACTGCTTGCTGCTTCTGCTTTGTTTCTGATTTACAAAACAACCCAGAAATGCTCCATTTCTGGGTTGTTTGCTAAGACATCTGAACCTGACACTCCAAGTTGTTGAAGGAGAAACAACCCAGAGTTTTGACCCATGGTTTGTTGTTTTGGAAGCATTCCTGAGTTGCTGTAAACCAGAAACAAAGTGGAAATGGTGAGCAGTTGCCAGGCAGGATGCTTTTGCGCAGCCCTGACAACCAATGAGCTGTGGTTATGTGTGAACTGGGCTATTGGGTTGGATCCATGCTTAGTTACGTTTAGAAGTTAGTTATGACTTAGCTGTCCCATTGATTTCAGTGGGTCCACTCTAAGCATAGTTAAGTCTGGATTGATCCCACTGTATGTAACTTGCTATATACAAAATTAGAATGAGAATTGTATCGTCAAATTGTGGGTTATCATGATTTCTTACAACTTGAAACAGCAAGCAAATATTTTACCTTACATTTATTGGACAATCTCCGATGTGAGAATCATAATTTGTGCTCTATGTTATTGAGATGACAAAAGGAGCATGGGAAATTTGACCAGACTTCAAAGCCCACTGAAATATGCTGCGTCAGTAGCTGTAGCCTTCTGGCTTATAATCATTTTCATCAAGTTTTGGTTTGCCCCTTCGGGATGCCATGAGAGTGAGGGTGATTCTCTATTTCTCTCTCTTCCCTGGGCTGTCAACTCGCTGCTTCTTTTAACCATTACCTCGTTGTGTGAGAAGAGTTTCCCTGAGTGAGAGCAGGGATCTCGTGGGAAATGATATAATTACTTCTTGTGTCCTCCCCACCCTGAGGCAGAGGTTGGGGGCTTCACCAATTATAGCTGCTTCATCTGCCCAGAGTGAGAGGCTGTGGTACTTGAAGCAGGAGGCTCCCCTGTGTGAGAGCCAGGGGGAGGAGTGTGGCCACACATCAGGTAGTAGTAGGATTAGCAGTTACTAAGGGAGGGAGATTGTGTGTTGGGGGGAAAGCACTTTATCGCTTAGTTGGTAGTAGCCTGATGTCCATCTGTGACCAGTGGCTGGTTACCACAAGTGAGAAATGTGACTGTGTTGTTTGCATGACTGAGTGTGGGTTTGAATGGTGAGTGAGTGCATAGGTGGTGTAGGTAAAGATGTTTTTGGAAAGCCGTGATGCAGGGACACATGGAGGGGGAGCCACTATTCCAGTGATTTGGGGCAGAAGGAGATATGGCAGGAGGAAGGGGTTGCAACATCAGCGTAGAATGGGTTTCAGGTGTCTTCACACTGTTCCCCTTCTACTCTCCTCCTCTAGAGTTCTCATGTACCTGGTAACTCATCCACTGAGCCCTTCTTCCTTGTGGTGCTACTCTTTAATGCCAGGTCAGTCCGCAATAAGACCTCTCTTATTCATGATTTAATCCTGGATGAGAGGGCTGACCTGGCGTGCATTACTGAGACTTGGGTGAGCGAGCTGGGTGGGGTTGATCTGACTCAGCTCTGCCCATCTGGGTACTCAGTGCAGCACCAACATAGATTGGAGGGACGGGGTGGGGGAGTTGCCGTGATTCATAGATCTTCCATCTCTCTCACCAGGAAACCACTCCATCTTGGAGCAGGCCTTGAAGGTTTGCACCTGGTGTTGGGCCAGAGAGACAGATTGGGGATGCTGCTGGTATGCCGCCCACCCTGCTGCCTGGCATCCTCCCTGACTGAGCTGGTGGAGGCAGTCTCGAGTGTGGTGTTGGAGGAACCCAGGATGGTGGTTCTGGGCGACTTCAACTTTCATGCTGAGGCTGTCTCTGGGGCTCCGGCTCGGGACTTTATGGCCTCCATGACAACCATGGGGCTGTCTCAGTTTGTCATTGGCCCAACACATAAAGCAGGGCATACCCTTGATTTGGTTTTTGCTCCAAGCTGTGAGATCGGTAGTCTGAAGATTGGGGGGGGGGGGTCCAAGTAACCCCATTGTCATGGTCAGACCATTTCTTGGTGAGATTTGAACTCACGGCGTTACTACCCTCCTGCAAGGGTGAGGGACCCATTCGGATGGTCTGCCCCAGGAGACTGATGGAATCCAATGGATTTCTGAATGCTCTTGGGGATTTTCCAGTGGAGAGAGCTGGTGATCCAGCCGAGGCCCTAGCCTCACTGTGGAATGGTGAGATGCGGAGGGCCATCGACTTGATCGCACCTGAGTGCCCTCTCCAGTCCTGTAGAGCCCGCTCTGCTTCTTGGTATACTAAGGAGTTGCGGTCAATGAAACAGGCTGGACGTCGGCTGGAGCGCAAACGGCGCAAGACTCAAAGCGAAGATGACCGAGCACGCTGTAGAGCGCATAATCGTGCCTATTGCGTGGCAGTGCGGGCAGCAAAGAAGGCTTATTTTGCTGCCTCCATTGCGTCCTCGAGTAGCCGTCCAGCGGAGCTCTTCCGGGTGGTCCAGGGGCTGCTAACATCATCCCCAGCAAATGGGGCCCTGGCTCCGTCAAGGACCCACTGTGACCTTTTTGCATCACACTTTGAGGACAAGATCGCTTCTCTCCGCAGCGAGCTTGACGTTGTTTTTAGTGCAGCTCCAGTTGAGGTGTCCGATGCCACCATCTGCCCAATTTTGTGGGATCAGTTCCAGTTATTGCGGCCTGATGATGAGAACAATTATTATTATTTATTTATATAGCACCATCAATGCGACCGACCACTTGCTCTCTCAATCCCTGTCCCTCCTGGCTTATAAAAGCAAGCCGAGGGGGTCTGACTGGGTGGGTCCAGGGGGTGATAAATGCTTCTCTCCGGGAAGGGGTGGTCCTTGCTGTCCTAAAGGAGGCAGTAGTGCGACCACTGCTGAAGAAGCCCACCCTGGACCCGACGGTATTAGGCAACTACCGCCCAGTTGCTAACACTCCTTTTTTAGGGAAGGTACTTGAGAGTGTTAGGCAAAGGTTCAATTCTTTTTCTAACAAGAGGGTTGTGGCAGAGCAACTGCAGGCACTCTTGGAGGATACTGATTATCTAGATCCATTCCAGTCTGGGTTTCAATCTGGTTACAGGACTGAATCAGCCTTGGTCGCCCTGATGGATGACCTTTATCGAGAGAGGGACGGGGGAATGCAACCCTGTTAATCCTGCTCGATGTCTTGGCGGCTTTTGATACCATCGACCATGGTATCCTCCTGGATCGACTCCGTGGGATGGGCATCGGAGGCACTGTTTTACAGTGGTTCCGTTCCTACCTACGGGGTCGTTTTCAGAGAGTAGCATTGGGTGACCGGTCCTCGGCCTCTTGGCAATTGAGCTATGGAGTGCCGCAGGGCACCATCTTGTCCCCAATGTTATTTAACATCTATATGAAGCTGTTGGGAGTGGTCTTTAGGGGATTTGGAGCTAAATGCCATCAATACGCTGATGACACGCAGCTCTATCTCCCTGTGACAACTGAATCAGGTGAGGCTGTGCAAGTCCTGGACCAGTGCCTAGACTCAGTAATGGGCTGGATGAGGGCCAATAAACTGAGACTGAATCCTGGCAAGACGGATGCCCTGTGGGTGTGTGGTTCCCAAGTCCGGGAGACAGGCTCATTGCCTGTTCTGGATGGGGTTGCACTGCCTCTGAAAGAACAGGTTCGTAGTTTGGGGGTACTCTTAGACCCATTTCTGTCGTTGGAGGCTCAAGTAGCCACCACGGCTCGGAGTGCCTTTTACCATCTTCGGTTGGTTTGCCAACTACGGCCTCTCCTGGACAGGGATAGCTTGACCCGGTGGTACAGGCATTGGTAACCTCAAGATTGGATTACTGCAACGTGCTCTATGTGGGGCTGCCCTTGAAGCTGCTCCGGAAGCTGGAGCTAGTGCAGAATGCTGCAGCTCGGCTGTTGTCTGGAGCTGCCCCTTTCCAGCATGTAACTCCTCTGCTGAGGGAGCTGCACTGGCTGCCTATTCGCTACCGGGCCAGGTTTAAGGTTCTTGTTCTTGTGTACAAAGCCCTAAACAACTTGGGACCAGGATACCTGAGAGAGCGCCTTCTCCCTTACCAACCTGCCCGGTCACTGAGGTCATCCGAGGACCTGCTCCTGGTGGTTCCACCTAGATCCATCCTCCGATTGGAATCCACCAGGGGAAGAGCCTTCAGCGTGGTGGCTCCCCTCCTGTGGAATTCCCTGCCTCTGGAGGTCAGGCAGGCTCCAACCTTGTACTCCTTTCGGCGCCTCCTGAAAACATCTTTATTCCAAGCAGCCTTTCTTTAACATGCAGCCTTGGATTTCTGTTTTTTTGCTTTTTAAAATTTTTTGTTTTAACTGTTTTATTCTGTTTTTATTTTCATTTTACCTTGTACACCGCTCCGAAATTTTTCAATGGGGAGCAGTATATAAATATTCTAAATAAATAAATAAATAAATAAATAAGTTTTCATTGCCAATTCATACCTGATGAAAATGTTGCAATGTTTCTATTCATGAAACAATCCACCCACCACCAACCAAAAACATGTAAGCTACTTAGGGCAGAATGCTGGGAGTTGTAGGACTAAACAGAGAGCCAGTGTTGTGTACTGGTTAGAGTGTTGGAGCAGGACTTGGGAGATCTGGGTTCTAGTCCGCACTGGGTTATGAAGCTCATTGGGTGACTTGGGTCAGTCACCAACTTACAGCTTACCTTACCTCAGGGTTTTTGTAAGTATAAAATGCAGAGCTGCTTTGAATTCCTTGGAGGAAAAAAGGCAGGATATAAATAAAATATGCATAGGATTGTGCCTTTAATGTCTTGACTAAAATCTGTGAAAAGCCTGAGACTTGAAAATACATGATGCAGCAAACTTGCTGAAGCTAAGCAGGTCAGGGGGCTGGTCAGAAGACCATCTGGAAGCCCTACATATGCCACTTTTTCCATTATGGAAGACAAGCAGGATAAAGGAATAAATAAGCTTTGTTGCAGGAAATGTGATATTTCGTATTACCAATATTTGTATACCATAAAATGCCTAATTCAGAACTACTGAAATAAAGCTAAAGTATTTCCAAACAAAGAAAAATGCATCTGAGTATGCATAGTTTAATTCAAGAAGTAGACATGGTGCTGGCAATTGTAACTTAACCAAAATACATACTCTTCTATTCACTGTAGCTAATGCAAAACAAAGTGAACATGACACACATGTTGTAGAAAGCCCAGCTGTGACCAGAGATCAAAAGGTTTTACACAATGTAGAGCAGATGTCAAAAAAAGAAGAAATTCTTCAGCTGGATCAGCCAAAAGAAGATGGGATTATTTTGGCAGAGACTGGAATTTTGGATGAAACAGTGATCAAGGATATCCTTGAAAATGACCAAAGAATGCCAAATGTGGATACAGCCCTCGGATCAGTTGATTCAGGAACTGAGAGAGACTTTATGGCAGGTAACTTCCTTGGTAGCTTTGTTGTTTGTTTCTTTGAACAAGACTTTTGGGGGTTTTTAGTAACTCATACCTGCTATAGTTTTAAAATTAGGTAGATTATATTCAAAATACTCTGTTAATGATAGCATTCCTGCCTAGTTTCTTAAAAACTCATCCACTGCCCAAAGGGTTCTTAATAAATGTCTATAACTCTTTACAAATAAAATTACTGAAATTCAAGACAACACCCCAGTCAAGCAATTTGCTATGACTGAGATGCCTCTGATGAATATGTGGAGTTCTCCCACCCAAAAGGCCTGAAGTACTAATTTCTGTGGAAGTGATTGCTTGAGGCACAGATCACTTTGTGTGCAGACACCTGTCTTCTCCATTTAAGTGAGAGGGCAACATGCATGCATAGAAGTCCCATATATGCATAAAGCACATTGAATAGGGGGCATATGTTGTAGAAATCCACCCCCTATATGCCAGTGTAAGTCAATCTAAGGTGATTTTTGCTCCATTTCCTAAAAGTCAGACATTCAGAAGGCAGACAATGGTTTCAAAGACATGGAATCAACAATCATCAATAAAACATATCCCTGAAAATACTAAAAACTAAAACACAATTGTGTGTAAAAATCCAGAACAGTCCAATGAAACATTCTCAGGGAATGGCCAGAGAAAACAGGTAAGTCTTCAAGACCTTCCTATGATTTACAATGATTCCAGAGGGATACTCTGTTAGTCTTTTGTAGCAAAAACAATGAAGTGTTCTGTGGCATTTTAAAGGCTAGCAAATTTATTATGGCAAAAGTATTCATTGGATGCATGTCTTGACATCTTCAGGGGTGTGTGTGTGTGTGTGTGTGTGTGTGTGTACACACACACAGCTGTAGAAGGAAAAATTTGTAAGTGATGAAACCAAATGTTTGAAATATAAAAAAATAGTTTCTGAATTGTGATCCCATTGACACATTTCTTCCACTACATCTGTTTGTGTGTGTATATATATTTATGAATATATATATATATATATATATATATATATATATATTTATGAATATATATATATATAAAAACAATACACCCACAGAGCTGCCAACAGGGTATAACACTTCATGCATCTAATAAATTGGAGTCTTGTTCATGAAAGCTTATGCCACAGTACTTAATTCTGAGTGCAAACGACTAATATTGTTACCACTCTGAAAATACATTTTTATAAAAAATAAAAAACAGTTTGGTCAAAATAATTTATAAGGTTTTTTTTTTTTTTAACTCAAGGTCTAATTATTGGTAAGGATAATGCAATGGAAGAAAGTAATAATCCACCAGAAGCAGATACTTCTACTTCCCATATTGCTTCCTTGGATGCAGTCCTATTAGCTAAGGAAAATATGCGGCCGTTCACAGAGATCGTAAGTACTTCACCTATTTAAGCTGTGTATTTAATTCGTGCAGGTGATAAAGTCCAATTATACGCTTAATTTAAAAATCAAAAGGTCTGAAGCTGCCTGATTCTGTTGTCATGAGTTTTAACACTGTTTAGAAGTGGTTTTCTGGAATTCACTTCACTTGAGGGTACATAGGATTACAGTCTAAATTGTGTGCCCAACTACGTTCCATATCATGTTTACTCAAAAGCAAGTTCAATTGATTTCAATGGCGCTTGCTAATAAGCATGTTTAAGATTTTAGCCTTCCTTAGAAGTCCGTAGAATGTATTATTCCATGGCTATATAAAAGCTATTCCACTTGTCAATTTTATTTATAAACAGAACACTAAAAACAAAAGCAAACTAGGGGAGGGGAAGGCAGAAAGAAAGAAATAGAACCAAGTTCTGTGACTCCTACGGCTGGCCTTAACGTGCCGGCTTAAATCGGTGTCCGGCGGCCTTTTATACCCGCACCCGGCTTCCGGTGGGGACCCGGCACTTGCCACTTCTCTTCCGGGAGCTCCAACCGTCCCTCCCGAGTTGCCGGCACGGGCCGATGACGTCGGAGGGTCACGGAGGGGTCAGCGCGAGTTGACGTGTCCCTGCGGGAACACGGGCGGGGGAGGGCAGGCAGCAGCCGCACCAACAACAACAACGGGCAAGAAGAAAGAGGCAAAGTTCGCCTTCGCCGCCGCCTCCTCCTTTTCCTCGCTTCCCTTCAGAGAGCGAGAGGCGACCCGTCCCCCCCACTGCCACTATGGAGCCTGTCACTCCGTCCAGCCCTCCCGGCGGCGCCGCCGCGGCGCTGTTTTGGGGGCCGCTGTCTCGGGTCTACGCTTTCCTCACGGGCCGCCTTCTGCAGGTGAGGAGAGGGCGAGCGGGGAGGATGAAACCCGGTGGAGTTGGGGGCGCGGCAATTCATCGCCACCGTAAGCAGCTGCAGGTCCGCCTTCCCTCAGGGCGCCTGACCGCATTTGCACGGCTTCGTGCGGGCAAAAGGGGCGGGAGGTGGCGACTTGGGGAGGGGTGAGAGAGAAGGTAACAGCCGTTGTGAGGAGAAATTGCGAGGCTGGTTGAGGTGACAGCGGGGTAGTGGGGAGGGAAATGGGTTTTACCCAGTCGGCCGCGGAAGATTTGGAAAGGATTTTGTGCCGCCGCCCCCGTAGTAAAAGTGGAGCGCTTTTGCCTTAAAGCAAGATTTTATCAAACATTCAGCTTGATCGAGGGCTAATGTTTTTGGTGCCTTCAAACCCACCCACCCCAAACAAATTATGCCTTGAAAGAACTTGTGTGAATTAAAGGCTCCAGAGGAAATAACTTGTTTAGGTGACAATTTTTTTTTTTTAAAAAAAGCTTCTAGGAAACAAACTAGAAGCAACGTGCTTAGTTGTCATACAATTTGGGTATTACTATCATCGTTGGTGTAGGAAGTAGGGGGAAAATCTATGTTGTGGAATAAGTACCTGGTTTAATTGCGTTTTGACTTATGGTAAACAAAAACTGAAAGCTTGTGTAACCATGTGTATAAGGAGATGTTGTAAGGTTATGTTGTAATAAACTGCCAGGGATCAAACAATTATAATATTAGTGCATACTTTTAAATTGTGTCCTTTTCTTTATAAAATATTAGGACGCAGAGTTCAGGAGAAAATACTTAAATTTAGTTTGATCTGTGTTTTTGGGGTATAGATTAGAGATAAAGTTCACTGCCACAAAGTTAGCCACATTTATTCAATTGCAAATTTGTTTAGAGGTAGTTGTATTTGACATTCTTTTATTCAAAGTACTTGAGATAATTTCTATAGATGATTAATTGTTTTTATGAGGTACCTTTCATGAGCATCCTTTGTGGAGCAAAAGAGTGATGCCAAGGCAACAGATTTCTTCTTAGATTTCTCTCTTTTGTGTGTGTGTGGAGGGGATAAAACTAATCCTTGGTCATGTCAAGTATGATGAAATAAAGATGCTTTCATCTGATAGAATTGCTACATACTCATGACTAGTAAGTATTTAAAGTTAGTGCCAGATTAGCGGCCTGGTTAGTGCATTGATTATAGAGATAAATTTTGCACAAACCAAAACATGTAGATACATTTCAGAACCCAGACTTGACTTTTTGAGTTTCAGTGATGTTTTTGTTTTATTTCAGAATTCTAGTTGTGGAATACTTAAAAAAAAAAGGCTTAAAATTATTGCGGATTAAAATCCAAGGTTTAATTTGCTGAATTATAACTTTGAGAGTTGTTTTTTTAAAAAAACAGACAAACTAACTATCTCTCATTAGAAATGATTTTTTTTAAAATGAAGAGTTTCTGCATGCAACTTCAGATCAAGAGAAAATTACTTGAATTCATACCCGTAACTCTTGTTTCAGCTCCAGTTGGCTTTTCTTTGATGAAAGAACCGTTCTGCTGATACCTGTTGGAATCTACATTCCACTTGTCCTGTTCTGGTCTTTGTGTTCATGTTAAGATCTGGATTTGTGGTTACTGTGAAGAGATCTGCCAGACATAGGATGCACACTTAGGAGTAGCCTTGCTGAACTTGATAGACTTTCTTCTGCTTAAACTTCAAAAGAAGTTGGCCACACTTTTTAAATGTGTACACCATTGCCATTTTAAAAAATTAAAAAGTTTCTTTCAACCTTTGTCCTAGCTGGTTTCAACGCTACCTGAAGACATGCAGCCTGGCCCCGATTTCCATGGAGTTCCTTGGGAGCCCATAATCATCACTGTCCTTGTGGGAATTGCTACACTTGCTATTTTCCTTTGGAGAACCTGCTTATCTGTAAGTAAACTTTCACAGTTAAATGATGATAAAATCTTGGCAGATCAATTGGTGTCAAATCTTGTTATCTTTAAGGCTAAAAACACACATAATTTTCATTTTTCTACACTTGGAAAAAATGGTTGTTTTAAAAGAAAGCAAGGCTTTCTGGATATTGTTCCATTTGTCTGAAAGATGTCACATTAGTTGTTGGTTCTTGTGCTGAAGTATTAAATCAAGTATAGGATACTGCTGTAAAAGGTTATTGGAAATATTTAACTTTGTTTAACATCTCCCACTTTTGATAATTTGGACAACAGTATATATGTCCAGAACAAGGGGAGAAGTTGCTATAATCCTCATCCTCATCATAATTTGTTTGATAAGTTTATTATCTCTGTTATGACTTAAACCTACTTTGTAGCTTAAATTTAATAGAAACCGTTTTTTCCAAGAAGGGAGAAAGGTAATACTGGGGTGTATGGAACCACATCAGTAACTCATAGCAAGCCCTGAAACATTTTAATATAATGGATGTAATACAAAGATAAAACAAACACAGCCAATTTAATCAGGTCATTCCATAAAAATATTTATTTCCTTTAAAAGAGCTTGGAAATATTTTTATAAGGAAAGGAAAGTTTCTTAGAATAAGACTGAACGTCACATTCTGTCCGTTCTGTTTGCCAACCCTTCTCAAATTAGGGTAGGTCATAGCTCTGTAGAGTAACTGCTTTGCATGAAAAAGGTTCAATCCCAGGTTCAGTCCTTGGCATCTCCAGATAGGACAGGAAAAGTTTCTTCAGTCTAAAACCTTGGAGAGTTACTGCAAGTCAATGTAGACAATATTGCACTACATGCATCAGACTTAGACCCAAATTTGTGTTATGTGTTTGTGCTGCAGCAAATCATGGGTTAATTAATTAACCCACAATTTGCTGTGACACAAGAGCGTAACACAGATTATCACTCCATTAACTTGTAAAGGGCGGTATCCAATAATGTTACTCCACTTCCGCTCATTTCATTGTGCCAGCAGGACACTCCACTAGCGCAATGGGGACTTCGCATTACCTGAAACAAGCCCTGAAATAACTGGAAACTCTTGTTTTCTAACCAGAACAAATGAGCAGATCTCCTTTCTGTGGGCTCTGTTGACCTGCCCCGTAGCAGAAACAAGATTTTGCACTTGTTTCTGGGTGGTTTAAGAACCGCTAGCTCCCCGTTGCACTAATGGTGGGTCCTGTTGGCTTGCATGCAGTGTAGAATACAGCCCAAAATAAATTAATGTAGAAAACTGCTGTTGGAATCTACTGATGTGATAAACACTCTTGCAACCTGTTGTTGAAGGCACTAAGACTGAAATTACAATAATGATTTAATGGACAAATATTCAAAACTGGTAGAGCAAAATTGTGGTCATCTACTTAATTTCGGTAAATTCAGGATAAATGATAGGAAAAAGATGTTATGCTAATGATACATTTTGATCTTATTTACTTTATATGTCAATATTTTATTTTGGTTTTGAAATAAAATGTACTTGACTAGATTGTACCCACATAGTAGTTGAGTAAACAAACCTTTGGCCTGATTTTGAAATCGGACATTGACCTTGAAGCTTTTATTAGAATTTGCTTTAAGCTGGCTTGTGTAATGTCATTTGACACTTACACTGGAAGTAGTATATGTGTTGAAATTTCTGTAAAGTGAAGCCAGTGAAGTTGTTATAGGCATTTACTTTTCATTGTTGGATAGCATTAATAAAATGGTATAACCTTCCTCATAATACTGCCTTTTCCTTTTTCCATCCTGTAGGTAAAAAGTAGAATGTATCAAGGTATGCTATTTTTGTCATTATCTTTATACTGTGAGTAGTTTTAGTAGGGATGTAAATTCTGTTTAATATAATTTTGAGCACTTAATACAATATGTTATTTCAATACTATCACCTGTATAAGAGCCACTTTGGCACTTTGATTATCTGGACACTTTGAACTTTATGTGTATAAGGGGAAAGAACAGAGTTGGGAACCAAAGACCCTGTGAGTATACCTCAGGTTTTTCCTTTATGCATAGGGAATGTCCCTTTTCTCTGCACACCTTTGTGGAGTGCTAGATAGATGGCACTTGGAGGGATTCCTCAATGTTCAATAGACCCTGTTGAGGGCCTGCAGTGGGAAGGAGAAGCCTGAAAAGCCTTGGCATGCATGCAGGCTTTTGAATCCTGTCTATTTCTAATAGCCACAAATGTGCTGCCTGCTTCACTTTTTCCAAGGCAAGTCCTGAATGTGTCATGTCTTCACCACCTTATTGGAATTTTGGCATGGTAGCCTTCAGTATGAGGAGAACCTTCCTCTTGCCTCCCAAAGAAGACCAATAGTGTGCTTTGTCTATCAGCATAAAGCATTTTTTTTTTACTTATTTGAAGGATCCCCCCCCAACGCTCTTCATTCAGCAAAAGCCCCCAATGTGGCTTATACGTCTCACTTTAAATGAAGGGCTCCGGGGTGGGAAGCGAGACCTTTGACCTGCCCACTTTGTCAATACAACATACACATTAGAGTTGACAACCTCAATTCAGTGGTATTGAGCCTAAGTTCAATGAGATATTTATAGTATAACTTGATGTCTATGCTTACTAGTCTCAGTGGTGGATATCAGTGCTGGGGTGTCATGCTGGCATTCATGAACTCATAGTTGTTGAAGTACATATGATGCATAAGGCTGAACAAAGTGGGCCAGTTCTATAGGAAAATACTCTACACGTGTCCTTTTTTCTAGTGACGGAAAAACAGCTTGTTGAAAAAATTAAGACTCTTCTAAAAGAAAAGACAGAAATCTTAGAAAAGATGTCAGAGTATGATCAGAAGGTATTGTGCTGTCTACATATCTGTGTCTTATTCAGTGATAAAATATTTAATATCAGTGTTACCTAAAATGTGTGTGTGTGGTCTATCTGCTTTTCATTAATGGTTTAGTGGGGGAGATAATTGTGATTTGTAACATTGAAAATGAAATTATGATGTTAGTAGCCATTATTGTTTTTATTTCATATGTTTGTTTTCCCTCTGTAACTAGATAAAGGAAGCAAAGGAATCTGTGAAAGAAGCCCAGAAGCAAAACACAAATCTTTCAGATGAAACTGCAGGGCTTAAGGTATTTATTTAAAAATACTGGGAAAATAAAAAGGTCTTCACCTGGCATCTAAAAGCATATAATGTAGGTGCCAAGCGAACCTCCTTAGGGAGCTCATTCCACAGCTGGGGTGCCACAGCAGAGAAGGCCCTCCTCCTGGTAGCCACCTGCCTCACTTCCTTTGGCAGGGGCTCGCGGAGAAGGACCCCTGAGGATGACCTTAGGGTCCGGGCAGGTACATATGGGAGGAGGTGTTCCTTCAGATAACCTGTCCCCAAGCCGTTTAGGGCTTTAAATGTTAATACCAACACTTTGAATCGGGCCCGGACCTGGACTGGCAGCCAATGAAGCTGGAGAAGGACTGGCGTAATGTGGTCGCGTCAGCCAGTCCCTGTTAGTAAACGTGCTGCCCTGTTTTGTACCAGTTGAAGTTTCCGGACCGTTTTCAAAGGCAGCCCCATGTATAACGCATTGCAGTAATCCAAACGAGAGGTTATCAGAGCATGGATAACTGTAGCTAGGCTATCTCTGTCCAGATAAGGGCGCAGCTGGTATATCAGCCTAAGCTGATAAAAGGTGCTCTTTGCCACTGAGTTCACCTGTGCCTCAAGTGACAGTTCTGGATCCAAGAGCACCCCCAAACTATGGACCCGATCCTTCAGGGGGAGTGCAACCCCGTCCAGGACAGGGCAAACATCACCTCGCCGGACAGATGAACCACCCGCTAACAGTACCTCCGTCTTGTCTGGATTAAGTTTCAGTTTATTAGCCCACATCCAGTCCATTACCGTGCCCAGGCACTGGTTCAGAACAGCCACTGCTTCACCTGGGTTTGATGAAAAGGAAAGGTAGAGCTGGGTATCATCCGCATATTGATGACACCTCAGTCCACATCTCCGGATAACCTCCCCCAGTGGCTTCATGTATATGTTAAACAGCATAGGGGATAGGATAGAGCCCTGTGGAACCCCATGGCTTAGGAGCCACGGCACAGAGCAATAATCCCCCAGCACCACCTTCTGGAATCGGCCATCCAAGTAGGAGCGGAACCACTGCAACGCAGTGCCTCCAACTCCCAGCTCAGACAACCTATCCAGAAGGATACCATGGTTGATGGTATCGAAGGCTGCTGAGGGTTCCAGGAGAACCAACACGGTCGCACTCCCCCTGTCTCTCTCCCAACAGAGGTCATCCAACAGGGCAACCAAAGCAGTTTCCGTTCCAAAACCAGGCCTGAAACCCGATTGAAATGGATCTAGATAATCCGTTTCATTCAAGAGTGCCTGGAGTTGTCCTGCAACCATGGTATGAAACAAGAATCTTCTTTTTATGTTGTTAAGATATCCAAACAAAAAAAACTTTTTATGGTTTCTGTTACAGGACACAGTCAGGGGGCTTAAAGAAACAAATCATCTTCTAGATGATAGAGTAAAAAACTTAAACACCATGCTAGAAATGGAGAGAGACCACAACTTGAAGAAACAGGAAGAAGTAAGCAATTCCTCCTATTTTGCCATTGGATGTTTGTTTATTGGAGTTTGGTTAGTCTTTCCTCTCCCTGGAATGAAAAAAAATACTCAGCTGCTATGACTCTTGGTTCTGCTCCTCAGAAGTTGTATGGCATTTTTGAGCTCTTGGTTGGGAGATATAGTTCATAGGAAATTATTACATTAATATTGTGGTTACGCTAATTTTACTTTGGTTTTGGATTGTAGCAAGCTCTTGCAATGCTTGCTGCAGGAGGTAGCATAGCAATCAAGTCTCTAGATGCTTCTTTCTCTTTCTTTGCAATGTATTAATTGCAATGATTCTCTGCCAGGATGCATTTGCTAAAGAATAGTAATAATACTGAAATTTATATAGTGCATTTCAGTATTAAGAGTGCTTCACAGGGCTTATTTCAGTCTGTACAATAGGGGTGTATAGTAAACCAGTATTATCCCCACATTGTGGAGACTGGTAGTGAGGCTAAGAGAGCAGTGGATTGCTTGCCTAAGGCCATTTATCAGTCTGCTGCTTAAGGAAGATGAACCAGAGGTTTCCCAGCTCCTTCTGTAGCTACTGGGCTATTAATTGTTGTTCTGGCAATAGTAAATTTTTAGGCATCACTGGTAAGATCCTCTTTTTCTTTAGGGGCCAAGGAATCTGTTTCTGAAATAAACCACTTTTTGGACCTATGATTGGATTTGATTTCGTGACAAATTATAGAAAATCATTGGCTTACTATTAGCCTGAGGGTCAACTTAACTATCCAGTAGTTTTATGAACACATGTAACAGCAGATAAGATGTTAAAGTAACTCAATTTAACTTTCAACTTTTGAAGCCAACATAAATGATAACTTTTTTTCCTATTTGCACAGATGATAGAAGCACAGAAGTCTCTAGAAAAACTCCAAGAAGCCATCACATTACATTCTGTGGAGCTTTCAGAGGTAAAGCATCTGGATATTGAGTATAACCTGGTCTTTAGGTCTGAGTGTTAAAAGCAAGATCTAAAATCAAGGTTCCAGCAGATTAAACCTTTGTAGGCTAAATCCAGTGTTATGCGAGTGGATTTCTGTTTGCACAACAAGAGTTTCCTTTCCCCCTCCCCCCCCCCCCCCCCCCGCACATCTCCCAAATCTGCTCCAGAGAGTTGGGGGACTCTTCAGAGTAGATTGGGCCTGGCAGGGAGGGAATTCACTCTACCAGTAGTGTCAATGTCACTCAAGTGGGGGAGGATGCTTTTGGATACAAGCTAACATGTTCTACATTTTGGTACGATCTGGCAATTTTACGTGATTTGCATCTTAAACTTGAAATTATTGATTTTTTTTAGGTACAGATAGCTCTCAATGAAACTAAATTAAGTGAAGAAAAAGTGAAATCTGAGCTACGTCGTATGCAAGAAGAGAATGTAAGACTCAAGAAGAGTAAGGAGCAAGTGAGTGTGTTGTGCTTATTAATTAACGTAGAGTTCATAAATTAACCATTGCCTTAGAGTCGTATTAGAGTGCAGGTTAGGTCTGCTGTCTGGGGGAA
Source organism: Elgaria multicarinata webbii (assembly GCF_023053635.1). Taxonomy (NCBI): domain Eukaryota; kingdom Metazoa; phylum Chordata; class Lepidosauria; order Squamata; family Anguidae; genus Elgaria; species Elgaria multicarinata. The sequence continues at coordinate 37,499,296 of NC_086174.1, forward strand.
TGTGATAGATAGCCCACCAATCCAAATCTGCATAACAACTTTTCGGCTTCAAAATGAAAGTAGTCCTGTTTCTCCCACAATCCTCTATCATTTCTACCAGGATCCAGTAGAATCATTAACATTTTTGGCACACTACTAACTTCTTAATGTTTGGGATTGTGCCCTAGTGATATTGTTTCAAACACCAGGGGTTGCCCCAAGGTAGCTTTAGAAATGTTATTTCCTTGGGGAAAACACTAATATTGTGCCTTGCATTCACCCCACTATTACAAAGCATTGTTTTATATATCATTTTAAAGCCATGATTTTTATTTTAAGCCCTTGTGCACACATAGATTGCTAGAGTTTATTACTCTTCCTCCCCTCTACCTCCACTCTGAAATGCTGTGAGCCAGCAAACACATGCTCTTTTTTTTGTGGGGGGGAGGTTAAATAAAGGGTGGTAAGTTATGTTTTGTTCTTAAAGACTGGCGAACTTATTAAGGCATAAACTTTTAGGCATATTATCCATCTATATACTAGAACGCTTTTTTTTTTTTTAGAACCCCAAAGCTGTGATTATTTTGATGTAATAAGTCATACTAGTAATACTGAGCATATTGAACTTCTTTTTATAGCTGTTTCAAGAAGCAGAAGGCTGGAGTGAGAGGCATGCTGAGTTCAGCGAACAGATAAAGTTATATCAGAAGTCACAAAAAGACATTGAAGAAGCACTTGCCTATAAAGATAATGAAATTGAGGTAAGCTTGCTTTAAGAACAACTTTCTCCTATGTTCTATAATTATATGTCTGAACCTCTTCATCTGTTGTGGTCCTTTGGTTTAAGGTTTGGGTTTTTTGCTGCTACTTTAGGTTTTGACTAACTGCATTATGCAACTGAAGCAGCTTGATGCAGATTCTGAGTCAGAAGGCAAGAGGGATGAAGGAATTGATCTGGCCAACGGAGAGATCTCAGGTACTAAAATCTTAGATAACCCAACAGATTTGTGAATGTGATAAGTATACAAACCCCAATTTTAAGAAAGCTGAAGGTTTACTGTCAACAATGGTACCCAGTGATCAACATTTTGATGATGGTGGTTGATACTGTTGTTTACACAAAGTGCAGGACTTGTTGTATCTCTTCAGAGACAAATGGAAATAGATACTGCTATTATTAGATCCAGTCACAATTTATATAGTGCATCTAGCATTATGCATTAGGTATTTCACTGTGAAGTAAATTTCTTAAATTCTGGATTGGTTCTATAATGTGAGCAAATCACAAGGCAACTGATTTGTTTTGATACTTCCTTTCTTGAGTCAATTATTTTTAATGCCTGTTGTAATATTTTCTTGTCTCATGTTGAAACTTAATTCCTTGATCTGTACAGTTTTAAGAAATTATTTATGCAACTTGCTCTTGTTAGTTTTGAAAATGTTGTTTGAATATTAGTCACAACAGAAAGAATTTCTTTTCTTCCTTTTCTAGATACCAGGAATGAAAAGATGAAGAATCAGATTAAGCAGATGATGGATGTTTCAAGGGTATAGCATATTGATTTGTCTAGATAGTATGGCCTAAATTTCTGTTACAGCAATGTGTTTCACTTGCCAATTTGTTACCCTTTTGCAGGTAAAAACAACATTATCTATCATTGAAGAAGAAAGAGATCACTTACGTTCCAAGCTAAGTGATGAAGTAGCAGCAAGGCATGAATTAGAAGGTATGTTCAGCAAAGGATTACTTTAGAATGAAATGCAGGTCCTCAATTTTTCATTGTTGATTGTTTAAAATCGTTTTAGATATGTGCGTCTGTGTGTGTTCTCTGTGTGTGTTCTCTACAAACATTTACATATGTTTGTATGTAAATGGTTTTTACACCATGCATAATGTATTTGTAATGGTTTTTAATCTTTGTAAACTGCCTGGAGCGCTTCGGATATTGGGCAGTATAGAAATGTAATAAATGAAATTAAATGAGAATGAAATGTTCTGTCAAAGAAACTAGTGTAGTAGTTCAGCAGTTAAGGTGGTTTCCATTTCTTATGGACTAAAACCTGGCTAGCTAGTTCAAATCAGTATGTGAAATTTATCCCTTCCCACTCTGAATTTTAGCATTAATTTATCCTTAGCAATCCTCAATGCTGCAGTGACAGAAGGGTACAACTGGCAGCTTAGATCTGTCAGGATTGTGATTCTATGCTCCCTGGCTCACATTTCTCAGTTTTCCAACCATCTTTTGTCTGCTTAATTCCTACTTGCCAATAGAACACAGGACCTAGACAAAAGAAGGGGTTTGTGTAGTGTTTACCCATTTTACTTTTTCCTTGACTCGTTTTCAGCACCACTTCACTGCCTCCTATTGTACCCCTAGGTCCCTGCTGTTTAGGCCATTGCCACTGCCTACTTCGCCCCACTTGGTCTCCCTACTAACATCCATTCTATTCTTCCCTCCTTCATCCTGGAGCTAACAACATCTTCTGGCGTAAGCTCTAGCAAGTGTCTTAGAGCCCTCTGATAAGCCCCGTCTTGTCTCAGTTCAGAGTTTTCCTCTGCCCCTTTTCTCATTCTCTATCTACCCTTCTTCAGCTTTCTCACCCCACTGGGCTTCATGTCCCTTAGCTTCCCTTTTTTCTTGAGCCCACTTCCCAGGCACTGGCTTGCATGAGATTTTAACACCAAACAAATTTACAACTTCTCTGCTGTCACAAAAGCTGGCCTGAAAACTGCTTTGTTCTCTGAGCAGTTGAATGTTCTTTGTTGTCACACCAGCTCAGCTAATGTGTCAAGTGAATTCACTGTCATAAATGCAATACTATGTAGATTTGTTTTATTGCAGAGCAAATCAAGAAGCTGGAACATGATTCCTGTTCCTTGCAGACAGCAAAATCTCAGCTAGAAAGTGAAGGTAAAACCCTGCAACAAAAAGTAGAGATTCTCAATGAACTTTATCAGCAGAAGGAGATGGCACTTCAAAAGTAAGTACTGGGCTTTTTAAAGGGGGGAAATCCTAAAATGCAGTATAAGATAATTGTAGGTTCCCCACCCCCTATTTAACTAGTTAAGTTATGCTGCATTTTGCTACAACTGCATTCTATCCTTCCCTCAAAGAAATTGCAGATTACATACTTGGAGTTATTATTTGGTCCCTCATCTATGCCTGGGCCAAGCCCTAAGCAGTACGGCTATACTGCATGCCTTTAAGTATTGCTGAGATGTTTCATCGGTCAACCTGCTACTAACCAGCTGAAAACTGATTTAAATATGATGCCAGCCATATAAACCCCAAACCCTGTCCATACAAGCTTCCATATACTTCACATTGCATTTGAAATGGGCCTTATTCCTAGGCATAGGGGTTCTTTGACATACGCATCATAGATTTTTGTAATGCTGAAAAGACAATCACAGTTCTGAATGTTTGTCTTGAAGGTTTAAATTTTCTCAGATTGAGGTGAGCTGCCCACCACCACACACACACACATACACTTTTTAGGGATGTGTTTGTGTTTTGAGTTGAGCTCTTCTCTGTTGGCTCCTACTACATGGTTTGGGCTGGAGTCAGAGTGCAACCCCTTCTCATAAATGGAAGCGGTATGCCCCCCGCACCTCCTGTAGTATCAATGGCTATTAGTCAGTGTGGCTATACATGGCCTCCAGTATTAAAGGCTTTATGGCTCTGAATATCAGTTGCTAGGGAATGCAAGCAGCAGGGTGCTGTTGTGCTCATGCTCTGCTTGTGAGCTTCCCACAGGCATTTAGTAAGCCACTGTGCAACAGAATGTAGAACTACATAGGCCTTTAGTCTGATCCAGCATGGCTGTTCTTACATTCTATTAACAGTACTGGAAAACAATCCTCTTGGATCTCTTTCTACAAGGAGGCTATGCCCTTATCTAGGCCCTCTCCCCAAATATGCTTGCTGCCAGATGGGGCATCTTACTTCAGCTTAATTACACCTCCTTTTGTTCTATCCCAGGAAGTTGACGCAAGAAGAGTATGAGCGTCAAGAGAAGGAGCAAAAGCTCTCTGCTGCAGATGAAAAAGCAATCCTGGCTGTTGAAGAAGTGAAAGTTTACAAGTAATTGTAACTCAAGAAAAATTAATGCCTTGTATTTTGGAGTTATGAGCAGAATTAATCTTTCAACTTCTTTGACAGACAGAGGATTCAGGAAATGGAAGAAGAATTGCAAAAAACAGAGCGGTCTTACAAAAATCAGGTGTGATGCTGTCCCAAGAAATCTTTCTGAAAAGGTGGATGTGGGATATAAGCTAGTATGCAGACTAAAATAAAACTTTTCTTTTTTCTTTCCTAAATGCTTTAAGATTGCTACCCATGAGAAGAAGGCCCACGACAACTGGGTAAGGTGTTGTTTTTCATTAAATAATCACACCTAGATTTCGTAGCATTGTATTTATTCACTGTGAACTCTTTTTTAAAATTCTTGAGCTGGATAGAATGCTGTTGGCAGAGCGGCAGTAGGTTTGAATGTGATTTTTCCTATCAATACCTGACTTGCACAATTTGTCCTTTTTATAGCTCATAGCACGTTCTGCAGAGAGGGCATTAGTTGAAGAAAAAAGGGAAGCAGCCAACCTGAGACAAAAGTAAGCATGTTCTCTACATATTGACTACAAAATGTAGCCAATTTTAGGGAAATAGTCAAAATTGAGAAACACTCTTTACGAAAGTATCTTTTATAAGGCAAATTTCCTCAACCCTCTACGCATTACAGCTTTTCGAATGTACCTCTTTTCCCACCCCCACCCCTTTCTCCTTACTAGGTTAATAGAGGTGAATCAAAAAATAGACACATTTCAGAGACCAATAATTGTGAAGCCAACTGCTGGCCGGCCAGACCATCAAGTCCCTCCTCGCAGAGGTAAATATGCTCTTTACTGATTTTTTGTTAGTGATTTGAAATGTTACAGCTAGCCTTTTTGAAGAGAACATAAATATTCTACACCAGTGACTATGCATTATTCCTACTGCATTGCAGGTCCATTAAGTCGAGATGGATCTTTTGGGCCTTCACCTGTGAGTGGTGGAGCTCCTTCGCCACCACTGATGATGGAACCCCCTGGGCGGCCCCTTTCTGCCAATCCAAGGGAAGGCTCAAGAGGTGAATTTAATATCTTTTTTTTCTCCTTAGGTTACTTTGCTACAAGAAACATATTTTAAAACATTGGGTAATATCCAATGTCATATGCATGGATTTATTTATTTATTATTAATTACATTTCTATACCGGCCAATAGCTGGAGCTCTCTGGGCGGTTCACAAAAATGAAAAACATTCAAAGTATAAAACAACAGTATAAAACCATAATATAAAATATAATATAAAAGCTCAACCAGATAAAAGCAGCAATACAAAATTACAAATTTAAAACACTAAGTTAAAATTTATTCATAGACTGTTAAAATGCTGGGAGAATAAAAAGGTCTTCACCTGGCGCCTAAAAGCATATAATGTAGGTGCCAAGTGAACCTCCTTAGGGAGCTCATTCCACAGCCGGGGTGCCACAGCACAGAAGGCCCTCCTCCTGGTAGCCACCTGCCTCACTTCCTTTGGCAGGAGCTCGCGGAGAAGGACCCCTGAGGATGACCTTAGGGTCCGGGCAGGTACATATGGGAGGAGGCGTTCCTTCAGATAGCCTGGCCCCAAACCATTTAGGGCTTTAAATGTTAATACCAGCACTTTGAATCGGGCCCGGACCTGGATTGGCAGCCAATGAAGCTGGAAAAGGACTGGCATGATGTGGATGCCCACTTATGCAGTGGGACTTCCTCTCCTCTCCCACTGCACCTTTCCAGTCGGCTCCATAGGGTCCCCCTAAGCCTTCAGAGCAGACTGCAGTGTGTGTGTATATGGGACATCAGGTGTGAGAGGGAATCCATTCCATTAAGAGTCCACTGACAGAAGGAAATGGTTAGTTGGAACCCTTGACTTCTTTATAAATGGACTCTGTTACTCTTCACACACAAACAAAAACACCTCTTTGTGTATCTTGGGTGAAGCTATAATGAGGTTGGAATGTCATTTGGCACTAACTCATATTTATGTGTTTCTCAGTACAAGTAACTGTTCTATCAACGGTGAATTATATTGTTCTTGGTTGTTCCTGATCAGAATGTAAATCAACTCACGCTCTGGGTAGCTCTAGAGAAAAACACTATTTCTATTATCTAAATACCTTATTAAACATTTTATTATATGTGTACTTATGTAGAGACGTGGCATAGAAAATGGTTGAAATTGTGGGTCTTTAAAAAATAAAAAATAGTTAGCTAACTATCTCAGAGAGATAGTAGTTTGCAACCTCCCCAAGAGTTTTCAGTTTTTTGTGTCTGACTGTTACACATTAAAGATGCACATCTGTAGTCATTCTCTGGTTTTTCCTTCTGTGGTTTAAGAATGGAAAAAAGGGGGGGGAACAGTCCTACGTAAACCACTAACTATGTTTAAAGTTGTTGGGTTACAATCTGGGTGATATTAAGCGTTTTCTGTCACATTGCTTTCAATGGAAGAATCAAGCATATTGGTTTTGGCTGACTTTTGTACATTGTTTATCAATCGATAGTCCCTAATACTATAATACTAGGCTTCTACCTCGCTGAAGAACTTTAATATGAACATCATATCTAAGGCTGTAATTCTAAGCACCCAAATGGGTTTTAAAAAATCTTTTAAAATTGTCTGAACAGACTTCCCAGTATGTTTGCATATCTGATAAAAGAGTTGTGTTTCAATGCACCAGTGGCTGTACTGGAAAATCTTAAGACATCAAAATGTTAATTGTGACAACCTGTTAAAATGTTCTGGAACTGGTTTCTTGCTCCACTTCCTGGCAGTGAAGACCTTCCAAAGAAACTGGACTGGAATGGACTGGAGAATTGCATGTTTCTCTTCTCCCTTCCTTATCCTGTACCACTTCAATCCAGAGTTAATCCAGCACCAACATTAGCCTCAACAAGCATGGTTAAGGCTAATTGGGTTTCCTATTTAGTGAGGAGTCTTAATCAACTTCATATCCTGATTTTAAAGCCATGAACCTTAATCTCAGAATTCTGGTGCTAATTTTTTTTAAAACTCCATTATTATTCCAAGGAGTTTGAGGTGCTGTCTGTACTCTCTACTCTTTCCTGCTCCCCTTTTTAATCATCTCAACAAACCTTGAGGTAGATTAGACAGAAAGGTTCACTGGCCTAAGCTTGCCCAGTGAGCCTCATGGCTGAATGGGTATTTGAACCTGGTCCTCCCTGGCCCTAGTCCAACCCATAGACTATCTCTGTGACTGGATCCTGCATGTAAAATTCCCTGCCCAAGGGGTTACATTATCTCTCCACCATCACCACTTTGTGTTTTGCTGGCAATTAAAGAATTTTCTCTTTAAACAAGCTTTTAATTCTGCTGCTTAACTTACTGTGTTCTTGCTTTTCAATGCTGCTTCTAGCCTGATAGTTTTATTTTCATGCTTATTTTTATGTCTTGACTTTTTTTTAAGAGGAAAAGTGGGATGTACATTCTTGTATATATAAATAGGAAGGAAGGGGTTACATGGTCCCTGTCTCTTAAACTATGGTGCAAAAATGGCTGCTCACCAAGCTTTGTTTAATCTCCTTCAGATACCACTATGATTGATGGGCCTCCAGTCCCAAGGAGGCATCCTGAGCTATCTGGAAGAATGTCTGCTCCAGGTGAGAGGGGCTTGGAACTGCAGGCACTGATCAGCTGAAAGAGTATACATTTCTTTGAGAAACAGTATCAAATATGGGTCTTTCTCTTTCCAGATCTTGGTCCTGCTGTAGCAGCCTTAATCAACTGTGGGCCAAGAACATCCTCTCCTTCTTCTGCCATAATGGATGGAATGGTAAGAGGCAGTGAGCTGTTTTGCTCTGCTGAATGTCATTCTGGGCAGAATCTTTGTTTTGTTACCTATTGTATTTGCCACATCTCTTCTTACTTATGTATCATGTTCTATTTTGTCTGTCATCTCACTACCTTTATGTTGCTGGGGTGGGAAATAAAGCAAAACCCTCCCAAAGAGCATGAAGCCCCCAGTGTTTCTGCTGTTTCAACTTCAGCTGCTGAAGCAACTGCAGTGAGTACCAAGAAACTGGGAGTGGTGCTTTTGCTTCTCCCTGGCTTGATGGAGAGGATGAGTTAGGAGCATGATGCTTCATATCTCCGCATGAGATATGTGCTGCAACTCTCTCATTCTTGGGCTTGACTTTAAGATTATATATGTTTTGGGGCAACTAACATTTGTAACACTGCATTTAGAAAAGCTGTGCTTTTAAACATCTGATGTGGTGGTTCTTGACTCTTCAGACGTTTCTAACCCTTGGGCACTTACTAGATTTCTCTGGGTTGAAGTTTGCTGATATATTTTAAAAGAATACACGTGAAAGATCGTCTTAGGTGACCAGTTGTTCAGGTTTGTAACACAGCTGAAAGACCAGTTTGATGCTTGAAGTCAGAGTATTCAGGAAGAGGTAAATCTCCAGTGTTCAATGAAACCTGTTTTGAAACTCCAGAAGTTTGAATTGTATGTTTCGCTAATAATATCTAGTAGAAGGCTAACACTACATTCTTGCACAGGTTAACATAGGTTCTAAAGGCCCACCATCTTTCCCGGGTGGACCCATGATGCCATCCCCAGCAACTGGACCTTTGCCACCTCCAGTTCGTTTTGGACCTCCACTACGGCCACCTTATGGACCTCGGCCTCTTCCTCTCTCTCTAGGTATTCTTGCTAAATTGTGCCTTGTACTAAACATTTTTCATGTTTAATTTTTATGTCCTTACAAATCCCAGAAACCTTTTTTTGCATCATCTTACAGAACAGAGATCTTTTAAATATGTGGTTTAAAAAGCATTCAATTTTCAGTTCTGCCTCTTACAGAATGTGTAATAAAAGGTTTGTTAGTAATAAATAGTTTATGGTTTTTAGCACCATAAGCTGCTTTGGATATTTTACTGAAGTATTCCATCTGAATTTTCAACAGTGGGAAAGCACTGTTATAGCAAGGGGGCAAGTGATTGGAAATGGCAAGAGGTTATGAAGTACCAGCTTCAGTGTTCTTGTTTTTCCTTCCAGTTCGTGGAGCTCCTCCACCACCTCTTCCCAGAGATTATCCACCTGGCCCTCCATTTGGAATGAGAGACTTTCCACCAGGCCCACTACCACCTCCCCCTGACCAGAGAGGGTATCTCCGTGGACCACCTCCTTTCCGGCCTCCACCCCTCAGAGATTATCCTCCAGGTCCACGGCTACCTCCACAAGGATTAAGGGACTATCCCCCTCTTCCTGTCAGAGACTTGCCACCTTCAGTACCTAATGACCACCAAGGAGGTCCTCCTTGTCCTCCATCTCCAGCTAGCTCACGGGACTCAGCACATCATCCGGAACAGAAACCATGACTTTGGATTTCTGGACTGTTCTCTATCACGTTTCAGGTGGTGAGGATTTCAATGGCTTCATCAGCAGAATCAATTCTGTTTCTTCCTTTAGACTTGGTTTCAGTGTAGCTTTTTTTTTTTTGGCAGAAATTATTTCTCTAGCAATGCGCATTTCGATCACCTTTAAATCAGGACTTGTTCATCCTTTTGGGATGCAAATATAATTTTTCTGTGAATGACCCTGAAGCCTGCTTCTACAGTTGTGGCCGACCCACAGCTCTCAACGTGCAATATATGAAAGTACCTGTGTGGTTAGTTTTTAATTAATGTAGCCTATGTAACAAGTTGGTGAATGATTTCAAAATTATAATCTGAACATTTCCTGTGGAAATAGTTTCAGTAAGAAATGCTACCCCTTCACATTTAGCCTACAGTGACTGTAGACAAGTGGTTTACACAAGGATTCCAATACAGACCTTTTTAAAACAAGATCAGAGGCAAACTACACTGTACTGGAAGGACAAATCTACTAATAAAGAGCAAGATCCTTTTTTTGCTACATTTGAAGAATGAATTTTGTTAATACCAAAGTAATTTTCCATTTTGGCCATAAACACAAGTTGTGAGTAGTTGTAAAGATTAAGTGACAAGGAGTAAATTGTCCCAGCAAGTGGATTACTGTGAGAGAGGAGTGGACAGTAACATGCTCTAATTTAAGCACAAAAAATGCTACTTGGAGCTCTTGATGTCCAGGAAAACTCCAAAATCAACTACATGAAGCCTGATAACTAAAGCTTGTCTGGGGAGTGAAATGCAAATTGAAATACAGGCTTTTTTTAAAAAAAAATGCTGGCTCAAAAAGGCATGAATTGAAATGGTGCCTTTCTACAGCAAATTACTTGGTAATTTAAAACAGCATGTTGTGTTAGTTCAAAAGGCTGTATGAGCCAAAGGACTTTTCCTGCCTCTCCAGGAAGGCATATTGATTCTCTGAAAAGCCATGAGCTGTTGGAAGGTTGAAATGAGGTAATGAGCAGAGCCCAGTTAAGAAGAGTTGTCTGGAAAAGCTTTGGAGAGGGGGGTGGGCATAGTGGAAAAGACTGCATAGGAAAATGGCTGCTCACACAAAGCAGGAAACCTATTTTAAGGTCCCCTATTTCACTTGGATCCCAGATGGCTATGCCTAGTCACCTGGCATCTGAATAGGAGCCTATCCTGAACTACAACAGATAGTCCAGGCCCTGTTACCTTCCAGCATGGGCGGTGTTCATCAGATGGTGCAGGCACAAGAAAATTATAAGACGATGGGCCTCAGCCCTTCTCCAAGAGAGGAGTCACAGTGCAAGAATCTCTCAGAGGTGTGACTTTTCAGCCTTCCTATAGTGTACAGCTTCCCTTCCTGAAACCTCATCCTTAAGGCCTTGGCAGGGTCTTCATGAGAACTTCCAAAGACCATTGCTAACACAGGGTGAGGTAACTTGTATCCCTCCAGGTGTTTTGGCCTACAACTCCCATCAGTCCTAGTTGATGGATGATGGGAGTTGTAGGCCAAACATCTTATGCAAAACTTCAGCAGATAGAAATCCCCCAGTTAGAGAAGCAGATGCCTTTTCAGAAGGAACATCCTTGAAGCAGAGAGCAGCGTTACACATGTATTGAGGTAGTTCTTATATGTTGACTATATGTAGTACTGGCATGTACAGGTCTGAACTAGAGCATTAGTTCAGTGGGAAGCACCAAAATTATTAGTGATCCAGTACTATTAAACTGATCTCCCTGCTCTAAGCTATGCTCCAATGCATCCACAGGTAGAACTAATTACAACTGTTGAATGTATGAATGTCATTAGGCAAGTTCTCACTTTTCAGTTAAGGAGATGTGCATATTTATAAGCCAGTGATCTCAAACTCATTACACTTTGCACTTCTCCCTTGTATAAAGGTTCAGGGAGTTATTACCTACTTAAACAGCAATTTTATATGCTAATTTGGAAACAGGGAAAATAGCTCATCCCTTTCTCTAGTAAACTACAGCCTTTTGTTTCCTTAAGGTGATTTAAGATGTCTTCATTCCCTTTAGTGATTAACTTGGCAAGTCCCTGGCAAAATGCCTTTTTTTTCTTGCTTTCTTTTTAAAAAAAAGATCAAGCCACGTTTTGTTTTTGGGCAACCAATTCTTCCCAAGAGTGAAATTCTACCAAGAGAATAATTGATCTGAAATCAGTAGTAAGTACAGTGACCGTACGAACTTATAATAGCCATGATTCATTTACAGCTGTTTCTATGCCCAAACTGAAGAAAAACAGATGAATGCACTCAAGGGCAGCATCATAATCCAGAGTCCCTTCATAACAATAGAACATCCTATATCAATTAAACTGCTGATTTTTTGTCAACTCATTACACTTTATAAAATTAATCTACTGATGAAAGAGATGTAACAACCAGTGCAATAATAAAAGTTTGATACTGGCACATCTTTATTGCTGTATCAGGTTTAGCAGATGAGGACTTCCCAACTGCCTTTAAGGGTTCTGATATGGGTGTAGAAACCAAATTACAAACTGAACTCACACAACCAGCCGAATTAGGAAAAACTCACGACACACTTTGGAACATCTGTGATAAAAATATACATTCCAAAGAAACCTGGACTTGGGTGGTGGGCTTGGCTGCTGATCCACTGCTGTGCATCGTATGTTGGTCCCATGTGACCAGCTGAGTTAATGCAGCCTTTTTCCCCCTGCCACCTGAACGATGAGTGCTACATAGGCAGCTACTATGGTTTTTGTGGCAAGTGGTTCAGTTCACAAAAGTCACTCTTTGTGCAGTGTTTGATGAAGGTGGAGATAAAGTGGCTTCTTGGTCAACAGTTGAAGTTTCTTCCTCTTGAAGTCAGTGGGTTTTTTGTACCTGTAACCACAAAAAGAAGTGTCCACATTTTGATTTCAATGCTGCTTAAGAATTAGGACTCCTCCCCTGCCCCCGCCACCCCAATCCACACAAACTTTAGTGTGAAACTGCCCTTTGGGATCCACCCTTGATACTCGTAAGGCTCAGAGAGAGGGAAGGAGGCTGGAGAGGCCTCGAGGTACGGCTTTTGCAACCTCAAAGAGGCACAACCTTCAAGAAGCAGCTGGCGCAGTTCTCTCCACGCCAGTGGGTAGGGGAGCTCGGATTCCTGGGGCGGAGCACTATCTCTGACCTTAGATCTAGGAACTGAAATACCTTATAGCCACCGCCACCGCCCCCCTCAACTCTGTCTAGGGAGTCAAAGGATTGCTCCCTCGGGGTGCTGCAGCATCCTGTCTCATGATATATGGTGCTCAATAGATTTTCATTAAAACCTACCTAAAGTAGATCAGACTCCCCTGTCTGTCCTATTAACATTTAATACATCTACATAAGTTTACAGTGGTTTGGGGAAAGCTCAATGTTCTCACACCAAGAAGTCATCTTCACTAGACAGACTAAGAATAGCTACATAACTTCATCCTATCCCCCCACCCCCACCCCAAATTAATCATTGCAACTAACTGAGCCCTAATTTCGGTGGTAGGCTGCCCTATGCTTCAAGTCAGTATCACATTAGTACTCTTAGGCACAATCATGCTATTAATATAAACTTTCAAGCAGTATTCCTAAGATCTCTTACTCCCTAGTAATTCCCACTGGCACTTTTAGTAATTCACTGGCACGTCTGAGTAAAACTGCTTTGCACTGTTACCAATTACCAGTGAATATAAAAGTTAGTTTTCTAAATATGTAATGCAAACTGTTGTCCCGTATATTAAATAGAAGAGGTTAAAAGACGCTTCAGCCATACAGCCTTCCCCAACCTCATGCCTTCTAGATGCTTTGGACTTCAATGAGTTGAAGTCCAAAATTGGCAGGGCCAATACTAAGGAATGGCGGTAGTTGTGGCCCAAAACCTCTGGAGAGCATCAGGTTGGCTTACAAGAATGCTTAATCCCATAATACCCTATTCTCAGTTTTAAATTTAATGAAATCAAATGTTTTTCAAGTCTGACAGCCATGCAGAGTTTCTATCTGGGCTGATATTTAGGAGTCCGTACTAAGTACCAAGAAGGTCAGGGCATCTACCTATCAATCAGTCCTCCGTAGATCAATCTACACAATCAACACACTGTGCGTTGTAGAAGAATGCATTTTTTCGATGCTTTTATAGAAGATGCTCAGCCTCTTTATCAGCCCAGCAGCCTCTGAACAGCAATATCCACTCCTGCATAGCACCATCAGATAGATCCTTCTATTGAAATAAGGTCACTTACAATTCTATAACCATTGGTCCAGGTTTAATTTCATCCATCTCCATGAAGGCAAAGCATTTGGTGCTGGTGAACCTCTTCTTAGGCTTATAGTGTTTAAATTCAAAGAAAATAGCTGCACCTGAAAAGGGGACAAAACCCAATCAATCTAAGCAATGCTTTGTTATAGGGCTGCCATGAAGATGTCTACCATCAGTGGCTGCGCGTTCTGCTATGTGCAATAAGATACCGAACTAGTTAGAAACGCTCATCAACCTGCCAAAGACAAAATGTAAAAACGCTCCCCATCCCCGCTAGACTGTGAACCTTTGCAGAGGCTCTAAAGCCGGGGGTGGGGGGGAGACTTGTAGTCCATGGAATATTTGAATGCAGCCCAGGGCCTCCCTCCTTGCCACACAGCCATTCACCTTAAAGAAAAGGTTACATTTCTGTAGAAGGGACCTTTTTTTTAAGGCTAACTGCCATGCATCCAGCACACCACAATTTTCAGGAGGGGATAGCTAGGGATAGGTTTACCCTCCCCTGCATGCACTGCTATTCCCCACCCCCACCTCAAATCACTCCCCAGCAACTAGCTTTAGAAAAGGCAGATTTCAAAATAGTTCTCCACTACTCTGAGAATTAGCTTGAGAAAAGGCTAAACAGAAAAAACAAATTGCCTGGGAGGGGAGAGAGAATGTTGCTTTGGGCCTGCTCACTTTTGGCTTTGGCCCTACCACCACCACCACCACCTTTTATTGACTAGAAGAGAGTCCCCACCTCTATCTAAATTCAGCTTTGATCTGCTGGCCAAATGCTGTGATCTCCGAGTCTCACACACCTTTTGTTAATTTTTCAACATGTTTCTGAATCTCAATGTCCACATTAAAATGAACATATGTGTCCTCTTTCCTTGAAGCAACTGGGGTGTCTTGCACAGGGGTCAGATCTATCCCATTCAGATCTGTTGGAAGAAAAAAACCATTGGTGTGCTGCTCAGGAGGAAAAGTTCATGCAATTTTGGGAATAGTTAACAATTATCACTGCACTGCATTTCTGAAAACTCCAGGTGTATTGCCTTTCAAAGTGTAACACCTCAATTTTGTGAAAAGATTGCGTGCGCGCGCGCACACACGAATTACATTTCCAAGTAGGAAGTAGTGTACACAACATCATGAGTAACTGATGTCCCTATATAGCTCTATATGCATGCCAATGAAGCCCATAAAATATCAGGGCGCCCCATTGTATATTTTGCCAGATACAGTGTACAAGTATGCTTTCTAACACATATGAATATGCTCAAGAAACATACTATTTACTATGTAGATGATACTTGACTTGTACCAAGGCAGCCCTAAGCACATTACAACAATGTTCCACTGAACTTTCACAAATTCTTCTAGAAAGGGCCCCTTTGAAAAGAGATTATCCATCTTTTTGTAAGGTGCGGTACATTTACTCCTGAAAGGTCACCTGAGATTTTCCATGATACCCTCAAACCCATTTTAAAATATTAGTTTATAAAGATTTATTTTTGGAAATAGTGTATTTAAAAAATGGAGCAAAAATGATGCAAAAGCAGATAAGGAACTACCTTTCATTTATGTTTAACACATTTGCACCATCAGAGAAAGTTAATTCAGGAGATGTCACTGTCATGGTTTGATATGGTAAAATTCAAGAGATTAGTGCTTTATATGAAAGTAACCCTTCTGTAAATAGGAACTTTGATGTCTAAGCTTGCAAGAAACCAGGATAATCTTAAGGCTTCTTACAGAGATATGGAGCACATCTAAAAAGAAGCATCTTGGGAGAATCCCATGAATTTCTTGGAGAATGTTTTAGATACAATTGTAATGAAAGGTAATGTTTTCAAGATTAAGTCAGCAAGTTGGGGAAATACTTACTGTAGGAGTATTAAACAGTTGCCATGTCTGTGCTAGTGGCTAGTAAAAAGATCAAAAGGGTCCAACGATCAAAGCTTTCAGGTGTAATCCAATGCATTCCCCAACATGGTGGCTGGGGAATGCTAGGACCTTTTTCGGTCTAAACACGCATAGGATTGCACCCTTTGTGCCCATCAACCTGATTAATAGAGGAACTACTACCTTTCACACTAACTGTGATATAGGGATCGATGCACTGCCCAGCATCTTTAAGACCAATTTTCTCTATCTTGATAGTAAGTAACGTCATCCCGGGTTCAGATGGCAATCTGGGTAATAAAGTACCTGGGAAGAAAACAGACCAGGGTGTTAAAACAACAGAATCAGAGTCCTTCAGCAACAGTTTCCAGTACTGCTTTTGCTTTTTATTTGCCTTCTGAGCCTGGAAGATTCAGTCCATTGCTACTGGCTGTATCCAAGGAAGGATTGGCCTTCCTAATATCAGAAGACCAAGATACTATCTTGGATCACATACAACTATTCATCTGGATCTGGCAGTAAACCACAGGAGCCAGAAGTGTGTCTATGAGTTCATTTTCAAAGTTCACCATGTGGGGAGGCAAGGAACCATCATTGGCTGAAATCCCTTGCACGGCTGGGTTGCAAGCAGCAGCTGTACTGCATGAACATGTGTAAGCCCTGAAATAAATGCTGAACAGATACACAATCGTGGCACAGTCTCGATAGATGCTATCATTTAGAGCAGAGTGAGGTAAATTTTGACTAACTGGAACCAGATGCAAAATGATGGCTCAGGGATGAGAGCCTATTACTTACTGCACCCCATATTTATATAGCGGTTAATAGCCCAAGTCCAAATCCTTACGTCATAAGATACAGAAGGTTTGACTATTTAGATATCTTCCAAAGGTTGTGGCATATTCACAACTGCCAGTCTTACAAGCAACTACTAGAAGTGGCAGCCCCTCAAACCCCCTTTTCAGGGCCAATAACTATGCCATAAGATACATGGGTGAAAAAAGCAGCATCTGTTGATGAATAATGCTTATAATTCCAGACTGTCCAATCTGACTGACTTTGATGGGGCGTACCCCCTTTCTGACCCCTCCAAAAAGGGGAGCATTAACAATGGCATAAGGCTGGAACTGCTACCATTCGGTAAAGATCACCTTCCTGTATCTTAAAATATCTAATCTGATTGCTTTATGTGGGGCCAACCCCAAATCAAACCATTTAATGCAGCCTTCCTCAACCTGGGGCGCTCTAGATGTGTTGGACTGCATCTCCCAGAATGCCCCAGCCAGCTGGGGCATTCTGGGAGTTGTAGTCCAACACATCTAGAGCGCCCCAGGTTGAGGAAGGCTGATTTAATGTAATCAGCAGTGCAAACCCAGCTGGGAAGGGGCTGAACCATCACCTACATGCCTGTGTCAAAATGGAGTCCAAAAATAATGTTATTTTGCACTGAAATGCCATAAGCTCTGGTGCTCTGAAGGCTACATTTTAGAGATGCGGATGGGCAAACAACACAGAACTTTACATAGCAATTCATAGGGCACAAAAGTCATTAACTGCCAAAGGATCACCGAAAAAGCATAATGCAATGCCAAAGCAGGAAAAATCAAAAGCCATAGCAGGAGAGGCGGGCTGTAAAGGAAATTCTACATAAGAACATAAGAAGGGCCCTGCTGGATCAGACCAAGTGTCCATCTAGTCCAGCACTCTGTTCACACAGTGGCCGACCAGCTGTTGATGAGGGACCCACAAGCACGACATGGTGCAGCAGCACCCTTCCATCCATGTTCCCCAGCAACTGGTGCACACAGGCTTACTGCCTCTGATCCTGGAGGTAGCACATGAACCACCAAAAGGAGATTCCCCTGAAAGATGCAACACATGCTTTGGAAGCTGCTAGAAGTGCTGCGATATGGGGCTTCCTGAAACTTTAAATGTATCAAGTGAGCTGGGAGTTGGGCGGGATGTGATCAACTAGCATCAGAAGCCAGACAACAGTTAAGTGTCATCAAAGATCCCAGGTAGCAACTACAGCAAGGGAAATAAGACATCTGCATGTTTCCAAATCAATTAAGGCAAGTGCTAAACAGTTGCTAACATATGTCTGTCTCTGCCCTTTGGGAGTTATTTCCAATTCCCCATATTCCATGTTGTCCTAACCAGTTGAGAAGTATCTGTTTTCAGAACCTGTGTTCAAAATATGTTTTAAGGTGCATTTACGTTGCTATTGTGAGAACTTTTAAAAACAAATTGAATAAAGCTCACTTTATGAAGTTCTTATGAATTGAAAGGCTTGAACAGTAACACGGAGAAGTATGAACTCTCCCATTCACTACGGACAGCTCAATTGGAGACAAGGTGACAAACCTTTAGCTTTATAGGCAGCCTAAAAATAATTTTAAATTAAAAAAATTAAATTAAACTTTGCAGTGATACAGATATGCATATTAACTTTCATTAATTGTAGAGAGTGAGGGTGGCAACCACAGCCTAGGTAATAGTTTCCAAGTTTATGTGGTTTTGTTTCTAATACTAATACTACAGAAGCCAGTACAACTATATTCAGATATTCTACTGCAGGATCTACCCCAGGGGTAGGCAACTTGTGGCCTTCCAGATGTTGTACTACAACTCCCATCAGCCCTCACCATTGAGTATGCTGGCTAGGACTGAGTGAAGTTGCAATCCAACAATATTTGCAGGGCCACAGTTGCTCATCCGGATATATGCCTTCAATTGGTTTTTTTCAAAGATGGATTTATTCCATGCGATCTTAAGACCTGTAAAGCAATGCAAACTCATGGAAAACACTCAGCCTATATGTTTAATTGTGTGGACACAGGCAGTAAATACAACATCTGGAATTTATTGGTGAGGGGATTGGGTCTGGCTGGTTTTAGCATACAAAAGCTTTAATGTTTAAGTGGAAGCACAAGAATAGCACCACAGCAATATGCACACATTCACAATTAATAGCTATTCACATTAAAATGTGACCATACCTTCATTGGCTCCTGGATTAGATGAATGATGTAGCACATGGTTACACGATGGAGCCATGCATGTAGAAGACAAGACCATGTACAGTTAGGCAGCACAATAATGCAATATGGGATCCATGGAAACAAGCAGATTGTACGAGCGAAGCAAGTACAACAGAAATTACAAACTCAGCAAAGCAGTTGATTGAAAACAGCAATATCTGATGCCCCCAAAATCTAGTGTACACAAGCCACCTCAAGCCTTCATCTGTAAATGGCCTGTCAACAGCATGTTTATACACATCTACTTACAAATTTTGTGAAGACAAACAAAAGACAGAAATAGAACTTCTTGAGACTGTAAGCTAGTGCTTACAGTGATGAGCACAGGGAGAAGGAAGCAACTATCATACCATGAGTAACTATCACATTACACTCCATTCCTTATAAGGGGTACCTGTTGATAATCAACTTACTGCTGTCCATCACAACAAACTATACTTTTACACTGAAGCATGTGGCTCTTATGCTACTCTTTTTGGATCCCACTACTTTTAATCTGTATGTTTTTATGTTTTAAAGTATTTTATTGCATCTTTGATTTTGTATTGCAAGCTGCTCTGGGAATTTATTTGAAGGTTGGAAATATATTCCTACAATAAACATGCAACAACGTATTGGCTGAAGCATTAACTGTCTCAGCAGATGCCTTGCCGACATTGATCCCATATTGTTTGCTTCTTTTTCTGGTTGACCTAGTATAAAAAATTCCCAGTTAGCAAAATTATTTCACATCTGACTAGTAATGGTTTATTATTCTACGAGCCATATGAAGATATATCAGCAAACCATACAATCTTTGAGAACAGAGAACATTAGAATCATCCTTAGATGTAAACTTGGCATGATTACATTTGTACCAGCAGCTCTCTTGATATTGGGCACACTATTCTGAGAAGATTCCACCCATGGTTCTCTCTTTGCTCTCTAACAAACTATTATTCTTATAAGCTGCTCCATTGCCTCCAAGTTCACCCTAGGTAAACAAAATTTCATAAAAACTTCTAAGCACAGATTGCTATAAGTGCATACACTACTGCTATCCAGCAAATTAAGAAATCCTACTAATGACCACCCAGGTCCAGTTACAGATGTCTTCACCCAATCATCTCTGCAACAAGTCTTTTCTCTCCATTTCCCTACCCTCTAGTAGTTCACACTGGATTCATCTAGTTCCCCTACCTGGAACTCTGGCAGGAAACGCATCTGGAGATCCTGCTCCAGCTCCACCCTCCTCCTCATCTTCTTCAAATTCTAAGTCTTCCTCTTCACCAGGGGCTAAGATCTTCCTTTAAAAAGAACACACACACAGCACAACACAACTGACAGTTAACTAAGGCATGCATTTTCATCGCACAATGCATAAGATGCCTTCACTGAATAATATGATTTGAGGCAATACCTGAGAATATCAGTAGCCTCAATATCTGTACAGGGGCCAGAAGGTTAGGATCTACTTTCAGTAAATTCTGCATTCCGCAGACTATGTTCCACAGTTTCTGGCATGGAGTCTAAAACCCTTCTGCATGCATACCTCTGATTTAATTTTTCCTTACCTTGGTGGAACAGGCTGAACATCAAAGGGGAATTCTTTATTATAGGTAAGAATATTCTTTAAGACTGTAAGGAAAGACAATCATAATCAAAAAGCCAGATCAGTGTATAAATGAAATAAAGGGGCAGCGGGTTTCATTCTTGCGCCCTCTTAAAAGCCACTTGAAAGGGCCGGTAACTCCTCACAACGCATTCTCATAAAAGAACAGGACAACAGGGCCACTGTAATTATCATTTCTACGTAAAAATCACAAAACACTCTGAATTTTAATTCTGAAATCGTAGGAACCTTGTATACTAGGCTTCTGTGAATTACATGTTATTTGGGTAATATCAAGCTGTTTCTAGAAGTTATTGCAGAGCTTAATTATTATATGTTAGCCTATATGTAGACAAAATGCCACCACCTATAGTGACCTCTGTCACTTTTAAAATGGGGGGGAGGGAGGAATAAATTGGAATTTCATTTTATTTTCAGATGCAGAATGCCCCCATCATGTTCTCCATAAGCACTTAAGCACATGTGTAAACCTTAAAAATATATCAACAGAACTGCTAAATTGATTGATTGATTGATTGCATGTCTATACCGCCCAATAGCCAGAGCTCTCTGGGCGGTTCACAAATAGCAGCAAGGCTACCCTTACGTCTGCTACAACACCCACTCTTTTGTTAGCCTTTCCTCTCATGACCTAATCTCATTTTTCAAACTTGTGTCCATCCCATCTTGTTGTTGTCTTTTCAAATATCTCAAGACTGTGTACTACCCATCTTCAACATCAAAGCACACACCTTCCATAAATAATATGAAAAACTTTCCTCCACAGCTCTGGGCTTCAAAACAAAGGAATTGGGCCTTTAAAAACAAAACACATTTTCCTTACAGAACACAGAGGTGATACAACTCATCCTGAAAAGTTATGCTTGACACAGTGACATTCATGACCAACACTATACAAGTACAAATTAGCACTTCTATAATTTGGAAAGCTGCCACATTTCTCATACTTCCATTGATAAAGCAGCATTTCTACACCAAGACAATTGACCTGAGAAAAAGCAAAGGGAGGAAAGGTGGGCAGGGGATAGACACATGTTTGAAAAATGAGATTAGGTCATGAGAGGAACACTTTTTTACTTTTCCAATTTGAACAGCTTGCTCAGTTGACAGAAAAACGGCAACTCTCAAGCACTAACAATCCAAGCAACTGATAGTGCTTACTTGCACTGGCACTAGAACTCAGGCCATAACCCCTCAGAATGAGTACAAGCATTTGCTGGTGGTACTTTTGCCATTTGAACCCACACAATGACACACAGTACGCCACCATCTTTTACTGAAAAATTTCCACCATCACAGAGGAAATTAAAGGGGAAAGTAAGGTGTTGCATACATAGGACTCTTCTTCAGACAGAATACCCAGAGCAAAGTGCCAATGCCTTGCTAATATGAGGGAAATTCTGTAAGTACAATCCACCACAGCCTTGGTAACAAGATGGTGGCCTTTCATTTAATGTTTTATGTTGTGGTTTTAGGTTTACAACCATGCTGATCATGCAGGGATGTAGGTTTTTCCTTTTTAATGATACACCTCAGCCTTCATCAACCTGGCACCCTTGAGATGTTTTGGACTTCAAATTCCATCAGACAGCATGTGGTGATTTTTTCAAAATTAGAATTGAAGACACATTTCATCCTTACAGACGCTAAAGGAATCCTTTTGAGGTGGAAGGCAGCTACCTGCCAAAGTGGAACCCACACCTTATGTTTCCGCATTAGTCACTGTTGTGGGAGGACATCGCCAGCGCTCAGCTAGAGGTACAATAGGCACCCTCCTCCAATGTTGGATAATCCATTTTTACACTGAGAATGACTGAACAATCCAAACATATTCAACGCAGCAGGATTACTCACCCTTCCACAAGCAGAAGCCAATTGCTCTGGAAGGAGCCAATGAATCATGCACAGATGCAGCAGGCAGTCTCCTAAGTGTGTATGTGTGGGTCTTTGGGGTTCCTTCACTTAGTTAATGTCTTATGGCACCTTAACAAGGTCTTTCACAGTGCTCAGTTGAGGAAATTCTGGCCCAGAAATTTGCTTCACATTGCCTGACAGAACAGTGTAGCTTGAAATAGAATCATAGAATAGCAGAGTTGGAAGGGGCCTACAAGGCCATCGAGTCCAACCCCCTGCTCAATGCAGGAATCCACCCTAAAGCATCCCCGACAGATGCTTGTCCAGCTGCCTCTTGAAGGCCTCTAGTGTGGGAGAGCCCACAACCTCCCTAAGTAATATTTTCCTGTAGAAAACTGATCAGCTTTAAGATGAGTACCAGCATAAATTTTGGTTTTTATCTCATGTTAGTCCTGCTTAGAGTAAATCCATTGAAATGAATGGGATTTAAGACAGTCTAACACTGGATACAACCCAATACAATTCTTCAGTTATAGCAACTGGGTGTCCAAGTAAACAGATGTAAAAGCCTAAACTCCAAGATATGAAAACAAAACCTTGAGAAAACATTAACACATTTGCCTGTTAGGCACTGTAAGTTATTCTGTTATTTCTTTAAAAATATCCCTTGTAATTAAAAGCAAGATACTTACTTGGTTCTAGTTTTTTCAGATCCTCTAGCTGAAATTCATCCTGGGACTGTGTAGACTAAAAGGGAAACCGTATTACAAGTCTATTATACATTGCTATAGTCAGTTCTATTATACATTGCTATAGCCAGTTACAACAGTAAAAGTAGTGCTGTTGTTGCAAATTTTTTTCATTTCCATCTGTTGTTTCCTGAAAAAGCCCTGTATTTCAAAGAGAAAGCATTCATTCTTTGGGACCCTTTGAATTGCATTGTTTACCTAAAGGGAAAAGGTTATTGAGACACAAAATCCTGTTGATGTTAAAGCTGACTGCTTGCCCCAGAAGTCTAGAAAGCTGGTTCTGTCCATTTATTGCTTCTTAAATACAATGAAGAAGAGAGGATTCTCACCAGCTTCTTGAAGATTTATTAATGCATTAGAAAACAGTTTCCTCTAAATGGTCTAAGTCAATATTTGCTAACTTTTCTAATATTGAAGGAGGAACTGTATGATCATTTTCCTTATTAGACTTCAACATCCATTTCCCAACACATACATAAGCAATAGTCCCTTTAAATTCTAATTAAACAAAGAGGCAAACAATTTATTGATCAGAATGCCAAGAATCAGGACAGGTTTTATAGGATTAGAACCAGGGCAAAAACATCCAAGATCAGGGCTGTATGTTATTCTGCTGGGCCAAGCCAGAAGGACAAGGCAAGCTAAGCCCTGGTGAAAATTGCTAGTGTGGTTTGAGACCAGGCTAGAGGTTAAGAAAGCAGTGACAAGATAAAGATTAAGGCAGAGCTAAGGTGGGGCTTTGTGCTAAAGAACTGAACAAGAAGGTAGCATAAATCAAAGCTGGAGGGCACAGCAGGGTATGGGGCAGGAAGAAAAGGGCGGGAGCAAGCACAGGACAGCAACAACTACCAACCGTCTTTCACTCCATTTAATTAAAAAAGCATCCCGAAGGGTGCTTGCAATTTATATTGCATGGTGAAACGCTGACAGCATGTAAATATCAAAGAGTAGTTATGCTGGTGTTGAAGGCAAATTTAGTGATGCATTTCCTTAAGACTGAAGTACTGGTGGTAACCTTGCCATTGTACATAAGAGGAAGACGAAATGACTCTTTAGACCAGCTTGAGGAAGTCTGCTTTAGACCATCATTCAGTTATGCCTGCTCCCATTTTATTTATTTATTTTGTTTAAGTCAAAGTCTAGCTAAACATTACACTCAACGTAAGAAAAAGTAACCAGGTTCTGATTCATTCCTGCTAACGGTCAGGGAGAGCTAGAGGTGCTTGCCCCGATGTCACATTGAGACATTGCTGGCTGGCAGGCTTTTATCTCTACTCTTCTTTTCAACAAGTCTGGGAGATGAGCAACATGAGATAGGTAGAGGTAAATGCCTGCTGGCTAGCAGCATCTCTCCCCCATCTCAGTATGACATCAAGGCAAACATCTCTAGCTTTTCTCAACTATTGGCAAGGCATCATCAGCACTCCCAAACAACAGAACCTGGTTGTTTTCCTCCCAGTCACACTCCTCCCTCCCTCCTCCCTGGTTTAGGCGCTCCAGGGTAAAGCAAACGCTTTGCACACGCAGGCTCCCAAGTTCAGTGTCCGGCATCTCTAGCTAACAAGATCTTAGTCATAGTAACCCAGCCTTTCCCCAACTAGATGCCCTGCAGAGGTGATGGACTACAGCTCCCATCATCCCCAGCCAACATGGCCATTGGCTGGTGGTTATGGGAGTTGTAGCTCAACATATCTTCCCAGAGTCGGAAGACCTAAAGATGGTAGTGCACGCGCTGGTAACGTCGAGGCTTGATTTCTGCAATGCACTCTGCATAGGGCTACTTTTGTGCCTAGTCCAGAAATTTCAACCAGTTCAAAATATGGCAGCCAGTTTGGTCACCGATACATCTAGGGGTGACCACATTCCACCAGTTTTAAAATCTCTTCACTGGCTGCCAATTAGTTTCTGGGCGAAGTATAAAGTGTTGGTTATCACCTCTAAAGCCCTACATGGTTTGGGTCCAGGTTACCTGCGGGATCGCCTTCTCCCGTACAATCTGCCCCGCGCACTCAGGTCCGCTGGGAAGAATCTACTTCAGTCAGTCAAAGTTAGGCTGATTACCCAGAGAACCTTTTCTTCTGCTGCTCCCAGACTGTGGAATGGCCTGCCGGAGGAGACTCATCAACTTGACAGTCTATTAGCATTTAAGAAAGTTATAAAGACTGATCTCTTCTGGCAGGCCTATCCAGTGGAATTTTAGGATGTTTTTAGAATGTTTTTAGGATGTTTTAACAATGTTCTTTATTCAGTTTTATGTATTTTATATTTACTGTTGATCCCCGCCTCGATCAAAATGGAGAGGCAGGTAAGAATTATTATTATTATTATTATTATTATTATTATTATTATTATTATTATATCTAGAGGGCGCCAGGTTGGAGAAGACTGCAGTAGACAATATTGGGCTCAACGGTCCTCAGGCCTGGCTTAGCTTCATGTGCAGAAGACCAGCGTGAGCCCACAGTGTGCAATTGATCTCTCTAGCTTCATTACTGCATCTAGAAAGATCTGAATGTCATTCAAATGGAAGGCTTGAGAATGCTGGTATAAAACCACCACCTTCAATATTCAAAAATTCATGTTCTTCGTTATTTAAACTCACAGGTTAACGCTTGCTTTTCTCCCTCCTCTTGTTTCCTATGCACTGTAATAAGCCCTTCATAGAAGACTGATCTAGAATACAATGTATGTCCTTTAACATTTCTTAAGATTGGAAACAACAATTGTACCTGCAAAGCTGCACTCCTGAGTTCCAGGCATGTTGCGATCTTAGCTAAGATTTTCTGCAAGAGAAAGGGGAAAGTTGACTAGTTTGACACTGTACTATTAGAATAATGCTTTTACACTTGAACAAAGATAGCCTTTTCCAGGATATGCACTGAGCCAACAGCTATCCTGTTTCAGGTGGAAAAGAGAACCGGTAGAAAGCAGGAATATAGAACCACTTCCCACTTCCATATGTGCAGTCACACTCATGCACAAAGACATGTACATTTTGTCATGCGAGTTCAGCTGTGCCTGGAAACAGAATGACAATTAGCTTCTATACTGAGCTACAAGAGATACATTTCTTCCTGCATGAATATAAATCTATTAAATCATAGTATGAGAAGCTTCCTTAATACTGGAAGATGCAAACAAGAGGGGTAAAGGTGTTCGCTCTTCTTTTTCCTTCACTCATATTCCTTTCTACTCACCCTCTGCACTGAACTAGAGGTGAGTTAGCAGCCTGCTTTTCCTTTCCCAGCTTCACAGCTATGCTTAGAGCCCTATTTCCTCTCCTGAAATTAGAGCTTTGCGGCTGTCTGAACTTGCCAGCTGTCCTTTGTTGCGGAACAGAAACTTTTGAAATCTCTTAATAGCGTACTTGAGAACTGAGGAATTATCATGCACTCAGGAGAGATTTGCTTGGGAGAGATTTGAAGTCACAAGAAATAGAGTTTTAAGGGGGGTGGGGAATTAAGGGATCTATTGAATTGTGGCAAGATCCCAGCAAGCATTATTCATAACAGTTTCTCAGGAACCACACCCAGCACTAACGTTAAAAAGAAACCAAAACACCACAGCTAGACACAGCTAGTGTTTTTCCAAGTGACACTATCCAACAAGACAGTTAATTTTTCAACATTTAAACCACTTAATAACTCATTAAAAGCATTACTGTAGTAATGTACTCCACAAGATAGATTTTTGTCCCCAGTTGATGTAAAAAAACAGATTTTAGAAAGCATTAAGCATCAGCTCTGCTGTGCAAGTAATTATTGTGCTAATAGAAATATACTGAAGACTTCATGAAGATGTCTTTACAGCCCAAAGGGAATTTTGCTTTGTTAGAGGGTTAAAGTAATTACTGGTTTTCTAGCAGTCAGCTTGAAGTAGATTTCAGTTTACTGCTAATCTGCATAGGAATGGGATTTTCATGATTTCACATAGCTAAGTATATAGCGAAGTATAACAGAAAGAAATTATGAAGCAAATACCCCTTTACAGGAGCCAAAGATTGGAGAGGTCACAACCTCAGCGTAAGAAAGTAACTGTAACCAGCCAGAAAGAAAGAAACAACAAAAAAGATGTAACTAATGCAAGAAAAACAGGCCATCCGTAATGATACGCCAAAACACTAGAATGTAGTTGATACTCTTCTGTATTTGTTCATATTCAAAAAAGTAGATGTGAAATCCAAACCAAATTTCATTCTACTTAGACATCCCACATAGCCTAGGCACTTCTCCTCAGAGTTACAAATCCATAAATTTATTTTCAGGTCCCATCTGCTGTTCCTGAGATTTACCGCCTTTTGCCTCATCCTTCCTTCTTGGTCCACCAGGACCTAAATGTGTTCTTTGCCCCTGGTTTCTTCTGAAAATCAGAAGCATATGCACCAAGGAGGCAATGGCAAGGGACAGCCCCTTCTAGTTATTACTGTGAAGTAATTTGCTACCCTAGGAAGTGATGAGAGTCTCCTTGCATTAAAAATATTCCAAAACAAAACTGAAAACTCTTTCAGAGATATCTTGACATTTAAAGCAAGAAACATTACATTTTACCCTTTTGCAAAACACAAACAGTAAGTGGAACCAAATTCAAAAAGGTTAAAGCAAACGAGTTACAGTAATTACAGCAGATATAAATAAATAGAAATTATTAACAGTAATGGAATGTTAACATTTGGGGAGGGTGAATTTGCAAGGGTGCTGTTGCATTCACATCTTGCTTGTGGGTTTCCCATCAACAGCTGGTCACCCACTGTGTAAACAGAATGCTGGACTAGATGGACCCTCAGACATGGGATAGGGTGAGCTGTAGATCTATTCAGGGTTTTCTGTCTCCCAATTGTCTAACAACAACAATGCCCCCCCCCGCCCAATCAAGCTGCTGAAATGTAAAGAGCTTGGGGGAGAACCAGGAGATGGGGTTGTGTGAAAGGACTGCAAGCTTAGTTCCACTACTGAAAACAATCTCTTGGTTTGAAGCATGTGCTCAGAGACAACTTGTTCTTTAAGTATATGTCTGCCCCCGAACCACTACTTTGCATTTGGCTCCAGCTAGTAAACTTTGAAGTTCTAGCAAAAAACTCCAACCCTAAGTAGATCACTGACACCTGCCCACACTGTCTTAGATCACAAGTAACCTGAGCAAATATGTGCACAGAAGAAAATATTGTAAATCTTGATGTCTTTTTTTTTAAAAAAGAAATTAAACTACCAACAGTTTACTTTAAAACGTGAATTGCATGTTTTTATACATTTAGTGTCACACAAAAACCAATATTTGGCAGACCAGCCAACCAACAATATTTTCTGTTTTCACCACATACTAACTGCGAGGAAAAGGTTCAGTCACATGGTTAACTTCTCCAAATGAGGACAGAGTTAAAAACTGCTTCAAAAGTGTATTCCACCACCAAACGAACACACACGATTATGTACCTTTTGATCTTCTGTGAATTCCGAGTTGTTGGGCTGAGATTGGGCCTCTTTCTGTAAATGCCTTGCTAATCTGGAGGGAGGGAGAGAAATATGCACAATTTAAGGGCTTTGTGAAGTCTGGGATCATAAAAGGTGATATAGTGCTCAGAATTTGTAGACAGCTCTCTTTCTATTTTAAGACGGCACAGGCCATTTCCTCCTCAAAAGTGGAATAGAATATATGTATTGCATAGTACTAGAAATGTATAAAAGAATTGGAATGATAATACACAGACTAACTTTTAAGATCTTTTACAAGTTCTTCTACAACTTCCACCTAAAACAGCTGAGACTTACATTGATCAACAATCTAATGTTCCTTAAATTTATGCATGGAAAAGGAATTATGCTATCATGACATATTGCATGGAGATTCTGGTCAGATCATTAAAAGAACTCTACCCCAAGTCCCAAGTTTTCAGTAGTTATCACCTGTTCCCATTCTCTTTAAAAAGCCATAGCATATAAGTACTATCAGCCTAAGCCAGCATGGCCAATGGCCCGGAACGCTGGGAGTTGTAGTCCAAAATATCTGGACGGCACCAGGTTGGGGAAGACTGGCTAGCATCTCTGTAGGTCTTTATAAGGGCACAACAGAAGTTGTTTATGCTTGAAAATATCAAGAATCACACTTTGAGGAAGCATTTATGTGATCAAGGTAGTAATCAGGGCACAGAAAGACTCTCAAAGCAACATCCCTGCTGCCATCACTCTTTTTATTTTTATCTAGATATTTTGACTTGTGGGAATGGAAAGCCTGAAGCAGCTTTGCAACTTCCAAAGCACTTTCTAAGCAGAGCAGCTAAACAAAGAAGTTCCCAATGGGTTGCCCAGCTTCAGTAATGTTCTTTTACATAATAGGCAATTTAGACACCCAACAATTTCATCAAATTTCACACAGATGTCAGACATAGGAATTAGGGCTGGGATGTAAACAACCATATGCCCAGCAGAGCTTCCACATCCTTCTTCCCAACATCAATTCTCTACCCCACTCTGCCCAAAAACTGCCCCCCAGAATGGGAGAACTTCACAAACTTGGAAGGTTATGTCGTACCTAGACACTGAGCCTACATGATCTATTCCCATCATTATTTATATTAAAGCTAAATAATTTATACTTGTTTCATAAAGAAGACCATCAAAGAGCTGATTGTTATTAGTTTCACTAAGGTAGTAGTAACGTGGTTTAATGTTAACCAATAATGGTACAATCCTATGTATGTTTAGCCAGAAAAACATTCTACAACTCCCAGCATTCCCTAGCAGGCATAGCTTGCTGGGGAATGCTTGGAGCTATAAGGCTATTTTTTCTGTATAAAGATATATAGGATCGCACCCTAAGTCAACTAACACATTTACTGAATAGAGTCGGTATTATCAGAAAAGGGTAAAATATGTAGCAGGAATCCACCTGCGAGCAGGAATCACCAAAAAGCCCTTTACTTTTGAGGAGTCTAGATATTCTGCCTCATCACTAATTGATAAGCAAATCTCATTGATATGAGTAGGGCTTATTTCTAAATATACATGCTTGAGATAACAGAGTAAATGCTTAGGATAACACATCCCAAGATTACTTACTAGCCTAGTAGAGTTCTGGTTTCTTCAAGAACCATACAAGTGCCTCCATATGTAGTTTAACATATTTCTATGGTGTAATATACTTTTAATCCCATTTTGTATAGTAACATTTTGTAAGTATTTTTTTAAAAAACAAAGTCAGTACATTTCCTTGTTCCCACTCCCACGGCTCAACATGCAACTAAGGGAATCCCCATTTGTTTGCCTCTTAGAAGAAATACATCACTTCTCAATGTTAGTAAGCCAGGGACAGAACCAACAAATCACAAAACAAAACTGGACTGGTGTCTGATGAAATAATCAAAAGTAATGGCATACTCATATGTCTTCACATGAAAAAAAATTACCATATTACCTGGTAATAGTTCTTTCTACCTCTTCACATTCCACAGGGCAGCAGCTTACAAACTGTGTTCTAAGGTTCCTTGCAAGTTTACCATGTGTTCCCCGAACAAAGCATCAGCAATGGTGGTCAAACAGCCCTGAAAGACAACTTCTCCACCACTGCTGATATTTTCCTACATGAGCATATTAGATGTGTTCTAGGATGCAATCTTGGCTCATGCAGAGCAATGGCAAGACATTCTATACTTGGCCAACCTTCACTGTGCACCCTAGGATACTTCCCAGAATACCCTACAATACATAGGGGCTCCTCAGCAAACAGGTTGATGTATAAAGTCTCACTGAAAAAGGTCTGAAAGCTAATGCCATACCATTCTACTGACAAGCACTGAGGGTCCCTAATCTTCGTTCTCCACAAGTCCAGGAACAGTTTACGCCTCTGTGGCAATGAAAACAACTTGGCTGGCAGAACTGATGCTCAGGCAAAGGGCCAGGCAGATCCCTGACAAAGAGCAAAGAGTGGGGTGTGCTTTACGTTCCTCAGCAAGGACACCCAAGAAAGTTAGAGAGGGAATTGTTTGATTGGTCACTAGCAGATTTTTTCAATACCCCAATAAGTGGATACTGGGCACCCACATTACACTGGAAAAACAGGAATGGAGGAACGCCTTGTGCTCACTATGCCAGTGGTGGGGAACCTCAGGCCAAATCTGCCCCACCCTTGGGGTCCTAACCCACTAACCCATCTCACCAACCTTTTAGAGTTCTTTGGGAGTGTCAATAAATGTGCGGACACAGGTGACCCAGTAGACATTGTTTACTTGGACTTCCAAAAGGCTTTTGACAAAGTCCCTCACTAAAGAATCCTAAGCAAACTAAGAAGTCTCTTATGGATCAGTACCTGGTTAAAGAACAAAGCAGAGTAGGAATAAATGGTAAATTCTCCCAATAGAGGGATATAAACAGTGGGGTCCCACAGGGATCTGTATTAGCACCAATTCTTTTCAACTTGTTCAGTAATGATCTGGAATTAGGAGTGAGCAGTGAAGTGGCCAAATTTGCTGATGACAAAATTGATTCACAGTGGTTAAAACAGTGATTGCAAAAAGCTCGAAAATAAATTCTCCAAACTGGGAGAATAGGCCTCAAAATGGAAAATGCCATTCAATGTAAGCAAGTGTAAAGCAATGCACATTGAGGCAACTTCACATATATGCTGAGGGCCTCTGAGCTGGCGCTGACTGACCAAGAAACAGATCTTGAGATTGTGGTGGACAGAGAGTGCAGCTGCTGTGAAAAAGGCAAATTAGGCATAATTAGGAAAGGAATAAAAAACAAAATTCCCAAGATCATACTCCCGTTATACCAAGGTATGGTATGACCACACTTGGAATACTGTATACAGTTCTGGTCACCACACTACACCTTAAAAAGAGTATTGTAGGGTTGGAAAAAGTGCAGAAAAGGACAACTGAAATGATGAAGACGCTGAAGCAATTCCCCTATGAGCAACAGCATCTGGGACTGCTTAGCCTGAGGTCGCTATTGCACTCATGACCTATTTGTGGGCCTCCCCACAGCAACTGATTGACCAATGTGTGAACAGAATGCTGGACTAGACAGACCCTTGGTCTGATCCAACATGGCATGCTTCACAGCCAAACCCTGAACCAAACCTCAAGATGTGTGCATACTGCTACGCTCACATATTTCTGTGCACCTGCCGATTGATCAGATGGTTGATGAAGTCAGCTTTCATATTACAAGTTCCCTACTTGGAGAAAAAGAAAAAAACCTGGGGAAGGGGCTGGATTCAGTTGCTGCTACACTTCCAGAGAGGCAGTTGGCACATTCAATGCCATCACCTAGTCACCTCCTCTCCTACTATATCATTCCTGACACACCTCACTCAGCACTGGCAGTTTGACAGCATTTGTTTTGTCCATAAGAATTATTGACCTCGTTCGCATGATCAAAAATAAGCCACGCTGCCTATTTAAGCCACTGTGTCTTACTTAAATTGCCGGGGGTGATTTCCCAGGTGTGGCTCTTCGGGTTGTCCAAACATGGGTTAATGGAGGGTTGTCTCCCTTTCTTCATCACTAAAATTCTGACAACAGAACAAGCTGCGCTTAGGTGGTGATTATGGAAATCGGACCACAGTTGAAATAAGCCACAGTGGCTTATTTTGATAGTGCAAATTGGTCCATTCTCTCCTCAATTGTAAACTTACTAGCAGGTTGAAATCTTATACCCATTTACCTGGGAGTGAGCCCCATTGAACTCAATAGGCCATATTTCTAAGTAGGTGTGTATAGGATTGCATTGTACAAATGCCTTCATTTTATTCAAACAATCATTACATTTATAACCAATGTTAGAAATGGAGCAGCAAGTTATTGCAGCCTAAAGTATCAAATATATCTTGGTTTTTGCCAGGTGAGAAAATAGTGAAAACATTCAGTTTAACCAGAAACCATCAACGTTGCAATGAACAAAAGGATGTTTTATTATTTGGGATTAGAAATAGTCTCCCTAGACAGAATAATCAAGAAACAGAAGAAACAATACAACAATTGTATAAAATTGTTTTGTATGTCTGTATGTGAATGGTATTATATTCCATTACTATATTGCATTTTTACAGTTTTACTCTTTTACTCAAAGACATTTGGCTAAAGGTAATAAAATGAAAATGAAATAAAAAACTGAATGGGATGATTTTATATATACACTGTATACTAGAAGCAATTATTCCTCTTTCAAAAACTATTCCAAACTCTCTTAAATAGTGCCTGTCGCTAGCTTAACATAACTGAGTTTGAGTTGTATATCAATACAGTACTCAGTGATTGTAATTATATAATACTGTAGAGAGCCTTACATAATTCTAAAGTTATTAGAACCCATTTTGAGGAAGTAAACTGTGACTAACACAAATATTTTAAGATGCTGCTTTAAAAAGCATTTCATTCATTTTAAAAAAGAAAATAGTTCATGGCTTAAATCCAATATCATGCTGGCAGATATCTGACTTTCTTCCACTCCCCTCAGCTGCAGCCCGCACTGCCTGAAAACCTGCTCTGGAGGGTTTTCCAGTCTTCTGGAGCAGATTTTGAGGGCACGTACGTAGGGTGCGTAGGGTGCATAGGGGAGGGAGAATCATTCACTTCCTAATTCCTCTGATGGAAGTAGTTCTGTCAGTGGAATGACAGCACTAGATTTCATTCAATGAAGGCGGGTGTGTGTGTTTTGATTTCCCCCAAATTTGTAAATTTTGCACCAGAAACATCAGAACACAGGCCTGGCGGGGTGTGTATGTGTGTCCAGTGCCTACCAGGTTTCCCAACACTTTCTACCTTTCTAATAACCCTTGAGACAAGCCACTCTTATTCCTATTTTAAAGATGCAAAACTGATGTTGAAAGAAAGCAATTTGTCGAAGGCCACACAATGAATCAAGTTGGCAAAAGTCTAACTTGGGTCCGAGGGATCTGGATTCAAGTCCAAATCTGCCCACAGGATCACACTGTCCTGTCTTTCCTCAAAATACAGGACCATATTTACCATTTCCAGATTTCACAACTATCTCTTTTAGGACTGGCATACACGCCTATATCAAAACCATAATTGTCAGTTGTTTTATTAGTCCCAGTATATTATGATATTATTGTATATTATATTATTGTAAGTGGTTTTTAGCTGTTTTATATTTTTATATTATGTTTTTGTTCTTTAGTTTTTGTGAACAGTCTAGAGAGCTTTCACTACTGGGCACTATAGAAATTAAATAAATGAAATGAAATGAAAATACTAACTAAAAGTAGTGTGGAAAAAAACCCTGTAAGATAGTTCAAAGGACGTGGTGTTATGCTCCACCACTTAAATTGTTGCCAAGGGAAATGAATTACTGTTGGTCACACTATCATTACTGTTCTCTGCTGACCTAGCCATTTACAATGGTAATGAGTATTATCACTTTAGCTGCCCTGTTTATCCCGCTTCTAAAACCTGTGAAAGTTTTGAGAGGCCCAACAAAGCAGTGAAATCCCTATCCCAGAAGCACTGGCATTGGTCACTTACGTTTTCCAATGATTTTTGAAAGTAGTGCATAAACTGGATCTAACAAGTTTTTAAAAAATCAAGAGAAACACAACCCCATACCATGACATTCTATAGTATTTTCTATGTTAAATCTGTATGAAGTTCCATAGTAAATATAGTCTTGTATCCAGGATCTGTCTTCCATAGACAGAAATTCTTTACTCACAGAGGTTGCCTTGGCTTGATTTTCAGGCATCCCCTTCTTCCCAGCTTACCGCATTCAGCAATGTCTTCTGACCCATTGACTCAGTTCACACATTACAACACCCCATCATGGGTTAATTTACCCTTCAGGAACTGCAGTGCATGCCGGCCACCATTATGAATAAGCAACACTGATTGGTTGTCGTGTGAAACCAGCCAGCAGGGTTTATTTGGGGGTTAAACAACACTCACATCACCCACAGCATTTTCAGGGCTCTGGAAGGTCTGCCATAGGGAATTTTGCTTCCACCAGACCAATTGCACATGCCTGAAGCTGTATCCAACCCACTACCCACAGAAATAAATTGCCATGTTATTGAAATGCTCATTGACCTCATGTTATGTGTTAGGTATAGCCATTTCTATTTTCTATTGTAAACCACTTTGAACACTTTGTGGAAAACCAGTACATAAATCTAATCTCCCTTTTCATCTCACCTTTAAGAGGATAGTAGTGCCCTACCTTTAACTGAATAACATAGTTAATTGGAGGCCTTATGGTGACAATGCAAAAGTCATGGACCCCATATTTTAGCAGGCATATGGTAACTCTCAGTTTATCCAGACAACACAGACACATCAAAGAAATGGAAGTCTTGCATTCTTTGTACAAAACCTCTGATGCAGTATTTGTCATTTACCTTGAGTGGATTGTCTTGTATATAACGTTTTACTGACAATTTATACTTAAGGGTACTGAACCCCTTTTAGCCCAAGGGCCAAATTCAATTTTGGAGAAAGCTCAAGGTGTGGTGGGGGAGAATCATAATCCAATGGTGGGTAGGGCCAAAGGTGATAGGGGGCAGGGGCAAAATGCCAGCATATTTTAGCCTAAAGCTCTTCCAAAAAATTAACTAAACCTTAGGAGAGCAAAAGCTGAGAAACCACCAAAAGATTGGGGGGCGGAGTGGGGAGAAGCAGGAACAAACTGGTGACATGGAACCCCACAGGGCCAGATTGAAATTCCAGGAGGGCCAGATTTAGCTCCTGGCCCTGATTTACAGCAATGATATACCATCAGTGATTATAACCCCTATTCAGACTGTTCTTTTCAGATCATGCAAGTTTTGATTGTGGACATTTGTGGGACCAACCCTCAACAAGATCGCCTGTTCCAAGTAGGAGGGATGAGGAAGGAGAGATGCTGCACATCTCTGTGGTTATGGTCATCTTCCCTTCCTCTTCCCCCCACCCCCATCCCACCCGTTTCATAGATGAAAGCAAAAAACATAGATTTTGGCTTCCTAGTAATAGTTTCAACATTTATTTTTAATAACCCTTGCAGTGGAAAATAAATATTTGAGCATAGAGAGAGAAAGGATGCATGGGATGTAACTTTATAAGAGTGAATGAGAGGAGGATGTAATTGGGCTCACTGGACTACTCAGCAGCATACATCATGATGCTGTGACAAGGCATCTACAATCCATGGGAGCCCTGGAACAGGCTTCAGCGAATGTAAACAGAAGGGATAGGAGTTCCACCTTATTTGCCACCTGTTTGATGCTCAGGGAGAGACGCTCCAATGTTGGGGAAGGGGGCAAGAGAGGGAAAGACATTTGGACATTTTGAAAGAACTTGTAACGCTCAGCACAAACTTATTTGAAAGGTATATCCTGAATGTGTGCATATTATGGTTAGAAGCCGAAAAACTACTCATCTCATTCTGTAAGCTGGAGGAGTTTGTGTGTCAGACATTTTCTTAAACGGGAGCTGTCCCTGTGCCACACTGATTTTGAAGCCACAGAATGTTTTAGTACGCAGTTTGCATAAACACCCTGTGATTTCAAAATTGTGTGTGCACGTGTGCTGGGGGGAGGGCAGCTGTTCAAAAAGGGTCAAATTCCACCGTGCTAGTGCAAGCCCTTTGCATGAGACTAAGTGTTTCTTTGGATCTCAGTCTCTTTCCTGGCCTTTTGTAGGCTTGAGTCAAGACAAGAACAGCAGTCATAATTGCTTCTCAGCAAGCTGTTACTATTATTCAAAATCCGAATGTGTCAGTTCAGTACACATCAGTGAAACATGAAAGCTCGGTGGGAAAGCAAGGCCAAGTTTATCAGATTTTATGGAGAGCAGAAGTTCTATATCAGGAATTGTTGCACAAAAGGGAGTGTACTCGCAGGCAGATTTTCACACCGTTGTAACAGAAGCAGTTACACCAGCAGACAACTTTCTTCCACTTCATACAGCCTTCCCCAACCTGGTCCCCCCCCAGATGTTTTGACTTCAATTCCCATCAGCCCCAGCCAGAATGGCCAATGATCAGGAATGCTGGGAACTGTTGTCAAAAACATCTGGAGGGCATCAGGTTGAGGAGGGATGCACAACAACTGTTAGATCTGCAAAGGAACCCTGTACACAACACAACTGCCAACTCTAGGAAAGACAGAGAGGGAAAGGCAACATCCAGATTAACAATGTAGAAACAACAGGTGGCTCCCAGAGGCAAAACTTTCACTGGATGCCACAAGGCTGTAAAACATAAATAGTGCAGAGCCTGGAGAAGCAACACAGTGTTAACAGGACCATTTTGCCCACAATTCTATTTTTACATTACTTTTAATGTTACAAGCAGGTATAGAGACACATCCATGACCAGGAGAGGAAGGGGCTGAAGTCTCTCTGCATAACTCTCTTTCCCGCCCCTCCCAACTACACGAACCCAATCCTACAGGACAAGATTTAGGTATAGAGATGAGGGCTGTGGTGGAAGCGATCCTGTTCACTCTGCCAGGGTTTCCCGATGCACCCCGATCCCCACCATAACCTTCGCATCGAACAAAGCCTTCTAAAGGGAGGCATCTAAAGCGGGTTCTACTTAGAACCGCTCACAGCCTTTAGATTCTCGCCCACCCATCTTCTCCGTGTAAAGCAGCCTCGTCAACTTATCACCCTCCAGAGGTTTTGGACTACAATCCCCCATCATTCCCGTCCACGTGCCGGGAGGGCTGGGGTTGATGGGAGTTGTAGTCCCAAATAACTGGAGGGCTCCCGATTGGGGAAATGCTGGTCTAAAGCCTTGCTGGAGAATTCCGAGCCTCTCTCCGACTCCGGTCCTTCAGCCCTCCGCCCCACCCAGAGCTTTTCCAGTGCCTGCCCTTTGGGTCACCCGCCCCCCCGGGCTCCGCCCAGAAGCTCCAGAGCCACCCCAAAGCCCCCGAGTGCCTCAACTTCTCGCCCCAACCAGTGCCCCTCGCCCCTTTCAGCAGCTTTCCCTGAGCCAGCTCGCCAGCCCAGTCGCTCGGAGCCGCCGCCCACCAGCCACCCCCACCCCGCACGCACTCACATCTGATACTCGTCTATCGCCTCCACGAGCTGCCCCCAGGAGTCGAAGTCGGTCCCTTTCCTGAAGCTGGCGCCCCAGCGCTGCAGGAGGCTCCGGGCCGCTTCCGACATGGTCCCAGCGCTGCTAGGGCACCATGCTCACCCCGGGGCCCTGCCGGGGAGTGGGGGGGAGGGAGGGAGGGAGGGAAGGAGGGCTCGCGCCGGGCAACCGCCACTCCGTTCAGCCCAGCAACACCGCTAGTCAGCCACCGACCAAGCCCATCTGCCACCGCAACCAAACCTGGCGGCCGCCTCTGACCAGCTCCGCCTCCCACCCGCATCATGTTCGGTTGTGCCAGACCCGCCTCCCTCTCCTTCCCAAGCGCAATGAAACTGGAGCCGTGGCTGGCATTGTCGGTTCCCGATGGAGGGCGCGGTCATAGACCTAAAATCTGTAGACTGACAACGCCATTGTCTAAGACGGGACTTCTGGGTTACTTTGGACGCCCTTTCCCGCATGGCTGCGGTGTAAAAGTGGCAGCTGGAATCAATGGCAGGAAATCCAGGAACTTGAAGATGCAATCCTGTGCACACTTATTTGGGAGTAAGTCTCGTAGAAGAACTTACTTCTGAGTAGGCATGCATGGGATTGAAGTGTTAGAGATACTGTGATAGGGCAACAGCGTGCCCTGTCGCGCCGAGAAAAAGAAGTAGAGTTCCTGCTTGAACTCCGATCTTATTGCGTGTGGGAAGTATTATTTTTCAAAATCATGTTTTAAAATGCGGTGCAATTGCAAACGCAGTCCGTCATTATTATCTCCCTATTGCTGGTTGGGAGACAGTGGCGTGGGACAGAGCCCTCCAGTGGAGTCCCCCATTGCGCTGCGGGTGAAGGTGAGAGTGGCAGTTGTGATTATCCGGTCCATTCTTGTATACTTCGAAACGTCATACATGCTAGAATGACACACATACACACACCCAAATACAGCCTTAAAACATGGTGGAATGCTGTATGTACTCTTCATGGGATTCTAGAAGGACACCCCCCCCCATTACAGCCTTAAAACATGGTGGAATGCTATATGTACTCTTTATAGGATGCTAGAATGACACACACACCCCAATTACGGCCTTAAAACATGGTGGAATGCTGTATGTGCTCTTCATCCTTAAACACAGTGAACACTAATGTGTTCACTGTAATAAATGAGAGGCTTCAAGGAGATTTATTATCCGTTTATAATATTTTATTTATTTATTAATCCCCCCACTTGCCCTCTTTCCATCGAGGGGGGAGGGGGGTCTATCTCTGCCATCCATCCAGCGCCGCTGCTACCTTCTTTGCTTCAGCCCTCTGCTGGGGCTCCTGCTCCTGAGGGCTCCTGCAAGGCAGAAACACACATTAAGCAGGCTGCTCAGCTGGGTACTCCTCCTTGGGCCTACCACTCCCACAGTCCACCTACTTTGCCCTGATGAGCAGAGTGGCAAATGGAGCTCCAAGCTACTGAACTGTTAGGAACACCTGAACTGTAAGGAACCTCTTTGGTTGTGCCAGTTTATGAAGAGCAGGCAAAAAAAAAAAAACATTTTAAAAAACAACAGAAGAAAACACCAACATTAGTAACAAAGTGTCCTCCAGTGTCAAGACATAAAGCCCCCATCCCCATAAAAAGAACTGAGAAAAAAGGGGGGGGACCAAGATTCAACATCAATGAACATCCATGACATTTAATCAGACTCATTTTCTGACCTATAGCTATCACTATTAGTTTTAGGTGGGCATGTTGGGGTGGCCACACACCCTTGAGGGCAGCCATATTGTCCTCCTTTTTGGTTTCCAAAATATGGTCACCCTATCATACAATACCCTTTTGTGACTGTTCTGAACCAGTGCCTGGGCACGGTAATAGACTGGATGAGGGCTAACAAACTGAGACTCAATCCAGACAAGATGGAGGTACTGTTAGCAGGTGGTTCTTCTGTCCGGCGAGGTGATGTTTGCCCTGTCCTGGACAGGGTTGTACTCTCCCTAAAGGATCGGGTCTGTAGTTTGGGGGTGCTCTTGGATCCAGAACTGTCACTTGAGGCACAGGTGAACTCAGTGGCAAAGAGCACCTTTTATCAGCTTAGGTTGATATACCAACTACGCCCTTATCTGGACAGAGATAGCCTAGCTACAGTTATCCATGCTCTGATAACCTCTCGTTTGGATTACTGCAATGTGTTATACGTGGGGCTGCCTTTGAAAACGGTCCGGAAGCTTCAGCTGGTACAAAACAGGGCAGCCCGTTTACTAACAGGGACTGGCCGACGAGATCACATTACGCCAGTCCTTTTACAACTTCATTGGCTGCCAGTCCAGGTCTGGGCCCGATTCAAAGTGCTGGTATTGACATTTAAAGCCCTAAACGGTTTGGGACCAGGTTATTTGAAGGAACGCCTCCTCCCATATGTACCTGCCCAGACCTTAAGATCATCTACAGGGGCCCTTCTCTGTGAGTCCCTGCCAAAGGAAGTGAGGCAGGTGGCTACTAGGAGGAGGGCTTTCTCCGCTGTGGCATGAGAAATGAGCTCCCCAGAGAGGTCCACCTGGTGCCTACACTGTACTCCTTTCGTCGCCAGCTGAAGACCTTTTTATTCTCTCAGTATTTTAACACTTAATTTTAACTTAAATTTAAATTTTACTGTTTAACTCTGTATCTTAGTTTTATATCAATTTTGCTGCGTGCTTTTTATCCTGCTTGTGCTTTTTATACTGTATTTTGTATTTGTGCTTTTAACCTGTTGGTTGTTTTTTTATGGTTTTAATTTTTGTGAACTGCCCAGAGAGCTTCGGCTATTGGGCGGTATAAAAATGTAATAAATAAATAAATAATTGTACCATAATGAGACTGAAATCCTATACAACTTTACCTGGGAGTAAGTTACCTGGGAGGATACTTCCGTGTATACAGAGAAAGGCAAAAGCCTTGTTAGGGTTCTTAAATAACCCCCTCATATCAAGGTTCTGTTGGTTTGGATTTCCACCAGCAACAATAAAAGCTCTGTACAAAAAACCCACCACCATCAATTGTAAAAGCAAGTTGTTCTCCCTCAGTCCTAAACCCCGCGCTCAACTCGCGATGCTTTTTACTCTGCACCCCGAATGTATAAACATTCAAATTCAAACCAGGAGCCAGAGGGGGTGACTATCTACCCTTTCTGTCTTTATGATTGAACATGCCGGCTAACCAATGCGAAGAAACAGAAAAGGGCATCATAGAGACATGACTGTAGAGCGGCCGCCCCGTTTTTCATTATGCTCTTTATTCGACCTATGACGACTTTTAAATGGAATCAGGAAGCGAGCTTCTGAGTACACGCTTATCCTCTTTTTTCTTTTCTTTTTTATGTCTATGCTCTCTTCTGGAGTTCTCCAGCAGTCCGATCTTATTCATAGAGAGACGTAACTTGCCTAGGACAGGCAGACAGAGGATTCTCCAGGTGCCACCGCTAGTCGGGCAGCCGACGCGCCCGGCTTCTGTGAGCAACCGAAGCACTTCCGCCTCGTTACCTGGCTCTTGCCTGGGCGATGGGGAACGCGTGATCTACGGCACTTCGCCTTGTCTCAGGAGCCGCGAAGGGACTCTTGGCACATTATTGCTGGGGTCATTCTACAGAAGTTAGAGTGTGTGTCTGCTTGATCCTCACGCTGCCCTTCGTCTTTTCTTTTTCTTTTTTGGCTCTAGTTAGCTCTAGAGTGAAGCATCCTCTGTGGCAGGTAGGTTTCATTATCCAAAACACCACCTTTATTCTGCTTTTCAACCTGAAGGCTTCAAAAGGTTTCCCTCTCTGTACAGCACCTGAACTAAATTACAACCACGAATCCCATCCAGCCACCCTTCCTGGGCTGATCGTATTGTGTTTCCACAGCCCAATCTTGCATGTACATCATGTATGCACGGCAGTAAGTGCCCTTCAGTTCAGTAGCCTCAGTAACAGCCCGATCTTATGCAGATTTGGGTACGATCTCAGCGTTATTTTGTAAGAGAGATCGTTTGGATGCGATCAGAGTGGGGGAGGACAATTTGTTTACTATTCTACTTCTACCTAATTGTTTCCTCAGCTTTGTTTTGTTTTCTTGCATGTATGTTATCACGTGGCTTCTCAATTGTTGGTACGTTTTCAAGCTAGTTTAGAGTCTATCTTCCCTCACCCCTTTAAGACGTTGACAGTCATCACTGTCCACAATTAGGTAGGGTGGTCTATTTCTCTTCTCATTACAATCCACAAGCCATTTGATATTCAATCCCAATACAGTCTCCAGAGTAAATGGAATTGATTTCAGTTGACCAGGATTGTACTTTCATTAAACCCATTTATTCTCACTTTGGCTTCAGGTCCGTTGAATTTAAATGATTTGAGGGTAGCGCAGACAGTTTATTCTCTAACATAGTTTGTTATACTTTCTGGTTTGTCCGGAATAAATTGCTTCCAATGCTTATTAAAAAATATTTGCTTACGCGAAGATGCCCCCACGCCCCATCCGAGACAGGACAAAGTCGCAGCGGTTTGGTAAAGTACGCGTCGGCAGATGCTCTTTGGGAAAATATTGGGGAAGCGAAGTCTCAGTCTATAATAAGGGTGGACGACAGGAGAATATTTATATTAAGAAAGTGTTTAGTCTTAATGCTGCTGTAGTCACATCGGACGGTATTAGGATGGCTTATTTTAGGGCTGCAAGGTGGAGAGGATTGAAACCATCAAGGACAAGATTAAAGTTTCTGCACAAAGACATTGCATGTAGCCATTCTGTTAACTTTCGGTAACCCGAACTTCACCTGGTTTACTAGGGAATCCCACTGATTTTTTTAAAAAAAGAAAGCTTAACCAGTTTACTTTTGCATAACTTTAGTGGACTTTAGACCACTTTCCTGCCTCCCCCCCCAAATCTACACATATGATCCAGCTAGCCATTGATTTCAGTGGGATTTCTTTCGTAATAATACGCTGACGACTGCAGCCGAAAACACCACGGCTACAATCTTATGCCCATTTACGTGGGAGTAAGTGGGCATAGTGAGATTTACTTCCGAGTAGATATGTTTAGGATTGTGCAGTGCTGTTAGGCGGTACTTGGGAACAAAAGTCGCGAACGCAGCGTTGCTATTTATTATTAATATAATATAACCTGCCAAATTCGCAATCTGATCTTTTGCATTTTTATTTCGCAGAAAGCCCCCGCATGCGATCCGTAGCGCTTACTCCCCAGTAAATGATCAAGGCTGAGATAGGGTCTCAGCCTTGATCGCGCGAGAGATGGGCCCGATTAATTCCCCCCTTTTGTCTGTCCGCTCTCTGTGTTTCTAGCAGCGGTGGTAATAACAACAAGCAGGCAGAAAACAATGAGCCCCGCCCGCTTTCTGGAGTGATTGATAGTCCGTGGGGTCCATAGGCTGGAACCGGAGAGGGTGCGGCCAGTCCGCAAAGTGGCCGCCTTCGCTTTCGTCAACCGGACTACTGTGGAATGCGCCCCCCTCCCCTCCCAGCTATGGGGCTTGTGGAAAGGCAGTCGTCCTTAACAACGGATCAGAAGAGCCTGGCAGGGATCCAGCGGAGGCTGGTGGCTTCGATGTCGGCGGGGTTGTGAATCCATTCTGGGTTTCAGTCAGAACCAGCCAGAACTCTAAAGGAGCTATCCAAGGTGCTGACCCTTATCCCCAAACTAGGTTCAGCACCTTTGACAGCTCCCTTAGGGTTCTGGATGGGTCTGACTGAAACCTAGAGTGGATTCACAGCCCCACCGAAATCGGAGCAACCAGCCCCCATCCAGCTCAGCATCCCATTTCCTCCTGGGAAGCCCCCGCCCCCGGGGCGTGAAGGAAACAGCCCCCTCCCGCTGTTGTTCCCCAGCATGCAGACGAAGGCTGCTTGCACACATCATGTCTTCGTTCCTCCTCTTGCACCTTCTCGCCCCTCTCGGCTCTTTCCCTTCCGTGGTGGGAGGAGAGGGAGGAAGTAACTCCGGAGTCCCTCGGAGAGAGAGCGAGAGAGCGGGCGGAGGAAGTGCTAAAGTGCTTAGCTGGCTAAGTGAGGCGGCAATCTGTACGCTTCCTTGGGAGGAAGCCCCAGCAAGCATAAGCCTTGCTTCCAAGTAAATGCGGCTTGAACCGAGGCGGCTAGGACAACCGGTCGGCTGTGGGGTGGAGTCTGGCTGGCCAGCAACGCAGCCTTAAAGCCCGTTGTTGACTCAA
Organism: Elgaria multicarinata webbii; assembly: GCF_023053635.1. NCBI lineage: Eukaryota > Metazoa > Chordata > Lepidosauria > Squamata > Anguidae > Elgaria > Elgaria multicarinata. The sequence continues at coordinate 37,543,337 of NC_086174.1, forward strand.
GAGTAAAGCTCCATTGCGGCCATTCGAAGTGTGTTTGGCCTTGCAGCCTGGGGATGGGATGGAGGGTGGAGGCCGTGAGGAGTTCCTTTTAGCGCACCTGAGGGGAATCGATGCGCGCGGGTGGGTCCGCTCCCTTAGCGATACTATCTGCTTTCGTGGCGCAGCCATTTCGTGCGCCATAGAGACGGGCGGAAGTGGAGGAGCTGTTGGTGCGCCTTGGAGTTTCTCCTCCACCCCCAGCTCTTTAATTATAGCTTTGTGTCTTTTCCTCCTCCACCCGCAGCAGGAAGTGGCTACCGTGGCAGCGGCGGCAGCAGGAAAGCCTCTTTGGAGAGAGAGACACAGAGAGGGAAGGAAGGTAAACAGAGCAGCCCCTCCCTGAGGAGAGGAGACAATAACGGGTGGGGGCTTTGGCCGAAGGCCGGAGATTTCCTTTGGGCCCATTTTGTACCCTTGTTTACGCGGGGTGGGTGGGGGTATTTTAACTTTCTGGCCTGGCTTGTGTCGAGTCGGAGGAGCCGAAATTATACTCGGCAGGGCCTAGAAGTCATAGGGGACACACAGGGTTCCTGAGCATGTACAGAAAGTTTAAAATCATAGGGCATATGTTCGCTTTTAAGCAAAGTATGGGAACCCTTTATGCTTCTTTTCCTGGCTGCCAAATTGGAGAGCGACTTTGTCTCAAGCCTGCTTTGGTAGGTCAGCGAACATCTATGGTGTGTGTGATGGTGAGGGGAGATAAACAATAGGTGCATTACTTTTCAAAACCTATGATGTTCTAGTTTGGGGCTGGGGCATGCAGCTGTCCCTGAATCCACTGGTATAGTGCTGGGGGGAGGGTGACCCTGTATGGGAGAGTTCAGGGGAAATTGGGGTTGGGGGTGCACTTCTGATGGTGCATCCCCCCAAATCCATTAAACTGTTTAGGGGTCGTCCTCCTTTACAACTTTCATTGAGTCAGTTGACTTGAGTTTTATTTATTTATTTCAAACATTTCTTGGCCACCTTTCAGGGAAGGAGCCTTCACAAGGTGGCTTACAACAATAAAATACATAAAAACAGTTACAGAAGTTACAGAACTCCCCCCCCCCCATGAAATTCCAACTTCCTTTTCTATCTAAAATACTAGGACAAAAGCATGTCCTGCAAGATATGTTGAGCCAATGAGCTGTTGGGACAGCCCCAGGGTTGTCATGACAGACATGAAGTTCTGATCAGGCTGTCCTAAAGTGACCCCAACTTGAATATTGAAATTGCTCAAGAAAAACACCCTGGGGTTTTCCAACACCACACCTTAAGACCACCTTGAGCAGGGAAGAACAATGGGGTGGCAGGCACACTAGCAGAATCCCTGATCTGTCTTTTCGGCCCAACAACAGGTATAAACAATCAAACCCTTGACAAACTGGTCTCCTGATGAGGAAGATAAAATTCTTATACATAATAGTGCCATCCCTTCCCTGACCTTCTAGCCATTGTGAGTAATGCACCACATACCTGGCTGGACAATGCTGGAAAAGATGCATTCCATCCACCCAGGTTTTTGTTATACACATCATCCCCTTCATCCATTATTAAATGGTGAATAACAGATATCTTGTAGAAGCATTCTGGCATTTGAAAGCAGCTCCTCAAGACCAGAAAGCAAGTTGAAAGGACAACGTCAAACCCTCTGGTTGAGGGGAGGTCCAAAGAGGGGACAGGTTTGTGATGTCTTATCACTCTTCTCCGTAACTGGCTTATCTAACTCCTATTGCCATAAATTCCTCTGCCCGTGACTACTGAAATACATGCAGCTCCTCCTAGCCAAATAACCTCACTTCCCAGGCACATACTGATGTGATGAGGTTAATGAGAGTTGTATTCCAGCAAATCTTGAGGGCACCAGATTAGGGAAATCTGGGAGAAGGATCATGAATTCTTATGGCAGGAAGCGTGTGTCACAGACACAGACCCTGTTCAGATGACACACTAAGCTGTGGTGGTTATGCATTTTGAGCTAAACATTATGGCTTAGTGCATCATGTGAACCATGACTTAGCATGTTGTGTGAACCATTCCTAACCATGGTGACTACATAACCACAGTTTAATTGTTGTTTATTCGTTCAGTCATTTCCGACTCTTCGTGACTTCATGGACCAGCCCACGCCAGAGCTTTCTGTCGGCCGTTGCCACCCCTACCTCCCCCAAGGTCAAGTCTGTCACCTCCAGAATATCATCCATCCATCTTGCCCTTGGTCGGCCCCTCTTCCTTTTGCCTTCCACTTTCCCTAGCATCAGCCTCTTCTCCAGGGTATCCTGTCTTCTCATTATGTGGCCAAAGTACTTCAGTTTTGCCTTTAATCCCTCAAGTGAGCAGTCTGGCTTTATTTCCTGGAGTATGGACTGGTTTGATCTTCTTGCAGTCCAAGGCACTCTCAGAATTTTCCTCCAACACCACAGTTCAAAAGCATCTATCTTCCTTTGCTCAGCTTTCCTTATGGTCCAGCTCTCGCAGCCATAGGTTACTACGGGGAATACCATTGCTTTAACTATGCGGACCTTTGTTGTCAGTGTGGTGTCTCTGCTCTTAACTATTTTATCAAGATTTGTCATTGCTCTCCTCCCAAGAAGTAAACGTCTTCTGATTTCCTGGCTGCAGTCAGCGTCTGCAGTAATCTTTGCGCCCAGAAATACAAAGTCTGTCACTGCCTCCACATTTTCTCCCTCTATTTGCCAGTTATCAATCAAGCTGGTTGCCATAATCTTGGTTTTTTTGAGGTTTAACTGCAACCCAGCTTTTGCACTTTCTTCTTTCACCTTTGTCACAAGGCTCCTCAGCTCCTCCTCGCTTTCAGCCATCAAAGTGGTGTCATCTGCATATCTGAGATTGTTAATGTTTCTTCCTGCGATTTTAACTCCAGCCTTCGATTCGTCAAGCCCAGCACGTCGCATGATGTGTTCTGCATACAAGTTGAATAGGTAAGGTGAGAGTATACAACCCTGCCGTACTCCTTTCCCAATCTTAAACCAGTCCGTTGTTCCGTGGTCTGTTCTTACCGTTGCTACTTGTTCGTTATACAGATTCCTCAGGAGGCAGACAAGATGACTTGGTATCCCCATACCACCAAGAACTTGCCACAGTTTGTTATGATCCACACAGTCAAAGGCTTTAGAATTGTCAATAAAACAGAAATAGATGTTTTTCTGGAACTCCCTGGCTTTCTCCATTATCCAGCGGATATTGGCAATTTGGTCTCTAGTTCCTCTGCCTTTTCTAAACCCAGCTTGTACATCTGGCAATTCTCGCTCCATGAATTGCTGGAGTCTACCTTGCAGGATCTTGAGCATTACCTTGTTGGCATGTGAAATAAGTGCCACTGTCCGATAGTTTGAACATTCTTTAGTGTTTCCCTTTTTTGGTATGGGGATATAAGTTGATTTTTTCCAGTCTGATGGCCATTTTTGTGTTTTCCAAATTTGCTGGCATATGGCATGCATCACCTTGACAGCATCATCTTGCAATATTTTAAACAGTTCAGCTGGGATACCGTCGTCTCCTGCTGCCTTGTTATTAGCGATGCTTCTTAAGGCCCATTCAACCTCACTCTTCAGGATGTCTATCTCTAACTCACTGACCACACCGTCTGAGCTATCCCCGATATTATTATCCTTCCTATATAGATCGTCTGTATATTCTTGCCACCTTTTCTTGATCTCTTCTGTTTCTGTTAGGTCCTTGCCATCTTTGTTTTTGATCATACCTATTTTTGCCTGGAATTTACCTCCGATGTTTCTAATTTTCTGGAAGAGGTCTCTTGTCCTTCCTATTCTATTGTCTTCTTCCACTTCTGCGCATTGCTTGTTTAAAAATAATTCCTTATCTCTTCTGGCTAACCTCTGGAATTTTGCATTTAATTGGGCATATCTCCCCCTATCACTGTTGCATTTTGCTTTCCTTCTTTGTTGGGCTACTTCCAGTGTCTCAGCAGACAGCCATCTTGCCTTCTTGGTTTTCTTTTTCTTTGGGACGTTTTTTGTTGCCACCTCTTGGACAATGTTGCAAACTTCTGTCCATAGTTCTTCCGGGACCCTATCTACTAAATCTAGTCCCTTAAATCTATTCTTCACTTCCACTGCATATTCATTAGGAATTCATTAGATAGCTCATATCTAACTGATCTGTGGGTCTTCCCTATTCTCTTTAGTTTGATTCTAAATTGTGCAATAAGAAGTTCGTGATCTGAACTACAGTCAGCTCCAGGTCTTGTTTTTACTGTCTGTATAGATGTCCGTGTTTCCAGATGAGGTTTTTATGTTGCTATGGCAGGATGACAGCAGCAAGCACACACAACCCTAAAAACAACTATAAACTTTAAGCTCTCAGCCAAACCTAAACCAGATCTGGGATCAATGAAGCTCATCATGTATTGCTAAATGCAATATGTGCATTTGGGTGGCGAGTGTGTGTGATTGTGATTGAAAAATATTTTAAAAAATATTGCTTTGTGTACCATTGATGTCCTTGGAAATCACCTGTCCTCTCTGGGTGGCCCCTGTTGCGCTGCCATACTATTTCACTGGATACATCTGCCTTTGTTAGTGGGAATTACATCTCATAGTTCTGTTCTGTATAAATATAAACATTTCAGTCAGGTTTCAGGCCTGGTTTTAGTATGGAAACTGCCTTGGTCACCCTGTCAGGAGAAAGACAGGAGAGTGTGACTCTGTTAATTCTCCTTGATCTCTCAGTGGCTTTCGATACCATCGACCATGGTATCCTTCTGGGACGACTGTCTGAGTTGGGAGTGGGAGGTACTGCATTGCAGTGGTTCCGCTCCGACTTGGTGGGTCAGCTCCAAAAGATGGTGCTTGGGGACATTGCTCGGCCCCGTGGATTTATTTCTTACCCGCCTCTCCCTTTGGATCGAGGCAGGGAACAACATTAATACAACAATACAATATAAATCAAATGCATAAAACTAATTAAAAGAGCATATAAAACTAATACAATATTAAAATAACCATCTGGGCATCTTAAAATTCTTAAGTTTAAAATTCATTTGGGTAGGCCTGCCAGAAGAGACTAGTCCTTATAGCTATTTTAAACTCGGAAAGAGTGTTAAATTGACGAATCTCCTCCAGCAGGCCATTCCACAGTCTGGGGGCAACCGAAGAAAAGGTCCTCTGGGTAACAGTTGTCAGCCTAGTTTTGGCTGACTGAAATAAATTCTCCCCAGAGGACCTGAGTGTGCAGGGCAGATTGTATGGGGGAAGGCGTTCCCGTAGGTAACCTGGACCCAAACCATGTAGGACTTTAAAGGTAATGACCAACACTATATACTTCGCCCGGAAACTAATTGGCATCCACCTTTGAAGATGGTTCAGAAGCTGCAGCTTGTGCAAACTGCGGCAGCCAGATTTATAACGGGAACCAGGAGGTTCAAACATGTAAGACCAACTCTGTCTGCTTGCATTGGCTGCCTGTATGCTTCCAAGCCTGATTCAAGGTGCTGGTTCTAACCTATAAAGCCTTACACAGCTTGGGACCACAATATCTGACGGAACGCCTTTCTCGACATGAACCTACCCGTACACTACGTTCAATATCTGAGGGCCTTGTCTGTGTGCCTACTCCGAGAAAGGCCCGGAAGACAGTAACAAAGGAGAGGGCTTCTCTGTGGCGGCCTCCCAATTATGGAATGATCGCCCCATCAAGGCCCGCTTGGCACCAACATTGCTATTTTTTTGGCACCAAGTTAAAAAAAATTCTTTTCCCAGGCATTTAGCAATATGTAATGAGCTTCATCAATCCAGGATCTGTTTTTATAATTGGTTATAAAGTTGTTTTTAGATGTATTCTTCTGTATATGTTGCATGTTTTTGTGGTTTTAAATTTTGTATATTGTTTTTAATTGTTTAATCTTTTGTAGACTGCCCAGAGAGCTATGGCGCAGTATAGAAATATAGTAGTAGTAGTAGTAGTAGTAGTAGTAATAATAATAATAATAATAGATAATAAGAATAAATGATGTAAGGTACCTCAGAATGTAATTTTAGGGAGAAAGTTGAGTTAATGGTAAAAGGTAAATAAAATAGAATGGTTTTAAAGCATAATAGTTTATCTGCCAGAGAATGAAAAGGTGAATAAAAAGTGGAGGCAAACATTTGAAGAGTGCAATCCTTTGCATGTTTAGACAGAAAAAGTCTTATGGTTCAAAGCATTCCCCAGCCAGCAGGGGGAATTGTAGAACTTTTTTTTCTATCTAAACATGCATAGGATTGCATCCTTACAGTTTGTATTTAACATTTCGTATATAATAGGGCTTATTGAGGATACAAACTTAGAATGTTTTGTAGAAATTCTTGGGAAATAGGCTATAGCATAAACTTATTAGTGGATTTTTAAACATTTTTACATTTTTTCATTTCATAGAAATTGTTACTGTCCAATTGCCTTGAGAACAATAGTGTTCTGCCCTTTTTAACAATACAAACTCACACAAGGGGGAAATGGTTACTGCAATGGAATAGGTCCTACAAGCTAAAAGTCTACTGCTTTGTGGATGCGGGGAGGTTTGTTGAATGATGGCTAACTAAAGCTACAGTCTTAGCATTAATCAATCCATTGTATTGTCATTGCAATAGTTTCTTAAAGAGCTGGTCTAATAAGGAAGAGTAGTGTGTGTGTGTGTGTGTGTGTGTATATATGTGTGTGTCTGTCTATCTATCTATCTATCTATCTATCTATCTATCTATCTATCAGCATTAAGCAGTAATAGTGAGCTATAATGTCCAGTTTGGAAAGGACAGCAATCATTTCTAAGATTCGCTTTTTTTGTAAAATCTATATTAGACACACAAGTGTGCTAGGATAGATCTTGGGCTCCACTTATGGTGGAAGTGATTTTTTTGCTGCAGCCTCTTGCGTGGCTGATCAGTCAAGATGCTTTTCAGTTTAAAATCAGCATGCCCGTTGAGCCATGTGAGAGGCTACAGTAGAAATTTCAAAGACATTTCCAACTGCATGTGTGGTTCCCCCTGTGCATATACACAAGCTTTCTAGGATCACAGCCCTTATTTATTTCTTCTACAGTTAGAAAAGCCTTTAGTCATGTTATTAGTTGTGCAAAATAAGCCTGTGGTGAGGGTTTTACTCTAAAGAACCTTGCTAAGAAATATCAGATGATGGTTAGCATTTATATTGTATATGTTTAGCGGGATGTGTTAGCCAGTTGAATCAAATGGAGTTTTGAGCTCAATGGAATTGATGTAAGTTCCTAACATTCTAAAAATCAGTGTACTCATCAAGAGAGAATAAAGGCAGATTCTAATTATAGAGGCACTTCCCCTGAATGCACTTTGTTTGGGACAGCTATTGTAAGGGCTATCCTACTTTTTACATTTTTGCAAAAGTTGGGCATTTTGTGTGTGAAATTATAGTAATTAGAAGGTTTGTTAGGATAATCACAATGACAATTTGAACAATCAACCTGTTTTAAATATTAGTTTAATTACATTGTGGCTCGATTCAGCTAGAAAATATTGAGCCAAATGGTTCATTAACCTGTTGTGGAAAGGAGTTGCTGTAATCTTCCATTACTTTATTGTGGGCTAAGCTTGTGAAAGGGCTGAAAGCTTTTTTTAAAATGTTAGCCTCCCATTTGAACAAATTAGTGTAGGAGTTGGTGTGAAACATATCTGCCCTGAATGATCAAGTTTTACTAGTTCTAGCAAGTATTTCTGACACCAGATGAAAATCCTTCTGGACTATAGTGACCTCACAAATACAAAAAAAAGCTAGTTAATAATGGCTCCATTGATAGAAATTCTGAGTAGCAAATCTATTTGATGGAGATGTATGTATGAGTGCCATGCACTTCTTGACTCTCAAAAGAGGGTATTATAACTTACCCATGAAGTTAAGGTCATTGTACTCATTGTACTCAATAAAGTATTATAATATACCTAGTTTACAAGAATTGGAATGAAGATGATATTTTAAGAAAAATCATTTAGGGTTTTAAAATTATAACACACTACACATTTGCAATCTTACTCATTCCTGTAGTACGTTTCTGCTGCAGTGATCATGACTGTTACATCTCATACTGACATTAGATATACAATAACATTTTACATAGTGTAAACCTATATGTGTTTACTCAGAAGTAAGGTGCACTGTATATAATGGGGCTTACTCCCTAGTAAACTTGTCTAAGATTGTAGCTTTATTTTTTCCTGCAATGAATGGAGTTTTTTTCAAGCTATTAGATGCTTTTATTTTTGGACTTGTATGTATGTGTATAATATATAACTTGCTTTGCTATTTTAGGGTTGCTGTAGTTCAAATCCTGTAGGAAGTTTTCAAGAGAAATGACTCACTGGTTTCATCGAAACCCTCTGAAGGGTACAGCTCCTGTCTCATTCAATTACTATGGGGTAGCCACCACTCCAGCTGCAACAAAGATTTGCAAGTAAGTGATTCTAAAAATGTGTGGGTTTATAAATATACATTTACAAATAGTGAAGTAAGAGACAACAGTTCTACTAAATAATTGACTGCCTTTGAACTGTGTTTTTTTGGTTATTTGTGGCTTTTTTAATACAGTGATTTAAGGTCATCACGAACACGACTCCTGGAGCTTTTTACAGATTTGAGTTGCAATCCTGATATGATGAAAAATGCAACTGATTCCTATTTTTCACTTTTGAAAGGTAAGAGATCAATACGACATAATTGCTTTGGATTTACTGTTAACTTGTTTAAATAAAAAATGGATCCCAGAAGCCTCTGAAAATTCTGTGCCAGGTTCTTTGTGATGCAGTTTCTCTGTGCTGTGGCTGTAGAGGGCTCGAAGTAGATACAACAGAGTGGAAATGGGACATAGGGGGATATCAGTGGGCCAGAAGCTGTCTCATTGACTCAGTAACATGGTTTGGAAGACTTGACAGCTTACAGTGGCTTAGTTTACCTGCAAGGGTTGTTGCATCATGCTGGGTGCCCCCAGGCTTGTTACGTCATGTGAACCCAGGCAGCAGGGTTATTTGAAAGTTAGACAACCCTCAAACAAGCCCTGCATCTGGGGTTCGCACAACACTGTAAGCTGAGCACGGCACCAGGTACAAAGCAATAGCCCCCATGAGGAAATTAAACCACAGTGGGTTGTCATGATGTGTCAACAGGCCCACTGTGTTTGATACATGCAGGAAATAGTTGAAAAATGGTTGCAAGTCTGTGCATACCTGCGGTCTCCATTGGCACCTATGAGTACAAACGTACCTGCATACACCTCTTGGCATCCCGCAGGCTCCCTGCCCCTTCTCATTTTATATGCATATACTGGGACGTTAGAATGCTGCAAAGCAAAGTGCTGCCCTGCAGACCCCACCTCTGCCTTGCACTTAGATTCTTGAGCAAGTTACTTTTATTTTAGTCTTACCAGGTTTCCTTCTGGGAAATTAATGTTTTCTGACCAGCCATGCCCATCATGGCAACCATTTTATAAATGATCACACCTCTTGCCATAGCAGCCATTTTGTGAGCGGGCCCTTGATACTCTCAACATTTCAAATATGCCCACTGACCCAAAACTTTTGGGGCCCTTAATGTATATCTTAACTTCAATAGTTTTCCACTAATTTTTTTCTGTAACATATAGCTAATAATATCAGATTATTTATAAAGCTTCCAGATAACAAGCAAGATTTACAGTGCAATCCAGTGCATGTCTAATCAGAAGTAAGGCTCACTGACTGCAGTAGGACTCACTTCCAGCTAAGTGCACATAGGATTTGCAGCATTAGATTGCAATCCTATACACATTTACCTGAGAGTAAGCCCGTTAGACTTACTTCAGAATAAATATATATAGGATTCTGCTGCTATTTGAGTAACAGAAAGGTGAAGTGACCTTTCTTTTAACTCAGAAAAGGAGTTACGGAACTGTGAGTTCTCCTAGTCCCCAAATTACTCACTTTTGTTTGCTTCTGCAAAAGCATGGATGTGTAGAGAATTCCAGGGGTACCAAATATTACCTAGCAGCCCAGCCTCTATATATCTATCCTTGCCACCAATCCACCCACACTCCCACAGTAGAAGAAAAAAAAAATCCCCACCTACCTTTCAAGCTCTCTTTGTTTGCTAGAGGGCACAAGGAAGAGGAAAATGCTTTTCTGAATTGCAGAAAGCTTTGCATAAGGTCAGAAAAAGTAGACTTGGTTGTTTTTTGCAAATCAGAAAAGCCTTTGCCTCTCCCTTCAGCCCTCTACCAAGCATGGCAGACTGGAAGAAGAGGCAAGGTCTTACAGGAAGCTTTGGAAAGAGGAGAAACAGCAGTCACTTCTTTGTCTATTTCTCTAACGCTTCCTGCAAATGATAGAAGACCCACCTCTCCCTCAGGACCTCTAAGCATAGAGAACTGATGGATAACCTTTATCGAGAGAGGGACAGAGGGAGTGCAACTCCATTAATTCTGCTTTATCTCTCATCGGCTTTTGATACCATCAACTATGGTATCCTGGATTGATTCCATGGGATTTGCATCGGAGGCACTGTGCTACAGTGGTTCCGGTCCTACCTACGGGGCCATTTTCAGATGGTAATACCATTCCTCGGCCCCTTGGCAATTGAGCTATGGGGTTCCTCAGGTCCCCATCTTGTCCCCAATGTTGTTTAACATCTATATGAAGCCACTGGGAGCGGTCATTAGGGGATTTGGTGCTAAATGCCATCAATATGCGGATGTCATGCAGCTCTATCTCCCTGTGATAACTGAATCATGTGAGGAGGCTGTGCAGGTCCTGGACCGATGCCTAGACTCAATAATGGGCTGGATCAGGCCCAATAAACTGAAACTGAATCCTGGCAAGACAGAAGCCCTGTGGGTGAGTGGTTCCTAAGTCCAGGAGATAGGCTCATTGCCTGTTCTGGATGGGGTTGCACTCCCTCTGAAAGATCAGGTTCATAGTTTGGAGGTACTCTTAGATCCATCGCTGTCACTGGAGGCTCAAGTGGCTGCGGCAGCTCGGAGTGCCTTTTACCAACTTCTTCTTATTATTATTATTTATTTATTTATTTATTTATTTATTTATTTATATAGCACCATCAATGTACATGGTGCTGTACAGAGTAAAACAGTAAATAGCAAGACCCTGCCGCATAGGTTTCACCAGCTACGGCCTTTCCTGCACAGGGATAGTTGCCACGGTGGTACAGGCATTAATAACCTCAACCCTGGATTACTGCAATGTGCTCTGTGTGGAGCTGCTCTTAAAGCTTCTCCAGAAGTTGGAGCTACTGCAGAATGCAGCAGATCGGCCTTTGTCGGGAGCTTCCCCTTTCCAGCAAGTAACTCCTTTGCTGAGGGAACTGCACTGGCTGCCTATTCACTACCTGGCCATGTTTAAGGTTCTTGTACTAGTATACAAAGCCCTAAACAACTTGGGACCAGGATACCTGAGAGAGTGCCTTCTCCCCTATCAACCTGCCCAGTTACTGAGTTCATCTGAGGACATGCTCCTGGTGGTTCCACATAGACCTATCATCCGAATGGAGTCTATTTATTTTTATTTATTTATTTAATTACATTTATATACCACCCCACAGCTGAAGCTCTCTGGGCAGTTCACAAAAGCTAAAAACAGTAAACATTAAAAGTATACAAAATTTAAAAACCATCAGAGACATAAAAACAACAGTATAAAAACAGCAGCATCTATTTAAAACAACAATTCTGGGGTCCATTAAAAACAAACTTAGCATTCAATGCCATTAAATGCCTGGGAGAAGAGAAGAGTCTTGACCTGGCGCCTGAAAGATAACAATGTTGGCGCCAGGTGAGCCTCATCAGGGAGATCATTCCACAGTCGGGGGGCCACCACCGAAAAGGCCCTCTCCCTTGTTGCCATCCTCCAAGCTTCCCTCGGAGTAGGCACTCGGAGGAGGACCTTAGATGTTGAACGCAGTGTACGGGTAGGTTCATGTCGGGAGAGGCGTTCCATCAGGTATGCTGAAAGGAAGAGCCTTCAGTGTGGTGGCCTCCCTCCTAAGGAATTCCCTGCCTTTGGAGGTCAGGCAGGCACCAACTTTATATTCCTTCCAGCGCCTCCTGAAAACATCGTTGTTCCAGGAAGCCTTCCCTTGATGACCAGCTGCAGTTGATTTGCATTTTGTTTCTTTTAAAAATGTACTTTTAATGTGTTTTTATTCTGTAGTTATTCTTATTTTATTTGTCCACCGCTCCGAAATTCTGAATGGGCAGGGGAATATAAATATTGTAAATAAATAAATAGAACTGGGGTCTTGCCTCACTTCCTCAGAGGCAAGGATAAGGATAGAATTAGTGAGAGAAATCCCTGCTTTTCTGTTCTTCTTTAAAAAGCTGCACTGCCATGAACACTCGTCCGTGGTGGTGACAAGTGGCATTATTGATGCCTGTGTATACGCATACAGTTTCACTCATGAATACATTAGTATTGGCATGTGGCTTCATGCTGAGTTAGCAGGAGGAAGAGCTCATATCTTCCAGCCCCTTTCCTTGCAAACAGGTATTCTTGTTGCCACAAGTTATTTGAGACATTTGTTTCCCCCACTCCCCCATTATCAAGTTTAAAATGTCATGTTGAATGGGGAAAATAACAAACTTATTGCTGGTGTTATAATACCGTGTTGTAATCGGCATCTTTGTCCCGAGGCCAGGCACTTGATATGTTCTGTCAGCATTTCCCATTTGTCCTTTACTTATATGCCAGGCAGTTATAATCTTTTGAGCATCTTGAAATGGAAAAACTTACGCTTGTACCTATGTGGTTATCTATGGCGTCTTGAGCAATGTCAGTTGATAGCAACTGCTATTTCTGCCAGGGTCTTTTACGTCTTTTATGCATTGCTGCAAGTCTGTTGAATGCATTTAACTCAATGTCATAGACTCCATTCTCCTGTTAATACATGTATAGCATTTTTTAAAAAAACCCCACAATTGAGACCTGCAAAAAATGTTGCAATGCGGAGTGTTTCTGTTTAGGGTGCCAGCAGCCATATTCCAGAATATGTCATTCCATTCCATATGTGAAAATAATAGCAGTATTTTGTGTGCGTGAAAAATAAATGCAGATATAAAGCTGAGAGACTTGAACATATTGTAGAGACAACACAAATGTTGAGAATCAAGCTGATAATTTTGAAATTGCCTTTCATTTGTCATTGTGTTATTGTTTTAACAGGTTTTATAGTTTCGCTGGATGACTCTTCACAGGACAGCAAGCTGAGATACATTCAGAATTTTAAGTGGACGGACACCTTGCAAGGACACGTACCAAGGTATACGTGCATTATGATTTTCAGGACTATTGTGAGCAAATCTTCCTAGACAATAGTATAAATAGTAAATAACATAATAGATTACCAAGTAGACCATATGGCGTCACCAGGCCCCATTTTCATTGTTTCTTTCACAAAAACGAAGGGCCTGCTTATAACAAAAAGTGTATCTTATCATCTTTAATTTCACTCCATGCTCAGTGGAAGTCTTGTAGCTTGAATCCTTTGCATGCATACCTTGGAAGTAAGTCCCACTGAGTTCAACAGGGCTTACTCCTATACCACAGGACTATGCAGTGAAAAATGGTGTATTTGGATTTTTAACAAGCACTGAACCTTTTATCAAACTCCATCTTTCTGTGAATCTTGCTTTTATTTTTCTTTAACATATTTCTAGTCCTTGTGATTGCCATACAATTTGAAATTTATTTGAAACCAAATGGTGTTTTAAGCAGAGCTTTAGTACTGTGATCAGCTTCCTTAGGATTTATTTATTTATTTATTTTGGCTGATACTGTTAACCTATATCAAGGGTCTTATTTCTCTCCTTTCTTCTCCTGTTACATCTCTTTCTAAGTAATCCAAACGCTTTGAAGACTTGAAAGTTAAATGATAAAATTAAATGATAAAATTATGCAAATCAAATATATCTGATGTTTTAATAAAAGTTATTAGTCATGGTAGCTAAACTGGGGCAAAGGGGCTGTCTTCATGCCCAACTTTTAGGCTACCTGCAAGCATTGGTCTGTCCATTCTTGCAAACAGGATGTCCGACCAGATGAAACCTTTGTCTGAGCTCTTATATCATGTCAATTTACTTAATGGGCATTATGCTGTTACTGCTATGTGTAGTTGCTGTTGCTTTCCTTTTTTGTCAAATAGTCCATATAGCCCCAAATATCAATGATCAAAGAAAAATACTGCAATTAGGTAAATTGGTGCTTGGAAACAAAAATATAAGCTGATTTCCCCCCCCCCCCCCCCCCGCCACACACACACCCCTTTATATGATTTAGTCTTTCGTAATACCTGCATCTCTTTGGGATTTATGTGAGTGACCTATAAAAAAAAGCTCTTGCATGGCAGTATAAGCCCAGACAAATGAAAATTAATCAACATGAACCTCAGCCTTGCGTTGAGCATGAATATTTCTGCATAAGAGAAGCTTCCATTTCTATGAAAATATTGTGACTTGTTCATTTTCGACTGCTCAATGGAAAACTTTAAAAGTTCTGTAGTAACTGCTACTTTTGTGCTTTCATTTTGCTGGGGAGGTATTAATGGAGACTTGGATTATGTACAAAAGTTATGCTTCAGCCAGTCATTTCTTCAGGCTAAAACAAAGCATGAATTGTTTTGACAAAACAGTTGTCCTTTTCAAGCTGTTAAAAATCTCTGTGAAGAACATGCGTTTGAATACTTTGTGACTTGCTCACATGTTTTGGGATGGGAGAATGAGAAAAGGGAACTAAAACACAGGCTTTTTGTGCTAACACTACAATCCTAGACTGATTTACCTGGGAGTAAGCCCCACTGAAGTCAATGGCAGTTCTGAATAGATATGGATAGGGTTGTGCTGTAAGTCTCTGAAAGATAGATGGAGTTGTTCTTGTTATGGTTCAGAAATAGGTTTCAAATAATAGTTTTTTCTTCTTTTTCCCTTAGTGCCCAGCAAGATGCTGTGTTTGAACTAATTTCCATGGGATTTAATGTGGCTTTGTGGTACACTAAATATGCATCAAGGTTGGCTGGAAAAGAAGAGTAAGTATTTTCACTTTTTTTTGTTTTTGTTTTAATCATAATTTCTTATTAGAAGACTAGCTACTGTTCCTGTGCAGGATTGGATGCGCCTAAGCCCATTGAAATAGGAGAGCAAAAGACATTTCTAGTTATGACATGCACATTTCTTAGTCCAAGCAATATAGAGCCCAGCCTATGCTTGCTTGGAAATGTCCCACCGAGTTGCAGAGGATTGCAGCATTGAAAGTACAAAGAAGCTTGGACTTTTGAAACCTAGCTTCTTCATACTTGCATTACATATTACCTGTTCATGCAGCCCACTATGGAAGTGCTACAAGGCAGCGCAGATGTCCTTGCTCCCATTCTGAAATGGCTTCCTTATGTGCTGCTCCTACACTGGTAGTAGCTTCTCCTCTGTGTTGAAACAGCTAGGCTACTTGGCTCTGGCTACCCCCACAGTAGAGGTAGAAGGGGGTGAGAAGTTTTCTTGTATTGATGCTGCAACCATGTTTGCTTTATTTGGAAGATTTATAACCTGCCTTTTAATACATTGATTCTGAAAGCAGAGTACAACAATTAAATTCACAAAATACAGTCCAAAAACATTAATTAAAGCAACAGACAGCACTGAGTGAAAAACGGTATTCCGTAGCCTATAAAGCATGTGGGTTTAAATTCAAGGTGCTAATTTTGATCTGCAAAGTTCTGTATGGGTTGAGACCAGGGGATCCGAAGGGCTGCTGCTCCTATCTGAGCCTGCGACCTCTCTAGAATCTTGGTCAGAAGCCCATCTTAAAACGCCTTGGCCTTCAGAGGTTTCAATAGTTGGTGTCCAGATAGGGTCTTCTCAGTTGCTGCATTCCAATTGTGGAACACTTGGCTGGCACCTTCCTTTGGTAGCTTTTAGATGTCAATGAAGACAGTCTTCTCCTATGTTTTTAATGGGTAAGGTATGTTATCTTTTATGCTCTCCTGCTGCTTTACAGTCCCATCTTAGAATCGTGCTGTCCAGTTAGTTTTATGAATGGAAATATAGGCTAGTGTTTCAATATTTGTGGTGGTGCACACACATATAAAAGCTGTGGTTGTTGCCCTGAGTTGGCTAGAGTTTCTAATTGGGCAGGGACCATAGCTCGTACTAGAGCATGTGTTTTGCATAGAGAAATCCCAGGTTCAATCCCTGACATCTCAGGTGGTAAGTGATGAGAAAGACATCTACCTGACAGCTGCTGCCAGTGAGTACAGACTATACTGACCTACATTTCCTAATTTCTTCTGATTCCCTAGACTGTTCTAAACATTTAAAGTAGCGTTTTATCCAGTGATCAGTCCTGAAATAGAGTGGTACAATACGCCAGGTGAATACTTTTCATTTCTCCCAGGCATTTTAAAGTTGTTTTCAGTTTTTATAGAGTTTAGTTTTTTTAGATTTTATATATTTTATTCCTGTGCTGTTTTGTATTGGATTTTCTTTTTATTGCTTTTGTAAACTCCCCAGAGAATGTTTGTTATTGGGAAGATTAAAAATAAAATAAAATAAATAAATAGGAACTTTGTTAATGAGAATCCTGGCAAATTTGAGGTTAAATGTGAGAGTATTTATGTGACATTTAATTTAATTGGTGAGTTGCAGTACTAATACATTGCTAATCCTTCAGCATAACAGAAGATGAAGCAAAAGACGTCCACCGAAGTATGAAAACAGCAGCTGGAATTTTCAAACACTTAAAGGTAGGGCTACTCCACATATCCTTCCTGAATGTTTAGATTGACTGCAAGGCTAATATGTACTGATCTAATGGGTGCTGTTCCATGGTCTATGTATGTACATATCTCCAGATGCATTGCATCATTATTATTTTTCCTTAGGAGAGTCACATCCCTAAATTGATCACTCCTGTAGAAAAAGGAAGAGATTTAGAAGCTCGGCTTATAGATTCCTACATTATTCAGTGCCAAGCTGAAGCGCAAGAAGGTATTAATACAATTTTTAATGGCTCTCTTTCTCTGGATTACTTTAGCTATTTGTTCTACTTGGGAAGTTAGAGTCGTATGTGATTGGCTCAGTTCAGACACTCAGCGGTTGAGCTTTTAGGAGTACTCCCCACACAACATGTTCTAACGCCGCCACTGTTGTGTGACTGTGGGCTACCATGAAGTTGAGTACAATCCATCGTGATGTTTGAGAGTTCCTCAACTGCTCTCTCCTCCCCTGATCCTCCCGATGATAACGCATCAGCCTTTGCTGCAAAAAAACAATCCCAGTGGTTCTCCTTGAGCAGCATTCGCTCCTTTTGCCATTCTTGCCCAGGAACTCTGTAGCCAGTGGGAAAAGTGAACTCAGCGCCACAGAAAACTCCATGGATCCCGCCACGCAACACAACGGTTGTGCAGGAACTCTCCTCTGCACAGCATGGATATTCAGCATGGAGTGTTTTCCAAAAAAACCTCCACCGTTGCGTGGAGTTTTCCTGCCAGACAACCCATTTCTCAATGGTGGTGTAAAAGCTCCACCGTGAAGTTCTAAAACCACTGTTGAGAAATGTGTTGTCTGAAGTGAGCCAGCGTAGTCAATGTTTGGGAAATGTCAAACAAATGCAGCGTAAATTATGCAGTCTGTGTCAATGAAAAATCCATCTGCTTCAGGGATTTTACGAGCATAGGATGTTGCCTTATAGCACGGCAGTATTTGTCCATCTAGCATTGTCTCTAACTGCAGCAGCTCTCCAGGGTTTTAGAGAGAGGTCTTTCCCATCCTCTCCTTTTCATTGGAGACATCAGGGTTTGAATTTGTATGCAAATCATGTACTATACCTCTGAGCTAGAGTTTCTCCTCTTGGCAGATTTTTTTTTAAAAAAATGGTTATGAAGCTAATAGATTATTTTTTGAGCATTTTTTCTCATTCTAATATCTTAAAAGAATATTTCTGTTCAATGCCACTATAATCATTGCTAGGAATAAAAGGCAAAGCATGTTGCATTCTGAACAGGACTTCTATGGCTATTTTGTCATTCATAGTTAAAATATTAAATCTGTAATTGGAGTGGATGATGATGTTTATAATTACATCTAATTTTGTCTTAGTGACAATTGCCCGAGCTATTGAGCTGAAACACAATCCTGGTCTAATAGCTGCCCTGGCCTATGAAACGGCCAATTTTTATCAAAGAGCAGGTACGTTAAAATAATTGTTTTATGAATACCTCATGATTTCATATGCAAGGCTTAAAGCGTAAAATTTTAAACATGGAACGAACACCAAGGAAATGCCATGGACAACAAATGGAATCCACAGCCCTCTGATTTAGCTGAGGCGTGGTTTGAGTTTGTGTTGATTCCTTGATAATGTTTCCCTTTCCATTTTATAACAATTTGTGTGGCAAGAACCAAACTTCAATCTAACACGTCATTTGCTGTGCATCTTTCTTTTGTGTACAAAATACCTTAGAACAACAGTGTATGTTAAAGACAGTTCACATAGAAACCAGGGCTTTCATACCAAATTAGTCTCTTGACAGCCACTACATTAGAACAAGTTCATGAATAGACTACTGTTGTAAATATAATGCTGTCTTCTCCTTCTAGATCAAATGTTATCCAGTCTGGACCCAGCATATACAACTAAGTGGCGGAAATACCTTCAGCTAAAGTCATGTTTCTATATGGCCTATGTGAGTTCTCTGTTCATGTTTATAAATGCAGATTTTCAAAAGACAATCAAAATCTTGCGTAAAATTATAATCAGTATTGTAGGTTCTATTTAAAGCCATACTTTTCACGAAGTTTTTATTTTTCATAGGATCTTCCTTGTAAATTAGGGGTGTAGAACCTCAGGCCCCAGAGCCAAACCTGGCCCACTGGGGCTCTCCAGATGTCTATGCCCTGTTCCCCAACCACCAATCATTTGGTGGTTTTTTATCTTTTGCACAGTTCCCCCCCCCATTCCTCTAATAATGTTGTTTCACAGCATGCTGACATCATTTGACAAATACTTTCTTCCCCCAGGCCTACTGCTACCATGGTCAAACCCTCCTGGCCAGTGATAAATGTGGAGAATCTATTAGATCTCTACAAGAAGCAGAGAAGTGTAAGTACCATAGTTTGATCCTCACTAGATCCTGCCTTCTAGAAAAAAAATGAGTTTTTTTCCTGGATTTCCACTCATCAAAACCGTTCACATGAATATCCAAAGATTTAAACATGTTAACTTTCAATTCACCTCTGAGATGGGTGAATCATTCCCGTTCCATTCAACTAGCTTATTTTCCTTCCCCGAACAGGTATGACTGTGACTCACCTGACCAAGAAAGAAAACTGTGGCAATATGGATAGACCCCACTCAGCAACCTCACTAACAGAATTATTAATCCCAGCTGAGTTGGGTCTGTCCCTATAGCCAAAGTTTTCTGTCTTGGCCAGGCGAATTGCACACACCTGTTTAAGGGAAATAAGCAAGATGGATAGAGTGGGAATAATGCACCCAATTCAGAGGCAGATTTAAAGTTACTTGGATTCTCTACATTTATGTTTAAATCTTTCAATGTCCACATAAATGGTTTTGATGTATATAAATTCAGAGGGGGAAATTCTCACTTTTTTGTAGAAGTGAGTCAGGGGAATGGTTCACCCATCTCACCTCATAAGGTTTTGATAAGTCTGGGGATTACTGTGGTACATTTCCCAATAGCAATCTGATGGATAGAGAGAGACCTTGTATGATTCTATGAAAAATACTAGAATCATATACTCAGGGAAAGTTCTAAGGTTGCTTTTGTTGTCACGTTTCTCCAATCCTCTAGCATAAACAAGCCGCAAAAGTACAAAACAAAAGTTGTACTCATTTTGTTACTGCACAGCTTGGAGCCATTTTTCTAGGTACATGTAATTGTTATATACTGTTCTAGTTGCAGGCATAGGGAGGAGTACAAAGGAAATATCCATATATGTATTCTTAACATTTCAAAGATGCATCTCTAGTGAATACAATAAGTTGTAAACTTAAGTATTAAACTTTACTAAAAGTTGTACAGAAACAAGTAATTAAAGAGCACACTCATTGCTTTCTTGTATAGTTTATGCCAAGGCTGAAGCATTGTGCAAAGAATACGGTGAAACCAAAGGACCTGGGACTACAGCTAAGCCTTCCAGCCACCTTTTCTTTAGGAAATTAGGAACTCTGGTGAAAAATACCTTAGATAAATGCCAACGAGAGAATGGATTCATGTAAGTATATTTAGGATGCAGTCCTATGCATATTTAGAAAGAAAAACACCCTACAATTCCCAGCATTCCCCAGCCAGTATGTACGGAGTTGTAGGACTTTTTTCCTATCAAAACATGCATAGGTTTGGCCCCTTCATGTCTAATGCTTTTCGCAAACATATAAATGATTGATTCCTGTTTTTGAAATATGATAACAGACAAATCCTAAACATATTTACTAAGAAGTAGGTCTTGCTGCTAGTAATATTTATTACTAGCAATAGTTATGAGTGAGCATATAATAATAACCGTGTTGTGTGGCTGAGATTCTAATGATATTGTCACAGGTCAGTAGCAGATTGTATTCCTTTCTACCTCTTCCCTGGTTAATGAAAAGGTGGAAGAGCAAACACTTCATCCAATAAACAGTCACGGGGGATGGTGGTGAAACTCATTCCTGAATGCTATCAAGTTGTGCTTCTGTGAAGAAGACTTTAAATGCAGGGCAGCCTATCATGGAAAGAGTATTGTGTGGATGACCCTTCCAGTTGTGTGATCCTGTGCCAACCAATATTTTGCTCAGTTCCTGCATGGAGAAAGAAAGAAGTCTATTATATAGCTTTGGGTTCCTCTTGTGAGAGTGTGAGGTGTGTGTTTGGGAGGCGGTTGATTTTGAATGAGAGAGAGAGAGAAAGAGAACTGTGGTTTCAAAGATGTGATCTTGTGTTCAGGGGCTCAGATTCCACCTCTGCCTTGCACTCAAATACTTGAGCAAGTTGCTTATCTTTAGCCTCTACTGTTTACCTTTCTGTGAAATGGGTGTTTTGTGGCTGGTCACACCCACCATGGCAGCTATTTTGTAAATGGACATCCTCCATAGCATCCATTTTGTGATAGCAGCTATGAAACTTTCCCACAATTCCGCATGTGCTGGTCAATGAGCCCCAAAATGTTGGAGACTCCTGCTTGTCATTATATTCTCAAAACTAATGAGACAATTCTTAAATTGTAAATAAGAATATAGTCCAGAATAAACAATGCTACTCTTCTGCACTCTCTTCCAGTCTGTGAGCTTATGAGAAAAACTTGAGAATTCCAGCTTACTGTTATTAAAATTCCTCCCATGGCTTCAGAAATTTGAAATCATGATTGCAAAAGTGCTGAAGAACTGGAGACAGTAAAGTAAATAAAAACCAGTTATTCCCTAACCTGAGCATTCCTGATTATGGTCTATATATTGTGCTTTTTATAAGGTTGGCTTGTGTTTTGTATGCTTGGAATATTTATTTATTTATTTATTACATTTCTATACCGCCCAATAGCCGGAGCTCTCTGGGCGGTTCACAAAATAGTTTGTGAACTTTTTGGAATAGTTATTTCCAAATAAGAATACTGTTCGGGGCCTGGTTTAAGCTCAGTGGAAAGCAATTAAGTGCAACGCAGTAAATGAAAAGCAAACTTGCTGGTTAAAATCAAAGATTAAGAGTTCAAGTTAAAAAGTTTTAAAAAATAGAAAACCAAGAATTAAAAGTCAAAATATTAAAAACAAAAAGGCAAAAACCTTCCATGGTCAGCAGCAGATAGCCCTTCAATTTCCTTTCTGCCAAGGGCACCAAGGTAAAAATTATTTATACATGTTAAAACAACAACGGTTTATCTCAGTTTTCAGTGGGAGTCGCTCAAGGTAACAACCCCATAAAATAGAATAGTTGAGAGTAAATAAGGTGGGAAGAAAAAGAAAATACGTGCACAAAATAGAAAATATGTAAGCAAAATCACGGAGCTCATTCAAACCCAACCGGCTCCTCCCGTCCTCCCAATCTTGCTGTTAGGGGCCTTTAGTTGGTTGCAAATCTAAAACTGGAAAGTTGCATTCCTACCCTCACCCCCCAAGTTGTATGCCAGCAGATTGAACTCTAGAAACAAGAGAAGTTATACAAATATTTGACCATTCAGTTTATTCCTATGTCATGCAAGGGAGAATAGGCCATGGCATGTGGCAATTGTCACCCACCCTTGAATGAGAATACATGTTAATCTATAGTCCAAGAAATCTGCTCCTACATTTTTGGAGGGCTTACAAATATTGACTTTTTAAAATGAGATAAATATTGGAAATTTCCCAGCAGGGGCTCTCTCTTTTCTTACATTCTTATGAGATCCACTCGGGTCACTGCAGCCAGCTGGAAAAGGAGGTGGGCGATCTTTGCCAAATCTCTGACAGCCCACTGCAGCCTCCAACACCACCTTCCATGGTGTTTCGAAGGGTCTCTCCAACCCATCCACTATGCCCACCTGCATGGTCTTGCATGCTCCTAATTTATGCGCTATAATAATAATAATAATAATAATAATAATAATAATAATAAAAATAATTTATTTCTTACCCGCCTCTCCATTTTGATCGAGGCGGGGAACAATAGTAAGTATAAAATACATAAAATACTGATTAAAAACATAGTATATGTTGTTAAAACTTCCTAAAAAAAATCCTAAAAGCATGCTAAACTTCCTAAAAGCTTTAACTCTCTGGGCTTTGATATTTTCTCAGTTCTCTATTAATATTTGCTGTTTCTAAACAAGCAGTGCTTGCCCAGTAACCACTAGCCCTTGCTACTCATATGCATAATAACCAAAGTTATCTATTAAATAAGCTGAGGACAGTGTAACACTTTCTAAAACTACTGAAAATATTGAGCTCTATTTGAATGTAATAGGGGGTTTAATCTACATCTACCTGTGAGTGGGAGACTGCCTATGGGACGTGCCTGCTGGGGGATGGGGAGAGGTCATTTCTCAACAATTCCCCCTGCAGCTCCTTGCGCTTCCCCCACTCCTCCCAAAAGTAGCCTGGGAGCTGGCAGTGGGGGCTTGAGGGGGGAAAGGGAGTTGGCAAACATTGCTTCTGCTCAATCTCAGTTCTTCAAAGATGGGCAAGTCTGGATCCAACCCATAAATTATAGAATATGTGTGCTCCTTGTTAGTGTTAATATGCCGTTTTATTGCAAATTAACATGTTCCAGTAATATGATTACACAAGCACTGTGCATAATTGTCTAGAAAATATAGACAATGTGATTTAAATCAGCCTTTCTTTTGGTAATTTAAGTTGGGATTTAAATTGCCTGGATTCCCATCTGGTTTACAAGTATCCCTTAAGGAAGCCGTCTTCAACCAGGAGCCCACCAGGTGTTTTGGACTACAGCTTCATTGTCCCTGAACATTGACCATGCTGGCTGGGTCGTGATTGTAGTCCAAAGTTTCTGGATGGCACAAGGTTGGGGAAAGTTGTTACAAGGGTTCAATAGATCCTTAAGATCTTCAGCTAGTGGACGTAGCCAAAAGATGGTATTGGTGTCAGGGGAGCAGGAGGGTTGGCTAAGCTCTACTGACTTATGATGGCCTAGATCCCTTGGCCATACAGCACTAGAGCTGGTGATGCCTCTGGCAAAGTGGAAACCATCTAGTCAGGAAAGGCAGCTTTATTGAGGGCTGGTTCCCTGTTGCTTCTAGCTTTGGAGCACTGCCTCAACTAGTCGAGCTGTGGGGTCTTATAAAACTTCATTGCCTCAAACTCAGCCCTGGACTGCTGACTCCAGCTGCATCCCAGTCGTCGTGTTCTCTTTCCCTCTCTGGTTTGCTTATTAGGCTGAAGAGGCACGTGGTCACGTCTACATTCCTCTTCCTAGTGAGGCGGCTATAATATGACATGCAATTTATTTAGTGTTGGAAGTGGCTATAGCAACATAACTGAGGCTCTACCACCCTCAGCCGATCATGAAATTAATGCTAATTGAAAGATAAAATACATAATAGAAATGAGATTTCCCCTGATACTGGCAGGCAATAAAGATAAAAGCTGGATGTTGATTAAAACATAAAAACAAATAAATTAAAAGCATAGTTTAAAATGCAGCAATAAAAATAAACAAAAAGGAACCAACCAGTTAAAGCCCCTTCAGGAACAAAGCATTTTAGCTGCCAGAGGCCTGCCAAAATAAAAATATCTTTGCCTGCCAGTGGAAGGACAACAAGGAGAGGGGTCAACCTAGCTTGCCTTGGCAGGGGATTCCAGAATCTGGATGTGGCCACCAAGAAGGCTCTCTATTCCATCTCCTATGGGAGTATGCAGTCTTCCAAATAGTCTGGCCCCAAATTGTATAGGACTTTATAGGTCGCGACCAGCGTTTTGAATTGTGCCAGGAAACAATTACCTGCTCTAGTCACTGGCCTAGTTAACAACGTAGCCCTGGCATTCTGGACCAACTGCAATTCCCAAATACTTTTCAAAGGCAGCTGCATGTAAGAGTATGTTATGGTAGACCAAATGGGATGCATGCACTGCTTTTACCTTTTGAAACTTATTTGAAAGGCAATGCAATAAATAAATTGTACAACGTAGGTACAGTGTGTTTGGCACTTGCCATATTTAGGAAACGAATGTGCAAATTGTGAGTAGCGTACTGTTAAACTGTGCAAGCTGTTTGTGGCTTTGATCACCCTTTTCAATGAGAAGAACTAAGAAATGGCTAACATTCACACTGTTCTTTCTTTTAGTTACTTCCAGAAGATACCCCCAGAGGCTCCCCAGCTGGAGCTGAAAGCAAACTATGGCCTGGTTGAGCCAATTCCTTTTGAGTTCCCTGCTGTGCATATCCACTGGACCCCAGAATCCCTTGCAGCATTTGATCTTACTAAAAGGCCAAAGGAGGACAATGTAAGACCAATCGTTCTTTCTGTTTTGCTTTTTTCCTTTAATGTTATCTGTGATCGTCTGCTTCTATATCAGTGTGCGCTCTCTCTCTCTCTCTCTCTCTCTCTCTCTCTCACACACACACACACACACACACACACACACACTCCACCACCACCACCACCACCACCACCATTACTCCTCTGCTGAGCAAGAAAGAGGAAGAGAATATGAATATCTTGTGAAGGCTTTGTATTTGTTTGTTGGGTATCTTTGCCTTCTCTCATACCCTCCCTTCACGAAAGGTTGCCATGTGTTGCAAAGCTTTTAAAAGACGCTTTTTACCATTATCCAATTTATTCAGCTTCAATTTTATAATAGCTGAAGAACTGGTCTACCAAAATGCAAGCAAAAATTTCTACGACTTGTTAGTCTCCAAATTCTAAAAGTCACATTGTTGAAAGCTGTCTCTTTTTTTTAAAAAAAAAGTGATACCCAGTAACGTAATTAGATGATATATTATTATTATTATTATTATTATTATTATTATTATTATTATTTCTTCTTTCATTTGCAGGCTAAACCAAAACCAGAGGAGGAAGTGAAACCTCTGAAAGAGCCAGATATAAAGCCTCAAAAAGACACTGGTTGCCAGATCTCTTAAACTCCACAAGTGCTTTGAAATACCCCCTGTGAGCTACATTTTGTGAACTCTGGGATTTTATTGTCTACCCATTTGCTGGCTCCTCTGGACTTCTTCATCCTAAAAATTAATTCACTGCTTTTCATCTTTTATAGATATCTATATTTGGCTGAGTTGTGTTGCTGCATTTTAAAAGAAGCTTATCAGAAATGAAGAGATTAAAACTGGGTTGGAAAAGGGTTATGATCTCAGTTAGAAAGTGAGCATTTAGATTAAAAGGCACCTGATTATGACACAAAATCTAGTCGATAGAAGGGATGAGACAGAGGAGATTAGGGGCAGTGGGGAGACTGAACAAGATGAATTTTATGGAGGCTTCTTAAGATGTTGTGTAAACACAGTTGATTGAAAACAAACAAGGCAAGGATACAAGAAAATAATGGGTATTACCTCCACATTTTAAGAGCAAGGCAATTATATGAGTCCATTGGAACTTACAGGATTGTCAACCTAATAAACGGTGTAAAGAAATGGTAGGAAAATATATACCTTACACGAAAAATAGAAGGTTCTTCTACCTAGTGTAATTTTAGCCCTAGAAGGGCTACAACTGATGCCATCTTCGCATTTAAAATACTCTAAGGAAAATACAAGTAAAACGTGCATTTAGGCAGTGTTTGGCCTTGAAGTCCTTTGACAGAAACCAAAGGCTTTACAAGGGAGATTATAGAACTATGTATTAAGAATGAGTCAGCGTTTGAACCAGAATTGCTCAAAGGAAGTAAGACTTTTATGGAAGAACCATACGATTCCTAATTGAACATGAATAAGTATTAAGCTGTTTTGGTATATAAAGATTTCTTACTTCAGAGGCTAGAAAATAATGCCCTATGGAGAAGTTGCACAGATAACTGCTGCACAAGAGGAATTGGAAGGGGATTTAAACAGGTGGTCAGGGATATAGGAGCAGATTGGACTAAGGAACAATGCAGAGAAGACAAAATAATATGATTTGTGAGAAGGATGCAGAAGAAATGAATGGATTCCTTTTAAGTATTCTAGTTTGTACCCATTGCTGTGTCACAATCAGGAATGGAGGCTAAAAGCAATGCAACAGGTTCTTCTACACACAGAGAAATAAATGGTTAAGGAGGAAGGTGTGGAGTTGTGAGACTGGAAAGAGGCAAGACTGTAATACATGGACTTGTAGAAGTAGAATGTCCTGTAATAAGAACTATAGTTAACATGTGCTTGGGATAATTCAACACTCCAGTTTGTGTATTTATAAACTGAATTGGTATAAATTTGTGGCAATTTCTTCTGAATATTGTTCTGGCTTGCTTCTTGGGCCTGTATTTGGTGAGAGTGTGAGTGAGATTATTTAATGCAGAATGTTATCAGCTTATATGAGCCTCGTGTAGCGCAGAGCGGTAAAGCAGCAGTTTCGGCAGCTGAAACTCTCCCCACGGCCTGAGTTCGATCCCAGCGGAAGCTGGTTTCAGGCAGCCGGCTTGGGTCGACTCAGCCTTCCATTCTCCCGAGGTTGGTAAAATGAGTACCCAGTTAGCTGAGGGAAAGGTAATAACGGCCGGGGAAGGCAACGGCAAACCACCCCACTGTAAGGCCTGCCAAGAAAACGTCAGCGAAAACTGGCATCCCCCCAAGAGTCAGTAATGACTCAGTGCTTGCACGAGAGGTTCCTTTCCTTTCCTATCAGCTTAGCTGGACTTGGAATTCCATACCAAAGCCAAATGATTCAAAATATTTAGTTATTAAATTTTTGCCATGCTCATGTAGCTCAACACTCCCCTCTTTCTGCTGCCTCACACCAAACGGGAATAATGGGAAGACGTTTGTATGGAAACCTGTATGAAAGTCTTCATGTAGTGAAGTCTTATTGGGTATGAAAAGGTCCGGAGGATGCTCAGTCAACGATCAACAGTGATCAGATAAGCCTGAATGGCTTCACAAGCTTTGGAATGTGTAAGAAAGAATGGTAGTGTTCTTATTAGAAGTTGTGGTTAGGAACATTAAATAAACCGTTTTGCCCACTGCACCACTAATCAATTAATAAAATGCTCCAGGAAAAAACAGTTATCAGTGAACAATCCATCCACAGACTAGCAAAGAAAATCAGTTGTGTATCCAATCCTATCAGTGTGTGTTCAGAAGTAAGCCCTTGCTGATTTCAGTGGGATTTCCAAATAAATGCAGCCTTAGTGAGCTTTCACATAAAGTGAATACTTCTAGTGCTCTTATTTATTCCAATACCACCTGATCAGTGGTTGGGGGTGGTGGAATGTGGCCATCTAAGAACCACTGGAGGGCAGGATATGCCGCCCCCCCCCCCCAGCACCGTAAGGGTCTGCACTAGTTTGGCACAACATATTCATGCTTCGCTTACTGGTGAGGCAGAACGTTAATTAACTCCTTTTCAGCCCTGGCGGCCTTCTAGAATTAACTTTTTGAGGATTGTAAAAATAATTGTGATAGTAAAATTATGCCGTTCTGTTTTTGCCTTGAGAAGATTTCCTAATGAGGCGCTGGTGAATGATTTGGGAGCAGCAGATACTGCAGAGTCACTGAATTGAAGTGTAAATCCTGATCACTAACTTGGCTGGGGACTACTGGGAGCCTCATGTATGACTGGAATAGATGTATATATTTTTAAAACATTTCTAGCACGTATGCAGTTAGAATTTAATATCGATAACTGTTCGTTTGACTACTTTGTTTCTCTCTCACGTACGCACGCGTGCACACCACTGAAGAAGCTCCGGTTTGTACAATACCATGTTTTTGGCATTAGGAAAATGTTCCTTTTTAAGCTTGAAATCTGTATGCTGTTAAATCCTCCTAGTGGGACTGTACGTTTCTACCTGATCCCTTTCCATGCTTGGATGGCCTTTGAGCCTTACATATAACAATGTAGAATAAATAAAAATGGACCAATATAGTGCTAGTCTTTTACCATGTTTTTGATTCCTGTGTAATGTAGTGAATATAATTTTAATGAGACTATGGCATGATCTTTCACATTCAAAAGTGTGTGTGTGTGTGTTGTAATTATAAATATGTGTGTTTCCCTTTTGTAATTTTTGTTTCTCAGGAAAAAAGGTTTAACATGTTATTTAATACCAATTTTACACACATTTAATGCTTTACATATGCATCTTCAGTATGATTGCACTATGCATTCTTAGGAGAGCTAGCTGGGACTTGCAGGGAAGAGAGACCACCATCTGGGAGAGACAGAGAGGGAGACCCTGCTGCAGCTGCCACACCACAACCATCTCTACCTGTGAACTTCTGCCGGGCAGACTGCTGCTCCACCAGCCCCCCTAGGTACTGAGCCAGCCATTGCTGATAGCCTCCATCGGTCCCTCTCTTTGGAAGGGGATATATAAGCTGGCTGGCTGAGGTGGCAAGCCCAGGGAGGGCAAGGGCCGTACCCCCTTCCCGGACAAGTGTGGGTGTATATGAATGTTTTGTGTGTATGAGCTGTCCTAGGGTAAGAGCATAGGACAGTTGATGTGGCTGAGATCCAAACATCTCTCAGGTGAGAGCTGATAGGTGGGGGCAATTGGCTTGGGTGAGAGACTGGCCATAGCCTGGACAACATCCTTGTATGATTGTACAATAGTTGAAAGTTGCTTGAGGAGGGAGCTATACTAGGCCTGTTCCTATTTTTGGTTGGTGCTTCACTCTCTTGCTGACCTGATTTGCCAGCCTGAATTGGCTTTTTCCCCTTTTTTACTGTTTGTCTAATTGCCCAGGTGAATCCCAGGGGAAGGGGGAGGAATGGGGTGCCCCTATTGGTGTATTCTCTGGAAGAGGGAAGTATGGCATTGGGGGTTGGACACATCAGGTAAGGGAAAGGCAGGACAGACACTTGAAATCTGGCCCAACTTTCAGTCTTTCCTCCATATTTCAAGATCCAGGTTGCCCTATCAGCCCACCCTCTGATGCTGCTTCTGAATGCCGGGTTGGTCTATAATAAAACAATCACTATCCATGACTTGATTGTGGGTGAAATGGCTGACCTGGTGTGCATTACTGAGAGCTGGATGGAGTGGATTTGTGTCAGCTCTGTCCACCTGGGTACTCGGTGCAGCACCAGCCGAGGGGGGGGGGAGGAGTTGCTGTCATCCAGAAGGATTCCATCTGTCTCACAAGGAAGCCCATCTGTCCTAGTACCAGTTTTGAGGGTTTGTACCTTGTGCTGGGCCAAAGAGACAGAACAGGTATGCTGCTGGTGTGCTGCCTACTCCGCTACCGCAGTCTCCCTGCCAGAGCTGGCTGGGGTGGTCTCGGAGGTGGTGTTGGAGAACTCTAGGACTGTGGTTTTGGGGGACTTCAATATCCATGCTGAGGCTGTCCTAACAGAGCTTGCTTGGGACTTCATGGCTACCATGACAAACCTGGAGCTGTCTCAGTACATCATTGGCTCAACACATGAGGCAGGACATACCCTAGATCTAGTTTTTACTGTTGGTCAGATGGGGGGTGATCTGGTTTTGGGGGGGGCTTCTCTACATTAAGGAAACCCCCCCCCTGCATTCTTACTGGGATTTCTTCCAGAATCTTTCTGGGTTTACGATGGGCTCCTTTAATGGCGAATGTGATTTGGAATTGAAAATTTCTCTTCTCTACAAGGCTCTATATATTCAATGAAACACCGCCATCTAGTGGCTGAATTATAGTGCAATGCCAACATTTCACCATTAACTTTTATTACAGCTTTTCTCAGATCATTTTGAAAGCAGGATAAAGGGGGGAAAGTGCAGGGTATGTCTTCTGGAGGTTGGCGGCATTGTGTAAATGACCCGTAAATGTCCATGAATGGCCAATCATGAGTGTGTAATAAAAACCTCAGGTAAAATGTTTTAGATTCACCTACAACATTCCCAATGCTATTTTGTATCTGGCTACTCCATCTTTCAGCCAGTGCTCCTACACTTGCAATAGGCAACAACATCATGCCTACCTTACAGGTTGGTTAGGACTATTGAATCAGAATATAAAGTATTTAGAACATTTGACATGCATTGTACTTATCCATTCTTAGCTTTAGTAGATTGGATAGGAGCTGGAAAGAAGGCTTCAAACTTTGAAGCATTTAAAACACATAAATATCCACTTGCCTAGTTTGCTTATGCTTTATTCCTTATTGTGCACACAACAAACCTCCTTATGCGTACATAGCAGTTCCTTAACACGTGGCAGTTTCACAAAGCAGCCAGGTAGCGTGGCGTCTTGGGTTGCAAACACTCTTTTCAACAAAGGTGTGGTGTCTGCTTCTGGTTGGTTTAGATCTATTGGGAAAGAGTAAATATTACGTTTGTGGCTTTTAACGTTGTGAAATATAAGAGCCTTTTGAAGTGTGTGTGTGTCAAAAGAGGTACTGAAAATGGCTCTCCAAGACTGGAATGCTTATTTTTTGAAAAGAAAAGAATTGCAGCTCTTCTCCCCCCAGATACACACACCTAAGTATCACTTGTACAGGCATTTTCCTCTCTCCCTCCAGCTCCTGTTGCAATCTTTTAGATCTAGTGTATAACAAAAAAAGAAGAAAGCCCAACCCACAATTCAAACACAGCCAGCCCTTTTTCTGAGAGCAATATCCTGAAGCCTTATAGTTCTGCTTTTCCTGAACCGGCCTCTTGGTTTTGAGCAGCTAATATTTCGAAAAGATCTACGCATGGGTTCCCAGTTACGTTTTCTCTTTCCCCCCCTAACCACCTCAGCAGCATTTTAATCAGGGTCTTATTTCTGCGATGGAAGATAGCAGGGAGATTTTGAAGGTGAGTTACTATTGTGTTTTTAAAAAATGTTAAATACTTTAGCAATAGATATGTATCCTAACTTTTTTTTACATACAGTGATGGAGAAAATCCCTTGTGTCTTTTGGCATTGTGGCTGGGAGTGGAGAATCCAGTTATAAATGAAAATAAGTCTCTTCCGCTTAAGAATAATTCAGATGTGTTTTGGCAGAGTCTGTCACTACATAATAAAATTAGTTGCAATCATATGCATGTTTAGACATTAAAAAGTCCTACAACTCCCAGTACTCTAAACATGCATAAGATTGCACCCTTAATGCCGCCCTTAGATCCTAGTGATATAGGGCGGAAGACAAAAGTTTTAAATAAATAAAGTTTAAATCAGCCTTCCCCAACCTGGTGCCCCTGAGATGTCTTGGAATACAGCTCCCATTTTCCCCAGGGAGCAGGGAGGTACCACCTGTTCCTCCTCTTCTTTGGTTGTCACAATTTATTTATTTATTTAAAACATTTATATCCCACCCTATATCAATAAGATCTCAGGGCAGCGTACAGATAAAAGCATATAGTATATAAAAGCATATATACCTAGCAACCGAAGGATCAGTGGAGGGTTTGCTTATTTATTTATCAGGAGATTATGAGATGATTCGAGCGGAATGGGTAGCCAAGTCCACGTTATTCCTAAGAGTCAGTGCAACCGGTATCGTCAACATGAAGATGATTTTTGCATCGTACAAGGTGGTAGCAGTTGGTTGATTTCTGAATAACTGGAGTGCCTCTACATTAAGGGGAATGTAGAAAGACAACCTCTTACAATTGCAGTAATAATTGTAAGCGACACTATTTGTGCAATTGTTATGGGCTGCATTGTATTGGACAAGGGGGGCGACTACATGCTTTGAATTGAATACTTCCCTTCACTTATATTGAGACAGCACCATCTAGTGGTGGAAGGTCCCGCTTTTTCCTGGATATTAAACGTTCTTTTTATAGCAGAGCCCTTAAACATCACAGCCATTCATAGAGGAGCTCTTAATCATAACAACCATCCACACGTGCTATTTACTTGCAGAAATGGGCTTCCAGCAGCTGTCAAGAGCCCAATTCTGCTGGGAAACATGAAACCTTCTCCTCACGCACTCTGTGTGGCAATAGCAAGGATGGGATTGGGGGCAGGGGGCATCTTTGGTGGGCCACAAAGGTGGCCTCTAAGGGTTGCATGAGGCCTGTGGGTAGCCCACTCGTGCTTTAGAGGTACCATAATGATCATCTACATGCCATTTATAAAACTCAGGCCTTGCCTCACGTGCTACGGAGGTTGTCTTTCTAATGTTAGAAACATTGGAATGAAGTCTTCAAAACTCCAATAAATTCAACCCTTGAGGTGAGATAAAAGCTATGGCGCAGGCTGACATTTTCACATTCTCCTGAAACTGTTTCAGTTGAGTTGATTTTATTTCTTTATTTTTAGTTATTTTAAATCTTTCTTATCTGCCTTTCAGGGCAGGAGCCCCCAGTCCAATGTCTCACATAATAACCTGATGCAGTGATAAAAAGCAGGAACAGCAGCTAACGTTCTAAAAAACAACAAACGCCAGCATAAATTAAAACTTATGCCAGCCTAAAATAAAACAACAAGACAACTGCAACTACAATCCAATCCAATAATATTCATCTTCTTTCTGATGAGCAGGAGGAAGAAAATAGTGACAAGCAGCTGAAAGATCAAAAGAAAGAGGAAAATAGAACTCCAAGAAGGATTATTTATTTTGCGAATGGTGAATCTATGGAAGAATACAGTACAGAGGAAGAAGATCCTGAGGAGAATAACCATGAGCCGCTTCTTGACATGGTAAGATTATTACTGTTATTTTTAGACATTATCCCAGGCAGAATTTTGCTCAGTTCTCTGCTCTGCTCTTTCCGTAGAAGTATGTCCTCAGAAAAACAGTGCATCTTTGTACATTTGTTAGAATGTCATGAAGAAATGAGATTTCAGTAGAAACCGTTAGCTTAGATACAGCAGTAATCTATCCTTTTCCTTCTTGAGACAGAAATTTACTATCATGCTGTTAATGTTATGGCAGTAGCCACACAGGAGTTTCCATCTTGTCTTTGATTCATAGGCCAACATCTCCTGGGGTAGTTTCCTGCGCGTTTGGGTACTTCGAATTGCAATGTCAACTTTTTTTAGTAAGTATATATTTTTGGTTATTTTGCCCCATCTTTAGTAATGATTGAAAAACACACTGGCTTTTACGCAGTTGGTAAAGCGGTTGGTCGAGTCTCTTCCTCTTGTGTAAGAAACTGTTAACATCTTCCTTCAGCAATCAGGAAGAAAGCCTGTTTATCTCATTGGAAGTCATCAGAAAACAAGGTGCAGCAGGCACAGAAGGATTTATGAGCTAACGTTGTCCACTTAGAGTGGGTTGACCATATGAAAAAGAGGACAGGGCTCCTGTATCTTTAACAGTTGTCTAGAAAAGGGAATTTTAGCAGGTGTCATTTGTATGCATGCAGCACCTGGTGAAATGCCCTCTTCATCCCAACAGTTAAAGCTGCAGGAGCCCTGCCTTCTTTTGTATCTGGTCACTTTAGCTAAAGAGGGCACGGCTCCTGCGGTTTTAACTGTTGTGATGAAGAGGGCATTTCACCAGGCACTGCATGCATACAAATGACACCTGCTGAAATTCCTTTTTCCAAACAATTGTTAAAGATACAAGAGCCTTGGCCTCCTTTTCATATGGTCACCCTAACTTAGGGTAGAGATGGCAAACCTCTTTCAGCCAAATTCCATTTCAGAGAAGACTTTGACTCAGAGAAGACATTTCAGGACTGCATTCTGTGGTGGGCGGAGCTAAAGGCAAAAAGAGGTGGGGCCAAAAGTACCAAAAACTCAGCATCATTTAGCTTAAAGCTCTTATTGTCAGTAATGAAGCCTTAGGAGAGGCATTTCAACCTTTTTAAAATGGTGGAAAACTGCACAAAATCACCCAACGATCAGTGATTGGGGAACAGGGGAAGGGGGAATCCCCTTTGGGGAATCCAGGAGGGCTGGATTGGGACCCAGGCCTGACTTAGAGCTATTGGATGCACTGATATTTCCCCCTGCTCCACCTCCCACCATTTACTTGACGTCGGTCCTTAAAATGAAGATTCCAATTGTTGTTGTTTTTCCAATATCCTTACAGCTTGCGAATTCCTGGGTGGGAAGTTAGCCACATTCTTTGGACTCAATGAACCGAAATATCAGTATGCAATAGACGAATATTACAGGACACAGAAAGAGGTAAAACACAGCGTAGCTCCAAGTGGACAGTAAAAAGCATTATGTGTTTTATTTGCTATCGAAGTTACTGGGTATCTTCATTGTTACTTTTAAGATGTAAAGGAAAATGTTCTCGAATATCCTTGTTTCACATGGCATTGATGCCATGGGTAACATTTTAATATTTTGGTCTTTTTCCCCCCTTAAATTTTATTTACAAGCTCCCCTTGGAAAAGACAGCAGGGTGTTCCATGTGCTGTATTTGTTAACATATCAGCCTGCTAACTGGATGAACGAGGGACAAACTACACATTATATGCAATGTGTGCATCAAAGCCCTCTTCTCCTTTTTAACTGAAAAACAGCCTCAAGAGCTTTTCTGCAGCCCTCCAGATGTTGAATCTGCGGCCCTCGATCGAAGAGAGAATGTTATTGGAAATGCTTACAATGCAATCCTGTCCATGTCTCCTCAAAAGTAAGCCCCATTGAATTAAGTGGGACCTACTCCCAGGTAAATGGGTATTTGCTGCCTAAATAGCTTACATTGACATCCAGCCATTGATGTGGATTCAAGGAGCTTCGGCTGTTGGATGGTATAAAAATGCAATAAATAATAATGATGATGATGATGATTAGGTCAAGTTCTTAAATACTAATGGGATTCTTGGTCCAGTATTTATTTAATGCTGGCATAAACTGTGGCTTTCTTATTGAGAAAAAAACAAAAAACACAAACCACAGTGAATTCCAGATGTTAGTTATGCCATATATAAAGTAAGACTTCTTTCTATCTGTCCTACTTCTACTCCCCCATCAATTATTTGAGAGATCATCCCACTTTCTAATATTGTGAGAGAAGAACAACTCTGCCTAACCATTCGAGATTTTGTAAGCTTTCACGATGCAATACTCATATAGCAACAGAGAAGTGAAATGGTCAACCTGTTATATATATTCTAAACATTTAGTACTTTTGACAAACTTAACAGGAAATCATTACAGATCGGTCATACTACTGAACTATTGCATAATTATGGTTCATGGTCCTGACCGCTGATTCTATTGAATTACCTCTGTGGAACAAGATATGCATCTCTTTCTCTGACAACGCAGAGAATTCAGAGGAAAATTACCTGGTTACCTTGAAATGTTGAGAAACCTGTTACTGATTGCCGTGCTAAATGGGTACTTCTTGAAGGTGAAGCTGTTCAAAGACAGGTCCTGGGGGTGGGGGATCTACACTACTGCTTTAAAGAACTTTGAAAACGTTTTGAAAACTGTATATGCAGTGTGTCCTGGGCCCCAACAGTTGTCAAAACTGTTATAAAGCGCTTTAAAGCAGTAGTCATCTTGTGGGATGGCCAGTGAATGTAGCTGCAATCGTCTTGGGGCCTTGGGAACTTGTCATGGGTAAAGAAAAATCTTTCTAGCTGTGAAGTTCTGCGGGAAAGAATGAATGAGGGTCCTTTGAAAGCTGGTTACTTAGGAACATTTTGAAGATATGTTAGCACACACCTCCAAGACAAGTGCCTCGCATTGATGTTAGTGCATTGGTGTTAGTGCAATCGGGCTATGATCATGGCCCAATTCTCACAAACAGCAGATAAATGAGGGAAGAACTACCTGTACCAGGTGGTTAGAATGTACAGTTAGAAAACTAAATATGGGAGTCCTCACCTTCTCGCAAGCCCTATTCAGATGTCCATCCCCCATCCATGCAGTTAGAAAATTAGATATGGCACCTGTGCAATGAGAACTACCACCAGCTGCATCCATGCAAGGAGAGTTGTATCAGGGTAAGATCCAGGACAAGGCTGTTGTTGGCCCCACCACCTCTGTCATAGCCCTGTTGTTGTCCTTGCAACCCCTCATCCCCTGGAGGGATAACCACTGCAGCAGCAGGGAGCCTGTTCTTTTCAGGTAGGCTCTCCAGGCAATTTGAAACCCGGATTTTTACATGCTTCTAAGTCACACAGGGCCCATTCAGAAAACACCTTAAAACCATGACCTTAATCATGGTGAATAAGGCTTTTTGCTTTATTCACCATAGTTAAAGCCATAGTTTAAGGTGTCTTCTGAACAGGGCCACAGGGAGTCTTCATGAATAGAATAGTTTCTCTGCTGAAAAAAGTTCTCCCCCCCTCCATGGATGGAGGGCTATGAGGCTTAACAATGAGGATGCCATTGAGAGCGGGGAGGGGGGGCTCATCCCTGCTCCCCATCTCATGCAATTGAGGGGAGGGGAGAGTGAACTTCTGAATAGGGCCCCTGGCTTCTCATTTTTTGTGTCTAGGATTTGGAGGTGGTAGAACATTTTTTCAAGTAAGCCTTCACGGCCTGTCTGAAGTGGTCCAAACCAAGTGGCCCAATTTTATCCATTCATGGACTCTTTGTGTGAGAAATAGTCCTGTCATGCAGAAACCTAAAATAGGTTTCCAACTGTGTTGCCAACTGTTCTTGCTTCTGACTCATTTGTAAATTGCTGGGATCTTACTTTACATGTGATTCACTTAAATTCTAACCGGGTTGGATTTGGGTTGGTTCAGAAAGTGACTTTCATGCCCCCCCTCCCTCTAGCATTCTCCCCCTCCCTCAAAAAAAGCACTCCCGAGGGTCAGAGACTTTGATGCATAGAGTGGGCTGTGGCGCTGGCCTTCACTAAAGATGGGGTTCCATAGCCTCCCCTATGCCTGATTTTTCCATAGCCTCCCCCATCCCACTCAGCCCCCTGCAATACAGCCCTCTCCATTCAGCAGGTTCCCTTGGCCCTCATGGGAACTGGGGTAGGGGGGAACTTAAGTAGCTAAGGAAACGGTGGGAGAGAGTCACCTTCAGTTCACCCACTTTGGTTACTATTTCACACCCACCATTTTTTGCTCATGCTAGGAAGAGAAAATATGACATGCTTATAGTTTGTCAGCAAGTACTAACAGAAAAAAGCAAGTTCCTGACATTTAATTTTTTACCAGACTTCAGTTTTTCTGTGTGGGTGTGTGCCCATTCAAGTACACTCCATGAATATTAATCTGCAAAATGACATTGGATTTTCTGGCCCTCTAATTTCTCTCTCTCTCTCTCTCTCATCCATAACCCTGCAGATAGCCTTTAGGGAACAAAAAGGATGCACATTAACTCAATATATATTAACTTTATGTGACTCACACAAGCTTTTAATGGTATTTAATTGCTTTTATGGTTTATCATTCCCCCTGAATTGGTACTCTTTTTGGTTGCTTCCCCCTACTTTTTATCTGCTATTTTTAGTGGGTTTTAGAGTGCTTGATTGTTTAAAAACATTTCCTGGACCGATTGGCAATAAAAAGGTGCATAAATTTAGAAAATAAGGCTGCAATCTTATGAACACTTACATGGGGAGTAAGCATCCTTGTACCCTATGGGACTTGGGTATGAGTAAATATGTATAGGGTGGCACTGTAAATTAGGGGAAATTGCTTTAAGGGATTTTAACTAAAATAGCATTACTT
Organism: Elgaria multicarinata webbii; assembly: GCF_023053635.1. NCBI lineage: Eukaryota > Metazoa > Chordata > Lepidosauria > Squamata > Anguidae > Elgaria > Elgaria multicarinata. The sequence goes on from NC_086174.1 coordinate 37,581,457, forward strand.
ACAATACCTGCAAGAAGGTTTTATATTTCTCTAACATTATGCAGCTATTTACTAGTACATTTGTAAATGGGAGTTGAGTGGAGAATGTGAGTAAACATCAACAACTGGAGGGTGTGAATTTATCTGAGAAATTTTGTTTACTGCCCAGTCAGCCTGAATGGATTATGCACATCGACAATTTGACATACAAACACTGTGCATGAATACAGCTGTAAATTTGATGCACAACCTCTGGCTTGTTCCCAAATCAATTCATGTTAACTACAACATAAAAAAGCTGACAGTTGCCATTTAGGCAGCAACTTTGTCTAGTCTCAATGTTTTTAAAGAAAACCTTTCCGAAGGGACAGAGAAACCCTTGCCTAGCTATCATCATCCTCACGTGCCTTCGTCAAGAGATGACCAGCATTGGTTTTGTGAGGTCCAACAAGCCTCTTATTGTTTGGGATATGTTTCAGGGCAGTGAAAGTGACGAAGATGGGGAAGAGATGCAGGACGTGGAGGGAGCTGCCGCACCAAATGAAACGCAGCACCTTGAGATGCAGGGCATAAGATATGGGTCCACTGATTGTGAAGATATGGCTGTCCTTCCTCAGGAAAACACGGTTGCAAACGTAAATGAAGTTGGAGAAGGCAGCTTGCTGGGTCCATGAGAATGTAAGCAGAGCTCCGCTGCATCAGCCCACAGGACTATCTACACTGGCCTCCTCTTTCCTACAGGTTGTGGCCGGCCAAATGCCTCTGGGAAGCCCACAAGCAGAACAAGGGCACCCTCTTGCTTGTGTTCTCCAGCAACTCGTATCCTGGGGGTAATATGTAGCTATCCTAACTCATAGTCATTGATATACATCCTCCATGATTTTTTCTAATCCCCTTCAAAAGGTATCTAGATTCATGACCATCATCACATTCTGTGAAAGCAAATTCCATTGTTTCACCTTCATGGGATGGCCTCCAGTTTCTTGTACTATAAGAAGGGGAGAATGCCATCTCTTGATCCAATTTCTCCACACCATACATCCAAAAGAGTCTCTCCAAAATGAACCCTAGCTATTGGGAAATGTAGATGCCATTGTTAATCTCTACCTCTGGCCTGTTTAAAATGGCTGTTCCTTAGGAAATGGAATTGTTAGGACTCAATCCTATGCATTTTTAGACGGAAAAACACTCCTACAATTCCCAGCATTCCCCAACCCACGTCATGGGTTGCCATGTTAGTAGTATATGGCCCTACTTCCTGTCAAATTTATGCAAATGAGCCATGTGGCTTTGTTTTGGTCACGTGACCAAAACAAACACCACGTGACTGGAAGTGACGTCACTAGCTGTCAAAACAAGCAGCACGTGACCGGAAGTGACGTCACCAGCTGTCAATACAAACAGCACGTGACCGGAACTGACGACACTAGCTGTCAAAACAAAACAGCACATGACCGGAACTGACGTCATCAGCTGTCATAACAAAACACCATGTGCCCAGAAATGCTGGCACTACCTGTCAAAAGAAAGGCCACGTGGCCGGAAGTGACGTTTTTTCTGCGGCGACCGGAAATGATGCTTTTTGCAGGCGACCGGTGGAACATGTCCAGGCATGTCTCCCCACAGCCTCTCAGTGGTTGGCTAAGGAATATCACATGGCCTGCCCCGCAACCAATAGGAAGAGTTTTCAGAACCCCTAAAGGATTCACCAGGGTGTGCAGTGCTTTTCAGACTTTCAAGCCGTCGGGAACAGTTGCTGATTTTAAGCAGGAGACAACATGGAAACCCCCAGCACCCCGATGAGGCCTATAAATCCTTAAATAAATAAATCTACCCCACTGGCACCAGACAGGCCTAACCCCAGAAAGCGTTATCTCAGCACCAGCTCGGACGATGAACAGTTCCCACCAACAAAGACCCCACAGGAGGAAGATGATGAGATCTCACAAATATGGCAAAGCTTGTTGGAATCTATCTTGATACCAAACTCTATAATGCAGGTAAAACTTTTTTTTTCCTGGCATCCTATTTATGTGCAAAAACAACTTGTAAGAGTTACAGAAAATTACATTTACCCCTTAAATTTCCAGGAACCAGCAGCAGAGGCTGTAACAGCTCAAGAATCTGAGAAGTGCATCAGTACTAGCACCCCACCGTCACCTATTGAGCTTTGGAATATGGCTTCTGCAAGTAACATTCTCATTCAGGTGTGTGTGTTTTCAGTGTTCTGTCTAAAAAGTTTTCCAAATAGATTTAATGTTAATAGTTTTAAAATATCTTTTAGGCTCCTGAAGCATTGGCAAACAAAATGACATTTCCACAAAACTACGCATTCTTTGTGCAAAGCTCTGGTTTCAGCCTGTGTTGCATGTTGTTATCCTCATTGGTTATTCTCTAAATTGTCTTGCTTTGACCTCAGAGAATGTGGACCAGGTCTTAATTCTGACTACAGAAATTAGTAGATCTATAACTCCTCGAATGCACCTTGAAAAAATTATGAAGACCACCGACCAATCCTTTCTTCAGCATGTAGAACGCATAATCAAAGATCGGCCCTATAAGTCATTTCTTACGTCTGTAAATGCTGTTTTTAGAAATTCTGTCTAAATTCCTTCATTGTTAAATTGTTTTGCATCATTGGGAATTAAAAAATAAAGAAAACTTTATTTCTTTATGTAAGCAATAGTTTTATTTTATTTCACACCACAGGTACATAATCCATCATGGAAGGAACTAAGTCAGGGTGGGGGTCAGGGAAGGAAATGAACAAGGGCAAATCTAATCACTGTTGCATGGGGCAGAAGGAACTAAGCCATTGTGGAGTCAACAAGGGCACACCCCAGAGGCAAATCTAATCACTGTTGTATGGGGCAGAAGGAACTAAGCCATTGTGGAGTCAACATTGGCTTTATCCAGGGGCAAATCTAATCACTGTTGTATGGAGCAGAAGCAACTAAGCCAGGGTGGGGGTCAGGGAAGGAAATGAACAAAGGCATACCCCAGAGGCAAATCTAAACACTGTTGTATGGGGATGGAAGTCTCAGCCAATGACAGTCTTCAAAACTAGAAGGACAACGCCCGGAGCCAAAAAGTATATAGAATCAGAGCAATGCAGAAACCATCTTTGGTGCCCATAGGGGTCTGAAGTTCTCGGCATGTAAATGGTGAGTGATTTTTTCTTTTCCTTCAACTCTCTATTTCTAAAGAAATATTTTTCGGCTTATTTATCTCTGCTAAATACACAGAATAGCAAATCCTAAATGCATGCTTATTTTAATTTTGATTGTGGTGGTGTAGAAACTCTATCTTTTCAATTGAGGGAGCATGATAAAAAATAGCCCAAGCATATGGCCGTGTGTATGAGAAGGTAGTTACTTTTACTTAAATATAAGGCGTTTTACATTTTAACTATGAACCCTTTAAATTGGAGCTAGGGTAAAATGCTTGTGCCTTGGGTAAGTGGCCACTACTGTAACAATAATAAAAAGTCCCACACTTATGGCTTAAGGTATTTTAATTCATAGACACAGCTGAAATTTCTATACAAGAAAAAACAGCCATTTCAGAGTGTAACATTTAAGAAAAAAGGACAGACATTTTTCTCCCATGCGGTAGGACGGTTTCTCGGCCTTAACCACATTGAATAATCCATTTTCCAGTGGTAAAGAGAGTAAAACAGTTTCAGTTAGGATATACAGTACTAATATAGTTTGCCTTTTACCCCGTTTCTTCAAAGGAGTCATACCCAGCCGCCATTTTCATTGATCCACTGCGCCTTGGTGTTGTGGATATATTCTGCCATGAACTCTACCATCTGTCTTGTGTTTTCATGAGTCATAAGAATCCCACATGCTTGTAGTTTCTTTAAAAGAGCAAACCCAAACAGAATAATTGATAATAAACGTCCAAAATTAATTTTTCCATCAGAAAATTCTTCTTTCATCACAAGATTGAAAATTCTACAGCCGTCCTCCATAGAACGCAGTTCAAGTGTATCCATAAGCGTCAACAGCTCCTTGTTAGCAAAATCGTGATACATAGAGGTAAGTTTCTGTAAAATCAGAGTTGTTCTGTATTGTGATGTTTTAGGTGAGGGTTGTCCAGAAGTACAGTTCAAATAGTTTACAAAGAGTTTGTAAACATAATCAAATGATACAGGATCCATTGGCCTTTGAAGCATAGTAAAAAAAAATGTCCGACGCTCTTTTGGGTTGTATCTGGTCATATGTGGGCTAGCCCCAGACATGTCCTTGAGGACACCGCCCACTGTTGTGTATTCAAACTACTTGTGTTTTACAGAGGGTGTTTGTGAAATGTCGCAACAAAAGAAAATCGCTCAACCAGGGAGCCAGAGCCCCATTCATGAACCTACCCATACTGAAAATCAGGGTAAAGACAAATATGATTATTATTTCATTTTTATTTTGGGGGTAGGGCTGTCTTGTCATAAAAATATTGTGTAAATGTTGAATGTTTATTTTTCCCCAGAACAATCTGATGACCACGCACCCAATGAGAATGTCAAACCTCAAGATTCAAAGACTGAGACAACACATGAGGGGCCCCAAGCGTCAAAGGCCGACAGACCTGGAGGCCACGGTAAAGCCAAACGAAAACTCAAACACCTCACGGGGAACACTTTAAAGCTGTTTAAAAAATGGAAAGTGGGCACTTCTGCTTCTGATAATTTAGATGACGTGCTTGAAAAGTACAAGCAATGTGCTGAGGAGGCTATGGCAGCTTTGAGTGCCAGCTTACTGAGACCCCATACGTCAACAAAATATTTGGAAACAGCCCAGGCTAAAATTTCTTTTTCTTTTTTTTTATTAAATTTTTTATTTTTATTTTTCTTCAACAACAACAACAAAAAGAACATAATACCTAAACATAAAACACCCTTTATATCATATATTCAAGCTTAATCTATTAAACATATTCATAATCAACATAACAGTGCACCCCCCACCTCGGGATCTCATTCCTGTTTCCAAAAACTCATAGTTTCTTCTGTTGGTGGTTTCCCGCTTCCCTTAGAAAACACAAACTCTAGGAACTTTTTCCAGATTCCCTCAAAATCATTCGTTTTTACTATACCTCTTTTCATTTTAATCTTGCATGTCAATTTATCATTTATAGCAAGGTCCCACACTTCTTTATACCATTCTTCAATACAATAATCTCCTTGAGTCTTCCAGTTCCTAGCTACGATTAACCTTGCAGCCGTCAGCAAATTCGTTATCAATTCCTTAGTTTCTTTACTACATTTAAGATCTTCTTGCAGTGAGAGTAATGCAATCCTTGGTGTGTCCTCTATTTTAATTCCAACAATCTGCTCAATCTCGAAGAACACCATCTTCCACAACTTTTGCACATATTTACAATCCCACCACATATGTAAATACGTTCCTTTTTCACCACAACCCCTCCAACAATCTGCTGAATGCTGATTATTAATCTTATCTAATCTAACCAGAGTTAAATACCACCTCCATAAAATTTTATAATAATTCTCCTTTATTCTTACTGACGTATTTCTCAACACTCTCTGTCTCCATAGTCCATCCCAACTCTGCTGTCCTATCTGTATCTTCAAATCAGTCTCCCAAACCACTTTTCCTACACTCTTCAACAATCCTTTCTCAGCTAATATATTATATAATTGACTCATTAACCCTTTTGTCCCTATATTTTTGTCCCTTATCGATTTCTTTTTTTCCTATTAGTTTCTCGAACTTCGTCATCTCTCCACACTCTCCATTTTCTCTTACCCAATTTTTAGTCCATTGTTCCAATTGCCCATAGTTTAACCACGTTAATTTTATATCTTTTAAAACCTCCTCCAACCTCTCTCTTGTATTCATCCCTCTTAGCCATTCTCTTAGTTTAATTTTATTTTTCTCTATTAAAACTTTACTTAATCTGTTCTTTAAATCTTCAGGAAAATTCTTTAACATTATCACCGGTGTTAAGGAGGAGCTGCTTGAAAGCAGTTCCTTTTTATATTTGTTCCAGAGTTCCCAGTGGAACTTCAAAAACTGATTATCTAAATCATTAACCCATTTTCCTTTCCCTCTTTCCTTAAAGAATACATTATGCAATTTTAATTCTATATTACTTGTTGATTTTTTCTCCGTCCAATCTAAATCACATACACCTAAAATTGCTTCAACAATATGTCTTAACCTATTTGCTACATAATAAGAATTAATATTTGGGAGTACCAATCCTCCCTTTCTTTGGCTTAAATACCATTTACTTTTATTAATCCTTGATTTCTTCTCTGCATTACAATAATTATTTATAAGATTCTGCCAACTTTTTAACTCTAAATCTGAAATTCTTATTGGTAGCATCCTAAAAATAAAATTAATCGTAGGTAAAATTTTCATCTTTATTAAAGCTATTCTACCAAACCGTGAAAGGTTCAGTCTCTTATATTTCTTTAATGTTTCTACTATCTCTTTTTTCAATCCATTTAAATTCTCGCTTTCCAAATCTTCTAAATTTTTTAGTAATCTTAATTCCCAAAAATTTAATTTTTTCTTTATTTTTCAAATCTGTAACATTCCCTTCCCACTCCTTTTCTTCCTTTTTAGTGTAATTAAATAACATCAATTCCGATTTTGCCCAATTTATTCTTAACCCCGTAACTTCTTCAAATTCTTTCAACTGCTGTTTAATTCTTTCCATTTTACCTATAGGATCTCTAATAGTTATTAACGTATCATCTACAAACATATTCAACTTTATTTTATTACTGCTACCTATCCCCTCTAGATCCCCAACTTCTCTTATTACATTTGCCAGCAATTCCATCACCAATACAAACAGGACTGGCGAGAGGGGGCAACCTTGTCTTGTCCCTCTGGCTAGTCGTATCTTATCCGTAATTCCATCATTTACTACCACTACGGCTGTATTTTGGGAGTATAACTGCTCTATTATTGCTTTAAATTTATTTCCAAATCCCATTTTATTTAGAACCATCTTTAATGCTTGCCAAGCTCACACAAAAGGAAAAAGCTAAAAATGGGATAGGATCAGTAAAAAATAAGCAAGGTAATTATTGTCACATGATGAAGGATAAAATAAAAAAATTTCAGGAATTTTTTGAAGATTTATATAAGGAAAAAGACACCCAAAGGAAGAGAATGGAAGTGTATGTGGATAAATTATTGAAGAAGGGATTAGAAAAAGAGCATAAGGAAATAATTAACAAAATTATACTGCAAAGTGAAATAGAGGAGGTTATAGACCAGCTTAAAGTAGGGAAATCACCTGGGGCAGATGGTCTAGGAGTTTTATAAAAAAATTAAATCATTAATAGTGCCAAAGTTATTGAAATTATATAATGCAATCATGGAAGGGGAGAAGATTCCAGAATCAAGGGAGCACTCCATAATGATTTTAATTCTGAAGCTGGATAAGGATTTGACTCTCCCTGATTCATATAGACCGATTTCATTAATAAATCAAGATGCAAAAATTTTTTCAACTATTTTGGCTATAAGACTAAACAAATTTATAGCTAAGTATGTAGGGGAAGACCAATGTGGTTTTATAGCAGGAAGACAGATACCCGCTTTAGTGCTGTACAGAGTAAAACAGTAAATAGCAAGACTCTGCTGCATACACTTCCATTCTCTTCCTTTGGGTGTCTTTTTCCTTATATAAATCTTCAAAAAATTCCTGAAATTTTTTTATTTTATCCTTCATCATGTGACAATAATTACCTTGCTTATTTTTTACTGATCCTATCCCATTTTTAGCTTTTTCCTTTTGTGTGAGCTTGGCAAGCATTAAAGATGGTTCTAAATAAAATGGGATTTGGAAATAAATTTAAAGCAATAATAGAGCAGTTATACTCCCAAAATACAGCCGTAGTGGTAGTAAATGATGGAATTACGGATAAGATACGACTAGCCAGAGGGACAAGACAAGGTTGCCCCCTCTCGCCAGTCCTGTTTGTATTGGTGATGGAATTGCTGGCAAATGTAATAAGAGAAGTTGGGGATCTAGAGGGGATAGGTAGCAGTAATAAAATAAAGTTGAATATGTTTGTAGATGATACGTTAATAACTATTAGAGATCCTATAGGTAAAATGGAAAGAATTAAACAGCAGTTGAAAGAATTTGAAGAAGTTACGGGGTTAAGAATAAATTGGGCAAAATCGGAATTGATGTTATTTAATTACACTAAAAAGGAAGAAAAGGAGTGGGAAGGGAATGTTACAGATTTGAAAAATAAAGAAAAAATTAAATTTTTGGGAATTAAGATTACTAAAAAATTTAGAAGATTTGGAAAGCGAGAATTTAAATGGATTGAAAAAAGAGATAGTAGAAACATTAAAGAAATATAAGAGACTGAACCTTTCACGGTTTGGTAGAATAGCTTTAATAAAGATGAAAATTTTACCTACGATTAATTTTATTTTTAGGATGCTACCAATAAGAATTTCAGATTTAGAGTTAAAAAGTTGGCAGAATCTTATAAATAATTATTGTAATGCAGAGAAGAAATCAAGGATTAATAAAAGTAAATGGTATTTAAGCCAAAGAAAGGGAGGATTGGTACTCCCAAATATTAATTCTTATTATGTAGCAAATAGGTTAAGACATATTGTTGAAGCAATTTTAGGTGTATGTGATTTAGATTGGACGGAGAAAAAATCAACAAGTAATATAGAATTAAAATTGCATAATGTATTCTTTAAGGAAAGAGGGAAAGGAAAATGGGTTAATGATTTAGATAATCAGTTTTTGAAGTTCCACTGGGAACTCTGGAACAAATATAAAAAGGAACTGCTTTCAAGCAGCTCCTCCTTAACACCGGTGATAATGTTAAAGAATTTTCCTGAAGATTTAAAGAACAGATTAAGTAAAGTTTTAATAGAGAAAAATAAAATTAAACTAAGAGAATGGCTAAGAGGGATGAATACAAGAGAGAGGTTGGAGGAGGTTTTAAAAGATATAAAATTAACGTGGTTAAACTATGGGCAATTGGAACAATGGACTAAAAATTGGGTAAGAGAAAATGGAGAGTGTGGAGAGATGACGAAGTTCGAGAAACTAATAGGAAAAAAAGAAATCGATAAGGGACAAAAATATAGGGACAAAAGGGTTAATGAGTCAATTATATAATATATTAGCTGAGAAAGGATTGTTGAAGAGTGTAGGAAAAGTGGTTTGGGAGACTGATTTGAAGATACAGATAGGACAGCAGAGTTGGGATGGACTATGGAGACAGAGAGTGTTGAGAAATACGTCAGTAAGAATAAAGGAGAATTATTATAAAATTTTATGGAGGTGGTATTTAACTCTGGTTAGATTAGATAAGATTAATAATCAGCATTCAGCAGATTGTTGGAGGGGTTGTGGTGAAAAAGGAACGTATTTACATATGTGGTGGGATTGTAAATATGTGCAAAAGTTGTGGAAGATGGTGTTCTTCGAGATTGAGCAGATTGTTGGAATTAAAATAGAGGACACACCAAGGATTGCATTACTCTCACTGCAAGAAGATCTTAAATGTAGTAAAGAAACTAAGGAATTGATAACGAATTTGCTGACGGCTGCAAGGTTAATCGTAGCTAGGAACTGGAAGACTCAAGGAGATTATTGTATTGAAGAATGGTATAAAGAAGTGTGGGACCTTGCTATAAATGATAAATTGACATGCAAGATTAAAATGAAAAGAGGTATAGTAAAAACGAATGATTTTGAGGGAATCTGGAAAAAGTTCCTAGAGTTTGTGTTTTCTAAGGGAAGCGGGAAACCACCAACAGAAGAAACTATGAGTTTTTGGAAACAGGAATGAGATCCCGAGGTGGGGGGTGCACTGTTATGTTGATTATGAATATGTTTAATAGATTAAGCTTGAATATATGATATAAAGGGTGTTTTATGTTTAGGTATTATGTTCTTTTTGTTGTTGTTGTTGAAGAAAAATAAAAATAAAAAATTTAATAAAAAAAAAGAAAAAGAAATTTTAGCCTGGGCTGTTTCCAAATATTTTGTTGACGTATGGGGTCTCAGTAAGCTGGCACTCAAAGCTGCCATAGCCTCCTCAGCACATTGCTTGTACTTTTCAAGCACGTCATCTAAATTATCAGAAGCAGAAGTGCCCACTTTCCATTTTTTAAACAGCTTTAAAGTGTTCCCCGTGAGGTGTTTGAGTTTTCGTTTGGCTTTACCGTGGCCTCCAGGTCTGTCGGCCTTTGACGCTTGGGGCCCCTCATGTGTTGTCTCAGTCTTTGAATCTTGAGGTTTGACATTCTCATTGGGTGCGTGGTCATCAGATTGTTCTGGGGAAAAATAAACATTCAACATTTACACAATATTTTTATGACAAGACAGCCCTACCCCCAAAATAAAAATGAAATAATAATCATATTTGTCTTTACCCTGATTTTCAGTATGGGTAGGTTCATGAATGGGGCTCTGGCTCCCTGGTTGAGCGATTTTCTTTTGTTGCGACATTTCACAAACACCCTCTGTAAAACACAAGTAGTTTGAATACACAACAGTGGGCGGTGTCCTCAAGGACATGTCTGGGGCTAGCCCACATATGACCAGATACAACCCAAAAGAGCGTCGGACATTTTTTTTTACTATGCTTCAAAGGCCAATGGATCCTGTATCATTTGATTATGTTTACAAACTCTTTGTAAACTATTTGAACTGTACTTCTGGACAACCCTCACCTAAAACATCACAATACAGAACAACTCTGATTTTACAGAAACTTACCTCTATGTATCACGATTTTGCTAACAAGGAGCTGTTGACGCTTATGGATACACTTGAACTGCGTTCTATGGAGGACGGCTGTAGAATTTTCAATCTTGTGATGAAAGAAGAATTTTCTGATGGAAAAATTAATTTTGGACGTTTATTATCAATTATTCTGTTTGGGTTTGCTCTTTTAAAGAAACTACAAGCATGTGGGATTCTTATGACTCATGAAAACACAAGACAGATGGTAGAGTTCATGGCAGAATATATCCACAACACCAAGGCGCAGTGGATCAATGAAAATGGCGGCTGGGTATGACTCCTTTGAAGAAACGGGGTAAAAGGCAAACTATATTAGTACTGTATATCCTAACTGAAACTGTTTTACTCTCTTTACCACTGGAAAATGGATTATTCAATGTGGTTAAGGCCGAGAAACCGTCCTACCGCATGGGAGAAAAATGTCTGTCCTTTTTTCTTAAATGTTACACTCTGAAATGGCTGTTTTTTCTTGTATAGAAATTTCAGCTGTGTCTATGAATTAAAATACCTTAAGCCATAAGTGTGGGACTTTTTATTATTGTTACAGTAGTGGCCACTTACCCAAGGCACAAGCATTTTACCCTAGCTCCAATTTAAAGGGTTCATAGTTAAAATGTAAAACGCCTTATATTTAAGTAAAAGTAACTACCTTCTCATACACACGGCCATATGCTTGGGCTATTTTTTATCATGCTCCCTCAATTGAAAAGATAGAGTTTCTACACCACCACAATCAAAATTAAAATAAGCATGCATTTAGGATTTGCTATTCTGTGTATTTAGCAGAGATAAATAAGCCGAAAAATATTTCTTTAGAAATAGAGAGTTGAAGGAAAAGAAAAAATCACTCACCATTTACATGCCGAGAACTTCAGACCCCTATGGGCACCAAAGATGGTTTCTGCATTGCTCTGATTCTATATACTTTTTGGCTCCGGGCGTTGTCCTTCTAGTTTTGAAGACTGTCATTGGCTGAGACTTCCATCCCCATACAACAGTGTTTAGATTTGCCTCTGGGGTATGCCTTTGTTCATTTCCTTCCCTGACCCCCACCCTGGCTTAGTTGCTTCTGCTCCATACAACAGTGATTAGATTTGCCCCTGGATAAAGCCAATGTTGACTCCACAATGGCTTAGTTCCTTCTGCCCCATACAACAGTGATTAGATTTGCCTCTGGGGTGTGCCCTTGTTGACTCCACAATGGCTTAGTTCCTTCTGCCCCATGCAACAGTGATTAGATTTGCCCTTGTTCATTTCCTTCCCTGACCCCCACCCTGACTTAGTTCCTTCCATGATGGATTATGTACCTGTGGTGTGAAATAAAATAAAACTATTGCTTACATAAAGAAATAAAGTTTTCTTTATTTTTTAATTCCCAATGATGCAAAACAATTTAACAATGAAGGAATTTAGACAGAATTTCTAAAAACAGCATTTACAGACGTAAGAAATGACTTATAGGGCCGATCTTTGATTATGCGTTCTACATGCTGAAGAAAGGATTGGTCGGTGGTCTTCATAATTTTTTCAAGGTGCATTCGAGGAGTTATAGATCTACTAATTTCTGTAGTCAGAATTAAGACCTGGTCCACATTCTCTGAGGTCAAAGCAAGACAATTTAGAGAATAACCAATGAGGATAACAACATGCAACACAGGCTGAAACCAGAGCTTTGCACAAAGAATGCGTAGTTTTGTGGAAATGTCATTTTGTTTGCCAATGCTTCAGGAGCCTAAAAGATATTTTAAAACTATTAACATTAAATCTATTTGGAAAACTTTTTAGACAGAACACTGAAAACACACACACCTGAATGAGAATGTTACTTGCAGAAGCCATATTCCAAAGCTCAATAGGTGACGGTGGGGTGCTAGTACTGATGCACTTCTCAGATTCTTGAGCTGTTACAGCCTCTGCTGCTGGTTCCTGGAAATTTAAGGGGTAAATGTAATTTTCTGTAACTCTTACAAGTTGTTTTTGCACATAAATAGGATGCCAGGAAAAAAAAAGTTTTACCTGCATTATAGAGTTTGGTATCAAGATAGATTCCAACAAGCTTTGCCATATTTGTGAGATCTCATCATCTTCCTCCTGTGGGGTCTTTGTTGGTGGGAACTGTTCATCGTCCGAGCTGGTGCTGAGATAACGCTTTCTGGGGTTAGGCCTGTCTGGTGCCAGTGGGGTAGATTTATTTATTTAAGGATTTATAGGCCTCATCGGGGTGCTGGGGGTTTCCATGTTGTCTCCTGCTTAAAATCAGCAACTGTTCCCGACGGCTTGAAAGTCTGAAAAGCACTGCACACCCTGGTGAATCCTTTAGGGGTTCTGAAAACTCTTCCTATTGGTTGCGGGGCAGGCCATGTGATATTCCTTAGCCAACCACTGAGAGGCTGTGGGGAGACATGCCTGGACATGTTCCACCGGTCGCCTGCAAAAAGCATCATTTCCGGTCGCCGCAGAAAAAACGTCACTTCCGGCCACGTGGCCTTTCTTTTGACAGGTAGTGCCAGCATTTCTGGGCACATGGTGTTTTGTTATGACAGCTGATGACGTCAGTTCCGGTCATGTGCTGTTTTGTTTTGACAGCTAGTGTCGTCAGTTCCGGTCACGTGCTGTTTGTATTGACAGCTGGTGACGTCACTTCCGGTCACGTGCTGCTTGTTTTGACAGCTAGTGACGTCACTTCCGGTCACGTGGTGTTTGTTTTGGTCACGTGACCAAAACAAAGCCACATGGCTCATTTGCATAAATTTGACAGGAAGTAGGGCCATATACTACTCATGTTGTTCAAACCCGATGTGCGGCGAGGTGGCTTCTAACCCACCCCGCAGCCCTACTGCAAGCTATGAGTTGTGCGGTGGGTTAGAAGCCACCCCCTGCCACACTGCCCACTGGTTTCGAACGTCACAGCAACCCGTGGTGCAGCACAGGTAATTAAGCGAATGGCAGGCATGCCTGGGGATGGGGGAAACATCCCATACTGCATGGTTCCCCCAGCTGATCATGCAATCCCAGGCAATGGGATACAACTCTAGGCTCCCTTTTCACCCAGCGTAAGCATTGGTAAAACAAATGTCCAACAGAAAAGAAGGAACGCTAAACCTTCATATTTTTTTTCTTAGCTTTCATGAATTATGTCTCTTTTTATTCTTTGCAGTTGTTGGCAATTTGCTTTGGAAAAATTAAGGTTGCAAATGGAATATTTATATTGGATGTATCTCAACTTGAATCAAGCAATCAGGTTGTTTTGAAAAAGGGCAGCATCACAGTGGGCTGTTAGTCTGTCCCATTGTGGCCCAACATCAGGGCGAAACTTATAGCTGAATTGCAGAATTTTAACCAGCAATAACACTAGAACAGGAAAAAAAAAAACCTTCTGGTTCTGCTCTCCTAATTGCTAGCATACATTAGAATCAGTCTCCCATACGCTGAAAGAATTGAGAGGGTACAGAATTACCCTCCTCCCTCACTTTTAAACTAACCTGAAATTTTGCAGTCTGAAAGCAATGCAGAATATGAATATGAAATGTATTCAATAAAAACCACACATATCCACCTTCTGTCACTGGAACTTTATGGTGAAATTATTCATTCGTAGTGGGAGTATGGATGCATCTATTTTACAGTCCGTCTCATTTCATTCCACCACAAGATGGCACTGCAGAACAAGCTCCGATTTTGACAGCCTTAAAGTAGCTCAAGGAAGGATTATCTTGTTCCACTAGTAAGAAAAGTGTGTGTGAATGTGTGTGTGTGCGTGAGAGAGAGAGAGAGAGAGAGAGAGAGAGAGAGAGAGAGAGAGAGAGAGAATGAGAATAGCTGGTTCTGTTTTCTGAACTTATGCTTCATTGCCATTCCCTATTGCCTACATCTGTAATTTGAATGTAAAGCATATTAATTCAATTTGAAAAGTTTATTTCTTGCATTTCTATCCCAACATTTTTTCTTTCACAAGGAACCGAAGGTGGCTCACATACTCCTCCTCTCCTCCATATCATCTTCACAACAACCCTGTGAGGTAGGTTAGGCTAAGAGTCAGTGACTGGCCCAAAGCCACCTAGTGAGTATCATGGCTGATTAGGGACTAAAACTCAGATTTCCTGATACCCAATCCAACCCTCTAACCACTACACCACACTGGCTCTCTTGTTCTTTCTGTCCTCTGTTAACAGTATTCACAGACTATGATTTCTTCATGTAAATCGTGGGGACTCGCTGGATCTAAGGTTACATTCTATTAACAAAAATAACTTTTGGTTTAACAGGTTGTGCTAAGGGCTTTCCATGCTCATTCAAGCTCCAAAATTATTTATTTATTTATTTATTGCATTTTTATACCACCCAATAGCCGAAAGTCTCTGGGTGGTTCGCAAAAATTAAAACCATTCAAAGTATAAAACAAACATTATAAGAACATGATATAAAATACAATATAAAAGCACAACCAGGATAAAATCAGCAGCAGTGCAGAAACACAAATTTAAAATACAAATTTTAAACAGCAAAGTTAAAATTAAATTTATAGACTGTTAAAATGCATAAAGGTCTTCACCTGGTGTCTGAAAGAATATAGTGTAGATGCCATTCCACAGCTCATTCCACAGCCGGGGTGCCACAGCAGAGAAGGCCCTTCCTTTGGCAGGGGCTCACGGAGAATGACCCCTGAGGATGACCTTAGGATCCAGCCAGGTGCATATGGAAAGAGGCGTTCCTTCAGATAGCCTGGCCCCAAGCTGTTTAGGCTTTGAATGTTAATACCAGGAAACTGCAGTTATGGGCCACACCCTTAACAGATGCATTATTTAGGCAGTATGCATATAGAGCGTCTGGATTAAAATAAATGGGGCTAGGAATAAAAAGAATATGATAATCGGAGTCTACTACCAACCACCCAATCAAGGAGAAGACGAGAAACAAATTGCCAGTGTTTCAAGGAAGTGTGATGTAGTAGTGATGGGGGACTTCAATTACCCTGATATCTGTTGGGAGACCATTACTGCCAAAAGCGGCCCTTCCAAGAAATTCCTGACATGTATGGGTGATAACTTTCTCCTACAGAAAGTGGTGGAAGGAACTAGAGGATCGGCAATCCTTGACTTGTTATTGACCAATAGGGATGACTTAGTGGATAAAGTGGCAGTTACGGGAACTCTGGGGGAAAGTGACCACGTCATACTTGAATTCTTGATTATGAAGGAGACAAAAGTCGAGCGTAGCCATACACGTACTCTGGATTTTAGGAAAGCTGATTTTAATAAACTCAGAACTATAATAAGTAAGGTCCCGTGGCAAGGGAGCCTAAAGAGAAAAGGAGTGCAGGATGGGTGGGAGTATCTAAAAAATGAAATTTTAAAGGCACAGTTACAAACAATTCCAACAAGGAGAAAAGATAGAAGACAACAGAGGAAACCAATGTGGCTCCACAAAAAGCTTATTGATGAACTGAAAACAAAAAGGGATACATATAGGAAGTGGAAGGAAGGCCAGGCTACAAAAGAAGAGTACAGACAAGTGGTGCAGAAGTGCCGAAATGGCGTCAGGAAGGCTAAAGCTGTGAATGAGCTGAGATTAGCGAGGGATGCTAAAAGCAATAAAAAGGCTTTCTTCAGATACGTGAGTAGTAAAAGACAGAGGAAAGAAATGGTGGTTCAACTGCTTAATGAGGATGGCAAATTGATAACAGACGACAAAGAAAAGGCTGAAGTGCTCAATTCCTACTTTGCCTCGGTCTTCTCCCAAAAGCGGGTCTATGACCCCCCTGGAAAAAGTGAAGCAGAAGTTGAGGGGGCAGGATTGCAGTTTGAGATTGATAAACAAATGGTCAAAGAACACCTAATTTCCTTGAATGAGTTCAAATCTCCAGGGCCCGATGAACTGCATCCAAGAGTAATGAAGGAGCTAGCGGAAGAACTCTCAGAACCTTTGTCTATTATCTTTGCAAAATCATGGAAGACGGGTGAGGTGCCGGACGACTGGAGGAGGGCTAACGTTGTCCCTATCTTCAAAAAGGGCAAAAAGGAGGAACCTGGGAACTACAAACCAGTCAGTCTGACATCCATTCCTGGGAAAATTCTGGAGCAGATTATAAAGAAGTCAATCTGTAAACACCTTGAAATCAATGCAGTGATTACTAGAAGCCAACATGGATTTGTCAGGAACAAATCCTGTCAGACTAATTTGATCTCATTTTTTGATAGGATAACCTCCCTTGTGGACTGTGGGAATGCTGTGGATGTCATATATCTTGACTTCAGCAAAGCTTTTGACAAAGTACCACATGACATTCTGATTAACAAACTAGCTAAAAGTGGGCTAGATGGAACAACTATTAGGTGGATCCACAGTTGGCTACAGAATCGGACTCAAAGAGTACTTATCAATGGAACCTTCTCAAACTGGGGAGAGGCAACGAGTGGGGTGCCGCAGGGCTCAGTCCTGGGCCCAGTGCTCTTCAACATTTTTATTAATGATTTGGACGAGGAGGTGCAGGGAACGCTGATCAAATTTGCAGATGACACAAAATTGGGTGGGATAGCTAATACCCTGGAAGACAAAAACAAACTTCAAAGTGATCTTGATAGGCTGGAGTGCTGGGCTGAAAACAACAGAATGAAATTGAATAGGGATAAATGCCAAGTTCTACATTTAGGGAATAGAAACCAAATGCACAGTTACAAGATGGGGGACACTTGGCTCAGCAATACTACAAACGAGAAGGATCTTGGAATTGTTGTAGATCGCAAGCTGAATATGAGCCAACAGTGCGATATGGCTGCAAGAAAGGCAAATGCTATTTTGGGCTGCATTAATAGAAGTATAGCTTCCAAATCACGTGAGGTACTGGTTCCTCTCTATTCGGCCCTGGTTAGGCCTCATCTAGAGTATTGCGTCCAGTTCTGGGCTCCACAATTCAAGAAGGACGCAGACAAGCTGGATCGTGTTCAGAAGAGGGCAACCAGGATGATCAGAGGTCTAGAAACAAAGCCCTATGAAGAGAGACTGAAAGAACTGGGCATGTTTAGCCTGGAGAAGAGAAAATTGAGGGGAGACATGATAGCATTCTTCAAATACTTAAAAGGTTGTCACACAGAGGAGGGCCAGGATCTCTTCTCGATCCTCCCAGAGTGCAGGACACGGAATAACGGGCTCAAGTTAAAGGAAGCCAGATTCCGGCTGGACATCAGGAAAAACTTCCTGACTGTTAGAGCAGTGCGACGGTGGAATCAGTTACCTAGGGAGGTTGTGGGCTCTCCCACACTAGAGGCATTCAAGAGGCAGCTGGACAACCATCTGTCAGGGATGCTTTAGGGTGGATTCCTGCATTGAGCAGGGGGTTGGACTCGATGGCCTTGTAGGCCCCTTCCAACTCTGCTATTCTATGATTCTATGAGTATAGTAGCCTGTGTTGTGATTAGTTCCAGCTTCACCACTGCCTTGGAGTTGGATGACTGTCATTGGCAGAGTAGTGTTCTAAGTCCCAGATTTGTCAGTTTACAAGAATAAACACATGGATGGAGTCAATGCAACTGACCAAGATCCCTTGCTTTTAACCCACATCTTTACTGAGACTTCTACTTCTGGATTTTTTGTGGGATGAAGATCAGTTCCTTTACATGCTTTTTTTCCTGGGGGGGTTTCTTTCTTTACCTTACTATATGTTCCTTTACACAACCTCTAGGTGGCTCTTGCAGAAATACATAAGGGTTTCATGCCGCCATTCACAGATATACCTGACTTTCCTCAGTAGAATAAAAAAAGGTAAAATAGTTGCAAAGCACAGGAGACCCCCTGACAACTTTGTGTAAAAGACTGTGACTGAGGAATCACGAGTGTACAATAAAAGCCTCACAAAGAAAGCTCATAATCCTAGAGTGGAGAAAGGGTGGGACAGAGGCAGAGAGAGATGGGGAGGCGCTACAGTCAGTGCCTTCCTCTTTAACAAAAGATGGAGCTATGTCAAAGAAGCCAAACTGGAATTGGTAGTATAGTAAAATCACACCAACAGGCAATGGGGCTTACGGAATTCTCCTGCTTATAAGATTCATTGTCTACCCTGTGCTCTACACAATCTCCCTGATTATCTGAGGGTGATTGGTAAACCTAGGGTGACCATATGGAAAGGAGGACAAGGCTCCTGTATCTTTAACAGTTGTATTGGAAAGGGAATTTCAGCAGGTGTCATTTGTACACATGCAGCACCTGGTGAAATTCCCTTTTCATCCCAACAGTTAAAGCTGCAGGAGCCCTGCCTTCTTTAGCTAGAGTGACCAGATACAATTTTGCACCAGTGCACACAATCATAAGTCTGCTTCTCTACTTTGTAGCTCTCCAAAGGCAGATTCCCCTCTTGTAAATATCCCTGTCAGTTTCATCCTCTCCCTTTATCCCATGCCTGTCAAAGAACTTTTCAGTTTCATCCTCAACTTCAGTGCTGGGCTAAACAGCATAGTGTGTGGAAGGGGTGAAACTGGCATAGGAAACAGATGGAACTGCAATTGTGTGCACCTGCACAAGATTGCTAATTAATTTGTTTTTTTAAAAATCAAAACAACAGTGCCCCCAGTTGCACAAATCACCATTTGTGAAAATTGCGGGGCCCAGAAAAAAATGTGCAAAACATTTCCAGAATTGGAAAAAAAATCTGCTACAGTCCACTACCACTTACTGGAATGGAAACGCTGCAAAATCCCATCGGGCTTAAGCGAAACAGAATTCCTAGTGTCACATATCCCTACCTGGAGGTAAGGTTGAAGTGAATGAGTTTATATCTGAGTAGACATGTATAGGATTGTGCTGTTAAACACTCATTTCTCACCTGAGTGCCCAGACCAGAATAATCCCTGTAAAGATAAGCATGACTTCATGGCCTTTTTCTTCATTGCAATATGTGGTGCAGTCATCGAAAGCATTGAATATTGTCACAGGGAATACGTTTGCTGTTCAAGGAATAAAGGAGTTCAATGAGGTTGTTCCATCTTTCTCATGCGCAAGGTTCTTTAAAAGCTGCATGCCAATCAGGCTTTCCACAGATGAAACTTCCTCCCATCAAGACAGCTATTAAACCTAAAGGAGCCTGCCAGGGAAAATAGAATAAAATAATGGCAGCTGTTGTGCAAGGATATCACAGTCATCTGTGAATAAAAATGTTGTGGTGATGGTCAATGTTTTAGGTGATTAGGAGCCTCACTGAGAATAAATCCTCTCAGTAACCTGACATGTTATTAAGTTCCTGAGGGGATTACATTTGTTATCCAGACCAAGAGAGTGAAAGTAATTTCTTAACGGTGCCTTTGCCTTTCAACTCTTCTTCTCAAAGAAGACATGAGCACATTCAACTCTTCTCGAAGAAGACATGAGCACAGAAACAGTTGGCGTCTGTGGGAAGAACACTGTTTTATCTTGACGATGATAAGAACTCTGTCAGGGGCGTTGTTTCACATTTCAAGGGGAAGAATAAGATTCTTGAATACAACCAAAATTAAATGATGAAAAGGAGTCTGTTCCCCCCCCCCCCGGGAGAATTTGTTGCAATTATTTTATGTTTTGTTTATACCTCAGTTTTACAGTACTCAATTAGTCATCGTATGGAATACCATCTGATGCTTCTCGTATAGACTGAAACATCACTACTGCCAAATCACCAATAACTTTCCATTAGATTAAAATTATCTGATCTATCATCACAAATAGACACATAGCATTCTTTGGAACACCAAAGCATTAACAAAGAAGGCACCTTAAAGTGACAAACTATGGGCAGTATCCTATTTGGCACTGGTGCTAACATAAATTATGTTGCGCTAGCATAAACAACCCCTAGCACAATGCCAATGGTGTTTGCTTACACTAGCATGATGTAATTTATGATAGCGCTAGTACTGAATACTGAATTGAGCAGGGGGTTGGACTCGATGGCCTTATAGGCCCCTTCTAACTCTACTATTCTATGATTCTATGAATAGGATACTGACCTATGCACACTCACTTTGAAATAAGTAGGAGTAAACATGCATAGGATTAGGCTGCACAGTCCAAATTATTAATCTACTTACATACTTGTATCACAGTTTTAAAGGAAGACTCTTCTCTTTAGCTATTAAATTCTGTGATGAATGGATGCTGCCTGTCTGGCCTGGAGAAAATTTAAGTACATTTTCTTGTAGAGTGAAGGCAGCAGAATCTGTGCTGTTTCAACTATACTGACTGGCTTGAGACTTCTCAGATGCGTTCTGAACCAGCTGAAGTTTCCGAACCGTCTTCAAAGGCAGCCCCACGTACAGCGCATTACAGTAGTCCAGACTGGACGTGACTAGTGCATGGATAAGTGACGTAAGGTCAGTCCTCTCCAGATAGGGCTGCAGCTGCGTACCAGCCTAAGCTGATAGAATGTACTTCTGGACACTGCAGCCACTTGGGCTTCCCCAGTTAGCTCAGAGTGAGAGGTATCATTGGTGTACTGATGACACTTCTCCCAAACCTCCTGATGATTTCCCCCAGCGGTTTCATGTAGATGTTAAAAAGCATGGAGGGACTAGATAGAACCTTGCAGCACCCCACAGACTAACAGCCATGGGTCCCCCAGCACCACCTTCTGAAAGCGCTAATCCAGAAAGTTCCAGAACCACTTTAAAGCTATGCCTCCCAAGCCCAATCCAGATAAATGATCCAGAAGGATACCATGGTCGATGGTATCTCAAGCCACTGAGAGGTCCAAGAGAACCTACAGGGTTGCACTCCTCCTATCCATTCTCTGGTGTAAGTCATCAACCAGGGCAACCAAGGCTATTTCTGTCCCATAACGAGGCCTGAAACCTGATTAGAATGGATCTAGGTAATCAGTTTCATCCAAACAACTTGAAGTTGTGAGGCCACCATATGCTCCAGCACGTTGCCCTAGAATGATAAATTTGAGACAGGGCGGTAGTTATCTAAATCCGTTGGATCTAAATTTGCTTTTTCCAAGGTTAAAAAAAGCTTCTTTTAAGGCTGTGGGAACCCCAGCAGACTTCAAGGAGGCATTTACCACCTCAGAAGTCCAGATAACCAGCCTAGCTCTGGCAGATTTGCATCCTCAGGTTGCACAAGCTGAAAGGTATACATAACATGACCAGATGGTGCACTAGTTCCATCCATATTAGACTCTGGCAAAACAATGGCATCAAGTCTAGACGAGCTTGGTGCTACACAGAAAACCCTGGCGGACACATTTGGGAGAGATTAACTCCTCCCCTTTCATCCAACCAGGTTTCAGTAACACAGGCCAGGTCGGCATGTTCTTCAGCTATGAGCTCAGAAACGGTATTACCTTTCTGAGTGGCCGACCACTCAGGGTCGCATGCAGAGATATTCTCCAGCCCTGTTATCAGTGTTGCTTTAAGAATGCAGGACGAGGAAGGCTTTTTGTCTGACCCAGCACAGCTCTTCTTATATTCTTAATTGGTGATGTCTATGTGGGAGCAACCGTGGGACCTTCTGTGCATGATCACTGAGCCATGGTCCTAATCAACTTGTGGTTAATGTTGTCATGTGCTGAACAAGAATCTACTATATCAGAATATTTACATTCCTGGGCTAAGCACATATTCAAAGCAAAGTGAGCCCTCTTAACTTTAGCCATAACATTTATGAAACCAGACCGCTGCTTGTCCTGGATTGCTCAGAATTAACATGAGCCTCTGCTGGTGTTATTAATCTGTTGTAGAAACAAATTTTGGAGTGGAGGTGGGGGTTTAGAGGTGAAAGAAATGGACTCACTTTGAGTCTGCAACAAGAATTACATTTCTCTGAAGTAGTGGATGCTAAGGCTGTATTCAAATATGTCTAGTCTTCATATATCTATAGTTCAATTTGATAGTTGAGGTGGGTGAGAACATTGGTAGGTCTGTCAATCAAGGACTGCAGACCTATGCATACTTACCTGGAAGTCCATGAAACATAGTGGAGGTTCTGAGTAAATACATAGAGCAGGAGTAAGCAAAACATGTCCGGTGGGTCGCAAGCGGCCCACCTGGCATGTGGCTGACGTGGCCTTTTCCATAAGCCCCATTGCCAAATTTGCCACCCAAATTTGTTGGCAGAGCAGCAAAAAAGGGGCCAGTTTCCCTTTATTACCAATAGAACAAGCTGTGATTCGCTGCCCAAATTCTGTGGCACAGTAGCAGAAAATAGCTGTTCTAAACGAACACTGATCCTTTTTTGCTCCCCTGCTGCTGAATTTTGGTGGCAAATTCAGCGATGCAGCATGAGCAGGGGCACAGCCCGCAGGGGATTCTGGGGGATTGACCCCTAGAAGTTGCCCACCCCAATATTAGAGGATTGTTCTGCATATATTTCAACCCTAGCCAGATCTACACCAAGCAGGATTTGACACTTTGAAACCAGTTTGAAAACTGTATATGATGTGTGTCCTGTGTCCCAACAGTTGTCGCTACTGTTATAAACCATTTTAAAGCAGTAGTGTAGATCCTACCCCTGTAGTATTGCCATAATTTAAGTGTTATGAAATGAAAGTGAACCATGAGTGTCCTCAGTGACATCTGTCTACAAACCTACAATATGGATCTCCCAAGTTTGAGATTTTTAAAGTTAAAGCATGCCTACATTTTTGAACTAAACAATTACTCTCTAATACTCTGAACTTCACCTTACCAGGTACACAAGTGTTATTTAGGTTTCCTAGCTGGAACAGGATGTAGCTTTCTGGAGGCTAGAAAGCAACCCGTTAACATCTCTATCATATCACAGGGATTTTGGGTTAGTGAGATGCAAGCGGTCTTTAGCCATCTTCTTGTCATCTTAACATTTTAGATCTCCTAAATTTGGGAGGGTCATCAGTGTGTGTGGGGGGGAAGGACCATCCAAGAACAGATACCATGTATATTTCTTCTCCCTACCTCCCCCCCTCCGGCACCCCATCGGTTAATTCTATGTTAGAGACGTAGACAGTGTCAAACATGGGAACCTGAAGTCCATTTGAACAGGAGAGAAAGAAAGAAGAGTTCATATAATGTTGACTCCTAAATCTTCAGACTTTATAGAGGCATGTGTCAGTTTCCCACATAAAATATCTCCTTTCACATACCATACACAGCATTCCTCTTTGAGATTACAGCCACACCCTCAAAGTTAGCTAGCTGGTGTCAAACTACACGATATATTAAATATGTAACATGCAAGTGACCTGCTTTGGGTTTTACTCACAAGTAAGTACAAGGCCCGTCGGATCCAGATCGTGCACAGGTAGGGGAGGTTTAAGCTCCCCCCTGTATTGCTACTTGTTTTCTGAGATTCACCCTCACCCCTGCCTGCTTGGGGGCCTTTGGCAAACTTTTGCCTTTGGCAAACTTTTGGCAAACTTTAGTACAGAACACAACTTTCCCAGAAGAGAAGGATTCAGTGCCACCACCCCATTTATTTTGCCGGTAGTTTGAATTCTGCAGTCACCACATGATGAGAAACAAGTGGAGCTAGGTAGCCTGAAAGGGCTGATTTTGTTAGGCATGTGCAAACTGTCTAATGCAGCCTTCCCCAACTTGATGGCCAATAGATGCGCTGGACTACAACTCCCATCAGTTGCAGTCCAACACATCTGGAGGGCACTAGGTTGGGGTAGGCTGGACTTATGAGTGTGGATGAGGATTCAGTACCCTTTCTGGATCCTTTCAGATAATGTAGTTCCACTAAATGTTAAGAAAAGTCAGCTTTTGTCAGCTTTTGGGAGTGGGGAAAAGTTGTTTCTGACCCCAGCTGATGTGATACATTCTTGGAACGTTCCCAAGCTGTTGCCAAGCCCATAGGAAGTGAATCATTCTTGGTCATCTCACGACACTTTGTTGCCTGAGGTAAAGGGTAAATGGCACCCACATGCCAAATTCTCAGAACCAATCAATAATAAATTTATTGGAGGCAACCAAATACAGGTTTTAGCCAATTACATAGACAAAAGTTATACAAAGAATATAAAAATACCAATCAGAACTCTAAAGGAGCTAACCAAGTGTGAAGGAACAGAAGTCCTATCTACAACTTCCCTGTAAGAAGAGTCTTAGTTGCATCCTGGGGCCGACATGGTCAACAAGGTGCTGCCAGACCCTAGGCTAAGCCCTCCAAGGGGAGCCTCTCACTCCCTGCCTACAATTTGAACTCCCCCAGTCACAATGGGGCAGGAGGATCGGCTGCATTGCCTGAGGGAGGACTGGATCCTAAAGGTGGGCAGGGGGTGTGGGTAGGCAGCCTGATTTAGCCCCACCATCCCCAGTCTGCCCCTCATTCACCTCTGCAGCCTTGGTTCTATTCCCTATATATGCTCATGGGAATTGGCATAATGACATCTTAGTTGTTTTATTTTTTAAATTCGTATTCCCCCCCCCCCTCAAATTTGCCACACCACTTAACTTGATGCCCTAGGTGACCACCTAGTTTGCTCATATGGATGGGCCACCTTGGCCCATGTTGGATGGGGCTGATGGGAGTTAAAATCCAATAACATCTGGAGAGCCGGTTTATGGAATCCTTTAAACCCATGTCATTATTTTACTATAGCAGAACTGATCAAAATAACAGAGGAATCCAACTAGTGGCTGTCTGCCTGACAAAAGGTTTCCATCAGCAGAATGGGGAGGGAGGCAATTCACACACACCCCAAATGCTCTGGAGCATTGGGGGACTCTCCAGAGTGGATGGGGGGGGGGGTTTGCACAGGGCAGCAGAGGGGAGGGGGAGTCACCCTCTTCCTGAGCTCAACTATACCAAGCAGGATATTGCACTATAAAAGCAGTATGAAAGCAATATATAAAAGGCAGGATTTACACAACTGCTTTATAGCAGTATGGAAGTGCACTGACAACTGTTGGGGCCCATTGACACACACCATATACTGCTTTCATAGTGCTACATCCTGCTTGGTGTGGCTCCTGCCTTTTATATACCATTTTCATACCACTTCCATAGTGTAACATCCTGCTTGGTGTAGATGAGCCCCCCGTTCCACTGATGGAAGCCTTCTATCAGGGGAGAGATACTAGTTGGATTCCAACCCAACCTTTTTAATCCTGAAAGTATGCTGAAAAAATTTAGTATTATTTTTGTACAGAACACTGTCAAAGAATTATCAGAAAGTTAAGTGGCATTTCATTACACATTCTAGTTACAAATCTATAATTTTAAAACAAAACAAAAAACTTCTTAAAATAATAAAATCTCTATGCCTTGAGAAACATGGGCAGTGAATTCTTTGGGTTTATTTTATGAGAGTTCTATTTGGTTGTTCCAGACTGAACTTACTTAGAAATTCAAGGATTGGTTTGGGAGCTCAAAAAGAGAGGGAGGGAGGGAGGGAGAGAAAGAAAAAAGGATTAGCTGGGGCAACAATTCACATACCTCCATTTCACTTGGAATGCTGCAGAGAATGTTAGTTCTCTACAGTTGTGCTTCAGGGTAATGGCTAATTTAAAGGTGTGAAGTAAAAAAAAATGCATTGGAACCCTCTTATTTCACAACCATGAATTACTGTTTACTGCATAGGGTGTTTGTCTGCCTGAACAGAGGGAAAATGCTTATTAGTCTACTGAAACAGAACTGTTAGCATAAACTCCTGAGATGTCACAAAATTACTGGATAAAGATAACCTCTTTTTCTTCTAGTGCAAAATGCCAACTCCTGGCTGTATCCCACACTATTCTTACAACCCACCACTCTTTCAGAATTAAAATGCCTCTTACTCCACTGCAATCTTATGCATGTCTATTCAGAAGACAGTCCCACTGAGTTCAATGGGGCCAACTCCAGATAAGCATGTATAGTATTGTTCTTTGAGGGTGTCTCCCACATCCATTTAAAGCAGGGATGGGAGAAGACTTTTTCTGTAATGGGCCATTAACTCACCCATTACATAACCTTACATAAGTAAAAAAAGCACCTTTTAAGATAGATAGATTTTATTTATTTATTTATTTATTTATTTATTACATTTTTATACCGCCCAATAGCCGAAGCTCTCTGGGCGGTTCACAAAAATTAAAACCATAATAAAACAACCAACAGGTTAAAAGCACAAATACAAAATACAGTATAAAAAGCACAACCAGGATAAAACCACACAGCAAAATTGATATAAGATTAAAATACAGAGTTAAAACAGTAAAATTTAAATTTAAGTTAAAATTAAGTGTTAAAATACTGAGTGAATAAAAAGGTCTTCAGCTGGCGACGAAAGGAGTACAGTGTAGGCGCCAGGCGGACCTCTCTGGGGAGCTCATTCCACAACCGGGGTGCCACAGCAGAGAAAGCTAGATAGATAAATAGATAGATAGATGTAGGTAGGTAGAGATAGATGAGCTACAGTTAGGTTTTGTGTTTGAGGGGGTCTAGGAGAAGATTTCTTAGAGGATGGGATGTTGAGGTAAGTGAAAGGGGGAGTTAGCAGGAGTATGGCATTACAGTGGGTGTCAGTTGACCATTGGAAGTGAGAGATGGTGGAGGGTTGTGGGTATTACCTGGATGAGAATTGGTTTAGGGGACGACTAATTGGAAGCACATTTGTCCCTGACTTGAGATTACTGTCAATTTGTTATGGTACCTTAAAGACTAACGAATGTATCATAGCATAAGCTTTCATGGACTAAGGTCCACTTCATCAGATACATGAAGTGTTATCCATTGTTAGCATCTCTCTGTGTGGGTCTATGTGTGTGTAAGCAATGAGTTTCCCTTGACAGTGGCAAGTGATAGTTGCCACTGTCACCAATTGCTCACCTACCCTTTCACACTACAACACTCTAACTCAGCCTCCCCTAACCTGGTGCCCTTCAAATATTTTTATTGATTGATTTATTTCATTTCTATACCGCCCAATAGCCCGAAGCTCCCTGGGCGGTTCACAAAAATTAAAACCATACGGTACAGCCTAAAATATGGAAACTTAAAGCCACAATATAGAAGTACAACCAGAATAAAATCGAGCAGCAATGCATAGATTTAAAATAGAGATGTAAAACAGCAGAGTTAAGAGACTAGCCTCAGACCCAAGGGGGAGTTCTAATCCAAAACATCTGGAGGGCACCAGATTGAGGAAGTCTGCTCTACCTGCTTGCTCATCCTCTCTCTTTGGGCAATTCATCAGGAAAGAATAGCCTTAGCAGGGCCACCAGGAGGAAGGGAACAAAAGGCAGCAGTGTGAAGGAGGAGCGAGTGGGGAAAAGCTGGCTGCTCCTTGGAGAAGCGGCCATCACCTTGCCCTCTCTCACTGGCTACTGAAGGATTGGGCTAGCTGGGCCCAGTCTCCACTACCAGAGCACTCTGGGTTTGAAGGATCCCATAAACCTGGCATGTTAGTGAGAGGATGAGGTGGCTGCTCCTTCAGTGACCAGCCATACTGCATTACCCAGCAAGGGAGGGCGAGCAAGAGGGCATTGGCAGCTGCTCACCCCTGTCTAGGCAGCATTGTACTATGGTGACCAGAGAGGGTTGACAAGGAAATCTGGAAGTACCCCCATCAAAAAACCCTCAATCAGATGTGAATAAAGTGCACAAGCATCTAAAACACACTCCTGACACTTTCCCCCCACCCCTTCGTGCCTCCTAACAAAGAGACACAGAAGAGCCTCCTGGCCGTTCAAGGCTGTCCTAAACTCCTCACCCACTCATTGTCCCACTAATCTGACACGGTCAGAAATGTTACTTTCCTAAAACACTTTTGAAAAGCCTTGAGGCCCGGAACCAAGTTCTGTATCACATAGACATGGAGGCGCATCTCATATTTGTTTATCTCCTAAGCCCCCCCCCCCCCAATTGGTCATTGGAAGTGGCTCGCAGCTGGCTGGAGAAACTTTCCTATTGACCTCGAGAGGGTTTTTTTTAAAAATCAAAGTACAAAGAGTTACATGCACTGGTCATAGTTGTCACACTATAGGGCATTGGTTTAAGTAGAATAGTTACATTTATGGAACATATAGAAAACTTGCAATCAATAAGGGATGGGAGGAGGGAATCTTATTATTTCATTGGTGGGACTTGGAATGTTTTAAAAGTATGCTGATGTGGACGATGGGCAGAGAGTTCAGTCTTTGGCTTGCTGGAGGTGAGCTTTCTCCTTTGTATGTAGTAAAATAAAGCCTCTGCATCTGGACCAGTCTGGACTTGTTCCTTCCCTACTGGGTTTGGGGAAACTGCCCTAACAGGGCAAGCAAGAGAAGGGAGGTAAGAGCAGCCACTGCCCTCTCTTGCTTGCACGGTTCCCTGCCACAGAAGCAGCAACGCTGAGGAAGTAGGACTGTGGTGTTGGGGACCAGATGGGCTTCCTGAATGAGGAAATCCCTCCTTTGCTCTGCTTGTGCTCAGTGGCTCCTGAAAGGACATCAGGTTTCTAACCCTATTACTCTCCTCACTCTACAGGCTGCTTTCCCTTCAAAATAGAGAGAGCTTTATGCAATAAATGAAAATAAACATAGCCGCGATAGAAGTACCCCTGTAAAGTCGTGTATAGCTAGGCCCTCAGCCCTACACTCCCACTTCCATCTTTGAGGTGGGGAACATGTGACCCAGCATATATTTTTGGAATGGAACGCCCATCATCCTTCACCATCTGATACTTGAGCAAGGGCCACGTGCGCCCCATCCCTGGGGAAGTCTCACCAAACCTTCAGGGCAGTGGAGGCTGGTGGCTCCGATTTCGGTGAGGCTGCGAATCCACTCGGGTCAGAACCAGTCGGAACTCTAAAGGACCTATCCAAGGCGTTGAACCTTTAGATAGCTCCTTTAGAGTACTGGCTGGTTCTGACTGAACCCCAGAGCAGATTCACAGTCCCAGCGACTTCGGAGCCACCAGCCTCCGCTGCTTCGGGCTTTCCAGCTTCCCTCCCTGCCTTCGTCCCTTCGCTTCAGCAGCAGCAGCAGCAGTAGCTTCCACAGAGCCCGCCGCTCGCGCCTCCACCCAGTGGAAAGCAACAGCAAGCGATTCCCTTCCGCAAACATAAATCAGCGTTCTGGAAGATCCCATTTTCTCTGCAAGTGGGGGAGAACGACGGGAGTGGGGGGGAATTAAAAAGAGGCCGAGGAAATTTGACTTACGTTGCTTAATGGGTGGGCGAAAATCGGAAGAGGGGGAAGATACTTGGGTAGGATTAATTTATTTAGAAGAGACCCCGGGGTAAGGACCGGATGCTGGATATCCCGGTTTCCTCTTTCTCCCGCAGTTAGGCCATTCCTCCCGTTTTGGAGCGTTGATACTTTACCCCGGAACGAGTCCCGGACCCCAGGCGCAGCTTCATGGAGCTTATTTACCTAAAAAGCCAAGCGGGCTCCTAGTGGCTTCAGCTGCCCTTTTCTATCACGTGCTCTCCCTCGGACCCAGCGCCTATGGTCCCCTGGAACCCGGCATAGCTGCCGCCCATCCCGCTCTGAAAGCATCTTCTCAGACTTGGGCAAAATCGCGCTTGGCTCAAGCCAAGCGCTTTCTGTTCCTAGGGCAATTCTCTTGGCAAAGGAGGTGGGGGTACTTTGTTTCGTTTTATTTTTCAAGACTTGCCGCGGGCCAGATGAAATTAAGCGACGGGCCGCAGCCGTGGGTCTTTTGGATGACTTGGAAGAACTGCAGATTTCAACTGGGATAGACATTGTGGCACTAGCAAACGAGGTGAGTGATGTAGGGCTCGAAATGTGCGGTACCTTTAAAGGCTGAAATGTCCGCCAATTGTGGGAATGTGTACAGAAATGTAGGGATGGGTGACTTCTTGAATAAAGAGCAGAGTTTCTCTGTAGGTTGAATCGGGATAAAGGTTTTTTTAAAATAAAACAAAACATCTATATCACGCAGTGCAGTCATATGCATGTTTCTCAACAATAACTCCAGTGTTCAATCGGGCTTACTCTCAGGAACGTATGCATAGAATTGCTGCCTCCATGTGTTAATGAACTTACTCATGCCAGGATGCCTATTTGTCATCAACTTTTACTGTTCATAAAGCAGTTATCACTCTGTACTTACTTGCATTGCATTTCCCTCTGGTACCACTGTTTATGATCCACCAACACACTACCAACAACAACAACCATGTGTATACCTGTAACGATAACCACACATTGCTTACATGGGCAGTAGTCCATGAAAGCTTAAGCTTATGCCACAATCAATTGGTTCGTCTTCAGGGTGCCACAAGACTCTTCCGTGTCTCCTGTGAGTGCGCTTACACACATTTTTTTTTAATTCCCTGGACCCATCACAACTGCCTTTTCCGTTCTCTTCTCTTCTTCATATTACAAATATTCTTCATATTACAAACATGTCCATATATTGATCCCTGGGGATGTGAAGAGCTGGCAAAAGTGGGACCCTTGATCACTCTCTAGTTTTGTAACACATGGCCATCTTTGTCCCACAAGCAGAGCCTATGTAATGACCCTGTAGGCCTAAAGCAGATGTCACTACTAGGCAGTAGTGAAGCTACAGAATAAATTCAATCATCTCTTGGAGGTGCTTTGTAAACATGTGCATAGATATGAAGGAAGGAAGCGTATTGGCCCGCTGGGATCTGATGTCACAAAGGCACTGGAAACTGGCTATTTGTTGTGTGTTCCCTGCCCCCAATTGTAATTTGGGAGTTTGGAAAGGCTGCCATGGGGACGAGAGGGCAGGGAAGTTTACTTCTGTTAGCTCAGATGCATAGGCCTAACTCTATGAACACATATGAAGTTAACCATCACCATAATATCTTAATTAATAACTACATTAGCTTTGTTTAAGAATACCATGAGATATACACATCTTTTACAGTTGTATGAGAAAAGATTTTCTCATGGTTCATCCAGAGGTTCAACCACCTCTGCAAGGTGGTTGAACATCCAAGATGAACACAAGGGGGAGAGAATAGTCTCAGGATACAGAAAACAATTTTATTGATGAAAGGGAAAGATTTAACCAGATTAGTGAGAAGGTAATCACTTAATGGTTGTCAATATCCTAAACATTGGTCCTCTGAAATTCTGCCATACTTAACCAAAAGGTATCTGTAAAGCAGTGTGTGCCTGTGTTCTTCTGCAGTATAATTTAATATTTCAGTGCCAGTTTTATGCAGATGTTGAGAGACGTGCAGCCCAAGACTTAAAACAATTGTACTTGGAAACAAATCTCACTGAATTCAGTGGGGCTTGTTTCCCAGTAAATATTATTGAGATAGCAGCTTTACCGTTTTTGGAACCAGCCTCCTATGGGGTCGATTGCTGGGTTTCCAAAGCTTGTTCCTGCTTGCTTTCTCATGTGTCAAGTTGGCTTCAGACATGCCTACACATCATGCGTTCCTGTTCATCCAAAAGCGTTCTCAAAATATAGTTTTTCACTTTGGCATACAATCACATCTGAATATTGTTTTGCCTGTAGTGCTTTTATAGCTCAAATATTTTTCTCCCCAAGCAGACTTCAAGCACTTCTTTAAAAACTCTCTGATTTATTTATGGCCTTCTAGTTTTTACATTCTCAAAGTGACTAGCAAAATGTAAAGAAAGTGATTTTAGATTAGCTTGTTCTCTTAAAGAAAACTCAAATGGTGTTTTTTGAGAAGAACTTGTCCTTATCCCAGTCCTTATCCCAGTCTTTCATTCTCAGTTTGTTTTTATAACTCTGATGATAGTGGATTCTTATCTGAAAGTGGAACATTACATACATTTTCATGCACTCTAAAAGTAGAGCTTTCACCATTATTTCTTTGATGGTTAGCAGTTTGAAGGCTTATTTGCTTTTTAGCTGGTTCTAGTAGAGAAGCTACCTTAAGCCACTTTAAGATCAGAAAGAGAGGCTCTTCTCATTTGCTCACCTGTGAGGGCAATTAGGTGGGTGTCCACATGGGAGAGGGCTTTCTTTGTGGTGGCCTCAAACCTCTGGAACAAACTTCCATTGGAC
The DNA here is from genome assembly GCF_023053635.1 of Elgaria multicarinata webbii. Classification (NCBI taxonomy): domain Eukaryota; kingdom Metazoa; phylum Chordata; class Lepidosauria; order Squamata; family Anguidae; genus Elgaria; species Elgaria multicarinata. The sequence continues at coordinate 37,614,101 of NC_086174.1, forward strand.
GTCCGCCATGCACCTTCCTTGCAGGCTTTTAAGAAGGCCTTAAAAACATTTTATTTTACCATGGCCTTCGCATGATGAGTATTGTTATTGCTGTTATTGTTATTATTGCTGCTATTGTTGTTCCTGCTTGTTTTATTTTTGGTTTTATTGTTTAATTGCTGTTTTATTGCTTTTCATATTTTTAATATTAATATTTAATATTGCTGTTAGTATTTTATGTATTTTATTGTTGTAAGCCGCCTTGTGAGAGTGTTAAATAAATAAATTTAAAATATGCCCAGGTTAAATTCTGATTTAATTTGTGATTTTATGAAATGACAGTTGTTGTTTTTTTTTAAAAAAACTAATTTTAATGAGACACTTCAAGGTATTTGTGATGCTCATTTCCCTAAATTATCTGAACATACAAAATAAATGTTTATAATTTTAAACATGATCTCCAGCCAACTTGTAGGTATGCTTTTTGTTATGTTATGAGGAGTTTTCTGCTTTATAGTATGCAAATATCGGGCAGTATCCCACAGGGCGCAACTGCAAATGTAAATTACCTTGCACTAGTGTAATGTACTCTAGTGCAACACCAATAATGTCTGCTGGCACACTAGTTTCTAGGGCATTGCTGTGGAGTACTTTCCACCCCGTTGGATACTGCCTATTCCCTTTAGTAAGAAGAAGTAGTAGAGCAGCCTTTCCCAACATGTGGCCTCCAGATGTTTTGGACTACTACTCCCATCAGCACTAGTCAGCATGGTCAATGGTCAGACAATGGGAGTTGTAGTCCAGTGACATCTGCAGGACCACAGCTTCCCCACCCGTGATCTAGAGTAACTTTTGCAGAAAGCTGATATTTCAGTATCAATGTTTTGAGGGGAGACAGGGGAAACTGAGTGATAATAAGCCATTTATGAGAAACTATTTGGATGATATCAAACTATGTCCCTCTACTAGCAAAAAGCCCTTTGATCCAATGGAGGCTTCCATCAGCAGAATGTGCAGATAGGGGATTTTTGGCCATTTCCCTTTCTCCTGCAGCCCCCACATCCCCCAAATCTGCTACAGAAGGTGGGAAAACCATTCAGAACAGCTTGGGAGGTGGTACAGGGAGCCTCAGGAGGAGGGTGAAACAGAGAAAATCACCTCCATCCCTGTTCCATGAAGACCACTTGATCAAAGAGCCTTCCATTAGCAGAGGAATGCCATTGGATATAACCCTTTGCATTGATTGATTTGTGTTTGTATTAAAATTAATAAAATTTAAGTTCAAAATAAAGAGTAGCCAGTGGACTATTCTCCAACAGTCTGCTTGTTTACAAAATTGCTTTCATGTGCTAATACATGTCAAATAACAGGTGAAAATCCCAAATGTTTTTAAATAGAATAGTAAAGTGTAGGTAACACGGTTACTGCTCATCTCCTAATCCTGAACAATAAGAGGTTAATTGTAAAATATGTTGGAAGATAGTAGAGCATTTCTGTGGAAGAGCATATGTAGAATTATAAATCACAATGACTGTAGAACGTAGATCTGAAAGACACTTCAGCTAGAAACGCATCAGAATTGGATAAAACCCATAATGGGTTTCTTCATCACCTTAGATCATATGCCAAAAATGCACGGCTTCATATCTTCAACAGCTGCCTCGAATACTGTGCCAATCCTAAAATGTGTGGAAGGCAGAACTTTATTGCAGTAACCAAACCTGGCAAATGTCTAGATGGCTCAGAAATCTGTTACAGAATTCTGTTGCACGTTAGCTTTTCAGTCACCTGTCCCATTTTTAATCGATTTCATTCCCAAAACCAAGCTGGATTTCAAGTGAACCCTAATGTTTAGGGCAGGTTATTTGGCTGGCTAAATTGGGGGGCTTGGGGGGGAACATCTATTGATGTTTTCTCTTCCCTCCCCCACCCATCCTGCCACCAGTAGTATGTGACATGTTTGCTATTGATCTGTAATTTAGCCGCTTTGATCATATCTCACCAGCTTGTTTCAAAGTTCTGATGTTAACCTTTAAATCGGGGTGGGCAACTTTGGACGTTCAGGTGGCCGATTCCCCTACCCCTGGATTTGCCACAGGCCACACTTGTGCTGCCAGTGGCAAAAAAGTGGGGGAAAGTAGCAGTTTGCCTCTGAAATTCAAAAGCAAACGGAGTCTCAGAGGAGACAAATTTGGCTTCAAAACAAGATACATGTGTCCATTCTAAGCCTAAGCTAATTTTGTCTTCTCTAAGACTCTGTATCAGGTTACCACCAATATTCAGTGCCAAACTGCTTCTTCCCCCTATTTTTTCTTTATCAGTGCTGCAGCAGGGGTGACAGGAGCGGGGGGCAGCGGGGTACACATGCACGCCACATGTTTCCACCCCTGCTTTAAACCCTAAATGGCTTGGGACCTGAGTATTTCTTCACAATGAATGTGCCTTGATTTTTAAACTATGGAACAGAGGCCGTTTCTACACCTGCCTTCCCTCCCCCCCCCCCCCCCCGATCATCCCTCTGCATGCAAATGACACACAGGGGATCCTAGGAGCAGGCAAGGACGATCCCTCCATTTTTCTGGGATAATCCTTAGGTGTAGAAAGGGCCAGAGTCTCTGCTCTGGGTACCCCTGCCTTCAAAGGTGAGGTGTGTGGTAATTAGAGAAAGGGCCTCTTCAGTGGTGGCACCCTCTCAGTGAAATGCCTGCGCCTATACAGTTTTTGCCTGAGACAAAGGACAAGCTGACATTCCTCACCCTGCCTATAGTAGCTGACTAGTCTAGCAACTGACTCGTACTTCAATGTAGATAGCATACTTAGCTTCAGAGTTGTACAGGAAGGCAGATGTCTGGTTTTTCTTCTCTCAGAAACAGGCAGGCACATGTGTAAACTTTTCAAGGACAAATTCTCATTCTCCTTTAGAAAGGCATGTTAGCCCCTGTCTAACGTACACGTTTGATGTGAGAAATGGCCATCATGTTCTAGGCACTGGGCTAGCCCAAGACATTTTGGTACCAGATACAGAAAATCAACATAGTATTCCCCTTTTCACTGACATGGGACACAGCCTCACTGAAAGGACTCTTTGCACACAGACACACCCCAAAAAAACAAGAACTGTGCAAGAGACTTGATAGTCCATAGCTGGGTGGTGCTCAATGGATCAGAGCTCTCTCTCTCTTCCAGTTGGCTTAGAGGCACCTATAAATCAATCTTGGATCCTCCTCAGGACAGATTAGAACCTTTGTGGGCCGGAGGTTCCAGGCTCCTGTAGGCAACAACAGTTTTACACACACACATATACTGTTTTACTATTGCTTCTTAGTTTGCATAATTCAGAGCAGCGAAAAGGAGCTACCGAAGTAAAAATTCCAGTCCTTTTGTTTTGTTTTTAAATGTGTTATTGTTTTTCTAGATCTTTCCGTGCTCTGGTTTTATTCTGTTTAAAACTTTTTAAAGTTTTTCTATTACTTTTTATCATGTTGTATTTTAGAGTTTTAATTTTTGTGAACTGCCCAGAGAGCTTTAATAATAAATAAATGATAGGGGGATCAGGGGAAGGAACCCACCACCCCCAAATCCAATCACAATCTTTAAAGGCGGGCAGATAAAACCACCACCAAGAAATCTTTCTCATCCAAGTCACGGACTATACAGAAGGACTGTTCTTATGCTGGTCGCGATCATAGCTCACACAATCTTTGCCTGCTTTGATTTCCAGGAAAACACACCTTTATAAATCTGATGCCCCTTCCTTCACCTCCACCTCGACCTAACCAGCAGTAATACCAGGTCATTGAGCTACTTAAAATGACTGACAGCTAATCTCTGGTCTTGATTTAACTGGGAGGAGACTCCCTCTCCAGAACTTTCAAACAAAAGCCAGGTTAACTCATTGCAGGCTTTAAGAGGATCTAAACATGTACATTCGCCTTCTCCAACTTTATGCCTTCCACATGTGTTGGATCCCTCAGACAGATCGTTATGCTGGGAGTTGTAGTCTAGCACATCTGGAGGGCACCAGGTTGGGGGAGGCATATGTACATGCTTTTCCAGAAAGGGGAGGCAGCTACACCTACTGTATCAGAGCTACTGAACAGATTTTCCTGTAAGAACAAGACAGACCCTCCCTCTCCAAGAAAGATCATAGTCAGTCAGTGAGTTGTTTTGTGGTTTGTAAGGTGGAAACACAGCACACAAATATTTTAATGAATACAATATTCTCTTGCCTTACTGTAATGCATCTTTCTTAGTTTAAGACCTTTTTGAGTGATCTTATAACATTCATTAATTCCCTGTACTTTGATTTGATTGTTCTCAACAGCTGTCGCTGACTGTACAATTGAAACATTTGTAACACCGGTTTAGGATCTGCACCACCTGTTTCTAACATTTTGCATTACGGGCAGAAACTATGAAGTCGTCACAGCATGCTGTAGAGAATTTGATTTTGCTCTAAGCCTAGAATACCCTGTGTCGTTTTTAGGTCATTCACCAGGATGTTACTAGACGGAGGATGCAATCCCATACACACTTACATGGGAGTAAACCCCAATGAACTCAATGGGACTTACTTTTGAGTAGACATGAATAGGATTGCACTATGAATCTCTTTTTGCAGTGAGCAACTTTGTAATTTTGAACTACATGTAGAATTCAGTAGGCTGTAGGAAACTGTGTTGAAAATAAATAATGTTGCAAATTAATTGGATATTTTCATAGTGTGCGGCTGAAGCAATTTCAGCAAGAGGTTTAAATATTTCTCCCTGTATTAAAGTTTGTTTATAATTAGTCATATCTCTTCTTAATGTAGTGCTGGCTATGTATTCATCTGCGTAAATGGAAGTTTATTCAAACCTTTCTCTTTTAAGTGAAATCCCTCGTGCATTACCCGAGCTAAAACAAATTCCAACATTTGGTTTTCATTAGCTTTGTAACTGAAACAAAAACATATTTAATCCCAGAGTATTTTGAAGTTAATGTGCAACTTTGCTGGGAAGGTATTTAAACTGTAGTATCAGTTGCAAGCCGGCCACATGCCAGGATCTCAAAACTGTCACTGAGCAAGATGTTAAATTACTTTTAATGTGCACAAGATTACATTGTGTGTTGCAGTGGTATGAAGAGGTTTGGATGAAGGGCAGGGGAGGTTTGAGAACAGAAGTAAACAGTAAAAAAAAAGTGCTGATAATGAAATGCAAAACAATGCACTAACCAGCACTTTTCCATTGCTCATGTTTGGTGGCTTTCTTTTGGTCACTCTAGCATGTCCTTGCTACTTTAATTGGAGAGAGTGCTGAAAGAAGCAGGACTCTTATCTGATTAAAGCATTCTTAACCAAGTAATCACAAGGGCCTCAGCTAGACCTACGGGTCTAGCGCGACGGAGGGGTGAGGATCTCGTGATATTGTTATCGCGAGATCTCCCCCTCTGTTTACACACAGCGGGAGAGGACATCGCGCCCGCCATTTTGTTTTTTTAAAGAATACAGAATGAGTGCAAGAGCACTCGCACGCTAAAAGGTAGGGTTTTTAAAAAAAAATTAAAAAAAATTCACCCACCCCTGATGGGCACAGAGCTCCTGAGGAGCTCTGTGCCCCATGCCCGGTCCCCAGCTCCTCACGAGTAACTGCGACGCCAGCCCACATGTTCCATGGTCTCGGGATCATTCCAAGACTGATGAAAAAGTGGTCTGAAAGGGTAGGGCAATTTCCCGGGGCAAGGGAGGGATCATCCCTCCCTGCTCCCGGGATCCCCTGTGTGTCATGTGGATACACAGGGATGATCCCAGGGATCGCCCTGGGATATCACCCTTTCTAGCTATGGCCAAGGTGATGCACAGTGGGGAGGAAATCTCAACTTCAAGTATAACCTGATGGACTCTGAACTAGTGGTGACCAACCTAGAAAGAGATCTTGGGGTTGTGGTGGACAGCTTGATGAAAATGTCCACCCAGTGTGCGGCTGCTGTAAAAAAAAAAAAGGCAAACTCCATGCTAGGCATAACTAGGAAAGGAATTGAGAATAAAACTGCCAATATCTTAATGCACTTATATAAGTCTGTGGTGCAACCACACTTAGAATACTGCGTATGGTTCTGGTCACTGCACATGGTTACAACAGCTGGGATTGTTTAGCTTGGGAAAAAGAGGGGAAAGGGGAGACGGTAGAGGTGTACACAATTATACATGATGTGGAGAGTGTGGATAGGGAGCCATTTTTCTCCCTCTCTCATAATACCAGAAACTAGGGTCATCCCATGAAGCTGATTGGTGGGAGCTTCAGGACAGATAAAAGGAATAACTTCTTCACACAGTGCATAATCAAACTATAGAATTCACTTCCAGAAGAGGTATTGATGGCTACCAGTTTGGATGGCTTTTAAAGGAGGTTAGACAAATTCCTGGAGGAGAAGGCTATCAATGGCTACTAGTCCTGAATCCTCTATGCTCCCTCCAGTATCAGAGGCAGTAAGCCTATGTGCATCAGTTGCTGGGAAACATGGGCGGGAGGGAACTGTTGTGCTTCTTTTCTGCTTGTGGGACCCTGGTCTTCAGCTGGTTGACCACTGTGTGAACAGAATGCTGGACTAGATGGAACCTTGGTCTGATCCAGCATAGCTCTTCTTACACTCTTAAGCTTTAATTAAATCTGCATGAATTGGCGTATGAATAAAAATAGCTTGGAGAACTCCTACCCCCCCCACACACTTTCATGTTTTAGATGACGGTTGATACATGTGTCACGACAGGCACCATCTTAGAAGATTCATATTATTGTGGTACCTTTGTTAGGCTGACCAGGGAGGAGGAGAATGCATCTAACAAAATGGCACCCACCTGACACCTGTTTTCATAAATACCTGTATTAAAATTTATTTTTATTTGTTATAAAATAGACTGGTAATTGGTTGGGGACACCTTTTTTAGTCCAAAACATCTTTACTAATTCATCTTGCTGGACATTGCAGACCCGGGAAGAATCCATGTGGCAAAAGCTGTCTGTGGAATGATTGGGGGAGATGGGGTGGGGGAAGGGCATTGGGGAAGAGGATGAGCAAAAGTTTGGCGGCATTTAGAGAAATAGGGTTGAGGTAGGAGAAGATGAGGGATTATAGGATGGGACAGATGACTGAAGGAATGGGGGAATGTATAGACGGAGTGTGGGAGCTCTGAGGGGTAAATCCCATGAAGGGAAGATGGAATTGTGGGCTCTGCTAGGCAGTGGTGGTTGTCCTGTGATGCTTTGAACCAGGGTGGATTTGATTTAAATCAATTTGATTTAAATCATGATTTAAATCACGATTTAAATCACTACTCAGAAAGACTTGATTTAATCATGTGACACCCCCCCCCAAAAAGTGCACTCTATTCATTGAATTTTTTGAAACTTAGCACTTAAGAGGTAAGGGGTTGATTCTGTGTACATAGATTTGCAAAGGAACAATGGGATTGTGATCTCTGCAGACGCAAATTCACAGTTTTGAGAAATGTAAAACCAAGCATCTGTAATAATATCTTCTAGATAGAAAAATTGCCCAATAATCTTACAGAAGCCCCTGGAAGAGCATGACATTGTGAATGGATTAATGAAATTCATTTACCAAAAAATGTAAACATTGCATGAATATACAGCCTCATGCTACATAATTAAAAATTAATCCTTATTTTGTGATGAATAACCTTTGGACTATAATGTATCTTAAATAGAAAACTATGTTTAGATAGATTTTTCCTCAAAAAGCATTTTATTAAAAAAATCCGATTTAAATAAAAAAAATCCAATTTAAATAATTTTTTATTTATTTTATTTTTAAAAAATCATTGATTTTTATCCACCCTGCTTTGAACTGAGAACCGCTGCCCTCAAGAGAAGCTGTTTTCTACCCAGCTTCTAATTTTCCAAAAGAATAGTGTATGTTCCTGATAGAGAAAAGTACTGGGTGGTTGGCAAAGCCTATTGCACAATTAGTTTTTGAGTCATTGATTACTTGATATACTGTCCTAAATTGAATTGTTCCTACTTCATTACCCTGAATTATCTATATACCCACTTTGTTGCCAAGCAGCTGAATTCTTCTCTAAATTCACACAATTCATTTTGGTGTCAGATAATAATAATAATAATAATAATAATAATAATAATAATAATAATAATAATATATATTTATTTCTTACCTGCCTCTCCCTTTGGATCGAGGCGGGGAACAACATTAGTACAGGAATCAATACATCTTAAAAATTCTTGATTTTACATTGATCTGGATAGGCCTGCCGGAAAAGGCTAGTCTTACATAAGCTCCTATGTAAGCTGGATGCGCACGGGATTCAGACTTCTGTGCCTTCCTTGTACAGAAGAATTTAGCCTGAACTGTTTATAAAAACTAAGCGTGGTGGTTTTAATTACATGGAGCTACCATGTATATTCTTGATATTTCAAATAGGCCTTAGGCTATTTTGATTGTTAAGGCCGGAACTAGAGTTGTCTCTCAAGGATAAACATGCAGAGAAAGTTGGGGGTAGGGAGGTGGTAAGAACATGCAGAATGATAGATTTAGGAGTCCAGATGAATTTGCGGGGTTTGTAGGAAGCATACCACTTAAAAAAAAATGTTTACAGTAAAATATGACCTCAGATGGGCAGGTGTTAATGGTGCAGTTCACATTGTAACTGCCAGACAGAAATAGTTGTCTATTCTGCATGCTCTCTCATTATTTTCATGCATGCTTGAACCACTCTTTGATTTCCACTTGCTTACTCTTTTCCCTTTGAACTGTAATGTACTTAATAATTTTCAGGAATGTGAAAGCCCTAAGAATTTAAGAGATGTATATTTGTGTCTCTTTAAGGCAGCAAATCAAAACTGACAACCTTGAAAAGTTTGTAATATTAATGTGAAGCTTTTTTTTTAACTTTGCTTAAAGAAGTCAAATTAAGGATTCCCAAGAGTGAAATTATCCAGATTCACTTCTAATGCACCTTTGCCAACTAAAATAGGAAAATTCCAAAGGTGCATCCAAACTCCAGGGTAGAAGAGGTCAAAGTACTTCAGCCTTAGAGTTGAAAATCTGTACACTTTCAATGGCCCCAGGCCCCACCTCTATTGCTCTTCTCTTAAAGAATTCCTGTCCTAAAAGAACAACAACAACAGCAAAAAACCAACCCTCTCTACTGTTCTCTTCACCTGCCCAACAATCTTGTAACCAAACACAGTTTCCTGCTCCCTTCTAGTGGGATGTAAATAGAAAAATGATTGCTATCCAGTAGACTTGAAAAGGTGTTCTATTGATTCCTATCCACTCATCCACCCTGTCTGTTTCGTAGCTTCTATTCTTAAGAGTCCTTTGCCACAGATGCATTTTTCTTCTGAAAAGACCTCTCATGTTAATGTCCCTTCCACTGCTTTTGCTTGTTTATATGTTTGTTATTCAGTAATTAATGTACAGTACAGATCTTTGTCTTGTGGAGCAGCTTGGATAGCTCCTTTAGAGCTCTGCCTGGCTCTGCCTGAAACCTGGAACAGATTCACTGCCCCACTGACATTGGAGCCACCAGCCTCCACTGCAGCTCCTTTCCCCTTCCAGCTGGCCAGAGTGTTGTGAATAGAACTCTGCTCAGGGAGTGCTCGTACTACTGGATCCAAGCCACTACGTTGCAGTTGATGGGGACTAGGTTGTAAAGAACGTGTCTCTATATACCAAAATGGTCAACCGATCAAAAAATAAAGTAAAAAGGAGTTTCTAAGTCAGAAGAGTGACTCTAACCTGTAAATCTATGGCTGAAATATAAGGAAAACAGTAAGGTGGCCTTTTTTCCTTTCCTTTTTCTTGCTGATCCAGTTGCATATCCCAGCAGTCCTTGAGCTAAGAGAGCCGGCAGTTGTGCCCACCATTTTAGTTCCATTTCTACAGTCCACAGCCATTACTTGTGTAACGCGGCCCTTGAAGCAAGCGATTCCAGTGTTCTGTGGCTCAAACGTTGTTTGCCATTCAGGATTATTGATCCCCCATCCTTTCAGCGGCCAGGAGTTATGCCAGCAGATTTATTTACATGGAAGATGCAGTGGCGCCTTCCCGCTCTTGACGCTGTTTTGGGAGGGTCGACGGCTTTGATATATGCATTTGGCCATTTTGAGGATGTGAAATGGCGACCACCGTGGGCATACATACCAGCACTGCAGCAAACAGTAACAGTAACAGGCTAGAGTGACCTGGGCGGTTAGGACTGCTCTATACTGCTAGCTCTATGATTTCAGCCCCTTAACCACAGGTGCATCACATATGACACCTTAAGCCAAAGTTAGTGGCCCTAACCCTGCTGTATAACAGGGTTAGTGAAGCCAACCATAATGTGGTTAGCAGGGGCATTTTACACACACCGTAAACCCTGCTGCTTATCCAAAACCCCTTAACCATCAGGGTTAACGGTGTTGTGTGAATGGGCCCACTATGTTGCAGTTGATGGAGACTAGGTTCTAAAGAACGTGTCTCTAAATATATCAAAATAGTTAACCGGTCAAAAAATAAAGTGAGAAGGGGTTTCTAAGGCTTTAGCTAGACTTACCTCATAGTCTTCAACGGAAGAGAGAAGATCTCATGTTGTGATTAACGCGAGATCCCTCCTCTGTTTACACATGAGGTGCGACGACCTCAGGAAGAGAGGCGTCGTGCCCACCATTTTTTTATTTTTAAAGAGGACGGAACGTACGAACGCTCGTGCGCTAAAAGTAGGTGGGGGGGTTAATTAATTTCCCTGCTACCCCCACCCTACCTCGGATGGGCGCAGCTCCTGGTTCTGCGCGAGGAATCACGCAGAGCTGGGTCAAACCGCGGCAACGGGCCACCTGTTCCGTGGTCTCGGGCTCAGCCCGGGACCACAGAAAAAGCGGGCCCAAATGGGAGGGTGAAATCCCGGGGCAAGGGAGGGATCATCACTCCCTGATCCCAGGATCCCCTGTGCGTTATGTGGACGCACAGGGATGATCCCGGGGTTCGCCCTGGGATTTCGCCCGGTCTAGCTAAGGCCTAAGTCAGAAGAGAGTGACTCTAACCTGTAAATCTATGGCTGAAATATAAGGGAAACAGTAAGGTAGTATCTTTCCTTTCTTTTTTCTTGCTGATCCATTTGGTCCAGTATAAAGTATGCCATACTGCATAAAACTCTGCATCAGGCAAAGTAGAAAATAATCACATATATGGTGATCATAGTTACCAATCTGTCTGTTGAAGAGTTGTGTACTATTTTCAAGGCATTGTATTGCAGTGTCTCAGCAGGGTTGGGCTGTACGTGCATCAGAAGGTAAATAAGGCTGCAACATCATCTACAATTATATGACTAAATCCTAGTCGACAGTATTTCCCCTGAATTTGGACTCCCATTTGATGTCTTTAAACATGTTTGACCAATCAGACCATGTTTAAGGATACTGAACTTAATTCTACTGTAATCAAATTTTGCAATTTTGATACAAGCAATTAATTGCTTGGGCTAGTCTAAGGTTCTTGAAATATAGGGCACACTTTTAAACCAGAATGGAGTTTCTAAAATTCTGTTTACTTCCTTTTTTAATCTCTGTGTTCCAGAGGTTAAAATAGGCATTTACTGGTTTCTCTTAACTTTCCCATTCGTAGGCAGAATTATTTCTGCTTCACTGTTCCAGATTGTTAAGCTGATGCAGAGAAAGTTATTGGCATGTGACTAGAAATTTCTGATAACCTTATGGCTTACTACAATTGATCCTATTAATGGAGTGAGTAATCCAGGCAGTGAGGGGAGGAGGGAACAGGGAACAGTAGGGGTTTTTTGCCCTTTGGTCTTGCAGGCTGCAAATGTTTACAACCTGGAGCTGCCATTTAGTAGTAATAGCTCTTGAAGTGTAATTTTAAAACCCCCAGGAAGTGTTTTCCTGTTTTCCTTTCTTATGCAGAGAAAGCTGACAACTCCCTCATTATACCCTAATTCAGTGTGCCCCTCTTTCTGGAAATACACATGCGGTCAACTGTTTTTCATGAGTCCGCTGGTGGCTACTGTTAAATAACTGGCCTTTATCAAGTGGGGAGGGATGGAATATTTTTGATATAAATTAAAATTGGTCAGTAGTCAAAATAATCAATAGCCTTGGCTATTTTGATTCTAAATGTGTATTAAAGTTAATACATGCTGTGCATGTGTCTTTTTCTTTTTTCATTTATACCCTTTGGGGTTCTTCTGTTTTGTTTAGCTATAGCATGAAACATTACATTTTTAAAGTGGTGTCATGAATAGTATGATTATTTATTACATTTCAGTACCATTCCATAGCCGAAGCTCACTGGGCAGTTTACAAAAGATTAAAACGTTAAAAACGATATACAAAATTTTAAACCATAAAACGTACAACACACAATACACCCAAAGAACATACATCTAAAAACAACCTTGAGGAATAAGCCAAACCTAAAAAATAGATCCAGGACTGTTTAAAATCACATCTAAATGAAATTCACCATAGAAACACAAATTGTAGTTGGTGACTAATTCTTCATCTGTTAGACTTATTGACCTGGTTTGCACAATCAAAACAGCCCACTGTGAGGGTTTTAAATGTAGTGGGTGGGATTTGCATATTCAATGCCTGGCCAAGGCTTGTTGTTTTGTGCAAACCCCGGAACTGTTGGTTATACGAGAGTTAAAAGAACCCTCACATAACCCAACAACGAACCAAATGATTCAACCTGGTGGAACGTCCAGTATTTCTTAGAGAAGCAGGAGCAAATCTCGCTCCCACTAAGTTAAACAACTAAGGGACACTCCATTCCTGGGTTGTTTAGCTTGATACTCAAACCCAGAATTGGAGGATGGGGGTGGGGTCGGGGACAATCCAAAGTTGTGATCAATGTTTGCTCTTGGGTTACAAGTCTGGATTGTTTTCCCTGCCCCCAACAACCCTAGTTCCAGGTTTGGGCATCATGGTGAACAACTCAGACGTGTTGTTGTTGAACTTGGCAGGAGTAGATGGGTGCCAGCATGCTGGCTTGCTCCTGCTCATTCATTTGACATGCGGATAGGGCCAATGTTATAGAGTTGGAATTGGCTACTCTTGCACTTCATCAGCAAAGTAGCAATTGGACCTCGCTCCCTCTCCTCCCCCTGTCCCTTTTCTGTCTTTGCTGGGAGAAGACAAGTGGGCAGGCCAGATAGATTGTCTGTGTGAGAGAGAGTATTCCAAATCAACTCTGGCATCAAATGCTTCTGACTAACTCTGATCTTTCTTGGCCAGCAGCAGCTGCCTCTACGTGTCAATTTCGCATCAGATTGGCTGATGCCAAGCAACTGAGGCCTACTCATCAGACTGACCCAGATTAGGCTGGGACACAGCAGAACAGTAATGGATATGGGAATTGGGATTGATCTTCCGGAATAGGCCTGATAATGTCGCAGAGTTGTTTGTGCATTACTTTGTAGGCACTACATTACCCATACTGTCATTGGAAGGTTCCATAGTGTCTTCACAGTGTCTTTCATGGATTAGATCAAGATCTAGTGGAGGGCCTTGCCTACAGAAGTGGATGGGAGGGAGAGATAACTTTAATTTATTTTCCCCTCTCCCTGAAGACCCCCCACACACATTTCAGAAGGTTCCCCCCCCAGCCTTCCAGAGCAGATTTGGCGGGGGCATACGGAAATGCAGGGGGAACAGGGAACTGATGAAAGTCAGCTCCTTTCTTCCACTGGCAGGAGCCTGCTGTGAGTGGAACTCTCCTTAGGACAGAGACTAGGAACCTGCCATGAGTAGAACTCCTACCAGCAGGAGCAAACTCAGGATCCTAACCATACTTTGCCCTAATGCATCCCCTCCCTTTCCCCACTTTTTCTTTCCATTCTCCTTTCAACAAGTTGATTTCCTACGTGGAGAAAAATCAAATCTAATGAAAGGTTTAGCTTAACTAAAGATTACAGAGACTTTTCCATGTTATTTTGTTAAATTTAATGGCTGAAGACTTACTGTCTCAGCAGTAAATAAAGTTTGACTGGGTTACTGTTAACTGTAGGTGTCTCTTAAACCCTTCATGATTTGTTTACAGGCCGTATGTTACTGAGATATCATTGTGCTTTGGCCTGCACCTGAGTTTATAAAGATGTACAGAGACGTTTTGTGTCCAGATTTCATTTTGCCCCAATTTGCAGTTAATTGTGTTTGTTTAATTATACTTGACATTTTTTGATATTAAAAATAAAATTTCATAGTACATTGTTATAGAAGATCTTCTTCTTCTTCTTCTTCTTCTTCTTCTTCTTCTTCTTCTTCCTCCTCCTCCTCCTCCTCCTCCTCCTCCTCCTCCTCCTCCTCTTCTTCGCTTTATGGACATAAAGAAATTCCGGACTTTGAATTATAGTAAAAATCATTGTTATTCATGGAATCTGCATGTCAAGAGCTTTCCAACAAAGTATGTTTCATGAGAACTGGAGGTGTGCATTGAGACTGCTTGTAATCAGATTCTGACATTTCAATGCTTTCAATAAACAATCATAAAACAAAAATATAATCCCTGACCATATTCTATAATGTGGATTTATCTCTTCAAAGCAAAACTGCTGGAAGTGGCTTGTCTTAGGGCTCTGAAATTACATGGTATTGTGACGTACTTGCCATTTTGGATTGTAAATGTATTGCTGCTTTGATTCACAATGTAGACTGGGCCTTATGGGTCTCTGTTTTGCTAGTGGCTGAAGAACAAAGTTTGAAGTTCTGACAAGTAGAACTTGTCTTCACATAGATCAAAGTTTTTTTTGGAAAAGACTGATTCAATCTTCACTTGTAGTAAGAAACATTAGTCAGTTGTTATGTTATAAAGTCACAATAAAATGTATCTGCTTTTTTTGTTTCTGTATTTCATTTTCGATTTATTTGTTTAAACACTATTTTAAAAGTTCTATGCCACGTTAACAGCTGGATTAGCTGTTATATCAAACAGATTGACGTGTGCTAGTAAAATAGAGCTTCAGTTAATGTTTCCCTTTGATCCATTTCCATTGTAAAATGCAGCCGCTTGAAGAACTTTGAAGAGCCACAATAGTGTTTACACGCAACTAACTTGAAGATTTTAAAATAGCATTTATTTGTTAAGGTAGTAATTTAAAAAAGAAATGCTTTAAACGTCTGGTTATCATTCCTAAAGTTTGTTTTGTAAAATGATTATATGAGATTTGATTCTTAAAAGGGATTAAATTAATGTTTTGTCTGCATCAGCTATTTCTCTGTCCTAAACGGGGTAGACGCGGTATAGTGTGTTGGGCTATACTCACATTACATGGCATCAATGCTGTGTGTAGACTGGTCTTACGTTGTGCACTCAGCCTTGCATACCCTCATACTGGGAGCCCTATTGGGCCAGGATTCCAAGGTGGGATGCACCTAGGTACTTAAAAGATGCATGTGCATCCATACTGCATGTGTTGCTGGTCTTTCACCATTGCAATCATTGTGTGTAGAAATTAATCCTTTCTTGGATCCTTGACGAGGCATCTTAAATCTTTGTATATAAAGCCAGTCAGGGCATCTTCTCAAAGCTGATCCATTCAGGATTCGTTATAATTGACTTCTTTGTTAAAATCTTGTCTTCCTGGCCATTTTCTACCTGGTTTAAGATGAGTAGGAAAAGTATGTTGAAATTGGTGCATGTCTAGGAAGGGCTTCATCTGGGCCTTTGATTTTAAACATGTTTATTCTGAGTTAAGTGTCAGCTGAGTTAAGTTTCAAGACGCAGACAAGCTAGAGCGTGTTCAGAGGAGGGCAACCAGGATGATCAGGGGTCTGGAAACAAAGCCCTATGAAGAGAGACTGAAAGAACTGGGCATGTTTAGCCTGGAGAAGATAAGATTGAAGGGAGACACGATAGCACTCTTCAAATACTTAAAAGGTTGTCACACAGAAGAGGGCCAGGATTTCTTCTCGATCCTCCCAGAGTGCAGGACACGGAATAACGGGCTCAAGTTACAGGAATCCAGATTCCGGCTGGACATCAGGAAAAACTTCCTGACTGTTAGAGCAGTACGACAATGGAACCAGTTACTAGGGAGGTTGTGGGCTCTCCCACCCTAGAGGCATTCAAGAGGCAGCTGGACAACCATCTGTCAGGGATGCTTTAAGGTGGATTCCTGCACTGAGCAAGGGGTTGGACTCAATGGCCTTATAGGCCCCTTCCAACTCTACTATTCTATGATTCTCCGTGGTGGCTTATTAGCTGTTGCCTGTCCTACAGGCGATGACTTCTGTAGGTCTTCGAAATTTCACCCACTGTCTTTTTTAAGTATTCCTATAAGAAAAATGCTTTGAGTAAAATTTTGGTATGTGAAATTGAGTAACACTGTATTACTAAGAACATAAGAAGTGCCCTGCTGGATCAGACCAAGGGTCCATCTAGTCCAGCACTCTGTTCACACGGTGGCCAACCAGCTGTCGACCAGGGACTAACAATGCAGGACATGGTGCAACAGCACCCTCCCACCCATATTCCTCAGCAACTGGTGCACACAGGCTTACTGCCTTAGATACTGGAGGTAGCACATACCCATCAGGACTAGTAGCAATTGATAGCCTTCACCTCCAGGAATTTATCCAACCCCCTTTTAAAGCCATCGAAATTGGTGGCCATAACCACATCTTGTGATAATGAATTCCATAATTTACTATGCGCTGTGTGAAAAAGTACTTCATTTTATTCCTTTAAAACAAAGGATTGTCATCTATGCTGGGACACCCTACTGTATTGCCACATGCTAGGAAAAGGGGGTGAGCTGTTGATGATCAGTAAGCACTGTAAAGACAAGACAAGCAAGCAGTTTCTTAAACTTCAAGCACAAGAATTTACTTGTAAGATTATTTCTGTAGAAAGAGAAATCGTCTTCTGGAAATATAATGTGTTTTAAAGCAGCTAATATATCACTCAAATCTACTAATGTATTTATGATTTTTTTTTAATATAAAGCCTTTGCCATTTCAAATCTCTTTCAGTTGTTTGAGTATACCGTGGCTTTGGCAATTAATAGAGGTATATCCAGCAGTTTAGGTTTCCTGATAGTTATTAAGTAGCTGGTCTGAAACTGATTAAGGTTTGCAGAGGATTTATGACAGCTTGTCACCTTTTGAAAGATATTTAAAAAATTTCACATTCACATCTGCTAAATGGAATTTCAGTGTATTTTTGAAACTTAGTTTGTACTGGCTAAGTTATTTTGCCATGTAAAAATTAGAATCTCACTCCTACTTACAAGCAGAGATTATATTGTTTCAGCTAGTTTGGATGTCATGATATCATCCCACCTGCAGGCTCTAACCTCTCCTCCTTTGGTGTGGTTGTAAGGAGGAGATCAAAAGTTTTTGATTTTGATTTGATTAAGCACTGTTTTAGCATTGCATCAGAACCTTAATCTTAATTCTGGTTTATTTGAAGCACGCTGGTTTCATAACCTATGGTTTGGAGTTGCCTTGTTTCAAACAAATCATAGTTAAGATTAGCCACAGTTTTGGATTTGGACAAATGGACAAGCTGCAGTTAATCAGAAACGGAAGTGAAAGCTTCTGATCTGTGTGTTTCCTTAATTGTGAATACATACAGAAAATACAACATGAAAATGAAAAAAAACACCACATACATTACATATATAAGATTATCATCATTTCCCATCATATCTACCATTCATAATCCCTGGTTCACTTGTAACAAGCCAGGAATCAGGAAAAGTGAAACTGAATCCTGGTTTCTTCCTCCTTCCGGCTGTGCAGGAGGAGGGGACGGGAGAGGGGACTGCCCAAGCTTAGGGCTTTGTCTGGGCATCATTCTGCTCATGCATGTTGCGTTAAACCATGTTTTCTCAACCTGGTGTCCTCCAGGTGTCTGCTTTGTGTACTTGCAATGATGTGAGCTGTCGTCCAACACATCTGGAGGACATCAGGTCAGGGTACGGCTGTGCTAAACCACAGTTAAGAGTTAACTGCAAACCCTCCGATTATTTCCCTAGTCAGTCCATTTTGTTTACTGCAAAAAGACTTGCAAAGAGAATTCTTAATATAGGGACAATTTAATTTTATATCTATCTAAAACTGGCACAAAGGAGGATAGTTTAGAGATTTTACCTTTTGTTTAAACTTTTTTTGTGGTGCAGGGAGGGCGTGGGCTGGCAGAGGGGATTGGGCTTCCACAGCATATCACATCATGATACAGGGTTCCTCAAGCAAAAAAGAAGAAGTTAGAAACCATTGCTGTAAACTAGCTCTGCACCAAGAGAGAGATTCTCAATAGAACCTCAATAGAACCTCTTTCCCTTGGAGACTTGACAAGTTCTGAATTTGAACAGCATCCAGAAGCATTGTAAGGGCTGCAGGTTTGGGTTTGGGTTTTTAATTAAGAAGTCAAGAAGAACCATGCTGGATGAGACCAAAGGCTTAGCTATTCCAGCATTCTCTTCCCACTGTGGCCATCCAGATGCTCATGGGAAGCCCACAAGCAAGACGTGAGTGCAATAACACCCTCATGTTCCCCAACAACTGGTATACAGAGGCATACCAGAGGTACTTGCCATAAGTATTAGGTGATGTGTATATCAACTACAGTATATATAGCTTTATATGAAACCTATGTAAAACAGAAAGATACAGGATTGCAGGTCAGGGAACTCCTTTTCTTTCCTCCTTTCTTGCAGCTTAAAGCCAAGAATTCTAGAGTTTAAGTACTATGTCATGAGAGCAAAGCAATACAATTTAATGGATACTTTTGTTCTAACAAGAGGAGTTGTTAGTTGTTTTGCTGGCAAGGCCTATTAGTTATATCATTGTATTGTGCAAACAGCACATGCAGCAGCCTGGGAGAAGAGAGACGGATATGGGTAGAGGAGCAAGATTGGGCAACATCTCAATCCCACGCACGTTTACTCCAAACTAAGGGCTTCACCTCACCAAGCTTTTTATCCCACAATTTACTTATGCTTCTGGTTCCCGATTCTTTGAGGGATAGGGTGGACATGTGCTTTGAATCAAAGATTTCCTCTCTTGGTAAATTCTATATGTTTTGTTATACAGCCACTAGATGGCGCTGCTGCTATATCACATTAACCTTATCACTTTATCTCCATTCTTTTTGAAAGTGGGAGAAAGGGGAGAAAGTGCGGGAGACATCCTGGAGGTTGACGACATTGTGTAAAGGACCTGCAAACGTCTGTGAGTGGCCAATCATGAGCTTGCAATAAATCACTGGTGTAGAAATGCCCTCTGTCTGATTAAACTCAGTGGGTTTACTACCATGTAAGTATGCTTAGGAACATAACCTTTGCACGCTCTCTAGGAGAGAAAAGGAGCAGAAGCTCCTGTTGTAACAATTGATTTTCATCTGTTATAGATACCTTTGTTCCTTCCTATCTGTTTTAGTGTTGAGTAAGCTATGAATAAACCCACTTTTTCCACCCCCACCCTCCAGAAAAAGAAAAAGGGGAAAAAAGGTTAAGCAGTACTTGTTTTGTACAGGAGCTGTAAATATTTTCTACTTAAAGCCAGAGAATATTTATGCTACACCTCTCAGAAATTGTACAAATGTACATCTAATCAAATGTTTCTTGTCATGGAAATCCTTTTGGGGAAAAAACAAGCAGCTTTCCCCAGACTCCAGATGTGTTGGACTATAACTCCCACTATCCAGCTGTTTGTGGATGGTGGGAGTTGTAGTCCAAGACGTGTGGACGGGGCCAAATTGGGGAAGGCTGATTCATTATGAGTTACTGCTTTGTGATAACTCTGTTTTGTGATGGTCTATGACTTTAAATGAAAATAATAACAACAAAATCATCACTTACCTGTAACAATGCTAGAGTTTGGGTGCCTTAAAAAAACCTTTTAAGCTTAGATGCAGCTTGATTTTTAGTCTGCAAAAAAAGTTAGAAAGCCATACTCTTCTTTGGTGTAATAGTAGTAGCACCATCCTTTTCTTTGGGGCAAGTTAGTTAGAATTTCCAGAGGGGTCGCAAGACAAAGTTCTCTTTGACTTTCATGATTAGTTTGCCCTGCCATGTGAGCAAAGAATCTCTTAAATCCAGTTTGTCCCTTGAAGGCGTGAGAATTTCTCTGCTTCTTGAGGTTTGTGCAAATCATCTGCACTACAAAGGAATCGCATTTCAGTCCATTTTAGTAATCTGGGAAGGGCAAATATTTAGAAACACTGTGTAACAATAGCAAAAAGAGAAGTAAATTAAAGTTTGCCAGGATCTTATCCTAAAACGTATTTGGCTTGAAGTTTAGGATAGGGGGAGGGGGAATCCTCTTTAGTTCAGTTGTGTAAATTGGGGGAGGAGGGGGGGAACCTATTGCACATCCCAAAAGAAAGCAAAAATAAGCATTTACTGTGCTTTTAAACTTCTTAATTTGATTTTGAAAAAATGATTTGTGACCTTTCTGTAGTACCTTGCTGTCTTCACACCTTTGTTTAATTTAAGCATTCATACCCTACCTTTCTTTAGCTGAGCTTTAGAAACCTATATAAAATGTGGTGAACACATGACATTTGGATTAACAGCTAAAAAAAACTAGATTTCATCATCTTGCACTGCAAATATTGTTGAGCATCTATGTATATTTATCCTCCATGTGATCAGAAACCTGCTCCACCTCACAATAAAATCATTGAATATATGCATTAAAAATAACCACTTTAATATCAATCAAGTTTATTATGGCAAACAGCCAGCATGTCCACATTAATATAAATCTTATACTATGAGGCCCTGTCAAGGACTCCAGAGTCTTAACTGGGAACTATGTGGCCTGAGGCTGGGACCTAGACACCTGGAGTAGAGTTGACGTAGACAGGATGGATATAAAATTATTTGAATAAATAACTTTAGCGAGTGACTGAGCTGGAGCACTCAAGGCACATCAGACACTGAAGGGAAATGCAAGGTTGTTTTGTATGACTGACAGGTCACCAGGTAGGAAAATAGACCAGTGCCTTCTATCCACTGCGCTTCAGGTCCTGGGTTCCAAATGTTTCCAGCTCCTTATAGCTTGAACTCTCAGCTGTAGCAACTGATTAGCCAATTTTTATCATCAGCCAAATTAGGTAGCTTAATAGTTGGGGGCATGTTAACAAACAACCACCTGCCCTGGTCAAGTCCTGTCTTCAGGTGGTACTAGATAATTTTCTGAGCCTTAGTAACCCATTCATAACCGAGAACAACTTGACTGAACTTCATTTCACCGATGATATGGTGATGGTGAATGAAGATTTTTTTGCCACCACAGCTGCCACAGCCTACTCCAGCCTTCCCAACCTGGTGCCCCCCAGGCATTTTGGGCTTCAACTTACATTATTGCCAGCCAGGATGGCCTATGCTCAGGAATGCTGGGAGTTGTAATCCAAAACATGAGGAGAGCAAGGCTGGCGTACTCCTTTGCCATACTTAGTGGACTTCAACATGCATCTTCTGCCACGAGCTGTAGCTGTCTGTCCCCTTGCTTCATAGCTCTGGACTTACTTGAATTCCAAGGAGAGGTCCTATTCCAAAGCAGAGGAATTAGATGCCTTCATAGCAGCCTCCCCCAACCTGGTGCCCTCCAGGTATGCTGGACTACAGTTCCCATAATCCCCCACAAACATGGTTATTGGGCATGCTGGGGTGATAGGAGTTGTAGTCCAACACGCCTGGAGGGTGCCAAGTTGGGGAAGACTGAGTTACGTCACATTCTGTGTTATGTGACATTGGTATATCACATGCTAAGAACCTAAAGATAACCTGGGTTTTGGCCTGCAGTTTGGCAGAATTCAAGTTCCCTTTTGTCTGAGCAGTTTGGTAACTACCAGCGTCAGTGTTCCTACCTACCTTTTAAGCGATACCAATTCTGGTCCTCTCTCTCTATAATTTGTGCATAATTTTGTGAATTATAGCCTGTAGAAGTGTGATACAGTAAGACACCTCTCCCCACCCCTGCTGGGAAAGCATAGGTTCCAAAAGGGTGGGGCCATTCAAAATATTGAGTTCATTGGCCTTCGGGACACTGGGAATGCTTGTCAAAAAAAAAGAAAGAAAAATCCCTTAAATTTTAGAGAGTGATGTCATGGTCATTGCACATGTTGTTTGTACTGTGGGGCCAAATATACAAAAAAAAGCCTTACATGACACAGCCCAGAGATTAGACCCGATGACAATTTAATAAGTATATCTTGGAGGGAGGGGAAGGGTCTTGCTAATGGAAAATGTGAAACTTGTTGGCATTTCATATAGCTTTTAATATATGGCTTGTAATTTACTTTTTATGTATGACTACAGCAATCAAATTTTACCAAGGTTATTTGAGATCATTTTGATTAAGGTTATGCAACTTAAACATGTGATTCTTTTAAAATTAGGAGTATTTTATTTTGACAGTTTGGGGGCACCAGTGTGGAATCACTCTAACATATAGGCCTCCTTTCTGACCTTATAGCTAGGTAAGGCTCATGGGAGAGATCCATCATCCCAGAGGGATTGGTTCAAAATAAGGGTAGCGCTCCTATCCTGTTGAAATGCTTTAAATAGAGCAACCTAATGTAGGTCTACTCAGAAGTAAGCACTACTGCGTTCAGGACTTCCTCCCAGATATGTGCATAGGATTGCAGCCTAGAATGGCTGCTTCTTTGCAATGCAAACTCATCTCAAGTGGTTTTCATATCCATTTCACTTCAAGGCAGACATGCCCTAGGTAGATCACAAGCTAAATATGAGCCAACAGGGTGATGTGCTGCAAAAAAAAGCAAATGCTATTTTGGGCTGCATTAATAGAAGTATAGCTTCCAAACCGCGTTAGGTACTGGTTCCCCTCTATTCAGCCCTGGTTAGGCCTCATCTTGAGTATTGCATCCAGTTCTGGGCACCACACTTCAAGGAGGATGCAGACAAGCTGGAGTGTATTCAGAGGAGGGCAACAAGGATGAGCAGGGGTCTGGAAACAAAGCCCTATGAGGAGAGACTGAAAGACCTGGGCATGTTTAGCCTGGAAAAGAGAAGATTGAGGGGAGACATGATAGCACTCTTCAAATACTAAGTTGTCACTCAGAAAAGGGCCAGATCTCTTCTCAATCATCCCAGTTTGCAATACACAGAATAATGGGCTCAAGTTACAGGAATTGCAACAGGACATCAGGGGGGAAAATCCTAACTATTGGAGCAGTATGGCAATGGAACCAGTTACCTAGGGGGGTAGTGGGCTCTCCCACACTAGAGGCCTTCAAGAGGCGGCTGGATATGCTTTAATGTGAATTCCTTAATTCAGCAGGGCGTTGGACTTGATGGCCTTATAGGACCCTTCCAACTCTGCTGTTCTATGATTCTAACCTTAAGTTGTATGTTGTGTGTGCCAACAGTGCCTAGAACAGGGATGAAGAACCTAAGGCCTGGGGGCCCACTCTGGCCCTCTGGACTCCCCCAGATGGCCATGCCCCCTTCCTCTGGCCCCATCCACCAATAGAATGTGACCCGCAAGAGCTTCTTGGTCCTCAGGCTGAAAGTGGTTCAGCACTCATGGCCTAGAACATAATTTGTGTCAAATAGATGCACTTATTGAGCGGGTCCGCATGTCATGTTGCAATTCCTGTTCTGTTTACTCCCCTCCCCGGAATTGCCAGGGACAAACAAAGCGACAGGTCATGTGCTCATCATTTCCACATCCAGTTAACAACCCGTTTGGGGGCAGTTTATGTACGTGGAAAGGTATGTGGAAATGCAGTCCCTGCCCCAGGAGGAAAAACTCTGAAATTCTCCCCCTACCTGTGAAAGAGGCATAAAAAAACCAGTGCCTCTTTCGTAGGGAGAGAAAAGGTTCCCAAAATAAGGGGAAAGGTTTCGGCACAGCACTAATATAAAACATTTACACTGAGGGATATCGATATCAAGGGATATCGATTTTATGGTGGTGTGTATTTGTGTTGTACCCCTCTTCAATGAGGAGGATTTGTATCCCCCTGTCGCTGCTGCAGGGACTACATTGTCTTTGGAAGTAATATGAAGTGCCTAACCCAGTATTTGGAGCAGTTCATATCCTGTTTACATCAGCTTCTGGTAGCTTACAAAATCATTTGTCATTAGTTAAATTTACAGTGGCAGTTTTAGATTTTGAGGAAGCTCTAGTGACCTCTTGAAAAGTAATTCAGTGAACCTGTCACTAATAATTCCATTCCTTAGCTAATAGTACAGAGTTTAATCCAGAAATTATGAGCTAGGCCCCTTTCCCCCTAGGGAGGATTTTTTTTTAACCATGTTGAAAGGTATGGGTGCATGTGCACTGTATTTAAACAGGGTTTAGTTGATTTTGTACTTTGAAGAGGATTTAAGCTTTCTCTAAGCTCTAAAAGTGTTCCCTTTAAGACTCTTGGTATAAATCAGAAATGATATATCCTGATACCTTTTAATTCAAAATTTTCTGTTCCTAATCATAAAACTAATTCAATGCCCTGTAGATTTTTTTGGACTATAACTCCCATCAAATCCAGCCTACAGGGGCAGTTGGATGATGGGAGTTGTAGTCCAAAACATCTGGAGAATACCTGGTTGGGAAAAGCTGCTATGTTCACATCGGTGTAAGTCCTGTTGAATATCATAGGAATATAGGGTGCTGCCTTGAATCAGACCATTGGGCCATCTAGCCCAGGCTGATTCAAGGCAACTCTCCAGGGTTTCCAGCTCTACCTGGAGATGCCGGGGATTGAACTTCTGCCCATAAAGCATGTGCTCTACCTATGAGTAGTTCTGGGATTATTGCCATACCAACTCACACATACCATTTTTTCAAGATAGAGTAAAGCATCTTTCTCTATCCGGAAGTGGTTTTCATTTCCTTCTGAACAGTCCTTAGGACACATGAGGCAAATAGGAAGAGAGCATTGGGTCAGGCTGTTGGAGAATGAGAGTCTGACGCTTGCAGTCTGTGTGCATGTGACAGAAAGATATGTATTAATGCAGTTGGCAAGGAGTCCGTTGGAAGGAAAACATAGTCCTACACAGGCATTTTGCATTCTCATGTGGTGAGAATTGTGTGAGGGGAGTTTTGCGCCCCTGTTGCTGGTTCCACTGCCTTCCTTATGTTGGAGGACAGTGCGTAGCCTGCTGTACTTGTGTGGGTTCCCTGTGTGATTTAGAACCCTGATCACACTGGGGGTCTGCATGAGTGTAGCAGCCCCCCATACACACACACCATAGACATCTGCTCTTCAGTGTGTGAAGGGCAGCGAGGCCAGTGCCAGAGGGAGTGGAGCTAGCTAGCATGTCCCTACAACCCCCTCCATTGATCCTAATCATGTGAGAAAGTAAATACCTGCTTCGGGTATGTTGTGTGGAATTTGTTCCCTTCTGTATTTTCGGTAGTAGCTATCCCATTTCCTCCCCTAGAATTAGAAATACTGAAAATATCTTTGAAAGAACATGTACTGAGAGTGAGAACACAGCTAGAAGCCTGCCGTGTAAAGACTGACCCAGATGATAGTGTTAAACATTATGACACTCTTCACAGAATCGAAACAAGTTATGGTAGGTGGGTAATTTGGGAAATGGTGCCCAGCACCCATCGCCAATTTAATGGCACCCAAGACTACAATAGCTTGTTTAAGTAGGCGAGATGTGTCAACATATATCAGGTATCATTACCCTAATTATCCAGCCAGACGCTGCTTGTTGTGTCACCCAAATCCGGGTGGCATGGTTAGTTTGAGGGGGAAACAACCCTCGAGTAAGCCGACAATAGGCCCTAGGTTGTTTGAGGCCCAGTAATTACCAACTTTTTAAAAAGCAAAAATCTAGCACTGAGAAGTACAATACGCTTTCTAAAAAAATTATCTATAAGCGGTTTCTTCATATTATTCTCATCTGATGTCAATCACTGTGACTGGGTTCAGACAACACGATAAACAATGGTTGTTTAAATAGTCAATGGTTGATTATTTAACCCACCATGGGTTATCATGTTGTGTGGAGGGAGTTTTTTAACAAACAGTTGTTTGTTTGACTGGAATAACCAACACAAATAACCAATGCAGTGCAGAGTTGGCTATTAGAACCACCATTGGTTATTGTATTGTGCAGAGGGCATCGTTGGTTATTTCATCTGCCACAGAGTCACGAAGCAAGAGTGGTCAAAGCAGTGTCTGCTGCTCTAGTCCAGCTGGCAGGATAGATTTTTGGCAGCAATAGCTGATGGGATACTAGTGGGAGGATTGAGGGGGGAGAGAGGGCAGGGGATGAGTGAGTCAACTCAGCGTGGACTAACAATAAACTCAGTGCTGATCCTAATCCACACTACAGTTGATTATTATCATGTTGTGTGGGGAGTATCCCCTAGATAAACAACTGTTGAGTTGATTATCACCCCACCGTTGACTATCGCGTTGTCTGAACTCAGCCACCGTGTGGGGTGGAAACCAGTTGCCATAGATAGTCTTTCTACAAGTGCAGCACTTCACTCCTGGCAGTTCTGCTAATGTAAGGGGTGGTGCCCAGCGCTACCCCCCCTCCTCCCATGCACATGGAGCAGCACATAGTGCCAATGGACAGAGTGGGGCAAATGTTGCTGGAACATGCCTTTGGTACTTAGGTTCATTTTTAAAAAAGAGCTATGGCCTATGTTGTAGAAATATCAGAACATTATTGTGTAGGTCGGGTGCAGAACCTTTTTCGTCCCAAGGGCCAAATTCCGTTTCAGACAAGCTCTCGGGGTGGGCGTGGGGCATTCCAGTGTGGGCGTGGCGAAAATACCAGCATATTTTAACTTAAAGCTCAGCATATTTTAACTTAAAGCTCTTCCTAGAGGGTCACCATTCAGTTATAAATTGGCTCAGCTTTATTAAATAAATGTGCAGTCCTAGAGGTGAGCACACTGGCAAACCTTTCTACAGGCCACAGGATGGCCTAGCACCTGCCTTGGTGATTCAGTCACCTCTATAACCGCTGCCTATATATCTCCTTTGCAAACTTTCCCAACCTTCGATTCCCGGTTGTTGGATTACAGCCCCCATCATCCCCAGCCAGCACGGCCAATAGTTAGCCCTCCCCCCAGAAACACTATGGCATGCCTCCCCCCTGTTTAATGCTAGGCTACTGTAATTGTAGATGGGTTGAAATAATGTGCTAAACTCAAATAACCTTGGTCAATTTGTGTTCTCTGATAGGGATCCTTTTCTTCTGTTGCTTCACACAGGAGAAGGGGAGAGAAGCTCTGAATAAAGGTTTTTGTTTTTGTTTTTTAATGTTGATGCTTCATTAAAAAAAGTTTTTTTTTTTAAGTCATGAATTGTTACAGTTGAGGGAGGGAGCACACACATGTCTAAATAAGCCTAAATGCATATTTATGAATAGTTAGAGGTTATTACTTTGAAATAATAATAATAATAATAATAATAATAATAATAATAATAATAAAGTATATTGCATATTTGTTAAAATGATCACATTTTTAATCGCTGCCATTTCATCATCATTAGAACTGGGCTGGCAGCTTTCGTGTAGTGTAAGCTATGCAAAGTCAGAACGCCCCAGAGAAATTTAACATATCCTTCTGAAGGCATTGAAGGTTCGCTCGCTAAAACCCTGGCCATTGATTTATCTGCAGGCGGGAGAAATTCCCAGGCTCCCATCTCTTTGCCAAGAGACAACTAGAAAAGATTGTCTCCACACTGGAAGAGCTGTGTTTGGGCAGTGCTCTCAAAACTAAGCAGCCCTGGTGAATAAACATTTAAATTTGTGCTCAAATAACAGTTCCCTTTGCCTTGTCTGCTTCAGCCCCTCATTAGTGTGTCAGCAAATCTCGGATCAGATAAAACCTTCTGTATGAGCTATTGCAGTGTCCGTTTATTCAAACCACTTGGACCTCTTTTGTAAAGGGGAAAAAAAAACACCACCCAGTCTAATGCTTATTTCATTTCCCTAAGCAGGAAACACTGTAGGTGCTGTCTAAAGGCAGTGATTAGAGTCCTTGGTGTTACAGTTCTACGACTTAAGCATCAACCTCCCAGGTTGAAGGCAGGACTGTTCGTTCAGTAAAAGAAACATTTATAAGGGCTATGTACGTAGCTTAAGTTGTTCCTAATTGAACACTGACAGCCTCCAACCCTTTATATCTATGGAAAAAACTAACACAGATTCGTTCTGGATCTCTGTAGGGAATGCAGTGGAGTCTTCTGAACTTAAGAAGAGCCCTACTGGATCAGACCAAGGGTCCATCTAGTCCAGCATTCTGTTCGCACAATGGTCAGCCAGATGCCTGTGGGAAACCCACAAGTACAACATGAGTGCAATAGCAACCTCCTGCTTGTGTTCCCCAGCAACTGGAGTACATAGGCATGCTGCCTCTGATACTGGAGGTAGCATGTAGTCATCAGAACTAGTAGCCATTGATAGCCTTCTCCTCCAGGAATTTGTCTAATCCCCTTTTAAAGCCATCCAAATTAGTGGCCATCACTACACATTATGGAAGTGAATTCTCTAGTTTAATTATGTGCTTTGTGAAGAAGTACTTCCTTTTATCCCACCAATCAGTTTCATGGGATGACCCCTTTGGGTTCTAGTATGATGAGAGAAGGAGAAAAAGGGCTCCCCACCCACTTCCACTTTCTCCACACCATGCGTCATTCTGTATACTTCTGTCATGTCTCCCCTTTCTTGCCTTTTTTCTAAGCTAAACAGTCCCAGATGTTGTAAGCTTTCCTCATAAGGGAGTTGCCCCAACCCCTTGCTCATTTTAGTTGTCCTTTTCACCACTTTTGCCAACTCTACTATATCCTTTGTGGTGTTGAAAGTATTGGCTGTCTTGAACCTTTCAGAGGGTGGCAAGGGAGGGGGTTTGTTTTGGAACTAGTAGTTCTGTCGATAACCATATTTGCTGGAACCAGTACGGTATATGAGGGTACTGCAGATCTCCAGGACTCTCATAACGGTTATTCTTTGTGGCTCCTTCAAATAGAAGTCATTTTCCAAACATGCTATTGCTGAGATTCGAGGGGAAATTTAAGAACAATTCACTCCAATACGGTGGTTGTCCTTCTGGACTTTCTTAGCATTCTCTCCAAGTAGAATTGAGCATCTTTTCTTCTTTTTTCTTTCTCAAAGCATAGGCCTTAAATAGGCAGGTGGTGACTTACTTAGATGTCCAACAAGCAATGTAATCGTTTTATAACATCAAGATGGTAGGATTTTTTATAATATTCCAGCCCTGGCCAATTTATGATGTGCTGCATATGGCTATTTGCATCATATATTATGTTTATGGGTGATGGACTCGTATGCCATCTCCCGCCTTGGTTGCTTGTAAAAAAAATAGCCCAGCCAGGGGTTTTGCATGTGCTTGTTCACGTAAGTTTCCTATTAGTTATAACTCATGGTGGAAAGCCAACACCTGTGATAATGGAATGCATATGACTGTGTAACTTTGTATAAATGTTAGTACAGCTGCACTCTGGTGTTAGTCATTTATTATGGTGCGTGTTTGTAGGATCGTGCAACGTACTTGAAGTTACAAACAGGCTTGTTTAAACTTTACTTTAGAAAGCCAGGCTCCTGTGGTTATTAAAACAACTTAATTTTCTCATCCAATCTGATAAGTTTGGATCAGGGCACACTTTTAGAATAACATTTGAAACATGCACCTTTTGGGACTGTTTTGTATTTTTAAGCCATACGCTGTACTTACTGAAATTCTTGCAAGAATTTCGGCTTACACTTTGATCGCGCACCTATTGGTTCAACAAGCCTTTGTGGTATACAATAGGAGAGCTAAACTGATCTTCTGCATGATCTGTTTGTGACTTTTTAAATTGTATTTTTCATATATTAATGTAAGCCTAAATACATTTTATATATATATAATTTTTTACTACTCCTGTGCTTAGTAAAAAGCACTTTATTTGTTTAATATTTATCTTGAGGATATTTTAACCCCATTCTTCAGTGAAAAGAGGCTTCTAGAGCTGCTTGCAAAGAACAATAATAAGCCAATCCCTGCCCTCAGACTTGCAGTCTAAAAGACATGGCACAAAAGGAAAAGGATTGGGAAGGAAGAGGAAAAAGGCAAGCTCAGGCGCTAGCTCTTAGTTTCGAAGTTCTTACAGTGAACAGCTGGAATATATACAACTCAAGGAGAGGAGGCCCATAAGTTGCTGGTCTCTCAGCAGAGCTAATGGAGTAGCTCTGCCTCCCTTCACACTCTGTGCTATAAGCTTGATGAACGTGAAGATGGCTAATGCTTTTTCTGTCGAGAGAGCTGCGTTCCATTACGAGTAATCTATCAGGGACTGATTGTCAGTGGTGGTCAAAGGGCAACCTAGAGCCAAAAGAGTGCATCACCCATTTCTCTCTTCCCCACTCTCTTTTTTATTTCCTCCTCTTCCTTCCCAGCTAGCAGATCTCTGTTGCCAAAGATCTGGATTGATCACATGCTAAAAGCTTTCGAGAAGCTGTGTTTGTTTGTTTGAGAGGCTAGAGTGTTGGACTGGGAGTTAGAAGATCTGGGTTCTAGTCCCCACTCAGCCATGGAAGCTCACTGGGCAACTTTGAGCCAATCACAGACTCTACCTCATAGGGTAGAGGATAAAATGGAGAGGAGGAGAATTATGTATTCTGCCTTGGGTTCCTTGGAGGAAATAAGGTGGCATATAAATGCAATGAATGAATGAATACAGGGTGAAGGCTGCAGGTTGCCCCCACCCACCCCGGGTGTCATGGGCTGCTACCAGGTGACAGCTGATGGCAGGAGGAGCCTGGGGGAGGCGACTCCACAGCAGACCTGATGGTGGCCCTGCCTCCCTTCACTCCCTCTGCTACTGCCGGATGTGGTTATTTTATAATGGCACGGCAACTGCATGGCACGTTTGTTGTTACGAGTTGCTGAGACGCATAGGAAATGTGGCAAAGTGAGAATTTTTTTCTCAAATGACTGAAAAATCCTTTGAGGGCATGATTCATCTCCATGTGAGCACTAACGCACACGTGAGAAGGGATCAGCGTAGGACCCACTCCCTGGGCACACAGTTCGTTTCTTATTCTTAAGAGAACTAGGCTAGCATCCATGTACTCATCCAGCCATCTCTCTCCAGGCATGGCACTGGTTACTCGTACACTCGTGCTCAGGGCATGCTAAATGCGGCTGAGGCCATGTGGCAGAGCAGAGCTTCTGGGTTGAGTATGTGGGAGTGGCTGGCAGAAGGTGGATGTGATCTAGAAGAACGCCGTGCCACCAACTATCTCAAAGTAGAAGCTTAAGTCATAGTGCACATCTAGTACCACCCCATTATTCCATGATTGGGTCAACGTGCACCTCAGTTGTCAGAATCATTGGCCCTTAGATAAATGATGGCGCAAGAAATGACTGAATTAATCCGCAATGGGTAAGCATGTCACAAACTTTGGATTATTTCATTTCTAAGAGCTTGTTCTTGCAGAATGCAAGAACTTTACATGCCTATAATGTTGATAGGGCCATAAGTGCTAGTAAGA
The DNA here is from genome assembly GCF_023053635.1 of Elgaria multicarinata webbii. Lineage (NCBI taxonomy): Eukaryota > Metazoa > Chordata > Lepidosauria > Squamata > Anguidae > Elgaria > Elgaria multicarinata. The sequence continues at coordinate 37,645,551 of NC_086174.1, forward strand.
TTGGCATAGGGCCAGCTATTGTATCTCATAATAAGCCACCAGAGCTTTTAAGTTGCCAACAAGGTAAGATGTGTGTGACCCAACTCCACCAAAGCCACACATTCCTTCGCTGCAACCAGCTGGCTGCATAGAGTGCTGTGGAGATCAGCCTGTTGAACAGATTTTGTGGTTTGATTGAAACTCCACAGGTGTGTGTAGTGTTCCTTTTGAACTCAAGAGCCTATATCTTTGGTTAGCTTATCCACAAGGAGCTGAAATTAAAGCAGGTTATTAGTCTGTTTCTGTTGTGTGAAATCCTGTTGGTTTCCTTTTATGTGTGTGTGTATACCTGTCTTCAAAACATCTCTATCACAATCACACCTATTAATGGAAAGAGAATAATCTTGTGTCTGAAAAGCAATGGGTAACAGAATATTTCATGATTAAATCATGCTTGTGGCAATGATCATCACTAGCCATAGGAATGGCATCATCAGATTTCTAGCCTCCAGTATCCAAGGCAGTCTGCCTGTGTGCACCAGTTGTTGAGGAATATGGGTGGGAGGGTGCTGTTGCACCTCTGTCCTGCTTGTGGGTTCCTGGTCGACAGCTGATTGGCCACTATGTGAACAGAGTGCTGGATCAGATGGACCCTTGGTCTGATTCAGCATGGTTCTTCTTATGTTCTAGTATTATGCATGAATTGTGCCTTTATATTCCAGCCAAACTAGGCATCTTGCTTAATCTTTACACATGGCTGCCATTGATGCTGCCTGCATCTTGAGATATCATCACTGTCATCTTCCATTGTCCATATGCTGACTTTCCTGAGTTGGCAAAATGTTTGTTTTTACTTCTGGAAGTTTGGCTGCGCCTTTCTCCTTGTGTTATCTGGTGGCTAGGGCTTAGTATAATGCTAAACTGAATTCTTGTGTATACATTCTGTACAGTCCCCATATACACCTGTGACTTCTTTCCAACAATGGAGTCACCCAGTGAAATTGGCAGTTGATTCAGGACGTGCAAAAGTGCTTCTTCACACATAGCTCAGTGGTTAAACACATACGTCGCCTATAGGAAGTTTACAGGATTACAGATAGCAGGTCTGGGGAAAACCTCTGTCTGAGATGTTGAAGGGCTGCGGACAGTCAAAGCTGATAATACTATGCTGGATAGACCATTGGATTTTACTTAGTATAAGTTCATGTGATCGCAACCCTGGTAACCAGCTGTCTTTCACTCTCCCCGGCTGACACCTAGCCACCTAGCCACCAGGCTTCCCAAGCGGTTTCTGTCCCATATGGCTGTGTAATTTTTTTCCTCCTCTCCATCCCTTTTTCTTTGTGTGTTGTGTTTTTTTAGATGGTAAACGTGAGGAAATGGGGCTGCCTTACAACAGGTATTTGTAAGCCACTCCAGGAGCCTTTTTGGATAAAGAGTAGGTTTTAAATACCATAGAGAGATTGATACACCCCACTTTAAAGGGATTCATAGGCTGCACTCTTTTATGATGATCAAATGGAAGGCTAGTTCACACCCTATGGTCTGCTGCACGGCACCCCAAGGAGTACATGTGCCCATTTGCAGCATGTGAGATTGCCCCTAGAAGTCTCTCCAAATTGTGTGAATGGACAACAATATGGGAAGTGTAAGTAATTGCAGAAATGATGTATGTTTGGGGTTAAAAAGAAAATGCTTTCTTCGCAAGTGGCCTTGGTGATTAACCAGGAAGCAGATCTTGGGGTTGTGGTGGATAGCTCAATGAAAACGTGAACTGTGTATGGCAGTGGTGGAAAAAGGAAAAATCCTTGTTCGGAATGATTAGGAAAGGGACTTGAAATAAAAGTGCAAATATCGTAATGGCTTTATATAAATCTCTGGTTATTCCAGACTCCTTGTCACACAGGGTGATGTTCTTTGGCCATAGATTTAGGAGACACAAAATAACTATTTGACAAAACACGATCTCTAACTTAATGAACTCACTGCTGTAAAATGTAGTGGTGGGCCCTGGCTTAGATGGCTTTTAAAAGGGTGGACAAATTGATGGGGGAGAATTCTGCTTGGCATGATAGACAAACAGAACCTGCCAGGTTCAGAGGTGATACCTTTTTCTGCCTACAATATGCACATAGAATTACACCCTAAATACCAGTTGCTGGGATAGTAACAGGGTAGTGGGGAACAATGGGAGAGGATTCTTGCCTTCATTTACTGCTTGTGGACTCTGGATGTTGGAGGAAACAGAGCTTTTGCTTTGATCCAGCAGGGCTGCTCTTGTGATCTTAGTACGAACCAGACCTATGGTAGCAAAGTGTAGTAAATAATCCTCACACACAACAGATTATATATACGATGCATCCAAACTGCTTGACCCGCCTTCCCCAACCTGGTGCCCTCCAGATGTGTTGGACTACAAATCTCAGCATCCCAACACATCTGGAGATCAGATAGGCTATGCTAGATGCTGGAGTTAAAAGTTTCTCTGAAACCCAAAGAAAGCCATTTAAAGGGGTTTTAAACTAGTAACTACTTAAAAATAATAATACACAAATAACAGCCGCAAATTTCCCCATAGGAAATGGGGCGACGGGACGCTGCGTTATGGTCCTCTTCTGCCTTTCCAGCCTTGACCATCCCAGCTGTTACCATTGAGCCCTTGCCCCTTGGGGTTAAAAAGGAGAGAAACTCAGCTGTCCTATAGGAGAGAGGGAGCGAGCTTGAAATTCCAGCCCCCAGCAAGCCTGATTCAAGGCGATTTGCATGTGCGCGTCATTCAGGTTCTTCTCTGCAAGAGCAGCCTCAAACAGCCCTTTTTGTTTCTTCCTGCTGTTTTGAACAGCTAACCATTTGCCTTGAAGACTTCCCGAAAGGTTCCTCGCGCATAGCTGTGAGTTTTTACCCGTTCGTTTGGAGAGGATCTTCAATGCATGCCGCATTTGTTTGCCAAACAAGGGAAGGTTCCCCTCTCCCTAAAAGAAATGTGTTAACTGTTCATCTCCAGCTTCTGCGCTACGTTTTTGATACAGCTTAAGAGCCAGGCATTTCAGATTTACGTGAGTTAATGTAAGTATTCTGCTCTTTCCTTTCCTTTTGGGGGTGGGGGAGGCAGTGGTGTGTTTGGCTTGTTGGTGCGCATAGAAATTTGGCTTAAAAGGAGACTGCAGCTAAAGAGAGAGACTTTTTCTATCATTGAGAAGGAGCATAACAAAACTTAATGGGGTTTGTGTGATAAGAGTATCTACTGCCAGGGAATGCCTTTAAGGAAGAAATTGCAGGGTTCCCCCCATCACCACTTGTTGCTTTTACAGTGATTGCAGGGAAGGAATGCATGTTGAGTGTTTTGAAAGAAAGCAGGATGGTGCCTGCAGAACTGGGCAGTAGAAGCTAAACTATTCAATTTCATGCGCATCTGAAATTTACTCTGAGATAATAGACACACAGCAATCCATTTTGGTATCGGATGACGTCTAAAGAAGCATATTTATCTCTTGTAGGTTTAACATGCTGGAATTGTGTGGTGTTGTGAAATTACTTTTTTTTTAAAAATGACAAAACACAGTTATTGGAGACAGACATCTTAAGGTATTCTAAATATACTGCCACTTTGAAAAGAGTTCCCACGTTTAGGTACAAAAATGTTTAACCAGTTATATGTTTGAATTATAGCTCAGCTGTCTGTAACAATTCCTGCCTTGTCAGAAGCCCGTTTCATTTATTTCAGCTATGCAGCTTTTGTTAGCGCAGCTGACTGCATGGTAAATCCAGAATGCACACTATCCAAAAGAGTTTTTAAACTTCTTGCATGATGTAACTTTTCAAGTCCGTGTAGTACTCTTTTACAGTAATGCCTTATCTTAACAGAATTTTCTACTGGCGTGTTAGTTTAAATATTGACCTTCCCTGTTTGCATAAATTATTGCAAGTGCCTGTGAAATATTCAGTACAAGTAGCTTCTTTTTGAGCTGGAAAAAGACAGCCTATCACATGCGTGGAGAACATTATTTTAAGCATAGGATTTACTATAATGAAAATGGTATTTTATGTAGTAATGAAAAGGCTTTAAGCTGTGTAAATAAGAGTTAATGTAATGAGTCTACTGAAATTGTAGTGGGTAGGATGTAAACATCTTGCATCAGGATTCTTAACAAACCTTTTAAGTCCTGCTGAGAGTCTGCAGCTCGCTTGCTTGATGCAGGGATGCCTTGGAGCTATATCATTTGTAGTCTAAAATATATGATTAGAAAATTTACCTAACTCTTTATAATGCCTGGCAATAGTCTTCTGCTGTCTGGTGGGGTGAAGAGTTTACTGATGTATTTAACTTCAGATTCTACCTATTTTTCAACATCTTATGTAAGATCTTCAGTTATTTCCATTTTCTTTTACTTTGTGCTGTACAAGGTGACAGCCGAAACAGAAGTAGCAATTGTGTGCTTTTAGTTAGCGCGGAATGATCCCAGGGAAGTTGATTTGATTGCACAGGGTTGTAGCGAGTGGTGACTTTGTGCTAGTGGAAAGATCTTCTGCGCATATAAGGTGGGGCACCTGATTTTTATCAATTCCCCCCCTTACCAACTGCAACCCAACATTTTATATTGTTCCAGAAGGTTCCCCGTTCCACATGGGGTGGGTGGGGCTGCAGTGGCGGGTGGTTGTGGATTTGTAGAAATCAGGTGCAAAAGCAGAAGTGCTTTCCGCAAGTTCACGAGTCGTCATTGGATGCAAACCACACTGCTTCATATTTAACTTAGCTGCTTCTAGGTAAGCTAACCTGTTAAAATAATTTTTAGGAGGCTTTTAATTTCATCCCTCCATCCTTGTGCCTATTCCTATTAGTCTTTCCTTCACTCCATTGCTGCCAATGATGAATTAATGTGCAGTCTTAAATTCAATCCATTTGGTGCCTTATCTGCAGTGGTTTTTGTGTGTGTTTTTTACTACCTTGGCATGGTGATCACTGGAAACTCCGTGTCAGAGAAACTGCAATTCCTGACCCAGCCTTTAGCACAGGAAATGAAATAATTTCTCAAAGTCAGGAGAGGCACATAAAAGTCTGTTGGGGTGTGGATTGGCCATAATGTAACACGGCATTGAACGAAAGAAGAGATGATCGATTTACAATGTTTTGTTTTGCGGCTTGGAAGGTATTGGACAATTTAGCTGATGAGTATATAAAGAGAGAGTTCCAGTGAGTGATTGAATCAGTAAGAGTGTGATAGGAGTAGCTCCAAATTCATGTTCAAGGGAGGTAATGTAAACCCTATGCAAAAGGGAAATGATTAATTCTGGTTTAAGGATGATGTGAAATTAAGGACTACTAAATTGTATGATGGTGTCATTCTGCCAGAGGGAGAGAACAATTTTCGGAACAGATCTCCCCCTCCCCCTGCAGCCCCACCCCCAAATCTGCTCCTGAGGATTGGGGGTCCATCCAGAGCACATTGGCGGCATGCACATGGGACTACAGGGAGGAGGAGAGGATGGGGAAGTCCCATGGTGCAAGGGGTGGATCCAACCCATCATCTGTAATAACTGATAGTCAATACCAATGAAGAGTCTGGTGCAACTTAAAGACTAACACACTTGTTATGATGTAGGCTTTCATGGCCAGAGCATCAGATATGTGGAAGGTATTTACATTCTCTCTCTCTCTCTCTCTCTGTCTCTGTCTCTCTCTCTCTCTCTCTCTCTCTCTCTCTCTCTCTCTCTCTCTCTCACACACACACACACACACACACACACACACACACACACACGGAGAAGAATAATGTTAGGAGTGAGGTGAATGAAGTGTAATAAATACAGACGGGATTGGATCCAGACTAAGGTCGCAATCCTGTTGTGTTGACCATAAGCTCCTGAACTCAGAGGCTTATGGTCATCCTACACAGAAAGCAAGGAGCTGTGGGGGCAGTCTTTGCCTCCCCCCCCCACTCCTGCATTTTGCATATGATGGGCATTTTTGCCTGTCTAGCTGAGGCACTTTACAGGGGAAGGGAAGGAGGCTGCAGAGATCAAGTTCTGGACCTTGGAGACCAGCTGAGGAGGGGCAGGGGGCAAACCAGTGGCAATGTTGGTGTTTGTCACAACTCCATGGGGAGGGGATTTCAGTGAGGGTGCCACACAAAGAAGGCTCCCTAGTTTGTTGATACATAATGTACCTGAGGTGCTGGGAAAAGAACCTCCAGTGATGGTGATGATTTATTACATTTATATCCTGCCATTTTCCCCCTTAAGGAACACACATAATCCTCCTCTCTATTTTATCCTTACAACAACCACCCTGTGAGGTAGGTTGGGCTGTGAGTCTGTGGAAGTCACCCAATGAGTTACTATAGCTGAGTGGGGACTAGAACCCAGATTGCCCGACTCCTAGTCCAACACTCAAGCCGCTACACCACTCTGGCTCTGATGATTTTCAGTCATTGGCAGTTTGGTATAGGGACAGGCACTCCTGAAGATTTTTGCATCCCAAGTTGCTTATGGTTTTAAAGGTAAGTACAAGTACCTTGAATTGGGCTCAGAAGCAAATCAGCATCCAGTGCACCTCCTTCTGAATCCATATAATATGTTTCTCACTAGCTGTACTGGTTACAATTTTGGATCCTGTATTCTGCACTGGTTGGAGCTTGTGAGTTGTCTTCATGGGTAGTCCCACATAAAATGCATTACAGTAATCCAGTCAAGAGGTTACCAGAGCATGAACCACTGTGACCAGACTGTCCCTGTCCAAGAACGGTCATAGCTGTTGAGACCAGCTGAAGCTGGTAAAAGGCACTCCTAGCCACTGAAGTCACCTATCATCATCATCTCTTTACATAGTGTCATCAGTGCACAGGGCACTGTACAGAATAAAGCAATAAAGCAACAAATTCACGCCACAAAGGCTTACATTCTAACAGTGAGCCTCAGCTGACAATGCTGGATCAAGGAGTATCTCATGCAACACACCTGCTTTTTCAGGGGGAGGGCAACCCCATCCAGGACAGACTGCGCACCTGATTCCTGGACATAAAAAGCATAAACCAACTGGGTCTCCAACATGTTGGGATTCAACTTAATTTCATTGGCCATCATCTGGCCAATTACTGATTCCATATGCCAGTTCAGTGCCTTCACACCCCCATCTGGCTCAGATGAAGTAGAGCAGAGTTTCATCAGCATATCAACTATTTTTTTTCCTAATCCTTAAAACTAATTTCAGGGGGCTAAAGCATGACTAACTTGGGCCATAGCTAGACCTAAGGTTTATCCCTGGATCATCCAGGGGTCAAACCTGTTCATCTAGGTGACACACAGGAGATCCAGTGCTCAGGCAGGGGTGAACCCTGGATGATCCCAAGATAAACCTTAGGTCTAGCTGTGGTCTTGGTTTGAATCCAACCCAGTAGTAATTACATTGAAGCTTAGACTTTAAGGCCCAATTATAAATGTAATTGTCACTGTTATTGTTTTATTTATTTAATTATTTATTGCATTTATATCCCTCCTTTTCTCCTCCAAGGAACCCAAGGTGGTGTACATAATCCTCCTCTCCATTTTATCTTCACAACAGCAACAACCCTGTAAGGTAGGTTGGGCTGAAAGTCTGTGACTGGCCCAAAGTCACCCAGTGAATTTCCATGGCCGAGCGGGGACTAGAACCCGGGATCTCCTGACTCCCAGTCCAACACTCTAGCCACTACACCACACTGGCTCACACTGTTGCATTTCATTCCCATCGGACTTCATTGATAAATGTCTTCTTTTTCCTACACCCGTGTGTTTGTGTGTGAACTCAGAATGGTGTTATATTCATCAGATGGATGAGGCTGTGACTCGCAAAATCTTAATGCCATAATTAATGTGTTAGTCTTTTAAGGGTGGTTGTCCTTGTCAAGAGAAGGCAATCTGTTGGTGAAAGCAAGTTTTGCCACACAACTTGGATCCATTGCCAGGGGAAAAGGTTGCTGATGGCCCATACACATCAGGGATGAAATAGCCAATAAAATAGGCACGCTGTTTAACAACTTACCAGTGTCATTGCCTCTAAACTCCTTTTAGGAGAGGAGGATAGAAAAGCTAGCACAGCGCTGTCAGTCCAGGTACTAATCAAATTGCCGGGTAAGGGGAAAGTATTGTGAGTTTTTTGCTCTTCCAAGAACACCAATTGTAGTTGAGTTAAAATACTTCATTTTAACCAAGCTGAACGTTATTATTATTATTATTATTATTATTATTATTATTATTATTATTATTTATATACTGCTCCATAGCCAAAGCTCTCTAGGCGGTTTACAAAGATTAAAAAGATTAGATTAAAAAGAGTGAACATTAAAAATCAATATACAAAATTTAAAAACAAAAGCATAAAAGCATTTAAAACAATTGTTTTTGGGGTTTTTTTTAGTGTTGCACCACCACTGTTAGGGGCTGAACTAAACCCACCCCAATATTCTTGGTACATCTCAAGGTAGACCTGAACTACTTTGTTTCAGGAAGAGAATTCTCTTGACGTAGTACTTATTTGATGAGCAAGTAAGCATAGTTAAATAAGACAAATGTTTGAAGGAATAGCTAGCGGCCCATAAACAAAATAACAAGCAAGTGCCAGGAAATGGTGAGAGGCTCCCATGTATTGTGAATAGCAAGGATGCTAGGGAATTTCAAAAATGTCTAGCTGAGAGCCAGAAGCTAAGATCAATGACACGAAGCATTTTTGAAAAACTCCGTAACTGCCTGAGGAGTACTGACTTGTGAGACCTGACTGATAAAAGGATCAGGCGCCACCACTTATTACTTCTGTTTCGTTGTGTGTGTGTTTTTAAAAAATCCAAAATATTGTAGTAGAGGAAAACTAACTTCTGCAGCTTCCCTTTATCAAGTTGGGTTGGAAAGCTTACCTCCTGCTGATGTTCACATTGGTGTGTTGTTGTTTTTAAAGTGGAAACTGTGCATGACGTTGTAAACATGGACCTAAATGTGTCATGATGACTGAGAATAGAGAATTTTAATTTAATTGTACCGGTTGTTGCATATTGATAAGTTTACTCTTCTTGGAGCATTTAGGAAGCCTGTCTTACAGAAACCTCTTAACATGAGAAGGCATTTTCACATCATCAGTTATACTTTTACAGCCACTCTGATGTCTTTATTTGGCAGGAATAGAAGGGTTTAAGAACTCTCCCCCAGACCACTGGTTGTTTGCCCAGAGGATCTCTCCTGTGTGTCTGTCTGTGTCTCTCTCTCTGTCTCTCTCTCTCTGCATATGAATGACTTCACATGCAACTGCAGCATAAACTGAATTGAGGCTAAATGTAAGAGAGTTAAGATCTATAAATGCTCTGAGCTATATAGCAATTTCATCCACATTTCCAATACATCATTCCCACCTGATTTTGTACTTGTCCTTTTGAACAGTAAGTGGTGTTAGTCCAGATGGCTTTTCTTGAACCAATGTTGTTTTAAGCCTGCTTCTCTCTAACTCCTCCTTTTTTAAAAATACACCATTTAGAGCAATGAAAAACGTCATCCGGGGCTAAAGGAATGGAAAAGTTATACCCGCAACTAAATTAACATTGACTTGAGTGAACACAAAATCCTACACATACGTTTGAGTGTTGTACATCACTGCAGTTCTCTTGAAAAGGCTGAAGCCCAGAGGGCAGTTCTTTGTTCAGGAAACCATGTTCAATGTTGTTGCAAAGCAACATTGCAGATTGTTACGAAAACTGTGCATATGTAGAGTTGTTAGCTGAGTTTTGCCTAGGTTTTGGGGATGCTATTGGTATCTTTTTAGGGGCCATTAGCTAGCCTGGTTTCTTAACTTGCATTTAAACCAGGTTTGCCCTCCAGATGTTTTGGACTGCAACTCCCATCAGCCCCAGAGAGTATGCCCAATGGTCAGGGATGCTGGGAGTTGTAGTCCAAAATATCTGGAGTGCACCAGAATGGGGAAGGCTGATTTACAAAACGTCTGTAGCCCTTGTGGTTCTGAAGATATTGGGGGAAATGTGCAGGCTCTGTTCTACCCAATCATTCAGAAGCAAGTATATTTGTGTCTTCCATATCCATTTCAGTGAATGAAAATAGAGGTTGGACAGAATCTGGTGGAAGAAAATGAGACATTTCTATATGGTGTGGGTTGGTAAGATTGGCAAGAGCTTAATCATTAGGAGGTTAGTTTATTTGGATGTCACTTTGCTACAATATGGTGCCCAGAGTGGCTCACAACATATCAAATAAACAGTAATAAATATAACAATTCAGTGTGGTGTAGCGGTTAGAATGTCGGACTAGGAGTCGGGAGATCCTGATTTCTAGTCCCCACTCGGCCAATGAAATTCATTGGGTGATTTTGGGGCAGTCACTGACTCTCAGTCCAACCTACCTCGCATGGTTGTTGTTGTGGGAATAAAAAGGAGAGGAGGATGATTTTGTATGCCACCTTGGGTTCCTTGAAGGAAAACGGGCAGGATATAAATGCAATAAATGAATAAATATGTAGTAGTATGAACAGTCCCCATTACAAATGACCATAGTATGAATCAGCAAATATATACATAACTTTATTGTATATAGTGAACAGCCTTTACAGTGCATAAAATGTTAAAAGGGAAGAGCACTCTCCCAATGTAGACTTTGATTTGAATAAAAGCTATTGTAAAATATTCAGCAACACTGTTAAAAACAGATGGTATTAACCAGCCACCAAAGGGTTTGTACACTCAAAACTAAAAAAATAAGGTTTACAATACATAATTCTTGATGTGGCGAGACCACAACTTCTTGGCGGCCGAGGGAAACTGGGCAACTGGGTATGTAACAAATAAATGGTTATTGGCTAGAAGTTCTATTGCTTCTTCCTGGGGTGTCCGATCTGAATACGCTGGGCAGTAAATGACAGAAATTTGCCTCTAGGAACCATATACAAAGGACAAAACAGCAAATAACGGGCCTGTTCAGACAACACACTAAGCCATGGTGTGGCCACTAATCTTTTTGCAGCAAATGGTTAGTGAGCATGTTTAAACTGTGGTTATGTAGCCAGCATGGTTAGGAATGGTTCACATGACACACTAAGCTGTAATGCTTAGGTCAAAATGCTTAAACGCCCTGGCTTAGCGTGTCGTCTGAACAGGGTCAATGAATGATGTCTCCAGCCTGATTGCAGCCAAATATAAATTTCTGTTCTGTAACTGGGATTCCAAGATATCTCCCATCAGCAAATATAGAATAAGGATATCCTGTATTTCTCTGGAACTCATGCCACTCCTACACCTGGCAGCTTGCCCGACTTTTGTATGGCAATGTTCCACCAGCATTTTCATTACAGTTAAGCACTCCAGGAGAGAACGAGAGAGAGAGAGTAGAACCAAGGGGTGGCATTACATGATGATATTAGATGAACAGCTGCTTTCAATGCCCATCCAGAAGTAATTGTCTTTGAAATATGGGCAGTGGGAGCAGATGCCAATGGGAGACAGGAGATCCTGTACTTCATAGCTTGACGCTATACCAGCTGCCCTCGCTGGCTTGAATTTGGCCCATGCTGGGAGCATTTGCTGGGCTGACGATCTTATACAAACAGGAGAGAGACTGTTCATTAACCATCAAGGGTGAGGTTTTCCATTGGCGCTGCCCTGCCTTCCTGCCTGGGAACCCCAGGAAGAGCTGCTGAAGAATTGCAGCAGAGCAGGGATTCTTTTGACCATCAGAAGTGAGCTTTTCCACTTGCTCTGTCCCATCCTCTGCCTCGAAAGCCGTATAAAGAGCTGCTGTCTTTTGGCATATATTTTGTTTTTGTGGACTGGTTTCTGTCTGTCTGTCTTTATTTATATATTTATTTATTTTGCTTTTAGGCATGGGGGAAGGATGTGTTTAGGTTTTAGTTTTTTAATTTTAAATACCTTATTGAGATATTGGTGTTTTACGTTTGTTGTAAGTTAAGAACATAAGGAAAGCCATCCTGGATCAGACCAAATTCCTAACTAGTGCACCATTCTGTTTGCCCAGTGGCTAACTCAGAAATTATTAATCTGTTCCAAAGGCCTGAAATTGCCATGCTGGCTGGGGATGATGGGACTTGTAATCCAACACATCTGGAGGACTTGAGGTTGGAGGAAGGCTGAAAAATCTGAAGTATAGGGAACTTTTTAAAGTGTTTGTTTTTAGGATAAGTATGCTGCCTACTCTCCCATTGCTGTGGCTGATCTGCTGTTAGCCCTTGCCTTTTTTGAATTCCAACATATCTACCCTTAATCCTCACCACTGTTTCAGCTGGCGTGGTAACCCTCCCATGCCATAATAAAGTCCCATGCCTGTGAAGAAGTTCTCTGAACAGAAAAGGATAAAGGATCAGTTGTAAGATTGGGTTGTTTTTTTAAAGGCCCCCCCCCGCCCCCCTTTCTGGAGTTTGATGCTAAACTGCTGGCTAGTCATATATAACTTTACGCAGTGCCAAGATCTTAACAAATTCAGACAAGCCTAATAAAGCCTGGCGAACCAGTTTTCGAAATGCCACCGTGGGTGTCCCTTCTCCATTCTTAACATCAGAAGTGCAATCACAGCCTTTCCCTGAATCGGCCCTTCTTTGAGGGAAATTACTTGCTGAAGGATCAGATTGGCCTCCATAAGCAGCGGGGCCTTCTCATTTGTGCCCCCCTCCCTCCGGAGCTACGGAATGCCCTTCCGTAGGCTGCTTTGGTTGGCATCTTCCCTTCTGGTATGCCACAAGCAGGTTAAAAAACGCTTGTTTCACTGTGCTTTTAATTGCTGGGAGATTTGCTTACTGGTAGTATTGCTGATTTGTCTGTTTGTGTGTGTTCTTGTCTTGCCACGTACAGTCAGGAACTTGCATATCTCTGCCTCTTTATCATGGCAAACAAAGAACACAAGCCTTGTTTTCTTTTTCCCTAGCTTGCTGCAGTAGTCTTGGCCAAGTCGTAAAGCCATTCTTCAGTCTACTTCCTTGTCGTATTTTTTAATTTTATTTTAGTGTCAGTTCAACCTTCCCTAACCTTGTACCCTTCAGATGTTTTGGACTAGAACTCCTGTCAGCCCCAGCCAGCATGGTTAATGGTCAGGAATGCTGGGAGTTGTAGTCCAACACATTTCGAGGACACCAGATTGGGGAAAGTTGCTGCAAGCCATCCATGTTAACAAGCTGCATTGCAAGAGGATGAACCTGACAGCAAAGGAATTTGTCCTGTCCTGGCCATCTGGCTTGCTTTTTTATTCTTTTTGGCTTCTTATCCCCATTCTACCTTTTCATCTTTTGATCAAGCCATTAATCGACAGCTCAGGTGAATAACGGTTCATAACCATTGTTTTCTGTATACACTACTATATAATATCCATGGCTGGCCCTACCATTAGGCTGACTGAGGCATTTGCCTCAGGTGGCAGATGCTGAGAGGCGGCAGCAAAGTATTGGAGGAGAGAGCGACGCGTGAGTTCACACAGCCTGCCCTGCGGCCCTAAGGCAGTCTGCTGCCTTCAGGTGTGGCAGAGGATGCTGTTTTATCAACAGTGTTGAAGAAAGATTTCATAGACAGTCTAGTCCGCTTTTGTACATGGAATGGGAGGAGGTACCATCTTGTTCTTCACTTCAGGCAGCAAAATAATATCATCATCATCAATTAAATCTCTTAGACACCTTTCGCAACAACCACAAAAAGAACTTGAGGCGACTTCCAACAAAATTAAAACATATAAACATTTAAAATAGCTAAAAACAATTATCAACAAAATACCATAGCCCCGTTAACAACTAAGACATCAGTGACGACCATGGGCAATTCAACTGATGTATTAAGAAGTCCATTTTATGCCATCAAATACCTGCCAATAGCGGAAAGTCTTAATGTGCTGCTGAAAGCATGACGGTGTTGGGGCCAGGCAGACCTTGCTAGGGAGAGCAACATATGGAGGAAAGTGTCGGTTTGACATGAGTGCTTGGTTTTCCTGTTCAGCATGACCCTGAATTTAATGCATGAAAGTGCTGTGTTTATATGTTTCTTTTTTTTAAGTTTTCCTTTATGGAACATATACCTACAGTTCCATCCCGTTTAGTGGCCAGTTTGTAGCGCCATGTGGTTTGTGAGAAATCCGCCTTTTAGTATTTCAACAAAATAAGTAAGAACATAAGAAGAGCCATGCTGGATCAGACTGAGGATCCATCTAGTCCAGCACTCTGTTCACACAATGGCCAACCAGCTGTCGACCAGGGACCAACAAAGCAGGACATGGTGCAACAGGACCCTCCCACCCATGTTCCCCAGCAACTGGTACACACAGGCTTACTGCCTCGGATACTGGAGGTAGTATTTTCAGACCGCAAACAGCTTTTGTGAACCACTTCAATTTATGCTACTTTGGCCATTCATATTTTTTTAAAGGTATTTTCAGTCAGAAAATACCTTTAAAAACCAGCTTCAGCTTTTATCCTGCAGTGCTTGTTCAATAAGGTTTTAGGAATTATCTACTGATTTGGGGGGGGCAGGAGAGAATATCAAGCAAGAATGTATGGAATCGGATTCCGAAGCAAAATATTCCTGCTGTGAAAGTGCTGTCAAGTTTTGACTAGTTGCTGTTTGGTATTAACTTTGCAAAGCGTCTGAGTATAACATAGAAGAAATAGTGTTAAGTTACATTACTCAGGACTCATTTTCCCCCTTTAGCTTTAGGCACTGAGGATTCCAAACCTAAGTGATTCTGAGAAGCAGCACCCTGGGTTGCTAATGGCAGCATTCCAGGGTGCAAAGAACCTTCTGCTCAATATTAGCGGTGAGCCAATTAAATAGCTTGACTGCCTGAACGCTTGTAGCACTCTAGCAGCTCAGCAGCGGAGAAGGAAGAGAAAACTAACGCTGAAAGGCCCTTGTAAGGCCAAAGATTAGCAAACTGAATCTCAAGATGCTATTAACAAACGTCAAGCTTTAATGCCATATGCATTCGAAAGAGATTAGTAGAATGATGGCAGTATCTTATTTTAGATGTTGGAAGAGATTTTTTAACTGCGTCTCCTACAGTTCAGATCATCTTTCCCCATCCTGGTGCATCAGCTCCAGCCGGTATAGCTAATGGTCAGGAATTCTAGTCCAAAACATCTGGAGGGCATCAGGTTGAAGATGGCCTATATAACAGTCAGTCCCCAACCTCTCTTTGACACACTCTCAGAAACTCAAGATTCCATCTAACTCTAGGGGCCCATGGTGGTGGGTGTGCCAGCCGCTATTGTGAATATTCAAACCATGGCAGGTGATCCCCACAACTTATTGTGACATGCGAACCCAGGCAGGGTGGCTTATTGCTATATTAACAAGCCCCCCAGAACCCTATTAGAGCCCGTGGGTTCTGGGTGGCTTGTTACCCATGACAACAAGCCATCCTGCCTGGGTTCGCATACTAAGATAACCCATCGCGACCGCCTGCCATGGCTTGAATATTCACAGTGGCGGCCAGCACACACCGCTGATGGTGTGAACCGGGGTGGGGGAACTGTGGCCTTCCGGGTGCCTTCATGACTGCTGCTGCTGCTTGAAGGAGAAATTTCCCCAGCTGACAGGTTTGATCTTGCATATTCAGGGGCATGAAAGTCAATAGGACCAGAAATCTACACTCCCAGCAGGTGCCCAAGCGCCATGCCCGTCAGTCATTTTTCATGGGTAGAAAAAAAATATCATAGGCTTTGATGGAGGAAGGTGCTAGTGATTAACCTAAAAATGAGGCTCACCATATCTTGCTTATTTTGCCATCACAGCCCTAATCCCCAGTCCTATTTTGCTGTCTGAGGCAAAGGAAAAGATGCTCCGTCCACCTACCCCGGCTGCCATTTCCATATACAGAAAGCTGAATTTTACTTTGACACTGGTGATGGGACAGGGTCCTCTATCATACCTGAGGCCAGTAGGATAGGCCGTGGGCACGCACAGCCCTGTCCTCCAACAAGGGAAATGGCTGGGGCGCTCAGGAGGAATAGCTGGGGAACTGGCTAATTTTGCCTAAGGGGAGGGCCAGCCCTGTTTCCACTTATTACTGCTCACTCCCCCATTCCATACCCTTCCGTTTGCAATTCCCAGAAAACAGCAGGTTCCAGACTCCTTGTTACTGATGTTGCTAATTTAAATTGATTAGGGGCAGAGAGGCCTGTGTGAAGAAGTAGAAGCAGTTATTGGAAGGTCACTCTGTAAGTTCTACTTCAGCCATTACTTCCTATTCTGGACCTTGGTTCAGTAATTTGCCTGAATTGTGTCACGGGCTGCCTTGGGAATCTAAACAGACCTGATAAAGGCCCCTGGGGCTCATGTTCAATGGCTTTGGTTTAATGTAGTTTTGAAAAAGGATTTGGAAAGACCATCCATTAGCTCTGGAAAGTCTTCGGCTGGGATGCTTTGCCAAGTTGTTAATCTGTGGTGGAGCGTCTTCTCACGAGGGAATAGTGAAGGTCTGGATTGTGCAACTGTACAGCAACTGGAACATCGTGTATCGAAAAAGGATGTTGTGCACTGCTAACCCAGTAGATAACATCAATCCCCAAGAGTAGTTTATTATGGACAAAACTATGCCCTTTAAAATAATAATAATAATAATAATAATAATAATAATAATAATAATAACTTTTCTCTTTTTCCTCCTCCTCCTCGAAGCATTGCAGGCCTCACCAGAATTTTGGAGCATGGCTACAAGCAATGGAAACAATGACTTTGCCGTTTTGAGCAACGGCAGCATTCCACCCAATGCAACAAGCCCCGATCTCCTCGCAACGAGTGATGGCGCCGTCACGGTCCAAAACCTCCCGTCCAAGGAAACCACAAGAAGAACAGTGAGTGCAAATGGGTGCCTTCAGCTTAATGGCATGCTAAAAGCATCGTTTCTGCCTGTCGATGACCAAAGAACTCCACAGGTGTTAGCGCAGTGTTGTCGGCCTTGCCCATATCATCATCCACTAAATAGCCATAGTAACCCACAAGAATGTCTTTCACTGGCTGGCAATTCAGCACCATCTCCATTGACTTCCTGCTGCCCAAACCCTCATACTGAATATTCCGCATCTGCTTGCCAACAACATCCCCCCTTGTATCAGACCGCTTGCTGCCTTCAACCGTCGCCCTCATTCTGCCTACATCATCAGTGGCCTGAACATTTTCAGCACCAGCCTGTGCAACAACATATAGCCAGTATACGGTAAGTAGATTTCATTTTCTCGAGCGTCCGAACTGATTCCAGCTTTAAATCCTTTCTGTTGTACTTTGGACAATATAGGTGGAGATTTTACAGCAAGCCACGCCGAACTAAACCCTTCTCGGCACGGTATTTGAGCATGCACACCTCCCGTAGCCCATTGACCACCCACCCACCCACGTGACACTTCCTGTCATTCTCACAAAACAGAGACCCCTGGCTATTGGGTGGTATAGAAATGTAATTAATTAGAGAGAGAGAGAAATAAATTAAAATAATAAAACCAAACCATACACAAGTATGCTCACACACCCCATTCACTTTTTGGAGATGCTATGAATTATGCAAGATAGTATGCACACACCCCATTCACTCAGATGGCTCTCTCTCTTTCACACCCACACCATTCACTCACACATACAGCCTCCACACTCACACCTGTTTTGTGTACTTAAATCTGAACATGAGTCAGCAGCAGGAGATAGCCACTAGAAGGGCTAATGCAGTTCTAGGCTGCATTAGAAGAAGCATTGTATCAAAGACGTGTGAAGTCCTTATTCCTCTCTACTTGGCACTAGTAAGAGAGCACCTGGAGTATCGTGTACGATCCTGGGCACCACATTTCCAGTAGGACATTGACAGGTTAGAACAGGTTCAGAGGAGGGCAACGAAGATGATACAGGGACTTGAGGGCAGGCCCTATGAAGACAGGCTGAAGGAACTTGGGGGCTTCATTCTGGAGAAAAGACTGAGGGGAGACATGTTAGCAGTGTTCAGGTACATAAAAGGGTGCCACAGGGAAGATGGTGAAGATGATCCTTCCAACTCAACAGTTCTATGATTCTATGACATACGTGAATTGCATACCTTCCTTTCATTCTCCCTCGATGCCACCCCATGCACACATGGCTTCTCCATTTTGGCTTTATTTCTGTTAAATAAATCATGACATGGTGTAATATGTCATGTGTTGTTATTCATCTGAGGTTGTATTTACCTAATTTTTAGACCTGCTAAGGAACAAATGATTGTTATTATGTCCTGATATGTAAAATCATACAATTCCAAGAGGGTGTACTTTCTTTTTCACACGACTGTACATACATACGCACAGCTCAGCCCATTCACTTCCACATATAAACATGCACACATCGCATTCACTCACTCTCCCCCCCCTCTCTCTCTCTCTCTCTCTCTCTCTCTCTCTCACACACACACACACACACACAGAGTTTGCCTTCTGTGTTGTGCAGCAGGAAGGATTTTTTTCTTTCTCCGTGTCAGCTCATGGGGCTATCGAACTGAGCAGAGAGGAAGGCCTTCCCTCCTCATCACACAGCCCAGAAACACAGTGCTCTCCCTCTTCTCTGTTGCTCTTGCCCTTCCCAAGGGGTGGAGCTTCAGGAAAGTCAGGGGCCTTGATGAAGACTCAGTGAGCAACATCCATCTTCCAGACCGGAGGTTTTCCATCACTGCATTAGGGGCTGTTTCACCTATTACATTTCTCTGCACAGAAATGGTCTGTGTGTGGGGTGGGTGGGAAAGATCATGTACAAAACCTGCATGTTGTCATGTGAATAACAGGCACACATCTGTTTTGTCGTGAGTACGAAGGCTGAGAAGCCCATTCTAAAAAGGTTATGTGTAAAGCAACCCCAGTTGGAAGTCATCCAGTGCTGCAGTGTGCATGTTCTGACAGTGTAATATTAAACGCAGGTGTCCTTCCATTTTTGTATGACACTTTAATTAAATTTAGTGTATAATGAAACCACCTTTCATTACAGTATATACCCACATTGTGCAATTTAATTGGGAATTGAAGGAGGGGAGGGGGGACACAGTACTATTACAGGGAAAGGAACTCTGTACAAATTTAACTAAAAATTGAGACTTGGCAAGGAACCAATTCAGCACAGCAGGTTAGAGCATGTTTTCCAAGCCTATAGAGCTTAACATTTGTCAGTGACCTAACATTAAAAGAATGAAGTGTTGATTCTTGCTGTTGTAAATGGGTTGCTAGAAAGTGAAGCAATACTTTTGCTCTGTTTTTCACTTCGGTTGGATTCAGCGTAGTGTTTAGTTTTGAATTATGAAAAGTTATAATGAATTTGAAATTTTAAAATGTATACACTCCAGACTTGTCTCAGTGTTTCAAAGGAATGGAGTCAGTACGCATTTTTGTCCTGAAAATGAATCTGACTGTACAAAGTTTAATTAACTTGCACTCACTAGCTGCTTTCTTTAGTTACGTTTTGGAGTTCTACAGAAGCGTGAGCCACGGTAACTGAATGTTGGAGCCCTTTAAAACAACATGCATTATGTGTGTGTCCTTTTAAATCAGTATAATTGCATCCTAATCCATATGCACATTAATGTCTTCGTGAACAATGTTATACCCCTAGACCAGGCGTGGGGAACCACTGGTCTGCTGGCTAGATACGGCCTGCCGAGAGCGCTCTCCATCCAACCCACGGGCTTCCTCCCAAGCACCCCCCACTCCCCAGGTTTGAAAAGAGTGGATAAAAGAATGTCCTTGCTGCTCCCTCCCCACAAGCTGCAACCAGTCTTTTAAAAGAAAAGCCTCCATTTGTGCCAATGGAGGCTTTTAAAAGCCTAATTGGATCTTCTATCAATGCAAATGGAGCCTTTTTAAAGGGCTAATTGCTATGCAGGGGGAAGGGGGATTTTTTTGTGGAGAGTGAGCTCTGTGGTGTGTCTGTGTGTGTTCTGTGTGAAAATGTGTGTGGGTTGAGGATGTACAAATGGGTGTGGGTATATGAGAGCCAGTGTGGTGTAGTGGCTAAGGTGTTGGACTGGGAGTCAGGAGATCCGGGTTCTAGTCCCCACTCGGCCATGGAAACCCACTGGGTGACTTTGGGACAGTCACAGACTCTCAGTGCAACCTACCTCACAGGGTGGTTGTTGTGAGGATAACATGGAAAGTAGGAGGATTATGTACGCCACCTTGGGTTCCTTGGAGGAAAAAAGGCGGGATATAAATGTAATAAATAAATAAAATGTGTGAATGGGATCTGGGCATACCCATTCAGAGGCCCGTATCAGCAGTGGGGGTCCCCACCCACTCCTTGCATGTGGCTCCTGACTTGCCCAGATGCAATTTGGTTGTCAAGTCAAAAAAGATTCCCCCCTCCCTGTACTGATCGTTGTAGACCGAAGTCCCCAACTTTTTTGGACCTGTGGGCACTTTTGGGAATTTGAGAAACGGCTGTGGGCACTGCCAGAAAATGGGTGTGTTGGGGAGGCTGGTTAGTCAAAACCGGTGGTGGGGAGAGAAATAGCAAGGTTAGAGGCTGGGAGGGAGGGAGAAACAGCAAGGCAAAGGAGTAGAGGGGTGAGAAATAGTGGTGCTAGAGGCTGGGTGTGGGGAAAATCAGTAAGATAAGTGTGTGGCAGGGGGGGAGGAGAGAGAGAGGCTAAGGACTATAGGAAAGAGAGAAAGAAGAAGGCTAGGGGTTGGGAAGGGAGAGAAATAGTGAGGAAATGGGTTGGGTGGAGAGAAATCGCAATGGAGGGGCAGAGAGCATGCAAAGGATTGAATGGGGCCCGGAAGCAACTCTTTCCTTCTCTTCCTGCCCAGCAGCAGTTTCAGGAACAGAAAGGAGAACCTGTCGCCCTAGCATTGTTCAAGTTTTTATTAAAATATTGTTTTGAAAGGGGCAGGGAGTGGAGAGCGTTATGGGTGCTGTTGGAAGTCCCTGCATTGGGGACCCCTGGTGTAGAGGAGGAGTGGATTCTGCAGCCCTTCCGCTGTTGTTGTATTCTAACCTTAATGGCCAATGTTCAGTGGTGATGGGAGTCATGGTCCAACCACATCTTAAGGGCCACAGGTCACTCACCCAGGTACAGAGCTTCCAGTGAAAATTCCCTAGGCAGGACTAAATAAAGTCCCATTCATTCCCATGGGCCTGCTCTAAGTAGGACTAATGTTGGATACAACCCAACGACTGTCCCAAGGTCACCCAGTCAGCTATATGGCTGAGTAGCAATATGAACCTGGGTCTCTCCCGTCTTAGTTTGACACTTGGTCCAATGTACCACCACATTAGCAGTAATGCTCTTCACTTGTGTACTGCCTGCATAGGAAACTCTGGGGATGCCCCAATGAGCAGTGTATGTGGACAGTACCGAAGTGAAGTCCTTCACCGTGGGAGTGCATGACTGCTGTTGGTGCAAAGGTTCCTTGACATACAATGTTCAGCAAAATAGAAACCTCCACACTCACCCCTATTTAGGAACATAAATACTACCACCTTTCTTAATTTCAACAGCATAGGAGGGGGTCATTTGTTAAATAATTGGGAGTCCGAAATCTTTGCTGATTTCCTGCAAGTCCCCTAGAGATCAACCAATATATCCCAATTATGCATGGTGTTGAGAATATGGATAGAGAGAGATTTTTCTCCCTCTTTCATAATACTAGAACCCAAAGGGGTCATCCCATGAAGCTGATTGGTGGGAGATTCAGGACAGATAAAAGGAAGGACTTCTTCACACAGCGCCTAGTCAAACTATACAATTCACTACCACAAATTGTAGCGATGGCCACCAATTTGGATGGCTTTAAAAGGGGATTGGACAAACTCCTGGAGGAGAAGGCTATCCATGGCTACTAGTCATGATGGCTATAGAGTTCTTCCAGTATCAGAGGCAGTACGCCTATGTACCCCAGTTTCTGGGGAACATGGGCAGGAGGGTGCTGTTGCACTCATGTCCTGCTTGTGGGTCTCTGGTTGATAGCTGGTTGGCCACTGTGTGAACAGACTGCTATACTAGATGGACCCTTGATCAGATCCGGCAGGGCTCCTCTTATATACCTTTTGCCCACTCCTGCTCTAGAATGCCAGCCTGTCACCCACACTTTTTAGGCTCTGCCTGCCCAGCTTTTTGCTCAAATAAATTAATCACAGCCAACATTAATTTAGAAAGTTTGTTCAGGCTTTATTGATATCTTTTCACAACTCACAGTTTGATTATTAGCATGCATATGAAAACAATATGCAGTAATTTCATTAAACCGTTGCCTTAGGCTCTGTGTTAATATAACAGACTGTGTTGAAAACTATTTCAGAGTTAAGGATTGACAAATATAGTATGTACAAGCTATATTTGCTCGGTTTAATAAGGCAGCACATTCAACATTCAACCTCAAGCCTTGTAATCATTCTAATGAAGTGTACTGTCTTTTTAAAAGTAGATTTCTTTGCAGTTTCAAAAAGCACTTTGTAAATTCTCACTTTGGCCTCTGCTCCACAAGCCTGGTGTATTGACGTCTTTTGACCTTTAGAGTCTGGCATTTGCAAATGGTAGCAACAAACTGTTTGAAAACTCATTTCCCATGCCCTGCATCCCTCACCTAAGTAACAGCAAAATAGTTAGTACATAACCTACCGATCTGTTAATGCTTTGAACTATGGTGTCCAAATGAGTTAATTAATAATAACAAGAATGGCCAACTAAAAAAGCCTCCCCTGTTTATTCAAAATAACTGGAGCTGTGTCCCACTGTTAATTAAAGATGAAAAGTACTATGTCAGACCATTTTAAAGCTTGTAGCAAATTATACACAAGGGGCGTTTTAACAGTGCTAAAAATGTACACTTGAACGAGCTGTGAGCATCGTAATTTAAGGACAAAAAAGCTGAGATCTTTTGGTCAGATAGATGAATGCCTTCCTTTTTTCCAAACACTTAAGCAACAAGACTCTAATTCTAAACAAGACACTAGACAGTCTGAAAAAAAAGAGCCAGACTCAACAAGCGTCTCTTTGCTTTTCTGCATTCTTGAATGTGTGTATAAGTGCTGGGCGGGTTGGTTTTTTTTTTAGTTTTCTGAAGTTTATTTATGGAAGGTGGACTTCAAATATTTGTATACTTTCAGAAGTATACTGAGAACTTGAAAGCTTGCTCATGACTTTGTGACATTTTTGTTGGTCCTAATAAAGGTATTACTATACTGTAGGTTTGGATATATTTTGTTTTCTCTCATGGACCAACATAGAAATCCATACTTTTTGCAAGAAATATAGTTCCCTTGATTGCCTTCGTCTGTTTACAGGCTTGTGATATGACAGCAAGTAATTTTAGAAGCTTCCATCTTCATTTCTCAGCTGGTCATAGGTGTTCGTATAGCCAAGCACTGGATTAAAGCCTTCTTGAACAAATTGCATTTTACTAAATGAAACTCCCTAACACCGTGCCAATAAGAAATTTATTTCTCCATTGCTTAAAGAATAATAAATCATGTTCAATAATAAATTATTATTAATTATTAAAATAATAATAAATCATGTATCACTGGTGGTGTTAGCTTGTACTCTCATTTCAGGATATAAGGGTTTGGGTGGTGGGCGATTTAAAGTGCAATTTGGCAGTGAGTTTGGGGCTGAACCCTTCCCCTGCCCCCTTCCCAGAAACCCCCTCCCCAGCTATTTTTCTCCCAGTGAGGCTTGAGAAGTAATATCATCCAGGGGGAAAACAGCTGGAGAGAAGTGATTTGGCGGGGAGGGGAAGTGCAAAGAAGCTTGCGTTGGGGCTACAATGCAGCCCACAGCGCTTATTTGAGCCACAGTGGGTTGCGGTGTGTGCTGGTGGCCATTTTGAATCTTCAACGCTTGCAGGAGATTGCCCAGGCAGCAGGAGTTGTTTGAGGGTTAAACAACCCTCAAATACACCATGGTCTGGTCCACGTTTATTTGAGGGTTGTTTAACCCTCAAACAACAGCCTTCTGTCCGCGTTTGGATGATACAACAAACTATGGCAGCCCTGCCAGGGATTGAATATTCAAAATGGCCAACAGCACGCACCACAACCAAACAGGGCTTAAATAAACTATGGTGATCATGTGAACCACCCCACAGTGTTGGATCTAGACTTAGCCACACTTAGAGTAGACTCGAGTATACTGTAAGTATGACTAAGTCTGGATCCAACCTTGTATGTTCTATATTGACTGGTAGAAGCTCTCCAGAGCCTGAGTTGGAGGGTTCCCTCCACAGCCTTATGGCTTTAATTTAAAAATTTGTTGGGATATAATTTTGTGTAAGCTGACGTTTGTTACACGAAAACTGATGTAACACACAAGAAAGTGAGAAGAGCCGTGCGAGATCTGACCAAAGTCCTCTCTAGGTCCAACACTCCATTGTTTTCACTATGGCCAACTAGACATGAAGCTCACAAGCAGGATACAAGCGTAATAGGAGGCCCATTGCTTGTATTCTTCAGCAACTGGTATTGAGAGCATACTGCCTCTGATACTGGAGGTAATATTTAGCTCTCATAACTAGCAGCCATTGATACCTTAGCCTTCATGAACACTATGGGGTTCATTACTAGATAATGTAGCTGGCATGTTGCATAGATCTCTTTTCCATACTGTTTGAAGCAGCCTTTTGATTTATACAGTGCTTCTATGCATAGAAATCTAGAAGACTAAGTGAGCACCATTCTCCTTGACATATCTGTGCAAGAACGTTTTTTTGTACGAAGGAACGCTCAGCCCCATGAGCCCCCACCTCTTTTCTGAAGTGGTTCAGTCTAGACACATTTTTACATCTCATTTACTACTGTGAACAAAAGGCCCACAAGGCTACCAAGAGGAGGGCCTTCTCTGCTGTGGCACCCCGGCTGTGGAATGAGCTCCCTAAATAGGTTCACCTGGCATCTACACTATATTCTTTTAGATACCTTTTTATTTTCTCAGCATTTTAACAGTTTATTAACTTAATTTTAACTTTGTTGTTTTAAATTTGTATTTTAAATCTGTATTAAACTCTGCATTGCTGCTCGATTTTATCCTGGTTGTGTTTTTATTATTATTATTTATTATTATTATTTATTTATATAGCACCATCAATGTACATGGTGCTGTACAGAGTAAAACAGTAAATAGCAAGACTCTGCCGCATAGGCTTACAATCTAATAAAATCATAGTAAAACAATAAGGAGGGGAAGAGAATGCAAACAGGCACAGGGTAGGGTAAGCAGGCACAGGGTAGGGTAAAACTAACAGTATAAAGTCTGCACAACATCAAGTTTTAAAAGCTTTAGGAAAAAGAAAAGTTTTTAGTTGAGCTTTAAAAGCTGCGATTGAACTTGTAGTTCTCAAATGTTCTGGAAGAGCATTTTTTATATTGTATTTTTATGTTATGCTTTTATACTGTTTGTTTTATATTTTGAATGGTTTCCATGGTTTTAATTTTTGTAAATCTCCCAGAGAGCTTTGGCTATTGGGCGGTATAAAAATGCAATAAATAAATAAATAAATAAATTTCATTAGTAGCGGTGTTCTTGGTATGGGGAAGTGTTCTCAGTGTTATTAATTGTTATTTATTTATTTATTTATTTATTTATTTAAAATCTGTATACCTCCTTTCAAGGTGACATCACCTCAAGGAAGGTTACAAGATAATTTTTTTAAACACACACACAATACAGTTAACTAAAACCTCAACATAAAACTTGGTCTGCTTTTAAACTAACGTATGTCCATGGTGCTTTTATAAAAGCACCATGAGCATATGCTAGTTTAAAAGCAGATCGAAACACCCAGGGCTTTAAAGCCCATTTGAAAACAGTCAGGGAGGAAGTCCTACACACATCCTGTGGTAGAGTACTTCATAAAGTTGGCTTGCTGGGCACGTAATAAGGCCATACCTCTTGTGCCCAGCAAGCTAATAGGCCTTACCAACAGGTGCACGAGCGCTGATCTTAGAATCCAGGCAGGTTTCTACAGGTGTAGGTGGTCCGCCAAATAAACCTGTCCCAAGCTGTTTAGAGCTTTAAAGGTGATCAGTAGCACTTTAAATTGAGCCCAGAAAAACACTGGCAACCAGTGCAGCTGATACAGAATATTTGCCCCACATATACGGAATTCCCTGCCCACTAGAGTGAAATCACGGCATTATAATGTGGATAAACTTTTATTCTGTTTGGCTCAAGCTTGATGAGCTGGCATAGACATGTGAGTTACTGTATTTCTTCGAATCTAAGATGCCATCGATTGTAAGACGCACTCTAATTTCAGTACCACCAACAGAAAAAAAGCTTTGATTCTAAGAAATGATAAACGCACCCGAGATTCTAAGACGCACCCCGTTTTTAGAGATGTTTATATGGGGGGGGGGAGTGTGTCTTAGAATCGAAGAAATATGGTAATATAACAGTGTTTGTAGGCACAGTTATCTTTGCATTAAACTTACTAAATCTTTTTTTCTTTTGCTTGAAATAAAAAAATCGAAACAGTGTGTGAGCATTCTCTAGGCCAGTGGTTCCCAAAGTGGGCGGTACTGCCTCCTTGGGAGCGGTGGGATTGCATAGGGGGGCGTTAAGAGGCAAAGGCATGGCAGGGGGCACTAACGGGGCGTTAACAGGCAAAGGGGAGGCAGGGGGGCGCTCGAGGTGGTCTCTCCAGAAGGTCGTAAAACCCAGGGACCGAGCAGGAAAGAGCAGCAAATTCAGCTGCTCTCCCCACACGGCTCCTGCTCAGGAAGGTCTTTCTCACTCACGCAGCCGCTCTCTCCTCCTATCTCAAGCCCACAGCAGCCCCAGCAGAAGTAGGGGGTGGGGGAAGCGCCCACAGGAGGCAGCAGAGCAGGAAACAGCAGCAAATTCAGCTGCTCTGTCCACTCTTCTCCTGCCTAGGAGGGCCCAGGGCTTCTTTCCTGCTGGAGACACTGCCGCTCCCTCCCTCGGCCAGAGCTGCTCCCTCCTACAAGCTGCCCCGGCAGACCTCTTGCAATAGTTGCTGCGCAAGGTGGGAGCAACAGCCCTGCGGCGGAGAGGAAGGAGCACATGGAGGATGGCGGGCGGCAGAGCAGCTGCCAAGAACAGCTGCCATCCGGCTGGGTGGGGAGCAGGACATCACCAGGCTCCCTTCCCCCATCAGGAGTTGCAGGTTGGGGCCATCTCCCTTCTGAACTGCTGCCCTCCTGTCCTAATAGGCCTGGCAGCTATTGTGAGGCTTGGGGGGAGGGGGTTGGAGAGAGAGGGGGGGCTTGGAGGGAGGGGGGTTGGAGAGAGAGAGAGAGAGAGATGCTGTGTGTCTCTGTGTTTGCTCCCACCCCCCAAAAAATCTGGACTACAGATTGGGAGAGAAAAGAAAAGGGGGAGGGAGAGAGGGAGATTTGCAATTCCCCAGGTCCTTCCTGGCTAAAGAAGATTCAGCAGCACCTTTTTCCAGAATGCTTGCTGAAACCATTCCTATCTGCCCTTGCATATTTCAGGGTGTCCAACCCCCTTTTTTCAAGTGTTCTTTTGGTAAACATGGTATGTGTGTATCTTGTGTCACCATAAAAACAGAGCTGCAGCACAATCTTAAGTATGTCTACTCAGAAGTAAGCCCCACTGAGATCAATAGAACTTACTGTGAGGTAAATGTGCATAGGATTCAGCCTGAAAACGAAGAGAGGGTGAAGAAAAGACAGGAGAAAATGAATTGTAGAAACAGAATAGCAAGGTAACTGTGGGATATTTAACCATATTTAAAGACAATGAGTACAGTAAAATTAGTGCCCCTCTACTTCAGTCCCAGCCAGGTTTTCCATAGGAAAACTCTGTACCAGGTGGCAGATAGTTATTTCATAATTTTAATTAAAATATATTATCTTTTCCAATAACAAAATGGTGCTTACTCCTAAGTAAGTGTGTTCCACTGAAGAAGGAAATCCTATTTGATTCCTGTATTCATGCTAGTGTGACATGATAAGTTAAAGGCACAATTTTATGCATGTTTAGACAGAAAAAAAGTCCTTCAACTCCTAGAATCCCCTCTAAATGGGAAGCACCTGCCCCAGGCTTGCTGAGAGAGGGAAGGAAAAGAGAGCAAACACCGCTGTTTGCAGCCAGCGTGGCAGGGCACACCAACTGGATTTTGAATAAAGTATTCAGTTGTTACTGTTTTGAATTTTATTGTTATTATCTTCCTTAGTGGGTCATTGAAAACTGCTATTCTGAATAATGATTTTTATAGTGTAGGGTAGGGGGCGCTGGGCATGAGTTTGTGGAACCAAGGGGGCGGTGACCTGAAAAAGTTTGGGAACCACTGCTCTAGGCTAACATTTTAAATACTAATTATGCACTTTAATGGTGATAATACTGTTAAGTCCTATCCCGTTTTTGTTAGTATACTGTATCTGCATTTTGATTTGATTTAATTTCAATTCTTTTTCCACAAATAAAATGCAATACTGCTGGCATTTTCTTTGGATATAGACTCAAATCTTTCCTTTAGTTTCCGTTTAATGAAGACACCAAATGGAAGTAAAGAGAGATTTTTTCCTCAGGAAAGAAAGTAGGTGTCTAAACAAGCTAAAGAAATTTTAATAGCTAGGTGTGTCACCAGCGAGTTAAACCCATTACTGGATTTATAAGGAATACATATTTTTCTTGTATTGCCTTGTGGCTGAGTACAAACTTTATGCTTGGTAATGGAGTACCAGTAGATTAACTTATCGTTGGTGCTGGGCTCCCATTTCTTTAGGAAAACTGAAAGAAACTGCTTTGACGAGGATAAAATGAGGGGAAATGTATAGCTTCATGTGCAAATAAAACATAACCCACATTTTTCAAATGCCTAGGTGGCATTTAAGTCACTCAGATAATGTTTGGTCTAGCAAGAATAGTATTTACAGTGATTTAGGGTGCAAACCTATGGCTGGCTGGGGAAAATTGGGAGTTGTAGGACTTTTTCTGTCTGAATATACATAGGATCGCACCCTTATTGACTTAGGCCAAAAGATATTGTATTGCAGAATTACGACTGTAAATTGTTTTATGTAAGATATTCTACTGGATAGCTGGTGAATAGTTATGTTTGTTGTAGAATTTCTTCTTTAAAGGACCAAATTACTTAAGCTCTTTAGGCTGTTTCGAAATTCCACTTGTTAAATAGTAAAGTGCCCAAAGCAGAACTAGGTTACACATTGGTTTATTCATCTTTTAGAACCTGAGAAGGCAGAGCAACATCTCTCTTGATTCATAATCTGTGTTTGGCCACTCTGTAGTCTAAGAAACGGTGGCGGACATTTGTAACTTTTGATGCATTTGCACAAAGCTCTTGAGGGTTTTTCTGTAAATGCAACCATTTAAGGCTATTGGAAAACCATCAACTCACATTCAGATTCCAAAGTTGTGTAATAAATAATAATAGTAATAATAAATAATATCAATAATTCATAATGAATAGTAATTAAGAGAGAGAATCGGGATTTTTAATGTGTTGCTTCCAGTATATATTGAACTTTTAACACATGTTCTCCATGTCTCTTCTTGTGGAGGTTTGGTGATCTTTGCTGAATCACTTCAGTGTCCTCTCAGAGATACTCATTTGTAGTTATGACCTTGTGATGTTTTGTGAAAGTGCAATGTGGGACCAGAAATAAAATGTTTTACAGAAGTCACTCTGTGCCAAAAAAGCTGTTGAAAGCCACTTGGCTTTTAGTCCAGCTGCTATTGAGTTTCATTTGGTTAGCTGATGGAAGGGGATGTGGAGAAGAGGCACAAAAGGATTTCAGCTTATTAAGTATTTCGAAGTGAAATGTCTGTTCCATATTAGATGTTGGTCTGTTCTCAAACTGTGACTCATGGTGATATTAGGATTTTTATTACCTTTTGAGTATCTCTGAACCTTTTATTTAGCTTACCCACCAAACCGTACCTTTCCATTAAATGTCTTGGGAGAGGTGGAGGACGGCCATGATGTGCAGAGATATGAGCAACAAGAACCCGACTCCCACTTCTAATAAGGCAAAGCAGTTTTGGGCAAGGGTGATTTGGAGGAGAGAAGAGGAAGGGCGTCTCTTTGTCCTTTGCAACTCCTCCTCGGCTGCTTCCACTTCCTCCCATGGAGTAACTGATGACATTTACAAACCTGCATCTGCAACCAGTAGTTCATCCTTCCCCACCCTGGTATTCCCTGGATGTGTTGGACTACACCCCTACAATAGCCACGCTGGCTGACAAGACATCTGGAGGACAGCAGGTTGGGGGAAGACTGCAGTCAAGGGGAAAGCACCTGGTAAGGGGGAAGAGTTGCCGGGTAATAGAGGAGGATTAAGCACTCCTTCCTCTCCACGTCCTGAAAGCTGTCCTTCATAAAACGATTACACTTTTAATAAATGTGTTTGCATGTAACACGGTTTGGCCTAACATCTGAACGTAGAGCTGAAACTATTTATAAACTATTTGCTTATTTGGTTTAATCTGTGTAGATTAGCAGGCCACCTTCCTTTATGTGCGTGTAAATGGGCCATTTGGAAGGGTGTAATGCAGCCGGGTCTTGCTTTAATTTTGTTGACCTCTCCAGCTCTCAAAGCTGATCAAGCAAAGTTGAATGGCCATTTCCCTTATTGGCAGGATGTGTTCCCATGGCAAAGACTGCTGAGCAAAGACCTCATGCTTACAATTCTATGCAATTCCTTTAGATCAGTGGTGCAAAATCTGGGTCCCAATCCAACTGTGCCCCCAAGGGTCCCAAGATAGCCATGCCCACTTTCTCCCAATCATCAACTGTTTGTGGTTTCCCAGGTTTTGTGCAGATTTTTCCCTATTCTAAAATATTGCAATGCTTCCCCCAAGGCCTATTTAATGGTAGTAAGAGCTTTAAGCTAAAATATGTGGGTATTTTTGGCCCTGCCCCTTTTGCCTTTGGTCCTACCCACCACTGGAGTGTGCCCCCCACAAAAGCATCTCCAAAAATTGAATTTGGCTCTCAGGCTGAAAGATGTTGTAAACATGTACAGAACTAAGTGGCCTGCTATGCCCTGCCGGCTGCGCCAAAGTGGCCATTTTGTGCTGATGAACCCAAATCTTCCTCAAAACCTCTGGGATGTGACTAGTGAATCTCAACCCTAGTAAGACCTGCAATCTTTGGGCTTGCAGTCATTGTTTCTGGCAGCCCTTGTTGCCGTGAGAGTGAACCATAGTTACAGTTGTTACTCCTCATAGGCCACTGTACCTACAGACTGGCATGCTGAGCTAATGGGAAATGAAAGCAGACTAGCAGATCTAAGCCATAGTTTACCTGTATGTTTGGAAGCTCAAACTACAGTTAGCCCAAACTATGAGATCGCATCATGTCAGAATTGAGCCAGAGACTTGGTTTGCAGGGATCAAGAAGCCATCCTGGGTGAATTTCCCTGCAGGGCTTTTTCTTGGGCGGCAGCTGCCATTTTAAATATTTGAGCCATGGCTTTCGGGGTTGGGGGGGGGGGCACTGTAGATGGTTGTTACATATGAACTTGGTGAGGGTGGGTTGTTGAGGTGGTTAACAGCCCATGAGTTCTGGGTGGCTTGTCACGAACCCCAACAACCTACCCTCACCAGGTTCGCACATAATGACAAGCTACAGCATACTGTCGCCACAGTTCACCACCATCTCAATGAGAAGCCCTGCAGGGAAATTCACCCACTGTGGCTTCTTGTTATGTGCAAACCAGGCTGTTGAGTTCTACTATTCATGTTACTCTAACATAAAGATTTCTTTGTAACTTGAGAATTGTTTGAGGTGTGTTAACTTAAGTTAATCAATTTACATGGGTGGTGTTTGATGGTTGATTTACAGTGACATTTTTCCTTTATGGAGATAATTTCCAGTGGGGAGCGTGGGAATGTATATATACTATGAAACCTGAAGTCAGCGCAAGTGTTCTTCGGTAAATTCTCAAGTGGGAAAGCCAACCATAAGTATCCCATATTCATAGCACTACCAAAATCATGCTGTATTTATGTATTTATATTTGTATAGGAAAGTGTAATGTTTGAAATGATCCTGACAGCTCTCAGATTGTACATACCTCTAGCACACATTTTCAGAAAGAAAGAAACGAACAATTTCAATAGATGGAACTCAGTAAATAGTCTCTTGTCAAATGGGTTGTAATGAATTAATTGCAAGGTAAAAATGACTGCCATATAAATTACACTCCAAAATCCAAACCTTAAGCAACATTTTGGATCACAGCAAGACTTCATCCATTTATAGTTAATCCTCTTTGGTTCTTATGCCAGATGTTAATAGCCCTAACATTCAAAGACTGCCAGGGCTTTGCAGTGCTGTAGTTGGATGATGACATAATATAAAGATGGGTCTAGGAATAACATCTCAGACATTTAGCTTCAGTACTAGGGAGAGAGGAAAATAGAACTCTTTTAAACATCAATCTATAATACTTGCATAAGGAATTTAGATTGTTATTAGGGTATGAAGCAGAAGAGCAGGGCAGTGGTGTACAAGGCCTTAATTAGGCTGCAACCTCCCTCCCTGACCTGAAAATGAAGACTCCATTACCTTCCTGTTTGAAGTCAAAAGCATCAAGCCCCCATATAAAAGTGAGTTTTATCACAGTAAGATCTGTACAAGAGTAAAACAGTCTACCTATGGAGGTTGTGGGTTCTCCATCTGTGGAGGTTTTTAAGAAGAGGCTGGACAGCCACCTCTCATGGTTGGTTTAATTGTTTTTCCTACACATTGCAGAGGGTTGGACTAGATGATCCTTGTGGTCTCTTCCAACTCAACAATTCTATGATTCTATGATCTGTTCTGTTCTCCTAGGGCAGCATTCCCCAATCTGGCACCCTTCAGATGCTTTGTACTGTAAATCCCATCAGCCTGAGGCAGCATGTCCAATGGCCAGGAATGATGGGAGTTGTAGCCCAAATCATCTGGCGGGCACCAGGTTGGGGAAAGCTGTTCTAAGGTGATGCTTTTCGGGCAAGATGGTCTGTTTTGTTTTGTTTTAAAGATTTTATTAGTCTTCTAAAACAACATTGATAGAGAAAAAGAGAGACGGAGAGAGAAAGGGAGAAAATAAAGAAAAAGAAAAGAAGTAAATAAACAAATAAAAAGAAATGCAATGAATTTAATTTGAATTAACAACATAGGGTAGGACTCTTAAGGTCTATTCATATTTTTCCACTATTACTTTACAATCCAAGACATACAATCAGATGGTCTGTTTCGGTGTTGTAGACACCGCCTTGGGATCCTGTGGATGAAGGACAGTTTAGAAATGTTGATGATGATGTTGGCTAATTTCACCTTAAACTTTCTCCATGGCATGTGGTCTGGTAGGAAAAAAGCCGAATCCATTAGGCAATTGCTGATCAAATTGAATGCAGTGTTCCAGATGTTGTCAGTACAATCCTAAACATGCCTGCTGAGAAGTAAGGCCTATTGTTGTCAATGGTGCTTCCTCCTAGGTAAGTGTGTTCAGGATTTTAGCGTTAAACTACAAGTGAGTATTTACACTTTCTTAGTAATTGGCTTTATATAAAATAATTTGCACACTGGGAAAGAAAAGGCTGAACTCCAAAGAATTGCAACACTGCACTCTGTTGTTTTTCAGAAAGCAGCATTGCCTCTGTCCTCTTTCAGCAATGCTTCTACGCAAGCCACTTTTTAAAAAAGTCGGGAGTTTCAAGAACTGTTTTCAAAGAAAATGGATTTAATAAAAAAACTTACTAGGTGCTTGCAAGCTGGTGTTTGTTCTTGGTATCTCAGCCCATGATATCTGTCTTAACCGCTTCTATGTCAGTGTTTTAAGCATATTCCATCCTGTACCAAGCAATAATGAAGTCCCTCAAATCTGAAATGTTAAAGGTCACACCTGCTGTCAAACTGTTTTGTTTCGAAAAGTATGCCTTACAAAAACTCTGCGCCAAAATGAATATCCGTGTGCTGTAACCAATACATTGCAGCTGTTTGTGACAACTTTATTAGGTTGGTTGGTTAGAAATGTTATCCCTCTTAGACTTCACCAATAGCAAAAAGAAAAGAAAAAAGTTAGTTATGCTCTAAAATATAGATATGCATGGCAAAATAGAACTTTTCCGCTCAGTTAATGGATGGTGACGTGCAGAGTTTTAAAAGTGTTATGCTTCAATTTGGTCCAATGAGGAAACCTATACTACACTGCTGAGACTATTGTGTAAGGCAATGAGGAGGAAAGCACGCTCCGCTCTTAGTGAGAGAATAGTGGCTTTATGTAATTTATCCACATGTTATCTAAAAGTGCATTCCAAAAAGTGCTTGGTATCACTAAAACACATCTTATCAAATGCCTAAATAAAACAATAATGGTCCTTTTGCCCCCAAATGCAGCTATCAGTATGCTATGCTACATGTTGCAGAGATATGTTTCAGCAACATTTGTAGTTTTGCTCTTAAGAACAATAATAGAGTTTAAAATGTTTTGTTTCTTTGGGCAAAACACTGGCCTTGTTTAGGCAGAACAATAATCCATGGGTTGTTACAGGAATGAGCTGCAGCAGCCATTTTAGACTAACCATAGAAGCATTGTGTCCAAACCTGGACAAACTGGCCACATTCGCACATCACACTAAACCATGGTTTAGCATGATGGCCTCTGACTTTCACACTCCCCCCCCCCAAATTCCATGCAGCTAGGAGGAGGACTTCAGCAATGTTCCCCAGAAAGTTCCTCAGAATCATGGTTTATCACTAGCTACGGTCAGTTTCAGAACAATCCAACTTCAAATCAAAGTTGTTTGAACAAACTTTAGTTAGTGTACATCATGATTCTCAGTTCATACACAATGACAAGCTGAATTTAAGGGAAATTGAAAGTGAACTTTGGCAAAATTATTGTCTTGTCTATGTGGAAGGGGGAGTGCATAACCTGAGGCTTGCCTGGGCTTGTTTCAGCACATACACATCATAGTAATCCATAGTTTGTTGTGATGTGAGAACATAGTTTCAGTGATTACCTTTAACTATGGTTAGTTTTTAACAAGCCAGCTTCAACTAACTGTAGTTAAAATTAACTATGCTGTAAAGTTTGCACATGATGCTGAACCATGGTTAATGGAAATGAAAGCAGAAGCTTCTGATTTCCTCACGGCTGTGGTAGAGGAGAGATGGGGAGAGTGCACATAACAATAACCCATTGGGACTGTTCACACAATATGAAGTCCACTGTGGGTTATTTAAACCATGGTGAGGCTGCCGTGTGTGTAGGGTGTGTGTGGCTGCCATTTTTACCTGAAATAATTTGGAAGTTCTTACTTCAGAACATTTATTATGTTTGTTGTGTCCATATATCTGTCATTTTCCAAAGGATTTGCAGCTTTCCTAGGAGGCCATCTTTTTTATCTGATTAGGATTTAGAAAGCAAGAATTCAAATGCTTTTTCTA
Source organism: Elgaria multicarinata webbii (assembly GCF_023053635.1). Classification (NCBI taxonomy): domain Eukaryota; kingdom Metazoa; phylum Chordata; class Lepidosauria; order Squamata; family Anguidae; genus Elgaria; species Elgaria multicarinata. The sequence continues at coordinate 37,680,865 of NC_086174.1, forward strand.
AGTAAGAAACGACTGAACGAATAAACAACAACAACATTTCTATACAACCTAATAGCCAAAGCTCTCTAGGCAGTTTACAAAAGATCAAAACCTTAAAAATACAATATAAAACATAATATAAAAACCATTTACAAAGAATTTTTTTTAAAAAACAGTTAACAGTTCTGGTTAAAACCCAGAACTGGTTAAAACCTATACACTGTCAAATGCCTGGGAGTATAGGAAAGTCTTAACCTGGTGCCGAACAATGACAATGTTGGTGCCCGGTGGACCTAACTGGGGAGAGCGTTCCATAATCGGGGAGGAGGGGGTACCACCGAAAAGGTCATTTTCTGAACCTCCCTCAGAGGATGCACTTGGAGGAGAGCCTCAGATGATGATTGTGGCATATGGATAGGTTCATACCAGAAGAGGTGCTCTGTTTGGTACTTTTACTTAAGGATCCAAATGTCATGTCTAGCCCTGCTCCCCCTGGGTTGGAAGAAGGTGTTTCAGGTGATCAATCAGAATCAGACTTTGAAGTAGAGGAGTCTGTGCCAGAAACAGGCCAGCCTGTACCAGTGGGGGAGAAATTCTCACGTTTTCTTCTCCAGCTGAGACTGAACCCTCTCCAGAGCTTATCTTGTCAAGGGAAAATCCTACACACTCAGTAGGAAGCCAACATTCTTCCGAAGGAGAGAGCAGAGACAGGTTAGCCAATCCTAGAGTACGCTGCAGACTAAAACAGGCGGAGCTAAAAGAAAGTGAGAGAGAGTCGGCCTGGCTCGCATCCTGTCAGAAGCTGCCTCAGAACTAATCTCTCTGAAGTTGTCTTGGGAAAAGGCTTTCCATTCTTCTTGAAAAGACAATTGTCTCGCTTAGTTTGCATAGTTCTAGGGGAAAGTTCCAAGAGATTAGACTCTCTTCAGGAGGGAAGAGATTTTATTGCTTGAATAAAGCTTTGTAGATTACTTAGCAGGCCTAGTTATTGTCTCCCAAGAAGGCAGGAAGTTTTGAGAAACATGACACCAAATAAGGAGACTGTGCATTCTCATTTGGTGTGTGTGTGTATGAACATATAGCCCTGCTCAGTCATTCTAAGTGTGTAGTCGTCTCCACACACAAGGAAGGGGAAAAGACTAGCTCTGCCCCCCAAGCCATTCATGTTATCCTCCACATCTAGAACACCGCTGTCTTCTGCGGGGGAGCCTTCCCTATCCATGGAGAGTTCTCCATGTGATTTATAACCCTGGAAAAACAGGGTTTCCATTCATGTTGAAAGCTTCCATGCATAGACGGGGCTTCCCATAGCAGACAGTGGTCTTCTCGATGTGGATGACGACTATAATAATGATAGATATGGATAAAGCAAGCATGCAAGTACCGCTTCCTCTTCTTACCTGTAGAGACTACCCACTCTTAGAACAACTGTGTATGTGTGTGTGTGTGTTTTTCTCTCAAGACACAGCAATTAAAAACAACACAAAATGCATGGTATAATTAAGAGTTGCGTAGGAAGAGGGTTTCTTTTTAAATTTCCTGTCAGCATTTCCCCCTAAGCCAAGCAACTCAGTCTTGTGAAGAGTGTCATACGTTTGGGCTTGCCTTTGAAAATCTGCTTGGGAAATCTTTCCGCCACTCATTCTGGAGAAAGGAGAGGGAGTGCAATGGGTTGTTTCCCCCACCACCACACACACATTTTTTTTATTTTCTACCTTGAAAAAGTTTGCCTCTCTTTTGGTCCTTCATGACTGGAAGTACACATGTTAAATGTGCATTTAAAAGACTAGCACAGTGTAGAACTTTGAAAAGCATTCCCCCCCCCCTTAGTTTCGTCCTTTTGGGGCCATTTAATGATCTGAGCAGTTGGCATAAGTTGATAACAGTTGCCTATCTAAAATGACTTATGTGTTTTCATTTTCAGGCCAGCCAGAACATTAACACTGCCTAAAAGGTAGGATACAGTCTCCTATGAATTATTTGCATGTTTTCTCTTCTCTTGTGGTTTTTATTCATTGAGAAAAGGCGGGAGTGGAAAGGGGAGACAGAGAAAACCAAATATCTGTTATGCAACCGTGCAAACCACCTCAGCGCTTGAGAGGAGAGCGTTTTGTGGTTTTGTGTGGCAAAAATACTAGAGGTTGGGCGGATGTCCTTCTCTTCTTGGGCTTATCCCCCAATGTGATCAATATAATACATATCCATCCAGAGCAACTAATAATAAGAACAATAAGAAATTCAGGTAAAACAAAGCACAAATGAGAGAGAAAACAAAACATACTTAGGTCAGTGCATCTATTGAGAGCCAGTATGGTGTAGTGGTTAGAGTGTTGGACTGGGCATCAGGAGATCCAGGTTCTAGCCCCCACTCGGCCATGGAAGCTCACTAGGTGTCTTTGGGCCAGTCACAGACTCTCAGCTCAACCTACCTCACATGGTTGTTGTTATGAGGATAAAAAACATTACTTTAATGTTTGCAAACACGCCCAGCCTGCTAAATATGATGTAGACCTGTTGATTGCGTAGTGAAACGGGTCTGGCACCGCTCCCTTCCTGTCCCAGAGCCCAGGGAACAGGACTGTCACTGACATCAGCAAGGAGCAGTGAAGGAGGACAATTCCATCAAGCCCTTTCTTGTGATGATTCCAGCTACCATCAAGGCAGCCGTGGGAAGAACTGTGGCAGGAACAGCTGGCCCTCCTGGCCTGGCATTATCTGATCCATCCCCAGGTTTGCTCTCCAAGACAGCCAGAACCTGCGTGGACAATAAGGCAGTAGGGATGGAGTCCGTTCTTTTGTTCAAGGGTGGAAGCTCTCCATGTGAAGCCTCCCCCCCCCCACCGCTGAAACAGTAAACCGCTTTATTGAAACCCGTTTGCAAGCCACCTTTTTATCATGCTTTGAGAACATTTTCAAAGCAATATATAAAGACTCAAATCAATAAAGTCACCAAAAATGCATGCTGTCAAGTGCAAATTGAATCATCTGTGTTACTCATTTATAGATGATGATTCCCCAAACTCCTTTACACACAATTAGTTGGTCATAGAGTTGCTGTTTCTAAAAACAAAGCATCTGGAGGCAGAGAAATCTGTCTGGTTCATCTACTTTTCCTTGTGAAATTGTCTCTAAAAGATGCCTGTCTTATCACTCATATTAATAACTGGTGAAAGATCTCTGCAGTCATTCACTAATGAAAGCCTAACTACCTCCCCATTTAAAACGAAAATGCTTGTTCCCAATATATTTATAAAAACAACGAGGAGCCAGGAGAGTTGCTTGCAGCGGCAAGACAAGGCATGCTTTTAACCCTAGTCGGCAAACATTGCTGAGAGTAACGTGGCAGGTGGTACTCCTCTCCCCCACCCCCAGGAGTGCTGAAGGTAAGCTTTCCTAGCTCAGCAGGATGCCTGCAAAGGCTGTTAAAGCCTAGTATGGTTGGTTTTGTGTCGGACATCACTTTAGATGAAAGGAGAATTTAGTTGTCATATTTAGAAACTTGGCCATAGTAGACACCCATAGATGTTGCTTAGAGTCCCAAAACAAGACAGGGTGATTTCCAGTAATACATTGATTGGCACACAGTAAAAGAGATGCTCATCCAAGTTGTTGTCTCCTCCTTGTGTGAGTAATGCAGCAGAGCAAGTGTGGTGCAATGGTTAGTGTTGGACTGGGACTTGAGAGATCCAGGTTCTAATCCCTACTCGGCCACAAAGCTTTACCGGGTGACTTTGTGCCAGTCACTGACTCTCAGCCTAACCTACCTCGCAGGGTTATTGTGAGGATAAAGTGGAGAGGAGGAGGACCATGCAAGCTACCAGGGTTTCTTTGAAAGTGGGGAAAAGGTGGGATATAAATGTAATTATTAATAATAAATCAATAACACATGCAAGCCTTGCCCCCTTGCAAGCTGGGACTTTCCAGAAGAGGAGGTGAGATTTGGCATGAGCTGAACATTGGCACTAATATTGGCTTCAACATTTTGCGGCTGGGATTAGTAGACCACATGTGTGACCGTTTTTTCGGGTGCAAATTAGTCGCCAGCATGTGGTGGAATCAACTCTCAGCACAGACACAGGCAGTAATTGCAGGACGTCTTAAGACAGCAGCAACACCTAATAGTCTTTAGTAGTTATGGAAAGATTAAACTGCTCTAAGCATACTTGCAGTGCGGAAATGTATCTTGATATCCAGCCTAAATTTGCTTTGCTGCAATTCAAATCTGCTACTCCTTATCCTTCCCTTGGAGCTTCTGGTAAATAAGTGGTCTCCTTTTGTCATGGCAGGTAGTTTTCAATTATCTGGCCCCAGCCCTGCTGTTATTTTTTTTAAAAGTAAATATGGCCAGTCTTTTTTCACCTTTTCATCACATTTCGCACACCCAGCCCTTAAAGGTATATGCTGCTTTCCCAAATCTCTTCCTCTTTGTTGGTGTCCTCTTTAAATTGTGTTGTCCAAAACCTGGACATAGCTCTCCAAGGCTTAATCAGTACAGAGTAATGGAGTGCTGTTTCCTTTTATGTTTGTTTCGGTTAGCTGAGCTCCAAGCAGCATTTTCATATTTTGCCACATAAATTGCATTAAATTCCTTTTAAACTTTCACAGAGGTGCTGGAGTCTAGCCCCTCTCAAGTTCTAATATCCCGTAGAGTTTATTTTTGGTATTGCAATTGGAAACCTCCTGACCAGACTGAAAATATGAACTTGAGGCAGAAGTTTAAAAATCAATAGTGTGTGTGCTTAGTCTAGTATAACAGTTTTATTCAAAATGGCACTGTTTTTCTAAACTGAAGGTGCCAGAATGGTTTGAATTAAACATATAGCAATTACCATTACTGTTCTCTGAGCCAAAGAAATCTATTTTTGGCCAGACCAGAAATAGTAAATAGTTGCTGTGCAAAAAATAAAATATTTTTTTTAAAAATGAGCTAGGCTGTACCTTTGCACATTTGGGAGAAATATTCATTGACTGATCTAAATGTTTTTTTCAAACCAACACTGTGAAGAAGAATCATTTGAAGATGGGGGTGGGTGGGTTGGTTATAAACAAAGAAATGCTTATTGAAAGCACCATTTCCAGAAATGGCTGCAAAGGGCCAGGTTTTATTTTGGAGAAGCTTTCAGGGCCTCATTCCACTGGTGGGTGTGGCTGAAGGCAAAAGGGCAGGGCCAAAATACAAGCATATTTGAGCTTAAAGGTCTTACTGCACCAAGCCTTAGGGGAGGCATTTCAATCATTTATTTCATATTTATACTGCCCAACAGCCAAGGCTCTCTGAGCAGTTCACCGTTAAAACCATAATATACAAAGGTAAATTTCAAACTTAATTTTTTAAAAGAATATATAAAACCAGAAAAAGTTATACCCCAGGGAAGGCTTGTCTAAAAAGAAGTGTTTTCAGGAGGCGTTTGATAGATGTTGTATTCTCTGCCTCCCAAACTGCAAGAGGGATGGTTTTCCAGAGGATGGGTGCCGCTATGGAGAAGGCCCGCCATCGAGGTTCTTCACGAATGGAGGTGGGGGGAAACGGCACCAAAACCAAGAAACCACCGAACGATCAGTGGTTGGGGGGAATGGGGTGGGTCCAGTGGAAGGAGGCATGTCCATCGGGGGTACCCCAGAGGGATGGATTTGGCCCCCAAGAGGGGACGGATTTGGCCCCAGGCCTGAGGTTTTTTACCCTGTTCTAAGAGGACTACAAAGTGAATGGGTGTTTCTTATGCCAGCCTTCCTCAACCTGGTACTCTCCAGATGTATTGGACTGCCACACCTATCATCCCCAGCCAGCATTGTCATTAGCCATGCAGGCTAGGATGATTGGAGTGATAGTCCAGCACACCTGGAGGACACCAGGTTGAGGAACACTGTCTTATTCTATATGTGTGATATCCAATTTATTCCTATTTAAATAAAACCAAGGCCTAATCTACACCAAGCAGGATATTGCACTATGAAAGCAGTATGAAAGTGGAATATAGAAGGCAGGAGCCACACTACTGCTTTATAGTGATATTGAAGTGCACTGACAACTGTTGGGGGCCATGACGCATACCATATACTGCTTTCATACCTCTTTCATACCGCTATATCCTGCTTGGTGTGGCTCCTGCCTCTTATATACCCATAGTGCAATATCCTGCTTGGTGTAGATTAGGCCCAAAATACTTAGGCCTTAGCTAGACCTAAGGATTATCCCAGGCAAATGGAGGAGTCGTCCCTGCCTGCTCCCGGGATCCCCTGTGTGTCATTTGGATGCACAGGGATGATCCCGGGACAATCCCAGAATATAGGCTTGGTCTAGCCATGGCCAATATCTTCTTTAAAGCAGTCTTCTGCATTACAAGCGGCAATGTAAAGTGACCTAGTCTCCTTGCTTCTTTTTCCCTCCAGGAACGTATCCCCCATTAATTGCTATTTTCTGTCTTGTCCTAGCTATGCAGCGCTGATAGCTGACTGGCCTGTGGTGGTTTTGGGCATGTGTACTGTGTTAATTGTGGTGTGTGCATTGGTTGGAATCCTAGTCCCAGATCTTCCAGACTTCTCTGATCCGTTATTGGTAAGTAAACATTATGATCTTGCGCTGTCAAAGCATTGTGTTCGCATCTTCTTTTTCTGGCTATAATGATAAAACAGCTGTAAGACAGCAGCAAGGAATTCTTGGTTGAATGTATTATATTGCTTTGACGTACAGATGAGCACAAATCAAAACCCTGAACCTGAACATTTATGAAGTTTGGTAGTTGAGTCCAGATGTCTTCAAATATGTCTGCGCTGCTGCTGAATCTGTTAATCAGTAACAAAAATGGAAAAGGCCTCTTCCAGCAACACCTCTGGAAATAGAGTTTTGAATGCATTATAGCTAGCCATTCCAGTAATACCTAGGTTAATGGATCTATTCCACTGTAATAATTAAAATGCAGAGTGTTGACACCATTAAAACCTTTAAGCAGTAACCCAGGAAGCAGCAGAAGATCTATCTTCTTCCATTTGCAGTTGAAATTGTATCTATTAAAAGCCTGTATCTTAAAAGGCAAGGAGGAATTGTCGCAGTCTTCCGTCCTTGCCAGAAATTTGTCAGAACCAGCTGGTGAAATAAATAACTAAATAGTAATAGATATTTTTCTAACCAAGGAACTAGGCCATCAAAATAAGTGAGGATCTTCTTTAAAATAAAATAAAAATTAAGCTAATAAAAGCTACTACAGAACCACCTGTTTTGTGCTATTCACTTTAGGATGGTTTATTATCATTTATTTATATAGCACCATCAATGTACATGGTGCATTGGTTGCAGCATGGTCCTCATTGGACATTAAATGAGTCATTGTTGACATAGGTATGAGAATCTGTAAATGGACTTCTAAACCAGACCAACCCCCAATTTTGTGAAAAGCAGTTGAGAAATTCAGTAGTTTCCATTTGATGACATGAACCTAAATCTTCATTTTAGTGTAATAGTCTCTGCCATGGTCCTGACAAAAATTGCCTCTCCAAAGATGCTATTTGCATTTCAAGGGAACCTTTAAATTCAAACACCAGCTTTAGAAAGGTGCCTTTGGTGGGGGTAGAGAGGATTAAACGTCAGCTCCCAACCTCCCTCTCACAGTTCTAAGGGTTCAAAAATCTCCCAATTTTTGTAAATATTCTAGCTGTGAATTTGCGCTAATCACAGCTTGTGGCAACATCTAGGGATGTTGGAGGAATACAGTTTGGGGTTGGAGCTTGGTGTATTTTCATCAGCTCGACTCCCCAGACACCAGTCTGCCAAGCTTGCAGTTTCATGCAAATTGGGATATGCACAAATTCGCGGCTGGGAATATTTATGGAAATTTCGGATTTGCGGAAATCTGTAACCATAAATAGCGCATGCATTTGCACAAAATTCCAGGCGTAAATAGTCAACTATGCTTGCAATTTTACGCAAATTGCATTATTTAAGAATGTGAATTTGCACAAATCCCAATTTTTGTAAATATTCTAGCTGTGAATTTGCGCTAATCACGGCTTGTGGCAAAAAAAAAAAAAGACACAAGCTCTCTCAGGGCCTTCATGGGGCTCACCCTGTATGCCCGAGGGAGTTGAGCAACCAGTCCAATGAGCAGAATGCGAACAGGACACGGGGGAGTTTGCCCACCCCTAGTTCAGGCTTCCCATGTCTTGTCTACACATTAACTATATTCACACAACTAATGTTGTATTCAGTTTGGTCCGTCTTCACTTCTGGAAGAGCAAGGTTGTTCACCTGGTAGTGGTTTAAGATGGAAAAAATGTACAGTTGGGAACTGTATATGTAGAATTGCAAGGTGCTGCATGTCATTCTAATCCCTGGCTGAAATGTAGCAGTATCCATTCACTAAGTAGTTCTACACAGGTTACTCTGTGCAATCAATGACACAGTTTAAGACAGGTAGCTCCATCTTCAGCTGCCACATATCTCTGGCAAGGCAAGCATGCCCAAATAGCAGTACGGCCATTTTAAAACCCCACAGTGTGGCATGGTTGCGCCATGCAGCATTTCCTCTGACTACCCCCACACAAGGAACAGTTTTCACACATTCAGTGACTGGGCTTGAGTATTGGATCTTTTCATGTTTGAACTCTCAGGGTGGAAATACATATTGAAAGAAAGATGAGGCTACTACTTTTGGGCTGTCCAAAGGAATCTGATTGGCTGCATGGGAAACCGGATGTGGGTCTGATGATGTAACAGGCCTGCTCCTATGTTCTTAACTGCAGCCCCATCCTGTGTTGGGTTCTCTTACTCCACAATGTGTAGCACCACATGTCTTGTGCCCTGTCATAATTACGCTGTGCGTTTCCTTTATGCTGGCTACATCCCCTGTCCCCTTACTCCATGTCACTGGCTGGTGGGAGTCAGGAACATGTGTAGTGTAGAGAGATTGAGATACCAGATAAGACAAAGTCCCACACATCTTCTCATGTAGTTCTCCCTTAGGTATATGAAGCCATTTAACTCTAAAACTGTTAACTGTAGAGGAAATGCTTTTTCATGAAACTTCCAAATCACGTGAGGTACTGGTTCCCCTCTATTCAGCACTGGTTAGGCCTCATCTTGAGTGTTGCGTCCAGTTGTGGGATCCTCACTTCAAGAAGGATGCAGACAAGCTGGACCATGTTCAGAGGAGGGCAACGAGGATGATCCAGGGGATGGAAACAAAGCCCTAGGAGGAGAGACTGAAAGAAATGGGCATGTTTAGCCTGGAGAAGAGAAGATTGAGGGGAGACATGATAGCACTCTTCAAATACTTGAAAGGTTGTCACACAGAGGAGAGACAGGATCTTTTCTCGATCCTCCCAGAGTGCAGGACACAGAATAATGGGCTCAAATTACAGGAAACCAGATTCCGGCTGGACATCAGGAAAAACTTCCTGACTGTTAGAACAGTACGACAATGGAACCAGTTACCTAGGGAGGTCGTGGGCTCTCCACATTAGAGGTATTCAAAAGGCAGCTGGACAACCATCTGTCAGGTAGGCTTTAAGGTGGATTCCTGCACTGAGCAGGGGATTGGACCCTTGTAGGCCTCTTCCAACTCTACTTTTCTATGATTCTATGATACTTTCATCAGTCATATTAATTGTTGTCTTCCTGTTGAATCAAAGGACAGCATGCACTTAAAAAAACACCCTCTCTAATATTCTGCCTTAGGGTTTTGAGCCAAGAGGAACCGCTATAGGTCAGAGACTGGTCACCTGGAATAATATGGTGAAAAACACCGGCTACAAAGCAACCTTAGCAAACTACCCATTTAAGTATGCAGATGAGCAGGCTAAGAGGTAAGGACTCTTTTCTGCCATTGTTTTCTACTGATTATTTACACACACTAAAGCCAGGTGTAAGCAATGAAATATGGGAGTTCTTAAAGAAAAATTCTCCAACCATATAACAAAAAGTAGTATTGCGCATATAACATCTGGCTCTCATAACCATACACTCAGAGCTAATATCAAGGTGGCATGCTACAAAAGTGTACAGTGATATAAAAACTATTTTGAATATTTGAGCTTTTAAACCCGGGACGTTACGTGGGGCTTGATTTATTTTCTTAGGGAATCCAACTTTCTCCAGGTATACTGGTTGAAGATGTGTAATGGAGCTGTATCTCTCCTATATAGCATAAACGAAATTATTTCTCTGAGCTGTCCATTTTTTATGGTATTTAATGTTAGTGTGCATTTGAGGATAGATCTATTCTTAAAAATCATAATAGTAACAATTGTTTTCCCTCTCTGGGTTTTGTTTTGATTCGGCTACTTTAAGAATATTTTCCTTCTCCTCCGCCCCCTGCTTTTTCCACCCCTAGGTCTCTTAATAGCCCTTTTTCTGTTTGTGCATTTATCAGTGAAACAAAAACAACTGCTGAAAATCTGTATTCCAACCTCTCCCCACCCTGCGAACATACACACACCTAGTGCCCTCCAGATGTGTTGGACTACAGCCCCATCATCCTGAGCCAGCTGGCTGGAGATGATGGGAGTTAAAGTCCAACACATCTGGAGGGCACCAGCTGTGGGGAGAATGTGGATGTAATTTCTTTGGATGCTCTTCTTTTAAGATAAAAATTGTTCTCTCTTAGTCATCGAGATGACAGATGGTCAGAGGATCACTACGAAAGAGAGAGAAGGGAAGCAGACTGGAATTTCCACAAAGACAGCTTTTTTTGTGACATTCCAAGTGAGTTGATTACTGTTAAGTATATGAAATGTTTTGGGAAATGCCCCAGTGCTAAAATTAAACTGTCTTCGTATACAAGGGGATTTGAACTAATTAATATTTTATTTGCAGTTGCTGCTTTCTGTCAAGCATTTCCATTTCCTAGGAATCGTTCTTTCCCGTTTGGGAAAAGTAAAGGACGATGACCATTGTAGACCTACTGCATTTGGATTACCACCATAGTATTGCACAATTTAGCATGTCTGTGGGTTGTTGTTGCAGTGCCCACAAGTGGGGACAAAAATACAGAATTGTATCTTTTCCCCACCAATTTTTTTCCCTGCTGGGCAGGATCTACACTACTGCTTATAACGGTTTATAATGGTTATGACAACTGTTCAGCCCCAGGACACATTACATATAACGTTTTCATCCCGTTTTTAAAGTGTTATATCCTGCTTGGTGTGGATTGGCCCCTACAAGACTTCCACTTTCTTGCCAGCTGTAGCTTTGGGAAGTGTGTGACGTGGGAAGAAATGACATTGCATCTCACTGCTGGAGATAATTGGGTAGCTGAGTGCTTTCTTTTCTCAAATGATGCAGGACTGTTATAGCCATGGGGGGATAAACTGGGTACCATTGTCCTAAGATTCTTTGTCATTCTTGTACTTCTGTAGAAATAGGGATGGGGGGGAGTGCAGGGGGGGAACCTCAGGCCCAGGGGTCAAATCCAGCTCACCTGAGGTCCCAGTCTAGCTCTCTGGGATTCCCCAGAAAGCCCCACCTCCTTTCCCCCAACCACCAATCATTTCACGGCTTCCCAGCTTTTTGTGCAATTCTCCCCCCTCCCCCTTTCTAAGAGGTTGACCTGCTTCACTAAGGCTTAGTTAGTTACTGGCAGTAAGAGCTTCAAGCTAAAATAGGCTGGTATTTTTTGTATATTAGCACCAGCCCTTTTTCTTTTGGCCACGCCCCTTTTCCTTTAGCCCCACCCACCACTGGAATGCAGCCCCTGAGGGCCTCCTTACAATTGGTTGGCCCTCGGGCTGAAAGAGTTTCCTCGCCCCTGTTTTGCAGACCTCTTCCTCCAGCTGCTAAGATACGTAAATCTTCCCCCGCTCAGGACAGCCCAGCCACTCTCAATAGCATATGGTTCCCTTTGGCACCAGGATAAAGATTATAGTAATATTGAATGTGTGTATATTAACATTCTAAAATAATACACTTGACCCTATATAACTTTTGTTATTATAAAATGGTTACTCGGAGTTTCTGAAAAGAACCGAATAAAAATAACACAATAAACTGAGCTGCTATTGAATTGTTTTAATATATTCTTTTTCTTGGCAATGAGTTTCTGAATCTTATTAAAGTACAGAAGATGTTTTAGAAAGACTCTTTTAGCCAGAATGGTGTGCATGGTTCTCCATTTTATCCTCATAGCATCCTTGTGAGGTAGATTAAGCTGAGAGATAATAAGTGGCTCAAGGTAAACACCCTCTGATATTTTCTGTCGTACTGACAGTTATGTTAGCTCTGAAGGCCTGTGATGTCAGAAACTTTCATGGTATGTCAATCTTATTTTCAGGTGACCGCTATTCGCGAGTGGTATTCACATCAGCAGATGGAGAGAACTTGTGGAATTTACTTGGCATAAAATCAATGTGTAGTGTGGATAATTTGAGGGTAAGTAAAGATATCTAACTAAATGTGACAATATACATTCTGTGCTAACTACTAAACAGCTTTCTAGTTGCAGTGTAAGCTATTATCAAGCCACCGTTAAAGCAAAATTGACTTTGCCTTATTCAGTGATAAGGCATTTATCTGCCCGAGATTTTTTCCTGAAGCCTTCTGAATCTTAACAGTGCCATCTGTTTCTTTTCTCCACCATTTCCTGTTCTGACAAATTTGTTTTTTGGGGGAGGGGAGGCGTAGGATTTAGTACAATGTTTTAGAACAAAACTCTGCTTTTTCCCTTTGTTGGCTTTTTTGTCATCTCCTCTTCCAAAACTAGGCTGGAAAGTGTTATTTCACTTGCGTGTGTGTGTGTGTGTGTGTGTGTGTGTTTAAAAAATCCCATAAAGCAGTTTGTCAACATTATGTTGTGTGTGATTCTGAAGCAGTTATGTAGGTCTGTGTCACCTGAAGGAAATAGGTTGGCAGTTGGGAACTCAGACACATATACAGTAACTTGTTTAAATACACCCCCACCCCCAATAGATATAATTCAATCCAGACCATGGTGTTCTGAGAAAGCAAAGTTTGCTTCCTCTTCAGAGCACAAGGGGATGAAAGAAGACACTTTGGTCCTGGCTGCTCTGATCAGGAGAGAATGTTTTCCATCTCCAGAATAGTTAGGGCCTTTTTTTTTTATTCCCCTAAGGAAACAAAATGTAAAAAGTAACAGACAGCCTTAGGGACCTCATGAGTTCCTCTTGCATGTGTTAGAAGTTAAAACAATGCATACAGTTGAGACTGAAGTCTGGTTTTAACTAATGGACCTTAATTAACGCAAGGTCTATACTGAAGTGAAGAGCATATGTTCATATTGCAGGTCTATGATGATATGTGAGCTTGTTAGTCTCTAGAAGCACAGTGATCGGTATTCTTTGAAAGGTGCTGGAGCCCCGCAGTTTGGGAATCTCATACAGCTGCACAGCAGGGAGTTGGCAGGTTTGATGAGACAAAACAGGAGGCTACATTTTTATAGCTTATAAGAGTCCTATGCCCCAACAGTGCAAGAAGACATGCAAGCTGAAAAATGTGCAGGGGGACACATAGTGGGGTGGTTCACACAACACATTAACCCACATTCAGTGGTTGAGTATGGGTTGTTTGTTGAACCATGGGTTAACGTTTTGTCTGAATCCAGACCATTTTCCACAGGGTGGCTTGTTAACCACCCTGAATAACCCAACAGCAAACCATAGGTTCTCAAGGTGGCTTGTTCAAAATTTTTTTAGCCATATTGCATGCCACACTGTGGAAAATGGAAAATGTTCTGGGTTCAGGCAACATGCTAACCCACAGTTCACAAACAACCCATGGTTCAACAACAACCACTGAGTGTGGTTTAGTGTGTTGTGCGAACCCAGTTGTTCAGTTTAGTGAGAATCTGTAGAGCCCCTTTGGGATATGGATGTAGAAATGAATGTGCAGGAAATTGATTTCTTCGTCTTCTCAGGACAGAGGCTCATAATACTTCTTTAATTGTTGTAAAGGTTGTGCAAGCCATCTCAGGCTCCAGGGATCAGGCTAGGTATAAGTTGAAATAAAATGTTTTTAGCAATTAGGGTCTAATAGAAGTGGCAGTCAGAGTTTTGTTGCCTGGGCTTCTGTATATAAGGTTTGCTTCCAGGAACTTTATAGGAAGCTACAGTTTGGTGGGTAAGCTAAATAAAAGGTTCTGAAATATTAAAAGACATTAGAAATCTTAATATCATACAATTAGAGATCAGGCCAGTATCTAACTTGGAGCAAACATTTTACTTCTAGTTCATGTGGTGTTGTTGTTGTTGTTATTTCTGACATGATCCAAATCATGTTGGAAGCAGCAATATATTAATACAGATGGCTTCCAGTTAGAAACATTTGCAGTCCTAAAAGGGCTAATGGTGTGAGTGGTGTAATATGAATAGCTTATTATTGTTTTAATCATTTTTCAATTCCTTGGCTATACTGTTCAAGCCATGTGGAAATACGTGGTGTTTTCGAGTGTGGTGTTTAGAAAACAGTTCTGCCCTATTGCAAACCTCTGGATCGTTGAACTGATGCTGCTTTGCAAAGTAATGAGGAATTGATCTCTTTAATCTTTATTAAAGTCTTTCTTGTTGGCTGCTGTCCATATCGCTTTCCAGTTCATGCTTTTTTAGAGGACTGACTCCTTTTTGTACTGAAGTCAGTGTCATTAACTCCAGTGGAAACAAATCCAACTGCTTTGGTGTTTTAAAAGTTAAGCTTAAGGACTAATTTAAGGTTTAGCCACTTTCCCTTAGCCTTTCTGTGCCATTATGTGTTTTAATGGAAGCCTTGATTATAAATTCCTAGCATGCCCATAACAGTATATATATATGTGTGTGTGTGTATTTCCAGCTGTGTACCATTCAAACACAAATTGTCTTGGGCATGCTGCATGAGCGTTAGCCATCTGGTTTACTTGTATTTAGGATTATATCCTGTAACTGCTCCACACATGGCACTCCCCCCACCCCACCATAATCTTAATGATAATGCCATATGCAGAGTGGTCTGGCCCCTGTTTTGTACACAGCTAATATTTAAAACTTTTCCAAATCAACCACAGGCTTCCAAATTTTAATGGATCTGGAAAACCTGCTGTACTTTTTCTCCCTCTCTCATAATACTAGAACCCAAAGGGGGACTTCACCGGCTTGTCCCCGGAGCTGGGAGTCTTTTCTTGTGTCTCAGGGTGGGGTGACTCAGGCACGCCTGGAACTCTGCACTGGATCGGACTCTAATGCTAGCACTGAGATCCTAATGCACAGCATTAAGATCGCAAAGTTTGGCGGTGCAGTGTTAGGATTCCGTGAATGAGGCAGAGCAATTTCACAGTAAAAGCCACGTCTGGAAGCACTCCTACTTCTTGGAAGTAGCTCCCACTGAACTCAAGGGTTCTTCCTTCAAAGTAAAGATGGACCACCAGGCTCTTAAGCTTCAATCCTAAACTCAAGTCCTTGGGAGGAAACCTGTAGATAGTTGACTCCTTGACTTCTGCAGAATGAGTATACCTAAGATGAGGAGGATGGGCTGAAATTTGCTCTGAATTTGATTCCATTGTTTCCCATGTATATAAGGACGGGATGGCAAAACTGTGGGAGATTATGGTTTGTCATAGGCTTGCGTGTTAGGTTAGGAGGAGGCCAGGACTCCCAAGAGTTCACAGTCCTTTTGTGATATATGGCAACTCCCCCCGCACACACATGAAAAGTCTCCTGAAGAAAAGAAAAATCACAAGGGCAATATTAACATAGAAGGGGGGGTAGGGCAACTAAAATGATTAAGGGACTGGAGCATCTCCCCTATGAGGGAAGGTTACAACAACTAGGATTGTTTAGGTTGGAAAAAAAGGAGGCGAAGGAGAGACATGATAGAGGTGTATAAAATTATGCATGGTATGGAGAAAGTGGATAGAAAGATATTTTTCTCCCTCTCTCAAAATACTAGAACCTGGGTTCATCCCATGAAGCTGATTGATGAGAGATCCAGGACAAATAAAAGGAAGTACTTCTTCACATAGTGCATAGTTAAATTATGGAACTCACTACTACAAGATGTAGTGATGGCCAACAATCTGGATGGCTTTAAAAGGGGGTTGGATAAATTCCTGGATGCAAAGGCTATCAATGTCTACTAGCACTGATGGCTATATGCTACCTCCAGTACGCCTATGCATACCAGTTGCTGGGGAACATTGGCAGGAGGATGCTATTGTACTCATGTCCTGTTTGTGGGTTTCCCACAGACAGCTGGTTGGCTACTGTGTGAACAGAATGTTGGACTAGTTGAACCCTTGGTCTGACCCAGCATGGTTCTCCTAAGTTCTTAACCTCTCTTGGGTGGTTTTCATATAAGTGAGCATCCAATCCAGGTGAAATCGTGTTGCGAGTATTTGCATCCATGTATAGCAGCTTCCAGACTTTGAGGCTCCTTGATAATAACGGTAGATAAGTCCCCCATGAAAGACGGTGATCTGTCATTACCAGGGAGGGTAATGGCAGATCACCTTCTTATCGCCTATGTGTGATAGATCCAGTGAAGAGGGAGTGGCACGTATGGGAATCCCCTTGTTATCTCCGATCACAGATCAGAGATAACAAGGGGATTTGGGACTGGTGGCTGTGCCCTTGTCCAGCACACTTGTCCTTCACCTTCCCTGGGTCCTCCCGCCCCCAATGGGAGCAGGCACAGGTCAGGAAAAGCAGTTTCACAGCATGCGATCCTTTTCCATGGGAGAAGACCCACCCACCCCTGATGTTATTTGGCCTGTGGAGGGCTGGGTGGGAGGTAATTTGGCCCTCATTCCATTCTGGTGGTCTGCCCCTGCCATATAGGATAACAGGCTTAGCTGGTACCCATCATCCACTGCGTGCCCTAGTTACACCTGCAGTGCCGAGGGTTCCATTGCCAGACAAATCCATGTGGAACAGGGTAAGAAATTTGAAAACCACTGAGAAGATAGTATCAAGCACAATGTTTTCTTTAGAAGTGGAAAATATCCTAAGCATACATCTCACCTATCATGTGCCAAGCAACAACTTTTGATCAAGCAAAACAAACAAAAACAAAAAACAGACCCAACTCTTGAATGTTGTGCTAGCAATATTCCTAAAACCATGTTTTTAAGAGGTATTTTGGTAAGTTCCAGGCAAAGGCTCTCCTTCCAAGTTCTAGCAGCCAATTCGTCTTTATCTTTAGTGACGGTTGCTTTAGCAGCAAATGAGCATGGCCTGCCATGTGCTGAAGAATAGCAAATAAAGCTCAGCATTTCAACTTGAACTTGAATAAGTGAAGTAGACAATGGCCTTTTCCTTCCAGCTCGCCTGCCTGACCCAAAGGGCTTGCATATTGTATCCTCCTTGATAAATCTGGACATGTGCCATGAAAAATAAAGAGATGCCATTCTAGGGCTTCCTTTTATTTATTAGGTTGTTCATTTTTTCCTGAGTTTGCCTGTGTGAGTGTTTTTATCTGGAAACAATCAAATGTGAATTATCCTGTGAGTCCCCCCCCCCCCCCCCGGGGAATGCCAGGTCATTCTTGTTCTGAAATTGTTTGACAAAATTAAGGCCGTATTAAATCTTTCATAACGATCAGGAGAATTCTTAAATCCTGGTGTGTGAGGTTTTTTTTTTTTTGTCAGTGCTATAAAAGGGATTGTTCATAATAAGCCAAAGCCGTTTCAGTATGACTCAAAACCAGAGCACTTGGACGTCTGAAATGTGCCTGGTTTTCAAATGCTTAAGTATGTGTGTAACTAGCTCAGTAAGACTAATCCTATGATAATATTGAGAAAGTACATAAGTGTATTCAGGAATTGGCCCTTTGTTATGCATTCCAAATAGGAAATTCGACTTGTGAGCCCAGCTGTACATTTAAAACATTTTCATTCTAAAGCTTTACAGGCCTAATAAATGGCTACCCTGGCCCTCCAGATAGAGCCGTGCCCCTACTGCTACCAAGATCTCCAGATCTTTATAGGTGGATTGACACAGACTGTGCCACTGCTGGGAGTCAGCATTGCAGTCTGACCTCTGAATGTTTTGAGAAATTAGGAAATGGTAGGGGAGGATGGGTGAGTGTTACAGTCTTCCCACTCTTCTAGGACACAGTATGGGTGTGCTCGCACAACACTTTAACCCACGATGGGTGACAAGTTACACACTGTAGGTTGTTTTATGAACAACCCACAGTACATGGTTGGTGCGCCTGACAGACAATCAGGTGCATCACCCACGGCGCATAGCTTGTTTCCCGGCCATTTCCCTCTCAGTCCTCCAGCCAACTCTGCCTGGCATCCCAGAGGACTGGGCAGCAGAACCCATCTTGTCAGCCGCCAAGTCCCCAATCTTTGATTGCAATTGCAGTTGGAGCCCTTTTTTTTAAAAAAAAAAAAAAGAAATTCCCAGCTCTGTTTTAGCACAAAGACAAGGCTAGGGAAAATCATTTTGCACTTCCCATGCCCAGAGAATGTGCAGCAATGTCCCCCTGTTGTTGTTGTTGTTGTTGTTGTTGTTGTTATTATTATTATTATTATTATTATTAAAACAAATCTCTTTGGTTTATCACTGTTGCACAGTTGCGCAACAGCAGGTTATTAAAGAATCCCAACTTGCCCCAACTGGAGCCGTATGTTGCATTTAG
This sequence comes from Elgaria multicarinata webbii, assembly GCF_023053635.1. Lineage (NCBI taxonomy): Eukaryota > Metazoa > Chordata > Lepidosauria > Squamata > Anguidae > Elgaria > Elgaria multicarinata. The sequence continues at coordinate 37,699,403 of NC_086174.1, forward strand.
CAAACATACAGGGTTGCAGATGAGGATATCCTGTATCTAGTCCCTCGCACCCGTTTTTTCTGGGTGCCTAAAACGTAGTTCCCCTTCTCCCTCCTTATTGGTGAAGCTGCTTCTAGTTTGACAACTAGGTGGGGGACCACTCCCAGGGTGTAGTCCACCCTTAAAAGGTCCCGAATCGGGGGCACGCATACTAACCTATAAGTAGGCCAATCATGCACACATGCATTGCAGTGCAAGGAAAAAGAACAGGCTAAGATGAGCAGCTGAGGAGGCTTTTTCAAAGTGCTACAGAAAGAAAATAAAACCCTCTTAGTCACCTCATCCTTCAAAAGTCAGTCCCTCTCCTGCCCTCTAAAGATATGGCATATGTATGTCAATACAGGCGCTTTGCAAGACAAGAAAGGGAGGGGGAGAAACTCATTGCAGCAGGAGTATAGAGGAGTTGTCCCACAAAGCGCTCCCCCCTACATGCAGGGAGCGGGCAGGAGGAGTAAGTTGGAAACAAGCCACAACAAGCCTTGGAGAGGCTGATCATCCATCCGCACAATCCTGGGTCAGCAATCAAATAACAACCTGTGGTAGTTCGTTCTCAAGGTGGCTTATCGCGATGTGTGAACCTGCCCTTAGTCTCCAAAGTTAACCTTAAAATCACACCTCATTAGCTCATACCCTTTGCAAAACATTTGCAGGCCTGTAAAGCACCAATTCCTTAATTGAAATTACTCTTGCTTTAAATGTGTTTAGAGAGCCTCGTGTGGCGCAGAGCGGTAAAGCAGCAGTTTCTGCAGCTGAAACTCTCCCCACGGCCTGAGTTCAATCCCAGCGGAAGCTGGTTTCAGGCAGCCAGCTCGGGCCGACTCAGCCTTCCATCCTCCCGAGGTCGGTAAAATGAGAACCCAGTTAGCTGGGGGAAAGGTAATAACGGCCGGGGAAGGCAACGGCAAACCACCCCACTATAATGCCTGCCAAGAAAACGTCAGCGAAAGCTGGCGTCCCTCCAAGAGTTAGTAATGACTCAGTGCTTGCACAAGAGGTTCCTTTCCTTTCCTAAATGTGTTTGGGGGAAGGTCAGAGTTCAAAGTGTGCCAAGTTAAGGATATACAGTGCTGGTACCAAATCACTCAAACGCTTCTCAGGGGAAACACACAGTCATAAGTTGTAGGGGTCGTAGGAAGATTGGTTTGGTTGTCTTCCTGGGCAGAGAAACTGTTCAAGTGGCCATCCGGCTGTGCATATCTGCTTTGTGTCATAATTCTGTTATGTCTTCTTTTCCACAGATACGATCCCATTCTCAGTTCGGTGATCTCTGCCAGAGGACCACGGCTGCTTCATGCTGTCCCAGCTGGACCCTCGGCAATTATATTGCCATTTTAAACAACAGATCATCCTGTCAAAAAATTGTCGAGAGAGATGTTTCTCACACGCTGAAGCTGCTCCGTACATGTGCCAAATACTACTATAATGGGACCCTGGGACCAGATTGCTGGGATATGGCAGCCAGAAGGAAGGACCAACTCAAGTGTACAAATGTGCCTCGTAAATGTACAAAGTACAATGCTGTTTACCAGATCCTCCACTACCTAGTGGATAAAGATTTTCTAAGCCCAAAGACCTTGGACTATGCCTTACCAACTTTAAAGTACAGCATGCTCTTTTCACCCACCGAAAAGGGGGAAAGCATGATGAATATCTACTTGGATAACTTTGAGAACTGGAACTCTTCTGATGGAATAACCACCATCACAGGGATTGAGTTTGGAATCAAGCATAGCTTGTTCCAAGATTATCTGCTAATGGATACCGTGTATCCTGCTATAGCCATCGTGATTGTTCTTGTAGTCATGTGCGTCTATACCAAGTCCATGTTTATCACACTGATGACCATGTTTGCAATAATTAGTTCCTTGATTGTTTCCTACTTCCTTTATCGGGTAGTATTTAATTTTGAATTTTTCCCCTTTATGAACCTCACTGCACTGATTATTCTCGTTGGTATTGGAGCAGACGATGCTTTTGTCTTGTGCGACGTGTGGAACTACACAAAATGTGACAAGTCTCACGCTGCAACTTCAGAGACGGTGAGCATCACCTTGCAACATGCTGCCCTTTCCATGTTTGTCACCAGCTTTACCACCGCTGCTGCCTTCTATGCCAATTACGTCAGCAATATTACTGCAATCCGATGTTTTGGGGTTTATGCTGGCACTGCCATATTGGTGAATTATGTCCTAATGGTAACGTGGTTACCTGCAGTTGTCGTGCTACATGAACGATATCTGCTCAATATATTTAGTTGCTTCAGAAAGCCTCAGGCAAGAGGCTACAGTAACAAGAGCTGCTGGACAGTGCTGTGCCAAACGTTCCGGAAGGTTGTTTTTGCAGGTTCGGAAGCATCTAGGATATTTTTTGAAAAAGTATTGCCATGCATTGTTATCAAGTTTCGGTACATTTGGTTAGTCTGGTTCCTAGCCTTAACGGTCGGGGGCGCGTACATAGTGTGTGTGAATCCAAAGATGAAGCTACCATCGCTGGAGCTCTCGGAGTTTCAAGTCTTCAGGTCTTCTCATCCTTTTGAACGCTACGATGCTGAGTTCAAAAAGCTGTTTATGTTTGAACGTGTCCATCACGGGGAGGAGCTTCATATGCCCATAACTATTATCTGGGGAGTCTCTCCCGAGGATAGCGGGGACCCCTTAAATCCTAAGAGTAAAGGAAAGCTGAAACTCGACAGCGCATTCAATATTGCCAGCCCAGATTCACAGCTCTGGATTTTGAAGTTTTGCCAGCGGCTGAGGAATCAAACCTTTTTTTATCAAACAGAAGAGCAAGACTTCACAAGCTGCTTTATTGAGACATTTAAGCAGTGGATGGAAAATCAGGATTGTGATGAGCCAGCTCTCTACCCATGCTGCAGCCACTGGAGCTTTCCCTACAAACAGGAGGTTTTTGAGTTGTGTATCAAGAGGGCCATCATGGAGCTTGAAAGAAGCACAGGGTACCATTTAGACAGCAAGACCCCCGGGCCCCGTTTTGACATAAATGATACCATCAGAGCAGTGGTACTGGAGTTCCAAAGCACCTACCTCTTCACCTTGGCCTATGAAAAGATGCATCAGTTCTACAGAGAGGTGGATACCTGGATTTCGGATGAACTGAGTACTGCTCCTGAGGGCCTGAGCAGTGGTTGGTTTGTAAGTAATCTAGAGTTCTATGATCTCCAGGACAGTCTCTCTGATGGTACTTTGATTGCCATGGGTCTTTCAGTTGCTGTGGCATTCAGCATAATGTTGCTCACCACTTGGAATATTATAATAAGCCTTTATGCAATAGTCTCAATAGCAGGAACCATTTTTGTCACTGTGGGATCCTTGGTTCTTCTGGGTTGGGAGCTCAACGTATTGGAGTCTGTCACCATTTCTGTCGCTGTTGGCTTATCGGTAGACTTTGCTGTCCATTATGGAGTTGCTTACCGCTTGGCTCCTGATCCCGACCGAGAAGGAAAAGTCATCTTCTCCCTCAGCCGCATGGGTTCAGCCATTGCTATGGCTGCACTGACCACATTTGTAGCTGGTGCAATGATGATGCCTTCCACGGTTTTAGCATACACTCAGCTCGGCACCTTCATGATGCTTATAATGTGCATTAGTTGGGCGTTTGCAACCTTTTTCTTCCAGTGCATGTGCCGTTGCCTCGGGCCTCAAGGTACCTTTGGTCAGATTCCTCTGCCGAAACGACTGCAGTGCAGCGCCTTTTCACAAGCGTTGTCAGGAAACCGAAGAGATGGGGAGCAAACCAAAACTCACACTGTCGGTAAATATCAGTTAGACGCTAGAGGTCAAAAAACAGACATGGAGCATGAGCATGAGCATTATGAGCTAGAGCCTTTAGCATGCCATACCAACAATTGCACGGCAACAGAGAAGAGAACCTATGAAGAAACACACATCTGCTCTGAACTCTTCAATGGTAGACTCGCCAATGCACTTGTTCTTCCTCAGTCAACATATAACAACGAACTGAACATAAACGGTAAAAGTGAACCTGTGACGTCTTCTGGTGAGCAGGATACTGCTTGCCAGCTGTTGTGTCAAAACCAACAGTGTGCTTGTTCAGATGCATACAAACCTTTGACCATGAAATGGAGCCCCCGCTCATGCCAGCAGTTAAATGAAACTTTATGCTATCACTGCTCTCCGTCATCTGGAAACATACACATCCAGAGTTCTCTAGTTCCCATAAATGCCGTGCATCATTCTGCTGACGGTTATGTTAACACTGTCCAGCATGTTCTTCACTGTAACTGTCTACAAGGCAAATTCAAAAGACCCCCAGTTCAGAATTCACTCCCCAGAAACATCTTTCTCCACTCAGTGCAACATCTTCAATCCCGCAGTCTTCCCAATACCGAGGAGAACTTAAGAACTCTTCCAAAGGAGGCAAGTTCTTCTCCATTTATCTCCAAAAGTGCTGGTTTGCTCCCGAGATCTTGTTGTGAAATGGAGAAAAGCATGTCTAATAATCAAAAGGGACTCTGTAATAACTACAGAGACAAATGGGATGCTAGGATCACTGAAGTAAATGGAAACGAAAACGTGATTTCTGCGTCAAAGCAAAACAGGCATGCAGAAACGGAGGGGGTCCAGGACTTACTGCAAACTACTCCAGGTGTGAAGGCTCACCAGAATGAGTGGAAATGTATAGAAAAAAATATAGCAATAGAGGCTGGTTATGAGTCTTGCCCTGAAAATCCACAGTATTGTAACCGAACCATAACAACCAAGTGCAATTCCGTTGAGTGTCATATGCCAAACTCTGAAGCCCATGTGCCTGTTCTCTTAGCACACCCAGAACTTTCCAATGAAAGTTTGCTAATAAAAACGTTATAATAAATCTTAAGCTTGGTTTTTCTGTCTTTCTTTGAAAGAAAGGTCAAAATATTGAAATCTGTTCAAATGGTTAAACAGAGACAATTTTACTGAAGTTAACATTTTGGAATTTCAAAACTTCCTTAAAAGAGAAATGAATGTTTCCAAGTTCTATTCACCCTTTAAAGTTGATTATACATTGCTCTCAGGAATGTCAAATTGTGCTTAACTCCATTCTTGTTGCGTGGATGCCAAAAGCATTTAGCTTATTATTTTCCCACCAAGCTGAAAAATAAAGCATTTTAATTAGTCTCTCCCTGGGACATTCAGAAAGAGAAACTTACACCCTGTTCAGACAACACACTTAGCCACGGTGGTTAAGTATTTTGAGCTAAACATTATGGCTTAGCGTGTCGTGTGAACCATTCCTAACCATGATGGCTACATAACCACGGTTTAAACACGCTGTAAAAGGGTTAGCGGCCTACCCATGGCTTAGTGTGTTGCCTGAACAGGCCCTTAGTCTTTGAGTTTATGATTATCCTGTCTCATGCTACTGTTATGGTATTACCATTCATGCTCTTATTTAGGATGTGACCCTATGCATGCTGGGAACGCTGGGAACTGTAGGATTTTTTTTCTGTCAAAATGAGTGTAGAATTGTGCCATCTAATGACTTGGGGCCAGCTAGAAATGAACTCTAAAGCAGAGTTGGAGAACCTCAGCCCCGGGGGCTAAATCCAGCCCGCCTTGCATCCCAAGACAGCCCTCCACAGTTCCCCAGAAGGCCCTGCTCCCCTTCTCCCAACCACCGATTATTTGGTTGTTTCCCAGCTTTTACCCACCCACCCCCAATTCTAAAAGGTCAAAGCTTCTACAAAGGCTTAGTTTCCTGGCAGTAAGAACTACAACCTGTGGAGTGTGGAGTTTTTGTTTGTTTGTTTTTTGGTATTTTTGGTGACACCTCCTTTGCCTTTGGCCCTGCCTACCACTAGAAAATGGTCCCTAAAAGGGTCTCCAGAATTGAATTCAGCTGAAACAACATCCCCAGCCCTGCTCTAAAGGATAAGGAAAGGTAGCAAAAAGAGAAGGAAATGCAAAAATATAGGATTGTTTTTTTAAGTTACTGTCAAAAGAATTCTTTAGGAATGTGTTCTTTCAGCTGCCCAAGGAACCAATCTAACCAATCTGCTTTTACTGTGTAAATTGTGTTATGCATTGATTCCAGTCCAAAAACATTAGAAGTTCAAGATGGCGCCGAAGCACGCTGACCGTGAGTGTGATGTCAGAAACAAAACCTTGCAAAATCGTACCACATTTAAAAAGAACACTAAACTCAATCACAAATTGCATGGATGCCAAATGTCACTACGTTGGTTCATAATTCACAGAATACTACTATTGCAGAAATTATTTCAGCACGTGCCCATTCTCATAAATTTTATTTGAATATTTGTGGTAATTTTTGTGCGGTTCTCCCCTTTGTGTTTCTTGGTTGGTCACTCTTAGGTAGCACCCTTTCCTCCTCCCTTTTTGTCGTAAATGAATGACGTGGACACCCCATTTGAATAGCCATTAAAGAAATACTATCACAAAACTAGATGTTGGGGGGGAAATCTGCTAAATCTCAAAGATCACCAGGTATCTTCAGCAAGCAGGTTTCTTACATTTCCCTTGCCTGCCTCATAGCAAATGATTCTGTCTAACCAGACATGTTAGTGACAAAAATTATGGAGAAACTGCTGGGTTGCTTCCAGGATTAGATCAAATAATGTGTGCTACACTCCAGCCCTGCTTTTGTTCCTTTGCACAATTTGATCTAGACACATGGTTCTCATTGTTCTCCTTTTGGAGAGGTTGGGGCATGTGGGAGTTTAACTCCAGTACTGTTTGATGACAAGCACAATATGATTTCATGATCTGCTTTCCCCTGATCATGTACAGGAGAAGACGTGGAATAGGGTGCTTGTCCCATAGGGCTATGTCCCAAACAGGATGTGAGCTAAGCACTCCTTCCCTTCTCACAGAAAAGTGTAAACGAGTATGCTGTCCCTGCCCCACCACCACCACACACATCAAGCCATCACATGCTAGTGAACACACTCTTTGAGTGCCTATCCTTAAGTAGCCAAAATGGGACCCAACACACACAAGTGTGTGTGTGTGTGGGGGGTATCATCAGGCTAAAGGAAACCCCAAGGTATCCAGAAGTACAAAAAAGATTTAGAAAAAACCCAAGGGTGTTGAGTTCCCCTCAAAAACAACTCATTGAGGACTAAACATGCTCAGTGTTCACAGTACACAGAATGTCTGTTGGGGAGGGGGCAGAAAATCAAAGGAGATGGTGGAATGGAATGGAGTTTTCTATAAGAGGGCATGGCTGGCTGGCTGGGACCCTGAGCACGCCACACTGGAACATTTTGTTGCAGAACTCATTTATCTACCACTTAATTCCCCATGGGAAGAAATCCAGGACAGAGGAAGATGTGAAGAAAGCAGCAAACGCCTGCTCCTGCTGGGCTGGTTTTATTTTAAATGTGTGGCGTATAATATCATTGCTTGTTATTAATTTGGTGAGCCACTTTGAGGGCTTCAGTTTGAAATCAAGCCACAATGCTACCAAATAATTGAGATGTAGCTTACTTCCATACCAGAACTAAGTGAAGATCTTAGTCCTGCCACACAAATATTAATTCCTTGTTACCTAAAGCCAGGGGTCCCTAACTGTTTTTGACCTGTAGGCAAATTTGGGAATTTGAGAGAAACTGCAGTGGAGACCAACATAAAATGGCTCTGACAGAGATTGGGCTAGTCATGTAATGGCTGCCATGGGGGCCTGGCTAGTCAGTTGTAAACTAAAGAGGTAGGGGGGGGGGAAAGAAAAATAGTGAGGCTAGATTCTGGGAGGGAGGGGAAAATAGCAAGGCAAGTGGGTATAGTCTATTAGCTAGTATCTGTAGCTACAGGTATAACACTGCAAAAGCACTGAAAAAATGAGAGCTCTAAAAGTGGTTTGAGATGCAATGTCATGCGTGTTTTGGTTTGTATCTCATCTCACTTTTTTGAAAGCCTTCCCCAAGCAATTGTGAGGAATTATAGAAGAGCAGCTGTATTAGGAACACACATTTAAATGGGTGTGTTTAACCTGGCCACTTTTTTCTTTTTTTGGAGAAAAAGCCATGGAACCCTAAACCAAAACACCCTATGGCTCCAGACCGGAGCCCCGTTTTCTGCTGAAAATCACTTCCACCTAGCTCATGAATGGGCAACATGTGGCATTCCAGATGTTTGGCCTACAACTCCCATGAGTCCTCTCCATTAGCTATGCTGGTTAGGCCTGATGGGAGATATGGGCCTAAAGCATCTGGAGGGCCAAATGTCACCTGGCCATGTTTTGCCTTCACAAGTGCTGTTGTTTGCAAACTCAGTCCCACATGATCATTTAATACAAGTTTAATGTGAAGTATAAACACTGCGAGATTGATAGACTGTTTTAAAGTAATGTTGTTAGTGTAGAAAAATCAGAAAATTTCTGGATTTAGATAAGGCATTGTGATGTAATGTATATTTATAAAATTAAATTAGCTGTGTTCTTGGCTGGTGAACAAAACAAAGCTGTATGTACTTTTTTTTTAAAAAAAAAAAAGCTTAGCGATTTACATCCAAGTTGAGATCTTCAGTGTTCCTGCCAAAACGTTTCCATGTCAAACTTCTAAAAAATAGATATTATTGATTAAATGTCTCTTCAAAAATACATACAAAGAAAAACACATTCAACACCATAAATCCACACAGTACATTACACATAATTCTATTAATGTCAGAGGTAAAAATATAAAATTATACCAAAACCATCCATACGTTTTCACACTCGCTCTCTATTCCAAAATAAAACAGATAACAGCACCTATCTGTTTTATTTTGGAATGAAAATAAACTAAATTTGCGGTCATTGTATTTATAAGCTTACAATACTCATCTAACATATTGAGCTGGTTTTGTTTCCAATATTTTGCAATTTAAAATACCTGTAAATCAAATGTTTGACAAGCAAATTGTTTCAGTTGTAGCCATCCACATTGGAGATTATTTTTTGATGATTCTTTTTTTTAATCCCTGCAAAAATTAAAATGCTGTACGATGTTTTTAAATATATAGAATAAAAGTCAACCAAGCCTTACCAACCATCTTATGATATAAAATTTAAATTCTAAATAAACTCACAAGGAGAAGGAAGTGGGGAAAAGAAAATGTTGTGCACTGGCTTTGCGTGTTTTATTTTAAAAACAAACAAACAAACAAACACTTAAGAACATAAGAGCCATTCTGGATCAGGTCAAGGGTCCATCTAGTCCTGCAGTCTGTTCACACAGTGGCCAGCCAGCTGTCAACCAGGAACCTACAAGTAGGCCACAGGCGCAAGAGCACTCTCCCACCCATGTTCCCCAGCAGCTGGTGTTTATAGGCTTACTGCTTCTGATACTGGAGGTAGCACATAGCCATTATGACTAGTAGCCATTCATAGCCTCCTCCTCCTCCTCTTCCTCCAGGAATTTATCCAACCCCCTTTTAAAGCTATCCAAATTGGTGGCCATCACTACATCTTATGGTAGTTAGCTTTATAATTTAACTATGCACTGTGTGAAGAAGTCCTTTCTTTTATCTATCCTGAATCTCCCACCAACCAGGTTCATTGGATGACCCCCGGTTCTAGTATTTTCAGAGAGGGAGAAAACGGTCGCCCTATCCACATTCTCCACACCATACATAATTTTGTACACCTCTATCAGGTCTCCCCTTCGCCTCCTTTTTTCCAAGCTAAACAATCCCAGCTGTTGTAACCTCCCCTCATAGGGGAGATGCTCCAGCCCCTTTGTCATTTCAGTTTCCATTTTCTGCACTTTCCCCAGCTCTACAATACACCCCTCCTTTCAAAGAATTAAGATGGCATACAATAAAATGATAAGAAAAATATTTATTAAAACATACTGGGGGTTTCCATACTTGTTATGATTACAGCACATCCATTATAATGATGGGATTTAAATTAGTCATGATTAAATTAAGTTTCTTTGATTTCAGTGGGTCTACTCAAAGTATGACTAAGTCTGGATCTAACCCAATACAAATTAACCATTTGGATACAATCAAATCAAGATTAACAAAATTACAGAAAAGAAAAGCAGTAGCCAAATTCTATATATTAAACATGTTTCCATTTCCGCTCCTATATCTAGCACTAGAAATTGCACTGGCATAAGCTACGTGCTCCTGGGTATTTGGAAATTAAGGTGAGAGACCTGGTGTGGGCTTTTTAAAAATTGACAAATAAATGAGGATAGGGTTTTTGATATTGAACTCAGTGGAAAAGCCTTCTACAGTCAAGCTTCGGTGACGATCTGGGATTATGTTTACGGCACTATAATTTGATAACAAGAACAATGATATAGTTACTACTAAATGCCTTTGATAATATCTTCAGCATATCCCTGCACCTTAATACAATACCTAGCACATTTAGTTTACAAACCTCAAGCAGCAGAAACTGGCTGTCGCAATGCCTTTATTAAACACTTCATTGTCCTGAAACATCTCAAATAGAACTTTCTAAATTTAGTTCTGCTATTCTATGCAGGAGAACTTAAAAATAAAATGAAAAGGAATGTAGCCAAATGTTTGCTTACTTTCTTCTCTTTCCAGTTTTTTCCACCCCCGATACAATTCTTAACTCATCACCGGACATCTGGCACGAGTTCCCAGCTTGCTCTTGATTAAATTAGAGTGAGGATGCTCCCTTGAAAATACATTCGGAGTACATCTCATTCCGCCAGATGGAAACGGAGCAATCGCAGGCCAAGAAAAATATCTGTGTGAATATATAACATCACATACAGATAGCTAAAAAGACCTATCACTGCACTATTTTCCACCTTTGTTAAAACAAAACAACTACAACCCTCTGATGTGTTTTATTGTTGGAAGTATTTTATTAATTGTAAGTAAAATCTACTACTTAAAAATGTGCATGTGCTTTTATAATACTTTCCCCCACATTCCTCGCACAACATTTAGGTGTAGTTCTCACAAACAACAGGAGAGGTAAGCCTGTTTCTGGACTATACCACTTTGAACTAAGATGGGGTCTTGAATGACCAAATGTTTCTGTAGACAACATAATGCCCTGTACAATTAATGCTTCTTTTATTTTATATGTTCTAGAAGTGCCCAATAGTTGCCTCATTTTGGGAGGAAGTCATCAGATGGATACATTTTGCATTGGACAGCTCCTTAATATTAACTGATGTACATGTTCTCTTAAATTATCTTCCTGCTTCTTGGAATATAACACATGGTCAGCATAAATGGATTTTTCGCACCCTCTTGACTGCTAAAAGACTGATACTACAACATTGGAAAGATAAAAACTCACCACCTATAATGCAATGGGTAGAAGACCTAACAACACTAGCAACATTTGAAAGAGTGGTATATAGGCGCCATTTTTTAATAGGCTTATATTTGGTTATTTGGTCTGCCTTTGCTAAAGTTTATGTGTAATTTCCACCACCACTCTTCTTTAGAATGTTGTAATATTTCAAACAGGCCTTTAAAGTATGCAGTTACACTTGCATTTTTTTTGTTTTGTTTTGCTGAAACTTACAAAGGCCTGGTTCAGACAACAAGCTAAACCCTGCTGCTTAACCACAAAATGGTTAAAGGAACCATTTTGTGGTTAAGCAGCAGGGTTTAGCGTGTTGTCTGAACTAGGCCATTAGAACATTGATTAAAAACTCAGAAAATTAGCTGTGAGAGTGGGGACTAGATTAGAACCCTTCTCTTGCACAGTTGATTTTCTATGGACAGGGCATATTGTTGTCTACAGCAGAGTAGGAAGAAGGGAGATCTCCAGATGTTTAGGACTTCACCACAAGCCGCTCCCTGCCTGCCCCAGTGTCAGGAATTCTGGGAGTTCAAGTCCAAAACATCTGGAGAACTACTTTCTGCCCACCCCAGTCTACAGGAGCATCTGATCACGGGGGCCCTCATCAGCAGCTTGATCTGGTACAGTCCACAAACAGGTTGAGCCCCCTCATCTGCTGTTGTTGTGACAATTGTTTAGTGGGTGTCATTATAAAGCTTCTACAGAACTCAAACAGCATACAAACGATAAGACATATTCAAAATCAAAATGAAAAAAATAATCTACAACCCACACAATTCAAGAACATTTTAAACTAAACAAATAAGCTCCCTCTATAGAGCAGATTTTTTTCTAGCTGAAAAATTATTCTCGCCAAATGCTAGCTGGAACAACAGAGTCTTCCAGCTTTGATGAAATGAAATTACAACATTCTAAAAGAAAAGAAAGGAAAAAGGAGTAAATTACACAAACTTCAGTAAAAGCAGACCAATTATCCAAATATAAGCCCATTCGTGAGTGGTGCCTATACCACTCTTTCAAATGTTGCTAGTGTTATTAGGTCTTCAATCCTTTGCATTATAGCCAGTGAGCTTTTATCTTTCCAGTATTGTAGTATCAGTCTTTTAGTAGTGAATAAAAATCCATTAATGCTGACCATGTGTTACATTTCAAGAAGCAGGTAGGTAATTTAAGAAAACATGTACATCTGTAAACACTAATGAGCTTTACAATACAAAGTTTATCTGTATGATAACTTCCTTTCAAAAGGAAGCAACTATTGGGCTTTTCCAAAATAAATGAATAAAGGACGTATTAACTGTATGACACCTCCAACAGTTAGGCAAAAACTTTATTAAAGAGACTAGCTGTACCCTGCCACGCGTTGCTGTGGCTCAGTCTGGTTAAATTGAAAAGAAAGAAAAGACAAAGTGGATGTTTCTAATATGTTTAATTTCACAATGCTTGTGGATATACAATATTTTTAGTTGTTCCATTGTCTGTGTAGATATAGAGATTGTCTGGTTTGCCGACTCTAGAACACGCAACATATAATTGTCCATGTGAGAAGCAATCTGTGTCTAGATCTAAACCGCACAATTCTAAAGATTGGCCCTGAGCTTTGTTGATGGTGATTGCAAACGCCAATCGAATTGGGAATTGCAATCTCTTAAATTGAAATGGCATATCTGTTGGAATCATAGGAATGCGAGGAATGAGGACATCTTCACCTTTGAAAGGTCCTGTCAAGATTGATCTCCGACTATAACAATTGCCACTTCGTCTATAGTTGGAGCATTGAATCTTCGCACATGTTCTCCAGCAGGCATTTTGTCACCATGAATAACAATCTTGTGTGTATCAGATGGCATCATGTCAATTGCTGTTTTGAACAAATGTACTAAATTGTTTTTTTCGTGAAGTAGTTGTTGCAGTTTTGAAACAATGGACCTTTTTATGCCGGTATAAATTCCGTAGTGTGCATTCAATTCATCATTGCCATCACCAATGAAATACATTTGTAGGAATTTATGTTGACTATCTTGAAATGGAAGGAAGGAGCCGGCTTTATGATAAATTTGTCCTTTGACTTTGAAAGTTGGCATAAATGGAGCTGTGATGATTTCTGCGCCAAACGACGTCATTTGGAAGCATGAGTTGTATTTCCTGATGTTAGATAGGAAATGCTTTGATTCAGCGGTATATCCGGCAAGCAAAGTTTGTAATGGCTCTGGTGGTTCTCCAAGTTGAGACAATTTAATTTTTCCAGCAGCACAACACATTCCTTTTGTTTCTCCATTAAATTTAAGAGCCTTGCAATAAGGACACACTTCAGTCATAGTGCCAATGAGAACATGCCGCCTCAAACTATAATCATCAGCTGGGTTGTACCGGAATGCAAGGCGATTGTAATCGTGTGATTGTTTACCAAGGAGTCGTGTTTGACGCTGATGTGCTGTTTCTCGTTGACGTCTTTCAGCCCCTCTCAGCCTTTTGCATTCATTATGTTGAGAACAAAGCAGATCTGTAGCTGTAGTACGCAATTGCCGTGCTCGCAACCGTGTATCCTCAAGTCTGGCTGAACGTTGCTTGGTTGATTCCTTTGCACGTATTTGAGCCATTTTTTCTCTTTTTTTCTCATTTGTGAAGCCCGTTCTTTCTGAGTCTGATTTGCAATTTCTCGTCGCAGCGCTTCTGCTCCGCGAGTACGACGACCTAAGTGTGATATTCTGCGAGGCATTATTTGGATGAAGTAAAGCAGTTTGTTTGGTTTTTAAAAAAGGTTATTTTTTTACGTTGAGGAGGTTAGTGGAAACTCATGGCAGTTACCTTTCTTCTGAACGTGTAACTGTCACAGGTGTGACATCTATATTCACTCAGCCAATTGCGAGAGTACATGCAAATAGGAGAGGAGGCAGAGGCAGCGGATTGGCCTACTGGTTGGTGATGTCACAATGATCAGCAGGACTGGTTTTGAGGAGGCCTATTTCTTCGATTTTAAGACAAACCTTTGACCCCATAGAGAACATAGTTACATAACAACGCTCGCGTATTCGAACGCAATGCTGTGTCAAAATTTCAAAGCAATTAGTGAAGAACTTTCGGAGATATAAAAGCATGTTTTTACAGTGAGGAGGTTACTGGAAACTCCTGGCAGTTACCTTTCTTCAGAACGTGTAACTGTCACAGGTGTGACATCTATATTCACTCAGCCAATTGCGAGAGTACATGCAAATAGGAGAGGAGGCAGAGGCAGCGGATTGGCCTACTGGTTGGTGATGTCACAATGATCAGCAGGACTGGTTTTGAGGAGGCCTATTTCTTCGATTTTAAGACAAACCTTTGACCCCATAGAGAACATAGTTACATAACAACGCTCGCATATTCGAACGCAACGCTGTGTCAAAATTTCAAAGCAATCGGTGAAGAACTTTCGGAGATATAACGATAGTAACGAACGGTCTTTTTCATTTTTAGATGTGGTGCTGTCCAACAGACCCAAAACAAAAGTTTGGGCTGAATAAGACTTAACTGGAAGCCTGTAGACATATCAGATACTGAATATATCCAAATTATATCCAAAATATATCCAAATTATTTCCAAAATATATCCAAATTAATTTTTATGTTTGTTATTCTAAGCCACCCGGAGAACTTTGACAAATAAACATCATAAAATAATAAGGAAGTGTAGCAGGGTGTGACTGAGGCTGGTCAAATATGCCTTGCCCCCCAAAGAGGAAAAGCCTCTCCTGAAAACAGGACACAGATTTGCATAAAATTTGCATGTGCTAATTTACGTTTAAGCATAATGGGCAGTATCCAGTGGTGTCATCCCACAAACTCAAATAGTGCTAGCTGAACCTTTCCGTTGCACAGGTGGTTGCCCATTACACTTGTGCATGAGGTTGTGCAACCCTTTACACAACAGTTGCACAAGTGGAATGTGCAACCATTTGCACAATGGGTGCAAGCAATTTCACACCTTGTTGCGCAATGGGTTGCACAACAGGTTGCACAAACATAATGCACAGCCGCCTATACAGTCGTGCTTGCATGAAGGAAACTGTAGTTGGATTTGTCTCTTGCACTTCATTCAGAACCTAGCTTCCGTTAGTGCAATGTCATTTGCACTAAGGGAATGACACAATTGCATACAGCATTTAATAACCATAAGTTATTTAATATGGTTATTTAATAACCATAAGTTATTTAGAAATACATCATCACACTGACCAAGTGACCACTGTGCCTGCTTAGTCTGCTTTTGATAGCCAACGTCAATCCCACTCACCCACTCTGCTCTCCCTGCTTATGGTTCTTTATCTTTAAACCAGACTTGAACTGGATTTCTCTTCCAATACAGGACTGCCCACTGTAAAGTAGGACACATGGCCACCCTGGTGTGATCTGCCAAATGAAGATGGTATGTGTAGACTAAGGCCAGATCTACACCAAGCAGGGTATAGCACTATGAAAGTGGTATATAAGAGGCAGGAGCCACACCAAGCAGGATATAGCACTATGAAAGCGTTGTGAAAGCGGTATATGGTATGTGTCAATGGGCCCCAACAGTTGTCAGTGCACTTCAGTACCGCTATCAAGCAGTAGTGTGGCTCCTGCCTCTTATATACTGCTTTCTTAGTGCTTTCATAGTGCTATATCCTGCTTGGCCTAAGTGTGTACAGGCATAACTAGTCCTGGCTGAGCCCCCTCCATGGCAGGCTTGTAATTCTCCAGGGATTGTTTGCTTTTAAATCTAATCACTACAATTTGAAGTCTTCTGGCAAAAATAGCATTAAAGAGACAGAGTAAATAATGACTATTTTAAAAAATTGCTGCTATCATTTTAGTTGTCTAGTCTCAAACATCTAGGAAGATAGGGATAGGAGTAAAATGCTGGTGTCTTAAATAATAACTCCAACATCTTTTTGGACAGAAGACTTGTACACACATTAGGAGAGTATCTGTGCTCTGTACAGCAATACTATACATTTTGCTTTAATGTTTAGCAGCAACTATACCCGGACACGGAATAACGGGCTCAAGTTAAAGGAAGCCAGATTCCGGCTGGACATCAGGAAAAACTTCCTGACTGTTAGAGCAGTGCGACAGTGGAATCAGCTACCTAGGGAGGTTTTGGGCTCTCCCACACTAGAGGCATTCAAGAGGCAGCTGGACAACCATCTGTCAGGGATGCTTTAGGGTGGATTCCTGCATTGAGCAGGGGGTTGGACTCGATGGCCTTGTAGGCCCCTTCCAACTCTGCTATTCTATGATTCTATGATTCTACCCAAAACCTTTCACAGATCATGATGCAAAAATGAGTCACACAATACCAAAAAGTGAGGAATAACATCCCCATTTTTTGTTTTGTTTTAATTCTCAGTGGAGAAAATAGAGAGGAATAAATGGCGGGGGCAGAAACAGATAGGAGGAGAGCATTGAACTAAACTTTTTTTTTAATCATAAAACGACTCATGGGTCTGAAAAGGCTGAGGACAACCTCCTTAAGCAATAGGAATCTAATGTGTTTGGGCTGTTTTGAACAGGACTTATGATTGTTATTCACATCTGCTTGCTTTCAAATGCTCTCTGCATTTCAACATTAGTTCATTGTAAATATCTCTAGCTGTTTTATGATGGGAGTGGATACTTAAAGAGTTCGTTCTTTTATAGTTGGTTTATACTGTTCTGCAAGTGTTTTCTCAACTCATTTGAAGATATATTCCAGTGTCCGTCCGTTCTTTCTTTCTTTCTTTCTTTCTTTCTTTCTTTCTTTCGTCTTTCATCTTGTTTAGCTCTTTCTTTATTCTTTACTCAAAAATTGTACTGGATTTGGGATTGGAGAGAATGGAATCATATTTCTGCAGCAACATTGTCCAGGTGTCTTACAGTAGCAAGTGGGAGGGGCGTAGCAGCATCTTTACATCAGCTTATAGGAACAGGCCTGAGAGTTCATGGGTTGGATCCAATTGGGGCCTTGCTCAAGCACCCCAGCCCTGCCAGCTCTGGTCCACACACTCACCCATCCACACAGCCCTGGTTCGTGCATGGCCACCATGTAGCACTTCCAGGGGCAAGCCCCGAAACAAGCAAAATGCGCGTTTCTGGAAAGGGCAGGTCACACTCTTAAAAGAAATGAGTGTTTCACTCATTTCAGGGCTTCTCCCCAGTAGTGCGACATCACAGCTGTGTGCAGTAGGGGCTGTATGCGGACCAGTGTTGGGCATGTGCGAACTAGGGCCTGCCAGGCTTATATGCAAGGCCCCAATTGGATCCAACCCCATATTTCATACATCACTGAACCTAGGGTGACCATATTTTGGAAACCAAAAAGGAGGACAACATGGTCGCCCCCAAGGGGGCGTGTCCAGTACCAAGGGGGCATGCCCACCTGAACATAGCCTTGGTCACAAGTCTGATTTTACAGCACACATTTAAGACAAATCTGTTCTACATAACATCTTAATGTTAAAATCACTGAAATAAAGAACAAGTGAGAGATTCAATGTATCTGAAATTAACTTCACTCACTCCTACTTTTGTAGGTTTTGCTGTAGTTTGAAGCTTTTGCTATACGCTGTGTGTTACATTCTCCCCTTCCCTCAAATATCTTTTATGACTGTATCTTCACTCATTGCAAGCTGCTGTTGTTGTTAACAGGGTTTGCTACTGCCCCAGATCTGTTTCAAATTTGGTGTGGCTAAAGCTCTACCTAAATCCTATCATGGTACAAAGTTTCATCTCTTTATTTTTAAAAATGACGATTTAAAAAATAATAATTTTAAAACCTCAATTTTTAAAAAATTCCTAAAAAATCAATGGATGAACAGATCTGTTTCAAATTTGGTGTGGCTAAAGCTCTACCTAAATCCTATCATAGTACAAAGTTTCATCTCTTTAACTTTAAAAATGACGATTTTAAAAATAATAATTTTAAAACATCAATTTTTTAAAAAAAATCCTTAAAAATTAATGGATGAACGGATCTGTTTCAAATTTGGTATGACTAAAGCCATTCCTAAGAGCTACCATTGTGCCAAGTTTCATGTCTTTATCTTAAAAAATGATGGAGTAATAAGCATTTTTGTTAATTCCCATTAGAGCTGCTCTTTGAAAAAAAATCCAGATTTCACCTCCCACTCCCGGATTTGCCATAAAAACCCCGGACAAATCCGGTCATATGGTCACCCTACTGAACCATGAGTTGTAGAGAGACAGTTGTAGGCCAAGTCTTGCTTCTCACTGTTCACATTCTCAGCATCATTTCCTTTGTACACTGTCCCAGTAAACATGAGAGTGGGCGCCACATCATGTAGTCCCACCCCTAACATCACACACATGTTCCCCCCAGCATATCCCCCTCCTTCCAGATGTCCATGCTGTGCGCACAGACACCTGAGATACAACATCATGCCCGTGACTTTAGGCATGGGGCTAATCTATGCTGCACATTCCCCGCCCACATGCTTCCTTAAGCTCTTTGAGGAACACCTGGGTAGGGCTTGTGAATCCTCCTCCTCCTCCATTTATTTGTATGCTGCTTTTTCACACAATTGTGTCCAAAGCGGCCTGCGATTTATCAATTGAATAAGCAATAAATATAGCAACCCAAACAATCAAACCATTACAGATGAGCATAATGTCAATAAGTAAATGCATAATGAAAAAAAGTCAATCCATCCATACAACTTTGAATAAAACAATACAAATGTACTGACCCAGTCAATCTAATAGCTTAAAACCAAACAAGAGAGAGGATAAAGCCTATCGAACTAACACCCACCACATACAAGATCAAATTGGTCTTTGTTTCACAAAGGCAACAGGGGGTCCTCTACATGGTACACATTGGGTAGCAGTAACCACACCCTTCAGTTGTGGCCGCCTTCCAGCCAGCTCTGACCTGCGTCTCATTTCTTACGTTTTCCACTCAGCTCTCTCTGCATTTCCTACTGCCATTTTCCTTTTCTGGCAACAAGGGAGAGGGCCTTTTCAGTGGTGACCCTGCAATTATGGAATGATCTCCCCGAGGAGGCTCGCCTGCGGCCAACATTGTTATCTTTTCGGTGCTAGGTTAAGACCTTTTTCTTCTCCCAGGCAATGAACAACATGGGCTGAGTTTGTTTGTTTCTAACTGACCCCAGAATAGCTGTTTTTACAAGGATACTGTTGTTTTTATGCGTTCTGCGTTTTTAAATTTTGTGTATTTGTTTTTAATGTTTACTATTTTTAACTTTTGTAAACTGCCCAGAGAGCTTCGGCCATGGGGCAGTATATAAATGCAATAAATAAATAAATACATACATAAATACATATGCAATTAAAAAATAATCAGTGTGCACACAGGGAAAGTAGGCTGAAGTGTTTCAGAAATCTTCTGGTGTGCAGAGGACTTTACCCACTATTCTCTCACAAGGCTTTGCCTGTCAGCCATGACTCATTTCAACCCCTCCACTCTATAGCCCATCTATGCCATTCCAATCACCTGCTTTTCATTAAACCAAATTATGATGGTAAAATGAATGTGTGGTTTTCTCCTCCCCCACAATGGTTTTTCTCCTCCTCTGGATGAGGAGGAACCATCTGCTCATTATAAACAGTTTCCTTGTATTTTCTAGGGGAGAACTAATTATATTTTAAGAGACTTTACTGTAGAAATAGCTACGCAGGCAGATAGAATCCTCAATAAAAACTTGAAAATGCAGAAATTTGAGCGTTGGCAGAAAAGATGCAGTAAATTGAGTGTTAGCGAAAAAGATTTGGGTAAATCCAATCTCATGATTGAATTATACTCCTGAGTCTCTCTTAATAAAGGCAATCTCTTGAGTGTTCCTTCATTGCTCTCATTGTTTGCTGAGAGAGTAGCAAGAGGTGGGATTTGAACTCAGGCATTTTAATGGGGATATATACAAGCCCTTAAGCAAGAATTTGAGACAGCTCAGTGGGTGACCTGGACAGCTTGAATCTACAGACATCAGTTATTAGGCCAATAAAA
This sequence comes from Elgaria multicarinata webbii, assembly GCF_023053635.1. Classification (NCBI taxonomy): domain Eukaryota; kingdom Metazoa; phylum Chordata; class Lepidosauria; order Squamata; family Anguidae; genus Elgaria; species Elgaria multicarinata. The sequence continues at coordinate 37,719,690 of NC_086174.1, forward strand.
AGCAAGAGAGCTGTGCCCCAGAGCCATGCACTTGCCAAAGATGGCAGTGAAGTTTCACTCATTTTAAAATGTATTCCACCCAGTTCACTTTCTTAAAGAGCATCTAAGACGGGGTGCACAACCCTGAGGGCAGCATGTGATGCCCGCGTGGGGGCCACACGTGTGTGAGCGTGTGAATGCTGCAACCCAACCCACCCCAGTGATCCTGATAGCAGTAGGAAACAGCAATCTGTATGCACATTGCTGGGGGAGGGAGTGGAGAGAGCCCTTTCTCTACATCTGTTATAGATCCAGCTTTCCTCCATGATACCACCAGCAAGGGAAGAACAATCTGTATTAGAATCACTAGGAATCCAGCATCCCTGGGAGGATGAGAGATCACATGTGAGATGCAATTAAGGCCTTGAAGGGCTGCATGTGACCTGCTGGTTGTGCAATCTTGATCTAAGACAATGAACTCTTGAGCCATGCAGTTCCTGGCCCACTTTTTGTCTCAACCACAATCTCACTAGGTGACCTGGGGCAGCCCATCTTGGCCTCAGCCCACAATCCTTTGCAACACAGACATAATAACAGCTGCTTTACAGTGTTGTTCTGAGGATTGTTGAGAATGCTCCGGGATCCAATGTGGTCATGTGCAACCAGATCCCCTTCCCCCACTATTGCTGCCTCTGCAGATGGCATTTAAAATGATGTGTGTGGGGCGGGGGAATTAGCAAGTGTGTGTGCTTCATGCATGAACACTTTGCTCCTTGGATTCACTGTATGCAAAATATTAGAACATTCTAAATTGCTACATAATTGCCAATTATGATGCTAATTTTAAGATGACTTCTTAATTATAAAATATCTGTGGTTGAAGTGTGTGGGTTTAAAGCTTAACTAGGAAATCAATATGCAGTTTTTATTTGGCAAAACTTAAGCAGCAACAAGGCTTAGCTTAGAAAAGTTAGGTTAGAAAACATAAGGCCTTCAGAGCATATAATAGCTGCATTGGCTGCCTTTGATTCTGGACTCAATTGACTAAAGTCATAAAATGGTTGAATATACAAAATGATTGTGGCTAAAATACAAATATGCTTTAAAATTTATTTAATTTTTAATTTTTATTTATTTATTTATTTATTTATTGTTTCAACCATCATGATCATATCAACCACAAATGTATGGTATATATACACAAATTCTTCAGTACAAAAACTTAAAATGATTTTTAAAAGCCATTAACAAAGCTTTACATTAAAAGATACCGATTTATTTATTTATTTATTTATTTATTTATAAAGACCCTGTTCAGATAACACTCTAAGCCATGGCGATTAAGCATTTTGAGCTAAACATTATGACGTAGCATGTCATGTGAAACCATGACTTAGCATGTCGTATGAACAATTCCTAACCATGGTGGCTACATAACTACATACTAACCATTTGCTGCAAAAGGGTTAGTGGCCTAACCATGGCTTAGTGTATCGTCTGAACAGGCCCTATATCTCTCACACACCATTTTTCCTCTTGCAAGGGACCCAAGGTGGCTTATATGGTCCTCCTCTCCATTTTTATCCTCACAGCAACACTGTGAGGTAAGTTGGACTGAAGTGTGTGTAACTGGCTCAAAGCCATTCACTTAACTTCATGGCTGAGTGGGAACTAGAACCCAGTTCTCTCAAGTCCCACTTTAACCACCACACCACATTGGTAATCCATTGTCCACTTTCTTTCACCCTGTAGTATCAGCATTTCCAATTGTTGCATTGCAAACTAGAATGCGTTCTTAGTATTACTTCTAAATCATCATTAGCAGAAAAAGCCAAACCAGTTTCATTTGGGCTCTAAAATCCAGGAACATCCCTGGCAAGAAATGATTTGATTGATTGATTGATTGATTGATTGATTGATTGATTGATTGCATTTGTATACCACCCTATAGCTGAAGCTCTCTGGGTGGTTCACATAAGATAAAAACACTTAAAAACAATATACAAAAATTAAAAACCACAAAAACATGCAAAATGCACATACATTTAAAACCACTATAACAACTTTACAAACGATGAGCCAAAAGACAGACCTAGGCTCATTACAAAATGATGCTGAATAAAGTCTAAAAAATATGATTGTCAAAGTTCAGAAGACAGGATGTCTTGAACCAATGGTCACCTATGGGTCACTCTAAGGTGAGAGGTCATTCATAGGCTTGTTTAAGGAAGTTAGATTGTTTTTTTGGCCAGTAGCAGAAAGAATACTGCGACCTGCATTTGAACTGACCCCCATCCCTTTAAGAATGCTGTTGGGTCATGCTGGTAGAAAAATATTGTCTGGGAGGATGAGGCTGCTGTGTGAAAACATGTATAGCTTCTTTTCTAATATATGTATTTTCTAAGGATGTATACCAGGATAGCATGCCACTATCCTCCAGATGTTTTGGATTGCAACACCCTTCAGCCCCAGGCAGCATAGCCAATGTCAGGGATTATGGGAGTTGTAGTCCAAAACAGCTGGAGGGCCCACTCCTGGTCTACCACCAGTTAGTAGGTGTGCACTGGATTTGTACCTAAATACTGGACTTACCTGTTGGACCTGACATTACAATTTGGCAAATAGATCTCTCAAGAGATTGGTGTCCGGAATGTGTGTCCACAATGTGTCACTCTGGATGTTCTAGTATTTGGGAAGTAATATGTGACACTGACTTAGGTTTGGTGAGTTTTGCGATGATTTCCCTCTTTTGATATGACCCCTGTGCCATATTTCATGCTGTTCTTGACGGCCCATCCCAACCTGAATTAGGAAGGGAGATAGGAAAGCCCCATTTGCAAGCAAAGGTCTCTTCATGGAAGTCAGGATCCATTTATCCAACTTTATGATACCTGAATGGGGCATTGAAGAGCAATGTACAGACTGTGATGAATTTGATAGGATCTATATAAGTTGAGTAAATAGTGGGGGCTGTGGCGGTTTGCCACGTGTAAAGCTATTAAGAAAACTATTTGAATTAAATCTTCCCTAACCTGGTGTTGTCCAGATATTTTAAACATCCACCCCCATCATCTCTGATTATTGGCTATGCTGGCTGGGGCTGATGGCAGTTGTAACCTAAAACATTTGGAAGGCGGTGGATTGCAGAAGGCAATTAAAGGAATGGTATAGGCAAATATACCTATGCCTAAATGCATAGCTATTTAGTTCAGGAGTGGGCAACATGCAGCCAACGTAGAGATTTTTACGCTCCCTATTCGCCCCCCCTGCTGCCACCGTACCACCATATTCCTAGCAATTCCGCAGGGATGCAAGGTGCACAGGTCCTGTTTCCCAGCACAATCACTGGGAATCCAGCTGCATGGCCACTTCTGGCTGTGGGGGCAGAGGGGGGGTGAGTGTGACCCATGGTGATGCAGCTCCCTAACCACAGTCCCTTGGATCCAGTTTTATGTTTTAATGTTGTTGTTCTCATAATACGTTTGACCAAACATGTGATCACAATAGTGGAAAGCTGTTAGAAATGCTTCTATGCAGAAGCCATTGCATTTAAAACGGACCATGTGCCAGCAGTCCCCGGCCCTGAAGACTTCCCATCAGATTATTCATTTAATTAGGACACTTCCCCCCTGCTTGATAGTGCCCAAGTGCTCTCAAAGCAGCTGACAAATGATGCAGGCAACACGACTATTTTAAAACGTAGAGCCAAGTAGAGGAATCACGTGGTGTTGGGATTATTTGGGTAGCATTTCCTGCCCTGGCCTTTCCTGGTGTCACCTTTTGGCTATCACCTCCTAGGCAGCAGAGCCACAGAGGATCTCTGAGGCAAGCTGGAATTTGCTCGCCTGTTAGCAGGAGTATTTCATAATGTAGGTGACCAACATGAGCTGCTGTCATGGGGCAACTGGCTTCAGAAGCCTTCCTATGAGAGCCATAGCGTTTGAATCAGCCCTCAGTTCTCTGCACAGCCACTCTCATCTCTAGCAACAGTGGTCAGCACAGGCAAGCAGTGCTATCAGAGAGGGGTGGCTATACGGCCTATTTACCCTGTCGTGGATGCACAGTGGCGCTGCGTTGTTTATATGATGCAGCCACCAACTTGCAGCCGCATTGGGCTTTTACCCCCGAAACTGCATTTTTATTTGTGGTGTAGCTTTACTGCAGTTTTTTTTAGTGCAGGACTGCAAGACAGGGGCAGGGGGCGCCTTGACAAGTTGAATGGCTGCTGGCACTGTGGTTTTTGGCTGGATAGCCCATGCTTCCTTCTGCCATCTAAATTTATTGATTCCACCTTGCAGCAGTGATGCTGAGGGATTTTGAGGGAAATGGCTACAATGTGGCATCATATAGACACCCCCAGAAACTAAAAAACAACACCCCTCCCTCACTTACCTCTGTAGTCTCCTTCCTCTATTGTTCATACTGATTTCTCCTACCCACACCAGACCAGGTGTGGGTTGTTCCTACCTGTTCTTAAGGGACCTTTCAAAGGTTAAGTCGTTTTGATGAGGTAGATGAATTATTTCTATCTGGCACACACCAATTGAATGTATTTCAGTTTGGTGGTGGGGAACCTACCCTTGTGTTTACCAAATAATATTTATAGGCAATGGACTGTCTATGCAAGTGGACCTTGTAATTGTAGGCCAGGTCTTTTTGATAATAGGCCTTCCAACTTGGATTTGCTTATGCGACTTTTTCTCTTAAAAGAAAGGGAACATTCCTTGCAAAGGGCAGCAGTGATTCACCCATCACAATCTGGCATTTTGCGCTCTCTCTCTCTCTCTCTCTCTCTCTCTCTGAGAGAGAGAGAATATGAATGTGTGTGTGTGTGTGTGTGTGTGTGTGTGTGTGTGTGTGTGCAAAATGTCAGACTGTGATGTGTGAATCACTGTCACCCTTTGCAAGGAATGTTTTATTTCTGAAATACTATATATATTCTACAGGCATCAAGGATTTCATAACTTCTGTGAAATCTTCCCAGGGCTGTGTAATATCAGTTCCCTGAGAAAAAAAAACAAACCCTAGTTTTGTGTGTGTGTGTGTGTGTGTGTGTGTGTGTGTGTGTGCGTGCGTGTTTTTTTGTTTTTTGTTTTTTAAATTGCATAAGGGTCCATTTTAGTACTGGGGTGGAAAGGGGGTGGGAAAATGTACCATGAAATGCACAATCTATTGCCATGGAAAAAGAATACAGCCCTAATTGCAAAGCAATGAAGCTTCTCCTCCTTTCCCTTGGGGGATTAAGGCTCCAGCCTAATGGATCTTGCGGCAATTTATTTTCCTGACATTTGGTCTGAATTTTTCTTTTTCTTTTAAATTTGCTGTCCTTTGGCTTCTCTGCTAGTTCCATCCAGGGGTGTTTGCATTCAGAATCCCCTTAGAGTGTTTTTAGCATCACCGCACCTCGTTATGCAGAACGAAGCTCCTGGCACTCTCCTTCCCAGTTAGCTGGCAGCTGCTCTTGTCCATCATGGCACCTTCCTGGTGCACATTCCAAAACACTCACGCACTGCCTTGCCCTGAAGTGTTTGCCAACAAGGAGGGAAGCTCACAAACCCTGTGCTTTGGACCACATTCCAGTTGAATGCAGCTCTTTGTTCTACATTAATAGCCTTTAAAGAGTTCTGATGCATCTTGATGGCCATCAGTTGACTTGGCCAATACCTCTGGTGGCGCCTGTGCCGTCACAGAGGCCACTCTGATGAAGCCAAAATAGGGAGCTGCAATTAACCTTTACATATCATGAACAGTATTCTTTTTCTCTCAACATTTAGGAAGAGAGCTGATGTGAATACCAGCTGGGTATGGCAGCTCTCACACTTGCTCTGGTTTCACACTGTTATGATTTAGGATTAAGGGAACAGAGATCTATATCAGATGTTACTCATTCTTTCCCCACCCTTCTTTTTGCACTTTTCCCTAGCTTTGAATCCACTCTTAGGAAAGTCAGAAAGCTGGAGTCTCTTGATGCTGATTTGGAGAGAGCGGATTGTGCCTTCCTATGAGGTTGTTGTTCAAGGGTGTTTTTTGAGAGAGGGGAACTGAGGGTTGAAGCTTAGAACTTACTCACACTTATAGACCTAGTTCACATGTAATGAGAAGCCATCGTGGGTGGATTTCCCTCCAGAGGATTTTGTGATGGTGGCTATTTTGAATATTCAAGCTGCAGCAGGGACATGCCATAGTTTGTTGTTAGTGTGAACCTGGCAAGCGGGGGTTATTGGGGTGGTTGACAAGCCACCAGAAGCTGGTTTAGGGTTGTGCTCGACTTGTTAATTATTATTATTATTATTATTTATTTATTTATATAGCACCATCAATGTACATGGTGCTGTACAGAGTAAAACAGTAAATAGCAAGACCCTGCCGCATAGGCTTACAATCTAATAAAATCATAGTAAAACAATAAGGAGGGGAAGAGAATGCAAACAGGCGCAGGGTAGGGTAAGCAGGCACAGAGTAGGGTAAAACTAACAGTATAACCAACTCAACAACCCATCCTTGCTGTGTTTACACATAACAAGCTATGGTGTGGCCCTGCTATGGCTCAAATATTCAAAATGGCAGTCGTAACAACAAAAAGCCCAACAGGAAAATTTACCCCCACTGGCTTCTTGTCATGTACAAATCAGGCCATTGCCAACTTTGTTTTCTCTAGTGAAGGATTATTGTTGGATGGAGAACTATGTCAGCTTGTATATTCTTAATGGGCACAATCAGGAATGGGTAACTTTTGGCCCTTCAGATGTTGTTGAACATTTGACCTAGCCAGCATATGCAATGTTGAAAGTTGATGGGAATTGCAGTCCAACAAAATCTGGTGCAGTGGTACATTTTGAACTGTAGGCGCTCATCATGACAGTCTCCATAGCCACGTCCCCAAGGAGAGTCTAATAATGCAGGCAGCTGTGTTGATCCATATCAACAAACCAGTTCTTGCAGTTTTCACTCCATCAAGGGCAAGTCTTTTGTAAAGCTAATGGGTCTTAATTGCTTATTCGAGTCTAAGCCGCCCCCAAATGCAGGAAACATTATATTGTTGTTGAGAAAATCCCTGCCTTCCCACACCTACCCCGCAGCTACTGTCAGAATTGCAGGCACAGGAATGTAATTTCAAAGATATGACTAGAATTTCTTGCTTTAAATTAAAAAAAAAAAAGACTTGGAACATGATAAATTAATGATTATGATGGGGCAAAATGTATAACTTATTATGGGCTGGAGCAAGACGTTTCTTTTTGATTCCTTTCTCTTTCTACCCTGTGTACTCTAGCAATAAGCAACCATTTCATTTAGACTGCAAATAAGTGTTGGGCAGCCAGCCGGTAAAGGCCACAACCTCGCAACATCACCATTTTAAAGGAAAGGACTGCTGCTTCTTTGAGTAGCAGTGCGCTAAACCAATCAGAGCTGCCTTTGGGAAGAACATGACCAATGAGGGCAAAGGAATGGCAATTATTATTATTATTTATTTCTTACCTGCCTCTCCGATTGGATCAAGGCGGGGAACAACAGCAAGTATAAAATACATAAAATACTGATTAAAAACATAGTATACATTGTTAAAAAACATACTAAAAGCATACTAAAATTACACTGGCTTCTTGTAATGTACAAATCAATGGCAAGATTTCCCCCTTGCCATTGCTAAGACCTCATTGGTTGTATCCCCCAACACCAGCATGTGATTGGTTCAGTTCACTACTACTGAAAATTAAGAGGGGGGGGACTTTTCCAATGAATTTGTATAGTTACTGCCAGTCTGGTCTCTAACTTGAAGGGATTAGCTCAGACTTCCACAACATAATGCTCTCCAGATGTGTTGGACTACAACTCCCACCATCCGCAGATCATGGCCAATTAGCTCCCTGAGGGAACCGTGCTTTTCTATTATTAGTGGGTTTTGCCAGTTTTCCTTTTGTGGTCTCATGTATTTCCTGCAGCCAAGGCAAAGACTCTAACAATCTCTAGGATGACTATGTTCTAAAAGGGACCCAACATCCGTTAATGTAAGACATGGCTGGGCAATTGATGCCTAATCTACACCAAGCAGGATATTGCACTGTGAAGGTGGTATGAAAGCATACACAAAAGGCAGGAGCCATACCAAGCAGGATATTGCGGTATGAAAGCAGTATATGGTATTTGCCAATGGGCCCCAACAGTTGTCAGTGCACTTCAGTACCACTATAAAGCAGTTGTGCGGTTCCTGCCTTTTATATATCGCTTTCATACTGCTTTCATAGTGCAATATCCTGCTTGGTGTAGATTAGACTTGAAATTGGGTGATGGGCAGATGATTCCATGGCCTGAATGGTGTCAAAGGGGGTGGGGCCACAGCCCTTGATGTTATTTGGTCCCCAGTGGACATGTTGGAAGGCACATCTGCTGGGGACTATCTTTGTTGCACATGGGGCTTTTCCCAGTGAAGAGTGGTGAAAGATGAGCAGATTGAGAGAGGTTGTAGGAATCCTTGCAAAAGCCTTCCCTTATTAAGAACCAAGCTTCTAGTCATCATAGTTTAGATACAAGCTGACAAAAATGGTTAGAGGAACAAGATCAAGGAAGGAAATTTTCTTCTCAAAATGGCCACATTCTTTTGTGTGTGATGTAAGTCCACTTTTGAAAAGCTGATGCATATTCCTCACCCTTGATTATAACAATTTTATAATAATCCTGTTGCTGAGTAAGTGCTGTCCATCCACCGCCTGATAGATATTTCCAGTGTGACCCCCTGTATTAATCAAACAGTCCAATCAAAACTAAACGTTAGATACTCTTCAGAACATTCTGAAGTTCTGTTTCCATGTAAAAGTCAGAGACCCGTCCATTCAGATAAAGCTGCTATGACCGGATTTTTCCAAGGGAGGTGTAACTCTTCTCTCTACCTAGCGCAGTGGTATTATATTCTTTTCTGAGGGAAGAGTAGGGATTCCTTTAGCCCTCTCTCAGCTGGGGATCAGCTTAAATCTTTTGAATTTTGTCAATGCAGAGACCTCCTAATACTTATCCCATCTAGCATTATGCCAGATGCTGCTGCGCTTTATACATGCTGTGTAATCCAGCTTTGTTTTCTCAGAGCTGCCTCCGTAGACCAGAGTTGTGGAGAACATGCCAGTGAAGGAGAAGCAATACTGAGTGAACACAATGCGTCGGTGAGGCCATGGCAGCAATTCCAGGTTTTTCCCTTCTTCGGGTTTTGCTTCCTTTAGCTGGCAGCTGCTATGAATATTGGCATAAGCCTCTCATATTTGTGTGTGTGTATGTGCCTAATAATAATAATAATAATAGTCTTGTGGAGGAGTTGGGGGGCCTCAGAACTGCAAAATATTGACACGATCACAGGAAATTATATGCGTGTCTGCCAAAGCAAAGTTTGCGCTCAATCAAAACACAGATCAAACAACTTCAGTTCAAGTGAGGTAGGAAGTCCAAGCCTTCCCCTCAAACCATTGTGGTTTAGGAATTCCTTCTACATGCTGCCAAAGCCCAATGTGTCTGAAAAAGCAGTTCATTGAGTACAGCAAAATCCTGACAGGATTTTTTGAACTCCACAGTGATGTTCTTAGAGAGCAGCTAAAAATAAGCGCCACCGCTTTGGTCTTCCCTCTCCTGCCTTCTCTGGTCCTCCTGCCAAAATTAAAAATCAACGTCCTCTTCTCAGGCAGCATCTTCCCCAAACTGGCAACTTCCAGATGTTCTGGAGTACACCTATCATCCCTGAGCATTGGCTATGCTAACTGAGGATTATGGGGGTAACAGTCCAAAACATCTGCAGGGCACCAGGGTGGGGAAAGTCTGGAAGTAGCATCTGAGGGCATCAAACTGTTTAATGACTCACCTACAAATAAACCAGTTAATGTTGCTGTGGTGCCATCTCAGCTGAGAAGCTAGAGAGAGAAAAACTGATTCGTTTGCAATGGAAGTGTGTGGTCCAGCCATATTGAAGCATAGATTTATCATGGTCTTGTGGCAAAAGTAAGTGGGCCTTTGCCTTGCTGGCAACTAGAGCTTAGTGTGTTAGACTGGGATTTGGGAAATCTGAGTTCAACTCCCCACTCAGCCATGAAGTCACTGGGTGACTTTCGTCCAGTCACTGACCCTCAGCCTATCCTACTTCACAGGGTTGTTGAGAGGATCTAATAGAGAGGAGGAGGACAATGCAAGCTGCCTTGAATCCCTTGCAATAGGAAAAAATGGTGGGATATAAATGTTATAAACAACAACAACAAGAAGACTGTGTCCTACTGGCTGGTGGTCGAACTGTTGTCCTTTTCCTCTGTGCACAGTAAGGCTGTGCACCAGCCTCCCGAACCACTTCGTGGCCTGATCCGAAACTTTTGGATAGGGCCCGAACTGCTTTGGGTCGATCCGACCCTCCAACAACCAGCTCCGGAACCGGATCTGGAGCGAGTTCCGAAGGGTCGGATCGAGATTTGCCCCCCCCCACTTACTTGCCTCCGTGGTGGGCGGCGGAGGCAGGTAAGTGGGGAAGGGGGGACAAAATGGGGGCCGAATAAGCCCCCCTTACCTGCTTTGCCTTCCGCCGCCGCACGGACCACGGCGGTGGTGGGCGGCGGAGCCAGGTAAGCCCCCCTCCCTCCCACTTACCTGTGTCCGTCGCGGTCTGGCTGCGGCTTCAACTGAGGCCCAGATCTCAAGCCGGAAGCAGGCCGCGCTGAAGCTGCCTTATACTGGTGGGAATCTACACTGGTGTTATTCTAATGTTTTGAATGGGTTACTGTGACGCATAGCGTCACGTGACCCTGGGTCTCCAACGTTGTAAATTAGTCGTACTTACAGGTTCTATTTCTTAGTTCCAGCGTAGCTACAGATTCATGTGCCTCGTCCTACTGGTAACTCTCCTTTCCCTTTCTCAGAGCTGCTGGGTTTGCTCCGCCCACTTCCTGTTATCCTTCCTTCGCCCCGTTTGCTATCTTATCTGCTACAGCAGATAAATCACACCAGCGTTATACTGTGCAATCACTGACAATTGCATGCAAAGGACTCAGAAGTTTTCCACCTTAGAATCTGCTTTTATTGTGAAGTACTCCCATGCATCCTGCCTTAAAATTTGAATCAAATTGGGTCATCGGTTGATTTTTTATGATTTTTTTTTTAACATTTCCCCCCTCTTTGCAAAGGTGCTGAGGAGCGCTCAAAGGATCGCTGTAGCTCCGTGCAGGAAAATTAACAAGGGTCCAAAGTCCAAAACTCATGACCAGCGGGGCTTAAATGCAGCTGCTGCTAAAACTTTTCAATTTGGTCTGCCATCCCAACCTGACCCAACCCTGCTTAGCTTCCGCAAAGTGGCTGGCTCCTATGCACTCAGGCTATTCCCCGGGGCCTGTATTAAGATGTTTTGGGAGGAGGTTTGTGTATATGCTTATGACTATTGCCCTGCACTGCTGGGTAGGAATGAGGCAGGCAGTGGGCAGAGCAAACCCAGCAGCTCTCAGAGAAGAGGGAGGGAGAACAACGAAAGGATTTAACAATGTGCCCTGCAGTAACGTTACAGCTACAGAGAACCGATACAGAGAACCACGTTAGAAAGGGACACTAGCAATGTTATAAGACTAGTATAGATCTGGCCCTGAACAGATCCTTATATTGTTGACACTGACAGGCAACAGCTATCTGGGTTTCAGGCAGATGTTTTTCCATCCTTATGTGAAGACACAGGAGATTAAATTGAGGAACTTCTGCATACAACGTAGGTGCACTACCACTGAGTTATGATCACTGTGGGAAGGAGCATCCTTATCTAGATGGACCTTTGGGCAGAAAACAGCATTGTGCAAGTGGGGTTTTCTCCTCCTCTCCTCTCTCTGCAGCCTTCCACACCCTTCCAAAATCTGCTCCAGAGGGTCCCCCAACCCTCTGGAGCAGATTTTGAGGGGAAGCAGGTTTTGAGGGGAAGCAGAGGACTGCAGGGAGGAGGTAGAACTGCCTGGTCCCTGTTCCACTAATGGATGCAGTTTCATCAGAAGAAGGGCTAAATTGGCTTCTAAATTGGCGCTGCTCTTTAACCCCTTACACTCTCAAAGTATCAAAAACATGTGACTAAGTAGTAACTGTGTCTATATGGTAGGGATGGGGGTGGAATTAATTCACATTTTACCTAATTTCGCACATTCGAACCAATATGCAAACTAAAAAACTCATCCTTTTGAAGTTCACACTTCTCCAAATTTTGCAGCGGAGCTCTTCAATGATAATTAAAAAAAAGCATACAGAAGTTCATACGTTAGGGGAAATAACATTTAAAAATAATTTTAGGAAATGTGTATATTAGGCAAAAATGCATACAAAATGCATGTAATGGGAGAAATGTGCAGAAAAATGCTCATGAATTTTCATGCTAACTTAACAAAGAATTGTCCAAGTTTGGGATGAACTGAACAAGATTGGAAACATGAAAAACTGAGAGAAACCCAAAATGACAGATTTGTCCATAGCTACGAAGTGGTAGCTGCAATCCTATGCACACCTACCTGGGAGTAAATTCCATTGAACACAGTGGGACTTCCTCAAGTGGTACTATTCCTGCCCCCACCCACCCCATAGGTGTTCAGAAAAGGTAGGCAAGCGGTTTGAGTATTAAACAAGAAGCTGGTCTTTTTAGTAACTTTCAATTTGGGGAGTCTCACTTGCAAATAAACCTGTTCCCCTTCACTCACAGACATTGTGGAGCAGCTTTATTATTGTATTACTGTTGTCTGTATGCTTATCATCTTTGTGTGTATGCCTCCAAAAAGTGTTTCACATTTTATTCTTTATATATATATATATATATATATATATATATATATATGATTGTTTTTGTTATAAGTTTATTGTTTCATTATTTCCTTAACTTTGTAGCCACTCATTGTTTAACTTTTGGTTAAGGTGAGCACCTGTTGTTCATACGTCACGTGCAAATAAACCTGTTCCCATTTGTTCTATGCAGGGTACTTGAAACAAATGTACCTGTAAGACGATGAGTCTGCCTCCTTTCCACAGTCAGCTTGTGATGAAAAAGGCTGATTTGAAAGGAAAATCCAGCTTCTAAATATTAGTCAGGCTTGAATCAGAACATTACAAAGGCTTAGTTAACCTTATGAGATTTCACACCATTGGCATGCCCTTTTACTCCTAGTAGATGATAGGAAGAGGCAGGGGTGGAAGTTTCCATGGCAAGTCCTTATCAGTGCGCAGAAGAAACAAGATGAGTCACTCTTGTCCCAACCTGGCAACTGGGTTTATTGGGCATCTGTCCTTTGATGCAGAGTTCGTCTCTCTACAATTGACATTAAGTTATTTGACTGACTAGGCAAAGGGGCTTAGACATCCACACAGCGAAGGCTCTCAGGAAGTTCAAATATATGAGCCCATAAAATCCTCCATGACTTTGAGAAATGGGACTTTGTTCTAAGAGGGTACATCCCCAAGTCCTCCTTCCATCCACCACTATCATTTCCCATGACTTCAATGGACACACTGCCTAATATGTACTCTCTAACTCTGCTCCTTTCACTATAGTATTTTGTCTACCCTAACCCTGCTTACCATGAGTTCAGGGGAGATTCCAGTAGTCCTGTAAATATAGATAAGCCTTGCTTCTGCTTGTTCTAATTCCAAAGGGAGTATACATTTTTCATTTATTGCTTTGCTCCTGGAGAGGATTTTTGGAACTAGACCCTTAATATCAAGGCCTAGTTGTAATCTCCTAAACACTGTCCTGAATGAAAACAGCAGATTGGGCCATATTGAAACATTAGTTGTCTGTCTGTCTGTCTTTCTCAGGCTAAAGGCGCAATCCTATGCATGTTTAGACAGGAAAAAAAGTCCTACAACTGGAGAATTCTGGGAGTTGTAGGACTTTCCCCCCTTGTCTAAACTTGCATAGGTATGTTCCCTTAACTGTTCAAAGGAAAAAAAGAATTTTGTGTCACTCAGAAGTTTGCTTCTAGCATTTAGACACTGATTAGGCTAAATATTTATTTATTTATTATATTTCTATACCAGCCAATATCTGAAGCTCTCTGGGAAGTTCACAACAATCAAGATATAGATGTATAACTTTGGTTTAGCTGGTTCAACTGGGCAGTGAAATGATTCTTGTTCTACTCATGACTGGTCCTTTGGAATTCCTTAAGTCAGGCTGTTCCTACCAATATGCAGAGTGAGGCAGCTCATTGGGGTGTCACAAAAGGGCAGCAAATTGTTAGCTACCTCATTTATTATTGCTTTATTTTTACAGCGAGGGAGGGGAAGCTGCAATGGTCATTTTTGCCTCAGTTGCCAAAAGAACGTGATCATCCTTGGGTACTATACACCTTGAGTTGTGGGAAGAGTATCATTTGCTGGTCTGCATCAGGCAACAAAATGTCTTGAACTGGTCCTACCTTCCTCTAAAATGGAGAGAGGGGAGGGCCCTCTCTCTTGCCCAGGAAGTCTTGGGTTTTGGAACAATTCATTTAAACCTGCATCGACATAAATCCTCTGCTGCCTCAGAAATGTGTGTGTTACAGTTGCCACCCACTTCTGTTCTTTATGGGGCACTCATTTCCATTCTGTACACGAAGATCTCATGGAATGAAGACGTTCTTCCTTGGCAGATAACCCTCTGAGAAGGCTGCCTTCTCGTCTCCCTTCACCAAGATGGGATGAAGTCATGCAATTTTAATTAGCTGGTCACTGACATTTTGGCTAAACAAAACCCTTCTGTCCTAAGGAAGGTAGCAATGGGTTTGGAAAGAAGGATCTTGGCTAGAAAAACCATAAAAAATAATACTGCATTTGGTTGAATGCCATTAAAGGCAAACTCCTGTGCTAAACCAGCCATTGGTTTGATCTGCTATTCCAACAAGAAATCTATTCTTTGTACTTATGAAGCTTGTATTAAACAATGTTTTCAGAACCTGATGGGAAGCCCTGTATTGCCAGGGTATCAAGGAAGGTGACACTTTGAAGACATCTTTAAACTATTTGTCTGTTGTTCTGCTTTGAAGTTTAAGAGAGCTGAAAGAGGCCTCATTTCCCATGATGATGTACACTCTTTTCTTTTGTTCTACAGTTCTCTCTAGCCAGATATGCATCCTTGTAGGTTTTTGCAATATAAGATCCTACTAGAGGGCAAAAGTGGGATGAGGTAGGGGAGCTCAAGGGTTTTGTTTGGTCTGTATTTACCAGACTAATGTGCAGATCAAAATACAGCTATCCTTTTGCGCTTCTCTGAATTTTGCAGTGCAGTTCTCAGCTCAAAAAAGGTGAATGACTATAAAAATGCATCTTTTAGGATGAAGTACATTTAGAACTTTGAGGAAAAAATGGTTTTAGAAACATGTCTTCGGATAGAAAATATGTTCAAAAATACGTGTTTAAATACATGGCCTCTTGTCTTGATGGCTATGTGCTACCTCCAGTATCAGAGGCAGTAGGCAGTATAGTTTCTTGTGTGATTTTTCAGGCAGTGAAGTCAATGAAAAATTTCTATCCAAGCTCTGGCTGCAGAAGGCCACAAAATTACAACCGGCCACACTTGGTGTGCTTTGTAATTGGCCCTTTGGGCAAGTCATGTGAGCATTGGTTTTATCTGTATGCCTCCAGGACAAGTTCATGGACAAGCTTTGTGTGTTTATGTGCCTAGTGAAATGTTAATCGTATGTGTGGGCTTGCAGTCATATGGGTGCATGAGCAGTCAAACGGAACACCATGTGGATGTTATAATTCACTCTTCTTCTGCAGCCTTTCACAAGAAGGATAGTCAACAACCAGACATTATTTTACTGGTTCATCTAATAAAACGGCATTCTAGCAGGTGACCAAGGCTGTAGCTAGAGCTAAGGTTTATCCCAGGATCATCCTGGGTTCGTCCCTGCCTGAGCACTGGATGCCCTGTGTGGCACTTAGATGAACAAGTTTGACCCCAGGACAATCCTGGGATAAACCTTAGGTCTAGCTACGGCCCAATACTGAGATCTTAAAGGCTAGTAAGTTCCAGAAGCAGTTTGACAAGTATTTTATGTCTCTGGACACACCTGACTCCACCCATGATGACCCACCAGAGTCTACCAGCCTCTGCTCCTGACCTGTTCTGCCCCATAAGGTTGTATGTGGGCAACTTATCTCTGCTTCTGTGTCTCAGGGTCCTTCATTTCTGTAAGTTGAGATACGAGTGTCTGACTCACTAGGGTTATGTCTATGCTTGTAAAATCACCTGAAAGCTCTAATAACTTTCTAATTACTCATTATTATCATTCCATCATTAAGCTGCTGAGCTGCTTCAACAAGAGCTGCTGAGCCTAACATTTCAAAACGACTTGGATACAGGGCTGCTTTCCTAGGGTATAAAAACAGCATGTTCTCCTTTGTGTACTGGCTGAGCCTGGGCTCAAATGAAGCTTTACTGGCATTGTATATGACACCAAATGCTCTCGATTTACTTTCTGTTTGTGATCACATTTACATTAACCTATCTCTTGTTTTTTTAAAAGACTTTAGTGTGATTTAAGCAAGGAAGCTGTAGGGTTTTGCTCACATGTGCTCTCCAGTCTGTTTTTGCTCTACTGCCGCCAAAGGTTTTCCCTCAACATCTGATGTAGCCAATGCTATAGCTCACATCTTATGTCTTCCAAGCTCTGATTGCTCTACTTTGGGGGGGAAAGGTACTACAAGATAATAGTAAACCCTTTTACTACTTTTTACTACTCTTTAGTTATGGACAGGGGGTGGGGAGGACTTTGAGATTGTACCTGCTCCAGAAAAGTTTGCTCCTTAGTTTTAGATGTGTCCCATGAAGCCATTTTAGGCTCAGGTTTTGGAAACTTTAACTGCAAACATGTGTGACACTGAAAATGTCGCAGTTTATGATGCAAATTGATACAATTGCACAAGACATATACAAAGAGGGGTAACTACACGCATGAAAAAGGTGTACATTGAGGTGGAGGGAAGAAGGTTATGTCAATATAAAGTATTTTGTAAACCGCCCAGAGAGCTTCGGCTATTGGGCGGTATAGAAATGCAATAAATAAATAAATAAAGTGAAAAACAGATGCTGCTTACTTTTTCTTCAGCTGGTGACTAAGCTGGTCCATATTTCTGCATGAAGATGTGAAGACTATAATTTAGGGTTCGGTTGTCTACATTAGATTTTTTTCAAGATAGAGGACTGCTCCTAAAAGTCAGCCTTCTGTATATAAAACATACCATTGGAAATGTATTTGCTGTGTCACTTTCTATGAAATATCTGTGCATTGCCAAGCTGCTTTTGGATCCAGAACCAAACGTCAGAGACTCGGCATGCACTGAAATAGAATCATAGGAAGCTGCCTTCTACTGAGACAGCCTCTTGGCATGTCCATAGTCCATGTGGCAAAGTATCATTTCAGACAGGAATCTTTCCCAACCCGACCTGGAAATTCTAAGGATTGTATCCGGGACCTTTTCCATACAAAGCAGATGCTCTACTACCAAGCTATGGCTCTTCTCCAAAGTCACTCTACAAGTACTTAAGAGAATAAGAGGAAATTCTGGGTCCATTGATCAGTGACCTCTTTATATACAATACTACCCCCATAAGCAAAAAACAAAACAAAACCTGCTTAAGTTTTCTCAAAGCGACATCTAATCAAATTATTGGCCAAATTGGCACAGAAAATGTAGAAGTGGCAAAGATGAGGCTGGAGCAATATTGCATTAGTTGGATTAAATGCAAGTCAGCATGCCCTGAGTTATTACATCCACAAATGCTGAACTAGCTTGAACTTCGATGTTTTCAGTGTCATCTATGAGAAATTCCAGAGGAGAGGCAATTTCCCAGTAAACACTAATAACAGGTAAACATGAACAAAAGAAGGTAAGTGGTAATGACAGTGGATACAAGTGGAGACAGTCAACCAATATCTGTACTGTGTTACGCTGGGAGAAATGTGGTTTAATATGAAGCCGCTAAGTATAGGACAAGAAGCAACAGGTTTATGTGGCAAATCAGATTTACGCAGGATGTCAGAAAACGCTTCCTAATGTAAAAATAGATCGGCAGTGGGACATATGCTCTGGAATTTCCTTTCCTAAAGGGCTTTCACAACAACACCTTAGCACATACTGAATGCAGTTTCACCAAAGAAAATCCAGCTGCTAACTTGCAGGTGATTGAAATGGATTATATCCATAATATGTCTTCCAGCTCTACAGTTCCACGATTGCTGCCACAGCAATCGTCTCAAAGGCTTCATGTTACAGTTGCAGTTCCTCTGGATTAGCCATCCCGTCTTCATTTTATAGTTGAGAAAGACACTGTGGTAGACATATTAACAGGCCAGCATAGTGCATGCTAAGGCTGAAGTCGTCATGACTTTAACATCTGTGTAGGGTCAAAGGCTGTGCTTTCCAGATGTTGCTACCCTTTAATTCCCTAAATCCTTTGCCTTTTTTTCTGCTTTCCAACAGAACATGAGCTTTCCTGTTGATACATCTAAGTCGATAATCTCTGTTAACAAGATTCCCAGCACTAGCATTTCCTGTGCCTGCCCCGCCCCCCCACGACTTTAAAGGCGCAAACCTATGCATGTGTAGACAGAAAAAAGTCCTACAATTCCCAGCATGCCCCAGCCACTGAGCTGTTGGGAGTTGTAGAACTTTTTTTCCTGTTTTAACACCCATAGGATTGCACCCTAAGCTATGTATTAGTTACACGGGGACTTCTGAAATATCCTGGAGATTGTTCCTTACCCACATAGCTGAAATATTCCAAAGTGTGTGTAGCTAATGTTCAAGAGTGTCTCTTCAAGCTGTGTTCGGAAGTAAATGCTTAAAGTCAGTTTAGAATAGTAAGGTCTTTGGACTATTTAAGCAGGAATATAGAAGTGATGTGTCCATTTCCGGGATGACTGTATAGTTATGTGTTTTGTGCAGTTCAGTAGAAATGTGGGTTGTCAGCTCTATGGGACTTCAGTGGAACTGGATGCAAGTTTATGATAAGGACAAAGTGCTGTGACAGCCTTTAAAACCAACTTCTCCAAACTGGTGCCCTCCAAAGGTGTTGTATTACAGGTCCAATTGTCCCCAGCATGGGCATCTGTAAAGCACCAGGTTAGGGAAGGCTGCTTTAATGTGAGAGGCAGCAGGGGTGGTGGTATAGCTGCATTTCTGCACATTTGCCTACTGACTTTCCTTAGAGTAAGTCCCACTGAAATAAGTGGGTAGAGTAGCATTTACACTTTGTCAAACAAGAAAGTATGCATCTTTTTTTAAAAACAACAACAACAAAGGACAATGGAGGGTTGCAGTTTGCATAACATTTGCATATGGTAATTTGTGTGTATAGCTGAAAATTTAGATGTTCCTATTATTTAAACAGACTATAATTTGTGTTACCATGACCAGATGAATGGCATGCCTACTCATTGTGCAGGTGCTAACTGTTGATGTCCAGGTGCTAGCTGTTGATGGGCAACTTCAAGCCCCCTGCACTCCTGCTCTCCTTCTGATTCTTCATCTGTAATCTGGATTTGGACTGGGCAGCCCTTCCAATGTAGGACACCTGCAAGTAGACATTGCTCTGCAGTGCTGGCTCCAGGTGTTGGAGGGTCCTGGGGTAAAGCAGGTCA
This sequence comes from Elgaria multicarinata webbii, assembly GCF_023053635.1. Classification (NCBI taxonomy): domain Eukaryota; kingdom Metazoa; phylum Chordata; class Lepidosauria; order Squamata; family Anguidae; genus Elgaria; species Elgaria multicarinata. The sequence goes on from NC_086174.1 coordinate 37,739,267, forward strand.
ATGGATCTCCTATCCCGGTGAGTCTACCTATTCACCACCATTCCTCCTCCTCCTCCTCCTCCTCCTCCTCCTCTTTCTCATCAATTGCTACCACATACTTTCGGCGTAAAGCTTTTACTGCCAGTAACTAAGCCTTCGGAGAGGCATTTCAAGCTTGTAGATTGGGGAGAAACTGGCACAAGCTGGGTAACTACCGAATGATTGGTGGTCAGGGGATGGTGGGCAGGGCCAGGGGAAGAAGGTGGGGCCACCTGGGGAACTCTGGAAAGCTGGTTTCAGACCTAGGGCAGGCTGGATTGGCCTCAGGGTTTGACGTTCTCCACCCCTGCACCATTGCAAAGTAATGCACAGTGCCCTGATGTTGCATTTAGTATCGATGCGAAGTTCTGAATTTTAGTTTGAATGTCATTTCATAGTTCTTTCTTTTCTTTTGTATGACCAGAATTATTTTCTGGAATATATTTTGTTCTTGAACAGAATAGTCCCTGGATTGTTCAAAGTAATCCAGAGAGCTTGCTTGCAGAGCCCTTGTTCACCTGGGTAAATCATAGGGAAGGGGCCCTTTAGAAGTTCTTGGTCTACAGCTCCTATGAGCCCTTCCCACTGCCTGTTCTGGCTAGGGCTGAAGTCCAACCACATCTAGAAGGCCATATGTTGGTGTAAAGCAGGGATGGGCAACTTGTAGACCTCTAGATATTTTGGTGTACAACTCCCATCAGCCCTAGCCAGCAAGACCAATGGTAAGGTATCCTGGAAGTTGTAGGTGAAAACATCTGGAGGGCCACAAGTTGCTCATCCCTAATGTAAAGAAAGGGTAGGAGCAACTGCATGTAACTCTGTAAACTTGAGTGGGAGGAACCTACAACATGGCTCCTTCTCACACAAGTGTCACAGCTTGTGAAACTGTGCCAAAGAAAGCATGAGAAGGAGCCATGAAAACCCATGGTGTCAACAACCCAGAGTTCACAACTCAACAGAAAACCATGGATTCTTTTTCTGGGTTGCTCAGGGTTAACAACCCATGGTTTGTTAGCGCAGCTGTGTTTGCACACCACAACAACCCAGAATTCAACAACCCATGGATTAAATAAACAATGGATTAACAGCATTATGTACAAACAAGGTTGTTGTCTCAGGAAAGCAATAACAAACTTAAGATCTGGATCTAGGTTTTCTGACTTCTAACCATCCTTGATCTCTCTAATTAACACAGTTACTCTTTTTCTCCAAGTTAACCAGTACCAGGACAGTAAAGTGACAAAAAAGGAGCAATTCATTCTGAAACATGTCCTTGCTCATTGCTCTTACTTATGACTAGGAGGTTTTTGGTGTGTGTGGAGTGTGTGTTTTTGCTGGAGAATTATTTTAAATAGCAGTTATGCAACCAATTTTGCTATATTTCAGCCGCAGAACAATGTTATCTCTATGTTGAAACTCAGGGACCACGGCCAAACCAAACAGTAATCTGTCTACCGTGAACTGAAAGTTGACTGATAGTAATTAATGCCTTCCTGATTCATCACAGCCACAGACATGTTTTTATCTGCAAAACTCAGATTCCATGCAAAATGCTATAAACATCTATATTAAAAGGTAGACATTCTTTTTGGCACTAAGGGCAGAAAACAAGATAAATTCCCCTAGTCAGTATTCAAGAACATGGATTTTGATGCTGGGTTTTTATGCCAAATTTTGAAATGCTAGCAAATCTTAACAAGATTCAGGAGAAACCTCATTTGGATCGCCAATGCAACAGCTTCAGGGGATAATACATCATTGTGTGGCAGGGTGCAAAAGAGTGAAGAGAGTTATTTTGGCTGCAGGGATCTGCATGTGTTGGTGGTGTGGTTCATTCAGAGGTTAGAATCATGACACCATCAGAACACACGATTGAAAGAAGAGCACCATTTGCTCTGCTCACGTTTGACACAAGCGTAGCAGATCCTTCCTCTCACACACTCTTGTTCACAGTCTGGATCCAACAGTACACATGATCTGAATTGTACCAAGACATATGGCAAGATTTAATTGCCCAAATCTAGCCAGAGAAGTCTGCTGGATGATACAGATGTGTGTAAAGGTGGATTTTGGAGTCAAATATTACTTCTACTCTCCTATTCCCACATTTGAATAGCATTTGATCTTTGGTTTGTGGGCCTTGTTTCATGCTCAAGGATTAAAACAGGAGTGGGGAACCTGTGGTCCTCCAGAAGTTACTGTACTCCAACTCCCACCAGCCCCAGTCAACATGGCCAACAGGATAGTGGAAGTTGTATTCCCACAACATCTGGACAGCCACAGGTTCACAACCGCTGGTTTAAAGGCAGATTCTCATAGACACAGAGAACGCAGTGCTGAGTGCCACAGAATTGGAGCAGGTGAACATTCAAATGCGAGATGGGGTGAATCAACGCATACTCCGTCTGGGGTGATTTGATTTGTGGTGGCTCTGTGGCTGTCACCCTGTGATGTGCAGTCACTGAGTAATGAACTCACATGTGTGAATATACCCATAGAAATAAGCACATTTGGAAGGTGTTTGACTAGGTCCTCCTTTCCTCGTCCCCAGCAGTTTTAAATATATGGGCTCATCTGGGAGAAAGGAGAGACTGAGAGATGGTGAACCATGTCTTGGGGCCAAGATGTTTGAGGTAAGGCACCCTCAATGAGCCCCCTTCCTCAGTGAGTCTATCATCTCAGTGCCATTGTCACCAGCTGCTCTTGCTCCTCCTCCTCTTTGTCATCATTGCTACCACTCCCTTGCTTGACAGGTACAGAGAGCCAATAAGCAAGCAGGCAGTGGCATCTACTGCTCCTCCTCCTCCTCCTCCTCCTCCTCCTCCTCACCACCACCACTGTCTGGGCCAAAACGAGAGCCAGGTAAACAAGCAGGTTGCCATGGTGAAGAGGAGGAGCAAGACCAGGGAGCTTTTGTCAGTGGGCCCCTGCTGGGGTGTGGACCTTGGTAGGTGCCCAACCATGGCTACCTTTGACGCCGGCCTTTGATTGGGGCAAAGGCTTGGACTTGGTAAACGTCCCTTCCAGGCCTATAATTCTATTATTTATTTTAGGGGCTTGGCAGGAAATTAATTGGGCTTAACATATTTAATTTCCACTATTCTATTTTAGAAAGAGAAAAAAGATGTCATTACTGTAATTACTTGTATAATTTGTGCAGTTACAAGGTATCTTCTCAGTACATTAAAAAGCAAACAACAACTCTGTTTGCATGGCTTCCCCACAGCCAGTTTAGATATTTTAAGGCTCTGACTAATATGTCTGTAGAAGAAATATTTTCAGCGTCTAATATTGCATGTTATTCACAGGAGAACATTTCTGAGGATGGCCTTTTACAGAGTGCAATCTTGCTTCTATTCGTTCACTCACAATTCTCGCATTTTGTTTTGGTTCTTTTTTTAAAAAAAAAAATAGGTGGCAAAGTTTTACTCTTGTTCCACAAATACTGATGAATAGTATAAAGAAAGCCTGTTCCATATTTAGGATCTGCTAAAACTGTGCATGACTTCCCCCAGTAATTTGCCAACAGCTGAGCCAATGAAAATAAGTATCTATACAGGTCACACTTCAGCACTTAAGTTCCATTGGTTTTAATGTGCAAATTAAGCACATGGGTAATACATACTCCCACGGCAACATTTTTTTAAAGTTAACATTAACTAGATTTTACCAAAGGGCTTAGCCTTCCCAGAGGAATTCTAGATGGAAAATTAATAATAATAATAATAATAATAATAATAATAATAATAATAATAATAATAGATCCATATTTACACTAGGGCAGTATCTACAATCCAGCTTTAAAATATTTTATAATAGTAGTGACAACTGTTGGGGCCCAGGACACACTCCATATACAGTTTTCAAACCGTTTTCAAAATGTCATATCCTGCTTGGTGTAGATCTGGCCCTAGATCAACTGTACTGATGGAAGTGAACTTCCCTTCCCCCTCTTTCTCACAGCAGCCCCTCCAGCCTCCTGAAAATGCTACACAGGGAATCAGGAGAACCTACTAAATGGGATGAGCTGTGAGGTGGAAAAAAGGGGGATCCCCAAAATTCAGTTGGAAATCCTTTCAGTCCCTGTCATCATCAGGTAGGGCTGGGAAAAGCTCTCTGTCTGAAACTCATGAAAGTCTCTGCCTGCCAGTGTAGAAAAAACTGACCTGGGTGGTCCAAGTGGGGCTGACCCTGGAAAGGTCTGCTTTCTATGTTCCTAACTGCTGGTGTTTTGTAGAAGTGGAAAGCTGAAGCTAGGGCTAATGTTCCCAAAGTCACCAAGTGAATTCATGGTTAAATGGGACTTCAACACAAATACATAAGGTCCAGGGCTGCTTCCAGACACAGACTTTAGCATGCCACCATCCTGCTTCATTCACAGCATTTTACAGGGGCCCTAGTCATGTTCGTAACCCCACCCCCACCGCCCCACTTCTGACTATCTAATAAAATAGGTTCAGGAAAGACAGAAGATCTCCACAAGTGATAATGCTAAGAGCCTGCTGTGTCAAAGCACCCCAAGACCAGGTTCTACATCGCAAAAGCCTCTATCTTACAATGGTGTTGCTCCTGAGTCCACAAGACACTGCATGCTTTGCCTTAGGGTTCTTTAAGAAACATCTGCCAGTGCTTTCACAAGCTGGCCTTTCACATAGCTATTTCAGTGGCAATCATCCTGTTTCACTCACTTCGAGTTCTCCTTTGGCCATGCTTCCAGGACATTGTTATGCACATAAGTAATCAGAACCAAAGTGGATGCTCCTCTCATTTTTCTCTCCATCGCTCCCAGATGGACTGGGGCTAAAAAGGAATCCCATTACAGAAGACTGTGGGTCAAACTGGCTGCTCTGTTTAATATGTTCCTCTCCTGGAATATTTACTCTAAGGCATCAGCATCAGAAGATGATTTTTATTTCATACTGTTTAAACTTTTATAGTGCATATTTTCATACTGTATGTTATGGTTTGAATTGATGTGAGCCACCCAGGGTTTCAGCTATTGGGCAGTATAGAAATATAAGGAAGGAAGCAAAGAAGGTAACGAATGTGTGGAGCCAGCCATTTGGACTAGCCCTGGCTCCCACTGGAATTGCCCACCCCTTTTCCTCTTCCTTAGAATCATAGAATAGCAGAGTTGGAAGGGGCCTACAAGGCCATCGAGTCCAACCCCCCGCTCAGTGCAGGAATCCACCCTAAAGCATACCTGACATACATGCACATGTATACCTTGATGACATACATGCACATACATTCACATACAACTCACATATAACTCTCTCTCTCTTCCACCCACCCACCCCTCCTAGAAAGTTTCTGTCTAAATTCTTCCAAGGATACTGCATCTACACTCTAGCAATGAAACTTCTACGGTAGGATCCATAGATCCCATTCCTAGAGCATTTTCCTCTCCCCTCCCATCCAGTTGTTTTTTTTGGGGGGGGCTTAGGAGGACAGGGGACAGGGCTGCCTGTGGCACACACTTTTTGCCCCCTGAATTACAGTCATATAGGGTTATGTGAAACATCTATCTTGTATAGCTGTGATTACCCTCCTACTCTTGAATTTAAGCTGATTCTGGGTTCCAAGAGGTTGGAAAATTACAAGGGATGCATAAAGACAGTGGCTGTGCTGGGAGATTTTCGCTTACTCGCCACACTGGAACTTTTTGTTTGTTTTTGCACTTTGCCATCTGTGTCTATGAGTAGATCACGCTTCCTATATAATCAGAGTCCTTCCAATTACGATAAATTACTGTTTCATTACTGTTAAGTAGCCTATTAAAATGCCATTCACGTCTCATGCTGACAAAGCAACTGCTGCACTCCCCCATTTTCTGGGAGTTTCATCTAATTTCTGAACGTTGATGGAGGAGCTAATTTAACTAGCCAGATTGCTAGCATTTTGTACATTAAAGGGTTTTCGCATAGTTAAATGCATATCAATGTTACTCTGGGGGCAAGCCTTTAAAAAAAACACAATGGCAAAATATTATGCAGAAATGTCTGTCCTGATAGCCAAACCGCTTCACACGTAGCCATTCCGGATTACTTTGAGAAGGGCCTTATCAGCTGTGTTAAGTGATGCAGAAAACAGAGTAGGTGTTGATGGACTTCATCACTTGTCAGCCCTGACCATTGGTCATGCTGGCTGAATCTGATGGGAGTTGGAATCCAATAACAACTGGAGACAGGTTGCCTCCCCCTGACTTCCTACTTAGAAGCTCATCAGTTTTGTTATGTTCTATCTGAGGATGTTGCATCATGTTTAAACTTAAAATTGTAGCATTACAAATTCTTTCTGCTGCTTTTATTTGACTGCAAAAATCATTAGCTAATTGCTTTTTTCCTCATCCAGTGCCCTGTTTCATTTCAGTTATTATGCTTCTATATCTCCTAGTAGCTAAAGCTCTCTCTCACACACACAATTTGTAACAATCAACAGTAGGAAATCCCAGAACCTGTTAAAACACAATCAAATGTGTTTTATTTGTCAAATGCCTTAGAATAGAAGAAGGTCCTAACATGGCACTGAAAAGTGGCTGCACCAAGTGGGCCTCACTGGGGAAATTGTTCCATAATCAGGGGGGCACCACTGAGAAGACCTTCTTCCTTGTTGCCACCCTCCAAGCCTCTCACAGAGGAAGTACTTGAAGGATGACCTCAGATGATGATTGTAGTGCACTGGTAGATTCATACTGGGAGAAGGGCTAGTTACCCCAACCTGACAATCTTACTAGTTTAATTAACTGGCTTCAGAACATGTGTGTTGAAATTGATGTTGCTTTTTAAAAAAGAAAGAAGTCGCTTCTGAGATAAAACCAGTCAATGACTACCAGTCATCCTATCCATTTATTAGCTGTTCCTCTCACCTACATATGACGTTTCCTCAGCAAGACACAGTCTCTTTATGAGGGTGTTCTACTTTTAATCTAATGGGACGTGTCTGGAGTCGGGCCATCAGCAAACCTCAAAAGATTCCACTGCACATTTCTTAAAGATATTTATTTCTCCTGACTGTTGAAATGGGGCACTGTTTTAGGATTGTTTGATGAGGCTAGACATGGATAATGAAGCCTGCAATCCCATGCACTCTTACCTGGGAGCAACTTCCTTCAGTGAACTCAACTATGTCTGGGATTGGTTTGCATAGCAGATGGTCTCATGAGTAGGGTGACCATATGAAAAGGAGGACAGGGCTCCTGTATCTATCTTTAACAGTTGCATAGAAAAGGGAATTTCAGCAGGTGTCATTTGTATATATGGAGAACCTGGTGAAATCCCCTCTTCCTCACAACAGTTAAAGTGCAGGAGCTATACTAGAATGACCAGATTTAAAAGAGGGCAGGGCACCTGCAGCTTTAACTGTTGTGATGAAGAGGAAATTTCACCAGGTTCCCCATATATACAAATGACACCTGCTGAAATGCCCTTTTCAATACAACTGTTAAAGATACAGGAGCCCTGTCCTCCTTTTCATATGGTCACACTAATCCAGAACAAGTGGATACCCTGTCACATTGTCTGCTTAAAAACGTAAGGGTTTGAGTATGTCATGGGGGAAGCGCAAAGAGTCATTCCAATTCTGTGGCATAAGGAACAGCTTGAGGTGGCTTTGGACAAAGAGTAGCCCAATTGCACATGAGTGGCCCAGCAATGTTTGGGTAGAACTTTCTAACACCTATAGAGCAGTGGAGGAGGAATGTGGCTGAGCATAGCTGTGGGGCCTTTGATGTTCTCTGCCAGATCATCAGGGTAATTGATGTGCTTGCCTTGCTTTGGCAAGTGAATGTGGTGATAAAGAGAACACAAGAAGAGCCCTGCTGGATCAGACCAGGGATCCATCTAGTCCAGCACTCTGTTCACACAGTGGCCAACCAGCTGTCGACCAGGGACCCACAAGCAGGACACAGGTGCAAGAGCACCCTCCCACCCATGTTCCCCAGCAACTGGTGTATATAGGTTTACTGCCTCTGATACTGGCCATCAGGACTAGTAGCCATTGATAGCCTTCTCCTCCAGGAAGGCTATCAAACACAAGGGGGTTTCATGCATTGCTATTAACACAGAGAAAGTCAGAGAATGAGGGAAATTATCAAGCAGTAGCTGGATTCTTCTTTCCTTTCCCTTGATGAAATCCCTACTTCATGCTAGCAGTTGAATGATAACACTTCTTTGCAAGATGGTTTTCATTTCTAATTAAAAGCTAAACATTACATTTCAGTTGGCTGAGGACCTTTGGTTAAAGCTCAATGTGTTTTACAAGATGAACATATATAGCAGTCAGATGTAAACACCATGATGAAGCACTGTGGAAACTGTGTACAAGGCCAAATCTACATTAAGCAGGATATAACACTTTGAAAACGTTTTGAAGACTGCATAGGGAGTGTGTCCTGGGCCCCAACAGTTGTCAGTACTGTTATAAACTGTTTTAAAGCTGTAGTGTACATTCTGCCCAAGATTGCAGTTGTGCTGATCCTAATAAACTGGGTACTATGCTATGCACTGCTGGCCTTTGGCAGTGGGGGCGTACGTTGTGTGTTTGATCCAATATTGTGCCAGCAGAAGTCTGCTAGTGTACCAAAATTTTCCCAACCTCTCCTCCCTCCTGCAGCCCCAATCTGCTCCAGAGGGTCCCCCAGGGCATGCAGGGGAGAGATGTGGAGGGGGATTGCAGGGGAGAGGGGAAATCTGTTTTGCCAGTGGTTTTCTTTCTGCGAGCAGAATGGCACCATTGGATCCAGCCCATTTACCTGATGAGTGCCTGCACTTCAACGTTTACCATTGAAGCTCTGCTGAAGTGCGGGTAGGATTGCATAACAGGATCATAGGACTCCCAGCAATATAAAAGGGAGAGAGGGACAGGGGAACGTGGCCCTGTTCATTCTGCTTGATCTCTAATCAGCTTTTGTTACCATTGAGCAGGGTATCCTCTTGGAACGACTCCTTGGACTGAGCATTGGAGGCCCTGTGTTACAGTGGTTCTGGTCCTACCTGCAGGTTTTCAGAGAGAGTAACTTTGGGTGACTGTTGCTCAGCTCCTTGGCAATTGGGTTCTGCAGGGTTCCATCTTGTTGTTCAACACCCATATGAAGCTGCTGGGAGAGTTCATTAGGAAATTTGGGGCAGAGTGCCATCTGTATGCTGATGACACACAGCTCTGTTACCCTGAGGAAATAACTGAGACTGTGCAAGTTCTGGGTCAGTACTTGGAGGGGCTTTTTTGCTGTGGCACCCCAGTTATAGAATGAGCTCCCTAGAGAGGCTCAACTAACACCTACGTTATACTCTTTTCAACGTTATTTATCCAGTACTTTAAAATTTTATCATCTTAGTCTTTTAACTTTGCTGTTTTCTAACTTCGTATTATATATCTCTGCATTGCTGCTCAGTTTTATTCTGGTTGTACTTTTATATTGTACTTTTCTATTGTGTTTTTAATCTTGTGGTTTAAGTTTTATACTTTAGGTTGTACTTTGTGGTTTTAATTTTTGCGAACCGCCCAGACAGCATCAGCTATTGGGCGGTATAGAAATGCAGTAATAAATAAATAAATTGGGGCCAGAATGTAATAAAACATTAATCTCTTATCATAATTTGTTTAAGCAACAAGTTTCCTCACATGGTGTACTTCACACATGTTCTGGCTGGGCACATGTTGTGGTTGGGAAATATTAGATGAGCTGCCAAACCTTCTGGATGTTAAAATCCCTAAACCAAACCTAAGGCTTAAAATAGAATGTATCTCTGTTACCAACTTCCTAGATGTTGGTAAAAAAAAAAAAAAAAGGAAAAAAAAAGAGCAGCTGTCAAATGAATGTGTATTTAGCATATGAATTAAGTTGTGGATTTTTTTAAAAAATCAATGAAGCTCATATATGCCACCACCTAAGAATATGATGAATGAATCTCTTCAGAAAGGAACACCAATGAAAAAGACACTGTTAAGTACAAATAACCACAGGCTCAGGAGAACGACACACATTTTGCATGGTTACCTAATATTATTTATTTATTTATTTATTTGTTGTATTTATATCCCACCTTTTTTCCTCCAAGGAACCCAGGGCGGCGTACATAATCCTCCTCCTCTCCATTTTATCCTCACAACAACCACCCCATGAGGTGGGTTGGGCTAAGAGTCCAAAGTCACCCAGTGGGTTTCCATGGCCGAGTGGGGACTAGAACCCAGATCTCCCGACTCCCAGTCCAACACTTTAGCCACTACGCCACACTGGCTCTCTAATAAATCTTCTCATTGTTGTGGGCCTGGTAGATGGGAACTTTTCCTCATTTCCAGAAGAAATGCAAAATAGACTCCCCCCCCCCAATCAAGGGGTGTATACTTGAGGTAACAAGTAACAGGAACTTCCTGAAAACAGGAAGTAATTAGCCCCATTCAGTCCGGTAGGAGAGAGCAGCAACCGAACTTCATGAGGGCTTTTTTGTGGCGCAATAATGGCCAGAAGGGGCGGAAGACGTGTGAGAGGCAGACAACATCATGTGAGAAATTTGCGAGTGCCCAGTAACAAGCGTGCAGTAAAACGCTCATCGGATGGAGTTTTTTCACTGTACTGCCATAGGATGAAATATCGGAGGCTGTCATACAGCAGCTGAAACTATCCCTGTTCATCTATCCCATAATTTTGCTTACTGTGAAAGCAGGGCTGGTGCCAGACTATTTTGTGCCCTAGGCAGGTGAGCGGCTTCCAGCCGGGCATGTCCCAAAGCCGCCCCCCGCCCCAGCGTCCTGGCTTCAAAGCCAGCGCCCAGCCAGAAGCCGCTCCTGGCTTCAAAGCCAGGACGCTGGGGTTGGGGGGTGGGGGTGGGCAGCATCGGAATGGCTCGCCCGGAAGCCACTCTCCCAGAGCAGCTTCCGGGCATATGCCATTCCGAAGCTGCCCACCGCCCCCCAAACCCAGTGTCCTGGCTTTGAAGCCAGCGCCTGGCCGGAAGCCGCTTCTGACTTCGAAGCCAGGACACTGGGGTTGGGGGGCAGCTTTGGAATGGCGTGCCCGGAAGCCACTCTCCCAGAGCCGCTGTGGGAGAGCAGCTTCCAGGCGCACCGTTCGGCGCCCCCTTACTTTGGCGCTCTAGGCCGCCACCTGAGCTGCCTCTATGGCAGCGCCGGCCCTGTGTGAAAGCAAGAGGTCCCTTTCCCATTTCCTTCTATTGGAGCATTTGGACGGGAGATGCCCAGGATGGAAACTGGGACCCTCAAGGTGCAAATGTCCAGCTTCGGTATAGAATTTCAGTTTTTAAAGGAGAGTCCCAGACTTTCAAGATAACGTATGTAACCCAATCTGCCAAATAGCCAGTTTCATTAATATCCTCCACATTTTGTTACATGACCTCTGCCGAGCCTGCACAACTTGTGATCCATCAAGGCTAAACAGCCTAAACATGTTCCATAAACTTCCTGTTTGCGTTGCCCACTTGGGATTGCAACAATGCCCCCCAACCCAACCAATACCCCAAGCGCTTAGCAGGCCACAAGTTGCACCAATATTTACATGCCTTGAAGGGCTTGATGTTTGATGAGCCAGTGGACACATAGAATCATAGAATAGCAGAGTTGGAAGGGGCCTACAAGGCCATCGAGCCCAACCCCCTGCTCAATGCAGGAATCCACCCTAAAGCATCCCTGACAGATGGTTGTCCAGCTGCCTCTTGAAGGCCTCTAGTGTGGGAGAGCCCACAACCTCACCAGGCAACTGATTCCATTGTCGTACTGCTCTAACAGTCAGGAAGTTTTTCCTGATGTCCAGCTGGAATCTGGCTTCCTTTAACTTGAGCCCGTTATTCCGTGTCCGGCACTCTGAGAGGATCGAGAAGAGATCCTGGCCCACCTCTGAGTGACAACCTTTTAAGTATTTGAAGAGTGCTATCATATCTCCCCTCAATCTTCTCTTCTCCAGGCTAAACATGCCCAGTTTTTTCAGTCTCTCTTCATAGGGCTTTGTTTCCAGACTCCTGATCATCCTGGTTGCCCTCCTTTGAACACGCTCCAGCTTGTCTGCGTCCTTCTTGAATTGTGGAGCCCAGAACTGGACGCAATACTCTAGATGAGGCCTAACCAGGGCCGAATAGAGAGGAACCAGTACCTCAAGTGATTTGGAAGCTTTACTTCTATTAATGCAGCCCAAAATAGCATTTGCCTTCCTTGCAGCCATATCGCACTGTTGGCTCATATTCAGCTTGCGATCTACGACGATTCCAAGATATTATTCCAACATGATATTATAGAGGTTGTGGGCTCTCCCACACTAGAGGCCTTCAAGAGGCAGCTGGACAAGCATCTGTCAGGGATGCTTTAGGGTGGATTCCTGCATTGAGCAGGGGATTGGACTCAATGGCCTTGTAGGCCCCTTCCAACTCTGATATTCTATGATTCTATGATTCTATGAGTAGGGTAAACTGGACTGGCGCAGGGAATGGGTAGGGGCCAGATTGACACTGGAGCAACTTGACTGTTGGAAGTGAACTTTCATGCCCCCTCCTTCCTGTGGCAGTTCCTCCAGCCCCCTGGAAAATCTGCACAGGAAGTCAGGAAACCCTGATGGGCTTAGTGTGAGGGAGGGGTGGTCCGCAAAATTGGGCCGAGCGGCCTTCCACAAACAGAGCCTTTCCCCTTGCAGAAGGCGGATATTGGATCCAACCCATGGCTTTTAAAGTGGGGGCTGATAATATAGCAGCTGAGCCAGCTGAAGAAATCTTTGTAACTTTCCTTCTTCCATATTGTGGTGGTTGCAGCTCTGCACTGACCTCTGTGGCTCCTATGGATTAAAATGCTCACCAGCTTCTACAGAAGAGAGGGGGCAGGGACCTTACTCACCTTTGTCCTGGCCCATGCAACAGGCATCATCTGGAACATCTGCCATGAAGAAGCTGGGGGCAGGAGTATGGCACTGGCACCTGGATCATTTAGGCACCGCAACAAAGGATTCCACCATCATCTTGTGCCGCTGATCAGATCTCCGGGAATGTCACAGTGCAGGTAAAGGCAAAGAGAGGCAACAGAACCAGTAGGGCAGAGATGGCAAATCCAGTCCTCTGAGGTTTCTCAGATGCCCCATTTCCCCAACCACTGGTCATTTGTTGGCATTCTGGCTTTTGTGTGGGTTTGTCCCCATTCTCAAAGGTCAAAACACCTTTCCTAAGACATAATTACTGCCAGTAAGCACTTTAAGCTGAAATATGCTGGCAACTTTCGTCCCATCACCTTTGGCTTCAGGCCCACCTACCACTGGAATGTATTCCCTGGGAGCTTCTTCCAAATTGAACTTGGCCCTCCAGTTTAAAGAGGTTCTCCACCCCTGCAGTAGGGTGGTGGACAAGCTGAGAGAAGCCCCTGCTTCCTCATCTTGCAATGCATTGACTTTTAGGTCACATTCAGAAGACACCTTAAACCACGGCTTTAAGCATGGTGGTTAAGCCAGAAAGCCTTATTCACCACGGTTAAAGACATAGTTTAAGCGGTCTTCTGAACGGGGCCTTAGAGTATTTACAGTGGTCTAGCCAGGGCCCACAGGGACAAGGTGTCAGGACTTCTTGATTAGCGGGGGCCATGGCATCATCTACCACCAGCATCCCCATAGGATGCCTTGTTCCCTCTGAGTAGGGATGTAAGGATCTTGTATAATCCACTCTGACCAAAGTTTCATACGGTTATGGAAAGTTTTAAAAATGGTCCGCATGTCCGCAGAATCCACATGGCTCTGAAAACCCAGTCCAAAGGACAGATTCATAGAAATTCAGTGTCATTTTGATCTATTGTGGATTTCTCCAACATCCCTACCTCTGATTTTAGGGGGTAAAATGGATTTTCCTAGCAACAATATATTGCTGTGAGCTACCAATGTACCAGGTGCCCCAAAAGTAGTATACAGTTGTTTAGAATGTTGATGGGAGGGGGATAGCATGTGTGAGTAGAAGATGTGTGGGTAGAGGCAGAATGGCAGTTGGGAAGAATGACAGGTGTTGACAGGTGTGGAGAGTGAGGCCCAAAAGTAGGTATACAGTTGTTTAGTTGTTGTTTTTTACTGATATTGTGAATGATGGCAGCGAACTTGAGTCAAGAACAAAGAAAGTGGATTCTAAAGCAGTACTGGAAGACTGAAAATGCCAAGCGTGGCAAGAAGCATCTGACATTCCTCCACCAACACGTCTGACAATTTATCGTCTTAGAGATAAATTTCATTTACATTTTACTTTTACATGTTTCATTTATTTTAGGAAGCAATCCTATGGCCCTGAGACAGCATCTGGGGTGGGTGGGTTCGTTAGCTTCCCCCCTTGAAGTAGATTCCCCTCTCAAAGTCAGAGGCAGCGCTCCAAGATTGGAGGAGGGAATCCATGATCTAACCTCTCTCCACCTGTCTCTCAGTCAGCGTGGAAAGAACCACACTGGCTGCCTCTCTGAGGTCGGGAATGCAAGTTCCAAGAGCAGGTAAAGGGGGCGTTCTTGTGGGTGGGGAGGAGAAGACTGGAGCTGTGAGTTATCCCACGGCCTCTTCAGCCTCTTTCCCTCCTCCTCTGAAGTGCTCCAGCTAGTTGAGCAAAAAAAGCGTGTCTAGCAAAAATACAGAGCTGGAGGACCGGATGGCAATGATAATCTCTGCTGCTGCTCCCACTCTGCACTGATGCTTCTAAACCCTCGAGTTCAGAGGCTTGCAACCATCGAGGGTGTAAACAATAGGCCTGCACCCTTAGTCATGTTACATCTGTGTGGCCTATGTGAACTGCCAGGCACAGGAAAGTTCAGGACAACTAACTTAGCTTTGAGACATGCTAAAAACATGGGGTTGGGCCCAGGATCTGCCTTCCACAAGAAGAAGGGATCTTCCACACATGCTCCACTTCTGGACTGGGCCTCTGTCTAATTTCTGGGGATGCCCCTCCCTCATACCACAGTTCACCTCTTTCAGCAGGGTCTCCTGACCCGCTGTGCAGCATTTTCAGGGGGCTGGAGGAACCACCATGAGGCAGACAGGGTTGGGGAGCTCCACATCTGTCAGTGAAGTTGATCCATCATAAACCTGGATCCAAGCCTTGATTAATGCTTGCAAACTACTGCTCTAACTTCCTGTAACCAAACTTCCAAATTTCTTGTTTTTGGACACAATGTCTAAACAGGATAAACTATCCTTCCTTTTCAGCAGTGCTTCATTTCTCGAGGACTACGTCATTCCCTCTTACTGCCTGTTTTCAAAGACTTTTATTAATAGACCCTGCGGTCCTGTGGTCAAGCAAACAATGGCTTACCTGGAAGGAAGGAAACACAAGTCTCTTCTATTAATAGGTAGTTGGTGTTTGCTGTGAGAAATAAGGAGTGTGTGACATACCTAGAGCATTTTCTGCATTTGAAGAAGCCAAAAATAATTTAATGCATTATTAAATCAGCCCTTGACCAGCAGAAAGAGATACCTCCTAGAGACCAGTTTGTGATGGCAGCGATTACAGGGCAAGATGGAGGTCTGGTAATCTGGTCAACGTCTACCCATCTTTAGTTCACCAGTTGGATGCTTTTGTGAATACAGGGCGTTACTAGACGAGGCTGTAGCGCGCGTTACCTTCCGCAGTCGTGTCGAGGCTTCCAGATGACGTTCACAAGGATCCGTCGTTATCCTGCGGTGAAGCCTCTTTCTCCCGACTTTAAAAAAGTGAGTTCTAGTGCGCCTTTTCCTGCCGGTCTGCGGTAATTCGGAGTAGGTGTGGGAGGATGTGAGGTCAGTGCGGTTTCTGCCGTGGTCTGCACTGGTCAGGAAAAGGCATGCTAAGGGGAGTGGCCAGCGGCTTCGGTCAAGCCGCCTCCACCATTTGCGCCCAGTCCGCCAGCTGGGGCAGCGCAGCTGAGCGACTTTTTAAAATTATTCCCACAGTGGCAGTTTGTGCAGGACCGGAGGACCGGAAAAGTGGCTGGTGTGCTGCTGGGGGTGGGTGGGGGATGTGCACCTGTTTTTCCTATTTCAACCTCTGCGTGGGTCACTTTTCGGAAAGGCAGGCATCCCACAGTCATGGGAAGTTAGTGACTCCTCGGGTGGGCAGCCACAGCGGCCGCATAATGGCAGTGCTGTACGCTGCACCAAAGATGTAAAGGCTAGCGGGGACTGAGGGGGTCGCTCCAGGCATGAAGGGCTGTGTGCCTGTTGGTGTGGGTACGCGGCTGGAAGAGGGCGCAGCTGTTTCTGGGCTGCTGCCATGCCTACGCCCAGATGTGGGTTGGCTCCGTGGGATGGGGGGGAGGGCACAGAGGCGGTCATCGCCACCGACACTTCAGAGGCATGATGGGAGATGTAGGCACAGAGTGCCCATGCAGACGACTGACCTCGGGTCATATTACACCTGCCACAACCCCCATCAGGAAGTGACCGCATCAATGTTCACCCTCAACACCGGCACTCGCTGGTGCCTGAGGGGGCTGGTACGCAGCAGCACCACCAACAGCAGCAGCAGCACTTCAGCTGGCACTGCCACTGCCGCCGCTGCTGCCGCGGCAGCATCGCTGACGGCTGCGCAAGCGATCTACGCTGTTTGCGGTCTTTCAGACTTGCGCAAACCGTGCGGCGAGCGAAACCCCCCCCCCCCGCGGAAATCAGGCCAGTGTGGCTGCGCAACCGTGCTCGAGGCGGCAGCAGCACAACCGGCGCAAACTTCCGCCACAAATCTAACGAAGGTGTGGATCATGAGGCGTCACGGCTGAACGGGGAAATCCGCTTTCACTGCTCCTCAACGACGGAACACCCGGTAGGTCTAGCAAAGCCCACAGTCTCTGAACTCACATTGCTACTGGAGATGTTCTAGTGCAACTCCTGCTTAGTGAAAGTCATGAAGGAAACTCACGGAGATGGTCACAACTGATGTGCAGATCCATTTGTAGGCATTCAAGGTGGTATACTAAGTTCCCAACTTGCTGTAGTCCACAAAGATAGAACTTTTCCTTCTAATTTTTGGAGGGAAGCTTAGAGCTATAGATCAGAATGGAGAACCTGTAGCCCTCCAGATGTTGTTGGACCCAATTCCAATCAGCCCCAGGCAACATGACCAATGTCAGAAATGATGGGAATTGGAGCTCAACATCTGGACAGTCTTAGGTTCCCAACCCCTGCTGAAGATATTTGGGTAGATGGACTATTGAAGGGCAGAAGAGGACAGGCATTCATACAGCTCATCTTCTGCATCATCTTTTGGTACTGAGCGGCTGTTCTAAATCAGGATTTTCCTAGGTTGCTTTGAAGAATAAACTCAGTGGCTTTTATCCCAACAATCAGCTTTAGAGAATAACTATCATGCTCCCCACCTATGTTGGGAAACTCTCGCTGTGTAATATCGTTCATCCTATCAACTGAGTAAAACTGATGAGGCTTTCCTTAACTAGAGTCACAGAATTCAAATAAAGCTGTAATGTTCCCAGCAGGGCTAAAGGGAATCCAATCTATAGTTATGAGTCTAAGTGTCAATTTACACAGGCTCAATCAATCAACTCAAGGCATTCCTTTTATTTTCAACAGGACCCTAGCAGGAGTGCTTTTCTTTCACTGTGTTTGTTGCAGAAAAAAATCACTAAAGAGATTGGGTTGATGAGGACATTGATTAAATAGCTGCACTAAGTGAGTATTCTGCCACAGTTTATGGCTGTGGTGAGCAAGCTGGGGCCCTTCAGATATTTTGACCTACAACTCCCATAATCCCTTACCACTGACCATGCTGGTTGGAGCTATTGGGCGTTGCAGTCCAAAACATATGAAAGGTCACAGGTTGTATACCTAGGTATAGGGCACATCCTGTGTTTGCAGGGGTCAGATATAGAGCCTTTCTACATGAGGCTTTTATTTTGTGCCCGTGATTGCTCACTAACAGTAGTTTGCAAGCCCTTTACATGACATTGTCATCCTCCATAGCCTCTCCCATGCTTTGTGATAGTTATTGCATTTTTTTCCTTAACAGAGGAAGTGTGGTATTTATTCTGAATGGTCTCCATAACA
Organism: Elgaria multicarinata webbii; assembly: GCF_023053635.1. NCBI lineage: Eukaryota > Metazoa > Chordata > Lepidosauria > Squamata > Anguidae > Elgaria > Elgaria multicarinata. The sequence goes on from NC_086174.1 coordinate 37,757,268, forward strand.
CCATAGAAGTCTCGTATAATTGTGCAATTCTGCTAAACCACACTGCCATTTAGTGGTTGTATTAAGGAACATATAAAAAGTCAGAGAAAGAAAGAAAGGAGCCAATCTTAATCTCACAAAGAATCTGAAGCAGAAGCCTCCGTAATATTCATGGAGCAGATCCAATCCACACAGCTCAGATGTACAAGAAGCCACAGTACATCCTCCTCCATAGTAGTCGGTCTGTTTAGTTAGCAAGAGCAACAGCCTATGCGGCCTGTGTCATAAAATGTACCAGGGCCTTTCCTGAAGCCCCCTTTCCATGCAATACATCCAGCAGAAAGCTCTTAGTGTAACTAAGCTGTCAGAGAGGTCAAGGAAAAAGGCCATCTGAGGAAACCCATCTGATGGCCATCTGAGGAAACCCAGAGAGCTAGATTGGGATCCAAGAGGGCCGGATTTGGCCCCAGGGCCAGAGGCTCCCCACACCAGTTTTAAAGTCTAACAAGCAACCCTAATGGGGCAGGGGGTGGGATTCCATGGTGGATTTACTGCCAAATTCAAAGCCCCGGCGGCACACCCCAGCCAGGCCAGTAAGTAGCAGGCGCTGATTTCCCTCACCTTGTCTCTGTCGTTCTATTTCCCCTCTTCTTTCCCTCCCATTGCAGTCAACAGGAGAGAACACACTATGCCAGCTCAAAATCTCTGTGTACCTAGTAATGAGTGTGCAATGAAACACTCGTCTGATGGAGCTGATACAATGACATTTGTTGCTTTATTTTCGATAATATGGAATAAAAAGCAGGAAACCAGTATATTGAATATGGCTTGTGTTAAATTAGTATAAAGTCAAGAAGATTGTGTTATTGTCCATTTCTGCTCTTGTGAATATATGCCCCAACAGTTATCACTGCATTTCAATACTGCTATAAGCAGTAGTATAGATCTAGCCCTGAAGTATCCCCAAGTAGAGTTCTACTCAGAATGTTCCTGCTGGCTGAAAGGTGTGGACGTGGGGAGGGAGGCAATTTTTGCTGATTCCCCCCTCCCTCTGCAGCCCTCAACCCCACCTCCTCCAATGTTCTGCACTTCTGTCAACCCTCCCGAGCACATTTGGGGGAGACAGAGGAGCCTGTGATGTGAGGTTGGAATCTGTGAAGATTCCAACCTAGCTAAAAGTGGGCTAGATGGAACAACTATTAGGTGGATTCACAGTTGGCTACAGAATCGGACTCAAAGAGTACTTATCAATGGAACCTTCTCAAACTGGGGAGAGGCAATGAGTGGGGTACTGCAGGGCTCAGTCCTGGGCCCAGTGCTCTTCAACATTTTTATTAATGATTTGGACGAGGAGGTGCAGGGAATGCTTATCAAATTTGCAGATGACACAAAATTGGGTGGGATAGCTAATACCCTAGAAGACAGAAACAAACTTCAAAGTGATCTTGATAGGCTGGAGTGTTGGGCTGAAAACAACAGGATGAAATTTAATAGGGATAAATGCCAAGTTCTACATTTAGGAAATAGAAACCAAATGCACAGTTACAAGATGGGGGATACTTGGCTCAGCAATACTACAAACGAGAAAGATCTTGGAATTGTTGCAGACTGCAAGCTGAATATGAGCCAACAGTGTAATATGGCTGCAAGAAAGGCAAATGCTATTTTGGGCTGCATTAATAGAAGTATAGCTTCCAAAACACGTGAGGTACTGGTTCCTCTCTATTCGGCCCTGGTTAGGCCTTATCTAGAGTATTGCGTCCAGTTCTGGGCTCCACAATTCAAGAAGGACGCAGACAAGCTGGAGCGTGTTCAGAGGAGGGCAACCAGGATGATCAGGGGTCTGGAAACAAAGCCCTATGAAGAGAGACTGAAAGAATTGGGCATGTTTAGCCTGGAGAAGAGAAGATTGAGGGGAGACATGATAGCACTCTTCAAATACTTAAAAGGTTGTCACACAGAGGAGGGCCAGGATCTCTTCTCGATCCTCCCAGAGTGCAGGACACGGAATAACGGGCTCAAGTTAAAGGAAGCCAGATTCCGGCTGGACATCAGGAAGAACTTCCTGACTGTTAGAGCAGTACGACAATGGAATCAGTTACCTAGGGAGGTTGTGGGCTCTCCCACACTAGAGGCCTTCAAGAGGCAGCTGGACAACCATCTGTCAGGGATGCTTTAGGGTGGATTCCTGCATTGAGCAGAGGGTTGGACTCGATGGCCTTGTAGGCCCCTTCCAACTCTGCTATTCTATGATTCTATGATCTCCCCCATTCAGCCAGCAGGAAATGTTCTACTGTAGCAAAAGCCTCCCGCAGACGGACAGAGATTGGCTTTCACTGGACGCAAACCATTGAATCAACAGGCCAGACTCTATGCAAACTAAATAGACACAAATCTATCAAAGAAAAAAAATGGCAACATTCAGAAATAAAACCAGTGGGAGAACATTTCATTCTTCTGATGCAGCATAGGATACTGGAAGAAAACAATACAAAAACGTCACAATGAGTCTCCAGCATGAAAATGCTTTATCAAAACTTACCTGCAAGTTTGTTTCTGTTCATTTAGGACTTAATCAAGTATGTGTTATTTCTTGTTAAATTAGTATAAAGTCAAGAAGATTGCGTTATTGTCCATTTCTGTTCTTGTGAATATATGCCCAGAGAACATTAGTTACTGGGTGGAATAGCAATGTAATACATACATAAGCAGAAAATATGCTATCATGTACACCACCTGAGTTTTCCTTAGAAATATCACCAACCGTAGCACTTGCATTTCTTGGCCATTTGCATCTATTATTTGCAATGTTTTTGATATACCCAGGTACATATACATCTAATGAAGTGAGCAATAGCCTACCAAAGGTTACAACACATCTGTTAGTCTTTAAAAGGTGCCACAAGACTAAGGGCTCATCTACACCAAGCAAATATTCCACTATGAAAGTGATATGAAAGTGGTATATAAAAGGCAGGAGCCACACTACTGCTTTATAGTGATATTGAATTGCACTGACAACTGTTCCGATCCATGACACATACATGTACTGCTTTCATACTGCTTTCATTGTGCTGCATCCTACTTGGTATAGATGTGTCATGGGCCCCGATAGTTGTCAGTGCAGTTCAGTACCACAATAAAGCAGTCGTGTGGCTCCTGCCTCCTATCACTTTCATACCACTTTCATAGTGGAATATCCTGCTGGGTGTAGATGAGCCCTAATTCTTGTTTTTGTAATGTCATTTGGTGACAAAAAGTTGAAAAAATGGGACTGGTAAGTACACGCAATTGCTTTTTTGTGGCAAAATTGCTTATTTAAGTTCTTCTAGTAAACAGCTGGACAGGATACTTAGCATAAAGATACATGGCAAAATTCCGAGAGCTTTTAAATTCCCACAGCACCACCCAGCGGATAAGGACTGAAATATCACTTTCTCGTTTTCATAATTTTCATTACAGGATCAACTGCAGATCCAGTTAATAGAATATAATTCCTTTATAACTGCGGATGTATTTCTTCCCCAAGCCAGCCTCTTCCTTGTTTTATTGGAATGACTGCATAACGAAGAAATGCAAATACTTCTACCTTCCATTTATAATGTAATTGCAAGTCTAACTTGACCGCTCATTGGAAAGGAAAGGAATTGCACCCATTTTCAATTTTCCAGCTTAATGCCAGCCAATAAATCATGTAAAAGAATGAACTTCCAAAAAAGTATTTCTCCTGACAAAAAGAGTCTTGCCTTCTCATTAGCAAACATTGAGAAACAGTTTCAATATTTATTTTTATTCATTTCATTCTGCAAAATATACCAAACATATCTAGCATCAAAACTCTGCAGGCTAGCAGCAGGTAGAAGGCTGCTCCCTCCATTGGTGGTTTCGATGATGGGTGCCTAAGATGGAGCCTCACCTCTAGCGTATCCAGCGTGCACATGGAGAACTCCACTGGTAGCCCACTTGGTATCTACGCTTCAAAGGGAAGAGGTGCCTCACCCTCTCCTTTGCCCAGAGTAGAAACCAAGTGGGCTGTTAGAGGATGGGCCGACAGCTCCATTTCTCTCCCGATAGCTTCCTTGGTTTCTATGCTGGGCAGGGAAGAGTCAAATTCCCTTCCTCCTTCCAGCTTAAAAATGTGGCAGAGTGCTGGAGAAGAGGTTGAGTGCTCTGCTCCCCTCTTGGCAGCCCACTCATTTACCTGGCTGAATCACATAGGAACTCATATCACCTATAGTTGCATGAGGCCTGTTTTGAAGTCTTTAGACGTATTTATTCATTCAACTTCACATTAAACAGCAGACTTAAAAGCTCTGTCTTGATTCAAAGCGTGGACATTTAAATCCATCCCGGCACATATAGCTCAGTAACTTTAAGTCAAACGTAGTTGTCTGAATATTCCCTTTATGGTCAGTCCTTCAGACTCTGAGGTAGTTAGATTGAAAAAAATGCACTCAAACGGGCACTGGAATTAAGAATCCATCACCATGTTTCAATCAATTTAGCGCTATGTACAACATTTAAAAAGAGGCGCAGGGCTTGGTATCTAATGAAAAAGCATCAGTGGATGGGGTGGAGCTTGCCACGGTGTAGCCCACCTCCCCCTGGGTGTGTTCATTCTAAATCAGGGGTGCAGGATTTCATCCCTCTCCCCTGGCCCCAAACCACTAATAACCTGATGGTTTCCCAACATTTCTTCAGTCCCACCCTCTAAAATGTTGAAATGCTTTTCTTAAGGCTTAGTTACTGGCAGTAAAAAGTTTAAGCTTAAATATGCTGGTATTTAGGGGAGTCCTGACCCCTCCCATACTTGGAATGTGGCTCCTGAGAGCTTCTCCAAAATGGAATTTGGGTCCCAGGTTGAATGAGGTCCTGTGCTGCTGATCTAAATGGAATGAAGCACCCAATAAGGCTATAGTCTTCCAGTTAATTGAGAAATCATGATTGGGAGAGAGCTCCCCAAGGACATGGGGGGGGGTGATCTTGAAAAGAACATAGCCATGAGAAGGAGGCAGCCAGGTCTGTTGGAGCGCTGAAAGGGACCCAATGGGAAAAGTTCGCCACTCCATGGACTAATCTACACCAAGCAGGATATTGCACTATGAAAGTGGTATATAAAAGGCAGGAGCCACACTATTGCTTTATAGTGGTATTGAAGTGCACTGATAACTGTTTAGGCCCATTGATACATACCATATGCCGCTTTCATACCGCTATATTTATTTATTTCATTTATATCCCACCTTTTTTCCTCCAAGGAACCCAAGGTGGTGTACATAATCCTCCTCCTCTCCATGTTATCCTCACAACAACAACCCCGTGAGGTAGGCTGGGCTGAGAGTATGTGACTGGCCCAAAGTCACCCAGTGGGTTTCCATGGCCAAGTGGGGACTAGAACTTGGATCTCCTGACTCCCAGTCCAACACCTTAGCCACTACACCACAATGGCTCTATATCCTTTTTGGTGCGGCTCCTGCCTCTTATATACTGCTTTCCTAGCACAATATCCTGTTTGGTATAGATTAGGCCAGTGTTTCAATTTAGACCCTGAACTCATCAAGCCAAGAGATCAGCAGCAGGTTTTCAAGTCTAAGGGCAAGAGTAATAGACTTTTCCCTGACTAAACAACACAATGATTAATACTCCCTAAATCAATAGGAGTTTGTATAGTTATAAAACCATAACAAGCACAAAAGAAAGCCATTTCCTCCATGCAAGACTTGGATGTGGAGTCTTGCCCAGAGGAGTGAAGGGGAATGACATCAAGCAAATTTCAATGCTGGATTTGCCTTGCTCATATAGAGAGATTAGGGCTCGGCGTGTCTTAAGAATGGACTGGCACATTCATTGGAGAACTGGCTCTCTTAAACCACTGAAATGGCGGCCAGCCATCTTCCCAACTAAGTCACCCTTACAGTTTTCAATTCCAATGTCTCGGGTTTCTTCTTAACTTCTTTCTCCTTCAGTATTTGGTGAGAAAGTACGTTTAGAAACCACTCCACATCTTGGTGGTCTTCAGGCCACCTCAGGTACCGCCCTCTTTGCAAAAAGGCCCTGATCGGCTGATATTTCATCAGCTGGTACTGAGAAAGCGACCCAGCGACCACCATAATGAGGACATCTTTCAGGTCAGAAAAGTACCTACTCTGAGCAAAATTAAACGCCTCCACACACCAGCCGTCCTTCAGAAACTGCTTCGTCACGACGCAAATAGTTTTCCGACAGTTCCAAATGGCATCACGGATGTTGCTGATGTGGTCCTCTCCTGGCAGGAAATCTCTGTCTTCAAAGCAGAGAGCAAACCTGTTCTTGTCACAATATTTGGAGTCCAGGTGCTTGATCAAGCAATTTTGGACCCACTCAAAGTCCTTGCTGCTATAGCAGAGGTAGGCATCATATCTATATGTCTTTTTATCCAGCTCCTCTTGGAGCTCGTTCATAAATGCTCTTGTTACGGTCTTATACCAGACGAAACAAGTCCCCCTAAAGCGAGTAAAGCCAATCGCCAGCACTAAGAACATCGTAACAACAACGCAGGTGAAAATGAAGAGTGACAACTGTAGAGACTCCAAGTTCTCGCCTTCATCGCAACCATCAAAATTTAATTTATGAAGAAAAACGCCAGCCAGTTCAGGAGGTCCAAAACAAAACATTTCATCTGGTGATCCAGCTAAGGTGACGTTGGTTTGGTTTAGCCACACAATCAGGTTGTTTAAGTGGCAATTGCAGTAAAAATGATTATAGCTGATATTCAGATAGTCTAGAGTTGTAAAGAGCTGGGGATCTGGATGAAACAGCTGGTTGAATGATAATGAAAGGTTCCTCAGGCTCGGAGGGAAGGCACTGTGAGAAATGTAATTCAATTGGTTAGAAGCCAAGTTAAGCCTATTCAATGATACTAGGCCACTAAAGATACCCTCTGGAAGCAAACTAAGGTAGTTATTATCAAGATGGAGTGTTTCAAGCTTGGAAAGTGCCTTGAACACATCTAAGCATAAACCTCTCTGCCACACAAGGCTTAACATATTGTCGCCAAGATCCAAGTAGCGTAACTGACTGTTGTTTGCTACGTCGTTGTATTTGTAGCAATAAGAGAAATGATTGTTTCTCAAAAAGATAAACTGCACATCTGGAATTCGGAGCAGTTCATAGAGATCACCCAGGTTACCTAGCCTGTTTCCTTCCAAGTCAAGGTTTGTGGCATTTATAGCCGTGATTCGGTTAGTGCCTGTGGAGCTTAGCCGGTTGTCACCTAAAAAAGCATAATTGAGATTCGGAAGTGACCGGATTACTTTTAGGGCATTATCCCTGAGATACACTTCCTGAAGCCTTGGTAAGTGTTCGAATGTGCCCTCTTGAATCACCCCAATGTGATTATGTTGCAAGTCTAGATAAATCAGATTATGAAGGCCTTTGAAAGAATATGCAAGGAGTTCGCCCAGCAGATTGTCTGACAGATACAAGCGTTCCAGGCTCTGAAGACCGAAAAATGCTTCCTTTTGAATTTGATTGATATTATTTGAGTTAAGATCAAGAAATTTCAAGTCAGCAAGATACTGAAATACATATGGGTTAAGAGAAAAAATAAAGCTGTGTGAAATATTGAGTTCGAGAAGGCCACTCCTGGCAAGCCCTGCAAATGTATAATTGTCTGGATCCTGGAGGTTATTAAATCCAAATGATAAGCCGATTGAGCCAGAAGAGACCTTCAAAGACAGAAGTGGTGTTCCTTGGATAGCCGCACAGAATTGCTGGGTTGTAGCCACGTCCCACCCATTATTACCAACATCCAGCACGTCTATGAGAATATTTTTCAAAGGGTTCCCACAGGTTGCCCAGTCCACAGGATGCTCTGTATACAAGTGATTCGAATTGAGATCTAACAGCGTGAACCTTTTCCCCCGAAAGCTATCCAGATCTCCTTCACAGATGGTCTTGATGGGGTTTAATTTCAAGCTCAAAACGTCCAAGAATTTCATGTTGTAAAATAGTGGGTGGGGACGAAGCCGAGTGATCAGATTGAAGCGAAGATCCAGATACTGCAGAGAGACCAAATCTCGAAGGTAAGCGCCTTCCAGAATCGATTCATCAAGGCCGTTGGCATACAGCAGAAGGTTCTGTAAGTTCACCAGGCCCACAAAAGCCCCTTGGTCCAACACAAGCATTTTATTGTCAGCTAAATCCAGTTGAATAAGATTTGGCACATTCCAAAAAGCTCCTCTTCTTAGGGTTACAGGAGAAGCAAACTGTGTTCCAAGTGACAAAATCTTCAGTCGCTCCCGATATGGGAAGGAGGTGGCATTCACTTCCTGGATGTAATTGAAATCGAGAGAGAGCAAGACAACAGTTTCAGGCACAAGTGGAACCCATGTGAGGTTGCAAAAATGATAGTACGCAATCCTGCCTTCCGCTGAAAACTGAGGAACTGCCATCATTTCTCTGGGGGCATGCATCATTCCAATGAGAAATATGAGGTGATGGCGAAGCATGGTGCCCTTGTCCTGTGGAAAGGGTGGGGAGAAAGAAGACAGCATTGTAATTCACATTGGATAACAGAGGTCTGGGATAAACATAGCAATCTAAGTCTGGAATAGAGCAAAGGCCATCTAGTTCAATATCCTATTTCCAACAGTGGCCACCACATGCCACTGTGAGCTCATAAGCAGGGTATAAAATTGACGGCCATCCTACTCATCCCCTGCATTTGATAATCAAGGTATACTGCCTCTAAAGATGGAAGTTCCATTTGGTCATTATATCCAACGGCTGAAAAGAAATATGAGCATGGTTTAATCTATTGCTCAGACATGAGACTCACCGAAAGCGCAATCCTACACACTTACTCAGAAACAAGCCTCGCTGTGGTCAATGCTCCAAGTATGGGTGCACAAGATTGCGGGGGTGGAAGTCTTCTCAGCCTATCCTACCAGCCAGGATTGTTGGGAAGATCAACAGGATGCCACTAGGGCCTTAGATTACGTAGCAATGCAGGATTAGCAAACTAAAAATATGCCAAGATCTTGTAAAGTCCCCAAATTGGTCATGTTGTCCTGATTTAAGTAGCCTGTAAGAAAGCTACTTGGCCTTTGCCAAGGTCATTGCTTAGATCTAGCAAGGGCTGGAGACGTCTGAAAAATCCGCTATGGATTCAAATGAGTTTGGGTTTCAGTGAATTCAATCTGCGGATTCTGTAGTGGACCTGCTTTTTCCAAGTTGCGAACTTGCGAGGCATTTTTTTAAAACTTCTGGGGGGGATTTACGCAAGTGTGCATTTGCAAACCAGAATGAAATTCCCATACATCCCTAATGCCCCCATCCTATCAATGAGCAGGCAAAGGCATGAAAGACACCCAACAATACACTACACACAGACAGAACAGTTATTTACCAAAATCCAGTCACCCCTAGCAAGGACAGTTGTTAAACACGTTATGTAAGTTTCCAGTGTCTGGTTGGTAATAATATCCCAGAGGTTTCTTACAAGGAAAAACCCCAAGATCTAATTTCAATACGGCAGAGGTGCAGAAACTCTTTCAACCGGAGGGCGGGCTTCCATTTTAAAGCTTTCGGGGCCCGAATTGCAACGGTAGGCTGGGCCAAAGTGAGAAGTTGTAATCTAAAGACATCCTTCGGTAACCTGAGGGCATCAGGTTAGTGAAAGATGAAGCTATGCTGGCTGGAGAATGCTGGGAGTTGTAGGACGTTTTCTCTCTCGAAACGTGCCTAGGATTGCGCCCTAAATCTGTACTTACCAAGACACCAGATTCCTGCTGTTAAACTTTTTTTGTTTATAGGTTGGGGGAGATGGAGAGCGAGGGTTGGGCAGCCCTATTCCTCTCTGGATAACCCATTTAACCTAGGGTGACCATATGAAAAGGAGGACAGGGTCCCTGTATCTTTAACAGTTGCACAGGAAAGGGAATTTCAGCAGGTGTCATTTGTAGGCATGCAGCACCTGGTGAAATTCTCTCTTCATCACAACAGTTAAAGCTGCAGGAGCCCTACCTTCTTTTGTCTCTGGTCACTCCTGCGGCTTCAACAGTTGTGATGAAGAAGGAATTTCACCAGGTGCTGCATGCATGCAAATGACACCTGCTGAAATTCCCTTTTCTATGCAACTGTTGAAGATACAGGAGCCCTGTCCTCCTTTCCATATGGTCACCCTAATCTACCCCTTTTGCCTGTTGTGGTCATTATTGCCCCAAGGAGAGAAGAAGAGGAGGGATGCTTCACAAAAGCACGCTTGTGCACTTGCACTGTTGCTTGGGAATGGCCGTGGCATGGCCAGCTATCCACATAGAGCAGGGGTGTTGAACCTCATTCAGCCCGAGGGCCAAATTCCATCTCACAGAAGCCCTTGGGGGCTGCATTCTAGCAGTGGGCGAGGCCAGACAACAAGGGGGTTTGGCCAAAGACAAAAAGGGCAGTTCTGAGATACCAAAAATGCCAGAATTTAGTCCAAAGCCCTTAGTGCCAGTAACTAAGCTTTCACAGAGGCATTTCAAGTTTTTAAAAGGGTGGGGGGAAACACGCAATTGGCAGGAAACCACAAAACAATTGGTTGGGGATGGAGCCAGGGGAAGCAGGCATGGTCTATAGGGTCAGATTTGGACCCATGCCCCAGATTCAACACCTATCCTTAACCTGGTGCACTCCAGATGTTTTGGACTTACAGAAAGGAATTTCCCTACTCACCCCCACCCTGGGGCACTACAGATGTTTTGAACTTCAACTTCCATCAGCCCCAGCCAGCATAGCCTGGCCAGGAATACTGGGAGTTGTAGTCCAAAACATCTGAAGGACATCCAGTTGGGGAAGGCTGTAAAGGGCATGTTTTAGTCTGCACAAAACACTATGTTTTGATGGCACAAAAGCAAACAGTTGTCTGTGTGTGTGTGTGTGTGTGTTTGAAAAAAGTTTATTAAAATTATAGCTGAAATAACTGGCTGGGAACCAGAGGGAGAATTTTTGTACCCTTCAGCATAATTGTGTTCAAACTTAATAAGTGTAAACTGCTGCGGAACCAAATCCCTTCAAGCCATCCCATAAATGTATTCCATGGGGGAGAAAAGACTGGGCCCGGGGCCAGTAATTAACAAATAGGCCAATTCTATGAATTATAGATATTGAATAACTAAACTGCTGCATTAACAGTACAGACTGCCAGCATTTCACACAGACTGCTTGCTATCTATCTATCTATCTATCTATCTATCTATCTATCTTTTTTCCTCTGGAACAAATGCTCTTTTTTAAAGGGAGGATTACTAGAAGCCTTTGCTGTCTTTTGGAGCAGGACAGCTTCACTCAAGCATTGTTTCTTGTGGCTAACTGAAGAGCAGCCTGGGATTTCGACAGAACGCAGCTGAGCAATGAATCTAACCCAGCCTTCCCCAACCTGGAGCCCTCCAGATGAATTGGACTACAACTCCCATAATCCCTAGCCAGCATGGCCATGGTTGGGGAAGGCTGATCTCAGTGAAGGCTGGTGGCCCCAATGACAGTGGGGCAGTGAATCTGCTCCAGATGTCAGAACTCTAAAAGAGCACTTTGGATAGTTTCTTTAGAGTTCTTTTCCCCACCCCCAATTATTATTATTATTATTATTATTATTATTATTATTATTATTTATATAGCACCATCAATGTACATGGTGCTGTACAGAGTAAAACAGTAAATAGCAAGACCCTGCCGCATAGGCTTACAATCTAATAATTAATACTTTTATTTATTTTCCACAAAAAGGAAGGTACAAAAAAAGAAAAAGAAAAGAAAGAAACACTACAAACTATACAAACTACTACACCACGCATACATCTAGTAAAATAAACACAATACATAAGGCTGTATTTCATTTAAAGCGATCTTCATGTCAGACGGCAAACGTCCATTGTTTCTATATTGCCAGGTATGAATTTCATAACAACAAACTAATGTATATATATCAAAGGCAAAAGTACAGGTTATGTATAAAACCCACAAACAAATAAGTCATCCTTTTGCTGTTCTTGTATATACTCAATAAAAGGTTTCCAGTCCAATACATATGAGGCTATTGTTCTTTCATGTACTAGCGCCATTAATTTCGCCATCTCCGCCAATTCCATCACCTTGAGGAGCCATTCTTCCTTTAGAGTTCTGACTGGTTCCGACTGAAGCCTGGAGCAGATTCATTACCCCACCAACATTGGAGCCACCAGCCTCCTGGAGAAGATACTATATGGCACTGTGATCACCTCCCCATTTCCCCATGAATTGCAGAGAACTGTGGGTGGATTGGGGTGAGGACAGGTTTTATGTATCAGATGGACACGCTGTCTGCTCTAAAGCACCGTGCAGCGTGAAAGACCTCTCCTGTCCTCCCCCAAGTTCACTGGCACATTCAGAGGATTTGGGGGTGGGAGGGAAAGGGCGAGGGTTCCACAAAAACTACAGAAGACTAGAGGTGTGAAGGCCCAGAAAAAACCCAGAAAAATTCAGAAAAAAGCAGTTTTTCCCCATTTTTTCTGAAGCCTTTTTTGTTTTTTTCCTGAAAAATTGGGAAAAAATGAAAAAAAATGAAGAAAAATGGATTATGGGATGTTTTATTTTAGCATGATGAATAAAATGTTTAAGACAAAGTGTTCAGATATTTACTTCTCCAAATGATTTCTAAAAACTGTACAGTATCAGATTATTACAATGTCTGTGCACCAAGGACAAGCAAGTCCTAGGTTGTCAAACTGAGACTACAACTTTCAAATGCAAGAGGAAGATGCATTTCTGCCTCTAGGGGGCACTTCCATGGAAGCAGAGACTGAAACTAATACTGATAGCTATAGGTCAGAAAATGAGTCTGATTAAATTTCATGCATATTCATTGAATCTTGGTGTCTCCCCCCCCCCATTTTTCTCAGTTCTTTTTATGGGAATGGGGGCTTTATGTCTTGACACTGGAGGACTAGCGGAGACATAAATAATTTACTTTGTTACTAATGTCGGTGGTTTCTTCAGTGGCTGTTTTTTAAAATTGTTTTTGCCTGCTCCTCATAAACTGGCAGAACCAAAGAGGTTCCTTACAGTTCAGGTGTTCCTAACAGTTCAGGAGCATGAAGCTCCATTTGTTACCAAAAAAAAGTAAAAAAAGTAAATTCAATTTGTAATAATTGTTTGAATACACTACTTTTAATGTACCAAATGTAATAATTTTATGCCAAACCAACTTGGACATAATTACATTTCATGTTCCTAAAGCAACAAAGTGACTTTCAATTTGTAAAAAGTGCTAATATTGCATTATTTCAATTTTTCCAAAAATTTTCGTTTTTTCCATAAAAAAAAAACTGGGCTTTTTCCATGGCTTCAAAATTTCCGGAAATTTTACATCTCTACTGAAGACTGAGCCCACCCAACCCTTGTAGACCCCCTATTCTTGCCATCTGCCTTTCCATTTGGGAGCTAACCACCGAGTAGTATTAAATCTGCACCAGTCTTAACGCATACAACATGGTTTGCTCAAACCAGAAGTTGCTAGTTGATTCCCGGTCCAACAAAGATTGCGAACTCTGGTTTGAGCTAACCATGATTAGTGTACAGACATAATACTGCAACCCAGTTAGGTCCAAAAATGGAAGGGAGGGAGAGGAGAGGAGCCAAGAGTACCTAAGTCCATGGTGTGTTCCCAATTTACAAGCCATTTGGGGGTAACCTGTTGCTTTAATTCCTTTTATGCTACCTTAAGGTTGCCCCCAGATCCTTTACTGTTTCTTGGCTTTGCTTTTCTAATCAAGAATTTTCATGTTAGTACTAATATTTTATATGCCGCTTTGAGTGTATTTTATGTAGAAAAGCCAGTAAAAAAAAAAAAAAAAAGAGCAATCTAAAATTCATTAATGAATAAACTGTATTCCTTGGAGGTGAGCCTCTTGTTCCCAACATCAATAATAACTATAGAAAGAGCTGCATAGATGTTATCTTATCTTTTGGATTATTTGTAAGAATTTATGTCTCCCTGAGAAAAATTGATATTTAACAGATAAAACGGATAAAAAAACCTCTCTTTATCAAGGGTGGGTAACTTCAGCAGTCCAGGGGGCATTTTTGGATTCCCCCTGGTCTGCCACTCAGGGCCCATGCTGCTGCTGCTGCTGCCAAATTAAAAATCAAGAGTAGCAAAAAAAAAAGACAAAGAAAAAAAGGTGGTTTCCTGTTGAGATTCAGCAGCAAACCACTACGGAGCAGTTTGTAGATCAAATTTAGCTTGTTCTTATAAACTGCTGATTTTGTTGTTACCACTCCAAGTTTCAGTGGGCTTCTCTAAATGAGCGATTTATTGCACTGCCACAACCAGCTACTCACGGAAATTTGTGGGTCGATTAGATGACATTGTTAACAGCCAAGACGTCTTCCCCCGATAATTCCATGTTTTAATTTACAATGGATTTATTCTGCCACTAGATGACACTGATTCATTGAAAAGTATAGGTTGCATTAGCATTCCCTTTTCAATTCAAAATTACATGGTCACTGTCCGTTTCTGCTGATGTGAATGTGAAACGACCCCAGATGAGGTAAGGGTGAAAGTTTTTTTCTTCTTCTTGAAGTAGAGATGCCCTGCATTGCAAGGCTGGGGGACGGACAGACATGCAGTTCACGGGCTGTGTGTTGCCCACCTGTGCTCTCAATGTATCATTCAGTATCGCACTGGCATAGAAGAGGGGGGGGAAATGAAAGTCTATTGGCCTGTCACGCTCATTCTCTCCCCTCCCTCCCCCCTTCTCTCTCTCTCCTCCCTCCCCCCTTCTCTCTCTCTCACACACACTAAGTCTCTCACCCAGCTTTCTGTCTCTCTGCAGGCACACTCTTGCCTCAATTTGCAGTCCAGCTGATCAGTCCAGATCTCCTCCACATGATTCTTCCCTGTACAAGCAGGAAGAGATCTCAGCTTACATGCTCTTGGAGGTGTAAGATGGAGGGCAGCTGCCCTTGGCCCCAGTACACAAGCTCCGGCTTCTTGTCTTCCCCTCACCCACCCACCCCATCTATCTCTCCTCTTCAATACCAAATGGCTCCTAAGCCAGGCTTCACCACCAGAAGTGCAATCCAAGATTCCCTGTCTGCAATGAAAATTTTCATACCAGGAGGGAGTACAGTCTCAAACACACCTCTGTAGATCTAGGTGTGGTCAAAAGCATTCCTATAATGCCATAGAGACAGCAGCACTGAATAAATGACCCCAAAGGAAAGAGGAACTCTGCTCTAAGCTAGGGTGGACCATATGCAAAGGAGGACAGGGCTCCTGTATCTTTTACAGTTGCATAGAAAAGGGAATTTCAACAGGTGTCATTTGTATGCATGCAGAACCTGGTGGAATTCCCTCTTCATCACAACAGTTCGAGCTGCAGGAACCCTGCCCTCTTTTGTATCTGGTCACTCTAGTATAACTCCTGCAGCTTTAATTATTGGGATGAAGAGGAAATTTCACCAGGTGCTGCAGGCATACAAATAACACCTGCTGAAATTCCCTTTTCTATGCAACTGTTAAAGATACAGGAGCCCTGTACTCCTTTGCATATGGTCACCCTACTCTAAGCTCAGCTTGTAGAATTGTTGTGTCAAAGCAAGTTTGCAAAAGTTAGCAAAAGTAATTCAGTGGTTTTCATTCAACAACTTTGCCCTCACAGTTGCACAAGCAAGTGGGGAAGGAAAGGGCAGCCCAGCCAGTTCCTTCTCTTTACCCAACTACGTCTTCCACTGTTTAAGCAACAGCAGAATGAGCTAAACCCAGTCCTTTTTGCTGACAGCACTGAAATCCTGAATCAGGATTTCCTGAGTGTAAAAGGAATAATAATAATAATAATAATAATAATAATAATAATAATAATGGTGACCATATGAAAAGAGGACAGGGCTCCTGTATCTTGAACAGCTGTATTGAAAAGGGTATTTCAGCAGGTGTCATTTGTATATATGGAGAACCTGGTGAAATTTCCTCTTTGTCACAACAGTTAAAGCTGCAGGTGCCCTGACCTCTTTTAAATCTTGACACTCTAGTATAGCTCCTGCAGCTTTAACTGTTGTGATGATGAGGAAATTTCACCAGGTTCTCCATATATGCAAATGACACCTGCTGAAATTCCCTTGTCTATACAACTGTTAAAGATACAGGAGCCCTGTCCTCCTTTCCGTATGGTCATCCTAATAATAATAGAATGATATACACCACTGGCTATGAAAAAACTACAGCAACAGGAAGAGGTCACAATTATTCCATTAATCACATCAGTCACTGGCATCACATTGAAAAACTATACAGAAAACCTTCAGAAACTGAGCTCTATTTTCCTATACATCACAAGGATGTATAGAATAGGAATCAACCTGCCTAACTCTATGTAATCCTAGATCCTAACTCTAACTTCTAACTCTACAATCCTAACTCTATGTACACAACAAAGCGTCTTGTGGCACCTTAAAAACTACATGTTTATTTTGGTTTACGATTTTGTGTTCCACTTCATCTGATGCTCATGAAATCTTATGCCAGAATAAATGTGTTAGTTTTAAAGGTGCCACAAGACTCTTTGTTGTTTTGGATGCAGAAGACTAACATGGCTACCACTCCGGAATATATCTACACAGAATTTAATCCCACTGAGTCAAAGGAGGGGGTAATTTCCTAGTAAGAGTGCAATTCTACACGTTTACTCAGAAGTAAGCCCCATGGAAGTTACTTCTTTCACAGCACACCAAGTTGACATTTTCATTGAGCTAACTACCATGACCCCAAAATCCCTTTCTGACAACATAAATCCTTACTTCACGTATATACTGATGGGGTCCGAGCTGGTGGCGACTGATCAGGAACGGGATTTTGGGGTTTGTAGCTTCTGTGAAAATGGCAAATCCCCATGTTAGGATCATTAGGAAAGGAATCAAAAATGAAACTACCAGTATTGTTACGCTCTTATCTATAAAGCTATGACATACTGTGTACAATTCTGGTCACTGTACCTCAAAAGGGACACTATAGAGCTAGAAAAGGTGCAGAAAGGGGCAACTAAAATAATTAAAGGGCTGTAGCAACTCCCCTATGCAGAAAGTTTACAATGTTTATATCTTGAAAAAAGAGTAAGGGCACAATCCTATCATTAAATGAAGCTGAATGATGGGAGATTGAGGACAAACAAAAGGAATTACATCTTCATTTAAGCATCCAAAAGCCATAATAAACTCGAGAGTCCCTAAGATGCCATAGTATTCTTTGTTGTTTTTCTTGCAACAATCTAACATTGGCTATCCCTCTGCAAATAGTTAAACTATGGGATTTCCTTCCACAGGTGGGGTGATGGTCACCAATTTAGATGGCTTTAATAGGGGATTATACGAAATCAAGGTGAACGAGATCTTCTGTCAATAGTCACAATGGCTACCTGCTAACTCCAGAATCAGAGGAAGCACACCACTAAATACCAGTTGCTGGAATCAACAGCAAGCAAGGACTGTTGTGCTCATGTCCTTCTTGAAGGCTTCCCATAGGCATCTGGCTAGCTACCATGGGGAACAGGAGGCTGGACTAGATCATAGAATCATGGAATAGTAGAGTTGGAAGGGGCCTATAAGGCCATCGAGACTGCCTGCTCAATGCAGGAATCCACCTTAAAGCAGATGGCTATCCAGCTGCATCTTGAACGCCTCTAGTGTGGGAGAGACCACTACCTCCCTTAGTAATTGGTTTCATTGTTGTTCTGCTCTAACAGTCAGAAAGTTTTCCTAATGTTAAACTGGAATCTGGCTTCCTATAACTTGAGTCCATTATTATGTGGACTCTGGGATGATCAAGAAGAGATCCTAGCTCTTCTCTGTGTGACAACCTATCAAGTACTTGGAAGAGTGCTATCAGGTCTCCCCTCAGTCTTCTCTACTCAAGACTAAACATTCCCAGTTCTTCCAGTCTCTCCTCATAGGGCTTTGTTTCCAGACACCTGATCATCCTCGTTGCCCTCCTCTGAACTCCCTCCAGCTTGTCTGCATCCTTCTTGAAGTGTGGTGCCCAGAACAGGATGAGGCCTAACCAGTGCTGAATAGAGGGGAACCAGTGCCTCGTGCGATTTGGAAGCTGTACCTCTCTTAATGCAGCCCAAAATAGCATTTGCTGGATCAGACCAAAAATCAGCCTTTGGTCTGATCCAGCAGGGCTCTTCTTGTGTTCCCATTGAATTCAAGAAGACTTATTGCCAGGTTGGCAGTTCTGCAATTGGCTCAGTTTTCAAATTATAACAAAATTAGAGTGGTTATTCTTATGTACCCGGAATAGCAGCACGCACACACACACACACACACACACACACACACACACATGATGGAGGCATCAGCAGGCTTGGAGAAACCCCAAAGGTTGCAGAAGTAAAAAAATATCATTAGAAATATAATGGCAAAATGAAGTATTGTTGAGGAGGGCATGGCTAATTTCAATACTGAATACAGGGCAACACAGCAGGTCCCACTCATTATGAGTATTTATGATTCCATCTTCCAAACAGCATGAATATTTTACTGAAGAAGACATGAAAAAAAGATCCCATTTTGCCCAGTAACTGGTCTGGGTTGTTGATGCTCAAGTCAATGATCTTGCTCAGTGACGTGCATATGCAGAAAGCCTTCAACAAAAGCCAATGTCCCGAATTTCTCTTTTTTAAAAACAAAAAGCAAATTGTTGTATTTATTATATCTGATTAACTTCTAGCCAGCTTACTTCCTAATGTAGTATGATACAATCATGAGCGAAATGAGCTATTAAATGAGCTATGTAACTTGGGACCATTTTCTAAAACATTAAAGCAATGACATATATTTAAAATGTTATACTTCGTTACATAGCTCACGTAGTAGAAAGGTTCCATTTGGCTGTAGAGCAACAGGTTTTTATGGTTGTAACACAATTAGTGTGCATTTTTTGTTGAAGAACCTTCTAACATAGAAGTCAGAAACTTGATCTCAAAGATCCATGAAGGGGAACTTTTTAATACAGGAAGAGGCAATTTGATGTCCTCTGGAAGTTTTGGACTCCAACTCCTATAACCCTGACCATTGGCCATGGTGGCTGTGGCTTGTTGGAGTTGGAGTCCAACACATTTGGAGGGCATCAGGATGCCTAGCCTTGTTTTTGTTTAGAAAAGCCTTCCCCAACCAGATGCCCTCCAGATGTGTTGGAATACAACTCCCATCATCCTCAATTGTTTGGTGTTGTAGTCCAACACAGGTTGCATAAGGCTGTGTTAACATATGCTGAGCTGGTGGATTGGAAGAGAGGCTCTCATGCGTGCTTTCTGTAATCCTGCCCTTTGTACTCAGCAATGCTAGGAACAGCCTCGATAAACTTTGAGCCATAATCAATAACTTCTTTACCTTTGGGAACTGTCTGGAGGATTTCCAGATTTGAATTAAAAAATCTCAGCTCCCCCTACTCTGCTAGCCCCGCCAAAAGCAAAACAGTAGAGGCTGGTGGCTCCGATGCCAGTGGAGTGGTGAATTTGTTCCGGGTTTCAATCAGAACCAGGCAGAACTCTAGAGGAGCTATGATAGCTCCTCTAGAGTTCTGCCTGGTTCTGACTAAAACCTGGAGTGGATTCACCACTCCACTGACATCGGAACCACCAGCCTCCACTGAAGCAAAGTGGAGCAATGGAAGAATTGGCCCATTGTCTACAGTCGTGTTTACAGTCACAGCTGGGAATGAATTTGCGAATCCTGGTTGGAGCGTGACCGTTGAAACACGATCTGTGCATTTTTGCTCATATTTACAGCCATGGCAACATGGTCAATGGCTGCCGACTGTTTGCCAGGGTCAGTGAGGTTCCTTGGCTGAAATGCCCCCCATTCACTGCGGAGAGCTTCATTCATAGCCCAACTCAACCCAGCCCAGACCTGGACTGGTAGCTGGTCTGAAAATAGGAGGAAAAGATCACCAACATCACAGAGTTATTGTAGAAATGGGCGAGATTCAGGTTAGGCCAGAGCACACTTCTAAATCAGCATTCCCCAACCTGCTGCCCTCCAAGTGTTTTCGACAACCACAACGTCCATCATTCCCAGCCAGAGATTAGAAACAAGCGATTTCCTCTCCTCCCTCCCACACTGCAATAATACTTTAAAAAAATGTGCCAATGGAGGCTTTAAAAGCCTAACTGCAGCACTGGGGGTATAAGGGGGGGTTGCTACTAAGGAGGGAAGGACAATCCCTTCCCCCCCCCATGCTGTGACCCTCCCTCCAAAAACACCCCTCCCACACTGCAAGAAGGCTTTTAAAAAGCCCTTTGCAGTTGAGGGGGTATTTTCAGGGGGGTTGCTGCTAGAGAGGGAAGAACTAGTCCTCCTCATGTGGTGGACACCTCCCCCCAATAGCCCACCTCCCCTTCAGCAATCAGTTTTTTTAAAAGCCTCCATTGGCACCAGTGGAGGCTTTTAAAATGCCCGATTGCAGTGGGGAGGAGTGAAATGCGTGTGATTTGTGTGAGTGTGGGGCCACGTGCCAGCAGAGGGATGGCCCCATGCACTGCTGGCACGTGGATGCCAATGTGCTTGCCTGGAACCAGTTCTGCTCTCGGCTAAACCAAGTCCCCACCCCCACCCCAGTTTAAAGAGACACTGGAATCTTCTTGCTTCTGGTTTTAAGTGACAAACTCATCAGATCATTTCCCCTGTACATACAAACGCCTTGAACAATGCAAGGAAGTTGTCACCAGTAAGTGAGATGGGAACACCCAGAAGGAACACATTACAGTTCTTCCCTAAAAAGCTTCAAGGGTGATACCTGTGATATGTTGAAATTCCAGTCAAGTTTGTTCTCTCTGGTTTGCTTAACTACAAAAAGAATCCAGATTGTTTTCTCTATACTTTCATGCATTCCCCAGTCTGGTACCTTTCAGGCTTTTTCAGCTATAACTTCCAGCATTATTGACCACTGGCCATGCTGACATGGAATGATGGGAACTGAAGTCAAAAACATCTGGAGGGCACCAGGTATGGAGAAGGCTGCTATATTTTTAACTCCTGCCATTCTAACCTGTTGAACTTGTGCAAGGTTCCTCTTTTTAACCCAAGGATACCCTTAAGGCCCTATTTAGAAGGCAGTTCAGACAACACTTCAGGCTCTTGGTTAGTGAAACTGTGGTTCTCTGGGGTTAGCACTAACCACAAGCTGTGTTGTCACACGCAACGCTTTTAGCTACAGATGATCCAATTGTGGTTAGTGAGCAGGGTTTCGCAAAATGCTTCACGCAAGACACCTTAAACCCAGCTGCTTAACGAAAAGCTTTAACCAGCAGGGTTTAAGGTGTCTTCTGGAACAGGCCCTACAACACAAGGGTACTAATACTAAGAGTTATCTGACCTTCCTGTAACCAGCTGCATATGTAGAAAAGCAATTCAGAACATTCAGTACTCAGGACAGAAACTAGAGGCTATTGACACTCCCAAGGGCCATGTGAATCTCTCACTTAGATGTCAGCAGGAAAGGAAGAGCCAGCAAGTCCAATAATCAAGGCAATGAGGATTTTCCATTTACAGCAATCAGACTTGCAAGGGCTGTTTGGTTTGTTGATTGGATGACTTTTACTGACCCGCAAGTAAATATGATGATCCATGGGCACAGTATCTGATCATTAAGGTAATGGAAAAACTTGTACATTTGGCCCAAACGAAAGCAACGATACATGAGGCAAATAATTACAAAGTGGTAAAAAATTGCAGGACTATAATATCAATCATCTTAAAGTCAATACCAGATTGAATAGATTAAATGAGATCTGATGCTTTCTTTAGTGAATTCATTGTTTCAGCTGTTCCCAGCTGCTCTAACATGCTCTGCTGATAATAATTTTATATACAAATATCAGCCAGATAAAAGCCAGACTCCTCCTTTTTATTAAACACTTTTTCCCAGCCTGCCACACTCTTTTTTTAAACCTACACCAGCTGCAAAGGTTACAATCTGCAGTGGAATACTGGCATGGGGAGTGGAGCAGGGTTACCTTTGGCACCCACCCACCCACTAAGAATCCCCTCAGACACTTTTCTCTCCCATGGGCGAAAAGGTAAAGATACTTGCATCTTTGTTCTCCATGGGGGGAAAAGAGCATTCTGGGAAGTGGCCATTTTCAGTGGAAAACCTGCTAAGGGAACATGATGAAGAAGGCTGCTCCTGTATCTTCTTCCCGCTGTAGATTGCAGAAACATCAGTACAAATACTCAACACAATACTGCATGTAGTTTGGCCTTAGCATCTTGGCTAGGAATAATCTGACCATAGTAGCCCATGCTCTGGTAACTTCCTGATTGGACTACTGTAATGTGTTGTATCTGGACCTGCCCTGGAAGACGACCTGGAAGCCTCAACTACTGCAGAATGTGGCTACTGGAACCTTAATGGGTGCAGCCAGATAGGATCCTATTACACTAGTCCACTGGTTACGTCTTTGCTTCCAGGCCCAACTTAAAGGGCTGGTGCTTAAGCTATAAAGACCTAAATGTCGTGGGAGCCAAATACCTGCCTCTCCCCATACCAGCCTGCCTGTGTCTTAAGATCTGTAGGGGAAGCTTTTCTCAAGATGCCTTCTACTTGTTGAAGGACAAATAGGGAATGGGATTTCTCCATTATGGTGTCCCATTTGTGAAACTCCTATGAAGGTGCACCTGGCGCCAACCTTGTAGCCATTTCAGCACCAGATCAATACTTTTCTGTTTTCCTGGGCCCTTTAAACCAGTCAGTCTGTTTTGTGGGGTTTCCATTACAAACCTTTATTGTTTTACAATGGTATTTTATTGTTTTCATTACATATTTATTGTTCACCACCCTGATATCTTTTGATGAAGCTCAGTTTATAACTATCCAAATAGAGAAATAAGTCCATCCGACACACCAGACTGGTCAGCATGTACTATGTATTTCAAATTATTTTCAGGTCTCTTTATAGCACAGAATTAGCTACATTTGTATTCTACACCGAATTGCTCTCTATAATTCAAAGTTTTTATATTTCTTCATCAACAGAAACTGACCTAGAAAATGTATTATTCCTCACACCAATTGTCTAGATGAATTCACATTTTATGTTATTTCTGTACCTAATGATCCCAAGGATGTATTGTATTGTTGTATTTAATGTTGTTCCCTGCCTCGATCTAGAGGGAGAGGTGGGTAAGATATATATATATAAATTTTTTAAAGTTGTCCTTTAAGAATATGCATCTAAAAATGTGTTTTAGGTGCAGATTTTAAAACAACATCAACTTTACAATGCAAAGCCATACAAATTACAACCCAACCTGTCCATACACACCTATGTTAGCAGTTTGTGGCACACCAGTGACCTGAAAGCGGGGGCATGGACGGACCCCCCCAAACCAATTGTCTTCCATTTTATGAATGCATTCCTTTACTTGCTGCAATCATCTAGGGCAGCAAGTAGCTAGTTAAGAGCCAAACTTCTATTACAAGATGGGACCCATACATATAGATATTCTCATATCTTTTGGTTTTTTACCATGAGCAATATATAAACTCTTATCTACGAAGGGCTTATAAACACATTTTATTCTATGAGTGGGAGGGGGGGAAATGAGCACTGATTGCAGGTCTCTTTTTCTGCTTAAAATGTGGACGGAAAATCCTGCCATTCAGCCATCGAACAGGTACCTGTCAGTCACACTTATGCTTACCACTATCCCCAACATGACAACTTGCAGGGTGAAATTGCTCTTTCCAGCAATGTCTGCAAGCAGTCTAACTGCAGGGAAAGCGTTCATGGAGAACATGGGTGCTTGCTAGGACAAAACCATCTGGGCTCCTTGCGTCTGGAAACACCCCCCCCCCCAAAAAAAATAATTCCTGCAAAATGTGTTGAACATTTACTGAATATGACTTCAGCAATGAACAAATTATTATGATTAAGGTATTATTATTATTATTATTATTCAGTCTAATTTAAAAGACAATGGTTGTGAGGAGAAGACACTAAAATAAGTTCAACCAAATGGGGAAAGGGGTAACTCCTATCTTCAAGAAAACTTAGGCTTAATCTACACCAAGCAGGATATAGCACTATGAAAGGGGTATATGGTATGTGTCAATGGGCATATATGGTATGTTGTCAGTGCACCTCAATACTGCTATAAAGCAGCAGTGTGGCTCCTGCCATTTATATACCACTTTCATACTGCTTTCATAGTGCAATATCCTGCTTGGTGTAGATTAGGCCTTAATCAGTCTCCAGTAAGTCTCTAGCCAGGTCCGGTCCTGAAAGTTGTGGAGACTGGGGTGTTTGGAGTAGCAGTGATGTCACTGGGCCTAAAGAGGGTCAAGAGTTACATCACAGGGAGTAAAGGGGTTCGAGAGTGACATCACAGAGAGTGAAAGGAGCTGAGAGTGACGTCATAGGGAGTGAAGGGGTCAAGAGTGATATCATAGGGAGTGATGGGGGGCTTCATGGAAGGTAATTTCCCCTCCTTTCCAAGTAGGCTTCAGAACCTCCTTCCTTGTCAAGTCCCACCCCCACATCACTCATCACCACTACCAGATACCCACCTCTGCCCCCTTTCCCACTCCCCACTTCCCAGTCCCTTCTGGGGACACACACACTGAGGTTTCCTCCTTACCTCCCAGCCAAATTCCTTCCAGCCCATTGTGAACTTGCAGAGAAGTGTGCTCTGCATGTGGGGACGGACCCCTAAGTCTGTTGCCTCATGTTTGGCCCTCTGAGCATGTGCAGGGAATAGCTAAACTATAGTACTGTGGCTCATTAGGGAGAGGGAGAGAAGGAGGGCTTGAATTCGGGGAGGAGAGAGGACACTGATTTGGGATTCACGCGGCCTGCCCATGAGCTTGCTCCTCCGCCCCTTGTAAGGCTATTGTAGGAACTGGGCTGCCTCAAGGACTGCCTGCCTTGTCCTCCTGTGAATCTGCCCATCCATTCATGGGGAAGGGCCACAGCTCAGTGGTAGAACACCTGCTTGGCACACCGAAGGTCCCAGGTTCAATCCCTGGCATCTCCCTGGAGAGCCACTGCTGCCCGTCAGTGTTGGCAATACTAGGCTAGATGGACCAAGGGTCTGACTCAGTATAAGGCAGCTTCAGATATTCCTTGGGATCCCAACGTAGCTTGGGATCCCAATGTGAACAGTAATTCAAAATTAGGAGGAAGGGGATGAGATGTAACAACAGGGTAAGAGTGGCACACATGGTTCCCACATAAAAGGCAGAATGTTTGTGAACTGCCCAGAGAGCTTTGGCTATTGGGCAGTATAGAAATGTAATAATAAATAAATGTTATCAGGTTTGTTTGATTATGTAGTTTTATTTATAAACCAGAGTTAGCTGCTACTGCCAGGTCAGGTGGTAGAAAAAGGCAGGACGTTGCAGAATTCTTACATGTATATTTAACCCTGGCCAAAGTGCGACGCAGCACAGAAGTGTTCTGCTTAATCTGTAGCAATCATTTCCTTTTGTGGTACTGCTGCAAAATATTACCAACGTAGTCAACTTTTCATAAACCGCACTTTACTATCCCAGAACCTCTCCACATGTTTTCCCAATGGTAGGGGTAGATTTCTAAAATGAGACGTGCCATGGCTCACTTCCTAAGGAACCAAAGTGCAAGCCTCACTCCCAGTCACTGATGTGTGCAGCCTAACACAGATAGCTAACACAAATAGGTGAAAAAAGTAACTCTGCACATAATCAGGGGCACTTTCTTTCATTCACTTTCTCCATACACTCCTCTCAGAGTTCAGCTCTTTATCCTTATGAAAGGAAGTGGGGGAAGACACTTTAGGCCAGACATCTCCAAAATGGTGCCCTCCAGATGTGCTGGGCTACAACTTCCAGCAATCCCAGACAATTGCTGTCTTGGGGATGCTGTGAGATGTAGAATAACACATCTGGGTTTGGAGGTGTGTCAACCAGTTCTGGATGGGGTTACACTCCCTCTGAAAGACTGTATTTGCAGCTTGGGGGTGCTTCTGGATCCGTTGCTCCAAATGACAGCCCAGATAGATGCACCGGCCAGGAGTGCCTACTATCAGCTTCGGCTGATACGCCAGATGCACCCTTTCCTAAAGTTGGAAGACCTAAATATGGCAGTACACACAATGGTAACTTCGAGGCTCAACTTCTGTAATGCGCTGTACATAGGGCTACCTTTGTACCTAGTTCGGACATTTGAACTAGTTGAAAATATAGTAGCCAGGTTGGTCACCAGTACACCTAGGGGTGACCATATTATACCAACATTAAAATCACTCCACTGGCTGCCAATTAGTTTCAGGGTGAAGTACAAAGTGTTGGTTATTACCCTTAAAGCCCTACATTGTTTGGGTCCAGGATCACCTCCCATACAATCCACCCCACATACTCAGGTCCTCTGGGGAGAACTTACTCCAGTCAGCCATATCTACCCTGGGAACAGTTACCTGGAGGACCTTTTCTTCTGCAGCTCCCAGACTGTGGAAGACTAGTCTCTTCCGGCAGGCCTACCCAGATGAATTTTAACCTAAGAATTTTAAGATGTTCTGATTGTTATTTTAATATTGCATTTAGTTTTATATGCTCTTTTAATCAGTTTTATGCATTTGATTTATATTGTATTATTGTATTTCATGTTCCCCGCCTCGATCCATAGTGAGAGGCAGGTAAGAAATCATCATCATCATCTGCTGGTATTTGGATAAATTCCTGGATGAGAAGGCTATCAATGGCTACTAGCTCTGATGGTTATGTGCTATCTCCAGTATCCGAGACAGTAAGCCTGTGTGCACCAGTTGCTGGGCAACATGGGTGGAAGGGTGCTGTTGCACAATGTCTTGCTTTGCTGGTCCCTGGTCGACAGCTGGTCGGCCATTGTGTGAACAGTGTGCAGGACTAGATGGAGCCTTGTTTGATCTAGCATGGCACATCTTATGTTCTTATGGAAGATGCTTTAGGTGATGTTGCTTCCTATGGTTCATCTGGAGCAGAGTTCAGTATCCATCCAAGAGGGAGGAAAAGGCATTTTAAACATGCTCAGAAGCACTGTCTTGAGCCTTATTCCATATGGCCCTCCTGATACTAAGCTCCATCTCTCAATGATGATAATTTATCTCGGCTTGCTACGTATGTTATTTCCAATTATGAACCGCTGCCTCCCACAATAGAAGATAAAATGTTAAAGGATGTGGCCACAGTCATCAACAGGGATGCTGTAGCAGAGGCAGGAACAGAGTGAAGCCAGAGGGCTTCTCCCTAAACCAGTGGTGTCCAACCTGTAGTGATGACCACTATTTCGGATGGCTTTAAAAAGCGATTGGACAAATTCCTGGAGGAGAAGGCTATCTATGGCTACGAGTCCTGATGGCTATGTGCAGCCTCCAGTGTCATAGATAGCAGGCCTATGTATACCAGTTGTTGGGGAATATGGGCAAGAGGGTGCTGTTGCACAGTGTTCTGCTTGTGGGTCCCTGGTCAAGAGCTGGTTGGCCACTGTGTGAACAGAGTACTGGACTAGGTCTGATCCAGCACCGCTTGGTCTGATCCAGCAGGGCTTTTCTTACGTTCTTATGTTAAGCTCTTTCAACCCAAGGATTGAATTCTATTTCAGAGGAGCTCTCAGGGCCTACTTTCCATTGGAGCTAAAGAGTCCCCAATCCCAGCATGTTTTACTTAAGCTCTTACTGCTAGAAAAGGGGAGGGGGAAGAGATGCACAAACCTGGGTAACCACCAAATAATCAGTGGTCAAGGGGGAAGGGAGCCAGGGAAGGGAGCATGGCCATCTGGGGCTGGATTTGGCCACGGCTCCCTGGCTCTGCAGCTATGCTCCCACTTCGACATGCATTTACCCCCACCCCCACCCCCACCCGCAGGGGGTCTGCAGGGTTTCAGACAGGAATCTCATTCCCATTCAGCCCTACCTGGACTTCCCAAGGCCTGAACGTGAGTCTTTCCGCGTGCCAAGCAGGCCCTCTGCCACTGAGCTAAGGAAAGCCTCGCCCTTAGCGCAGTCGCCCAAGCCTCCCGCTTGCTCCTGCCAAGCAAAATAATTCATTTGGGCTTTCTTCGCCCCTCTCCCTGGGCAAACCAGCTCCACCCCTTGCGCGCGGGAAAGGCAGAGCGGGCCGGCTACCGGCTCTACCCGCGGCGTCCCTGCGCAATCCCGTTTTCCAACCGAGGTCGCCACTCCGCGAGCCTGAGGACTAGCCGCACGCCTCCTGCGTTACGCTTCCTGCGTTGCGCTCCTTTGCCCTCCTTCGCCGCAGGCCGATTCCTGGACAAAGGCTCCGCCCCTCCCTCAAACTTCGCCTATCCTTCCGCTTATCCGTAAACAAGAGCGGCAATGCTGGGAACATTCCTCCCAGCCCCGTCGATCGCGTCTCCTCGCGGTTCTCCAGAAGGCGCGATCGCTTTCCGGATAACCCTCCTCCCAACGGCGTCGTTCGGCGAGCGAGAAATAAACCCTCTCCCTATCGAAATGCCGGCTACCGTTCCGTGCAGACTTACCTGTGGCCCTCGACGGGGCTTCCTTCCGAGTCGGCTCTGCTTAGACTCGTGTGGGACAGAAACGGATGTCCAGGGTTTATGAAGACGCCACGGGATCAGCCCGCGCTTTTTCTCCGCGGTGTTAACATTACCGAAAGTACCATTGCTTCATCATAGAGGGAATCATGGCATCGGGAAACTGGGGACTGATTGGCGCTCCAGGCTAAATCAGTCCGTTACAAGAGGCTGCGCGTTCGACGGGAGGTTTGCCCTAAAGGCAAGTTTAGGGACTTCACCGGCCTGTCCCTCCTCTTTCCTTGAAAGGGAGCCGAGAGTCTTTTCTCGGGTCTCAGGGTGGGGTGTCTCAGGCACGCCTGGAACTCTGCGCTGGATCGGACTCTCCTGCTAGCACTGAGATCCTAATACACTGCACAACATTAAGATCGCAAAGTTTGGCGGTGCAGTGTTAGGATTCCGTGAATGAGACGGGGCAATTGCACTATAAAAGCCACGTCTGGAAGCACTCCTCTTCTTGGAAGTAGCTCCCATTGAACTCAAGGGTGCTTCCTTCAAAGTAAAGATGGACCACCAGGCTCTTAAGCTTCAATCCTAAACTCAAGTCCTTGGGAGGAAACCTGTAGATAGTTGACTTCTGCAGGATGAGTATACCTAAGATGAGGAGAATGGGCTGAAATTTGCTCTGAATTTGATTCCATTGTTTCCCATGTGTATAAGGACGGGATGGCAAAACTGTGGGAGGTGATGGCTTGCGAGTCAGGTTAAGGAGGAGGCCAGGATTCCCAAGAGTTCACAGTTCTTTTGTGATATATGGCAACTCCACACCCACACCCACCCACCCACCCCGCACACTCACACACATGAAAAGTCTCCAAAAGAGAAGAAAAATACACAAAGGCAATATTAGCCTAGAAGTCTTTACTGATGAATAAAGGTGGGTAGGGCAACTAAAACAATTAAGAAACTGGAGCATCTCCCCTATGAGGGAAGGTTACAACAACTGGGATTGTTTAGCTTGGGAAAAAGAGGCTAAGGGGAGACCAGATAGAAGTATACAAAACTATGCATAGTGTGGAGAATGTGGATAGGGAGACATTTTTCTCCCTCTCTCAAAATACTAGAACCCGGGGTCATCCCATGAAGCTGATTGGTGGGAGATCCAGGACAAATAAAAGGAAGTACTTCTTCACATAGTGCATAGTTAAGTTATGGAACTCACTACTACAAGATGTAGTGATGGCCAACAATCTGGATGGCTTTAAAAGGGGGTTGGATAAATTCCTGGATGCAAAGGCTATCAATGTCTACTAGCACTGATGGCTATATGCTACCTCCAGTACGCCTATGCATACCAGTTGCTGGGGAACATTGGCAGGAGGATGCTATTGTACTCATGTCCTGTTTGTGGGTTTCCCACAGACAGCTGGTTGGCTACAAATAAAAGGAAGTACTTCTTCACACAGCGCGTAGTTAAACTACTCACTACCACAAGATGTGGTGATGGCCACCAATTTGGATGGCTTTAAAAGGGGGGTGGATAAATTCCTGGAGGCGAAGGCTATCAATGGCTACTAGCCCTGATGGGTGTGTGCTATCTCCAGTATTCGAGGCAGTAAGGCTGTGTGTACCAGTTGCTGGGGAACATGGGTGGGAGGGTTGGGCTCTGGCTGGCAGCTGGTTGGCTAGTGTGTGAGCAGAGTGCTGGACTAGTTGGTCCCTTGGTCTGATCCCGCAGGGCTCTTCTTATGTTCTTATGCATTGATATTCAGTTCACCCCAAACCCCGCAGCAGTGACGGCAGAAGGGAGCTCAGGCCATCTGGCCAGAAAAACCGCAGCGCTGGTGGCCTTTTGGCTTGTCAACCCTGCCCCCTGCCCTGTGCTCCTGCACTTACCTGATCTGCCCAGAGTGATGGCCACTTGCGTAGCCCGAACCAAGGTCACCACTGACACACGAAGAAACAACATGGTGACCTCAGAGCAAAGGGGAAAGTCACGTTAAATCGACACTTTCAAAAGGCACAGTTTGGAAAGCCTTTCATGGTTGTCAGTTGGCAACTGCAGCATATAAATAATGCAGCACCAATGCACAGCCACGACAGGGTAAATAGGGCATATAGACACCTTCAGGTTTGTGTAACGATGGGCCTGTTCACACAACATCCACCATGGTTAGGAATAGTTCACACAATATGCTAAGTCATAGTTCGCATGACACACTAAGCCATAATGTTTAGCTCAAAATGCTTAACCACCATGACTTAGCATGTTGTCTGAACAGGGTCACAGGCTGCAAGCCCCAACCCACCTAACTAGGTATAAGCCCCATTGAACTCAGTGAGACATACTTTGGAGAAGATATGTACAGGCTTGTACTGATAGAGAGACATTAATGCTGTAGTGGTCTGTTACACATTTGTTGCATATCTACTGCAATATAGAAATGCAATAAATAAATAAAAATACTGGAGTTCTCCTGTTGCCATTTGCCTCTGCTTTCATGTAGGTCCTGTTAACCTTCAAAGCTTTTCACAGTCTAGCTTCTTCCTATCTCTCCTCTCTCATCTCACACTATTGCCCCGCTCGTGCTCTTCGCTCCTCTGATGCCATGTTTCTCGCCTGCCCAAGGGCCTCTACTTCCCTTGCTCGGCTCCGTCCATTTTCTTCTGCTGCCCCTTACGCCTGGAACGCTCTTCCAGAACATTTGAGAACTACAAGTTCAATCGCAGCTTTTAAAGCTCAACTAAAAACTTTTCTTTTTCCTAAAGCTTTTAAAACTTGATGTTGTGCAGACTTTATACTGTTAGTTTTACCCTACCCTGTGCCTGCTTACCCTACCCTGTGCCTGTTTGCATTCTCTTCCCCTCCTTATTGTTTCATTATGATTTTATTAGAATGTAAGCCTATGCGGCAGTCTTGCTATTTACTGTTTTACTCTGTACAGCACCATGTACATTGATGGTGCTAAATAAATAATAATAATAATAATAATAATAATAATAATAATAAGGTCCATAGTTGTCCTATACCCTAGGTCAGCCTTCCCCAACCTGGTGCCCACCAGATGTGTTGGACTACAACCCCCATCATCCCCGCCAGCATGGTCATTTCTGGAGGACATCCTTGGTTATCCACCTGTCTCTCTCTCTGCGTGTGTGTGTGTGTGTGTGTGTATGTGTGTGTGTGTGTGGTTTAAATGATTATTTGCTCCTTTGCTTTTTCCTTTCTATTTGCAGTATTTCTTGATGTGTGTCATTAATAAAACTCAACCCATCTTTTAAACGGGGTTTTCATGTGTAACCAACCCATCTATGCTAAACATCAACCAGGATGATCAGGAGTCTGGAAACAAAGCCCTATGAAGAGAGACTGAAACAACTAGGCATGTTTAGCCTGGAGAAGAGAAGATTGAGGGGAGACATGATAGCACCCTTCAAATACTTGAAAGGTTGTCACACACAGAGGAGGGCCAGGATCTCTTCTTGATCATCCCAGAGTTCAGGACACAGAATAACGGGCTGAAGTTACAGGAAGCCAGATGCCGGCTGGACATCAGGAAAAACTTCCTGACTGTTAGAGCAGTATGACAATGGAACCAGTTACCCAGGGAGGTTGTGGGCTCTCCCACACTAGAGGCATTCAAGAGGCAGCTGGACAAACCATCTGTCAGGGATGCAGTAGGGTGGATTCCTGCATTGAGCAGGGGGTTGGACTCAATGGCCTTTTAGGCCCCTTCCAACTCTACTATTCTTTGATTCTATGATCATTTTAATTCTCTGATGGGTGTTCTTGAGACTGAACTCTTTAAGAAAGATTTTATCATGAGCCCTGGCAAAAGCTGCCTGGCTACTTTGGGTTGTATGTAATATTAGTCTAATTTAAATCCCAACCATTTAAATGGGTCTACTCTAAATAGGACTAACCTTTGCCTATAAATGAATTAAGACGTCTCTGAAGATACTTATTCCTAGAGTGGATTGAAAGGCAAGAAAACAGTAAAAAAGTAAATTGTCAAAACTGGTGATCAGTTAAAGTAACTGGAGAACAAGAAAAGGTTGGGTTGTTCATTAACTGCCAGGTATAGTTAAGAGGCCAAATACCTGGCTTGCAGAACCAGTTGAATTAGAACTGGAAGGAGAGCTAGTGAATTTAAAGTGAAGAATCAGCTATCTGGGCCTGGATCTACACCTTGTGTCAAATCATTACAAATGTGGAATAAAAAGCAGAATATAACACAATGAAAGCGGTATATGGACTGTGGATTGTGCCCCAACAGTTATCAGTGCACTTCAATAGTGCTATAAAACAGTAGTGTAGACCTAGCCCTGGGTCAAATCCTTGGTTTTCAATGGATTTCTTTTATCCAGGAACATGTCTGTAAAAACAATCCAAAAGTTGTGTACTCTAAATACACCCCCCAAAGATCCTCTTTATTTGTACAAGGTGGGGGGAGGGAACTTCCCCAGATCAAGCAGAGATCTACCCAATTTGGGACAAGTCTTCAGTCCTGCAATTGCCCCCCTGCTCCACATTGTTCAGAAGGGACCCCCCAACCCTCTTGGGGGACCTGTCTAGGGACCTGTCTATGTCACATACATATCTCTACAGTATATGGATAGTGCAGTAATTATTAAAAGTAATATTGTTATTAATGTAACATTAATGTATCAACCGTCAATAGATTACATTTTCTTCTGGTTTTATACCCCATTCAGGATTATTAATATTATTTATTGAATTTGTATACCGCCCCATAGCCAAAGCTCTCTGGGTGGTTCACATAAGATAAAACATGTAAAAAAATATACAAAAATTTAAAACCACAAAACATGCAAAATGCACATACATTTTAAAGCACTATAACAACTTTAAAAACGATGAGCCAAAAAAA
The DNA here is from genome assembly GCF_023053635.1 of Elgaria multicarinata webbii. NCBI lineage: Eukaryota > Metazoa > Chordata > Lepidosauria > Squamata > Anguidae > Elgaria > Elgaria multicarinata. The sequence continues at coordinate 37,790,638 of NC_086174.1, forward strand.
AAAAAAAAAAAACAGACACAGACTCATTACATATCCCTAAAGGCCTGGGAGAAGAGAAAAGTCTTGACCTGGCGCTGAAAAGATGACAATGTCGGCACCAGGCAAGCCTCATCAGGGAGAATGTTCCACAGTTGGGGGGCCACCACAGAGAAGGCCCTCTCTCTTGTTGCCACCCTCTGAGCTTCCCCTGGAGTAGGTACCCAGAGGAGGACCTTAGATGTTGAACATAGAGTTTGGGTAGGTTCATGACAGGAAAGGCATTCCGTCAGGTATTGTGGTCCCAAGCTGTGTAAGGTTTTATAGGTTATACCCAGAGCAGTTGCATTACCACCTTCGTTTCTATTTCCCAAGTGCTAAATTCAGCAGCATGCTCCATGAGTGCTTTTGAAATGAAAAGCAAGGCGGTAATGCATAGAGTGAATTCAGCTACTCTGCCGATTAGCAAGGAAATGACAAAATGGGGATAAAAGACACTTGCCCTATACTGCACACTCAGCAAGAGAATCACACGTATTTCTTACAGTTGTGGAGGAAGTAGGTCATTACGACAACCCAATATGCACAACCACTTGTGTAGGGTTGACATCAGGACCCAGTCCTTCATCAACTGTAAAATAAACCTTTGGATAACATTACTAGAATAATGACCTTAAGGCCGTACATAAATCTAGTTTTCTGTCTTTTAAAGGTTGTATACAGGTCACAAGAAAGGTTCATACTTGACACTCATAGAGATCAGGTGAGTGTGTTTGCCATGTGAGATACTGGATAGGTGGTGCCTTCACAATCATTGGCAGTCATATCAAGCATCTTTAGATCCCAGTACAAAAACGCCAATTACCATCAATTGTTCTTCCATCCTGCTCCAAGTCTAAACACAAATGTGGGAAGTCAACTCGAAAAACAGCAAAATTGGTTCTCTCTTTTAAAGATGAAATGTGCTTGATAATGCCAGCTGATTTGGGACTTGGCTCATTTGTCATCTTGTTTATTATCATTTAATACAGAATTAAGCATTTAAAAACTACGCCAAGTGCTCTGTACAAAGAACAGGCAGGATTGCATCTCTAACAGACAAGACAGAAAGGGGAAAAAGGGAAGTTTCTCAATACAGGAAGTTTCTCAATATGTAATTTGGCAGGTCATGTTGAATATCAAGCTCTCCTGCATTTTTTTAAAAAAGTTAAAACAGATGTATGGGTTTGTTGTGGGGCGGGGGGAACTAGATCAGGCCTGTCGCACTGGGGGAGAAGGATTTCACCCCTTTCCCTCCCCCTCCCAGTCAGTGCAATGGCGATTGCTTTGTGCCCCTTCTATTAATACAGTGTGGTGTAACAATTAGCATGTTGAGCTAGGACTGGGGAGACCTGGATTCAAATCCATGCTCAGTGATGAACCTTGCTGAGTGAGGTTGGAGTCAGTTACTATTTCTCAGCCTGACTTACCTCACAAGGTTCTTGGGAGGATAAAATGAGAGGACAAGTAGAAATGTGAAGGTATGAAAAATAAAGCAGGGAAAACCCCAAAATTCACTGTGGGGGGAGTCATCCCCCACAAATTTCCAAAACCCGGGGGGGGGGAATGGGGGTCTTTTTCCCAGTCACCCCCCTCCCTGTCATTTTCTCATTTTCCTCAGGCTTTCCCATCTATAACAGAGAGAAGGACCATATATGCTGCTTTGAGTTCCTTGAAGAGGAAAAGAGGCAGGTTATAAATGTAATATATAATTGAGTATCAATAAATTTAGCTCCATAGAGGAAAAGCAGGATATAAACATAATGAATAAACAAGAACAAACCATCTTGAGGCCTGCATGGCTCTTGGGCAGTCGCAATATGTAATAAACAAATAAAATAATAAATAAATGTGCCCAGGCTTCACCACCTGAGGTTAACAGTGGGGACATTTTTCTGAGGCAAGCTGCTAACAGATACGATTCCTTTGTTAGGCCTTGAACACTCTGCTACATGACTTTACTTTCTGGAACTCCAAATAAAAATGAATAGAACAGTAGTTTTAACTGCCAGGTGTGCATGCTTAGGGATTGGGTTGAGCTGCATACCTTTCTTGCTATACTGAGACCATCCTGGAAACAAACACATGGTCACTTCCACCTGTTCGCTCGCTTGCCAGGAAGAAAGTTGCTCTTTTTTTCTCACCATCACCACTGCCTGGGCCAGAGCAAGAGGCAGGAGAACAAGCAGGTTTCAATGGGGGGTAAGAAGAAGCAAGGAACAGGTGCCCCTACTATGTTCACCCTTGATGCTAGCTCAACCATACATTAAAAATGTATTGTGTGGGAAAAGGGCCTTCTCTTGTGTGTCTTGGCCTACCATAAATCAGTTTTATTGGGTGACCTCCTAGACCTACTATCAGGAGAGAAATAATTTTCTGACCATTGCTATTGTTCACAATTCTATCAACTGCCATCATGTCTTTCCTTAGTTAGTTTTTTTCCGTAGACCAAAAAAATCTCAAATGCTTTGGACTTCCATCGTACAGAAAGGTGCCAAACCTCTTGTGCAACTGGTCTTGTGCAACTGTGGTGGCACCCACCCTCTGAAAGACCCTCCCTCGTGTGGTTTGGTAAGCGGAAAACATAATATCTTTTAAACGTTTCCTGAATTCATAGCTTTTTACACAGGCTTTCCCTGGTCTTTAATGTGGATTCCTGCATTGAGTAGGGGGTTGGACTCAATGGCCTTATAGGCCCCTTCCAATTCTACTATGATTCTATTATTCTCATGTAACTGGTTTTATATTGCCTTTTAAACTTTTAATGTTTTAAATTTATACTTGTATTTTATGGTTTTTAATTGTGCACTGCCCAGAAAGCTTCAGCTGATGGGCAGTATAAAAATGTAATAAATAAATAAATAATAAAATATTTTTTGTCACCTGGCCCAAATTGTTCTCAAAGCAAGGAAGTACTTCCACCTTTAGCCTAAAACTGACAGCTTTGCAACTTGACTCCTGTTTTTTCATTTTTCCCTTGGGATAACTGTCTGCCCTTCCTCCGAAACAAAGTGGTTATTTATCATGCCTTCTATAGCCTTGTGTCGAGGAAATGTGTGAATGCGCTGTTTTATCTGTGCCCACCCTGTTTTGATGTAAGCCCTTTCTATTAGAAAGTAAGTTCTATAGCAATTTGACCCAAACTGTAATGGAAAATATATTGAGCAACACTTGCTCAACCAACAAGAAGTGTTGACACATTAGTCAGAGTGTGAACCTCCCAGTGAGGACAGGAAGAGTAGTAACCACAAAGGAACAGATGTTCCAGGATTGCAATCTACGTATTGTTTTCCTAGTCTTAGAATTATCTGCACTCTGCACATGCAAAAATGCCTTGTTTACCATTGGTTACTGTATTGCAAAACTGTATTATGATTGGTTTATTATATGAGGAAGTTCTGTTGTTGCTTCTAAGGATGTTACCCTATAAGTATCTTAGCTTTGCCTGCAACTAGTGGGCAGTCCTTCAGATCCTATAGGGTTTGCCACCTTGCAGCACTGCAGGCTGCTTGTAATAAAACTTTTCCAAGATGAGATAAATTGTGTTTTGAGAGTCTTTGACCGCCACTCAGTGAACCAAGGGAACCTGCCCTTTCGGGTTCCTCCACACTTGGGTTGTAAACTGGTGCAGCGTTAGGCTGCTTAAATCAAATTCAACCATTGCAGTCTGTGATCATGCTTTAGCTGCAAGTGAACTAGTTCAGGGATTAGGTTGAGCTGAATAGCTTCCACGCTGTCCTGAAACCATACTGAAAAAAACCAATACCCAGATAAGAAATTCTCTAGCATGAATGATCATATTGCTATATTGGTCTGGTCATGGTGAATAAGTAGGAAGCAGTAGCTGTGTGCCATATCGTAGTGTGTATCTTCAGTGTCCTGTAGTCATAGCTACTCAGTCTCTGAAAAAGTCTACTACTAGGACAGCAACATAAATGTGTTGTAAGTTTTACGATGATACAGGTGTTGTTGTTAAAACCTTAGCACTAACTCAGGCATTTGTTTCCACTTCAATTGGTGTTGGGAAAATATTATTCAATTAAACATGTCACTGATCTTGACTGTTTCTTTCACATGACTCCCGCCATGTAGAAATAGTCACAAAAGTGTTATACTTGTTTAAATCACAAGGTTTTTAATGAATGCAAATACACAACTAGCTAGGCGTTTCATATGTGCTGTCAACATGGTTTTATATTTTCAATAATTTTGATCCAACTGTACCATATTCTCATGAGAAATTTAGCTCTTCAAAAAATGTCTCCTTTGAGGGAGCCAAATTGTGGGGCTACTCTACATTGAAGCTAAAATCTCCCACCCTTGCTGGGGTTTCTTCTCCTGGAGTTCTTGCAGGATTATACTTGAGTCAATACTCTCTTTTTTCTTTTTTTGCCATTTGTTTGTTGGGCAAGTTGCATATGTTCCATTTCTACAGCCAGTAGATGGCGCTGCAATATTGCAAAATTCCGGGAATATTACTGCATTTTTGGTGAGTTAAAAAACAGCAGAATAAAGTTTAAAACAATTGAGATTGATTACATTGTGAAAAGGACCCGCGAACTTCCATGCGTGACAGACCATGAGTGCATGATTAAAAAAAACCTCCCGTAAAGAGGGTCATGGGGTGAACCAGTTGCAAAGCTGAAGCCAGAGGTCTGCCGGACTTGGCTACATGTGCAGGCATACACTTTTTAGATTGAATATATATATATTCTGAAGCTATAAAAATAAAGGACAGGATTGTATCACATCCTTGTGAAATCAGAAGTCCATTTGCACACAGCTTTCTCCTGTCTAGTTTCAGTTTACCCACTTTATCACCACTTTTGTATTCCCGAAGCCTAACATCTCTCCATCGTTCTCTCTCTCTCTCTCTCTCTCTCTCTGCCTTTTCTGCCCATTTTCTTTGGATTTCCTTTCTTGGCACATTTCTGTTACAAGAAGAAACAGTGGACAGATTCCAGAGGAGACACTTGTTTCCCTGTTTTAGTTTTCACTTCACATGTAAAAACCTCTGCAAGGCTAGCACTGCAAATAAGACCGGACGTCTGGGACGGAAATTACTTCACATCAGAAGCATACTGCTCTGTGTTCACTGTTCCTGTTATTCAGATGATTAAAGGCCTCACAGTTGATTCTTAGTGCACCATTCCCAGTGCTGCCAACACAATATCCATTCCTAGGTGATGGACTGAGGTTTGCAAGGCTAATGGGGAGGAGGTGCAATAGCACTATGGATCTTTCTGCCTCTTTAAAAAACACAGGCATGTTGCACTGCTCAGCAGCACAAGGAGAATGCAACCTCCCATCTCCCTTTGCGTAAAGAGGTGTTCAGCGAGATAAACAGTGACCATGGGTGCTTCCAGATGGATAGCTCCTATTGCTACGAACCAAGAGTCATTGTGCAGCTATTCCTTCTTTTTTCCTTATTAATGGATTTTTTTTCTGGTAAGAAAGAAAATGGAAGAAGCACTGAGAAAGCACAGGAGGATTACAAACAGAAGGTGACATCGCTGGGACTTCCCTAAAATTCAATGAATGAGGCAGGGAGATTGCACAATAAAAAATCTAATCTGGAAGCAGCCAGTGTCTGCCGTCTGACAAGTTTGCATGTGCACAGAGGCTGCTGCCCTGCACAAAAAGCTTTGGATTAGGACCAGACTATTTTTGCCTTAGAAATGAAACCCAATGTCTCTGTTCACTATGTAGCTATATACATTTTCACACTTTGAACAATACTGAACTGATTGATTTGTTCGAACCTCATGAATGCACTTGCAACTAGGGTGACCATATTTTTGAAACCAAAAAGGAGGACAATATGGCCGCCCTCGAGGAGGTGTGGCCACCCCAACATGCCCACCCCAAGGCGGGCCAACTCAACATGTCCGGCCCCAAGGGGTGTAAGGTGTAATTCTACACCTTACAATGAACACAAAAGTGTTCTACATGATATCTTAATATTAAAATCACTGAAATAAAGAATGAGTGAGACATTCAACATTTCAGAAATCAACATTGATTTTTGTTTACTGTACAAATTTTAAGACTTTTCTTCCAAAGTGCCCTGGAATATGGGGGTGAGAAAAAAAGGGGGAAGGAGAAAATGGGGAATAAAGCAGCTAGAAAATGGGGATGAGTAAAAAAAAGGGGGAGGGAGAAAATGGAGGTAGGAAACAGCCAGAAAATGGGGGTGAGAAAAAAGGGGGGAAGGAGAAAATGAGAGAAGGAAACAGCCAGAAAATGGGGTGAGAAAAAAGGGGGAAGGAGAAAATGAGGGAAGGAAACAGCCAGAAAATGGGGTGAGAAAAAAGGGGGAAGGAGAAAATGAGGGAAGGAAACAGTCAGAAAATGGGGTGAGAAAAAGGGGGTAAAAGAGAAAATGGGGGGGAATAAAACAGCTAGAAAATGGGGGTGAGAAAAAAGGGGAAGGAGAAAAAGGAGAGCAATAGAGAAGACTTTTAAGGGAGACTGTTAGATTGAGAGGAGGCATTTATGGAGGGGGAGACTCCATAAGACTCACCTCTGGAAAATCCACCCACCTACTGTCCCCTCACTCACTCACCCACCCTAACCAGCCTTTGTAGCAGCCTTTGTAGCAGGGCACCATAGAAACCACGACGAGGCCACAGGTAGGGAAAGGCAGAAACACACACCTCCAGCTCCCAAGCGAAGGGGGGAAAATAGGATGGCTGTGCTGCTGGCCCACGCCCAGGCCCCAGTCGCCCAGTCCAGTCAACTGAGCGGCCCCCGGCCCACACCTGAAGATGGGGCAGAGGATGGCTGCGCTCCCGGCCACCTACCTTCTTGGCGCTGCTGGTCATTGTCGTCTGCTGTGCTGCACTGCCTGCTGCTCCCACCACAATGGCTACTGCTGCTGTGGCACAGAAGCAGCCAGCCAGCCGGGTCTTTAGTGCACTCTAAATCTTGCAAGATCTCGGCTGGGAAGTCTCGCGGGAAACCGGACGTCTCGCCGGAAGTCTTGCGAGACTTCCAATTTCCTGGGGAAGAAGGCCGGGCTGACGGAGAAAAGAAGGCCTAACGCAACTGCAGGGCCAGGTGCCCCTGATTTACCGGTGAGTTGGCCCTCAACTCCGGTTGCTCTGGTTGGCCTTCTTTTCCCTGAGGAGTCTGGACTTCTCCAGTTGGTATGGTCAGGCTACTTGCAACACTTTTTGAAATGGGAGTGTTGATCCTCTTTAAAACTATGCTTCATTTCAAGACTGTGAATAAATGCAGACTTTGTGGCCACAATAGAAGCCGGGTTCTTTGTTCTCCCCCTCTACTTTGCTTAACTTCTACCGATGAAGGAGCTTCTTTAAACGAGCGATTTATAGCACGCTTGTTACTGGTCATTTACGATATTCACGGGTCATTTTGATGATGACGTCTGCCTTCCTGCTCCTTTCCTCAGGTTTAGCATCACAAAATAAACCTCAGAAAACCCGACTCTTTTGAGATAGGTCAGGTTTGTCAGTATTTCCTGCCATGTGCAGGGGAGGTTGTGCTATAAAATGGCCACTAGAGAGGGTGGTATCTCATTGAAATGTACAGGCCACATTGTTGCTGCCTGTACATTGTTGCTGCTCTCTTCTCTGTGTAGTTCTGCTTGCTTCAATCATGGAAGAGAACCAGGAAGGAAATGCAATTCCTCCCCCACCCCCATCTGAAAGTCCTCAAGATTTCTGGAGAACCCGAAGACATGATTACTATTCTGAGATATTTGCGTTGGTTCTAATAAAGGCATTGCCAGACAGTGGCTTTTGGAATTCACACAATTTTTGTTTTGTCCAGAACCTGTATTAAACTTGGACTCTTTCTCTGTACATCAGGTGTATGGCCCATTGAAGTTAAAAGCCTTCCTCTGATTAAGCACAATCATATCGGTTGATCTGCATGAATACAACCTAAATGGGAATTTTCTAAACCTCAAATGCAGTCTAGGGATTAGCTTTTATCTGAACAAGACTCAGCTGGACTGAATTATTCGTGTACTGTGGCCATAAGCAGTTTAGTTCTAATAATATCCCTTCAAAATGCAAGTGATGCTGCAAGTATATCAGTTTCTTCTCCCACACAATTATAAGAATGTTTCTAAATTTAGTCCCACTTATATCAGTTCTCAGAATTAATTAGTTTAGAAGGAATGAGCGCTTTGCTCAATTGGCACATCCTCCCACCCTTCAGTACCAGGCAGGCTGCTTTAAATGTTTCTTAATCATTTTGCATTAGTATTTATAAGTGGATATATTCTGATAGGAACTTCATTTACTACCCATTAATATTTCAGCACCAGCTGTGTGCTACGTGTCCTACAGAAGGAATCACACTGTCAAAGCTCAAGTGAGACAGAAGTAATCAAATTGCAATCTATTTTACATTAAAACACAAAGATGGCCAGAAGTAAACAAAAATCCAAAATCTAGAGTCGTGTGTGCATGTGTGTGTATGTGACAGAATCCAAAATCCATACTTAGGCAATACTTTTATTAGGACCAACCAACATTTCACAACAGATTTTTCAAACTTTTGGCTTCTCTAGAACTCTTCATTAGGCTAGATGGCATAAGAGGTTGGCGGAGGGGGGGGGAGAGAAATTGCAGTACACACACACACCAACCACAGACTTCTAGAAGTTCCTCCCAGTGATGGATTTCACATTAATGCCAATCTTCTGCCCAAAGAAATCCTATTTGACAATTAGTCCCAATAAAGAGGTATTACTTTTATCTCCTAGGTCATTACCAGGCAATTTCCTTAACAAATATGTGGCAAAGCCAGCATTTGTAACAATAAGCTTCTCTACATGAGTGATTTATTTCACACTCATGATTAGCCACCCATGGAAGTTTGCAGGTCCTTACATGATGCCATCAACCTCCAGGACATCTCCTGTGCTTTTCCCTTGAAGTCTCACTTTAAAAAAAACCAACGGATATAATGCAGCATTTAAAATAATCTCAGGATTAATTCCACCACTAGGTCATGGAATTTCATTGAATTTTATGAAGTATTGCCCAGAGGGAAAGTTCTCAATTACAAATCATGTAGTCGCTGTTGGTCACTGTCTAAAGAAGCCGGTAGCGAACATAGAAAGACCTGAGGAATGAGGAGGTAAGGATATGAGCCTGGTAAGGATATGAGTTTTCCCCTTAATGTAGAGATAAACAATATGTTTACTAGAAAGGGATAACTTAAGACCAAAGTGAGGCAGAATTTTCAGCCAGAGGGCCACATTTACTCAAACACTAGTGGTGGGCTGAAGGCAAAAGTAAGTGGGTGGGACCACTTATATTCTCCATCTTCTCTCTCTCTCTCTCCATTTCTACACCAGCCTTTCCCCCCAGGATTGTTGCTGGATTGTTCCTGTGCATTCAAATGCCACACAGGGGATCCCAGGAGCAGGCAGGGACAATCCCTCCATTTTCTTGGGATAATTCTTAGGTGTAGAAAGCCCCCCCCCCTCTCTGGTGCCGGATCTACACTACTGCTTTAAAGCGCATTATAACAGTTATAAAGCGCTTTAACTGCTTTAAAGCGCTATAAAACTGTTATAAAGCGCTTTAAAGCAGTAGTGTAGATCCAGCCTGGGTCATTCTCAACAAAGGCCTCCTAGCACTAGGAATCAGAAAGCATCATGAGCTGTTCCATCTTTTCTCTGTTAATTGATTTTCTGTGTAAAGAAAAAAGATAGAATTAAGTGGTGTGAACACACAGAAGGATTACGAATAGAAGACAATAACATCCAGACTCCCCATAAACATCTGTGAATGATGGCACCATGAAAAGCTTCATCTGGGAGCATGCTTTTCCCCATGCTCTCTTTTTAATCCTGAGGCTTCATATATGACTCACCTATAACCCTCTGACCTGCATTCCATCCCACATGATTAAAATCTCAGACTGGCATTTTACATCAGTTTTAAAAACAGTATTTACTTCTTTAAGCTCCCTGGGTGACAGGAGGTAGGCAGGCTGGCAGGTTCTCATAATTTATGGTATTAATCAGTGTATTTAACCAACGTTTTAAACAAACTAATGCCACAAACAACAATGCCTCAAATTCTCTGTGCCTCAAATTCAGGATATAAGGAGCTGCCATTCTGAAAGCAGATCATTTCCAGACTAGCATTTATTTGTCTTGAATAAGAGCCCCGCTACATGACATCCCAAACCTAATGGATTGTAAAGAGAGGTGAGTCACTGCTGGCTGGCAGCTAGATTTAAAATTCAGTGTTAGTTCATGAGCTGTAGACTCAAGTGCTGTTATAATATAAGCACTCGGTTTCTGAGAATCTACAGCCTCAGAGAATATTTAGTTCTTCATTTTTAAAAGGAAAATGCACATGTTTGGATTTTTAGCAGTCAATAACCCAAAGAGGTGGTTTAACCAACATGGAAATATACAGAGCATAGAAATGCAGTCCAATAGATCTCTGGTTTGACTGCACAGAGCAATACAGCCATAGCTCAATGCTTTGCCTACAGAAGGTCCCCAGTTTGATCCCCGGCTTCTCTCAGAAGGACAAGGAAAGAATCCTGTCTGAAACCCTGGAGAGCCATTGCTGCCAGTCAGTGTCGATAACACTGGACTAGATGGACTAATGGTCTGACTCAGGATAAGGTAGCATGTTGCTATGTAACCTTCACTATTTTTCAAGCACGACTTGGGGGCAGTGGGTGCCTCTCCTCTTTCACATAATGGTGCTGTACACTGTACTGAGCTGGAGGGCTTCTCTGGCTTGTTTTCCCCTCCGCATGGTCCAAGCACAGCATCATCAGTCAGTTGCCATGCAGACAAAATCCAACAGTCTCATTTGGCCCTTGATTTAGAACAGATCCTTTCCTCATCACTGAGAGAGTGGTCTGCCCTACTCAGTGCTGCAAAAACTCCCAGCGTCTCTCTCTCTCTCTCTCTCTCTCTTTCATGCATTCAGTTTCTCCTCCACCTCTAAGAGCTGCACAGTGCATCACTGTAGTTAGCCAATCACATTGTTCTTTGCCTTTTCGGTTTGCTGCGCCCCACAGCTACTTCAACGATTGCTCCTGCATGTGTGCCTCTTCCCCACCCCAGGCATCTTAGAGCTGATGAACAGCAGGCCTCCTGACTTCCCAACCCCTGTAGCATCCTCTGGTAGCCCAGATCACAGCAACCAGCCACTGCTAAAGCAAACAAGACAAAGCTAGAGAGCCTCTGCTGAGCATGAGCAGCTGCTGCAAAAAGAGAGAAAGCGGGGAATGAGATAGAGGCAGAGGGCTGCACTTGGAGTGACTGGGAGCAGCTGCCTGTCACTGGCCCTCAGGCATTACAGTGAACACTAGGGCTGTGCAGGGACCCCCCAATCTGCTCTGGATCCCAATCTGGACGTTCCAGATTGGGTCTGAACTGCTCCAGATCGACACAGACCTCCGAACCAATCCAGAGCCAAATCCGGAGCGAGATCGGAAGGTCTGGATTTCCCCCCATAGACTTACACTGGAAAAGAAAAATGCCTATAACATTTTTAGTTTTCAAGATAGAAACATGAAAATGGGCACCATGATAGCTTCTAAATATATCCTTAGTCATGGCCACTTTGAAGGAAATGGGATCATCCCCTGATTTTGGGGGAATTTACAGAAATGCATTTATCTCTGTCATTTTTCAAGATACACACATGTAACTGGGCACCATGATAGCTTCCATATAGGATCTTGAGCCTGGCCACTTAGGCATGCGGTGCTATGCTTGTGTCACAATACTTTCTTAAAACTTAAATTGTTCATGCCATCCACTCATTTCAAAGTGCTATAACATTTTTGTTTTTCAAGATACACACATCAAACTGAGATGTCATTGAATAGACGATCCTTTCAGGGTCCGTCAGAGTTCACTTACTCCAGGGTAAGCCTAGCCAATAATAGTCAATGGAAAAAACGCAGTTTGACCCAAAATGGCGTCCGGAGCTCCAGATCAGTTCGGATCGATCCGGACCAATCCAGACCTCCCCCAACCCAATTTGGATCCAAATTTAGGGGGTCCAGAATGAAGCACAGCCCTGAAGAACACTGGCATAGAGGGAGAGTCAGGGCTCATCTACACCAAGCAGGATATTCCACTCTGAAAACAGTATATAAAAGGCAGGAGCCACACTACTGCTTTATAGCGGTCTTGAAGTGCACTGACAACGGTTGGGGCCCATTGACACATACCATATACCGCTTTCATAATGTTATATCCTGCTTGGTGTAGATGTGTCATGGGTCCCAACCGTTGTCAGGGCACTTCAGTACCACTATAAAGCAGTAGTGTGGCTCCTGCCTTTTATATACTGTTTTCAGAGTGGAATATCCTGCTTGGTGTAGATGAGCCCTGACTCTCCCTCTATGCCAGTGTTCTTCAGGGCTGTGCTTCATTCTGGACCCCCTAAATTTGGAAATGTAAATATCCTGCTTGGTGTAGATGAGTCCTCAGCCACTACAGCCATTGAAGAACATAAGAAAGCTCTGCTGGATCAGACCAAAGTCCTGTTTCCTACCATAGCCAACCAGATTGTGAGCCTCTGGGAAGCCTACAAGCAGGAGGTGAGAGCAATACTGTCTCTCCCATCCATGTTCCCCAGCAAATGGTATTTAGAGACATGCTACCTCTGATCTTGGAGATAGCAGTAGTCATTGATTGCTTAAGTTTGCGAAAACTCATATAGGAATGCTTGGTGTTTTTGTGCAGAGTTTATGCATGAGTTCAACAGCCTGTGTCAACACAATGTGCTGAGTTTACTGTGCCAGCAAGGAAACCTTAATGACCCTTTGAAAGGGTTGCTTGCCAGTCCTTCCTGCTGTGAACAGTTTGTAGGACCATTTCTTCAGAGCAAAGGAAAGAAGGAAGGAAGGGTGACCATATGAAAAGGAGGACAGGGCTCCTGTATCTTTAACAGTGATGTAAAAAAGGGAATTTCAGCAGGTGTCAATTGAAGAGGGTGAAATTCCTTTTTCATCACAACAGTTAAAGCTACACTAACTATAGTAGAGTGACCAGATACAAAAGAAGGCAGGGCTTCTGCAGCTTTAACTGTTGTGATGAAGAAGGAATTTCATCCTCTTCAATTGACACCTGCTGAAATTCCCTTTTCTACATCACTGTTAAAGATACAGGAGCTCTGTCCTCCTTTTCATATGGTCACCCTAGTATACTGTTTCTGAGGGTTTCTAATGAGGGTCATATTCAAACCACAGATGACTAGATTGGCAGGTCTTCTGTGCAAAGCTTGAGCACATGCTGGGCTCGTATAAGACTGATGCAAGGCAATGGGGCCAGATCCTATTCCTGCCGTATTGTTTCCTGGGGGGGGGGGGGCTTCCACACACAGTCTTCGGGGCGCCCCGAAAGCGCTTCTGGGTGCCCCGAAAGTCCTAGTGTAGCTACCTGGTCAGAAGAGATGGAGGAAGAGGCGGTGGCGGCAGCAAAAAGTTCCCAGGGCTCGGCGGCTTCCTTGCCGCCGAGCCCAACTCCCCGCCAGCCTCCTGCTGCTGGCAAAAGAGCCACCCGGGTTGGCGAGCGAACACTGGCATAGAGGGAGAGTCAGGGCTCATCTACACCAAGCAGGATATTCCACTCTGAAAACAGTATATAAAAGGCAGGAGCCACACTACTGCTTTATAGTGGTCTTGAAGTGCACTGACAACGGTTGGGGCCCATTGACACATACCATATACCGCTTTCATAATGTTATATCCTGCTTGGTGTAGATGTGTCATGGGCCCCAACCGTTGTCAGGGCACTTCAGTACCACTATAAAGCAGTAGTGTGGCTCTTGCCTTTTATACATCACTTTCATAGTGAAATATCCTGCTTGGTGTAGATGAGTCCTCAGCCACTACAGCCATTGAAGAACATAAGAAAGCTCTGCTGGATCAGACCAAAGTCCTGTTTCCTACCATAGCCAACCAGATTGTGAGCATCTGGGAAGCCTACAAGCAGGAGGTGAGAGCAATACTGTCTCTCCCATCCATGTTCCCCAGCAAATGGTATTTAGAGACATGCTACCTCTGATCTTGGAGCGAGCTCTCCAACCCGGGTGGCTCTTTTGCCGGCAGCAGGAGGCCGGTGGGGAGTTGGGCTCGGTGGCAAGGAAGCCGCCGAGCCCTGGGAACTTTTCGCCGCCACCACCGCCTCTTCCTCCTTCTCTTCTGACCAGGTAGCTACTCTAGGACTTTCGGGGCGCCCTGAAGCGCTTTCGGGGCACCCCGAAGACTGTGTGTGGAAGCCCCCCTGAAAAGGTTCTCATCTACTTTCCATACCATGTCCTACAATTTCAGTTCACAAATCATCCAAACTTGCCCTCTTCACAAACCTGAACAAGAGCACATTTTTGAAAAACCTTCATACATTCCCAAACTTCTGATCACATGTAGAAAAATGCGTATTTTTTTAAAAAAATGTGCACTTTGAAATGTGTGTGTTTTTTGTTTGTTTTAAAAGCATTTTCACGCTTTAGTCAATGGAGGAAAGTGCACACTTTTTATATTTGAAGGAACTGAAAAACAGGTCACAAACAAAAATGGGAGTGAACTCAACCAAGCTTCAAAGTGAAGTTTGGGGAATTTAGGTGAGCTCAAACATCCTTGGTTTTCCCATCCCTACCAAGTTTATATTTACCCTGCCATTCCATACAATGTATAAGTGACTTCCAGTATTAAAAACAGATCAAAATACAATAAAATGATCTTCTTTAGGAAATAAAGGGACAGAAAACAATACATAAAACTTTTAAACTGACAATTTAAAGTTACACATCAAGGAGATTAAAGTTAGCTATCTGACGGACTGATTGCCAAAAAGGATGGCAAGAGCGAAACGCCAGAGAGTCGGGAGCTTCCTTAGAAAGGGTGTTCCAGAGCTTTCATGTGGCCAAAGACAAAGCTGTCTCCCATATTCTAGCCAAATGCAGTTCAGAGGTTGGCAGAATGCAACAGGTTGTCGAGGCCCTGTAGAAGACTGCTAGATACAACAAATAGGGTGACCATATGGAAAGGAGGACAGGGCTCCTGTATCTTTAACAGTTGCATAGAAAAGGGAATTTCAGCAGGTGCCATTTGTATATATGGAGAACCTGGTGAAATTTCCTCTTCATCACAACAGTTAAAGCTGCAGGGGCTATACTAGAGTGAGCAGATTTAAAAGAGGGCAGGGCACTTGCAGCTTTAACTGTTGTGATGAAGAGGAAATTTCCCATATATACAAAAAGAACCTGCTGAAATTCCCTTTTCTATGCAACTGTCAGGAGCCCTGTCCTCCTTTTCATATGGTCACCCTACAACAAAGAGATTCTGTGAACTGCCTAGACTGACAGTTTTGACTATTGGGCAGTACAGAAATTCAGTAGACAGATATTAACATACATGCCAGCTCATATGAGAGCAGATGGTCTTTTAGGTATGCCAGTCCCATTTCTTTCTTGGGGGAGAATAATTTGAGATCAAGTTGAAGACCAAAGAACTGTGGCCATGAAATTGCATAAGGATGGGCCAAGATTTTCACACACCATTCTAATGTGTCATGTTTTGCAGATGTCTCCTGCCTGTCTGGTCAAGTATGGCTTAAATATGAAGTACTTACTCACATTAGCTCATGCTCATAATTACATCCACAAACAGTTGGGCAATTCATAGGTGAAGTGGGCTCAAATCTGAACACTCCACACGAAGTGTTCAGCATAAGATTGATTGATTGATTTGCAGGAGCGTCCATGTAACTGAGATGTCTCATATGAGAAATAACCTACAAGGCCAAAGGATTCATGTTTAGCTGCTGACAAAGGAATTGCTCCAGGCATATGCTGTGTGCAGTTTCAGCTATTCAGCACCAGCTGGAGACAAATACATCACATCGGTCTGCAGTTATCATTAATGCATTCTTAGCTGTTTTCCATTAAATCTAGATTATGCAGTGCAAGGGATAGTAGCACTACAGAAAGCTAATCACATTAGCGGATATAGACTTCAGAAGATATAATATCAGACATTTCTCTTAGGCTGTTCAAACAATGCACATCTCTGTCTGCTGGATCTTGAAGCATTTGAAAAAGAGACGGGCCAGCTCACAAGGAAGCACATTTTCAGACCACTTTGATGTCCCCTGCCCAGGTTATGGGCAGGAGCCCTGTGAATTGAATGAATGACACCATGTCCATGTCAGCACAAGATACAAGAGCATCATAGGGTGACTTTTTTGCCTAATGTCTCTACTTTACTCTACTCTACTCTAATGTTCTCCTCGATCTAACCGCAGCCTTTGACACGGTTGATCACGATCTTCTCTTAGATTCCCTCCATGACCTTGGACTCTGTGGCTCTGTCTATAACTGGTTCGCCTCCTATCTAGAGGGTCGCTCTTTCAGCGTGTCGGCTAACGGCAGCTCGTCCTCCTCTTTTCCCCTTTCAGTTGGGGTTCCGCAAGGCTCGGTGCTTGGCCCGTTGTTGTTCTCTCTATACATGCTGCCCTTGGGTAAGCTTATTCAATCTCACGGCCTCCAATATCACCTGTATGCCGACGATACACAATTATATCTCTCATCTCCGGAACTTTCTCCTGATGTTCACGATCGTATCTCAGCATGTCTTTCAGATATCTCAGCCTGGCTGCTTCATCGTCGTTTGAAACTTAACATGGCAAAGACTGAATTGCTTGTTTTTCCTCCTAAACCCTCTCCTCACCTCTCATTCTCTCTTACTGTCAACGATGTCACGCTTACTCCGGTCAAGGAAGCTCGTAGTCTTGGCTTTATATTTGACGCCTCGCTCTCCTTTACTCCTCACATCGAGGCAGTAGCTAAATCCTGTCGTTTCTTCCTGTATAATATTGCCAGGATTCGACCATTTTTGTCTGTCTCTTCTGCCAAGACTCTCGTTCACGCACTGGTTATCTCTCGGTTGGACTACTGCAACCTTCTTCTCTCTGGCCTTCCTTCGTCTCACATCAGTCCGCTGGTCTCTGTCCACCACTCTGCCGCTAAGATCATCTTCTTGGCCCGCCGCTCTGACCATGTCACTCCACTTCTGAAATCTCTTCATTGGCTTCCAATTCACTCCAGAATCCAATATAAACTTCTCCTGCTGACCTTCAAAGCTCTTCACGGTCTAGCTCCTGCCTATCTCTCCTCTCTCATCTCACACTATCGCCCCGCTCGTGCTCTCCGCTCCTCTGATGCCATGCTTCTCGCCTGCCCTAGGACCTCCACTTCCCTTACTCGGCTTCGTCCTTTTTCTTCTGCTGCCCCTTACGCCTGGAACGCTCTTCCAGAACACTTGAGAACTACAAACTCAATCACTGCTTTTAAAACTCAGCTAAAAACTTTTCTTTTCCCTATAGCCTTCAAATATTGAGTTTGTTCTGACTCTATACTGTTAGCTTCTCCCTACCCGGTGCCTGTTTACACTTCCCTGTGCCTGTTTGCATTCTCCTTCCCTCTTTATTGTTTACTACAACTTATTAGATTGTAAGCCTATGCGGCAGGGTCTTGCTATTTACTGTGTTATCTGTACAGCACCATGTACATTGATGGTGCTTTATAAATAAATAATAATAATAATAATAATAATAATAATAATAATAATACTTGTCAGACAGATGATTGCATAGTTATAGAAAAAGTAACATGGTACAACACCAGACACCAAATCACGACAAGATGCATATAATACTGTCTTATTAGAGAAAACAATTAACAGACAGGAACCAGAAGTATCTCTAAGAGAAAGAAAAACATGTATTGAAGTAGTCACCTTGTGGATGGCACCAAATTATTTGGGGTGGTGAAAAGCCAAGCAGACTGAAAAGGGCTCTGAACGGATTATTTATTTATTTAAAATATTTCTAGGCTGCCTTTCGGAGCAGAAGACCCCACCCCACCCCATCCCACCCCACCCCTGATAAGGCAGCTCTCCAAACTGGGTCAATAAGTGACAAAAGGGAAACCATATTTCAAAGTAAGTGCAGAGGGAATAAAATAAAATAAATCCTAAATTAAAATATTTAATGGTGTTGTCTGAATTGGCGGTGAAACTGCTCAAGACTGTAAAACAATCTGCATACTAAAAGTGCTGCAAAAATAATAATTAGTTTGCACATGCCTGTGAACATTCCCACAAATATGTCCATACAGTATATTACATTATTATTATTATTATTATTATTATTATTATTATTATTATTTATGTACTGTATGTACAATACAATACAGTACATTAATGTACAATGTGTCAAATCCAACGCAACACAAGTGGAATTCTCAGTTTGCTCTCCTCCCTCTTACAGACCTCTCAACACCATGTTCCTCCAAAATTGCTCCAGATGGTCCCTCAATTCTCCAGAGAAGATTTGGGGGCGGGGTTGCACAGGGAGCAGCAGGGGGAAATCTGTTCTGCTAATCGGTTTCAGTTCTGCTGGCAGGCAAGCTAGCATTGGATCAAACCTAATGTAGCTAATAACACCTTATTGCTTCAAGCACTGCAAATGTTGAACAAGTGTAGTGTAGTGACTGAGGCGTTGGTTTTGCATATGGGAAAGCCATATAATTTATGCAATGCTCTATTTCAGTTTTGGGGAAGTCACAGAGGATCATCAGACGGGGGCGAAATCATGGTTCCCTACCGATGCTTCTCTTCCCTCACTTCTGTTGCACAGTACTTCCTCTTTCTTCATGGAGAAGAAAGAGGAAGTAAACAATGACTATATGGCCCATTCAGTGGATGTTTTTATCACTCCGCTTTTTCTGCACAAAGCAGGAGATTGTGGCACGTTTTGCTTCTAAAAATAAATTGAACTTACCAGGGTCTTGTTTTGTGATGGAAAGAAGGCCAGGAGGAGCGAAAGATGCATGGGAGGCAGACGTTGTCAAAAGGACTCACAAATCGTGCGACAAAACACAAGTCTGATGACACTCACACTCTCCCTACATATCTGACCCGACCCATTTACAGCAAGATACAAATCTAACTAATGTATAAATATACATAAGTATAAAATAAGAAACACAGTTCCATAAGTCAATCAATGTCTACCATTAAGGAACCTTTTTTTTCTTCAGAAAATACATTCACTCTGTAATACAGAGGTATTAGGGGTATCAACACCTCTCCACTCACAAAGCCACATATTTGGGAGTATCCAAAATTATCTTATTTTTCAGTTGCCTAGCTGTATCCAAAATATCACTGTGCCCTTGAAGAGATTTTTTGTGCTTTGGTATGGAACCAGAGAACCAGAGAACCTGTGTCAGCTTCTGCAGTAGTTGAAGCAACAGCTTGAATGTAGTGAGTAGAAAAGGGGCATCTGCCCCCCCCCTTATTTTTCCCTTTAATTGCACCTATGGGAGCTTTCCCACTGGGTCAAACAGCTGCTGCTGCTGCTGGTGTGTGTGTGTGTGTGTGTGTGTGTGTGTGTGATATTTTCATCTAGACATTGGTACAGGAGACAAGACATATCCCCCCTCCCACAGTTCCCACCTTGGTTTGGAAGGCAACAGTTGCTATTCATAGTTGAAAAAATGTACACACAAAGTCCAATATGTTTACCATCAAAACATGGGGAAAATCAGCCTTATACATTGTCAGACTGAAGTCCCCTCCTTATCATACAAGCATACTATTACGGATTTCCTCCTCAGGGGCATTGCAAGGATGATAGAGATAACTTATACGGAACATTTTGGGTTCTTAAGATACATTTTAAAAATTATAGTAGCAACTACCCTTGTAAGTCTATACATTTTCTTTGATTTGTGTGTTTTATTTGCTGTAGATAAATTCTTAGATGGTTAAAATTATGTATATTGTAAGTTTACATAATACACATGAAACCTGTAATAAAATGTTGTAGTGTACTTCACCTCCTTGCACAAATTCTCCTATTCAGAATTCCAGCTAGCCAGTCAACCACATCCAGGATATTATAGTTGTAAGAGGCTCAAACAGGACTAATTCACTCCCCCAATCCTTGCTTCTGTTTTTCTTTTCCAACTGATACTCAGCCCTCCTATTTCTTGGATGCTACTGAACATGCTGAATCCCCATTGGGCTACTGTGGCGGGGTGGCTCCCCCCTTTGATTTTTTTTAATAAAAATGTTTTGTACTTCTACATATCTTGGGGTTCACCAAAACATGCTGATACCTCTCTGAATTTTCTCAGTGGCACCATTTTGCTCCAATCCTGTCTGTACTCAGCCAACTGAGTTAGCTGTTAGAAGGAGTAATTATGAGATAATGACTGGATTCGGAAGACACGATAACCCACGATGGGTTAAATAACCCACAGTGGGTTATATATAATCCATTGTGGGTTATCGTGTCTGTGCAGAATGGGTTATTTAAACCACTGTGTTTTTTTGTGTTGTGCTGCAGGCACCGTTGGATACTTACGTCAGTGACAGAGGTCTGATAGGGGGAGGGCAGGTGGGGGATGGGTTAGTTGACACACTGTTGCTTAATAATCCAACTCAAAGTTGCTTATAACCCACTCATGATTGGTTCTCTGATTGTGTGGGGAGTACCCTCAAAATAACCAACTGTGAGTTGACCATTAATTCACCATGGACTATCATGGCATCTGAACATGGCCAAAATTATCTTAATATTTGCCCACTTCTTGCTGTTTTCTTTTATAACTTGGGAGAAATTTATAAGATAACCAAGTCAAATGTAAAGTAGTTGTGATAATGTTTCATAAATAATGTACTTCTGTTCCATCTCAAATATTCCATACAATCTTAATTACTTTAAAGAACAAAAAACAAAACTTCAAATCATGACTGAAGCCTTTCCCTTTCCTTTTATTATTTGTTACCCATAATAATGAAGCTTCTTCTTGTACTCAGGGGCTTTACTTGCTACAGGCACCTCTTTAAATGACACCACCATGAGCTAAAGCTTCCCTCTGCAAAGTTAACACAGACAATTCAGGAACGATCCTCTTTGATTTTAATTTCAACACTGTTTATTTCCCTTCCAATAAATTAGGATTCCTTTGCAAATTGTGGTCCATCATAAATATGAAGCAGCTTTGATAAAGAAAAAATTACATCATCTGACATGCTTTCATTAGGCAGTTTGTACCTGTAGTACAAATCACTCTCACTGGTGTTTCTAAAGAGTTGTTAAGACTTCCTGCGATGCAGATACACTCGTCACTATTCCATGAAATTATAGTTCTTTTGCAGTGACTAGTCTCATCAAATCCTCAGGATTCATTTTGTAAAGCTGCTGTTGAATAGCTGATGCTCTCAACCCTCAAAGTTGATTAAGATATGTGCACAAAATCTGGTGACATCATAATGTGGAAGATTTATAAAAACAGAAAATAACCCTCCCCCCAATCTTTAATCAGTCTTTATATAGAGAGAGATTTATATAGATATATAAGTATATGTATGTATACATATGTGCAGGATTCCTTTCCCCAACCCCCCCACAAAGGTATGAGCAAGATTTTTTGCAGATTAAGGGTCTTCATCCATCAATGGAATTTCTAGAAAATAAAAGAAAGAGTTAATTGGGTTTTAATTGTGAACTCTTCTCATGGGAGGACCTGCAATTTTATTGAGCTATTACATGCCACCAACAGGGCCACTGTTGCTAGGAGGTTAAGACACTCAGTTATGCATGGAGTCAGGCAATCCATTTTTAATACTTTATGCACAGTGACCTGTGCAATCACAAAGTTGGTAGCTTCATACAAATCAGCCCAATGGGTTCAACATCCCTTACACTGGGCTTTGCAATCCTCTAACTAGCCTACCTTACAGCAGAACAATTTTCAGCATGAGAATTCAATAAAAATCCACATTTTCCACACTCAACTCATGTGCTTGTAGTTTGGCACACATTCAGGACTAATTTGGTTTCAGTGTGTTGTATGAAGCAGTCCAATGTACAATGGATTAAGAAGCCAAACCTATAGCAAGCCAAATTTTGCTGAAATTGTACTGGCATGGAATCTATCAAATGTTGGATTCAAAAAGTAATCTTGTTACTCCTCAGTTTGCTTTCATAGCATAAATATTCTAGAGACTAAAATAAGCTAGGGCATATAATCCTTAGAATAAGTGACCATGCTGGGCTGTTCTCACTCATAATGGATAGCTGACACGAGTTGGCTACCTTCTCTGACTCTCTAATAGACACCGACTGAGTGAAAACAAACTAGAGCCCGTCATACACAGCCCATTGAAATGCACAGGCTGACACTGAGAAAATCAATAATAGCAACAAGGTAATTAAGATTCTTCTTTTTGATAGGGTAATGGGATACTAGGCAAATATGTTAAATTGTATAACAATTCATTGTATGTGCTTCTTGTGACTTTCTTTTTAAGAACCTGCACAAGGGCTTGATGAAATGGAGTATATGTGGCCACCATCACAGTTCAGGCCCAGACTGTAACCCGGAATCCCCACATGTTTGTTTGTTTGTTGTTATTCCCTTTATGTATCCAAGTAAATAAGCCAAAACAGACCTCCAGAAATGTTCAGTAGTTTGTAGTGGGAAAAACATTAACACTGGTTAATTAATTTGGTTGATGGTGCATAGTGTTAGTGTTGAGGATTAAGGTACGTTTTGCTGAAAGGAGAAAAGCTTGTCTCACACTTTATGATGAGCCACAGTTGTGCTTACAACAGGCAGAAGTCAATATGAGTAAACACTCAGTTTAGAGCACAAACTTGGAGGTTGGGGAAATTAGTTGGTATATTTTTCACTGTTGTCCAACACTTCCGTTAACATTGGGTGGTCTGCAAAGCCATACACCTAACCTTCTCCTGCCATTAAAGGATTTTTAGAGATAAACTCTTGGTAGAATCTGATGTAAGGTGGTGATGAAACTCTGGGTTGTAAGGAAACTTTTCTGCTATGTCAGGAGTAAAACAAACATCGGCCAGAATCAAATCTGAGGCTGGGGTTCTTTCTCCTAAGCACATTCTTATGTCTTCTTCATATGGGGGGGAAACAATTGACATTAAAGTACATAATGTTCAAAAATCAAAATTACCATCTGCAATGTCAATGCTTGGGCTGGTGGATGCTACTTCTCCGGTGGTGCTGTTGATGACATCAGTTCTCTCTGAGACAGGATGTGCTCCTATTTGACACACAGAAGATGTGTACAAACTTTGAAGAAGTTCAGAAGAGCCTGAAATGCTGTCGCAGGTATCAAATTCAGCTGGCAACCTGTCCAAGTCATCTGGCCCAGGATAAGCTGGAGGGTTCTGATCATCATCTTGCAAAATATACCCCTGGCCTGCAGGGGACAGACATCCTGGTGCCAAGGCATTCAAGCTGCTGCTCACAGCTTCATCATAGGAAGGAAGCATGACAGGAACACCGTCCACCACCACAAAGTCAGGGCCACTGCTGCAGTTCTCCTGAGCACCTCTACAATAAGAGAAGAAAGAAATGGGGCGAGTCTCTGTCTTTGTGGAATAGCTGAATGGCATTCCCCCACACCGCCCTGCTCCGCCCAGCAACAGAAAGGTTACTCTAACTACAAAGTTTTTAATCATCTGAAATGGAGCTAGCGCAGCATTAATATTTACTTCAGTGTTATCCAGGAGTCTGCTTATACTGATAGTCGTGTGCAATTTGTCACAATCAGGTAAATAACTGCAGCAAACCAATCAACAGTTGAGGGAAGGAAAGAAAGCAGCTGGGAGGCACAGATAAGGAACTCTCTGTATTCCTTAATCTGCACAGTGAATACCAACCTATATTAAGATTCCCAGAATACTGGGCACGTAAGTTTGAATGGGAAATCCTAGGGAGCATAGTGATGCCATTTCATATTATTTTAATTATAAACTGCTATCTGCATTGCTCATTATCACCAGCTGACTGATAACTGAAGCCAAACTGTAAAGCTTGTAGCTGGACCTAGTTTGAAACAGGAGGAGTGAAAGTGTATAATGGGCTCAAGTTAAAGGAAGCCAGATTCCAGCTGGACATCAGGAAAAACTTCCTGACTGTTAGAGCAGTACGACAATGGAATCAGTTACCTAGGGAGGTTGTGGGCTCTCCCACACTAGCTGGACGACCATCTGTCAGGGATGCTTTAGGGTGGATTCCTGCATTGAGCAGGGGGTTGGACTCGATGGCCTTGTAGGCCCCTTCCAACTCTGCTATTCTATGATCACTGACATTGGTATATTGTGCATCATAATACATATCCCAGGGTGGTTTAGGGGGGTGGGGGAAGGGGCAGTATCCAAGTGGGCCGTTCCGCAAGCGGGGCTTGCTACTGATTCAGTTTCACAAGTGGAGGGCACCATTAATTCTGTTCCACAAGTGGTGCTCTAGGCAGTCCAGAAATGAGCAGAAACACCCATTTCTTGATTGGGACCAGTCAATGGAGCTCTGTTGACCTGCCCAGTTCCAGAAACTAGTTTCTGCTGATTTCGGGTTCCCAGAGGAAGCTCTAAACTGCCATTCCGTAAGTGGTGGATGCTACTTTCAGAACAGAATTGGCAGTGGGCCCCGCTTCCACAAAGGTCTGCTTGGATACTGCCCATTATAAACACAATATAATAAAACAACAAAGACAATACAAAAACAATAAAATTACTTAAAAATAACAAAGTGACTTACACAACAAAACTATCAATGTTGAAAAAGAACTCAAGCAGTAATTTAAAAGCTTGGGAGAATAGAAAAGATTTTGCCTGCTGCCTAAAACATAATAGAATAGGCTCCATGAGTACTTTTTTTGGGAGGGAGTTATATAATCAGGGCCCCACAACTGCCCCTCTTTCTGTTATTAACTGCTTCATCTCTGATTGTAAGGATACCCAGAGAAGAGGATCATGAAAAGATAAGGCAGGTTGATGTGAGAGAAAGTGTGTCCTAAGGCACCTGATTGAGAAATCATGTACAGCAGGGACGAGCAACACATCACCCTGCCACCTGCACTGCTCCTTAAAATTGTATTTTATTTTTTAAAAAAGTTTCTGGAGCTGCCATTTTGACTTCATTTTTTACCCTCTTTTTATCCTTTTGCTACTTTGTTGTCACTTCAGAAACCTTTTAATTTTTTTTAAATACACACACACACACACACACACACACACACACACACACACACACCAGTGCAGGTGGGAAGGGGGGGGCTGAGGGGTGAAAATGACCCCAGACCTCACAAACTTGCCCACCGCTTGTGTAGAGTGTTAAAAAGAGGTGGGAAAACACTGAACTGGGCTCAGAAATGTACTGGAAGCTAGCCAGTGAAACACTTTCAGAGCTAGAGGCATGGAAATTGGAAGTTAAGGCAAATACGTTAAGTTCCATGCCATGTAAACAGTAAAGACTTTGTATGCTCTCATATGTTATGCTCACTTACAAATTAGGCTCTTTCTACCCACACCTTGCTTTGATCTTTCAGCCTGACATTGGGCTGGGAGTAGTAGTATCATAGAATCATAGAATAGTTGAGTTGGAAGGAGCCTATAAGGCCATCAAGTCCAACCCCCCTGCTGAATGCAGGAATACACCTTAAAGCACACCTGACAGGTAGCTGTCCAGCTGCCTCTCGAATGCCTCTAGTGTGGGTGAGCCCACGACCTCCCTAGGTAATTGGTTCCATTGTTAAACTGCTCTTACAGCCAGGAAGTTTTTCCTGATGTCCAGCCGCAATCTGGCTACCTGTAACCTGGGTCCATTATTCCATGTCCTGCACTCTGGGATGATCGAGAAGAGATCCTGGCCCTCCTCTGTGTGATAACGTTTCAAGTACTTGAAGGGTGTTATCAGTCTTTTCTTCTCCAGGCTAAACATGCCCAGTTCTTTGAGTCTCTCCTCATAAGGCTTTGTTTCCAGAGTAGGGGGAGTATGTGTCCAGGTAGAAACACTTGCTACATGCACATAATGAATTTCTGTCTGATGCTTCTGTATAATTTTCTGGGGCTTCCCCTACCAGAGCTATCACTAGTGGAATATGTTTAGCATCTGCTGCTTGGACATGAAGCAAGTTGCACAGTACTATACAGTACCTATACAACCCAATTTATTCCAAATCAAACTCCCAGACACAGTATCAACTACTGCACCGCTAACTAGTTGCAGGGGTGAGGATGGGACACACACACACCACATCCAGACAAAAAACAGTACTAACCTTGGAAGAAAGCGTGCCTTAAATTTGGTCTGGAACATTCTGGCAAGAATAACTAACAGAAGTACTAGAAGAACACTAGTAGCAGTAAATGCCACAATCTTCCATGTTGTCAGGAGAGTTTCTTGCGTATTTGGCCAGGTTTGTTCTGTAACACAAGGGGCCATGTAAAACAGACACATTAGATAGTAATAGTTTCATGGCTACTTTTTAGTAGAACCAGAAAGGATCAGGGCCCAATTGCTCTGGATTTATCCACAGATATAATAGACACACATGATACACCTCTCTGCTCACTTTTATATTTATTACGCTTTCAATATTATTTGCAAACTAAAAATATAAACCCAAATAACAACTGAAAGCAAACTAAATGTTACATTTGAGAAAGTACTGCACAGGAAATTTCAATTCTAAACCACCACCACCACCACCCTTTCATCCCTGTTTGCCTGATTGCAAGGATGTTGAAACAATTTCAGCTCAAGGGCTCTTGGAGGCTATTTTCCAGTGGTGGACTAGGCCAAAAATACCAGAACATTTCAGCTTAAAGCTCTTACTGCCAGTAACTAAGCCTTAGGAGAGAAAGTCAACCTTTTAGAATGAAAACAAAAATGAAGACCCAACACAAAAGCCGGAAAACCATACAACAATCGGTGGTCAGGGAAAAGGGATAGGGCCAAGGGAAGGGGGTACAGCCGTCTGAGGAATCCCAGAGGGCCAGATTTTGACTTCACAACTTGGTTTGTTAACTAACTTACATCAATTTTTTGTTTTTGTTTTTACCTGTTTTGACACAGTATACTTGATAGGAAGGAAACCATTCTCCATACTGGCAGGTAATATATTTGTAATCATTGGTGAGAGAATAGCCAGGATCGCAATAGAACTCTACCACAGTTCCATGGTTGTAATGCTCACAAGGCCGCGGATGGCAAATGTAATCTCCATGAGTCACCATAGGAGGTAGTGGACAAACTTGGAAACACACAAAAAAGGAGGATGAGTTAGCTACAATAATGCATGACGTCAATAGATACAGACTGAATATAACATTGTATATAGTTACATATATTACAAACTCGATACAGAAAAACATGCTTTTGGAAATCACTACATTTACACCAGTAAGAACCAATATATTAACAAACAACAGATTGGCTTCTACTGAATGGCAATTTTAGCGCTTTCATATCAAGGCAATGTAACTAATATGACACAACCATATGACCAAAAAAAGCCAAACCCCTGCAGTTTCTATTAAGAACATAAGAAGAGCCCTGCTGGATCAGACCAAGGGTCCATCTAGTCCAGCACTCTGTTCACACAGTGGCCAAGCAGCCATCGGCCAAGGATGAACAAGCAGGACATGGTGCAACAGCACCCTCCCGCCCATGTTCCCCAGCAACTGGTGCACACAGGCTTACTGCCTCAAATACTGGAGATAGCACACAACCATCAGGGCTACCATTGATAGCCTTCACCTCCAGCAATTTATCCAACCCCCCACTCCACTCCACTCCACTCCACCAGGGGCATATACTTCTCAATTTTCAGGGTTGGGGGCATGGGGCTAAACTTGGAAAAGGGGGGCTAGGCTTATTTGTTTACATTTATGTATATATTTCTATTTCTGGAAACCATCCTTCATCAACAATGGATCCTAGAGTGTTTAAAGCCACATATTAAAGTAACAAGTATTCAACAAAAGTATTACATTTAATTATATTATGATAGTTGACATGCTACCACATCATCCATAGTCCTATACTATATACCAGTGTTCTTCAAACTCTATTTCCCATGACCCAGTGCAATAATACCACATACCTCAAGACCCTATTCCTGTGCTTAGTCTGAAAATGTCTGGCATGTAATATGCTTTTTACTCATTAGTCAAGGAGATTCTTTATAATTAATGAAGTCCAAGTGAGCTCTTTGGAAATTACTTCTAAGTAAACATGAATAAGTTTAGGTAGCTAAAAGTGTTTAATAGTAGCTGGATCATGTCATTATGTGTATATTATTATTAGTAGTAGTATTATATGGCACCATCAATGCACATGGTGCTGTACATAGTAAAACATATATATATATATATATATATATATATATATATATATTGTATATATTGTTCAGACATATTTAAAAGGCACCCCCACACACGCACGCATGCACGCATGCACGCACACTAACACTGTAAATCCTAAATGTGCAACCTTTTGTCCCACAAGGCCTGAGGAGGAGGAAGCAGGGTTTGCTTGGAGGTAATTCAGATTGACCCCCAAACACACAACAATACAGACAACTGGAGACTGACTGAGGAATCTGCCAGCCAGGCTGTGAGCTTATTGATGTTACATGGTTGGGCATTGCCCCTCTGGGACATCCGGTGGGGGCTTCAGCACTGCTGCCCCTCCCCCCATAATATATGTCCCTGTACCCCACATGCTGCAAGATCTGATCAGAGGAAGAGAGAGGAAAGTTTTTCCAAGCTTAATTTTCTAAGCCGATGGGGATTTCCCCAAGTTTAACTGTAAGGCAGGGGGGAATTTCCAGGGGTTTTGCAGTTGAGAAGGGTTAACCCAACGTTCCGTGCACACTGTGTCTTCCCAATATTCTCCCTCCCCATGTTTAACTGCATGGGATGGGGGCAATTTCCTCCAGGAAAGAGAGAAAAGCAGGGAGAAAGGTGTGTTTATTGCCCTTCTAAAAGATTAAACAATCTGGGCAGAAGTTTCTTCTCCAGGTACCCCAAGTATTCGGTAGATTCAGAGCAGCAACAGATGAGGGGGGGGGATCGCATTTCCCTATGTCGCTTTGCCTCCTGCTTCTGTCCCAGAATAGGGACAAACAGCTTCCTCTTTCTTCATTCAGGGAAGCAAGTAGCAACCACATGGCCCGTGCTTTGATCGCACTGCTTCTCCTGCACACAGCAGTAAATGGCAGCAAGTTATATTACATTAAAAAAACACCTGATTTCCCAGGTCTTTTTTGGGGATGGAAGAAGGAGCAGGAGATGTTTGAGAAGTGAACAGCATCATGAAGAGGACCCACGCAAATCCGTGAGTGGCCAATAACAAACATGCTATAAAATGCTCGTCTGATGACACTCCGTTTGTGTATGTGTGTGTGTGTGAGTGATATGGCTCCTCTTGATCTTTGTGTCTCTCCCTGCCCTGTTCTGTGGCACATGGACAAGTGGAACTAAACAAAAAGTTAAGGATATATACACAGTAGAACAATAGTGTTTAATATACAAGAATAAAATTAAGATTAACATAGCTATAGATAAATAGATAAACGCCATTTATCTAAAGACCACGAAAAGGCTGAGGCCCTGCATTATTTTCAAATGGCAGTGACACCCTCCATACAGCAGCCCGCATTGGCCACTGACAAAGACTTTGTGTTGAAACGCGTTTGGCCTTTTTATTCTACGTTGTTTCTGTTAGACATTTCTTTCTGTGCAATATGCCATTGCACTTTTAATGCAATATTACTGTTAATCTTAATTTTATTCTTGTATATTAAATACTATTGTTCTACTGGATATATATCCTTAACTTTTTGTTTAGTACCCCTTCTTTTTGTTTAGTATTACATGGTTGTTTGTTAAGGACTTCACCTTTCTTTGCTCTAGGTACATGGACAAGTGGTACTTAGTGTAGGACTTCTTAGCCTGCTGTGCTTGTGTCTTCCTCTATCTGTATTGAGTTTTGGGGGTAGTCGCAAGTGTCAGACATATAGAGAGACAGCTACAGAACCTGCAGGGCAGACAATGGAAGAGAGTCATTCTTCCCCCACTCCCCCACTACCACTAGTTCTTCTCCTTTCTCTCTCCAGGCTCCATCCATTCCCTTCATGCTGCCTATTCCTTGCTCCATCTTTTCCCTCCCTCTGATCCCCACCCCAAACCTGCCTCATTCTTCCTCCCAGCCTCACTCTCTACTTTCCTTCCTAATCTTCTTCTTGCCCACTTCCCTCTATCTCCTCTACCCCACTATTCAGCCCTCACTCTTCCTACCATCCACCCAATATTCTGACACACACACCCCTCAGAACTGTGTACCACTTTATGTTGAATTTAATTTATAGAGCTAATGATGACTGATGAATGAGGTAATTAACTGAAGGGGAAATGATTAACATTTGGAGCAGGATCTGGGTGGAAAATGGGGGGTTATTTTGAGGTGATCCACTCCTTCACTCTTGGTTTGCTTTTGGATTAGTTACTCTCTCAAATTTTTGAAACTTGATTTTGGTGCAAAAGGTGTTTTTTATTGTTCTACTTATTACATTTTTATACTGCTCAATAGCTGAAGCTCTCTAGGAAGTTCACAATTAAAACCATAAAATACAACACAACAAAACACAATATAAAACTTTAAAAGTATTGCCTAAAACCCAGCAGCAGTTACAGCACAGGGAAATCCTGTGTGAAAAGATTTGTTTTCAGAAGGCATTTACAAGATGTTAATTTTCTGCCTTCCAAACCACACAAGGGAGGGTTTTCTAGATGGTGGGTGCCACTACAGAGAAGGCCCAGTGTTGAGGTTCTTCATGGCAACATTCTTTCATTTTGGAATGACCAGCAAGTCCTCCTCTGAAGATCTTAAATGTTACCTAGGTACGTATAAGGGAAGGCGGTCTAGGGCCTTAGCTAGACTGAAGGTTTATCCCGGGATTGTCCTGGGGTCATCCCTGTTCATATAAATGACACACAGGATATCCTGGGAGCAGGCAGGGATGATCCCAGGATAAACCTTAGGTCTAGTTAAGGCCTAAGTATCCTGGTCACAAGTTGTTTAGGGTTTTGTGTGTGTGTGTGTGCATGCGTGGGCATGTGAGAAAGACAGAAAGAGAGAGGAGGGCTCATGAAAAAATGTACCAGCTGCACTCTTTTAACAATTTTTTTGTAATTGAGGTAGAACCACTGATTTAGAGTGGTGTGCAATTTAATTAAAGAATTCATTTGATATGGGGTGATTTAGCTAATAAGTTACTTGCTTGGCTCTGCTTTTAGTAAAATTTAAATAAATCCTACTAATTATTTCTAAATTTGTATACACACAGAGAGAGATTTGCATCCTGTGATTCTTTCTTGATTCTTAAAACTGCCGAGCAATGGATTTGAAAAGGATTGAGAGTTGAGTTTTATTAATAACTTTATCACAATCAAATGTGAAGAGTGAGACTTAAATCCATCGCCATTTATACATCACTCTACCCCATGAGCATTTCATTCACATCAGTGGGGGCTGCATTCCATAGAAATGAAGTTGGTGACAGGAGTCTTAGTTTTGTTATTAGCATTTTTAATGGGCAAAATGTTATATAATCGTTCAGCATCACAACAATTAAGTGAGGTAGGTAACTAGCGCTGCTAGTTTACAGAATCAAAATCATTTAAATTGATGGCATTTTGACTAAATAGTCCCATTATTCAATATTACCAGAAGTTTTGCAGCTGTTTACAAAGATGTCCTATACAGAATCAGGCCATTGGTCCATCTACTGTAGTTCTATATTGTTAGACTCTGCCATTGACTGGCAGTGGTTCTCAGGACACTTATTCCCAGTCCTACCTGGATGTGCCAGAAATTAATCCTGAGACATTTTGCATGCAAAACATGGGCTCTGTCCCTGAGGCTACAGCCCCTTCACCTTGTTCCACAGACCTTCAACTGAGCATACCAGGCAACTTGCAAGAGGGCTCACAAGTTCTTTTTAGTGTTCTGGAGGGTAATCCAAGTATTATAGGAACTCAGGCTATCACATAATGAAATAGAATCTGGATACTGTGTTTCCTGCAGCCTGGAGCTGACTATATGCAGGGAAAGCCTCATGGTGGTTGCGGATCTGTGCTGCATCAGTTAGATGATGCAGGCGCAGCTTCGCAGCCACTGTGGGGCTTTCCTGCAAAGCTGCACATTGAAAAAGTTGGGGATTTAACCTGGGACTTTGCCAAGCATGTGCTCTTACCATTGAGCCAGTGGGGGCTGATGGCTCTGATATCAGTAGGATGGTAAATCTGCTCCATGTTTCAGTCAGAACCAGTCCAAACTCTAAAGGAGATGTCCAAGATGCAGAGCAAAGGATGTTGGACAGTTCCTTTAGTGTTCTGTCTGATACCCAGAGTGGATTCACCGCTCCACTGACTTTGGAGCCACCAGCCTCCACTGCATTATGCAAAGGCCTCTCCCCCAAAAGGGGTCGTGTATAAAAGCACATGACCCTTGTTGAGTCATATGCTTTTGCCTGGCTTGACCTTCAGATTTGGCCCTGGAACCTGTTTTCGTGTGCAGAACTCAACCCTGTGAAACATCAAATGATAAAGCAGGGGTTGTCCCTTATTTATTTCATTTTTATCCTGCCATTCCTCCAAGGAGCTCAGGGCGGCACACACATTTTTCACTTCCATCCATTTTATCCTCACAACCACCATATGAGGTAGGTTAGACGGAGAGATATGACTGGCCCAACATTGCCCAACAAGCTTCATGGCTGAGTGAGAATTTGAACTTGAGCCTCCCCAGTTCTAGTTCAACAACCACGACAACACTCTTGCTTAGAGATGAAGGAAAAGTAATCACAACCATCATGTCTCAGATTAAGGCTTCCAGGCAACGAGGAGAAACGAAGAAGACAAATTCAGCCTTGACACCTTTCCTCTTAGAAATTGAGTACTAAATGCTGCATTAACCATATTCACAGAAGCAAAAAGGTGATCTTAGCAGCACTTATGCAAGTGTTCTTATGAAGCTAAAGCGAATTAAAATGTCTGCAATCTCAAGATAAAGTAACTGAGTGTAGCAAGTCTTCCATGCTAAATTTCTGTTACTGGCATTTTTATTTCACTACAGGAAATTTCAAAATTTGCATTTATTATTAAACAGCCAGGTGCTCAAGTGCACTGGAAATATAAAGATTTGGGTTAGCTAAAAAGGTCAGGCTCTCTTCCTTTCCGAGAAAGGCACAGAGTAGTTCACTGCTCCCCTCTACAGGCTGCCATGTTTATTTCATGCCTCTATTATGCAGTAAAGACCTACTGCATAGATATAAATAATACAAGCACCAATTCACAACAGTAGATTTTCCACAGGAATCACAATTCAGTAACTTCTCCCTACGCATTACTTAGATGAATAATGTATTTTAAAAGTAATTCCACTACCACCACCCAGCCCACAAAAGAGCACACCAAGATATTAAACGAACCTTCAGGAGAGGCTGATTGTAATGTGCAACACTGTCTATTCTGCAACACTGTCTATTCTACATGCCCTAGAGACATGTCTTTGTTTGCATTTTCACTAGGCGAGCCTTTATAAATTATAATAACTTGAAACTAGAGCACGTAATTCACACAGAAAGCAATATTCTACATCTTTTCCATGCTGGACTCAACCCAAGGGAATGCCAGATGATTCATTAGGAAGTCAGCAAAAGGTTTGAAATGCTTTCCTTGTTTTGCTTAAAACAATTCCTTTAAATAGGAGGGAACCAGTGGAAGGAGACTGCAGATATGACTCAAACCAATCTCTCTCAATGAGCAAATCTCTGACAAGAATAATAATCTAACCTGATTAGGTGACACTTTATTACCTGCTGTCTCTACCCATCCCTCTGCTTTCTATCTAAATATCTTTGGAACAGTGCTGATTGTGGGGACCTGGCAAAGATAACAGGCTGCCAATGATGTGCCTATACTGAGCAGTGATCCAACAGCAAGCAACATGAAAAGATTTTCCACCAGAGAGATTAACTGCTTTAAAAAGCAAAATTTCAAGCCTACAGTAATGCCACCTGCTGCCTCTCCTGACATTCTGAAATGTCCAGTGCGTTAATAAGACTGGAGACCAAAAACTATAATGTGAAAGGAAGAGGTACAATGCTGCTCAGGCTTCCAGAAAATGGAATACACAACAGAGATAGATTTGGTAGGGTGCTAGGAAGAAAATGCTTTCTCTTAGCAAGACAGAAATAAATATACTCCACCCCTTGTAAATGTGCTCTGCATTTAAAGAAATTTTAGCTGGTACTACTTACAAAAGTACATGACATAAGCAGGGGAAGGTATCTGGTGCACATAAATATCAAGGAACTAGCCAAAAAAATGCTTTAACAAGAAAATATATAAGATGCACCAAGAATTAGGCAAATGAGGCACATGTACATGAATTTAGTTAACTTCTTGCCATTATAATATTTTGATTGTTGCATCTTTTGAACAGAGTGGGCAATGTCAATCAATTTTGACAGTTATATGGTTGTTGTTGTTTTGCACATTAGATTTAATAATAAGATATATTTATCCCATGACCAAGGATTCCTCAATTACACACAGCCTGTCATTAGAAGGCAACACACACAGGCATGCCTTAAAGCGCAAAAACAATCAGCAGACATGTGGAAGAGGGCTGTGAATCATTGAGAGCAATTGAGAAACTGTTTAGGACAATTAAAGTCCCAATGAAGCCAGGGTTAGACTACTATCATATGTGCAGTCTACTGTCATATGTGCAAAACTTGATGTTACAGATATCTGTACTGCAGAGCTGCATGAAATCCATCTACGATAAGGAAGTACATTCTTTAGAGCAATCAGCACAGTCCCAAAATTATTTCTGTTGGAGAACACTGGGGAATCCCCCTTCCAATAATAGAATGCTTAAAATGGATGAAAATTTGCAGTGTAAATACACAGCTAGATGAATATTTACAAAGAGAGAGTGACACAGAGCACAAGCAAGTAGCATATAACTGAAAGAAAAAGGCTACCAGATCATTGCAGTATTTTAACGGACAGAAAAGCCTTAGATTATAAGAATAGCAAATGGTAAGGGGAAATTACTACCTTGTGAGTCCCTGGTTCTAGCTTACACCCTGATTCAGAGCAGAAAATGATATGATGAACACATGAGTTTATTGCATGTGTTGCATTATTCATTTCAACAGAGGGCTCATGCTGCATGTACAGCCCTATGCGCTTCAGTGTAGGGAGCATACTGCACATATAAAAAGGACATGCACATCACATTTCTTTCTTCCGAGGCAGCCCTTTCATTGTGGAGGACAGTTAACAAGTTACTGTATACATACATTTGATGACAGAACAGCAGTATGCACAGATTAACTCCTACAATCAGGCCCATTGATGTGCCACAATCACAAATCAGCAAGCAAGACAAATGGCTCCAAAGAATTGCAACAGGAGCGCCAAGACATACAATACAGAGGAAAGCTATACATTGGCATTACTATTGGTTTATGTCTGTGATAATCATTAACAAAACTATTATATTAGGAAGGAAATGTTTGTGCATGGAAAAAAGAGGATACCCTTGTATTTTGGAGCTGAAACAAATTGGAAACGGAATATTTTCAGGATTCAATGGGTTTCATGGAACATTGTCTGAGTGGACTTCCACTCGCACAATGAAACTTCCCCTTCCTCTCCAGCCCACCTGAACACATGCCACACATCTACTGTGGATGGTCTCCCAGCCTTCAAGACCAGATTTTGAGGAATAGGGATGCTGTTGGGTAGGAGAGAATCACTGGGCTCATCTACACCAAGCAAGATATTCCACTATGAAAGTGGTATGAAAGCGGTATATAAAATGCAGGAGCCACACTACTGCTTTACAGACTGCTATAAAGTGCACTGACAACTGTTGGGGCCCATGACACATACCACATATCACTTTTATAGTGTCATAGCCTGCTTGGTGTAGATGAGCCCACCGTCTCCCATTCCTCTGACAAAAGCCTTCCATTAGCAAAGTGCTACTGGTTGTATCACAATTTTTAAAAGAAGTAAAAGAAAGCAAACATCTCTCTTTTAAAAAATAATTCTTGCCTGCTAAAACCCTTTTTTCATTAAGTCCTTATGTAGGCAACAGATGGAAGAATAAGTTCGAAATTAACCAAGTTATCCTTGATTCAAATTGTACTTCATTCTTAATGTAGATATCCCCCATGGGTATAAGGGCTTTTCCTTCACTCCAGGAATGGCTCAGTAATGAATTTTATGCTAATACAGACAAAAGCAGCCTCTGTTCTCTGAAATCTGCATGCACTAACAGCTCACATTATTTAAGCTCATAAATTGAGATACTGGTATTTCAATTGTTAACCTTCAGATCCACATTGGCCTTTTCAAAAGAAATCAAGCGAGCAACTTTACAACTAAACCTTTCTAAATCAAGCAGGTGCTGGACATCCACAGCCTGCCATATTCCTAATACTCTTCTCAATATGCTGTACTTATTGGATAATACATCTGGATACATTATCTGGACCTATTTCAACTGCAGTTTCAATTGGGCTTTCAACCAGATTATGGGACTAAAATTGCTTTGGCTGCTTTCCTGGATAAACTATGCAAGGAAGTGGATTTGGGGTAGAGAACATGGCCCTATTCTTCTGGACCTTGCAGCCTAAGGTTTGGAAGTACAGTTTTGCAACGGTTCTGGTCCTTTATGTTGTGTTGTGCCTAGAAGGTGGTGCTGGGGGACTACTGTTTGACTCTACAATGCTTGGCCTATGGTATCCCATAGGATTCTATCTTGTCCCCCAAGTTATGTACATGAAACTACTAGGAGAAGTCATTCAAAACTTTGAAGTAAGGTGTCACCAGTATGCTGATGACATATAGCTCTATTGCTCAATATCATCAAGTACCAAGGAAGCAGTCAATAACCTGTACATTGCTTGGGTTAAAAAAAATATGAGCTGGATGAAGGGGAACAAGCAGAGTTTAAATTCAGACACGATGGTCAGCAGAAAGCCTGACTCAGGGATTGGGATTCAACCTTTTCTGGAAGGGCTTGTGTTCCCCATGAAAGATCAGGTCCATTGCCTGGGAGTCCTCCATGAACCTATGCTGTGCCTGGATCTTTGGGCAGTGACAGTGGTGGCAACTAGTTTTAGTAAACTAGCTGTGACATTTCCTGAGTTGGTCTGATTTGACAACAATTATTCATGCCTTGGTTACATCATGCATATACTACTGTCCTTCCTTTGTGGACAGCAGGACCTATAATAAAAAGTTGCAATGTGGAGTGGTCCTGTTCAGTGTTCCAGTCAATAGGCCATTACTTCTTCCAGGATATTCTATTCTATTTCATCCCCTGGTTTTCTCTTTGTCCTCAGCATTCATTGAACAATGAGCATACTAGGACTTATTGAGGGGGGAGGTTTCCCCCTTAGGGGACAATCCTATCCTGATGCTCATAAGCCTCTGAGCTAAGAGGCTTTCGAGCATCCAGTACAGAGCAGGCGGAGCTGTAGAGGGGACCTTCGGCTCTGCGCTTCTCCCGCTTTGCATTTTTGCTAGACTGGCTTTTTTGCCCATCTAACGGGCACCACAAAAGAGGACGTAGGTAGGTTGGGGAGGCCTGGGGATACTTTGTAAGCCAGCCTCTCCAATCCACTCACAAAAATACCCCTTTTACCTCCTCTCCAACATCGCTTTTAAGGTTCTCTATGTGCCATAGGATTGCTCCCTCTGTGTTTTGTTCCCATTTCCCCCCTCTATTTTGCAAATGTTGGGGTTTCCCTCTGTGTTTTGTTCCTGTTTTTCCCCTCTCTATTCCTGCAAGTCTTGAGACCTCCCTTTCATTTCTCAGTTCTTCCATTTTGGATACATAGCACCCGGGTTCATTGCTAGTATATATATTAATTTACCTTGGACCTGAATGTGCTAGTCAGTACAAACCTTGCCCAATCTATCACCCTGGAAAAAGGGATTGTTATCTTCCTGAGAGAAGCATTCAGGAGATAAAAGACCACTTTTATTCTTTATCTTTATTTAACAGTCATTGTGAGTTGAACACATCCTCTCTTTGCAATACAAAGGAAGCAGATGGCAATAGAAAAAGCAATTCAGGTACATAAGATATCAGTTTTCATTGGTTTGGAAGTAATGAGAGAATCTCTACATTTTATCAGTGAAGGAAAATACATAGGAGCCCTTGCTCCTTAAAATGTATGTGCTTTTCCTTTCTCAAGGCTTATCATCCTCCAAAAAAAAAGTTTAGAAGTTGGAATAAAGAGGCATTACATTCTTCTCAAATCCAGATTAGCCACTGTATTACAATGCACTGGAAAACTACCATTCAAAATACTCAGGAAATTATAGAATGCTTCTCCGTACAAATCTGGGCTAATCTTTCACACCAAATAAATGGAATCTTGGCTTCTGGTGAGAAGTATGCGGAAGATAATGGACCACTTTTATTCTTCATTCTGATTTGCCAAGTTTATGGTACTGGTCTATTTCATTTCCCAAAATTTACAAAATTGAAAAAAAAAATCTTTAGGAAAAACACCCTAAAGGGGACCCTCCCCCACCCCACAAACAACTATATGATTGGGTCCAGCTTGTGGGTCCCTGGTCAACAGCTGGCTGGCCACTGTGTGAACAGAGTGCTGGACTAGATGGACCTTTGGTCTAATCCAGCAGGGCTCTTCTTATGACTGAGCATGGAATGCTGACTGACTGTTGATTGTGGGGCAGAACGGAATACCAGGACAGAGGAGCAGGAATGTAATACAGTATCCCGGTAGGGTTGCCGTACATCCTGGAAAACCAGGAATGTCCCAATTTCCAGGAGATTCTGAAATGTCCCGACCGGCTTGGCAAGAATCCCTGATTCCTGGTCCAGCAGGCCGGAGAAATTCTGACCTCCAAAATGGTGCCTTGAGCCTGCTCAGTGGAGTGGCAGCAGCAGAGAAAAAGACACATCAATCTGGCGCCTTTTCCAGAGCATCACAGCTCCTCCACAGGCTCATCTGAGTCACTCACTGTGACTCACCTTATTGCACCTGCGGATGCGTAGAAGAGGAACAACAGCAAGGAAAGGCACACGTGCTCTCCTCAAGCTACCTGAGGCCCATGCAATGCAAAGGAGTTAGGTGAGCTTGGCTGGTTGTGGTCAGACCTTTAGGGTAAACGCTGGACGGAGCTACTGGGTTATTTGTAGGGGAAGAAAGAGAGTTTTGTGGGGGACAGGAGGGAGGGAGGGAGCGAGTGGGGACGATTGGGAGAAGGAGAGGAAAGGAGAGAGGGAAGAAAGTAAAGTCACTCCCCAAAAAATTGCCCTTCAAAAATCCACCTCCTTGGATTTGGGTTGCAAGCCTCAAATCTGTTACTTGGAAGTAAGTTGCACTGAATTTAAGATGTCTGGTTTTACAGTTGTTGATGTTTTAATTGAAATTTGGGCTTTGCAAAAATTGGGCTTTCCCTAGACCTTTATATATTGCTCAGTTTTTTTAAAAAAAATCCTAGCCCCCCCACCCCGATTGTCCTGGTTTTGTGGATTCAGAACATGGCAACCCTAGATCCTGGGAAAGAGCAAAGCTGGCAGAAACCCTGAACAGTATATTTTGTTGCATGTCCTTAATCAACAAACACTTTTCTCTAAAACATTGATAAATGTGTAAGTGCAGTATGAATAGCAAAGCAATTGCTCACTTGATTCGTTTTGTTTAACAGAGCATAGAAACCAAGAACAAGCATTTTTTAAAATGTAAAGACAACAGACAAGCAAATAAATACCATATTTAGAAAAACACAGTATGTCATAACACACTTTAAGGATGTGGTTTAAAAACAAAACACTGGGGAAAGAAGAAATGCAGAATAAAACATTAAATGCATGTCTAGCAGCTATGCTTTCTTTTCATTTTTACTCTGATCGAGATCTTAAAAGCCTCTACCCCTCACACTTGGGTACCAATGTGGGGGGCGACACTTGTGCCTACTCTAGAGTAAAAATGAAAAAAGATGTCGCTCCTAGGCAGATATTTAAAGTAATATCTGTTTGGTCTCATTTTAACTAGGAATATATAAAATACACACATAACAAACAATATTCTGGAATGCACTCTTAATTGGATTTTTCTGATAGAGAGTACATAAGAAAGTAGAATATTTTACTCACACATCTCTCTACTAAAGAAATGCTATAAGGGCAATGAAAGGGAAGTAGAATATTTGGTGCCTCCAGATTAAGCTTTTATTATGCAACCACCTTGCCTCATATGAGGGGCCCAGACACAACTTTCAATTTGTGTTTTCCCACCACTTCTTCCAACGTTTTTCTTAAAATGTTTTTCTTAACACATACTTAATGTTGACCACAGTTCCCAGTTCAGATGAAATGGCAAGCTGTGGTTAGGTGTAAATGTGGAAGCTTCTGAACTCCTCCTCTGGCCTACACAGGAAGAAGGGAGAGCAGTGTGTGTGAGCCAGGGAGCAGGCTTGTCCCATTCACATAGCACTAAACTTTGGTTTAGTGTTGCTTCCAAACATGACCTAACCGTAGCAAGATTTACTCTATTGAGGCGATCATTTCTGTGAGCTAACAAAGTTTCAACCAATCAGAGGCACAGGAGGAGGTAGGCCTGATAGCACCTTGTTTAAGGCCGCAATCCTATGCATATTTAGATAGAAAAAAGTTTCACGACTACAAAATGACTTGGCCAAAGTCCAACGTGCAGTCTGTATGCTCAGCAATACTACAGCCATTGCAGAAGTATGGCTGGCTGGGGCATGCTTGGAGTTGGAGGACTCTTTCTATCTAAACTGGCATAGGATTGCACCTTTAATCAGTGATATGTTTACATACCACTTCTCCTGCACCTTCCTGCCTCTTTGGCTCTACTACTGCTGCCTGCCTAGTAATACCTAGCGATGTACGGGAATTTCATTTCAGTTAGTAAATCCCTCAAAAATTCCATGTTTGCAACCCTAAACGCGAAGGGGAGTGCATGTTCTCTAGAAATGTTTAATAATTCCCAAACTATGCATTTTTAAAGTATGCATTCTTGAAAGTGTGCATTTTTATAAATGCACACTTTTAAAAAAATGCACACTTTAAATTGTGTATTTCAAAAGTTGTGAATTTTCATGCATTATACAATGGAAAGAAAGTACACATTTTTGAAAAAATGTGCACTTTCCCCATTTGAATGAACCCCCCCCCCAAAAAAAAAGGGGAGAGAGAGAGATCGCAAAGAGAACAGCACAGAGCCAAACTGAATTTTGAAATAAAGTTTGGAAAATTTCGGTGAGCTGTAGCATCTTTGGGTTTCCCATATTTCCCTAATATCTGCCACAACACGCTTCTTCCCTTCCCTTCCCTCCCCCTCTCAACATCAGCCTTGAAAGAACCCATCCACAATACAATGGAGTACCTGCCCACTCAACCAGCCATGATTCCCCTCCCCACCTGCGTTTTTGGCTAATCCTATCCAGGGAAGGGTTGGGAATTTCATGAGCCTTTGAAATGTATATGGGATAGGTTGGCTTGCCTTCTATGAGTGTCATCAAATCAGCATTTTATCGCACACTCGTTACTGGCCAGTCATGTTTTTTCACAGGTCCTTTTGATGACACCATCTACCTCCCATGCATCCCCCACTCCTTCTGGCCTTCTTTCCACAACAAAATAAGACCCCAGTAAATCCGATTTGGGGTGGGGGGAGAAGCGAAACATGCTGTAATTTCCTGCTGTGTGCAGGAAAAGCAGCACGATAAAAACGCCCACTGAATGGGCCACAATGGGTCACTGTTTATTTCCTTTTTATTCTCTGTGTGAAGAAAGAGGAAATATTGTGGGATAGAAGTAGGGGGGGAAGCGACAGTAGGGAAACGTGACCCCCCCATTTGATGAAGCTCTAAGAAACACCAGTTTTTTGTGGTTGGCACAAGACTGCTGCTATTGGAGGCTGGGTAACTACAGTGTTTTTTCACTGTAGGGTGAGTGATTTGCCTGGATTTTCAGTTGGATGCATGCGTGCATACATTGTTGAAGGTCTGGGTAAAACAGTAATGTAGTGGCTTGGCAGATGTGTGTGCTACTTAAATTTCTGCTTCAAAATGATTGCAACTATCACAGCAAAGTGGAATTTAATCCAATCCATTAAAAAAAAAGTTCATCTGGAATTACAAGACCCCTCAGGATCAAAGCCAATGCCCTACAGCAAAAGATAACAACAGAAATATGGGATTACTAAACAGTAACAAAATATTTTACCAGTTTTGTCAATACTGGTGGGAGAAGTGTCAGGTTCCTATTGAAACAGAACAGGTGGGACACATTATTCTCCTAAAAGAATAGACACTGAAAGAGAATGTATCACATCAAATCTGATTAGAAGATATATCACTAAGGTATGAAAAAGTTGCGAGTGAAGAAGGAAGCACAGAATAAAGACACAGAGAGCAGAGCTTGGAATAAACTAGGGCCTCTTTATTTAACTACAAGGGAGATTCAACCTCTTCCTGGAACTGCATGTGAAAAGTGCAGGAATCAATATATACTAATCTCAGGCTACTTGCCTGGTTGAAGGGCGAGCCACTCTCTTAAGCCAGGAGTCGGGTAACCTGGTCCCTTTCTTTTATGACACTTCGAGAGTGTGGGGAGACCGCCCCACGTCATCCCCATGCAAAGTCGTAAAACCCTGAGTAGATGAGGCAGGAGGATCTCCAAAGGCATACCATAACCAGACACATGAGCTGTGAAACTTGCGAAGAGCAGGAACTCTGGCTATGCCAATCACCTAAAAGGTGCCAGAGTGGTCACCGTCTCTATTCTGACATAGCAAATTTCCACACATCCTGCTGTCAAATCAGCCTATTTATCCATCCTCCAGGTAAAACCTCAAGTATGGAGTAGGCAAAAACCTTCACACAACTTGTGGGAAGGAAAAAAATCCTACTCAGCCCTCCCCTCAAAGGGAGAAACTGGCTAAGTCCCATACTAGAAGAGGGAGGGGGTGGGAGCTGAAAAGACCAGAGAGGCTGAGTAAGGGGCAGGACCAGCTTTCAAAGGCTCGGCCCTGCCCCAGACTCAAGTGGCCCACATGTGCAACATGTGAGGCCTTTATTCCCTTCCTCCTCACCGCAACTACAATTTCTCCCCCTCACACCATGCCGGCCAAGGGGGATAAAAGACGTACATAAAGAATTAGCACTAGCCTTTTCTTCTTTAATCTCAGTTACCTTCCATAAAGTTTTCAAAGTGGAAAAATTAATCTCAAACCACAGATTGGGATAATAAAATTTGACTAGTGTTTGGAAATTCTTAAATGCGGAGAGATTTATAAAAGGTTTAATATAATGAAAAAGTAGACTTTGTAAGTGAATCTACTGGGAAAAAATTGTAAAATGGGATTGGTAGAGGTTACCACATCAAGCAAGCTTGGGGATAATAGGCTAACAGATGCTTAGAAATCATTCAAAATTATCTGTAATGGCATAATACCACCTTTTAAACCGCCTCTATATTAGGTGAGTTTGAAACTTGATTGCATAGCTTTTGATACTTGGTACAAAAATACTCAGAAGAAGATTTCTCCACTAGTCTAGTGTTCAGTCAATAAATGTTGTCCAAGATACACAATAGTAAGACAGCTCTCTCTTATGACAAGAGGGAGCATGCTTGTTCTTTTGAAAGTACACTGTCAGACAAAAATTAAGTTCAGTATTATAAAGCCTCAGGGAGAATCTGGATCTCCTTCTTTTCTTGAATAGCCCTTTAGCACAATTGAACTGTCTAAAATACTGCGCTCTTCGAAGCCTTCTACTTGTTCCCGTGATCCGATTCCCTCTCGCGTCTTTATTAATCTTATC
Source organism: Elgaria multicarinata webbii (assembly GCF_023053635.1). NCBI lineage: Eukaryota > Metazoa > Chordata > Lepidosauria > Squamata > Anguidae > Elgaria > Elgaria multicarinata. The sequence goes on from NC_086174.1 coordinate 37,834,430, forward strand.
CGCGCTATCCTCCCGTCCTTGCTTCACATAATTAATTCTTCTCTGTCCTCTGGTTCATTTCCCTCTGCTTTTAAACATGCTACAGTGTCTCCCATTCTCAAAAAACCCACTCTTGATCGACTATCTCTGTCTAACTACCGACCTGTCTCTCTGTTGCCCCTTGTCTCAAAGATTCTGGAACGTGTGGTCTACTCTCGTTGTCTTGACTTTCTCTCTAGTAACTCTGCTCTGGATCCCTTTCAATCTGGATTCCGTCCTTTGCATTCCACTGAAACAGCCCTTACCAAGATCACCAATGATCTTCTTACTGCCAAGTCTAAAGGCCATTATTCCGTTCTTATTCTTCTTGATCTAACTGCAGCCTTTGACACGGTTGATCACGATCTTCTCTTAGATTCCCTCCATGACCTTGGACTCTGTGGCTCTGTATATAACTGGTTCGCCTCCTATCTAGAGGGTCGCTCTTTCAGCGTGCCGGCTAACGGCAGCTCGTCCTCCTCTTTTCCCCTTTCAGTAGGGGTTCCGCAAGGCTCGGTGCTTGGCCCGTTGTTGTTTTCTCTATACATGCTGCCCTTGGGTAAGCTTATTCAATCTCATAGCCTCCAATATCACCTGTATGCCGATGATACACAATATATCTCTCATCTCCGGAATTCTCTCCTGATGTTCGCGATCGTATCTCGGCATGTCTTTCAGATATCTCGGCCTGGCTGCTTCATCGTCGTTTGAAACTTAATATGGCAAAAACTGAATTGCTTGTTTTTCCTCCTAAACCTTCTCCTCACCTCTCATTCTCTCTTACTGTCAACGATGTCACGCTCTCTCCGGTCAAGGAAGCTCGTATTCTCGGCTTTATATTTGATTCCTCGCTCTCCTTTATTCCTCATATCGAGGCAGTAGCTAAATCCTGTCGTTTCTTCCTGTATAATATTGCCAGGATTCGACCATTTTTGTCTGTCTCTTCTGCCAAGACTCTCGTTCACGCACTGGTTATCTCTCGGTTGGACTACTGCAACCTTCTTCTCTCTGGCCTTCCTTCGTCTCACATCAGTCCGCTGGTCTCTGTCCACCACTCTGCCGCTAAGATCATCTTCTTGGCCCGCCGCTCTGACCATGTCACTCCACTTCTGAAATCTCTTCATTGGCTCCCAATTCACTCCAGAATCCAATATAAACTTCTCCTGTTGACCTTCAAAGCTTTTCACGGTCTAGCTCCTGCCTATCTCTCCTCTCTCATCTCACACTATTCCCCCGCTCGTGCTCTCCGCTCCTCTGATGCCATGCTTCTCGCCTGCCCAAGGACCTCCACTTCCCTTACTCGGCTTCGTCCTTTTTCTTCTGCTGCCCCTTACGCCTGGAACGCTCTTCCAGAACACTTGAGAACTACCAACTCAATCGCAGCTTTTAAAACTCAGCTAAAAACTTTTCTTTTCCCTATGGCTTTTAAATACTGAGTTTGTTCTGACTCTATACTGTTAGCTTCACCCTACCCGGTGCCTGTTTACACTTCCCTGTGCCTGTTTGCATTCTCTTTCCCTCCTTATTGTTTACTACAACTTTATTAGATTGTAAGCCTATGCAGCAGGGTCTTGCTATTTACTGTGTATAATCTGTACAGCACCATGTACATTGATGATGCTATATAAATAAATAAATAATAATAATAATAATTTGATAGTCTAGGGAGAAGGGAAAATCTAATATGCATCTTTTGAAAAATGCAACACATTGGGGAAGAAAATACAGCTCAACAGAGCAACACAGAGATTTGGTTAACTAGAAACTGTTCTAAAAGGGTTTCTTCAGGGAACTCACTGGTGACAGCAGTCATGAAGTGGTGATTTAGTTTGACAACCCTTTTATCAAACTGAAACAAAAGACATAAAAAGGAATTCGTATTACAAGTCAATATTTTGCTCTCTTAGTAATGCAGTGTATGCAAAGCTAGAAAAATTACAAAGATTTCAGCACCAGAGAAAAACCCTCATTCTGCTGCTTCGATGTATAATAGTGTGTAATTTTGCAACACCTGCTTATGACTATATAGGCTCAGCTTGTCCACTTACAGATATGAAGAAACTCTTTAGTGAAACAGGAAAGTTTTTTCTTTGTTTTTGTAAATTGACAATGGCATATTTCAAAACACATCTTATTTTGGCAGTAACAAGCTTATGAAGCTGCCATTTTGAAAGGAAAACAAAAAATATCAAATCATCAGAAAATACATGACAGCCCTCAGAAATGCATAATTGAATGTCATTTTCAGCATCTGTGGATGATAATCCAGTATTATTGTCAGTTGGAAGGTGTGAAATTCTTTCTCTGCCCCCACCCTCCCTTCAGAAAGTAAAACAGACGCCAGAGCTCTGCAAACATGTAAAATCAGGCCACGTAAAATAGGAATACCATATATTATAGGGTAAATGCCTTTGATTGTATATATAAAATATTATATGAAAAATATCTGAAATGCTAAGTGTTTGCATGTGCTGATACAACAGGAAAAAGCTACCCAAATATTTGACTGGTGTGATTCTATTGATATTTACAACAGTAATATTACACAGACCCAGAAAAAGAGATACTAAAAAGGTCAACTATGCCCATTATCCTGCCCATCAGCAGGACCAATTATGCCTAAATCATTCTTGACAGATTATCTAATTAGGCTATTTTAGAAGCCGCCAGTGCTAGGAATCTACATGTTCACATGAAGATTTGCTCCACAGCCAAACTGACCTTCTTGATAGACAATTCTTCCAGGTTATTAATTCTAATTTAATCCATCTTTCATTTTAAACTTGTTGCCTCCTACCCTTCCTTCCCACCAGTGATTGCAGGGAATAACTCTCCCCACCCCCAATTTGTCTATATTTTAATATGTAACAAGGAAGTCCAAAACTAATTTCGAGAGCTAGAGAAATGGCATGTCCAATCTCCCAGACATGCTATTCGATTTTAAAAGACAAGCAGGGCTCTGTGAACAATTACCAGTGCATACGTGGACAAACACGTAATTTTAGAGTCCCATCCACTACTTATTATTTTCATTGTAAAGATTACTTTTTCTCATTTATTATATACATTTGTGTCTTTTAATTAACATTTAAGACATTTGTGTATTCTATCTGCTACATCTATCTTTTCTTTCTAAAAAACCCTATTTTTCTTTGTCTGATGCTTAGCTATTTTTCTACCTTGACAAGATTTTCTTTAAATCTTATTTTTTTAATAACATCAAATATGTATTTTAAAGAGTAACTGAAACAATGTTTTTATTTTAAAACCTGACACACTTTTAAACTATTTTGTTTGTTGAAAAAGAACAGCTTGATTTTCATAGTAATTTTTAGTTCCTTGGTTGTAGCTGTTCCAATAATAATAATAATAATAATAATAATAATAATTTATTTCTAACCCGCCTCTCCATTCTGATCGAGGCGGGGAACAACAGCAAGCATAAAATACATAAAATATTAATCAAAACACAGTATACATTGTTAAAACTTCCTAAAAGCATACTAAAATTCCACTGGATAGGCCTGCTGGAAGAGATCAGTCTTTATAGCTTTCTTAAATGCTAAAAGACTGTTAAGTTGACGAATCTCCTCCGGCAGGCCATTCCACAGTCTATTAAAGCTAATTAATAGAACCAACATCAAACTGAATAGAGTGTACATCTTAAGTTTCTACAGGACAGCCCTTTAGTTTTGTTCCTTTTTTATGTGTATATATATTATTTATGCATCCAGTCTTTTCAGGAGAACAGCATGCATTTCATCAATATTTTCTGAAAATATTGGATTATTATTATTATTATTATTATTTATTTATTTATATAGCACCATCAATGTACATGGTGCTGTACAGAGTAAAACAGTAAATAGCAAGACCCTGCCGCATAGGCTTACAGTCTAATAAAATCATAGTAAAGCAATAAGGAGGGGAAGAGAATGCAAACAGACACTGGGTAGGGTAAACAGGCACAGGGTAGGGTAAAACTAACAGTATAACAGTATAACATATCAAAAGACGATGAAGCAGCCAGGCTGAGATATCTGAAAGACATGCCGAGATACGATCGTGAACATCAGGAGAAAGTTCCGGAGATGAAAGATATAATTGTGTATCATCGGCATACAGATGATATTGGAGGCCATGAGATTGAATAAGCTTACCCAAGGGCAACATGTATAAAGAAAACAACAACGGGCCAAGCACCGAGCCTTGCGGAACCCCTACTGAAAGGAGAAAAGAGGAAGACGAGTTGCCATTAGCCAACACGCTGAAGGAGCGACCCGCTAGATAGGAGACTTAGATCCATAGGAGGATTAGATCCAGAGTTGCATAAGTGTCAAGCCACTCCTGCAATAACATCTGCTTATTTCTTCCTCTCGATGCTTTAAGGTGGATTCCTGCATTGAGCAGGGGGTTGGACTCAATGGCCTTATAGGCCCCTTCCAACTCTACTATTCTATGATTCTATTATCCTCCAACACTACATTCCCCCATGCTACCAAAACAACAACAGAGTGTTGGGAGACCCTTCATTTATCCATTCAAGCATATTAAGGAATTTATTCTGCTCAGAATTATATCATCTGTTTTCCTTTTTAAAAACACCAACAGCTTGTATCCAATATAACCTTAGTGGAAGAAATACTACAGGTGTTGTCAGTTGGGTAACAAGTTGCACAAGAGGAAACAATGTACTGGATTGGATATTTGTGCAAGGATTAAGAAAAAAAGCCCTGAGCACCATTTTTGAATTTAAGAAGTGGGGAGGGTGTCACAAGTAGCAGAAGCTTGGCATTAAATGCAACCATAAATGTTCAAGAAATCACTACATCATCATCATCATCATTATTATTATTTACATTTATATACTGCCCCATAGCCGAAGCTCTCTTGGCAGTTTACAAAAGTTTAAAACAGTGAACATTTAAAAAATATACAAAATTTAAAACCATAAAAAGCCTAAAAACAGACAATATCCATTTAAAAACAAATATTCTGGGGTAAATGCCTGGGAGAAGAGAAAAGTCTTGACCTGGCGCCAAAAAGATAACAATGTCGGTGTCAGGCGAGCCTCGTCAGGGAGACCATTCCATAATTGAGGGGCCACCACTGAAAAGGCCCTCTCCCTTATTGCCATTCTCCGATCTTCCCTCAGGGTAGGCACCCGGAGGAGGACCTTAGATGTTGAGCGTAGTGTACTGGTAGGGTCATGTCGTGAGAGGCATTCTGTCAGGTATTGTGGTCCCAAGCCGTGTGGTTGTTGTTCCAGGTTTAACCAAGCAGAAAGCCCACTACTCTCATGTTTTGCTCAGCCTCTCTCTCTCTCTTTTTTTAAACCTATCCACGCACCTACTCAAAGTTCTCATAGGGGATGGCTGAGGACTGCCTTTACCTCCCTCCCAACTAACTGTTCTCAAAGTCTTTCTTTTTCTATGGTGTTTTCACTGCTATGTCTCCTCCCTCACAATCTCTCTTTTTCCTATAAGTCCAGTGCCTGATTTAGGAACAAGCCAAATAAGCCATGGCTTAGGGCTTCATAGTATGAGGGGCCTCATATTATATTGGAAATAACTAAGATATAAGATAACTAAGATGAAATCGCTTTGGCTTGAACATGTTGGAAACACTGCTGTGACTTAAAAACAGAGTTGCTTTTTATAGAGAAAGTGTGGGAATGCAGCATTTTGTATTGGAAGTAATAAGCACAAACCAGAGCAAGTTCAAAAGAAGTTTAAGTCCTCTCTCCTGCTCGTCACATGTTTCTTTTTACCAACACCCAGCCTCCTCCAGTCCACCTGAGCTTAATTCATAACAGCTGGCATAGGTGCATGGACTGGGAGCCAAATTACATTACTGTCTCTCTTGGGCTCACTGTGATTACATTGTAAGATCATGGAATTCTGTAGGATTGAAGGCCATATAGTTCAACACTGTACCAGTAAGTACTGTCTCTCCGAACTTCATACAAAAGTGAATGTTACAGAAAGAGCCTCAATGGAGCAATTTCCCCCCCAGTTCATTGGTTCTTCTGAACACCGTCACTAATAGAAGCGTTCACAGAAAAGGTGCCATAGCAAAACAATAGGTTGAACAGTAAGGATCTGATACAATTTACCCAAGTGTTCTGAGGTATCTGAAATTGATGAATGATTGAATGCGGGTATGCAATTTATCCCTAAAATTGGCCTCTATACTGGAGGGTTAGAAGGTAGATAATACATTATAAATCTTTTGAACAAGCTCAAGGGAAGAACCTAGAAGCCAGGATTTCTTGGTTAAGGAGGATATATTGTCTGAAAAGTTTCAGAACAACTTTTGGGAAGCCTGATGTTTGACCAATTCACAATTAAATTGCAAAAAGCAGCATATTTTAAGGGCATTTGTTTGTACCTCATAATAATTGCATTAAAATTACCATTCAATTCACTGCTTCTTGATAGCCTGCATTGAAATGGCAACTCACAGTGGAGGCAAGTTTGCAATGAAAGGACTCAGAGAATGATATCAGGTCATGTACCTTAAGATATTTTGACCCAGGTAGGCAAAAAAAGTCACAATACAGCTGAGCTGCAAAAATGCACAGATGATATAAATGCATTCAAGCCTGTTAAGAGCCAATTTTCACATTCAGGATAATCAGGTGGTGTACAGCCTCCTTGGAACCACTTTAAAATGCAGTCAGGTGACCATGAATTGGGAGAATGGTTTATAGAATGAGCTAGCTCAAAATTGTTATTTGGTGTAGAGTGCTCAGAGCATATTACTCTGGTGCCATGTTATCTCCATTGTACACCATTTCCTTTCTGGGTGCAATCCAGGCCTTAGCTAGACCTAAGGATTATCCCAAGCAAATGGAGGGGTCATCCCTGCCTGCTCCCAGGATCCCCTGTGTGTCATCTGGATGCACAGGGATGATCCCTGGATATAGGCCTGGTCTAGCCATAGCCCCAGAGAGATGGCCTTGACCTCTAAGACTGGGATAAATAGTCTGGGACTAAATACCAGCTGTTGGGGAACAACAGGTGGAAAAGAGCTATTGCTTTCAAACCCTGCTTGTAGGCATCTTGAAGGCATCTGGTTAGCCACTGTAGGAAGTAGGATATTTGGTCTGATCTAGCAGGGCACTTCTTCTTCTTATTATTATTATTTATTTATATAGCACCATCAATGTACATGGTGCTGTACAGAGTAAAACAGTAAATAGCAAGACTCTGCCGCATAGGCTTACAATCTAATAAAATCATAGTAAAACAATAAGGAGGGGAAGAGAAGGCAAACAGGCACAGGGTAGGGTAAGCAGGCACAGGGTAGGGTAAAACTAACAGTATAAAGTCTGCACAACATCAAGTTTTAAAAGCTTTAGGAAAAAGAAAAGTTTTTAGTTGAGCTTTAAAAGCTGCGATTGAAGTTGTAGTTCTCAAATGTTCTGGAAGAGCGTTCCAGGCGTAAGGGGCAGCAGAAGAAAATGGACGGAGCCGAGCAAGGGAAGTAGAGGCCCTTGGGCAGGTGAGAAACATGGCATCAGAGGAGCGAAGAGCACGAGCGGGGCAATAGTGTGAGATGAGAGAGGAGAGATAGGAAGGAGCTAGACCGTGAAAAGCTTTGAAGGTTAACAGGAGAAGTTTATATGATAGTCTGTTTCCATATGAACCTTCCAATGCACTCAAAAAGCCGTGCTTTCTGTCCTCTCCCCACCCTAAAAAAGATGAGAACACAAGGAAGGACTTTTTCAGCTGTGATGTCTAGGCTGTGAAGTTAGGCGGTGGGCAGGTGTCCTCTTTTACAGATGATGGTGCTGTTTGAAGGGCTGTCGGAGCACTGACCTCTGTTTTGAAGGTACCCTCTATCTGAAGGACTTTCCAGTTCAAGTCCAGTTTAAAGAAAAATATCCACCAGCACAAAGAACTGGTGTTTGGAGTTGCCCATCAACAGCACCTGGACATTTAGACTGAGCAAGGAACATAATTTTCCTGGTCACAGTTCTCCACACTATGGTAAGATGTACTTTATTTCAATTTCAATTATAATAATCATTTCAAAATTTGCGCATATATATATATATATATATATATATATGAATTAGCATGTGATAATGTTATGCAAATAGTATCCTCTTTTGTCCTCTCTTTTGACAATTCACACATGGCCACCAGATGTGGAATGCCCTTCTCTGAAAGGTCTGTTTAGCTGCTTTAGAGTTTGCCTTAGAAAGACTTGGATTTTTCAAAAGGCATTTGGGCTGAGAGAAATTTAATATGTTTTGTTCTACTGTCAAGTTTTTTGTTTCTAGTATTTTATTGGGCTTCTTTAAATGAGCAATTTATAGCATGCTCGTGACTGGCCACTCATGAAAGTTTGCAGGTCATTTTGTCAACATCGTGAGCCTCCTGCAAGTCTCCCACTCCTTTTCCCAATTAATCCATTTAAAAATAAACCTAGCAAAAACAATTCTTCTGAAAGTTGTGCTAACAAACATCCACTAGAGGGCACTGTTCTCAGTCAGCTACATGAGGTGGGAGGTTTTAAATTACAGGCCACATGGGCACTGCTCTATTTCCATGTAATTTAGCTCGTTTCAAATGTGGAAGAGAAGCAGGAAGCAGAGCAACAGTAAGGAAATGTGACTTCCCCCGTCTGAGAGATCTCATTGTTGTGACCATATTATGTTTTGTGAGTGACAGCGTGGTTTTTTTTTTAAAAAAAACACCTTTGAGTTGTGCAATTTCTTTATTATTATGGGTCTTCAGACTGAAATGTGGGATAAAGATGCTTTAAAAGACAAACAAACCTAACAAGAAAAAAGTGTCTTCCCTGAGAGGAATTGTTGCTTGTCATCTGACACCTCAAATATTAAAACAAGGTAATGTCCATAATACATGCAAACATTTTAAGTAAGCAGCTTTACACAATATGAAATGGATAGCGTCGAAGCAACTTTAATAATGAATACAAAGTATGCATCATAGGCAGACAAATGAATAAGGCTGAAATCTTATGCCCTCCAAATGTGTTGAACCTCAGTTCCCATCATGCTGGTTAGAAATGATGGGAGTTGAAGTCAAACACATCTGAAGGGCACCAGGTTATGAAAGGCTGTTATACCCACTTACCTAAGAGTAAGTCACATTGAATTCAACATAGTTTACTTCTGAGTAAACATGTATAGGATTGCACTGAAAAACATCAAATACTGCTTATTTATTTTGAGGAGAGGCTAAAGATAAGTGAAATGGAAAGCCAAAAGGTCCAAATAAAAATATACTGAATCTTTGCTGCCAAGAAACATGTTTTTTTAAAAATAATATATAGATGTTTTACCTTCCACATCAAGGCACCTAGGTGGGCTATCTGACCAGATAATGTTATACATGCACTCAAGGAACTCTGTCCCCTCTAGTTTATATCCAGGGAAGCACTGAAAATATATAATTGATCCTACTGGGAAGGAAGAGTCGAACTCAGATATATTAATGTAACTATGAGGAAGTACCAATGGCCTCAGGCAACCTGCAAATTAAGAAAAAGGAGGTATCTTTTATTACGAGGCACTTATTTTTTAAAACACCCTAATTACAGCTATCAAGCTAATATATATATATTCCCTTCTCTCCCACATAGCGAACACTACTCCCCCTCATCTGACTCACTCTCAGATTCACACTCTTCCCCCCTCCCACACTATCATCATCACAACTCCTGATTGCTCAGCATGCAATTGTGGCAAAGTACAAAATTGTGCATGGAAATTCAGCATAAGATTATTTTAAAAGTGCAGTGTTTTCTTTTGTACGCTCTTTGTTACTAGAAAGCAGACTGAATAACTGTTCCTTCCCTTCAAACGTGTGAAATCCAATATATTGTCATCAGTGCTGTTAAGATGCATTTAGGAAAGGAATATTGGCCAATTATAGTTAAGTTGCAATGGTTCTGGATATCCACATTAAGAAACTTCCAAAGTTAGCCATTAACTGCAGAGCGCAAGGCTTTTCATATCTGGGCACAATTCTGCAGGAGGAAATTTTCCTGCACTGAGTGAAATGAATATGAGCAGGAGAACTTCCTGGGGGACAGAATATTTCACTCCTACCTTCCCCCGCTGAATGGTTGAGTTAATTCCTTCACAGAGAGGCTCACCAGGCATCTATATTGCTGTCTTTGGGGCATCAAATGAAGACTATTTTATTATCCCTGGCTTTTTACAGCGTCATCAAATGGGGGAAATTGCAGTTCCCTACCATCGCTTCTCCGCCCCCAATCCTGTTCCACGATACTTCCTCTTTCTACCAAGAGAAGAAAGAGGAAGTAAACAAAGACCATGCGGCCAATTCAGGGGCTGTTTTTATCATGCCACTTTTCCTTCCTTTCCAAAAAAAAGTTGGCTTACAAGGGGTCTATTTTGTGACGGAAAACAGGCAAGATGGAGTGGAGGCATACAGAGGGGGACACCGCCGTCTAAATGATGCATGAACATCTGTAAGTAGGCAGTAGCAAGAGTGCGATAAAACACTCATCTGATGACGCTCTTATTTGTTCAATTTTAAAAACTTTTTTAAAGCAGAGGTTTTTTTGGTCTTGCAGTGCTGCTGAGTTGTTTTTACTTTGAGTTTATTCTGATGTTGTCCACTACGAATGCCCCTTAAGTACAACAATCCCTGCGAAGACAGGCAATATCTCTAAGATTGTGCAGAAAACTATAAATGATTTGTATCTCTGTAATCATATAACAGGTTTAGGAAAGATCTGGACCTCCACATGCATTGGCCTACAACCCTCATAAGCCCTAGCCAGCATAGTCAATAGTGAAGAATGATGAGAGTAGGGATGTCTGAGGAATCCATTTGGGGGTTACAGCTCAGTGGGTTTTGGGCCAGCTCAACCCTCCCCCCACCCCGATTGTAGCTTGCACATCCCTAAACATGCACAACATGTTGCGTGACAAGTCAGGCAAGCCCACAGTTTCCCGCCATTTTTAATATGCGAAAAATCACAACTTTCACAAATTCGCAAGTATAAATATTTACACAAATTGCACCTATAAATAGTTGATTTGTGCAACATTGCAGGCATCAATGGTTTAATTAGATTTTGTGCAAATCGCGATTTCCATAAATAATTATACCCGTGATTTTACACAAATCGCATTTCACACATATTTTAAAAAGCAGAAAAGTTCTTGGGTTTTGTGAGCTGAGCCAAAAAGGAACAGGATTTCTCCACAACTCTCACCCCTAGATGATCCCTCTATATGATTCATGATTTTATAAACCACTTATGCCCCCTTAATTACATTTCGCCTTATATTAAAAGTCCCTGTGGGTGGTCAAGAGAGTAGAGGAAAAACATTTTTTCTTCCCATAGGAAGTATAGGACAAAGGTCTGTAATGTGTGTGCAACAAATGTAGAATATTTGAAGTACTCATCTGATGCCACCACCCCTTTCCTACTTAAATATATTTGTCTCATTGTCTCCATATAGAGCCAATTTATAGCATGAAAAAATAATACCGTTATTATTATTTTAAAAATCAAAGCTTCTAAATGTTCAAATCCTGGAATAAATGTTCAAATCCTGTCCACAATTAAAAATGCAGCTTCTACAGCTAATCCATAGATACACAAGGCCTAATTAGACATTACAGGGGATGCTTAACACATCTCCCTAGTAATGCCTAGTAAAAGAAATGCACAATGCGATGTCACCAGATTCAGTGTTTTGCCACCCCCTGCAAGCAATGGTCAATGAACTGGAGAAAGGGCAATGAAATACTGGATATGAATTCTTCAGACCAATACATTTCTTTACTATATATTACAGGGGAGGTGCAGTAGGCATGCATCTCCCAAAAAATTCCTAGCCTCCTGAAAACGCCTTTTAATATGTAAAGGTTTCCACATGATGCCAGAATGGAAACAGGGAGGCAGCCAGGTGTGCCTACTCCTTTGGTAGAGATTTTCAATCACCCTGGCAAGCACAGAACTAATTCTAAATTTATTAAGGAACAATTATTTTAACAGAATAAACTTAATCTCTGAATTACTTGGGTTAATCAATAAAAAAGCAGTGAAAATTTAATTTTAATTTTGTCATTCAACTAAAGTACACAATAAGTTGACTGAATAAACTTTTGAGCTTTTCTTGGCCAGAGAAATGCATTTTGCCCATCTTCATTGAAAAAGGCCTTCTGCAAAGGTACTATTGTACTAGTAACTATAGGTAACCATCATCTCTTCCAGTTGTAGCCCAAATAATAAACATATTACACTACTACAAAATTTAAGATCTATAAAATAGGATGTTCCGATGTACTAAACCTTGGCAAATGGGCAGATTATCCCATGTTCCTTCGTCTTGACATACTGAAACCATGTTGTCTAAATCAGGGTAACGGATCTGGAATCCTTCATGACAGCTGATAATTAATTTATCTCCAGTCCTGTATGTCTTGTTATAAACCTCTGCATCTTCAACAACTGGAGCAAGGCAATCTGTGGCTTCATAAAGAAAATTATATATAAAATTATAAAAATTGGTCAACTAAAATCTGCAAACCTTTACAACTAAATCAATTTAACACCACGCTTTCTTGGTCATGAGCATCAAGAGAATTACAAACAAGATCTCTTCCAAATTTTAGACCTCTCTGGAGAAAGCCATTAAATGCAGACTTTTGTTATTATCATTACTTTTATTTTTATAATTAAGAATTTACACCTGGCTTTTCCCTCCCCCAAAAGGAGTGACTCAAAATATAAAAACAACAATAACCATTCCTTAAAACACATTTACAAAAGCTAAAAGAAACAGAGACAAAAACACAAAGAGCCAAAACTAATAAGCAATAAATGAAAATAAGCAATAGAATCAAGAACTTTTAAAAGAGAAATATCTTCAATTGCTGGCAGAACACACATAAAGAGCACGACAGCCTAACCTGTTGAGCAAGAAGTTTCACCTATGAGGGTGCTACCACTGAGGAAGCTCACCCGTGGTGCCACGGATTGTAATTCTGAAGACAGCAGCACACAGAGGAGCACCACAACGTAAAGGACATGCAGGTTCACAGGGGAGGGAATGGTCCTTCAAATAGTCTGCTCCCAAGCCATTAGGGGCTTTGAAGTTAACAACCAGCACTTTGAATTGCACTCAGACAGGAACTGCCGCAAGCACAGCTGATACAATACATGAGCTCAGCACTTTCCCCCAGTCAAAATTCTAGCAGCAGAATTCTGCACTAGTTGAAGTTTCCATGTAGTTGTCAAGGGCAGCACCATATAGAACATGTTAAAAGAGCCCAACTGGATGTAATGACCCTGCTGGCCATTCCAAAACAAATAGAATGTCACCATGAAGAACCTCAGTGGTGGATCTTGTTTGTAGTGGCACCCACCCTCCGGAAAACCCTCCCTCATGCGGTTCAGGAGGTGGAGGGTTTTAAATGCCTCCTGAAAACATACCTTTTTACATAGGCTTTCTCTGGATTTTAACTTAGCTGGTTTTATATTGCCTTTTTAAAAAAACTTTTAATGTTTTAAATTTAACTGACACTTGTATTTACGGTATAATTGTGCACTGCCCAGAGAACCTCAGCTAATGGGCAGTATAAAAATGCAATAAATAAATAAAATGTAGGACCATGGCCAGGTCTGACCATGCTAGGAATGGATGCAATTGATGCACTAACTAAAGATGGCCAAAAGCAATTCAGGTCACAAGCTACACTTGAGTTTCTAACAAGCGAGGTCAAGGAGCATTCCCAAACTATTAACCTTGAGTGCAAGCACAGAACAGGTCCTTAAACTGGTAGGTTTCCTAACAAACAACACCTCTGTCTTGTATATTTTCAGTCTATTTACCCTCATTCAGCCCATCACAGATTCAGAACTTCCACAGCCTGCCCAGAATGAGATAGAAAGGAGATCTAGAGTATTCCTGGATGATCTCTCCCAGTGGTTTCATATAGATGTTGAATAGTGCAGGAATCAAAGTCAAACCCATTCACTCTGCAGTGCATCTGAACTCTTCTAAACCAGAAAAGAAAAGGTACCACTGCCTCTTGAGGGAGGGAGAAGGTGAGCAAGAGAGTGAGCATCTAGAGTGGGGGGAAAAGAAAGAACAGAGAGAGAGAGAGAGAGAGAGAAAGAGAGAGAGAGAGACTTGGCGGGGGAGAAGTCGGAGCAGGGGAAGAAACTGGGGTGTGGAGCACCTAGAAGTGGGTGGGTGGGGTGCAGAGGGTATCTTGCTGAGGACCCCTTCAACCCTGGTAGTGCCACTGTGTGTGTGCAGATCATAGATGCTGCTCACCATTTTGGTTCATGGCCAGCAATATTAGGACATGGTTGGTTCTCAGAAAGTACAGAGTAATGAGCTTCAAACCCTTTGCCTCATACTCTCAGAGTATTTTTGAAGGGCTGTGTTTGAAAGTGTTTGAAACTGTTGTCCCAGCAAGAAAACATTTGGAAACATTTGCATTGGCCCCGTTCAGACAACACGCTAAACCGTGCTGCTTAACCACAAAATAGTTAATGGAATGCATGCATTCCATTAACCATTTTGTGGTTAAGCACCATGGTTTAGCGTGTTGTCTGAACCAGGCCTATGAGTCTCTGGCATTTCCCCCTTTCTGTGCAGTCAGTGGTTAGTTAAGCCTATGAAGCTCATTTTAGCTCCTAGAAGAACATAGCTTAATGACAACTCAATTAGTTGACTGTTCACATACTATGCTTATCTGCCACAGTACTAGACTAACTGAAAGCTCATAATAAGCATTTTCTTTTATGCAATGTACTTTTTAAATAATTTAGAAATAACTTAAAAGGCTGTTGTCACATCCCCAGTCACCTCCAAACCTCTGTGCACCAACACAGAATCAGACAATTTCAAATCCCTCTTTACGTCAAGACTGGCATTAAATGAAGCATTTGCATATTTATAGTTTTGTTTCCACATAGCTGATAGTCAGCCTACTCCACATTACTATGGATTAGTATAGTCCTTCCCTTTTTACTTTACAACATGTTGCAGCACAAAAAGACATTGAAAGACAAAAAGCTCAGCATAGTCCCAACTCTACATGTATCCTACAGAGTAGTAATAAAGCAGTATGTGTACCAAAAGCATGATTAGCAGAATAAAATTATATAAAAGCATGCAAAAATGTATACAAAACCATGATTTGTAGAATATGACATATATTTTAAACAGCAACAACATCATGAAATGTTGCTTCAATTCTCGTCCCTTAGTTACGCAGGATTTCTGATGAGAACTGTAGGGAACATGCAGACCTTTCAATGATGCTTCTCATTAACTGAAGCCCCTTTGCTTCCTCCCACAGAAGACAATACAAACCATAAACATTTATGGGAGAAAATAAATCTGTTTTTATAAAAACATAGAAACTGCACTACAGCAGCAACAGTAGCAACAACAGATCATCTCTATGGTAAAAAGAAGAGCCTTCATTTATGGCATCACACACTTTGGAGTGCCCACCTATCTGTCTATCTATCTCGATCCAAAGGGAGAGGCGGGTAAGAAATAAATATATGATGATGATGATGATGATGATGATGATGATGATGATGGACTGAACTTCTGCTTGGTCTGTTGCACAAGCTGGACCCACTACTTCTGCAACAGGAAGCTAGCGGTTCAAAAAGCAAACCCCCCAAAAAGGGGAAACACTTATTTCTGGATCAGTACAACTCAGTGGAGCATCCTTCTACAAGCTCTGCTGACCTGCCCTGTTCTGGAAACTTGTATTTTTTCTCATTTTTAGGTTGCTTTTGGAACTGCAAGCTGCCTGGAACCCACTAGCAGTGGGTTCCACTGGCAGGCTACAATACTGCTCCAAATTCTCTATTTCTCTGTGATATGTAAGCTACCTCTTCCTGGACATACTGAATTTGAGATATTCACAAATCTTTAAGCTCTTTTGAAAACCATAACTAGTTCACTGGTTATATAAAAATATGGAAAAATGATGTTGTTGTGAGAATACAGTTTTTCAAGCGCCCCCCACCCCCCAGCAAATCTCAACTGAAGTTAGAAGCCTCCAAAAACAATATAAATACTATTTCCTTAAAGCATAAAAATCACACCCTACAATCTATTTGTTAACATTACAGAATAGAGAGAAAAGTACTGGTGTTCCAAATGCAAATGTTACATGCCTATTTCCAAGCTCTGTCACCAGCTTTCTACTCCAAGCCATTCATTCTATGAAAGCATTCAGTGCATTCATATGAAAGCAATCCTGTATTTTAAAACGTGTCTACCTATGCTTTTGTCCAGTCTCACTGAAACCATGTCCCAAAAGAATCAGGAGTCCTTTAAATAGACAATTTAGATTTATAAAGCAAGAAAAGGCTGGTAGCTGAGACAGATTTGTTTATCTTCCTCCAGAATATCTAAACGTATCATTTTTTAAAAAAAAGGACACAGGAAGAGGGGTGTTGTATTGATTTTTTAAATCAGGTGCAAAATATGACTAAATACACAAATACGCAATTAGTTGCTTACTTGTTATGACAAGGAAATATAATGATTAAGATTTTGTCTAATGACAAGAAAGTGAGTGAATCAGATGATCTATTTGTTCTTTAACACTCTTTAAAAAGAATAATAATCAAAGAACCACCAGAGAGAGAGAGAGAGAGACTTGCACCATGCCCTGCACTAAAAGGGGCATCAACTGATTTTTTTCTCCAATAAGCTCAGAGCAGCTGTAAACCTTCAACAATTCAGTAAGAGAAATAACCACTTGCCCAAGGCCACTCAATGGTATTCTTAGCCGAGTGGCAATTGTGAACCAGGATTGTCCATTCTGATATTCTACCACTATACCAGGGCCCCCCAATGGGTGCACAAAAGTGCCATGATGCCCACGGGCACCTCCAACAGCACCTGTCAATGGGTCTTCAATGTGGTGCTTGCAGGCACCGATTTTTTTTAAAAAAGGAATTCCCCCAATTTTTAAAATATGCATACACATATTTGTATAAGATGAATAGAATGTTCTAGCAATTATATAGGGTTTCAAAAAAAAAGGGGGGGGACCAAATATCAAAATAAGTATCCATTCGAAAGAGATGTCTATATGCCACCCATTCAAATATTGAAAGGGCTTGTAAGGTCCTCAATCCACTGCATTACATGAGGTGAACCTTTTTGTTGTTTATTCGTTCAGTCGTTTCCGACTCTTGGTGACTTCATGGACCAGCCCACACCAGAGCTTTCTGTCGGCTGTCACCACCCCTAGCTCCCCCAAGGTCAAGTCTGTCACCTCCAGAATATCATCCATCCATCTTGCCCTTGGTCCTCTTCTCCAGGGTATCCTGTCTTCTCATTATGTGGCCAAAGTACTTCAGTTTTGCCTTTAATACCATTCCCTCAAGTGAGCAGTCTGGCTTTATTTCCTGGAGTATGGACTGGTTTGATCTTCTTGCAGTCCACGGCACTCTCAGAATTTTCCTCCAACACCACAGTTCAAAAGCATCTATCTTCCTTCACTCAGCTTTCCTTATGGTCCAGCTCTCGCAGCCATAGGTTACTACGGGGAATACCATTGCTTTAACTATGCAGACCTTTGTTGTCAGTGTGGTGTCTCTGCTCTTAACTATTTTATCAAGATTTGTCATTGCTCTCCTCCCAAGAAGAAAACGTCTTCTGATTTCCTGGCTGCAGTCAGCGTCTGCAGTAATCTTTGCGCCCAGAAATACAAAGTCTGTCACTGCCTCCACGTTTTCTCCCTCTATTTGCCAGTTATCAATCAAGCTGGTTGCCATAATCTTGGTTTTTTTGAGGTTTAACTGCAACCCGGCTTTTGCACTTTCTTCTTTCACCTTTGTCATAAGGCTCCTCAGCTCCTCCTCGCTTTCAGCCATCAAAGTGGTGTCATCTGCATATCTGAGATTGTTAATGTTTCTTCCTGCGATTTTATCTCCAGCCTTGGATTCGTCAAGCCCAGCACGTCGCATGATGTGTTCTGCATCTTTCCAATATTGTAATATCAGTCTCCCAGTTGTCAAAATGGTGCAGAGAATCCATTTATGTTGACCATTTGTTAATTTCCATGAAACAGGTATAATTTAAAAGAGTGTGCATATCAGTGAATAATAAAGAATGTTAAAGAATAGGTACAACATTTATTGAGTAATAACTTCCTCCCAAAAAAGAAGTAACTACTGGACATTGCCAAAAACAGCATTAAGCTGCACTGCACTACTAGCAATTAGCCAAATTAACACATTGTGGTGTCCAATAGACACAAAACAGAAGTTTTTGCTGAATAAGACACAGATCCATGGATGCCAAAGTGGTGACTATCTGATTAGGAATTTTGTGGTGATTCCCACAGCATGATCTCAAATTCCTACATGTATCCCTGGGTCCAAAAAGATTGGAGTCCCTGTACTACATCATGCAGCATAACAGAGATATACTGTAGTCTCTCTCTCTCTCTCTCTCTCTCTCTCTCTCTCTCTCTCTCTCTCTCACACACACACACACACACACACACACACAGGAAAGAAAAACAAAAACAAACACAAGACCAATGAAGACACTGAGAAGGGAGGGAATCAAGACAACACAAAATGGGCCCATGCAAAGATGAGCTTCAGGCATGAAACAACAGATTTCCTCATCTACAGACTGATGTATATGGACTGACAGTGAGCAAAAACATCAAGGAACAGATCACTGACTTGGTGCTTGCTGTTGCCTGGGAGTCTTGCTATTCCACAAATAGACTTGCAGAATATTAGCAGAGATAAAATATGAGCTTTTCATTTTCAAAGCAGGAAACATTGATCCTGTTGCAATGATTTCATTCTCATTTATCTCACTCAATTGTTGTAGCTTGAACAATTTTAATTGCATGGATGCTGGCCAGAAACACAGTTGTTCACTGAGCTGTTAGTAGGCTGCATCATTGCGAATGGCTTATATTATAAAACCAATTTCCAAGTTTCAGTCAGTGTAGAGTGGTTCAGATGGGAAAGTCTTGTGAACTTTTATATGTTGGGTGGATCTGTACTGTTTTACTTTTAACCATGGCCTGAAATTCTTGGGGGGGGGATATCACCTGCAGCAATTGAGTTAGCAGGTATGTGTTCCATATGGAGCTTCACAGAGTTAATATATATATTTTTTAATTCCTTAGCTCCAGAAAACATGTTCAGTGTCTCTATTTCTTCAGTAGAAACACTAAAAGTCTGAAACTCTTCTCCCGAAAAAAGTAACCTCTAAGTGGCGGTGAAAAAAGAATATCAACTAGAATTATTTGAAGTATTGAATTTGTGCATACCCATGTATAAAATGTAAACCAAAGAAAGCAAATTCAGTCCTAGCTGCCCAGAGTGGAGTTGACCTTTCATGCAAAGATGCATGGGGAAGCCATTGAACCCTGACATCCCCAAGTATAATCTTCCCTTGTGATTCAGAAATGTAGCACAGCATTCTAAGATAGCTAACATCAGTAAACTGAGAAATACTTTGCACACCCAATTTTGCACATAACCTAGTCCATAGTGGACATACCTCCCATACATAAAGCCCTGTTTCTACTCCCTCTTCCACCAACACATGTAGTAAACACTAGGGGCTGTTAAAGAGAGTAAGAGTCAAGTGTGAAACTTCCACATGTCCATTCAGCCCTCTCTGCTGGATATTGTACTTATATGCCAGAGCATATACACAACCTCTGGTGTCTCTCTCGTCATTTTTCTGCTTTATTCCGCCATTTTTAAACTCTCCAAAAATGCACTAATATATATAAAACACCATCAAAGAGGTTTCCGGAATTGTGCAATGTCACATAATATTGCACCACCATCTACTGGCTGATTAAATGAAACATACAGAGTTTGCCCACACAAGAAATGGCCCAAAACGGGGGGGGGGGAGTGGTTTTGGCCACGATACAATTGCTAAGAGAGCAGTAAATGCAATGCTTCGCACTTCCTGTTACCTTACAAATGCATTACACTTGTAGCATGTTGCAACACAGATGTAGCATGATGCTCTTGTACCTCTTGTTCCCTTTTCACTCATGTCACGTCTTGAGTTGCTCAAAGAAATGTATTTTTCTATCAGTTAATAGGTTCCTACCCTATTTTAAATAGCTGAGTCTTAACAGGAGGATCATTGCCAGTCTTTGTGTTCTAAAAAGCAGTAGCATGGACAGAACTGGTGCCAGTGTTTATTTTCCTACCTAAGGATATTTCCAAATCTCATGGTCTGGAATATTAAAATTTCTCTAGCTTATAAAGCTAACATGCTTTACAAATCAATTGCTTTTTCCAAGAGAAGTTATTCTCTTGCTCAGTACATGAAGTTATACTCTTGCTCAGTACATCTTCTGAGTACATGAAGGTCAGCAAATGCAGTGCAACTGCCTCTCAGAATGGGTTTTTTAGTATTCTAAAAGTGTGGAGACCAACTTAATTCTATCCCTTCCATCTTGACATATTGAGCACCAGATTTACTAATAAGAGTGAAACCAACCCCAACATGACTTGTGGGAAGAGCAGGAGCTTCTCAATACAATGTTTAATCTTTTATGGAAAGAGAAAGCAATACAAAGTGCAAGAAATATACGGTTGCTTCCCTTCCCCATCCCCATTCAAACTGGAGTCTGACAGTGCAGCTAGGCAGTAGCAATGGCATTTGTTTGGAAACACTGATGCAATGGAACTTACACACATTAATGCTATTAGTACTACTGAGAGCTATAGGCATAATTCACTGTATTTCATAGTCCTATGTAAATAGATTTTTGACAAGTGCATACATCATGCATATAGGTTTGCTATTTCATGTAACTCTGTCCTTGCGTTGACACTAAAGATTCTCTTCCTCTTAACAGGAAATTATAAGCTGGCTATAATGAATCAATTGACTAACAAGTTGCTATTATCCTTATTCGTTTTTAAAATGAGGAACATATATAAATTGGATATTTATACTCTTTAAAGCAGTATTACACTGTTGCAAACATCTGTCACAGCTGAGCTGTAAGTAACTGTTGATCAAGAGCTGCAAACTGCAAACCAGGAGCTGGAAAATCACATGTCAGGAATAAGACACTGCAAGTAATGGTGTTGTCCAGGCAAAGTCTGAGACAATAGGAAGCCTTGAGCTTTTATCATCCTTCCTGGCTAGGAGAAGCCAATCATCAGTTTGGATGGGTCAAGTCCAGACCACAGGAATTCCTTATTGCCTAGAGAACACTCCAAATTACAGACCTGGTTGCTTATGAAGTATGATAATAGTGAATGCAGACCTATGGAATTCTACTTCTAGCCCCAACAACTGAAGAAAGAAAAGCAGGGAAATATGATATGGAAATAAATAAAAATCACAAAGATTGTTGACTGTGGAAGAATCTTGCATGGCATTTTTATGTAACTCTTCCTTTGTCTAAAATGAGGAACATATATAAATGGTACATATGCAGTAAAGACAGTTTTTATTCCTAAAACAGGAGTGAAGTTGTAAAGTTTTGGTTAGTGATATAACGTTTTAATGCATTTGAAGTCATTTTGAGATTTTTCTCTATCAACACCAGCTGGCAGGATCCAGATCCAAACACACCTAGGATATGGTTTATTTACGAGCTGCTTGGAAATTTATATTACAAGCAAATGTTAATTCCTGGTAATCTACGGGAAGTCTAATGCATTTGTTACAAGGTGCTGCTGGGGGTTTGTCACCAAGCTTTTGTGGAGGCAGGGGTCATTTCAGTGGGTTTAGTGTTGTAAATCATCAAACATGCAAATTACATTAATGACAGTATTTACAGAACAGGAAAAACAGAAAACATTGTGGTTACTGAGTATATACTTAATTTTGGGAGGCCAGAAGTAAGCAGCATATGCTCACACAGAAAGTAGTGGGGCCACACAGAGACATCCTGAGAGTCCAGGAAGGGGGATGGAGTCTGACAAACTCTCTCCCGCTGGCTGGCCACCCCTGCTCACCACACTGCACAAGCTGCTGGACAGCCCATGAGCGGTGCAGAGCCGCCTGCTCCCTTAGCAAGCTACCATTTTGCACAAAAATGGCAGCCCGTTCTTCTGCATCAAGGACCTTTTATGCAAATAGCAGCCTTAAAGCAGCCATTTATGCAAGATTGCAGGTGTAAACGGACCATTTATGTCTGTAATCTTGCATAAATGGCCACTTTATGGCCGTCACTTATGTAAAAGGCCCTTACGCAAAAGAATGAGCCACCATATTTGTGCAAAATGGCAGATCACTGAGGAAACAGGCAGCTGTGCGGTGCTTGCCAGGTGCTCGTGGACCATTCAGTGAACAGGGGTAGCCAGTGGGTGTCCGTCAAGCCACACACAAGGCAGTTTGTCCATCCCTAGGGCCATATACAGAACTTAGTATCAATGTGCAAATCACTCGCAAATGCCATGCAAACATGAACGGGAGTGCAAGTTCTCTGAAACCGTTTGCAAATTCCTGAATTTGTGTTCATTTTTGAAAAATGCCTATCTTAAAAATGCACACTTTTTACAATTCATATTTTCATGCTTTAGTCAACAGGTTGAAAATGCGAATGGGAGCAAACTGAACCAAGCTTTGAAGAGAGTCCAGAGAATTTCTGCTAGCTTCAGCATCCCTTTTTCTCCCATTCCTAGCCACATCTAGTCACTGAAGACCATTATTATGTGTTATAAATGGCAAGGCGTGAGCATAATTACAAGGCTGTAACACACAATCTATCAGATATTTGGATACTGATTGTCCTTCCCCTAACAATTTAATATCTGTCTACCTTATTTAAGGATTTTGCATGTGTGTTGATCTTTCCTTTTATTTGGCATTATATGACATCTAGTGCAATCATCAGGCAAAAATCGGTGTTGGGTATGCATGTGAATGAACACAAAACGTAAATAAATCCTTCTCACAAGATTTTTGCCATAGTACAAAATATGCAAGCATCATACTGCTGAAAAATATCTATTTTAGACGTACGAAATTACGTTCAGTTATCCTAGATGATTCAAGTTTATACCTTTTGGGTTTGCCAAAAGAATGCAATATCTGAAAAACAAAATTTGATATGTACTGGAGAATGGAAGAAATCTCACTGTCATGCAACCAGTAACCATGACCCAGAAAAATACAACTATCTGAAATCTAGCCAGAATCATTTGGTTCCACACATTACCTAACAGATAGGAGCCGCTACAACTGACACATTGTTGCTTTGTGTGCAGTCTGCACAACACTCTTAGGACTCTGCAAAATGAAATGTCACACCTGAAAATCTGTCATTCTTTTCTTTTGAACGTAACAAACGTTTTAAATATCTGTGCAAATATATTTCATGGTCTTATTAAGTAAAGGCAACTTAAAACAAATGCATCCATGCCTTTTCCCACCTCCCCAATTAAGCCAAGAACATTAGCTGCAACATAAGGAGGGTTTAGCCATAAAATATGTTACAACTGACACGGTGGCTGCGGATCTGCACTGCATCAGTTATATGATGCAGATGCAGCTTCACAACTACCACAGGACTTTCCCGAGAAGGTGCACATTGAAAAAGTTAGGGACTTACTCTCCCACCATCTGATGTCGATCTGGAGCCAATCCGGGGCCAATCCAGGAGTGGTCCCTGGTGGAAGGCAACCAGCGATTGGTTGCCTTCCACCATGAAGAAGGTGGGGCAGTTCCGGTACCCAGATGGCTGCAGGAAACCCCACACTCCTTCCTCAGCGTTGGGATTACCCAACGCCTCCTCAGGCGAGGGAAACCACGAGGTTTCGGATGGAGGTGGCACCAACCTGGCACTGTGAAGACAGCCCCCTGGAAGCAAGTGGAGAACAACGGATTCCTTCTCCAACCCTGCCTCCCACCTTCAAGGGCCTGTCCAACACTATTAAAATACAGAGCAAGACATTACTTTCAGCAGAATGATAGCTGAATGTTTTCAACAGGGTGCTTTTTCATACACATGCACACGCTAAATTCAGTCTGCATTTTTGTTTCTTCATTACAACAACATCACTGAGTAAACACCCAGCAAATCAATAAAGAGCTGAAGCTTTAGTGCACCTGGTTTAATAAATGATGAATGGTTTGCTTGGACATGGATTTATCCAAAACTGATGTTAATGATTTGCTTGTCTCTTTCTATCAAATTCCTGAATCAAAAAATTGCATGTAAGAAAATTGAAATAACGACATGCAAAGAAAATAAGCTGTTTTATATCAATAGATGTGTCCTTAATATAGAAATAGAATTGCTTTATTTCAGCATTTTATAATTTGGTTGCCATTCCTTTTCATCCGCAAATGAATAATGCATATCTGATTTAATACTCTGCTTAACATATACCCTTGTTATCATTATAAATTAATCATAGTTCCCAGTAAAACAAAACATCAAGTTATACAAAAGCATTCAGCAGACTAGTAATTAAATAAAACCAATATTGAACTTTCATCTGTTCACTTACAGTCCCCTGGACCTTCCTCAACTCAACTCCCAACATGCACACACTGGCATAAGAAAGATACCATTAGTCAGCACACAATATTCTCTGGAAGCACAAACATTGGACAAACATGGAGTTTACACAAGTGAAGTTTGTTAACAGTAAGTCAGACTTACCTTCTTGTAGGCACACAGGTTTATCACTTGGCTTCCAGCTTAGGGAGCCGTTAAAATGTCTCTCACAAAGCTTTTTGGATGGGCCCTTTAGCCTGTATCCTTCTTGGCAATGAAACCGGACTACTGAACTTTCAAAGAAGACACCTGTGCTTGGCATCTTATATCCATATTCAGGGAATCCAGGATCAGCACAAGCATGGAGTTCATCAAAACCTATGTCAATAAAGATGTAAAATATTTATGTTCAAACACTTACAGAGCATTCTTCCCATCTCTAATGTGTCTCAACGTGAGGTTGGGTATAGATTACCAGACAACATTATTCTCATGTTAGGGCTTTTGGGGAGGGGGCTGCAACAAGGGGGATCCGCAACAAAATGTTGCAGTTGATTCTCAGGCGTGTTCAAGTTCTGTTTTTGCCCAGGAACAATCTGCCACCTCCCGTTTTAATCCCATCTCTAGCTTAACATTTATTAATGTGTATGTTAGTTAAAATTGTATCAAATAATGCTTAAGACAGCTAATAGCACTAAAATACAAAACAACAATAAAAACAATTGCCATTTGAACAAAACTTATTTACACTGGCCCTAATAAGTAAGCACATCAGCCAAAGGCCTATCTTTATTTATTTTATTACATTATATCCCACCTTCTTTCCTCTTACAAGGACCCAAGGCAGCTTATATAGTCTTCTTCCACTCAATTTTATCTTCACAACAAATCTGTGAGGTTGGTTAGTCTGAGAGTCGGTGACTGGCCCAAAGTCACCCAGTGACTTTCATGGTCAGGTGAGAACTAGAACTCTGATCTCTTCAGTCACAGTCTAACACTCTAACCACAACACCACACTTTACAAGAATATCTTTGTCTACAGGCAGGTCATCAGAAAAGGGGCTAGATCAATCTCCCTTGCCTAGCTGGCTTGGAGTTCCCACCAAGTGCAATTCAGACGTAGGTGGGACAGAAAGAAAGGCCTCTCTTGAAGACTCTAAAACTTAGGCATACGAGCATATGATCTCTCACTTCAGCAGATCACCTTACAATCCCTCCAGCAGGACTTTCCTCCCTCATCGGCACTGATCCTGAAGCTCAATTGCTCCTCCTCAAACCCTGTAGCACCCCCTTTCAACTCTCTAAATTTCCAGTTCTATGTTGCCACCCCGCACCTGTTCTGAGCTAACCTTCTGTCTACCACCACACCACTTCTGAACCCCAAGCTTGCATTTCGGAAGTTTTCTCTTCCACATGTATGTACCACTACCATGACAAGGGACTGTTGTGCCCCTTTTACCCAAACTCCAGAGCCTGGGGGGCTGTCAGTGTTCCATAATGCTGGTGCCATAACTGAAAAGGCCCAACACCTTGTGCTCGTCCACCATACCCCAGTCAGTGGGGAAACCCTGAGCAAGGGAAGCCAGTTCCTTGTTGTACACTCCTATCAAAAGTTGGAGTGAACAACAGGGAGCACTTGGAAAAAGACAGTATATAAAGCGCCTAGACCCCAAGACATTTAGAGATTTAAAAGTAAGAACCAGGATCTTCAACTGGACCTGGAAATAAAGAGGTAACCAATAAAGATCGCAAAAGACTAAGTAATATGCTCTGCCCAGCAAGCCACAGACAATATTTTTGAATGTATCCTAGAGTAATTGCCCTAGGATACCTGAGATCAACATACATGCACAAGTAGTACCAATTTGCATGCACCATTATCCCAGCTTAGGTTGCTTTTGGTGGTAGATTCTGTTGTATACATATCCTGTCATTATAGCAAGAAGGGTAATATAATTGCACTACTCATGTGTGCCCAAGATTAACACTGAACATTTTCATATGACATCTTGGAGTCACCATCATCTGCAATACCCACTCTGTAACCCTGAGCTAGGCTAAACGAATTGCTCTGTGAGGCAGTTTTTGTATCCTGACAACAGCAGATTCCTGCTTAATTTCTGTCAAACTTAAAAGGATGCAAGGGCTGTCTTTGTCCTTATTTAGTCCAGAGAACTTTCCAGTTGAATAGTTCACTCCTCAGCAATATTATATTAAAGTAGCACATAAGGTTTTCTGACAGGCCAAGTGTTTAAATTAACCATAGGCAACAACAAAATAGAGTAAACAACTATTTGAGAGAAACAAAAAAGAATGTCAGGAATATGCAGAAAACACACACAACCACCACCACCCTCAATCCAAATGAACATAAAAACAGGATGCTAACTTAGTTTAAACTCTGGAGACAGAAATCGCTATGCCGGGGCAAGAGAGCTGGAGTTACAGAAGTTTGTAAGAAGCTCCATTGCGTTCTTACTCCCAGCAGAGCAAGGAAAAGCAATGTAGGAGGGAAGTTCAAAGATACAAGCAGTTTACACAACTACCAACCTGGCACTGTTCAAACTGTAAATGTCATAGACCTACACAGAGTACGCTACTGCATGTACAAAATGTCGTGGATTTGACTAAGGTATGACCAACAAATTCCCTGGGATTTTCCCACAACAAAGAGGGATTGCAGGTTATGTGCTTACAAATATACTGTGTGTAATGCACACTTTGCATCCTCTCGAAGACATGTACATTGATGGTGCTATATAAATAAATAATAATAATAAAAGGACTGACCAAGCAACAGCTCAAACTACATATCTGTGCAGTAGCCTCTCTGACCATTTCCTTTTCAGTTCACATCACTGGTGTCAAGAAGCGTGGAAAGAACATTACATTAGAGTGCAAACTCCAGTACAACACAGCTAGTTCTCAGAATGTATCTGGTTATCATGTTGTTCAGGCTTACATAGTTGGATTTCATGCATGCATACATTATTCAAATGTTACATCCATGCATAGATATCCAGTGGCCACATAGCTGAGGCACCTACACCAGACCAGAAGGGAGAGAAGGCAAGATCTCACTTCCCCAGTATGTACAGGAAGGAAATCGAAGGAAGAGCATCCAAACTGGACAAAGAGTGATCCAGTAGCAGGATTCAATATCAGGCTTCATTTTCCATTTGCATGTATAAAATGAATTATCCAGGGACCACCTTTATATAGTATACAATTTTACTGCTTTACAAAACTGATTTCAATGTAAACAGTGTGGTTGACAAAGAAGCTTTACAGTAAACAAAACAAGCAAACAAAAAAGACCCCCACAAAATGAGGCTGTCAAAGTAAACACCTGATGAATGTTGAGAGCTAAACAGCTTCACAACTGGCACAGCAGGAGAGCAATTAATGCCAGTGGGAGAGGGGCCTGGAAATTTTGAAAGGTATCGAATTGTGACTTCCATATTTTGTTTTTACATGAGAAGTATCCTAAGGGCTCACTGTTTTCTGCACATTAAGCATCAAGATCTTCCACTGTAGAGACAACGGATTAAAAAACAAACAAACCAATGCTAAAACACACAGAACAATACTTTTTAAAAAGTCTATTATTCCATGGCGCAAATATATAAAAAAAACCAAATAATCACCATCCAGCCTGAGAACACCTTAGAGATGAACTTCCGTTCCTCAATGCCTCCAAATTGCAAATGATATAGAGCCATTTAATTCTAGCAACAAAATATTTTTCAGCTATGTTGCCTAGTCAAGGATGCATAACTACATTGGACTATAAAGCATTGTCCCCACTGTATCTAGCAGATGATAGATACAGCAGAAAGCTGATGGCAGTGCAAAGAATCTATGGGGGCACTCAGAAAAGATGCCACCAGGACCAAACTCAGTTAGGGTCCATTCAGAAACTAATAACTTGAAATGGATTTGCACGTCCAGGGGTTGGAGATGTCCCTTCACAGTTATTATTTCCAAGTTACAATATTTACTTCCTCCTGTAATGTCTTCTTTGGCTCCCTAGCTTAAATTACGTGGAATAAACTGCTCTGCCTGCTTTGTTCTGCAGTGCTATTGAGTGGCTGAGATTGTGCATGTTGACCTACGGGAATCTGATGGGTAGCCTTCCGTCCTTGCCTCTAGTTCTCTTCCAAGACTATGGGTGTCTTTACATTAAGGAGAAATCACATTGCTTACCCTGGACATTTGTGCTTCCTGCTTTTTGGCATGATTGTTATGGGCTGCATTATATGTGCAGAGAAGGGCGACCATGTGATTTGAATTAAATTCTTCCCTTCCATTCAGTTCCATTGAGACAGAGCCAACTAGTGGTGGAAGATCCCACTGTTTTCAGAGTATTTTCATAGCAGAATTTCCAATGGATACCACGAGAGATTGACGATGTCATGTAAAACACCCACAAACTTTCATGAGTGGCCAATCACGACTGTGTAATAAATTGCTTGTTCAGAGGAACCATCAGATTCTAAGGAGCAAGAAGATTTTAGAAGGTTGGATCTTCATCCATTCCTGCCCCGCAGCAGACAAAAACTTAACTAATTATTAACAGTTTGAAGCAGAATGGAACAGAGTTGATTTGTGAATACATAAACCAAGATCAAAATTCATTAAACATTCAAAGTGTCACATTTATATAAATTATACTTAGGCATAAATATCCAATAAATATATAGTCGCACATGTATATATGCACACTCGCAATGTATGAAACACAAAATATGACAACTCTGAGCATCATGGAACTGGAATAAGGGTGAATAATAATCACACATTTTTACATTTTACAAAACATCTTATTCAAGTGATTAAAAAAACCTTAGTTCTCAGAGAACCTTGGCATGCCAAAGGAAGAAGCTTAGCAAGGTCAGTCATGTTATTACCCAGAAGACTAAGATGCCTGGAGCAATCATGATCCTTACATAAAGAAGAATGGACCCTGTCTGGAGGGGTTATGCACCCAAGGGTGCATGCTTCATTCTCTCTCTCAGCTATAAAGCCTGCCTCTTCTGAAAATATTAAGCAACTCACCATAAAATAAAAATAAAAATATTTTTAAAACTATTGAATAGACTCAATATCAAAGATCAGTAAACATACCAAATTCTTAAATCCATTAAAAACACACCATATTCAAGGAATATCATAACATAAAATGAGCCATTCCAATCCCTAAAAGACTGCTCAAGTAAGAAAGATTGCAATTCTTTCAGGACACTGCTTTGTGAATGAACTTTATTTTACATACATATAAGCTTTAATGTAATCATTATAGCCTGTACTTTTTTCATTTCATTTCCCTCTCACTTTACAGCTTACAGTTCACACCCCACCCCCGCCTACCCCAAATCCATACACACCTGCCAGTCTAGGATAGCACTTCATCAATCTGATTTAATGGCTTCTAATCCACAAAAGTATTTGCCATCATAAATTTGTTAGTTTCTAATGTGCCATAAGACTCTTTGTTGTTTTTGCTGCAACAGACTAACACAGCTACCCCTCTGGAATTCCTTAACCAATCTAACTTGGTGCATATCGAACTTTTAAATGGGACGTCCAATAGATCCAAAGGAGTCGGCGTGGCTCAGGGGTAGAGCACATGCTTTCCATGCAGAAGTCCCAGGTTCAATCCCCAGTATTTTCAGGTAGGGCTATGAAAAAACCCTGCCTGAAGCCCTGTAAAGCCATTACTGCCAATCAGTGCCAACAATACTGGGTTAGATAGACCAATGGTCTGACTCTGAATAAGGCAGCTTCCTATGTTCCTATGATTGCTCCAACTGAATCTAGGAAACAAAGCAGTGTTTAAAATTTATTTATTTATTTTGATCACACACACACAGTGAAATCTGGCTGGGAAGAGGTCTGAAAATTCCATAGCAATACAACACCGCCCAGAGAGCTTCGGCTATGGGGCAGCATACAAATGTTTAATAATAATAATAATAATAATAATAATAATAATAATAATAATACCGAAATTTAGGTGCTCCAGTTTTTATATTCCTCCTCAGAGTTCCTCTTATCTTTAGTCTCAATACCAGCTACACTGGGAGCAAGAATATCCAAACCAGTTCACCTTGACAACCATTTTACACGTGTTATGTGTTCCTCTATCATGCAACTGATACATCAGTGGCAACCCAATCAGTATACTCACTATGAAAAGAACACTAATTATGCGTTCACATATATAATGTGAAAACAAAGCCTTAGATATGACACAGAGGAACAGAAATTAGCTTCCCACACATACTTGTTAGCTGTATTTATCTGGTGTAGCTGTGTAAGAGGTAGAATTTCCAATATAAAAAGCATGCTTTACTAAAGATATCCTGTACTAATAACAGTATCAATAAAAAGACTTCTATTTAATAGCACAGTTTACTAAAGTTTCCCATCTCAACTAACCTTCATTCTGTCCAATCATAATAGATAAAATGTGTTTCTAGTAATCAATATATAATATAATGTTATGATATTCAGTGGTTTTCCCTGACTATTCAGAAGCCTTTGAATGTTGCTCATTGGCAAATTCATAGGAGTTAAAATTCCAGTGGCTCATTCACATTAAAAATATTAAATTAACCCCAATGTTATTATAAAGTCCTTGACATATTTTGCTCTGGTCACTTTAGAACATTATTAAACCAGCCAGGAGAATTTTCAGAGTGGGGCAAGAGATAAGCCTTTGAAAAGAACCATGAAAATGTTGTAAGCATGAAAACCAGCCGAGCTGGTTTCAGCTGAAAAGCCTTATCTTGAAGGAAAGGTATACCCAGGCAAGCAAGAATTGCTTTAGAACCAGGTCTGAATCCATTTTTCTTATAAAGTGATAGAACGTAATACAAATCTATATTCTATTTTCTGGAACCATTCTTGTTGCTATATTGAATGGTCCCTGACCTACTGGCAAAATAAAACCCTATACCATCAATTGTAAAAGCCCTTACAGTGTTATGAACACAGAGATAGGTTTTTATCTACTGTTACAACAGTAGGAATCTACAGAGGTTAAAAACCATGTCAAAACCATTTAAAGATAACAAATATTAAATCAGCAACAATTACATGGCAGAAAGCTATTGCTCTTATTTATAGCCACAAAATTAAGTGCTATACATGTACGAATGAATGCCTGTCACCCTTCCCATGTCCATGTTGTGGAGGATATTCTTATAAAGTTGTTAGCCTTTGATTATTGAGAATGGGAACTACAGAACCATAGAATAGCAGAGTAGGAAGGGGCCTACAAGGCTATCGAGTCCAACCCCCTGCTCAATGCAGGAATCCACCCTAAAGCATCCCTGACAGATGGTTGTCCAGCTGCCTCTTGAAGGCCTCTAGTGTGGGTGAGGCCACAACCTCACCAGGTAACTGATTCCATTGTCGTACTGCTCTAACAGTCAGGAAGTTTTTTCCTGATGTCCAGCTGGAATCTGGCTTCCTTTAACTTGAGCCCGTTATTCCGTGTCCTGCACTCTGGGAGGATCGAGAAGAGACCCTGGCCCTCCTCCTTTTAAGTATTTGAAGAGTGCTATCATGTCTCCCCTCAATCTTCTCTTCATCAGGCCAAACATGCCCATTTCTTTCAGTCTCTCTTCATAGGGCTTTGTTTCCAGACCCCTGATCATCCTGGTTGCCCTCCTCTGAACACGCTCCAGCTTGTCTGCGCCCTTCTTGAATTGTGGAGCCCAGAACTGGACGCAACACTCCATCCAGGGCCGAATAGAGGCCTAACCAGGGCCGAATAGAGAGGAACCAGTACCTCACGTGATTTGGAAGCTATACTTCTATTAATGCAACCCAAAATAGCATCTGCTTCTTGCAGCCATATCGCACTGTTGGTTCATATTCAGCTTGTGATCTACAAAAATTCCAAGATCCTTCTCGTTTGTAGTATTGCTGAGCCAAGTGTCTCCCATCTTGTAACTGTGCATTTGGTTTCTATTTCCTAAATGTAGAACTTGGCATTTATCATTGGACCCCAGGGACTGAAAAAAACATTAATGTAAGAACACATCAACGTAAGAGCCATGCTGAGTAAAACAAAAGGCATATCAACCTGATGCCTTCCAGATGTTTAGGACAACAACTCCCATCAGCCATGGTCAGAGATTATGGGAATTCTCATCTAAAACATCTGGAGGGCATCGAACTGCCTACCCTTGCTCTATCATGCAGTATGTTCTCAGTCTCTACAGACTGGCTGTGGAAGAACTGTGGAACAGCTGTAAGTGCACAGCCAGAGGCCCAGGATACAACCTGCATCTTAAAAATGCAATTCAAGAAGTCAAGAATGAACCCAAGACAATGCTGCAATCTTTGCTATTTGTTTGTTTCATTCATATCCTGCTTCTCCTTCAAAGAGCATCCTCTCTATTTTGTTTTTCAGATAACAACACGGGCTAGGTGGGTCAGACTGAGAGTCAGTGACTCCTCTGGAGTCATCCAGTGCACTTCATGGCTGAGTGGGGACTAGAACCTGGATCTCCTGAGTCCTAGGGCTCATCTACACCAAGTAGGATATTGCACTATGAAAGTGGTATATAAAAGGCAGGAGCCACACCAAGCACGATGTAGCGGTATGAAAGTGGTATAAGGTATGTGTCAATGGGCCCCAACAGTTGTCAGTGCACTTCAGTACTGCTATAAAGCAGTAGTTTGGCTCCTGCCTTTTATATACCACTTTCATACTGCTTTCATAGTGGAATATCTGCTTGGTGTAGATGAGCCCCCAGTCCAACAAATTGTCCTTGATCCTTAATGCTTAACTGTGCAACTGTATGTATCTACCAAGTGATCTCCTTGGTTGAACCCACTTCTTCAAAAGCAATTCCCCCCCTTAAACTATTGCATTTGTATTCCTTGGACTTGAGAATCTGGCTGGCCTTTTCTCATCTCTGTTGTTCTGCTGTATTAGGAAGCATAGTCTTTGCCGTTGACAGCAGGACACGATAGTCTGCTCATGCTTCTCATATGCGCTCAGTGTGCATTGCAGCTGCAGGGTTAACTCAGATCAACTTGGAACAAAATGCTGCAGAGGGAGTAGAGCAGAAGGGGCACAAATACAGTGCTAAAAAGACAGGAGCCATTCGAGTCTTCTGAACAATCACAAACACTTAAGAGCCTCTGCTTTTAAGCATACATATGCAGAGCTCTCTGCCTCTGACTGCTTTTCTACCTCATTAGAGACATTAGCTGAAGTGTCAACTTACTGCTATGACAAGAAAAAGGACAGACGTGCCCATATTAGCAAGCTGTTCCTTGCGTATCAAATGCTAAGCTTAACATTTCATCAGAGAAACAACTCCTGAAATTGCATCCACATGCATGTGTGCGGATACATACACACACACACACACACACACATACACACACACACACACACACACACACACACACACACACACCCCTACCTCTATTAGCCCTTACAGACTTCCATTACCTACTGTTCCTTCAGGCATAATGCAAGTCTGCAAACCCCAACACTGATTAAAATGCAGTTTGCTTACCTCTTTGTCACAAGGCTCTCTGGGATGTGAGTGGCATTAGTGAGCAAAAGGAAGATGGCCTGTAACATGCCTTTTGGCTATACTACAATTAAGGAAACCAGGAGAGAGGAAGCAGGCAGGCAGGGAACAAGTGAGCGAACAAGACTGGGAAGAATTTCAAGGCAGATTATGGCTGGGGAGGGGGGGAAGGCTCAGAGAATGAGCACAGCATGGCAAGGAGAAACAATAGATGGGTTCAGGGATGATACAAAGCTTGATATACTGCTAAGCATTGCTAAGGAACTGCAGACAAGAGCCTACAGTACCCCAACAGCTTCTGCACATTTTCCACACCTAAAAGCTGGGCTCAGAGGGATGATGGATGAGCTCACTGCTCTCTTAGCAATCCACAAGCATAGCAAGGGTTCACTACAATCAGAAAATGATATTGCCTGCGTGATGCAATGGATCGAGTATTAGAATATGATGCTCAGACGTAAATCTCACAGGGTGATCTTGGGTCTCTCTCTCTCTCTCTCTCTCTCTCTCTCTCTCTCTAGTTAGTCACGACTGTGATTTCAACAGGCCTAAGCATGGCTAAAACTCAATCCAACCCATCATATCCTTTTGTGAACTGCTAGTGAAGAACAGTATTTCCAACGGAGGCAGATATGTTCCATATCCTCAACAAGAGATAAAACTGCTAATTGATTTCTTGACTGTGTACAGGAGTTCAACTACGAATATTTTTCTTTACATTCTGCAGCACTTGCTTCATTAAGACTTAATTGGCTTTTTGGTTAGTGCAGTGCTCTCAGCAGTTGATAACTACTGGAAAACTACAGGTGTGGTATCTTCAGGTGTGTGATTAACTGTAAAAATCGATGCAAATACAGCTTTATAAGGTATAATCAACTGTAATGGTAAATGGTATTGATAAAACACATTATCTTGACTAAGAGGCTGTCTAATATGCCTTATTTGTCCCACAGTGGCTGCTCAGTGGTGCTGCATCAGTTATATGATGCAGCCGCCAACTCGCAGCCACTGGGGGGCTTTTCCCTGAAGCTGCACATTAAAAAAGCCAGGGACTTACCCTGACTTTTTCCTTTGAAGCAGGGTCACCACAGTCCTTCCACTGTGTGACCTTGCTTCGGCATTGAGCTGGGGGTATTCCAGGGCAAATGGCAACCATTGATAGGTCGCAGGAAGCTGGATAGAGGACAGGGAATTGGCCCGACCAACTGAATGGCCACTGGAAAAATCTTCCGACAGCACTGAAAGCATGGAAGAAAGGGAATAATTAAAGCAGAGAGGGAAGGAAGTTTTGGAGACGCAGGCTGGCAGCTTCGCTTAAGAACGAAAGGCCTCCAAAGAGAAAATCTTCAGGATGGGCTTGTGTGGGATCTAATTTGCTTTTACCAGCACACTGAGGTCTACCAACCAGAGCCAGATGGGACAAAATGGTGGCTACTCGTGTAGTGCCAGATGCAAAATTATGGCTTAAGGTTCGAGTGAGTTTATTTTCGTATCCAATAAGCCATACACTGGAATGAACTTCATCTGAGTTAGTATAGATCAGGAATGCTAACAGCCTAATTTGGGAGGGTGAATCTTATTATTGTTACCATTGTTAAAAGATTATGAGGCAGAAATATTGCTAATCTATTGCAAATCACCCAGAGATCTATCAGCAGTTTCTGATCTACCATCTGCCCATTCCTAATCTAGATCCATTTAATCTGGATTCAGGCCAGGTTTTGGGACAGAGACAGCTTTGATTTCCCTTGCAGATGACCTATGCCAGGAACTAGACATGAGAGTGCAACCTTGTTTGGTATTGTTCACCTTATCAGGGCTTTCAATACCATCAAAATGGTATCCTTCCAGACTGGCTGGAATGGGTCTTGATAGTTTTGGTCCTTCCTAAAATAGTTATTTTCAGAAGATGCTGTCCTACAGAGTTCCATCTTGTCCCCATGCTATTTAACATGTTTCATGAAACTACCAGGGGGAGGTTTCCAGAGATTTGAAGTGCATAAATATCATTGCAGCTCTCTCTTTCCCCCCCATCTAGGTCCAGAGAAGCTGTTTATGCACTGAACAGGCTAGATTTGTGCTAGTTTTAAGATTAACCTAGACAGGACAGAAGTGTTCCTGGTGGGTGAGAAACCCCATCAGGGGATGGATTTCAATCTTCAATAAGATGGCATTATCTTTGAAAGATGAGGTTTGGAATTTTGGGTTTCTCTTCGATCCAGCTTTGTTTTTGCATCTTCAGACAGTAGCTGTGACAAGGGGAGCCTTTGCCAGCTTTGCCCACCAACTGCAGCCACACCTGGGAAGATCAGACCTTGCCACAGTGACACAGACACTGGTTACACTGAGTTTGGACTACTGTAATGTGTGCTGCATGGGACAGTCTTTGAAGAGTTTCCAGAAACCTCCATTAATACAAAATGGGGCATCAAGGGTACTCACAGAAACAGTGTGTGTGTGTATATTGCAGCCAATTTAGAAGTAGCCAATTGGGCACAGTAAACACTGGGCTGGATGAAGAGAGAAAAATAAAACTTGGTTTCAAGGACATGACATACAACAACACTTAAGTCATCTCTGTATTATCTCATCGAGCATCTGGTACAGGACAGAGGGAGAGAAAGATGGATCCTGGATGCCCTATACAGAAGGTCACAGAGGAGTAAGCAATTGCCCATCATTATCCCATTGAAGTATTCTCAACACTCACCAGGTACCATATAGTCATTCTATTAAACCTCCAGGATCAATAGCACAGAAAAATCTAACTGTGGCTGAAACCCAATAACACGTGACCAGATGTCCACTCATGTAATGGGGCCTTCCTCTCATTTCCTCCCCCTACAGCTTGGGGAGCTATGAGGGGAGGGGAATTGGTTCCTATTCCACTGATGGAAGCTGTTCCATGGTTGAGAGGAAATAACTGAATGTCACCCAGAATTAATTTTCAGAGGAGATAGTTTGCTAAGACTAAGTGCTACAGTCTAACTGAATGAAATATTTGCTTAGATTCAGAAAGTAGGTGGTTTCTGCAGAGAGACTACTTGGAATGTAGTGCTAGGTATCTGCAGTAAGAAAAAAACAAAAAGAAAAGATGAGATAAAATAGTGGTAGAGCACAAGGTTTCAAGTTTAATCCCCAATAACTCCTAGTAGGGATAGAAAAGCTACTGACTGAAACCCTGAAAAGCTACTGCCAGTATACTGGGCTAGATGAACCAATGGACTGATGGAGTATAAGGCATCCTCTGATGTGCCTAAATGTTTTAAAGTATTAACTCTATTAGAGTCAAAAGCTATTTTAATCACCAGTGATTAGATGCTTATATCAATTACAAAAACAAATTAGTTAACTATTACTGTGAAGCAGTGAATAACTTTTAAAAGCATTAATTCATTAGAACTGAAGAGTGTTGAGTAATGTTCCTCTAAATGTGAGTGGTTCATTGAACAGTTCTTCTCTTTGGGTTATCTTTATCTGTCTATCATCTTTACAACATACATTTCCCCTAAGGAGTTCAGGGTGACATACATAGTCTCCCCCATCTCATTCTATCCTCAAAATTTGTGAACCGCCCAGAGAGCTCCGGCTATTGGGCGGTATAGAAATGTAATAAATAAATAAATAAATAAAATGACCCTGTGAAGTAGGTTAGGCTGAGAGACTATGGGTGTAATTATATTTTATTGCATACTTCTGATTGGTCACTCACAGATGTTTGTGGGTCTTTTACATGAGGTCAACCTCCAAGCCATCTCCCATGCTTTTTTACCTTTATCCAGATTTCAAAAAGATCGGGGAAACCCAGTAAGAAGACTTTCCAGTGAAATTCTGAAGTACCCCTATAACCACAGCACTAAATGAAACATTTAGAAAAGTTCAAACCATGTGGCTGTTCACGTAAAGGAATTGATCTTATTCCTGCAAAGAATCTGGAAACTGAAGCCCTGGTTAAGAATGCAGGATTTTAGCCTTGTGTGGTGAAGCCCTGAGACTGGCCTAAAGTCATGCAGTGAACTGATAACTGTTACCCAGAGGACGTTTTCTTCTGCCACCCCGCCACCCCTAGACCATGGAATCCCTTGCCAGAGGAGATTCGTCAGCTTTATACTCTGAGTTTAAGTCAGCCGTAAAGACTAGTCTCTTCCAGCAAGCCTACCCAGATGAATTTTAAACCTAAGGATTTTAAGATGTTGTGATTGTTTATATGCTCTTTTAACCAGTTTTATGTATTATGTTGTGTTTAATGTTGTTTCCCATCTTGAATTTGGAATCAGTTCCTAGAATATGCATTATCTAATGGTAGTGGAAAACCACCTCCAGACGAAACAATGAGATTTTGGAAACAGGAATAGATCCAGGGGTGGGGGGGGTGCACTTTATGTTAAGGGATGATGTCAAAATATTAAATTAGAAATGTTATAAGGTCATTCAATTCTATGTATTATGATTTTAATTGTAAAATTGTTTTGTTTTGTTACTGTATTGATGTATGTTTAAGTTTAATAAAAATATTAATAAAAAAATGTTGTTTCCCATCTTGATCCAGAGGGAGAGGCGGGAAAGAAATAATAATAATAATAATAATAATAATAATAATAATAATAATAATAATAATAATAGTGATTTGAACTTTGATCTCCCCAGTCCTTCACTGGCCCTGTTCAGTCGGCATGCTAAGCCATGGGGGTTATTCATTCTGAGCTAACCATGATGTGTTACATGAATCATTCCTAACCATGGTGAGTACATAACAACAGTATAAACATGCTCACTAACCATGTACTGCAAAAGGGTTAGCAGCCTAACCAAGGTTTAGCATGTTGTCTGAACTTGCCCACTCTAACCATTACGCCAGGGTGCAGAACCGCAGCCTGGGGGCCAGCCTGGGGTCCCAATCCAGCCCTCCAGCAGTTCCCCAAATAGACATGCCCCCTTCCCCTGGCGCCACCCACTTTTCCCTAACCATCAATAGTTTAATGGTTTCCCAACTTTTGTGCAGCTTTTTACTTCCATTCTAAAAAGTTGAATTGGCTCTCATGACAATTCGAGCTGTAAGCTGAAAATATTCTGGCAATTTTGGTGTTTTGGCTCTTCCTCTTTTGCCTCTGCCCACACCCACCATTGTAATGGGGACAGCTAAAGCATCTTGGGCTGAAGGAGGTTCTGTACCCCTGCATTACACCATGCTATCCTGGAACAGAGTCAGGCTACAGTTATAAAAAATACAACTAAAAACTGAAATAAAGCAAAGTAATAGCAACTATTAAAAGTCAAGCCAGTGTGGTGTAGCGGTTAGACTGTTGGACTGGGATCCGGGAGATCCGGGTTCTAGTCCCCACTGGGCCATGAAGTTCAGTGGGTGACTTCGGTCCAGTTATCGACCTCAGCTTAACCTACCTCACAGGGTTGTTGTGAGGATAAAATGGAGAGGTTGAGGCCTGTATGAGCTTTCGGTTCCTTGCAAGAGGAAAAAGAGGCAGGATATAAATGTAACAAATAATAAATACATAACAAGAGTCTGCTTTAAAAGCAGTTGTGCCAAGTAGGCAGCAAACCAATCATCCAAGTGTCCTCATGGAATATTTGACTATTTTTAACTGTGGTCAGATAATTGGCAGGTAATTGATTATATCTGATGGGTCAATTGTCCAGCATACCAATGTTATATAGCACAATCCCACAATTAATATGACATTTCACTTCTACAATAAAGTCTGGATTTTAAAAGATGGATAATAAGTCCAAGTAGCAGCAGTGCTGTGAATTGAGCCATGGACTGATTTTATACACACAAGGCATATTTAATGCTTCCAGCCATTTAAAGAAACAGAACTTGTCAAGTCCAGCTGCATAATTTATGATTCCCTGTGAAATAGGTGTTATGTACTATTCAGCAATTCACTAAATGTAGTGTCTTAAACAAAAGACTAAAAAAATCAAAGTAAATCTGCCAAGTCTTCTCTCAGAGCATTTAGCTATTACTAGCATAGCTTTTGTTTTTATATGAAAAGATTGCTAAAACTGTCAGAAATGGTTTGCTGTATATATAGATTGTATATGCAATCCCCCCCTCCCGCCCCGTCATGAGTTTCATTGGGAATGTTAAATTTCAGGTGTAAGGGGACAAGCCTGCAGGTCTCTGAACAGATTTAGCAGTAAGCATGGCATGCCACCAATAAAAATAAATGTAACTTAAGAGTTAATAGAGACAAGAAACACAACTATAATATCAACAGCATTGTTACTTCTGGGTGTTGATTTTCAAAAATGTATTTAGCATTCATTTGAAGTTCTGTAGCACTGAAACTCTTACAGATTATCTTTCACATTTTGGCACAGTCTGGAGAGAAGAAAATGTTAATTCATTGGTTTAAGTATTATGATGATGATGATGATGATGATGATGATGATGATGATGCACTATACATGTATCCCTTAGGAAATGTAGCAAAGGAGCATCGGAAATGGAAGTATAAAGCTACTAATGTATTTTTTCCTAGGCTTATACCACATGCAAATCTAGGATAATGGAATGCCACTTACTGCATTCAATGGAGGGGCTATAGTTTCTTCAAGGCTCAGTAGTCAAATACTTTTCTTATGTCACTCAGGTTTATAACATTTACAGTGGATCTGTTATGAAGTTCCACACTACATACTTCATTACAAGTTTTGGTTTGTTTGCTTGCGTGTTTGAGGCATAACAGCAATTGCTCATCTCTATGAGGAATTCCAGTAATTCACACAGCAAGTATCTTTCCAGAAGTAAATATAAATGCAGCTAGATTTGCAAAACACCATTAATTTAAATAATAGCTACATTTAAAACATATATTGAATGAATGGCTGAAATTTAAACAAAAGTGGTAAAACTTAAATTACTGCAAAGCCTATAACAGGGGTCCCAATCTTTTTGAACCCATGGACACATTTGGGAATCTGCTGTGGGTGGCACCACAAAATGCCTAATCAGCAGATCACCACTTTGCCATCTACTTGTCGCATCTATGGATCTTAGGCTGTGTCTTATCTTGTCTATTGAACACAGCAACATCTCTTTAATAAGGGTTGTCTAATTTGGCTAACTGCCAGTGGTGCAATACAGCTAATGCTTCTTTTTAGCATGTTTTGATAATGTCCAGTAGTT
This sequence comes from Elgaria multicarinata webbii, assembly GCF_023053635.1. Taxonomy (NCBI): domain Eukaryota; kingdom Metazoa; phylum Chordata; class Lepidosauria; order Squamata; family Anguidae; genus Elgaria; species Elgaria multicarinata. The sequence goes on from NC_086174.1 coordinate 37,875,634, forward strand.
TCTTCTTTTGGGGTAGGATGTTATTACACAGATAAATTTTGTACTTTAATATTCACTGAAGTACACACACTTCTTTACCTGTTTCATGGAAATTAACAAATGGTTAGCATAAATCGATTCTCTGTACCCTTTTAACAACTAGAAGGCTAAGATTACAACTTTGGAAGAATAAATATTCAATAATAATAATAATAATAATAATAATAATAATAATAATAATAATAATAATTTATTTCTTACCCGCCTCTCCGTTTGGATCAAGGCGGGGAACAACAATAAGTATAAAATGCATAAAACTGAATTAAAAACATAGTATACATTATTAAAATATCCTAAAAACATCCTAAAATCCCACTGGATAGGCCTGCCAGAATAGATCAGTCTTTATAGCTTTCTTAAATGCTAAAAGACTGTTAAGTTGATGAGTCTCCTCTGGCAGGCCATTCCACAGTCTGGGAGCAGCAGAAGAGAAGGTCCTCTGGGTAATACTTGTCAGCCTAATTTTGGCAGACTGAAGTAGATTCTTCCCAGAGGACCCGAGTGTGTGGGGAGGATTGTACGGGAGAAGCCAATCCCACAATTAGCCTGAACCCAAACCATTTATTTATTTATTTATTTATTTATTACATTTTTATACCGCCCAATAGCTAAAGCTCTCTGGGCAGTTCACAAAAATTAAAACCATAATAAAACAACCAACAGGTTAAAAACATAAATACAAAATACAGTATAAAAGCACAACCAGGATAAAACCACACAGCAAGATTGATATAAGATTAAAATACAGAGTTAGAACAGTAAAATTTAAATTTAAGTTAAAATTAAGTGTTAAAATACTGAGAGAATAAAAAGGTCTTCAGCTGGCGACGAAAAGAGTACAGTGTAGGCGCCAGGCGGACCTCTCTGGGGAGCTCATTCCACAGCTGGGGTGCCACAGCGGAGAAGGCCCTCCTACTAGTAGCCACCTGCCTCACTTCCTTTGGCAAGGGCTCACAGAGAAGGGCCCCAGTAGATGATCTTAAGGTCCGGGCAGGTACATATGGGAGGAGGCGTAACTTCAAATAACCTGGCCCCAAACCGTTTAGGGCTTTGAATGTCAACACCAGCACTCTGAATTGGGCCCGGACCTGGACTGGCAGTCAATGAAGTTGTAAAAGGACTGGCGTAATGTGATTTCGTCGGCCAGTCCCTGTTAATAAACAGGCTGCCCTGTTGCCATGTAGCGCTCTAAAGGTAATAACCAACACTTTATACTTTACCCGGAAACTAATTGGCAGCCAATGAAGAGATTTTAAAATTGATGTAATGTGGTCCCCTCTAGGTGTACCGGTGACCAACCATCCAATGCAATGGATTGAGGATCTTACAACACTTTCAATATTTGAACAGTTGGCATGCAGATGCCATCTCCGACATGTTTAAGAACCCTCCCCTGGGTCCCACCAACTCGAGACATACATTATGGTGGGACATAGGAGAGAGCTTTCTCTGTGGTGGCACCCGGGTTGTGGAATACCCTCCCCTTGGAGGACAAGTTAAAACAAGGCTTTTTATTAAAACCTTTGAATGCTAATTTCTCCAAGGTTGCACATAGTTTTAATTGTTTTAATTGTTCTTATTGTTTTAAAACTTTTCTACTGGTTTCAGTTTGTTAATGATTTAATACATTTTTAGTTGTGTATATTTATTGTTTTACATTGTTCTGATTTTATTTGCACGCTGTCCTGAGATTCCAGTTATATAGGGTGGGATACAAATGAATATAAATACAATAATTGATAAATAAATCTTCGAATGGATACTTATTTGGATATTTGGTCCACTTTTGTTGAAACCTAGTCATTACTATGGATATATATAAACCCAGATACATATATATTTTTAAAAAAACAGACAATTTTTTTAAAAGGTTAAGTGGGTGCCCATGGGGACCACAATGAGGACCCCTAGCCTATAATGTTATGGAATCAGCCAGATTCAACACAATCAGACCTTTTGCTGTTTCTGAATACTCAGAAAGAACGGACATCTTAAGTAGTACAGAACCTCTTGTAGTACTTCTTGCTGCTAACATCTTGGAAGACCTGATCTTTTAAGATTGCAGCTCCATTGGAATCATTAGTTTCTCATTTGTATAATGCATAGTTCTTTAAAGCAAGTTATTTCCCCTACATGCAAGCAATCCTAAATTATTATCATAACTCAATTTTTGAAGTACTAATGGCACATTTAAATTGTTTTCTTTTCTTATTCACAGTTGGAGCCTTAGAATATATCACTACATGAAAAAATAATAGTTGACTCCTTTTTCCAAATACATCAACCTGGATTTTTGGAAGGGAAGCAAATCCTATTCCAATTTAGATTCAAATAGATAATGTATGCAATGACTTAAAATGACAAGAACAGCCAGAATTAGGCGACCGACCCACTTCAATGTCTCTTGGTTCCACTACTGTGACAAGCCAAATTATAGCTGATAAAAATGTGTGGTTTGCTACTTGAGCAAATAGATGGCAGGAAAATTACACACATAAGGCAGAAGTATTTCAGAGTTAGGCTGGGATAGAAAGACTGATTTTAAAAACGTGTAATCATAAAGATACTGTACTTAAAGAATGTGGGGCTGTAAAGATTTGCCTTTGAGAAAGTATTTCCAACCCAACACCTACAAAAGGTTTCAGGCTGGTTACAGTATTCAATAAAGTAACATAATAGTCCTATGCAGGCAACCTATAAGAGAGAATGGGCATGTGACTTTGCATCCATTGGGCCCCACCTTGCATTTGTTTATTTGGCCTTCTTTTTAAGAGAGTTTGTGGATAAGATAGGTGCCACCCCAACTTCCCTTCCACAAGAGCATCTTCCCCAATGCATTTCCTTAACAAGGACAGTGAAGCCAATAGGATACGCCACCTTTCCAAACATTGACTGGATTCAGACAACACAATAACCAATGGTGGGTTAAATAGTCTACGGTTTGTTGTCTGTTGGGACTTTTTCACACCACAGTTGCTTATTTGGCTGAAATAACCAACACAAATAACCAACACTGTGCAGAGTTGGTTATTTGAACAGCTGTTGGTTATCGTGTCGCACATCAGTCACCGTTGACTGTTTTGTCGCACACAGTTGGTTATTTTCAGTGACTACAGGGTCCCCTGGCAAGAGCAACCAAAGCGGCGGCTGCCACTTTAGTTCAGCCATCACAACTCGCAAATGCTGATGGGATACCAGTGGGAGGACTGGGGGGGAGGGCAGGGAATGTGTCAAACACACCACTGACTACTAATCAACTTGATGCTAGCATTAATCCATACCATGGTTGATTATAATCATGTCATGTGGAGATAATCAACCATGGAATTGACTGTTAACCCACCATTGACTATTGGGAGCCCCCATTGCAAGCAACAGGTCATAATAGTGAGTGGAGTGGGACAAGAACGCCCACAGCTAAAAACGAGCCAATTGTGGAGAAGTGGTGATGTTTCTAGGTTGCTATGGCCACTGAGATTTTATACAGCAGTGGCTGTACAAAATGATGATGGGAGGCAAGCAAGGGTGGGACCTATGTCAATAAAATGCTGCGTTAATTAAATAGTCAACTCAACGCTGGCCCTAACGCACACAACGGGTGACTAAAAACATTTCATGTGGCGAGTACCTCCTAAATAGTCAACCATGGAGTTGACTATTAACACACGGTAGACTATTGTGTTATCCGAACGCTCCCACTGTCTCACAAAATTATCCCATATCCCACATTACTAAAGTATAATCCACCAAAACTAGTTTTTAAAACTCTAGTTTTAAGACTTAGCTTCTTTTAATTGTTGCTACCATGCACCTTATTTGTGGTGATTGCCTTGAATGGTAATTTTATAATTAAAACTGCCGTTTGTTTTGGGTCTTTTAGCACCGGCTGTAAATGCTCAGGCTCAAATTTTGGCAAATCTCCAGTTGTAGAAGGCAAATTCTCCAGTTGTAGAAGTAGCCAACAAGAATGTCACTTTCTCTCCCCCGCCCTTCTGCATACCAGACTTGCTGCACACTTGGAAGTAACTGAGAAAGCACTCTTGGCCAGATTAGAGACTGGATTCTGAGTTTCCTGGGCAAGCAACAGAAAACAGACTTATTATGCTGCACTCATTAGAGAAAATCCCTGGAAAGTTCCAAAAATTCCCAGTGCTCAGGGAAGAGACATATTATTATTTGACTTCAATAGCTAACAAGGTATGTCTTGCAGTCAAACAAATCCACAATTTTGCCTTTGTGAATATTCCTTGCCTCAAGATTTACTCTGTACAGCACCATGTACATTGATGGTGCTATATAAATAAATAAATAAATAAATAAATAAAAATAATAAATTTACAGCTGAATAAATTATTTTGCCTTCATTCCCTGCCATCTATTTAGTAAGCAGACTTATTAATATCTTTGCAAATGTATGTTTCCTATAACACCACAATTTAACTTCATGCTAAATTACTAGTTTTGCTTTAATCAAATTTATCTTTGTCATCACTTAAACTTCTAAAGGTTTTCTCTGGCTTTTTGTTCCAAGTACATCCATTTGATCATCTTTATACTGCTCATTATACTTCCATCCAGTCCCTTCTAATTAGTCACCTCACAAATCTTGTCTCAACCTTTAAAGTTACTCCCTAGAGATGGTCTCCATGTCTGTGAGAATTCAGTGCTAGAATTTTGCTTTTCAGCTAACTTGTCTGTGAGTGGGATGACCAAGTATTTGAATTGAGGACATAAACAGCCAGCGCCCAAACATTTCCCTAGGCCAAGTTTTTAAATTTTGTTTTCAAAGATTTATATGCTGCTCCTTAATTTAAAAAAACCAAAAACCTCAGGGTTGCTTGTTCTAACACTGGTTCTGACTGGCTCCAGAAAAGTCTCAGTAAATCTAACACTTCATATACTTACAGGGAATAAGGCACCCAATGCTGTCCCATCACTAGCAATAATGATTTGCCCTAGTATAAACCAACATTAGCACAACATGATTAGCACTTGGCAGCCCAGTTTGCCACTGATATTTGGTGGTGAGGTTTCCCACCAAAATTCAGCAGCAAACCACAGCTTTTTCCTTTTGTCTATCTAGCAAGTGATGGTTTAGAATAGCGCAGTGACAGCATTGGATACTGTCCAAGGTTTGCATAAACACATTCAAGCATGATTTATAATTTAGCCTCAATCTCCGCCCCGCCCCCCCACGGTATCAGGCTTGCATCCTGACCCCCAGACTCTGATACAACGAACCCGGACATACTTGGCCCATAATGACACCACTGCAACATATGGCTTCAGGTTAGCATATCCCAGGGGTTTCAGGTTAGCATGTCTCCAGTTGGTGTTTTGCAAGGTGACGGTAGAAGGGATTTGTGGGATGGAAGGGAGAGGATTAGTGTGATGTGAGTATTTTATTTTGAGCAAACCCTGCCAACTACCATCTTCACTTGTCCACAGAATGGCTGGGTTTGCTCAAATGTCCCTCAACTAGCACACCAACTGCATCTATTCGTCCAGGAGCTGGCTATACTTTATTCAGATGTAACAGAGAAACAGCACTCCAGATCTCCTAATGACAATTCTGCCACAACTGTCAAGAGCCTTCCCTACAAAAGTGAAAATTATGACCAGTCAGTAGTTATCAAGAATCACTGGGTCCAAGCTAGATTTCATTAAGAATAGTCACACCACTGCTTCCTTAAGGGCAGCAGGTACCACCATCCCATGTAAAGAAGCATTCATCATGGCCTAGCCCCACCATAACCTTTTGGCTAGCTTTCATCTGCCACAATTAATCTTTAATCATCCCACATATTGTTTATGTAACCTTTCACTATATTAAATTATACAATTACCAATTTATGCTTTAAACTCTCTTAGCTTATAAATACAACAAATGGAATTTGTCACCCTCTTTTTTTGACCTACATAAATAGTGTTATACTCTTCATAAAATTCACCAGTACGCTGTACACATTTCTTATGAAATACACAAAATAATAAACATGCTATCACAAACATTGAACATATCCTGCCACAGATTTACTTCTAGAGCAGAAATGGTAGGAATAGGTACATTCAGTTTAACTTTTGCTTGCTTCTATGACGAACAAAGCTAACCTCTAAACACAAAAGAATCCAAGTTCTATTTGGGGATGGATAATGAACTCTTGTCACAATGAAATGGCCACATTACTGAAATTCTATATTATGAGTTCTCTGCAATACAATGAATAACCCTATCTATGTTGGACAGATTGAAAAATTCAGAAGTACAAGTTACGACAGAATGAGGCACACTTTTCTAATACCAATTAAATGTGGTCATTCCTCCACCCCAGTGCCGAAACGAGAGGAGCACCCTTCTCCCCCATACAATGAGATCCCATCACAGTCACTTATAAATATGGCTATCCAAGTCATGGAGCAGCCTCAGCTGACTGTATCTTAATCTAGCCTGTAAGGATTGGATGGACAATGTTGCACATTTCTATTTAAGAAAATGCACAGAACCAAATATAAATATTCTCATCACATCTATTTTGCTGTGCTTGCATAAGATATGTGCACACTAGAAAGCCACAGTAAGTCCCTGGGCAGAATTCAATGCTGCATCCACTAGCAGTGCTGGCCAACGATTCTGGCCCACACACAACCATCCCTGCCCGTTCTGGTTTGCAAGCAGCCCCTGACACTTCCAAAATGACAATTTAGTGCTTCTAGAGGCAAGTCCTGAAATGAGCAGAAATGCTCATTTCTGGAAGGGGCAGGTCGGTGGAGCTTGCTTATACAAACTCCGCTGGCCTGACACTTCCAAAACGTGGTGTTTCCACTCATTTCAGCTTGCCTCCAAAAGTGCTAAATTGTTCTGCAAGCAGTAGAGGTTGCTTGCAGACTGGAATTGGTGGGTCTGGCCACACGTGCAAGATCAGCCCTGGATTTTGCCCAGTACTTTCCATTGCATGTTAAATGCTGCAATATAATGCGGCCTAACATTTTCAAATTCATAATACTTGAAGCAGGCTTCAAGTCCCAACAAAATTACAGATCTCATCATGGGTTTAGCAGATGCATCAGACTTCTGTCATAGCGATTCCAGCTTGCTCTCTCCTTTTTTCTGATGCTCTGGATCTCAGGTTTATGGGGACTGGAATACATATGAATTGATAAGGCCAGTTATTATCAATTGGCCTTATTGATAACAACTCAAGCAAATTCAGGCTGGCCAGAAGCAAATTCAGGCTGGCCAGCGTCCACTGCTTCTGGATTCCGGTAAAGCTCGTGTCATATTTTTTTGGGTTGTTTTTGGGTGGTTTTCGGTTTTTGTTTGGTTTTGTGTGTGTGTGTGTGTGTGTGCGCGCATGCGCGCACAGTAAATAGGAGTGTTAACAGTGCTATAATCTCACTTCCTTTGAAAACACAGGTACTGTAAAACAAGTAGAATATAATTTTGTTACAAGCCTAAATACTTCTGCATATTTACTCTGATAGCTAAAAGAACACAAGCTTCGGCCTGCTAGGTTTATCATCACAGTGACACAAGTAGCTTCAGAAGTTTTTAACAATGCCTTTAATGGTTAAATTCACTAAGATGGCACATTATTTTAACTGTTTTAATTGTTTTACTGCTTTTAAATTATATATTGTTTCAACTTGGTTCATGGTTTAATTTATTTTTAGCTGTGTATATTTATTGTTTTAAACTGTATGCTTTTATCTGTACGCTGCCCTGAGATCTTAATGATATAGGGAGGGATACAAATGTTTTAAATAAATAAACCACATTTCTGCTGATAGAGCATACTCACTCAAGTATAGCCCTACAGGCAAGATACATGAGTTACCAGTTGTCAGGACTGGCTCCCTTGGAACATCAGAAACTTGACATGTGTTAAAGAATCAGTGCACTTCTACTACAGCAGAACACAAGCACAAGCACCTCATCAGAGTCCACAGATCAGATTCTTTGCGCATACTTTTATCCCAGGGCTGTCCCTAGATCATCCCTGTGAGTCCAAATGATGTACAGGGGATCCCTGCTCGCCCCCTCCATTTTACCAGGATAACCAAGGCTTTAGTTATCTTGATTTTGCTCTCCCTCTACACCCTTAGGTGTATATATGCCCCTTAATGTGCCCAAGTTCAATAAATTCAGGTAATCCAAACAGGAGCAAGAGGCAGGAATTTAAAGTCCAGCAATATAAGCCAAGACAGGATCCCAAAATATTTATTTATTTATTTATTTATTTATTACATTTTTATACCGCCCAATAGCCGAAGCTCTCTGGGCGGTTCACAAAAATTAAAACCACAGTAAAACACCCAACAGTTTAAAACACAATTACGAAATACAGTATAAAAAGCGCAACCAGGATAAAACCACACAGCAAAGTTGATATAGGATTAAAATACAGAGTTAAAACAGTAAAATTTAAATTTAAGTTAAAATTAAGTGTTAAAATACTGAGTATTTTACTCAGTAAAATACTGAGTGAATAAAAAGGTCTTCAGCTGGCGACGAAAGCAGTACAGTGTAGGTGCCAAGCGGACCTCTCTAGAATATGGGATTCTAGGCATGCAATAGTCCGGAGTCCAGGCAAAGGAATGCCCAGGTCCAACGATGTTGTACTCCCAAATCTGTTTTGCCTCTGGGCTAGCATTTATGTAGGGGTGTAGTGACTGGGATTCCTCGCTTATCACTCTGACTCTACAGGGAAACTTAGCCTGGAGATGAGATCTGAGTCTAGCTTGTTGCTTTTCCCTCAGGATTTTCTAAATGAGTGATTTATTGTATGCTCATGATTGGGCACTCACAGAAATTTCTGGGTCGATTTCATGATGTTGCAAGCAACCAGGACATCTCCCGCAGAAACCTCTGGAAATCTTGGCATAAAAAGAACCACTTTTTATGGCAGTATCTTTTGTCACTAAATTGTGCTAACAGAATTCAATAGAACTGAACAGAGGGGAAGCATCAAATTCTAACAACTTGTCACCCTTCTCCTCCCATGTAATGTTGCCAGTAACAAGCTCACCAAAGAACGAGGAAGCACAAAAGTTCAGAGTAAACAATAGGGCTGTGCACGGACCCCCCAATCCGCTTCTCTTCCAGATTCGCAACTTCCGGATCGGGTCCACTCTGCTCCACAGCGATCCACCTATGGTCTGCTTTGCTTCGCTGCGGAGCTCCGGATCCGAATCGGGATTGGGATTGGAGGATGCTTCACATGAGGTGATCACTTCTCATCACGATTGGGAGTTGAATCTGCCTGTCATCGCTTAAAAAAACCCTTACCCCCTCCCGCGTTTAACATTCTAACCAAATTAATAGCAAGCAAATCGCACAATGAAAGAGTCTGAACATCTCCACAAATGACCCCCAACCATCACTCTCTAAGCACAGCAAGTTTCAGGGATGTGGGTTTCAAAACAAAAAAGTTATCTGCTAACCTTTTCCGCATTGCAATCCTATGAGTAAAATATCCAAAATGGCGGGTGGAGCGCTTCACTAAAAGAGGATCGGTTCACTTGTGGCTGTTTCTCTTCGCCATGCTCCTCTAGCCAGCCTCTGGCATGCTCCTCCGCCTGTAACGGAGGCGAAGCACCCTGATCTGCTTCTGCTTCTCCGAACCGAAGAGAAGCGGATCACAGCCCTAGTAAACAACATGATTTCCCTTAATGTAGAGACACTCCCATTATTATTATTATTATTTATTTATATAGCATCATCACCATCCCAGCCTCTTCAATCATCACTGTTGTTTTGGGCACCATCCTTCTTCAGTCGAATCTGCTTACGGACAATGTTTCTCAGCCTGGGGGACCCCCAAGCACTTTTCCTATGGCTCGATCTGACAGTATTTGAGAAGGAGCTTCCTCCCCCTTTCTTGAATTCTTAAAGCTCAATACAAAACTAACTTAAAATTTGGAAAAAGGAGAAAATGAGAGAAACCGAAATTGACAGATTCATTCATCCCTAGTGTGGGCTATAAATATTTTTCTAAGTATTTGTTTTTGTTGTTGCTAACTATTTCCAATTCCTAGGTATCAACAAAGTTTTGCAAGCCAGCATCAAATGATTTGCTGCTAGCCCTACATAGACCTGCATTTCCCCCCCCAAAAAAATTCTTAGGTATCAGTATAGAAGTTATAAAGTCCTCGACCCCCGGACATGGGCAATTTCCCAACCATAGAAATGATTACTTTCATCCACTGAGCTCTATGATTTCTGAAATTACAGTTTGCCTCCAATTCAGCAGATACAGATGACTTGTCTCCAATTAAGTGGATTCAGATGACTTGTTTTCTTTTGTCATGCATTAACTTAAGCATCCCAACCACCTCAGCTTGATCCCCATGGAATTGTACAATTTGAAAGGAGCAATTGCATGAGCTCAGCTGGACACCCTGCTTTCAGAAAACTAGATTTTAAACAGCTTGGCAAAGGACTGGCTATGGAAGATACCATGAAGTGCACCCCTTTTATACAACTCCCCTTCCACAGAGCTCCCACATAGGGAGTGAAAAGGATAAAGAAAAATACTATGCTGCCTACATCCACCTAAAGACAGGATTTTTAATAAGCAAGCATTGGCAGAGTCCACTGAAAAATCTATGGAATATTCTTCCATCATTCTAAATATATTTCAGATTCCGGTGTACCATCAACTTTCAGACATATGGAATATTTCTAGCCCTAACCCAGCTTATTTCATTTTCTGATTGAACTTTCCTCAGTCAGACATTACCTTCATCAGCTCCAAAAGTAACCTAGCCAATCATGTTATATTTTTAAAGAATCTATTTCCATCAATGATACCACAAGAGGGAGCCTATAAAATCTACTAGAAAGATCAATCACTAAAGTGACAAGGAGAAAATCAGAACTACAGTCAAAATAAAGAGGTCCCACATGAAAACGCCTGTTAATTCTGACTACAGTAGATTTTAATAGAGGGTTTTGAGAAAAGGAATCTTACTGTGCTATTATTTTCTAAGGTCAATGCTTAAAATGAGAAGAGAGGTGTAAGAATTTTTCTTTTTCAATTGCTCAAATTTCTGCATCAGGGATGGGCAACTTTTGGAGGCCATAGGCACATTTGGCAAATTGAGAAACAGTCCAAGGAATAAACATAAAATGGCTTCCATAAGAAGGCATGGCAGAGCACAAATAATCTGCCATAATGACTGAGTACAAGAGAGAAGTGTGGGTCTTGTCTGGGCCTTTTCCTCAAGATGCAATAGCTGCCCCCTACCCCAATAGAGTAACAAAGAACGGATCTATAGGAAGCCATTTCCCCTCCCGTCCAAGGTGTATTCAGGCCCATGTGTGTGACCAGCTTCCTGTGACAGTCAAGGGACTTCCTGCTCACATTAAACACCAGCATCTCCTAGCCTCTGTCCCTCTCCATCAAAGTGCAATACAAGTGGGGAATGTCACAAAATTGTAACTTCCCTCTGGGAAAGCTTTTGATCCTTTCTTGTTACCTATAGCGTGCGTGCAATAAAACGCTCGTCTGATGACACCCTCTGTCTATATCCAAATACCTCCACAAGCTAATACAGAGATTAAAGACATGAGCATGTGCATATGAGAGAAAAGACAAATTAACCTCAAGGAACTGTAATACAGTCTTGATCAAAAACTCTGGCAAATATTAAAGCAAGGCTGAAAGAGGAAAGAAAAGCTTTTTTACTTCAGACCTTTGAGTGAGAAGTGTAACCTGCAAAAATCTACTCTAAATGTGCAATTACTTTTTCCTTCAGATTCTACTCTTTAAGTTTAGCCTTCCTGAGGTTTCTAAATAAACAGTAAGAACATGATCGTTACCATGCAGGCAACCTTATGAGAATTAACTTAAACACTTCATTTTGTCCACATTAGTTCTTCATATGCCCACCAGGCAGAAATAAGGTATTTCACAATCTTATTATCCATTAATCCAACTTCAAACAAAACTCAAAACAATACAGCTCTGTAGCATCAACACATCAACAATTTTGTATATTGAAGCAACAAAAATAGTTTTTCTACCTAAAGGATCTAACACAATAATAACAGTTTCAAAATGCACATTCAAATAAGTCACAGAAATTACAGGCATTTTACACTACTCACTTAAAAGCATTCCAATTGTTTTGTTTTCCTACCTTAATACATTCCCAGACCATCCTAAGCACTCCATTGAAGCACACTTGTATGTATTCAAGGAAAAAGTATTCTGACAGCTAGATCATTAAACAGTTACCCAAAATAAGAAGCAAACTTAAATTAAATTAAATTGCATTTTAAAAGAGTAAACGAAGCCTGAAATACTCCAACTATGCCATCTGTTTTAGTAATAGAAACCACAACACAAGAATAGTGAAGAGTGAGAGCTATGACTGTCAGTATGTGGTCCTATTTATGCCAAAATAACATATGGTCCTGTTGTGTGTTCAGAAAGGCACAAATGCAGAGTGCTATTGATAATTTAAATGACGCATTGCTGCTGGAACCTATTACATAGACAACTGTCCAGGTTATTATCAGTATATTCATACACTGAAGCTACAAAAACCTGAAGCAGCCATTTTCCTTTTGAGGTTTTCCCCCATACTACTATTATCTGGCTGTCATCTAGCACACTCCTAAACAATGAGGGCATCAAGTAGACGAATAGCCATTTCCAATGATATCTCAGTAATACATACAGAGCTCTACTTTTTAAAAATCAGTCCAACTGCTGATTAAATCTGCTAAATTTTGTATACCATTCAAAGCACTTAGCTGAGGTCTTGCTCACAAGCTTGGTTATAAGCAGCCTTAGAGCCATGTAATCACCATTGTTGTTCCAATAAGAACAAGATTTATTATGCTTGTACCTGTTCCCTATGCCCTACTGTAACTAAGCCTGTCATCATGCCTCAGTTCATGTAACCACATATTTTGCTGTTTACACCACCTACACTTCCCATTGATAGTGCTATATAACTTTATAAGTAAGAGAGCAATCCTATGGCCCCCCAGACGGCATCTGGGGAGGTGGGGAAGGGAATAGTTCAGGTTCCAGGATATGAGTCAGTACTCCAACCTCAGACCCAGGAGTCTGAGCTCCCTGCCCCTCCCCCTTCTTCTCACCACTGGCACAGAGAGAATCACACTGGCTACCTCTCCAAGGTTACAAAAACAACCAGGTGGGAGGGGGAGAAAAAGGGGGCATCTCCATGGAATCCTCTGGTCTCCCCAGTTTCCTTCCCTCCCCCTCCCTGATACCTCAGCAAGACAGGTGAAAAAACTTGTCCAAGTTCAAAGGATTATGGCCATCCCCATAGGACTGTGCCATAAACTGATGGCTCCAGAGGACAGAGAGAGTTCACATCTTGTGGGAAATAGATATCCTAACTGGAGGAGCATAAGAACATAAGAGGAGCCATCCTGTATCAGACCAAGGATCCATCTAATCCAGCATTCTGTTCACACAGTGGCCAATCAGCTGTTGACCAGGAATCCACAAGCAGAACTCCCACTCATGTTCTCCAGCAACTGATGTACATAGGCTTACTGCCTCTACTACTGGAGGTTAAACATAGCTATTAGGGCTAGTCGCCATTGATAGCCTTCTCCTCCAGGAATTTGTCTAACCCCCTTTTAAAGCCATCCAAATTGTAGTGATGGCCATCAGAGTTTAACTATGCACTGTGCGAAGAAGTACTTTCATCTGTCCTGAATCTCCTACTAATCGACTTTATAGGATGACCCCAGGTTCTAGTATTTTGAGAGAGGGAGAAAAATGTCTCCCTATCCACATTCTCCACACTATGCATAATTTTGTACACCTCTATCAGGTCTTCCCTTAGTCTCCTTTTTTCCAGTCTAAACAATCCCAGCAGTTGTAACCTTCCCTCATAGGGGAAATGCTCCAGCCCCTTGATCATTTTAGTTGCCCTTTTCTGCAGAGATCACAGAAGGAAATTAGCTGTCAAACCCAGACCCTGAAATCTGTACTGCTTGAGTAAGCAGTTCAAGCCTTCCGTGGAATCTACTCACCAAATGCCCGAGCCCTACACTCACCTGTAGAGCCTCACATGAAGCATCAGATCAGCCTAGAAACTAAAGAGTGCCAGAGAAATTCCAGAAGCAGAGAAAGCTCCTATTCACTAAGGATATATCCTAGATATCTGATTCCATTAAGTTCTATAGCTTGCAAAAGTGAATTGTCCATGGTTTAATGATCCCTCTCTGACCCAGACCAGAGTGATTCCAGACAGAGGGCTCCTGGCACTACCAATTAGAAGGTATCGGGCAGCTATTTCATTTTTTTCTCCTTAATGGATATTCTGCAGAAAGGAAAAAGACAGAAATATTGGTGGAACTCAAGAGGGGTAAATTCCATGAATGAGGCAAAGCAATGGTGTGAGAAAAGCCCCATCTGGAAGCAGGGTGGATTTGATTTAAATCAATTTGATTTAAATCACGATTTAAATCACTACTCAGAAAGACTCAATTTAATCATGTGACCCCCCCCCCAAACTGCACTCTATTCATTTAATTTTTTTGAAACTTAGCACTTAAGAGGTAAGGGGTTGATTCTGTGTACACAGATTTGCAGATGAACAATGGGATTGTGATCTCTGCAGACACAAATTCACATTTTGAGAACTGTAAAAACAAGCATCTGTGATAATATCTTCTAAATAGAAAAAATGCCCAATAATCTTACACTTTGATGTCATGGTGGGGTAGATCTTCCCTGGTGGAAAAGTGATTGCTGCCCCATAGAAAACAATTCAGAAATTCAGGGTTTAGTGTAGGTGTGATTGTGCAATAATAGGCTGTCTACGCTGGAACAAAAGCTAGCAGCAAAGACAAGAGGGCAAGAAAGTAAAATGGGTAAAGGAGCTGAAACAGGTAGAACAATAGGAGGAGTGGGGAAAGCCTCTGCAAATGATACAGTCAGATCCCTGAGAAGAGGGGAAATGGGTTGTGGAGGAGGGGGGAGAAGAGCTAAAATGGAGAGAGAGTTGGAAGAATACATTCAGACATTTAGCAAGAGTGTTCTGTCCTCTCCCTGGCAACCTGCTAGGTTGTGGGGGGGGGGTGAGAAGGAGAATGTGGTGGCAGAAAGAGAGGGGGGAGGGAGAAGGTGGCCCTACATACTTTTGCTCCTGGCCTTGCCCATTTTTGGCTGTGCCTTCCATCCTCTGCCAGCATGTGGTCCCCATCAGATTACTCCTGAGGACATCTAGTCTGACGGGGGGGGGGGGGGGAAACATTCCCCACCCCAACATAAGACTCTTGACCCTAGCACTTCTTTTCTCCCTTTACTTTTTTGCATTTGGGATGTGACCTTGAGTGTAAAGCTCCAGCTTCAGGCAAGAGTCCAACAGTAATGCTAAAGCCTTTTGAAAATAAGAATTTAGAATAGCGCGCACACACACACACACACATATACTACACAGTCAGAGAGTGGTTCAAGCAGCCATCTGATCACACAAGCTAGCAACTTAAAAGCTTTTCTCTTTACTTTTTGATGTTATAGTACTGGATGTTTTATATTTGCATGCAGTAATTTCAGATAGCAAAGATATGAGCTTATCATAAAGAGCATTCAGTACAAAAAAGTATACTTTTGAAAAATGCTGACAATTATAACCTGAAACCAAGAAATCAGGTAAACTATTTTCTAATGTTATGTTTGCCCATAATTCTCTTTAACTTTTCTATGAGTAATTACATCCAATTCTGATGTAACTACTCTGGGGGAAAACTGATGTAATTACTTTGACATTTTATCGGAAGTAACTTCAATGGTTACTACTTTGTGCTCATTTACTCCATGTGTCTGTTTTGTTTTGTTTTGTTTTGTGCCAAGAGTGATCCAATTAACAAGAAGCAAGAGGAAGGGCAGAATGAATATGCTTCACCATTCAGATGCTTGGCCAGGGACAATTGTTACATATTTTCTATCTGCCTCCCACCTCACCCCATCCCAGATGAGCAGGCAAGTAGGAATGTACGAGAATTTTGTTCCTGTTCATAAATCATGCAAACATACCCCATTCTCAACCCTAAAAATGAGTAAGAACACCATTCTCAGGAAATGCCTCTAGCACGTTTTGTAAATGACTCAATGGTTTGAAAAACCTTAAATTGTATATTCATTTATTATGCTTTTTATATTGTATTTTGTATTTGTGTCTTTTAAGTTGTTGGTTGTTTTTATGCTCTTCATGGTTTTAATTTTTGTGAACTGCCCAGAGAGCTTTGGCTATTGGGCGGTATAAAAATTTAATAAAATAAATAAATAAATAAATAAATATTTTTTCACTTTTCCCGAACTTGTGTTTGCACTCAAAAGTGTGTACTTATCTCCCCGCAATCCGTATTTTCATATTTTTGTCTATGGGGGAAATGCACTATTTGGTCAGGAAAATGCACATTTTTTAAAAAAAAAAAAGTGTATTTTTTTTAATTGGGAAAACTTGTGCTCTTTTAAAAATGTCCATTTCTCTCGGATTGGGGAAAAAAGATGCTCATGTTCAGGAATGCAAACAAAGCAAAACAAGCTTCGAGGAAGAAGTCAGAGAACATCAACAAACTGTAATATTGCATGTTCACCCATCCTTACAAACAAGCGGCAATTTTTTGTGAACCACCCAGAGAGCTTCGGCTATTGGGCAGTATAGAAGTGCAATAAATAAATAAATAAATAAATAATAACTGGCATGACCAAATTATAGGTATTTGCTGGAACTATTTGCAACACTGTACTGTCAAAGTGCTGGAATTAAAGAAACTGTTATTTTATGTTAAAAACATTGTAAGGCCAAAAAAAAGGAAGGAAAGTGAGCCTACTACATGAGATAAAAGCTACATCTATCAGACTATTCTTACAGAACTTTGAAATGTATACTAATAGAAACAGTTTAGACTAGTGCCACCAGTAAGTACAAGGGTCAATGCACTCCAGTAATATTAACAGGGTATAAATAAACTAAAGCAATGAAATTGTGCTCTAATAAACTTTTTTTCTGTTTTAATTTTTTACTATTTTCACAACAAAATAACAAACATACAACACAAGACTAAAAAACAAAAATCACAAAGAAACATACAAAATTAAGAAAACTTACAGCTATAATGGCAAACCTTACAGCAGTGATCAGAGAAAAGTCTACATCTACGTTTAGAACTGAATGGAAACATCTTATAGACTTTTTGCAGGAACTAGAAAGCAATTATTTGTTTACCTGTGGATTCAACGAACAAAAAGAAAAATTTTAAAGCTGGAGAGTTGTGGGCTCTCCCACACTAGAGGCATTCAAGAGGCAGCTGGACAACCATCTGTCAGGTATGCTTTAGGGTGGATTCCTGCATTGACTTTGTAGGCCCCTTCCAACTCTGCTATTCTATGATTCTATGAAAGAGGGGAACTTGGAATTTTGTAATTATAGAGCAGGGGAAAATATGGTTACTTATTTTTGCAAAAGATAAAATAGGAAGCTCTAATAAACTTGAGAGAAAGGTTGGGGTAGGCTGATTATTTAATTTATTTTTTTATTGCATTTATATACCGCCCCATAGCCAAAGCTCTCTATTATGGATGATTTTGCTCATGCTCAGGATTGAACTGATGTCATATTTAGAGTTTGGATGCACTTTTCCAGGCAAGACTCATTACCTATCCTAGGGATTCATTGCTTTCCCTTTCATCATGTGCCTTGAATCATTTATTTTATTTATTTATTACCAATTTTGCACTATATAGCATAAAACTGAGAGCATATTATATTCACTCCCATGATGGGACATCACTCGCAACCAAAGTATAGTGAGGATACAGATGACATGACACTGGGCCTGTTCAGACAACACACTAAACCATGATTAGGCCACCTTTCGCAGCAAGTAGTTAGTGAGCATGTTTAAACTGTGGTTATGGAGCCACCATGGTTAGGAATAGTTCACACAACAAGCTAAGCCATAGTGTTTAGCTGAAAATGCTTAACCATCATTGTTTAGCAGGTTGTCTGAACAGGGCCACTATGGGTTGAATCCCATGTTAATCTAACTTGCACAATTTATTTCAATGGGTCTACTCTAAGTAAAACTAACATTAAAAACAACCCTGTGGTTACTGTATTTGTGCATACTGTCTCTTTTGGTGAAGAGAAGAAATTGGCAGTCACCACAGACTTTTGCTGAAGCCAGTTTAGCTCTCTCCACTCTGCAGCAGAGAGAACAAACGGTTTGGGGCCAGGTTATCTGAAGGAACGCCTCCTCCCATATGTACCTACCCGGACCTTAAGATCATCTACAGGGGCCCTTCTCCATGAGCCCCTGCCAAAGGAAGTGAGGCAGGTGGCTACTAGGAGGAGGGCTTTCTCCGCTGTGGCACCCTGGTTGTGGAACGAGCTTCCCAGAGAGGTCCGCCTGGCGCCTACACTGTACTGCTTTCGTCGCCAGCTGAAGACCTTTTTATTCACTCAGTATTTTAACACTTAATTTTAACTTAAATTTAAATTTTACTGTTTTAACTCTGTATTTTAATCTTATATCAACTTTGCTGTGTGGTTTTATCCTGGTTGCGCTTTTTATACTGTATTTCGTAATTGTGTTTTAAACTGTTGGGTGTTTTACTGTGGTTTTAATTTTTGTGAACCGCCCAGAGAGCTTCGGCTATTGGGCGGCATAAAAATGTAATAAATAAATAAATAAATAAATAACAAGCATGTTTGGACTGGCAGCTTAAGCTCTCGAGTCACTGTCTTCAATACAGCTGCTCTTTACCTGTGCTCAGTCTGTGGAGCCTATCATGCAGGAGGCTTTGCTCATTTTGTCTTCTTCCAACTTTGCTTTTTTTTAAGTACAAGCAGTCCTTGAGACCTAAATCCTTTAGGAATCTTAATTTCCCACCTATGAAATCTTCATATCATCATCATCACCACCACCACCACCACCACCACCTAATTCTAAAAGTTCCTGGTCCAGACAGGATATAACATGGCTGCTGAAATGTATTGGAACTGACCTAGGGTGGGGGAGATGTGCTCAAATCTTTGTTAAGCTATAGATTCCCTGGATTCCTGAGGCTCCAACCTCAAGAGTCAGGGAACAGAACCTGAGAGCTAAAGGGTGATGGCCTTGCTTCTCAGGAGATAGAGCCTCATAAGAACTGGGCAAGAATTAGTAGCATTCGCTGGGAACAGATGACTACACCTGACAGTGCATGGTGTTTGAGCAACATGGGGTGGGGGGAGACCAAATAGCAAAAGCTCTCAACTTAATCAGAAAATAGCCTGTCTGCTTGATTCTGCTGCTGCACCCTTAGCTTCTCTCTTTTTCTCCTGGAAACCCTGAATAGGTGAACACCCTGAGACTTTGGGTCCAACCCTAAGACCAGGCAATTCTATTAAAAACCTAATCTCACTGGGTTGGCCTTGAACAAATCTACATCACCTAGCTTCAGATTCCCATCTGTAGAAGATGAATTGTGAGAACAAAATATTGCAAAACATCTTGCACAATGAAAATGTTTTATAACTAATTAATAGTGATATAATTTATAGTTCTTTGGTTCAATCATCTGTCATTCGTCAGTACTAGGCAGCTCTGTAGAATTCCCAAGGGTACAGAGTAGCATGTTGTCTATGCTGTTCCAAAGCATTCAGCGCTCTTGCTGAGATCTCAATATATTGCAAAATAAGGTATCTGGGAAGGGCACGACAAAAGAATCTATCTGCCATCTCCATTTCTAGTCCACAGCTTTTAGTCACCATGGGAACAACAATGAAAAAAAAGAAAGTTCCATTTTTCATGAGAGATCTTCACTCTATTCAGCTGCCTGATCAGTAGTTTAATGACACTAACCTCGTACAGATCTCAGTATTTTTGTCCTAAATCACTGCTACTGTATGCAGTTCTGCAGTGTCACCAAACATGTAAACTTGTGACCCTACAATAGTCTCAACTGTATTCATGATCAGCAGACATGTGAGAAGAGAAGGCAAATTCAGTAAGAATTAGAATAATTCAAAAGTCATTAAAAGGTTATCTGCAACTGGGCCAAGATCTATAGGAATGTTCTGGCCTGACCATGAACAGGGGATCATTAGATACAACAGCTGCCTGAACATGGCTTACTCATAGGGCCAGGTTTGAATTGGAGGGCCTTGGATAGGTCCAAGCAAACAACTTGTTCCAACAAAATCTGGAGGTGAACTGAGACCTTTTATTTCTGTCTTAGTCCAGACTACCCCTTCCCAGGCTCCATACCTTTCTTGAACAGTGGAGAGTCTTAAATGGGATACTGTCCAATTCTGTGGTTACTTGAGGCTTGCAGGAGAAGTTCATAGTGTCTTATGCAGTCAGCTCAAGAGAAGAAAAGTCCAATCTAGTAAGCAGGTCACATTAAATAAGGTCAGGCTAAACAAAGGTAGTCCAACCAGAATACAATAGGCAATATCAAGGCAGATGAAAACAGGACCTTAGATAGCTCCAAGTGGATACTGCTGGCTGGAGCTTTCTCTTACCAGGACAACATCAGGATGTTGTCTCAGCGGGGCGGGGGGGGGGGGTAGAAAGCCAACTAAAGCCTTATATAGGCTGATAAGACTTGTAGTGTGGTCAGCTCCACCCCTCCTTAAGAAGCCAATTGCACTTTTGAAAGGCCTCACCTGACATTTCAGTCTTAGATTTCAGGAAAGCTGGGGTGATGGAGGTTCTGCCAGGGACTCATCTTCTGAGTCAGAGGATGGTGGCAGAACTGAGTCCTCTGGCTGCAAGAGTCTGAATAAGGTACTGACTGACCTATCTGCCACATCAAGGAAGCAACTTGTGCCTCACCCTTATCAAAAATATTCTACTGCACACTCAAGAGCCAAATGCTGGAGGTCATGGCATATGTCCTCTAGCCTGAAGCTTAGAACTATCAGCTCCTGTCTTGAGCACTGCCTGTGCTGGTTAGCAGGCACCAGAGAGCATGGGGCAATTTCCTAAGGGAATATGGCTCAGGGTCCTGTCTCTGGGAGGGAAGCTCATTTCAGGCTCTAGTCCAAGGAACTCCTGGCTGACATGTTCCAGCTCTATGCTGTGGCCTGGGTCTGGCTTCAGCACATCGATAGTTACACTGCTCATGTTCCTAATCCAGCTGGTTCCTATTCCTCTTTGCCAGAGTCCTGGCTGCTGCTTAGAATCGAGGTCATAACAGAGATGAAGCTATAATTCAGTGGCAGAGCACACAGAACCACAGAATTGGAAGGAACCTTGGAGATCATCTAATCCACCCCCTTGTTCAATGCAGGCTTCCTAAATTCAGCTCCAAGCATCTCCAATTAAACGAATCAAGTATCTTGCCCTATAAGGGGCAAGATCTCTGCTGGAGACCTTGGAGTACTGCTGCAGACAATATTGTGCTGGGTGGACCATAGCCTGAGCGTGTAAGTCAGCTTCTTATGTCTGCCTTACAGGGAGTTTTCTATACAATGGATTTTTAATTTGAACAGTCTCTCAAAGAGTCCAAAAAAGGCAGCACAACCTTCCTCTTCCTGCCAAAATTGCAGTTCATTTTTAGATGTCTCCCCAATAAGAGCAACCACTCCAGTATGTTAAAATTGCAGCTCTACACATGGACACCACACACAGCTGGAGTCCCCCTAGCTCCATTTGCATAGCCACCTGCTGTAATGCCAGGGTTTCACAGCTCCTCAGAAAACAAGGAGCTAAAACAGGAGAGATTACAGGGAAATGTGATGTTACTTTTGCTCTGTGGGAATCACAGAGCAGATGGACAGATTGGCATACATGCATGCTACATTGAGTCCTAACCCAGTGTCTTACATGCCCTATGGATCAGATACAAAGCAGAGGCGCTACATTTTAATACAGCTGAAGGAATTCACTGTACCTCTACACTTTTAAAATTATTCTTTCCAGTACAGAATCCATGTCACATTATTCTGAAGTACAGTCAGTAACAAAAACTATAGACTCAACATTATATTTGTGTACTTGTGGTGTGATCCATCTGTGCAGAGATCATGCAAGTTGTGCTCTGACAAAGTTGCATTGTCTTGGGTTATTTATACATAACTAGCTGATATACTAGGAGGAGGGCTTTCTCCGCTGTGGCACCCCGGTTGTGGAATGAGATCCCCAGAGAGGTCCGCCTGGCGCCTACACTGTACTCCTTTCGTCGCCAGCTGAAGACCTTTTTATTCACTCAGTATTTTAACACTTAATTTTAACTTAAATTTAAATTATACTGTTTTAACTCTGTATTTTAACCTTATATCAATTTTGCTGCATGGTTTTATCCTGGTTGTGCTTTTTATATTGTATTTTGTATTTGTATTTTTAACTTGTTGGTTGTTTTATGATGATTTTAATTTTTGTGAACCGCCCAGAGAGCTTCGGCTATTGGGCGGTATAAAAATGTAATAAATAAATAAATAAATAAATAAATAATACCCTGCATTGCTCAGACCCCTAAGATATTTGTCTGCAAGATAATAAACTTAAAGCCGGCCAGTGCTAGACCAGTGAGTTAACTTTTAAACGAATTAAATTCATTTCGTTTTTCCTCTCTCACCCTCATGTCAACCCTGCAAGGCAGGCCAGTGCTAGTCCTGTGAGGTAACTTTAAAACTTATTAAATTCATTTCCTTTCTCTCTCCCCCGCCGCAGACCAGGGATGCCTTGAAGCCACAGCTCTCCATGGCCCACTCAACCATCTTTTGTTCGGGTGCTCTTGGTGGGCACTGGGAAGCCTCTGAGGGTGGCTGGGTCAAAGGCCTGCGCCTGCCTCAGCCCACGCTTCTCACCCACGAAGTCCTCCAGCTGGAGGCTACTTAAGCACCAGGGCTGGCATACTCAGGGCAGCCACATACGCTGCCATGATTTTCCTTTTCCCTGCAGAAAATGAAAACTACAATTCCCTGCATGCCTTTCACTGCAGTGCTCAACTTGCCCAATGGGAGTTGTGCCACTGAGGCTCACAGGAAGTGAAGTCTGGCCAAGCCGGTCCATGCTGCCTGTAGGTAGGCCATGAGGGAGCCGGCCAGCTGACTGACGGTTAGCTCGGTCGTTGCCGTCAGCAATGGGATTGGAGCTGTGCCCCCCTTCCCTCCTGCTCCTGATGGTGCCAAGTGACTGAGGCAGCCAGGCACAAGCACTCTCCCTTCAGCCCCAGGATGGTGAGCCACTTCCAGATGATGGCCGCCAAAGCCCAGTAAGTCTTCTCTCCTGCCCAAGGCATAAGCCTAGGTCCCTGAATAACATACTAATCTTTTAACACCATCTGAGGTGAGGTGGAAGACAACCGGAGAGCGGGCCTTCTTAGTCGTGGCACCCTGCTTATGGATTTCTTTTTCCCAAGCAGGATTGCCTACTGGCTGCATTAATGGCTTTCCAGCGCCAAGTGATTCCCCATCCCAAGGCCTTTTAACTTAACTTAAATGTTGTCTCTGTATGCTGCCTGTTTTTCATTTTTATGATTTTAAATTTTGTATATCAATTTTTTACGTTTTAATCTTTTGTAAACCACCCAGACAGTTTCAGCTATGTGGTAGTATAGAAATGTATGTTGTTGTTATTGTTGTTGTTGTTATTGCTGCATTTCCCCCCTTGTCATAACTAAACCACAACATTTCAAGACAGATGCAGGAATTACTGAATAAAGTTTATGGTTTTTATGTAAAAGCCTGATTATGCCTTTGAAACAGAAGAGTGAATGGAGGAATGACTGATAGCTGAGGCTAGAATGGAATGGTGGGTGGGAAAGCCAGGTAGAAGGAGAACAAAGACAGTTAGTGAGAGGTCAGGAAAGTGGGAGCTGAGTTAGGATTGAGAGATTTGCTAATCCATGCTTTATTTAAAATCAGCCATTCTACATGCCAGTGCTATAACTCCCAGCCTGCCTTTGGCAGCTCGCAGGTGCTTGCATCTTCTGAGAGGTGCTTCCTTCCTTGATAGGGCTGATGCTGCTCCTCGATAGAGCATTGAGGAGATTGGCGAGGAGGGGAGGTAAGCTGCTGTCAGTGGATGTACCCAGCTCTGGCCAAGTCCTGCTGGGACTGTCTCGGCCCACACTTCTCACCCACCTAGTGCTCCATCAAGAGCCTGTACTGAAGGACTGGGGCTGGCCCAGGCACTTCCCCCCTTTGTAGGGCCTGTTTCTGGGCATATGCAGAGTGCCTCCCCTTCCTCAGGCAAAGGCCACACATGCACTTCCCCCAGATTCTGAGAAAACAGTGATATCAGGATGGGGTGCCTTTGAGCATGTCCAAAGTTTGGCCTCTCAAAGTCATGCTGTTGTATCTAGTTATGATTTTAAAACCACACACAGTGGGTGGGAGAAGGCACTGCAACTGGACGCAGCCCATTTATGTGGGTTATTTTCTTTTATGTGGAATTGGGTTGACTGCTCAAGACCAACCTTAGGAGTCTGGGTTGTGAAAGGCACACAACAGCCACCTGCCTACACACTCACAATGGTCACTAAAGGCCAGTGAGTCTGGCCTCCCACTCAAGGCACACTGAGAGTTCCACCCAGAGCATGCTGGAAGTTGTAGGCATAAGCCTAGGTTTTTTTTATTGAATTCTTAAAAAATACTTAAAACCCAAACTTTGAGTTTTTAGATTTTTCTGGTACATTGTACAGCCAGACCTATCAGGTTGCCAAATTTTAAGTTTTTAACTCATCTGGGAGTGGGTAAACATTTCCAGACATACATCCCACACATGTACTTTCAGCTTTATAGGTAGAGATAGTAAAGACCTACATTGAGGTAGCAAGGAACACCCACAGATCCTGGCATGTTTAGCTGCTGATTCGCTGTATGTCTCACAAACAGGACAGCTTCTTCAGTGCAGAGGAAGCTTTAAAGTAGTACTGTTGTGGTTGACTTGCTTTGGCTTGGCCTCCTAGTGCTGATGCACTTGAAGCTGCCACTTCTAATTCTCAAAAGCTGGTCATGTAAGATCTGTGTGCCCACAATAACTGAACTCCTGTGAATGCAGAAGTTTAAAAACAAAAAAGCAGATGTGCATCCACAGTGATTTATGCTCCAGGATAGGGAGTAATTATATGTATTGTCCAAAAAGACAGATTGTCATGTGTGTATAAAACAATATTTATTTTATTTATTTATTACACTTATATACCGCCCCCATAGCCAGGGCTCTCTGGGCAGTTTACAGAAATTCTAAAATTAAGATAAAAATGAGTATACAAAATTTAAAATTCTAAAACACAGAACATACACGCATAAAGCATTAAAAACCGTTAAAAAACTAAACATGTGGGTAATTAAGATGTTAAAAACATAATGTTATTAACTCTTTTTTCTTTTTTTTATATAAAAGATGTGGTGCCCTAATGCAGAGTGCCTTGGAGTGCTGAGCAACAGAGTTCTAACCCAGGAACTAAATTACCCATCCATTATTTGCAACTGTTGCATTTGCTTGGAAATAAAAGTTTCTGTAGTGAATACTAAAAGAATGCTGAACAGTTTCTGCAGAAGTTACTGTTCAAGAATAGCTTGTTGTCCTCTTCTTCAAACTGTCACGGTCAGTGTTCTGTGAATGTGACTTCACAGCTGCCAGATGGGAGCTTAGTTAGCAAATTTGACACTGTGGAATTTGATCTCAACAGATCCAGGCAATACCTAGCTAGCTAGAAATTGTGCCTGTGTTTATTTACACTATTGATCTTGCTTTGCCTGTTCATCACTGGACACTATTAGCTATGAGGCTGTCAACCCATACCAATTGGTTCTTTTTTATTCAATTGAATTTTGTATTAATTTGTGCTCTGCCTGGTACTAACATACATCTACATTGCTTCCCCTATGGGTTTTACTTTTTCAGTTGCATGTAGAGGATAGGTATATATACAGACTGAGTACACACACAGAGAGAGAAATACAGCCGTCTCATGAAGTGGACTTATGTAACAGTTTAGGATAGCCTCAAGTTCTTTTGTCATTTTTGAAATTTAGAAGTATATATACTTTTCCTAAGTGATCAAAGCATGCGGGGGAAATATGTGTTACTTGTCATGGCTTTATAATCAAGTATATCTACTTTTAGGCTTGTAATGAACTCAATTAAAAGAACTAAAAAATTTACTCAAAAATTATATCAGGATGTTGATGAGGGATAAAACATCACCACTGCCCTAGGTGCAATATAAACAGTAAAAACAACAGGTGTCAGATGACTGCAATGCATTGTTCAATCTGTTCTACTTTTTAAAAAGGGTAATAAATGAAATTGCAATAAACCATAAAACCGTGCCTGCATAAGTATTATAATTTTGATGTTTGAAACATAAAGCCTTTAGAAAGTGATGACTCATTGGAAAAAAATCTTTCTTTGTCATTGCCAAAAGGAAAGCAAAACTCTATATTCTTAAGAGACCTTTAAGCAGACTCCCCCGCCGCCTGCTTCCTTCCCTTATCTGTCTCAGCATATTACTTTAAATCCATATCCAAAAGGCAATCTTGTTGATCTTGGTGTTGCGTTTGCAGCTGGAGGAGCTATGGAGATATAACAACATTAGCTCTTCCTCTTGCATGGTTATTGTGGGAATGTGCCTCATATGAATAAGTTCATGAATGAATGAACAAATTCCTCATGCCAAGATTTTTTTCCTCTGTTAACCTGGCTGTCAAGAAGTAGGTGGCATTTAATAGAAGAGATATTCCGATCACTAGATTTAACAATATTTGTTAGAGTTGCTGGAGCGACTTGAAATTTAAATTCCTTCATGTGTATAGTTCATCTCAATTTCCCCCCATTTTATCTTCTTATATATGTCTATTGCTAATTTAGTTGAGAGTTTCTCGGGTAGGGCAACCATATGGAAAGGAGGACAGGTCTCCTGTATCTTTAACAGTTGTATAGAAAAGGGAATTTCAGATGTTATTTGTATGCATGCAGCACCTGGTGAAATTCCCTCATCATAACAATTAAAGCTGCAGGAGCCCTGCCCTCTAGAGTGACCAGATACAAAAGTCACTAACACTTGTATAGAAATGGGAATTTCAGCAGATGTTATTTGTATGCATGCAGCACCTCGTGAAATTCCCCCTTCCACACAACTGTTAAAGACACAGGAGCCCTGTCCTCTTTTCCATATGGTCACCCTATTATTGGGTAGGTAGATAGGTGGCATAACAGGCAGGAGAGGCCTTAAGAATTCTTATGTTTTTTGCATATTAAAAAAAGTCATGTTACAATTTAGGGTTGTTGTTTTTCCCCTTTCAATGGCCAAATTTGCTGGACCTCTCTTAATTATTATTATTATTATTTATTTATTTATATAGCACCATCAGTGTACATGGTGCTGTACAGAGTTAAGCAATAAAATAGCGAAACCCTGCCACATAGGCGCACAGAACACCACTTCAAGAGGGGATGATGAGACCTGTACTTCAACGCACCTGGAGGCCACCAGTTGGGAAAGGCTGCCTTAGAATATACAAAGCAGCACAGCTCTTCTGCCCACTGCCCACAGAGTGCCATTATCAAGAGGCAGCAACAGTGCCTTTTGTTGTTGTTGTTGTTGTTCAATCCAACTACAGCCTGTGCACACTTTACCATAATAATAACCATTATTTTATCTCACTTGTCCTTATGTTCCCAGATTGTTGTGGTTAAGGTTAATAAAGCAATTAGTCCCAATTATGCTAACAAAAACCTAATTACTGCATTATTTATTTGTTTTTTGGAGTGGATTGATTCTCTTCAGTTGTACATTGTGCGTACATTGTCTTAAAATATTGCAGCACTTGTGTGATGTGATGCAGAGAAAAATGCTTGTCTTTGTCATAAGTACTTATGCTGCTTGAATACTAATTATCAGTGTTACAAGAATGATTTTATTGGCATCTAACACATTGCTTTATACACACTGCATGCCAAGAAAAGTGGGCAAAACAGTGTGATCTTGCATTTTGAACAGACTCCTCAAGTGAATAACTGATGGTTTTAGCTCTGCTACAAGCCGGCCCTCACATTTTCAGCACCATTGGGCCAATCAGAAAAAGCCATATGGTGCAGAGTGTCCTTCTCAAATGCAAGCTTGCAGTGTTCCTATCAATTTCTTTATCCACAGCAGCAATTGGACAGCAGACATGTCAATTCTGAATGCTGCTTTGTACCAGCATGCAAAGCAGTAGAAATTTTCCCAGGGTGAATGGCTCACCACACAAGCTGGGAATAGCTGTGCAATTAAATTTAAAATGAACACCACATAGATTGTTTGCCTGCATTGGCCAATTGTGTCTTCCTGGCAGCCTTTCCGGACAATTGTTTTAGCACATAAAAGAGAAGATGCACAACCCTTGTCCGTTGTGATATATCTAAACAACTTTTGAAGCTAGTGCACTTTTTGCAGGTGTCCTTTCCCAAGATAGTACTTTAGTTGTAGAGACACCACATATTGACAGCACCCAAACCACAACATTCTGTTGCCAGAAAATGTTAATGCTAAATCCAGTTTCTGCTTTCTCTGCAATTATAAATTTTACGTGGACTGTAACTTTGCAACTATCATGAGCACATTGTCCATAACGAGTAGGACAATTTTGCTTCCCTTTCCTGGCTCACACCATTTTTCACATCTTCTTCATGGCTTCTCAATGGCCCAGTTTACACTTCAGAACAATCCTGGTTTAAAAAACAAAACAAAACCTGGATTTTTGTGAATGCAGCAGCCTAATGGAGAACACTGTTTGATCACTCCCATGTGCCAACTCTGGCTTGCCTCTCCCTTGACAAGCCAGAGTTCCTGGTTTGCACATCCCACTAAACAACCCAGGGACTAAGTTGTGCACCAGCACTCTGCCAAATTCAATGAAAATCTGGGTTGTCATTCTGTGTGAATCAGGCCATAACATTATTATGTTACTGTAGCAGCCCTATGTTAAGTGTGAGCCAGCTGAATCACATTCTACCATCATAATAAAAAATTGAGGGCAGTAGGTTCTATAGATTATACTGATAAAATGATTCAACAGATAGATCTGAAATTTGGCAGTGTAGGAGAGGTAGGTCCTTTCCAACTCTATCATTCTACATAGATTGCACTGATTACCAGTTAGGGTTGGCCATTTCAGTTGCATGATAGCTTCAGTTGCATAGACTTTGTATGTCCATTCCAGCAAACAGGAAAATCTGGGGCTTAGATCCACTATTCTGCCACTAATATCCATGCAGTTCCAAAGCAGTGGTGAAGCTGGAACTAACCACAGCATAGGATATCATACCATATGCCTATCGCATAAAGTAACACATCTGTTGAGGGTGTGACCTTTAACAGCCGAAATTTCCTGGTATTTTGGAGCTCAAATGAACATGGAAAGCCCTTAATACAACATATCAAACAGAAAGGTTTCTTGTTTGTTGATATTCATTTAGTGGCTGAACCCAGCTCAGGTTCACAAACATTGCCTCAAAATTGAAGTAGGAATTGCTCACAAAGCTGCCTCCTTTGGCAGCAATGCCTCTTTCATTCCAGTCCTTCTGGTTACTCACCATCATCAACTTTATTAAGGTCACGGACCAGACTTTACACATACAAAAGAGTAGGGTGAAGTTACATGCAAATTTGAGAAGTATGCAGCAGGATCAATTCTGGATAGACCTAATTCTCATAGCATTCAAAAAGAATTTTGCAAAAGCCTCAATTGTGTCTCTGTCCTCTGTGGCCCTGAAGCAACGAAGAAGTGCATTAACTTCTAATCTGGTGTCAAGCAACATTTTCTCTCTAATCTCTCTATAAAAAGAGCAACAGAGTAGAATGTGGATAACCAATGCAATATCATTGCTTCCACGTGGGCATAAGCGATCAGGAGAACTGATTTTCTGAAACCTCCCCTGTAACAGAGCAGATGGCAGGACATTAATCTTCTGGTTACTGTATTACTTATTATTAGATTACTATTTTTTTTAAAAAAAAATGTTGGAAATCAGTACCCTCCCATCAGCACTGCAACATGCAACTGTCATACAAATAAAAATCCCTTGTCAATTCCTAATAAAGGTATTGCACATTGGGTAACATTTCAAGAAACTTGGTGGAAGATTGTATAAAAAGAACAAAATTTAGTTAGGGTGTACTTTGTAGGACTCTAATTAAATCCATAACTTTTTTACTTTTAGAAGCATTACTGAGTAAACCATTTCACATAAGGAGAAGTAACATATTGGGTCCAAATACAGAGTGCACATGATAAATGTATGGAATGAACACCAAAGACAAGAACTTAGGATTTCTTTCTGAATTCTAAACTTTAACTTTAACAACCAAACCAAGTATTAGGATGTTGTATTTTCTTTTCTGATTCTGCGCAAACATAAATCAATTTTCCAAATATACATTCAAGTCACAGGAACACAACTGCTGCATGTCACTGCAGGGTTTAAAACATTATTGTGGAAAGGTTTAGACATGACTACTTCTAAGAAATGCCCATGCATTGCAACGTCACTTCCAGACCAACTCAGATAAAATCTTAATAGAAAGAGGCTGTGATATTTCCCACAAAACAGAAAATATACTGTCCTCTATAAACCACAAGTAGAGTATAGAACCTATCTGCAAGACCTTGAACAACCTCTTTCCTTTACAAGTGCAATTCAACATTTAACAGTCTAGTGAAGAATATAATCCAGCCAGCTGCAGAGACAAAATAAATTATCTGCATACCTTTAAATGAAGTGCATCCATTCCTATTTATTTTATTGATTGATTTACTGATAATACTTATATACTGCTTAATTTAATAAAATATCTAAGTGGTTTACTTACAACAACAATAACAATAATAATAACAACCCTAGTTAAAATAGTTAAAGTTAAAGTTAAAACTTTATGAAAATAATTAAAAAGAAACAATAAAATGGAACAGCCGTATACTTTTTTGAAGTGTACATTCATGTTGGATAAACACAAATACAGAATTAGTTGTAATGTTAACATGAAATTAAAAAGTGTCCCATTAAGGCAGCAATCCTATGGCCAGTAGACAGAGGGGGGGGGGCATAGGATTGTTTGGATTCCCAGCACCAAGGTCATAGACTAGGAGTCAGAGTTCCCTGCCCCTCCTCACTCCCAGCAAGCACAAGGATAGCTCTGCGGACTGCCTCTACAAGCTTACAAATGAGAGCTCAAAGAGGAGGGAAAGGGGGCAGTTCTTTGGGCAGAGAGGGGAGGAGATTGGGTAGGTGGCTTACTTAGAATCCTCTGGCCGCCCAAGCCTCCTTCCCTCTCCTTCTGCAAAGGCTCAGCTGGATGGGCGAAATCACCCATCTCACAAAAATGCAGAACTGGGGATGCACAGAGGTGAACCTCGCCTCCACACTCCTCCAGCTCTGCAAAGGATTCCCGTGAGTCTCCGTGTTTGGAGGCTGGCAGGAATCCCAATAGGATTACGCCCAAAGTCTATTAGAATGACTGCAACACAGGCGTTATGCATTAATGAAAGGGCCATATGACCATGAACAGGAAGAGAGGAATCTTGGTAAAGGTGTTATAAAACAGACTCCTGATTCACTTCTCTCCCCTCTCACTTCTCTGCCCCTGAATTTGTGGGCTAGCAGCAAGGTGACCAGGAGGGAAACTGGTTTCTTAGATTGCCTTCTTCAGGCTGGTGCCCTACAGCTGTTTTGGACTCAAACTCCAATCAATTGCAATGGTCAGGAATGTTGGGAGGTGTAGCCCAAAACATTCGGAGGGCACCAGATTGAAGAATGCCAGCCTAGACGGAGCACAAGTCATTACTGTCCCCCCAAGCAAAAGGGCAGTTCAAATTATGTCATGTGGCAGGAGACAGGTAGGAATATGCCAATAGCTGGTCTGCTAGGTTTTAATACTTGCCATGTAGCGAAGTAGAATTACAATTATTCCTACCCATCAAGAGCCCAGGCTGCAACAAAAACTGAAAAGGGGCACAATTCAGCCAAACCTAAGCACTTAGCTATCTCTTACTAAAATCAAGTGGACTTGAATTTATATCATTTCTATCTTTTACCTTCAATGGCCATGTTGTGTTATTAGGAAGGAAAGGAAAGGAACCTCTCGTGCAAGCACTTGAGTCATTGCTGACTCCTAGAGGGATGCCTGCTTTTGCTGATGTTTTCTTGGCAGACTTTGTAGCGGGGTGGTTTGCCATTGCCTTCCCCAGTCACAGTTCCCTTTCCCCCTGCTAGCTGGGTACTCATTTTACCAGCCTCGGAAGGATGGAAGGCTGAGTCAACCTGAGCCAGCTGCCTGAGAACCAGCTTCTGCTGGGATCGACCTCAGGCTGTGGGAAGAGTTTCGGCTGCATACCGCTACCACTCTGTGCCACACGAGGCTTATTAGAGTAGCTAACAAATTTAGATAAAATAAAAATCTAAAAACATTTGCTTGAAAAAAGCCAAAACAAGACCACAAGCA